>NC_133137.1:66294085-69049918 GCF_048418815.1 Hemitrygon akajei
AAAGAAATTGTTCAAAATCTCCCCATCTCTTTCGGCTCCACACATAGTTGTCCACTCTGATTCTCCAAGGGACCAATTTTATCCCTCACTATCCTTTTGCTATTAATATAACTGTAGAAACCTTTTGGATTTATTTTCACCTTACTTGCCAAACCAACCTCGTATCTTCTTTTAGCTTTTTAAATTTTCCTCTTAAGATTCTTTTTACATTCTTTATATTCCTCGAGCACTTTATTTACTCCATGCTGCCTATATTTATTGTAGATCTCTCTCTTTTTCCAAACCAAGTTTCCAATATCCTTTGAAAACCATAGCTCTCTCAAACTTTTAACCTTTCCTTTCAACCTAACAGGAACATAAATATTCTGTACCCTCAAAATTTCACCTTTAAATGACCTCCATTTCTCTACTGCATCCTTCCCATAAAACAAATTGTCCCAATCCACTCTTTCTAAATCCTTTCACATCTCCTCAAAGTTAGCCTTTCTTCAATCAAAAATCTCAACCCTAGGTCCAGTCCTATCCTTCTCATAATTATATTGAAACTAATGGCATTGTGATCACTAGACCCGAAGTGTTCCCCAACACACACCTCTGTCACCTGACCTATCTCATTCCCTAACAGGAGATCCAACACTGCCCTTTCTCTAGTTGGTACCTCTATGTATTGCTGCAAAAAGCTATCCTGCACACATTTTACAAACTCCAACCATCCATCCCTTTTACAGTATGGGCTTCCCAGTCTATGTGTGGAAAATTAAGATCTCCCACAATCACAACCCTGTGCTTACTACAAATATCTGCTATCTCCTTGCAAACTTACAACAATCCAAGATGGTGGCGCAATGCAGCTTGCAGCGGTCACTCCGGAGCTGATTATCTGTCACTTGTGAAGCAGGGTGCCGTGCACAATCATAATTGGTTGAAAACGGACGTGGGAGCACGTTGAAACATCTGGAAATATCCAGGAAGACCTTCTTCGTTGTTGCTGCTGCTGTGAGGTCTGGGTCTCTGCTGGGAAGAACAGGCCCCCAGTCCTCGGAGTCGCTTTGCCGATGGCCATTGGTAGGGGCGTCTTAAATACACTCAGCAGAGGATGGTGCTCGGTGAAGCTGTGCCGGAGGGGATGGTCAGAAGCTCGGAGGTTTGATGGACTCGGAGTCCGCTGCGGTCAGGTCGCTTTCAGTGTGTGATGTGTCTGCGAGGCTGGGTTCGACGGAGCTTTCATTGTGTGCTGTGTCTGTGAGGCTGAGTCGGACGGCACCATGGAAGTCCATAGCGGGGGTATTCCCTTCTGCTACCGGCATGAGATGACGAGTCAAATCGGGACCCTGAGGACTAGTGAAATCTGTGTGGTGGTTTCTTTCGAACTTAGTCTTTTAACATCTTTGGACTATTTTTACTGTGCCCTTGGTCTGCTTTTTATCAATTATGCTATTATTTGCACTGTTGTAACTATATGTTGTAACTATGTGGTTTTGTGCAGGTCTTGTAGCTTTAGTTTTTGGTCTTGTTTTGTCTGGTGGATTGGGAGCTCCTCTTCGGGGAACGCGCTAAGATGGCAGCGCGATGTTAGTACGCAGCAGCCTCTCCGGACTCTGGATTGGGGATTGCCAAACGTTATGTGGATTTTCTGGTGTGGTCTGTTCTGTCATATGCTTTTGTGATATCATTCCGGAGGAACGTTGTCTCATTTTTTAACTGCATTGCATTTGTGGTTTCTAAATGATAATAAACTGAATCTGAATCTGAAATTTGCACCTCCAATTCTCGCTCCCAATTAGGTGGTCTATAATACACCCCTATAAGTGTTACTACACCTTTCCCATTCTTCAATTCCCCCCAAATTGCCTCCCTAGACAAGCCCTCTAATCGATCCTGCCAGAGCACCGCTGTAATATTTTCTCCGACAAGCAAAGCAACACCTCCTCCTCTTGTCCCTCTGATTCTATCATACCTGAAGCAATGAAATCCAGGAATATTTAGTTACCAATCACACCCCTCCTGCAAACATGTTTCACTAATATCTACATCATATTTCCAGGTATCAATCCATGCTCTGAGCTCATCCACCTTTCTTACAATACTCCTAGCATTAAAATAAATGCATTTAAGAAATTCTCCACCTCTTCCTCTCTGTTTATCTCTAACGGTGCAAACAACTTTCCTATCTTCTTTTTCTTCCTTCTCCCATACATCTGTTCCTACACACTCTGGTTCCCCTCCCCCCCCCCCCCCCCTCATATCTAGTTTAAGTCCACTGGAGCCTCTCTAGCAAACCTACCTGCAAGAATATTTGTCCCCCTCCATTTCAGATGTAAACTGTCCCACTGGAACAGGTCCCACATTCCCTGGAAAACTGCCCAATTATCTATAAATCTGAAGCCCTCCATCCTGCACCATGTTTTCAGCCACATGTTGATCTGCACTGTCTTCTATTTCTAAACCCACCTGCATGTGGCACTGATAGCAATCCTGAGATTGCTATCCTGGAGGTCCTGTCCTTTAACTTGGCACCTAGCTCCCTAAACTCACCTTTCAGGACCTTCTCACTCTTCCTACCAACGTCATTGGTCCCTACATGGATCACAACTTCTGGCTTTTCACCCTCCCTCTTGAGAATACTGAGAATTTGATCCGAGATCTCACGGACCCTGGCACCAGGGAGGCAACAGACCATCCGGGATTCTCGATCTCTTCCACAGAATCTCCTATCTGCCCCCCTAACTATTGAATCCCCATCACTACTGCTCTCCTCTTTTCTCTCCTCCCCTTCTGAGCTGAGGGTCCAGTCTCGGTGCCAGAGATGCAACCACTGCAACTTGTCCCTGGTAGGTTATCACCACCAACAGTATCCAAAATGGTATACTTATTGCTGATGGGAATGGCCACAGGGGTGCTCTGCTCAGTCTGTCTATTCCCATTCCCTCTCCTGACAGTCACCCAGCTACCTGTCTCCTGACTCTTAGGGGTGACTATCTCCCTGTAACTCCTGTTTATTTCTGCCTCTGCCTCCCGAATGATCCGAAGTTCATCCAGCTCCAGTTTCCTAACTCGATTTGTCAGGAGCTGCAGCTGGATGCACCTTTTGCAGGTGTAGTCATCAGGGATAATTGTGCTCGCCCTGACTTCCCACATACTGCAAATGGAGAACTCAACTTCCCTAACTGCTGCCTCCATTACCTACTCCTAAACTAATTAGATTAATTAAAGGAGCTTACCTAGCCTTACCACACCTGGAGTGAAGCTCATCCACAGCCTCTGCTCACTTTTTAAACTCTCCCGCTGCCTCAAGGGCCAACTTTCACGCGCTTGCACAGTCGTGACCCATTCAAACCTCACCTCAGCCTGTTCACACTGAAGCCTGATTGAGCCAAAGCCATCCCACTCTGCCTCAGTCCACTCTGATGATAGCTGCTGTATATGGCAGTCTTTCTTTTTAAATCTTTGGTGTGCTACATCACGCGCCTGCACAGTCTAGCCACTTTGCCCCAATCAGTTAAAAAAAAGGGCTTCTCTCCAAGCTGCCTCGTGTTCTCATTGATGGATTAATTTTGAAATAGCAGTTGGCATCCACCTTACTATACCCTCAATGATTTTGAACACCTGTCATGTCTTCTCTCATTCTACGTCTACTTATGATAAAAAGATATAATTCTTTCAATCTTTCTTAATAGCTTATACCCTGCAGACCCAGAATGAATCTCACTGCCCTTTTCTGAACTCTCTCTAGTACCTTCACATCCCTCACAAAATATGGAGACCAAAATTGTACACAGAACTCAACGTGTGGCCTCACAAGCACAATTTACAGCTTAAGGAGAATATCTGGACTTGAACTCCACTGAGCGTATTATATAGCCCAACAATCTATTAGCCTTCCTAATCACTTCTGTGCATTGTCTAGATTTTGATAGTGATGAGTTTACCAGGATGCCCAAGTTCTTCTCACACAGTGCACTTTATAAATCAAGACCACCCATTGTATATTTTTATCTAGTATTTCTACTTCCTATATGTAATATTTCACACTTACTTTAAATTTCATCTCCATTTGTCTGCCCACATCTAGATTTTGTTTATATCTAACTGCATTGATTCTGTTGCCTGAATATTATCAGCCCATCCCCCTTTCTGTAATAATGTGTTCAATAGGGTAGAGAGATTTACCTGTGATGGAGTAGAAAATATCCATTACTTTTTGTAGGATTTTCCATTCAAGGTCATTGTTTTATCCATATCACATCGTGATCCAAACAGTCAACATATTCTCCACTACACATCTATAGAAGTTTATCAAAGGTTTGGATGTCATACAGAATCTTTGCAAACTTCTGAGGAAGCAGAGGAATTGTCGTGCTTTCCTTGTAATTGCACTTGCCGGGCCCAGGACAGGTCTTCTGAAATGATAACGCTGAGGAATTTAACCTTGCTGACCCTCTCCACTTCTGCTCCCTCCGATGATGACTGGTTCATGGACACTTGGTTTCCTCCCACTGAAGTCAATAATCAGCTCCTTGCTCTTGCTGATATTGAGTAAGAAGTTATTGTTGTGGCACCACTCAGCCAGGTTTTCAGTCTTTCTCCTAAATACTGAATCACCACCACCTTTGATCCAGCATATGACGTCAGCCCACTTCATTATGGCATTAGGGTTCTTCCTCACCACAGATTCATAAGAGTAAAGAAAGTAGATCAGGAGGCTAAGCACATAGCCTTGTGGTGCACCTGATAAAGTTTGTGAAGGAGATATTGTTGCCATTCTGAACTGACTGTGCTCTACAAGTGAGAAAATTGAGAACCCAGTTCACTAGGAGATATTAAGGCTAAGGTCTTGAAGCTTATTGATTAGTTTTGTGGGGATGATAGTATTGAATGTTGATCTGTAGTTGATAAAGAGCTTGCTGTTCAGATGTTCCAGAGTTAATTGAAGAGCCAGTGAAATAGAATCTGCTCTGGTCCTATTGTTCGTAGGCAAACTGAAGCATATCCAAGTCACTTCTCAGGCAACTTCTCAAAAGCCTTCATCACTGTGGAGGTAAATGCTACTGATAATATTCAGTGGGGCAACTTACCACATTCTCCTTGGGCAGTAGTATGATTAAAGCCTCTTTGAAGCAGATGGATAACTCAGACTGCTGAAGCAAGAGGCTTCTCCTAAAATTCTGTGAACAGATGGACAGAAAACTACTGCTTTGGTAGTTAGTCTCCTGAGATGTTCTAAAAATCCTGGTAAACTAAAGATATGTCAATTGTTTTATGCTAAGAAGACAAATTAATGAGAAACTAGGGAACATCAGTCTAGGTTGCTTAATACCAGCTCTTCCAAAAGCACAAACAAGAGAAAATCTGCAGATGCTGGAAACCAAAATAATATAGTATGGCTAGAATTGTCTCTATTTCTGCATAAGTATGACCTAAGTTGTAATCAGATCTTCATGCAAATTCTAAAACTACATAAAGAGAACCCAATTAAATAGGTAACACAAAAACATTATAATTGCTCATTTATTTATTGAGAAAAATGATCCAATATTACATGTATTTGTAGGAAAAAGTATGTGATCTTCTGGGGTAATGGGTTTTACAAAAACTCTTTGGAGTCAGGTGTTCCAATCAATGAGATGAGATTGGAGGTGTGGGTTGTAAAGGTGCCTTGCCATGTAAAAAAGACACACAAAGTCAGGTTGCTGACTGAGCCTGCTCTTCTTGAGAAAGATCTGTTTATGTGCATCATGCTTCGATCAAAACAACTTTGAGAACTTTAGAAGAAAAATTGTAGAGATGCATGAAGCTGGAAAAGGCTACAAAAACATTTCTAAAGACTTGAGTGTTTGTCAGTCCACAGTAAGAGAAATTGCCTACAAATGGAGGAAACCAGTACTGTTGCTACTCTCCCTAGGAGAGGCCATCTTGCAAAGATCACATCAAGAGTACAATGTGCAATGCTGAAGGAGGTGTAAAAGAACCCAAGAGCAACAACCTGCAGAAATCTCTAGAATTTGCTAAGTGTCCACTATAAGAAAAACACTGAATAAGATTGGTGTTCATGGAAGGACACCACAGAGGAAACTTCTGCTCTCCAAAAATAAACATTGCTATATGTCTCAAGTTTGCAAAAGACTACCTGGATGTTCTACAATATTTCTGGGACAATGTTCTGTGGACAGATGAGATAAACGTTGAACATTTTGGCGGAATGCACATTGCTATGTTTGGAGGAAAACGGGCACTTCACACCAACACCAAGACCTCATCTGAATTGTAGAGCATGGTGGAAGGAGCATCATGGTTTGGGGCTGCTTTGCTGCCTTGAGACCTGAACATTTTTCAATCATTGAGGATACAAAGAATTCAAAATCATATCAAAATAATTTACAAGAGAATGTCAGGGTGGCAGTCCATTACCTGGAGCTTAATAGAAGTTGGATAATGCAACAAGACAATGATCTGAAAGACAAGAGTACCATTCAACAACAGAATGGTTTAAAAAGAAGAAAATTCATGTTTTGGAATGGCTGAGTCAAAGTCCTGACCTTAATTCGAGACATGTTGTGGAAGGACCTGAAGCAAGCAGTTCATGCGATTCCTCCACCAACCCCTCAGGATTGAAGCAGTTTTGTAAGGAGGAATGGCCTAATGCTCCTCCAAGCCATTGTGCAGGACTGTTGAACAGCTACCAGACATGATTGGTTGAAGTTATTGCTGTACACTGGGGTGGGGGGAGGTGCAAAGATTCATGTACTTTTTTCAACAAAAACTTGTAATATTGGGCCATTTTTCTCAATAAATAAATGAACAAGTATAACATTTTTGTGTTATTTATTTAACTGGGTTCTCTTTATCTAGTTTTAGGACTTGCATGAAGATCTGATTACATTTTAGATCATATTTATGGAGAAGTAGAGAAAATTCTACAGGGTTCACAAACTTCCTAGCGCCACTGTACACACAACATTCTGGAGGAACTCAGCAGGCCAGGCAGCATCTGTGGAAAAGAGTAAACAGTCGCTGTTTTGGACTAAGATCTTTCAGCAGACCTTCTAAAAGCATCCATTTTAGAGAAAGTGATAAGACACCTGAAAACCTCTGAAAAATGAAGCCAAATTAGTCAGATTGTCTCTCCCCTTAACAAAATAATGCTGACTACCGGCAATCTCTGGGTTACAAATGCATTGTTTTTACAGGTATCTTAAAGTTGATTTTGTACTTTGTTCTGAAAAGACACAAAATAACTCAATATAGTAACCACAGTAAAATTAAGAATTAGTTTGAGGACCAATTCACATGAACATTTTTTAATTATCTTTCCTTGCCTCGTTATAGAGGTACAGTACAGAAACAGAATTTTGTTGTTTTGTATGGTAGGTGTATTTCTCTTCACACTTCTAATTGGTTATTGTCAAGTCATTCCTCCAGCTCTTGTCCACATTGATGGACCGTGGCAAAGCCAATTCGGATCTTGGTGATGGGGCATGTTTGGACCAGGTGGAGGACGTCCTAGGTTTGAGCATTGAAGGGGCAAGCGGGGGGTTTGAATAGAATAGCCCATATTCAGTGTCTGGTTTTGACAGGCTTGAAGTATCCAAGGGTATGACATTGCTTAACAAAGTACTAAGGGAAGACAATAGAACATAAAGCATACAACACATAACGGTACAGGATAGGAACAGACCCTTTGGCCTGAAATGTTGTGCCAATTAAATTAGCAAACAAAAGCCCACTAAACAGCCTTCATGGTGTCCAGATCCTTTCATTCCCCTAGCATTCATGTTCCTATCTAAACACCTCTTAAAAGCCCCTAGTGTATCCGCCCTCTTCCACCACCCCCGGCTGTGCAGTCTAACACCCACTATTCTCTGTGTTTAAAAAAGCTTGTCTCTCACATCTCCTTTGATCTTACTCCTTCTCAGTTTAAATGCTTGCCCTCTGATATTAAACACTTCAATGCTGGAGAATAGAACCGGAATCAGAATCAAGTTTAATATCACCGCACACGTTGTAAATATCTGTTAACTTTGCAGCAGCACGACAATACATGATAATAGAGAAAACCCACTGTGAAATACAGTACATGTCAAGTCGGAGTTCTTGTTCTCTTTTAACATGTGCAGCTTCCCCACTTGAAAGGGACTGACTACGCCTGCCCGAAGGTTTTAACCGGATTCCACTCAATGACCAAACAACTTTCCTTTTTTCCCCCTTTTATTTTTCGCAAGTGCGGCAGTTGATAGTTCTTAGTTATTAGTCAGTAGCCATAAATAATCAGTCGTTAGTCTAGTCAAGGTTAGTCATTAGTCGCAAGGCATTAGCATTAGGTGAAAAACTGGCTGCCTCTCGGACTTGGTAGATGATTTCAGACCTGCACCTCCGTTTCTCTGCTGGACCGTTATGGCCTCCGGCCGTTATGGTTCCAAACCGGGCGAACTCTCGAGCTCGAAGGTTCGCGAGCTCTTCTTAAGCCTCGCGCTACAAGTGCCTGCGTGTGACGATCCCGGTGGCGGAAACGCAGTGACGGCAGTGCTCCTTCCCATGGAACAGCCTCAACAATTATTTAAAGTTTGGCATCTTGCTGCGGGGTCCGCCCAAATGTTCTGGGCAGAAATAGCCCTCAGGCGGTAGGTTCCGTCCGGTCTGCCAGTGAATCCTTGCTCTTCCTTTTAAATACTATTTCCTTTTGCCTCCAGGGCCCAATACCTTCCAGAAACTCAAGTTTGACTTGACAGTACATATATAAGATAGTTAAATGCTTTTGTTGTTCAGTTGTTGTCCAGTCCAACTCTTCCTAACCTCACAGACCATAGTGTTTTCATGGCAAGATATTGAAGTAGGTTGTCAGGCCTTTCTTCTGTGTAGATGCTGCTGCTGCCAGGTTGGGACCCAGTTGAGTTTGAACTCAGGACCATCTGCCTTGAAGTCCAATGCTGATGGCACTATGCCACCTGCCAGCCCAAAATAGTTAAACAAATAATGCAAACACAGAAATAAAAGACTTAGTGAGGTTCTGTTCATGGGTTCAATGTCCATTCAGAAATTGGATGGCAGAGGGGAAGAAGCTGTCCCTGAATTGTTGAGTGTGTGCGTTCAGGCTTCTGTACCTTCTTCATGATGGTAACAATGAGAATAAGGCATGGCCTGGGTGGTGGGGGTCTTTAATAATGGATGCCTCCTTTATCAGGTGCCGCTTCTTGATGATGTCTTGGATACTATGGAGGCTAGTGCCCATGATGGAGCTGACTAATTAAACGCTGAACTGTAGTCACTAATCAGCACCCTGACATAGGTATTTGTATAGACAATAGAACATAAAATACTACAGCACATTACAGGCCTTTCGGCCCACAATGTTGTGCCGACCCTCAAACCCTGCCTCCCATATAGCCCCCCCACCTTAAATTCCTCCATATACCTGTCTAGTAGTCTCTTAAACTTCACTAGTGTATCTGCCTCCACCACTGACTCAGGCAGTGCATTCTACACACCAACCACTCTCTGAGTAAAAAACCTTCCTCTAATATCCCCCTTTGAACTTCCCACCCCTTACCTTAAAGCCATGTCCTCTTGTATTGAGCAGTGGTGCCCTGGAGAAGAGGCGCTGGCTGTCCTCTCTACCTATTCCTCTTAATATCTTGTATACCTCTATCATGTCTCCTCTCATCCTCCTTGTCTCATAATCCATACTCTCTAAACCTGGCAGCATCCTGGTAAATCTCCTCTGTACCCTTTCCAATGCTTCCACATCCTTCCTATAGTGAGGCAACCAGAACTGGACACAGTACTCCAAGTGTGGCCTAACCAGAGTTTTATAGAGCTGCATCATTACATCACAACTCTTAAACTCTATCTCTCAACTTATGAAAGCCAGGCGATAGTCCAGCTGATCCAAGGATGTGTGGACTGCCAATGAGATACTACTATCTACTTGATCTATGTCTTTCACAATCTTCTAAGTCTCTTTCAGATCTCCATTCAGTTCCTGCCGCTCCAGAGAATACAACTCAAGTTTCTCTAACCTCTCACTATAGTACATGCCCTCTAATCCAGGGAACATTCTGGTAAACCTATTTGGCACCCTCTCCAAAGCTTCAACATCCTTCCTGTAATGGGGCAACCAGAACTGTATACAATATTCTAGATGCAGTCAAGTAGAGTTTTATAAAGCTGCAACATTACTTGTCTTTTGAACTCAATGTCTCCACAAATAAAGATATGAATTCTTGGCCATCCTATCAACCTGTGTAGCCACTTTCAGGGAAGTCTGAACTTGGACTCCTCACACCCCTGCAGATCCTTATGCTCATCAACAGTGTTATAAGTCTTTCCCTTAATAGTGTACTGTCTCTTTGCATTTGATCTATCAAGGTGCAATATTTCATATTTGCTGGGTTAAACTCCATCTGCCATTTCTCCATCCATATATGCAAGTGATCTATATCCTGCTGTATTCTTTGCAGATCACTATCCACAACACCAACAATATCCATACCATCTGCATACTTACACATACGCCTGCATTTTCATCCAGGTCTTTTATATACGTATGTAGTGGTAGTTATTAGTGTTATTCCTATGCCATTCAGTTAGGCACTCCCACATGGGAAGAGTCCACATAATGTACAAACATGGTTATCCGTAAAGTTCACCTAAGTATCTTGCATGCTGGCAGCCTGGTGTACTCTGCATTATCACTCAATATGTAGTTTGAAGTAGTTTGTCGTTGATGAATTTGTGGTACAAACTAAATGAGATCCTCAACAAGAAAGAATTTATGGTAAATCTGTTCTTGTTTGCAGGTATCTATGAAAAATATCCAGAGACTTATCAAGTTAAACTTCCTATGCTAGTTTGCTAACTGTTTACACTAGTGGTCGCCAACCCGTCGATTGCGATCGACTAGTCAATCTTTGAGACTTTCCCAGTTGATCCTGAAAAAAATTGAGAAATAAATGCACAAATACTGTTGACAGATTGTTTCCGGGTTGCGGGGTTTTAGTTCCGTTCTTTCTGCCCAGTACGCATGCATGTAGCTCCCCCGCACTGCATAGTGTACTTCATTGGTCCCCAACTACTGGGCCGCGAGGAAACGATGTGAGTCAGCTGCACCTTTCCTCATTCCCTGTCACGCCCACTGTTGAACTTGAACCCACGCGAGGTCATCAGTCACCTGAACGCAGTGACACCCTCGCGCCAGGGATCACTGGTTGGCCTCGGGTAGCCTGCCGCAGGAAGTGCTGTCACTACTGGCCTGGAGCGCTGCCTTTAAACCTGTTTAACCCACTGAATGTTTGTGGGGAACCTGGTGCTAAAATATTCGCAGACGACCTAATTTGGACTCAGCATTTCATAAGTAGCAGAGCAGCTACTGCGCTGTGATCTACTGAAACAAACTTTTGTTGGCCGATAGATCCTACAAGGGGGGCGGGTGCGTGCTCTGTCACACTCCTCGCTCAGTCGGCTGCTCTCTCCAGACTGCGACCGCCGCGGCCCCAGTACGGGGACCTCCGGCCCTGACCTTGTCCTCTCACCCCACCCACGACCAGCTGCACCTGGCCAAAGCATCTGGCAGCGGGCGGGCGGGAGGCTGAGTTTGCTCATGAGCTTGCTCATGAAGCAAGCGGGACAGAAGCCGAGAGCCATGGAAAGTAAATTGCGGAAACTAAATTGGACATAAGGAACCTGCTTCGAGTATCGCTGTATTCTGGTCGTGTTTAAACCCCCCTATCGGCCAGTCCGCTACAATATTGTCAATATTAAACCGGTCCGTGGTGCAAAGAAAGGGTGGGTACCCCCATTGTTGATACATTATTTCTACTTCCGGGTTGCGGGGTTTTACTTCCGGTCTTTTCTGTCCCGGTGCGCATGCATGTAACTAATTGATCTGGAGTCGATCTTGCCTTTTACTAAGGCCGAGGTATGAGATCTTGGGCTTAAAAAGGTTGGTGACCACTAGTTTACACCATGAGATATGAGTTAAAATAAGGCCATGGTTGTTAGGCCACACCTTCAAGCTATACTTAAAAGTGAATACTGTGCTAATTTCTACTTAACAAAAGGACCACTCGACAATTTTATGGCCAATAGAACACCTTTATCTGGGACGGCAGATTATATTTACAATACAGAGGCTTTCAGGTACCTCGCGTGGCATGGGTGGTGGAACTATTTACAATGCGTACCGGGAGTAAAAACCCCGTCAACCCCGGAACCAGCCTCTTCTTACCAACAGCTTCCCGACTGGTATTAACTTACTGTTAATAATACTCACATTACAACACTTCTCCCCCTTTAAAATCCAACATTCCCAGAATATAGAAGAACTGGGAAGTATAAACAGTGGTCTCATTAGCAACAGGTTACCAATACAAAACACCTAAAAAAAAGTGGCAAATTCAACATTCAATCTAATAACAAAAAAAACTATCAAATCAAAGATTCGATCTGTCAGCAGGTTTGCAAATGTGCTGCGATCTACACACTAACCCCGGTGACCCAGCAGGCACCGCTGGTAAGGATGTTTTGGGTGGATCTGGTGTTGGGGGCCTGAGAGGGGTGTGTGTGTCTGTGTGAGAATGTCCATCCTCTTCAGGGAACTCTGCCCCCTCTGCCAGTGTCTCTCTCTCTCCCTCTCTCTCTCTGGCAAAGTCACTGGTGGACGTGCTTCCCCAGTAGTCTGTCTCATCATTGGAAACTCCATGGAACTGTCTACTTCTGAGCCTGTAACATGATGCAGGCACAAATGGTCCTGATGTCTGCGGAAAACACTCCAACCAGTCAACTTAACAACATAGGAGACTGGACCACTCTGCTCAAGAATAACCTCAGGTAGCCATTGCTGATTATTGCTATTGCTGAAGTTTCTCACATAGACATTGTCATCTGGTTTTAACTGTCTGTCTCACACATGTGATCATGTCCTTCCTTCCGCTTTTCCTGCTTTCTCTCCACTTTTGCCTTCATGTCCGGGTACAGCAGGTCCAATCTTGACTTGGGCCTACGCCCAATCAGCATCTCTGCTGGAGTGCGTGCAGTCGTAGTCTGTGGCGATAGGCGGTATTTAAACAGGAAACGTGAAAGCCGAGTACTAAGAGAGTCCCCTGTCATCCGCTTCAGGCCTTCCTTCAGTGTCTGTATGGCCCGCTCAGCCAAACCATTTGAGGCTGGGTGGAAAGGGGCCGTCCGAATGTGATGAATGCCATTCTGCTGCATGAACTCACTGAACAGCTCACTGGTGAATGTTGGGCCATTATCAGTGACCAGAGCATCAGGCAACCCGTGGACTGCAAACACTTGCCTGAGTTTGTTTATGGTTGAGGGGGCTGTGATGTTGCTCATGATGTGAGCTTCAATCCATTTGGAATGCACATCTACCGTTACAAGAAACATCTGCCCTATAAAGGCGCCAGCAAAGTCCAAATGCAGCCTAGACCAGGGGTAGACTGGCCACTCCCATGGATGCAAAGGAGCTGGTGCATGTATGATTTTGCCTTGTTCTCCAGATCCTGATCCATTCTTGGCCACCAGACATAGGATCTTGCAAGGCTTTTCACTTGAGACACCCCTGAATGAGTCCCATGAATTTCCTCCACAATCTGTGAATGGCCAGGGGGTGGCATGATGACCCTCACCCCCCAGAAAATGCAGCCATCCTGCAAACTCAGTCCTGTCTTGTGTTTGGCATAAGGCCTCAGTTCCTCTCCTTCCACGACTTTGGGTTAACCTTGTAAAAGGAGAGTCTTGACTATAGACAGGACTGGGTCCCTCTCTGTCAATTGCTTGATCTGGGTCACCTTTATAGGTGTCTCTGCAAGCCTCTCTATTGAACACACAGTCTCTGGAGGCACATATGTAGTAACAGGCATCTCAGGTAAAGGTAGTCGACTCTGTGCATTGGCGTTTGCATTAGCCCCACCCACTCTGTACACTATAGTATACTGGTAGGCTAATAATGTGAGAACCCAACACTGTATCCTGGCTGAGGCTAGCGGTTGGATGCATCTGGTCTCACTAAAAAGGCTCATCAGTGGTTTATGGTCCGTATAAATTGTGAATGCACGTCCATATAGGTACTGATGAAAGCGTTTGACTGCAAAAACAACGGCCAGACCTTCTTTGTCTAGCTCTGAATATCCCTTCTCAGCAGCCGTCAGGGTACGTGAAGCAAAACCAATAGGCTTCTCTGAACGGTCCTCCTTTACGTGTGAGAGAACTGCCCCGACTCCATAGGGTGAAGCGTCGCACGAAAGGGTGATCTCCTTGTCTGGGTCACAGTGAACAAGCAGCTTCGCTGAGTGGAGGAGTTCTTTCACTTCCTTGAAAGCTTCCTCCTGCTCTTCATCCCACTGCCACTTAGTGTCACTATGAAGCAGCTTATACAGTGGGGCCAAAACCTTTGAGAGGTCAGAAAGAAACTTGCAATAATAATTCACCATGCCCAAAAATGATCTGAGTTCAGTGATGCCCTTGGGTCTTGGAGCCTTCTTGATAGCTCTCACTTTGTCCTCCACTGGGCAAAGCCTCTCAGCTATAATCTTGTGTCCCAGGTAGGTCACACTCAGAACCAGGAACACACATTTTCCGCATTTCAATAGCAGCCCTGCGTCTGAGAGCCTCTTCAGCACCTGTTGTAACTTAGCCAGATGCTCCCCCTCCATGGCTCCCGTGATCAAAATATCATCAAGATATACTGCTACGGAATCCCCTACAGCAAAGAGTCCATTGTCCTTTGGAAAATGGCGGGGCTAGACACCAGTCCAAACACCAGGCGATTGTATTTGAATAATCCCTTGTGCGCATTGATTGTGACATACTCCTTTGAATCCTCGTCGAGCAGCAGCTGTTGGTAGGCGGGCTTATGTTCAGCTTTGTGAACAGCTTACCCCCTGACAGGGTCGCAAACAGGTCATCCACCCGATGCCCCATGGCATCCACTCCAGCTTAGAGACCCGACTCACTGTAAGTTTATAGTCCCCACATATCTTCACAGTTTTATCTGCCTTCAAAACTGGAACAATGGGAGCCGCCCACCTTGAAAACTGGATGGGCTCAATGATGCCCAGCCCCTGTAAACATTCCAGCTCCTCCTCGACTTTGCCTTTCTTGGCATAGGGCACTGACCTGGGCTTAAAAAAACGTGGTGTGGCCTCAGGGTCAACATGGAGTTTCACGGTCACACCCTTCAGTGCGCCCAGCTCATCCCTGAAAACGTTACTATACCGCTGCAGAATGTCCTCTGTCGTGTGTGCATACTTAATTTCATGCCATTTGAGCCAGATTTTGTGAAGCCAATCGCGGCCCAAAAGACTGGGCCCACTGCCCTTAGCTATCACCAGCCTGGCTTTAGCCTTCTGACCCCAGGCTGAAATATACACATATAACACCCCTAAATGAGGTATGGGCTGCCCCATATAGGTCCTGAGTTTGAGCTTAGACAGTCTGATGGGAGGCAGGTTGGACCCCCGTGTCCTCCTGTAGGTCTCCTCACTAATGACTGATGCAGAAGCTCCTGAATCAATCTCAAACTTAATGTCCTTTCCCCTGACAGTAACTGTGGCATAATATGGTTCAGGCAGTCCCTCATCCGTTTCCACCCCAAACATGTTGTAGGCACACGCTGCCTCCTCTTCTGCTTCTCCTAGGTGGTGTGTGGCTGCCTGAGTCTGTTGAGCTTTTCCCTGCCCAGGCTTAACCTTACCCTTTAAACTCCTGCACTTTATAGCTAAATGTCCCTTTTTGCTACAAACACGGCAGACAGTATCTTTGAATATGCAAACATTTGCACAGTGCATCCCTCCACACTGAAAACATTCCACCCGCTTTGCCTGTTTACCAGACTCCCTCCTGACTTGATGCACCTCCGTCAACTGCGATCCCCATGTCCTTTCTGGATATCCTTAGCATTATTAGCAGCCATCTCCATGCCTTGGGCAATCTCCAAGGCTTTTTTGAAAGTCAATGGTGGGGTTTCCCTCAACAAGCGGCATTGTACGGCGTCATTATTAATGCCGCGTACTAATCTGTCATGGAGCATGTCATCCAACAGGGCTCTGAAGTCGCAATGCTCCAACAGCTGCCGAAGCTCAACCACAAAGTTAGCCACAGACTGACCTGGCTTCCTGAAATGGCTGTGAAACTTGAACCGTTGGACTATTACCGAAGGTTTCGGATTAATGTGGTTCCCCACGAGCTTGACCAGTTCGTCATATGGAATTTCTCTCAGTTTCCACGGTGTGACTAAGTTCCTTATCAGCTTGTAAGTCTTTGCCCCACACACACTCAGGAGAATAGAGCGCTTCTTAGCCTCCTCAGTAATTCCATTAGCACAGAAAAAGCGTCCCAACCTTTCCTCATACTTCAGCCAGTCCTCGATTCCCTCACAAATTCACCAGTAGTCCCAAACGTAGCCATCCGAATGCGAGGCTCCTCGTCCGCTCACAGCTCCTGTTCGAAACGGGCCAACACGTCCACAAAACCAGTTCACCTCGTCGCCAAAAATATGCGGTGACTTCTACTTAACAAAAGGACCACTCGACAACTGTATGGCCAAAAGAACATCTTTATCTGGGACAGCAATTGATATTTACAATACAGAAGCTTTCAGGTACTTTGTGCAGCATGGGTGGTGGAACTATTTACAATGCGTACCTATCATGGTCCCTTCTGGCAATCGCCCACCTGGCTATTTACCTCAGGAATTGGGCCTCAATCACTTTGTTTAGTTTCCAATCATTCCCAGGTTCCACTAACTACAAACACCTGCTTGCCATCAGTAAATGCAGTATAAATACCCTGTGATCACAACAAGGTGCTGCCAGTTTGTTGGTTGACTCTGGTGTGAGTAACCTTGTTTCATGCTTCTCAGGACTGCCAGTTCTAAGTCTAGTATTGCTTCTGGATACGGATTCCATGCTCGCTATGTAGAGAATGCCTCCTGACTCTGACTCTGCTCCCGTGTTCTGCACTTGGGTTCATCCACTGCCTTGCTTGTGTAACAGAACAAACTGGTCATAATGAACCCAGCAGACATGGATCCCGTACAACAGGCCCTCATCAGTCAGGGCTACCTACTGGATGCCCACGACCAACTACTTAGGGAGGTCACAGAAAACCTTTGGACGCTGTCCACGAATGTACAGAAGGTCAGTGAGCAGGCAGATTGAGTTTCGGCTTCCCTTTCTCTGTCCCCTCCAAGAATCCCGACTACCCAAACTGCACTGCTTGGGATGGTGTCGCCCCTGGGATCAGCAACATAGTCCCCTTGAGAGCCATATGTCCCTGAGCCTGGGGTCCTAGAGAGGTGCTGGGCCTTCCTGTTACAATGCTCTCTGGTCTTTGAGCTACAGCCATGTACCTACACTTCAGATAAATCGAAGATTGTGTACATCATGGGGCTCTTACGAGGGGATGCCTTGGCTTGGGCAACCGTGATATGGGATAACTGACCAGAGGTTTGTTCCTCCTTCCCCTCCTTTGTTGCTGAAATGAGGAAGGTCTTTGAACAGCCCATTCACGGTAAGGACGCTGCCAAACGTTTGCTGGCTCTTTGTCAGGGTTCACAAAGCATAGCAAGGTATTCCATCGAGTTCCGAACCTTAGCCGCAGACTCAGGGTGGAATGACAAGGCCCTGCGGGAGGTGTTTCAACAGGGCCTCTCAAGACAAGATAAAGAATGAACTGGCAGTGAGGGATGACACGGACTGTCTGGTCTCTGATTTTGCTAACCACTAGATTAGATAATCAACTTCAAGAGTGGCTGAGAGAAAGAACCAGTCCTCAAGGAAGCCCAAGGTCCACTTTATCAGTCCCAGCCAGCCTGCCTTCCCCAGCCGTTCCAAGTGTAGCTCCTGCTCCGACCGTCCTCACCACCCTGGGGGAGGAACCGATGCAGCTGGGATGGAACTGGCTCTTCCCCGTCCGAACGACTTCGGGGGTAGAGAGCTGGGGATTGTTTCTATTGTGGCCAGCCAGGACATTTCTGGGATACCTGCCCTCAGTGGCCAAAAGGGAGGGCACCTGTGTAAAAAGGAGGACATCTGGTGAGTCGGACGATACTCCCTTCAGCACCCCAGACTCGGATGCAGGTCCCGGCTACCGTGAATTACCAATGACAGTCTCTGTCTCTATCCGCTCTGGTGGATTCCAGTGCCAAGGGCAACCTGCTGGATGAAGACATAGCCTCCCAAGCTGGAATACCTCGCAAGCCACTAACTACCCCCCTGGAGGCCCGGGCCCGGGACCGAAAACTGCTGGCTCAGGTGACCCACTGTACACCGCTCCTGACCTCGATCCTATCTGGCAACCATCAGGAGGAGGTATGATTCAGTCTCATTCATTCACCTCAAGCCTCGGTAGTTCTAGGGTATCCATGGCTGACCCAACACGACTGGTCATGGCTGACCCACATTGTCTGGTCTACCGGGAGGATAGCCAAATGGAGCCAGTCTTGCCACGCCAACTGTCTGTGGTCAGCCCCATCTCCCAGTGAAGCTACCATGACTCCACCTGCCCCAGAACCCCTCGATTTGTCCCGAGTCCCCACCGAGTACCATGACCTGGGACCGGTATTCAGTAAACAACGGGCCCTTTCCCTGCCTCCACACCGCCCCTATGATTGTGCCATCGGCCTTCTCGCCGGGGCCTCGCTACCCACCAGTCGCCTTTTTAACCGATCCCGACCAGAGAGAGAGGCCATGGAGAAGTACATCAGCAAGTCCCTCATGGTGGGCATTATCAGACCTTCATCTTCCCTGGTAGGTACCGGTTTCCTCTTTGCAGAAAAGAAGGATGCATTCCTTCATCCTTAGAACCATAGAACCATAGAACCATAGAACACTACAGTACAGTACAATCCCTTCAGCCCTCCATGTTTGTGTCGACCCATATAATCCTTAAAAAAAGTACTAAACCCACACTACCCCATAACCCTCCATTTTTCTTTCATCCATGTGCCTGTCCAAGAGGCTCTTAAATACCCCTAATGTTTTAGCCTCCACCACCATCGCTGGCAAGTCATTCCAGGCACTCACAACCCTCTGTGTTTATAAAAAAAAAACTTACACCTGCTGTCTTCCCTAAACTTCCCTCCCTTAATTTTGTACATATGCCCTCTGGTGTTTGCTATTGGTGCCCTGGGAAACAGGTACTGACTATCCACCCTATCTATGCCTCTCATAATCTTGTAGACCTCTATCAAGTCCCCTCTCATTCTTCTATGCTCCAAAGAGAAAAGTCCCAGCTCTGCTAACCTTGCTTCATATGACTTGTTCTCCAATCCAGGCAACATCCTGGTAAATCTCCTCTGCACCCTCTCCATAGCTTCCACATCCTTTCTATAATGAGGTGACCAGAATTGAACACAATACTCTAAGTGCGGTCTCACCAGAGATTTGTAGACTTGCAACATGACCTCTCTACTCTTGAACTCAATCCCCCTGTTAATGAAGCCTAGCATCCCATAGGCCTTCTTAACTACCCTATCAACCTGTGCAGCGACCTTGAGGGATGTATGGATTTGAACCCCAAGGTCCCTTTGTTCATCCACACTCTTAAGTAACTGACCATTAATCCTGTACTCAGTCTTCTGGTTTGTCCCTCCAAAATGCATCACCTCACACTTGTCCGGATTGAACTCCATCTGCCATTTTTCTGCCCAACTCTGCAGCCTGTCTATATCCTCTTGTAACCTTCGTACACCCACAGCTCCATCCACAACTCCTCCAATCTTCATGTCATCCGCAAACTTACCCATTCTTCCACCTCTACATCCAGTTCATTTATAAAAATCACAAATAGCAGGGGTCCCAGGACAGAACCCTATGGCACTCCACTAGTCACTGACCTCCAGGCAGAATACTTTCCTTCCACAACTACCCTCTGCTTTCTTCCTTTAAGCCAATTTTTTATCCAAACAGCCAAGGTTCCACTGATCCCATGCCTCGTGACTTTCCAGATGAGTCTTTCATGAGGGACCTTGTCAAATGCTTTGCTAAAGTCCACGTAGACCACATCCACTGCCCTACCCTCATCAATTTCTTTTATTATCTCTTCAAAAAACTCAATCAGACTCGTGAGGCATGAACTTTCCTTCACAAAGCCAGGTTGACTATCCATGAGTAGACTGTACTTCTCCAAATGCTCATAGATCCTATCCTTAAGGATCCTTTCCAGTAGTTTGCATACCACTGACGTAAGACTCACCAGTCTATAGTTCCCAGGTTTCTCCCTATTACCTTTTTTAAACAAGGGAACTACATTTGCCATTCTCCAGTCCTCCGGCACTTCCCCTGCAGCCAAAGAGGATTCAAAGATAGTAGACAATGCTCCTGCAATCTCTTCTCTCAATTCCCACAACAACTTGGGGTGTACTATATCCGGCCCTGGGGATTTATCAATCTTAATGTTTTTAAGAAGATCCAGCACTTCTTCCTTAATCTCCACATTGTCCAGCACACAGGCCTGCTCTTCTTTGACCTCATCCTGATTAAGATCCTTTTCACTTGTGAATACTGAAGCAAAGTATTCACTTAGGACCTCCCCAGCCTTCTCTGCCTCCAGGCACATGTTGCCCTCTTTATCCTTTAACAGTCCCACCTTTGTTCTCGTCATCCTCCTATTCTTTACATACCCATAGAATGTCTTGGGGTTTTCCTTAATCCTACATGCCAAGGCCTTCTCTTGCCCCCTTCGAGCTCTCTTAAGTCCTTTCTTTAGCTCCTTCCTGGCTACCCTATATTTCTCATAAGCGTCTCCTACTTCCTGCTTTTTATATCTAATATATGCTTCCTTTTTCCTTGTGACGAGTTACCTCACATGTTTCGTCAGCCACGGTTCCCTTTTCCTACCATTTTTTTCCTTGCCTCAGTGGGACAAACCTATCCTGAACCCAGCTCAAGTGGTCCCGAAACTTCTCCCACATTACTTCTGTGCTTTCCACTTTGAACATCTGTTTCCAGTTTACTCTTGCTAGTTCCTGCCTCATCCCTTCAAAGCTAGCCTTTCCCCAGTTAAGCACTATACCATTGCGTCTGATTTTATCCTTTTCCATAGCTATGCTGAAGCTAAGGGAGTTGTGGTCACTCTCACCAAAATGCTCCCCCACCAAGAGGTCTGTCACATGACCAGGTTCATTACCCAGAACTAGATCCAGTATAGCCTCTCCTTTCGTCAGACGGTCTACATACTGTGTCAGGAATCCTTCTTGAACACACCTGACAAATTCAGCCCCATTTATCCCCCTTGCACCCAGGAGGTGTCAGTCAATATGAGGGAAGTTGAAATCACCCATAACTACTACCCTGTATTTCCTGCACCATTCTAAAATCTGCCTGCTTATCTGCTCCTCGGTGTCCTGAGGGCTATTTGGGGGCCTGAAGACTACCAGCACAGTGATTGATCCCTTCCTATTTCTGACTTCCGCCCAGACTGACTCCATGAACACTCCCTCTGCAGCGTCCTCCCTTTCTATAGCCGTGATACTATCCCTGACCAGCAATGCCACTCCCCCCCCCCCCTTTTCTACCTCCCATCCTGTTCCTTTTAAAACACCTAAACCCCAGGACCTGCATCATCCAATCCTGCCCTTCCTCCAACCAAGTTTCAATAATGGCCACAACATCGTAGTTCCACGTATTAATCCATGCTCTAAGTTCATCCTCCCTGTTCCTAATACTCCTAGCATTGAAATAGACACATTTCAACCCCTTTAACTGGCTACAATTATGTTCTGTCCCCTGCCTGTTCTTCCTGATCAACTTAGAACTCTTCGCATCATGCCCTTGTCCTTCTAGCTTAATCCCTGCACTCACATTCTGATTCCCACCCCCTTGCCAAACTAGTTTAAACCGTCCCCAACAGTTCTGTCAAACCTGCCCGCCAGGATATTGGTCCCCCTGGGATTCAAGTGCAACCTGTCCTTTTTGTACAGGTCACACCTACCCCAAAAGAGGTCCCAATGATCCAGAAATCTGAATCCCTGCCCCCTGCTCCAAATCCTCAGCCACGCATTTATCCTCCATCTCATTTTATTCCTATTCTCACTGTCGCGTGGCACAGGCAGTAATCCCGAGATTACTACCTTTGAGGTCCTGTTTTTCAACTTCCTTCCTAACTCCCTGTAGTCTTCCTTCAGGACCTCTTCCCTTTTCCTAACTATGTCATTGGTACCAATATGTACCAAGACCTCTGGCTGTTCTCCCTCCCACTGCAGGATATCTTGGACACGATTAGAAACGTCCCACACCCTGGCACCTGGGAGGCAAACTACCATCCGAGTTTCTTTCCTGCGTCCACAGAATCGTATGTCTGAACCTCTGACTATAGAGTCCCCTATCACTACAGCCTTCCTCTTCCTTTCCTACCCTTCTGAGCCACAGGGCCAGACTCTGTGCCAGAGGCACGGCCACTGTCACTTCTCCCAGGTAGGCTGTTCCCCCCCCCCCCCCACAACGGTACTCAAACAGAAGTACTTATTGTCAAGGGGTACAGTCACAGGGGTACTCTAGTACCTGACTCTTTCTCTCCCCTCTCCTGACTGTGACCCACCTGTTTATCCCTTGTGGCCCTGGAGTGACTACCTGTCTGTAACTCCTCTCTATCACCTCCTCACTCTCCCTGACCAGACGAAGGTTATCGAGCTGTAGCTCCAGTTCCCTAACACGGTCCCTTAGGAGTTGCATCTCGATGCACCGGGTGCAGAGGTGGCTGTCGGGACACCGGGAGACTCCAGGACCTCCCACATCTGACAGCGACCACAGAAAACCGGCCTCACACACATACTACCTCCTTTTGCAATCAACAACTACCTCACCTCGTCCTGTTATCGCCAAAGCCCATGGAGCCACAACCCTTTCATTCTGCTGCCTCTCACTCCACTGCCTGCTCCCAACACTGCCTGCTGGATATGGCTGCCTTCTTTTTAAACTGTTCTCGCTCAACTGGCTGACATCATGCGCCTGCGCAGTCTGGCCTCTCTCTTCACCTGAGAACTCAAAATGTCTTCCTGCTGGAAATCCTTAGGTGCTCTCCCTTCTTCCACTGCCTTCTTGTTCCGAATCAAAAACTTCTGCAGATTCCTTGCCCTTTTTAAACTGTTTGTACTCAACTGGCTGATGTCACATGCCTGCGCAGTCTGGCCTCTCTCTTCACCTGAGAACTCAATGTCTTCCCACTGGAAATCCTTAGGTGGTCTCCCGCTGCCTTCTTGTTCCAAATCAAAAGTTCTTGTATTGATTACAGAGGCCTAAACAGTATCACAGTTAAGAATAAGTACCCTTTACCCCTAATTAGTTCAGCTTTTGAACCACTGCATGGAGCCACCATTTTCTCAAAGCTGGACCTTCTGAATGCCTGTATTATGTCGAATGCTGGGTGAACAATGTACTCTTTGGGGTAACTGCAAGTCTGTGTCTTTACTGTTGCTTTACTCATGCTTGAATGCTCGGTGGTGGGTGCCGATGCTTTCTCTTGTTGGTGGGGAGAGGGGGCATTGTTGCTTGTTGCTGCTTACATGTGGGGGGGAGCTGGGGGGCACTTTGGGGATCTAACATTTGACTGTTGTTCATTCTTTGGGGCACTCCTTTGTTTTCGTGGATGGTTGCAAAGAAAAAGCATTTCAAGATGTACAGTATATTGTATACATTTTTCTGACATTAAATATACCTTTGAAACCTTGAAATCTACTAAATACTGAATTGAAGGAGGTAAGTAATTATGCCATCAATTATTTTGAGTTTAATAACCGGAATACATTTTGACCAATTTGTAGAATTTTGTTTTCACTTTGGCACAAAAGAGTTTTTTATTACACCAGTGTCAAAAAAGCCAAATTGAATCCATGTATTACAATGTTATAAAATAATAAAACATGAAAACATCCAAGGTGGGGAGGGGGGAAAATTTTTTATAGGCAGAGCAAGGATATAACGTTGAGACTTTATAAGGCACTGGTGAGTCGCATTTGGAGTATTGTGTGCAATTTTGTTCCCCTTACCTTAGAAAGAATTTGATGGAACAAGAAAAGGTTCAAATCAGATTGACTAAAATGATGTCAGGATTACATGAAGAGCATTTGATGGCTCTGGGCCTGTATTCACTGGAATTTAGAAGAATGAGGGGTGATCTAGTTGAAACATATTCAATGGTGAAAGACCTTGATAGAGTCTCTCAGATCATAGGATGTTTCCTATGATCTGAGAGTCTAAGACCAGAGGACACAGCCTCAAAATAGCGGGGCATCCTTTTAAAATGGAGATGAGGAGGAATTTCTTTAGCCAGAGAGTGGTGAATCTATGGAATTCATTGCCATAGGCAGCTATGGAGGCCAAGTCTTTATATGTATATTTAAGGCAGAGGTTGATAGATTTTTGATTGGTCAGGGCATGAAGGGACACATGGGAGATTGGGGCTGAGAGGAAAAAGGGATTAGCCATGATGAAATGATGGAGCAGATTTGATAGGCCATATGGCCTAATTCTGCCCCTATATCATATGGTCTTAAGGGATTCTGAAGTTAAGGTACATAGCAAGTATTCATTTCAGCAGTAACCAGTCTTCAGTTTTGAATGTGGATGGCAGATTGAATTTAAAGTACAGCCCTAAACAATGGTCTTCCTGGAGCTGCAAACTGGGGTTGTTCACCTGAGTTGTCTACAGGTAGAGAGAAGACTGAGATTAACAATCATTTCGGGTGTCTGGAATGTTGGAGGTGTTTGAAAATTGTATGTACAGGTTTCCCCCACTATCTGAAGATAGAGCGTTCCTATGAAATGGTTCGTAGGCAGGAATGTCTTAAACTGAATAAGCAATTACCATTTATTTATATGGGAAAAATTTGTGAGCGTTCCCAGACCCAAAAAATAACCTACAAAATCATGACAAATAGCACATAAAACCTAAAATAACAGTAACATATAGTAAAAGCAAGAATGATATGATACATAAACAGCCTATATAAAGTAGAAATACTTTTCTTTAATCATTGCAGCCTGTCTAGCGTAGTGAAAATCTCACTACGTAGCGGAAGCAGTCTCACTGGAAGCAGTCACTCCAGTAACCTTTAAGCTATGAAGCTGCCAAATCATACCAAATAACACATTAAAATACACAACCTATATAAAGTAGAAATAATGTATGTACAGTGTAGTGTCACTTACTGGAATCAGGAAGACAGCGAGCACTCTGATGATGGTGTGTTAGGCTGAGTCGTTGGAGGTTGGAGTGTTTGCAATTTTTTTCTGATAAATTGCCGTTTTGTCACAGTTAAATACTTATACAAATAACCACCTTCTGTAATTATTTTCTTCAGTTCTGCTGGGGACCTTTCGGCAGCTTCAGTATCAGCCAAACCACACTCTCCAGTAAACTTTAAGCTATGAAGCTGCCCTCGCCTCAGAAACCAATTAAACCACCATGACTACCTTTAAATTCCACTTTTGCAACACTTCCATCACCATCGTCCAGTGCTTTCTATTTCAGCTTACTAAAAACACTGACTGATTTCTCCTTAAGTATAAGACAACTTAATGGAACACCACACTTCGTACACCCATCAATCCACTCAAGCAATAGACTTTCCATTTTATCTATTATTAGATGCCGAATAAGAGAGACCACTTTGTTATGAGCAGAACCAATAGTAACATCAGCAGCTTTCAAGATTCTTTCTGTCTGCGTATAAACAGTGCGAATGTTTCAAAGCACAGACAATGTCCTTACTTCGTTCACCGCAATCGAAATGCTTAATTATGTCTAGTTTAACGCTAAGTGTAACACCCTTATGAGCTTTTTTAGGCTTTTCCCGATACCTTAGAACTCATCTTGCTAACAGATGCACAAAATAAATCGACATAAAGCACAGATGCTCACAGACACGTGTTTAAACAATGGCGGCTAGAATGCAGTTCCGGGGGAGGAGTTTAGCTTGGCTGCTCGGGGTGTGTGTTGCCTTTTCTCGTAACAGTGAAAAAACCTTCTGTTAGCGAAAACAGGTAAATAATGTAGGTCATTCATAATAGCGAGGTGTCGCAAAGCGAACATTCAAAAAACGGGGGCCACCTGTATTTGAAAAGCAAGCAGTGATGTGGATACATTGTAACTGTACAATTGTCCTGCTGTTACCGTGGATCTTTAGCAAATGCTGTGCCTAAAAAAGTATTCACCCCCGCTCCCCCCACCCCCCGGAAGCTGTCATGTTTTATTGTTTTACAACTTTGAATCACACTGGATTTAATTTGGTTTTACTGACACTGATCAACAGGTGGAAAAAAAAACTCTAGTGTCATGGTAAGAACAGATCTCTACAAAGTGATCCAAATTAATTAAAATATAAAACACAAATTTTCAAACAAGAGAGAATCTGCAGATACTGGATATCCAAGCAACACACAATAAATGCTGGAGGAACTCAGCAGGCCAGGCGTCTTCTATGGAATAAGCTACAGTCAATGTTTTGAGTTGAGACCCTTCAGCAGGACTGGAGAAAAAGATGAGGGGTAGATTGAAAAGGTATTCACCCCCTTCTATATGACACCCTAAATCATCACTGGTACAGGCAATTGGTTTTAGAAGTTACTTAATTAGTTAAATGGAGATCACCATGGGCAGTTAAGGTGTGTCAATTGTAGTTAAAATACACATGTATCTGAAAGGTCCAACTGCTGGTGAGTCAGTATCCTGGCAAAAACTGCACCATAAAGACAAAATAACTCTCCAAGGAACTCCACAAAAAGGTTATTGAAAAGCACAATAGACAATAAGTGCAGGAGTAGGCCATTTGGCCCTTCTAGTCAGCACCGCCATTCAATGTGATCATGGCTGATCATCCACAATCAGTACCCCGTTCCTGCCATCTCCCCATAGTCCTTGACTCTGCTATCTTTAAGAGCTCTATCTAACTCTTTCTTGAAAGCATCCAGAGAATTGGCTTCCACTGTCTTCTGAGGCAGAGCATTCTATAGATCCACAACACTCTGGGTGAAAAAGTTTTTCCTGAATTCTGTTCTAAATGGCCTACCCTTTATTCTTAAACTGTGGCCCCTGGTTCTGGACTCCCCCAACATCAGGAACATGTTTCCTGCCTCTAGTGTTCCAATCCCTTAATAATCTTATATGTTTCAATGAGATCCCCTCTCATCCTTCTAAATTCCAGTGTACACAAGCACAGTTGCTCCAATCTTTCAACATGTGACTGTCCCGCCATCCCGGGAATTAACCTCGTGAACCTATGCTGCACTCTCGCAATAGCAAGAATGTTCTTCTTCAAATTTGGAGAAGTCAGGAGGTGGATACAAGGACATTTCCAAATCACTGAATATCTCTTGGAGTACAGTTAAGTCAATAATCAAGAAAAGGAAAGAATATTGCATAGCTGCAAATATGCCGAGAGCAGGCTGTCTTCAAAAACTGACCAGGGAGGAAGGGGACCAGGAGACCTATGACAACTCCAGAGGAGTTGCAAGCTTCAGTGGCTGAGATAGTAGAGACTGCACAATCAACAACTGTTGCCATGTGCTTCACCAGCTGCAGCTTTCTGGGAAAGTGGCAAAGAGAAAGCCGCTGTTGAAAACAACTCACACGAAACCTTTGCTAGAGTTTGCCAGAAGGCATGTGGGAGATTCTGAATTCAGCTGGAAGAAGTGTTATGGTCAGATGAAAGCAAAAGTGAGCCTTCTGGCCATCTGGCTAAATACTATATTTGGAGAAAGCCAAACAATGCACATCATCAAAAGCACACAGTCCCTACCTTGAAGCATGGTGGTGGCTGCACCATGCTGTGGTGATGCTTCACTGCAGCAGGAGGCCCTGGAAGACTTGTGAAGGTAGAGCGTAGGATGAATGCAGCAAAATAGAGGTAAATCCTGGAAGAAAACCAGTTGCACGCTGCAAGAGAAATGCGACTTGGGAAAAGATTTGATTTCCAGCAAGATAATGAGCACAAGTATAAAGCCAAAGCGGCCCAGGAATGGCTTAAAAACAGGAGTGGCCAAGTCAGTGTCTTGACCTCAATCCAATTTAGAAGTTGTCAGTGGCTGGACTTGAAAAGGGCTGTTCCCCTACAATCCCTGGGCAATCTGATCGAGCTTGAGGAATGTTGTAAAGAAGAATAACCCTTACCAATGACTTATAAAACATCCCATCTCCTTTGCTCAGTACTTTGAGTTATGAAGGCCAATGTGCCAAAAGCTTTCTTAATGACCCTATTAACCTGTGAAAAAACTTTCAAAGAATTATGGATCTGTGGTATGCACTCCTCAGTGCCCTACCATTCACTGCATAAGACCTACCCTAGTTGGTCCTACCGATGTGCACACCTTACACTTGTGTACATTAAATTCCATCTGTGATTTTTCAGCTCAGTTTTCCAGTTGATCCAGATCCCTTTGCAACCCATGATAGGCTTCCTTGATGATAACTACACCCCTAATCTTGGTGTCATTTGCAAATTTGCTGATCCAGTTAGCCACATTATCATGCAGATAGTGGACATCTGGTTTAAGATGGTGCTGATGAACCACAGTGACTTCTGGCTGGTGGAAAAAACTAAATACTTTGTTAACCATACTTCTTCTGGGAAAAGACCATCGCAAGTAACAGTCTGTAAGTTCTAGTCAGACTGGAAATCAATTCAACGTGCCAGAACTGAGGTCAAGCGAGGCAGCAGGTCTGTCGCCAAGAGTGAAGAAGACCTGAGGTTTGAACATTTTAATTGCCACGCTGAAGGCTGAATTGAGGCAGTGAGGTCCAGAGATAAGAGTGTACCAACTTGACTAAACTTGATTTTTAGACGGAGAATTAAGTGCAGTGCCGAATCAGAAAGGTTGGTTGCAGGCTGATTTGAGGTGGTGGGGTACTGGCCTGAGAGCGAATTGAGACAATTGAACACTGTGTTTGGACATCAATTTAGCAGCTGGGCCATGTTGAAAGGGTCTGGATGTCAGGGCCAATGGTAAGGGATGGGCTGCTCCACAACTCAAATCTGCACTGAACTATGCCGAACGCTTTGTGGAGCAGTTCAAAATGCTATTTGCTTGCATTTATTGTTTGCATGATGTGTCCTTTTTTCTCTGCACATTGGGTGATCAAGGCTCTTTTTTCTCTTGGCTTTGTGGCTGCCTGTTAGAAGTCCAAACTCAAGGTTTTATAATAAATACAAACTTTGATAATAAATACACTTTGAACTTTGATAGGTGGTCAACAACAATAGATCTAAACACAAAAATACAACCAGTTGCCCAATATGCAGATGCTGTGGATCAAAGAATACGTACACAATGCTGGAAGAACTCAGCAGGTCAGGCAGCATCTGTGAGAAAAGAGTAGCCAACGTTTTGGGCCGAGACCCTTCATCAGGAATGGGTGGAAGAGAGGGCCGAAGCCCAGTAATAGAGATAGGGGAGGGGGTAGGGCCTAGAGGCGCCAGGTGGAAAACCAATCAGAGGAAAGATAAAGGTGGGAGGGGGAGGGGATAAGCATGAAAGAACTGTAGAGATAAAGAAGCAGAAAGTTGAAAGGGGAGAGAGGCAGAGAAAGACCTGTGGAACACATTCCCAGCAATGTACAAAGGAACCCTCGAAAGCAAAAGACCCGATCCCGGAAGGTTTAGTGGGACCCCGCTCCAGTGTGTCACTACAGATAGAGGGAATCTATGCCAAAAGCCATACTCAACACCAGGTCGCAGGTCATGTTATTGTACCGTTCGTTTTACAGCCAGTATTTAAAGCATTTGCCCTTGACCCCATTCAGTGTGTTGGAGTTTTGGGATAACAGTGCTGGGGATTATCCATATGATGGGTATTTGTCAGTGGAGTTTTCAGAAACCGATGTGGGAGTGTCTGACATCCTGGAGACGTTAGTGCTGGTTTGTACAGACCCGGTTGAGATGAGGGTTGTTTCAGTTCTGGTGGGGACCAACACCCCTCTGGTGCGGAGGCTCATGGGGGCCAGTAAGGAGAAGGTGGGTGAGAGTTTTTTGGGGACCCTGGCTGTGCACCCAGCTTTGCGGGCTGCCTTTTGAGGAAGTGTGGGACTGCACTGGGCTGGATACTGAATTTAAACGAGGGACTGGGTGGTGCACACAGTCAAAGCCTAAGATAATATGGTAATAAGCGAGAGCAATGGGAACCCCTAGATTTCCTGGAGTGCATAGTGGCGAGGCCCTTTTATTGGATGCCCTGGAAGACCTCGGGGGAGAGTCACGATTTTTGGCAGGGGTGATAGTGAGGCTAGAATTGCTGAGGCCCTCAGTGGTACAGGTGAGCAGGATGGCTGTGATTGTCAGGAACACTATGAAGAGAGAAATCACCTTTAAGTGAGGGATGCTGCTGGTGCATTTGTTCCCGGTGACTGTAATGTCTAGCACCCCTGTGAGGTCTGCTGGGGAGAAACTATTGAAAAACAGGGGAAAGTTGACTGCTGAGGCCTTTATCTTTGGGGAATCTCCTGTGCTGCCGGATTGGAAACAAAGGTTGGTGGAGAAGATGTTGAAGCTCGAAGATGTTTTTTCCCTTGGTGAGTTTGATGTGGGTTGTTCTAAGAGTACTCGCCACACCATCCAGGTGACTGAGGACACCCCGTTTAGAGAGAGGTCGCTGCGACTGGCCCCTGCAGATGTGGAAGATGTGTGGCATCACTTCTGTAAGTTGAAGGAAGCTGGGATCATCTCTGAATCCGAAAGACCTTATGCGTCCTCCAATAGTAGTGGCCTGGAAGAAGAATGGAAAGGTATGCATGTGTGTGGACTATAGGACCCTGAACTGGTGCACTGTCCCTGACCAGTATATGGTCCTGAGGGTTGAAGACACACTGGCCTGTCTGAGTGGGGTGAAGTGGTTTAGTGTGCTGTACTTGAGGAATGGATATTACCAGATCCCGATGAGTGAGGCAGACAAAGAGAAGACGGCATTTATATGCCCTCTGGTATTTTTCCAGTTTGAAAGGATGCCCCACAGCATATCAGGAGCCCCTGCCACCTTCCAGAGGCCACGGAAAAGACAGTGGGGGATATAAATTTGCTTGAAGTGTTGGTGTTCTTGGATGACTTGATCATATTTGGATCCACCTTGGAAATACACGAAGCGAGGTGCTACGTTGACAGAAGAAGGAAGGGTTAAAACTTTCCCTGGACAAGTGCTAGCTCTGCAAGACATCTGTAGCTATGTCGGGCACATAATCCTATGGATTGGAGTAGCTACAGCCCCGGCTAAGATAGAAGTGGTGACCACATGGTGGAGGCCCCAGACTGTGAGTACTCTGCACTCGTTCTTGGGGTTCTGTGGTTATTATCAGAGATTCGTAAAGGGCTATGCCAAGGTGAGTCACACCTTGAACCAGCTTCCGCATGGTTACCCTCCCTTGGGGAAGAAAGGGAAAGGGAAAAGAGGACGTGAGGTGGGAGAATATCTAAACCCATCAGAGCCCTTTGGACAGAGGTGGGATGCAAGATGTGAGGAAGCTTTTCAGTCACTGAGGAGTTGCTGACCCAGGCACCGGTGCTGGCTTTTGCGGAACCCTGATTGCCCTATGTACTACACACCGATGCCAGCCGAGAGGGGTTAGGAGGTGTCCTGTATCAGGATCGGATCAGGCAACCGGGTTGAGGCCAATGGCATTTATAAGCTGGAGTTTGTCGCCCTCCGAGAGAAACTATCCCACCCACAAGCTGGAGTTCCTGGCGTTGAAATGGTCAGTGGTGGATAAGCTGAGTGACTGTCTCTACAGGGCCAAGTTTGAGGTGAGGATGGACAACAACCCATTTTCTTACATCCTGACCTCAGAAAAACTGGATGCCACAGGCCATTGGTGGTTGGTGGTGTTGACTGCACGTGATTTCAGCCTGAAGTACCAGCCGGGGAGCAGAACATTCATACAGATGCTTTGTCCCAACAGATGAATGAGGGACTGGATAGGGACGAGAAGTGGGAGAGTGTTCCTGCACCTGAGGTGAAGGTCATGTGTCAATTTGCTATCACTGTGAAGGCTGAGGAAAAGGAGAGGGCAGATTGTGCAGTGGATCAATTGGGGACTTCTGATTATGCTGTACCCCAGGTTACTGTAATCTGACTGTGTTGAAGACCAAGCAGCTGCCAGAATTGCGTTCTGGGGAAGTGGCAGCTGCTCAGCATGATGACCCGGGCATCAGCACCATTTGGTACGCGGTTGAAACGGGGGATATGGCGCGGGTGGAGAAGATGAAACATGCTTCGGTGCCACCATTACTGAGAGAATGGTCTAGGATGAAGTTGAAGAACCACAGTTTATACTGGGTCACATCAGCCCCGGACTGACCCTGGTGTAGGCAGCTGGTTCTGCCGGAAAAGTATAGGCAGATTGTGTTGAAGTCACTGCATGATGGTTCTGGGCATTTGGGGGTGGAAAAGACCTATGGATTGCTCAAAGACCGGTTTTACTGGCCCCGAATGAAGTCGGAGGTCGAAGAGTACTGCAAGTGGTGCATTCGCTGCATACACTGGAGGACACTCCCAGTGAAGGCTGCCCCTTTGTCACACTTACAGAGTGCAGGGCCTCTGGACTGGTGTGTATGGATTTCCTGGCCATAGAACCCAATGCCAGCAACGTGGCAAATGTCTTAGTCATCACAGACCACTACACTAGATGTGCTCAGGCTTTTGCTACCAAGGACTAGAAGGCGACTACGGTGGCAAAAGTGCTATGAGAAAAGTATTTCATGCATTATGGCCATCCCAGGCGGATATGTAATGACCAGGGATGGGACTTTGAGAGTAAGTTCATCCATGAGTTATTGGGCATGCTGGGAGTTGAGAAATCAAGGATCATGTGGTATCATCTGCAAGGCGATCTGCAAGGCATGAGAGGTTTAATCAGACCCTGCTAGACATGCTCGGGAGTCTGGAGATTAGCAAGAAGAGCAGATGGAGTCAACATATTGGGCAACTGGTTCACTGTTACAACTGTACAACGCAGCTACTGGGTACTCGCCCCGTTATCTGATGTTTGGGCGCGAGGCGAGTTTGCTTATTGACCTTTGTTTCGGGACTGACGCGGGTGGTGTAACACTGAAGCGTTATCTGAAGAATGTGTCAGATATGAGGAGAGAGCTGAAAAGGGCTTACGAATTGGCTGGGGTGGCGGCCACCAAGCAGAATCGAGGAAATAAGAGGAGAGATGATCAGAAAGTGAAGGTCTCCCAACTCCTGCCAGGAGACCAAGTCCTCATAAGGAATTTGGGACTACCTGGAAAGCACGTTGACTGACCGCTGGGCAGCCACACCCTATGTGGTTGAGAGTCAGATGCCAAATCTACCAGTTCGCCGGGTGAGACCAGAGGAGGGGAAGGGGCCTATCAAGATTCTCCATTGGAACAACTTGTTGCCCCTGGGACAAGAGGTGCAGGTAGATCGGGAGCCCAATGTGGCGGCTGCACCTAGTCCAAGGACTCGGCAAAGACGCAGGGTGACGGAAGAGCCACCCTGGAAGAGACTGGGCTGTGCCCAGTCCCTGAGAACGATACTGAGTCGGAGGATGATGATTCAGATTGTGTTGTACATGCTGCCATTCGCTAACTCTCCCGTGATGGAGGAAAAGACTCCTGGTTCTTCTCTCACTGAATCAGGTAAGGGGAGGAGGGCTATTGGTGGGCAGCCTAGGGTATAGCAGGACTCTGAAGGAGAGGAAGTGGAGCCGGAACAAGAGACAGCGGGGTTTCTGGTTGCAGAGGGGTTGGAGTGACAGATTGAGGGAGGGTCTGCCAGTAGCCCCAGAGTGTCCCCAGTAGTGTCCAAGTCAGAAGAGTTAGGACATCTCAGAGAATTAGGGACACGCCCCCACCCAGATAGGTTGACCTATGTAGCGCCTGGGAAACAGGGTGTGATCTCTACTGTTTTGGGGACCTATATCACTGCTTTCTATACTTGGGTTGGGCTTTGTGTTTTGCAGGAAGGGTTGACAAATTATTTGAACATAATGAGGGCATGACTAAATTTGGTGGGGGGAGAATGTAGGGTTCTCAGTAATACTAACTGTAATGTTAACTGTTAAGGCTAACAAAATGGCTTCTCTGTAATGTTAACTGATGAGGTAATGGTTCTCTGTAGCTCCGGAGTTTGGGTTATAATTACAGGTAACAGGGGACTAGCCATTGAATGACCTGTTATGCTATCTTGCATGGTGGGAACCGAGGGAGAGTTGGGGGTCTTTTCAGCGAGGCGAGTGAAGAGGAAGGGCGAGTGTGGGAGCGGCTGACAGTTCCCAGACGGTGGGTACTGGAATTCGACGGTTTGGAGGCTGTCGGAGGTTTGGAGGACATTTGTGGACAGATCGGGAATGTGTGTGCTCTAACAAACTATTTTTGTGCACAAACCTGTTAAATTTACTGAGCGGCACCTTTGTTTTCTACTAACTGCACCACCAAGAAGACTTATAACGTGTAAACATTTAATCCTACAGTGTGTACTGTCTGATATTATACGTTGTGGGCTTGTACTGGGGTGCATTACACAGCATCTACGCAAACATGTGACACAGTTTGGCCAGCAGATGGCAGTTTTCCCTAGACGAACATGAGTTGAAAGACCTGAGTGTTACATCAGTGATTGGGAAATTTTCTTCTATCCATCTCCTTAATTATGCTTTTCAATAACTTTTTCGTGGAGTTACTTGGATTGTTTTTTGGTCTTTATGGTGTAGGTTTTGTCAGCATATTGACTCACTAGCAGTTAGACCTTCCAGATACAGGTGTATTTTTGCTACAATCAATTGAAACACTTTGCCTCTACAAAGTGATCACCATCGAATTATTTATACAACTTTTAAAACCGACTGGCTGCACCAGTGATGATTTGGTGTGTCATATTAAAAAGGGTGAATTCTTATGCAATCAATTATGTTGTATTTTATATTTGTAATTAAATTAGATTACCTCATAGAGATCTGTTTTCACGTTGACACAAAAGAGTCTTTTTCTGTTGATCAGTGTCAAAAAAGCCAAATTAAATCCACTGTGATTCAATGTTGTAAAACAATAAAACATGACAACTTACAAGACTGGGGGGGGGGATGGTGAATACTTTTTATAGGCACTATATTCTCAGATTACCACCAGTCGCAATAGAAGCCTCAGCAGCTCTATAATATGGTTAGCAGTCAAATCTGAAAGAGAGGTCACTTCTGTGGATTCTGCCTGCTTCAGTGACTGATTCTCACACTTTCGATTCTTTTCAGAAGTGCCAGATGATTGGAGGATAACCAATATTGTTCCATTGTCTAAGAATTGCTCTAAGAATAAGCTAGGAAATTATAGGCCAATGAGTCTGACATCAATAGTGGGAAAGTTATTTGAAGCTAGTATAAGGGCCTGGATGTATGAGTATTTGGATAGACAGGGACCGATTAGCAATAGTCAACATGGCTTTGTATGAGGTAAGTTGTGTTGAACCAATCTTATGGAATCTTTCAAGGAAGATACCAGGAAGGTTCAGTGGATATTCGCACTGAAGTCAAGGCAGTGGATATTGTCTTTGTGGACTTTAGTACGACATTTGACAAAGTCCCACATGTGAGGCTGATCAAGAAGTTTTCACGAGGAAATCTGCAGATGCTGGAAATTCAAACAACAACACACACAAAATGGTGGTGGAACACAGCAGGCCAGGCAGCATCTATAGGGAGAAGCACTGTCGACGTTTCGGGCTGAGACCTTTCGTCCTGACGAAGGGTCTCGGCCCGAAACATCGACAGTGCTTCTCCTTATAGATGCTGCCTGGCCTACTGTGTTCCACCAGCATTTTGTGTGTGTTGTTGTTTCAAGAGGGTTTCAGTTGCTTGGCGTTCAAGATTGATTAGGCATTTGCTTTGGGGAACAACTAGAGAGCAGTTGTAGATGATTGCCTCTCTGATTGGAGGTCTGTGACTAGCTGTGCGCTGCAAGGATTGGTGCTGGGTCCATTGTTATTTTTCATCTATATCAGTGCCCTGGATGATAATGTGGTTAACTGGATCAGCAAATGTGCAGATGACACCAAGATTGGGGGTGCAGTGACAGTGATGAAGACTATCAAAGCCTGCAGTGAAGTCTAGACCAGCTGGAAACATGGGCTGAAAAAGGCAGATGCACTTTAATATAGGCTAGTGTGATGTATTGCACATTGGGAGGATCGATCAGGATAGGTCTTACATGGTAAATGGAGGAGTACTGAGGAGCTTGGTAGCATAGATGGATCAGAGAAAGCAGATCCATAATACCTTCAAATGGAGTCATGGGTAGATAGTGTCATAAAGAGAGCTTTTGGCACATTGACCTTCATAAATCAATCTATAGGGTACAGCAGTTGGAATGTTATGTTGAAATTGTATAACATGATTGTGAGGCCTAATTTGGAGAATTATGGTTTTGTGCAGTTTTGATCAAGGAAGATGTAAATAAGATTGAAAGAGTGAAAAGAAAATTTACTAGGATGTTGTTAGGACTTTAGGACCTGAGTTATAGGGAAAGGATGAATTGGTTAGGACTTCATTCCTTGGAATATATAAGATTGAGGGGAGATTCAATAGAAGTATATTACATTATGATAGGTATAGATAAAGTAAGTGCAAGCAGGCTTTTTCCACTGAGGTTGGGTGAGGTTCAACTGGATGTCATGGGCTAAGAATGAAAGGTGAAATGTTTAAGGGGAACATGAGGGCAAACTTCTTCATTCACTATGTGGTGAGATTATGCAATAAGAGAAATTTGGGTAGATGCATGGAAGAGATGGGAATAGAAGGCTACTCAGCAGGTGCATATCGATGCGATTAGGTAGATTAATGGTTTGGCACACACTAGATGGGCTGATGGGCCTGTTTCTGTGCTGTAATGTTCTATGACTTTTTGATTCTAGGTTCCTAAGCTTGACTAAATTCATTACCCCTTTGACATCCAAGGTTCTCTTACCTTGCCATCCTTGTCCTTCCTTCTGACTAGAACATACTTGTCCTGTACTCTGTGTAGTTGGTCTTCAATCATCCTCCACATTGTCAGATATAGACGCCCAGATTAACTATTCCCTGGTTCCTACCTAATACTCTCATAATTTGCCTTGTTACAATTTAATATTCTCCTGCAATGTCCATATGTATCCTTATCTATAGCTGTCTTTAACCTTAAGGAGTTGTTCCCTAACTTGGCACATACTGAAAGGTCTGTTACTTGTCCAGGCTTATTGCTCAACTCCTGGTTCAGTACAGCCCTTCTACTTGTTGAACTATCTACATATTGATTTAAGAAACCCTCCTGAAAGTACCTATAGATTCTATTCCATCTAAACTTCTTGCACTCTTGCCCAATCTGTATTTGGATAGCTGAAGACCCCCATGACAGCAGCCCTATTGTCTTTACTCCTTTTCTATATTTGCCTTCTTATCTGTTCCTCAATGTCCTGGTGGTTATTGGAGGGTCATTTGCACAATCTCATCAGAGTGATTGCACTTTTCCTATCTTTGAGTTCTACCCATATAGACTCAGCGGACAAGCCCTCCATTATGTCCCCTCTGAGTGCAGCTATGATATTATTCTTGATTAGTAGTGAAACTCCACCCCCAAATTTTTACCCCCCTCTTTTTATCTTTTCTAAAACATCGAAACCCTTGGACATTAAGCACCCATTCCTGTCCCTCTCTAACCAAGTATCTGTAATGGCCGCAGCATCATAGCTCCATGCTCTAAGCTTATCACTTTTACTCATAATATTCCTAACATTGAAATAAACACACTTCAGATTATCCATCCCATCATGTCTATTACTTTGATCCTATCTGTTGTTTCTGGTCCTGACATCTGTTTTCCTCTCCATTCCTCCATCATCTGACATGGTGCTCTGATTCCCGTCTCCTGCCAAACTATTATAAAGTTCAAAGTAATTTTGTGATCAAAGTACATATACGTCACTATATACAACCCTGAAATTCATTTTCTTGCGAGCATACTCAATGAATAATAACCATAATGACCATTATGTGCCATGTTGTATAACATAGGTGATTACAGTCTTCCAGCTGTCTTTAATCTGCCGCTGGGGAAGACCCCCTTCAAATTCTTTAATAACCATAATAGAATCAATGAAAGACCACATGAACTTGGGCATTCAACCAGAATGCAAAAGACAACAAACCGTAAATAATAAATGAAAGGAATACTACTGATAAATAACTAGACAATAAATATTGAGAACATGAGATGAAGAGTCCTTGAAAGTGAGTCATAGCTTGTGGAAGTGTTTCAATGATGGGGCAATTTAAGTTATCCCCTTTGGTTCAAGAGCCTGACGATTAAAGGGTAATAACTGTTCCTGAACCTGGTGGTACGAGTCCTGAAGCTCCTGTACATTCCTGATGGCAGAGGTGAGAAGAGGACATGTCTTGGGTGGTGGGGCAATGGATACTGTTTTCCTGTGAAAATGCTTTGTTTCAATGTGCTCAGTGGTGGGGAGAGGTTTTCCTTTGATCGACTGGGTATTATCCACTACCTTTTGTGGAGGAGATGTTGCCAATCTGAAGCTACTGGGGTCTGAAAGTAAACAAATAAAGGATAGTTTTGAGGGGATGCTGTCATTGAAAGAGCATTCTGATGTATGAATCTTTGCTGTCTTGATGTTTCAGAATTGAGTGAAGGGCTAATGTCATGGAATCTGCAGTGGATTATTGCTCCAGCAGGCAAATTGGAGTGGATCCAAGTTGCTTCTCAGGCAGGAGTTCATATGTTTTAAACCTTCCTGAGTAGCTCTATTGAACCTCCAGCCAGTATACTCATTCCAGATAACCATATAACAATTACAGCACGGAAACAGGCCATCTCAGCCCTTCTAGTCCGTACTGACGCTTACTTTCACCTAGTCCCACTGGCCCGCACTCAGCCCATAACCCTCCATTCCTTTTCTGTCCATATACCTATCCAATTTTACTTTAAATGGCAATACTGAACCTGCCTCTACCACTTCTACTGGAAGCTCATTGCACACAGCTATCACTCTCTGAGTAAAGAAATTCCCCCTCGTGTTACCCTTAAACTTTTGCCCCCTAACTCTCAACTCATGTCCTCTTGTTTGAATCTCCAATACTCTCAATGGAAAAAGCCTATCCACGTCAACTCTATCTATCCCCCTCATTATTTTAAATACCTCTATCAAGTCCACCCTCAACCTTCTACGCTCCAAAGAATAAAGACCTAACTTGTTCAACCTTTCCCTGTAACTTAGGTGCTGAAACACAGGTAACATTCTAGTAAATCTTCTCTGCACTCTCTCTATTTTGTTGATATCTTTCCTATAATTCAGTGACCAGAACTGTACACAATACTCCAAATTCGGCCTTACCAATGGCTTGTACAATTTTAACATTACATTCCAACTCCTATACTCAATGCTCTGATTTATAAAGGCCGGCATACTAAAAGCTTTCTTCACCATCCTATCCACATGAGATTCCACCTTCAGAGAACTATGCACCATTATTGCTAGATCACTCTGTTCTACTGCATTCTTCAATGCCCTACCATTTACCATGTATGTCCTATTTGGATTATTCCTACCAAAACGTAACACCTCACACTTAGCAGCATTAAACTCCATCTGTCATTGTTCAGCCCACTCTTCTAACTGGCCTAAATCTCTCTGCAAGCTTTGAAAACCTACTTCATTATCCACAATGCCATCTACCTTAGTATCATTTGCATACTTACTAATCCAATTTACCACCCCATCATCCAGATCATTAATGTATATGACAAACAACATTGGACCCAATACAGATCCCTGAGGCGCACCACTAGTCACCGGCCTCCAACCTGACAAACAGTTATCCACCACTACTCTCTGGCATCTCCCATCTAGCCACTGTTGAATCCATTTTACTACTTCAATATTAATACCTAACGATTGAACCCTCCTAACTAACCTTCCGTGTGGAACCTTGTTAAAGGCTTTACTGAAGTCCATATAAACAACATCCACTGCTTTACCCTTGTCAACTTTCCTCATAATCTCTTCAAAAAATTCAATAAGATTTGTCAAACATGACCTTCCACGCACAAATCCATGCTGACTATTCCTAATCAGACCCTGTCTACCCAGATAATTATATATACCATCTTTAAGAATACTTTCCATTAATTTACCCACCACTGACATCAAACTGACAGGCCTATAATTGCTAGGTTTACTCTTAGAACCCTTTTTAAACAATGGAACAACATGAGCAATACGCCAATCCTCCGGCACCATCCCCGTTTCTAATGACATTTGAAATATTTCTGTCAGAGCCCCTGCTATTTCTACACTAATGTCCCTCAAGGTCCTAGGGAATATCCTGTCAGGAACCGGAGATTTATCCACTTTTATATTCCTTAAAAGCGCCAGTACTTCATCCTCTTAATCATCATAGTTTCCACAACTTCCCTACTTGTTTCCCTTACCTTACACAAATCAATATCCTTCTCCGTAGTGAATACTGAAGAAAAGAAATTGTTCAAAATCTCCCCCATCTCTTTCGGCTCCACACATAGCTGTCCACTCTGATTCTCTAAGGGACCAATTTTATCCCTCACTATCCTTTTGCTATTAATATAACTGTAGAAACCCTTTGGATTTATTTTCACCTTACTTGCCAAAGCAACCTCGTATCTTCCTTTAGCTTTTCTAATTTTATTAAGATTCTTTTTACATTCTTCATATTCCTCGAGCACCTCATTTACTCCATGCTGCCTATATTTATTGTAGATCTCCCTCTTTTTCTCAACTATGTTTCCAATATCCCTTGAAAACCATGGTGCTCTCAAACTTTTAACCTTTCCTTTCAACCTAACAGGAACACAAAGATACTGTACCCTCAGAATTTCACCTTTAAATGACCTCCATTTCTCTATTACATCCTTCCCATAAAACAAATTGTGTCAATCCACTCCTTCTAAATCCTTTCGCATCTCCTCAAAGTTAGCCTTTCTCCAATCATAAATCTCAACCCTGGGTCCAGTCCTATCCTTCTCCATAATTATATTGAAACTAATGGTATTGTCATCACTGGACCTGAAGTTCTCCCCAACGCATATGTCCGTCACCTGACGTATCTCATTCCCTAACAGGAGATCCAACACTGCCTCTTCTCTAGTCGGTATCTCTATGTATTGCTGCAAAAAACTATCCTGTACACATTTTGCAAACTCCAAACCATCCAGCCCATTTACGAAAGCCCTTTTCCACTCCAGTTTATGTGCAACTCTTGTACAGGTCACCCTGCCCCAGAAGAAGTTCCATTGATCTAAGAACGCAAAACACTGTCTTACTGTAGCAGCCCCTCAACCACTCATCCTGCCCCAACTATAGATAGTTAGCATAGAGTTGTGAGGGGCAGGTTGAGCCTTTTGAGCCTAAGCGAGTTTTTCAAGGAGGTAACAAAACAAAGTGATGAAGGTAGAGTGGTGGATGTGAAATATTTAGAATTTAGTAAGGTGTTTAAAAATGGCCCCATAATAGGCTCATCCAGAAGTCATGAGTCATGGGATTCATGATGCATAGATTTGGAAATGTTATGCTGACAATGCCTTTTCATAATGTACTCTTGATGTCAATTATGTACTTCTATTGTGCATAGGGTCAAGCTGTTAAGTTCTTGAAGTGCCATGCTAGTTCTAATGAATTCATAGAGATCACATTTACGCACCATGTCTCCAATGCTTCACAGGGATCTTGTATGATTTTAAGGTCCAGCTATGCTTCCCTTATCTTACAGCATCTTACGGTTTCTCAGTTCCCTCCTAGAAAAGTGCTTGCTTTCTCTCTGTGAAGTTTTGTTAAAAAGTATTTGAATTTTCAAAGTAAATGTATGTCATAATGTTTATTTCAAATCTACCAGAAGTATTGATACATGATCAAAGTAGCTGCATGAATTGCTTTTATTGTGTATTATATTTCAATATGTGGTTTATGTACATTCTCAGAGTAGAAATAATCAACACCTTTATTCTGTAACCACTGTTGCCAGTTTTGTGTGATAATGGTTTGAATATTTTCGAACTTTTTCTATTCCTTGGAAACTTTACTGACTGACAATATAACAACAAAATAGCAGCAACACCTATGCTTTGGTATGTAAGTGCCCAGAGAAATGTACACTCCCTGATCGTTACTCAGATATCAGACTTAGCTGTTATGTTCAAGTCCCAGTGATACATAGACATTTTATTCCGTGCGCAAGATTTCAAAGATTCTTCATCTCATGCTCTCAATTTTTATTATTTACTTTTTTCCCCTTTTAAGTTTGCACAGTTTAATGTCTTTTTGCACATTGTTCATTTGTCTGTCCTGTTGGGTGCGGTCTTTCATTGATTCTATCATGTTTCTCAGATTTGCTGTGTGGGCCCATAAGGAAACGAATATCAGACTTGTTTACGGTGATAAATATGCACTTATACTTGTAACATTGAAAGTACTGACACTGAGCTATGACTGGTATCTTGTTAAACTGCAATGATTGTTTTCTTTCTCTGAAGGTCTAACTTGTTGAAAAGGAAACTTTTTTGTGAATCTTGGATACCTGTGCTCTAGTTCTTGGCTGAGTTTCTTTAGGAGAAGCAAATCAGAATATCATTATTATGTGGATTTTATGCCTTTCATATCTGCCTATCTTGTCTTCATTTCAGGAAGTCTCTGATACAAAGGAAATACTTGGAAATATTGCTGAGTTTGTATAGTGATCTGATAGATTGGTATGAGACTTAACCACTCAGTGAATTAGGTGTTCTGTGTCATTCTGTTTCCATAGGGCTAAATTGTTCAACTGTGTGTATTTATGCTGTATCTACTCATTTACACAGTAAAAAGCACTGATTAGAATTGGAAAAGTGCAGTTCTTTCAGTAATCAAGGAGTTTCAAAGTTAATAGTAATTATGTTCAATAGCCCACCTAATATGTGTTTTTATTCTTGAAAATCAAAATGAAATTGCAGCTATTGGAAATCTGAAATCGAAACAGAAAGCTCAACAGGTCAAAATCTGTGGAATAAGAAATAGTCAATCTTTTTGAAGTCTTGCACACCTTTCTATTATTTGGGTCTGTAACAATTTTTGGAAGAAGACAGCGAGGCTTTGAGAGGAAGTGCGGCGGCGGCCATTTTCAAATTGCTTCTCAGATCAGAGTTCTGAGAGGTGGGACTGTGTAGGCGCGTGAAGGAGGCCTGAGAAGGAGGGAAGATATAAAAAGAACGCAGCCTTAAGTAGCGGGAAGCTTTGTTTGCGGGCAGCGTAGTGAACCGGGAGCGGAGTGTAGGGCTTGGGCTCAGAGGGCTTAGGTGGAAGAGGGCACAGTAGGCTTATCTTTTAGTTCTCCTTGTTATTTTCAGTTATTCGGGAAGTATGAGTGTGAGGGCAGCTTGTTGTTCTCGGTGTCGGATGTGGGAGATCCTGGAGTCTCAGAGCCTCCCGGTCGTCCACATCTGCGCCAGGTGCGCCGAACTGCAGCTCCTGAGGGACCGAGTTAGGGAACTGTAGCTACAGCTCGATGACCTTCGCCTGGTCAGGGAGAGTGAGGAGGTGATAGAGAGGAGTTACAGGCAGGTGGTCACTCCGGGGCCACGGGAGGCAGATAGGTGGGTCACGGTCAGGAAGGGGAAGAGGCAGGTACTAGAGAGTACCCCAGTGGCTGTACCCCTTGACAATAAGTACTCATGTTTGAGTACTGTTGGGGGGGACAGCCTACCTGGAGGAGGTGACAGTGGCCGGGCCTCAGGCACAGAGGAAGGCCCTGTAGCTCAGAAGGGTAGGGATAGAAGAAAGAGGACCATAGTAATAGGGGACTCGATTGTCAGGGGTTCAGACAGGTGGTTCTGTGGAGGTGATCGGGAGTCCCGGATGGTAGTTTGCCTCCCTGGTGCCAGGGTTCGGGATGTTTCTGATCGCGTCCAAGATATCCTGAAGTGGGAGGGTGATGAGCCAGAGGTTGTGGTACATGTAGGTACCAATGACATAGGTAGGAAAGGGGAAGAGGTCCTGAAGCGAGAGTATAGAGAGTTAGGAAGGCAGTTAAGAAGAAGGACCGCAAAGGTAGTAATCTCGGGATTACTGCCTGTGCCACGCGACAGTGAGAGTAGGAATGGAATTAGGTGGAGGATGAATGCGTGGCTGAGGGATTGGAGCAGGGGGCAGGGATTCAAGTTTCTGGATCATTGGGACCTCTTCTGGGGCAGGCGTGACCTGTTCAAGAAGGACGGGTTACACTTGAATCCTGTGGGGACCAATATCCTAGTGGGGAGGTTTGCTAGGGCTACAGGGCAGACTTTAAACTAGTAAGATGGGGGGGTGGGAATCAATTTGAGGAAACTATGGGAGAGGAGGTTAGTTCACCAGTAGAGCAAGTAAGTAGACAGTGTGTGAGGGAGGAAAGGCAGGTGATGGAGAAGGGATGCACTCAGCCTGAAGATGTAGGGGAGAAGAAAGAAAAGGATAATAAATTTGAAAGCATTGTTAGGGATGAAAAGAGAGGAGGAGGTGGAGAGTATCTTAAATGTATCTATTTTAATGCTAGGAGCATTGTAAGAAAGGTGGATGAGCTTAAAGCGTGGACTGATACCTGGAATTATGATGTTGTAGCTATTAGTGAAACATGGTTGCAGGAAGTGTGTGATTGGCAACTAAATATTCCTGGATTTAGTTGCTTCAGGTGTGATGGAGTAGGAGGGGCCAGAGGAGGAGGTGTTGCATTGCTTGTCCGAGAAAATCTTATGGCGGTGCTTTGGAAGGATAGATTAGAGAGCTCCTCTAGGGAGGCTATTTGGGTGGAATTGAGGAATGGGAAAGGTGTAGTAACACTGATAGGAGTGTATTATAGGCCACCTAATGGGGAGCGTGAGTTGGAAGAGCAAATGTGTAAGGAGATAGCAGATATTTGTAGTAAACACAAGGTGGTGATTGTGGGAGATTTTAATTTTCCACACATAGATTGGGAAGCTCATTCTGTAAAAGGGCTGGATGGTTTAGAGTTTGTGAAATGTGTGCAGGATAGTTTTTTGCAACAATACATAGAAGTACCGACTAGAAATGGGGCAGTGTTGGATCTCCTGTTAGGGAATGCGATAGGTCAGCTGACAGATGTATGTGTTGGGGAGCACTTCGGGTCCAGTGATCACAATAGCATTAGCTTCAATATAATTATGGAGAAGGACAGGACTGGACCTAGAGTTGAGATTTTTGATTAGAGAAAGGCTAACTTTGAGGAGATGCGAAGGGATTTAGAGAGAGTGGATTGGGTCAAGTTGTTTTTAATGGAAAGGATGTAATAGAGAAATGGAAGTCATTTAAGGGTGAAATTATGAGGGTACAGAATCTTTATGTTCCTGTTAGGTTGAAAGGAAAGGTTAAAGGTTTGAAAACGCCATGGTTTTCAAGGGATATTAGAAACTTGGTTCGGAAAAAGAGGGATGTCTACAATAGATATAGGCAGCATGGAGTAAAGGAATTGCTCGAGGAATATAAAGAATGTAAAAGGAATCTTAAGAAAGAGATTAGAAAAGCTAAAAGAAGATGCAAGTTTGGTTTGGCAAATAAGGTGGAAGTAAATCCGAAAGGTTTCTACAGTTATATTAAAAGCAAGAGGATAGTGAGGGATAAAATTGGTCCCTTAGAGAATCAGGGTGGTCAGCTATGTGTGGAGCCGAGGGAGATGGGAGAGATTTTGAATGATTTCTTCTCTTCGGTATTCACTAAGGAGAAGGATATTGAATTGTGTAAGGTGTGGGAAACAAGTAAGGAAGTTATGGAACCTATGATAATTAAAGAGGTGGAAGTACTGGCGCTTTTAAGAAATTTAAAAGTGGATAAATCTCCGGGTCCTGACAGGATATTCCCCAGGACCTTGAGGGAAGTTTGTGTAGAGATAGCAGGAGCTCTGACGGAGATCTTTCAGATGTCATTAGAAACGGAGATTGTGCCGGAGGATTGGCGTAATGCTCATGTGGTTCCATTGTTTAAAAAGGGTTCTAGAAGTAAGCCTAGCAATTATAGACCTGTCAGTTTGACATCAGTGGTGGGTAATTTAATGGAAAGTATTCTTAGAGATAGTATTTATAATTATCTGGATAGACAGGATCTGATTAGAAGTAGCCAGCATGGATTTGTGCGTGGAAGGTCATGTTTGACAAACCTTATTGAATTTTTTGAAGAAGTTACGAGGAATGTTGACGAGGGTAAGGCAGTGGATGTAGTCTATATGGACTTCAGCAAGGCCTTTGACAAAGTTCCACATGGAAGGTTAGTTAAGAAGGTTCAGTCGTTAGGTATTAATGCTGGAGTAATAAAATGGATTCAACAGTGGCTAGATGGGAGATGCCAGAGAGTAGTGGTGGATAATTGTTTATCGGGATGGAGGCCGGTGACTAGTGGGGTGCCTCAGGGATCTGTTTTGGGCCCAATGTTGTTTGTAATATACATAAATAATCTGGATGATGGGGTGGTAAATTGGATTAGTAAGTATGCCGATGATACTAAGGTAGGAGGTGTTGTGGATAATGAGGTGGGTTTTCAAAGCTTGCAGGGAGATTTATGCTGGTTAGAAGAATGGGCTGAACGTTGGCAGATGGAGTTTAATGCTGAGAAGTGTGAGGTTCTACATTTTGGCAGGAATAATCCAAATAGAACATACAGGGTAAATGGTAGGGCATTGAGGAATGCAGCGGAACAGAGAGATTTAGGAATAATAGTGCATAGTTCCCTGAAGGTGGAGTCTCATGTAGATAGGGTGGTGAAGAAGGCTTTTGGAATACTGGCCTTTATAAATCAGAGCATTGAGTACAGAAGTTGGGATGTAATGTTAAAATTGTACAAGGCATTGGTAAGGCCAAATTTGGAATATTGTGTACAGTTCTGGTCACCGAATTATAGGAAAGATATCAATAAATTAGAGAGAGTGCAGAGACGATTTACTAGGATGTTACCTGGGTTTCAGCACTTAAGTTACAGAGAAAGGTTGAACAAGTTAGGTCTCTATTCATTGGAGCATAGAAGGTTGAGGGGGGATTTGATCGAGGTATTTAAAATGTTGAGAGGGATAGATAGAGTTGACGTGAATAGGCTGTTTCCATTGAGAGTAGGGGAGATTTAAACGAGAGGACATGATTTGAGAGTTAGGGGGCAAAAGTTTAAGGGAAACACGAGGGGGTATTTCTTTACTCAGAGAGTGATAGCTGTGTGGAATGAGCTTCCTGTAGAAGTAGTAGAGGCCAGTTCAGTTGTGTCATTTAAGGTAAAATTGGATAGGTATATGGACAGGAAAGAAGTGGAGGGTTATGGGCTGAGTGTGGGTAGGTGGGACTAGGTGAGATTAAGAGTTTGGCACGGACTAGGAGGGCCAAGATGGCCTGTTTCCATGCTGTGATTGTTATATGGTTATATGGTTAATTCTGAAATATTGATTATATCCCTTTTTACAGATTCTGCCTGATTTGCTGAGTTTTTCCAGCATTCTGTGCTGTTACTCTCATATGTTTACAGAGAGCTCTCATAGATAGAATGCTTTTTGGTAGTTATTACAAAATCTTGGATTGATGTCTATTGCTGATCACTCAAGATATTAGTCACCTTACTTCACCCACAATTTTTTAATAATATTGGCCAATATGTTTGCACAATGGTAAGGAAAGTGTGCTCCACTCCTTACAGGATAAAACTATGCCTTCTATTGTTTCCTAGGCATCAACTTCCAGCTTGACACTCAATGTTGGTGTTGGGTGTAGTGTGACAATTAGCAGAAGAGGCTTTGACTTCTACGTAGTTGAAAAAACTTGTTGTCAGTAAGCATAGCTATATTACCATGTCATTTGAAAACATATGTACAATAACCAAGTACATATGTACAAAGTAATCACTGCTGCTCACAGTGTCTGAGGTCTTGGATCAATCCTGACCTTGGGTGCTGTTTGCGTTTGCATATTCTCTCTGTTGCTGAATGGATCTACTCAGGTTCACACATCCCAATGACATACAGGTTGGTGGGTTTATTGGACACTGTAAATTGCCGTTAGTGGTAGAAGGTAGGAAAGTTAATAAGAATGTGAGGAGAATTTCAAAAACAGGATTAAAATAGAATTAGTATAAATAGGTTGATAACAAATGCTTTTTCAGTGCTATAACTATGATATATGATGCAATTTTAATCCCAAATTGAAGGAAAGAAGCTGCAGTTGAATGAGAATGAAGTTTGGGGCTTATGCAGTCATGGCCATGGAAAGGTCTGGACATGGTGGCAATTGCACTTGGAAATTCTAACAGTTACGTATGACAAACCTGGCATTTCTTTGCAGAGTACAGTCAATTGCTGGCATGCAAATAAACATGAAAATAAGATTTTATAGGAAAAATCAACACTCTAAGTGGTGGAATTCTTCATGCATATGCAATAAATGTTGGAAATATTTAACAATGTATTTAATGGGGTTTCATTTTGAGCAAACCTTTCAAAATAATTTTGAAAATGGAATGAGAATCAGGTTTAATATCACCAGCATATATCGTAAAATTTGCTAACTGTGCAGCAGCAATACAATGCAATACATGACAAGTAAACAAAAAACTGAATTACATTAAGTAAATACAGTATATGTATATTAAATAGTTAAGTTAAGAAAAGTAGTGTAAAAACAAATGAATAAAAGTAGTGAGGTAGTGTTCATGGATTTAATGTCCATTTAGAAATTCTATGGCACAGGAGAAAAAGCAGGTCCTGAATCTCTGAGTGTGTACCTTTAGGCTTCTGTACCTCCTTCCTGATGGTAAAACTGAGAAATGAGAACCTGGTGGTGGGGGTCCTTAACGATGGAAGCCGCTTCTCTGAGGCACCACTTCTTGAAGGTGTCTTGGGTACTAGGGAGGCTAATACTCATGATGGAGTTGACTAATTTTGCAACTCTCTGCAGTTTGCTACAATCCTGTGCAGTAGCCACCCCCCCCGCCCCCCCCCCACCATACCAGGTGGTGATGCAGCCAGTCAGAATGCTCTCTAAGCCACATCTGTAGGAGTTTTTGAGTGTTTTAGCTGACAAACCAACTCTCCTCAAACTCTTGATGAAATACAGCCGCTGTCTTACCTTCTTTATAACTGCATTGATTTGTTGGGACCAGGTTAGGTCCTCAGAGATATTGACACTCAGGAACTTGCTCACTCATAGTAGCCAAGCATCTATGCAGAAGTGTAATTGCAATGTTATTTTCGCAGTTGCATATCACCCTAAATTGTTTCCTCATACTATTTAAAAATTGTCTCCTCTGTGTGTATTTTGAAAAGCTTTTAAATGCATTTTTACTTGCTCTAATAAAGAAACACGTACTGATTGCCATGAACTGCATTTATGAGAAACATGAATCACTTATAAATACCAACTAATTATATTTGCAATAAACTTCTTTTATAACTAGCATTTTCAACATGTCAATAATATGCAAAGACACTGCACCTGTGCATTCCTCTTTAAATTTTATGAGATCTTAGCGGTATCCAGATCTTGATCCACAATGGCAAAGCAATATTTACACAAGAAAATACTGGTTACTCATTGTTGTGTAGCTATGGGCCAAAGTAACAGAGTGACTGATCACTGTTCTTTATTATGTAGGCTCATGTACATTATGGATGGTGGGATGGAGATACGTCTCTACTAAAGGAGATGTAAGGTGCTCCTTCCCTTTGCTAGCCTGGGGGTGACCTTTGGGCAAGGTGTTGTACCTGTTTAAACCCCTGGTCAGGGTCACATGAACCCATAGAAGCAGGTGGTGGATGGTCATTTGAGCACCTGGTGCATATCACGTCCTGATTATGTGACCACCGACACCAGGCAGACAATCACTGAAAAGTATTGATAATGGCTGAGATCACCTGTCTTGTAAAGACACTGCCCAGACAATAGCAAACCACTCCTGTAGAAAAAATTGCCAATCATGGTCATGATTCAAGGAAGTGAATCACAGGGTCATATATTGTGACATATATGAACTTTGATAATAAATTTGCTCTGAACTTTGAAAGCTGGGAAATAAAAGGTATTAATATAATTGGATTTTACTGGATGTTCGCAAGTAGAGCAGTTGACTACAGCACTGAACAAACATTTCAGACTATTGAATATGCCTCACTCAGTTGTTCTCATCAACTTGTCATCTGCTCAAAAACATATTCTGGGAAGTGATTTTATTAGGAAAGCAGGTTTGAGTTTTGTTCTGCTTCATTTCTTGATATGACAGTTTAATGTGTATAGAGGGCAAGTCTCTACCTTTAGGGCAATTTGGATATGTAAAGTTAGAGAGATGTGGGTGAACACAGAAGACTCGCATGCCAGACAGCTTATTTTAAATTGGCAGCCAGTATTTGTCAAGCGTAACACAACTGTGGCAGAATGCAAGGAGAGGTGAGTGTGTGAATGTGTATATATATAATGCTAATCTGAAACCCAAAAGGCAATATGGGTTTCTAAAACAAGCAGAAAATTGTTCAGAGATTATTAACAGAGATTTTTGTGAGGAATAGCATCTCCAAATAATTCACCCATTTGGAAGCTGTGGACTCACCAGAGATTATTGGGAAGAGAATAAAGTTACCTCTTTAAAACTTCCACTGTAGCTATGAGTCCTGAGACTATGATTAAGCAGAACATTCTAGCAAAGTTGCTCACGATAATGGATATACATAAGTAATGGATTTTGGTCTGTTCCATTGAAAAGAGAGTTTCAAAATAAATTTGTTTTCACTTGGAGGGGAGAAAAACTTTGACATTTTTCCATAATTTGCCCTCTATTTTCCATCAGTGGTTGGCAAATGGACTGAAATCCCTTTCAGCTCCCCAGTGCTTAATTCAAAAGTTTGATGATCCACTGTTAGAGGCATGAGATGAGCATTATGAGCTACTTAAAGAATTACTGCACCTGCTACATAAGATAGGCTTGAATGTAAACCCTAAATGCTCAAGTCATGTGGCTATAGCCCATGGGACATGAGAGATTGGTAAACAACCTGTAAATTTAATGGCAAACCTGACCTTCCCCACTGAGGTGAGGGGATTGACATTGGTTCTGGGCTTGGAGAATTTTTGTAGAGATAATCTTGTTGGCTTTGCCACCAAAGCAAGCCTACTTATGGAACTCTTGAAGAAAGGCATTCTGTGGGAATAGAAACTAGTTCACATTTAGGCAGTATCAGATCATAGCATCTGTTCTTGAGACCTCAAACCATTCTCATTGTAGGTTGCTGGCACCTGTAATATGATAAACACTGTTTCACCAGTAGTGTTGTGTTACAGTGGTATAAAAACAGAAAGGCAATTCATTCCCATCTTAAAATCAGAAGCTTAAAAACAAGTTATGCAACCACAAAGTTCCTCTTTAAGGAGCTTTGTTGATGGACCACCATCATTTCTGGATGGAGTAAGGTTTACAGGATGTGGTATATACTGTATGTACGGAATGAGGAAAGAGCAGAATCAGAGCGTTGCAACCAAATTACCTGTGACATTGAGTGCACAAGTGGCAGAGCTTACTGCTTAAATTTTGCTTTTGGCCATCCAGACAGATACCCTTCAGGAGTGATATTACACTTGGGTAGTATCTTCAAAGTGCTTTATTTATCAAACTATGTGTACATTATACAACCTTGAGATTAATCTACTAACAGGCAGCCATGGAACAAAGAAACACAAAAAAAACTTATTCAAAGCAAGAAGATAATCAAGCACTCAATGTGAAAGAGAAAAAAACATGCAAACAATAAACACAAGCAAATAACATACTGAAGTGAAGTCATAGAGTCATAGAGAAGTACAGCACAGAACAGAACAGAACAGGCACTATGGTCAATTTAGTCCTTACAGAAAACAATTAAACTGCCTATGGAGCCTGCACTGGGACCATAGCCCTCCATACCTCTATTGACCATCTACCTATCCAAATTTCTCTTAAACATTGAAATCAATCTCACATGCACCACTTGTGCTGGTAGCTCATTGCACACCCTCACAACCCTCTGAGTGAAGAACTTTCCCCTCATGTTCTCCTTAAACTTCTCACTTTTCACCCTTAACCTATGACCTCAGGTGGTAGTCCCACTCAACCTCAGTGGAAAAGCTTGCTTGCATTTACACTATTTATACTGCTCATAATTTTGCATACCTCTATAAAATCACCTCACAATCTTATACATTCTAAAGAATATAGTCCTAACCTATTCAATCTTTCCTTTTAACTTGGGTCCTTCAAACCTGGCAACATACTTGTAAATTTTCTTTGTAATCTTTCAGCCTTGGTTAAATCTTTCCTGTCGATAGGTGATCAAAACTGTACACAATACTCTAAATTAGGCCTCACCAATGACTTATACAATTTCAACATAACATCCCAAATCTCCTGTACTCAGTACTTTGATTTATGAAGGCCAATATGCCAAAAGCACTCTTCATGACCCCAAAAAACTCTAAAGAAGTGGAAATTTTCCTGCTAGAGTCTTTTCAATTCCTGCACCCACCTCCTGCAAGTTCTGAGGAAGCACCTTTTCATGCTCTGGGTACTTACCCATCTTAATTTGCCTTAGGAAAGAAAGCACTTCCTCTTCTGTAATCCATATACAGTCCATGACCTCAATCATGAGAAAATCTGGAGATGATGGAAATCCAAAGCAACGCACACAAAATACTGGAGGAACTCAGCAGCCCAGGCAGCATCTATGGAAAAGAGTAAACAGTCTGTGTTTTGGACCAAGAACCTTCATCAGGACTGGTAAAAAGATGGGAAGTCAGGATAAGAAGTTGGTGGGAGGGGAGGAAAAACTTCAAGGTGGTAGGTGATAGTTGAAACTGGGGGAGGAAGAAAGTGCAAAGTAGAAAGCTGGGAAGTTGATTGGTGAAAGAGATAAAGGGCTGGAGGAGGGGGAATCTGATAGGAGAGGGTAGAAGACCATGGAAGAAAGGGAAAGAGGAGGAGTACCAGAGAGAGATTATGAGCAGCTAAGGATATAAGGTGAGAGAGGAAAGCGGGAATGGGGAAAGGTGAAGGAGAGGACAGCATCTAAGATGCTGCTCCTCCAACCTGAGTGTAGCCTCATCACAGCTTAGCAGGATCCCAAAAAGAACCTGAGTGGATAAAGGGGACTTTCCAAGTTAGGAAAGGCACTGGCATCCTAGCTGAAAGAGGGATGGCTGTAGTTTTTCTGATGCCCTAGCTGAAAGGGGGGCCGACAGTCCTAGCTGTAAGGGGGACTGAAAAGTAAGAAAGGGTAGCTACCAAACTGAAGATAAAAGGAACGAAGGGACTGCTGACTTTGACACTGGTGAGCGCTGTAAATAGATTACCAGAAGCGCGCGGCATAACTGTGCTCTTTTGCAGACAACGGGAAACTCTAGCAGTCAAGCGGCTTTTGCTGCTCTTGCAACCCTGTCCCGACAAGCAAGATCGAAAGAGTCCTTGAAAGTAAGTAAGAAAATGGAGAAGCGAATAAGAACTGTGAAGAAGGCTCGACAGAAGGTAGGAGACCCTCTGGTGCCCCCGGGATCACCTGCCAATACGGTGATACAGGAAACCGAGGATGACCGATATGCAGTAACTTTTAGCTGTGATCTCTATGGCTGGTCACAGGGAGACTGGCCGTAAGGGGGATGCTTTAAAATTCCATTAATTTTTAATTAATTCCATAGAAACAAATACAGATGCATGAAATCTGAAATAGAAACAAAAAATGCTGGAAATATTCAAAAGATCAGACAGGATCTGTGAAAAAAGAAACAGAGTTAACATTTCATGTCAGAGATCCTTCTTTAGGTAGGGGCCCTCAGCCTGAAATGGTAAATATCTTTCTCTTTCTGCATGTTCTCTGAGCTGTTGAGAATTTGCTACGTTGTGAAGCCTCAAGTTGAATGTATAAGGATGCACCACATCTTTCCAAGAACTCTGGAAAGTCTTTGACCTTTTTGATTGGCAATGACAGTCTTCACACATGGTTCTGAAAATTTACTTTATAAATTGCTTCACACAATGAGATTAAGTGACTTTAAATTGCTTCCAGGTAATTTAGTTTAATGACTAATTCATGTGTCAGTGCAATTTATTGTGCATTGCACATTTTCCCTGCTCAGGGAGGAGATTATTGGCTAATTTCATTCACTGATGTTGGTTAATTATTTTTCTTATCATCTTACAATTTGGCAAACTTGATCAAAGTATTTCTTGTCCCCACCCCCGCTAATCCTCCACATTGGTAATATTCGATACCTGTATCTGACTTGAAGCCTGATAAGAGTTTATTGTTCATTTTTTTAGAATCTTTTTATTGGTACGTAATTGTCAATAGCTATAAAATGATACAAAACTTCAATGGATTAATATGTATACAGTTAATAAAGCTGAAGAAAAAAACTGATCATAAAATATAAAAATGGAAAAAAGAATTTATATATAGGAAAAAGAAGGAAAATAAGAACCCCATCTAACTAGGAAAACCCCCCCCACTAATTACAAAAAAAACCCATTAGGAATCAAGCCCCCGGAGAAATACGTTTGACCATCATCTAAATATATTTTAAAAAGTCGTCAACCACCATTTCATATTTATTTAAAAAAATTGGAAGGAAACCATATAACTTAATTCAAATTAAATGATAATATTTGGCAAAAGAACCCCATCTTCTCTCAAAATCAAATCGAGGATCAAAAGTTCTACAAATTTTTTCCAAACTAAGACATAACATCATTTGAGAAAACCATTCAATTAATGTAGGGGAAGAAATATCTTTCCATTTTAATAAAATAGCCCTTCTTGCCAGTAGTGTAACAAATGCAATTACATGTTGATCTGAAGATGAGATACCCTGCATATGATGCGGAACTATTCCAAATAGAACAGTCAATCTATTAGGTTGTAATTTAATTTTCAAAGCTTTAGAAATTGTAGAAAATAAAGATTTTCAAAACGATTTTAATAAAGAACATGACCAGAACATATGTGATAAAGTAGCTACTTCAGTTTTACACCTATCACAACAGTTGTCTATACTAGGAAATATTTTAGATAGTCTCTCCTTTGTTAAATAACAATGGTGAACAATTTTAAATTGAATTAAACAATGGTTGGCACATACAGAAGAAGAATTTACGTTTTTCAAAACTCAAAGCCAATCTTCATTCGCAAAGGTCATATTAAGTTCTCTCTCCCAATCTTGTTTAATCTTTAGTGATAGGTTTTCTTTTTGTAACAAAAATAAATTATAAATTCTGCTAATGGAACCTTTCACTAAGGGATTCAATTTCAAAATGCTATCCAACAAATCAGATTCTTGTAAGTATGGAAACTTAGGTAAATATTGCTGTAAAAAAATGTCTAACCTGAAAATATTGCAAAAAATATGTATGAGTGAGAGAAAATTTATTAATTAACTCCTCAAAAGTCATCAATCGACCATCATAAAATAAATCTATAAAAGAATGGATTCCTTTATTTTTCCATAGAAGAAAAATGGGGTCAGTTGTTGACGGTTTAAATGAAAAGTTTTTATATATAAAACCAGACAACTTAAATTGTTTAAAATTTAAAAAATTACGAAACTGAACCCAAATCCGTAGGGATTGTTTAATAACTGGATAGAGATTTAAATTTGGAATTTTAGAGAGCTCCTAATATTGAGGTTAAATGAAATTGTTTAACAGCTTTTAATTCCAAATCAACCTAAATTGGTTTTTGGTTCTTATCAAGCCAATATAACCAAAAACATAATTGTCTAATATTCACAGCCCAATAATAGTCTTAAATTAGGAAGTGTAAGTCCACCAACTTTTTTAAATTTTTGTAAATGATATGTGTTAATTCTTGGTTTCTTATTATTCCAAATAAAAGAAGAAATATGAGAGTCAATTTGATTGAAAATTTTTTTAGTTAAAAAGATAGGTATATTTTGGAAAATATATAAAAATCTAGGTAAAATCATCATTTTCACAGCATGAATATGACCTATTAAAGAAAAAGTAAGTGGATTCCATCTAGAAAATAGTTGTTTCAAGGAGTCCATTAAAGGAACTATATTCGCTTCATAGAGATCTTTATATTTTTTAGTAATTATAATACCTAAATATCTAAATGTATTAACAATTCTGAAAGGAATATCATTATTTATACTAACATGGATATTTAATGGAAACAATTCACTTTTATTCAAGTTAAGTTTATATCCTGAAAATTTACCAAAATCTTTAAGTGTTTCCAAAAGATTAGGAATTGATTCCTCAAGATTTGAAATAAAAACCAAAAGACCATCTGCATAAAGAGAAATTTTATGTATGGTTCTATTCATAGAGATACCATGAATATTTTTAGCTTCACATAGTGTTATAGCTAAAGGCTCCAATACAAGATTAAACAATAAAGGACTTAATGGACATTCCTGTCTAGTGCCGTGAGAAAGTGAGAAAAAAGACCTGCAGTTATTAGTAATGACCGTGGCAATAGGATTCTCATAAATCATTTGAATTCATCTATTGAAATTATTACCAAAAGCAAATTTTTCTAATACTTTAAACAAATATGGCCACTCAACTCTATCAAATGTGTTTTCTGCATTGAGAGAGATAACACATTGAGGTTGCTTAGATAATGATGAATATATAATGTTCATCAATCTCCAAACATTAGAAAAAGAATAACAGCCTTTAATAAAGCCCGTTTGATCCATAGAAATGATTTTAGTTAAAACATTTTCCAAGCGATTAGCCATTATTTTAGAGAGAATTTTTGCATCTACATTTAATAGTGAAATAGGTCTATATGATGAACATTCAACAGGATCTGTATCTTTTTTAAGAATTAAGGAAATAGATGCTTCATAAAAAGAAGGTAAATTACCCTTCTCAAAGGATTCATGAAATATTTCCAAAAGATATGATGAAAGTAATCTTTCAAATTTTTTGTAAGATCCCACTGAATAACTATCAAGTACAGGAGCTTTACCTGATTGGATTGATAAAATAGCTTTCTGAATTTCATGCTCGGTAATTGGAGCATCAAGCATCTGTTGATCTTCAAGATAAATTTGTGGAAATTTAATCTTATGTAAATAAGCCTTCATTTTAGAGAAATCTGCAGGAAATTGAGATCTATAAAGATCAGAGTAAAAATCTTGAGAAGTATTGTTAATGTCCTCATGATTACTTACTATATCTCCATTATTTTTACAAATCTTTAAGATTTGTCTTTTAGCTTAATTGAGAAGCTAAGAGCTTATTATTTTTATCCCCAAAGATATAAAATTGACTTTTCAATTTAAGCAAATATCCTTCAATAGGATATGTTAGTAATAAATTATACTGTGATTGTAATTCTACTCTTCTTAAATGCATTTAAAAGAGATTGCATTGATGTTAACTAATTCTTTAATTTGTTTAGAGATTTTATATAATTCCATTCTTGTTTGTTTCTTCAGTTTAGCTATATACAAAATAATTTGACCGCGTAGATAAGCTTTTAATGTATCCCAAATTACTAACTTAGAGACGTTTCCTATATTATTAAAGAGAAAAAAAACTTTTATCTGAGCTTCGATAAACTCAACAAATTCTGAACTTTTGTAATAAATGTTGTGGAAAACGCCAAAATGGTCTGGTAGAAACAACATCTTTCAATTCAAATATTAAGTTTAAAGGAGCATGATCAGAAATAGCGATCGCATCATACTCACGTTTCTGAACATTGAATAAGAGTTGAGGGTCAACTATAAAATAGTCGATTCTTGAATATTTATTATGAACATGTGAGAAGAAAGAGTATTCTCTATCACTAGGGTACATATACCTCCAGACCTCAATTAAACCGTAATCAATTAAAAAGGAATTAATAAGTGACACAGAACGATTGGGGAGTTGATATTTGGATGATGACATCCATTAAAGGATTTAGACAAGTATTAAGATCACCACCCATTAATAACATATATTCATTTAAATCAGGTAATAGAGCAAAAACAGTTTTAAAAAATGAGGGATCATCAACATTTGGTCCATAAATATTAACCAAAACCATTTTCCTATTACAAATTATTCCTTTAACAATCAAAAATCTACCATTAATATCAGCTATAATATCCTCCTGATTAAAAGGAATATTGGAATCAATAAAAATAGAGACACTTCTAGTTTTACTCTGGGAGTTTGCGTGAAACTGAGGACCCTTCCAAAATTTAAAAAATCAATTTTTATCACATAACCTGATATGCGTCTCTTGAGCAAAGATTATATCAGGCTGGAATCGGTTAATAACTTTAAATGTTTTCTTACACTTAATAGGATGATTCCAACTACGAACATTCCAAGTTAAAACATTTAGCTGTTTAGTTATCATCATGGAACTTTGCATCTAAAAACAACAGTAAGACGCATGTCAGGATAGGGTAATTGAAAATGGCGGGGATGAACAACAATAAAAATAATTGGCGTATGCTCCGGGATTCCATAATGGAGAAAAAAAAATAATTCCATCCAAACTACAAAGCCCAGAAACAAGTCGATATCAATCGACACAAGCCCCAAGAAAAGCATAACTGCAAATACAAATACAAACTCCGCCTACCTAAGTAAAAAAAAGAGAAAGAAAAAAATAATCTCTGTCTCCCTATACCGAACATAAAATTCATTACAGTCGACATATATCTCAATATAACTAACTTGCAAGGGAAGTGTTTTTCTTGTAAAACAAAATGACCTTCAATTGAAAGTAACCTTCATAACATTAGATAAGGGAAGAAAAACACATTCAAAACAATTCTTGAAATATTTGCACAGAAGAAAAACAGTCGCCATCTTTAAATTGTCCGGTCTATTTTTAAAACATAAAGAAATCCAAATAATTACTTAAAAAATCTTTACAAAAGCATATGAAACAAAAAAAACAATTAATTCATTTAAATGCTGCAGAAAAAAATTTCTAAATGGTTCAAACTTATTACAGTCTATCAACAATTCTCCCTCTATGTTTTCTGAAACTGAAGCCATCCAAACCAGTCTTTTTCAGAGATAAAAATGTATTTTAAGGTAAAGACTTCTATAACCAGCAGATCTTCCAATCTCATCACTCTTTACACCGCGAGAGAATCAAGCCATTATAAATCATTCAAGCTTCAGATTCGTCATTGGATGCGTCAAATAAATAATTAATAAAACTCAATGCTTCAACTGGGTCAACAAAAATATGAAAGCAAGACTTTTTGATAAAGAGCCTTAATTTCACTGGATTTTGAAGCAATGGAAAGAGCTTTTCTTCACATGCTGATTTCATAACAGAAGCAAATCCAGCACGCTTCTTAACAATTTTGCATGGAAAATCTTCAAAAAAGCGAATGTCTGAGTTCTGATACTGAAAAAGTCTTTTTTTTCTCGCAAGTTTAATAATACGGTCTTTGTCTCTGAAACGGAGAAAACGCACAACCATATGTCTGCTTTACCTTCATCCAAAAATTTTGAAGTGTCGATTCTGTGAGCCATTTCGATATCTGAAGACTGTAAACAAACCTCCGGAAATAAAGACTGAAACACTTTTGTGAAATAATCCAGTGTGTCGGCCAATTCTGATTTCTCTTTTAATCCAACAATTCAAATATTATTCCGACGTGATCGAGCTTCGAGATCAACGATCCGTTGTCGGGCTTTTTCCAAACGAGAAGAAAGGTCCGCAGCATTTCGATTAACTTCTTTAAGATCAAGGCTCAAAGAGTCAACTTTTCCTTCAAATTTCTCTTTTAGTTGAGTTATCTCAATGCTGATATTGCTGATTTGAGATTCTAGACTCTTTACCCGGGGGGGGGGGTGTGTGGGGGGGGTTTCCTTCGAGAATTTGTCAGTTTTCTTGGGCTTCCCATTGCCCAGGTCCGGATTTCTTTTGGCGCTTCTGAGAGTAGCCATAATTATAACTGTTATTCTACAGATCTGACTGAATAAAGTTGAAATTTCAAAGTTTAAATCGGAAAGGGGAGAGATTAAAGGCGGACAAGAAGCGACTATGTCTTACATGTCTGTAGCCAAGAGGCGGAGTCTTGATAAGTGTTTATTCATTAGTAGACAGTTGTTATAAATCTTCTTTGTTTTAAAATGTGATACCCTTTCATGCTATCCAGGTATTTTAAATCTATCTTTATTTGTCTGTGTGTTTGTATTAGAGCCTTGTCAATGTAGGCAGCTGTCTTCTATTTTCTTACTTCTGGGCTACATCAACCACCATCATGATGTTTTTGAGTAACAGCATGTCTGAGAAACTTACTTCAGTACAAGTTCAGATGATATTTCAGAATATGCTGCTTCACTACAATTCCTCACTTACACAGTATTCTAGTGTCAGGTCAATATAGGGAGTTAGGTAGGCAGTTGAGAAGAAGGACCACAAAAGTAGTAATCTCAGGATTACTGCCTGTGCCACGCAACAGTGACAGTAGAAATGGAATGAGGTGGAGGATAAATGCATGGCTGAGGGTTTGGAGCAGGGGGCAGGGATTCAAGTTTCTGGATCATTGGGACCTCTTTTGGGGCAGGTGTGACCTGTACAAAAAGGATGGGTTACACTGGAATCCTAGGGGAACCAATATCCTGGCAGGGAGATTTGCTAAGGCTACTGGGGAGACTTTAAACTAGAATGGTTGGGGGGTGGGAATCAATTTGAAGAGACTAGGGGAGAGGAGGTTAGTTCAGAAATAGAGAAAGCTAGTAGACAGTGTGTGAGGGAGGATAGGCAGGTGATAGAGAAGGGGAGCGCTCAGACCAAAGATGTAGGTGAGAAGGAAGAAAAAGATAATAAAGTTGATCGCATCGTTAGGGATAAACAGAGAGGAAGAGGTGGAGAGTTACTTAAATGCACCTATTTTAATGCTAGGAGCATTGTAAGAAAGGTGGATGAGCTTAGAGCATGGATTGATACCTGGAAATATGATGTTGTAGCTATTAATGAAACATGGCTGCAGGAGGGGTGTGATTGGCAACTAAATATTCCTGGATTTCGTTGCTTCAGGTGTGATAGAATCGGAGGGGCAAGAGGAGGAGGAGTTGCATTGCTTGTCCAAGAAAATATTACAGCGGTGCTTTGGCAGGATAGATTAGAGGGCTCATCTAGGGAGACTATTTGGATGGAATTGAGGAATGGGAAATGTGTAGGGGTGTTTTATAGAACAGCTAATGGGGAGCAAGAATTGGAGGAGCAAATTTGTAAGGAGATAGCAGATATTTGTAGTAAGCACAAGGTTGCGATTGTGGGAGATTTTAATTTAACTGGGAAGCCCATTCAGTAAATGGGCTGGATGGTTTGGAGTTTGTAAAATGTGTGCAGGTTAGTTTTTTGCAGCAATACGTAGAGGTACCAACTAGAGAAGGGGCAGTGTTGGATCTCCTGTTAGGGAATGAGATAGGTCAGGTGATGGATATATGTGTTGGGGAGCACTTCGGGTCCAGTGATCACAATACCATTAGTTTCAATATAATTATGGAGAAAGATAGGACTGGACCCAGGGTTGAGATTTTTGATTGGAGAAAGGCTAGCTTTGAGGAGGTGCGAAAGGATTTAGAAGGAGTGGATTGGGACAATTTGTTTTATGGGAAGAATGTAATAGAGAAATGGAGGACATTTAAAGGTGAAATTCTGAGGGTGCAGAATCTTTATGTTCCTGTTAGGTTGAAAGGAAAGGTTAAAAGTTTGAGAGCACCATGGTTTTCAAGGGATATTGGAAACTTAGTTGGGAAAAAGAGAGATATCTACAATAAATATAGGCAGCATGGAGTAAATGAGGTGCTCGGGGAATATACAGAATGTACAAAGTTTGTAAAAAGAATCTTAAGAAACAAATTAGAAAAGCTAAAAGAAGATACGAGGTTGCTTTGGCAAGTAAGGTGAAAATAAATCCAAAGGATTTCTACAGTTATATTAATAGCAAAAGGATAGTGAGGGATAAAATTGGTCCCTTAGAGAATCAGAGTAGACAGCTATGTGTGGAGCCAAAAGAGATGGGGGAGATTTTGAATGATTTCTTTTCTTTGGTATTCACTAAGGAGAAGGATATTGGATTGTGTAAGGTAAGGGAAACAAATGGGGAAGTAATGGAAACTATGACGATTAAAGAGGAGGAAGTACTGGCGCTTTTAAGGAATATAAAAGTGGATAAATCTCTGGGTCCTGACAGGATATTCCCTGGGACCTTGAGGGACATTAGTGTAGAAATAGCAGGGGCTCTGACAGAAATATTTCAAATGTCATTAGAAACTGGGATGGAGCCGGAGGATTGGCGTATTGCTCATGTGGTTCTATTGTTTAAAAAGGGTTCTAAGAGTAAACCTAGCAATTATAGGCCAGTTAGTTTGACATCAGTGGTGGGTAAATTATTGGAAAGTATTCTTAGAGATGGTATATTTAATTATCTAGATAGACAGAGTCTGTTTAGGAACAGTCAACATGGATTTGTGCGCGGAAGGTCATGTTTAACAAATCCTATTGAATTTTTTGAAGAGGTTACGAGGAAAGTTGACAAGAGTAAAGCAGTGGATGTTGTCTATATGGACTTCAGTAAGGCCTTTGACAAGGTTCCGCACGGAAGGTTAGTTAAGAAGGTTCAATCATTAGGTATTAATATTGAAGTAGTAAAATGGATTCAACAGTGGCTAGATGGGAGATGTCAGAGAGTAGTGGTGGATAACTGTTTGTCAGGTTGGAGGCTGGTGACTAGTGGTGTGCCTCAGGGATCTGTATTGGGTCCAATGTTGTTTGTCATATACAGTAATGATCTGGATGATGGGGTGGTAAATTGGATTAGTAAGTATGCAGATGATACTAAGGTAGGTGGCGTTGTGGATAATGAAGTAGGTTTTCAAAGCTTGCAGAGAGATTTAGGCCAATTAGAAGAGTGGGCTGAATGATGGCAAATGGAGTTTAATGCTGCTAAGTGTGAGGTGCTACATTTTGGTAGGAATAATCCAAATAGGACATACATGGTAAACGGTAGGGCATTGAAGAATGCAGTAGAACAGAGTGATCTAGGAATAATGGTGCATATTTCCCTGAAGGTGGAAACTCATGTGGATAGGGTGGTGAAGAAAGCTTTTGGTATGCTGGCCTTTATAAATCAGAGCATTTAGTATAGGAGTTGGGATGTAATGTTAAAATTGTACAAGTCATTGGTAAGGCCGAATTTGGAGTATTGTGTACAGTTCTGGTCACCGAATTATAGGAAAGATATCAACAAAATAGAGAGAGTACAGAGAAGATTTACTAGAATGTTACCTGGGTTTCAGCACCTAAGTTACAGGGAAATGTTGAACAAGTTAGGTCTTTATTCTTTGGAGTGTAGAAGGTTGAGGGGGGACTTGATAGAGGTAATTAGAATAATGAGGGGGATAGATCGAGTTGACGTGGATAGGCTTTTTCCATTGAGAGTAGGGGAGATTCAAACAAGAGGACATGAGTTGAGAGTTAGGGGGCACAAGTTTAAGGGTAACACGAGGGGGAATTTCTTTACTCAGAGAGTGGTAGCTGTGTGGAATGAGCTTCCAGTAGAAGTGGTAGAGGCAGGTTCGGTATTGTCATTTAAAGTAAAATTGGATAGGTATATGGACAGGAAATGAATAGAGGGTTATAGGCTGAGTGCAGGTCCGTGGCACTAGGTGAGAGTAAGCGTTTGGCACGGACTAGAAGGGCCGAGGTGGCCTGTTTCCGTGCTGTAATTGTTATATGGTTATATGGTCATGCAAACCATCCTGGTGATCTTATCAAAAGATCAGGTCGAATCTATATACTTGTATTTGTCTCCCTTTGTGTGTTTCAAGTGTCTTAAAGGGTAGTCAGTTTTATCAAAAGCTGTTCTCTTAAAATATTCATAGAAAAATGCACAAAGTTCTCAGATAGGATATTATCAATTAACTATTCTTAAGTTGCCTTTTCCTAACATTAATTAATCTGTATCTGAGGATGTATTTCTAAATTATAAATTTGCCAATTTAGGAATGCAATTTTCCAGTTTGTGATTGAAGATAAACAATACTACTCAGAGGTCTTGGTAAAGTTTTACTGCAAGGTACATTGTGGTTCAAGAAAGTTATTGTCATCTGATTTAAACCAAAAAGGAAATCTGTCTGAACTTCAGATTACTGAATTCAAACACTGACTCTGTTTCTCTCCCCACAGAGGCTACACCACCAACATTTATATCACTTATTAAACTTACAAAAATCTACTGCATTCAAAAGAGCAACTTGTTGCTATTGGAAGTATCCATTCTTGATAACTTCATATTTTGTATAACTTCTCCCTTGAATCAAAATCAAAACATACGGGCTAAATCAACTAAGCTCTCCTGAAATGCTTTTTCTCATTTTGAATAGTTGGAAACTGAACATAAATATTTACCAATTGTAAATATTTATAGTTCTCAGTTCCAAAATTTATTGGAGCACTAATTAGAAATACACAGAACTATTGTAGAATTGGGCTTCTTTCAATTTCTTGTAATTTAGTTCACATTAATAAAAATAATATTTAGCTTAAATTGCAAAAAGGGTAAAAAGAGAAAGATAAAGTCATATGCTCATTGGCAAACCTCAAAAAATTATATGTATATACGTGATAATAGAGGGGAAACCACAGATATATAACCAAAGACAGCTTACTCCTTTCAAGAAAAAGTCTTGGATGAACCCCAATTTGATCAAACCTCTGAGGAGACCACAAACCTGAATGTGATGAGGGCAGTGGGACTATATAAGTATATATACATATATATATAAGATAATAGGGGGGAACCCACAGATATTAAGCAGCCTAATTCTGGCCCACCTATTACCAGAGAAAAAATAACTAAAGCAATGAAAAGCATGAAACATGGTAAAGCCACTGGACCTGTTGGAAGCCCTAGAAGATCTGGGCATAGATATTCTTTTGAACTGTTTAATGGCATATATGAGTCTGGTGTATTGCCTAATGATCTCTTGAAATCAGTATTTATAACTCTGCCAAAAATTCCTGGAACTATTGGCTGCAAAAGTTATAGATCAATCTTATGAGTCACATAATAAAGATTTTGCTGAGAATTGTTCTGAGTAGAATTAAAAACAAGTTAAGGCCAGAAACTTCTAAACTGCAATATGGGTTTATTGAGGATAGAGGAACTATGAACACAATTTTCATACTACGAATTATTTCAGAATGGGCAATTAAATATCAAAATCATGTCTTTTTATGTTTTATTGATTTCACTAAAGCATTCAACAAAGTGCATCATGAAAAATTATTTCAAATTCTCACTAAACTAAACATTGACGGAAGGGACCAACAACTGCTTCAAAATTTAAATTGAAATCAAACGGTGGCGGTAAAAATTGATGACAAATATAAGCAGTTGGACTAAAATTCAAAGAGGAGTTAGACAGGGATGCATTGCCTCACTGGAATTATTTAATATCCATAGTGAAATGATTCTCAGTGAAATAAAAGACCTAGATGGGATAAAAATTGGAGGTGTTAACATCAACAATATTAGATATGCAGATGATACCACCCTAATTGCAAGTGCTGCAGAAGACCTACAAATCCTCCTAGACAAAGTAGTACAAACAAATGCAGATTTTGGCTTAACCATCAACTGTAAAAAAAAATGTATGGTAATATCAAAACAGCAGGATACTCCCAACTGCCAATTGTACATCGGTAACCAAGAGATTGAACAGCGACCAGCTCTAATTACCTGGTAGCTTCATATCAAAAGATGTTAGAAGTAATGTTGAAGCAAAAAGGATTGCCATTGCCAAAAACAACTTCCATAAAATAAAACCCATTCTTACCAACAGACACATATTTATGACAACAAGGCTTAGGCGACTAAAATGTTACATCTGGTCAATATTGCTGTATGCTTCCAAAACATGGACTAGAACCCCAGAACTCCAAAGAAAATCAGAAGCAACAGAAATGTGGTTTCTTAGAAGACTGCTGAAAATATCATATAGAGATAGGGTAAGTAATGAGACAGTACTCCAATGTGCCCATATAAAAAAGATCTTTAATGAATTTTTCCCCTCATCAGAGATGAATGAAACTAGAGTTCATAGATTTAATACAAGAATAACTGATTTAGCAAGGATCTGAGAGGGACCTTAAAACAAAGTGCACTGCAGATACTGTGGTCAAAGCAACATGTACAAACAAGCTAGAGGAACTCAGCAGGTTGGGCAGCATTCATGGAAACGTTGACTGCTCGTTTCCATGGAAGCTGCCCAACCTGCTGAGAGGGACCTTGTTCTCCCAGAGTGCTGACGACCTAGAATATAGATTAGATTAGATTAGATTCAACTTTATTTACATTGTGCCAAGTACAGATGGAAAGCCAATGAAATGCAGTTAGCATCTAACCAGAAATGCCAAGAATAGTGTTATTTACAAAATAACTGCAAATAAAAAATGTTTCAGCATACAAATGTAAAAGTACTGAGACAGTACAATATGGCTGCAATACTGCTTAGCGCTGTGATCTGAGGTTCTATAGAGTCACAGTTTCAGGGAAGAAGCTCTTCCTGTGCCTGCTGGTGCAGGAGCAGAGGCTCCTGTAGTGCCTCCCGGATGGGAGGGGAGTAAAAAGTCCATGGTTAGGGTGAGATGCATCCTTGATAATTTTTTTCGCCCTGCCCAGGAATCATTTATAGTAGATGTTCTCAATGGTGGGCAATTGGGTGCCGATAATCCACTGGGCAATTTTCACCACAGCTGGAGTGCTTTGTGGTCCGATACAGGACCATTGCTATTCCACACTGAGATGCAAGTTGTGAGTATGCTCTCAATGGTACAGCGGTAAAGGTTCGTCAGTATCCTGGGACAGATGTGAGCTTTCTTGATGTTGTGCAGGAAATAAAGGTGCTGTTGTCCCTTTTTGATCAGGATGGAGGAATTCAGGCACCAGGTGAGATCCTCGGAAATGTGAAGAACATGGAATATGAAGCTTGATACACATTCCACTACAGCTCCGTTGATGTAGATGGGGACGTGAGTGTAGCTCCTACCATGCCTGAAGTCCACAATGATCTCCTTGGTCTGCCATGGGCCTGAATGACTTCTGCCCAGTTGCACTCACCACCATCATTGCAAAGTGCTCTGAGAGACTGGTTCTATCACATCTGAAATCCTATCTGCCCACTACCCTGGACCCCCATCAATTTGCTTCTCACACCAACAGGTCAACAGAGGAGGCCATCTCCATAACACTTCACTTTACCCTGACCCACCTGGACAGCCCTAACTCTTACGTCAGAATGCTGTTCATTGACTTTAGTTCGGAATTCTATACTGTGTTCCCCTCCAAGCTGATCGCCAAACTTTGCCAGATTGGTAATCAGCTCATCCCTTTGTAATTGGACCTTGGACTTTCTGACTAACAGACTCCAATCTGTTAAGTTAGACAACCTCTCCTCCTCCACTCTCACCGTGAACACCGGCGTGCCTCAAGGCTGTGTGATGAGCGCACTTCTGTACTCCCTTTTCACTTATGACTGTGTTCCTGTACATGGTTCTAACTCCATAATCAAGTACGCAGATGACAGACACCACAGTGGTTGGCCTGATCATTGGGGACGACGAGATTGCCTTCAGGGACGAGGTCCAGTACCTGGGTCCATGGTGTGGCGACAATAGCCTGGCCCTTAACACCCAGAAGACCAATATACTGCCCAAGAAAGCAATAAAAGTGGAGTTGCTGAGGCTTTAAACATATTGGTTAAACCGCACTGTGGTTTTATTGTGAGCCGTTTTTGGCAAGGATATAATATTACTGGACAGAGTCCAGAGGACGTTCACAAGAATAATCCTGCGAATTAAAGAGTAATGTATGAGAACTGATTAATGGCCCTGGGCCTGTATACAGTGGAGTTTAGAAGAATGAGGGGGATCTCAGTGAAACCTATCGAATTTTTGAAAGGAGTGGATAGAATGGACATGTAGAGTATGTTTCCTATGGATATGGTGGTTGGGGGGAGATGTCAAGACCAGAAAACACAGCTTCAGAATACAAGGGCATCCCTTTAGAACAGAGATGAGGAAGAACTCCTTTAGCCAGAGGGTGGGGAATCTGTGGATTCATTGCCACAGGTTGCTGTGGAGGCCAAGTCATTGCACATATTTAAAGCGGAGGTTCACAGTTTCTTATTTAGAAAGAGCATCGAAGGTTGAACGGTGTAGGCAGAAAAATGGGGTTGAGAGGGATAATAAATCAGCTGTGACATTCTTAGCTCCCTTCTTAAACAACAGAGCAATCAGCCATTGTTGCATTGTTTAAGAAAGACTAAGAACAAGCTGGGAAATTCTAGGCCAGTGAGACTGATACTAATAGTGGCTAAGTTATTGGAGCTATTTGTTTATTGACATACATAGGACCTTCCAGCCCTTCAAACCATGTCGCCTAGCAACTTCCAATTTAATCCTTGCCTAATCGCGGGACCATTTACAATGACCAATGAACCTATCAAACGGTAAATCTTTGGAATGTGGGAGGAAAATGGAGCATGCAGAGGAAACCCGTGCAGTTCACGGTGAGAATTTACAAACTCCTTACAGCTAGAGCTCTGTGGAATGTGGTAGAACAGAGTGATGTAGGAGTAAAGATCTATAATTCTATGAAGAAGGTATCACGGGTAGATAGGTTGGTAAAGACAGCTATTAGCCTTCATAGAATTAAGTATAATGGATTCGAATTAATTGGAACACACAAGGACCAGTACATTTTGTCCAAATTAAGCAGTTGCCCTGATTAGCTGAAGTTTCATGGAAATAGTTAAATAGGTATAAACAAGACAAACTAACTAAATATGTACTGTATTTAAATAAAATACAGAACAAATCAGAAAATCACCTGTAACAGTACAGTACTATTAACTATGCATTAGTTCCTAATGTTATTGAATGAGGAACTCATCAGTATATGTAAAGAACGAAATCAGTGCAGACACCTAGTGCACTTTATGCACTGCCTTTGAACAGTGCTATTGACCATTCCGTCCTCCAGATCTTCATTTTTCTTTGTAACATTCAAGAAGACTGTCAAAACCTTCAAATATTCCACTTTAATTCTGGGGCGCCTTGGCACGACTCGAGTAGCAGCAGTACTCTCAATGGATACAATTAACTATTCCCATTTCAGCCTGATACAGCTAAAAAGCACAACTGCTTTGAAGGTCAGTAGAGATGCCAAAGATGTCTTAATGCATTTAAATGAACTATCGCTGCTTAAAACTGACGGAAACAACACCGATTGTGGTCGGAAGCGCCCACAAGATATACCTTTGAGGAAGTGCGGGTGTAGAGCAGGGCTGCAAGTGCGTTTAAGGAAACGGGATTTTAAACTCTCTATACCAACTATTGTGCTGGCAAACGTGCAGTCCCTGGTGAATAAAATCGATGATCTCAGAGCTAGGGTACTGAATCAGACGGACATTAGGACCAGGTGTGTCCTTTGTTTCACAGAATCCTGGTTAATCCCTTCTGTACTGGATGTAGTGATTCAGATCGACGGGTTTACTTTACATTGTCAGGATAGATCTATAGAGTCTCTCAAAAGCAGAGGTGGAGGAGTGTGCCTCATGATCAACTCTTCTTGGTGCACAAATATATCAATGCTATCCTAGTTCTGCTCAGCAGATCTGGAATATCTAGCAGTAAAGTGCCGTCCTTTTTATCTACCACGGGAGTTCTCTGGGGTCATTTTGGTAGCAGATTACTTTCCACCTCGGGCCAATGTCAAGCAGGCTTCAGATCATCTAGGCAATGGAATCAACATGTACGAAACAGCGCACCCTAACACCTTCACCATCGTGTTGGGAGATTTTAACCAGACCAGTCTGAAAAAATCATTAAGCAATTACCAGCAGCAGATCTCTTATAATACCAGAGTATTATACCAGAATAATAATACTTATAATTCTAAAGGTGACAGTATCCAGTATATCAGAGGAAATAATCATTAGTCAGTTTTCAGGATGATTTATTGAACAACCTTCAGGTGATCATGGCCTGGTAAGATTACAGTTCTGTGCGATCACACTCATGTGAATACTGAGTGGGACAGTGATCTACACAAGAAATATATCGATTAGGGTGGCACATCAATTGTTTCTTGAAAGTTGCTTCCATCATTATAAACTGTCAACAGGATAATATAGTACACGGGAGGGAAGAATAGAAAGGACACTAAATGACCCAGGTAAGAGTTTCTATCAGAGCCTTTCAATGTTTTCAAAACTACTAGAAAACTGACCACCCCACAACTTCAATTAACTGAAACTACACTAGACCTAAGTATAGTGAGACCCAGTGTAACACAAAGGGGTAGGATTACTGTTAGAAGATAGAGGGGAGTTTGTCACCTTGGTACCAGAATACCAGCACATTCAGGTAATTATTAATCTAACTGAAATAATGGTGCTCACCTACAATGAGACACTTGCCTCTCTGTGCCTCCCTGATCATTATTACTAAGGTTAATCCTTTTAACAAACAGGTCTAGTTGTCAACGAGAACCTTACGAGCAACTCCTCATAACTTTGAGAGGCTATATGGTTGGAGCTGACACATGAACAAAGAAACCATGCTGGATTTAAAACCATCAGATCTTGTCAGGACAACTTTGTGAAGATAACAATTTCACAATATCTGTGCTTCCTATTTCACAAACATAACTTTACAACCATCGTGGGAGGAGGAGGGGTATAGAATAGCAGGCTGTAGCAGCAAATACTTTGAGGATCTGTTCTTTTTTTGGTAATATTTTTTATTGAAGTTCATCATCAAACAAAGATTTCCATAAGATGTATTTCAGACATTGTACATATATATCATATATCTCCACAAAGTATTTATCTGAGGTATACACTTATAGAAAAGAGTGGAAAGAAAAAACAAGCAAAAGGAAAGAACTATGTACAAGTAGGGAATGATCTTTCTTTTACAATATATTCATTGATTTGTGAGAATAAAATCAGGCCTATGAGGCATTATGTAGTTAAACCATTTTTCCCCAGTATGAATCAAATTGTTCCAAGTTATGATTAACAGATGATGTTATCTTCTCCATTTTGTAAATGTCCATTGTAATTTCCATCCATGTATTTAAAGTTGGGCTCTCCTGTGATAACCATTTCCTGGTAAGAGTCTTTTTACCGGCCAGCAACAGTATATTCATTAAATATTTATCTCTTTTCAACCAATCTTGAGTTATATACCCAAAATATATGGTCTTACTCTCTAAGGGTATTTCACATTTAAAGATGTCTTGTAGGGCTTTGTGTATCCCCCTCCAACAGTTTTTGATAACAGGGCAGTCCCAAAAAATATGATAATGATTTGCATTTTGATTTCCACAATTTCTGCAGCAAACAGGGAGATTACTATCATAATGGGATTTCTGAGAGGGTGTAATAAAATATCTTATCAAGTTTTTCTATCCAAACTCCCTCCATTTCTGTGAACTGGTACACTTCCATTGATACCTCCATATTGTTGTCCATTCCTCCTCAGATATAATTATCCCTCCTTCCTTCTCCCATTTTGTTTTAATGTATGAAGTAGAATGTGTTTTAAGATTTGACAACCCCTTATACATGCTTGAAATGATTCTACTACCGTTATTTGAATTATATGCTTTTCTAAATAGCTCTATCAAGCATGTACTTGCCTTGGTTACATTTTTAAGCATCTTATTAACATATTGTTGCATCTGTAAATACCGATAAAAATCTTGTTTTTCTAATAAATGTTTCTCTTTCAGCATTTCAAAACTGAACAGTGTTCCTTTTTTCATTATGTTGCAAAGAACTGTTATTCCTTTAGCTGTCCAGTCCTTAAATCTAGCATCCAATTTATTTGATGTAAAATCCGAGTCATATGCACACCATTTAAGGATTGCAATATCTCCCTCTAGATTATATTCTTTTATAGTAGTTTTCCATATTTTAAGTCAATTTCACCCATGGATTATCAATGGTATTTATGTACCTTTGCAGGTTGTTATCAGCCAAAATTGCTTGTATGGGGATGGGAAGTACCCGCTCCTCAATGTTTTTCCATTGAGCGTCATATGATGGCTTGCACCAACATATCACAGCTCTCAATGTGCTGCAAAATAATAATCTCTAAGAGAAGGTAGGCCCCATCCTTTTCCTTTGTTAATTGCAATGTTTTGAGACAAACTGTAGGCCTTTTACCCTGCAAATATACCTTTATAACATCTTGTTCCATTCATTGAATTGATTTTCATTAATCTCTATTGGTAGGGTCTGAAAGAGATATAACAGCCTGGGCAGTATATTCATTTTAATAGACTCAATCCTTGAACTGAGACTGAAAAAAGGAATAAGGTTCCATCTTGCCACATCTTGCTTAATTTTTTTATATAAAGGCTGATAATTACATTCTGATAATTTTGCCAAATCTTTTGGCATAATGATGCCCAAATATTTGAAAGACTCTGTGTGCCATGCCCAGGGGTATCGACTTTCAATTTCTCTTGGTGGGCTATAGTAATATGAAAGTAATTGAGTTTTATCTATGTTGATCTTGTATCCTGATAATTGACCATATTGTTGAAAGGATTGCATCAATTTAGGTAAAGGGTATGTTGTTTGCCCTAGATAGATCAAAATGTCATCCGCATAACAAGCCAATTTATGCTCTGTTCCTTTAATAGTAATTCCCTTGATATCTTCATTTTGTCTGATGTATTGAGCTAATGGTTCCAGATATAACACAAAGACTAGCGGTGACCATGCACAACACTGTCTCGAGCCCCTTTCTAGGGTAAGACAATTTGATAAATATCCATTGATTTTAATCCTAGCAGTAGGATTGTCATATAGTGTCTGTATTGTTTTAATAATTGTGTCTTGGAAACTAAATCTATGCAAAACTCTGTAAAGAGAATTCCAATTAACCAAATCAGATGCTTTTTCTGCGTCCACACTTATCACTATTGCTTCGATTTTATTTTTTTGTATATGATCCATAATGTGAAGTGTCCTCCGCATATTGTCTTGTGTCTGGCATTGTTGTATAAAACCTGTCTGATCGTTACTTATCAGTTTGGGTAGAAACTCCTCTAATCGTTTGGCCATGATGGAAGTAAATAATCTATAATCTACATTAAGAACGGTTATTGGTCTAAATGACTCACATTCCAGTTTATCCTCACCTTCTTTCAGTATAGCTGAGATCATCACTTCCCAGGGGTGGCATTTGTACCGTCTTTAGTGCCCAGTTCAATGTGGGGAGTAAAACAGGAATTAACTCCTTTTTAAATTCTTTGTACCACTCTGCCGTATACCCATCTGATCCTGGTGACTTGCTTTAATTTAAGCCTACTAATTGCAGCTTTTAATTCAACTTCAGTTATGTCAACAGTTATCGTTCTATTTTGTTCTTCGCTTAAAGTGGATAACTCCAGAGAATCCATGACGGTGTCAATTTGGGTTATGCTTCCCCCTGCAACTTTGGAACATAGTTTTTTGTAAAACACTTCAAAAGCTTCTTGAATTTCACTTAGCTTATTTTTTTATCATTTTCGTTCTTGGGTCCCTAATTCTATGGATTATATTTTCTGCTATCTTTTTTTTTCAGTTTCCACACCAGTACTTTTATAGATTTTGATCCACTTTCATAATGTCTCTGTTTCAGAAACATTAAATTTTTCCTGATTTCTTGCGTAGCCAAACTATTTTCATTCCTAATTCTTTTAATTTCCCCTAATGTATCCTGTGCCAAATTCAATTTGTGTTCTTGTTTTGTAATTCCTCTAATGTTTTATTCCTTATTTTTTTCTTATATGAAGATATCACTATAATTTTCCCTCTTAAGACCACCTTCAGAGTATCCCATAGGATGGGAGGTGGAACCTCTCCATTATCATTAAATTCTAAGTAGAGACCAATTTCTTTTTTAATTTGTTCCTTAAAGTATGGCTCATTGAGTAGACTTAAATTTAGTTTCCAAATAGTATTCTTTGGTTGTAGGTCAAAATCAACAGATAAATATATAGGTGCATGGTCACTTACATCTATTGTCCCAATTCCACAGGTGTTTATTTTGTCTTTGTCTTTTCCAAATGTTATGAAATAGTATATTCTTGTATATACAGAATGGGGAGCAGAATAATGAGTGTAATCCCTTCTGTCAGGGGAAAGGTCCCTCCATATATCAATTAAACCAACATCCTCAAAAAATGTATTAACTTTCTTATGTAAAGATTTTGTTTCATAGGTTTTTCTATTGCAAGAGTCTAAGTTTGGTTGTCATTGTAAATTTAAGTCTCCCCCACATATCAGGAGACCTTCTGTTTCCGTTACCATAATATCAGTAATTTTCTGGAAGAAACCAATATCACTTCCCGGGGGTGGGTATATATTCAATAGAGTAACTGAATTTTCGTCTATATTCCCCCTTACCAGAATATATCTGCCTACTTTATCTCTCATTTTGAATACTTTTTCAAAATTTAGCTTACTTGAGTTAAGAATAGCAACTCCTCTCCTATGTCCTGATTTATATGAGGAGAAAAACAAATTAGTGAAGCCATTCTCTATAGTTTTTTATGCTCATTATCACTTAAATGAGTTTCCTGTAAATATACTACATGGGCTTGTTATTTTTTTCATTTTGGATAAAATTCTATTAAAGTTTGATCGGATTTAATAGCCCATTGACATTAAAAGAAATGAATTTTACCTTGTCCTTAGCCATCTGTATTTATCTGTCAATGTATCATTGAAATTAGAATAAAACTTAATTGATCTACTCCCGGAACAAATAAGAACCAAGTAACGCAAGTAATAACAAAAATGGCAATGAAGGTGTGATTCCAAGGCTGAGGTCGCTAGTAGATAACCCTGCATTGAGCTAGAGGAAATGTCTAGCTGTGGGGCATAACCCCTCCTACTTGTGAGTTGAGGGCCCCCACTTCAGTATTCATAAAAGTCAGTGAACAAATCCATTACACAGAAAAGATTGCCCTGTGTACTCCTCCTATATATATATATATATACACATATACACACACACCCACACCCACACACACACACATATAGATATATATATATACATACACATATATTACATACATACACATTTTGGTGGGGAAAAAGGAGTAAGTGAGCGAATAAAGAATAACAACTAAGTAATATAAAATCCACATTATAATACCGTAGATTCCGTACTACAGAGCGCACCTGATTAAAAGCCGCAGGCTCTAATTTTAGAAAGAAAATCAATTTTGTACTTGTACAAGCTGCACCGGATTTTAAGCCGCAGGTGTCCCACGTTGTAATATGAGATATTTACACAGAAAGATATTACACGTGAGGATTTTTTAACTTTTAATTAAATCCGTATGGTAACATAAACAAATACATATTGCAAATGCTTTTTTTCGAACCGTGCCTGTAACACGGCTACTTTTAAATATACATATGTATCGGTAACACACAAATTACGTTGCGTATACTTTTTTACTGAACAGTGCACGAACAACATTCCAATATCTCCTAACAACTGGTAAAAAAAAAACTGCAGCCTACCAGGAAAAGTTATTGATCGCCTTTAACTTAAAAGCAACGTTCTCGCACGGGTCTAATGCGCTCGCCCCCACCTTTCCGTTTATCGTAAACCGGTATTTTCCCACAAGACGCGGCGAAACCGGATGTGACGTCATAGCATCCCGGGATGTAGTACAGAAAACAAATATACTTAAAACACTTCTAACTTTAACTAGAAAATACTAACAAATGAATTACTAAGTGAAAATATTATAAACTAAATAACTGCCATAAAGGCAGCACAATGCTTTTCTTCGAGTGTTTTCCATGTTGATGAGGGTGAGTACAAATGACTGATTTACAATAATTTAATTGTGAAAGTGCGCTTGATTTATCGTACAATTTCATTGGACCTCTGTGAACTACTCATCAATTTTATTGGTCTACTGTTACGAGGCAAAATGTTTTTGGCGGCATGAAAAAAAACCATGCATTAGCCGCACCGTAGTAAAGGCCGCAGTGTTCAAAGCTGTTCAAAGAGTGGGAAAAAAGTAGCAGCTTATAATCCGGCATCTACGGTAAGATTTCTCGAGATAGGTATATCACCATCTACTTTTGCTTCTGTTTAGCTTCTCAACATTTTTAAAGTTAGCCAAACCTTATGGCTCTTCTGAAGGGGGTGAGGACTGACTTTGGGAAACTCCCGGTCTCTTCCTGATATACTTCTCTCGGCCTCCTCCCGTCTCCTGCTTTCTCGATTCTCGCACTGTTCCCTAAGCAGAGCGGGATAAATCCTCAGCCAGGCTTCCCTTCGGTTTGGTCACGCTGACGGGCAACCCTCTGGCCTTCATGTCTGTAGTCGCCTCTTCCACTGTCTGGTACAACCGCGTCCTGTCATCATAAAACACTCAAAGTTTAGCAGGGTACGGAGTTTGAAATCTAATCTTTTTTTGCTTTAGTACTCGCTTTACTTCAGAGTATTCTTTACATTTCTGCAGGACAGCGGGGGATAATCTTGGTCGAAATATATTAACTTATCATCTAAAAACACTCTCTTCATACCACAGGCCCTTCGTAGAATCTCCGCCTTGGTGCTGTACCGAAGGAATTTAATTATAATTGATCATGGCTTTCTATCCTGGGTAGGTTTTGGGACTAGCGCACGGTGCCTTCTCTCGATTTCCAGCTCCATAGCTGGGGGAAGATCCAGCACATCCCGCAGTAACTTTCTGACAAACTCCGTCATAAACTCCGCTCCTTCGGGAACGTTGTAGATTCTGATATTTTTCCACCGTGATCTTCCCTCCAGATCAAGCAGTTTACCTTCTTGGTGATGTATGATTTTTATTGTCTTGCTCAGTGTCCGTTCCACGTTTTGAATGCGATCTTCCACCTTCTCAATGCGAGTCTCTACCACCGCTATTTTTTGATTAACACTGGCGAGCTCTGCCTTAATATCATGGAGCTGCTGCTTTATATCTTTCTGGACCTCCATTATTTCTCTCAGGATTTCGAGGATATTCGCTGCTTCGTCCGAACGAGGCCCGGCAGCCGCCTCGCTCGCACGCGGTGGGGTCAGAGAGCCACTCGCTGCACTCCTCTCGGACGCAGGCTCCGCAGTGTCACTTTTTATTTCCATTCCTTCTCCCCATTCTTGCCCCTCTTTTCAGTTCAATATTTTTTGAGAAATACTATATTTGATGGATTAACAGGACTTAATACGCGTTTTTCTGGAGAAGCTAGTGACTTAAGTTGCCATTCTCGGCGATGATGTCACCAGAACCCCTTGAGGATCTGTTCTAATGTCCAGTTTATTAGCAAAGACAATTGCTGTTACAACCACAGCAAGGCACATCTCCTTGCCACCATTTCAGGTTTCCATGGTTACACCTATAGGCATTACAGTATCACAAATTGTAGCCACTTCATTCCTGCTGGTCTCAGAAAAATCTTTCCAGAGATATATCCTGTGTCCAAAATAACATAATCTTTCTCCTAAATCCTGGAAAAGGCCGACTAAGGGTCAATCTGTTGCGGCAATGCAGGTGTCTGGAGCCAACAGTAAACTGAAGTTTAAGGCCATGTTTTTGCCTGTGCTTGAGCAACTCAACTTTCCATCAAGATTATGTCAGTTCTTGCTATTCTGTCGATCAGTTCCAAATTATTGAAATAATTCAATGATATTTATATTAACCTTGTGTAAAATCTATCTAAATTCTGTATATCGTGTTGGAATTTGTGGATTATGCTATTTACTTCCTTCTTTGGTCTCACTGAGAAATCTTAAACACTTGTCTGCTGAGAATATTTCAAGCATTTTGAGAATGGATAAAGGGAAAATCTACACCACATAGATTGCCAGATACTTCTGAGTGACTTCCTTAAAGGTCAGAAGTAACACCAGTTGACTCACTGTTAACTTTATAATTCAAATTGATTGTTTGCCAAAATGTCTATCATAGTCTGTATCTACAGAATTGTAATTCCTTGTATCTTACAGGTTTTGTGACTTTAACAATTTTGAATGATCTCTAATACATAACGTACAAGGAAATAACTAATCTACATAATCTGGGGAAAGGCATCAGAAGAAAAATGCGGATGGTAGGTTTAGATATTGGGTTAGTAATTAATCATTGTTCTTACTAAATGAAAATAGATTTACTAGAAATCTACAGTATGGAATAAGAAATGTTGGAATTCTTTGAGGAAATAACAAGTAGGATAGACAAAGGAGCATTAGTGGATGTTGTTTCCTTGAATTTTCAGAAGGCCTTTGACAAGGTGCCGCACACGAGATTTGCTGAAGAAAATTACAGGAAAGATACATGAATAGAAGATTGGCTGACTTGCAAAAGGCAAAGAATAGGAATAAATGGGTCCTTTTCTGGTTAGTTGCTGGTGGCCAGTGGTGTTCCACAGGGGTTGATGCCATGACCATATTTTTTCACATTATCTGTCAGTGATTTGGATGATGGAAATTGATTGTTTTTGGCCAAGTTGGTGGATGATAGGTGGATAGCTGGAAGGGCAGGTCATGTCGAGGAAGCAAAGTGCCTGAAGATGGAGAAAGATAGATTAAGAGAATGGGCAAAGAAGTAGCAGATGGAATATAGTGTGGGGAAGTGTATGGTCATGCACTTTGGAAGAAGGAATAAAGGTGTAGAGAATTTTCTAAACAGTGAGAAAGTTCAGAAATCAGAGGTGCAAAGGGACTTGAAAATATTTGTGCAGGATTCCCTAAAGCAACAGTTCCCAAATTTTTTATGCTATGGACCCCTGCTGTGAACCAAGGGGTCTGTGGGCCCCAGATTGGGAACCCCTGCCCTAAAGGTTTAATATCACAATCAGGTTTAATATTGCCAGCATATGCCATGAAATTTCTTATTTTTGTGGTAGCAGTACATCGAATTACAGTAAGTATATATATATAAAATAAATAGTTACAGTAAATAAGTAGCGCAAAAAATTAGAAATAAAAAGAAGTGAGGTAGTGTTCCTGGGCCTAATGTCCATTCAGAAATCGTATAGTAGAGGGGAAAAAGGTGTTTATGAATCATAGGATGTGTGTCTTCAGTCTTCTGTACCTCCTTCCTGAGAAGAGAGCATGTCCTGAGTGATGGGGGTCCTTAATGATGGATGATGCCACCTTTTTGAGGCACTGCTTCTTGTACTTGCAGGTTGAGCCAATGGTAAGGAAGACAAATGCAATGTTTGCATTCATTTCAAGAGGAGTAAATGATAAATGCAAGGATGTAATGCTGAGGCTATATAAGACATTTGACAGTCAAGACATTCAAGTCAGACAGCACTTGAAGTATTGTGAGAAGTTTTGGCATGCAAATCTAAGAAAGGATGTGGTGGCGTTGGAGAGGGTCCAAAGGAGGTTCATGAGAATAATCTTGGGAATGACAGGGCTAATGTATGAGGACCGTTTGATGGCTTGTGCTCAAACTTGCTGGAGTTTACCTCTAGGGGCCAACTATAATTAAACGCTTAAGGTACTTTATGATGCCATCACTAAATAAGAAACATTTTGCCCCGATAACATTTTATATCATAGTTGTGGATTTCAATCACACTTGTAGCACCAGAATTTCAACACACTAGCCACTGCTATACTAACATAAGTAATACGTATAAGTTCTATACCCAGACTGCATTTTGGAAAGAAACATCCATCATCTGGGACCTCAATCACCCAGGTTATGCTTTCTTCTCATTGTTGACATTAGGAAGAAAGTGTGGGAGCCTCAGAACTCACACCACCACATACAGTTAATAACCCTCAACCATCGGGTTCTTGAACCAGTGGAATTAACTTCACTCAACTTCACTTGCTCCACCACTGAAATGTTTCTACTACCTATTGACATGTTTTCAAGGACTCATCTCATGTTCTCAACATTTATTGTTTACTGATTTATTATCTTTTCTCTTTCTTTTTGTATTTGCAGAGTTTGATGCCTTTTGCACATTGATTTTCCACCTTGTTGATGCAGTCTTTCATTGATTCTGTTATGGTTATTTGATGTATTGAGTATGTCTGCAAGAAAATGAATCTCAGAGTTGTATATGGTGACATATAATGGATGGACTTTGATAATAAATTTACTTTGAACTTTGAGTTTAGTAGAATGAGGGGGGAATCACATTGTATTGTATCGAATATTGAAAGGCCTATATGGAGAGAATGTTAACCCTTCCAGTTAAGATGGCACTACTGAACGTGTGCGACAACTTCCTGGTAGTCAAATATTTAAGACATCTGAGTAAAAACATCACTAAAAATACCTTTTTCCCAGGAAAATTGTGTTAAATTATATTTGCAAACAGTGAAAGAGCGAATGATGACAAAGTGAATTCAGGGGATGACAGACATCCCACCTCTCCCAGAAGTTCCAGGAGTCTCCCACATATTGATAGCGGCTTCCTGATGCCCGCAAATTATATACAATATCCTGGAAATCAATTTTTTTGAGAGCGAGTGAGTGAGAGGGAGAGGGAGATGGTGGGGGGGGGGGGAGAGAGAGAGAGAGAGAGAGAGTCAGAGAGACAGAGAGCGTGAGTGACAGACATAGCAAGAGAGTGATTGCTCCCTCTTTGTGCTAAGTAGACCTATCAGTTTTCTCTGTCGGCAGGCATTACAATCGACCTCTATCTCTCTTTCATTGTCCATCAGTTTGCATTAGCATTTAGCTATTAGCATTGAGACTGCCAACAAAATACTCAACAAGGAGTATATATATAGTGTGTGTGTGTGTGGGGGGGGGGGTGCTGGGTGCCAGCCATTTTTGGGATGGCAAAGACACTGGGCAAGCTGCATTAACACTTCTGCTGGCCTGGGTACAGGCAGCACGTGGTGCTGTTTGTGCACTGCTGCGTCCCAGTCTCGGGAGCCAATGCAGCTGTAACTGGCTGGGGCCCCAGGAGTGAACATCCTGAGCCCCTTCCCCTGCACTGGCGCTGGGCACCGCTCCAGGCAGCGGCAACGACCACCACCAGGACTTTTAGACCTTGTTACGGACTCTGGGGTTGCCAAGGATGGCTGACCCCTTAGGTAGGTGCAGTGTGAGATTCTGGGAGGGTGGGGTCATGGTCAACAGCTCACCCCTACATTTCTAATGACCAGCACTGTTTATGGTTCTACCAAGCAATCCACATCACAGTACAAGGAAAGTTTGCAAAAGAAATAGAAAAGCTATTTGCATTAGCATTTAGCTATTAGCATCGAGACTGCCAACAAAATACTCAACAAGGAATATTTTTGTGTAAATAGTTTCAATATGTGATCAAATACATTGTGTGTTCTTTCATAATCAAATTTCCTGTATACATACAACTTTAAAGGTCGACCGGGAGAGGGGGTTGGTATGGATATTGGGTTGGGGGGGTGCGGGGGTGGTGGTGCTACCTCCCTGAAATGAGTATTTGCAGGGTGGGATGTCTGGGATGAATCGATGCAGATGGAGTTCCAATGTCTGTACAACTGTCTCATGTGTGAAATTGGATCATATTGGGCTCTGAGCTGATCTGTAGAGCTTGAGAGTGGCTTCGGGCTGGGCGTCGAAATCTGGGCTTGAAGCGAGTCACTGGAAAGCATCGGGTGTTGGTCGGGATGAGAGCTGATTTCACTCGTTCTCCGCCATGGCCTCTCCTTTCTCCATGGCGCTGAGGCAATGAAAACTGCTGTGGCTGCTGTGCTCTATGCCTGCTAGTGTGATGAACCGATAAGCAAGGCTTTGGGCCTACTCCAGGCTGATTTGTGGTTCAGAACTGTAGACTCGCTTTTTGTTCAGAATGCTGTTGTTCACTTCAATTTTTTGCATGACTTGTATTTTTTTACTTTCTTTTGCGCATTGAGTGTTTGTCTTCTATTTTTATTTTTATTCTTTTTTTTCTTGAAATTGGGTTCTTTTGCATTTCTTGCTTTGTGGCTACCTGTAACCAAGCAAATCTCAAGGTGACATAGTTTATACATTTTTTGATAATAAATGTTCTTGAATGAATGAATGTTCCCTATAATGGGGGTGTCTATGACTAGAAGCCACAGCCTCACAATAGAACAACATCTATTCAGAACAGAAATGAGGATGAATTTCTATGGCCATAGGGCAGTGAATCTGTGGATAGGCATCGAGGTCAAGTAAATTGGGTATATTTAAAGTTGAGGTTGATAGGTTTTTAATTGTTAGTGTATCAAAGGTTATGGGAAAAGAGCAGGAAATAGGTTTGAGGGAGATAATAAATCAGCCATGATGAAATAGCATGATGATGAGCAAAATGGTCTTTGTGCAGTTTATTTGAAATATTTTGAAAACATATACAACCCTTTGCAATTCCCTACAATAGTAAAGGACTTGGTTTACAAAACAAAAACAAATACAAGTTGAATACCCTTTATCCGAAATGCTTAGGGTCAGAAGTGTTTCGTATTTAGGATTTGTTCAAATTTGGAATATATAACGGGATAGCTTGGGATCACCATCACTTCTGACCTGGAATTTATGTGCAACTGGTAAGCAGTCTTTGTCTTACACTTGTTCATAACACATGTGTACTTAACAGTAAAAATTATTACATGCCATTAATATAATGAAAGTATAATGTGTGCAGTATAGCAAGAGGCAGTACAGCAGTATCAGGCAAACACCTGAAGTAGCTGTTGAACATCAAACAACGGAAAAGGTCTCCACCTGCAATGTTGTGTTTAGACTAAAAGATTACAATATACTGTATTTGCATTTTAATTTTTTTTAAAGGCTTTATGTAAGGAATAAAAGCAGTCAAGATTGCAGAATTGTTCTGAGGTTAGATTTTCATCAGCAAAATTCCTTGCATATTCAGTGAGCTTCTCTGCCTCTTTGTGATCGAGAGATACTTTATCTGCAAAATATTTAAAACCCTTAAAATTTTTATGCTGGTTTTTCTAAAATTTCTGCAATTAACCTGTTGAATATTCACAATTGCCTTCAATTTTCAGTTCGTCCTGATAGATAAACTGCTCACTGCTCACACCGATGCTGATGAATCCATTCCTTCAATAAATGATAAAAATCTTGATTTTTCATTTTATGCAGTTTTTCTATTTTTTCATTATTAACTTTTGTTCATTGCATATGTGAGGTCACTTCTCAGAACTGTCTGTGATGCACAGAGACCTGCACATTGCCTGGGGACCTTCCCAATGTCTTGTGGACTTTTCCATTTGTGGCATCATGTCAGTAATCAAAAAATAAATTGGATTTCAAAGGCTTTCAGTATTTGGAATTTCGGAGAAGGAGTACTCAACATTTCTCTGTTTTTAAAGCCAAGACCCCTTGCTGACACCACACCTGGAGTATTAAGGACAGGTTTGATCTCTCTAACGGAAAAAAAATCCAAATATATTCCATGGAGAAGATGCATAGAAGATTCACTAGGTTGGTTGCAGGATTTGCCATATGAGTAGTGATGAAAATACTTAATGAATGAGTGGAAATTCTTACAGGGCTCAACAGCTTGCATGCAGGCATGCTGTTTCTCCAAGCTGAAAACATGGGTCACAGTTTCAAAATAATGAATAGACCACAGATCACCTGGGATTTAGGCAAGATAATGTTCTTTGTTTGAAACATGCTGAAGCTTTGAAAATTCAATCTTGGAGGGCTGTAGATGTTTGATTATTGTTTTCAAAGAAATGTGTGGCACTTGTATAGCATTGAATGGAATTTCTGTATGTGTCATTAAAACACAAATACGTTGAAAAGTTTCAAAAATGTCCAACTTTTTATAAAAACAACAGTATTTATATTATGAAGTATTTAAAATATAATAAGATGAAAGAAGCTAGGTAGATGGATACTATTTTCATAGGTGTGTAGGCAAAATTAAGGATTCACAAAAAATAATTTATGCTAATAAATTTGAATACAAGGAAGGTAAACTCTGTGAGTGTATGGATTTCACTTGAAAGATTAGTAACTGAGAGAAAATGTGGTAACATTTATAGTTCGTTATACTGAGGGAATAGGGATTGCATGCATATAAAACTAGATTTACTTAAAGTCTTTAGAACTGTTTACTGACTTAGAGTGTAAATGCCAATATGAATAGGTTGAACCCTTAATAGCCCTTTTTTGTATTGGCTACAGTATGTTCAATTCAATTTTAACTGGAAAATCAATGCCAAGGTACAGATTAGAAACATAGAAAACCTACAGCACAATACAGGCCCTTTGGCCCACAAAGCTGGGCTGAACATGTCCTTACCTGAGAAATTACCTAGGGTTACCCAAAGCCCTTTATTTTTCTAAACTCCATGTACCTATCCAGGAGTCTCTTAAAAGACCCTATTGTATCCGTCTCCACCATCATTGCCGGCAACCCATTTCACGCACTCACCACTCTATGAGTAAAAAACTTAACCCTGACACCTCCTCTGTACCTACTTCCAAGCACCTTAAAACTGTGCCCTCTCATGCTAACCTTTTCAGCCCTGGGAAAGAGCCTCTGACTATCCACACAATCAATGCCTCTCATCATCTTATATACCTTTATCAGCTCACCTCTCATCCTCCATCGCTCCAAGGAAAAAAGGCTGAGTTCACTCAACCTATTCTCATAAGGCATGCTCCCCAGTCCAGGCAACATCCTTGTAAATCTCTTCTGCCCCTTTCCTATGGCTTCCACATCCTTCCTATAGTGAGGCAATCAGAACTGAGCACAATTCTCCAAGTGGGGTCTGACCAGGGTCCTATATAGCTGCAACATTACCTCTCGGCTCTTAAACTCAATCCCACGATTGATGAAGGACAATGCACCGTATACTTTCTTAACCACAGAATCAACCTGCGCAGCAGCTTTGAGTGTCCTCAGACCCCAAGATCCCTTTGATCCTCCACATTGCCAAGAGTCTTACCATTAAATACTTAATTCTGCCATCATATTTGACCTACCAAAATGAACCACCTCACTCTTATCTGGGTTGAACTCCATCTGCTACTTCTCAGTCCAGTTTTACATCCTAGATTCAAGGCAAAATGTATGATTCCTCACAATCTAAGTAGTTAAATGTGCATTGATAGAAATGGAGTTAGCAAATCTGACAGTCTAATTTTTAGAAGAAAGTCCTGTGACTTTAATAAGAAAGAGCTTCCTTAAAGCCACACTTACACATTTTTATCTTCTTGCCATAGGTATTCTATATAAGAATGTGATACAGTTCGGAATTTAGGCTTTGTAAGTTACTAACATTATAAGTACAATTTTTGTCTAAGACTTTTTAATCAAGAAATAGTCCTAGTTCTGAGAAAGAAATATTGAAGTAAATTGCATTAATTTTTGCAAAAGAAATTTTAAAATGCATAACCATAGTTTTAAATCATCTTATTAACACAATTTCTTGCTCTTCAATATGCTTAGTTCCTTACGGCACTTTTCGAGAGTTCCATCTTTAACCTGGTGCTCTTGAAGTTGCCTGTCATAAGCCTGGCATGGTATTTTTCACTTTTATCAGCATTTACAATAGATGTTAAATTTGAGCATGTATTCTAAACTTTGTTTATTCAGCACTGTCTCTGATTTCATCTCAAATCAGAGACAGTGATTTCCATAGAGAGTTGGAAATCACTAAAGGCTGATTTATACTTGTGTGTATGGGCTATGCCGCAGCCTATGTTGTAACCCTGATTTTCACTTCTGCACCGCGCTACGCCATAGCGAGCATGCGTTGGTGTGCGCCAAAACACTAGATGGCGGTGGGGTTTCTATGCCACTGTGTTGAGTTTCTTTGTGAGAGACATGGACGAGGAAATGCATTTCAAACAGTTCCACATGTCAGCAGGTAGATTTGATGATTTGGTTCATCTATTTCGTATCGGTGTGCACCCAGCCTACAAACATGACGGAGAAGAAGCAACTGGAAATGCGTAGGAGGAAATGCAATGCTACCAAGCGGACCAATCACAGATGTTGCTGTCTGTGTCACCATGACGCGTGAGTAACTATTCTGGAGAGGTGCATGTCACCCTACTGCGTAGGGTATAGTGTAGGTACGGCATAGGGTATGCAACACCTATGGCGTAGATGTGACGCACAAGTACAAATCAGAATTAAGAGGTTTCCATAGTGTAGTTCAAGAGTCACAGTTTTGTTCACTTATTGTGTGCTCTTAATTCACACAATTGACTGTAGCTCCTGACTTCTGTCACCTGTAAATAAGTTACTATCTCTATTACATTATAAGGTGGAGGCACAGGTACATATTCCTAGGAAGTATAAAATTCTACCAATCAGAAAACTAACCTTTTACCTCTAACATTTTTTCTTCTGCCACTCAATATGATTCCTTTACATTGAGCTTTAATTATTTACATCTGTAAGTATGTGAACGGAGAATCTCCAAGAATACTCTGTTCAATATATTAATAAACTTGAAAAATGGAAGAGTGGAAAACAGTAGTTTGCTTTCAATCTTGCCCATACTAACGATGCCTATATTAAGATTAGATGTAGGTCATTATCAGACTGTGAAATGTTCTGCTCAGACTGGCTGTCATGTTTACTTCACTTCAATAGTGACTACAATAGGTACTTTATTGTCAGCACGACCCTCTGCCCTATCCTGAGGACAAGTATGGTTCCTAAAAGTGGAAGGATCTCTCTTTTTGTTTATCCTCTTCCTCCAAATCTCAAGATGCCCAGAAAAGCAACCAAAAATGGAAAACTTCAGAAAAGTCCTCTTTAAAACTCAGTTTTTGAATGTATTCATCAAGCTCTTAACCGTCAACCATATGTTCATTTTTGCAATCTCCACCTGGCCAAGAATCAGTTAAACTTGTTCTTGAAATTATTTCCTCAAACAATTCAACTAGATTAGTCAAACAAGTCCGGCGTGTCACATTGTTTCTGGCGACTCTCCAGTATCAGTAGGTAACGAACCGGGTCAGGTTACAGATCTCTCAGTGGGTGAGCATCTGGGGGTCAGTGACCACCGCTCCCTGGCCTTTAACATTATCATGGAAAAGGATAGAATCAGAGAGGACAGGAAATGTTTTAATTGGGGAAGTGCAAATTATGAGGCTATAAGGCTAGAACTTGCAGGTGTGAATTGGGATGATGCTTTTGCAGGGAAATGTACTATGAACATGTGGCGATGTTTAGCGATCTCTTGCAGGATGTTAGGGATTAATTTGACTCGGTGAGGAAGATAAAGAATGGTAGGGTGAAGGAACCATGGGTGACGTGAGGTGGAGAATCTTGTCAGATGGAAGAAGGCAGCATACATGAAGGTTAGAAAGCAAGGATCAGATGAGTCTATTGAGGAATATAGGGTACAAGGAAAGGAGCTTAAGAAGGGGCTGAGAAGAGCAAGAAGGGGGCATGAGAAGGCCTTGGTGAGTAGGGTAAAGGAAAACCCCAAGGCATTCTTCAATTATGTGAAGAGCAAAAGGTTGACAGGACAGAAGATAGGACCAATTAGAGATAAAGGTTGGAGATGTGCCTGGAGGCTGTGGAAGTGAGTGAGGTCCTCACTGAATACTTCTCTACAGTATTCACCAGTGAGAGGGAACTTGATGATGGTGAGGACAATATGAGTGAGGTTGATGTTCTGGAGCATGTTGATATTACGGGAGAAGAGGTGTTGGAGTTCTTAAAATACATTAGGATGGATAAGTCCCCGGGGCCTGATGGAATATTCCCCAGGCTGCTCCATGAGGCGAGGGAAGAGATTGCTGAGCCTCTGGCTAGGATCTTTATGTCCTCGTTGTTCACGGGAATGGTACTGGAGGATTGGAGGGAGGCGAATGTTGTCCCCTTGTTCAAAAACGGTAGTAGGGTTAGTCCGGGTAATTATAGACCAGTGAGCATTACGTCTGTGGTGGGAAAGCTGTTGGAAAAGATTCTTAGAAATGGAGTCTATGGGTTTTTAGAGAATCATGGTCTGATCAGGGACAGTCAGCATGGTTTTGTGAAGAGCAGATTGTGTCTAACAAGCCTGATAGAGTTCTTTGAGGAGGTGACCAGGCATATAGATGAGGGTAGTGCAGTGGATGTGATCTACAAGGACTTTAGTAAGGCATTTGACAAGTTACCACACAATAGGCTTATTCAGAAAGTCAGAAGGCATGGGATCCAGAGTTGGCTTGCCTGCAGAAAGCAGAGGGTCATGGTGGAGGGAGTACATTCAGATTGGGAGGTTGTGACTAGTGGTGTCCCACAAGGGTTGGTTCTGGGACCTCTACTTTTTGTGATTTTTATTAATGACCTGGATGTGGGGGTAGAAGGGTGGGTTGGCAAGTTTGCAGACAACACAAAGGTTGGTGGTGTTGTGGATAGTGTTGAGGATTGCAAAGAGATGTTAATAGGATGCAGAAGTGGGCTGAAAAGTGGCAGATGGAGTTCAACCCAGAGAAGTGTGAGGTGGTACACTTTGGAAGGACAAACTCCAAGGCAGAGTACAAAGTAAATGACAGGATACTTGGGAGTGTGGAGGACCAGAGGGATCTAGGAGTACATTTCCACAGATCCATGAAAGTTTCCTCACAGGTAGATAGGGTAGTTAAGAAAGTGTATGGAGTGTTAGCTTTATTAAGTCGAGGGATAGAGTTTAAGAGTCGCAGGGTAATGATGCAGCTCTATGTACAATGTCCTGTGTATGTTACTCAAAATGGCTTCTTTGGTTTGTTAAGAGTAGGAATGCTTCTTTGTCTGATAAGTGTTTCTCTCGTAGTTGTTTAGCTTTAGACTTGCTGATATGGGGATTGTATTCATTTGTTAACCAATGGGGAAGGTTATTTTGTCTGGTGAGGCTGGGAGCTTGGGGGTTTTCGTGGTTTTTCAAGGGAGTCGGGAAGAAGACGCTGAGGAAGGTGGACGTGTGCTGCACTACTTGGTTGACCACCAGGGGTGGTCCCAGGTGCGAGGACGTGACGGTCGGAGGAAAGTGACGAGGGGTCAAATGGTTCGATGGCTGAGCTCCGACGATGTGCACTAAACTGACTGAACTTTGATAAGTTGGCGCCTTTTACTTTTTCTTTTCTTTCATATATATTGTATTGCATAGTACTCTTTTAGTTTTAGTAAAATCTTTAAAGTGTATTTCATAACGGTATCTGGTGTGTGTTTGATACTGTGTGTGTGCGTGCGGCATAAACTTGATTCCCACAGCACCTGCATGTACGGGAGGTGGGGTTGGTGTGTGGCTGGATCTCCTTTCCCCCTAGATATATACCAGACTGTTGGGTGAGTGTTACATCTATAAAACTCTGGTTAGGCCACACTTGGAGTACTGTGTCCAGTTCTGGTCGTCTCACTATAGGAAGGATGTGGAAGCATTGGAAAGGGTACAGAGGAGATTTACCAGGATGCTCCTGGTTTAGAGAGTAAGGATTATGATCAGAGATTAAGGGAGCTAGGTTCTTTACTCTCTGGAGAGAAGGAGGATGAGAGGAGACATGATAGAGGTATACAAGATATTAAGAGGAATAGATAAAGTGGACAGCCAGCACCTCTTCCCCAGGGCACCACTGCTCAATACAAGAGGACATGGCTTTAAGGTAAAGGGGGGGAAGTTCAAGCGGGATATCAGAGGAAGATTTTTTACTCAGAGAGTGGTTGGTGTGTGGAATGCACTGCCTGAGTCAGTGGTGGAGGCAGATACACTAGTGAAACTTAAGAGACTACTATACAGGTATATGGAGGAATTTAAGGTGGAGGGTTATATGGGAGGCAGGGTTTAAGGGTCAGCACAACATTGTGGTCCGAAGGGCCTGTACTGTACTGTATTGTTCCATATTCTAAAAAAAACATATTTTAATCACATCTTTCAATGTCTGATAATGGAGTCCAGTAAGTACCAGGATCTGAATATAATTAACTTGTTCTATAATTACCTGATCTCCGCCACTATTTTTTGTAAATGAATGCATGGTAGGTACACCTTAATGACCTAAAGCTTCTGTCCCTGAAAGTAGTGATTAAGGAAGAGTTATTCCTAAAGAAATAATCATTTTCTGTGTTTAACTGTTTTAAACATTCTTTTTATCCGTTATATTTTTACTACCATTTTTCTAAATCCAACATGTTTTTTGCTCTTTTTATGGTTCTTACGTACTGTTGTTTCAGCCATTTTTGTTCATAATCCACAACAAAGCATTCCTCATACTTTCTCCTTCAATTTACTTGATTGGTTTGAATCATAGATGAGGACAAATGAAGGAAGTCCCAGCGAATAATGTGACCAAAGGCAATGTCCTTCAGACAGTTCATTATATATAATTCTGCTACTACTGGAACCTGTGCTTAGTTTTATGATGATGTACTTTCAGGCCGATTAAGTGATCTGGCACATTACTGTCTCCAAGGGAGTTTGGTAAGACTTCAAGCAGAGTGTGCCAAGAAACCTGAAAACCCATAATGGACTTCATTTCTTGCCAATATCGCTAATGACAGTGCCAAGCATGAGTGGAATCAAAGAGGACGAGAGCGAAAGGCAACCGGTTTTTCAGTGCCGTCTGACTGGTCTCTCTCTCTCTCTCTCCTCTCCCTTTCACTTGATGATGCTGGAGGATGGTGCTGGTGTATTGGGTCATGGGCAAAATTTACTCAACATGGTTTGTGGATTGGACTCTAGTTCATGTTAAATTCGTTTCTGATATTTGGGTACTCCTATTTTTATTGCTATTTTGATCATGTTAGACTGACTGTGTGGCCTAGATTGTTAGAGGTTTAATGCTCTATATTCTGTGTTTTCACTCAGTTTTTGCCATTTGCACTATTTGTTCTTTCTTTTTGTGCCTTGGGTGTTTGATGTTTTCTTTGAACAGTTTCTGTGGTGTTTCTTAGTTTCATGGCTATCTGTGGGAAGATGAATCTGGCAGTTGTGTACTGCACACATACTTTGATAATAAATGTACTTTGAACTTTGTGTACCAGCTTTTTGTGTTGCACTAGCCTAAACACCCTAAAAGACTGCTGCAAATATTGATTATTGAAGTAGACACCCACATAGGTGTCTTCACTCCCAGGTGAGCTCAATGCCGTCTTTGCTTGATTTGACTTTCAAAAACATGGGGGAACCTTCATGGACTCCCAAAGCCCCGAATAATCCTGTGATTTCAATCATTGATGTCAATGTGAGCATTCTTCAGGAGAGTCAACCATGGAAAATATCTGGCCAAGTACTAAAGACCTGTGCTGATCAACTGGCTGGAGTGTTCAGCAACAACACTACAGATGGTCCACCACAGGTGCCATTTTATTGGCTCTTCACTCAACCCTGGAGCACCTAGTTAGCAATGATGCATACATCAGGATGCTTTTTATCAGCTTCAGCTTGGCATCAATACTATTACACTTTCAAAACTAATCAATAGACTTTAAAACATTTGCCTAAATACCCCCTGTGCAATTGGACCCTTGATTTCCTCACTTGCAGACCCCAGTCAGTTAAGATTGGCAACACCTCCACAATTTCCATCAGCACAGGTGCACCGCAAGGCTGTGTGCTTAACCTCTTTCTCTACTTGCCTTGTACTTATGACAAGATGAAAAGTACAGTTCCAATGACATATTTAAGTTTGCTGACAATATCACTGTCGTTGGCTGTATCAAAGGTGGGGACAAATCAGCATATAGGAAGGAGATGGAAAATCTGGCTCAATGGTGCCACAACAACAACTTCTTACTCAATATCAGCAAGACCAGGAGCTGATTATTGACTTCAGTTGAAGAAACTGGAGGTCTATGAGTCAGTCCTCATCAGGGGATCAGAGATGGGGGTGGTCAACATATTTAAATTCCTCAGTGTTATTGTTTCAGAGGATCTGCCCTGTCCCAGCATATAAGTGCAGTTATGAAGAAAGCATTGCAGCGCCTCTGCGTCCTTGAAAGTTCTCAAAGATTTGGCATGACATCTAAAATTTTGACAAACTTCTATAGATGTGTGGTGAAGAGTATATTAACTGGTTGCATCATGGCCTGGTATGAAAATGCCAATACCCTTGAATAGAGTGTTCTACAAAAAGTTGTGGGTATGGTCCAGTCCATCATGGGCAATGCCCTTCCCACCATTGGGAACATCTACACAGAACACAGTAGAAGGAAAGAAGCATCCATCCTTAAGTAACCCCATCACCCAGGCCATGCTTTCTTCTCATTGCTGTCATCAGGAAGAAGGTTCAGGAACCTCAGGACCTGCAACACCAGGTTCAGGAACCCCTCAACCATCAGGCTCTCGAACCAGAGGAGACAACTTCACTTGCCCCACTACTGAACTGTTCTCACAACCTATGAATTCACTTTTGAGGATTCTATATCTCATGTCCTTGATATTTATTGCTTATTTATTTATTACTATTTTTCCCTCTTTTGTATTTCCAGTTTGTTGTCTTTTGCACATTCCTTGTTTGTCCATCCTGTTAGGTGCAGTCTTTCATTGATTCTATTGTGTTTCTTAAATTTACTATGTATGCCCATTAGATCTAGTGTTCCATATGGTGACATATATGTACTTTTTAATAAATTTACTTTGAACTGTAAAAGTTACCGGCTGCACGGGGGAAAAGTAATGGATAATCACTAGGCAGGGCAATAGGCACAGACAGGTAGTACAGGATTCTGCTTTTGCAGTTCCACTCTCAAACAAATAAATTATGTTGGATACTAATTGGGGTGGGAATGAGTGTTGCTTCCCAGAAAAAAGGACTTACAACCCAGTTTGTGACACGTTGGCAGGTAATTAGAGTCATGGAGTCATAACATCCCAATTCTTATATTTAGTATCCTGACTGATGAAGACTAGCATGCTGAACACCTTCTTCACAACCCTGTCTACCAGGACACTACCTTCAGGGGATTACGTACTTGTACTCCTGTGTTTTTCTGGTCTACAATGCTCCCTAGAACTGCACTGTTCACTGTGGAAGTCCGATCCTCGTCTGACTTCCAAAGATTTAACACCTTTCACTTACTTTACTGGAAGCCATTCGCCATTCCTCTGCCCACTTACCTGGTGATCAAGATCCCCTTTTAATTTTTGATAACCTCCACTATCTACGATACTAGCAATTTTTGTGTCATACCAATATTCCTTGAACATTCTCACCCATCCAAGTTGTTTGTTTATTTATTTGTTTATTTATTCATTCATTCATTTAAAGATACAGTGTGGAATACACCCTTCTGGCCCTTTGAACCACGCTGACCAGCAACCCCCAACAACCACTCAATTTAACCCTAACTTGATTGCGGGACAATTTACAATGACCAATTAGCCTACTAACTGGTACATCTTTGGACTGTGAGAGGAAACCGGAGCACTCAGTGAAACCCTACACGTTCCACTCATTACAGTGGACACCAGGATTGAAGTCTGAACTTTGACACCCTGAGCTGAAATAATGTTGTGCCAAGAGTTAATAAAGAACAGTGGTCCAGGGCCGATCTTTATGGCACACCACCAATTACCAGCATCCGGTCTGAAAAAAAGACCTTCCGTTATTACCCTCTGTTTCCTTCCATTAGCCGAATTATATGTCCACTAAGCTAGCTCAAGCTGGATCCCATTTAATCTAACCTTGTAGACAAGCTTTCCATATCTGACCTTGACAAAGGCTTTTCTAAGATCCCTATAGATGAAGTTCACAACCCTGCCTTCATTACTCCTATTGGTTCTTCAAAAAAACTCAAATGATTTGTCAGACAAAATTGCCCCCACACAAAACTGAGCTGACTATTCCTAAATAGTCCTTGTCAATCCAAATGTTGGTCAATCCTGTTCCTGAAAATCCCCCCCAGAAACTTACCACTGATATTAGGCTCACTGGCCTTTATAATGCTGGTATGTCTTTGCTGTCCTAGATAATGGTATAACTTTAGTTATCTGCCTGTGTTTTGGAACTTGATCTATGCCTAAAAATGGCATGAAGGCCTCCTCATTATCCCCGCAGTTTTCCACAAAGGCTGAGGATGCAGTTGGTCAAACCCTGAGTACTTCTTCCATCTTCCCGAGCTTTATGGCTGCCAAAACTGATGACCTACAGCCAAATGCCCTCGATTAGTCACTTTGCTATACAACTCTTAATTAAGAGTCTTAAACTGCTACTAGCCAATTTATTTGGGTTATGCTGGGCACAAATCAAACAACTTTAAAATAATATTTTACGTCTCCTTGCATTTCTGGCCACCAGTACACATTTTTTAATTGTTCTGCAGCTCTATCTGCTCTTTGATGCCCCAAAATGTCATGATACCAATACGTCTTCTGGTTTCTGTCACCTTCTGGCACCACCAATCTAACATTGTTAAGTACAATTCCATTCCATATCTGAATTCCTGGATGCTTCCCAAATTTTTCAGAATTCTCTCCTTTCTGTACCTTTGCTAACTTCTGATCATGTTGCTGTACCTTGACTAGATCTGTAGGTATACTCTTCGCAGGTTTCTGTGTCATCACTCCCTTAGTATCCAGGTTCCATTTCACCCCATATCTCCCTCCTAATCTTGCTAACTTTGTTCTGACTCCTGTTCCTTCTGGAGAAGTTTTCAAGTGAGCCTTCATTTTTTTTTACTCTATAAGTGTTTCCTGTCACTTTCTCAAATGCACTGTCTACTGTCTGCTGAAATGTAACCTCTGGCCTGCCAAATGGTAAATATTCAGTCAAACTATTACAAACATAGATACTACCTGAGTGTTATATCACCCCTGAAGGACATCTACCAAAAACAAAATCTAAGCAGTAAGCTCTGCCACTTGTGTACTCAATGCCTTAGATAACTTAATCTCAGCAGTCTCTTTTTCTACTCTGCATATATATCACATCCTGTAAGCCTTGCTCCATCCGGAACTGATGATGGTCCATCAACAAAGATCCTCAAACAGAAATTTTACGGTTGCATGACTCTATTTTCCTCTCCTGATTTTAAAATGGGAATGAATGGTCCTATCAATGTTTTTTCTACTGTAACCTAACACTCGTGTCTTCTGGAGTAACAATGGATATCGTGTTACTAATGGCAGCAATTTCCAAAGAAAGTGGCTTAGAAGTGTTTGAGGACTTAAGAACAGATGCTTCTGCAAGGCTAGTTTTAAGATCTGATATTGTCTTAGTGTGATCTAGTTTCCATTCCTTTAATTAGGTAAGATTTGATGGCAAAACCAACAAGGTGGTATCTCAAGAACCTCACCAAACCCAGAACCGATGTTGATCCCCTCGCCTCAGTGGGGCGGGGGTGGTCAGTTTTGCCAGCACATCCACATCAATCTCTCATCTCCTGGGAGTTACAGCCACTTCTCAGTAACTTAGCTATTGCTTGACAATCAAACTCACCTCATCTAACATTTGCAGAAATTCTTTACTTATAGTCTCAAGACTCATGGCTACAGTGGAGGCAGTTAAAGAAGTAACTTTATTCAGTTCCCAATAATGTCTGGGAGTCTCCAACTTCCAAATAGTTAATTGTTCGTAGATGCGATTTCTCATGAAATTCCCTGTGTTAACAAACTCTGAACAATTTTCTGTACATTGCCTAAACTTATTTTGGGGGTTATGCATCACTGCCTTACATACACTCTTCTCTTTCCGTTCATGTTATGTTTATAAAATACTGTCTAGCAATATAAAATAAATTGTCTGGCATGTGAGACCTCAGTCATATCTTCTTGCCTTCTCCCACATCTCTTTAACTGTTCATACCCTGTCCTCATATTGCCCTACTGGAATGTCCATATGGATTTGCTCTTTATTAACATTAAACTGCCATATCATACAATTAATTGAACCAAAACTCAAATCTGCTTTCCTAATAAACTCACTTCACAGGTTATAGTTTTGAGTGCTTGGCAACTTGATAAGCACAACTCAGTGATGTAGTCAGCTCCGCTACTTGCGAATGTCCAGAAAATTCAATTAAAATATTAGTATTACATAATTCTCAACTTTCAACTTGCATAATTCAAAGCAATTTTATGATCAAAGTACGTGTATGTCACAATATATGACCCTGTGATTCACTTTCTTGCAGACATTCACAATAGAACAAAGAAATACAATAGAGTCAGTGAAAAACTACACACCAAGACTGACAAGCAATGTGTAAAAGATAAACTGCAAATTCAAATAAAAACAAGAAATAATAATAAGTAAGTAAATACTGAAAGCATGAATTGTAGAGTACTTGAAAGTGAGTCTATAAGTTGTGGAATCATTTCAGTACTGTGGTGAGTTATCCACACTGGTTCAGGAGCCTGATGGTTGAAGTATAATAATTGTTCCGGACTCTGGAACAATGGGCGTTAAGGTTCCTGTTGCTCCTTGCAGATGGCACCAATCAGAAGGGAGCATGGCCAGGGTGCTGGGTTTCCTTCATGATGGATGCTGCTTTCTTGTGACAGCACTCCTTATAAATGTGCACAATGGTGGGGAGAGCTTTGCCTCTGATGGGCTGAGCAGTATCCATGACTTTATGTAAATTTCTTCCATTTTTGGGCTTTGATATGTCCATATCAGGTTGTGATGCAACCAATCAAACTACTCTGTATTGCGCATCTATAGAAATTAGTCAAAGGGACATGCTGAATCTGCAGTAACTTCTAATGACACTTACATGCTGATCCCAGGCAGATCCTCTGAAATGATAACGCCAAGATCCTCTCCACTTCTGATCCTCTAATGAGGACTGACTTATGGTCCTCCAGTTTCCATTTCCTCCAGACAATAATCAGAATCACAATCAGGTGTATTATCACAGGTGTGTGCCGTGAAATTTGTTAACTTAGCAGCAGCAGTTCAATGCAATGCATAATCTAGAAAAATAATAATAGTAATAATAATAAAAAATAAACAAATAGCTAATAGCCAAATGGTAAATATTCAGTCAAACTATTACAAACATAGATACTGCCTGAGTGTTATATCACCCCTGAAGGACATCTACCAAAAACAAAATCTAAGCAGTAAGGTCTGCCACTTGTGTACTCAATGCCTTAGATAACTTAATCTCAGCAGTCTCTTTTTCTACTCTGCATATATATCACATCCTGTAAGCCTTGCTCCATCCGGAACTGATGATGGTCCATCAACAAAGATTCTCAAACAGAAATTTTACGGTTGCATGACTCTATTTTCCTCTCCTGATTTTAAAATGGGAATGAATGGTCCTATCAATGTTTTTCTACTGTAACCTAACACTCGCATCTTCTGGAGTAACAATGGATATCGTGTTACTAATGGCAGCAATTTCCAAAGAAAGTGGCTTAGAAGTGTTTGAGGACTTAAGAACAGATGCTTCTGCAAGGCTAGTTTTAAGATCTGATATTGTCTTAGTGTGATCTAGTTTCCATTCCTTTAAGTAGGTAAGATTTGATGGCAAAACCAACAAGGTGGTATCTCGAAAACCTCACCAAACCCAGAACCGATGTTGATCCCCTCGCCTCATTGGGGGGGGGGGGGGTCAGTTTTGCCAGCACATCCACATGCCGTTCATCAATCTCTCATCTCCTGGGAGTTATAGCCATTTCTAAGTAACTTAGCTACTGCTTGACAATCAAACTCACCTCATCTAACATTTGCAGCAATTCTTTACTGATAGTCTCAAGACTCATGGCTACAGTGGAGGCAGTTAAAGAAGTAACTTTATTCAGTTCCCAATGTGTGGGAGTCTCCAACTTCCAAATAGATAATTGTTTGTAGATGCGATTTCTCATGAAATTCCCTGTGTTAACAAACTCTGAACAATTTTCTGTACATTGCCTTAACTTATTTTGGGGGTTATGCATCACTGCCTTACATACATTCTTCTCTTTCCATTCATGTTATGTTTATAAAATACTGTCTAACAATTTAAAATAAATTGTCTGGCATACTGTTCATACCCTGTCCTCATATTGCCCATAGGGATTATTATTATATTACTATTATTATATTTCTAGATTATGCATTGCTTTGAACTGCTGTCCATATGGACATAGGGAATGTCAGCAGTCCCTATTGTCCATATGGACATAGGGAATGTCCATAGGGATTTGCCCTCTATTAACATTAAACTGCCATATCATACAATTAATTGAACCAAAACTCAAATCTGCTTTCCTAATAAACTCACTTCACAGGTTATAGTTTTGAGTGCTTGGCAACTTGATAAGCACAACTCAGTGATGTAGTCAGCTCCGCTACTTGCGAATGTCCAGAAAATTCAATTAAAATATTAGTATTACATAATTCTCAACTTTCAACTTGCATAATTCAAAGCAATTTTATGATCAAAGTACGTGTATGTCACAATATATGACCCTGTGATTCACTTTCTTGCAGACATTCACAATAGAACAAAGAAATACAATAGAGTCAGTGAAAAACTACACACCAAGACTGACAAGCAATGTGTAAAAGATAAACTGCAAATTCAAATAAAAACAAGAAATAATAATAAGTAAGTAAATACTGAAAGCATGAATTGTAGAGTACTTGAAAGTGAGTCTATAAGTTGTGGAATCATTTCAGTACTGTGGTGAGTTATCCACACTGGTTCAGGAGCCTGATGGTTGAAGTATAATAATTGTTCCGGACTCTGGAACAATGGGCGTTAAGGTTCCTGTTGCTCCTTGCAGATGGCACCAATCAGAAGGGAGCATGGCCAGGGTGCTGGGTTTCCTTCATGATGGATGCTGCTTTCTTGTGACAGCACTCCTTATAAATGTGCACAATGGTGGGGAGAGCTTTGCCTCTGATGGGCTGAGCAGTATCCATGACTTTATGTAAATTTCTTCCATTTTTGGGCTTTGATATGTCCATATCAGGTTGTGATGCAACCAATCAAACTACTCTGTATTGCGCATCTATAGAAATTAGTCAAAGGGACATGCTGAATCTGCAGTAACTTCTAATGACACTTACATGCTGATCCCAGGCAGATCCTCTGAAATGATAACGCCAAGATCCTCTCCACTTCTGATCCTCTAATGAGGACTGACTTATGGTCCTCCAGTTTCCATTTCCTCCAGACAATAATCAGAATCACAATCAGGTGTATTATCACAGGTGTGTGCCCTGAAATTTGTTAATTTAGCAGCAGCAGTTCAATGCAATGCATAATCTAGAAAAATAATAATAGTAATAATAATAAAAAATAAACAAATAGCTAATAGCCAAATGGTAAATATTCAGTCAAACTATTACAAACATAGATACTGCCTGAGTGTTATATCACCCCTGAAGGACATCTACCAAAAACAAAATCTAAGCAGTAAGGTCTGCCACTTGTGTACTCAATGCCTTAGATAACTTAATCTCAGCAGTCTCTTTTTCTACTCTGCATATATATCACATCCTGTAAGCCTTGCTCCATCCGGAACTGATGATGGTCCATCAACAAAGATTCTCAAACAGAAATTTTACGGTTGCATGACTCTATTTTCCTCTCCTGATTTTAAAATGGGAATGAATGGTCCTATCAATGTTTTTCTACTGTAACCTAACACTCGCATCTTCTGGAGTAACAATGGATATCGTGTTACTAATGGCAGCAATTTCCAAAGAAAGTGGCTTAGAAGTGTTTGAGGACTTAAGAACAGATGCTTCTGCAAGGCTAGTTTTAAGATCTGATATTGTCTTAGTGTGATCTAGTTTCCATTCCTTTAAGTAGGTAAGATTTGATGGCAAAACCAACAAGGTGGTATCTCGAAAACCTCACCAAACCCAGAACCGATGTTGATCCCCTCGCCTCATTGGGGGGGGGGGGGTCAGTTTTGCCAGCACATCCACATGCCGTTCATCAATCTCTCATCTCCTGGGAGTTATAGCCATTTCTAAGTAACTTAGCTACTGCTTGACAATCAAACTCACCTCATCTAACATTTGCAGCAATTCTTTACTGATAGTCTCAAGACTCATGGCTACAGTGGAGGCAGTTAAAGAAGTAACTTTATTCAGTTCCCAATGTGTGGGAGTCTCCAACTTCCAAATAGATAATTGTTTGTAGATGCGATTTCTCATGAAATTCCCTGTGTTAACAAACTCTGAACAATTTTCTGTACATTGCCTTAACTTATTTTGGGGGTTATGCATCACTGCCTTACATACATTCTTCTCTTTCCATTCATGTTATGTTTATAAAATTCTGTCTAACAATTTAAAATAAATTGTCTGGCATACTGTTCATACCCTGTCCTCATATTGCCCATAGGGATTATTATTATATTACTATTATTATATTTCTAGATTATGCATTGCTTTGAACTGCTGTCCATATGGACATAGGGAATGTCAGCAGTCCCTATTGTCCATATGGACATAGGGAATGTCCATAAGGATTTGCCCTCTATTAACATTAAACTGCCATATCATACAATTAATTGAACCAAAACTCAAATCTGCTTTCCTAATAAACTCACTTCACAGGTTATAGTTTTGAGTGCTTGGCAACTTGATAAGCACAACTCAGTGATGTAGTCAGCTCCGCTACTTGCGAATGTCCAGAAAATTCAATTAAAATATTAGTATTACATAATTCTCAACTTTCAACTTGCATAATTCAAAGCAATTTTATGATCAAAGTACGTGTATGTCACAATATATGACCCTGTGATTCACTTTCTTGCAGACATTCACAATAGAACAAAGAAATACAATAGAGTCAGTGAAAAACTACACACCAAGACTGACAAGCAATGTGTAAAAGATAAACTGCAAATTCAAATAAAAACAAGAAATAATAATAAGTAAGTAAATACTGAAAGCATGAATTGTAGAGTACTTGAAAGTGAGTCTATAAGTTGTGGAATCATTTCAGTACTGTGGTGAGTTATCCACACTGGTTCAGGAGCCTGATGGTTGAAGTATAATAATTGTTCCGGACTCTGGAACAATGGGCGTTAAGGTTCCTGTTGCTCCTTGCAGATGGCACCAATCAGAAGGGAGCATGGCCAGGGTGCTGGGTTTCCTTCATGATGGATGCTGCTTTCTTGTGACAGCACTCCTTATAAATGTGCACAATGGTGGGGAGAGCTTTGCCTCTGATGGGCTGAGCAGTATCCATGACTTTATGTAAATTTCTTCCATTTTTGGGCTTTGATATGTCCATATCAGGTTGTGATGCAACCAATCAAACTACTCTGTATTGCGCATCTATAGAAATTAGTCAAAGGGACATGCTGAATCTGCAGTAACTTCTAATGACACTTACATGCTGATCCCAGGCAGATCCTCTGAAATGATAACGCCAAGATCCTCTCCACTTCTGATCCTCTAATGAGGACTGACTTATGGTCCTCCAGTTTCCATTTCCTCCAGACAATAATCAGAATCACAATCAGGTGTATTATCACAGGTGTGTGCCCTGAAATTTGTTAATTTAGCAGCAGCAGTTCAATGCAATGCATAATCTAGAAAAATAATAATAGTAATAATAATAAAAAATAAACAAATAGCTAATAGCCAAATGGTAAATATTCAGTCAAACTATTACAAACATAGATACTGCCTGAGTGTTATATCACCCCTGAAGGACATCTACCAAAAACAAAATCTAAGCAGTAAGGTCTGCCACTTGTGTACTCAATGCCTTAGATAACTTAATCTCAGCAGTCTCTTTTTCTACTCTGCATATATATCACATCCTGTAAGCCTTGCTCCATCCGGAACTGATGATGGTCCATCAACAAAGATTCTCAAACAGAAATTTTACGGTTGCATGACTCTATTTTCCTCTCCTGATTTTAAAATGGGAATGAATGGTCCTATCAATGTTTTTCTACTGTAACCTAACACTCGCATCTTCTGGAGTAACAATGGATATCGTGTTACTAATGGCAGCAATTTCCAAAGAAAGTGGCTTAGAAGTGTTTGAGGACTTAAGAACAGATGCTTCTGCAAGGCTAGTTTTAAGATCTGATATTGTCTTAGTGTGATCTAGTTTCCATTCCTTTAAGTAGGTAAGATTTGATGGCAAAACCAACAAGGTGGTATCTCGAAAACCTCACCAAACCCAGAACCGATGTTGATCCCCTCGCCTCATTGGGGGGGGGGGGGTCAGTTTTGCCAGCACATCCACATGCCGTTCATCAATCTCTCATCTCCTGGGAGTTATAGCCATTTCTAAGTAACTTAGCTACTGCTTGACAATCAAACTCACCTCATCTAACATTTGCAGCAATTCTTTACTGATAGTCTCAAGACTCATGGCTACAGTGGAGGCAGTTAAAGAAGTAACTTTATTCAGTTCCCAATGTGTGGGAGTCTCCAACTTCCAAATAGATAATTGTTTGTAGATGCGATTTCTCATGAAATTCCCTGTGTTAACAAACTCTGAACAATTTTCTGTACATTGCCTTAACTTATTTTGGGGGTTATGCATCACTGCCTTACATACATTCTTCTCTTTCCATTCATGTTATGTTTATAAAATTCTGTCTAACAATTTAAAATAAATTGTCTGGCATACTGTTCATACCCTGTCCTCATATTGCCCATAGGGATTATTATTATATTACTATTATTATATTTCTAGATTATGCATTGCTTTGAACTGCTGTCCATATGGACATAGGGAATGTCAGCAGTCCCTATTGTCCATATGGACATAGGGAATGTCCATAAGGATTTGCCCTCTATTAACATTAAACTGCCATATCATACAATTAATTGAACCAAAACTCAAATCTGCTTTCCTAATAAACTCACTTCACAGGTTATAGTTTTGAGTGCTTGGCAACTTGATAAGCACAACTCAGTGATGTAGTCAGCTCCGCTACTTGCGAATGTCCAGAAAATTCAATTAAAATATTAGTATTACATAATTCTCAACTTTCAACTTGCATAATTCAAAGCAATTTTATGATCAAAGTACGTGTATGTCACAATATATGACCCTGTGATTCACTTTCTTGCAGACATTCACAATAGAACAAAGAAATACAATAGAGTCAGTGAAAAAGTACACACCAAGACTGACAAGCAATGTGTAAAAGATAAACTGCAAATTCAAATAAAAACAAGAAATAATAATAAGTAAGTAAATACTGAAAGCATGAATTGTAGAGTACTTGAAAGTGAGTCTATAAGTTGTGGAACCATTTCAGTACTGTGATGAGTTATCCACACTGGTTCAGGAGCCTGATGGTTGAAGTATAATAACTGTTCCTGACTCTGGAACAATGGGAGTTAAGGTTCCTGTTGCTCCTTGCAGATGGCACCAGTCAGAAGGGAGCATGGCCAGGGTGCTGGGTGTCCTTCATGATGGATGCTGCTTTCTTGTGACAGCACTCCTTATAGATGTGCACAATGGTGGGGAGAGCTTTGCCTCTGATGGGCTGAGCAGTATCCATGACTATGTAAATTTCTTCCATTTTTGGGCTTTGATATGTCCATATCAGGTTGTGATGCAACCAATCAAACTACTCTGCATTGTGCATCTATAGAAATTAGGCAAAGGGACATGCTGAATCTGCAGTAACTTCTAATGACACTTACATGCTGATCCCAGGCAGATCCTCTGAAATGATAACGCCAAGATCCTCTCCACTTCTGATCCTCTAATGAGGACTGACTTATGGTCCTCCAGTTTCCACTTCCTCCAGACAATAATCAGAATCACAATCAGGTGTATTATCACTGGCATGAGACGTGAAATTTGTTAACTTAGCAGCAGCAGTTCAATGCAATGCATAATCTAGAAAAATAATAATAGTAATAATAATAATAATAATAATAATAATAATAATAATAATAATAATAATAATAATAATAATAAATAAACAAATAGCTAATAGCTCTCTGGTTTTTCTAAACTTCAGTGAGAGGTTGTGGCATCATTCAACCAAATTTCAGTCTCCTTTCTATAAGTTGATTTGCCACTATCTTTAATTCTGCCATCGATAGCGGTATTGCCAGCAAACGTAAACATGGTGTTGGAGCTGTACTTATCTTCACAGTCATAAGTATAAAGTAAGTGGAGCAGGGGACTAAGCACACAGCCTGGTGTTGCATCGGTGCTGATGGTGATTGTGGAGATGTTTTTGCCAATCTGAACTGACCAGGGTCAGCAAAACAGGAAATCAAGGATCCAGTTGCATAAGGACATATCGAGGCCTAGGTCTTAGAGTTTATTGATTAATTTTGAGGGTATGATAGTACTGAATGCAATGAAGAGCATCCTGATGTATACATCTTCATTGTCCAGATGTTCCAGAGCTGAGTGAAGAGCTAATGAAATGGCATCTGCTATTGATCTGTTGTGATGGTAGGTAAACTGGAGCAGATCCAAGAAACTCCACAAGCAGGAGTTGGTATATTTCATGGACAACTTCTCAAAGCACTTCATCGCTGTGGATATAAGTGCTGCTGGATGATAGTCATTAAGACAAGTTAATATGTTCTTCTTGGGCACCAGTATGATTAAAGCTTCCTTGAAGCAGACTGCCAAAGTGAGAGGTTAAAGGTATCATAAACACTTCTAGCCAGTTGATTAGAGCAGGACTTTAGTACTTGGCTAGGTACACTGTCCAGGCCAGAAGCTTTCTGTGAAATCACTCCTCTGATGGATGCACTCGCAATGACCTCGGAGACTGAAATTAGAGAAGAATCAGAGTTCATGAAGATACCTCCATGTCCTGACGGTCAGAATGAGTATAAAAAGGCTCTGCATTCAGTTGGGAGTGAAACCTTGTTGTCAGAGAGTATGTAACTTGGTTTTGCTTTGTAGTGGGGATAACTTTTAAGCCCTCCAACATCTGTTGAGCATCCTTCCGTGATTCAAGTTTGGTCTGGGGTTGCAACTTTACATGTGAGATGGCTTTCTGGAGGTCATTACTCGACCTCTTTTATTCTCCTTTGTCACACCACTGATCTACCCCTCGGCAAAGCTTGTATCTCTTATTTCATCCAGGGCTTCTGGTTGGAGAAGGCTCTGAATGATTTTGTGGTAATGCAATTGTCCACGTGTGTCAGTGACAACCACGGTGTATTCATTCAGGCGCTTAAGGATCATTTCACAGTCCATATTTAGGTATATTCACAGCTATATCACTCAGTTAGGCCCTGTCAAAAGAGGTAGAATACCATCTCATTTTTGGTACCCCTGGCTTGGTTGTCTCCTCTGTTACCACAAGTGCTTCTGGGACAGCGATGCTGAAGGTTCTACCTTGTCTTGGAAAAATCCAGAGGGAGGTGGGCCCAATCATTTTCACTATTATACCATATTGCCTCATTCATCCAGTCACCCCAATCTATATCCTCATCATTATGTTCTCTTCCCAAATGCAGATATCACTCCTCTCTGAGCTGAGAGATGACTGCAGCTTTCCTGCTTGTTTTAAGTACTTCGTGTGTTCAGTGTTGCTTTTCTTCTCAGCTGCTGAGTTCTGCATAGCGTTCATAACAGTCTGTAAATCTCAACACCGACTTTTCCATTTCTCTATTTTCATATTTGCCTTTTCACTTTTCTTCACCTTTCTCCTTTTCCCTTGACACAAGTTCACACTGAGCCTGAAACTGACTCGTGTATCAAATTCACGTGAGCTGCTCCCTCAGCATTTCACTTTCTTTGCATTTCTCTGCACTTACACAATTCCTCTGCCTATTTCTGCTTTACACTCTTCACTTAAATTTTATCTTTTTACATACATCCCATTCATATAGCTTTTTAATTGCTTTTTTAATCCCTCGTAATTTCTTTGATTTTGTTTTTACTAACGTCTTTCCACAATGCATCCTCAAGGATCCCCACCTTCCACTTTCAACCTTTCCTGTCCACTCATTTTTGACAGGCCATTTTCTGTGTATACAACAATGAACATAATCGATCTAATCATCCAAACCCCGTGTTCTTTTTGTCTTCCTTTTCTTCTCTCATTTTAATATGCTAACCATGTTGGTGGTTCAACTTGAAATGAGGTCCCAGACCTCAAATTCTTTTTTCCTTTTTGAGCCAACCTAGAGATGCCAAATTTGTTGACCTATCACCAACTGTGTAGTTACAAAATTCAATACACAATTCTTAAATAATTCAAAGCTTGCACTTTACATTCTCTTACAAAAATATCACATTCATGTTGACTCCAGGCCAATAACTTAAGTCATTAATTCTATTGTTCCCTTTCTACCAAAATTCACTTCAACCACCACTCCAACTTATAAAATTGATATAGGGGATTGCCAATTGACCAAATGATCAATCCTTCTCCCTACAACAAGCATTGGATGTTCCTTGTGATAGTTAATTTCTAGAGTTCTTACTGCTTTGTTTTCAAACTCCTCTTTCTTATTTCCTTTTTATATCAGTACAAAATGTTTTTCAATCTCATTGGCTCTGACCTATCTGGCTAATGTGTCTCAGCTTGTCATAGATTCTTGTCCAAGACAGCATTCTCTAATTGCTCTTCTTACAAGCAATAACATATAATTAATGCCTCTTTCCTTGTTCTTCCCGAATCAAAGCAGTTAAGCAGGTCTGCCATTTGTTAGGCTGGAGTTACGCCGCACTGCTCAAGTGCATTTATTTTTTGTGTTCTATCGCTGAGCAGCAGTGAACCATCTGATTGGCCAATCAGAGTTCTCTTTGGGAACTAGTTGACTTGATCAGAATTTCTGAACTTGCTATTGTTCATGATTGCACTTAATAAAAAAACAACTCAGGTCATGACAGACTGCCCTATTCATAAACCTGCATGTTCAATCTTACTAAAGACATCTCACAAACAACCTTGTATTTGGAAATGAACTCTAGTTCAGCACATTATTAGTAGGGGCATCAGTGTGTCCACTTTAAGTGATTTGATTCAGCTACTCCTAAGCAAAACCATAATGGAAATCACAAAATGGCAACATCCATTCTTTCCTCTACATGGGAAGAACAAAGATATTTGGTTTGTTTGCTGCCATTGTTGTTGACTCAACTGAGTTAGATGTTTTCTTCCTTATTTTAAACCTTCGCGCTCAACAATACCTCCTCTTTGGTAATGCATACATGGTTGGGTGTCACAACTCACTTGTGATGGGAAGGTGCCTGCAGAGGGGCTTGATGGGTGGAAAGGGATGAGCAGTCCAGGAAGTCACACAGAGAGTGATCCCTGTGGAAGGCAGAAAGAGGTGGGGAGGAGAAGATGTGGCTGATGGAAAAAAAAGAATAACATGCTGTATGTCTGAGTGATAGTTAAAGATCAGGAGAACTCTACCCATGTTCTGTCTGGGGGGGTCTGATGATATAATGGGCAAGAAGATATGTACAGGAAGTAGAGGAGACGTGGCTGATGGGTCCATCAATAACTGAATGGGGTACCCTGATTTCAGAAAAAGGGGAACATCTTAGAGTGAAAGCCCTCTTCTCAGGAATCTCGACATCATGAACATTGAATTCTGCAATATTATTCAAACTGTCCCGCTATCCATTTTCTCCCTTCTTCTCATCTATCGGTCATTTTCTCCCCTCCCCCATCCACTCCAATTGTCAATCATCTGCACACTGCTTCCACTGAGCCTCCTCTCCCAACTGGTACCACCCGTCCACCCCATCTCCCTTATGCTGTTTCATGCTCCATTTTCCTTTTCTATCAGATTCAATCACAGCAGCAGCACTTTGTCTCCTCCAGCTATCACCTGTTTCCACACTCCCATCCTCACCTGCATTCACCTATCACTCGCGAGGTCTATTTCATCCCTACTCTTCAGATTTTTATGCCAGTTATTATGGCTATTACAAGGGGGCATAATTTTAAGGAGATTGTATGAAAATATAGGTGGGATGTAAGAGGTAAGTTTTTTTTTTACACAGGGAGTGGTGACTGCTCAGTGTTCAACATAATCATACCCTCAGTTCTAATCAACAAGCTCACTACTCTGTTCTCCACACACCCACGACTGATGCTAGGCGCAGCTGAATCAGAATTATTGTTGGTAGACAAAATGACACAATTTCAGATGGTGATGAGGAGGCAATATAGTGAGATAAATCAGATGGTTGAGTGGTGTCGCAATAATAACCTTGTACTTTGCATCATAAGACCGACAAATTACTTGTGGACTTCAGGAAGGAGAAGTTGAGGGAGCACACACCTGACCTCATCAAGGGATCAGAAGTGGAAAGGGTGAACAGTTTGGAGTTCTTGGGTGTCAACATCTCCAAGGACTATCCTGGACTTAACATATTGATACAATTTCAAAGAAGGTAAGGCAGTGACTATATGTCTTTAGGAGCTTGAGGAGAATTGGTATGTCACCAAAGACACTCACAGACTTTTACAAATGTACCACTGAGGGCACTCTAACTGGTTCAGGATCAGAAAAAACTGCAGAAAATTGTCAACTCAGCCAGCTCCATCATGGGAACTAGCCTCACAATCATCCAGGACACCTTCAAAAAGGGATGCCTCAAAAAGGCAGCATCCATCATTTAGGATCCCCATCCCCAGGACATGCCCTTTTCCCATTGCTACCACCAAGGAGGGGGTACAAGAGCCTGAAATGCACACTCAGTGATTCAGGAACAGCTTCTTCCCCTCCGCCATCAGATTTCTGAATGGACAATGAACCCACGAACTCTGCTTCAGTATTTTCCCCACACTTCTTGCACTACCTATTTTTATATATGCTTCTTATTGTAATTTAAGAGTTTTTATTGTTATGCACTGCCTCTGTTAAACAACAAATTTCATGACATATGCCAGCGATATTGAAACCGATTCTGAATGCCCTGCAAGGGGTAATGGTAGGGATATATACATTAGAGGCAATTAAGTAACTCTTATATAGGTATATGGAAGATAGACAAATGCAAGGCTCTGCAGGAGGGAAACATTATATAATCTCAGAACAGGTTAAAGGGTCGCAGCAACATTCTAATGTTCAAATGAACATTGAATGTTACAGAACTGTGCTGTAATTTTCTATGTTCTATCTTCCCTCTATCTTTCTGTCCATATGAAAGGTCTTTACATGACTGTCCATTCAAAGTCAACTGTTGGTTTCCCTCTGCAGTGACTGGAGGCGAGGAGCAGGCCGATTGTGCTTGCTCACCCTTCTGCAACGTTTACTCCTCTCTCCACAGAACTCCACTGTTCCAGCTGCCCCATGATTGGTGTCTCCAAGCTTTGTGGCGACCTGCCCCCATAGTGTGATGAACTGAGCCTGAGGCTATGGGCCTGCTCCAGGTCCGTATTGTTCTGAATGCTGTTGCTTCTTTTTACTAGAACATAGAACATAGAAATCCTGCAGCACAAGACAGGCCCTTTAGCCCATAATGCTGTACCAAACATGTACTTACTTTAGAAATTACCTAGGGTTACCCCGGCCCTCTATTTTTCGAAGCTCCATTGTTTGCACAGGTCGTGTTTTTTTCTCTCTCTCTGCTCATTGGGTGTTATATTTTTTAAAATTAGGTTCTTTCAGATTTCTTGCTTTGTGGTTGCCTGTAAGCAGATGAATCTCAAAATTAAATAATATACGTAGTTTGATAATAAAAGTACTTTGAACATTGAGATGCTCACCGAGTTCATCGAGCATCTTATTTGTTGCTGCACATTCCAGCAGCAACAGTCTCTTTTATCTTTATATGATAGGAGATGCTAAAATAGACCGTGAACAGCTTATTACAGGTAAATCTACATCTAACAAATAGGGGTGTTTGAAAAGTGAAATGGTTATACGTCAGGGCCAACATTTTCCTGTGAAAGTGAAAGGTGAAAATTACAAGGGTTTAGTAAAGAACTAGAAGGGAAGTATAAGCTACTAGAAGATGTACACACAAAATGCTGGAGGAACTCAGCAGGCCAGGCAGCACCTATAGAAAAAAGTACAGTTGAAAAAGAAGAGGGAAGAGCACCAGAAGGAGGCCACGGGCAGGCAAGGAGATAAGCTGAGAGAGTGAAAAGTGGATGGGGAATGGTGAAGGAGGGTGCAGGTGCCATTACAGGAAGTTGGAGAAATTGATGTTCATACTATCAAGTTAGAGGCTACCCAGACAGAATATAAGCTGTTGTTCCTCCATCCTGAGTGTGGACTCATTGGAACATTAGAGGAGGCCATGGATTGATGGCCAGCCTGTGGAAACCAGTTCCACAGAATTCACCACTCTCTGGCGAAAAAAATCCCTCCTTATCTCTGTTCTAAAAAGACGCTCCTCTATTCTGAGGCTGTGTCCTCTGATCCTAGACTTTCCTGCCATAGGAAACATCCTCTCCACATCCACTATCTGGAGGTCTTTCAACATTGGACAGGATTCAAAGAACTCATCTTTCATTCTTCTGAACTCCAATGAATACAGGCCCATTAAACGCTCTTCATATGACAAGCTGTGCAATCCTGGAATAATTTTTTGTGAACCTCCTTTGAAACCTCTCGAGTGTCAGCACACCCTTTTTAGTATAAGGGCTCAAAACTGTACACAATACTCCAAGTGAGGCTTCCCCAGTGCTTTATAAAGCCTCAAAATTACATCCTCGCTTTTATATTCAAGTCGTCTTGAAATGAAAGGTAATATCGCTTTTTGCCTTCCTTGCCACTGACTCAACTTGCAAATTAACCTTTAAGGAATTCTGCACAAGGACTCCCAAGACCTTTTGTGCTTCAGATTTTTGAATTTTCTCTCCATTTAGGGAATAGTATACACTTTTATTTCTTTTACCGAAGTGTATAAACATATACTTCCTGATACTGTATTCTGCCGGCCACTTCCTTGCCCATTCTCCTAAACTGTTTAAGTCCTTCTGTAGCCACTCTACTTCCTCAAAGCTACCTGTCCCTCCACCTATCTTCATAGTGTCTGCAAACTTTTCAACAAATCCATCAATTCTGTCATCCAAGTCATTGACATATAGTGTACAAAGAAGTGGTCCCAACATGCACTCCTGTGGAACGCTACTAGTCACTGGCAGCCAACCTGGAAAGGCTCCTTTTATTCCCACTTTTTGCTTCCTGACAACCAGCCACTGCTTTATCCATGCTAGTATTGTTCCTTTAAATACCATGGACCCATAGCTTGTTAAGCAATGTTGTGTGTGTCACCTTGTCAAAGATCTTCTGAAAATTCAAGTACACAACATCCACCGATTCTCCTTTGTTATTCCTTCAAACAATTCCAACAAATTTGTCAGGCAAGATTTTCCTTAAGGAAACCATGCTGACGACAGCCTTATTTATCATGTTGCCTCCAAGTACCCTGAGACTTTATCCTTAGCAATCGACTCCAACATCTTACCAATCACTGAGGTCAGACTAACTGGCCTATAATTTTCATTCTAGTGCCTCTGTCCATCCTTGGAGTGACCTTTGCAATTTTCATTGCAGAATCTAGTGATTCTTAAAAGATCATTACTAGTGCCTCCATAATCTCATTAACCACCTCTTTCAGATCTCTAGGGTGAACACCATCTACTGCAGGCAATTCATCTACCTTTCAGTTCCCAAGAATCTTATCTCCAGTATTGGCAACCTCACACACTTCTGACCGCTGATACTCTCAAGCTTCCAGCATACCACATGTGTCTTCCACAGTGAAGACTGATTCAAAATACTTATTCAGTTCATCCACCATTTCCTTGTCCCTCATTACTATCTCTCCAGCATTGTTTTCCAGTGGTCCGATATCCACTCACGCCTCTCTTTTACACTTTATGTATCTGAAGAAACTCTTGGTGTCCTCTTTAATATTAATGGCTAGCTTACTTTAATATTCCATCTTTATCTTCTTAATGACTTCTTAGTTGGTTTTTAGAAGTTTTGCAATCCTCCAACTTCTCACTAGTTTTTGCTCAATTATATGCCCCCTTCTTTGGCTTTAATGCTGGCTTTGACTTCTTTTGTTAGCCACGGTTGTAAGCTTGTAAGGTGGGAATGAAAGCATAAAGGATTCCGGTTGTTGTTAGTCAAGGCATAAGAGCATGGAGTTAATGGAACAAATTCATAAAATTTTGATTCATTAGAGCTGGGGGTATTGTGCTTAGTTCTATTCACTATGCTATAGGAAAGGTATGAATGCACAGGAGAGAGTGTAGAGTAGATTTACCAGGATGTCACCTGGGATATAGTGCTTCATTTATGAAGAGAAACTGTAGAGTCTGGTGTATGTTGTTATATGGCTACTTGATTGTTTGCATGGACATGTTGGGCTGAAGAGATAGTTTTTACACTGTATGACTCTTTGCCTCTACTATTATTCCTCATAATGAGTGTCTTGCTTTTAGCTCTTAATTTTCCATTCATTTTGAAACTGTGTCCCTTCAGTCTGGAACCCGATATGCCTTGAAGTAATGGTGGATTTAATCTTAATCATATAACAATTTATGTTCTCTTACAATATTCTCTCTTTCAGAAACAAGGCTCCCCACCTGTTTTGCCTATACATTCTTTTAGGGGAGGATTCCTTTTTTCTTGGTATCTTGATGAACTAAGCTAAACAGAATGCTCAATGCATGAATCAATCTTTGCATTATTTCCAAACCATACTGATCTAGTCGACAATATCACTTGACCTTTCATTTATTGCACTTTACAAAGGCATTGTTTATCGTTAGTTAGGTATTTTTTATTCTGATTTCCTGGTTGTGCTTGCAAATGATCAAGTTGCAATTCAAAGCCTGAAAAAACCTCCCCAATTCTTGCCACCAACAATTGAAATTATATTAAATGTTTGCTTTATTGACTACTCTGAAGAACAAATGTCTCTCATGCATTAGTCTTATCTGAAGGATTAGATTCCAAATTCTTTGTGAGTATATTAAAAGCTAAACCAGGAACAAGAACTGAATCTTAGAACTTGAGAAAATATATTTGATTTAAATAAACTTACAGAAAGGAAATCCTGCAGTTGAAGCTCACAACTGCTCAGAGCTTACTTTAAATTATAGTTTTAATTATAGAAGCCAAATTAGATTCATGATGAATTCAGGTCTATGGGTGAACAGAGGGCACACATTTAAGTTCATGTTGTTTGAACTAGAAGCGTGGAGGTGAATTTAATTATAGCTTTTGAAAGGAGACTGCATAACTAACAGGAGGGGAAAGGTTTTAGAGAAAGAGCAGGGAAGTGGGATGAAATAGAAAGAGTTGTCAACAAGCTAACATAGACACAAAGAACCAAAGTGCCTCAACTGTTCTACACCATTGCAATCTATTATAATTTTGTTTTGTAGAGCAGTTAAGATGATAGAGAATTATGGAATTCTCTATCAGGCTGCCTAAAAGTGTCTAATAAGCTGACTCTGTTTTTTTTCTCAAATTGATGGCTGTCCCCTGCATCCTTTATGTGACTTCTTTTAACTTCCAAAACCTGAAAGGATTTAAACTTTTAGTTGCAAGCAGTGAGTGTGTCCTCTTTAGATATGTGGTTTTCATCAGTGCCACAAGCCTTACCTGGAGCTCACTACTATTTAAACTGAACCCAGTGGGTATATGCTGAGGCAATAAACTGCATTTCATGCTTCCTGGACTGTAAAATGATGACATTGAGTTAGGAGCCTGAATTTTATGCTCTCCCGCCACCAGTATCACTTGGCATTTGCTTCATTTGTTCTCTTCCATACATTTTTCTGATTAGATCAACTTCAAACTCATTAGATTGTCATCAATTTAAGATCGTAAATGCAATTTATTTTGTTTCTCTAGTGAAAGAAAACCTCAATTCCTTCAGGGCATTTTGATGTCTAAGATTTTAAATTCAATTCCTTTCTTTCAATCCCCTTAAGGTTTACAATAGTCCTTGCTTGCGTTGTGTGAAAAATGTAAGAGTGCACTTTCCCAAAATATGGTTGTGTCGGGGCCTTGCATAATGTTCTTCGTTGTAGATTTATTCTTCCAATAGTTTCATCATTCAATTATTGTCTTTTGTGAGGCTATTGGTGTTTCAAATTTTGGTTTGATGGCACCCTTTGAAGACATTTTATTAGTATACCAGGGCATATGATTTTATTGTCATAATAGTTTACTGTCCCCGGTGCTTTGATTGCAGAGTTGATTATAGAATGGACATGTGCTTTTTTCTCTGTAATGATATGACTGTTAATATTCTTGATTTCATTGAATGAAAATGCCATTGACAGCAGATGAGCTCAAAAATAATAATAGAACAAAATATCCATGATCTAAGAGATGAAACAACCCATGGCCAAAATATAGAAAATAAGTTCAGATTTTTCCTGCAGGTATTTCTGCAAAGTATAGAGCTAGTAAGCCTCACCTTTCCCCATGTTAAACAAAATTGCTGTTGTTTCTTGGCAATGCCTGTATCTATGTTGAAGTTCTTTTTCCTCAGTTCTATTCATGAAATTATATGTCTGCAAAAAAACACTGAAAAGCCTGTTATAGAATTGTTTAATTGGGAACTCACTATTTTTGAAATTGTTTCCATATATTGCTCAGCTATGCTAAACAAACTTCAACATATATTTCTTTTATTGACCACTTCAGTTTAGGTGACTATATTAAATGCAGAGACAAACAGAACAAACCCTATGGGAGAGTGTACATATTCAGAGGTAAATTGAAATTTCTCTGAAACCATGATTAGTTGTTGCTCTTGATGGTTAATGGATCCATATTATAAAACAGATTATCTGACGATTGAAAAAAAATCATAGACAATGCATTACCAGAAGAATTCACATAATACCCTCATACTTTTTAATTATCATTTCAGATTTTATGAATGTATTATAAATATCTTAAGTATCAATAAGCTTTGCTCAGAACTTTAGTAGTCCGTTTTCAGTCCATGAACGGCCAAGTAATTGAGTAATTGATTGCAATAATTTTAGCCATTAAAGAATGAAACTTTTCTTTGTAGCTAACTTATAGGTGTTTGAATATTTTGGAAAATTAATTATAAATATACCCTAAAATGTACAGAAAAATAATCTCCTATATATTGCGTCCTAAATAATGGATAGTAAATTTAATGTTTCCACAATGATTTACCACAGTATGCCTTTGAGGCACTAGGCAAATCCCAGTAATGTTAATGTACAAAAGTCCCTTATGACCTTAGGGTCAATGCATTTGTTTAATTTGCAATCTTTTTCTTTAGAAAATCAGAGCTGAAGTGTCATAACTCACACTGTGAGGATCTGTATTAATCCTTTACAGTTGCCTGGGACTTAATCATTTGAAACCAGTATTTCAAGTTTTCATTTCCTCATTCCATTTGCATGGCTATGAACTGATAAGTATAAAAACCATTCAAAGGACTGTAAATTTGCCAGCAGCTGCAACTATGAAGCACGCTGCATTACTTGTAATCTGGGTTCTTACCCTCAGCAACTGTAAGTATTTTTGTAGGATTACTTATTTTAGTTATATAAAAATGTTTAAACTGATTAAATCACAGTGTAATGGTATTCTAAACAACAACTATTTATTAATAATTTTTTTTTTATTTTGCAAGTTACTTAAGGATCTTACTTGGTGATGTATGTTACTATTTTGTAGATAACTGATGAATGATAAGAAACAACATTGCAGTTAGTTAATGAAAATTATAATTTTAAAATCATATTAAAAAACAAAATTATAATCTTAGTAAAATTTCTCTAGCATAGGTTGTACTACTTAGAACCCTTATTATGCATGATCACCAATTAGAAACAAAACTTATAACTATTATAGTACAGAGAACAATTTAAAGAGATGTGTTTATAACTTTGTTAGAATGCTTATCTTTTTACTGTATAGATGTGAATGTCACTATGTCCTTACATTGTATATTAGTTTTTCAATATTAAACAGTTTATTTCTTCCTTACTTCCACCTTGTGCACAGAGCACCCATTCAGTCTTGGTGGGGTAAATGTGTAATTTCCAAAATAGAGTAACCACTAGCCTAATTTGAATCATGCTGTTTCCTTATACTGTTTTTTTTTTGGTACCACTTTCTAATATATTTTCCTTAAAGAGTAGAAAATAATTTTGTTAATTCACTGGTTCTGTGAAGATAACTGCAATTCTTTCCAAGCTAATTCAGTTGCTCTTTTCAGTATTTCAAATACAAGTATAAAAATGTTGAAGTAGAGAAACAGAAGTGATGAAATCCTTGGCTAATTAATAGTTGCCAAGAAAATCACCTCTTCGGTTTCTTATATGTTCTTATTTAAAAAAGAGAAAATAATGTGTCCTATATACAATTGCCATCATTGTGTTTTCTCCCATCCCCTTCCATTACTTTCACCTCTGAATGGTTTTGGAGAGCAGAAAATTTAATTTAATCAGAAAATTTAATTGGTAACTTCTAAATTCATCCTGCCTTCTGCAAGATTTTCTTTTGGATGATTGATTGTTCCCATATATCTCATTGTCCCAAAATGGTCTATGGTGTTTTTGGTTAAGGTTTGAATGTGGTATTTACCGAATATCATTATTTTAGGGAATAATTCCAAAGAACCATATTTTGAGCTTCTGATGGATCATTGCCCTCCCAATTTATCCTTGATTCCTGTGTGCTCTTGTATATTTAGTTTCATTCAGTGAAAAAAGGTACTGCAATAATCTACATTCACCAAATTGGTTCAGTCAGTCTGGTGAATAAGAAAGAGGACATGATAGTTTTGGTCAAGGGTGTAGCTGGTTGGAACAGTTGGAAAACTATTTATCTTTTTTATTCATCTCCTCGTCATTCTAGCAAAGATTAGCTAGGGGAAATGAAGATAAAAAATATACAATAATATTGGACAGCACTGTTTTACTGTTTACTGTTATATTCAAAGTAAATTTTGATGTATAATATACTTTGAATATCCAGACTATTGAATACTCCAGATAGTTTGCAGATGGAATAAGTGATTATTTTCCTTATTTGTTATTTTTCTATCACAGGTTATGACTCACTTGCTGGGTGGTCTAACCAAGACTACTCACATTCCTCTTTTGGTAAGTCGATATCAGAAAGAAACAAAATCTTTTTGTAATGCCGTGAACATCCAAACTCTATAACATAGATAAAATGTATTAATGGAGCCCTAAGTTCTTACTGAGCTACTGTCATAAATCTTTCTCACTTTGACAGATTTGTCAATGGGCATCTCTGAAAGTGATAATTGAGCCTTAATTTTCTTTTTGTCATCATGATCCATATTGCTGTAATTCATATTTTTTTCATTTATTTGTTTGATTCACACTTTGTATAGTGTATTGTCATGATTAAATTCCTTCGGGCCATTCCCTTACCCAATGAGACCTTCCCTTGCCACTCAATTGGTAGGCATTGTTCTTCCACTTAGGTGCAACAATTTGGAGTTTGCTTCTTACACGCTATATTTATCAATCCTTCCTTATAATCAAAAACATTTTGGTTTAGCTTTTCAGTATTCTTTTACACTATTTTCCCAGGTTTTCTTACATAATGCACAGTTCATCAAGAGCACCCATGTGTAATTTCACTCCTTTGTCTTTTCTCAGGAAGGAATTACGGTAGCTTTTATTGAGTTCGAGTTTCTCATGTAAAATACAGAAGTCACATGTTGATGATGAAAACAAAATCTAGAATGTCATTAATATCTATAGAATAACTCAAATAACAAATGTATCTACAACAACTCACAAACAGGTTTTTCTGTAACAAGTATAGAGTAAGATAGGGAAGCTATTTGAAGGGATTCTTAAGGTCCACATTTGGAAGATAGTGGGCTAAATTGGGGCAGGCAGCCTAATGTTGCGTGGGGCAAGTTTTAACAATCTTACAAATGTGTTTGAGATTCTTGAGGATGTGACCAAGGTGATCAATGATTGATGAACATAGGGCAGTGGATATGTTGGTATAGACTTTAGGAAGCCTTTGAAAAGGTCTCTCATAGTAGGCTGATCAGGAAGATTAAGATGAACCATGACTTGATATTTTTTGGAGTGCAGGCTTCACATCCATTGAAGTGGGATGTAGACTGCTGTTAGGATAGCTGAAGTGAATTCCTATGGCAGTTAATATGTACAACACTTCGCCATTAGATATTCCAAACTGGTTAAGTAAGAGCTCACCAGAACTGTCACATCCAAGCACCATGAGTTGATTACGAAGCAGACCCTTGTGCACCTAACTTTGCTTGAGACACCATATAGTCATCCAGTGAACTGAGAAACCCTCAGGTTGTAAGTCAAGCCATAGATAGGGTAAATTAAGAGAGGCACAGATAGGGTGACAACGAGAATCTTTTTTCCCAGGGTAGAAATGTTGAATACTAGAGGGCATGGCTTGAAGCAAAAAAGGCGGTGGGAGGAGGGGGGCATTATAAAGGGAATGCGCAGAGCATTATTTCTTACATGGAGAGTGATGGTAGTAGTGGAGGGAGATACGATAGCAGCATTCAAGAGGCTTTTAGATATGCAGCAAATTGAGGGATATGGATCTTTTGCAGGCAGAAGCAACATGGACGGAAAGGTCTAGTTCTGTGCTGTACTGTTCAAAATTCTATATTCTATGTTATACATAACTCAGGTAAAATGTAGATTAACATTTAACAACTTGCATTCACCTTGAATGAGAAAAGATATGCTCTTTATTATAATGAATGCAAAGTCTGCAGGTGTAAGTAACCAGTGATTCTAAACCCCATATAATATCAATATTTAATAGATTCCAATGATCAGAATGAATAGCTGTTTCCATATTCTCTGGTTTTATTTTATCAATGATCATTCAAAACTATAGAAATTTCTAGAACTGCTTGAAATATTATCATATTTATCTACATTTTAGATATGTTGATGGCTGAAACTTCAAATTTTAAAAATAGAGTTGACACATTTCTTCTGTTCAATTAATTATTTTAATAAAGCATGATAAAAGCGCAAGAACAGCATTCAAAATAAACTCTATACCAGCACTGTATCTTAAATAACATATTAATTAAAAAATATTATTTTGTATAAGATCTGCGTGGGGATGTCCTTACCCAAGTGTTCAGGCGTTCAGCAGATAGTGTCCGAAAGGGAAGAGAAAACCATCGTAAGTACATTATGTTCAGTGTGCTTGATCCACCAGTTACATTTAGATTGCTTGTAATTTTCAACTCTTATAGCAAGGGTATTTTTTCTTTTCCTCTAGATACCTGCAAAACATGGGGAAAAGGATTATTCAAGAAATTTAATGATGAACTTTCCTTTTTCAATTCAAACTGTGACTTGATCATGAGTAGACTGTGCAGCCCTGAGCTTGATTTTTATGAGGTGAAGTTCCGCCGAGGATCAGATGGGAAGCTAGAGCATATATTCATTAAAATTGAAACCACCATCATTGTTGTGAACAATGGCGTAATTACGGTTAAAAACAAAACGTAAGTTACTTCTGCAGAATTGTTTATGATTTCAGTTGTAAGACTTCCATGTAACTTACCCACATAATGCACACCTTCAGATCTCTATCTCCAAGTTTTCAACATTTAATATATTTTAATAGCAATAATTTAAAAACAGCCATAGTGCTATCATGGCTTGACATTCTTTCACCTAATAATGGATCATTGGTTGGCTTAGGAATTCTATAGGAGAGTTTGCAATTAGTGTAACTACTTGATGTTCTTATAAAATATTAATTTCTGAATTTGTTCCCAACTGTGGAATAGTAAAACTGACTATTAATAAGATAAAATTGATTTATGATTTGATTGTTCTTTTCATGCCAGATGGCACATTAACTCATAGCTTAAAATATCACAAGATGGCAGTGCAGTACTGCTAAAGGTAGAATTGGCTACTATGTAATCACTCCTGATGAAGGATTTCGGCCCGAAACGTCGTCACTACCTCCTCCCATAGATGCTGTCTGGGCCTGCTGAGTTCTGCCAGCACTTTGTGTTTTTACTATGTAATACTGTCTATTAGTGCAATCTTGGGGGAAGGCAAACTTGGCAGTGAAAAATTAGTGTGCAGTTAAACAAACAAGAGAAAATTTGAAGATGCTGGAAATCGAAGCAACACACACACACACACACACACACAATGCTGGAGGAACTCAGCAGGTCAGGCAGCATCTATGAAAAAGAGTACAGTCGACGTTTGGGCTGATGCTGCTGTTTAGCTCAATGCAGTTTAAGTCAGTTTGTTGACCATAAATTGGATGGCACAGAAACAGAGTGATATCTATTGCTGTTACCTCACAACTGCAGTAGCCCAGGTTCAACACTGACCATGGTGCTTTCTGTATAGAACATTGCAAATTTCCAAGATTGCATTGGTTTACTTTGCATGCTCCAGTTTCTCCCACATACCAAAAATGTGCTGGTTATAGATTAGTTGGTTAGTTGAAAATTAAGAACTGAAAAACCTGATCTTTGGAGTTTGATAGAATGCCAAGGTTCTTGTCTGATCTTAATTGTGTCTTGCATTTCTAACCTTAAAAGCAGTTATCTACATAGTGCAACATTCTGTTTCATCAAAAAAAGGTTTTCTGAAAATAATCTATGAGCAGGGAGAACAAGAATTCATTCCTGATCAATAGGTGAATCAGGAGAATCCAACAATCATTAAGCAGGTGCTTCCTCCCCACTGAGATTGCCTATTTATGGGCCTTTGACCTGAATAATAAATGTACTAATGGTGCTTAGTAATTCTAATTTTTCATTTCATTTTGTTTTCACTTGTGGAGTTTTCTATGATAATACTTCATTCACTTCAACATGTATTCGCACACAGTCACACATTTTTGGCCCCGGACCTCGCCATTCTTTCACATAAAGTTACTGAATTTGTTCAGTTTAATTTTTACTGTACCTTTTGACCAAGATGAATCACTTCAGCTTCTGTGACATTATTTCCCTACTTTGCAGCTTCTCCCCAATTTTGTAGCTGTTAATAGTAGCTCTACACGCTGATCTTAATAGCACTCTGGCTGTTTACTTTGAGGGCAACATGCACTCACTGCATATTGTCAATACTCAGTCAATATCCCAAACATAAGTGTCCATGATGGGACATTTCAGATATATCAATGGAACCACCAGCAACCAGCCATTCAGGTGAAAGAAGTCCCCGTTCTTATGCACATTGTGAATATGAATCTTGAAAGGCTGTGGTGGGGTGGAGAAGAGCAAAAGTCTAATTCTCCAGCTTGTTAAACTCATTATGTCAATAGTAAATCAAGCATCAAAAGGAAAGTATTGATCTGATTGGTGCTTACTAGCAGCTGGTGGTTCTGTAGATGATTGGCTTTCCAATATTCATAAAGCTTTGGACTTCCATAAGTCACTTCACAGACACTTTACAACAGGGAGAGCTGGTGTGCATGCAGTATAGCGAACCTAATTAAATGCGGGTCTCCATCCTTGAGGGTAAAGTTGTAAGTGCAGGCTTGTGCAAGATACTTTACAAACTATCTCAAATACAAACCTGTTATATATATATTTAATTTTTTCTCTATTTTTATTATTTATAAATAGTTATTATTCAAGTTATTGTTGTGGTTTAAATGTCGCTGACTATTAAAGACATACGAACACTGTTCAAAAGACACACAGCCAGCAAATGCCATAGAAGTTTGAACTGTCAGTAAGCTAGCTGAGACTTAATTGTCCATGTGGTCATTCCCTATTGCCTGACCTAGAAGCTGACAAAGAAAGGATACTGAATCAAACACAGTTTTGCCCAATATATCAATAGAGATAAAAAGACTTCATGATATGTTGCAGAATTTTTAATGTTATTTTCATATCATTATTATTTATAGAGTAACTTTGCCATATAATGACAAGGTGATCAAAATTCATAATAATGGAATTAACACCAGAATTACAAACAAGAAGAATTCCGTATCGCTGCTCTGGAATGGTAACGATGCACTGTCGGTGAGATATCCTAAGTATATCCTTCCATTTTAGGAAACATATTATGTTATACTTGATCTTTATTATTGAGATACAGATAATCTCTCCATAATTTGGGTGGTTGCAGGGTTATGGGTTGTGTCCCCAGAAAACAGGCGTATAATGATTTTCCATAATACAGAGCTGCATCATGACAAGCAGTGAAAAATATAATGTTTTGTTGATTAATTTAGTTAATGAGTGCATAAATTCTATGGGAGCCAATTTTATTTTGTAACTGAATTTTTTGAGTTGTGGTATGTGAATTCTGCAAGGGTTAATTTCCATAATACCAACAGCCTCTATGTGTTCTCTTGAAGACAAGGGAAGGTGAAGTCACATTTCTCAAAAATACCTCTGTGCAACCTCAGAAAAAAAACTACCATTTTATCAACCAGTCTCATGGAGCTTTATTAGTTTAAATCCTGTCTCATCAAAACAGGTATTTCTTATACCTGAACAAATAAATTTTACATGAAGTAAAATATTATAATGCACAATAATAAAAAGGTACATCTTAATTTCACATCAGTGTGTTTGGAAGCAAAATACAGTTTATCTGTGAAAAGAATGTCTGCTTATTAAAGCTCACTCTAGTTGATATTCAGCCTTCAAACCCCTTCAAAAAAGGTTGCAAGCAAATTTTCATAAGAATATTAGAAATAGAAGCATGAATAAGCAATTGGCAGTTTGTGTTTGCTGAGGCATTCAGTAATATCATGGCTGATCTTTTACCTCAGTACCACATTTCCTTTTAAGTTCTTAATTCTTAAGTCCAGCAAATATCTAATATCTGTTGATCTCTGTCTTGAATATACTAAATTACTGAATCTTTACAGCCCTTTCATTAACAGAATTCTTCACCTTTGAGTAACAGTATTTTTCTCATCTCTGTCCTGAATGCCTAACCTCTTATTTTGACATTCTAGTCCCTCTTACTAACACCAGCCACAATAATTATCAGTTCTGTATCAATAATTTTAGGCCTTATAAGGAATTTCTATGCTCAGCCTTCATTTATTTGGTCAAGAGAGTATGGACCCAATCAGTTTATTTGTCCTCATCGCTCAAATACCTGTGTCTCAGGAATGATTTTAGTGAATTAAGTTGCATTATTTCTTACACAAGTATATCCTTCTTTCGGTTTGGAGAACATGCCTAAATGTCAGAGCAGACTCGATGGGCCAAATGGCCTAATACTCCTCCTCGGTCTTATGGTCTTCTGGTCTAAACACAATATTCCAGGAGTGGTCCCTTTAGTACTTTATGTAATTAGAGTAAGAAGTATCTGCTGTTGCAGTCATGTGCTTACAATGGTCAAGTACCATTTGCTTTCCTAACTGCATGGTGGATCTGCATGTAAGCATGTAGAATGATACTCAACCTAACTCTAAACATTGATATCTTTTGACATCTTACCCTGCTATTCTATTTTTCTACTGAATGTATGTATGACATATTCCATCTGCCACATACTTGCTTATCCACTATGTCTGTTATTATTCCCCCAGCATTTCTCTATGCCCTCCTCACAGTACATATGTCACCCAGCCTCTTATCAACAGGAGACTTGGATATATTATAGCTGACCCCCTCATCCAAATCAGTGATGTAGCTTGTGGGTGACTGGGGCCCAGCAGTCATCTTTTGGCATCACAGTGATCATAGCCTCCCAAATCAAACTGACATGTCTATTTCCACTCTTGTTTCTCTATCCATTGAACAATACTCAGACTTCATCACTTCATCAGCTCCAATAATGTGCACTTGAAATTTGTGTAATAATCCCTTGTGTTTCAATTCAATGAAGGCCTTCTCAAGGTCCAAATAGATCACATCAATTAATTTGGGTTTAGCTCTTCCCTTACATTAAAAATATACAATATGTTTGTTGATTGTGATTTTGTTTTTGTAAGTACATGATGACAGAACGAACCTCAGTCATATAACTGAGAGGGACAATAGCAGCAGTTGGAGTTCATTGTTGGAAAGATTTTATTCATGTTTGGCATTAGACACAAGGTCAGCACTGATTGCTCATTCTTAATTGCTCTTGAAAAGATAATGGTGTAATTCTTCTCCCAAAATGCTATTAGGCTGGAAGGTCCATATTTAGTCTCAGTAACAATGATTTCTAAGTCATGATGGTGTGTAATTTGTAGAGGTACCTGCAGGTGGCAGCATTTACATGCATCTGCTCATTCTTGGTAGAAGAGGTCATGGTTTTGGGATGAGTAATTAGAGTGCATTTTGTAAGTGCTATACATACCAATCACTATGCACCAATGATGGATAGAATAAATATTTAGGAAGGTGATAGTATTACTTAAAAAGGTGTTTTGTCCTGGTGGTTCTGAAGATCTGTAGAAGCGGTAGACAGCCAGAGAATATTCTATCACACTCCTAACTTTTGGATGATATAAGGGCCTTTGGAAGTGAGGATCTGAGATACTTGTTACAGAATGCCCATCCTCTAATTTTCTCTTCCACCACTCTAATAATGAGTGGTTGCAGATGAGGTTCAGCTCAGTGATGGTCCCTCCAGAATATGATGATGGGGGACCTGTTGATAACGATGCTATTTAATGTCATGGATTACATGGTAGTTGAAGAAATTGGAATATGAGGCTAATGGAATGTTGGTAATCCTCTCAAGGGATTTGGTCAGACTTGGTCAGACTCTGTCTGGAACAATGTCTTCAGTGGTGAGATCAACTTATATGAAGCTTCCGAACAGAGGCTTGTTCTTTTATAATTGAAATGAGGAGGAATTTCTTTAGCCTTAGAGGGTGAATCTGTGAAATTCATCACCATAGGTGGCTAGGGAGGCCAAGTCATTGGGTATATTTAAGACAGAGGTTGTTAGATTCTTGATTATTCAGGACATGAAGAGATATGGGGAGAAGGCAGGAGATTGGGGCTGGCAAGGAAAATGGATCCACCATGAAAAAATGGTCCAAATGGCCTAATTCTACTCTTAAAACTTCTCGTCTGATAGTCTTATTGGGCTTGAAGAAAATCAGTAGATATTCACAAAAATGGCCCCAGCTTTAAGTATCTAATGCGGGCTAAATAAATGTTGTCCCTATTTCTTTGAGTTAACATGATACAGTTAAATTATTTTGTCTAGCTCAAGGATCCAGTATAAGGGGCATAATCTTTAAACAAAAGCTAGGGAATTTTGGACTAAAATCAGGAAAACTTTCAAATAATGGGATAATCCAGAACTCTGTTTCCAAAAGTCAGCAGATGCTGGATCAATTCATACCTAATGTTATTACTGAGTTTTATAAGGCTCAAGGTTCTGGCAGCTCATTCCATATACTCAGCACCTTCTGTGCGAAAAGGCTGCCTGTCAGGTCTCTTCTAAATCTTTTCCCTCTCATTCTAAATCTATGCCCCCAAGTTCTAGTTTCCCCTCCCCGGGGGAAATGTCTGTTACCATCCTTTCTATGTGTGCGTCTCATATTTTAAACATTTCTGTAAGGTTGCTCTTCATTTCCTCTATTTCAAAGAATAAAGACCTCGTTTGTCCAGTCTCTCCCCATAACTCAGGTCCTTTAGTCCTGGCAACATCCTCGTAAATTTTTTCTGCACTCTTTCCAGTTTAACCACATAGCTCTTACAACAGGGTGACAAAATCAGTACACAGTGCTCCAAGTGCAGCTCCGCCAATGACTTACCTATCGCACCATAATGTCCTAACTCTTATATTCAGTGCCATACCTGATGAAGGTCAGTATGCTAAATGTCCTTTTCACCTGTGATATTGATTGTAATGAACAATACTTCTAATTCCTTCTGTTCCATTAAGCTCACAAGTGCCCTACCATTTATAGTACAAGTCATACCTTTGTACTATAAATTGCATCGCTTCACATTCATCTGAATTGAAATCCATTTGCCCATTTCAACAAATAGATCAAGATCCCCTTGTAATCTATGATAATGTTCTTCATTGTCAACAACAACTTCTAATTTTGTGTCATCTGCAAACTTAGTGGCACTTGCACCCAAACCATTTATACTAATAACTAATAACAAGGGTACCAATATCAACTTTTGTGGCACACCATTAGTCATTGGTCTCCATTCTAAAACAAATCTTTAACCACATTCCTCTTCTTCCTACTTGAGCCATTTTGAATTCAGCTAAATAGCTCTCCCTAAATTTCATGAGACCTAGCCTTCCAGACCAACTTACGATGTGGCACCTTGATGAAGGCCCTGCTAAAGTCCAAATAGACGGCATCGACTGCTCTACCTTTCATCTATTTCTTTGGTTACCTCTTTAAAAAAAGTCCAGAGGGCTTGTCAAACACAGCTTTTTACACACAAAGCCATCTTGAATGCTCCAAATAAGACTCTGTTTATCCAAATGCTGGTCGATCCTGTCCATTGGAATTCCCTGTAGTAATTTCACCACTACAGATGACAGGCTGACAGTCTTGTAGATCGATAGCCATATTGCTACCTACATTAGAGGGCATGTGCTCTAAGGAGAGGTTGGACAAACTAGGTTTGTTTTCTCTGGAGCAGCAGAGGCTGAGTGGAGATCTGATAGAGGTTTATAAGATTAAGAGAGGGAAAAATTGAGTAGACAGCTGGTATATTTTTCCAGTATAGAAATGTATAATACCAGAAGGCACATGTTAAAGATAGAGGTGAGAATTTCAAAGGAGATGTGCAATTGTTTTTTTTTAAACACAGAGTCTTTGGTGCTCGGATTGAGTTGCCAAGGGTGGGGCTGGAGGCAAATACAATGGAGGTGTTCAAAAGGCTCTAAGATTGGCAAATGAATGTGCAAGGAATGGGGGGTTATGGACATTATGTAGCCAAAGGGGATTAGTTTAATGGAACACTTGATCATTAATAGTTTGGCACAATTGGTCAAAGAGGCTACTTCTGTGGTGAACTTAACTATGTCCTTTGACATTTATTTATTTTGGACTATGATGTTCCACATTGTCTTGGAATATAAGCGGCAGTTGTTGTTTTCTCACTGCTGGCTTTCCAATATTTTTTGATCTGCAACTTAGTGAAATGCATATACATTTAGATTATTGCCTATTTATCTCATTTTCTGGCTTGGCCTTATCTCAGCACATGGTTAACCCAGTCCTTCACACAGGTATCTGATGTTTTATTGTTTGGCCACTTGGATTGAAGTGTCTCTAAGAGGTACTTAAGCCATACTGATCATTTTCAATCTGATAAATTTTATCTTTATTGTAAACCTTTCAAACTAGTTAAAGGATGCATTAAAGATCAACAGAGAACAAATTTATTTTTAGATTAATTTGTGGTGATGCAATTTAAGGTGATGCTGTTTCTGCAAGAAACCTAAATAACAATCTTTGCAAATAATTTTGGTCCTACACTTTTGTCTTTCAGCTAAAACTTCACCCTAGATACAGTGGACGTGTTTGCGGACTCTGTGGAAATTTTGATAAGCAGAAAAACAATAAACAGACATTTAAACAAAGTAAGTATAAATTGTTGTTCTTTAAGTTAGCATGGATTTTTCTATGACATTGTTTATATTTTTCTCTCAAAATGAATTGCCAAAAATATAATTCTATTTGATTATCAAAATAAGTGCAAAAATTATGTTGACTTTGGATGGAAATTAATTTCTTTCTGAATTACTATGTGCAGCAGTATATTAGAATTCTCACACTGCAACCCCATAATGAGACATGGTGAACTGAGAGACAAACTAACAGATAGGACTAAACAGACTTACTGATAGTAAGAGTATGTATTCTAGAAAATAGCTTCATTGCAGTGGCTTTATCAATGCTCTGCAGTCCAAAATCAATGTAATAAGAAAGTAAATGACAATAGGGAGCGTTTCTGGATAAGCTAATTCCAATCTCAAAATTAGAATTGCGCTCCAGGTGGGATCTACTTTACTGTGTTAATGTTTTCTCCATGCCTTATACATTCTGTGATATCACATAACACATTTGGAACTTTCTACACTCAAAATAGAGTTCTTAGATGCAGAAAATAACTGTTGTTTGGCAAAATGCAAATAAAACAACCTGCTGAATTCATCATCTTGATGTCATTTGAAGAACCCGCAGCTCACAATCGAACCCTTCAGAAAGCAGCACCAAAACTCACTGGAGACTTAACTCACTTCCCAGAGTGTATACTGCTGTCAAACTCACAAATAGTTTGTCTACTAACTAAGTTATTTAATAATGAGTGTCTGAGTGATCCCTCTGCCCACAGAAAGGGTTGCAAGACTTATCAGTAGACTTTCTACTATTCCTGAAACTTTATTTAAATCAAATATATATTTATTACACATCTATGGTGTGTGTGTGTGTGTGTGTGTGTGTGTGTGTGTGTGTGTGTGTGTGTGTGTGTGTGTGTGTGTGTGTGTGTGTGTGTGTGTGTGTGAGAGTGTGTGTGTGTGTGTGTGTGTGTGTGTGTTTGAGCGCAGATCCTAATGAACTAGATTTGGGTGCTGTGAAGAATTACCTTGAATTGTCAAGTGATTCATAATGTTTCATTTTTTGAATAGCTCCTTGTATTTCATTGGCTAATATTGCAATATTATTCTTTGAAAATGTTGGTGCTCTTTCTATGCCTCTTCAGCAAGCAAAAATATACATCACCCCACAATGTGTCTGGTCTCAATATGACTGTGGGGAAGGGAACTTCATTTTCTGATTGTTACACAGCAAATTTGCGGTAGCCATGAGAATTGAAGAACTTCTATTGGTTCTCAGACAGATCTCAAATTAACACAACCATGCACTGATGGCTTTCTAAACATTTTACACCCAATTTTTGAGATAATTTTTGGGGCACATGATTTGGAAAAAATGCCTCTACTCACTAAAAGGCAGTGAAATCTATTTTCCAGGCTAAGCAGTGCAAACTGTAAAAGTTGATGTATAGATATTTTAAAAGTTATTATGCTCACAAGAGAACATGCTCACAAACTAAAAGTGACAGACATAGGTCAAATTTGGAAAATGTACATCTTGGAAAATTTAACCAACATCTAAACTGCGTTCCAGTCATCGGAACAATGCTTTCCTCTAGTCTGGTTGGCACCAGGCACAAGAAAGCACCTTTATTCTCCAACGTTCAGATAATCTCCTTCCTTCTCCAGGTAATGTCAGACTTAATCCAATTATTTTTTCCAACTCGGCCTCACATTCATAAACACCTTATTGAGAACATTAGGAGCTTTCTGTTCCTCTTTAGACTCTCTGGCCTCAGTGAAAGCCATACTGTCAAATGCTACAGTATGGTTGTCATGTGGAGTGTAACTTTAAGGATGACATACTTTCCTTTGCTACACGATGACATTATGGCACCTGCAAGAGTTAGAGAAGATTTAAATCTGTATCCATACAGATCACTATTTAGTTTATATTTAATGCACCTACTGACATAAGTTAAGCCAGTTTTGAGGGACACTAGTAAAAATGAAAGTAAGTTTTTGGGTTTCATTTGGGAAAGGATGTTTTAGGATACTGATATTATGTGCAGTCTTATTCTGAAAAAAGTGGCCAGAAAATGAGGTGCTCTTGGTCACCATGAGCTGATTGTCATGTTTTCTGCATTGCAAGAATGACTGTGCTTAAAAAATACTGCCTGTACAGCTCTTTGGGATGTGCTGATGTGTTGAAAGGCATTATGTTATTGGAAATCCTTCTACACTCCCCCAGGGCTAGTAAATGCTCACATTAAAGTGATATCGAAGCATTAGAAAAGATGCAGAGAAGACTTACAAGAATAACACTGAAAGTTGGAGTTGCGGTATATTTATCAGGAAAAATCAAATGTAGAAAAGGGAGTGATGTCACAGAGTTTTCCAACATGAAGTAGGTTAATAAGGTAGATTTAAGGAATATATTTTTACTTGTAGGGGAAGAACAGAAATAGTGATTATAAAAATAAGATGGTTACTTTTAAGTTCAAAGAAGAATTCAGAAGAATCTTTCCTTCCCATTGTTTGCACTTTGGGATTACTGCAGAAAAGAGTAACAGCAGTATAGCTGGATTTCAAAGTTCAAAGTAAATTTATTTACCAAATACTACCCTGAGATTCATTTCCTTGTAGGCATTCATAGTAGATACAAAGAAATACAATAGAATCAACAAAAAGCTACATACAAACAAAGATGGACAAATAATCGACATGCAAGAGAAGAGAAACTGTGCAAATACAGAGGAAAACAAATCATAATACAAGTTGTAGAGTCATTTAAAGTGTGTTTATATGTTGTGGAATTAGTTGAGTGTTGAGGTGGGTGAAGTTATCCATTCTGGTTCAGGAGCCTGATGGGTGAAGATTATTAACTGTTTATGGGGAAGTAAGATTAAAAAAAAGAAGATATAGGAGCAAAATTAGGCCATTCAGCCCATTGAGCTTCCTTCAGGTGGAAGAAGAAAGCAGCAGTTTTTAATGATTGGGCTGTATGAGTGTTGAGAAGTATCTAGTATATAGACTAATTGGGCTAAATATTGTGTTTTGTGCTGTATGTTGAACAGACCTCAGTAACAGATTTCTTGCTGAAATATAGAAAGCAGATTTATTCCAACAGACAAAGCTACATGATTTCATCTAACTACTGGTAAATTGTTCTTTTGCTGCTGTTCACTTGACTTTTTACATTATTTTAGGATTCCCTTTCCCCTTCTGCTGTGACATCGCCATAAGTGTAAATGATGGAATGCAGTGCAAAAATAAAATGACAAATGAAGGAATACATGTGGGAATTGTACACAAAGAATGCTGAATAACGGGAAATAGTAAATGGCAGGAGAATAAAATAATTCAATCTAGCTTCACTTCTAGACTTGCAAATAAACTTAAAAATCCCCAAGACTAAAACTTCCAAGGGATTTGGTGACAACGATATATGTAAAAAATGAATTTATCAAATGAGTATCTCAAATGTTTGATATACTGCAATTATTGAATGATACACTGTAGGAAGAGCAGTAGATGTAGCGTATACGTATTTCAGTAAGGCATTTGATAATGTACCCCATGCAAGGCTTATTGAGAAAGTAAGGAGGTATGGGATCCAAGGGGACATTGCTTTGTGGATCCAGAACTGGCTTGCCCACAGAAGGCAAAGAGTGGTTGTAGATGGGTCATATTCCCATGGAGGTCGGTCACCAGTGTGGTGCCTCAGGGATCTGTTCTGTCACCCTTACTTTTCGTGATTTTTATCAATGATCTGGATGAGGAAGTGGAGGGATGGGTTAGTAAGTTTGCTGTTGACACAAAGGTTGAGGGTGTTGTGGATAGTGTGAAGGGCTGTCAGAGGTTACAGAGTGTTATGCCTGTGCCCCAACTCTGAGGGGCCGAAGGGTACGAAGTAACCCCCTCCTTTTTGAGAATCGCAAGATCGCTATTAATTCAGGTCAGGAGACCCAGGAAATGAGAGAGAGATGCAGAATCCACAAGGGGTTTGGAATATCCTGGCCCCTCAGCGATACAAAGCCACGGAAAACGGCCATTGTCTCTTGGAGATGGAATTGTGTATTGAGTACTGTACTATTTATTTGAAGCCCTCAGGGAATGACCAAAAGTGGGCTGGTTGAGGGGTGGCATCATTCCAACCTGATTGACATCTGAGACCCCGTGAGTAAGGATAAAAGAAGGTCTGGAGAACAACCCCTTTAGACACACCGGGAGAAACGCTAGAAATCCCGTGACAGTGTTTAATAGCGACAGCCGGTAGAAGGCCCACGTGTGTCCTTTCCCGTTGCCCGGGATTGAGGCCTTACCACGGAAGACGGCTTAGCTAAAGAAGAGATCACCACCAACGGCATTTCGAAGGATCGACATCATAAAAAGGAAAACGGGCAAGTTCTAAAAAAATTGTCTCTCTCTCCAACCAAAAGCTGCAGCCTGAATGAACTTGAGTGACTTTTATATTTCCATCGGACAATACATTATCCCCTAGACAACGATAGAGCTATTTCTTATTGATTATTATTATACCCGCGCTTTTAGATTTAGTATTGACGACGTATATTATCTGTATGTTTGCATTGATATTATTTTTGTGTATTTTTATCAATAAATACTGTTAAAAATAGTACCATCAGACTTCAACGGACCTCTCTATCTTTGCTGGTAAGTGACCCAGTTACGGGGTATGTAACAAGAGGGATATTGATAGGATGCAAAACTGGGCTGAAAAGAGGCAGATAGAGTTGAAATAGATAAGTGTGAAGTGGTTCATTTTGGTAGGTCAAATATGACGGCAGAATATGCTATTAATGGTAAGACTCTTGGCAGTGTGGAGGATCAGAGAGATCTTGGGGTCCAAGTCCATAGGACGCTCAAAGCAGCTGCGCAGGTTGACTCTGTGTTTAAGAAGGCGTATGGTGTATTGGCCTTCATCAATTGTGGAATTGAATTTGGGGGCTGAGAGGTAATGTTGCAGCTATATAGGACCCTGGTCAGACCCCACTTGGAGTACTGTGCTCAGTTCTGGTCACCTCACTACAGGAAAGATGTGGAAGCCGTAAAAAGGGTGCAGAGGAGATTTGCAAGACTGTTACCTGGATTGGCGAGCATGCCTTACGAGAATAGGTTGAGCAAACTTGGCCTTTTCTCCTTGGAGCGACGGAGGATGAGAGGTGACCTGATAGAGGTGTATAAGATGATGAGAGGTATTGATCATCTGGATAGTCAGAGACTTTTTTCCCCAGGGCTGAAATGGTTGCCACAAGAGGACATAGGTTTAAGGTGCTTGGGAGTAGGTACAAAGGAGATGTCAGGGGTAAGTTTTTTACTCAGAGAGTGGTGAGTGTGTGGAATGGACTGCCGGCAACAGTGGTGGAGGTGGATATGATAGGGTCTTTTAAGAGACTTTTGGATAGGTACATGGAGCTTAGAAAAATAGAGGACTATGGGTAAGCCTAGTGATTTCTAAGGTAGGGACATATTTGGCACATGTTTGTGGGCCAAAGGGCCTGTATTGTGTTGTAGGTTTTCTATGATTCTATGTTTCTAATATCTTGAATTATCATTCTGCTGTAACTCAGACAATCCAAGTTCATCTAATGGTTTGACTGTAAGCATGGTACTAGCTGTAGTTCAAAATAGAGTTTCATTTTTTTCATTCTTCTCTAGTGACTGAATCCACCATTTTGAGTGAGTCTGTTTCAACCACCAGTTGCAAAATCGATGTACCTAAAATTGAACTTTGCCCAGAAGCCTTGGTAAGTTTTGTATTTCTGTATGATTTCTTGTACTCCCATTATAATTCACTTTAGCACACGTTTAATCTGACACAATCTAAGAATAAATATTTATTAATTTGGTACAGGGATGGTACAAAACCCTGATCAGTAAACAAACAACAATGAAATCTCTTCTGAATATTTAGCTAATGAGTTCTGTTTAATTTTTTATTTCTTTTAGAAGGAAAAAAGAAGTAGGAGAAACCTTGAATTTGTGAATTTGATCTTCCATCCAATAAAATTATGAATGACATTCTTACCAACTCCCCCTGAGCATATCCAGCTCTCGGGGTAGAAATTTTCAAAAACTGAAAATATTAAGTGAAGAATTTTCTGTTCCACTGTATCTTCAGACTCATGCACAGGGTCACACAGAGACTCAGAAGGGTTAAACTAAACTGGGAATTTTATTAACAAAACAAAACAGTTGAACTTACAAGGTCTTGGATCACTTAGCCAGAACTTCACTAGGCAAGGATCAGGACAACCAAGCCAACAAAGGCTTAGCACTACCCCTTTAAATACACTTGAGGGCACAATGGTGTCTGTGCTCAACTGATAAAACTCCAGGCTAATAACAGGCTTACAAATAACTATTCTAATACGAGACAAAAGTCCAAGGATGCTTAATTGGATACCTGCAAAGTCACAGAGAATTAATTGGAAGTATTCAAGGTCAATTGTAACTTAAATGTAAATTAGCGAAGACCTGAGAATAGCTTATTAAAAATCCCAAAGCAAAACAATACAGATAATTATAACTAATAAGATGCAGAGAATACAAAACAAAAAGCAACAGCAAAAAACTCAGAACCCTCAGAATATTCTACCGACAGTCCAAGGTCATGACAGTCCTAAATGGGCAAATTATTATACTATGAATATGAGCTGGATTCCAAAGGTCCAGAGCAACCACATACCCATAAAAAAAGCAAGAGCTCCAAATTCCAGATACAAGTGTATCTTGAAATTCACTCATGTCTAGGATAAGGCAAGAATGGAAAGTTATGATAGACATCAACACCACAGAAAGGCTTTTGGGTATAAAAGGTGCATAAGATATAGGAACAGAAGTAGCTCATTTGGCCTATTGAGTCTGCACCACATTCAGTCATTGGCTGATCCAATTCTTCTATCAACCCCACTCCCCTGCCTTCTCCCCATACCCTTTGATGCCCTAGCTAATCAAGAACCTATCTATCTCTGCCTTAAGTGCACCCAATGACTCGGCCTCCACAGCCACTCATGGCAAAAAAATTCCACGTTTACCATACTCTGACTAAAGTAATTTATCTGCATCTCTGTTGTAAATAGACATCCTTCAATCCTGAAGACATGCTCTCTTGTCCTAGAATCCCCTACTATGGGAAATAACTTTGCCATATCTAATCTGTTCAGGCCTTTTAATATTTGGAATGTTTCTATGAGATCTTCCCTCATTGTCCTGAACTCCAGGGAATACAGCCCAAGAGCTGCCAAATGTTCCTCATGCGGTAACCCTTTCATTCCTGGAATCTTTCTCGTGAATCTTCTCTGAACCCTCTCCAATGTAAGTATATCCTTTCTAAAATAAGGAGCCCAAAACTGCACACAATTCTCCAAGTGTGGTTTCACGAGTGCCTTAGAGAGCCTCAGCATCACATCCCTGCTGTTATATTCTATACCTTCAGAAATGAATGCCAACATTGCATTTGCCTTCTTCACCACCGACTCAGCCTGGAGGTTAACCTTCAGGGCGTCCTGAACAAGTACTCCCAAGTCCCTTTTCATTTCTGCATTTTCAATTCTCTCCCCATCTAAGTAATAGTCTGCCCATTCATTTCTTCCACCAAAGTGCATGACCATACATTTCCAATGTTGTATTTCATTTGCCACTTCTTTGCCCATTCCCCTAAACTACCTAAATCTCTCTGTCTCCTTAACACTACCCATTCCTCCTCCAATATTAAAGTGAAATTAGAATAGCAAACTGAATGTTATGGAAAAATATGGGAAATGGAAGCAATCAAAACCAAGATATGTTAAATATATGTGCCAAGGAAAGGTTAGTCTGTGAAGAACAAATAACTAACACTTGTGTAAAGATGGAGGATGCATAAATCATAATACCTGGTTATCATAAGCTCAGCCTCTTAAAAGAAAGAAGAGAGGAAATACTTACATTTTCCCATTACTTCCATTTTTCAAAGTTGTTTGGTTATGGACAAGGTGCCAGAGGGCTGGTAAGCTTACTTATATAAGCCTGATTAAAATAGAGAAAATGAAACTGGCTACAGAGCTGAGATTAGCCAAAGGCAAATTGTCCTGAAAAGCTCTGAGGGATGGCATAAATCAACATTGAAACAAGGGAAATTAATGTGGATCTGTTAAGGGAACTTTTTTGAGGTAACAAGATTGAAGATTGTTTCTATAAAGGAGAACAAAATGATTGTTACTGCAGATCTGATGCTGCTAAAGAATACAATAAAAATACAATAAATAATAAACACAAGTAAGTCTGCAGATGTTGGAAATCCAGAGCAATGCACACAAAATGCTGGAGGAACTCAGCAGGTCAGGCAGCACCATTGATGTTTCAGGTTGAGACCCTTCTTCAAGGCTGTGAAGGAAGGGGGAAGATGCTAGAATAAAAAGTGGGGGGAAAGGACGGAGGCTAGCTGGAAGATGGTAAATGAAGCCAGGTGGGCAGAAGGGGTAAGCGGTAGGGAAGAGTGGGCCATATGAGAAAGGAAGGCGGAGGGGACACAGGGGGAATTAACAGGTAGGTGAGAATAGGTAAAAAGGTCAGAATGGGGAAGTAGAGGAGGGAAGGGTGGAATTTGTTTACCAGAAGGAGAAATTGATAAGAGTGGCCTCTTCTCGTCACATAGACCGACATGTTGAAAAGGGAATAGGAATTAAAATGTTTGGCCACCGTGAAGTCCCACTTGTGGCAGATGGTGTGAAGGTGCTCGATGAAGTGGCTCCCCAATTTACGACGTATCTCACCAATGTAGAGGAAGCTGCATCAGGAGCACTGGACACAATAGATTACCCCAGAAGAGTCTCAGGTGTGGCGTTGTCTCACCTGGAAGGACTTCTTGGGGTCCTGAATGGAGGTGAGGGAGGAGGTGTATGGGCAGGTGTAGCACTTAGGATGATTGCAGCGAATAGGGAACAGTGCAGGGAGGGAGATTAGTGGGGAGGGAGGAATGGACAAGGGAATCACAGAGGGAGAAATCCTTGTGAAAAGGAGAGAGCTGGGGGAGGTAATGATATATTTAGTGCTAGGATCCCTTTGAAGATGGCAGAAGTTGTGGAGGATAGTGGGTTGGGTGCGGACACTGATGGGGTGGTAGGTAAGGATCTTTATCGCTATTATGGTGGCGGGAAGATAGGCTGAATGCGGATGTACATTAAATGGAGGGGATGTGGGTGATGACAACATCAATAGTGGAGGGAGGGAAACCCAGTTCATTAAAGAAGGAGAACATATCTGATGAATAGAATGAGGTGGAGGATAAATGCGTGGCTGAGGGATTGGAGCAGGGGGCAGGGATTCAGATTTCTGGATCATTGGGCCTCTTTTGGGGCAGGTGTGACCTGTACTAAAAGGATGGGTTGCACTTGAATCTGAGGGGTCCCGTATCCTGGCGGGGGATATTATGACTAAAGCAGCTGAGCTTAGAGCGTGGATCAGCACTTGGAGCTATGATGTTGTGGCCATTACAGAGACTTGGATGGTGCAGGGGCAGGAATGTCTACTTCAAGTGCGAGGCTTTAGATGTTTCAGAGGGGACAGGGAGGGAGGCAAAAGAGATGGGGGCGTGGCACTGCTGATCAGGAATAGTGTCACAGCTGCAGAAAAGGACCAAGTCTTGGAGGGTTGTCTACGGAGTCTCTGTGGGTGGAAGTTAGGAACAGGAAGGGGTCAATAACTCCACTGGGTGTTTTTTATAGACCACCTAATATTAACAGAGAGCAAATAGGGAGACAGATTCTGGAAAGGTCTAATAATAACAGGGTTGTTGTGGTGGAAGATTTTAATTTCCCAAATATTGATTAGCATCTCCCTAGAGTGAGGGGTTTAGATGGGCTGGAGTTTGTAAGGTGTGTTCACGAAGGTTTCTTGACACAATATGTAGATAAGCCTGCAAAAGGAGAGGATGTACTTGATCTGGTTTTGGGAAATGAACCTGGTCAGGTCTCAGGTCTCTCAGTGGGAGAGGATGTGCTAGAGCTTTTGGAAATATACAAGTTAATAAATCTCAGGGATCGGATGGGATGTACCCCAGGCTACTGTGGGAAGCAAAGGAGTAGATTGCTGAGCCTCTGGTGATGATCTTTGCATCATCAATGAGGACGGGAAAGGTTCTGGAGGATTGAAGGGTTGCGGATGTTGTTCCCTTATTCAAGAAAGGGAGTAGAAATAGCCCAGGAAATTATAGACCAGTGAATCTTACCTCAGCGGTAAGTTGATGGAGAAGATCCTGAGAGGCAGGATTTATGAACATTTAGAGAGGTATAATATGATTAGGAGTAGTCAGCATGGCTTTGTCAAAGGCAGGTCGTGCCTTACAAGCCTGATTGAATTTTTTGAGTATGACTAAACACATTGATGAAGGTAGAGCCGTAGATGTAGCGTATATGGATTTCAACAAGTTATTTGATAACATACCCCATGCAAGGCATATTGAGAAAGTAAGGAGTTATGGGATCTAAGGGGATATTGCTTTGTGAATCCAGAACTGGCTTGCCCACAGAAGGCAAAGGGTGATAATAGATGGGTCATATTCTGCATGGAGGTCGGTGACCAGTGGTGTGCCTTAGGGTTCTGTTCTGGGACACCCTATTCTTTGTGATTTTTATAAATGACCTGGATGAGGAAGTGGAGGGATGGGTTAGTAAATTTGCTGATGACACAGAGGTTGGAGGTATTGTGGATAATGTGGAAGGCTGTCAGAGGTTACAACGGGACATTGATAGGATGAAAACTGAGTTGAGAAGTGGCGGACGGAGTTCAACCCAGGTAAGTGTGAGGTGGTTCATTTTGGTAGGTCAAATAGGATGGCAGAATATAGCATTAAAGGTAAGACTCTTGATAGTGTTTAGGATCAGAGGGATATGGGGTCCAAGTCCTAGTACACTCAAAGCTGTTATGCAGGTTAACTCTGTGGTTAAGAAGGAATACTGTGCATTGGCCTTCATCAATTGTGGTACTGAGTTTAAGAACTGAGAGGTAATGTTGCAGCTATATAAGACCCTGGTCAGACCCCACTTGGAGTATTGTGCTGAATTCTGGTTACCTCATTACAGGAAAGACGTGGAAATAATAGAAAGGGTGCAGAGGAGATTTACAAGGATGTTGCCTTGATTGGGAAGCATGCCTTATAAGAATAGGTTGAGTGAACTCAGCCTTTTCTCCTTGGAGTGCTGCAGGATGAGAGGTGACCTGATAGAGATGTACAAGGTAATAAGAGGCATTGATCGTGTGGATAGTCAGAGGCTTTTTCCAAGGGCTGAAATGGCTAGCATGAGAGGGCACAGTTTTAAGGTGTCTGGAAGTAGGTACATAGGAGATGTCAGAGGTAAGTTTTTTACTCAGAGAGTGGTGAATGCGTGGAATGGGCTGCCAGCAACGGTGGTGAAGGCAGAAAGGATAGGGTCTTTTAAGAGACTCCTGGATAGGTACATGAGCTTAGAAAAATAGAGGGCTATAGGTAAGCCTAGGTAGTTCTAAGTTAAGGACATGTTCGGCACAGCTTTGTGGGCTGAAGGGCCTATTTTGTGTGTAGGTTTTCTATGATTCTGTGTTTCTATGTAAGCAAAATGCATATGAAAATAAAGGTAATCCTAGAAAATACAATGTGCAATGTACAAACACAAGGAATATTGAGGGGAATAGAGTACTTATTGTAGTGTGCTAGGTACTAGCAGTTTTATCACAACAGCAAAGACCTTTGATCCAATAAAAGTGGTATTAGACTTTTCAAAATGAATTTTATTGATTGGAGGTTTCACAGAACTCAGGAGTTAGCCTCTACATTTTCATGATACCTTTTAGTGAATTTATTCTGGTAGTTCAGAAATAGAGTTACAGAATTCCTGCTCTGCTGGGTGACACAATCAGCACGTAAATGTTATTTCAGATTTGTAAGAATACCAGATATACTCATCTGTGTCATCTGTTGATAGAGAAGCAGAAATAACACTTCAGGTTGTTGCCTCTTCACTAGCTTGATCAATCATTGTTATAGCATTATTTTAAATGACTTTTTTAGAAATTGGTATGAAAATGAGATACATTCTTCTGTGAGTGCCCAATCTGCAATTTCATTTTGATGTTCAAGGGGCAAACTTCCCATCTCCATAATATTCTTATGATTTGCAGCTAGTTATCTAATGTTAAATTAGACAATGTTATGATGCTCAGTATCTTGTCTTGCTTTAGAAGTTTTGAAGGATGGATCTAACATTAAAAAAGTTGCTTTTAAATCCTGATCAATGAAATACCTTTCTTTAGAAAATGGAGTCCTATCTTAAATATTATTACTTAAAACTATGAAGGGGCTTGATTTAAAATAATCTAACAAAGTTGATTTCACAGCCAGATTAATATTTACTTGGTTTGTGATTATACATTTTATTGCCTTCCTTATTTTCTTTAGACATGTCTTAACACCCTCTCAAATCATCTCACTTCTTGTGAAAATTCTGAGAGTTACTCCACATTATGCATATTGGACAACTGTGCTTCTCCAAGAAATCCTTCTGATCACTGCCCTGTTTTACAACAGTTAGTAAGTCAGTGCAACCCTCAGGATATTGTGCCTGGTTGGAGGAAAACCTCAGGATGTGGTAAGATTTTCTCCATATTGAGAAATTAAATGTATAGTTTAGGGTTAAATTTCCCAAATATTGTCACTCTGAAATAGCACAGTGGCAGATATGCATTTGTACTAACTGAATGTGTGAAGTGCATTAATTTTCCTTTCCAGAAATTCCTAAATGCCCTGGGAATCAGATCTACAATGAAGCTGGTCAACCAATTATTCCAACTTGTACAAATCCAGATCCACAACAGATTGACACTCCTGAAAGAACTTGTGAATGTCCAAAAGGTAAGAGGACGTTTGACTTATGGCTGATTCGTTATGATGGATTTATTGAAGCAGAATATGTTGATGGTTAGCCAGAAAGCCTATAGAGAGCTGCCAGCCAGCCACAGTACATTCTAGACTTAAGTAACTGGACACTGCAGTGCAGAGGTTTGGAAATGCATGTGACCTGTCATTCAACTCCCAAGTTTAAATTCACTCCTGGGAATTTCTGATGTTGCTTAGCTGAGTGACTGAATAAATTTTATATCTGGCTTCCCAGGCTCTGACCAGCCATCCATTTGTATAGTGTTGGTAACCTTCATTTGAAAGGTAAATTTTGGGATTTAAATTTTTTTTTACTGTGTAGTTATTTATGCCTTTATTTAATTGCTAATGACTTATTATGTCTTTATGTTTTCTTTTAATAATATCTTATAAATATTTTCCAAATTTCCAATGTTTCTGATCACCGGAATAATTTAGAAATTGTGAAAAAACTTATACACTGCTAGAAGCCAACAGGATGGGGCAGGCCTGCCTATGGCCCCTGAACATTCTACTTAACTGAATGGCAGTTGCGTTGGAAGTCTTATGATCATTAGGAGGCATTTTGTTGTAAAGGATTATTATGGCGGTGAAATTAGTTATAATGAGTGAAGACTTTAATAATTTTAGGCAAACCCTCCTTCAGAGACTCAATGGAGGATAAAAAGAAGGATTCTGATAAAAATATGATAGTTAAAGATTTCTGTCCACTGCTGTGGGCATACACAGTGATCGTGGTGTTATGCCCATAACTGGTAAGGTTATACTACAAACCTCAATGACAATGAAAGTACATTGTTAGTCACATCTGAATCATCATTGCACACTTCATATTGAAAACTGCATGGGTTGGGTCCAGAGGTGGGGTGAGGTTGGTGGGTGGCGGAGATAGGTAGCACTGGGAGAGATGCTCAGCAGTCAGAAGAACCACTAAGTTCTGGTGATTATAGTTGAATTCACCTGTCTAATGATCAGTGTTGTCTTGTGGGGTTTGGAGATTGGGACTCAGCCAATTAAAGAAAGATCCAGAACAATTTGGCAGTTGAGGGGTCATGCATGAGATTGATGAAGTGACGGAAAGTGCTAGTTGTGGGATTAACAGATGCACCTTAGAACAAGAACTATTTTCTTTCCCTTGCTGCAAATTGCTCCTTAATCCCCATGACTTGGTACCTGAACTATAGTGAGACATTCATAACCAACTTCAGTGAGATATTCATAACCAACATTTCTCATTCCACAATGAGCATTATTTCTGTTTTAAATCTTTCCATATCCCAACTTCTTTGCACATCATGAAAATACAATAGATACAAATTTCTGCCCAAACAGTTTTATGCTAATGAGACTGACCCTTAATTTCTTTCATTGTCAAAAAAGCCAAAAACACTAGCACAAATTCTAGAAAATCTTATAAGTTATTACAATACTGAAACTATAAAATCATTCACACTATTTAGACCAGCAGCAATAAATAAATATCTAACATTAGAATGCACAGTAGATTTTTATATTTATATTAATATTTCTTTTTACATACATGCAAAAAGTGCAGATTCTTATGAAAATTCACCCACTATAAATTCCACAAGGTTTATATTGTATATAAGTCTGATCAACTTAGAAAGACTAAACATACTTTGCAGGAGCTCCAATGTAAAATAATTGGATTGATTCCTGGAACAAGACTTTGGCCTCTAAGGTTGGGATCCAGAGGTCACAGTTTCATAATAAGGGATTGGATTTGCAGGACAAATATGTTCATTTCGATTCAAACTTTTCTGGGTTGCTGCCACTCGGCTCCCAGACTACATCCAAGTGCCCCCTCTCCCTTTCTAGCCATCACATAAAAACCATAAGGAATTTTGAGTTATGAGGCACAGTGAAAGAAAAATAGGAACTGCAAATTCAAAGCAGTAATAAATAATTGCAAAAATATTCCAAAGTTCAAAGTAAATGTATTATCAAAGTACATATATGTCATCATATACAACCCTGAGATTAATTTTCTTTCAAGCAAATTTAAAGCTATTTATTTAATTACTGTAAAAACTATTTCCATAAACAATTTTAGAGCTTACATTAGTCGTCCAACTATTCACTTCATTGCTTTTCACCTTTCATTGAGATGGATGGGCTTGGTGCAGTGATATCAGCTTCTCAACATCAGGCTGAATGTCATTCAGAAAGTGTATCAGAACCCCATGTTCAGTAATTTGCAGTCTGTTTCGTTGCTTTGAAAGAAATTGGGTGACTGTAAATGAAACCACACTCCAGCAAATATGATGTTGGAAAGGAATTAAAGAACTTCTTAAACTTTTTTTTCCATAGTGCAGGATGGTATTCAGAGATTCCTTCCTGCAACCAAAAGTTTTGATGTGATTTTTTGAACACTGGTTTCAGCTCAAAGTCATTTTGTAGCAAGATCAGTTCTTCCTCCATCTTTCCTGTTAATTCCACATTACAAGTGTTCAGGAATGGATTTATTATCCAGTCTGAAATTTGGATCGAGAGAAAATCCTGCAATCTCTCTGACATATCTTTATGCAGCTCATATAGGTGGGCACAGTATAAATGAAGATCATCATCTGGTATCCATTCTTTCTTTTCCAACTCAGAAAGACACAGAAATTTGAAAAGTTTGCTTCAGCCAATGTTGCACTTCCAAACACAGGAGTGCCACATTGCTTTTCAACAACTATAACATGCTTCAAACAAAGTCTAAGCAATGGTGACTTAGCAAGAGATTAGCTGATTACATGATCATTATGAGGCACAGAGGATCAAATGTTTATAACAAATAATTAAATTCTTAAATTAAGACTGTAATCTCTTGCTACCATGCATCCCCCCACTGCCCCTTTATCTTTATCATCTCCTTAGAAACTCCCAACACCCCTGGGAATCACTGACTTCCTGAATATTGAAGTTTTAATATTCTCTACCCAAGAAGATTGTGAAGGTTCATGCTGAGTCAAATAAGTCAGAGTTTGATTTTTTTTTATAGTGATCAAGTCAAGGGATATAGGAATGCTGCAGAAAAGTGGCTCCAAGATGAACTATCAGCCATAACATCAATGAATAGTGGAGCAGTCACATGGAATCAAAGTACTTCCTCCAGTTTCAGTTCTTGTATCTTTGCTTTCCTTTATTGCCATTCAACAACATTCTTTCAATGAATGGAAATTTCCTTTGTCTAACAAATGTCAAAATCTGAGTTTAAATACATTATCCAATTTCAATTTTCAAAATAGACATAAATATTATAGTAAGCTCTTCAGTTGTGAAAATCTCAAACATTGCCTCATTCATGAAATGATGCATTAACTAGGTATTCTATCTGCTTCAGGCACCGTTCTTGATAATATAAGACGTAAGAATGAATGTATTAAAAAATCGGATTGTCCATGTGAATATGGTGGAGAGATTTATAATGCTGGAGGAAAAAGAAGCACTGCTTGCGAAACATGGTAATAGCTTCTAATTCATCCCATTCTGAATCATTCATTCACTCTCTTATCAAATATTTCTCTGAGAGAATTGGCCTCTTTTTTTCTCAGTACTTGCGACAGTGGCATTTGGGTATGTACTCAAAGGGAGTGCCCCAGGAGATGCAGAGTGGAGGAAGGAACACATATTTCAACATTTGATGGTAAAAGCTATAATTTGAGAAAAGATTGCACATACATTGCAGTTCAGGTAAGTGACACATCTGTTGTAGAGATAACTATGATATTAATTCTTGCTTGATAGGTCTAAATCTATACATTCTAAAGCCTTCTTTTATAAATCCTGTAGGGAGATTCCTGGAGAGTGACGATTCAATTGGATTTATGCCACGAAGCAACTCGACATATATGCCTACGGCGTGTTGTATTTTCCAGGAATCAGGTATTGATTTACGATGTTGTTTAGTGTTCAATTACAATTTTTAATGGCATTTGAAAACAATATTTTGTTTTATAGATCTCATATGCATTCAATAACAATGGTGATGTTACTCTGGATGGAGAAGAAATTGCACTTCCATTGAAAATGGGTATGAGCAAAGTTAAATTAAATTAAATTTCCTTAAAGATGAAACTACTATTGAGTTAAACCAATGTTTTTTTATTTCACAGATGGAACTACAATATTCAAACAATCATCATATTTCATTCAATTTGAAACAACACACGGGTTGAAAATGCAAATACAAATTTCTCCCATTATGCAGCTTTACATTTCACTGCCGAGTAATAATGATCAAAGTTTAAAAGGTAAGGCTAAATGATGATTTAGAATTGATCAAGATTTGAATTAATTAACCATAATGTGTAATTTAGTAGCTTCAAAGCAAGTTAATTTAACCAAAGTTAAGCATTTTGACACAGGTAATACTGTATAAAAATATTTTGAATCCATCAACTTCGATACAGGCATGAGATCATGTCACCCCAAAACATTGAGCAGTTAGTCATAAGAGCCAATGAAAATTGAACTGATGTTCACCTTTAATAAAATGAATCTTCAATACCTATTTCTTAGAGGGAAATGCAAAGATTCATTGTGATTGTCAAGATTTTGTTTAGCTGTGTGCAGGAAAGGTTGCCAGATCTTAAAGATCACATGCAAATTTCTGTCAAAAGCCTTCTATCAAAAATGTTGGTCAGGCATTGAAGGCCAATGTGATTGACGATGTGTGTGGTCACTTCCTTCACAATCCACTGTTGTGTTGGAGTTCCATGGCATAGATAGCCCTGCTTTACTGTGAGCCACAGGAAAGTCAGTAAGGTAAGAACAGCAAATAAATATAGAGCAGTACATAAAGTGAAAAGACTGCAAAGTATCATGGAGTAAGGAATACAATTGAATATGTTGAGCATTCAAAACTGAGGTAACTTGAGAGTAGAACAAATGCTGTCATCAAGTATTTAGTTCAGTATGGTGAGGTGTTGACAATATGAAGTCATTTCAAATGTTTCTAATATTGAATAGAATTCAAACACCTGATACAGGTTTGTGATTAATGCACCTTCATCCAGAAATGGGCTGCAGTATGATCTCCTGAAGATCACATGCTGCATTTTCAAGTTTCTAAGCTTAAGTAACACAAACTTTTGGCCACAGTACCTGTGCCTCTGAATCCCAACTTCGAGCTTATCAAAAAAAAAAGCCATACAAGCTTTCACATATTCATGGTCAAAGCATCTGCTTAGAAGTAACAACCAAGTGGACTTTACATATCTTCCTGGGCAATAACATGATTTGTTTTGTTTTGTCAATATCACCCCTAACTTTATTAAACTTATTCATTCTAAGAGGTGGTGGTTAAGTGCATCTAAACCCATGCAGAATTTGTTAAGAATGGCTATGCTCAAGCTATTCATTGTGTAGACTCTTTCCATGAAGAAGTAGTATTTGCATACCTTATTAGGTTTATAGCCAGAAATGGAAGAAAGGTAATTGGACCTTTAGAATGGTGAAAGAATGTCAAAGCTTGCATGGCAGTTAAAGAGTCATACAGCAATACAGCGCTACTATTGACACTTCAGTCCAACAAATCCATGCTGACCAGGTTGCCCATCCAGCTAGTCCTAATTTCCTGCAGTCAGATGGTACCTCTAAGACCACCTTTCCATGTACCTACCCAAGTGCTTCTTAACTTATTTTATTGTACAAAGCTCAACCACTTCTGCTGGCAGCTCATTCCATATAGTTTCCACTTTCTGTGTGGAAATGTTGTCCCTCAGGTCCCTTTTAAATCTTTCCCTCTCACTCTAAATATATGCTGCCTAGTTTTGGACTTCCCTACACTGGGGAAAAGACTTTTACCATCCACTTCATCTATGCTTCTCATTATTTTAAACATTTCTATTAAGTCACCACTCGTTCTTCTATGTTCCAAAGACCTGTCATGGCTTGTCTCTTTACTCATGCCTCCTAGTCCCTCATAAATCTTTTCTGCACTCTTTCCATTTTAACCACATCTTTCCTATAACAGGATGACCAAACTTGTATACACTACTGCGAGTGTGGGTTTATCAATAACTTTCACAACTGCAACATAATGTCACAACTGCTGCTCTCAGTGCCTTGACTGATGGATACTAAATGTCCTTTTTCCCACCCTGTCTACCAGTGAAGCTATTTTCAGTGAGCTGTTGTACTCATAAATCCTTGTGTTCAGTTACACACCCTAACACCCTGCCATTCATTGTATAGCTCTTTCCAAAATACATCACTTCACATCTAACTGCATTGAAATCCCTTTACCAGCCCTCAGCCCATTTCACTAACTGATCAAGATCACTCGAAATTACAATAACCTTCTTCATTACTGATAAAACCTTCTATTTTCATATCATTTGAAAACTTACTCATGAAGCCTTGTGCATTTTTCATCCAAATAATTCCTATAAATAATGAATCACCACACTGTTCCATGTGGCTGACCCCTGTGGCACACCACTAGCCCCTGGCCTCTATTAGAAGTAGCAACTTTCAACCTTCACACTCTGCTTCTTGCTTTTGTGGCAATTTTCAATTGCCCTAAATAGGGCAATCTTGTTGGATTCCATGGGACTTAACCTTCCAGTCCAGCCTACCACGTGTTACTTTGTCAAAGTCCTTGCTAAAATCCAAATAGAAAACATCAATTGTCTTATCTACCTTTTTAATTAATCTCTTCAACAAACTCTAAAAGGTTCATCGAAACTTCAAACGCTGGTAACTCCCCCAGAACATCCTCCAGTAACTTACTGATGTCAGGCTTACTAGGCTCCTGGTTCCTGACTTCTCCTTGATAACATTTTTAGACAAAAGAACAATATTAGCCATTTTCCAGTCTTTGTGAACTTCACCAATGGCTAACAAAGAATGAAAATATCTCTGCAAGGGCCCTTCTGGAGTTCTTACGTTTAATGTGTGCTTCCTTCTTTCTCTTGAACAGAACTTCAATATTTCTCATCAGACAAGGTTCCCTGAACTTTTTAGGTTTACTCTTCATCCGAACAGGAACATGCTGCTCTTGGACACTTGCTGTCACACTCTTAAGAGCATCCTATTTGCCATTAATTTCTTCCCTTTCCAATAAGCTTACCCAATTGACCTCAGCTAGATTCCATCTAACTCCCTTAAAATTAGCCCTGCTTTGGTATATGACCTTATCCTATGCACCTCTTCTACCCTTTTCCATCACTATCTTAATGCTAATAGAAATATGGTCACTAGAGCCAAGGTGCTCTCCGACTGCCACTTCAGTTACTTGCTCTGATTGTTCTGGAAGAGGAGGTCTAGGAGGTCTAATTTCACACTCCCAAATAAGGCCCCCTATGTATATATATACTGACTCGGAAAATTGTGTTGGATGTATTTCACTGTCCACACCACCCAGTCCCTTAACACTTTGGTTGGCCCAGTTATGCTTTGAGGCATGCAACACAATGCTAGCCACAAAAGTTACCCCCTCCCAGGTGAGCAGCTACCACCTGTAACAGCAGCAGATGTGAAAAATACACTGCAGAGAGTCAATCCCCGTAAGGTGGCTGGACCAGACAACATCCCAGGCTGAGTACTCAGACAGTGTGCACACCAGCTCACTAATGTCTTCACAGATATATTCAAAACTCCATTCATCCAAGCTGCTGTGCCCACATGCTTCAAATCAGTCACCATTATCTCTGTACTAAAGGGTTCTGCACCTTCAGCACTAAGTGACTACCGCCCAGTGGCACTGACAGCAATCCTCATGATTTGCTTTCGAGTCAAGTCACTTTTTATTGTCATTTCTACCATAACTACTGGTACAGTACACAGTAAAAATGAGACGTTTTTCAGGATCATGGTGCTACATGAAACAGTACAAAAACTACATTGAACTACGTAAAAACAACACAGAAAAAATAACTACACTAGACTACAGACCTACCCAGGAGTGTATGTAAATTGGCTGGTAATAGCACATACCAAAAACTCTATCCCTGCCACACTGGACACTTACCAAAATGCTTACTGACAGAACCACTCTACAACAGATGCCATAACATCTGTCATGCACCTAGCCCTGACATACCAAGAACACAGTGGCACATATGAGAATGTTGTTTCTGGATTTCAGTTTAACATCCAGCACTATTGTCCCAGAGATCTTGGTGAACAAGCTCCTACTCATTGATCTAAATACACCACTATTAACTGGGTGTTGGACTTCCTAACAAACAGACTTTGGCTAGACAGTATGGACAACCACTCATCTGCCCCATCTTCCTCAACAAAGGTATCCCCTATAGGGCTGTGTGTTAGCCAGTTGCTGTACACCCTACACACACATGACCGTGTGGCCAAACACCTGAGTAAGCACATAGTTAAGTTCGCCGATGACATGACAGTGGCGGGGCCCATCACCAACAACAATGAGGCTGCCGACAGAAAGGAGGTCATACAGCTCGAGACCTGTTGTCAGGCAAATAATCTTCTCTTCAATGTCAACAAGGCAAAGGAGATGATTATCGACTTCAGGTGAATTTACACCACTCATCCCTCTTTACATTGACGGCACAACAGTGGAAATTGTGATGGGAGTGTGCTTCTCACACAATCTCTCATCGTCTCAGAATACATCCTACATAGGCAGCTCACCAATCCCTTTACTTTCTGAGGAGGCTGAAGAGAGCCAAATATTAAGGCTGACCAATACTTCCACCCACCAACTTACTCCCCATCACCAGTACATAATTTCCAATTAGAGTCACCTTATGTACAGATATTCCTGTGTGCAGCATCACTTTATGGACCTACAAACAATCTATTTATATAAGCTATCTTATGTTTTTATACTTATTGTGTTTTTTTATTATTGTGGTCTTTATCTCATTATGTTCTTTCTGTCCTGCACTGGATTCAGAGTAGCAATTATTTGTTCTCCTCTATATTAGTGTACTGGAAATGACATTAAGCAATCTTGAATCTTAATACCAAGGCAAATGAAATCTTCCATTAATACAATCTAATTATTCTTACAACTATGACACCTGCTCCTTGTTCCAGCTGACCTTATTTGGGGGTGTGGGGGTGTGGTAGGGTGTTTATAATACAGCCCACTAACTGCCCCACTTCCCCTTCTTGTTTCTAAGTTCCACTCATACGGCCTCACTGTATGATCTAAAAATGTTAAGTACTGATATTCTGTCTTCCCTAAAATGGCTACACCTCCTCCTTACTTACCTGCACCTCCCTCATGGCATCTGTGTCCTGGAATAGTGAGTTGCCAGTCTTTCCCTTCCCTCAGCCATTTTTCTCTTTTGGCCAGAACATCACACTCCTCACAGCCAATCCATGGTCTGATTGCCTTACCTGTTACCCCTTGAGTATTTGCAATAAATGCTGTTTGACTGAGTATTCCTTTCCCTGGCTTTTTAAGACTCGCTCTCCTTGGCTACTACTTTGTCCCATGTCTTGCTCCCACCTGAATGTCCAACCACCTGACCTTCCGTGTAGGACTAGCAAATTTTCTTACAAGGATAATGGTCCCTCTCTGGTCTAAGTACCACCCATCCCTCCTGTCCTCTACCTCTTTGCAGCAGAGGTCACAATTGCTCTAGAACCTGAATCCCTGCTCTCCCACCCCGACACCAGCTCCTCAGCCACAAATTCATCTGGGATATCCTTCTATTTCTGACCTCACTAGTACATGACACTGGGATCATTACCCTCAAGGCACTGCTTCCTCTTACCTAACCTCCAATACCCATTATGCGGGATCTTACCCTCATTCTACCTATGTCATTTGTACCAACTTGTACTGTAAAATGACTCCTGGCTGTTCACCCTCCTCCTCAAGAATTTTCTACATTGGAGAGGAAAACAAGAGAAAAATACATCAGGGACAAAGGGGAAGATTTTAAATCTTATCTGAGTATCAGTTCAGCAAGTGGACAAGGAGGGAAGACTAAAAGAAAATATGAACACAAATCAAGGACTGTGAAGAATGAAGAAAGTTTGAATTAATATGGCGATTTTACAGAGGTGTTAGTAACTGCATTAAATAAGAGAAGCCATAATGAAACACTGGTTAACTCGCAAATGAAAAAAAATCTAAGATGAGGCAAAGATATACATTAAACAACTAGAGTGATAGCGCGTTGTTTTATTTTGTACTGTGTTGTTTGAGCAACAAGTTCAGTAAATCCGTTCAAAGAAACAGGCTGTGATTTTATGATGTGACTCAATTAAAGCAACTACTCAATCAGACTAAATTGTATTTACCAGAAGTTTTGCTGCTGTTTACTTTGTAGGTTTGTGTGGCAACTCCAATGGCAATGCTGACGATGACTTCACAACTCCTCAGAATATGGTGGAAAGCTCACATCTCATATTTGCTGCTTCATGGGCTATTGGCTCTAAATGCAAGCCTGATAAGGAACCACCAACATGCATCAGTTCAGAAAGTGGTAATGTACTGTTTCTGTTCTGATCTCTTTCTGCAATAAGTGTGCAGTGTAACACAGAATACTTTTGCCATTGATCATTTTGCTGAACCTTGTGTTAATTTTTGCATGCTAAAAATGACGGCTTGCATTCTGTCTCTGGAGGCACAACAGAAGGCCCAAGATATTGTTGTTATGGTGATTAAAAACTAAGATGAGTGTAAGGGTCTGGCATAATTTTCAGTGATAAGCCAACTCTGCCAAGCTCCCACTTTCAACAGATCTCCACAGTCCATGTCCAAGGTTAGACCCATAAACCCTGAGAATGAACAAAGTCCACACTAAACTACGGCCCACTCCAGTGTGCTCCCAATCACCAGGAGGACATACCAGTCAATCAGACATAACTTCATGCTGGGAAGAAACAAATGTACAAAGGTTGATTTATTATCAAAGTATGTATCCCTGTACAACTCTGAGATTTGCCTTCTCCAGATAGCCACCAAACAAAGGAAGAATGTGAAAGTTGTTCAGAGACAAACATCAAACCCACCCCTCGCACAAAAAAGAACGGTAATACGATCATTAACCCCCCCAACCCCCTCCCCCACACAAAATGGAACAAGATCATTGACCCCCCAACCCCATTCCCTCACACAAAATAGAATACGATAAGTGACCTCAACACCCCCTCCCCCACACAAAATGGAACAAGATCATGACCCCCAAAACCCCCTGCATAAAACAGAACAAACCCCCTCCCCTGCAGAAAATGGAATAAGGTATTCAACACCAAACCCCTCCCCTGCACAAAATGGAACAGAACATCAACCTCCAAACCTCCTCCCCTGCTCAAAATGGGACAAGGACATCGACCCCATAACCCCCTCCCTTGCACAACAAAATGGAATGAAATGGGCACTAGACTCGGAATATAAAAACCATTAGTCTGAGGAAGTCCACAATCCATAAACCCAGTAGTCCAATCCTTAGTGCAAAACCACGGTAACATCCTCCTTCATCACAGAAACAGAGGGACCCCACACAAATGAACACAGAGAGGTCCACACGCTTGCCACAGTGAGCACAGCGAATTGATGCACAGCAGAGTGGCAGAAAGTATTGTTACTGCACAGCTCCAAAACCTCAGTTTAATTTTGAACTTGGATTTTGGCATGCTTGTGTAATTTCACTGATGAAGCATCTATTATGACCTGCTCATGCTGACAACATTTTTGGCAGGGTTAATTTATTTCCAGTATATTTGTGTTAAATTTAGTTTGATTCTGACATCTGAATGATAAATACAATCATTCAAATCTTACCCAAATTTTATTGCAGAATACTATGCCAAAGAACATTGTTCCCTATTGAAACGCAATGACAATATACTTGCTCAATGTCATCACACAGTAGATTACAGTGAATACTATCAGGTAAGGAAGAAAGTTATGTAAATATGTGCAAATAAAAATCTTCATAACAAGTAAAATGAAAACTTACACAGCCATACTTAACATCTGCAATAATGATGAAAGAGACAAAAGTTAAACATACTTAAAATCGTCTGAAAATGACTTTCCTAGTCTCTTCAATTACTTTGCAAGCAGCCACTCAGGCTGTTAAGGTAGCATGTACAGGTAAACATAGTGTATTTTTAGACTGTACGCTCTGCAACCAGTGTAAACCAAAGCTGAAACAAATAGGTATCTCAGGTGGACAAGTGGAGTGCATTGTCCTGAATGGCTTTGAGCTTCTTGAGAATTACTGGTACTGCATTCATCCAGGCAAGTAAACCATGTATCGTTACCTTGTTAATTGTAGGAAGGTCCTGAGGTGTCAACGGATAGACTGTCAGCACAAGATATCCAGCTTCTAAAATATTCTTGTAGCCAACAGTATTTATATGGCTCGTTCAGTTGAGTTTCTGCTCATTTCTGACCTTCTGGATCTTTGATGGGTAGGTGAGATCAGGGAGGGTCAAGGAGGAACTTCTTAAATGGAAATAGCATTGAACATCAAGGGTAGATGATTAAATTCACTCTTGCCAAAAATTCTCGTTGACTGAATGTTAGTTGCAACTTAACAGCCTATCCTGGAATGTCGCCTCAGTCTTGTTGCTTGGAGACATGACCATTGCCCAATAACCTGAAAATATCTCCATTTTTAACCTTATGATGGAAGGCCATTGAAGAAGCAACTGAAGATAGTTGGGCCTAGTGCATTCCTTGAGAAACCTCTATAGTGAAATCTTGGGGTTGGGATGACTGATTGTAACAACCGTAACCATCTTCCTTTATGTGAGGTCAATTTGCAAATTGGGTTGGATAGACAGCAGCTTTTCTAGCAAACTAACATGAGACAGAGTCTCAAAAATAACACGTTGACTGCTAAACTGTTGAAGAAGACCCCATTTTGCTTACAAGTGGTGTGATTATTTGGCTCACGTTGCATCCTTAGGTTCCAGTTTACATTAATTTAGTAAACGTTCAATGAAGAAAATGATAGTTATGCTTGTATTTCTTTTAAAGATGTGCAAGATTTCCACATGCAACTGCCGGAATATTAATCACTGTATCTGTGCTGCACTGGGGTCATATGTCCATGCGTGTGCTGCAAGAGGTCTCATACTGAACGATTGGACTGGAGGAATTTGTAGTAAGTCTTTAGATTTCACAGAATTTCATACCCTTCCCTTCAGAAAGACAATCAATTTACACTATTGAATAAAGTCTTGAGATTATTGATGTCAGGAACCTAGGCTCAACAATATGTGCACTTGCTTATATTGTGAAAACATATTATTCCTTCTATCTTTCTGTTAAAATTAGGAGCTGGCTCTTACAAGAGTACAGCATTGTGACCTTAAAAATCACTGCCTGATAACTGATCCCAGTAGGAATAACCCCCAATTAAAAAGATGTTTACAGACATTATTGGAAATTTGCTCTTTGTATCCTTGAAACCTTGTATCTTTTTTCCTGTTAGATTATTCTATTCAGCATCTTCCAAGATAATTCCTTAAGGAAGCAATAGAGCTGAAGTAGGCTACATTATCAAAGTTTTCCTTGCAGCTCAGCACTCTGACCTCACTACCTAGTTCCTACATTAATATTAATACATTGCCTTGTTCTGTTTCCCCATTCTGCTAAAGATTGCAGGAATTTGAGTCACTGACATTGAGGCCAGTAATGAAAATCCTGATTAAGATGGAGCACAAAAATGAGAAAATCTGCAGACGTTGGAAATCCAAGCAACACACACAAAATGCTGGAGGAACTCAGCAGGCCAGGTAGCATCTGTGGAAAAGAGTACACAGTTGACATTTCAGGCTGAGACTCCGCATCAGGACATTCTGATGAATGGTTTCAGCCTGAAACTTCAACTGCTTACTCTTTTTCATAGATTCTACCTGGCCTGCTGAGCTCCTCCTGATGAAGATGTATATGACTCCATAAGGCCACAAGATATAGGAGCAGAATTAGTCCATTTGGTCCATCGAGTCTGTTCTACCATTTCATCATGGATCATTCAATTTTTCTCCCAGCCCAAATTGCCTGCCTTCTCCCCATATCCTTTCACGCCCTGACCAGTCAAGAGTCTATCAACTTCTGTTTTAAGTACATATAAAGACTTGGCTTCCAAAGCTGCCTACAGCAAAAAATTCCACATATTCACCACTCTCTGGCTAAAGAAACTCCTCCTCACCTTCATCCTAAAGGACGCACCTCTATTCTGAGGCTGTGTCCTCTGGTCTTGGACTCTCCCGCCAAAGAAAGCATCCATTTCACATCCACACTATCAAAGCCTGTTACCATTCGATATGTTTCATAGAAACATAGAACATCTACAGCACAATACAGGCCCTTCAGCCCTCAAAGCTGTGCCGAAGATGTACTTACCTTAGAAATTACCTAGGCTTACCCATAGCCCTCTATTTTTCAATAAGGTCACCCCTCAATCTTCTGAATTCTATGAATACAGAGGGGAATCTGGAGGCAATGATGCTTTCTTAACAGTATAAATTAAGAGTTTGGGAAGTAAAGCTTCAAACCAGTGGAATGTGTTACAGGACAGGGAGGGAGGTAAAAGAGATGGGGGCATGGCACTGCTGATCAGAGATAGTGACACAGCTGCAGAAAAGGAGGAAGTCATGAGGGATTGTCTACTGAATCTCTATGGGTGGAAGTTAGAAACAGGAAGGGGTCAATAACTCTACTGGGTGTTTTCTATTGATCACCCAATACTAACAGGGACATCAAGGAGCAGATAGGGAGACAGATTCTGGAAGGGTGTAATCATAAGAGTTGTCGTGGTGGGAGATTTTTATTTACCAAATGTTGATTGGCATCTCCCTAGAGCAAGGGGTTTAGATGGGGTGGAGTTTGTTAGGTGTGTTCAGGAAGATTTCCTGACACAATATGTAGATAAGCCTACAAGAGGAGAGGATGTACTTGCTCTGGTATTGGGAAATGAACCTGGTCAGGTGTCAGGTCTCTCTGTGGGAGAACATTTTGAAGATAGTGATCACAATTCTATCCCCTTTACCAATGACATTATCAGGCAGGAACTTAGAAGCAGAAATTGGGAAGAGATGTTCTCAGGGAAATGTACGGCAGAAATTTTGCAACTATTCAGGGGATATTTGCATGGCGTTCTGCATAGGTATGTTCCAATGAGACAGGGAAAGGATGGTAGGGTACAGGACCCATGGTGTATCAAGGATCTTGATAATCTAGTCGAGAAGAAAAAAAGCTTACGAAAAGTTCAAAAAACTAGGTAATAATAGAGATCTAGAAGATTATAAGGCTAACAGGAAAGAGCTGAAGAAGGAAATCAGGAGAGCCAGGAGGGCCATAAGAAGGCCTTGGCGAGCAGGATTAAGGAAAACCCCTAGGCATTCTACAAGTATGTGAAGAACAAGAGGACAAGACATGAGGGAATAGGACCAATCATGTGTGACAGTGGAAAAGTGTGTATGGAACTGAAGGAGGTAGCAGAGATATTTAATGAATATTTTGCTACCATATTCACTACAGAAAAGAATCTTGGCAATTGTAGAGATGACTTACAGGAGATTGAAAAAGTTGAGCATATAGAGATTAAGAAAGAGGATGTGCTGGAGCTTTTGGAAAGCATCAAGCTGGATAAGTCTCCAGGACTGGATGAGATGTACCCCAGTCTACTGTGGGAGGTGAGGGAGGAGATTGCTGAGCCTCTGGCAATGATCTTTGCATCATCAATAGGGACTGGAGAGGTGCTGGAGGATTGGAGGGTTGCAGATGTGGTTCCCTTATTCAAGAAAGTGGGTAGAGACAGCTCAGGAAATTATCGACCAGTGAGTCTTATTTAAGTGGTTGGTAAGTTGATGGAAAAGATCCTGAGAGGCAATATTTATTAACATTTGGAGAGGTATAATATGATTAGGAATAGTCAACATGGCTTTGTTAAGGGCAGGTCGTGCCTTACGTGCCTGATTGAATTTTTTGAGGATGTGACTAAACACATTGATGAAGGTAAAGCCATAGATGTAGTGTATATGGATTTCAGCAAGGCCTTTGATAAGGTACCCCATGCAATGCTTATTGAGAAAGTAAGGAGACATGGGATCATAGGGGATATTGCTTTGTGGATCCAGAACTGGCTTGCCTACAGAAGTCAAATAATGGTTGTAGACATCCATAGAGGTTGCTGACCAGTGGTGTGCCTCAGGGATCTGTTCTGGGACCCTTTCTCTTCATGATTTTTTATAAATGACCTGGATGAAGAAGTGGAGGGATGGGTTAGTAAATTTGCTGATGACACAACGGTTGGGGGTGTTGTGGATAGTGTGGAGGGCTGTCAGAGATTACAGTGGAACATTGATAGGATGCAAGTTGAGAAGTGTCAGATAGAGTTCAACCCAGATATGTCTAAGGTGATTTTGGTAGGTCATATATGATGGCAGAATATAGTATTAATGGTAAGACTCTTGGCAGTGTTTAGGATCAGAGGTGACCAGATAGAGGTGTATAAGATGATGGGAGGTATTGATCTTGTGAATAGTCAGAGGCTTTTTCCCAGGGATGAAATGGCTAGCACAAGAGCACACAGTTTTAAGGTGCTCGGAAGTAGGTATAGAGGAGATGTCAGGTGTAAGATTTTATGCAGAGAGTGGTGAGTGCGTGGAAAGGGCTGCCAGCTGTGGTGGTGGAGGCAGATCCTGGATAGGTACATGAGCTTAGAAAAACAGAGGGCTATGGGTAACCCTAGGTAATTTCTAAAGTATGTACATGTTCAGCACAGCATTGTGGGCCAAAGAGCCTGTATTGTGCTGTAGGTTTTCTATGCTTCTACTTTAGAGAGCTCAGTGAAGTCAAATATGTCACTGTAGAGATGATGAATATGTTGAGTGCTTTGCAAAAAAAAGAGATCTGCTTTGTCCCAGATAATGCCAACTTTCTCGAGTAACACTAAAGATGGACTGTTGCAAATGAATGGAAAGTATTCCATCATTCTACTGACTGGTACCTAATGGATGGTGCAAGATTTGACTGGGTTAGGAGGGCAGTTGGACACTATAGAATATCCAATCATTCTTATGCTCCTAACATCGAAGTATTTATGTGGCTGTAATAGTGGACCATGCATAATGCTGATGATAGTAGTTTTCATTATAATGCCATTGAATGTCATGAAGAGACACCTTGTCATTTAGGAAATGACCATTACTCCTCCTTTATGAGGAATAAATCTATTTGTTATTTATCAGTCCAGCTAAAAATATAATGGAGCTCTGAATTGCTTCATTATTTGAAGATTTATGATTGGAACTGAATCCTATCTAATCACTATTAAAAATTCTCTCTCAGAAAGTGACACAGCATATTTGGAGAAAGATACAGAGTAAAACTTTAAAGTCAAAGACCCTTAACCAAACATCTCGATGAAATGAATGACTCGAATCCAGTATTGCCATGACTCAGTGGATAACTCAGCTACCCTTGGAATATTGAGTACCATCACCTGATATCTGGCATCTGCAATCAAAGTGTATGATTCACTGACATATATTCCCTCCCACCACCTTATTACTCTGACTTCTCATATTTTTTCTAGTCTTGATGAAGGGTTTCGGCCTGAAACATCGACTGTTAACTCTTTTCCATAGATGCTGCTTGGCCTGCTGAGTTCCTCCAGAATTTTGTGTGTTGCATATTCAAAGTATGTCTGCCACACTAACATTCCTTTCTGAAGATAATTAGAGCATACAATAGAACCTAGAGCATGAAACATTAAAGGGCAGAACAGGTCCTTCAGCCCTTGACGTGTGCTGATCTCTTAACCTACTCGAAGGTCAATCGGAACCTTCCCTCTTACGTAGTTATCTGTTTTTCTATTATCAATGTTTCTAATTGAGAGTTCCTTAAATGCCCCTAATGTATCTGTTTCTACCACACACCAAGCACTCAGCGTATCCTGGCAAATCTCCTCAGCGTTCTCTCTGAAGCTTCTACATCCTTCTTGTAATGAGGCGACTAGAACTGAACAGGTCTAATTGGGGATTTATAGCACTGCAACATTACATCATGGCTCTCGTACTCAATCCCCCAACTAATAAAAGCCAGCACACCTCAGGGCCTCTTAACAAGTCTACTAAGTCGCATGCTAACTTTGAGGGATCTATGGACATGGACATTCAGATCCTTCTGTTCCGCTACAATCTTAAGGATCCTGTTATTAACTCTGTTCGACCTTATCAAGTTCTACCTTCCAAAGTAAATCATTTCATACTTTTCCAGGATGATTGTGAGTACTTTGGGAATGGATTTCATTGGCTCTCATCTTTACTCTTGTTTTTTGTTTCCAGATAAAACCTGTGAGAACAATCAAGTTTTTGGCAATAACGTGACAGCCTGTAACCGTAACTGCAGATTTCTATCAAAAAATGATTTCACCTGTAATGTGAAGGATACTCCAGTTTATGGCTGTGGCTGTCCTGAGGGCAAGTACATGAATGAAAATGGATTCTGTGTAAATAGTGAAGACTGTTCATGTTTTTACAAGGGCGTATATATTCAACCTGGAGAGAGAGTTGATAATTGGTAAGAAAACCTGTCAAAACTATCAAAGTTTAGTCATTGACTAAGTGAAACTAGATCCGTTACCTTTCTTCTTCTGTTCCACCAGTTACTGTGAAAGTGGTTCAATTACCTGCAATGAAATTACAACCACGGTTGCTCCCAAAGGTATAATTAGTATCTTTTCAAGCTTTTATGTTCTAAGGCATGCAATGAAATCTCCATGAAATAATACTCCTTTCTTGTGTTTGTTAGTGTGTAAAGGGGGAAAGGAACTTCTTCGTTGTCCTGCTGCTGGAGGTCCAGCTCGTTGTGGAAAGAAATGCAGAAACTTGGAATCAGCATGTGTAAGTGATGTCCAACATTACAAGCTTGTTAAAATTGAGAAGAAAAACTGGCATACAAAACAAAATATTGAGCAATAACATAACAATCTATTCTAATGTAAACACAATATATTGAACATGCCATTCAAATCAGGGGTAATATATTGGATACATTACGAGAGAAATTCAGAGTCTAGGAATAATGATCAAAGCCAACATAACATTTGCTTTCTTAACCTATTGTGCTACAGTGCCTTGCAAAAAGGATTCAGCCCACAATTCTTTTCTCACATGAGTATTACAACCAGGGATTTTGATCAACTTAACCGAGAATTTTTATTTGTAATCACATGCTCCTTTTTCACAGTACAGCCCCCAAAACAGATAAAATTGTAAAGCATGAAAAACTAAAAATTCAAAAACTGAAATGTCAGAAGTTCAAAAGTATTCATCCCCCTTTGCTCAGTACTTAGTTGAACCACATCTCGCAGCTGTTACAGTCTGTATTCTTTCAGGGTAAGTCTCTATTTGCTTTGCACAACGTGATAGAGCAGGAGTTGCCCATTCTTCTTCACAAAATTGCTCAAGCTGTGCCAGCTTAGTTGGGGAGCGGCAGTGGATAGCAAACTTGAGGTCTTACCAGAGATGTTGGATCATGTTAAGGTCAGGACTCTGACTGGGCCACTCAAGGGTCTTGCATATGCTTCTCTGACCAAAAGACATTTTTCCACATCGTTATAGTATCTTCTAAGTGACACTTTACAAAGTCTTTACATACAAGGGCATTTTTTTTTAGCAAGGGCTTCTTCCTTGCCACTCTTCCATAATACCCTTTATGGGCAACACCCTAGAGATTGGATTGCCATGAACTTCATCTCCAGCTGCATCCACTGACTTCCATCGCTCACTCACAGTGACTGTTGTCATCACAATAGCCTCTCTTACAAGTGTCATTCTTCCCTGGAAAACAAGTTTAGATTGTTAGCCTGACCTAGGCAGTTAGGCAGTGTGGCTGTGGTTTCATATTTTTTCCAAATTTTCACGATGGATTGCACTGAGCTCTGAAGTATGTTCAGTGGCTTTCAGATGGTCTTGTACTCTTCCCCATATTTGTGTGTCTCTATTATCGTTTCCCTGACTTGTGTTGAATGCTTCTTGGTCTGATTTTGTTTTGTTCTGTTGAAAACCAATCATACTGTTGGATCTTACAGAGAGATCGGTATTTGTTCTTAAGAATTCATTGAAAACAGGTTATCCTCCAATTTTTGACATCAACCAATTGAGCGAGTCGGTAAGGTAATATAAAATATTGCACCTGAGGAAAGTTAGTGTAATAATTACAAAGGAAATAAATACATTTTCAGCCTCACAATTTTGGTTTTTAATTAATAGTAAATATCTGACAGGTTTTGGAATTTTTCTTCTGATTTGACATGATGCATAATATTTTGTAGATTAGCTCAAAAATTCATACTTCAATATACTTCAAATTTAAAAAATTATACAGTAAAATGTCAAAATAGTTGCAGGGGCTGAATACTTTTACAAGGCATTATATATGAATGTTTATGTTCACTGACTGATGTTTAGGAATACCCAAGTCTTGTTAACAGTTGTTAATACACTGGGTTTTTGCTTTTCTTACTGAACTGGATGACCTCAAATAATATTAGCTCTGTCATTTCCCAGCAAGAACAGGGTGAGCTACTTGAATGACTATCATTCAGAAGCACGCACATCTACAGTGATGAAGTGCTTTGAGAGGTTGGTTATGGCTAGAATCAACTCCTGTTCTAGCAAGGACCTGGATACACTGCATTTTACCTTTTGCCACAGTAGGTCTACAGCGGATGCGATCTCATTGGCACTTCATGTAGCCTTAGATCATCTGGACAATATTAATACTTATGGTGGTCAGACTGCTGTTTATTGACTACAGCTCACCAGTTCAGACAATCATTCTTGTAGGTTTGATCAAGAAACTCCAAATCCTGAGCCTCTGTATCTCCCTCTGCAACTGGATCCTTGACTTTCTAACTGGAAAATAACAGTCTGTGCAGATCAGAAATAAAATCTCTGTCTCACTGGCACACCTCAGAGATGTGTGCTCTACTCTACCTACACCCATGACTGTGTGGCTTGGCATGGCTCAAATGCCATCTGTAAATTTGCTGATGACACAACTATCAATGGCGGTATTTCAGATGGTGACAAGAGGGTGTACAGGATCAAAATATATCTGCTATTTGAATGGTGTTGCAGCAACAACCTTGCACTCAACATAAGTAAGACCAAAGAATTGATTGTGGACTTCTCAAAGAGTAAGACACCAGTCCTCATAGATGGATCAGAAGTGCAAAGAGAGAGCAATTTGAAGTTGTTGGGTGCCAGCATCTACGAGGATCTATACTGGGCCTAACAGATTGATGCGATTACAAAGAAGGCATGGAAGTGGCTGTATAACATTCAGAGTTTGAGGAGGTTTGTTATGGCATCAAATACACTCGCAAATTTCTACATATGTACCATGAAGAGTGTCTAACTGGCTGCATCAATATCCGGTATTGGGGTGGGTGGAGTGTGAGAACTGCCCAGGATCGAAATAAACTGCAGAAAGTTATAAGCTCAGTCAACTTCATCATGGGTGCTAGCCTCCCCAGCACCCAGTACATCTTCAAGGAGCAATGCCTCTAAACGGCAGCATCCATCATTAAGGACCCCTGTCCACAGGACATGCCCTCTTCTTATTACTACCATCAGGGAGTAGATACAGGAGTTAGAAGGCACATGCTCAATGATCCAGGAATAACTTCTTCCCTCTGCCATCAGAGGGTTTAATATTATGTACTGCAATGTTCTTCTGCTCCACAACAACAAATTTCACAGCAATTTTGCCTCTTTGAAAAAGTGGGATTACATTTACTATTCACAATCTGCAAGAACTATTCTATAATGTATAGAATTCTGGAAAATGTGACAAATGAGTCCACTACCTCCATGGATATCTCCTTCAGTTTTGAACACTGAACATTATTTAGTATTTATTTATTTTTGTGTCAATTGTATTTTCTTACTAATAGTAATTTTCTTTTGATCTTTAATTCATTTGGTTTGTGTTTCCCTAACACTTCCAGGTTATCTGTGTTCCCTTTTGTGAAGGCAAAAGCAAATATTAACTTAACTGCTCTGCTGTTTCCTGCTGTTCTATCCCACAGTGCATTCTTTCATTACCAAATGTAGGGCACATACACACAACTTCATCTGTCTTTTAACTGTCTTGAGTTTTATCTGTCTGTCTATCAATTCATTTATTACTAATTATTTTTTGATATTACAGAATTACTCTCAAGAAATAACTTTCATGCTTTCTTTTCATAACAGCCAGACAAATGTGTATCCGAATGTATTTGTCCTGAAGGGAAAGCTGAAGATGATGACGGAAACTGTGTTTCCCCTGAAAATTGCCCTTGTTTATTAGAAGGAATCAGTTATCCCAAAGGAAAAGTTATTGAAGATAATTGCAAAAAATGGTGAGGTCCAAGAAATGGTAAAATTTATGTATTTCATATTATAAAAAGTGCCTGATATTATGAAATAAATTTCACCATTCTTTATATTGTAGCACTTGCCAAGGTGGAATGTGGCATTGTACTGAGAAGCCATGTTCAAAGACCTGTCAAGTTTATGGTGAAGGTCACTACATAACTTTTGATGATTTGCGATTCAAGTTTGATGGCAATTGTGAATATATATTAGTAGGGGTAAGTTGTAATACCAAAAGTTTAATTTACTTTTCAGAGGAAATGATTAATATATTTAAATTTTTACTGATTGTGATGACTGCGGAGAGGATCTTCAGGGTCTCTGAGAGGACTTATCAGGAGCGTTACATACACAGGGCCCCTAGTATTTGTTAATGATCCTTGCCATCTGTCCAACAATCTCTTTGACCCCTTACCATCAGGCAAGGAGGTACAGTAACATTAGGACAATAACTGTTAGGATGAGAAACAGCCTCTCCCCCTAGGTCACATGACTACTGAACGCCCTGCTATCATCCAGGTCTCATCATGTATGAAGCACCAGTAGCGCTATTCTTTTTACTTTTGAACTTGTGTTGTAAAAGCACCTTAGTATTTATTAATTTACTAGTAATAATATTGCTTTATATGTTATGTGTTTGAGTTATATGTATTGTGTTGTGCACCTTGTCTAGTGGAGTGTTGTTTCGTTTGGCAGTATACATGTGTACGGCTGAATGAGAATAAACTGAACTTGGACTTGAAACAGATATTACAATACTTTTTATCAGTACCTAACTAACAACATGGTTCATTGCAATTACTTTTCAATATGACTGTATAACTAATCATATTTCTGGTTTAAAAGTGAAATTGTTTTGTGTATTTTTCTCATTATATTAGTGTGCCTGTTGGTATTAATTATTGAACTGTTCACAGGAATACAAATTATACTCCATGTTTTTATTTAAAACTATCTTTTACTCAGGACCACTGCAATGGAAAAGATGGAACATTCCAAATACTTATAGAAAGTGTTCCTTGTTGTGAAAATGGAGTGACATGTGAACGAAAGGTTAAAATTATTAATCAGGTATATCTTCAATTTTACAGTTATTACTTAGCTTTGCTGCTGTCATCAAAGAAGTTTTCAGAATGCAAATTTTATTTATGACTATCAATGATAAAAGTTACCATTGAGCATAACTTTGCCAAACTTGTGATTTTTTAGGGTGAAGTATTAATTTTGGAAGAAGGAAAAGTAAAAGAGTCCTTTGAAAATTCCAGTTCACGTTGCCTTGATTCCTATTCAGTTCACACCATTGGCCTTTATTTAAGCATTACATTTCCCAATGGAATCAATGTGATATGGGACAAACACACAAGGCTTTCAGTCACACTGGATCAACGCTGGAAGGTAAAATGGGCTTTGAATATAAATGTACTCTTTTGTATAAGATTTATGATTTTTTTTCTGAATTAAGATAAATGGCATTGTGATGGTATACATATGAAGATGTGTCAGACAGATTGTCAGCAATGCGATGCATATGCACTTGATTCAAAAAGACCACGTGAAAGAGCTAAACAAAAGCATTCTTCTTTGAACCATAGCACATCAGAATAATATTGACAGAAAACAAAACTGTTATCTTCTTAGAATATCATCAAGTATACACCAATTTTGGATTAGATGGATAGTGAATAGAGGAACAATGGTCAATCAAGTAACGTAACTTCAGGAGTTGAACTCCAACCAACAAATAAAAAATTTGTTTTCTTCATCATCCTTCATTGCCCTTTGAATTTCCCTCAATCATTAAAATTTCTCGGGTCATCAATAGGAAAGTAACACATCCTGAAAAAACACTGCTGAATTAGCCATAAATCATTCTTTGTGTTTGTTAAATTCCCACAGCTTGTTCAAGAGCAGAAATTTCGACTCACTGCTGTCACAAAGTTGATGAGCCCTTTTCCTCAGACTCTGGTCTATTCGCCTAACTCTCTAGCCAGAGAATTTTACCTGTTGAACTTTCTAAGAATTATAGGTGTTTCAACAAGTTTGCCTTTCATTCTTCTGAGCTTCAAAAACAATGAACATATTTTCCTCCATTTATCTTTCAAGGGATAAATCCAGAGAGCACTCATTACACTTCCTTTATGGCAAGAATATCTTTCCTTAGGGAAACTATAACCTCTGTTCCTATATGTTTTCACTAATAGTCTGGATGATGACTGGAAGAATTGTTTGTTGTTTTACTCCAAATGGCTCTTGTGGCCTGTTAAACCAGAGTACATAAATTCAAGGTGACAGTTAACTGTAGAGCTAAAGTACTGAGAAACCACAGGAAATTATCGAAATTATTTTGGTCCTCACAATTAAAAAAGCCTACCTGTTTTCAGATTGTTGCAGAAGAGAGTAAATATTTATATGATGTTAATGGGTAGTAAGACATTTTATTACCTGTTTTGCCATTCATTTTAATCCAGCAACAAACTAGATCAAAGCAGTGTTGTTTTCCCCCAGTTTACTTTCTCAAAGGCCTTGCCAGGTGTTGGGAGTGCAGTTCCTGAGGCATTACTGACTATCCAGTACTTATCAAGGACCCATTGTTCAAATATGATGCAAAACAATGTGGTCAGTTGTTCTGTATTCCAGTCCACTTCTGCCCTGTTAACCACATGCTATTTCTATTAATGGTTCTATTTAATGAGAACTTAGAATAATAGAAATACATAACACAGAAACAGGTCTTTTCAACCCTCAATTCTAACCATGATTTCTAACTATGCTAATCCCATTTTCCTGCACCCTTCAATACCTTTCTATCCAATGACCTGTCCAAACATCGTCATTGTATCTGCCTCCACCATCTCTCCTGAAACTTTGATCCAGATATTCAATACTCTCTTTGTGAAAAACTTACTCCTCAGATCTCATTTAAAAATTTCCCTTCTTTTCTTAAACCTGTACTCTCTAGTTCTAAACTTGGGGAAAAATAAAGATTTTATCCGTCTCATCTGTGCCCCTAATAATTTTATAAACCTGTATAAAATCACCCTTCAACCTCCTCTGTTTTAATGAGAGTCTATTTAACCTCTCCTTATAATTACAGCCTTTCATTCCAGGCAACATCTTGGCGAATCTTGTCTGCACTCTTTCTATCACCACCACAGTTGACCAGAATTGTACACAGTACTTTAAGTGTGGTCTAACCAATTGCCACATGACTTCTGAAGTCTTATCCTTCAGTGTTCTCTACTGTTGAGATCTACTCAATTGATCCTTTTCTCCAGCAACACATACAAAATGCTAGAGGAACTCATCAGTTTGGGCAGTTTCCAGTGGAAATGAACAGACAGTTGATGTTTCAGACTGAGAGTTTGTCACAGGGAAGCAGGTTCATGGGTTCAGTAACTGAGATATAAGACACCAGGCACATCAACCATTAATCCACAGACTAACAATAAAATACTCAACCAAACATCCAAGGCAAATGTACACTCATCCGTGCCAATGCAAGCCACAAATACTTTGACACCAAACACGCAGCTACACTCCAAACTCAACAGGTACTTCATTTCATCTCCCCAAGTTGCACAACTACTAAACTAAACATTCAACAGATACTTAACTAGGTGTGCGTGTGGGTTTTCCTATATCTGCAGCATGCTTTCCCAATGGCTGTAACTTCAGTGTGAAGAGGAACCTCTGGAGATAAAGGAAAAGCGAGCAAGTCTCTCACATGTGCTATTCTTACACCCCTGAGGAGCCTAGAATCAGACACCGGTGTCCTGGGAAGCAAGGCAACCAATGGGAAAGAGCTGCAGCATCCTTCAAATAGGCCAATCAACAATCAGTACAGTAGAGGCTGCTTTTGACCAGCAAGTAAATTAGCCCTTCACATTACAGAATTCCTCCAGCATTTGGAGTGTTTTGCTTTGGATTACCAGCATCTGTAGAATCTTTGGTGTTTATAATCATTGTCCTTGTCCTTTTACCTAATCCAGCAATGCTGTGGTGTAAGTTCTGGCATGCCAGCCATGCTGAACTGACTTATTTCATATGAACCAATGCAGATATAACCATAACCTGATTAATGTTTTCAACATATGCATCTGAATGGAGGAATATGTTAGCCTATTTAGTTTATTTGAATTGATTTTGAAATGCCAGATTAATATTTTAATAACATTTTGATTACTTTATAACTTGTACAACAGGGCAAAGTGTGTGGTCTCTGTGGAAACTTCAATGGTAAGACTGACGATGACCAAAGAACAAAATCTAACTTTGAAGCAAGTAATCCCATTGAGTTTGGAAACAGTTGGAAAACTACAGAATCGTGTCCCAGTTCACTGAATCAAAGTTTTCCTTGTGAGGACAATCCATTTTGTGCTGCGTGGGCAGAAAAAAAATGTTCCATTATTAAAAATGCAGATGGAATCTTTCAACAATGTCACAATAAGGTAAAACACTGTTCTAAATTTACTCTTCACATTTCAACAATTTGTTCCTGCAGCTTATAGCTTTTGCATAACTTCAGTGAAAGTAAATTTCTGTGCATTAACCATTCTCTAAGCATCGCAGAGAGAAAGTGGAATGCACTATCATAAGACATGGTGAAATAAGACATAATAAATTTAAGAGGCTTTTAGACAGGCATATAAAGATATGGACCTTGAGCAAAAAGGATTAATGAAGATAGGCAAAAAGGTTAACATGGATCTGGTGGGCCAAGCTGCCTGTTCCTTGTGCAGTATGACTTTTTAATACTAAGATGAATGGAAATAGTCATCCCACCATTTCAGGTTCCCCTTCCATAATCTGCTCATTGACATACAGATACAAATATGTGATTTGGCTCTATTATTTTCATTGTCTTTACAACCTAGCCATCTCTAACTGGAATAGAGGAGAGGATAAGGTAACAGCTCTTAACATTAAGATAGTTTTATACTGAGTTTACTACTGCATGTGGTGGGTCAGGAATGGTCAAATGGGATACCTTCAGAAATCTAGATCTCTGCTGAATGGGAAATAAGGAGGTCATATTGAATAGAGGCCAATCGCTGCCAGCCCAAGAGCTCTCTGGAAGATTTCCTCAGTGCATATTCTACCCAAATCATCTCCTGTGCATCTGTAAACAAAAGTATTATTAAGGTTGTTCCTCACATTTAAAATAAATATTTTTTAAAGTATCAATTTGGTTTCTGATTTTCTGACTCTTTAACAGGTTGACCCTGACCCATACTATGAAGCTTGTCTTGAAGAAGCTTGTGCCTGTGATAAGGAGGGGAAGTATCTGGGATTCTGTACTGCTGTAGCAGTGTATGCAGAGGCTTGCAATCAAGTTGATGTTTGTGTTCGCTGGAGAACACCTGAACGATGTCGTAAGTCTATTAGTTTCATGGAAATTTTCATTTAAACTACAACAAAACTCCACTATTCCGCCATCCATTCTAAATTCCCAAGGGTTCAGCATCTGACTCATCAGCTAATATTTGTTCATTTGCCATATTCCACCTTTTGTGCTTCTTTCCATTCTCCCTGTCCTATTTCCTACGATCCACATCCACACACTGTGGCCTTCTCATGCACCAATCTCTGTTTCCACTCTTCCCATCCACACATTGGGTTTTGGTTCCCTTTCTCATGTTCATTTACCAGGTTCCTAGTTCACATATTTTCTTTGAACTCCTCTGGGTCTGAGGGCCACACTTGCTTGGGTCAACTTCCCATGTTCTTTTTAAATTTATTGGGTTCACTGTAATATTAATTTATAACATCTTAAAAAATAAATAGAAGTATACTGTATAAATAAAATACTTCCAATGGCACAGAAAATCTGCTATTTGTCATGACCAACATCTTTGAGGTGCTGGATTAATGGAAGTTTATTATATCCTATACTTGCAGGAAAGCTTTTCGGATTAAGTTGAAGTTACATAGTTCACTGAAGATGAATGCTAATGGTTAAAATGATCACATAATAGTAATTTCTGACACTTACTTTTATAAGACTGATTTAGTTTGCTAGTACATGCTAAGAAAGCAAATCTGGAGGTCTGAAACTTGTTGACACACTGAATTTGCTGCAAAGATGGATTCCTTGTTGTATTCAGTAGCAGTTCCCCAATAGTTACTGATCTTCTCCTGATCTTCTTCCACTTTAGATCTGGTGAAGAGACAGTGAGTCCATTCATAAGACCCTAAGCCCATGAGACACAGGAACAGAATTAGGCCACTTGGCCTATCGAATATGCTCTGCATAGTCATGGCTGTTTTATTATCCCCATTTTCTTACCTTCTCCTCAATCTCTGAAACCCTTACGTATCAATAACCTATCAACCTATGCTTTATATATACCCAATGACTTGACTTCCAAAGCCATGTGTGGCAATAAATTCCACAGATGCACCAAGCCTTGAATAAGTAAATTCTTCCTCATCTCTATTCTAAGGGGAAGTCCTTGTATTTAGAGACAGCGGTCTCTGGTCCTAGACTTCCCCTCTATTGGAAACATCCTGTCAATGCCCATTCTCTCTACACCTTTCCGTACCCGATAAGAGATCCCTCCTCATTCTTCAAATTCCAGCAAGTACTGGCCCAGAACTATCAAACACTCCTCATATTATTAACCATTGCATTCTCAAGATCATTCTAGTGCACTTTCCAGAAAGTGCCATAAGGGTTTTAAAACAAAAAGTTCATACCATTTTAAAAGTTCTTTCCCACGGGCAGTTAATCAGATCAACCATTCTAGTAACCTCTTCCACCTCTATATATGACCTCATTCGCTGCACTGTGAGCATTTTGAACCACTTTTTATAATGCTGTTTACATTTAAATACATAATAGTATACATGTATTTTGCACATTTTATTCCATATCTGTACTTCCAACTTTATTTTTATATACATATTTGCTCTAGATAATTTGTTAATTGTTGTTTTTGTTGCATGTTGGGCCAACACACCACAGAAAATTCCTAATACATTTAAATATATATGGTGAATGAAGTTGTTCCTAGATCCTTGATCCTCTGGACTCTCCAATATCATCATATTACTTCTTAGATTAAGAGCCCAAAACTGCTCACAATACTCCAAATGCAGTCTGACCAACGGACCCATGCCTCAGCATTACATCCCTGCTTGCTTTTATGCTGTATTCAAGTCCTCCCAAAATGAATGCTAACATTACATTGTTCCTGCAAGATAGCCTTCAGGGAATCCTGAACTAAGACTTCCTAGTCAGACACAGAATCGGAATCAAGTTTATTAGCACTGACATATGTTATTAATTTTTGCATCAGCAATACAATGTAGTAGATAAATTATGATAAAAAGATATGTTAAAATTAACTAAGTTGTGCAAAAATAGTGAAGTAGTGTACTTGGGTTCATTGGTCGTTTAAAAATCTATGTCGGAGGGGAAGTAGCTGCTCCTAAAATATTGAGTGCATGTCTTCAGGCTTCTGTACCTTCCCTCTTTTAATAGTAATTAGAAGAGGGCACATCCTGGGTGGAGTGAGTCATTAATGATGTATGTTACCGTTTTAAGGCATCATCTTTTGAAGGTGTACTTGACGGGATGGGGAGGCTAGAACCCATGATGGAGTTGGTTGATTATGCAACCCTCTGCAGCTTTTCTCAACCAGTGCTGTGACCCTTCCATATCAAACGGTGATGCAACCAGTAAGAATGCTCTCCATGGTACATCTGTAGAAATTTGCTAATCTTTGGTGACATACCAAATGTCCTCATACTTCTAACAAAATATAGTCACTAGGGTGCCATTTTTGTAATTACATCAATATGATGAGTCCAGGATAGATTTTCAGAGATGTTAACATCTAGGAACTTGAAATTACTCACCCTTTCCATTGCTTACCCATTGACTGGGGTATGTTCTCTTGTCTTCCCTTTCCTGAAGTTCACAATGAATTATTTGATTTTACTGATGTTGAGTGAACGGTTGTTGTTGCAAGACAATTCAACCAGCCAATCTAACTCATTCCTGTACGCCTCCTCATCAGCATCAGAGATTATGTCAACAACAGTTGTGTCATCGGCAAATTTATAGATGGTGTTTGCGCTGTGCATAGTCACACTGAGAGTGTAGAGAGAGTAGAGCAGCGGGCTAAGCACATGTCCTTGAGTTGCATTAGTGTGCCAGTTTTGATGGTCAGTGAGGAGGAGATGTTATTTCTGATCCACACTGACTGTTGTCTCCAGATAAGGGAGTCAAGAATTCAGTTGCAGAGGGAGATACAGAGTCACAGATTTTGAAGCTTATTGATTAGTACTGAGGGAAGATGGTGTTGAACATTGAGATGTAATCAATAAACAGCAGCTTGGCGTAGGTATTGCTGTTGTCCAAGTGTTCTCAGGCCAAGTGGAGAGCCAATGAGATTGCACCTGCTGTAAATTTATTGTGGTGTAGGCAAATTACAGTGAATCCAGGTCCTTGCTTAGGCAGGAGTTAATTCTGGCCATGCTGTGCCTCACAAAGCACTTCATCATACTGGATGTGAGTCCAACTGGACAAAAGTTGTTGAGGCAGCTCAATCTGCTTTTCTTGGTCATTGGTATGATTAGTGCCCTTTTGAAGCAGGTAGGAATCTGAAAGACTAAAATATGCTTGAACACTCCAACTGGTTGGTTGGCTCTTTGCACCTCCAATTTCTGAATTTGCTCCCTGTTTAGAAACTAGTAGTTTCTTCTAACATAGTGCATGATCTTACACTCTCCTACATTCTATTCCATCTGCTACTTCCTTACCCTTTCTCCTAATCTGTTCAAGTCGTTTTGTAGACTCTTTGCTTTCTCAATACCGTCTGCAGGTCCCAAAACTAATCCCTGAGGAACACTACCGGTCACCAGCAGCCTACCAGAAAAGGTCCACATTTTCCCCACTCTTTGCCTCCTGCCAGTCAGCCAATCTCTGTCCATGCAATTATATCTTTCCTATAATCCCATGGCTCTTATGTGTGGCACCTTGTCAAAGGCCTTCTGAAAATCCAAGTAAGCAACATCTACTAACTCATTTATCTATCCTGCCTGTTATTTATGAAAAGAAATCCAACAGATTTGTCAGGCAAGATTTCCTCTAAAGGAAACAATGCTGACTTGGCTTATTTTATCATATGCCTCCAAGTACACAGAAACCTCATTCTTAATAATGGTCTCTAATATCTCACCAACCATTGAAGATAACTGACTTATAATTTCCTGTCTTTTGCCTTCCTCCCTTCTTAAGGAGTGGAGTGACACTTGCAATTTTTGAGTCCTCTGGAACCATTTCAGAATCTAGTGAATCGTGAAAATTATTTGCCTGGAGAGGACTGGTTGCAAAGTGTATAATGAAAGATAAGGTTATATTGAATTAATTATGCTAATGTTTCTAATTGTTTAAAAGTGTTCTTTAGTGTTTTCATTTTTTAAATTTTAATTTGTTAGATTTATTTTCTGTTGCCCCAGCCATGCAATGACATTATAAAGCTCAGGGAGTCACTAAGTTGGAGCAAGATGCCTTTAGTCAGTAAAGCTAAAAGATTTATGTTAAATTACCATATAAGTCATTAGCTAGTGTGGATACCCTACTGCTGGTGGCAAATTTCTGGAACTGATATATTTTAAAATACTTCTTTAAAGTATGTTTTCTTACCATCTCTATGTGTGTGTGATTCTTGGAATGCTGAATGTTTTGTATCAGACTCTTGGACTGTGGCGTCCAGTTTTAATTTACGTTAACTGGTACACAGACCTGCACCATGAGACATATTTCATGGAAAGGTCTTGAAAAAGTGGTAACTATTTCTATTCTATTTCAGTGTTGTTTGGATTATGGCATAAATCAAACCTTTTTAATCACTTGGTGGTGAATAAATTACTGACAATAATGTACTAACTCCTTTCATTTTACATTGCAGCTGTATACTGTGACTATTATAATGGCGGCAATGAATGCACCTGGCACTACCAGCCATGTGGAACATTAACAGTTAAAACATGTTCTGATCATTCAGTTCGAAAAAAACTTTCTGCAGTTCTTGAAGGTAGGCTTATTTTATAATTTTACCATAGTTTAGATGTTTTGGGGGAATTCTACTTGTTTCCTTTATGTTTGTGCTACTTTTAACCAAACTTTTAACCTAGTTTTCCGATACTGCTAATATTTCTCTGCTAAGTCACACACAAGGTTTAAGGTTCAGTGCCTTGTTACGCTGTGGCATTAGTTCAGATCAGCACTGAGGGGATAGGCATTGATTTAATTCTCTGTTGATTTTTACATGGATTGATCATTCATGTTTTCCATTCATGAATTATGTTAGTTCTTTTTCTGGGAGTGTTGGGAAGTTGAAATTTATTGCCAATTCCTTCTGCTACTAATGTATGTTTAGAATTAATCAGACAAGGAAGCAGCCTGAAGTGTAGGCCAGATTGGTATAAGGAAAGCCAGAGCCTTTTTTTGCCATAAGCAGTTCACCTTTATTAAAATAAAATCCATGAAAGAAAGATAGGGACAGAATTAACATTAGAAGTAAATCAGAAGATCTGCTCAGTGCATCACTTATCCATGAACAACTGGGCTCTGTCATGACACTAGCAAGGAAGGACAATCTTCCTCAATTCTCAGAATGGGATATCTGCTCTTCAAGCTTCTACCCAGATAATGTGGCATTTCCAGCAAACCAATTAAAGTCAGATATAAAAAAGCCACAGGGGATAGAAGGATAGCATGCAAATCAAAAATATAAATGAGAATTGCTTAATTTTCTGGTTTAAATGTGTGGGACATCTTGTTTCCGTGTGTATTCCTGTTTTAATATATTTAATTTCTTTGTAAAATACTTCTTAAAGTAAGTAGTATTTTCAAATAGGTTTATACTATCTGTACTGGCAATATGGTCAGTATTATTGACCATCCCTAATTGGTTTTGAGAAGGCTGCTTGAAACACTGCAGTCCTGCAGGTGAAATTACTGCCACAGTGCCGTTGAGATTCAAGTTCCAGCAATATAAGTTAGGATGGTATACAACTTGAAAGAAACCTTAGAATGGTGGTTTTCCCATGAACCTGCTTTCCTTATCCTTCTTGACTGTATATTTTGGGAGGTGTTGTCAGAATAACTGAGACAGAGGCCTACAATACATATTGGAAGATGTTACAAACTGCAGCCATTCAGTCAGTGGTGATGGGAATGCATGTGGCAGGCTGCCAGCTAAGCAGGTTTCTTTGTCCTGGAAATTGTCATATTTCTTCAGCGATATTGGACCTGGAGTAAAAGCTTAGGATGTGAATCTTTTGCCTCAGTATACCAAACTTCTTTCCTGCTCTTGTAACCTCAGTAATTATGTGACTGGTCGAGTTAAGTTTGATTTTTTATTCCAAGAGTCCAGCCAGTAAGTTAAGTACTGTGGTATAATTATATAAAATCATGAATTAATCCATTGATAATCTACTAATAAATGTTTAACACTGAATAAATTTAATTTTTTGTATTAATTAGGCTGCTATCCAAAGTGCCCAGAGACGGCTCCTTATCTGGATGAAAATAACATGAAATGTGTCAAGCAAGAAGAGTGTACCTGTTACTTCAACGGTCAAATATATAATGCAAATGATACCATAACTAATTGTGGACACTGGTAAGGTACTTCCGTAGTTATTAATCTGAAATGAAATGTTGGGATGTCCAAAACAAAGCAATTTTTTCCCCCAGGTATATTAAAATGTGAAACAGGCTATCCTAAGGCAGAGCCTAGATGTATATCAAGTATTGCTGGATGAAAATGTCTGGATAAGAAGAATGTGATGATATATTAATAGGTTAGATTAAGGAAATGCATTGAAAAGAAATTACTATGGCCCAAAAATTTGCTTAAATACCCTGCTTCTGTGCAGCAAATACTGTTTAACAGAGTATTAAAGTTGCAAGTTGTCTGTTATTATGAGAAATTTCTTAAAATTAAAAATCCATGTACTTCAAACAGACCTTCATTAAGAATACTGGAAGTAACTTGGTGATCTTACATTCTTACTATTAGAGTTAAATTGGGCATCTATAATGAAAGAGTAAGTTGAATTTTAAGATCTTTCATGAAAATTAAGGTTTCATGGAAATTGTTAGCTGGTAGTGGGTTGAAGGGCTTTGCTCATGATTTGCTCCAAACTGATAAAAAGTCATGTATTATTTTTTTAACCTAAATGCCTTACCAAGTTGAATCTTCTGTCACTGACATGGGAACCAGAGAGATTTCTTTTTACAAATTGTCACGTTAATTAGAAGTCATGTCTTCAATCAATACATGAAGTATCACCTTCTTTGCATTGCCTTGAAAATTGTTCATTTGTACCTTTATCTTTCTGCCTTAGTTCTTTTCTACCTTTTGGGTATTTGTTATTTCTGAAGAAAACATCTACTGCATGGTTTAATCTTTTACTAAGGGTCCATAAAACTGGCCCATAAAAATCAGACTGGTTCAGCAATAGACAGCATATTTCTTATGTAATCATTACTACTTGTAAAATAGCAAAAGCAATGTCTTCATGAACTAAAACTGAAATAACTTAAGTTATCAATAAACATTAAGCTAGGTAGAGTAGGTCAAACTAATATAAAGCAATGGAAATGCTGGAACAATGGAAAAGATCTTGAGAGGCAGGATTAATGAACATTTCTTTGGAGAGGCATAATATGATCAGGAATAGTCAGCATGGCTTTGCCAAAGGCAGGTCGTGCCTTATGAGCTTGATGAATTTTTTGAGGAAGTGACTAAACACATTGATGAAGGTAGAGCAGTAGGTGAAGTGTATATGGATTTCAGCAAGTCATTTGATAAGGTATCCCATGCAAGGCTTATTGAGAAAGTAAGGAGGCATGGGATCCAATGGGACAATGCTTTGTGAATCCAGAACTGGCTTGCCCACAGAAGGCAAAGAGTAGTTGTAGATGGGTCATATTCTGCATGGGGGTCAGGACCAGTGGTGTGCCTCAGGGATCTGTTCTGGAACCCTTACTCTTTGTGATTTTTATAAATGAACTGGATGAGGAAGTGGAGGGATGAGTTAGTTAATTTTCTGATGACACAAATGTTGGGGGTGTTGTGGATAGTGTGGAGGGCTGTCAGAAGTTATAGGATGCAAAACTCGGCTGAGAAGTGTCAGATGGAGTTCAACGCATATAAGTGTGAGGTGGTTCATTTTGGTAGGTCAAATATGATGGTAGGACATAGTATTAATGGTAAGACTCTTGGCAGTGTGGAGGATCAGAGGGATCTTGGGGTCAGAGTCCATAGGATACTCAAAGCTGCTACGCAGGTTGACTCTGTGGTTAAGAAGGCATACGGTGCATTGGCCTTAATCAATCGTGGAACTCGAGAGTAATGCTGCAGGTATGTAGAGCGCTGGACAGACCCCACTTGGAGTACTGTGTTCAGGAACTCACTACAGGAAGGATGTGGAAGCCATTGGAAGGGTGCAGAGGAGATTTACAAGGATGTTGCCTGGATTGGGGATCATGCTTTATGAGAACAGGTTGAGTGAACTTGGCCTTTTCTCCTTGGAGTGATGAAGGATGAGAGGTGACTTGATAGAGGTGTATCAGATAACGAGAGGCATTGATCACATGGATAGTCAGAGGCTTTTTACCAAAACTGAAATGGCTAGCAGGAGAGGGCACAGTTTTAAGGTGTTTGGAAGTAGGTACAGAGGAGATGTCAGGGGTAAGTTTTTAGCTCAGAGAGTGGTGAGTGCGTGGAATGGGCTGCCGGCAACGGTGGTGGAAGCGGATACAATAGGGTCTTTTAAGAGACTCCTGGATAGATAATTGGAGCTTAGAAAAATAGAGGGCTATGGGCAACCCTAGGTAATTTCTAAGGTAAGGACATGTTCGGCACAGCTTTGTGGGTTGAAGGGCCTGTATTGTGCTGGAGGTTTTCCAGGTTTCTGGAGGTCAGTGTGTCTGTAATCCACTGTGCAGGTGATTGACATTTACTGCTTCACAAGAGCCCTGTTAGCCAGCCTGGCCTGCTTCCACCTCTCACAACAGTGGAAATGAGTAAATGTATGACTACTGTCATTAACTGATTCACTCTCTTTGTTTTGAATGTGTAATAATTAAAAAGTTCCACAACATTATAACTAAGGACATGATCAGAATAATATATCCTCTCATTTTAAAATTAATATCTTATTTGAAATTGTTTTTAACTATCTTGAATTAAAAATTGTAGTTAAAACATAGAAAAGGTTTGTGAAACTATCCTGAAATCCAACACATCAAGAGCTTCTTTCACCTCCCATGTCAGATTTTTTTCACTATTTCCTCAGGAGATGTTAGAATGGCAATTGCATCTTAAACAATTTGATATGCGCTCAACATATCTTACTATTTTAAAGTGGTTTGATTATGCCATTAATAGATAAAATAGTTTAAAATAAAGTAATTTGGCCTCCTGGGAATATTGGAAATAATTCATCGTGATTGATGAAAATAATATAAGTTCTGGGTGTTAAGATACAAAAACTATTCAGGACAATTTAAAAAAGTCACAAAATAATTCTCACTAGTCTCATCACTTTATGCATGTATAGTGGCCAAATTGTATCCTGAAGTGCTGTGGGTTTTGCACTGGCCACAATATAAGTGAAAATGTTGCAAAACAAAATCAAACTATCCTGTCTGTTGGAATAATGTACTCGTTAAAGGATGTTGGTTCTTTGCGTATTAGCTTAAAATAATTTTATTAATTAAAAATGTAATTTATTTTTAGGTATAGCTAGGTAGGTGTGCAAAAATGCTTATATCTTCCTCACTGATTAATGAAACAGGGTTGAATATATAATTCTGCTCCATTTATCTGTTTTATAAATATACAAGGCTGCAATATCTCTTTGGCTTAATGATGACTGTAGATGATATGGAAGCTCTAGAGAGAATTTTTTGCATTGATTTCTCCAAAAAAATCTATTATCTAAAACTCAACAAATCATTTCATATTTTACAGCAAATGCACCAAAGGAAAGGTCGAATGTGGTGAGTAAATTTTCCCTTTCAACAACGAACTTAGTAGAATAAATCCATAGAAATAAAGAATTAACGGGTATTTAGGCTGATATTTCATCTGACTCTTTGTTAAATGAATTATTGATAACTCAAGTAATTTACAGAGTGCTTTTTAGCATCAGAAGTTGATTTCAATGCAAAGCAAAAAACTTCAGATGCTGAAATCTAAACCTGGAAAAAACAAATGCTGAGAAGAACAGGTTAGGCGGGATGTGTAAAGAGTGCTAACCTTTCACCCGGATATCCTTGATCAGGACTAGATAAAAGGTCATCAAAGAAATTTATTGCTGTTTCCTCCACAGATGTCACCCAACCTTCTGAATATTTAAACACAGAGCAAATCTGGAGATATATTTAATAAGATTACTTACTAACTGTTATGGTAACATGACAAAATGACAATGGAATATTGTTGCGATCTTGATGGGATCAATACGATTTCACTTTACCACATGTTCATCAATAGCTTCATAACGTCATTAGTTAAGATACTATAAAGTTAAAAATGTTCTAACTTTTAAATTCCAGTTAATCTCCAGATGACTATATTTAAGGGCACAGTGTCATAGTTATTTTATAATTATTTCCTAAATATCTCTGTGGCACAAAATAAAGTGTTTACTGATTTGATTACTTTTTAGAAACCATTATTGTACTTTTCTAATTGTGATTATATTCTTTTTTAGAAATTACGACGACGACGACGACTACACCAACAACGGCATCAACAACACCAACCACAACACCAACATCAACTCCAACTACAACATCAACAACAACTACAACAACATCAACGACTCCAACAACAACATCAACACCAAGCACAACTCCAACCACAACACCAACCACAACACCAACAACAACTCCAACCACAACACCAACAACAACTCCATCCACAACACCAACCACAACATCAACAACTCCAACCACAACACCAACAACAACTCCATCCACAACACCAACCACAACATCAACAACAACCACAACAACATCAACACCAAGCACAACTCCAACCACAACACCAACCACAACACCAACAACAACTCCATCTACAACACCAACCACAACATCAACAACAACCACAACAACATCAACACCAAGCACAACACCAACCACAACTCCAACCACAACACCAACATCAACTCCAACTACAACATCAACGACTCCAACAACAACATCAACACCAACCACAACTCCAACCACAACTCCAACCACAACACCAACCACAACACCAACAACAACTCCATCCACAACACCAACCACAACATTAACACCAACCACAACACCAACAACTCCATCCACAACACCAACCACAACATCAACAACAACCACAACATCAACACCAAGCACAACACCAACCACAACACCAACAACAACTCCAACCACCACACCAAGCACAACACCAACCACAACTCCATCCACAACACCAACCACAACATCAACAACAACCACAACAACATCAACACCAAGCACAACACCAACCACAACACCAACAACAACTCCATCCACAACACCAACCACAACATCAACAACAACCACAACATCAACACCAAGCACAACACCAACAACAACTCCAACCACCACACCAAGCACAACACCAACCACAACTCCATCCACAACACCAACCACAACATCAACAACAACCACAACAACATCAACACCAAGCACAACACCAACCACAACTCCAACCACAACACCAACAACAACTCCATCCACAACACCAACCACAACATCAACAACAACCACAACATCAACACCAAGCACAACACCAACCACAACTCCAACAACAACACCAACAACAACTCCAACCACCACACCAAGCACAACACCAACCACAACTCCAACCACAACACCAACAACAACCACAACAACATCAACACCAAGCACAACACCAACAACAACCACAACAACATCAACACCAACCACAACACCAACCACAACATCAACACCAAGCACAACACCAACCACAACACCAACAACAAGTCCAACCACAACTCCATCCACAACATCAACAACAACCACAACAACATCAACAGCAAGCACCACACCAACAACATCTCCAACCACAACATCAACAACAACCACAACATCAACACCAAGCACAACACCAACCACAACACTAAGCACAACACCAACAACAACATCAACAACAACCACAACAACATCAACACCAAGCACAACACCAAACACAACACTAAGCACAACACCAACAACAACATCAACAACAACCACAACAACATCAACACCAAGCACAACACCAACCACAACTCCAACCACAACACCAACCACAACATCAACAACAACAACCACAACATCAACAACTACCACAACTACAACATCGACTCCAACAACAACTCCAACTATAACACCAACAGGAACTCAAACAACATCAACAACTCCAACCACAACACCAACCACAACATCAACACCAAGCACAACACCAACCACAACACCAACAACAAGTCCAACCACAACTCCATCCACAACACCAACCACAACATCAACAACAACCACAACAACATCAACACCAAGCACCACACCAACAACATCTCCAACCACAACACGAACCACAACATCAACTCCAACCACAACACCAACCACAACATCAACAACAACCACAACATCAACACCAACAATAACACCAACCACAACACCAACAACAACTCCAACAACAACATCAACAACAACAACCACAACATCAACAACTACCACAACTACAACATCGACTCCAACAACAACTCCAACTATAACACCAACAGGAACGCAAACAACATCAACAACACCAACCACAACATCAACAACAACCACAACTACAACAACATCAACACTAACAACAACACCAACAACAACATGTAAGTCTGGGTGAAAAGTGCATGTATATGTGGGAGGAAACACAGTGATGGACAGGGGTATTGGCAACAGCAGAACAGTTTGTATATCTGTTGAACGTGATACAGTTCCAAGTGTACCCTTGCATGAACCTCAGGTGTGCATAGATAGATAGATAGATAGATAGATACTTTATTCATCCCCATGGGGAAATTCAACTTTTTTTTTCCAATGTCCCATACACTTGTTGTAGCAAAACTAATTACATACAATACTTAACTCAGTAAAAAAAATATGATATGCATCTAAATCACTATCTCAAAAAGCATTAATAATAGCTTTTAAAAAGTTCTTAAGTCCTGGCGGTTGAATTGTAAAGCCTAATGGCATTGGGGAGTATTGACCTCTTCATCCTGTCTGAGGAGCATTGCATCGATAGTAACCTGTCGCTGAAACTGCTTCTCTGTCTCTGGATGGTGCTATGTAGAGGATGTTCAGAGTTTTCCATAATTGACCGTAGCCTACTCAGTGCCCTTCGCTCAGCTACCGATGTTAAACTCTCCAGTACTTTGCCCACGACAGAGCCCGCCTTCCTTACCAGCTTATTAAGATGTGAGGCGTCCCTCTTCTTAATGCTTCCTCCCCAACACGCCACCACAAAGAAGAGGGCGCTCTCCACAACTGACCTATAGAACATCTTCAGCATCTCACTACAGACATTGAATGACGCCAACCTTCTAAGGAAGTACAGTCGACTCTGTGCCTTCCTGCACAAGGCATCTGTGTTGGCAGTCTAGTCTAGCTTCTCGTCTAACTGTACTCCCAGATACTTGTAGGTCTTAACCTGCTCCACACATTCTCCATTAATGATCACTGGCTCCATATGAGGCCTAGATCTCCTAAAGTCCACCACCATCTCCTTGGTCTTGGTGATATTGAGACGCAGGTAGTTTGAGTTGCACCAGATCACAAAGTCCTGTATCAGTTTCCTATACTCCTCCTCCTGTCCATTCCTGACACACCCCACTATGGCCGTGTCATCAGCGAACTTCTGCACACGGCAGGACTCCAAGTTATATTGGAAGTCTGATGTGTACAGGGTGAACAGGACCGGAGAGAGTACGGTTCCCTGTGGCGCTCCTGTGCTGCTGACCACCGTGTCAGACCTACAGTCTCCCAACCGCACATACTGAGGTCTATCTGTCAAGTAGTCCACTATCCAATCCACCATGTGAGAGTCTACTCCCATCTCCGTTAGTTTGTGCCTTAAGATCTTGGGCTGGATGGTGTAGTCTTTCCAAGTCTATTTTCTGCTTGATCCCCAAGATATTAGATTGCTGGTTTATCCAATGCTCAAGTCATTTCAACCTTAAAAATATTCAATAATTTAGACTCAATAGCAATCGAAAGTTTCAGAAGTTCACTAACCTCTCCAAAAAATCTCCAACCTGAATTTGTGACTCTTTATTTAAAGTTGTGTCCTCTTGTTTAGATCCACAAAGAGGGAAACATCTGCCATATCACCCCCACCCCTGAATTAAATTTGCTTCAAAGTGATTACCTTTAATTTTTCTATACTTTAACAATGTACATGCTGTGCCACCTGTACCCTGCTTGTTAATGCAAATATCTAATTAGCCAATCATGTGACAGTACTCAATGCACAAAAGCATGCAGAATTGGTCAAGAGGTTCAAATGTCTGACTGTGGAGTATGAGTCGGTGTATTGTCTGAGAAAAACCATTCTGGAAGATAAATTGATGAATATTATTACCTAACTTGCACATTGAATGACAAGTCTAGAGAACTGTATAGAAGATGGTGCACCAGTCAGTACTCCAACGGTTATGCATTGTTTCTGCCTCCAAGCCAAGGGTTGAAATGGCAGACATACACCTAATCACATGTGTTTGTTCCCTGCTACCTTCACTGCTTTCCTCTGCCACCTGTCTGAACAATAAAGTTGAGGGTTTGATGTGTGGTGCTATGAGTGTGTTTCTGCAAATAGAAGATGAGATCCTGTAAGCAATTTGAAAGGCATATGATCTGATAGCTTTCCTATGGGGGGTGGTGTATGACACACAAGTAAGGGAAATCTTGTTGCAACTTTATGGAGCTGTGCTAAGAAAACATACAGAATGTCGTGTTTAAATCCTCCTCTTGTGAGTTAGCAACTTGCTTTAGTGGAATATCTCACTGTTCAGAAAATAAAACAACCTGTTGATATTCAGCATCTATATGTTCCTGGATAACAGCTGGTAGATCACATGTTATTTCCCTTTCCTCCTAGAGTATTGCCAGTGCCCAAGTATAGTACCCCATTGGTTATTTAGGTAAATTTCTGTGTAATGAGAACATTAAGATGCTCCCCATTTGAGCTTCCTGCTGTCACATAAAGGTCAAACTTCCTTAGGATCAATAATGAAAAGGTTCTTCAGTGCATTCATCACTTCCACTTAGACTAAAACAGTGAGCAACAAGTCTGAAGCTCTAATGCCAAGTCCTGCGACAGTAGATGATTTATATTATGGTAACTGATTTCCTGACTTTCTGTTTCTGCTGGTTGCCTGTCTCTAACCATACCCATGCCATGAGATTTTTCTCACAATAACATTTTATATGCTATCTTACTGAATGTCTTTCAGAAATCAAAATATGCCACATCCTCTGGATCCTCTTTATCCACCATACTTGTCATACTGAAATTCCTTCTTCAAATAACATTATACATTCTCTTTGCTGATCCATTCTTGAGAATGAGCGCATTGTCTAGGCTGACATTTCTGTGCTGCTGAGACCATCTCTGGGTTAAGAATGCTTGTTTTCTGGACACTCCAACATATGAGTGAACTTTTATAATATTATTAAATATAAGATAATGGAGCAGAATTAGGCCATTTGACCCACTGAGTCTGCTCTGCCATTTCATCGTGGTTGATCCAATGTTCCGACCACCTGACCACAGCGACTTTCCTCTGTTAGTTCATCCCCCCCCCCCCCCCTTGAAGGTATACCTGTTGCTGAGGGGAATGGCCACAGGGGTTCTCTGCACTGCCTCATTAAGCCCCTTCCCCATCCTGACTGTCACCCAGTTTCCTGTATCCTGCACCTTGGGTGTAACTACCTCTATATATGTTGTATCTATCACCCCTTCAGCCTCCTGACTTATCTGAATTCAGATAATTCCAGCTCCAACTCCTTAACGCAGTTTGTTAGGAGCTGCATCTGGATGCACTTCTCACAGTTGTAGTTGTCAGAGTCACTGGAGGTCTCCTTGCCTTTCCTCATATCATAAGAGGAGCATTTCTCTATCCTCTCTGTCATCTCTATAAATATGATATGCATGTTTATACATTCATTTATATGAACAGCATAGCCAGATTCCCCTATCTCCAGCTTTAAGTAAATGATCTTTCTTATCATTCACATTTATTTTTGATGCCATTCATTGCAGTACTGTTGAAGTATGGTTACCATATCAAGTGGTGTCTTTTGATGTCTATAAAAACAGAACCTGCTCCTTGCAGGATATATTCAATATTAAGAAATTGTGATCGCAAATTAATTGCAAGCCTGACTTCACAGTTAGAAAATAAAGATTTGCAAAGTAGGACAGGAGATTTCAGTTTGTTTAATTTTATGGCTATTTTTCGATTCTTGACAAATGCAAATGAACAAGTAACTTTCAAACATTAGAACAGTGGCTGCATTTCAGATGATCCTTCACTAGACCTAATACTTTTTCCATTTTGCTTTGCAGCAATTCCTTGTGCGGGTTATTGGTCATCTTGGAAAAATAGCAATGAACCCAATGCAACAAACAGAGAAGATCATGAATCACCAGAGGGTCTCTGTAATCCCAGTGATAGACCTAGTAATATACAATGTCAATCTGTTAGATCCCCAAACAAACCAACCTCTGAAACAAATAGCAATGTGAAATGTGGCTTGCCAGAAGGACTTACATGCATTCCATCATCCGATGAACCCATTTGCTCTGACTATGAAATTAGAGTATGTTGTGTCCTTTTCAGTACAACATCAACAACCACAACTCCAACCATCAGCTCAACAACTATTTCAACCACAACTCCAACAACTTCCCCAACAACTACAACAATCACCACACCAACCACAACACGTAAGTCTGGGTGAAAAGTGCATGTATATGTGGGAGGAAACACAATGATGGACAGGGATATTGGCAACAGCAGAACAGTTTGTATATCTGTTGAACGTGATACAGTGATCCAAGTGTACCCTTGCATGAATCTCAGTTGTGCATATGGTATGGTCTTTCCAAGTCTATTTTCTGCTTGATCCCCAAGATATTAGATTGCTGGTTTATCCAATGCTCAAGTCATTTCAACCTTAAAAATATTCAATAATTTAGACACAATAGCAATCGAAAGTTTCAGAAGTTCACTAACCTCTCCAAAAAATCTCCATCCTGAATTTGTGACTCTTTATTTAAAGTTGTGTCCTCTTGTTTGGATCGACAAAGAGGGAAACATCTGCCATATTACCCCCACCCCTGAATTAAATTTGCTTCAAAGTGATTACCTTTAATTTTTCTATACTTTAACAATGTACATGCGGTGCCACCTGTACCCTGCTTGTTAATGCAAATATCTAATTAGCCAATCATGTGACAGTACTCAATGCACAAAAGCATGCAGAATTGGTCAAGAGGTTCAAATGTCTGACTGTGGAGTATGAGTTGGTGTATTGTCTGAGAAAAACCATTCTGGAAGATAAATTGATGAATATTATTACCTAACTTGCACATTGAATGACAAGTCTAGAGAACTGTATAGAAGATGGTGCACCAGTCAGTACTCCAACGGTTATGCATTGTTTCTGCCTCCAAGCCAAGGGTTTAAATGGTAGACATACACCTAATCACATGTGTTTGTTCCCTGCTACCTTTACTGCATTCCTCTGCCACCTGTCTGAACAATAAAGTTGAGGGTTCGATGTGTGGTGCTATGAGTGTGTTTCTGCAAAAAGAAAATGAGATCCTGTAAGCAATTTGAAAGGCATATGATCTGATAGCTTTCCTATGGGGGGTGGTGTATGACACACAAGTAAGGGAAATCTTGTTGCAACTTTATGGAGCTGTGCTAAGAAAACATACAGAATGTTGTGTTTAAATCCTCCTCTTGTGAGTTAGCAACTTGCTTTAGTGGAATATCTCACTGTTCAGAAAATAAAACAACCTGTTGATATTCAGCATCTATATGTTCCTGGATAACAGCTGGTAGATCACATGTTATTTCCCTTTCCTCCTAGAGTATTGCCAGTGCCCAAGTATAGTACCCCATTGGTTATTTAGGTAAATTTCTGTGTAATGAGAACATTAAGATGCTCCCCATTTGAGCTTCCTGCTGTCACACAAAGGTCAAACTTCCTTAGGATCAATAATGAAAAGGTTCTTCAGTGCATTCATCACTTCCACTTAGACTAAAACAGTGAGCAACAAGTCTGAAGCTCTAATGCCAAGTCCTGCGACAGTAGATGATTTATATTATGGTAACTGATTTCCTGACTTTCTGTTTCTGCCGGTTGCCTGTCTCTAACCATACCCATGCCATGCGATTTTTCTCACAATAACATTTTATGTGCTATCTTACTGAATGTCTTTCAGAAATCAAAATATGCCACATCCTCTGGATCCTCTTTATCCACCATACTTGTCATACTGAAATTCCTTCTTCAAATAACATTATACATTTTCTTTGCTGATCCATTCTTGAGAATGAGCGCATTGTCTAGGCTGACATTTCTGTGCTGCTGAGACCATCTCTGGGTTAAGAATGCTTGTTTTCTGGACACTCCAACATATGAGTGAACTTTTATAATATTATTAAATATAAGATAATGGAGCAGAATTAGGCCATTTGACCCACTGAGTCTGCTCTGCCATTTCATCGTGGTTGATCCAATGTTCCGACCACCTGACCACAGCGACTTTCCTCTGTTAGTTCATCCCCCCCCCCCCCTTGAAGGTATACCTGTTGTTGAGGGGAATGGCCACTGGGGTTCTCTGCACTGCCTCCTTAAGCCCCTTCCCCATCCTGACTGTCACCCAGTTTCCTGTATCCTGCACCTTGGGTGTAACTACCTCTATATATCTTGTATCTATCACCCCTTCAGCCTCCCGACTTATCTGAATTCAGATAATTCCAGCTCCAACTCCTTAACGCAGTTTGTTAGGAGCTGCATCTGGATGCACTTCTCACAGTTGTAGTTGTCAGAGTCACTGGAGGTCTCCTTGCCTTTCCTCATATCATAAGAGGAGCATTTCTCTATCCTCTCTGTCATCTCTATAAATATGATATGCATGTTTATACATTCATTTATATGAACAGCATAGCCAGATTCCCCTATCTCCAGCTTTAAGTAAATGATCTTTCTTATCATTCACATTTATTTTTGATGCCATTCATTGCAGTACTGTTGAAGTATGGTTACCATATCAAGTGGTGTCTTTTGATGTCTATAAAAACAGAACCTGCTCCTTGCAGGATATATTCAATATTAAGAAATTGTGATCGCAAATTAATTGCAAGCCTGACTTCACAGTTAGAAAATAAAGATTTGCAAAGTAGGACAGGAGATTTCAGTTTGTTTAATTTTATGGCTATTTTTCGATTCTTGACAAATGCAAATGAACAAGTAACTTTCAAACATTAGAACAGTGGCTGCATTTCAGATGATCCTTCACTAGACCTAATACTTTTTCCATTTTGCTTTGCAGCAATTCCTTGTGCGGGTTATTGGTCATCTTGGAAAAATAGCAATGAACCCAATGCAACAAACAGAGAAGATCATGAATCACCAGAGGGTCTCTGTAATCCCAGTGATAGACCTAGTAATATACAATGTCAATCTGTTAGATCCCCAAACAAACCAACCTCTGAAACAAATAGCAATGTGAAATGTGGCTTGCCAGAAGGACTTACATGCATTCCATCATCCGATGAACCCATTTGCTCTGACTATGAAATTAGAGTATGTTGTGTCCTTTTCAGTACAACATCAACAACCACAACTCCAACCATCAGCTCAACAACTATTTCAACCACAACTCCAACAACTTCCCCAACAACTACAACAATCACCACACCAACCACAACACGTAAGTCTGGGTGAAAAGTGCATGTATATGTGGGAGGAAACACAATGATGGACAGGGATATTGGCAACAGCAGAACAGTTTGTATATCTGTTGAACGTGATACAGTGATCCAAGTGTACCCTTGCATGAATCTCAGTTGTGCATATGGTATGGTCTTTCCAAGTCTATTTTCTGCTTGATCCCCAAGATATTAGATTGCTGGTTTATCCAATGCTCAAGTCATTTCAACCTTAAAAATATTCAATAATTTAGACACAATAGCAATCGAAAGTTTCAGAAGTTCACTAACCTCTCCAAAAAATCTCCATCCTGAATTTGTGACTCTTTATTTAAAGTTGTGTCCTCTTGTTTGGATCGACAAAGAGGGAAACATCTGCCATATTACCCCCACCCCTGAATTAAATTTGCTTCAAAGTGATTACCTTTAATTTTTCTATACTTTAACAATGTACATGCGGTGCCACCTGTACCCTGCTTGTTAATGCAAATATCTAATTAGCCAATCATGTGACAGTACTCAATGCACAAAAGCATGCAGAATTGGTCAAGAGGTTCAAATGTCTGACTGTGGAGTATGAGTTGGTGTATTGTCTGAGAAAAACCATTCTGGAAGATAAATTGATGAATATTATTACCTAACTTGCACATTGAATGACAAGTCTAGAGAACTGTATAGAAGATGGTGCACCAGTCAGTACTCCAACGGTTATGCATTGTTTCTGCCTCCAAGCCAAGGGTTGAAATGGCAGACATACACCTAATCACATGTGTTTGTTCCCTGCTACCTTCACTGCTTTCCTCTACCACCTGTCTGAACAATAAAGTTGAGGGTTCGATGTGTGGTGCTATGAGTGTGTTTCTGCAAAAAGAAGATGAGATCCTGTAAGCAATTTGAAAGGCATATGATCTCATAGCTTTCCTATGGGGGGTGGTGTATGACACACAAGTAAGGGAAATCTTGTTGCAACTTTATGGAGCTGTGCTAAGAAAACATACAGAATGTCGTGTTTAAATCCTCCTCTTGTGAGTTAGCAACTTGCTTTAGTGGAATATCTCACTGTTCAGAAAATAAAACAACCTGTTGATATTCAGCATCTGTATGTTCCTGGATAACAGCTGGTAGATCACATGTTATTTCCCTTCCCTTCTAGAGTATTGCCAGTGCCCAAGTATAGTACCCCATTGGTTATTTAGGTAAATTTCTGTGTAATGAGAACATTAAGATGCTCCCCATTTGAGCTTCCTGCTGTCACACAAAGGTCAAACTTCCTTAGGATCAATAATGAAAAGGTTCTTCAGTGCATTCATCACTTCCACTTAGACTAAAACAGTGAGCAACAAGTCTGAAGCTCTAATGCCAAGTCCTGCGACAGTAGATGATTTATATTATGGTAACTGATTTCCTGACTTTCTGTTTCTGCCGGTTGCCTGTCTCTAACCATACCCGTGCCATGAGATTTTTCTCACAATAACATTTTATGTGCTATCTTACTGAATGACTTTCAGAAATCAAAATATGCCACATCCTCTGGATCCTCTTTATCCACCATACTTGTCATACTGAAATTCCTTCTTCAAATAACATTATACATTCTCTTTGCTGATCCATTCTTTAGAATCAGCGCATTGTCTAGGCTGACATTTCTGTGCTGCTGAGACCATCTCTGGGTTAAGAATGCCTGTTTTCTGGACACTCCAACATATGAGTGAACTTTTATAATATTATTAAATATAAGATAATGGAGCAGAATTAGGCCATTTGACCCACTGAGTCTGCTCTGCCATTTCATCATGGTTGATCCAATGTTCCGACCACCTGACCACAGCGACTTTCCTCTGTTAGTTCATCCCCCCCCCCCCCTTGAAGGTATACCTGTTGTTGAGGGGAATGGCCACAGGGGTTCTCTGCACTGCCTCCTTAAGCCCCTTCCCCATCCTGACTGTCACCCAGTTTCCTGTATCCTGCACCTTGGGTGTAACTACCTCTATATATGTTGTATCTATCACCCCTTCAGCCTCCTGACTTATCTGAATTCAGATAATTCCAGCTCCAACTCCTTAACGCAGTTTGTTAGGAGCTGAAACTGGATGCACTTCTCACAGTTGTAGTTGTCAGAGTCACTGGAGGTCTCCTTGCCTTTCCTCATCCCATAAGAGGAGCATTTCTCTATCCTCTCTGTCATCTGTATAAATATGATATGCATGTTTATACATTCATTTATATGAACAGCATAGCCAGATTCCCCTATCTCCAGCTTTAAGTAAATGATCTTTCTTATCATTCACATTTATTTTTGATGCCATTCATTGCAGTACTGTTGAAGTATGGTTACCATATCAAGTGGTGTCTTTTGATGTCTATAAAAACAGAACCTGCTCCTTGCAGGATATATTCAATATTAAGAAATTGTGATCGCAAATTAATTGCAAGCCTGACTTCACAGTTAGAAAATAAAGATTTGCAAAGTAGGACAGGAGATTTCAGTTTGTTTAATTTTATGGCTATTTTTCGATTCTTGACAAATGCAAATGAACAAGTAACTTTCAAACATTAGAACAGTGGCTGCATTTCAGATGATCCTTCACTAGACCTAATACTTTTTCCATTTTGCTTTGCAGCAATTCCTTGTGCGGGTTATTGGTCATCTTGGAAAAATAGCAATGAACCCAATGCAACAAACAGAGAAGATCATGAATCACCAGAGGGTCTCTGTAATCCCAGTGATAGACCTAGTAATATACAATGTCAATCTGTTAGATCCCCAAACAAACCAACCTCTGAAACAAATAGCAATGTGAAATGTGGCTTGCCAGAAGGACTTACATGCATTCCATCATCCGATGAACCCATTTGCTCTGACTATGAAATTAGAGTATGTTGTGTCCTTTTCAGTACAACATCAACAACCACAACTCCAACCATCAGCTCAACAACTATTTCAACCACAACTCCAACAACTTCCCCAACAACTACAATAATCACCACACCAACCACAACACGTAAGTCTGGGTGAAAAGTGCATGTATATGTGGGAGGAAACACAATGATGGACAAGGATATTGGCAACAGCAGAACAGTTTGTATATCTGTTGAACGTGATACAGTGATCCAAGTGTACCCTTGCATGAATCTCAGGTGTGCATATGGTATGGTCTTTCCAAGTCTATTTTCTGCTTGATCCCCAAGATATTAGATTGCTGGTTTATCCAATGCTCAAGTCATTTCAACCTTTAAAATATTCAATAATTTAGACACAATAGCAATCGAAAGTTTCAGAAGTTCACTAACCTCTCCAAAAAATCTCCATCCTGAATTTGTGACTCTTTATTTAAAGTTGTGTCCTCTTGTTTGGATCCACAAAGAGGGAAACATCTGCCATATTACCCCCACCCCTGAATTAAATTTGCTTCAAAGTGATTACCTTTAATTTTTCTATACTTTAACAATGTACATGCGGTGCCACCTGTACCCTGCTTGTTAATGCAAATATCTAATTAGCCAATCATGTGACAGTACTCAATGCACAAAAGCATGCAGAATTGGTCAAGAGGTTCAAATGTCTGACTGTGGAGTATGAGTTGGTGTATTGTCTGAGAAAAACCATTCTGGAAGATAAATTGATGAATATTATTACCTAACTTGCACATTGAATGACAAGTCTAGAGAACTGTATAGAAGATGGTGCACCAGTCAGTACTCCAACGGTTATGCATTGTTTCTGCCTCCAAGCCAAGGGTTGAAATGGCAGACATACACCTAATCACATGTGTTTGTTCCCTGCTACCTTCACTGCTTTCCTCTACCACCTGTCTGAACAATAAAGTTGAGGGTTCGATGTGTGGTGCTATGAGTGTGTTTCTGCAAAAAGAAGATGAGATCCTGTAAGCAATTTGAAAGGCATATGATCTCATAGCTTTCCTATGGGGGGTGGTGTATGACACACAAGTAAGGGAAATCTTGTTGCAACTTTATGGAGCTGTGCTAAGAAAACATACAGAATGTCGTGTTTAAATCCTCCTCTTGTGAGTTAGCAACTTGCTTTAGTGGAATATCTCACTGTTCAGAAAATAAAACAACCTGTTGATATTCAGCATCTGTATGTTCCTGGATAACAGCTGGTAGATCACATGTTATTTCCCTTCCCTTCTAGAGTATTGCCAGTGCCCAAGTATAGTACCCCATTGGTTATTTAGGTAAATTTCTGTGTAATGAGAACATTAAGATGCTCCCCATTTGAGCTTCCTGCTGTCACACAAAGGTCAAACTTCCTTAGGATCAATAATGAAAAGGTTCTTCAGTGCATTCATCACTTCCACTTAGACTAAAACAGTGAGCAACAAGTCTGAAGCTCTAATGCCAAGTCCTGCGACAGTAGATGATTTATATTATGGTAACTGATTTCCTGACTTTCTGTTTCTGCCGGTTGCCTGTCTCTAACCATACCCGTGCCATGAGATTTTTCTCACAATAACATTTTATGTGCTATCTTACTGAATGACTTTCAGAAATCAAAATATGCCACATCCTCTGGATCCTCTTTATCCACCATACTTGTCATACTGAAATTCCTTCTTCAAATAACATTATACATTCTCTTTGCTGATCCATTCTTTAGAATCAGCGCATTGTCTAGGCTGACATTTCTGTGCTGCTGAGACCATCTCTGGGTTAAGAATGCCTGTTTTCTGGACACTCCAACATATGAGTGAACTTTTATAATATTATTAAATATAAGATAATGGAGCAGAATTAGGCCATTTGACCCACTGAGTCTGCTCTGCCATTTCATCATGGTTGATCCAATGTTCCGACCACCTGACCACAGCGACTTTCCTCTGTTAGTTCATCCCCCCCCCCCCTTGAAGGTATACCTGTTGTTGAGGGGAATGGCCACAGGGGTTCTCTGCACTGCCTCCTTAAGCCCCTTCCCCATCCTGACTGTCACCCAGTTTCCTGTATCCTGCACCTTGGGTGTAACTACCTCTATATATGTTGTATCTATCACCCCTTCAGCCTCCTGACTTATCTGAATTCAGATAATTCCAGCTCCAACTCCTTAACGCAGTTTGTTAGGAGCTGAAACTGGATGCACTTCTCACAGTTGTAGTTGTCAGAGTCACTGGAGGTCTCCTTGCCTTTCCTCATCCCATAAGAGGAGCATTTCTCTATCCTCTCTGTCATCTGTATAAATATGATATGCATGTTTATACATTCATTTATATGAACAGCATAGCCAGATTCCCCTATCTCCAGCTTTAAGTAAATGATCTTTCTTATCATTCACATTTATTTTTGATGCCATTCATTGCAGTACTGTTGAAGTATGGTTACCATATCAAGTGGTGTCTTTTGATGTCTATAAAAACAGAACCTGCTCCTTGCAGGATATATTCAATATTAAGAAATTGTGATCGCAAATTAATTGCAAGCCTGACTTCACAGTTAGAAAATAAAGATTTGCAAAGTAGGACAGGAGATTTCAGTTTGTTTAATTTTATGGCTATTTTTCGATTCTTGACAAATGCAAATGAACAAGTAACTTTCAAACATTAGAACAGTGGCTGCATTTCAGATGATCCTTCACTAGACCTAATACTTTTTCCATTTTGCTTTGCAGCAATTCCTTGTGCGGGTTATTGGTCATCTTGGAAAAATAGCAATGAACCCAATGCAACAAACAGAGAAGATCATGAATCACCAGAGGGTCTCTGTAATCCCAGTGATAGACCTAGTAATATACAATGTCAATCTGTTAGATCCCCAAACAAACCAACCTCTGAAACAAATAGCAATGTGAAATGTGGCTTGCCAGAAGGACTTACATGCATTCCATCATCCGATGAACCCATTTGCTCTGACTATGAAATTAGAGTATGTTGTGTCCTTTTCAGTACAACATCAACAACCACAACTCCAACCATCAGCTCAACAACTATTTCAACCACAACTCCAACAACTTCCCCAACAACTACAACAATCACCACACCAACCACAACACGTAAGTCTGGGTGAAAAGTGCATGTATATGTGGGAGGAAACACAATGATGGACAAGGATATTGGCAACAGCAGAACAGTTTGTATATCTGTTGAACGTGATACAGTGATCCAAGTGTACCCTTGCATGAATCTCAGGTGTGCATATGGTATGGTCTTTCCAAGTCTATTTTCTGCTTGATCCCCAAGATATTAGATTGCTGGTTTATCCAATGCTCAAGTCATTTCAACCTTTAAAATATTCAATAATTTAGACACAATAGCAATCGAAAGTTTCAGAAGTTCACTAACCTCTCCAAAAAATCTCCATCCTGAATTTGTGACTCTTTATTTAAAGTTGTGTCCTCTTGTTTGGATCCACAAAGAGGGAAACATCTGCCATATTACCCCCACCCCTGAATTAAATTTGCTTCAAAGTGATTACCTTTAATTTTTCTATACTTTAACAATGTACATGCGGTGCCACCTGTACCCTGCTTGTTAATGCAAATATCTAATTAGCCAATCATGTGACAGTACTCAATGCACAAAAGCATGCAGAATTGGTCAAGAGGTTCAAATGTCTGACTGTGGAGTATGAGTTGGTGTATTGTCTGAGAAAAACCATTCTGGAAGATAAATTGATGAATATTATTACCTAACTTGCACATTGAATGACAAGTCTAGAGAACTGTATAGAAGATGGTGCACCAGTCAGTACTCCAACGGTTATGCATTGTTTCTGCCTCCAAGCCAAGGGTTGAAATGGCAGACATACACCTAATCACATGTGTTTGTTCCCTGCTACCTTCACTGCTTTCCTCTACCACCTGTCTGAACAATAAAGTTGAGGGTTCGATGTGTGGTGCTATGAGTGTGTTTCTGCAAAAAGAAGATGAGATCCTGTAAGCAATTTGAAAGGCATATGATCTCATAGCTTTCCTATGGGGGGTGGTGTATGACACACAAGTAAGGGAAATCTTGTTGCAACTTTATGGAGCTGTGCTAAGAAAACATACAGAATGTCGTGTTTAAATCCTCCTCTTGTGAGTTAGCAACTTGCTTTAGTGGAATATCTCACTGTTCAGAAAATAAAACAACCTGTTGATATTCAGCATCTGTATGTTCCTGGATAACAGCTGGTAGATCACATGTTATTTCCCTTCCCTTCTAGAGTATTGCCAGTGCCCAAGTATAGTACCCCATTGGTTATTTAGGTAAATTTCTGTGTAATGAGAACATTAAGATGCTCCCCATTTGAGCTTCCTGCTGTCACACAAAGGTCAAACTTCCTTAGGATCAATAATGAAAAGGTTCTTCAGTGCATTCATCACTTCCACTTAGACTAAAACAGTGAGCAACAAGTCTGAAGCTCTAATGCCAAGTCCTGCGACAGTAGATGATTTATATTATGGTAACTGATTTCCTGACTTTCTGTTTCTGCCGGTTGCCTGTCTCTAACCATACCCGTGCCATGAGATTTTTCTCACAATAACATTTTATGTGCTATCTCACTGAATGTCTTTCAGAAATCAAAATATGCCACATCCTCTGGATCCTCTTTATCCACCATACTTGTCATACTGAAATTCCTTCTTCAAATAACATTATACATTCTCTTTGCTGATCCATTCTTGAGAATCAGCGCATTGTCTAGGCTGACATTTCTGTGCTGCTGAGACCATCTCTGGGTTAAGAATGCTTGTTTTCTGGACACTCCAACATATGAGTGAACTTTTATAATATTATTAAATATAAGATAATGGAGCAGAATTAGGCCATTTGACCCACTGAGTCTGCTCTGCCATTTCATCATGGTTGATCCAATGTTCCGACCACCTGACCACAGCGACTTTCCTCTGTTAGTTCATCCCCCCCCCCCCCCCCTTGAAGGTATACCTGTTGTTGAGGGGAATGGCCACAGGGGTTCTCTGCACTGCCTCCTTAAGCCCCTTCCCCATCCTGACTGTCACCCAGTTTCCTGTATCCTGCACCTTGGGTGTAACTACCTCTATATATGTTGTATCTATCACCCCTTCAGCCTCCCGACTTATCTGAATTCAGATAATTCCAGCTCCAACTCCTTAACGCAGTTTGTTAGGAGCTGCATCTGGATGCACTTCTCACAGTTGTAGTTGTCAGAGTCACTGGAGGTCTCCTTGCCTTTCCTCATATCATAAGAGGAGCATTTCTCTATCCTCTCTGTCATCTCTATAAATATGATATGCATGTTTATACATTCATTTATATGAACAGCATAGCCAGATTCCCCTATCTCCAGCTTTAAGTAAATGATCTTTCTTATCATTCACATTTATTTTTGATGCCATTCATTGCAGTACTGTTGAAGTATGGTTACCATATCAAGTGGTGTCTTTTGATGTCTATAAAAACAGAACCTGCTCCTTGCAGGATATATTCAATATTAAGAAATTGTGATCGCAAATTAATTGCAAGCCTGACTTCACAGTTAGAAAATAAAGATTTGCAAAGTAGGACAGGAGATTTCAGTTTGTTTAACTTTATGGCTATTTTTCCATTCTTGACAAATGCAAATGAACAAGTAACTCTCACACATTAGAACAGTGGCTGCATTTCAGATGATCCTTCACTAGACCTAATACTTTTTCCATTTTGTTTTGCAGCAATTCCTTGTGCGGGTTATTGGTCATCTTGGAAAAATAGCAATGAACCCAATGTAACAAACAGAGAAGATCATGAATCACCAGAGGGTCTCTGTAATCCCAGTGACAGACCTAGTAATATACAATGTCTATCTGTTAGATCCCCAAACAAACCAATCTCTGAAACAAGTAACGATGTGAAATGTGGCTTGCCTGAAGGACTTACATGCATTCCATCATCCGATGAATTCATGTGCCCTGACTACATAATTAGAGTATGTTGTGTCCTTATCAGTACAACACCAACATCCACAACTCCAACCATCAGCTCAACAACTATTTCAACCACAACTCCAACAACTTCCCCAACAACTACAACAATCACCACAACTGTTTCAACAACACCAACAACCACAACTCCAACAACCACTTCAGCAACTGTTTCAACCACAACACTAACAACCACCCCAACAAGCATCTCAACAACCACCCCAACAATCCCTTGTAACTGCACCGTTAAGGAAGATCAGCAGGTGAGTTTTCTGTTTTCTATGAAGTATATGGTGTAGTAGACCAGACTGCAAGTATTTTGGAGGAAAAGTGTTTACAGATTTGATTCATTGACTATTTTTTCTCTAACATATTTATTCCATAAGGGAAACAATATTCTTCCTGCTCATAAAAATGTTTATTCATAGGAATGTGTAGGACACCATTTTTTTAATCTTGAATTGTCATCAATCACATCTGTGAAATATTAAATCCAAAAGAACAATATAAAGAATACCTAAAAGCCATTTGAATTTTCAGACAATGGCAATATTTTTTAAAAACTTTGACTTCGGGATGATCATACTTTTATTTTCTTCAGCTTTTTTTTAAAGCTATTCATGAAATTCTTATCAATCTCTCTTTCTGCTTCTGATTAAATGATAAAAGTTCACTATATTTCAGGACTCTATGTAGCCCCTCACATTTGGTTCACCCAATTGTCTTAATTTAAAGATTTGTTTTGTCTTCCTGAAAATTATAATTTCTTTGACTAATAAATGTGAATATTTTATTATTTTCCATTTATCTCTCTCTCTCTCTCTGTCCTCTCTCTCTCTCTCTCTCTAGATATATATATCTATGTATATATATATATATCCTTACCATGTTCTTGACAAGCCTTGTGTTTAATTAGAATTCTATTGACTTTTGAATCATCTCCAAAATGCATTTTTATACATTGCTTTTTGTCTGTCTATGTGTGGCTAATGGCAAAGCTATGGCAGATGACCTTTAGAACAGTGGACTAATGGAGAGAGGGAAACAGAGTCAAAATCACAGATAGATTACTGGCAGAAATAGTCAGTTCTGACACAGATACAGAGAAAGAACAAGTTATCTAAAGTTGGAGAATTTGATATTGAGTATTTGGCAGGTTGCAGAATGTCAGTGAAACGTCTAAGTGGGATGGCAGAATCAAGTAATTCGAAACTGGATGCTCAGGGTTGCTCGTGCAGATGTTTCAAAAGACAGTCACTCAATCTGCATTCATTTGGTTGGCTGAATGTGTACTCACATTGAACAATTTCTCCTTCAAGTCCACTCCCTTTCTCCAAATTAGAGATGCAGCTATGTGCACTTGGATGGACTCAGTTACACCAGTCCTCTGCAACACACAGAACACTCTTTGATTGCTTCTTACTCAGGTGCAGTCCCTCAACTCTTTCTCCAGAATATCAATGACTGCTTTAGCATTGTTTTCTGAATTTAACCAGAATTTGACTATTTCATTGATTTTGCTCTAATTTCCTTCTTGCTTTCACTTTCACATGGTACATCTCTAATTCTTCTCTTTCTGAATCTTCATCTCTATCCCAAGGGACAAACAACCCATAAACGTCAATTACCAAACCCACAGACTCCTATGGCTATCTTGACTGTACGTATTTCTACCCTGCCTTCCTTTTTCACTGTTTTTCTTGTCTCCATTGCATTTGCTCTGAAGATGAGACCTTCTGCATGTGAAATGTCTTCCTTTTTCCTGAACTGTGGCTCTTCCCCTCTACCAAACTGAACAGAACCCTTGACTTGCAACTTTCACCTCATTCTTCTGGCTAGAGCACATACAGAGTTTTCCTAGTCCTCACATTGCATCCCACCTACCTCCACATCCATCACAAGCTCTGCTGGCTCCAACAAGAATCTACCAGCAGTCTCTTCCCCTCTTACAGTGTTTTGAAAGATTTGTCCTCTTTGAAGTAAATGTTGTATATGAGGTTGGTTTTCAAAAATATTATTTCATGCATTACAACCATAATCAATGTAGACTCAACATCCTTTATGGGGCTGCATCAATTTTATCAATGTAACTTTGCACAATGTAAGCAGCATATTGTGTGTTAAAAAATTATTTTGCATTTCTGCAAACATACAATGTTTTGGTGGCTTCTGTTATTCTGTAGCTGAACCTGTTACAATAATAGAGAATACATAAGAGTATGTAAATGTCTTCTTCTGACCATTTACCTAGGCCATTTGATTGTGAGTGAATTTTAGGTTGTAGCTATATTTTCACATCTTGGGTTTATGTGAAATGGGTGAAAACCCCAAAGGAAAAAGTCAATGTAAGAGCAAGACTTTTGCAAAATATTTCACTCATATTGGGTAAGCTTTGAGACATTATTATACTGAAATGACATCTGCTGAATCCATAGGGCAATCCACTTATTTACAAACCTTATTAACTATAATTCCAGTGCACTGGGACCTGGACTGAAGACTGTACTATTAAAAGATGTGACAATGGAACAACTGTAACTGTTAAAAGATGTGGAAATGAAAAGCCTAAATGTGGAAACAATTTAACACCCATTGAAGTAATAAATGAATGTGGCTGCCCAGGCTGGGAATGTGGATGTTAGTATCGCTTTCTTTTTCTAATTACTTATATACTGTACAGTGGATAATTGAAACATTAACATTCTTTGTTTTGTTTACCTTCTCACAAGAACATGCAAACCATATTGTGCTTACTTATTTTAGGTGAATGCAAGGTGTATGGTGACCCTCATTATATAACCTTCAATCAGCTATCTTATGATTTTTACAAGAATTGCACCTATATTCTTATGGAAGAACAGAAACCAAAACACAACTTGCGTGTTCTAGTAGACAATTACTTCTGCTTTCCTTATGTACCTTTTTCCTGTCCAAAAGGATTAATCATTTTTTACAATAAAGTTCATCTCACCATTTCAACCCATGATGGCAATGTGGTAAGTACTATCATTTTTATGGTATTACTGCCCAAGACCACATTACTTCAATTCAACTGGCTATTGCAAATATTCTAATATTTGTTATAAATGGATATGAGAGGGCAATGAACTTATTTAAATAAATTCCTTTAGGAGCAATGGATATTTCTTTTATTGATTTACCTGTAATGAATAAACGCCTCATGATTAACCAAATCTAAAGTAATTCACAGTGGGCACCATGGTAGCATAACGGTTAGCGCGATGACTCGGGCCATCAGACTTCTTGGTACGTCCTCCCTGTAGCATGCGTGGGTTTTCTCACACAATCTAAAGACCTATCAGGTAGGTTAATTGGTCATTCTAAATTGTCCTTGATTATGTTATGGTTAAATTGGGGTTGTCGGGGGTTGCTGGGTAATGGGGCTCAAAGGGCCGGAAAGGGCTTATTCTGCACTGTCTCCCTAAATAAAAAAAATAAGCTACCAACCATTATTACTCTGCTGCTCTATAGTTCTGATGGCTTAGGTGAAACTCTGTTTTATAATCTTGCAGTTAACGATTGGTGGAATTAAAACAGGAATTCCCCACGCAAGTGATGGAATAATGATAAATGAAATGTCTAATGGCGGTGTAAAGATTTACTTCACTGCTATTCAAACAACAATTATTGCTCGGCGGTTTCATTTTAAGATAAGTGTTCCAGGACAACACTTCTTTGAAAATACCCAAGGACAGTGTGGTATGTTGTTTTAAATTTCATATATTTGTTGTTTCCTCCCTTACCCTTACCATTTTGTTTGTGGTCTTAAATTACTCATGTTCTACTGTTCACTACATCGTTTCTTTTTATTTCTTAGGCACCTGTACAGATGTTCCTGATGATGACTGCACGAGACCAAATGGGACAAAGGAGGCTACTGACTGCTGTCCCATCACAGCATTAGATTGGAAATATGATGACCCCAACAAGCCACAGTGTAAAACAGCTCGTACAGATGAAAGTTGCATTAAACCCACAGCCACACCAACACCCTGCAGTCCCCCTGAGAACTTTTGTGAGACCATTTCAAAAACGTATGTAAAATAAAATTCACGTGTGTTTGTGTGCATGTGTGTGTGTGAGTGTGAGTGTGTGTGTGTGTGTGCGTGTGCGTGTGTGTGTGTGTGTGTGCGTGCGTGTGTGAGTGTGTGTGTGTGTGTGTATCGGGCAATGCATGTTAGGAAGGCCATGATGAACCCTTGGGATGATAACCCATACATCTCCATGCAGCAATTTAGAATCAGAATTAGATTTATTATTACTGACATATGCTATGAAATTTGTTGTTTTGTAGCAGCAGTACAGAGCAAAATGCTGGGATGTTATGTTGAAGTTTTCTGGAGGACCTGAGTTATGAAGAAAGATTGAATAAGTTAGGACTTTACTCCATAGAACATAGAAGACTGAGAAGAGATTTGATAGAGGTATTCAAAATTATGAGGGTTATAGATAGGGTAAATGCAAGCTGAGGTAAATACTGAGGTTTGGTGGGACTGCAATGAGAGGTTTTGGGTTAAGGGTGAAAGGGAAATAGTTTAAGTAGAACATCAGGGGAAATGTCTTCACTCACAGGGCTGTGAGAGTGTGGAACGAGCTGCCAGAACTGGCGGTGCATGCAAGCTTGATTTCAACTTTTAAGAGAAGTTTGGATAGGTACGTAGGTGTTGGGGTATGGAGGGCTATGGTCCCAGTGAAGGTTAATGGAAGTAGGCGGTTAATGATTCGGCATGGTCTAGCTGGGTCTTTGGGCCTGTTTCTGTGCTGTACTTCTCTATGACTTTAGGACATAAGGAATTAAAATTAAAGTTCAAAGTACATATCAAAGTACATACACATCACCATATTCAACCCTGAGAGCTGAATTTCTAGACAATTATTTACTAGTGTTTGTAACTTAGTTCTGACCATTCTTTTTAATCTCCACTCTTCGAGGAAAAAACAAACCTGGGTAGTTAAAAGAGAATTTATTATCTTAAACTAAATAAAATGGTTAAGATATTTGTTGGGATATAGACTTAAATTGGTACATAGGTTCATATTTTGAAGAGAAGTATCACCTGTATTATGTTTCAACATGATTATATGTTTCAAGTATTTTGGGGCTTTTTATTTTCAAATATTTTGTGGTTTCAATAGTTGTTTGTTGCATTTGAATTTTCATGATGCTTTTGAATGAAACATTTAGAATAGATAACCTTGATAACTGGCTGCACTGGTGACACACTTGCCTGGCCATAAGAAATATTCTGTTCCATTATGAGAATAAGAACCCTAAAAACACATCATTTTTCTTAGCTTCCTCACCAAATCTCATGTTGTCAAGGAAACATATGTTCTTTGTTAGGGCTCAATGAGAGAAGTTGACACGTTTATGGAACTCATGATCACCAAGAGGTAAAATATAGAAATAATTTTTCACTTTGGGATTGTTTTGATCACGAATAAGGCAGCATAGTAGTGTAGTTGTTAGCGCACCACCTATGGTACAGGCAACATGAGCTCAATTCCTGCCGCTGCCTGTAAGGGATTTGTATATTCTTCCTGGGACCATGTGGGTTTCCTCTGGGTGCTCCAGCTCCCCACAGGCTAAAGACATGCCAGTTAGTAGTTGGTCATTGTAAATTGTCCCATGACTAGGCTTGGATTAAATCAGGGGATTGCTGGGTGGCGGGGATTGGAGAGCAGGAAGGGCCTATTCTGCACTGTATCTCAATAAATTAATTAACTAAATAAGTTGAAAAAATATACAGTAGTTTTATTTCTCAGTGGAGTTAAGTTACAAAGTCCTATTTTTGCTTTACATTGATGATCTATACGATTGATGAAATATATAGTTTAAAATATAAAATTACATTATGCCAGAAGTATATTATGGAAAATATAATGCTTTTCTTTGAGCAGTTTGTGTTTTCCTCTACAGTATATTTACAGATTGCACAGAGGACCAGCTTAAGCCTTATTATCACAGTTGTGTAACGGACTATTGTCTAACAAAAAATGCAAGTATTGTCTGCGCCGCTATAGAATCTGCTGCGGAAAGTTGTACCAGAGTCAAATGTGTTGACTGGAGATCCAGTTTAGATATTTGCAGTAAGTACTATGAATCTAAAATCTCTATGATGCAGTTTGTATGATTATTTTAATTTTATTTGTTAATTTTGATTTAGAATCAGGTTTATTATCTCTGACATATGTTGTAAAATTTGTTGCTTTGTGGCAGCAGTACAGTGCAAGGCATAAATTTGCTATAAATTGCAATTAAAAATAAAATAATAAATAGTGCAAAAGAGGAGTAGTGACGTAGTGTCCATGGGTTCCTGGACCATTCAGAATTATAATGGTGGAGGGAAAGAAGCTGGCCCTAAAATGTTCAGCATGAGCCATCAGGCTCTTGTACCTCCTCCCTGACGGTGGGAATGAGAAGATGGTATGTTTAGGATGGTGAGGTTCTTTAACGATGGATGCCGCCTTCTTGAGGCGCCACTTTTTGAAGGTATCCTCGATAATGGACAGACGTGCCCCTGATGTTGCTGGCTGAGTCTCCAGCCTTCTGCATCCTCTTTCAATCAATTTAAGTGCATCGGTAGTACAGTTGGTTGGCAGGCAGAATAGGGCAAGGAGCAGACAGTTGGCTTAGGTATCCATCCTAGGGTATTTTAATTCCATGGTTCCATCTGTGTTAATTAATTATCTGCCCAATAAAGATAAAAGTGGCAACTGGCCAATAGCTGAGTAAACTTGAGGTGGCCAGAGAACATAAATTGGGAAAAAAAGTTATGATGTTCACTTTGTGAATAAGTTCATAATTTAATGGAAATTGTAAAGGAAGATATTAGTTCAGAATCCTCAGCCATGTTTATTAAGATCAATCTAACAGTTCTCTCTAACATAGCCTTCCATTTTTCAATCATCCATGTGCCTAACTAAGAGTTTCTTATATGCCCCTTATGTACTGTATCTGCCTCTACAAGCACCCCTGGAAAGGTGTTGCTCGCACTCACCACATTCTTGTGTAAAAACATACCTTTGACATCCCCCAATACTTCCTCCCATTCATTCTAAAATAATGCCCTCTTGTATTAGTCATTTCTGCCCTGGGGAAAAAATCCCTGGCTATCCACTTGACCTATGCCTCTTATCATCTTGTATACCTCTATCGAGTCACCACTCATCTTCCTTCACTCCAGAGAGGAACATCCTACCTCGCTCAACCTATCCTTATAAGACACGGTCCCTAATCCAGGCAGCATCCTGGTAAATCTTCTCTGCACTCTCTTTAAAGCTTCCAACTAGAACTGAACACAAAATTCCAAGTGTGATCTAACCAGGGTTTTATAGAGCTTCAACGTTAACTCATGGCTCTTGATCTCAATCTCCCGAGTAACAAATGCCAACATACCATATTCCTTCTTAACAACCCTATCAACTTGTGTGGTAACCTTAAGGGATCTAGGGACATTGACCCCAAGATCCCTTTGTTCCTCCACACTTCTGAGAATCCTGTTGTTAACCCTATATTTTGCCTTCAAATTTCAAAGTGATCACTTCACACTTTCGCAAATGTGAGAAAATCTGCAGACGCCTGAAATCCAAAGCAACACAGACAAAATGCTGGAGGAACTCAGCAGGTTAGGCAACGTCTACGGAAAAGAGTAAACAGTCAATGTTGTGGGCCAAGACCTTTCATCATTAGTCTTGCTGAAGGGTTTCAGCCTGAAACATCGACTGTTTATTCTTTTCCATAGATGTTGCACTGGCTTGCTGAGTTCCTCCAACATGTTGTGTGTGTCACTTCACATTTTTCTGGGCTGAACTCTTTCTGCTGCTTCTCAGACGAGCTCTGCATCCTATTAATGCCCCATTATAATCTAACATAAGCTTCTACACTATCCACAGCTCCACCAAACTTTTGGTCGTTTGCAAACTTTCTAACCCACCCTTACTTCCTCATTCAAATCATTTATAAAAATAATAAAGAACAGATCCCTGTAGAACTGCACTGGTTACCAGTGTCCAGACAGTGTACACTCTACCTGCACCACACTTTGTCTTCTATGACCAAGCCAATTCTATATCCTGATAACCAAGTTTCCCTGGATCCTCTGCCCACTGTCTTTCTGAATGAGCTTATCATGGGAAACCTTACCAAATGTCTTACTAAAATACATATACACCACATTCACAGTTCTACCTCCATCAGTGTGCTTTATCACAGTCTCAAGGAATTCAATCAGGCCCGTGAGGCTTGACCTGCTCCTTAACAAGCAAGCTGGCTTTCCATAATCAAACTATGCTTCACCAAATACTCATAAATCCTGTTTCTAAGTATCTTCTCACATAATTTGCCCTCCTCTGAAGTAGGGTTCACGTGTCTATAATTCCAGAATTATTTTGTACTCTGATAGGGTATTTTGCTGAGATGAATAATTCAGAGGGAAACAAAACAGTTTGATGTTAAACACAAGAGATTCTGCAAATGCTGGAAATCCAAAGCAACACACAAAGTACTGCAGGAATTCAGCATGTCAGGCAGCACCTATGGAAATGAATAAACAGTCAACATTTCAGGCCAAGACCCATCATCAGTACTGGAATGGAAGGTGCAAGATGCCAGAATAAAAAGGAGGCCGAGGAGAAGGAGAACAAGCTAGAAGGTGATAGGTGAAGTCACGTGGGTGGGAAATGTAAAAGGCTGGAGAAGGCTGGACCATGGAAGAAAGGAAAGGAGGGGAGGTGATACGCAGGGAAGAGGTAAGAGGCCAGAGTGGGAAATAGAAGAAGGGGAAAGCAGGAGAGGAAAAGAAAAAAAAATTATCAGAAGACGAAATCAATGTTCATTCCATCTGGTTGGAAACTACCCAGATGAAATATGAGGTGTTGCTCCTCCACCCTGAGAGTGGCCTCATCGTGGTAGAAGAGAAGGTCATGGACCAACAAGTCTGAACAGGAAATAAAATGGTTGGCTGCCTTGAAATTCTGCTTTAAGTGGATGGAGTGGAGGTGCATGACAGAGCAGTCTCCCAATTTACATCCGGTCTCACCACTGTAGAGGAGGCCAAATCGGGGGGGATTGGATAAATAGGCAACCTCAACAGATTTATAAGTGAAGAAATGTTCACTTTAAACACAAGAGATTCTGCAGATACTGGAAATTTTGAGCACACAAAGCCCAGAACAAAGGTGCAGCCTCCTGTACATCGGTAAGTCTATTGCAGATTTGGGAACTGCTTTGTTGAGCATTTTGCTGTGCCCACCACAAAAGGCAGGATCTCCGAGTGTCTATCCATTTCAGTTCAACTTCATGTTCTCATACTGATACACCAATGTTTGTCTCCTTTACTGCCATGATGAGGCCAAATTCAGAGTGGAGAAGCAATACATCATATTCTGTCTGAGCAGCCTCCAACCTGATGGCATGAACTTGGATTTCTCTAAGTTCTGGTAATTTCTTCCCTTACCTACCCATCACCCTCCTTTGGTTCCTCTCCTCCTTTCCTTTCTTGCATATTCTGCTTCATCTTCAGCCCTTTACCTCTTCCACCTATCCACTTCTAGCTTCTTACTTCATCCCGAACCCTACCCTCCTTCCCCCTCATCTGTCAACAGTGAGCTTGTACTTCTTCCCTCCCAGCACCTTATTCTGGCTTCTGCCCCCTTCCTTTCTAATCCTAATGCAGGATCTTGACCTGAAACGTCAACTGTTTATTCTGTCCCATAGATGCTGCCTAACTTCCTGAGTGCTTCCAGCAATTTCTGCATTTTGCTCATTTTAAAGCCTCTTAAAGAGCTATTATAAATTCCAGATATCATTCAACTTAATCAGTTTGTCAGAGGAAGTCAAGGGAACAGAAACTAATGGGCTGCATTGTACCCAGGGTTACCCATAGCGAAGTTTACACTCATTATGAATAACAAGGTTGTGTTTGCCTATTCCAGCCCTGCAGTTTCTCTAAAGACATCTTTATTACATACGTACCATGAAGTGGAAAAGTCCACAACTTGTGACTGGACTTGAAACCATTGGCATTTGAGGCCCCATCGTTCTTCCATGGACTGCTGATTGTCAGTGATAGTGAGAAACTGTTGAAGTATATTTACATAATTAATTAAATGATAATTTTTCAAAATACTATATTGATAACTGATGTCATTATGCGAGCTATACAAGCAAGAGTAGCATCTAGTGACCATCTAAATCAAACTTACTTGTTTCATTTAGAATGACTTCTCTATATTAAAAGATACAACATAGAACATTACAGCATGGTACAGGCCCTTTGGCCTATGATGTGCCAACCTTTTGACCTACTCTTAAGATCAACCTAATCCTTTCCTCCTGGACAGACTTCCATTTTTCTATCATCCATGTGTTTACCTAAGGTGTTGCAATCAAATTTTATAGAGGAGCTGTCCTCCTCAAAGTGCAGACATTTTCTATTTTTATGTGGCTTTCTGACCACGATCTTTCCAGCCAATTAGAAAATATTTTCATTCTGTCCACATCGCAATGTCTTGGGTTTTGTTTTATTGGAATAGGAAAAGAGATTATGGTCTCTTTTAATAATGCCGGACCATAAATATACTCATGGATAACATCATGGCCAGTAACTAAGAAAAAGGAGATGGAGACTTAAGAAGACTTATCTTCTGCAATCTTCACTGTTATCAGTAGTTAATCCATTCCCTTCCTCCATCAGATTTCTGAATGGAATGACCAAGCAATATGAATAAGTTTCATTTCAAGATTTTGAATTCCAGTGTAGGAGTGTGTATTCGTACTTGTAACAAAATATTGGCATTTTTATGCTCAATTCTTTTAAAATTGAGCCATTATCTATTTATTTATGATGGTTGCTCAGAATGCTTAATATTGTACATTTTAAAATATTTTTTATAATTTTTTTTTCAGAAATGGAATGCAAGGAAAATTTTGTTTACAAGGGTTGTGTCCAGAAATCTGATGATTATTGTGAGGATAAGTAAGTATGGGATATTTTTGTTTTATAGTTTAATTGGATTGCAGTTACTGTTTTACATTGCCCTCTGGAATAAATAAATAATTTTCGAACATACTCTTTTCTGCAGGAGTTTGTTACAGCATGCAATTTAGCTGCCAAATGAGCAAATAGGTCATCTGTCATATGACTTGGTACAGCAATATCATCTTTCACCCTTAACAAGCAAAAACTGGAGGCCACAAATTAAGGAAATCCTGAGGAAATTCAAGTCCGACAAATAGTTAATTTGCCAAAAATAAAATGTAAAGCTATTTTAAATCCACTTACTCCTGGTGCTAAATTCTTTAATCATGCAAACTCCTAAAACAACACAGTAGTGTTTGTCACTTGACTGGACAATATGATTAACGCTCCTGATACTGAACCACTTGGTCCTATGTCAGTGATTGGAGCAGAAATTCACAGTATAATTAAATTAATTTGCATCAATGATTGAAATCGTACTTTGCACAGAGGAAGATGGTTGTTGTTGTTGTTACAAATCAGTCATCTCAACTGAAGGACATGATGTAGGAATTCATCTGGATAAATTCTAGCCTAGTCATGTTCAGCTGCTTCATCAGTTACCTTACTTACACCATAAGTTCATTACTGCTTTGCAATAATGGGACAAAAGTAATCCTTCCATGTGTCATTGTAATGATAAATCTGATCCAGCTTAAGCAATCTGCTGACAGATGCCGAGTTTGGGTTTTGACAGGATCTCTGAATTCTAAACATCATTTCAAAATTCTGAAAGTTGCAAGTGATTGCCCTTAACATTGCGATAGCACTCATTATGGCATCGTGGAGCAAGGCACTGACTTGGTAAATTTTTGTAGTTGACCCATGCCCCAACATCCCGAAAATATTCCACCTTTGAGAAGGCATAATTAGGAAGTTTGTTAGAATGCTCTCAACTTTCCTGAATAACTGCAACTATAAAAGCTTCTTAATGTATGTGTTACTACATCCGCATGACTGTTGTTTGAGCAATTTATAAAATGCACTGCAGTAACTGATCTAAGCAAATCAACATTTCTAAAACTGACAACTTCTGCGCCAAAGACGAGCAACAGGTATATGGGATCACCGTGTTTTCCTCCAAGTCACATACTATCTTCTCTTGGAAATGGATCACCATTAATGATTATAATTCTGGAACTCCACATAACCACACTTTGGCAGTACTATACCCGCAGCATTACAGTAGTTGAAGAAGGTTGTCCCCACCATCTTCTCAAAGGTAGTTGCTGCAGGTCACATGAGTAGAGGATGCCTGACTTCCATTACCTTGTTAAAGGATCAATAACAGCAAGAAGTAGTCTAGCAGACAACATATTAATGGAAGTGTGCAGGCAGTCATTCAGGTCCAAGTGTATACCACTGAAAAACTCCAGAATAATCTGCAGACTTAGAGAAAATTAGTCTTTATTATTTATGTAATTCTCCTTGAAAGGAATACACATTGGAATCTATGGTGAAAAGGGATTAGGTAAAACTTCTGGCTAACACCGGTGGAAGGTGATATGTGGGACACTTCATCCAGAGGGACACTGCAAGAATATTTTGTACTATTCCTCTGAACCTGCAGTAGGATTGGTGTGAGAATGTAGCCAATCTTCTGGCAAACTGCTGGGATAAAGTTCTAGAAATATTTTGTGAAAATTAACAACTTCTTCTGAATATAAAAACTTTGCAATCTGTTTTTTAGTGCAATAATAAGCGGAGAAGATCTACTTTCTTATGAAGAAGGCTGTTACTGCCCAACTGGAATGATGAGATCTGAAGACAAGACGAAATGTGTTTCATCATGTAAGCTCAGAGTTAATAACAGATAATTTTGATTATTGTATCAATTAAAATCACAGTACTCATGAATCCTTTTCCCTGAAAAACAGGTTGTCAGGACAAGGATGGAAACCGAAGACCGGTAGGAATTCAGAATTTGATATTCCCTTTTTGTAAAAAGTGCTTCATAAGAACATAGAGTACATTAATTACCAGTGGCATTTGTGGCTTTCACAACTTTCAAGGACTCTCCATCTCATGTTCTCAATATTTATTGTTTATTTATTTTTTGTTATTATTATTATTATTATTTCTTATTTTTCTTTTGTATCTGCAAGATTTTGACTTTTGCACACTGATTGTCTGCCTTGTTGAATGTGGTCTTTCATTAATTCTATTAGAGTTATTGGATTTATTGAGTATGACTGCAAGACAACAAATTCTCAGGCTGTATATGGTGACTTTGATTATAAATTTACTTTGATCTTTGAATTTTTCAAATGGGAAACACAGTTTGTTTTTCACTCCATCTTTCCTACTGATACAACCTTGTTGAAACAGTTTGATGAGACAGATAAATGATGTGCAATGGAAATTCAGCTCAAATCAGGCCCTTGCCTTCCAAGTCATAAAACTTTATTATATTTTTGGATTAGTAAAATTGTGATCATAAATTTGAACCAAATTATTGACTGTATTAATTTGTGTACTGGCTTGCAAGAAATAACTAACAGAAGTAGTTGTTGTAAAACATTAATGGCAGCTTCCAGGTTTGTTATTAACAAATTAAGAAGTAAACATTAGTTTTCTGGAACATCAATAACTACCTATTAGCAAACAAGAATCTATGTTGAGAATTTCAGAGCATTTCTCCCTAAATTTTGGTTGTAATTTCAGTAGCAATCCCAACTAAATGGTATAAATGGTTATTCACAAAGTTTCTTGAGGGAACTATTGATCTCTTGTTGTAATACCCCTGCAAAGTTCCAGGCTGATACTTACAATCAATTACATTTCTGAATCGACAACTTTATGGTTAATAAATCCAATTCTTACATGTCCATGTAACCAGGATATTGCCCCCAAATATTCAGTGATTCATGTATTCCCAATTCTTTTAACAGAAAATTACCAGAAGGATTGGATATTAGGAAAGGATTCTGGAAAGGGAAACCTTGGTCATGCAGGAAGGTGAAAAGTTTCATCCCACCTTCTATTTCTCTGAAAAGATGCAAATGAAAGCAAGCTGGACTCAAAACTACAGCCCCACAAGTACATGCAATATTACAGTGTCAACATGCTAGCTGAGATGAGGCACACTAAGAAATGGTTGTGGTACTAGGATCACAGCCTTGGACAATCTTTAAACACAGTTTCTTCTCAAAGAGCTTGCAATCTTTTCAGTATTTTAACATCCAAGTTTCACTTGTAGCAAAGGAATTGAATGAAAGGGACTTGCCCTTCACATTACAATCTTGTATGTGTCGGCCAGGGCAGCTCCATGGAAATGAATTGCACATTATATTTAAACAAGATACTTGTTAGCAATGCCAATCATGGAATTTCTGTCACTGCCCATTTGATTCAAGAAATGTTCATATAAATATTTTTCTGAAGTCTGTGAAGCCAGTTGAATGTACTTATTTTGTTTCTTTCTTTCCAAGTTAAATAACATATGGAAGGATGAGAATGATAATTGCACTTTCCACAATTGCACTAGAAGGGGCATTTTAACAACTGTAAGGACATGTCCCTTCAAGGCTCCTTGCAAAGAGGTTTGTACATTAGTTGTTACATTTGTTAGCTTCTTTACCCTAAGGATTGTTAACTAGGTAGATATGGTGAAATGAAAAGTCAATTGTTTAACTGAAAGTAATAATCATTGCAAAGCAAATCATTTGATGAATAAACCTAGGATTATAAAATAGCCAAGGAACCTTAACTACAAAAAAATCGAATAGACGCCAATGTGCTTTATTTTATTCTTTTAACATCAAAAACATTTTATGTATTAGGTATAAATATGTTGTTAAGCTTAATATGTTGGCAGAAACACTGGCTAGGTTATAGTCAACACTCAAACAGAAATAATGCCACATTTTCTGTTTATATTTGCCTTTACTTGACTTCTAACTCACTTCCCTCAACACCATTTTAAGTGGCTTCCCTCTCCCTCTGCAACTACACCTTTTTTAATTTTCTGTGTCACACTTTGTCACATTTTCAGTTTATCTCCCATTCCCTCCCACAGCAGAAATGTACTCAGCCTGATGTGTTCCAATTTACATACATATTATAGTTTAAGCCATCAGCATAACTCCAGGATAAAACAAATAAAGACTGGTAGCAGCAGATTGACATGCTAACTGAATATTGGAATAGAATAGAATAATCTTCCATGGCAGAAGGCCATCCATGGTGGAAGTTGACTGTCATTAACCTCAACAACTGAAATAGGCTAATGTTATAAAATTTACGGCAAGAAAAATACATAATTGAGGGTTTAGATATTCAGAAACAAGTTGCTAACTAACAGATCCAAGGAAATCATAATGGTTCTGCCACCTATGAATATAATTTGAGAATGCTGTGTTGTAAATTGAGGTATTTCTGAAAGACTTGTTAACACATAAGCAGATACCTTACTTTTTTAATTCACAATTTAACACATGACCAAATTGAGATTCCTATATAATCAAAATCTAACAATAAGTAAATACATAGATCATTACTATATTAACGCTGACTGTTAATTCTCATTGTTCAGTCTGACAAGATATGGGATGACGACCACTGCTGCTACACGTGTGCTCCAAGTAAGCATTCAATTATTAACAAAACGCTTACATTTATACAACATTGTATGAATGATCAATCAAATCTAACTTTCCTAACTAGATCCAATTTTGAATCAGCTCAAGGAATAGAACTTTCACTTCAGTGACAATTAATTAATTATGCTTGCTTTTTCTCTATCCTAACACCGGGATCTTCTGTAACATTATTAATTATCATCAGGAGCAAAACACCCAGTTGGTATTCATATTCCCAGCTCTGATGCACCATAGAAGCTCTGTTACAATCTTTGGCTTACATGGTAAATCAGAGAGTTGCTTTGCTATGTCCCCCCTCTCGCTGTTGTGAAATGGAGACATCGCTCTCTCCCTTATTAGAGAGAGAGAGAGATCCTGTGGTATGTTGAATACTGGGTGAACTAGTAGTCTTTGGGGTATTGCAAGTCTGTGTCTTTATTGATGCTTTGCTGCATGCTTGAGTATTCAGTAGGGGGTGCCGTTGCTTTTCTTCTGGTTGGTGGGGGGTGGATCATTGCTTTGCTGCTGCTTGAGCATGGGAGGGTGGAGTTGGGGGGGAGGCTTTGGGGTTCTAACACTTAACTGTCATTCATTCCTTGGGGCACTCCTTTGTTTATATGGATGTTTGTGAAGAAAAGGAATTTCAGGATGTAGATTGTATACATTTCTCTGACAAATGTACCTTTTAAACCTATTAATATAACACACTATAGATTTTAAGAAGTGTTTGTTAGTCATTTTGGACCATATCCATCTTCAAATCAGAATTTTGTTTTTTTCTTCAGAATTAACATTATGTTATTACTAGGAATTATTACAACATTCTGATAATGTTGAAACATTTGACCTAAAAGATTATTAATTATGGGATAATAGTGATAGGCCTCAAGTTATTACCAATTCCTTTTTTGTAAATAAATCAATCTTAAAGATTCATCTTTGCTAGATTTACTGATATAGTCTTTCCTACCCAAAACATTTTACCAGGTGGCGCTATGAGTGATAAATTGCACAATGTTGCGTTACTTAAATATTGAAGTTTGACCAGTGACATATAAGGTCAAGATAAAAGGGTCACCTGGATGTAAAGATTCCCATTCATATATAACTCTGAGAGATGCCAAGAACTACAAAATCTACAAAAAAACCAGCATAATTTTGATATATTTTCACAGTTGAAGACAGCACAGGCCAAATTTTGTAAAGCAAAGCCCTTTCAACAACAATGATGTTGATCATTTATTGCTATGGATAAATGCTGATTGGGCACTGAGTTAACTCCCTTCTTCTTCTGCTTGGGCTCTTAGCTCCAAGCGGTGCATATGCCATTGATGCACTCACGTCTCCAAAATCCAAAGTCATTGGTATGGTTGGAGTTCATCAATGTTTCTGTAATCCAGTGTATCCACTGTACAGGGGATTGACCTTTACACCGTCACCAGAGTCTTGTTGGATGGTCTTACCCATCTTCACCTCTCACAACGGAAACTTGGGGTTGGACGTTGAGAGGCAAGTTAGAATAGCTCTCTCAAACTTCTTTGAATGATGTCATGAGATCGTTAACAACCATAAGAGTCTACTCTGAAACTAGTTTGTATGACATCAAATCAGCACATGAGGCCATGTGCTCATGTAAAATACAAATACAGCATGAAATTTCCATTTAATTTTTAATTCCTGGGATGCTGCATTAGCAGAAAGATAATTTGAAAACTAACACACTTGTTCACTATACAGTGTTGTGAACAGAGTAGAGGATCATTATTAGGGCATCAGAGTGTTAGGAGCATTAGACTGTCTCTCCATTCTCATTAGCTCTAATTTTATTGAGGTTAAACATGCCCTAACATTAATCCTCACGCTTCTTACCTTGAAGCAAAATAATACCATGAGTTCCAATAAATCTTGGGAAAGTTCTCTTTCACAATATTAGAATAAGTAAGTGTCTTTTGCATGATTATCTTGTTTAATGTTATTAGCTTTTATGCAGCCACGGGTGTTCTGGGAGAAAATCTGTAAAGATTAGTTAAGAATATCTTAGTGTAAATGAACCTGCCAAAAGTCAAAGTTGCTTACTGTCTGAAATGTACAAAAATAAACTCTATTCAATTAGAGCTAAGGTGTAAAAATATTATTCATTCCAGTACGTACATGTAAGCAGATAGCTAAAGCAACCACCATCACGAAAGTAATCAACGGTACAACCTATACAGCAGAAGTTGAAATGAATATCTGTCAAGGGAATTGCCCTGGCATAACTGAGTAAGTATTTACCTATTAATTTTACATTGTGATTTTAAAAATGAATCATTAAATACTGTTTTATAAGAGAGATTAAATAGTAATGGGACTGGACAATAACTAGAGGACTATTTTCTCATATTAACTAATCAATTCTGTTTGAAAGATGCTGGTAAATTTAAATTTAACCTTCCATATGGCAAGTTTGTTTCTGTTCATTTTCCACGTATTCCCTGTCTACATGGATGTTTTAAGTACCGATGTTAGATAGATAGATAGATAGATAGATACTTTATTCATCCCCATGGGGAAATTCAACATTTTTTCCAATGTCCCATACACTTGTTGTAGCAAAAACTCATTACATACAATACTTAACTCAGTAATAATATGATATGCATCTAAATCACTAACTCAAAAAGCATTAATAATAGCTTTAAAAAAAGTTCTTAAGTCCTGGCAGTTGAATTGTAAAGCCTAATGTCATTGGGGAGTATTGACCTCTTCATCCTGTCTGAGGAGCATTGCATCGACAGTAACCTGTCGCTGAAACTGCTTCTCTGTCTCTGGATGGTGTATCCAGGAAGCTTACAGATCATGAGCACAATTAAATTGATGCAGTTTGCTTATTTAGCGTTTTTCCTGTTCACTCCTCATGAAGGACGATTTTTCCACTGTTAGGTGACCAAAATGGAGTCTTAAGCTATAATGCTGGATTTGCTCTTCTTTTAACCCAAGAGCCTCATAAGTGTGGTGAATTGCCTCTTAGGAATAGCTGCCCAGAACTTCATTGTGATTTGGCTCAAAGAGGCTGCATAGCATAGTTGTGATTAGCTATATTAATTTAAACCGATTACAGCTGAGGTTTTTGAAGTCATATTTGTTACTGGTGATTAGCTGAAAAGCTACAAGCCACATTGATCCTATTCCTCTGTATTTGTTGCTTCTGAAACTTCCTTCTCTGAAATGCACTCCAAGAACTTCCAGTATTACATCTGAGAATCTGTGAATCCTCTCCTTTGATCCCTTACATTTTTTCAAATATTATTTTTGCATCATCTAGTACTCACCATCAGTGGAAGTGAATGCTTGCTTACAAGCTATCCAAGCACATTTAAGCCATAGTATTTATACATACTGTAATCCAGACTTTCAAACAAGAAGGCCTTATTGACATAGAAACCACTTGGTAGCTGATTCCATTATAATATTTTATTCTCTATCTCTGTTTTGATTTATTTATCTTAAGTGTAATAAGATTTCTTGGGCTCAACATATGATTCATTATATATAAAATTCACTTAAATATTTTGGATGAAGTGAGCACCATAATGAAAGAAGTATATTTTGTTACATTGGTTATTGTGACTATATAATTCTATACTATTGTTCATGTATGTATAATTCTGTCATCTTATTTTTCCAGATATAACCCTAAGACAGACAAAATTGACCATCAATGTGAGTGCTGTCAAGAAACACAGACTGAAAGAAAGAGCGTGGACCTGAGTGCTCAAGATGGTGCATTAAAAATTTCGTACAGTTATATCCATATTAAGTCTTGTGACTGTAAGAAGACCATCTGCCCTAAGCTGGCTACTTTTTAAACAACTTTTCTAGATGATGAAGCCCAATACTAAGCCCAATTCTCTTTTTCCTTCTGATAAAAAAATATAATTCATTACATTTAGCCAATCACATTATGTTTAGAAAGAATTGCTTCTACTTGATTTCTAAATTGAGAGAAAAATAAATGTAACATTAGCTACATTGCTGCATGAACTTTTTAATTTGTACGAAATTGCTAAAGCTTATCAATAAATAACTGCAAGCAAATCTCCATAGTCAATTACTATCTGCTTAGAGATGGTTTAGTTTGTAAAATATTCAGAGATGAACACTTCATTCATCACATTTTTTTAAAATTCACAACTGTTGTCAGTTCTGAGCTGCCCTGGACAGAAAAGGAGCATAAAGATTTATTGAAATCTGCCATTATACAATGTACCAGTGTGTTGGCGCATGGCCAAGTGGTTAAGGTGCTGGTCTAGTGATCTAAAGGTTGCTAGTTTGAGCCTCAGCTAAGGCAGCGTAGTGTATCCTTGAGCAAGACACTTAACCACACATTGCTCTGCGATGACACCGGTGCCAAGCTGTATTGGCCCTTGCCCTTCCCTCGGACAACATCGGTGACATGGAGAGGGGAAACTTGCAGCATGGGCAACTGCCAGTCTCCTGTACAACCCTGCCTAGGCCTGTGCCCTGGAAACTTTCCAAGGCGCAAATCCATGGTCTCTAGAGACCAACGGATGCCTATTATTATTACAATGTACCAGAAATATTCTCCAAAGCATGATATTTTTAAGTTAATAGGACAATGCCATTTTGTTTTTAATGGTGGAGTATGAATGTAACTAAACTTTTCAAATAATTCCCTAACCTTCATTCTAAAACATCACTGCCACTGTGTCAGAACATCACATAGTATCAAAGAGATAAGAAGTTGCTGCTATTTTGCCTGTGTCGTAAGTAGTTTTGATACTTGGAGGTTCCTTTCATCTAAATCTGTTTTAGAACTAGTGAAGATTTCAATGTAAATTTTTCAGAAGGAAATCTTTATATTCTATGCAATAAAGAGGAGACTAGATTGGAAAGAGCAAATCATTTATACACAAACTGAGGTTTTCTCTGATTATGACTGGGAAATGAAAATCTGTTAATATTCTAAGTGTGGGGACTTGCCTTATTACTCTTTCGATGGATAGAGGTTATTTCTTTAGGGTAAGGGTGATAGTGAACTAATAAAGGAATGCAAATAATTTAGAAATGTCCTTCATGGAGATACTTGAAGCCCATAATGACTGGAGATGTAGCACAGAATCAAATTTTCTCAAGATCTACTAATTCCCCAATTTCAAGCATTGTTCTAACAGTGATTTTTGAGTAAAAATAGCATTTGACTGTTAGAAGAAAATTCAAGTCAGTTTATGAAATTCTTTAATTGTGTAAAACTCACAATAAACAGTATACATGATAATAATAAATACAACAATAAATACCACAAAGGGACAAAAATGGAATGGTACAAAGCATAGTTGTGTAAACTGAGGTAATGCAAAAAAATGCTAAAGTAAAAATAAGAACAGATAGAATTAAACGTTCTAAAGCATGTTAGTATCACTGGAAAGGGAATGTTAAAAGGTGATTGACTCCGGTGTCTAATAGCAGTGGGAATGAAACTGTTCCTGCATCTGGTTGTTTGGACTTTCAAGCTCCAGTACCTTCTCCAAGATGGTAGAAAGGAGAAAAAGGAATGGCCAGAGTGGTAGGCATTCCTGACGGCATTGTTAGTCTTACTGATGCAATGCACTGTTAGGATGGACTGGATGGAAGGATATTAAGAGCCTGTGATAGATTGGACTGTGTTTATGAGCCTCTGTAGGTTCTGGTAATCTTATACAGTACTTTTTGCCAAAAAGGCTAAAATGCAGCCTGTCAGGAAAGTATCTATAGCACAACTGTAGAGGTTTGAGAGAATCCTTGTAGTTCGACACATCAGTGCAACGCCAAGTATTGTTCATAAAGCAGACACTAACACCTTGTCTCTTGCTAAAGAGTGCTGAGAGATATTAAAAAGAAAAATCATTATATCAGTGGCTTCCCTTCAGTTTATACTACTGTCAGTCATGCAATTCCCGGACGAACACTCAGGAATACCATTGCATTCAGATGTAGCAGGCACGATATGGTTAGCACAACACTTTACAGTATCAGCGACCAGGGTTCACTTTCCTACCTGGACAGTACCTGAGGAGGAAGGTAAAACTGCGCAGGCGCGGGTGACGTCAGCGGCGAGCGCGGATTTTAAAAAGAAGCCCACTTTTAAGAGTGGGCAGCGGAGCGGGAGCAAGGAGTGTTCGAGGTCGACAGACGACTGGAGATCGGAGGATCAGCCGTTGTAGGTAGGCCGAGACCGTCGGACCTACCTGGACAGTACCTGAGGAGGAAGGTAAAACTGCGCAGGCGCGGGTGACGTGCGCGGCCAGCGCGGAGTTTAAAAAGAGGCCCACTGTCAGGAGCGCGCAGCGGAGTGCTGGGCTTTGGCGAGAGGAAATCAGTGAGCCTGAGTACGTGCTTGCTGAGGTAAAAAAGGTAAGGTCGGTAGGTACTTTTTTCATTTATTCTGACTAATCTGGGATCAGGTAATGGGGGAGATAGTTAGAGCAGTGGTGTGCTCCGTATGCAGTATGTGGGAGGTCAGGGTCAACACAGTTGTTCCTGATGACCACACCTGCAATAGGTGCATCCAGCTGCAGCTCCTATCAGACCGAGTTAGGGAATTGGAGCAGGAGCTGGATGAACTACAGATCGTTCGGGAGGCAGAGACAGAGATAGATAAGAGTTATCGGGACGTAGTCACACCGAAAAGATAGGAGGTGGGCAAATGGGTGACAGTCAAGAGAGGCGGGGGAGCAGACAGAGAGAGCAGAGCACCCCTGTGGCCATTCCCATCAACAATAAGTATACCGTTTTGGATACTGTTGGTGGGGATGACCTACCAGGAACAAGTTGCAGTGGTCCTGTCTGTGGCACTGAGGTTGGACCCTCGACTAGGAAGGGGAGGAGGGAAGAGAAGAGAGCGGTAGTGATAGGGGATGCTATAGTCAGGGGGGCAGATAGGAGATTTTGTGGGGAAGATCAGGAGTGTGCCGAGGTTCGGGACATCTCAGATCGGGTGCAGGTTATTCTCGAGAGGGAGGGCAAGAACCCAGATGTTGTGGTCCATGTAGGGACCAACGACGTGGGTAGGATGAGTAAGGGAGTTAGGTGCGAAGCTGAAGGGCAGGACCTCCAGGGTAACAATCTCAGGATTGCTACCTGTGCTACGTGCGAGTGAGGCAAGGAACAGAAGGATTATACAGATTAATACGTGCCTGAGAGGATGGTGCAGGAGGGAGGGCTTCAGGTTTTTAGATAATTGGGCTTTGTTCCAGGGAAGGTGGGATCTGTTCCGGTGGGATGGTTTACACCTGAACTGGAGCAGTACTAACATTCTTGCAGGAAAGTTTGCTAGTGCTGCTGGGGGGTGGGGGGTGGGGTTTAAACTAAATTTGCAGGGGGCAGGGATCCAGAATGTGAGAGAGGATAGCGAGATGAAGAATAAAGGACAGGTGGGGATGACACGGTTCCGGAATATTAAGTGTGTAGTAGAGAAAGGTGAGGCGGAACAAGTGATAAGGAGGACACATGTACAGAGGGATGGTCTGACGGAACATGGAGTTAAATGTGCAGAAAGAATAAGTACATTTAGGAAGGACAACAAAATTCAAGAGGCATATAGCCCGATGAGAGTTCGGGGAGCTGGGTTAAGCACAATAGGCAGCGATTTAAACAGAGAGAGGAGAAATGAGCTAAAAATTCTATATCTGAATGCACGAAGTGTCAGAAATAAGGCGGATGAGCTTGAAGCTCAGGTGCGAATGGGTAACTATGATGTTGGGATAATGGAGACATGGCTGCAGGGAGATCAGACCTGGGAAATGAATGTACAAGGGTATACGTGCTATCGTAGGGACAGAAATGTTTGCAGAGGGTGTGGGGTGGCCCTGTTGGTGAGGAATGAGATTCAGTCCTTTGCAAGGGGGGGACATAGGATCAGGAGAAGTAGAGTCTGTGTGGATAGAACTGAGGAACAGTAAGGGCAAAAAGACCCTAATGGGTGTTGTCTACAGGCCCCCAAACAGTGGCATGGATATTGGGTGCAAGTTGAATAGGGAGTTAACATTGGCATGTGGCAAAGGTAATGTTGCAGTAGTTATGGGGGATTTCAACATGCAGGTGAACTGGGAGAATCAGGTTGGTGCTGGACCTCAGGATAGGGAGTTTGTAGAGTGCCTACGGGGTGCATTCTTGGAACAGCTTGTACGAGAGCCGACCAGGGACAAGGCTATTCTGGAGTTAGTGTTGTGTAATGAACAGGATTTGATAAGCGATCTTGAAGTAAAGGAGCCATTAGGAGGTAGTGAGAATAATATAAGGTTTTATATGCAATTTGAGAAGGATAAGGACAGATCGGAGGTGTCAGTGTTGCAGTTGAACAAAGGAGACTATGGAGCCATGAGGTAGGAGCTGGCCAAAGTTAAATGGATGGCTATCCTAGCAGAAAAGACAGTGGAACAGCAATGGCAGGTATTCTTGGGAATAATGCACAAGGTGCAAAATCAGTTCTTCCCCCAGAGAGGGAAGGATTCAAAGGGGGGAAAGGGGCCACAGTGGTTGACAAAGGAAGTCAGAGATTGCATAGCATTTTAAAATTAAAAAAAAAAAAGTATGACAGAGCTGAGGTGAGTGGGATGACAGATGATTGGGAAATTTTTAAGGAACAACAGAACTTAACTAAAAAGGCAATACGGGGAGAAAAAATGAGGTACGAACGCAAGCTAGCCAGGAATATAAAGGAGGATAGCAAAAGCTTTTTTAGGTATATGAAGAGAAAGAAGATAGTTAAGAACAATGTTGGGCCCTTGAAGAATGAATTTGGTGAAATTGTTATGGGAAACAGAGAAATGGCAGAAGAATTTAATAAGTACTTTAGATCTGTCTTCACTAGGGAAGACACAAGCAATCTCCCAGATGTATGGATGGGCCAAGGACATAGGGTAACAGAGGCAATGAAACAGATTGACATTAGGAAGGAAACGGTGATGAGTAGACTGATGGGACTGAAGGCTAACAAATCCCCAGGTCCAGATGGTCTGCATCCTAGGGTACTAAAGGAGGTGGCTCTGGAAATTGTGGATGCATTGGTAATCATTTTCCAGTGTTCCTTAGATTCAGGATCAGTTCCTGAGGATTGGAGAATGGCTAATGTTATCCCACTTTTTATGAAAGGAGGGAGGGAGAAAACAGAGAACTATCGTCCTGTCAGCCTAACATCAGTAGTGGGGAAGATGCTAGAGTCCATTATTAAGGATGAAATAGTGGCATATCTAGATAGCAGTGATAGGATTGGGCCGAGCCAGCATGGATTTACCAAGGGCAAATCATGCTTGACTAATTTATTGGAGTTTTTTGAGGATGTAACCAGGAAGTTAGACAAGGGAGATCCAGTGGATGTAGTGTACCTCGATTTTCAGAAGGCATTTGATAAGGTCCCACATAGGAGACTGGTGGGTAAAATCAGAGCTAATGGCACTGGGGGGGAAGATATTGACATGGATAGAAAACCTGTTGGCAGATAGAAAGCAAAGGGTAGCAGTGAATGGGTGTTTCTCGGAATGGCAGGTGGTGACTAGTGGGGTGCCACAGGGCTCGGTATTGGGCCCACAGCTGTTTACGATTTACATCAACTATTTAGATGAAGGCATTGAGAATAACATCAAGTTTGCTGATGATACTAAGCTGGGTGGCAGTGTGACGTGATGAGGATGTTAGGAGAATTCAGGGTGACTTGGATAGGCTGGGTGAGTGGGCAGATATTTGGCAGATGATGTTTAATGTGAATAAGTGTGAGGTTATCCACTTTGGGAGTAAGAACAGGAAGGCAGATTATTATCTGAACTGTGTAGAGTTAGGTAAGGGAGAAATACAAAGAGATCTAGGAGTCCTTGTTCATCAGTCACTGAAGGTGAATGAGCAAGTGCAGCAGGCAGTGAAGAAAGCTAATGGAATGTTGGCCTTTATTACAAAGGGAATTGAGTACAAGAGCAAGGAAATCCTTTTGCATTTGTACAGGGCCCTGGTGAGACCACACCTGGAGTATTGTGTACAGTTTTGGTCTCCAGGGTTAAGGAAGGACATCCTGGCTGTAGAGGAAGTGCAGTGTAGATTCACAAAGTTAATTCCTGGGATGTCCGGACTGTCTTACGCAGAGAGGTTAGAGAGACTGGGCTTGTACACGCTGGAATTAAGGAGATTGAGAGGGGATCTGATTGCAACATGCAAGATTATTAAGGGATTGGTCAAGATAGAGGCAGGAAATATGTTCCAGATGCTGGGAAAGTCCAGTACCAGAGGGCATGGTTTAAGAATAAGGGGTAGGTCATTTAGGACAGAGTTGAGGAAAAACTTCTCCCAGAGAGTTGTGGGGGTGTGGAATGCACTGCCTCAGAAGGCAGTGGAGGCCAATTCTCTGGATGCTTTCAAGAAGGAGCTAGATAGGTATCTTATGGATAGGGGAATCAAGGGATATGGGGACAAGGCAGGAACCAGGTATTGATAGTAGATGATCAGCCATGATCTCAGAATGGCGGTGCAGGCTCAATGGACCGAATGGTCTACTTCTGCACCTATTGTCTATTCTTCCACTGTCTGTAAGTAGTTTTTATGTTCTCACTGTGACCACGTGGGTTTCCTCCAGGCATTCCAGTTTCACATTTGCCTTCCTCACCAACCTGCAAATATTCTTTTAGAGAATCCTGCACAAGATCTCTCAAGATCCTTTGCACCTCAGATTTTTTAATTTTCATTCCATTTAGAAAATAGTCTATGGTTTTATTTCTTCTACCAAAATCCTTGACTATACACATACCAACATCAACCTAATTATTGACATATAACATAAAAAGACCGTAAGACATAGGAGCAGAATTAGGCCATTTGGCCCATCAAGTTTGCTCCACCATTCAATCTTGGCTGATCCTTTCTTTCCCTTCTCAGCTCCACTCCCAGTCTTCTCCCCGTAATCTTTGATGCTGTGTCCAATCAGGAACCTATCAAGCTTGGCTTTAATTACAGTCAACGACCTGGCCTCCACAGATGCCTGTGGTAATAAATTCCATAAATTCACCACCCTCTGGCTAAAGAAATTTCTCCGCTTCTCTGTTTTAAATGGACGCCACTCTACCCTGAGGCTGTGTCCTCTAGTCGTAGACTCCCCCACCATGGGAAACATCCTTTCCACATCTACTCTATATAGGCCTTTCAACATTGGAAAGGTTTCAATGGGGTCCGTCCTCATCCTTCTAAATTCCAACAGATACAGACACAGCACTATCAAACATTCGACATATGAAACTGTTTAATTCCTGGATTAATCCTACTGAACCTCCTCTGAACCCTCTCCAATGCCAGCACATAATTTCTTAGATGAGGATCCCAAAACTGTTCAGAATACTCGAGCTGAAGCCTCACCAGTGTCTTATAAAGCCTCAGCATCACATCCCTGCTCTTGTATTCTAGACCTCTTGAAATGATTGCTAACATGGCATTTGCCTTCCTCACCACCAACTTAACCTGCAAGTTAACCTTTAGGGTGTTTGGCACAAGGACTCCCAAGTCCCTTTGCAATTCATATTTTTGGATTTTCTCTCAATTTAGAAAATAGCTTGCACATTTATTTTTACTACCAAAGTTCATGACCATGCATTTCCCAACACTATATTTCATTTGCCACTTTCCTTCCCATTCTCGTAATCTCTTTCTGCAGTCTACTAGTTTCTGCAATATCACCTGCCCCTCCACTAATCTTTGTATCATCTGCAAACTTGGCAACAAAGCCATCTATTCCATCATCTAAATCATTAATATACAGCATAAAAAGAAGTGGTCCCTACACTGATCCCTGTGGACAACCACAAGTCACTGGCAGCCAACCAGAAAAGGATCCTTTTATTCCCACTCACTGCCTCCTACCTATCAGCTAATTCTCTAAACATGCCAGTGACTTTCCTGTAATACCATGGGCTACCATCTTGGTAAGCAGCCCCATGCAAGGTACCTTGTCAAAGGCCTTTTGAAAGTCCACATATGCAACATCTACTGCATTCCCTTTATCTGCCCTACTTATAACCTCCTCAGAGAATTCCAACAGCTTTGTCGGGCAAAAGTTTTCCTTAAGGAAACCATGCTGACTTTGTCCTATATTGTTCTGTGTCATCAAGTACTCCATAACCTCACCCTTAACAAGTAACTCTAACATCTCCTCAACCACTGAGGTCAGGTTAACTGGTTTATAATTTCCTTCGTATGGCTTTGCTCCTTTCTTAAAGAGTGGAGTGACATTTACAATTTTCCAGTCCTCTAGCACCATGAGTTTTGAAAGATCATTAATAACGCCTTCTCAATCTTTACTGCTACATCTTTCAGAACCCTTGTGTGCAGTTCATCTTGCCTGGGTGACTTATGTACACTTAGTTCTTACAGCTTTTTGAGCACCTTCTCCCTTCTAATAGTACTCGCTTCTCTTTCCTCACACCTTTCAACATTTGGCACACTGCTAGTGTCTTCCACAGTGAAGTCTGATGCAAAATACTCCGTTGGTTCATCTGCTGTCTTCTTGTCCCTCATTATTATTTATCTGGCCTCATTTTCTAGTGGTCCTATATCCACTCTCAACTCTCTTATTTTTTTACATACTAAAAAATCTTTTTCCATCCACTTTGATATTGCCTGCTAACTTGTATTCACATTTCATCTTTTCCCTCCTAATAATTCTTTTAGTTGCTCCCTGTAGGTTTTTAAAACTTTCTAATCCTCTTTGTCCCACTAATTTTTGCTTTGTTTGATGTCCTCTCTTTTGCTTTTACATTAGCTTTGACTTCCCTTGCCACCCACAGTCGTACTATTCTGCCATTTGAGTCTTTGTTTTTTTGAATACATCTGTCCTGCACCTTCCTCATTTTTCCCAGAAACTCACGTCATTGCTGCTCTGCTGTCATACCCGCAAGCATCTCCTAATTTACTTTGGCCAACTCTTCTCTCGTACAACTGTAATTTCCTTTACTTCACTGAAATACTGCTATGTCAGAATTTACTTTCTCCGTATAAAATTTCAAGTTGAACTCCATCATACTGTGATTATAAGGGTTCCTCTACCTTCAGCTCCCTAATCACCTCTGGTTTATTACATAACACCCAATCTAGTATAGTTGATCCCCAAGTAAGCTCACTGAAAACTGCTTTAAAATGACATCTCGTAGGCATTCAACAAACTCACTTTCTTGAGATCCATTAACAACCTGATTTTCCCCAATTAACCTGAATGTTGAAATCTCTCATGACTATCATAACATTGCCCTTTTGACACGCCTTTTCTATCTCCCTTTGTAATCTGTGGTCCACAGCCCAGCTAATCTTGGGTGATCAGTAGATAACTGCCATCAGGGTCCCTTTATCCTTGCAGTTTCTTAACTCAACCCAAAAGGAGTTAACATCTTCTGATCCCACATCACATCTTTCTAATGCCATTCTTTACGCGCAGAGCTATGTCACCTCCTCTGCCTAACTTTGCATCCCTCTGATACAACCTTGGACATTCAGCTCCCAACTACAACCATCCTTCAGTCACGGTTCAGTGATGGCCACAACATCATACCTGACAATCTGCAGCAAGTGTTGGCTGCTCCAGGAACTCGGGCTCAAAGTTGATGACCCGGAACCTGATCTTCAAACACTGCGGCTTATCAGGGAGGGGCAGAGATGCCTGGATTCTTAGTTTCAGGAGGTAGTCACACCCATTAGATTAGCTGCTTCAAATTCAGTCTGTAGTCAGGGCCAAGAGGGAGTGACTGCAAGTAAGGCGAGTAGTGGCATCCAAGAGACAATGCTGGAGGAGCCTCAGCCTTTGAGCTTGTTCAATGGGTTTGAGATTTTTGTTCCCTGTGTGGATAACAGTGAGGGCTGTAGGATGGATGAGCAACCTAACTGTGGCACCGTAGTTCAAAGAGCAATTCAAGAGGGGGAAAGAAGAGAAATGGAGTGGTAATTGGGGATAGTATAGTCAGGGGAATAGACAGTTTTCTGTCACGAGGATAGAGTGTCCCAAAGGCTGTGTTGCCTGCCTGGTGCCTGGGTTTGGGACATCTTATCTGACCTGCAGAGGAATTTGCAGTGGTAGGGGAAAGATCCAGCTAATGTGTTCTACACGGGTATCAATGACATAGGTAGAACGAGGAAAGAGGTTCTGTTGAGGGAATTTGAGCAGCTAAGGACGCAACTAAAGAGCAAAGCCATAAAGGTAGTAATCTCTAGATTACTACCAGAGCCATGTGCAGATTAGGTGAGAACTAAAACTAGGGGGCGTCGCCTCAAGGTTCGGGGGTGTAGATTTAAGATGGAGATGAGGAGGAACTACTTTTCTCAGAGTGGTGAGTCTCTGGAATTCGCTACCTCAGTGAATATATTTAAGACAATTTAGATATATTTTTGCTTAATAGGGGAATTAAGGGTTATGGGGGAAAAGGCAGGTAGGTGGAGGTGAGTCCATGGCCAGATCAGCCATGATCTTATTGAATGGTGGAGCAGGCTCGAAGGGCCAGATGGCCTACACCTGCTCCTATTTCTTATGTTCTTTGCTTTTCCTTCTTATGTCTATGGTACCAATATATACCAAGACATCTGGCTACTCATCCACCCTCTCCAAACTGCTGTGGGTGCAGGCACCTGGGAGACAACATACTATTCAGGTGTCTTGTTTATGTCCACAGAATCTCCTGCCTGTTCCCCTGACTATTGAGTCCCCTAACACTACTACTCTGCTCTTCTCCCTCTTTCCCTTCTGCACCACAAATCTACGCTCAGTGCCAGTAACCCAGTCTCCGTGGCGTTCCCCTGGGAGGTCATCGCCCACAACAGTATCCAAAGCGGTATAATTATAATTGTGAGGAATGGCAACAGGTGTGCTCTGCGCTGCCTATTCACATTTCCACCTCTCCTGACAGTCACACAGCTACCGACCTCCTGCAACTTATGGGTGACTACTTCCCTGTAACTCTGATCGATTATCTCCTCACTCTCCCATTAAAGCCAAAGGTCATCCAGCTGCTGCTCCAGATCCTAACAAGGAGCTGCAGCTTGATGCACTTCATGCAGGTGTAGCTCCAACATCTGGCATGAAGAACACACAACATCATTTACTACACTAGGTACAGTTGGGGGGGAGAAAGGAAACCTTAACAGAACCTTACCCAAAACCAACACGAGGAAATCTACAGATGCTGGAAATTCAAGCAACACACACAAAATGCTGGTGGAACACAGACCTCGAAGGGTCTCAGCCCAAAACGTCAACAGTGCTTCTCCTTATAGATGCTGCCTGGCCTGCTGTGTTCCACCAGCATTTTGTGTGTCTTACCCAGAACCAATGTCTCTTTCAAGCCAAAGCCTCCTTTGAGCCAAAGCCTGACTCTCCTACTCTCACCAGTGGCCTACTCCTAACAATGGCCACCCTTTTTGTCCCTTCTGTACTTTAAGCAATCGTCACTGACTTGTCAGAAACCTTGTAGCTACAGCCTGTTTCTGCTGCTAATTGGGCCACTGGAGTGAGTCTGAACGCCCCTGAAGGTCTCCTTTTAAACAACCATTGCCCACCTGTGATAAATCATGCTGTGGCCTGCATCTGCTGCCAATTGGGCCACTGGAATGAGCCCAAATGCCTGTGAAGGTTCTCCTTTTAAACAAGAAGAAGCAGTCCCAACACAGGCCCCTTTGGAACACCACTTGTCAGTGGCAGCCAATCGGAAAAGGCATGCTTTATTCCCCCTCTTTGCCTTTTGCCAATCAGCCAATGTTCTATCCATGCTAGTATTTTTCTTCGAATACCATAGAAAAATTTCAGAGGAGATCTACCAAGATGTTGCCTGTATTAGAGAACATGCTATATTAGGAAGATCGAGTGAGCTGGGGTTTTTCTCTTTGGAGCAAAGCAGGATGAAAGGTGACTTGACAGTGGTGTATAAGATTATGCAATATATAGTGTAAGATTCAAAATTAAGATGTGCGTTTCTGAAAGAGGTCCGGGTTAAAGTCAAAGGACAAATGTGATTTAATTATGTCCAGGGACAAATGTGATTTAATTAGGTCTGGGTTAAAGTCTGTAAACAAATGTGATTTAATTATGAATGCAGAAGCCCTGACAAGATTAACTGTTTGTGGAATCATTGAAGTCCTGAGATATGGACTATTGTTTTACAGAAACGTGTGTAAAAAAAAAAAAAGAAAAAAAAAACACTCCAAATATGGAATGGGAAAACACTGTGTACCTCCCGAGTCAGGGAGGGGGGTGGTAAGGAAGAAGGATAAAACCTGCTGCCCTGTAAGGTTCGGGGTTCCCTTCTCTGAGGGGGCCCAGCTCTGCAGAACTGTTAATAAACTTTGTTTCCTTGAATTTGTCTTAAAGCCATTATTCAGGAGCGTGGCTCGTTTCTGACAACTTGGGGTGCTCGTCCGGGATCCACACTCCAGCCGTGAGGGGGGCAAGGAAGGACATCGGAGAAGGTGCACCCTGCCGAGTTCGGCAGTCCCTGATTCCTTGCTCGTCGCCCCGCGCGGCTTGAGCAAGTGATATCCGGCGGACTCAAGGAAACAAAGAGGGGTTGTCGAGGCAGTTGAGACAGTGAGCGATCGAGTAATTTCTGTGCACAGGACCCAGGTAAGAAATTGAATTCCTGTAGAGACGTAGTACACAAGAATCGTGGAGCTGCGGGGTTCCTGCAGGTGGATCCTCCTGTAGAGACATAGTACCCGAGAATCGTGGAACTACGGGGTTGCCCTGCAGGTGGATCCTCCTGTAGAGACGTAGTACACGAGAATTGTGGAACTGCGGGGTTCCTGCAGGTGATTCCTCCTGTAGAGACGTAGTACACGAGAATTGTGGAACTGCGGGGTGCCTGCAGGTGAATTCCTGGGCGATCGCGGGAATACAGGTTCTGGAATTGGACAGGAGTGACCAAGCTAGGTGGGTCACATTCAAATTAAATTCCTGCAGAGACGTAGTGCACGAGAATTGTGGAATTACGGGGTGCCTGCGGGTGGATTGGAACCGAGCAAGTCCTCGAGATGGGGAATAAGGGGTCTAAGAGAGAAAAGGGTAAAGGAAATCCAGGCGCCAATGATGAAAAATACCCCGGGGTACCCCCTGATAGTCCATTGGGACGGATGTTAGAAAATTGTGATTACGGGAGGCGAAAAGGGAAGTCAAAGAGAAAAATGATACAGTACTGTGAATTATGGTCCCGCCAGCCGATCCAAGGGTCGGCTGTGTGATGGCCTAAGTTCGGGTCTAGCGAGGATTGGGTACAACAAGCCCTTAATCTGTACGTGAATTCAAAACCTAACGTTAAACCCGAAGAAAGTGATTATGCCCTATGCTGGTTACCAACGACAAATAGTTATAAATTGAAAACGATAAATGAAGGGGGACAGAAAAAGAATACATGGGAGGTGCTCGACCACCTGCCGCCCCATATGTGCCCCCTACCGCTCCGCAAATCGAAGACCCTGAGACGGAGGTTGGCCAACAGCTGATTCGTGTTGAATTTGTATCGAAAGCATGGCCAGAAAAAAAAAACTGGAAAAACTAGAAGATTGGAATACTAAACCCTTAAGTGAACTACTTAGGGAGGCACAGAAAGTGTTTGTAAGAAGGGATGAAGAGAAGCAGAAGACGGCAAGGATAATGGTCCAGACAGTGCGACAAGTAACCGCAGATAGTAGAGAGAGAGACGGGGACCATGGTTGGATCGAGGTAGTAGCCAGGAGCAAGGAGGAGGGCTAAGGAAGGCTTTAAGATGTTTTCACTGCAACAAAGAAGGACACTTCAGGCGCGAGTGCCCCAGATACCGACGGGAAGTGCGCTCATATGCTATGATGGAAGATGAAGACTAGGGAGGTCGGGGGTTCCACCCCTTGGGGATGAATTATCGGCAGGAACCCCTGGTAAATTTAAAAGTAGGTCCCCAAGGGTCAGATACAACCTTTATGGTAGATTCGGGTGCCGAAAGATCTAGCGTAATCCAGATACCTCCCGGCGCCCGAACTGGAACAAAGGTAATGGGAGTATCCGGTATTGGAGGCAAAATAATACAAGTACCTGTTATAGAAAACGTGAAAATTGAACATGAGGATAGGGTAACGGGACAGGACCTACTTTTGTTACCCTCTGCGAGATTCAACCTGCTCGGGCGGGATCTGCAAGTCAGGCTAGGCATCGGGACTGTACCCAGGAACGGGAAGATAATGGTACAGCTGTTTGCCCTCAGGGAAGAAGACGATAGGAAAATAAGCCCGGAGGTATGGTACCAGGAAGGGAACCGGGGGGGGGGTGGGGTTTGAACGTCCCCCCTTGCAAATCTCACTATAACCTAACAGTTCGCCAGTACGGAAAAAACAGTACCCTATTTCAATGGAAGGAAGAAAAGGGCTGCAGCCGGTGATTGAGGGATTGATCGCTGACGGACTACTGGAGGAATGTATGTCACCATATAATACCCCAATACTCCCGGTGCGAAAGCCAGATGGGACTTATCGAATGGTACAAGGCCTAAATGCAGTAGTCCAAACCCGATACCCGGTAGTGCCCAACCCTTACACGCTGATGAGTAAGATCTCCCCTGACCATGAATGGTTCAGTGTAATAGATCTAAAAGACGCCTTCTGGAGTTGCCCGCTAGAAGAGAGCAGTCGTGACATGTTTGCGTTCGAATGGGAAAATCCTACAATGGGGCGGAAAAGACAACTCCGGTGGACGGTCCTGCCACAGGGGTTCACCGAATCACCTAACCTATTTGGGCAGGTCTTGGAGCAAGTACTAGCAGAATTCCAATGTGCTCCAGAGAGCCAACTGCTACAGTATGTGGACGATCTATTACTATCTGGGCCAACACAGGAAGGGGTGCAGGAATACACTATCAGACTACTGAACTTCCTGGGGAAGCAGGGGCTACGGGTCTCAAAGAAAAAGTTACAATTTGTAGAAAAGGAAGTAAGGTATCTGGGACACCGGGTCAGTAAAGGACAGCGATGCATTACCCCAGAAAGGATAGCTGGAATAACGGGAATGTCACTACCACGTACCAAGAAGGAGATACGCACCAGTTAATTTGTGATGCACTTGATATCGAATGGAAGTACCATACCCCGTGGCATCCCCAGAGTTCGGGAAGAGTAGAACGAATGAACAGCACCCTGAAGGCACAGCTAACCAAGTTGATGTTGGAAACCAAGCTACCATGGACCAAGTGTTTGCCGATCGTTCTCCTGAGAATACGAACTGCACCCCGCAAGGATATAGGAATATCTCCTTATGAGATGCTCTTTGCCATATTGGAATAAAATAGAGGGGTATCCCACACTACAGGGGGGTGATTTATTTGTAAAGAACAATTTACTGGCCTTGTCCCGTTCCTTTGCAGAACTGCGGAAAAAGGGTCTCTTGACCCAGACTCCGCTGCTCGACTTTGCTTTACATCAGATCGTGCCTGGAGATTGGGTTCTGGTAAGGACCTGGAAGCCGGAGAAGTTACAGCCACAGTGGGAAGGCCCTTTCCAGGTCCTGCTAACAACAGAGGCGGCTGTACGGACAAAAGAAAAAGGGTGGACACACGCATCCAGGGTAAAAGGACCGGTGAAGCCCGAAAGCCGCACTGAGTGGACCTGTGTTCCCGGTGAAGAACCGTTGGTGGTGAAGCTAAAAAGGCAGCAAAAATGAACTCTGTGGACTGTAACATTATTGACTGTAATATATTTGATTCTATATGTCGGGGAAATTGAAGGGAAATGTGACAAGTGCAGAACCGTGGTAGGAATGGGGCAGAGGGTGTTCACAGGATCATTTGTGTCCCACTCGCATGTAAATGACCGTTGTTATGATAAAAGCAGAAGGGTGTTGGGAAAATGGTAAGCCGTACTATCAGGTCTATAATAAAGGCGGTTGGTGGCGAACAGTACTCTGGATGGTGGGAGGTGGATTAATGAGTTTGATGCTTTTACCCTGCCTCATTCCCTGTGTACAAGCACTAATAAGCCGAAGTGTGTCACAACTTCAGGCAATAGCAATACCTCAGCACGGCACTGGCATTGGAGCTGTTGGCAAAACAGCAGAGCCAGATGCGAACAGCAATATACCAGAACAGGCTGGCTGTGGATTACCTATTGGCCTCTGAAGGCGGAGTATGTGGGAAGTTCAATCTTACAAACTGTTGCCTTAAGATAGACAACAGTGGAAAGGCTGTGTTTAAAAAATATCCGACAAAATTCGGAAACTGGCCCACGTGCCAGTACAAAACTGGAGATCCCTGGGGAACATGAGTTGGCTAGACGGGCTACTGGGAGGTAGTTGGTGGCGCACCGCTCTCCTAGTAGCAGGCGGGGGTCTAATGATTCTCTTACTTTTGCCGTGTTTGATTCCTTGTATACGAACGCTGATCAGGCGCAGTATATTCCAGCTCCAGGCAGTAGCGATATCCCAACATGGGACAAACGAGCTAAAACTTATGCTATTAAAGAAGAAAGTTGACCCTCCACGGGGGGCGGAGGAAGGGTGGTGGGCCCCCTGGGAGTGAGAGAAATGCTAGCTGAAACGCACATCTTAAAAAGAAAAAGGGTGGTATTGTAAGATTCAAAATTAAGATATGCGTTTCTGAAAGAGGTCCGGGTTAAAGTCAAAGGACAAATGTGACTTAATTATGTCCGGGGACAAATGTGATTTAATTAGGTCTGGGTTAAAGTCTGTAAACAAATGTGATTTAATTATGAATGCAGAAGCCCTGACAAGATTAACTGTTTGTGGAATCATTGAAGTCCTGATATATGGACTATTGTTTTACAGAAACGTGTTTTTAAAAAAAAAACACAACTCCAAATATGGAATGGGAAAACACTGTGTACCTCCCGAGTCAGGGAGGAGGGGTGGTAAGGAAGAAGGATAAAACCTGCTGCCTTGTAAGGTTCGGGGTTCCCTTCTCTGAGGGGGCCCAGCTCTGCAGAACTGTTAATAAACTTTGTTTCCTTGAATTTGTCTTAAAGCCATTATTCAGGAGCGTGGCTCGTTTCTGACATATAGATTCTGTGCAGAAAAGTTTAAGGGACTTGTGAGAGAAAGATTTTCTTTACACAGTGGTAGGGGCTGGAATTCTCTGTTGGGGATGGTGGTAGAGGCTGATGCAATGCAAACTTTTAAAGTGATTTTTTTGGCACATCACTGCAAGAAAAATGAAGGGTTATGGGCTGTGTGGGACAGAAGGGTGAGATTGATTGTGGAGTAGATTTATATTAGTTGCAACATTATCACGTGCTGAAGGACTGCACTGTCCTCTACTGTTCTATGTTCACTATGTGGCCCATTCAGTGGCAGGAGTAGGCCACAGCGACGAGGCTTCTCGCAGGTCAGCCACGCTTGTTTAGAAGGAGACCTTCAGAAGAGTTTGGGCTCATCCGGCAGCAGAACAGGCACAAGCCTGTTTCTCTCAAAGTCTTGCTGAAGGGAGGCATTAGCTGCTTTATTTGCTAAAAAGAGGCAAATAGAGTTCAATTAAGCACAATCTCGTAATCAAAAATTAGATCATAGGAAATAAATTTTTTTTTAAAAAAAGTCTTTATAGTTTGGGAAACTTTTGAAATAGTGCTGAATGCGCAAATCTCTGACTAAGAGACAAAAGAGCTGTCACAATAAATTATTATCATTGACTGTACTGGCTGGTGTCAGATAATAGCTTACAGTTGCTGTAATGAACCAGTCTATCTAGTTATACATTGTCTTGCTAATCAGGCCAATGATAATACTTTGTCATTGGTTGGAATTTGAGAAGCCCTGTAATTTTGATCAACATTATTTAACAATGTTCAGTAGTTCACATGGGGCATTTTTAAAAATTCCTTCTGGTTTGCAATAAAGCTCTTTCATTTATATAATATATCCCAGTAGGTTTATTACTAAATTATTGATTAATGACAGAATATTTATTAGTCTCTTGAAGTTTTAAGTATGCTTTTGCAAAAGTAGGAAGTTATTTTCTGTTAGGGCAAGCCAATGAGGCTCACCACTGCCCTCTTCAGGAATTCAAAATTGCCTTTTGTATGTCCACATATGTCAACTTCCTTCATGTGCTAACTTGATAGGCAATAACAATCTCCTGTGTTTATAAAATATTCTCACGTATAGAGTGGCAAATGTGGTTTGTACATATTGAGACAGGATTGCTGGGGCCTTGACTAATCTCTTTGTTTCCTCTCCAACCACAGGCAAGTTCTGAGACTACTGGGGTGTTGCTAATGTTGTTGCATTATTCAAGAAGGAAATAGGGATAATCCTAGAAACTATAGACAGGAGAGTCTCACACCTGTGGCAGGGTAGTTACTGGAGAAGATTCTTTAGGATCAGATTTGTGAGCATTTAGAAAAACCATCTCTTAATTAGAGACAGTCGGAAGGCTTTGTATCGGGCAAGTCATATCTTACTAACCTGATTGAGTTTTCTGAGGAGGTGACAATAGTGATTGATGAAGGTATAGCTGTGGGTGATGCTTACATGAATTTTATTTATCTATTTATTTAGCAATTCTATATGGAGTGGGCCCTCCTGGCCTTTCAAGCCATGCCACCCCAGCAAACGCTGACAAACCCAGTTGACCCTAAACTAATCACAGGACAATTTATATTGACCAATTAACATACTTGGTGCATCTTTGGACTGTGGGAGGAAACTGGAGCATCCGGAGAAAACCCACATATTCCACGAAAAGAACATACAGACTCTTTACAGACCGTAATGGAATTGAACTCCGAACTCCGGACTGCCCTGAGGTGTAATAGTGTCGCATTAACCGCTACAGTGCAGTGGTGCCCAGTTTTAGGAAGGCTTTGGACAAAGTGCTTCATGGGAGTCTCATTCCGAAGAAGAAGATGTATGGGATTTAGATTCAGAGGGAAAATTGTAAAGTATGAAAAATTGAATTGTCTGCAGTTCAAAAGTAGTCATCCCTCTTAGTTGAACCACTCTTGCAGCTATCACAGCCTGTAGTCTTTTTGGATAAGTCTTTATTAACTTTGCACAATGTGATTGAGAGGATTCTCCGATTACTCCTTGCAAAACTGCTTAAACTGGTGCCAGGTTAGTTGGGGAGTGGTGGTGGACATCAATCTTAAAAGTCTTGTCAGAGATATTTGATCAGGTTAAGGTCAGGACTCTGACTGGGCCCTCAAGAACATCAATTTTCTTCATTTGAAGCCACTCCATGGTTGCTCTGGTAGTATGTTTAGGGCAGTTGTCCTGATGAAAGACAAACTTGCTCCTCATTTTATGCTTTCTGGCAAGGGCTAGCAAGTTTTTGTCCAGGATCTCTCTATACTTTGCAGCATTCATCATCCCAAAAATCCTGACCTATTTTTCAGTACCAGCTGCTGAAAAGCATTCCAATAGCATGATGCTACCTCCACCATACTTTACAGTAAGGGTAGTGTCAGCTGGCTGATGTGCAGTATTCGATTTATGCCACACATACTGCTTAGTGTTGAAGCCAGAAAGTTACACTTTAGTCTCATCTGACCACACGAACTTGTACATCCTTACACTATTTTCTAAGTGACACTTCGCAATATCTTTATGGGGAAGAATACGCTTTTTTTTAAGCCAGGGGTTCTTCCTTGCCATTCTTCCATAAATACCCCTTTTGTGCAATATCTTAGAGATTGTGGAACCATCAACTTCATCTCTAGTTGCAGATCACTCAGAGTGACTGTTGGCATCACAGTGGTGTCCTACTTATGAGTTCCATTCTTCTCTGACTAACTTAGAGGTGTGGCCTGACCTAGGCAGTGTGGCTAGGGTTTCACATTTTTTCCACTTCATCACTGAACTTCGAGATATGTTCAGTGCCTTTGTGATGGTCTTATACCCTTTCTCAGATTTGTGCTTCTCTATTATCATTTCCTTGACTTGCCTTGAATGCTTTATCTTTAACTTCATTCTGGTTTGGTCTGTTGAAAATCGACCATACTGTTGGACCTCCCAGAGAGGAGGGGTATTTATTCTTATGAATTAGTTGAAAACATCAACAAATTGGGCGAGTTGTAAAGGTAATATACAAAATTGCATCTGAGGAAAGTTAGGGTGGTAATTACAAAGGGGATTAATACTTTTTCAGCCTCACAATTTTAGTTTTTAATTTTTAGTAAATTATTGACAGGTTTTGGAATTTTTCTTTTCAATTGACTTACTGTTTTGTAGATTAATTCAAAAATCCTACTTTAATATATTTTAAATTTAGAAAATGATGCAGTAAAATGTGAAAGTAGTTGTGGGGTCTAAATAGCATGGCATGCTTGCTTTTATTTGTCAAGGAATTGAGTTCAAGAATCAGGAACATATGTTGCAGATTTATAAAACTTCTATTTAGGTCACATCTGGAGTATTGCATTTAGTAAGATCTAAAATTAAGTAGGATTTGTACAACTAGCTAATTAAGCTACCAGTGCAACATTTGCAATCTTAGCTAACAATATTTCTGATTTAAGGGTTATCAACAAGAGAGAATCTGCAGATTCTAGAAATCTAAGCAACACGCACAAAATGCTGGAGGAACTCAACAGTTCATGAAGCGTCTATGGAAGACAGTACAGTCGATGTTTTGGGCCAAGACCCTTCAGCAGAACTGGAGAAAAAAAGATGGAGTTAAAAGGTGGGGCGGGGGGGGGATGGAGGGAGAAACACAAGATGACAGGTGAAACTGGGAGGGGAAGGAGCTGGGAGGATGATTGGTGAAAGAGATACAGGGCTGGAGAAGGGGGAATCTAATAGGAAAGGAGAGAAGGCCATGGAAGAAAGAAAAACATAGAAACATCGAAAACCTACAGCACAATGCAGGCCTTTCGGCCCACAAAGTTGTGCCGAACATGTCCTTACCTTAGAAATTACTAGGCTTACCTACAGCCCTCTATTTTGCTAAGCTCCATGTACCTATCCAAAAGTCTCTTAAAAGACCCTAACGCATCTGCCTCCACCACCATTGCTGGCAGCCCATTCCACGCACTCACCAATCTCTGAGTAAAAAACTTACCCCGACATCTCCTCTGTACCTACTCCCCAGCACCTTAAACCTGTGTCCTCTTGTGGCAACCATTTTAGCCCTGATAAAAGGAGGAGCACCAGAAGTAGGTGATGGGCAGGCAAGGAGATGAGGTGAGAGAGGGAAAAGGGGACAGGGACTCATGGAGTGGGGGGGGGGGGGAAGGTTGGTGAGCATTACCAGCAGTTTGAGAAATCGATATTCATGCCACCAGGTTAGAAGCTACCCAGACTGAATACAAGGTGTTGTTCCTCGAAGCTGAGTGTGGCCTCATCACAACAGTAGAGGAGGCCATGGATAGACATATTGGAATGGGAAGTGGAATTTAAATGTGTGGCCTCTGGAAGATCCTACTTTTTCTGGCAGACGGAGCTTCAATGATTGATAAAGCAGTCTCCCAATCTATGCTGGATCTCACCAATATACAGGAGGCTGCACAGGGAGCACCGAACATAGTATATGATCAGAACCGACTCAGAAGTGAAGTGCCACCTCATCTGGAAGGATTGTCTAGGGCCCTGAATGATAGTGAGGGAGGAGGTCTAGGAGCAGGTGTAGCACTTGCTCCACTTGAAAGAATAAGTGCCAAGAGGGAGATCAGTGGGGAGGGTTGAATGGTCAAAGGATAATTTTGTATTATGAATAGTTTCAGTTCCCTTTCATGACCCAGGAAAGTCCTTACTTTTTTAAAGAAATCTGCCTCTACCTTAGAAGATGATGATTGGGGGAAATTTCTGTGGTCTGTCTCTAGTAAGGTCCCAATGGTGCTGGACTAGTGAATTTCAGCCTAGAATTGTAGATGTCAGAAATTAGAGTTTGGTATTAGCTGTGCACTTGTTACTCTTTCTAGAATGAATGCAGGTTTAAATGCTTAAAATTATTATAACACCAAAATCTATTCTTGAGCATGTTCTATGATTAATAGATTTAGGCTAATGTAAAACAAAACTCCATTTACCTCTTGGTTATGTAAGGCTTCATGCACTTGCTTTGTAGAATTCTAGTTGTCCCAATTTTAATAAGTTTATTTTTCTATTATTTGTTTTGAAGCAGGGAGTTTCAGTTCTCTGTCAAACTTTCTACAATCTACAATTCCACATCGTACTTTCTACAATAATTTGCTGAAATCATCTCTGAAACACCCTAAAATATTTATTTTATATCTACTTTATTCTAGGCTATTTAAACAGAATGAGTAGTTTCACTTTCCCTCCATAGCTTCTCAGTTAGGATATCCATTAATCTCTCCTCAAAGGTGAACTAACTCCACAATCTATAGACTCACTTTCAAAGACTATAACTCATATTCTCAGTATTTTGCATTTACTTTTTTATTATTTGCATGATTTGTCTGTTACACATTGGTTGTTTGTCATTCTTTGCTATTTATAGTTCATCATAATTTTTGTTGTATTTCTTTATTTTTCTGTAAATGTCTGCAAATAAATGAATTTCAAGGCATTATACAGTGACATATATGTACTTCAATAATAAACTTACTTCGACTTCACCTGTACTCACAAAAATAGAAGTATTGATTTTGCATCCAATACTGCTAATGCAACCTTTTTATCCCATTATTTTTCACGAGAATTATCAATCAACATTTACTGAGTTATTTGATCCTTCCTGATCGCAGTAGCTACAACTGAAAGTAGTGCACCAGATAGTGTGCTTGCAGCACCCTGTATTGGTGTGGCATGATGCCTACCAAACTGACTTTCTATCCCCTTGATATAAAATCTTGATGCCAGTAAATCTGAAAAATCTTATAAATTAAATTAGATAAGCAGTACAAAAAAAGAACAAAACAAAAAATGAGGTAGCATGCGTGGGTTCATTGTCCATTCAGAAGTCTGATGACAGAGGGGAAGAATCTATTTGTGAAATGCTGAGTCTGTGTGTTCAGGTTTCTGTATCTCCTTGATGGTAACAGTGAAAAGGGGGCATGTCCTGGATGATGGAGATCCTTAATGAGGGATGTCAGTTTTTTGAGGCATCACCTTTTGGAAGTGCCGTGATGCTGGGGAGGCTAGCCCCCATGAAGGAGCTGATTGAGTTTATAACTTCATGCAGCTTTTTCTGTGATCCTGTGCAGTGGCCCCTCCATATCAGATGATAATGCAACCAGTTAGAATACTCTCCTTGGTACATCTGTAAAAATTTGCAAGAGATTTAGGTGACAATCCAAGTCTCCTGAAACTCCTAATGAAATACAGCAGCTGTTGTACATTTTTGTAATTGTATCAATATGTTGGGCCCAAGATTGATCTTCAGAAATGTTGACACTAAGAAACTTGAAACTGCTCACCCCTTTCCACTTCTCATCCCTCGATGAGGACTGGAGTGTGTTCCCTCAATTTCCCCTTCCTGAAGTCCACAATTAATTCCTTGGTCATGCACCCATTAGGTGAGGTTGTTGTTGCAATACGACTCAACCAGCTGATCTCCCTCACAACAGTATGCCTCCTTGTCACTGTCTGAAATTCTGCTAACAACAGTTGTGTCATTTGCAAAGTTATAGTTGGTGCTTGAACTGTGCCTAGCCACACAGTCATGGGTGTAGTAAGTGGAGCAGTGGGCTTAGCACACATCGTTGAGGAGCACTGGTGTTGACTGTCAGCAAGGAGATATTATTTCCGATTTGCACTGGCTGTGGTGTCTCGGTGAGGATCCAGTTGCTGAGGCTCAGGTTTTCAAGCCTGTTGATTAGAACTGAGGCTTTGATTGTGTTAAATGCTGCGCTGTGAACAATGACGTAGATACTACTGTTGTCCATGTGATCCATGACAGAGTGGAGAACCTATGAGATTGCACCCACTGTAGACCTATTGTGGTGAGAGGCAAATTGCAATGGGTCCAGGTCTTTGCTTAGACAGGTATTGATTCTGGCCATGACCTACCTGTCAAACACTTCATTACAGTAGATGTGTGTGCAGCTGGGCAATAACTGCTGAGGCAGCTCACCCTGCTCTTCTTGGGCATTGGAATGTTGTCGCCCCTTCAAAGCAAGGGGAATCCTTTGACTGCAGCACTGAGAGGCTGATGATGTCCTTCAACACTTCCTCCAGTTGGTTCAGACAGGTTTTTGGTGCCCTACCAGGTACACCATAAGGGCCCAAGCCTTGCAAGGGTTCATCTCTTGAAAGATGTTCTGATGTCAGCTGCCGAGACAGAGATCACAGAGTCAGCAGGGATTAACACAGGTTTAGTTCTATGTTACCTTACAAAGCATGCATAAGAGACATTGAGTTCATCTGATAGTGAAACATCGCAGCCATTCATGATGTTAGGGTTTGCCTTGAAAGGAAGTAATGGCTTACAAACCCTTCCAGAACTGGCGTGCATTTGATTCTGCCTCAATTGGAATTGTTTTTTCACTCTTAAGATAGCCTTCCGTAGGTCATATCAACATATTCATTCAGATTCAAAGATGACTCCCTGAATTTGGTCCAGTCAACTGACTTAAAGCAATCCTGTAAGATCTCTGCCTCCCTTAAGCATACCTTCTTGGTCTTCACCATTGATGCTGTGGATTTTAGTCTCTGCTTGTATATCGGGAATAGATGTACAGCCAGGTGATTGGGCTTTCTGAAGTGCAGATATGGGATAGCACGGTAAGTGTTCTTGATGGTGGTGTAACAGTGGTCAAGTGTGTTGTCTCCTCTGGTTCCACAGGTGATATGTTGGTTGTCATTGGTCAGAGACTTCCTCAAGCTTGCCTGGTTGAAACTCCCTACAAAGATAGGAAAGGCATCGGAGTGCTCTGTATCATGACTACAGATTATGATGCTCTGCTCCTCCAGTACCTCCTGATGTTGGCCTGTGTGAACTGTACTCCATGACCAGGATGTCAGTGGAAAGCTCCCTCGACAGTTGATTGCCAGATGTTACATGTCGGATAAGCAGGACTGAGACAGAACCGCCCTGCCTTTGCTCCTCGTTGAGCTAATCATGAAGCATATTCTGTTTCCTCTATCTCCACCAGCAACAGCAAAAACTATAGATATGTGTTCATGATGCATAATTATAAATATAGTATAACATTTTGAATGAATGTTGATAAGATCCACACAATATTCATGGTACTTATTTTCTTAGAATCTTTTTCAGAAAGATTCCATAAAGGTGCCCGTTTTATCTGATTGTGTGTCTTTACGATAAAAGTTCAAGTTGACAATCTTCAGAAACAGATAGTGATCATAATTTAGAACAAGGAAGTAATGTAATGGAAAATAAAAGGTGTGGGTTAGGATTGCAGTAACTAAATTGGTATGAAAAAAGATTTGCTACAGATTACTTGGTTACAAAGCAAACAACAAATGTAATACTTTGCAGGTGTTGGAAACTGATATTTAAAAAAATCGAAAATACTGAAAATATTCAACAGACAAGGCTGAAAACACCCAGAACTATGAAAATTGAGAAATTAGACCTGGTTAAGCTTGCAGTGATGGGGAGGGCTTGAGAAAACAAAGGGAATATCTGTGATGTGTAGATAGCGCAGCAAAAAGTGCTAGTTACAGATAATATGCAGGGCAGCACAGGCAAGGCCCAAACAAGATAGATTGTGAGATCAAGAATCTATCGCTTTGTATAAGGGGACTATTTAATAGTCCTGTAACAGCAGGATGGAAGTTGCCTTTGTGTTTTCTGGTATATGCATTCATGCCCTTTTCTCACTGCTGCCATCGGGTGGGGGGTACAGAAGCCTGAAGGCACATATTAAGCCATCCTGGAGCAGCTTCTTCCCCTCTGCCATCCGATTCCTGGATGGACGTTGGATCCTTGAACATTACCCCACTTTTTAATGTATATTGTTTCTCCTTTTGCATGATTTTTGGTCTGTTGGTACGTATTCTGTAATTGATCTACTTATTTATTGTTATTTTTATTCTTCTGTATTGTGTTTTACATAAACTGCTGCTGCTAAGTTAACAAATAAACCTGATTCTGATATTCTGCCTGATGAGGCAAGGGTTAATGTGGTGGGCTGCAGAGAGAAGGTCTGGGATGGGTGAGGATTTTTATTATGCTGACTGCTTTAACAAGGCAGAGAGAGGCACAGATGGAGTCCATGGAGGGAAGGATAGTTTATTTGATGGGCTGAGCTATGTTCACAAGTTTCTGTAGTTTCATAAGACCATAAAACATTGGAGCAGATTGGGATTTGGCTCATCGAGTCTGTTCCACCATTCAATCATGTCTGCTCCTTTTCTTCTCCCCCCTCAGCCACGTTCTCTGGCCTTCTCCCTGTAACCTTTGATGCCATGTCCAATCAAGAAACTGCCTTAAATACATCCAACAACCTGGCCTTCACAGCTTCCTGTAGTAACTAATTCGACAAATTCACCACCTGCTGGTTAAAGAAATTTTCCGCATCTCTGTTTTAAGTGGACCCCCCCATGCTGAGGCTGTGCCCTCTTGTCTTAGACTCCCCCACTATGGAAAATTCCTTTCCACAACTACTCTCTCTAGGCTTTTCAACATTTGAAAGTTTTCAATCAGACCCACCCACCCCATCCTTCTAAATTCCAACGAATACTAGCCCGGAGCTATCAAATGTTCACATGATAATCCTTTCATTCCTGGAATTATCCCTGTGACCTTCCTCTGAACTCTCTCCAAAGCCAGCACATCCTTTCTTTGGTAGGGTGCCCAAAGCTGTTCACAATACTCAAGGTGAGGCTCACCAGTGCTTCATAAAGCCTCACATTCTTGCTCTTAAATTCTGGATCTCTTGAAAAGAATGCTAAAATTTCATTTGCCTTCTTCAATACCAGCTCAACCTGCAAGTTAACCTTTAGGGTGTTCTGCACAAGGACTCCCAAGTCTCTTTACATCTCAGATTTTTGGATTTTCACATAAATAGTTTGTACATACATTGCTACAACCGAAATGCATAGCCAAGTTTTTTCCAACATTGTATTTCATTTGCCACTTTCTTGCCCATTCTCTTCATCTGTTTTTAAAAGCATCCTAATCCTCTATTTTCTCACTAATATTTGTTTTGTTCTCTGCCCTTTTTTTTGCTTTTAAGTTAGCTTTGATTTCCCTTGTCAGCTACGGTTGTACTATTTTGTCATTTGAATATTTCTTTGTTTTTAGAATACACATATCTTGAACATTCTTAATTTTTCTTAGAAACTTATGCCATTGCTGCTCTGCTGTCATCCCTGCCAGCATCTCCTTCCAGTTTACATTGGCCAACCCCTCTCTCATATCACTGTAATTTCCTTAAATCTACTGAAACACTGGTATTTCAGACTCTACTTCCTCCTATCAAATTTTAAGTTGAATTCAATCATATTGTGATCACTGACTCCTAAGTGTTCCTTTACCTTAAGCTCCCTAATTGTCTCCGGTTCATTATATCACACCTAATCCAGTATAGCTGATCCCCTAGTAGGCTCAACAACAATCTGCTCTAAAATGGCATCTCGTAGGCATTCAACAAACTCTCTCTCTCAAAATACATTATCATCCTGATTTGCCCAACCTATCTGCATGTTAAAATCTCCCACAACTGCCATTACATTGCCCTTTGAACCTCTTTTCTATTTCCTATTGCAATCTGTAGTCTACATCCCAGTTTTTGTTTGGAGGCTTTTACCTTTGCGGTTTCTTAACTTAACCCACAAGGATTCAATATCTACTGAACCTATGCCACATATTTCAAATGACTTAATGCCATTCTTTACATGTAGAGTCATGCCAGCTCCTCTGCCTACATTTGTATCCCTGTGATACAACATGTAACCTTGGACATTCGGCTCCCAACTACAACCATCTTGCAGCCATGATACAGTGGTGGCCACAGCATCATTGCCAACAATCTGTAAAGGTACAACAAGATCATCCACCTTATTTCTTGTACTCCGTGCATTCTGCATTTGTAATAAACTGATACTCATCCCGCTGACTGCAATTTTATCCTATCATCTGCCTGCCCCTCCTGACAGTCTGGCTGCACACTATCTTTGCTTTTTTCACTATCCATCCTATCCTAAGTCCCTTTACTCCAGTTCCCATTCCGCTGTTAAATTAGTTTAAACCTTCCCCAATAGCTCTAACAAACTTTCCCAAAAGGATATTCATCCCTTTCGGGTTCAGATGCAACCCCCAACCCTTTTGTACAGGTCATATGTTCTATAGGTCAGTTGTGGAGAGCGCCCTCTTCTTTGTGGTGGCGTGTTGGGGAGGAAGCATTAAGAAGAGGGACGCCTCACGTCTTAATAAGCTGGTAAGGAAGGCGGGCTCTGTCGTGGGCAAAGTACTGGAGAGTTTAACATCGGTAGCTGAGCGAAGGGCGCTGAGTAGGCTACGGTCAATTATGGATAACTCTGAACATCCTCTACATAGCACCATCCAGAGACAGAGAAGCAGTTTCAGCGACAGGTTACTATCGATGCAATGCTCCTCAGACAGGATGAAGAGGTCAATACTCCCCAATGCCATTAGGCTTTACAATTCTACCGCCAGGACTTAAGAACTTTTTAAAAGCTATTATTAATGCTTTTTGAGATAGTGATTTAGATGCATATCATATTTTTTTACTGAGTTAAGTATTGTATGTAATTAGTTTTGCTACAACAAGTGTATGGGACATTAGAAAAAAGTTGAATTTCCCCATGGGGATGAATAAAGTATCTATCTATCTATCTATCTATCTATCTATCTATCTATCTATCTATCTATCTATCTATCTATCTATCTATCTATCTATCTATCTATCTATCTATCTATCTATCTATCTATCTATCTATCTATCTATCTATCTATCTATCTATCTATCTATCTATCTATCTATCTATCTATCTATCTATCTATCTATCTATCTATCTATCTATCTATCTATCTATCTATCTATCTATCTATCTATCTATCTATCTATCTATCTATCTATCTATCTATCCCTTCCCCAGAACAGAGCCCAATGATCCAAGAACATGAAGCCCTGCACCCTCTTGCTGTCTTAGACAGAACAGTTGGTATACCAAGTTGTAATCCATTTGGATTGGTTGTTTTCAATTATACATCTATAAAAATAAGTGTAGATCAAAGGGTACATACCAAATTACTTACGCCCCTTTCTTGGGCATGGCATCAGCATAGTTAGTATTGTTCCTCTTTGTGCCTTGTGATGCATTGGGCATCTTCCATAGCATTGGGTGCTTCTATGGCATTTGACTTTTTTTTATGAGGCCAAGTTGTTGGCTCAATGCTCAATCTAGCACAAATAGCCATATAACCATATAACAATCACAGCATGGAAACAGGCCATCTCGGCCCTTCTTGTCCATGCTGAACACTTACTCTCACCTAGTCCCACTGACCTGCACTCAGCCCTTAACCCTCCAGAATAGAAAGCGTGAAAGGAGCCGGCCAGGTTCGAACTCAGGACCGTTCATCCCGAAGTCCAGTGCTGATGGCACTACACCACCAGTCATTATAGTTAGACCAGAATTGTTAGTAATGTCCACCACTAAGAATTTGAAGCTGTCAACCTACTCAACCTTCGTATCATTGATATATAATAAATGGAAATGTATGTACCACCTCCCCTTCCTGAAGTCAATGACAAGTTCTGTTGTTTTGCTGATATTGAGGAAAGGTTGTCATGATACCACATTACTAGGCTCTCTATCCCCTTTTTGTACTCCAACTCATTACTTGAGATTCTGCACACTACCGTAGTGTTGCCTGCAAACTTGCAGATGGAGTTCGAGCTGCTTCTGGCCATACAATCATAAATCTATCAGGAGTAAAACAGAAGGCTTGACACAGCCTTGTTGGGGTACCAGTGTTTAGAATAATTGTGGCAGAGGTGTTGCTCTCTATCCTTACTGATTGCAGTATGTTGGTCAAGAAGACAAGGATCCAGTTGCACTTCCCAGGCCTAGGAGTTTGGAGATGGGTTTGCTTGGAATTCTAGCATTGAAGACTGATTCCAGGTGGCAAGCACAGTGCAGACATTGACATACTGATAAAAAAAGATTAAGGGAATAGGAGAAACTGTTTCATATATCCCACAACAAAGCAAGCATGGACCCATGCAAGTAAGCATATTGCCACATCTTTTTAATGTTTCTGTTTCAGATTTTCGGCAACTGCAATTTTATTTCACTGTCAGTGTTACTAATATTTAAGGAAACATACTTGATGTTAGATAAAGATAATTTATAATAAGTTGTTGACAAGTGTGTAGGAGTTGTCTTTTTGACAGATACTGTATCTCATCATGAGGAAATACACTGGCATTGCATGCAATAGGAAGTTCCGTGCTATCTGATGAATACCTAAGTACTTTACATTATACAGAATTAAATTTTGACACTGTGCAAAGCACTTTGACAGTAAAGATCTTTTATTGCAATTATGTAGGATCTTGGTCAGACCACTCCTAGAAATCTGCTTACATTCTGAAGGATATTCTTCTGATAGTGGAGAATGCAATGGCAGTTTGCTATTGTTTAAGGAGTCTAAAATCAGCAATCACTGTCTCAAAATCTGCTATAAGCCAATTAGGTGTGAAGCAATGAAAAGATAGATCAGGCTCATGCAAGATTAGAAGATTGAGAAGCTAAGCAAGATGGATGCTGGAATGATATTTTTCTTCACATCTGAAGTCTAGAACTGGGATTCAAATTTTGCAAATGGAATCTTCCGATGTCATAATCTCCCATTAGATACTGAGCTGAGAAGAAGATTCCTCATTCAAAGAGCAGTGAATCTCTGAAATGCTTCCACTGAGGAAGGCTGTGGTAGTCCAATCAACGATTATATCAAGATGAAAATAATTGAAATTGAGCTACTCAGTGCAGTGACTAATTCAGGGAAGTGGCTGAGGGAGCCAAATGTTTTTCACCGGCTATTTCATATATATTTTAATAAGCTCATTTCAAAAAAAGAAAATGTCTAAATGCCCAAAACATTCTATAATTCTCTAGAAGTCATTCCACTCCATTGAAATGAATAGACTGTTCTTGTTTCAGACCAAAACATGAGGAGGCTAATGTCTCTGAGTATATTCTGCAAAATTCCAATCCAGAGCAGTCAGCAAGTTTGCAACTTGTAAGCACAACACGACACAAAATTTGCAAAGTGTCTTCAGAAACTTCTAGGCAGGATAAGAGAATTGGGATTGTTAAAGCTAAGGGGAGGAGATTGTAGAGACAAACAGAATCCTGGAAGATTTTGACAAGAATGATTGCAAATAGTTTTTAAAAAGATTGTATACACTTAAATAGTGAATAGAATGACACAAGGAAAGTTTTGTCCATTTTAAAAATATTTTCTCCATCTTTTGATGCAAGATAATACTTCATTTACCACTATTGCTATCAGCAAATATTAAGAGATTTAATATAAAATAAATACATTATGACCATTTGTAATATTATGTGGCTGGAAAACAGCATGAGAGGGAGATCCAAAGTTTTTGGATATGTGTATCCAAAACACATATATGTGTATAAATTGGGCAGCATGGGCTGGAAGAGTTTGTTACCATACTACATTTCTAAACAAAAAGAGAAGTGGGAACAAGAAGATCCTTTTAGTATCAGCAGTGGATCAGTGAATCTTCAAACACACAGAAAACACTGCAAGCACACAATCTTTGAGGCTAAAGTACCTGAATTTGTTGCTACTAGAATCAGCTGTCAGAGATTGCATCTTCAAACAGTGCTGCCTATCAGCTCATACTCCAGCCCCAAATCCTGCTTAGTTACCTGCACCATAGCAACCACCTTCTAGGTATATCTTCTATAGAGATATAAAATTCTTGTGCTCACATATTCAAGATTACTGAAGCTTCAGAGCTGCATGTTAGTTGTTTAATCTGAGCGAATATTGCTACTTCCATTTCAGCTCAACCAGAAACCTTATAATATCCATGGCTGGCAAGGAAATTCAAATTCTGTCATGCAAGCTCAGTTTTGTGCTGTATAAAGTCAGATTTTTATCATAACAGCTGTGAATATTGTTGTTCAAAGAAATTTGCAGGAAGTTAAGTCCAGCAATGAATCCTCCAGTGGAAATCTAGTGGTTGGGGGGAGAAAAATGTAATGGATATGCTATGTGAAATATTAAGGAGGCACGACTAGGCAGAGGGTTACCATTGCCAGGATTGGGCATGACAGGCTGAAAGCAACAATTGTATTCAGAAGATCAGGGAATGGGTTGAGGAGCTGCACTCGTCTATGATTGAGTAGGGGTTGAGCTGGGCTCTCTGATTCTATCCCTGGTTATCCCGAGGCGAGCAGGCAGGAGTCCATACCAGGGAAAAAGCAAGTCCTAGCCGGCCGGCTCTCCCATCCATTCTGCTCTCGAATGGACATTAAATTGGACTACATCTGTGGCAATGAAATACTCGGAGTGAGTACAGAAACGGACGGAATCCCGGGTGCCGCCATTCAGCTGATTATTTATGTAACAGATTTCCCCCCAAGCCATCGGACTACCAACCCACTGCCCTCTGCTGTACCTATTGTCTTGTTTATTATTTATTGTAATGCCTGCACTGTTCTGTGTACTTTATGCAGTCCTGAGTAGGTCTGGGTAAGTCTTAGTGTAGTTTTTGTGTTGGTTTACGTAGTTCAGTGTAGTTTTTGTATTGTTCATGTAGCACTTTGGTCCTGAAAAACGTTGTCTCATTTTTACTATGCACTGTACCAGCAGTTATGGTCAAAATGACAATAAAAGTGACTTGACTTGGGTGGTTGACATGATTATTAAAATAAGCTTATAGAAAAAGTGACTCCTTTATTTTGATAACTCAGTTTTGTTCGGTCTCCTGGAACAGTTGCAGTGCTGAACCTGGCTCTATAGCTGCTGGTTCACTGACAGGAGCTCCGAGATTAATATTACCTGTGTTATTTGTTTACTTTTGATGAAAGACCATTTGCTGGTCTTCGTTATGTGGGTTTTTTTAGTGCAAGAAGAAGGTTTGTACATGGTAGTGTTACGAAGGTGCCACAACTCTGAGGGGCCGAAGGGTACAAAGTAGCCCCCTCCTTTTTGAGAATCGCAAGATCGCTATTAATTCAAGTCTGGGGACCCAGGAAATGAGAGAGACAATCCTCAAGGGTTTGGAATGTGTTTCCTGCCCTCAGCGAGATGTATTGAGTACTGTACTATTCATTGAAGCCCTCAGGGGATGACCAGAATGGGCTGGTTGAGGGATTGTATCATCCCAACCTGATTGACATCTGAGACCCCGTGAGTAAGGATAAAAGAGGGTCTGGGGAACAACCCCTTTAGACACACCAGGAAAAATGCTAGAAATCCCGTGACAGCGTTTAATAGCGACAGCCGGTGGGGGGCCCGCATGCGTCCTTTTCCATTTGCCTCGGAATTGGTGGGCCTTACCACGGAAGACGGTTTAGCTAAAGAAGAGACCACCACCAACGAAATTTCGAAGGATCGACATCATAAAAAGGCTGCAGCCTGCATGACCTGAATGACTTTTATATTTCCATCGGACAATACATTATCCCCTAGACAACGATAGAGCTTATTTCTTATTGATTATTATTATACCCGCACTTTTAGAGTTAGTATTGACAACGTATATTATCTGTATGTTTGCATTGATATTATTTTTGTGTATTTTTACCAATAAATACTGTTAAAAATAGTACTATCAGACTTCAACGGACCTCTCTATCTTTGCTGGTAAGTGACCCAGTTATGGGGTACGTAACAGTAGATATACTTTGCTAATGTACTTTGAACTTTAGAAGTTTCATTACTTTTAGTATTCCTTGGTAAGGCCCACCAATTGTTAAAATGCATGCTAAGGAAAAAGGAAATTTGTGGTTTTACAATCTAATTTCCACCATTATATAAATAAAGTGTATTACCCAAATTGCTGTCTAGTAGCCTGTAACAAACAAGGCAGCAATTTGTATCTACATTGAATTCATGAATAAATGAATTGTGAATTCATAATTAATTTATTCTGATGCAACTATCATCAGGACAGTGATTTAAGCAGTCAGTTTGGTGACTTTTGAACTCAGTGCCTCAACTAATATTGTCAAGTGTGTCATATACCTTCTAAACCAACCTATCAACCTGTGTAGCCACTTTCAGGGAGTTATGAACTTGGATCCCAAGATTGCTCCACTCATCAACACTGTTAAGTGTCTTGCATGTTAAGGGCCTTATAAGTTAATGGTCTCTTTACATTTGACCTACCAAAGTGCACCATTTGACTGAGTTAAACTCTATTTGCTATTTCTTCATCTATATCTGCAACTGAATCCTGCTATATTCTTTGTCACTCTTCTGATCCATCTACAACACCACCAATCTTTTTATCATCTGAATACTTAATAAGCCACCCATTCCAATTTTAATTCTAGAGTTGGTTATTCTGAATATTCTATCTGCTGTGACATTCATTAAAACTGCAGCTAACTTTTTATCTCAGAGCCACCTTTCTGCACATTCCTGGGTGCCTTTAAAGATGATCTCTGCCCTAAATCTGCTCATCAGTTGAATCTCAAATGGCCGTTCTGGGTAAAATATTCTTAAGATACACTCCCATCTTGATAAAGGAACACTTTTCATTCCAGGCTTGATAGGCCAACCACCTACTTTGAGACTGTTATTCAGCTGGGAAGTATTATCCCTTCATCCATTTTTCACACCATGTAAGAATTCCCTGTGCTGTATTTTAATGAAATCACTTCTCATCTCTTCTAAAAGTAAAAAGATATAACCCTAATATTGTTATTATCTCACAATAGGACAGACTCCATCCCTCCTCCTCTCTCATCAACCTGCTAATCAATGTGGTTTTTGTTCTACCACTGTGTCAAAATATTCTTTCAGAGATAAAGACATTACCTCTCATTATAGTATGACATCAGAAATTAGGAAACACAATCCATGTAGAGGTATAGGGATAGGAAAGGATTCAAGGTTAATTTTGTTTAGATTGGGTCAAATGTGTTAGGAAATGTACAGGCAGCTTCACTTAAATGAAAGCAGTGGTGACAGCGTAAAGGTAAGTAATAAACTGGAAAATAAAAAAAACTCCAAGGAGCCGCAGAACAAGGGGCAATAGATACTTAATACATCAAGGCAATGAGGGAACTGAAGATTAGGAGCAACTAGTTGAATTTATCTAGTTTGTATGACTGAACAAGGATTGTGGATCAGAGCTGCGTTTAAGTAGGCCACTGATGATGAATGGCAGGTGATTCCTGTTTAATGGCTGGAGACTGCGAGGAGTCTGCATGCACAAGCCTGACAGAATCCCCACACACATATGGCTTGTCCCTGATGAGCCAGGACAATCCGGATGGGTCAGTGAAACTCCTCAATAAGCAACATGTAAATGGATGATACTGGAGATCACTCCTCTAGGTTGTATCATTTCCCGTTGACCAGGTACTGCACAACCTGTCCTCAATGACTTGAATCGATTAGCTGGTCAACCATATACACTGGATCACCTTCCACCATCCTAGGTTCTGGAGGTTCAGGCTCAGGTGGGTTCCATTGTCCTCAGACAATGGGCTTGAGCCAGAACACATTGAGGGTCAGTATGAATCTGAGGACTGGTGGCAGCTGGAGATGGTAAGTGACTGGCTTGATGCAATGAGTAATCTTGATGGGATCAATGAACTGGATGAGAGCTTGCTGGGCATCAGTGGAGTTTAGCTTAGCAGTAGTAGTACAGTTGAGCTAGGATGGCCCTCTGTGCCTCCTCCAAGTACGGGGAGAGGCATGGAGGCCACTTACATGTTGGAGAACCACCACCTCAGTGGATGATGGAAGTTGGGGAAGAAAAATGAGATGAACCATCTCGGAGAACTGATCTACTACTGTCATGATCACCATGGCCAACGGGAAGGTGGCAAACTCATGATGAGATCATGGCGATGTGCGACCATGGGTGTCAAGGGACCAGAAGCCCAGTGGGCCAATAGCTGGAGAAATTGGATTGGACATACTGAGGGCAGTCACTGAAGAACTAAAATACATCTGCAATCATGGCGGGCCACCACACCTGGCATAGCAGAAAACCATCATACACTTGGATGGCTGAAGAGGAGTGAGGAGTGGGCCCACTGGAGATCCTCAGTGCATGCCGTTGCTGGTTCGTACATATGGTTGTCAGATGTGTCAGCCTGAGCAGGCTTGGGCCATAGGGACTTAGCAGATCTGGTTCTATGAAGGCCCCAGACATGGAGATGGTGAAGTTAAACTACTCGAAGAAGAGGATTCACTGAAGCTGATATGGATTGAGTTGACAGGTCTGTTGAATGGATATGAGAATCTGGTGGTCAGTCCAGATCATAAAAACGTCCATGTTTCTCATCAGGCAATGTCTCAGTTCCTCCAAGGTCCATTTGATGGCAAGTAGCTCCATGTCTCCTCCTCCATAATGGCACTGTGCAGAGTTGAACTTGTACAAGAAGAAGGCACAAGGATGTATACTTCTGTCTTGTTCTCTCTGGGAGAGGATGGCCTTGGCATCCATGTCAGAGGCTTCCACCTTTACCACAAAACACTTGGAGGGGTTTGAATGGTGGAGAATGGGAGCAGTATTGAAGCATCATTGAGCTGCTCAAAGACATTGCCCACAGCAGCAGACCAGGTTGTCCGTGAGATAGGTGATGTGGTAAGGGAGATGAGACGAGTGGCGATTTGGCAGTAGTTCCTGATGAACCAGATATAGAAGTTGGAGATATCCAAGAAGTGCTCTAGCTGCTTAAGAGATTCAATGATGGCACACACTTCGTTTGGGTCCACGGTTATACCTTGGGTGAAAGGATGTAACCCGGGCAGGAGATGACTGGGGTGTAGAACTGGCATTTTTCTAACTTGCAATACACTTGGTTTTTAATGAGACAGAGGTGGACTGATTACATGTGACACATGGATTTGGGGGTCCTTAGAGAAGATGAGGATATCATCAAGGTAGATGAACACATACTTAAGTAGCATGTCTGAGGATCGCAGTAATGAAGGCTTGGAAAGTGGGTGGACTGTTGGAAAGTCCCAAGGACATCACCAAGTATTCATAGTGGCCAGTGGGTGTTAGGAATACCATTCTCCATTCATCCTACTGGTGAATATGGATCAGGTTCTTAGCATGCTGAAAATCCAGTTTGAAGGTCTGGGCCCTGTGGTGTGTTTCAAATGTGCTATCCATCAAAGAGTGGGGGCAGCAGTTGTTAATAGCGATTAGGGTGTGCTACAGGGAATGGTGCTGGGTCCATTGTTGTTTGTCATCTATGTCAACAATCTGGTTGATAATGCATTTAACGGATCAGCAAACTTGCAGATGACACCAAGATTGAGAGGGACTGGTCTCAAGGAAGGCTATCATGGCTTGCAGAGGGATCTGCATCAGCTGGAAAAATGGGCTGAAAAATGGCAAATGCAAAATTTAATGCTGACAAGTATGAGGTTTTGCAGTTTGGTAGGACCAATCAGGTAGGGCATGAGGAGTGTGGTAGAACAAAGGGATCTGGGAATTCAAGTCCATAATTCATTGAAAGTGGCATCACAGTTAGGTAGGGTTGAAAAGAAAGCTTTTGGCACATTGGCCTTCATAAATCAATGTATTGAGTACAGGAGATGGGTTGTTATGTTGAAATTGTATAAACCATTGGTGAGGCCTAATTTGGTGTATGTGTATAGTATTCACAGGAAATATGTAAACAAGATTGAGTTAAGAGAAAATTTACGAGAGTGTTTCCGGGTGTGGAGGATCTCAGTAATAAGGGAAACAATGAATAGGTTAGGACTGTATTCTTTAGAACGTTTGAAGATTGAGATGAGATTTGATAGAGGTATACAAATTATGATGAGGGTTATAGATAAGGAGTGCACCAACACAAGTGGTGCATGCGAGTGCATGTCAATGTTTAAGAGAAGTTTGTATAGGTACATGCATAGTAGAGGTATGGAGAGCTATGGTCCTGGTGCCAGTTAATGTGAGTGGGCAGTTTAAATTTATTGTTCTTTTAAAGTGCCATGCCATTGCTTCATTTCTAAAAAATTTTAACTTTTTTTCCAGTTTCTAATACCAAGCCTACTGGTTAATAATATTTTGTTGTTCTGTTTTCCACCCTTCTTAAAAGTAAGGTTACATTTGCCACCATGCAACCATCCTATAATTTATGGTACTTTAGGGGATTCATTATATCCATTGCTAAATCTTTCAAAACTTTGAGGTGCCAGTAATCAGGTCCTGACTATTTGTTGGATTTAAGTCTTATTAAGTTCCTCATTACATTTTTAACAATGCTAATTCCTTTCATCTCTTTATTCATTTACCCAAGACACTTCACTATTTCTGGAGGGGTTCAGGTTTGCAGATCTGTTTCTTTTCTATTATAATTTCTCTTGTACCATTTTGAAAGAATTTGCATTAACTTTAACTAATATTTTCTATTTTACATATATTTGAAATCTTCCATCTCTCCATCTTTACCCATTTTGAGTCCTATCATGAAATATTATATTTTGCAATTACGTACTGTAAGCATCTTAAGCTTTTTCCTTCGATATTATACTATGAATATTTCTTTTTAGCCACATTTTAACCATCTTTCCAGTTGGGCTTTTTGTGGCAGGAGAGTTAATCCTGTATTTTTTTTTGCATTATGTGTGATAATTCTTGTTTCCGGTCATACTTTGAATGTAGTTTCCCTGTCTGCTTTGGACAATAGCTCATGCCTCCATATTGTTTGCTTTATTCAGATATAAGATTTCAGATTCCGCTAAACTCACTTTCAATCTTGGTGTAAAATTGTATCATATAAGATCACTTTTCACTAAATATCAGATTATTAATTAACTTACTGTTTCGTTCTAGATTTAAAATAGCATGTTTCCTGATGAGTTCCTCCATAATTACAATACAGAGCTTCATCCAACACATCATTATTGCTAATCTGTTTGCTCATGCAATAGGTAGACTGAATTCTCATATGGATTTTCCCTCATTACAGATGCTACTAATTTCCTGATTCATATTATGGTCTGCATTATTAATGATCCCTTTACCACAAACTAAATGAAAAATTTCTCTGGCTGGGAAGCTGATCAAGAATACTACCTTCTCATTTATAAGCTTAAATTCCCAAAAACAAGAACAACCATCACATTACATGTTTAGCTTGATCCTACCTGCAGTAGTCAATCATGAGTAGAATAACTAAGGATTTATCCTTCTTTGTGCTATCTATATATTTACATTAAATTCAGCTTCTAAAATTTGATTCCATTGTATTCACTGGAATCAAACTCCAGAAGGGTTCATTGCACAAGTTTTATTGTGGATTTAGCAAGTACACCAGAGGATGAATTTCAAGTCACTGCTCTTTTCATGTAATTACATTATTGCTATCCCAATTGATTCAGCAGCAATGTCCAGGATATTGGCAATTGTTATGGGCTACATCATTACTGATATGAAATCGGATTGGGAAGTGAGTTCTGCCAAAGGATTTCAGCCCGAAATGTCGACTGTATTTTTTTCCTAGAAGCTGCCTGAACTTCTGAGATCCTCCAGCATTTTGTGTGTGTTGCTCAGATTTCCAGTGTCTGCCGATTTTCTCTTGTTACTCATATAGTTGATATAGTTATTCCAGCTAACCTCTTTGGTGGCTTAAACCTAGACAACTGCATTGTTATTGATGGAGTTACATATTGAATGAACATTTAGTTAACCTGATAAACATTGAACAGAACCAGAATCAGGTCTATCATCACTGACTTTATGTCATAGTTTATTGTTTTACTGCTGTAGTATGTGCAACGATGTAAAATTACTACAAATTACGAAATAAATAAATAGCAAAAAATGATGTAATGTTAGTGTCTTCTGAGGGGTACAAGCTGTTCCTAAATCATTGAGTGTGGGTCTTCAGACTCCTGTACTTCCTTCCTGATGGTGACAGCAAGAACTGGCATGTTTCAGTTGATGAGGGTCCTTAGTGATGGTTGCTGCCTTCTTCTGGCAGTGATTCGTGAAGTTGTCTTGAAGATAAAATGGGAATAATTGAAAATATAATGCTGAGAGAGCAGAGCTGAAGCTATTCCACCCTTCCCTGGAAAACATAGATCCCTTTATGTTTATTGGGAACCACTTCTCAACAGAGGCAAATATCAATAATGAAATTTATTATCATCTTCAGTAGAAGCGTACAGTTTTTACTCGACAGAAGATTAAATGTGTTTAAAGATTGACTTGAAATTCCAACACAATTCATGGTCTTTGCCCATCTGTATACTTCAAAGACTCCATTGCACACATTAAGCTACAGTGTACTTCACTTTCTCCTGCTGATCGTTAGGCTGAAGGCTGTTCTGTTTGACTTTTCTTTTTCCCTCTGTTCTACTGCTGTTGTACTTGATCGAATGTTTTTAATCATCTATTCAGCTCATTTTGCTCTGATCAACTTCCTTGTTACTGTGATCATTCAGAATAGTTTCACCCCAACTCCAAAGGAACTTCCTTTTGCTTGTACCTGTCATTTTTGACTGCTTCATCTCACCTTTATCTAGAATTGCATTGCACATGCAACACCTTCCCGAAGTGATCAAGCACTCTTTTTGTTATAATTTTTTTTAAATTGAATTTTCAAATGATTACAGAAGGAAAAAAAAATATTATCAACCCTTCCCCACTCCCGCAGTTTCCTGTTCTGTACCGCCGGAGGTAAAATGCACTTGAGCCCGAGGCTCTTTCATGACAGCCGGCCTTGATTCTTTTCCAACTTGTGTTGTCTTCAAAGTAGTAGTTTTCTTCTGCTTCTGTTTAGGAGACATATCTTAAGACAATCCTGAGTAGTTTATAAGTAATTTTTAAAAACTATTTACTAACTTTTCTTCACTTAAACATTATTTTACTGGTTTTTTACAGGAGAGCTGGATTTCCACGTCTCGATCCTATGTCATCACGTGACATCCCCTGTGATCAAGCACTCTTATTGGTCACTGAGCTTTTCCACCCGAGCTATTTGTTCCCATAGTTCACCCTTTTCCTTTTCATTCCAATGTCACTGTTTCTGAAATATAGATTACAGCATTGCTTTCTCTCAGAAAATTGATTATTTTATCTCCCTCATTGATAACCCTACTCCACTCCCCTTAGAGAGGTAATTTATAAGTGGTATATATTGCCACCATCTTATGCCTGTCTTTCAACATCGTCCTGTCTTTTTCCTTGCTGGCTTGCCAAATGTAGGATAAGTGCCTATATTCATTGATTGGGCCTATATGTCAATTACTGGGTCTTTGTAATATAGTTAGGTAGAGGGAAAACTATGTAAATGATTTCTAATGTTCAGGAACCTGGACTTCACAAGTTACCCACTAGCAAAGACAATTTTTCTGACGGGGTTTCATGAAATTTTGTCAGGAAATAGTATAGAAACATAGAAACATGGAAAACCTACAGCACAATACAAGCCCTTTGGCCCAAAATGCTGTGCCAAACATGTGCTTACTTTAGAAATTACCTAGGGTTACCTATAGCCCTCTATTTTTCCAAGCTTCATGTACCTATCCAAGAGTCTCTTTAAAAAACCCTATCGTATCTGCCTCCATCACCATCACCGGCAGCCTATTCCACGCAGTCACCACTCTCTGCATAAAAAATTAACCCTGACATCTCCTCTGTACCTACTTCCAAGCACCTTAAAACTGTGTCCTATCATGTTAGCCACTTCAGACTTGAGAGAAAGCCTCTGACTATCCACACGATCAATGCCCCTCATCATCTTATACACCTCTATCGTCACCTCTCATCCTCTGTCGTTCCAAGGAGAAAAGGCCGAGTTCACTCAACCTATTCTCATAAGGCATGCTCCCCAATCCAGGCAACATCCTTGTAAATCTCCTCTGCACCCTTTCTATAGTTTCCACATCCTTCCTGAGGTAAGGTGACCAGAACTGAGCACAGTACTCCAAGTGGGGTCTGACCAGGACCCTATATAGCTGCAACATTACCTCTTTGCTCTTGAACTCAATCCCATGGTTGATGAAGGCCAATACACCGTATGCCTTCATAACCACACAGACAACCTGTGCAGCAGCTTTGAGCGTCCTAAGGACTCGGAGCCCAAGATCCCTCTGATCCTCCACACTGCCAGGAGTCTTACATTTAATACTATATTCTGCCATCATATTTGTCCTACCAAAATGAACCACCTCACACTTACCTGGGTTGAACTCCACCTGCTACTACTCAGCCCAGTTTTGCATCCTATCAATATCCCACTGTAAATTCTGACAGCCCTCCACACTATCCACAACACCCAGAACCTTTGTGTCATCAGCAAATTTACTAATCCACCCCTACACTTCCTCAGCCAGGTCATTTATAAAAATCATGAAGAGAAGAGGTCCCAGAATAGATCTCTGAAGCATACCTTTGGTCAACAACCTCTATGCAGAATATGACCTGTATAACAAGTATAGCTTGACATAACCTAGATCACTGAATCAAGAGCATGCAACAAATTCCAATGTTTTTTTAAAACAACCTATAAAACTCATATCTATAATTTTAAAGTAAGTCACTTCCCTATCGTTCACACTCTTAAGACTTTCTAGTTTGCCTGCTCCTTTAATTTTAAAGTAAGTCTTTTCCCTTCATTCACACTTCTAAGATTTTCTAGTTTGACTGCTCCTTTAATATGCTTCTGGGTCTCCGCAGTTTTCATCTGTCAGTAGTATGCTTTACCTCACATATATAGCCTTGACTTTTCCAGTTTTGTAAGGCTTAATATCTTTTAACATTGACTTCTGGCATATTTTTCTCATTTTATTAAACTCTGATGATATCTCATTGAGAAATGACTTGTAACATGTGTAGAAATTCTTGCTGAGTAAGTGGTTTACAAAATGCTTGAGTGCCTTCCAGTTGAAAGAGAGCCAGGGTCAGTTCTCTGATACAAATGCAAATTCTAAGTTATTATAAACAAGCCATGTACTCCACTACAGTGTTTATTTGCCATTATTTTTTTTTGTAATTTATTCTTTTATTGAAGTTCATCATCAAACATTTCCATAAGATGTATTTCAGACATTGTACATATATATCATATAATCATATATATCACAAACCTCCATAAAGTATTTATCTGAGATATACACTCATAGAAAAGAGCGGAAAGAAAAAACAAGCAAAAGGAAAAAACTATGTACAAGTAGGGAGTGATCTTTTTTTACAACATATTCATTGATTTGTGAGAATAAAATCAGGCCTATGAGGCATTGTGTAGTTAAACCAGTTTTCCCAGTATGAATCAAATTGTTCCAGCTTATGATTAACAGATGTTGTTATCTTCTCCATTTTGTAAATGTCCAATGTAATTTCCATCCATGCATTTAAAGTTGGGCTCTCCTGTGATAACCATTTCCTAGTAAGAGTCTTTTTTTACCAGCCACCAACAGTATATTCATTAAATATTTATCTCTTTTCAACCATTCTTGAGGTATATATCCAAAATATATGGTCCTACTCTCTAAGGGTATTTTACATTTAAAGATGTCTTGTAGGGTATTGTGTATCCCCCTCCAAAAGTTTTTGATAACAGGGCAGTCCCAAAAAGTATGATAATGTTTTGCATTTTGATTTCCTCAATTTCTCCAGCAAACAGGGAGGTTACTATCATAATGGGATTTCTGAGAGGGTGTAATCAAATATCTTATCAAGTTTTTCCATCCAAACTCCCTCTATTTCTGTGAACTGGTACACTTCCATTGATACCTCCATATTGTTGTCCATTCTTCCTCAGGTATAATTATCCCTCCTTCCTTCTCCCATTTTGTTTTAATGTATGAAGTTGAATATGTTTTAAGATTTGACAACACCTTATACATGCTTGAAATGATTCTACTATTGTTATCTGAATTATATGCTTTTCTAAATAGCTCTATCAAGCATGTACTTGCATTGGTTAAATTTTTAAGCATCTTATTAACATATTGTCGCATCTGTAAATACCAATAGAAATCTTGTTTTTCTAATAAGTGTTTCTCTTTAAGCATTTCAAAACTGAACAGTGTTCCTGCTTTCATTATTTTGCAAAGAACTGTTATTCTTTTAGCTGTCCAGTCCTTAAATCTAGCATCCAATTTATTTGGTGTAAAATCCGAGTCATATGCACACCATTTAAGAATTGCAATATCTCCCTCTAGATTATATTCTTTTATAGTAGTTTTCCATATTCTAAGAGTCAATTTCACCCATGGGTTATCAATAGTATTTATGTACCTTTGCAGGTTGTTATCAGACAAAATTGCTTGTATGGGGATGGGAAGTACCCGCTCCTCAATGTTTTTCCATTGAGCGTCATATGATGGGTTGCACCAACATATCACAGCTCTCAATGTGCTGCAAAATAATAATCTCTAAGAGAAGGTAGGCCCCATTCCCCCCTTTTCTTTTGCTAAATGCAAAGTTTTGAGATGAAATCTAGGCCTTTTACCCTGCCAAATATACCTTGATAACATCTTGTTCCATTCATTGAATTGATTTTGATTAATCTCTATTGGTAGGGTCTGAAAGAGATTTAACAGTCTGGGCAGTATATTCATTTTAATAGACTCAATCCTTGAACTGAGACTGAAAAAAAGGAATCAGGTTCCATCTTGCCATATCTTCCTTAATTTTTTTATACAAAGGCTGATAATTACATTCTGATAATTTTGCCAAATCTTTTGGCATAATAATGCCCAAATATTTGAAAGACTCTCTGTGCCATGCCCAGGGATATCTACTTTCAATTTCTCTTGGTGGGCTATAGTAATATGAAAGTAATTGGGTTTTATCTATGTTGATCTTGTATTCTGATAATTGACCATATTGTTCAAAGGATTGCATCAACTTAGGTAAAGAGTATGTTGGTTGCCCTAGATAGATCAAAACGTTATCCGCGTAACAAGCCAATTTATGCTCTGTCCCTTTAATAGTAATTCCCCTGATATCTTCATTTTGTCTGATGTATTGAGCTAATGGTTCCAGATATAATGCGAAGAGTAGTGGTGACCATGCACAACCCTGTCTTGTGCCCCTTTCTAATTGCTCACTCCAACATTGCAAAGATGCAAAATAATGATATTTATTTGTTCGTGTCCAGGATCAGAATAATATGATATTGCTCACTAAAAATGCACAACTACAGACCCAATATTAGAACATTGAACAAGATCAATAAAGCACACCATTGGCCCTTGAACTGTTTAATAGTTCTTCTTTATATCAGAGAATGTATACAATATGTAACCTGAAAATCTTATTCTCCGCTGACATCCTCGAATGAGAAGAAAACCTCAAAAGAATGAATCACAGAAAAATGTAAGAACCCCAAAGATCCCTACCCCCTCCCATGCACAAGCAGCAGCAAATGCATCAGCCCTCCCCCTCCCCCCACGTATTCTGGCATAAAGCATCAGAATTCCCTCCACCCACCATGCAAGCAACAGCAAAGCCCCCAAAGAGAGACCATGGCCTACAGTCCATCAAAAACTAATTGCTCACTCCAACACTTTGACATCCCATAGGCTCTCTCTTACTGGCAAGAAGAGAGAGATATCGCTCTTTCCACAGTGAGAGGGGAGACAGTCACTATTTCAATGTTACAGTCAGCTTGAAGTGTTGTTTTTTATTTTGAGATCCCTGACTTGGGAATTGGCAGCAAACTGAGAGAGAGATAGAGAGAGACAGAGACAAATGGAGGGAGAGAGGGAAAAGGAGAGAGGGAGAGGGGAGCGAGAGAGGTGGAGAGAAAGGGGGAGGGAAGGAGAGAGGGGGGAGGGAGAGAGAGAGAGAGGGAGAGGAAGGGAGGGGGGGAGAGAGAGAGAGGAAAAATGAGTTCCCCCCTCATTCTTCTGAATTCCAGTGTACAAGCCCAGAGCCATCAAATACCCTCATATGATAAGTCTTTCAATCTGGAATTATTTTTGTGAACATCCTTTGAATCTTCTCCAATATCAGCATTACAATTCTTAGATAAGGGGCCAAAAACTGCTCACAAAACTCCAAGTGAGGTGTCACTAGCACTTTAAAAAGATTCAACTTTGCTAGTAATTTTCCTGCAATACTGAGTCTGCTTTCGAGGGGTGATTGATAAGTTTGTGACCTAAGGTAGAAGGAGTCAATTTTAAAAAACCTAGTGCATTTATTTTTCCTACATTTACGCACTTAGTCCAGCGGTCATGGAACATACAGATCCTTTCTTTGTAGAAGTCGGCATCTTGGACCTCCAGAAGTGGTCCACAGAATGGAGTGATCGATAAGTTTATGGCCTAAGGTGTAATGAGAGCTGTATAACTCATCTCCTTCGACCGTAGGCCACAAACTTATCAATCACCCATGCTGTGGACCACTTCTACAAAGAAGGGATCCGTATGCTCCACGACCACTGGACTAAGTGTGTGCATGCAGGAGGGAACTATGTTGAAAAATAAATGTGCTAGGTTTTCTAAAATTTACTCCTTCTACCTTAGGCCACGAATTTATCAATCACCCCTCATAACGTGTAAGCAGCCTCAAGTGTGGCACCTTGTCAAAAACCTTTTGAAAATCTAAGTACACAACATCCACTGATTCTTCTTTGCCTGTCATGCTTTCTTCAAATAATTCCAACAGATTTGTCAGGTAAGATTTTCCCTCAAGGAAACCATAGAAGGAAACCTCAAGGACGTCAGCCTATTTTGTTATATGCATCCAAATCCCCAAAACCACATCCTTAACATTCAACTCTAACATCCTCCCAACCACTGAGATCTGACTTTCTTCCATCTCTCTCCCTTCATGAAGAATGGAGTGACATTTGCAATACTCCAGTTCTCTGAAACCATGCCAAAATCTATTGATTCTTGAAAGATCATTACTAATGCCTCCACAATCTCTTCAGCCACCTCTTTCAGAACCCTGCAGTACAGGCCCTCAGCTGCCAACAGCGGGAATGCAAGAGGGACGTTTGACAGCAACAGGCCCTTCAGCCACCAAGACAACCCCATTGAAGTGGAAAAATAGGGTAGTGTCTCGGATCAGAGCAAGCAGATTGAACGTTGGGTAGAGCACTACCTAGAGCTGTGTGCAGCCTGGAACATGGTGCCCAATGCTGCCTTGGAGGCACTGCCTGGCTTGCCAGTCATGGAAGAGCTTGATGCATTGCCATCTATGGAGGAGCTCAGCAAGGCCATCGACTGTCTCACCAGTGGGAAAGCCCCAGCCCCCAAAGACTTGAAGAGTGAGAAATCTGCCTTGCTGCATCATCTACATGAGCTTCTGTGCCTTTGCTGGGGAAATGTCATGTCCCGTAAGACATGCGAGATTCCAACATTGTCACACTGCACAAAAACAAGAGCAACCGTGGTGATTATAACAACTACCGTGGCATCTCTCTCCTTATTATTGTGGGGAAAGTGTCATCTTGGCATGACTTCAGAACCTGGCATCCAGAGTCTACCCAGAGTCCTAGTGTGGGTTCAGAGCAGGCAGGTGCAGGAGAAGTGTTGAGAGCAGTGAAAGCCACTGTACATAGTCTTTGTTGATCTGACCAAGGCATTCAACCTTGTCCGCAGATGCGGACTCTTCAAACTCCTGCTAAATATTGGCTGCCCTCAAGACTGCACAGCATCACATCATCCTTCCATAAGGACATACACAGCACTGTCTGCTTCAGTGGAGCTACTTCTGATGCCTTCCCAGTGAGCAGTAGAGTGAAACAAGGTTGTGTCCCGGCACCGACCCTCTTTGGAATCTTCTTCTCCATGCTCCTTCACTATGCTTTTGCAGATGGCACTGAAGTATCTACCTTCACAGAAGAGCTGATGGCAAGATGTTCAACGCTGCTTACTTGCATTCCAAGACCAAAGTTAGGACAGCCCTCATCCACGAGATGATGTTTGCAGATGATGCAGCATTGACGTCACACTCTAAAGGCAGACTCCAACAGCAGAGTAACTGCTTCACCTATGCCTGCAAGGAGTTTGGGTGTTAATTATCAGTCTGAAGAAGACAAACATCATGGCCCAGGGTGCAAAATTTCCCCCAGACATCACCATTGATGGTTGCTCTCTTTGACTCTTTCACCTGCCTTGGGTCAGTCATCAGCAGTTCCCTGTCCCTCCTGTCCCTTGAAGCAGAGCCAAAGCTGCAGATGTCATGGCCAGGCTGAACCAGAGAGTGTGGAACAACAAACAGCTGATGAAAAGGACCAAGCTGCACATGTACCAGGCGTGCGTGCTCAGCATACTCCTCTACACCAACGAGGCTTGGATGCCATACATCAGCCAAGAGAAGAGGCTAAATTCGTTCCACGTTTGCTGCCTTCGGCACATCTTACACTTCTCTTTTACTAAGGATGGGGCCTAAAAGACTAGTGTGCCTTCAGGGTTCCAGGATTTCGTGGCTCGGGAGGCAGGCGGACTCAAGGTCGGTGCCGCCGCCTGATGCGTTGTGGGAGACGGAAGATCGAAACCAACAAGCCGGCTGCTGGCTGTGTGCCCAGAGACCCGAGTTCTTTGGGCACAGAGCTCACAAAGAAGCAACACAACAGACTTTTAACATTGAATTGATTTGACATTTTATACGTAGTAATTTATAATAAATAGAACAGTCAATTCAAGTCACTGTAACACAGAAATACACTCAAATCAACGTGAGTTAATCAGTATCTGATGTGACTAAAAGCTACTTGAACAGAAAATGCTAAGGAAGTTGTAGAAATTAGTAGTATACCATAGATTTGGAACAGAGCCTGCAACAGGGCCGCCGTACCCAGCGCCATCGTGAGACCTCATTATTCAGCGAGTTGTTTGTTAGGTCTTCCCTCTTACTGTGAAATGGGGACACCTCTTTTTCTCTTATTAGGGAGAGAGAGGGAGAGAGAAAGCCTGTGGTATGTTGAAATACCGGATGAATGAGTAGTCTATGGGGTAGTGCAAGTCTGTGTCTATACTGATGCTTTGCAATATGCTTGAGTGCAGAGTGGAGAGCGCCAATGCTTTTTTGCTGGTGGGGGAGGTGGGTGGTTGTTGCTTTGCTGCTGCTTATGTTTGGGGGGGGAGCTGGGGTGGGGATTGGGGTTCTAATATTTAACTGTCTTTCATTCTTTGGGGCACTGTTTTCGTGGATGTTTGCGAAGAAAAATAATTTCAGGGTGTATATTGTATATATTTCTCTGGAATTTTCAGCTTTTGGTGCTGACACTGCTCATGGCTTGCAGTTACACTTATGGTAATATACAGACTGTGATTAAATACCAGAGACAGGTGGTGTCAAAGTTCGCTGGTGTCAGCCTCCTTTCCCAGTTGTAGAGCTAGTGAAAAGGATTACATTGCAAAGTGGGATATATAACATAAGTTACTATTTGGATTGATAAAGAGGCTAAAAACATTGAGGTAAAAGTGAGGTTTCCTCCATGAACTAATTAAAACAAACGTGTGTGTGTATAAGTGGAAGAGAATAGGTATCTGGTACCACAGAATTAGAAAAATCTATTTCTTCTTGATGTTGTTCTCCGCTGAATACGGAATGTGACTTTCCTACTCCCTGTAAAATCTTGAAATCTGTGGATAAGACGTGTCCCATCCTCTTACAATATCTCTGGACATGTCCACTTTGTCTGCTATGCTGCCCTATAGCACCAGTTTATGCAGATGAAGCACCACAGGTAGAATCCTTTGTTATGAGGTGGTAAGAGTTGTTCTGCTCATGCATTCAGCCAGTAACACATGTCCTGAACTTCCAGGCAGCATCCAATGTTTGGTTCACCAACCTTCAGGATGAACTCTGCAACAAATGCATTATATTGAATGTAATAAAAAGATGATTCATGTGAATATACCACAGCAGTCATTTCAACTAACACTAATCATTAAAGGAAGAGTCAAGTGTTTTGTGGATTATGTACAATGATTGTGCTTTTGTAATCTGTGCATTAAGACTTTGGAAAGCAATACATGCAAATAAACTTCAGCAATTAGGATTGTATAATAAATATGTAAATCTCAAGTATTCTTGACAAGCTGTGATGAAATATGAAAAACCAATGTAGTCACACCCAGTTAATGAGAAATTCTTCCAAGAAATCTTTTGACATGTTGACATTGTGACAAGCATAAAAGGTATTAGAGTCTGAGCATTCTTTTTCACATGAAGATGGCTGGTATTTGTAGATTTGCCAAACTCAAGTTCTAAAAAAACAAAATTTGCCCATCCCAGTGACTGTTGTTAAAACAAAGCCAAACCACTTATTGCAGTTCATATATAACTTATATAAAGTTGGAAGTAATATACAAAACTTCAAAATTTCAGGTGTTGAGCTCAAGAATAGTAACTGCAGTTTTCTATTATTTGCTATTATGTCTTATCTTCTCGAATAATAATATTGGAAAACTTCTCAAAGGCTATATCCAGTTTATCTCCCAGTCCTCATAGTTCTGAATACATAGAAACATAGAAAACCTACAGCACAACACAGGCCCCTCGGCCCACAAAGTTGTGACGAACATGTCCGTACCTTAGAAATTACTTGGCTTACCTATAGCCCTCTATTTTACTAAGCTCCATGTATCTATGTAAAAGTCTCTTAAAAGACCCTATCGTATCTGCCTCCACCACCATTGCCAGCAACCCATTCCACGCACTCACCACTCTCTGAGTAATAAGTTTACCCCTGATATCTCCTCTGTACCTATTCCCCAGCACTATAAACCTGTGTCCTCTTGTGGCAACCATTTCAGCCCTGGGAAAAAGCCTCTGACTATCCACACGATCAATACCTAATGGTTTTACTCCTCGAACCCTACATACTCCTCAAAAGAGATGCATTCAACTTTCCTTGTACCATCAGATTAAGTTTAAGATCAAGTCAAGTTTATTGTCATTTAACTATATACATATTTACTGTCAAATGTGATGTTTCACCGAACCATGGTGTAAAGCACAGTTGTACACATAACATAAAGTAATTTATGAAAGTAAGGATAAAATTAACAAATGAGTTATGCATAAATAAACAAGTTAAAGTGCATAAATCAAATATTGTAGGGTACGGAGTAGATTAACTGATGACACTTCAAATGCAATGCAGCAGGGAGTACAGAAACCTAATGGGCTGGGGGAAGAAACTGTTTCTCATCCTGACTGTTCTCGTTTTTATGTATTGGAGTCTCCTCCTGATGATAAAAAGACAAAAAGGATGCTGGATGGATGGGTGGGATCCTTGGGGCTCTACATGCGCAGTGTTCCTGATAAATTTCCCCGATAGACAGTAGGGAGACCCCTCTGATCTTCTGAGCCATTCTCATAGTTCTTTGTAGGACTTCCAGTCCAATGTTTAGCTGCTCCCATGCCAAATGGAAATCAGCTTGTCAGGATGCTGTCAATGGGAAGGGGAGGGGGGGGGGGTTGGGTCTCAGTTGCTTGCATCATTCTCCTTAGGAAGTGGAGGTGCTGCTGTGCCTTCTTTTTCAGGGAGGTCATATTAAGGGACTAGGTGAGGTCATCAGTGATGTGAATTCTCAGGACCCAGGGGCACTTAACTCTCTTTATGGAGCAGCCAAGCATTTGCAGAGGGGGATGGTTTGTCTGCACCTTCCTGAAGTCCACAATGGTTTCCTTTGTCTTCTCCACATCCAGACTTAGACTCACACCAATCCACCAGCTGCTCCACTGCCTTTTTTGTACTCTGACTCATTGTTGTTGATGAGGCCAACCGCAGTATCATCTGTATAATTTTTCCTTGGTTTAGGAGAGAAGATCATGGTCATATACAACCTTTTCTGTTCATTCTCAGTTAAAATGGTTATCTTTTGTTCCGTCAACGACATTGAATATAGAGTCATAGAGATATACTATACAGAAACAGTCCCTTCAGCCAGCTGACTCCACAATCACCATCATTTGCACTAGTCCTACATTTTCATTCTCCCCATATTCTAGCCAAGTCGCCTTACTCATCCACACACTAAGGGAATTTACAATGGCCAATCAGCCTATCAAAACGTATGTTGCTGGGATGTGGGAGGAAAGAGGAGTTCTTGGAAACCCGTGAGAATGTGACAACTCTACAGAAACAGCACCCAAAGTTAGGATTAAACCTTTGTCCCAGCACTGTGAGGCATTACCAGCGGTGCCACCCTAATATGTCGTAACTTGAAACACGGATTCAACTACTGACCATAAAACACTAGCAAAGCTTCTTTGCACATAAACCAATGCATTTCTTTCTCCAAGTAGGCCGTCTTGGTTTGTCCTCACCCCCACTTAGTAACTTCATCATGAAGGTCATGCATTTATAATGAAGCTACTAATTGGAGATACACTCCTCAGAACTTTGCAGCACTTCAACTATTCCAGAATTGCTGTCAGATTTCAGATCATGTATTCTTAAGAAAATTATATAAGATGGTCAAACAACCACAACAGATCGAAGATAGCTGACAGCAAACAATATGGTGGCATCCATCAGTTATTGGCTTGGTTATTTTCCTGTGTTGGCGAAGGTTTTAAGCCAAAACTGTTAAATGGGCCTACCTTTAAAAGCTCTCCCTCTTATTTTCCTTTCCAATTCCTTTCCTTTGGGCATACTAGTTCTTCATGCAGATGTACGTTTTGATGTACATGTGATAAATAAATCACATTCTGTAATCTGACAAAAACACTGAATTCTGGAGATGGGGTTGGAGTTACTACCCTTGACATCAAGGCACAATTTGACTGGCATCAAGATGCCTTTCTAAAATAGTTGCACTTGATTTTGTTGTGGATTTGGTGTGTTGAGATGAGAAAGATGAAGGCTGGTGAAATGGCTTGGAGTGCTGTTGTGTTGTATCAGTATAAGACCATTAAGCAAAAGAGAAGAATTAGTCTATTCGACCCTTTGGGTCCTCTCCGCAATTTCATCATGGCTGATTTATAATTCCTCTCAACCCCATTCTCTTGCCTTCTCTCTGACTATTCAAGAATCTATCAGCTTCTGCTTTAAATATACTTAATGACCAGCGATCCACAGCCGTCTGTGGCAATGAATTCCACAGATTCACTAGCTTCTGGTGAAACAAATTCCTCCTTATTTCTGTTCTAAATGGACGTCCCTCTATTCTGAGGTTGTACCATCTGATCTTAGACTCTCCCACGGAAGGAAATACCCTCTCCACATCCACTCCATATGGCCTATTCAAGTCAAGTCAAGTCACTTTTTATTGTCATTTCGACCATAACTGCTGGTACAGTACATAGTAAAAATGATACAATGTTTTTCAGGACCATGGTGTTACATGACACAGTACAAAAACTAGACTGAACTATGTAAAAAACAACACAGAAAAAAGCTACACTAGACTACAGACCTACCCAAGACTGCATAATGTGCACAAAACAGTGCAGGCATTACAATAAATAATAAACAGGACGATAGGGCAGTAAGATGTCAGTCCAGGCTCTGGGTATTGAGGAGTCTGATAGCTTGGGGGAAGAAACTGTAACATAGTCTGGTCGTGAGAACCCGAATGCTTCGGTGCCTTTTTCCAGACGGCAGGAGGGAGAAGAGTTTGTATGAGGTGTGTGTGGGGTCCTTCATAATGCTGTTTGCTTTGCGGATGCAGCGTGTAGTGTAAATGTCCGTAATGGAGGGAAGAGAGACCCCAATGATCTCAGCTGACCTCACTATCCGCTGCAGGGTCTTTCGATCCGAGATGATGCAATTGCGAACCAGGCAGTGATGCAGCTCTCAGGGCTCTCAAACCCCTGTAGAATGTGATGAGGATGTGATTCAATATTCAATAGATTTTAATGAGAAACCCACCCCCTATTCATTCTTCTAATCTCCTGTGAGTACAGGCCCAGAGCCACCAAAAGCTCCTTTCATTTCTGGAATCATTCGCACAAACTTCCTTTGAGCCCTCTCCAATGCCAGCACATCTTTTTCTTAAATAAGAGGATGAAACTTGCTCACACTAATCCAAGTGTGGTCTGACGAATGCCTTATAACACCCCAGCATTACATCCTTGCTTTTATATTCTAGTCCTTTCAAAATGAATGCTAACATTTAATTTGCTTTCCTTACCACTGACTCAACCTGCAAGATGACCTTCAGGAAATCCTGCAAAAGGACTCCAAGTCCATTTACATTTCTTGAACATTCTCTCTATGTAGAAAATTGTCTACACCTTTATTCCTTTTACCAAAGTGCATGTCTACAGACTTACCAACACTGTATTCCATCTGCCATTTCTATGCCCATTATGCTAATCTGTCTAAAACCTTCCACGGCCTCCCTGCTTCCTCAACACTACCTGCCCCTTCAGTTATCTTTGTATCATCTGCAAACTTGGCCACAAAGCCATTAATTCTGTCATCCAAATCATTGACAATACAACGTAAAAAGAAATGGTCCCAACCCCAACCCCTGTGGAACACCACTAGTCACTGGAAGCCAATCAGAAAAGGCTTCCTTCATTCACACTCTTTACCTCCTGCCAATCACCAATCTTCTATCCATTCTAGTATCTTTCTTGTTTATGTGCAAGCCATCCCTTCTGTACAGGTCCCACCTTCCCTGGAATAGAGACCAATTATCCAACAAACTGAAGCCCTTCCTCCTACGCCAACTCCTTTGGCATGTGTTAAACTGTATGATCTTCCTATTTCTGGCCTCACTAGCATGTGGCAATCCTGATATCACAACCCTAGAGTTCTTGTCTTTTAACTTAGCACCTAACTCCTTGAACTCACTTTGCAGAACCTCGTCCTCCTTCCTACCTATGTCATTCATTCCTATGTGGATCACAACTTCTGGATGCTCACCCTCCCATTTAAGAATGCCGAGGACTCGATCTGAGTTGTCTCGGACCCTGGTACACTGGAGGCAACATACCATCCGTAAATCTCGTTCTCATCCACAGAACCTCCTTTCTGTTCCACTAATGAATCCCCTATCACCACAGCTCACCTCTTCTCACCACACTTCCCTTCTGAGCTACAGATGTAGACTCAGTACCAGATACTCAACCATTGTGACTTCCCTCTGCTGCGTTATTCCCTCTCAACAGTAACCAAAGTGGTATGTCTGCTGTGGGGGATGCACCCCTTTCACCCTTCTGATTGTCACCCAGTTTCCTGTGCCCTGCACCTTGGGCATAACTACCTCTCTATATGTTCTCAGCATGCCAGACAGCACCTAGTAAAAGAGTATAGTTGACATTTCAGGCCAAAACTCTTCAGCAGGACCAAACCATTGAGTGTACTCTTTTCCTAGATGCTACCTGGCATGCTGAGTGCCTTCAGCATTTTGTGTGTGTTGCACAGATTTCCAGCATCTTCAGATTTTCTCTAGTGTATCTGTATGTTCTGTCTATTACTCCCTCCTCCTTCCGAATGATCCGCAGTTCATCCAGCTCCAGCTCCAACTCCTTAACATGGAATGTTACACTTCAAGTCGTCCCACTGACTGCAGTCTTGCCCTATCATCTGCCTGTCTTCCCTCACAGTCTCACTGCACTCTGCATCTACTCATATACCAGCTGCCCCATCCTCAGCCCTATCTCTCTATTCCCATCAGTTTTCTGCTCATTGAGCTTAAGAGAGAGGGTGAAGTAAAATGTCTCTGAATTTGGAAGAGTATGTGAAGGGTCTTAACGTCACTGTGCTATCTTATCCAAAGCTCACATTGTAATGCAGCCCATGTGGACTAATCATGTCAACCCCACTTGGCTTCATCTAGTTATATCATTTTCTTGGAGAGGCAGAATAAAAATTGTGCAAAATACTTGGAAATATTTCTCTGCCTCTTGAAAGCATTACAGCATGCAACACTAACTCCTGCAGTCTTATTAGCACATATTTTCCACAATTTAAGGTATCTTCTCTTAGCAGAAATTTATTTAATTTCTCTCTGATAGATTGCGCATAGATTTCCCATTACTTGATAATCTGCTTCAAAGTTTGAGGAATCATCATCATTTGGGGAAGTGATTCTCCTTGATATTTAATTTAATAAATATTAACTTTAATTAGTCTTTCTAAGCAGATCAAAGACATGCCTCTTTCATGCAAGAATCTCAAACAGTTCATTTCTCCAGTGAAAGAAAACTTCAGTTCTTTGAGTACATCTGGATACGTAAGTCACGGTGTGATTTTGTTCAGTACTCTTTAAGGTCTTAAAATTCCTTGCAATGTGAGAAATAAAATGGTACACTTATCTGATTTTGCAAGGGTTTGTGCCTTCCAGGTTCAGTGTTCTTTGTTTTACATGGCACTGTTCCAACAATCCGTACTGTATTTCACAACTGAAATATTATTTTTCTTAAGGCTATTGGTGCTTCTGCAAGTTTCATAAATTGCCCAATAGCAAAGGCAAGCATTATACTTTAGTGCCTCCTACAGCTCTAATGGCAGAACTACAGAGACTTGACTTTTTATGTCTTTCTCAATTATGTTGCTTTTCTTCGATCTTAATTTTTTTTTTGCAGCTGGAGATAGTATGATCCAGAAGTCATCTTCAGAAGTCATCTTCAGACTTCTTCAGAAGTCAAAAATGGGGCAGAAAGCTTGTCATGGGCTGTTTTAACAGTTACCAACTTGCTCTACTGTAAGCAAGTAACCCCAGTTACCGAGCTTTGATTTGATCCTATCTAAGAAATTCAATTTATTTGATTGCTGTACCATAGTTGTTGTTTTATAAATATTATTAGCCAAATCTGATACTGATTGAGTATGTAAGTAAAACATTCCTTGCCTATAACAGCACATGTTCTCCCCCATCCACCTTAAGAGATAAGAAAAGATCTAATGTCATGTGATTTTAGAGAGCTATCTTATGCATTGCAGCCATTTCTGTCATCCAGAAACTGTAAGGCACCAACAGTGTCACCAACTCTTTCTAAAACTGCAGAAACATCTTAAATTTCTCTTATAGTTTTTGCAACACTATATACTGCGAATAAAGTTGCAGAAAATGAGCAGGAAAAACATAACCCAAATATCTAAATATCATGGAAGGGAGATAAATGCTCCATTTCCACGCCTGAATTATGTATTATTCCATGAACTTAAATTATTTCTTATTTTCTGATATGAACCTTGTTGAACTTTTCCTGAACATCAATAATATAAATTCCAGAATCATTATTCCTTTTAGGACAATATAAAGTATAATTGCGCAAACTATGTCCTACGGGCAGGTTACTTTCCAAACTCAAGCAAAAGGCTTTTATAGTGAACATCTAAAAGGGTTTCATAAACACGAGATTCTGCAGCTGCTGAAAATCTTGAGTATCACACACAAAATACGGGAAGAACTCAGCAAGTCAGGTAGCATCTATGGAGGGGAATAAACAGTAGATGTTTCAGGCCGAGACTCTTCATCAGTCTACATGCTGAGTTCCTTCAGCATTGTATGTGTGCTGTGCCTGGAGTGACTTAATAGCTTCATCACAAACATTAAGCGTAGGTATTAATGGTTTCCCAGGAACAAGTGAGAGTAGGATCAGACTTGTTATAACTGGGTCATGCTGATTGTGTTTGCGCAAACGGTCCAATTCAAGATACTGTGTACGGGCATAATTTTTGTATATTTATGTTTCCCTTGAGAATATTATGCTCAATGACGCTTTAAAACGGCGGTGCGACGCAGTCTGCAGTGGCCTCTCTGGAGTTGATAGCTGTTACTTGTCAAGCAGGGTGCCATGCACAATCCTAATCTGATGAAAAACGGACGTGGGAGCACGGAGGAACATCTGGAAATCTCCAGGAAGGCCTCTGCTCTCCAGGAAGCATTGCTGCTGCTGTTGTGAGGTCCGGGTCTCTGCTGGTAAGAACAGTCTCCTAGTCCTCAGGGTCACGTTGCCGGTATCCGATGGCGGGAGTGTCATAGTGCACTCGGCAGAGGATGGTGCTCGGAAAGGCTGTGCTGGAGGGGATGGTCAGATGCTCGGAGATTTGACAGACTCAGAGTCTGCTGCAGTCGGGTCGCTTTCACTGTGTGCTGCATCTGCGAGGCTGAGTCTGGCGGCGCCGTGGAAGTCCATAGCGGGGGTATTCCCTTCTGCCGTCTGCATGGGATGACGAGTCTATCGGGACCCTGAGGACTTGTGGAACTGTGTGGTAGTTTCTTTCGAACTTATAGTCTTTTAACATCTTTGGACTGTTTTTACTGTGCCCATGGTCTGCTTTTTATCAATTATGGTATTGTTTGCACTGTTGTAACTATGTGGTTTTGTGTAGGTCTTGTAGCTTTAGTTTTTGGTTTGTTGGGTGGTAGAGTTGGTCTCCTGACTTGGTGTGTCTGGGTAGTCTTGTTTTGTCTGGTGGATGGGGAGCTCCTTTCCGGGGCTAAAATGGTAGTGCGATATTATTACGCAGCAGCCTCTCCGGACTCTGGAATTGGGGATTCCCAAACATTATGTGTCTTTTCTGGTGTAGTCTGTTTTGTCGTGTGCTTTTGTGATATCATTCTGGAGGAACGTTATTTCATTTTTTAACTGCATTGCAGTTGTGGTTTCTAAATGACAATAAATCAAAATTCAATTCAATTAAATCTGGAATACAATGTCACTGCTGCTGGATTGTGATAATGAACTTTGTTCAAGGACTAGAGTATATGTTTGTACTGGATCTAAAGGAATGCCTAGTGTTGGTGAGCATTTCGTAGTGTGTGTTATATATTGACATACACGACAACTAAAGGCATTACCAACATCTACAGTTTCCTGTGATACAAGAATACATCATGACTCTTCTCAATTGTCATTCTGTGCGTAGGGAAAACTGGTAAAAATACAACAACAAAACATCAGAATAAACATCATGTCCACTAGTTAACGATTTTGTTCAATGTCTTCTGGCTGGTTAGTAATTTACTCACTGTAGCCCAGCAGTGTAGACACTGAATCAAAGGTTATTAGCACATTAACTTCAGTGTTTCCTGTCTCCATCTGGCACCACTCTAGTCTCCTAGCAGTGGTTAGCGTTTATCCACTTACTCTTTCCTTCACCTTTTGCTGCTGAATTGGGTATCACCAGCGCTTGAAAAAGTCCCTCCCATGTGTACCCAGTGGATCCTTATGAGGTTCCTTAATCAGGCCAACTCATCAGGAATCAAAGTGTGTCCTTCTGTTGTCCTGATGAAAGGTCTCAGCCCGAAACATTGACTACTCATTTCAACAGATGCTGCCTGACCTGCTGAGTTCCTCCAGCTTATTTGTATCCTTTTGTTGGATTGCTTCATCAGAAACCAGTTGAGAAACAGACTGAGTACCTTTCACACAATAGTTTACTAAACTATTTGCCATAATATGTATATCAGCCTCACTGAGATCAAGAGCTCCAGGTTGTGTCATGCGTATCATTCTGTTACCCCTCGATTTGGCATTATCTGGATTTATTTTTTAGGGTTGCTCTGATAACCATGGGAAGGACTGTGGGTCATGGTATCTAGTCAGTTGTTGCTTGATGATCCCATCTTGATGTGGACTGTGGAAGGACTGTTCAATGTTCAACAGTGGAAGGACCATTCAATGTTCATCAGTTGACATAATTCCTGACAAACACATCCAGTGTAGTGTGTCTCTTGGTCAGAGTCAAAGTGACATGCAGTCCCCATTTTGGAATATAGTCCTTGATCAAAGTCTTTGCTGTATGCATGGCAGTGGCTTTCCTTACTGGAATTGATTCCATACATTTTGAAAATTTGTTCACTAATACCTGTACATCTGAGTATTCTGACACTTTGGTAAAGTAATGTACTCTGCTTGTACAGTAGTTGCAAAACTAGTTCTTGTGAGACAGGATCACTTAACTGAGGCAGCTTTTCTGCTGCTCCAAGATTTGTTTTCATCATGTCATGCATTTTTTTTCATGTTTGTTACGCTTGTCCCCTAATCTTTGGTTTCTATCATGATTATCTATTCATAGGTCTGTATCTGCTGTGTCAGATGAGGAAGTAACATAATTGTTGGGAAATTAAACAACAGAACATTGAGATGTTTCTGACTAGTGCCAAATCTCCATAATCTGTTGCTGTTTATGTCACCATTCTCCATGCCGAACTATTTTTCTTTGTTACAGTTTTGAATTTGCATTTCTCAACTATTCTGTTTGATAGATTTCAAATTTGCTTCCATAATTTTAGAGGCTCGATTCACTCTATCTATTTTTGTGTTTCTTTTACCCTTACCGTGCTGTTCTTCTTCCTGTATTGACTGCAAATGTAATTCCATGGCTTTCAATTGAGTTCATTTTGGAATGGCTTTTACATTTCAACACAGCCACTTCTGACAGCACTTGGAAGATATCCATCAGTTCCTTGACCAACTGGCCATTCTGGATTTGGATGTCCAAGCCATAAGATACCCCCTTTGCTTCCATACATTTACAATGTTGAAAACAATTCCAAAAACAAATCAAGAATCTGTATAGATGTTAGCCAATTTTCCTTCTGCCCTCTTACACACTTCAATCTCGACTTTCAGTTCAACTTATTGTGCAGAGGTAGGAGGAGCCAGGCTTCATGATACCTGCACTTCAGTTTCAGAAACAACAGCCCAACCAGCCATTTTATCTCTCCCTCTTGCCCAATCTGTTGAGGAGCCATCAGTGAACAGAATAAGATCTGGGTTCAATGGCTGTGTGCATCATCATCGTATGTTATTATCCTTCCACACTCAAGGTCCTCAATGTCCAATGGCAACAGAGGATTCACTGGTCTCACTGGCTGGATGATGGTGTTATGTGCCTCAAGAACAGTTGACCATTTGGACCACTAAGCAGCTATTACTTAAGCGGCCCTATTTAACGTCAATACAGTGATTACTGTATGAGGACATTGAACATTCAACTTGGTCAAGCACATCGCTGGAAACAGCCATGATTGCCAGATAGGTTGTCTCTGCTGCTTGAAAACTTAATTTTAATGCCACATTTTCCAATTCGGTCACGTAATAGCCAACTTGTCACCGTTGATCTCCATGTTTGTGAATCAAGGCTGCCACCTTGTAGCCATCTTATTGGGTGACAAACAAGAGAAAATCTGCAGATGCTGGAAATCCAAACAACACACACAAAATGCTGGAGGAACGCAGAAGGCCAGGTCGCATCTGTGGAAAAGAGTTCAGTTGATGTTTCGGGCCGAAACATTGACTGTACTCTTTTCCACAGATGCGACCTGGCCTTCTGCGTTCCTCCAGCATTTTGTGTGTGTTATTCAGTGACATACAGGGTAAACATACAGGTGTTTAAGATGACACAAGGCATGATTTGTGTGGATACTCAGAGGCTTTTTCCAAGGGCTGAAATGGCTAACATGAGAGGGCACAGTTTTAAGGTGCTTGCAAGTAGGTATAGAGGAGATGTCAGGGGTAAGTTTTTTTACGCAGAGAATGGTGAGTGCATGGAGTGGGTGGTGGAGGCGGATACAAAAGGGCCTTTTAAGAATCTCCTGGACAGGTACATGGAGCTCAGAAAGAGGGCTATGGGTAACCCTAGGTAATTTCTTAGGTAAGGACATGTTCAGCACAGCATTGTGGGCCGAAGGGCCTGTATTATCCTATAGGTTTTCGATGCTTCTATGTCTATGATTCTACGATTTATCCATGTCAGGGATTCCTAATGCAGATGCTGTGCATAATGATTCCTTTTAAGTCTGAAATGCTTCCAGCTGTTATTCAGTAAGAGTCATAGGATTGTCTGATCACTTGCTACCATGTTCGATGGACTGTGAGTTTCAACAGAAATGCCTTGTTCCTCCAGCTGGTTGACAATAGGAAAAATATCTTCTATAGATGTTGTAGAAGATACTGCTTGGTACATGGAGGCAATTTTCCAGTAAACTTGACTGGATTCATTTCCATCAGACCACCATCTTTTTAGTCTTCCATCCATATTGGATAATTTGTTAGTTACGACTTGACCAACAGAATGAGACTCTAGGTGACTTTATACTTAATGAATTCAAGGGTAGAGTCTAGTGTCAACAAGACATTAATTCTGAGAAAAAGCTGTGAGATATCTCTTACATAGAATTGTACTTCCAACAGCCAAACTGTACTTTGACAGGTTTGCTTTTGATTAATTTCCTGTCCTGTTGGCTGGTGGTGTAGTGGCATCCACACTGGCCTTAAAGATGAGTGGTCCTGGGTTTGATTGTGGCCGGCTCCTTGCACATTTTTCATTTGCACTGGGTCAAACGTTGAGCTCACAGCTCGGTCTTGTAAAAAACAGACAAATGCTAAAGGAACAGCAAGGATGCTACCTGATGCACGGAGAGGAACAAACTTTCAGTCCTCAGCACCATATACACATTTGTAAATATTAGTCAGTGGTTTTTCCACATGATTAGGCATTAGTTTTGGCTATACATATTAACTCAGCTCCTTTATCCAATAAGAATTCAGCACATTAATTTCCAATCAATAGTTTAACATATAAACCATCTGCTTTCTGTTCTATCAAGGCAAACTAAGGCTGTAGAGAAAGGCTTTTTTTTACTTTGACAAAGCGTTCATCGTGTCCAAAAGTGTTTGTTGGAAAGGTATCATCAGATCAGAGTCTCCTGTCACTGGTGAAGCAGATGGATGAATTCATTGTTGAGCTTGTTTCAGTTGACCAATTCGTCTTCTAGTCCAGTTTTTAGACCAGGGTTTGCCAATCTTTGCCTTATGCCATGGACCAATACCACTAAGCAAGGGATTTGTGGACCCCAGGTTTGTAACTACTGTTTTAGACCAATATCCTCTTTTACCACAATAGTGATATACACCTCTAGGTGGTTGGCCTTGGCAACATGACCCAGATTCAAACTGAGGTTGCTGCAAAGAGCACTCTGAGCCCCTGATCAGCTGGTAATGTCTGCTGGTCAATAGATAACATGTAGATGCTGTTTAATCTGTGTAGAAATTCAAATCCCTTGTTTATCCTTAGTATTATTTTTAAAAATCATATTTAGTGCCTAGTGCATGTTTTCCTTACAAGATCTGCAAGTAGAAACCACAGAAGATGAAGTATACAGCAATACTGGAAACTAGAAAACAACATAGCTAAAAATTATACTAACCTTAAACAATTCCCCATTTGCCCTTGATGGGGTGAAATTTTCTCCTTACGATTGTGGATGCAAAGTCCACTTATGGAAATATTCAATGACAATAAATCACACAAAATGTGGACTGTAAAAAACATAAAATATAAAGATTCTGATTCATCAAACTAATTACCACAGCCGGTTTGACTGCTCTTATTCCAAAAGAATCATTTAAAAGTTTTGAGACTTCTAAATGTGCTTGAAATGTTATATAAGTTATATTGTCACATATCCCGTGACGGGTTAAAGAACCAGCAGAAATGGAAAACACATTGGAGTCTGGTATTGCTAATAACTAATAGTGTTTATTAGTAACTACGCAATACAGTATTATAAATGCAAATATATTAAACAGGTTAGCAATGAGATATATATACATATACATAAGTGTGGAAATAGGAACAAAACTAGGCTCTTTCAAACCTAGGGGTGAATGGATACAGTCTTACGATGATATGAAAGAAAGGTCAGTTCAATGCTCGAGGTTGCTGTTTTTGGTAAGAGAGAGATTAGTAATCCAAAGGCATTATGCTGTGAGAAGGCAATTATGCTGATATTCCAAAATAACAATAGCAGTAGGTTTTATCTCCGAAGTTGTTCCACTCCACACACAAAGTATCACCGACAGTGATCTTCAACGAATATCCTTTCAACACAAGTGGTACCACACCCGAATTCAGCTACGGGTCATCTCAAAGTGGTGGCCACAGGATACTCAAACAGAATCCACGTATGGATTATCACCAACAGTAGCTTATCACTGAGGTACCATCTTCAAGTGGTAAAACTACCAACCCAGGCCAGGATAATCACACACAGGTAGATTCCACAACGTTACCTCAAACACACAACTGTGATTGCCACTTGTCCAGTTCCACGACATACGAAATAACTCCTACAGTGATTTGCCACAGGGGTGCCTTTCTTCAGTGAACTACCACACCCAAACAAGGGTAACACACACAAGTGGTAATCACAAAGGCTTCCCCTCACCAGAGAACCCACTCCTGTGGATTAACTACGTGACAATCACACCTTCGTATTTGAATAGAACTCAAACGCACCCTTACAGGCTACTTAGGAGAGAGTCCAAACAGTGACCTCTTTGTCACTAGGTTTCTTCTGTTTCAAACCTTCCTCTCCCCTCTTTTCTTCCTTTAAAGTCACCGACTGTGACCATAACATATGCAACCATCTTCAGAGATGGAATTATCACCCAGGCGAGGGTGGACACACAAATAATTTCCCACCGGTCACACCTTGTCACACTGCTAGAGCCACTGGTTGATTTCCCCGAATCAATCCTCCAACAACCCCACCTTCCTGTGGGTACAGGAAAACTCCTCCAGTGTCCAAAACTGTGTGTCTGTCTGTGTAACAGCGGACCTGGCATTTTATCTCTGCATGTTGGACATCAGCTGTCCATCAACTTGCTCCGCCCTCCTCTCTCTGTAAGAACTTTACAAGCAGGCAAGTGTCCTTGTGGAAATGCAAACAGACTGCTGAGAAACCATAAAAACAATCTTCTGAGCATTTTTCGCCCCTCTCTCTCTCTTAATAACAACTCAAACAGTGTTCAAAAGCCAGCCTCATTCTCCCGACATTTTAAAGTGATAGCCCAAAGAAAATATGAACCCTAGGGGTACATAACAATATAAATAGTACATATGCAATATCTTAGAAACAAATTGGTCAGAAGTTGTTAATGAAAATTAATATTTTTAATAAAAATGATATTTCAATGGTTATAAAAACAACATTTTGAAAGTACCTTAATTATTACTACTGCATATTCTATAAAACAATAATTTAGGTTAGATTAGATTAGCTTTATTTGTCACAAGTGCATCAAAACATAGAGTGAAGTGTGTTGTTTGCATTAATGACCAACACAGTCTGATATTAAATATATTATTCTCATAAGATCTGGACCAGGGTGTATTACTCAAGTCATCAAAATGCAAGGAGTGATTTCACAGAAGCCACAGCAAATTATTGTAAAGACATTATATTCAGCGTTTTTCATTGAGCAAGTGCATTTATCCAGTTTGTAAACTTTTGTTTATAGAGAAGGTATTGTTCTTTTTATCCAGATGCCTGCAAGACATGGGGAGTGGGATCATTCAAGGCATTTACTTATGAAGTTTTCCATTTTACATCAACCTGTGACTCCATGAAAAGCAGGCTACCTACATCTTGTCCTACATTCAGATATGGCCCAAGTGCGGAGAGAGAGAGACAGTGAAGCAGGTCGATAGTTCACAGACTTTAATGTTAACAATATATTTTTTTATTGAGTTTTCAAATGATTACAGAAGGAAAGAAAAAAAATATATCAACCCTTCCCCCCTCCCCTTAACCTCTCCCCTCTAACATATCCCTATAGAAAGAAAAAGAAAGAGAAGAAGAAAGAAAGAAAGAAAGAAAGAAAGAAAGAAAGAAAGAAAGAAAGAAAGAAAGAAAGAAAGAAAGAAAGAAAGAAAGAAAGAATGAATGAATGCCTGGATATCAGAAGATCCCCACATGCTCCACGGAGTTCATAATAGCTTTAGTATATATATATTTATTTATTTCCCCAAATAACCAATAATTTTATCTTCGGAGCACCTATATATTTAATCCTGTCTTTTGTAAATAAGGGTGCCAAATTTTCAGAAATGTTTCATATTTATCTCTTAAATTATAAGTAATTTTTTTCAAGTGGAATACAGCTGAAAATTACGTTCTTCCAATGATCTATACTTAAGTATGAATCCGATTTCCAAGTAACTGCAATAGCCTTTTTGGCTGCTGCCAATGCAATTTTTATGAATTCTTTCCGATATTTATTCAATTTGGGTTTTGGTTTTATCCCTTCAATATCACCTAATAAAAATAATATTGGGTTATGTGGAAGTTGTATTCCAATAATTTGTTCCAGTAAAATTCTTAAATTTGTCCAAAAAGGTTGAATTTTAGAACAAGACCAAGTAGAATGTAAAAAAGTACCAATTTTTTGATTACATCGGAAACATTGATCAGATAAATTTGGGTTTAATTAATTTATTTTTGTGGTGTAATATATAATTGATGTAAAAAATTATATTGCACTAATCTTAACCGGACATTTGTTGTATTTGTCATACTGTCAAGACATAGTCTTGACCAACTTGTTTCTTCAATTTTAATATTCAAGTTAGTTTCCCATTTTTGTCTTGACTTATGAATTCCTTGTTTAATTGCCTGTTTTTGAATCAAACTATACATACAAGAAATAATTTTTAAAATTTTTCCTTTTTGAATTAAAGTTTCTATTTCATTAGGTTTCAGCAATAACATTGTTTGACCCAATTTATCTCTTAAATAAGCCCTTAATTGGAAATAACAAAAAAGAGTGTTGTTTGATATTTTGTATTTATTCTTTAATTGATCAAATGACATTAATATACCTCCTTCAAAACAATCTCCTATATATCTAATCCCTTTTTGAAACCAGTTGTATAAAAGTTGATTATCCATTGTAAAAGGAATAAGTCTATTTTGAATTAAAGATCTCTTTGCTAATAAAGATTTCTTTATCTCATCATCAACATTTATTTTATTCCACAGATCAATCAAAAGTTTTAATATAGGAGATTCTTTCTTTTCCCGTATCCATTTAGATTCCCATTTATATATAAAATCTTCTGGTGTATTTTCTCCTATTTTATCTAGTTCTATTCTAATCCATGCTGGCTTATCTTTATCAAAAAAGGATGAAAAAATCTAAGTTGATTTGCTTAATAATAATTCTTAAAGTTTGGAAGTTGTAGCCCTCCTAGATCAAATTTCCATGTCAATTTTTCCAACAATATTCTTGACATCTTACCTTTCCAAAGGAACTTCCTCACATATTTATTTAACTCTTGAAAAAACTTCTGGGGTAGTTGTATTGGTAGTGTTTGGAATAAGTATTGTAATCTAGGGAATATATTCATTTTTACAGCATTTACTCTGTCCACTAATGTTATTGGTAATATCATCCATTTATCAAGATCTTCTTGAATTTTTTTCAATAATGGTAAATAATTTAATTTATATAGGTTCTTTATATCATTATCAACTCTTATACCTATATATTTTATACCATTTATCGGCCATCTAAATTGAGTTATTAATCGACATTGACTATAATCTCCTTTAGTAAGAGGTAGAATTTCACTTTTATCCCAATTTATTTTGTAGCCTGATATTTTCCCATATTCTTCCAATCTAGAAGATAATTTATGCAGCAAATACAAGGGTTTGTTAAATAAAGCAGGACATCATCAGCAAATAAGTTAATCTTGTATTCCTCCTGGTTAACTCTGAAACCCTTAATATCTGGGTCTGTTGTAATTAATTCAGCTAATGGTTCTATCGCCAACACAAATAAAGCAGGTGATAATGGACAACAATAGACAATAGACAATAGGTGCAGAAGTAGACCATTCGGCCCTTCGAGCCTGCACCGCCATTTTGAGATCATGGCTGATCAATTCCTATCAATACCCGGTTCCTGCCTTGTCCCCATATCCCTTGATTCCCCTATCCATAAGATACCTATCTAGCTCCTTCTTGAAAGCATCCAGAGAATTGGCCTCCACTACCTTCCGAGGCAGTGCATTCCAGACCCCCACAACTCTCTGGGAGAAGAAGTTTTTCCTTAACTCTGTCCTAAATGACCTACCCCTTATTCTCAAACCATGCCCTCTGGTACTGGACTCTCCCAGCATCTGGAACATATTTCCTGCCTCTATCTTGTCCAATCCCTTAATAATCTTATATGTTTCAATCAGATCCCCTCTCAATCTCCTTAATTCCAGCGTGTACAAGCCCAGTCTCTCTAACCTCTCTGCGTAAGACAGTCCGGACATCAATGATAAAGTTAATTTTGCTACTTTTGTTTTTGTAACAACCTTTGTTGATCTATCTAAAACTGGATCTAGACAAAGGTTAAAATCTCCACCTATTAATATTTTGTCTTGTGCATCAGCCAGATTCAAAAAGACCTCTTGTATAAATTTTACATCATTTTCATTTGGTGCATAAACATTCATAAGAGTCCATAGTTCTGAAAAAATTTGACAATGTATAATTACATATCTCCCTGCTGAATCAATTAATACATTTTGTATTTTAATTAGTAAAATGTTATTAACCAAAATTGCAACTCCTCTTGCCTTTGAGTTAAATGAAGCTGCAATAACATTTCCAACCCAATCTCTTTTTAATTTCTGATGTTCTATCTCTGTTAAGTGTGTTTCTTGTAAAAAAAAGCTATATCTATTTTCATTTTCTTAATGTATGTTAAAATTGTTTTTCTTTTCACCGGTCCATTAAGCCCATTAACATTAAAACTTAAAAAATTCAGTGTATTAGTCATTGTTTTTAACAGGGTTACTCCAGTCTATAGTAATACCTAACCTTTCAACTTTCGTGGTACCTTGGGGAATCTTTTTAAAATTCTCCATGTTGCTATGTGTCTCCCCACCGATCATCCAGGCAAAGAAAGAGAGATAGAAGAAAAATAGATTATAAAGAAAAAAACAAAATACCCCCCTACTAATGTTGTGGATAAAAAAAAACACAACATTACCCCCCTCTGTTGTACGGGTCATGGCAATCGCCATGATTAAACACATGGATCCCGTAACAATCGATCCGAAGTTCCCCCAGCTCCCCCGTAACATAAAAAAGTATATATATGAGAAGAAGAAAAAAAATAATATCACTACTCTCAATTAACATTTCCCAAATTTTTACCTTTCTCCCCTTGTATCATATAATTAAGAATATATTCAAATATTCTTCTGTCCTTAAATGTCCATCAATTCCATTCACTGTCCCTGTCTTCATCTTTAATCCATTTCACTTTTAAATCTTTAGGTGTAGTTAGCCAATATTTGGGAGTTTTTGTGCAAACTCTTCTGCGTCTCAATAATCAGTAAAAAATCTTCTTTTTCCTTCATCCAAAAAAATTATCAGTGTTGCCGGGTGATGCATTATAAATTTATAACCCTTTTCCCATAAAACTTTTTTTGCTGGGTTAAATTCCTTCTTTCTCTTCAAAAGGCTATAACTTATATCAGGATAGAAAAGAACTGTTTTCCCTTCTATCATCAATGGCCCGTTTCTCTTTCTGACACATTGGGCAGCTGCCTTCAGGATCTTTTCTTTATCTTGATATCTTAAGCAGTTTATCAAGATTGATCGTGGATTTTGATCAACTTGAGGTCTTGATCTTAAGACTCTGTGAGCCCTTTCAATTTCAATTAATTGAGTTCCTTCTTCCATTTCCAAGTTTTCTGGAATCCATTTTTGAAAAAAATTTATTGAATCTTCTCCTTCTATACCTTCTTTAAGTCCAACAATCTTAATATTATTTCGTCTGCTAAAATTTTCAAGTATGTCCACTTTTTCCAACTGTTTTCTTTCTGATGTCCAGGTAGAAATATTATCTTCCATTTTGTTCATTGTTTCAGCAAGTCTCCCGTTGTTTCTTCCAAGTCTGTAATTCTCTTATCCATTTTGTCCTGTCTTTTAATCATTTTGTCGAACATAATCTTCATATTTTTAATATCTTTTTTATTGCTTTTAATGCGTTTAATTTTTCTAATTTATGCATTATTTGCATCTAAGTTTTTCCTATATCTCCAGAAAAACTTTTACCTTCATCTTCGTCTGATTTATCCAGAGAATCCGAATCTACCTCAGATTCACTTTCACTTCCGGTTTCGATCGTAACTGAGATATGTAGTTCAGGTTGCTCATGTTTGCGCATGCTCCTTCCTTCGCATTTGCGCAATTCTTTTTGGTCTTTTTCTTTAGAGATGGTTGATGTTGCCGCAGTTTCCTGTTCTGTATCGCCGGAGGTAAGATGTACTTGAGCCCGCGGTTCTTTGGTGGCGGCAGGCCTTGATTCTGTTCCAACTTGCGTTGTCTTCAAGGTAGTAGTTTTCTTCTGCTTCTGTTTATGAGACATAGTTTGAAACAGTCCTGAGTAGTTTATAAGTAACTCTTAGAAAGTATTTACTGACTTTTCTTCACTTAAACATTAATTTACTGATTTTTTACGGGAGAGCCAGATTTCCACATCTCGATCCTACGTCATCACGTGACGTCCCCCGCGAACAATATTTTAAGGGAAAAGTAAACAATAAACACTAGGCCAGACAGGGCCTTTAACTAAAGGTCTCAGATGGAAAACTAGATGCCAACATCGTGGCTGAAAGGAATATCTGAATATAAAATGAAGACCACTGGTCAACCTGATAGTCCACTTTCTCGGGCAAGGCTGAATGCAAGCAGGCAGCATAACAAGTCTTGACAAGAGCTACAATGAAAAGAAGAGAGTTAAATACTGCCATAATGAAATAATAATTAGCTGACATGTGTATATTCATGAGCACAATTGTTGAATCTGCTGTATAGCCGGATACATGGTTGTGACACACTGGGGCCTAATGATTGAAGTGTAAGACCACCAAGGATCAAATGGGAGCCTTTAAAATTGAGGCCACCATGTAATGGGCTGGATTAATCTGACCCAAACTATTCAAATGTCCAGGAAATGCAGTTATAAGTGTAATCACAACAAAGTAACTTAAGCCTTATTTATTTTCATAAAACAGAAAGCACAAATAAACCACACAAAATACTACATGGCAAGTCACAAAGATTTCTTCAAGGCACAAAGATTTCAGGACTTACAATTCTTAGTCACTACCTGATTGTTGCTGTTGTTGGGGTAATTCCAAATCACTCATGAGACCATCTGTGGGTTTTATGCACCAATTGTGATTTCTGGCCCTCAGTTGAAGTCCAATGAGGCTGGGAAAGGTAGACCAATATATTCACAAGCTTCACAAGGTAGAAAGATGCAGAAACAGACCAACTCTTTGATCTTACATTAACTCAGCCTGGATTCTTTAATTCAAACAGTGCATGTGTCCACCAACACAGTATTCAGCATACCCTCAAATAGGCACCTTAATAGTCACTCTTCATCCATTAGTCCACCAATATTTTGGACATAACAGTTCTTGGGCTTACGAAAGTGCATCAGAGTTTACACACACAAACAATAAGCCTGAATGCAGACACTAAGAAATAATCCATTGACCCAGCTCTCAAAGTGATCAACAGACATTAACAGACCAACAGTGCTTATTCTGTATAAACACTCTGCAAACTTTACTTTTTTACAGACATACAGACCCCACATGTTAAGAATACAGAAAGAGCTAAATTGTCATTTTGATCTTCCAGACATTTGCCCAATATTTTACAAAATCTAATATAATACACAATATGGTTATTGTGAAGAGCCAGTAGGTGGTGGTAGCTAAAGTTAAAGACTAAATGCAAGTTAAATTTACTAGGATTAATTTTGATTATAATTGAGGACTTCCATGTAAAATATCTGCTAACTCCATACCTTCACTTCCCAATCCCCAAACTTTGATATTTTTAAACTATATTTAACAGAGTTTAATTTTAAAATGACTCCTATGTTATGGTGGCATGTTTGAAAATATTTTCAAAATTTTGAATTATACAGTATTCTTTTGTCAACTAATGATATACTGATTGGCTTGGGATATCCACAGGGAAGCATTAAACAGTTAGCTATAAACTTTGTTATAACTATTTAATGCTATTATAAAATATTGATAGGAATGTTTTCTTCAATTTTTGTGTTAGAATTAACCAATAGTAAAACATAAATAGATAGTGATTTTATTAATCATTTCATTTTATCTAATATTCAATATGGGAGACCCATTAATTGAGTCATTACTGATACAACCACATGATGGCAGTGCAACACTGCTAAAAGTGGAATTAACCAGCACATGAAGTATTGTTAAATTCTTAATACAATAGTGATGGAAAGCAGAGAAAATAACTGAAGAAATATTGTACATTTAAGTAAAAATTTAGAATCAATTATTGTGTTATAATGCTGTTCATTACACTTCGAGCTGATTGAGCAAACAATTGTAAATTCTTGATTTTCAGCGCTTGATGGTGTACTAGCATTCCAGCTTTATATTACTTAACAAATATTGCATTTTCTGACTTAACATCAGGCTAGTATAGTGTAGAGTTGCATTTCTTTTAAGTATAATAACTTGAAGATAAGAGATTCATGTTGGTGATTGTGCAGGACAGAAGCTTCCTTCTGATCAACAGTCTTATCAGCTGCCTCTGTACTTAATGTATTCAGAATCAGAATGAGGTTTATTATCACTGAGAAATGTAAAATCTGTTGTTTAGAGGGACAATACAAGGCACAGAAATAATAAGTTACAGAATAAATTAATAGGACAATAATTTTTGGGGAGCTATTTTTAGAACGTTATCAAAAGACGTTTAGACGTACAACCTAATTCACTTATGGCAATCTTTGGGATCACTCCAAAGGAAGCGGGGAATGTTCCTGCTTCCGCTCAATGTATGATAGCTTTTTCAACTTTATTGGCTAGGAGAGCTATTTTGTTGTATTGGAAGGATCCCAATCCACCTACCGGTTTGTTTTGACTTTCCTCCATTATGTCGTGTTTAAGCTTGGAGAAAATTAGAAGTCGGACGTTTGATACATCTTTTAAATTTGCATTATTATACGACTAAAGAAGCCATTCTTCGAGAAGCCAGGAAGATGCGGAAATTAATTTTCAATTCAGCACAAATTCGTATAGTTGAAGACTATCCCCCAAAATCTTTGCTGAAAGAAGGAAATACCGAGAAGTTACAAGTGAAATGAATAAATTAGATTTATACCCCTCCCTTTGCTTTCCAGCAAAGTTGATAATTTTTCCTAAAAAATCTCAGTCACTGAGAATCTACTTTCCCCAGGAGGGATGGGAGTACATTAAAAACCTTAAAGTTAAGACTACTGAATAAAATATTAAAATTAACCCGATTAATAGGTAATTCTGAAGTATTTGTTATACGAGTTGTTTAAGGATCTTCTGAGTTAAGCTTATCCTATATTGGTATGGGATGTGGTTGATTAAATTTTTTAAACTATTAATAATTTGTATATATAACTGTTTTGCAGGGAACTTTTATAGTATTGTACTCTAATGGTCCACATAGGACCTATTGTGTATTAATCTTTTTATTTCTTTTATTTGTTTTAATACTAGTATAGTTTTAGGTCTGTTATATATATACTCATTTACTTTTCTTTTTGAAGAGAAAGGATATTGTTTGTAATATTATTTGTTCAGATTTAATCTCCTTTTTGAATATATGTTTAAGATACTTCAGCTGATTCTAAGATGGTCTTTGTTGATTATGTTTTTATTACTGTTAGACATAACATTATAGTAGTTGAATTCTTCTTGTGCCTTTTATTATGGCTATTTTCCATAGGATTTTTGCTTTATTTTAATATACGGAGCTGCAAGATGGAGAACAGGGTCAAGGGTTATTAGTTAGCATGGGACCAGCCTATTGGTCGCTTAATCCTTCTTATCTTTTGGGAGGTGGGAGGGGGCGGAGTCTATGAGAATAGGTTTCTTTCTTGATTGGGCAGTTCTTTTGATGGATTTTTTTCTCATAAATGCATCACTCCTTCTGGTTGTACCCACGCCTTTTGATTTAATCTGTACTTGCGAACATTTCTTTTATATAATATTAAATTCAATTCTAAACATGGATGTTAATAAAATTAATATAATATCTTGGAATTGGAACGATGTCAATTACCCCATCAAGCGTAAAAAGATTTTTTAAGAAATTAAAAACACTTAATGCAGATATTACTTTTGCGCAAGAAAATCATATACGAAAACAAGATGAGGACAGGTTTTTCCAATTTTGGAAAGGACCTCAGTTCCACTCACTGTCTAATTGTAAAATTAGAGGCGTTTCTATATTTCGTAGCCCCAAAATCCCTTTTGTACACTTTAATACTACTACTGATTCGATTGGAAGATATTTAATTGTTACTGGTTTATTATGCGAGCAAAAGTTAGCCTTGGTGTGTGTATACACACCTAATGTAGATAATTCTGATTTTTTTAAGAAACTTTTTTCTGAATTACCAAATCTGAACAAATATAAGTTGATCATGGGTGATGACTTTAATTGTTGTTTAAATCCGGTGACTGACAAGTCATCAACCAAACCGTTGCTTCCTAATAAAGCGGCGGCTTTTATTAATTATTTTTTACTAGAATATGGCCTGGTTGATATCTGGAGATATAAACACCCCAATGATAAAGATTTCTCTTTTTTCTCACACGTTCATCATAAGTATTCTCGCATTGATTACTTTTTTTTAGATACACGTCTGTTAAATTCCGTTGTTGAATGTGTGTATGACATCATTGCGCTCTCAGATCACGCGCCTTTAAAATTAACCCTGAAGCTTTCAGATAGATTTTTGAAAATGTCACAGTGGAGACTGAATCCTGTATTTTTGCAGGATCCAGCTTTTGTCAATTTTATTAAGGAGCAAATTTCTATATTTTTTGAATTTAATGCAACTGAAGAAATGTCAAACCTGGTTATAAGGGACACGTTGAAATCGTTTCTTAGGGGGCAGATAATTTCATATTCAGCAGCCTTGAGAAAGAAATCTAAAGCGGAACTGTCAGTGTTTATTAATAAAATTATAGAGATAGATAGATTTAGTTAAACCTACTGAAGACCTTTATAAAGAAAGGATCAAACTTCAATCACAGTATGATCTGCTTCTGACCTTTCCCATTGAACAGCAAATTTTTAAATCTAAAAGTTTATTTTATATACATGGGGAAAAAACTGCTAAGCTTTTGGCGGGTCAGTTAAATGCTGGGACGGGCAGAAGACAGATTTTAAAAATTCGTAGACCAGATAGAACAGAAACTGTAGATCCTTATGAAATTAACGAGATATTTATGGATTTTTATTCTAATCTTTATAAATCTGAATTCTCTGATAGCACTGTTATTATGAATAGATTTTTGCAAAGCTTAAACATACCTCAAATTTTGATTCAAAGTGTTGATATGTTAGATGCACCTATTAAACAAGAGGAGATAGCCAAGGCTATACCCTCTAGGCAATTAGGTAAAGCTCCAGGACCTGATGGTTATACAGTAGAATTTTACAAGACTTTTCATGAAATGCTTATTCCACATCTTCATCAAACATTTACCGATTCTACATCCTCTTGGTACCTTCCTAAAACTTTTTATGAGGCATTAATTTAATTGATTCCTAAAAAAGGAAAAGACCCACTGGAATGTATAACCTATAGACCTATTTCTTTATTGCATGTAGATTTTAAAATTCTTTCTAAGTTTCTAGCAAATAGGCTTGAGAATATCTTGCCTAATGTTATCTCTAATGATCAAACAGGATTTATTAAAAATAGGTACTCACATTTTAATATTTGAAGATTGTTAAATATCATTTACTCCCCCTCAGTCAAAGAAACTGAATGTACTGTATCTTTGGATACAGAGAAAGCCTTTGATAAGGTGAAGTGGCCTTATCTATTTCAGGTTTTGAAGAGGTTTAATTTTGGTCTGGGATTTATTTCCTGGATTAAATTGATTTATCAGGTCCTGGTAGCTACAGTTATAACTAATAATCAAAACTCTCCTTATTTTGGATTATATAGAGGAACCTGTCAAGGTTGTCCCCTCATCCTTTATTATTTAATTTGGCTTTAGAACCACTTGCTATTGCTCTTAGGGATTCTAACTCTGTGCAGGATATTAAGAGAGGGGATAAATTACATAAGGTTTTGTTATATGCCGATGATTTATTAGTTTACATTTCAAACCGTAGGAAATCTATTCCTTCTATGTTATCTATATTTATGGAATTTGGTATTTTCTCTGGATATAAACTTAATTTATATAAAAGTGAACTTTCCTATTAATAATTATTCTGATTATTATGATCAAATACCTTTAATATTGCTAAAAACCATTTCACTTACCTTGGTATCAAAATTACCAAAAATTTTAAAGACTTATATAGATATAATTTCTCACCTTTAGTTGAATATACTCAACAGGCACTTTCTAAATGGTTGCCTATGTCGATGTCATTGATAGGTTGAATAAATGCTATAAAAATGGTTATTTTACCGAAATTTTTACATATATATATTTCAAGCAGTTCCCTCTTTTATTCCAAAAACATTTTTTGATAAAATAGATTCTCTGATTTTGTCTTATGTTTGGAATAATAAAAGCTCTAGAGTGAATAAACTTTTATTGCAAAACCCAAAAAATGATGGAGGACTGGTCTTACCAAACTTCAGATTTTATTATTGGGCAATTAATATTCATTATATTACTTTTTGGATTTATGATATAGATGAACAGAATCACCCTTCATGGTCACAGTTGGAGGAAAACTCAGTAATGGGGTTTTCTTTCATTTCTTTATTAGGAGCTCCCCTTCCGTTTTCGTTCTCCAGAATAGGTGACAAGCTCTTAACCCTATTGTTAAACATACTTTAAAAATCTGGTTTCAGTTTCGTTGATTTTTTGAATTGAATGATTTTCTACTCTCTAGTAATATTTATTCAATTTCTTTTTTAAACTTTCAACTCTGGATAAGGCTTTTTAAACATGGAAAATTAAGGGAATAAAAACTTTTTTAGATTTGTTTATAGAGGACTGTTTAATGTCCTTTTTGCAGTTAATGGATAAATATGACGTCTCTAATACACATTTTTTCAGATACTTACAGGTTAGGTATTTTTTACGTGATTTTCTACCGAATTACCCCTTGGCCTATTCTTTAAATTCTTTAAATTTGGCTTATGCTATTTTTCAGCTTAAACCATTTCAAAAATGATTAATAGCTATAATTTATAAACAGTTAATGAATGCTTGCATGTCGCCTAAAGATAGGATTCAACACACTTGGGAAATTGAACTTCAACATTCACTCTCAGATAATCAATGGAGTAAAATTTATTATCTAGTCAATAATTCATCTATCTGTGCACACCATACCTTAATTCAGTTTAAGATAGTACACAGAGCCCATATGTCCAAAGATAAATTGGCGCATATCTTTCCTAATATAAGCCCTGTTTGTGACAGATGTAATGCAGAAGTGGCTACTCTAACTCATATGTTTTGGTCATGTGTAAGCTTAAATAATTTTTGGAAGGATGTGTTTGGAACACTATCTAAAGTTATAGATGTGGATTTTCAACCCAATTCACTTACGGCAATTTCTGGGATCATTCCAGAGGAAGCAGGCAGAGTGTCTGCTTCCGCTCAGCATGTGATAGCCTTTTCACCTTTACTGGCTAGGAGAGCTATCTTGCTATACTGGAAAAATTATAATCTACCTACTGTTTTTATTGGCTCTCCTCCATTATGTCATGTCTAAGCTTGGAGAAAATTAGAAGCTGGACATTTGATACATCTTTTAATTTTAAACAAGTCTGGCAACCCTTTATTCAATATTTTCACAATTTATTTATTTATTTACTCTCTTTAGGGAAAATCCTTATCCATGAAGGTTCAGAGACAACTGGAAGGTTGTTTTTTTCTCGTTTTCTCTTTTTACTAATTTTATCCTCAAATGGACTGCCCAATCTTTTATTTCCTTTCTTTTTTTTGTTTGTTCTGTTTAGTTAGTGGATTTTTTCCCTTTATTAAATAAAATTTCCAATTTTTTTATGATTGTCAAGAGGAGTTGTAGTTTTCTTTTGATTATATTGTATATGCAACAGCGTAACATTTTACCTATCTGATTTTGACAATATATACTTCCCTTTTTTAATGTTGTTTATATGCTTTTTTGTATTATCTGTTTCCTAAACTTCTCTGATTTGTATATTCTTTACTGGAAAATTAATATAAAGATTGAAAAGAATGAAATTTGGAATTATACAGTATTCTTTTGTCAACTAATGATATACTGATTGGCTTGGGATATCCACAGGGAAGCATTAAACAGTTAGCTATAAACTTTGTTATAACTATTTAATGCTATTATAAAATATTGATAGGAATGTTTTCTTCAATTTTTGTGTTAGAATTAACCAATAGTAAAACATAAATAGATAGCGATTTTATTAATCATTTCATTTTATCTAATATTCAATATGGGAAACCCATTAATTGAGTCATTACTGATACAACCACATGATGGCAGTACAACACTGCTAAAAGTGGAATTAACCAGCACATGAAGTATTGTTAAATTCTTAATACAATAGTGATGGAAAGCAGAGAAAATAACTGAAGAAATATTGTACACTTAAGTAAAAATTTAGAATTAATTATTGTGTTATAATGCTGTTCATTACACTTCGAACTGATTGAGCAAACAACTGCAAATTCTTGATTTCCAGCACTTGATGGTGTACCAGCATTCCAGCTTTATATTACTTAAGAAATATTGCATTTTCTGACTTAACATCAGGCTAGTATTGTGTAGAGTTGCATTTCTTTTAAGTATAATAACTTGAAGATAAGAGATTCGTGTTGGTGATTGTGCAGGACAGAAGCTTCCTTCTGATCAACAGTCTTATCAGCTGCCTCTGTACTTAATGTATTCAGAATCAGAATGAGGTTTATTATCACTGAGAAATGTAAAATCTGTTGTTTAGAGGGACAATACAAGGCACAGAAATAATAAGTTACAGAATAAATTAATAGTACAATAATTTTTGGGGAGCTGTTTTTAGAATGTTATCAAAAGACGTTTGGACGTTTTGGACGTACAACCTAATTCACTTATGGCAATCTTTGGGATCACTCCAAAGGAAGCGGGAAATGTTCCTGCTTCCGCTCAACGTATGATAGCTTTTTCAACTTTATTGGCTAGGAGAGCTATTTTGTTGTATTGGAAGGATCCCAATCCACCTACTGGTTTGTTTTGACTCTCCTCCATTATGTCGTGTTTAAGCTTGGAGAAAATTAGAAGTCGGACGTTTGATATATCTATTAAATTTGCATTATTATGCGACTAAAGAAGCCATTCTTTGAGAAGCCAGGAAGATGCAGAAATTAAATTTTAATTCAGCACAAATTCGTATAGTTTAAGACTATCCCCCAAAATCTTTGCTGAAAGAAGGAAATACCGAGAAGCTACAAATGAAATGAATAAATTAGATTTATACCCCTCCCTTTGCTTTCCAGCAAAGTTGATAATTTTTCCTAAAAAATCTCAATCACTGAGAATCTACTCTCCCCAGGAGGGATGGGAGTACATTAAAAACCTTAAAGTTAAGACTACTGAATGAAATATTAAAATTAACCCGATTAATAGGTAATTCTGAAGTATTTGTTGTACGAGTTGTTTAAGGATCTTCTGAGTTAAGCTTATCCTATATTGGTATGGGATGTGGTTGATTAAATTTTTTTTAACTACTAATAATTAGTATATATAACTGTTTTGCAGGGAACTTTTATAGTATTGTACTCTAATGGTCCACGTAGGACCTATTGTATATTAATCTTTTTATTTCTTTTATTTGTTTTAATACTAGTATAGTTTTAGGTCTGTTATATATATATACTCATTTACTTTTCTTTTTCAAGAGAAATGATATTGTTTGTAATATTATTTGTTCAGATTTATTCTCTTTTTTGAATATATGTTTAAGATATGGCCTGGTCGATATCTGGAGATATAAACACCCTAATGATAAAGATTTCTCTTTTTTCTCACATGTTCATCATAAGTATTCTTGAATTGATTATCTTTTTTTAGATACACATCTGTTAAATTCCATTGTTGAATGTGCGTATGACATCATTGCGTTCTCAGATCATCTGCCTTTAAAGTTAACCCTGAAGCTTTCAGATAGATTTTTGAAAATGTCACAGTGGAGACTGAATCCTGTATTTTTGCAGGATCCAGCTTTTGTCAATTTTATTAAGGAGCAAATTTCTATATTTTTTGAATTTAATGCAACTGAAGAAATGTCAAACCTGGTTATAAGGGACACGTTGAAATCGTTTCTTAGGGGACAGATAATTTCATATTCAGCAGCCTTGAGAAAGAAAACTAAAGCGGAACTGTCATTGCTTATTAATAAAACTAAAGAGATAGATAGATTTAGTTAAACCTACTGAAGACCTTTATAAAGAAAGGATCGAACTTCAATCACAGTATGATCTGCTTCTGACCTTTCCCTATGTCCTGATTTATATGAGGAGAAAAACAGATTAGTGAAGCCCATTCTCTTTAATTTTTTATGCTCATTATCACTTAAATGAGTTTCCTGTAAATATACTACATGGGCTTGTTCTTTTTTTCATTTTGGATAAAATTCTCTTACGTTTGATTGGATTTAATAGCCCATTTACATTAAAAGAAATGAATTTTACCTTGTCTTTAGCCATCTGTATTTATCTGTCAATGTATCATTGAAATTAGAATAAAACTTAATCGATCTACTCCCTGAACAAATAAGAACCAAGAAATGCAAATAATAATAAAAATGGCAACGAATGTGTGATTCCAAGGCTAAGGTCTCTAGTAGATGACCCTGCATTGAGCTAGAGGAAATGTCTAGCTGTGGGGCATAACCCCTTCTACTTGTGAGTTGAGGGCACCCATTGCAGTATTCATAAAAGTCAGTGAACAAATCCATTATACAGAAAAGATTTCCCTGTGTACTCCTATATATATATATATACACACACAAACACACACACACATATATTACAAACATACACATATATGCACACATATATATATTCTCATTCTGGTGGGGAAAAAGGAGTAAATGAATGAATAAAGAATAACAACTAAGTAATATAAAATCCACATTATAATAAGTATTTCTTGAGATAGGTATATCACCGTGTTCTTTTGTTTCCATTTAGCTTCTCAACATTTTTAAAGTTAACCAAACCTTATGGCTCTTCTGAAGGGGGTGAGGACTGTCTTTGGGAAACTCCCGGTCTCTTCCTGATATATTTCTCTTGGCCTCCTCCCGTCTCTTGCCTTCTCGATTCTCTCACTATTTCTCAAGCGGAGCAGGATAATTCCTCAGCTAGGCTTTCCCTCGTTTTGGTCACACTGACGGGCAACCCTCTGGCCTTCATGTCTGTAGTCGCCTCTTCCACTGTCTGGTACAACCGCATCCTGTTGTCATAAAACACTCAAAGTTTAGCAGCGTATGGAGTTTGAAATCTAATCTTTTTTTGCTTTAGTACTCACTTTACTTCAGAGTATTCTTTGCGTTACTGTAGGACCATGGGGGGGGGGGTAATCTTGGTCGAAATATATTAATTGATCATCGAAAAACACTCTCTTCTTACCCCAGAATGTGTGCATAGAATCTCCGCCTTGGTGCTGTACCGAAGGAATTTAATTATTATTGAGCATGGCTATCTATCCTGGGGAGGTTTCGGGACAAGCGCGGGGTGGGCTCTTTCGACTTCCAGCTCCATAGCCGAGGGAAGATCCAGCACGTCCCGCAGTAACTTTCCGACAAACTCCGTCATAGACGAGCCCTCCGCTCCTTCAGGAACGTTGTAGGTTCTGATATTTTTCCACCGTGATCCTCCCTCCAGGTCAAGCAGTTTACCTTGGTGATGTAATATTTTTATTGTCTTACTCAGTATCCGTTCCACGTTTTGAACGCGATCTTCCACCTTCTCAATTCGAGTCTCTGCCACCGCTATTTTTTGATTGACACTGGTGAGCTCTGACTTAATATCACAGAGCTGCTGCTTTATATCTTTCTGGACCTCATTGTGGGAAGGCTGCACTGTCCAGTGTCCTGAGAACAAGAAAGAAAACTGCAAGGTTGTGATTGCCAATATTGTAGTAACTAACATTTATCATGTATACAAATCTAAATGGTGTCAACATTACTCAAAAGACTGCATGCAGGCTAGCTCTGTGCAACTTTTTTATTCTTTAACTCACTTGAGATGGTTTTTGCCATTTATAGCCACCTCTCTTTCTCAGCTACACTTCCATAAATAAGGACTGAAAGGCATTCTTACATAAGTTGTAAGTCTGAAAGGCATTCAGAGTCAGAAATTGAATGTACCGAGAATATAATACCATCAGAAGGTGTAATAGACAAAAGTAGCAATGCAGTGGCAGAGCCAAATACTGTGGTCCCTTTTCAAAGCATTGGATCCAAGCTCTGTGACCCTACCATTCATGAGTGGCAGTGAAGAATCAGCTAACATACCGAGGAAGGAGATTCTATGATCATTTCCATCCTCAAATGTAATGAGGATATACAGTAACAAGCACTTTAGTCTCAAATCTTTGCCTACCATCAACCACCCATTTGTACACTAATTTTACTTTAATCTGCAGTATTTTCATCTCTCCACATTTCCAACAACCCCTTTGGATTCTATCACTCATTTTCACTTCAGAGCAATTTACAGTAGCCAAATAACCGACCACACCACACATCTTTGTGATCTGGGAGGAAACTGGAGCATCTGGAGAAAAGCTATGTGCTCCTGGAGAATGTGGAAACTCCATACATGGAGTTTAGAATTAAACTCGAGTCACCAGAACTGTGAAGCAACTCACCGTGCTGCACCTTTAATAAAATTTGGCAGGTATATAATCTTCCCCTGCCTCATCCGGAGATGCCCAACATCATAGGATTCATTATCTATCTTGTATAGTTTTATTTGTCACTTGATAATAAGTAGTAACTTGGTTCTCTCAACATAGGAATGACTGTAGTTACAATAAACTGGGTTTTGTGCTGTGTGAGTTTTAAAACCAATTGCCTTTTAGTTGAACCATTCTTGTGTTATCTGAATCTGACTGAACCATAAAAAGTGGAATATTACCTACAGGGTTGTTTGCTCCTAACAGAAGAAATATAATCCAGCATTCAGGTGCAGATTTGACAGTTGATAAAAGCTGTCGGCTGACATCTTTTTACTGCTCCGGATGAAGCTTGTAACAGCACTATATCTTAGAGAACCACCAATCTGGATCAAGGTGGCTTCAGTCACTAAAACCAGCAGATTCAACAAAAATTGTCATGTGCATCAATGGTAAGTGTAGATGGCTTGCTGCTGCCAGCAAGTTCTGAACCATTAACAATTCTTTTTAAACCCTGCTTTAAAGTATCACCTATCCAATCTCTATGCTTGTAGGTGGTTGGAATGTTGTTTGGTTTGAAGCATATTAGGCTGTAGTCTCCAGTTTTACTTTACGAGCTCAAGTCTTCCACAGAGCGAACACTGGAGGGCAGCAGCGATGGGAGGGACCAAACCCCAGGCCAGCACTGAATCCAGTGGCACACGGCCTTGTCCACACCACAACTGAGGCAATGCAGCTCCCCCGCACATCCCACCAATGAACCAGACTCACATCATCTAACATTATCAATCTCGCAATCACCACAAAATGTCCAAGACAGCAGCTGCACCATCCGTTGGACCAGGCAGAAGCGGGCTGCAATACGGCACGCAATAAGCTGAGCTCCACCACTACAGAACAAACCGCTAGTGGGGTAGACCTGTAGTAATTTGTTTTCTTACTATCCAGCAGTGTCCTGTGATCATGAAAAAGTGCAAAGAACAAACAATTGAGCTTTTGGTTGGACCCTGAGTGCTGGTGTCCCCAAGCATGCTGCCATCATATGTTCACTGCTACAGACCTTTGAAGGTGTAATTTTTCTGATCTGGTCATTCATTTGTACAGGATGTTGGTGAGGTCATATTTGTAATATAATATAAAATAAGCAGGGTGACCACTAAGCTGGAACGTAGGCAGAGAAGATTTGAGTGTGTTGCAGGAATTCACCGGACTGAGTTATGGAGAGAGGATGAGCAGACCAAGACTTCATTTGTTAGAGAGCAGGTTATTGAGGAGTGACCTTAGAGGTAGATGTAAAATCATGAGGATTTTTAGGATTGATAGGGTGAATGCACAAGGTCTTTTTCCCAGGGTTAGGGAATCGACATAGAGGTCATGGGTTTAGGGGAGGGGTTGAATAGGAACAGTATCACCCAGTGGGCAGTCTGCATATGGAATTAGTAGCTCGAGGAAAGAGTTGAGGCAGTTACATTAGGAACATTTAAAATATATAGATAGGTATGTGGATAGGAACAGTTCAGAGGGAAATGGGACAAATGGGACAAGCTTGGATGGAAATCGTGATCAGAATGAACCTTTTGAGCTTAAAGACCTGCTTCCATGCTCTATAACTACTTAGCAAGGTTCCAAAGAAGTTGTACTTATTTTCAGTCTATTTCAGTGATGTTAGGATTACGACGTGAATCAATCATTCTTAGTACCATGGGTGGTGAATAAATTACTGACAATGTTGTACTAACTCCTTTCATTTTACATTGTAGCTGTGTACAGTGACTATTATAAAGGTGCAATGAATGCACTACCAGCCACAAGGAACATTAACATCTAAAACATGGTCAGATTATTCAGTTCGAAGAAAGTCTCTGCAACTTTTGAAGGTGGTTTTATTTCACAATTCTAACATTGTTCAGTTTTCTTTATGGTTATGCTCATATCAGTAGATGGCGTCTTTTTCTGAGTCCTTCTTTTTCTTGAACACTCAAGATTCAAGGTTCAGTATCTAATTTTGCACTGCTGGTTGCTCAGATAACCACTGAGAGGTTATGGTGAACCACATTAATTTTATTTGGTGTTTTTATATCACAGTCCTTGACAAGTTATTGGCCAAAATCCCTACAGCACCAACAAATAAATACTAAGTGAAAAATTAAGCCAATTTAGTTTATATTCCAGGGAATGGTTAGAATATGAAAAATGCTAACATTGAGTACAAATCACTCACTGCCTTCCAGGATTTGCAAGATGAATACATTATGGCAAAAAGAATGTAATCATATGTTAACAACTTAGAATGGAGCAACAGAACGATAAGTCCTGATGAAGGGTCTCAGCCCAAAATGTCGACTGTGTACTCTTTCCCATAGATGCTGCCTGGCCTACTGATTTCCTCCAGTGTTCCGAGTGTGTTGCATGGGTTTCCAGGATCTGCAGATCTTCTCGTCAGGATGATGTGAAGCTGCTATGGAGCAAAAACCTGGGATAGATTTGGGCAACACACACAAAATACTGGAGGAACTCAGCAGGCCAGGCAGCATCAATGGAAAAAAAAGTACAGTTCGGCTGGAAACATCGACTGTACTTTTTTTCCCGTAGATGCTGCCTGGCCTGCTGAGTTCCTCAGCATTTTGTGTGTGCTGCTTGGATTTCCAGCATCTGCAGATTTTCTCATGTTTGGATTTGGGCAAAATAGTCTTATTTGCTGAAGATACTATGCATTGTACTATTAAAGCTGAAGAATGACATTTTATTACTAGATTTATTCACTTTAAGATAACGGATGTTATTATATTTCAAGTATCACCCCCCATGTCTTAAATTGAAGAACATTGAAAAATTAGAAAGCTATTTTCTCTAATACTGGCATTCTTTTATGAGACAGGAAGCAACTTTGTTATACAATGTTATTTGTAGAGTTAAATTGGCAATCCTTAGTTAAATTGAAAGATTCATAACAGTTGGAACTGGAGGGGGATGGGGGGTTGGAGGATTTTGCTCGTGATTTTCTGTCCATTTCCTTGAGACCATTACGTTATTTTCAAATCTAAAATGCCTTATCAGGTCTAAACTTATGCTGATATGAGACCCAGGAATATTCTTTACGAATTATCTCTGGACAATTAAAGGTTACCAATCTCCATTAATCAATATAAAGCAACATTAGGCTTGATACACTATTTAGAAAATCCTGCATTTGTGATTATTTCAGTATAAATGGTTACATTCTAAATTTGATTGAGTATAATCTTTGCATTCATAGATTCAAAGAGTACAAAAATGAATGTTTTTGGCATCAGACCAAATACCACTCCATCATCCTTATCTAAATACCTGTCCAAATACTTTAAAAGCATATCTGACTTTACCATTTCCTCTCGCAGCTTACTACAGATAACCACTTCCCTCTGAATAAAAACCTTAAGCCTTAGATCTTTAAAATTCTCTCCTCTTACCTTAAACCTGTGTCCTTTGAAAAAGGTTCTATCACTTTCAACTGTTACCCTCAGAATTCTATAAACCTCTATAAGGTCATCCACTCAGCCATCCATTTGAGTGAGAATGGACCCCACATCTCCTGGATCTCCCCTTATAACTACAGCCATTCACCCAAGCAACTCTCTGGTGAATCTCTTCTCCACTCTCTATTGCAGCACCATCCTTCCTATAGTGTGGCAAACAGAACTACACATACATTCCAAGCATGGTCAAACCAATGTCTTGTATACCTGCAACATGATTCCTATTCTTATATTCAGTGGCTCGGCCTATGAAAGCTCGCATACCAAATGCTATTTTCATTATGCTACATATCTTCTGTGTTCTCACTTTCAATGAGCTGACAGTTTGCATCCAAAGGTTCCCTGTACATTAACACTCCTAAGGTACCTACCATTTATTATATTTGTTCTACCAGAATCTGACAAAGCAAGCACTCAACATATTGAGTGCCATGATTAACAAAGAAGAAACGGCCTACCTGCAGCACCATAGGACCCAACACACTTGACTACTGCAATGCTACCATTAAAAATGCTTACATTTCCATCCCTCGACTGAATTTCTGGACACCTGACCTTCTGGCTATCTTCCTCCTATCTCCATATAGGCAGAGACTAAAGAGCAGGGCGCCAGAAGAAAGGACAACAACGAGGTGAACACAGGAGGTAGAGGGGCAGCTATGGGATTGCTTCAAGTAGATGGACTGGGCCATATTCAAGGACTCAAAGGACTACACTTGTCTCTGACTTTTTAAAAACACTTGTGAATGAGTCCCCCACAAGTCCTCTCCAATCAGAAATCCTGGATTAGACAAGAGACTCAAAATCTTCTGAGGGCTAGATCTGTGGCATTGTGGACTGGCGATCTGGGAAAGTACAAGCCCAGGTATGACCTCAGGAATGCCATCTCACACGCAAAGTTCCAATTCCAGACTAAACTTGAATCACGGAAGGATGTTTGGCAGCTGTGCCAGGGCTTGAATGCCATAAACTCCGACAAAGCAAACCAAACCATATAAATGACAACAAGATTTCCTCCTAGATGAGTACAATGCCTTTATGACCAACGAAACATGGAGGCACCTTCGTGAAACTTTCACAGCCCCCAACAACTCAGGTGATTTCAGTCTGGGGCTAACATGAGAACATCTTTCAGGAGGGAGAATCCAAAGAATCCAATTTAGCCCTGACAGTGTACCTGGTTGACCCTCGCACATCAGCTAGCTGGAGTGTTTACAGACATCTTCAGTCTCTCACTTCAGTAGTCTGAGGTACCCATCTGCTTCAAGCAGGCTTCAATCTTACTGGTGCCCAAGAGAAACGTGGTAACCTGCCTCAATGACTGCACTTGTTTCACTGTGATGAAGAGATGGTCATTCATACATCAGGATCCTCTTCATTGACCAAAGCTCAGCATTCAACACTATCATCCACTCAAAATTCATCATTAAACTCCAAGACCTGGGCCTCAATACCTCTCTGTGCAAGTTGATCCTCAATTTCCTCACTTACCAAACACTGTCACTATGGATTGGCAACATCCCCTTCACAATTACTGCCAGTACAGGAGCACCACAAGGCCTTGGGCTTAGACCCCTGCTCTACTTGCTTTATACCTATGAATATGTGGCTAAGTACAAATCGAATGCATTATTTAAGTTTATTAATGACACCACTGCTGTTGGTCAAATCAAAGATAGTGATAAGTTGGCATACAGGAGGGAGATAGAAAACGTGGTTGAATGATGCCACAACAACAAGCTCTCACTAAAGTTCAGCAAAACCAAAGAGTTGTTTATTAACTACAGGAGGAAGAAGCTGGAGGTCCACAGTCCAGTCCTCAGTAAAGGATCGGAGGTGGACAGGGTCAGTAACTTTAAATTCCTTGCCGTTATCATATCATATCAGAGGTTCCCTTAACTGGTTGGTATTACAGCCTGGTATGGAAATACCAGTGCCCAGGAATGGAAAAATCTACAGAACATGGTGGTTACATATTAGTCCATCAGAGGGAAATCTCTCGCCATCATTGAGCACATTTTCAAGGAGTGCTGCCTCAAGAAAGTAACATACATCATCAAGGACCCTCACCATTCAGATCATGCTCACTTCACACTACTGCCATCAGGCAGGAAGTACAGGCGTCTAAGGTCCCATACTACCAGATTCAGGAGTGAAGAAACTTAACTCACCACAACACTGTTCTCTTTATTTCTACAATTTGACTTCTTTTGCGCATTGGTTGTTTGTCAGTCATTGTTTATGTATAGTTTTTACATAAATTCGATTGCATCTCTCTTTTCCTGTAAAAGCCTACAACAACAAATCTCAGGTAGTATATAGCAACATATATATGCACTTTGATAATAAATTTACTTTAAATTGACTATGTGCAATCTATCATGCTTATGTGGCACCACTGCCACCACTTTTCTCATCTTCCCTGCAGATCTGCATCCCGCTTTAACCATAAATAGCTTTTTCGCAATTTGTGACTCCACCAGTTCCTATCTCCAAACTTTCTAATCTTTATTCATTATATTCTCATTGAAGTCTGTAGTGCAAACAAGAAAAGTGGCAGCACTGATCCTTGCAATTTACCAACTAGAAAAACACTAATCCTTTGTCTCCTCAGGCAAAGCTTATTTTGGATCCATTTTATCAGCATACCTCAAATGCCTTATGTCTTAACCTTCAGGATCAGCACATTGAGACCTTGTTGGAAGTCTTATTGAAAACCATATAAGTCAAGTTGTCTGTTCTGCTTTCATCCATTCTCTGGTTGTTTGAAGGTGTTACTAAAAAGTAAGCCAAAAACTATAAATAATGTGTTTTGCCCATCTGAAAATAATGGAACTATTTCTTTTGCACAGTTGGTGAAAATAAACCTTAATGTATGGGTACTAAAATTGAAGAGCTCAGATATGTTTAAAAGCTGCCATTTTCTCATCACACTCATTCACCAGCACATAAAATTGTCATGGTCCGGTCCGTAAAGTCTGCATTCCGGTTCACGGTCCGGTCTTTGGAGTACAGACTCCGGGTCTTCCGACTGTCCTTCCTTTCAGTTGGGCTTCATCATAGGCACCTGATGCTCATCTCGAAGCTGGGAATATAAGTAGCCCTGGGTGCTGGTTTGTCTTGTCAGTTTCCTGTCCTTGCCTCTGCTGGGTAAGCCAGGCTGTCTTTGCTGTCACCCTGAGGCTGGATTTTTCCCCTCTCCTCCTGAAGTCTTGCCTGTATCGCTGTCAAGTTCTATCTGCTGGAGCAAGACTGGAGCCTTGCTGTGTCTAGATAAGGAACTGTCTATTGTTGTTTGGAACTGGCTCTGTCCATGCCTTTGCTAGGTAGGTCTGGCTGTTTGATGCTACTGTCATAGTCCCTTCTGGCAATCCCCCACCTGGATATTTACCTCAGGAATTGGGCCTCAATCCCCTTGTTTAGTTTCCAATCATTCCCAAGTTCCACTTGTTATGAGTGATGAACAGACCTGATGGACAATGGAGTGAAGAGTTAACCATCCCCCCCTGAGAAACACGAACTATTACTATTGCTATGCTGACCATGAAAGAGAGACGGAAAACAAGCAAGAACATCTGTGACAGATAAGAGAGAGGGGGAAATTGCTGATTAACAGTATTGTGACTCCTTTTTGAATTATTTACTGTTTCGCTGCAAGGACAATAGTTTGCCCATAAACATTCCTCAGTGGACTGAAGGAGTGGCCTTATTTGATGGACACAGTCATTCAGGAGTGATGGATAGCTGAGTCCCCGTGAGTAGGGATAAAAGACAGGTCTGGAGAGACACCGTCCAGACACGCCAGTGGACACTGATTGAGTGTTGGAACCCCACAAGAAAGGTGGGGGCTTTGGAGACCGAACCAGGAGATCGGTCAGTAAAGCTCACAGTGTTAAAGCAGGGCCGGTGGGACTTGTGTGTGTGTCCACTCATGCCAGAGTGACAAGTCCACCACAGAAGAACGGTCTAGCAGAAGACCAGAGGGGTCATAACTGAATGACCACACCGATACGACGGATTAAGAAAGCGAAGGAAGGTTTGACTGACTGTAGCTATTACATCTCGCTCGCTCTCTCTCTAACGATTACAATACAACAGCCATAACTACATCAGCACTCATGAACTGAACTCTATACTTTCCTATGACAATTCATTTACCCCTAGACATCGATAGAGCTTGTTTATTATTGATTATTATTATTCCTACACTTTTAGGTTTATTACTGCTAACTTGTTTTATATGTATATTTGCATTATTGATATGGTTTTTGCTTATTTTTATTAATAAACACCTTTAGTTTGGTACCACCAGACTCCAATGGATTCTTCTTTCTCTGCTGGTTAGACACCCAGTTACGGGGTACGTAACACACTAACTACACACACCTGCTTTCTATCAGCAAATGCAGTATAAAAACCCTGTGACCACAACAAGGAGCTCAAGTTTGTTGGTTGATTCTGGTATGAGTAACCTTGTTTCATGGTTTTTAGGACTGCCTGTTCTAAGTCTAGCATCGCTCCTGGATACTGATTTCCATGCCTACTACGTCAAGAATGCCTCCTGACTCTGCCTCCATGCCTGTGTTCTGCACTTGGGTTCGTCCACTGCCAGGCTCGTGTAACAGCTACCTTGTGTCGGGAACTGTCTCCATGTCCACGCCTTCGCTAGGTAGGTCTGGCTGTTTACTGCTGCCTTGTGTTGAAACTGTCTGTGTTCTGTGTACAAGTCCTGGCCCTATGTCCTGCTCCATAGGAGGGGTCCTGGCTCTCTCAGGGCCAAGTCTTTGGTTCTTGTCCAGTCTTTATGACAAAAATCACCAAACTGCAGTTTGAACATGTTCTCAAATACTTCACATTTTGCACTGACTATAAAATAAGTGAAAATAGTGCAAAACAAAATTCAAACTGTGCATTTTATTAATTAGTAAAGTGTCTTATTTAAAATGTTTTCAGCTCTTTCAGAGTCGGCCACAAGGAAGTTTCATTGATGGGAAATGGATACACTCTTGGATACAAATCAGGTGCAAGTTTATTTAACTGCTCCTCTTCATGTACAAATACACTAATCTGCAGCATCTCAATTGGGTTAAAATATTTTCCAGTAATTCCATTAATAGAAAGGTCAAGTATCATGAGTAAACCTTCTATTCTGTTACTTGGATTAAACTATTTTCTCTAGAATATCTTATTGTGGAGTAGTCATCCTTAAAACAAGTAACTGAAAGAGAAGCATAGCTCATTTTATTAAGGGGAACATTATTTTTTGAACAACACACACAAAATGCTGGTGGAACACAGCAGACCAGGCAACATCTTTAAGGAGAAGCACTGTCGACGTTTCAAGCTGAGACCCTTCCAGTTTTTTCAATTATTTTTTGAAAATGGCAGGAGCACATCAACCTCATTGAAGCAGCAGTAAGTATTCCCAAGAAGCATATGCACAGGGTGGGTGTGATCCTCTATCACAAAACAATTCAATTGTACTAACTTTTATTCATGTCTGTTTTAAAAGATGAGGATGATTTCTAATACTGAAGCTGAGGTGTTGCTAATATCTAAATACAAAATAAAACTTAATTTTCTTTTTTCCCTGGAGCCAGCTGGCTCTCTAATCTTAACTTTACCCACAACTTCAACAGATGGAGAGTTTTATTTGATGTTTTGTCTAAATTTTTAACCACTTCTAAGATTAAATTCTGTTTCATAACATGATAATTGTACATGCCAACAATTTTAAGCAAATTGTTGTCTACAGGCCTTTTCTGGATTACAAATAGATGAACATTTGTATGTATTGTGGCAAGCATTTGGTCCATAATGACAGATTGGAAGCTCTTTAACTCAACAACCATTTTAATGTAACAGACCGGGCACCATGAACCAGAGGGTGAACCCACCCTGTTTCACACCAGTGGGAGAGGTGACCGTCACACACCTCGGTTACAGTTAGGGTGACCCACAAATAACTATAACCCAAGCTAAAATGTAACAATAAGTAAACTGGAACCTCGCACTAAAAGCCCACAAAAGCATCTTAACAGAAGAACAATACAGTACTGTTCAGTAGAAATGTGGGGGTAGCCTGTCGACCATGCCCCCCCCCCCCCCCCAGAGCATCACAATATCAACTAGTCAAGCTAACCACAACTCCAACAAGGAGTGCAACTGTTTCAACTACAGCACCCTTCTCAACAATCACTTCCACAACCCCAAAAAATTACCCCAACAACCAGCTGATCACCCAACAGGCAGTTCAACAACCCCAGTCATGTCAACAATCACAACAAGCAGCTCAACAGCAATCACCCCAACCAAAAACCAGCTCAACAACCATAATCACCCAGCAACCCCAACAACTAACTTAATCGTTTCAACCACAACCTCAACCATCACCCCACAACCAAACAACCAGTTCAATGACCTCAACAGCCTTATTCTCTTTTGATGAAAATGGAACTTTCTATTTCTACATTACCCATTGAAGCTTAGATATAAACATCAAATAATTAGTTGTCCTCTATAGTCACTACTGAAGTGTAGTCATGGCCAATTGATGCGGATCAGATGTTGTAAGTCTCAGTTGTGGACAAATTTTGATCTAAGGGTCTACCCAAAATTAATTTTTGGGCAATTTCAGCTCAGCTTTTGAGGTCATGTTTGTATCACACTAAATCCCAAACCAATTTAATTTCTGTAAATTATCAGTCCTTGGATGCAATTGGGGGAAAAAAGACAGATGTGAAAGAGAAAAATTGCACTTATTAAGCATCTGAGCAGATGAAGAGGGTTATTATTGGAGAGCACATTATACTGGACAACAAATATTTTGCTTCCTGAATACTTTTGGGTATATCTTATAGATACTGGGCTGCTGATCATGAAATTAATGATTAAACTTTCCTATCATGCACCTTTGTTTTGGAATTTCTGGTATTTTGTTATATCAATTCATAATTCAAGTCAATTTAAATGTTGTCCATAACATAAGCTGTAAAGTTTTCTATCTTGTCCAGGCATGTTTGGGTATGCTTAGGCAGAGTGGATGCTGCATGGCAGGACAGATTTTACAAAAGCTATAAATTTCCATGAAGGATTGCAGTATTTGAGGCAGATATTTCTCAAATAACTGATGCCAATATTAAGGAAGGCATTTTCTTTGGTCCACAATTCAAACAGATCACCTATAACAGGCAATCCGAAGAACTTCTAGTGCGAACGGAGAAAACCACATGGAAGGCATTCAAGGATGTTGTTGAAAATTTTCATATCAGCTGCAGATACCAAACTAGGTGCAGCTGGTTGACAAAATGCTTCAAGCATACAAACTCATGAAAAGCAACATGTCACTAAAGATTCATTCTCTGCATTTCCATTTAGACTTCTTCCCTGCAAATCTTGGTGTATCAGTAACAAGCATGGTCAAAGTTTTCACCAAGTCATTGCGCTCGTGGAAAAATGGTATCAGGGCATCTGGAATCCATCATGTACTTTTCTTAACCATGACTAACTAATATCGACATTGGTTAACTGTTTGAGGAATGTTGTTTGTAAATGTACATTAGTCCTTGCATAGTTGCTCATTAATGTTCCCTGTATTGCTCTGAGCAGGATTTTTTTTAACTTGGCCTCAAGCCTGTGTGGCACTTTAAATGTTTTTTTAATATAATGTGCATGCTATGAATATTTAGAATGAAAACTGAAAAATCACATAGTTGATTTTATTTTTTAAAGGCTATAATGAAACACAGTACAAAGAAAATATTTTGTCAGTCTTCCAACATCCCCCACTGTCAAATTCAAAATTGGTGCATTTACAATAGCACCATTCTTTTAATATTCTTTTAACTTGTCATTAGACAATCAATTATATAATTGATTACACATGTTGAATAAATCAAATAATAGGTGTAATATTGATGTCAGAACTTGTAAGAGGCAAGAAGATCACTCATTTTGTCACTCCAGGAAACTATTGCCAAGATGCTGTGACTGTAACTTGTTAATATTTGCTTTTGTATACTGCTGTGCTTCAATTGTATTCAAACCGCTTTTCTGAAGGAGTTTACAAAGGGATGTCAGATCTTTTAAAACATCATTAAGGACAATTAATATTAAACAATATTGTGGATTAGTCAAAATCTTCAGGCCAGATTTGCTGATTGAGTCATTACATCCATTAAATTTTTCTTTGCAATACCGGATCAAAAGTGTAACTTGAATCAGAATCAGGTTTATTATCACTGGCATGTGATGTGGAATTTGTTAACTTAAGCAGCAGCAGTTAAATGTAATACATAATCTAGCAGAGAGGAAAAAAAAATAAAAAAAACATAATAATAAATAAACAAGTAAATCAATTACATACTGTTCTTTTGAAACATTTTAGGACCGCTTCTTCCCCTCTGTAATCATAGTTCTGAATGGTCAATGAATGCATGGACATTACCTCACTATTTTTGCTCTCATTTTGCACTGTTTATTAATTTTTATAAACACAGTAAATTTCTTATATTTATTGCATTGTACTGCTGCCACAGAACAACAAAGTTCATGACATATGTTGGTGATAAGAAACTGAATTCTGATTCTTTATTAAATTTCACATGCCTAGTGTCTGCCACTTTAGTACCTTGTCTATATCCTGCTGCAATTCTATCACTTTTGTCTTTGCTATTCACAATAATGCCAAGTATTGAGTTATTCACAAATTTAGAAATCTGGCTTCTATCACCAAGTCTAGGTCATTAGTATAGATTTTTTAAAAATTGGCCCTTAACATCAGTTGCTGGAGAACTGCTGAATGGTTGTTTATATTCTTCTGAATAAACAACCATTCACTGAAACCTTCTCTTGCCTGTGACCTAGCCAACTTTGTATTCATACTGTCACTGACCTTATTATGTCACATGTTTCCACTTTGTTCAGATGCCATCCTGGGATTCCATCCCTGAACTATTATAGCTCTACATTAAATAGGATGGTCTCGGCACTTGGCTCATGAAAACTCCAGGCTGTCGGGCAAAATGGTAGTGGAGGGTGCAACAGCTCTGCTATCCAGAGGCCTTGAAGTTTCTGTACGACTGCCTCAGGTTGCTTATTTAGCTACAAAGATGGCATTTCAGGAAACTGTAATGACTATCCTTGGGCTCTATAGACATCAGGGTGGAACCAGTCAGCCTTTTATCCCAGGAGGATAAATTCATAAGAATTAGGGACAAGTGTAGGACACCTAGCCACTTGATCTTCTACTTCAGTGCCATGCACTTTTCCATTCCTAGACCCCTAGGAATGATTATTCATTCAGTTTGTCCTTGTTGGTTTGAGGCTTTTTTGCATCTTCTATTTGGATTCCTGATCAGCAAACTTGGTAGTGTGACATTCATTTTCCTTATCGATGCAGTGAAAAACTGCAGCTGAACACCAATCTCTGCACTGCTTCATAGCCTGTCAATTCAAAGGTTCAAAGGTACAATTTAATATCGGAGAAATGTATACAATATACATCCTGAAATGCTTTTTCTTCACAAACATCCACGATAACAGAGGAGTGCCCCAAGAATGAACGACAGTTAAATGTTAGAACCTCAAAGACACCCCCCCCCCAGCTCCCCTCCCTCCCGCATGTAAGCGGCAGTGAGCAACAATCCCTCTCCCCCCCCCCCCCACTGGCAAAAATAAAGCGCACCTGCTACCAGTACTCAAGCGTGAGCAAAGCAATAGCAAAGACACAGACTTGCAGTTACCCCAAAGACTACATTGTTCACCCAGGTCATTTACATATATCACACACAGGAGAAATTCCAGTTGAAATTCCAACATCACTAATCACAGACCTCCGGTTAGAATAAGTCCCTTTGACCACCATCTTCTGTCACCTACAGGCAAGCCAATTCTGAATCTAAATGATCACTTCACTATTGATTCCACGCACCTTAATCTTCTGGATGAGCCTTCTGTGAAGAACCATTCGGACGCCTTACTAAAATCCATGTAGACAACATCCCGAATCACCCTCTCATCTGATCAAAAGAACTCAAGTTAAGAAGACCATCTTACCCCACGCAAAGCCATGCTGACTCTCCCTAATTAGGTCATGGTTTTCCAAATGCTCCTAAATCCTATCCTTAAGAAATCTCTTCAGTAACTTCTTTACCACTGGTGAGACACTCACCAGTCTGTAGGTTCCAAGATTATCCCTGGTTCCCTTCTTGAAGAATGGAACAACATGTGTTTTCTCTCCAGCTGAAAAGGGTGAGGGAGGTCCTCAAAGACATAAAGATTATGATGTGTATAGATAATAACAGTGAGAAACCTTTTGCTCCCTCGAGGAAAGCAATTTATAACCAACTCGCTCAGGTTTAATGTAAGATGTAGGAGTTTTAAGAGGGACTTGAAGAGGAATTATTTGATCCATAGTGGAAATCTGGTATACACTGCCTGTGGGGACAACGGCAACAGGAACACTCTCAATATTTAAAAGGTATGTAGGTGAGCATTTGACGTACTGACAAATGGAACTGGTATAATTGAGTTCTTCATAGCCAGCACAGATGCAAAGGACCAATGGGCCCATTTTTGTGCTAAATGACTCTATAATTAAGTATGGGTAATAAATTCTGGCCTTGACAGTGACATCCAGGCACTAAAAAATATATATATATATATATATATATATATGCAAAAAAAGATACACAGTTGGTTACCCAGAATTAAGTAATCTGCTTAATGTGAATAATTAAGCAGTCAACATTTGTCATTTAAAAGGAAAATTTCTAAGTTCGTCAGATACAACATCAGAGTCTAATGCCATACGAGAGTTCAACCACTTTAAGGATGTTCTGACATTGGGCTCTGAAACGGAGATCACAGGATTGCTAGTACTGTGGGGATTCACATAGGTGCAATGTTATTCTCCCTTTCAAAGCTTGCATAAATAGTGTTGAGGAATGAAGTATCTCCCCCATTTATAATGTTGGGTTTTGCCTTATAGAAATTAATGTCAAGCAAACCCTGCCATATCTATTGGACATCCAATTGCGTGTCTATATCAAATTCTGCAATTTCAAGTAACTTTCTGCTTACAGCACCAATGGCTAGTTCTGTAATAGGTCAATCTATACTATCCAGTCAGATTTTTCCTTCCACTGACTCTCTGACCTGTTGGATGTTTCCTATATTGCTGATCTACTTAGATGGTAATGTGGCTTTTACATATTGCTTTGTTTGTTTTCCCTCTCCTTCTCTCTATTACATTCATTGTTCTATCAGATGGCTCCATTAACTTGCTTTTCCCTTTTAGCCAGCTCTGAAGAGTCTATAACCTGAAATCTAACACTCTTTCTCTTTCCACAGATGCTGCCTGACCTGCTGAATGTTCCCAGCATTTTCTGTTTCCTTTTTTTTTTGGTTTGTTTAATCTCTCCTTAAATTTTGAAATCTGGAGTCCTGGTAATATTCTGATACATTGCCACTGCATTTTTTTTGTAAAGTCAAATTATCCTTTCTATTCTTTGTAGTGCCCAGAACTGCCCACAGTGGTATCAGATCAGCAGAGACACTGGAAACTACAGATGGAGGAACTTTGTGGGTAAGGCAGAAAATCTGGGGGGAAATGGTTAGTCACCATTTTGGGTCAAGATGAAAGGTATGGATTGGAAACCTTGACTGTCCACCTCTCTCCATAGATAGTGCCTGATCTGCTAAGATCCTTCAGCATTCTGTTTGTTGTATGATCATTGCTTACTTGCACAACATCCATACTGTTGAATTTCAATCCTCCTGTATTTATATGCAATATAATTAATTCACTACTAGGTGGCAACCTCCTGCCACGTCTCATGATCTTTCCTGGAAGGCTCCAGACAAGAGTTCTGATCTTTAATCTTCAAAATGTGTTCAAGAAAATGTGATTGTATGTGTTACATCTAATAAAAAAGAAGTACTTAATCTTAGTAGCAGTGGCTAGGTAAGGTGAGGAGCAATGGACTCCATAGACCAAAGCTGATGTAACTTTCCATGATTCCAATAGAACTCAAAGCAAATGAATGTTGCTCTGAAACAGGACTAAACCTAACAAAAATGTCTGGCTACCAAGTTGCTGGTTGAAAGATAATGGAGCACAACGATAGAATTCTATCTTTCCATTACTTTTGCTCCTCCATATTTATCTACTTCTAAGCAGACACTGGTTTCTAACAATGTTATCAGTTATTTTACATGGTTTACATAAAGTTCCATCATACATACAAGACCTGCATGAAATTTGAGCAACAGAATCAACAGAAATCTGATTCCAGGATGTAAACTTCCTTCCAGTGAGCATTGCCTTTAACTTTCCATTATTTATCCAGTCATCTCATTCTCGCTGTCAACTTCCTCAGTAATCTGTCTTACCACCCTGATCTCATCAAATATCTAGACTACACAAATCCCATCCCACATCATCTTCCCTTGAACAATTGATCTCTAATCTCCACAATTTTCAGATATCTCAGAGGAAAATATATATTTACTGAGTGCATTCCTTTAAGCTTTGTGGATGGTGGAATATCAAACACTTCATGAATTGCTGATTTTCAGCAGGCCAAGACTAGAGTTGCCTTGGGTGAAACTTAATTTTCAGACCAGTGCACTTTAAAAAAAAAATCATCTACAGTATTTGTTTTCATGATGTGGTCATCACAAGTAGCATTGTCATTTCTTATCTGTTTGCTAATAGCCCTGAATGGAAGAAACAGCTGTATGAGTGGGTCTGGAGTCACTTTATACTGTGGAAGATATGAGTGAACCAATTGAAGCTCATAACAATTCAATGGTGATGTGGTTATATTTACCTCAACTACCTTTTTGTTTAAGTTACAGATGTTTTTATTACATGGACTTAAATTTCCCAGCTATCAGAGTGGATCAAACAAGAGTTGGCAAGGATATGGACAGGTTCACCAGGATGCTACATGGTTTGGAAAGGGTGGACAAACTTAGATTGTTTTCTCTGGATTACTGAAACCTGACACAAAGATCAATGATTTGCATAGACTGGGTAGATTCAGTCTTTTTTACTTGAATGGAAATATCAAATACTAGAGAATATTGATTTAAGGGAAGAGGAGACAAGTTTAAATGAGGTTTGCACGCAATTGTTTTCCCATAGAAGTGGCAAGTTCCTGAAACACACTGGGTGAAGTAGATAAGATGGCAATGTTTAAAAGGCTAACATTTTCAATGGTAGGGAATAGAGGGGTATGGATCATGTGCAGGCAGATTGGGTTAGTTTAGATTGACATCAAGATCAGCACAGACACGATGGGTTGAAGGGCCTGTTCCTGTGCTGTACTCTTCAATGTGGCGTATGTTTGTTAAACTGTACCAGTTCTGGAACATCTGCACAAATGCAGACAAATGTGAAAACCCTGAAATTAATCAACAAGAATTCCAAAGGAGTCTAGCAAGGTAGCTTTGATATGTTGAGGTTTCCAGTCATTTACACTAGTGTGTCAATTCATAGATCCGGCCTCTGGTTTCATTTAGTGCAGAATCAAAGACACTGCTGATATCAAAGGGGATTGTGGACCTGCAGAAGATAACTTCATTTGCTGAATTATTTGTGCCTCTTTCAATGTTCCAATTGTTTAGAACTGGTTTAAAATATTTGGGCCTTTTTCAACATTTTATTTCCTTCATTTTAATAATTTTTAGCTCTTACAGTCACATCTGGCGAAACTGTGGGCTGTGTTTTGCCAGTAAACAGAGCTGTCAGGAGAGCTTTGTGGGTGGAATATCTATAGCCTTTGACATTAAGTCCTAGGGCACTTGGATGCTTTGGGACAGCAACATAGGCCCTCTGCACCCAGTAAATAGACTGGTTGCTCAGTTTGGATACATCATCAATTTGAAATATTAACTCTGTTTCTCTTTGATGCTGTCTGGGTATTTATTTCCATTTTTATTTTACAAAAATCATTCCTGTCATTTGAACAATAAAAGCTTCTTTACTCCATGCGTAATATTGCTCATTATTAAGAGACAGAATTCTTGACTCTCAGATTATAATTGATTCCATTAGAGTGGTGATACAGGTAAACAGGGTGGTGAAGAACTTACTTGACTTCATTGGTGTGTGCATTGAGTACAGAGTTAGGTCATCATGGTCCAGCTGTTGAAGGTGTTGGTAAGAACACACTGCAGTTTGTGTCACCGAGCAATAGGAAGGATGTCATTAAACTGGAAAAGGTTTTGCTAGAATGTTACCAGGGTTGGAGGGCTTGAGTATAGGTAGAGGCTGGATTGGCTGGCACTTTTTTGCCTGGACTGTCATAATATAATCCAGAGAACATAGATTTAAAGTGAGTGGAAAGACTTAACAATTTCCTGAGAGGAAACTATCTCACAGAGGATGTTGATTACGTGGAACAAGTTGTCTGAGTAGCCTACAGAGACAGGTACAGTTAGAATGCGTTAGAGATATTTAGACAGGTACGTGGATAGAAAGCTCAGAAGGACATGGGCCAAGCACAAATAGGACTAACTCAGACAGACATCTTAGATGGCAAGGACAAGTTGAACCAAAGGGCCTGTTCCAATGCTGTATAATACTATGACTATGATTTCCCCATAACAGACAGAACAGTAACCCAAACTAAAAGAAATATTGAGGGTGCTTAGACATCTTGCAGTATTTTAATAATCCAACTTTGAAACTCTTGAGATAAAACATCAATTGTTTATTTCCCTCCATAGGTATTTCCTGATCTGCTAAGTTACTCCTGCATTATATGTGAATATCAAAAGCGACTTAAATTCTAGCTATCTTTATATTGTGTGGGTTATTGCAGGAAAAGTCTTCCAAAAATACCTCCTAGTAACTAGAAACCATAAGTCAAAAGATTTAGCAAGGGCTTTTGCAAGACCTTTGACAAGTCTCCCATAGGAGGTTAGTCAAGAAGGTTCATTCATTTGGCTTCAGAATAAAGTAGTATATCGGATTTGACATTGACATTATGGGAGAAACCAGAGAATGGTAGTAGACGGTTGTCTTTTTGACTGGAGGCCTGTGACTAGTGGTGCCCATCAGTGATTCACACTGAGTCCGTTGTTATTTGTCATCTATATCAACCATCTGGATGATAATGTGGCAAAATGGATCAGAAAATTTCTGGGTGACACCAATACCGAAAACATGAGTTGCAGAATACTTGAAAGTGTGTCTGTACTTGTGGAATCAGTTCAGCCTTGAGGTGAATGAAGTTATCCACTCAGGTTCAGAAACCTGATGGTTGTAGAGTAATAATTAAAAATAATGCAAAAACAGAAAAAAAGTGAGGTAGTGTTCAGGGTTCATGGGCCCGAAACGTCAACTGTACTTTTTTCCACTGAAGCTGCTTGTCCTGCTGAGTTCCTCCAGCATTTTGTGTGTGTTTCATGGGTTCAATGTCCATTTAGAAATCAGATGGCAGAGGGGAAGAAGCTATTCCTGAATCACTGAGTATATGCCTTCAGGCTTCTGTACCTCCTTCCTGACAATAACAATGAGAAGAGGGCATGTCCCTGGTGATGAGGGTCCTTAATAATGGACGCTGTCTTTCTGCAACATCTTGAAGATGTCTTGGATACTACAGAGGCTAGTACCCTTGATCAAATATTCTATTGTTACGAACCCCGTAACTGGGTCACTTACCAGCAAAGATAGAGAGGTCCGTTGAAGTCTGATGGTACTATTTTTAACAGTATTTATTAGTAAAAATACACAAAAATAATATCAATGCAAACATACAGATAATATACATCGTCAATACTAAATCTAACAGTGCGGGTATAATAATAATCAATAAGAAATAGCTCTATCGTTGTCTAGGGGATAATGTATTGTCTGATGAAAATATAAAAGTCACTCAGTTCATGCAGGCTGCAGCCTTTTGGTTGGAGAGAGAGAGATTTTTAGAAACTTATCGGCTTTCCTTCTATGATTTCGATCCATTGGAGTCCCGTTGGTGTGGCCGTTCACTTGTGGCCTCTCCTTTAGCTAAGCCATTCTTCCGTGATGAGCCCGCTACCCTGGCAAGGGAGGACGCACACGGGCCCTCACCAGCGTTCGCTATAAAACGCTGTAACTGGCTTTCCAGCGTTTCTCCTGGTGCATCTGAAGGGGTTGTTCCCCAGACCTTTTTTTATCCTTACTCACGGGGTCTCAGATGTCAATCAGGTTGGGATGATGCAATCCATCAACCAGCCCACTCTGGTTGTCCCCTGAGGGGTTTCAATGAATAGTACAGTACTCAATACACAATTCCTTCTCCAAGAGACAATAGCCGTTATCCGTGGCTTTGTCTCGCTGAGGCCAGGACACATTCCAAAACCTTGTGGATTCTCTCTCATTTCCTGGGTCCCAGACCCGAATTAATAGCGATCTTGCGATTCTCAAAAAGGAGGGGGCAACTTTGTACCCTTTGGCCCCTCAGAGTTGTGGCACATTCGTAACACTATTATATGATAAATAGTGTCAATTTCAGCTTCAATGCATTTTGTTAACTTCCAAACAGCAAAGTCCTTGTTTACCAGCTCTTAAATGCACAGAAACATAAGTAGTGCCCTTCCACAGTACTCAATGTATGCACATGGAAACAACAGTTTTCCTGAAAGTAGAGAGCATGTGCCCAGATACAGTGAAAGGATTTTGAAGAAACTGGTGGATAACATCGTACAATTGATGTATGTCTTATTTGCAAGGGGACATTGTATAACCTCTGGGGCTACATGTAAGTGATAATGGCAGGAAATTGCCAAGGAAATGTACTGCCAGGATTAACAATCCTTGGAATGCAGACTGGTGGTCTATGATATCTCAATCTTATAAGATATAGCAAGGAAAGTTTTCAAAACTTACGACTTCATCGTGAAACCTCTGCCATCTTCTCTTTCGTACAAAAGCCTAGGATGTGATTGATGTTCCTTTGGTGATGGTCTTTGCATCCTTACTGGCCACCAAAGTGGTACCAAAAGACTGGAGAGTGGCAAATGTTATTCCTTTATTCAAGAAAGTTAGTAAGGGTAATCCTGGGAATTGTAGACCAGTGAGTCTTACATCAGCGATAGGCAAACCTTTGGGCAAGATTCTTAGTGACAAGATTTATGGGCATTTGCAGCAGCTTATTAGCAGTAATTAGTGGCTTTGTAGGGGCAGCACATACTTCATGAGCCTGATACCTTCTTTGAGGAAGTGACAGAACAAATTGATGAAGGTAGAGCAGTAGATGTGGTTGGTGTACATGGATTTGATCAAGGCATTTGGCAAGGTTCCTCATGTTCAAATGTAATTCTCATATAACCATACATGAATATTTCCCAATGAATACAGCACTGCTTTGGGGTCAAGGTACAAAACACAGTACCAACAGTCATACACAGCACAAGGCATACATAACAGTGCAAGCACATACAAGATATTAGTAAATTACAGTCACACAGACGAAAGAGTCCAAGACCCAGAATCCCATGAACATTGCCGCATTCTGCAGTTGAACATGGTACAGCTTGTTTTCTGCCAGGAAAACACTGGGGACAACCTGGACGCTGCACCACACTGCCTCTGGTGGAGCACACTTACTCTGATGCTTCTCTCCTGAGCGGCTGTAAATGGGTGAAACTGCGGCTTGAGGCTTAGTCTTCGCTACAACTGAGGCCACACAGCTTACCCTGCCGTCAGCCGATAAATCAGTGAATTGGACTTGCAGCATTCCACATTAACAATGCCCTACAGGGTCTTGCAATCACAAAAGTAATTAAGACCATTACTTGCTGTTCAACTGCACACTGCCTTTGAGCATTGACTCCTCCAATGCCTCTCTAATGCAGGCAGAAGTACAATCCGCACCAAGTCCAGCGCCTTCAGTTTCTCCGTCAACAAGTGACTTGTTGATGGGGTAGACCTGCAGTACTTTAAATTCTTAAATGCCCATCAGGGTCTTGCGATCATAAAGAATACATTTAAAAAAGGACAGTAGCACCCTTGATTGGCCCTGTAGAAGCCGTTGCCACCAGACATGCCACCATCTTACCAGAGGCTCATTTAGAAAGGCAGGAGGCATGGAATCAAGGGAAACATGGCTCTCTGGATTCAGAATTAGTTCGCCCACAGAAGGTAGAGGGTGAGAGCAGATGGAACACATTCTGCCTGGAGTTCATTAGTGGTGTTCCACAAGGATTGGTTTATACAGAAGGTTCAAAGAGTTGCCATGATTACTTACGACAGAAGTCCTCAGAAATGTAGCAGATGTTCATTTATACCTGGATAAGTCTGATCCCATAACCTAAACCAGCGGACAATGAGATGAGATACTGTTACAAGTGTATATGATATCAGCTTCACAATCCCATTGCAATGAGCCAAGCAGAAGAGTTCCTACCTCATATCCATCCTACATGCCTTTCAGGTTCAGAAGTATCTCCAGCTGGGAGAATTGGTCTTGGCACAGGTCAATATACTACATGGTCTGCTTTTTAAAGAGAGCCTGTGAGGATGCTACTTGTCTTCCTTGATGAAAAGAAATGGTAATACCTGTTTACTCCACTGAGTCAAGAGATTATCACCATGGCAACCCTGGCCTCACCCTTCTTTCCAGCCGTACTGCCCCACTATCATCCTTGCCACTTAAAATAAATTTGCTGTCTTCTCTTCTGTTTGCCCCTGCACACACTTCAGAGTTGAAATAGTATTTTTCCCTTTCTTTTCATAGCTGACTTATTGAGTATTTCCCCATTTTTCTTGTTTCCATTTCAGATTGCCAACATCTTTAATTTTTAAAAAAATCCCTGATTAACCCTGCTAACCTATATCAAGTTATCCTTAAATCTTCAGTGTACTTAATTAAAATTTTTGCTATGGGGATTTGATGAATATCTGAAAGTGAGAACATTTGCCTTTAGGGTATTCACACTCTAATTAACAATGGTGGAAAGTGATGGTCATGTGATAGAAGACTATCATATTGGTCAATTTTTCACTGATAATAATATTGAAACATTAAAGCCTTTTGCTTTGAGTGACTTATTGCTGCATTAGCTGTATAAGACGAAGATTGAATTTGTGAGCATCAACCTGCCATTTTTTGGAGAAAAAGTCCTTTTAAGCCAAGAAACCTTCTTCAAGTCATACATGCGATACCAGACTAGTTCACCCTGTCCTCAAATTTACTTGTCCGTCTCTGACACCTCTCTCCCCTTTCTCAATTTCTATGTCTCCATCTCTGAAGACAGACTGTCTACTGATACCTTTTATGAACCTACTGACTCTCACCTATCTTGACTATACCCCTTCCCACCCTGTCACTTGTAAAAATGCTATTGCTTTTTCTCAGTTGCTCCATCTCTGCCATGTCTGCTCTCAAGATAAGGCTTTCCATCCTAGAACATCAGAGATGTCCTCCTTCAAAGAATGCAGTTTCCCTTCATCTACCATCAATGGTTCAAAGTTTTAAAGGTCCAAAGGTCCAACTTAATGTCAGACAAATATATACAATATACATGCTGAAATGCTTTTTCTTCGTAACCATCCACGATAACAGAGAAGTGCCCCAAAGAATGAATGACAGTTAAATGTTAGAACCTCAAATTTCCTCCCAGCTCCCCTCCCTCCCGCATGTAAGCGGCAGCAAGCAACAATCCCCTCCTCTCCCCACCGGCAAAAAAAAGCATTGGCACTGTCACTGAGTACTCAAGCATGAGTAAAGCAATAGCAAAGACACAGACTTGCAGTTTCCCCAAAGACTTCGCATTTCACCCACTATAGAACATGCCACAGGTTCTCTCTCTCTCCCTAATAAGGAAGAAGGAGTTGTCTCAGTGTTCCCAGCGAGCGGGAAGACGTAACAAACAAATTGCTGGTTTACAATGTTAAAAGTCCTTTATGTTGCTTTTTCCAAGCTCTGTGCCTGGAGATCGCAAAGATCTCAGGTCTCCAGGCACACAGCCGCAGATATCCCAACTCCTTCGACGACACATGGGTCTCCTGCCATGACACCAACCCTCGATCCTCCCATCTCCAGAGTCCAAAATCCTAGGCTTCCAAATCTGAGCTGGACCCTTAGTCTGACCCCTTGGCGTGCCGAACGACGACGGTTGTGAAACCCTGAAAGCGGGTCCCATTCCCGCAAAGAACCGAAGTCAGCGTGTAACTCCAGGTCAGGGTCTTCAAAACAACCCTGAAAGGGAAAAACAAAGATATTAAAGATGGAAATAGAGCTGTTTCCGAAGATGCGAGCAAAGGAGTCGCTGTTTAGCGCCATCATTACTCTGCTCTGCCTCTTCCTACTTGGCCATCATCCACTTCTCCTCCATTTCCCAGACATTGGTCCTCATCCCATCTTCCCATTACCATAAGAGGAATACAGTTTCCCTTATCCAGATCTGCCGCCACATGAGCCTTCATCTCCAGCACTTCATTCTCTGCAAATTCTGCCACTTCAGTGGGATCTTACCACTTTCCCTCTCCACCCACCCTCCAATTTCCACAGGGTTCCTATCTACGTTATTCCCTTGCCACTCGTCTCTACCCACTGATCTCCTTCCTGGTACTTATCCTTGTGGAACAAGTACTACACCTACCACTTCACACGTCTTCAGAGCCACAAACTATCCTTCCAGGTGAGGCAATTGGGTTCATCTACTGTATCTGGTGTGGCTTCCTCTACATCGGTGAGACCTGATATAGACTGAGGTACTGCTTTGTTGAGCACCTTCGCTCCGTTCACCACATTAGGCAGGATTTCCCAGTGGTCACCCATTTTAATTCTACTTTCCATTCCCACATGCTCGTCCATGGCTTTCTCTACTGTCATGATGAAATGACTCTCATGTTGGAGGAGCAACACCTCATACTCCAGGTAACACCCATAACATAAAATACTGGAGAAAACCAGTAGGCCAGGCGGCAACTATGAAAAAGAGTAAACAGTCAACATTTCAGGCCAAGGGCTGAGATTCTTTATCAGGTCCTGCTGAAGGGTCTCAACACAAAACATTGAACGTTCACTCTTTTCCATACATGCTGCCTGGCCTGCTGAGTTCCTCCAGCATTTTGTGTGTGTTGCTTTGATTTCCAGCATCTGCAACTTATCTCTTGTTTGTAATTTGATCTCATATTCCTGGTCCTGGAGGAACGTTGTTTCATTTTTACTGTGTACTGTACCAGCAGTTATGGTTGAAATGACAAAAAAAGGGACTTGACTTGATATTCCATCTGGGTTGCCTCCAATCTGATGGCATGTACATTGATTTCTCTAATTTCTGGTAATTTCTCCCCTTCCCCTTCTCTCTTCTTTTTCCATTCCCCATTTTGACTTCTCTTTTACCCTTTTTCTCCTCACCTGCAAATCACCTCCCTCTGGTGCCCTCTTCTTCAGCCCCTTTACCTTCTCCATCTATCACAATCACACCCCAGCTTGTCACTTCATCCCCGCCCTCAACTGGTTTCACCTTTTATCTGCAAGCTTGTACTTCTCTCCTCCCCTCATATTCTGGCTTCTCGCCCTTCCTCTCCAGTCCTGATGAAGGAGCTTGGACTGAAACGTCAATAATTTATTCTCCTCCATAGATGCTGCCTGACTTGCTGAATTCTTCCAGCATTTTTTGTATGTTACTCTGGATTTCCAGTATCTGCAGAATCTCATGTTTCTTCAAATCATGTCTTTAAAGCCATACTGGATTTATTAGTAATTTAATTATGCTAACTAAAGACTATTCCTAAGATCTTGTAATAGAATCACAAGGAGACCATTCAGTCTATGAAGTCTATATGTAAGAACAATTCAACGAGTCCAACTCATCTTCTCTCTCATGCCCTGCAAACCTTTTCTTTCAAGTTTTTATCCAACTTAAATAAAATTTCTGGATCAGTTATTTTATGATGCATTTCACAAAGTGCAAACATTTTTTCAATAATGTGCACAAATGGGATGACCCAAGTGAGACAATACTATAAATTCTGCATGGCTTTTTTAAACATGGGAGTCATAGCCTGTTTTTTTTTCCAGACTTGACTCTATACTGGTAGTTCGCACTAAAATATCTAGGGTCTTCACTGTTCTAATGGCTTTCACGGCCGCTGAGCATTAATAATTTCAAACAATTAGTAAACATATTTTCTTGCCAGCAGGAATGGAAAGTGGTTTATCAAAGAGCTTCAACAGCATACTTTTGTTCCCACTTTGGAATAATTGTCGTTTTCAGTGTAAATTAATCACACACTGCTTTTAAATGTAGATCAATGAAAATATTGTTTAAATTCTCTCTGTTCCTCAGCAGTGCAGGATAAATTGAATTAAATTGACTTTATTACTTACATCTTTCATTTACACGAGAAGTAAAAATCTTCACGTTGCATCTTTGTCTAAATGTACATTGTGCAATTTATAGTAATTTATAATAAATAGCATGTACAACAGGACAGTCAATATAACATAGAAATACAATGGTATCAGCATGAATTAATCAGTCTGATGGCCTGGTGGAAAAAGCTGTCCCGGAACCTGTTGGTCCTGGCTTTTATGCTGCGGTAGTTTCTTGTATGGTAGCAACTGGAACAGTTTGTGGTTGGGGTGACTCAGGTCCCCAATGATCCTTGGGGCCCTTTTTACACACCTGTCCTTGTAAATATCCTGAATCATGGGAAGTTCACAACTATGGATGCGCTGGGCTGTCCGCACCACTCTCTGCAGAATCCTGCGATTAATGGAGGTACAGTTCCCATACCAGGCAGTGATGCAGCCAGTCAGGATGCTCTCAATTGTGCCCCTGTAGAAAATTCTTAGGATTTGGGGGCCCATACCAAACTTCCTCAACCATCTGAGGTGAAAGAGGTGCTGTTGTGCTTTTTCATCACACAGCTGGTATGTATGTGAGATCCTTAGTGATGTGTATGCTAAGGAACTTAAAGCTGCTAACCTTCTCTACCCCAGATCCATTGATGTCAATGGGGGTTAGGCTGTCTCCATTCCTCGTGTAGTCCACAACCAGCTCCTTTGTTTTTGGTACATTGAAGGAGAGGTTGTTTTCTTGACACCACTGTGTCAGGGTGATGACTTTTTCTTAGTAGGCTGCCACATTATTATTTGAAATTAGGCCAATCAGTGTTGTATTGTCAGCAAATTGAATTAGCAGATTGGAGCTGTGGGTGGCAACACAGTCATGAGTATACAAAGAGTAAAGGAGGGGCTTCAGATGGAGCCCTGAGGGGCATCTGTGTTGAGAGTCAGAGGGGTGGAGGTGAGGAAGCCCAGCCCTACCACCTGCCAGCGATCTGACAAGAAGTTCAGGATCCATCTACACAAGGCAGGGTCAAGGCTGAGGTCTCTGAGCTTCTTGTCAATCCTGGAGGGAATTATGGTGTTGAATGCTGAACTGTAGTCGAAGAACAACATTCTCACATAAGCGTCCATCTTCTCCACGTGTCTAAGGGTGGTGTGTAGAACTGTGGCTATTGCGTCATCTGTTGATCTGTAATAGTCAGCAACTCTGCCTAATCATTGGGAATGGTAACTCCATTTCTTGCATGCTCTCTTGATTGTGGCGGCTTCACCTTGTTCTTTCATTCCCCACAGGCTATTATTCTAACCCTTTCTTTACAATTCCATTATTGTAGCTCTAGATCAAAGTCTTTAATGGTTTGCAGATATTTACATGTGTTAATCTACTTTGTATTTGTCACAAAAGAATAACAAACACTTCACTTGAAAAATTGCGAAATTAGAATGAACTTTAAAATATACCCTGGTGAGTATTTTGGATGATTTTGTGCCACACCTTCAGAATGCTGCCAATACTGATTTTTCTTTTTCAATTCTTTACGCTATATTCATTCCCTATATTACATGCTGTGGAGATTTTTATTTGATAATTGTTACAATTAAATTAAATTACATGATAATGGTTTTCCTTTAAGTCCTTCATTGTGTGAACACCCAAAGGTTGCCACACAACTCGTATTCAGCCACAGGGTACCATTGCCAGATGTCTAAAAAAAGACTTTGTTGTCAAGAATAGATTTGCAGCTCAGTTTTAGATTTTGCTTAGATAATTCTCTTGTGGGGAAAAAAGTCATGTTGAATAATTTGAATAGCAATGAAAATAATGGTGGGATGATGCCGCAGTGTTGCTCTTTTAATATGTTTGACCCACACATGCAGTGTGTTCTGTGACACTTAATATGACATAAAGCATAAAGCACAATGCCGACTGAGCCCTCGTCCACACAACTTAATTTCAAGAGAAGTAGTACTGATTAGAGACATGTCTACTCTTCTTAATGAAAACGTTCACTGGTTACAACTGACAGCAAAAAAAAACCTTTGGATCTTGTAGGGACGTGTGGCTAATCAGGATCAAGAACAGAGACCCTTACCTTCCAGTATGATTAGAATACGGAGCAGAACAGCTCAGTACAGGCTCTTCGGCACACAATGTTGTGCTGACCTGTATAAATCTACTCCACAATCATTCTACTCCTTCTCTCCCACACAGCCGATAATCCTCCATTTTTCTTAATCTATGTTGGCGTGTGGCCAAGTGATTTAGGTGTTGGTCTAGTGATCTGAAGGTCGCTAGTTCGAGCCTCAGTTAAGGCAGTGTGTTGTGTCCTTGAGCAAGGCACTTAACCACACATTGCTCTGTGACGACACCAGTGCCAAGCTGTATTGGCCCTTGCCCTTCCCTTGGACAACATCGGTAACGTGGAGAGGGGAAACTTGCAGCTTGAGCAACTGCTGGTCTCCCATGCAACCTTGCCCAGGCCTGCGCCCTGGTAGCTTTCCCAGGCGCAAATCCATGGTCTCTCGAGACTAGCGGATGCCTATCATTATGTGCCTGTCTAAAGGCTGATTTATACTTGTATGTCGCATCTACGCCGTACCCTTTGCCGTAGGGTGACGTGCACCTCTCCAGAAAAGTTACTCACATGTCGTGGTGACACAGACTGCAACAACTGTGTTGGTCCGCTTGGTAGCATCGCATTTCCTCCTACGCATTTCCAGTTGCTTCTTCTCCACCATGTCTGTAGGCTGTGCGTACACCGATGCAAAATAGATGAACCAAGTCGTCAAATCTACCTGCCGACATGCGAAAACGTTTGAAATGCATTTCCTCGTCCATGTCTGGCATGAAGAAACTCAACACAATGGCATAGAAACCCCACCGCCAACTAGTGTTTTGGCGCACACCAACGCATGCTCACTACAGCATAGAGCAACACAGATGTGAAAATCAGGGTTATGGTGTAGGCTGCGACGTAGCCCATACACACAAGTATAAATCAGCCTTAAGACTCTCTTAAGTGTCCCTGTTGTATCAGCTGCTACCACCACCCCAGCAGTGTGATCCAGGCACCTACCACTCTCTGTGTAAAACAATCTACCTATGACATCTCCCTAGACTTTCCTCCACTCACCTTAAATGGATGTCCGCTGGTACTGGCCATTGTTGGCTTGAATAAAGGCACTGCCTGTCTACTCCTCATCAATGATCCTCATCGTCTTATACATCTCTGTCAAGTTTCCTTTTACCCTCCTTCACCCCAAGGAGAGAAGCCTTGGCCTGCTGCACCTTTCCTCACAAGTTATGTTCTTTAATACAAGGAGCAACCTTGTATATCTCCTCTGCACCCTTTCTAACCATAGAACATTACAGCACAGAAACAGGCTTTTCGCCCTTCTTGGCTATGCTGAACCATTTTTCTGCCTAGTCCCACTGACCTGCACCTGGGCCATATCCCTCCAAACCCCTCTCATCCATATACTTGTCCAAGTTTTTCTTAAATGTCAAAAGTGAGCCTGCATTCACCACTTCATCTGGCAGCTCATTCCACACTCCCATCACTCTCTGTGTGAAGAAGACCCCCCCCAATGTTCCCTTTAAATTTTCCCCCTTCACTCTTAACCCATGACCTTTGGTTTTTTTCTCCCCTAGCCTCAATGGAAAATGCCTGCTTGCATTCACTCTATCTATACCCATCATAATTTTATACACCTCTATTAAATCACCCCTCATTCTCCTACGCTCCAGGGAATAAAGTCCTAACCTATTCATCCTTTCTCTGTGACTCAGTTTCTCAAGTCCCAGCAACATCCTTGTAAACCTTCTCTGCACTCTTTCAACCTTATTAATATCCTTCCTGTAATTAGGTGACCAAAACTATGCAATACTCCAAATTCGGTCTCACCAATGTCTTATGCAACCTCACCATTACATTCCAACTCTTATACTTTGATTTATAAAGGCCAATATACCAAAAGTTCTCTTTACTACCCTATCTACTTGTGACGCCACTTTTAGGGAATTATGTATCTGTATTCCCAGATCCCTCTTCTACTGCACTCCTCAGTGTCCTACCATTGACCTTGTATGTTCTACCTTGGTTAATATTACCTACCTGTGTTAACCTATGTTAACATTACCTACCTATGTTAACATTTCCACATCATATCTATAATGAAGTGAACTGAACTAAGCACAATAATCCCAAGTGTGGTTGAACTAGGGTTTTATAAATCTGCACTATTCCCTCATGGTTCTGAAACTTAATCCCATTTCTAATGAAGGCCAACACAGCAATTGCCTTCTTAACCAACTTGCATAACAACTTTGAGGGATCCCTCTGTTCCTCCATTTTGCTAAGAATCCTGCCATTTACCTTATACTCTGCCTTCACATTCAGTCTTCCAAAGCGAATCACTTCACACTTTTCCAGATTGAACTCCATCTGCTACTTCTCAGCCCAGCTCGACATCCTGTCTATATCCTATAGTTACATAAAATAATCTTCCATACTATCTACAACATCTTGAACTTATGTATTACTTACAAACTTACGGACCTACCCTTCTACTTCCTCATCCAAGTTATATGTATATACAAGTCACAAAGAGCAGAGGTTCCAGAACAGATCCCTGTGGAACACCACTACTCACCAGCCTCCAGCTGGAAGATATTCCATCTACTGCCACCCTCTGCCTAATATGGACAAACTAATTCCAAATCCACGCAGCCAAGTTTCCATGGATTCCATGCCTTATAACTTTCTGAATGACCCTTCCACTGAGAAACTTGTCAAACACCTTACTATAATTGAAATACATCATATCAACCGCTCTACCTTCATCAGTTTGTTTTAACCTAAAAAAAGACAATCAGGCACATGAGGCACAATCTGTCCCCCACATAAATGCTCATAATTCCTGTCTATAAGAATGCTCCACATTAGTTTGGCCACCACTGATTTAAGACTCATTGCTCTATAATTCCCAGGATTATCCCTACTACCTTTTTGAACAACCTGTCAGCCTTCATCCTCTGGTACCAGTCCTTTGGCCAGAGAGGGTGCAAATTTATCATCAATGCCCAGCAATCTCTTCCTTCACTTCTTTCTCTCTTGTAGAAGAAAATAGCACATAGCTAGTGCCAACAATAGCAAAATGTTTGGGGGAATATCCATCTCACAGAAAGCAGAATATTGATCATTACTGTGCAAGTGTTATCGGCTCTGGGATGTGCCATCCTGGAGCCATTGGACAGTCATAATTATTTCACTTCCCTTCAAGTTATAATCTCCTGTGATTTATAAACAGCCGGTGGTGAAATCATGATATTCTACTTGAGTTCCACTTAGCAACAGCCTCACCCATTCCCAATAGCTTAGTTACCTCTCTTTTTAGCCTGCAGGAATTCTCCCCTAATAGTAACATAGTTTTTGGCAGAGCCTGGAACTCATGCTATTGTAGCAGTAGTGGCCCTATCTTTTACAACTTCATTTGCATCAACCACTATTCAGTGATGGCTAGTCTCTCAGCTTCCAACGAAGATAATCAGAAGTCATACAACAGCTGTGTCCTCAAACACAAGCACAGAGTTCTGTTGCCATTATGCCGTCAGGCATCAAAGTTCAAGTTTGAGGGTGCCAGAGCAGTTAGCAACTTCCCACTAACAGATGGCAGTGCTCCGTCACTAGCTTCCCCTGCATCAAGGACATCTTCAAAGGACGATGCCTCCAAGAGGTGTCATCCATCGTTAATGACCCCCATCACCTAGGACATGCTGTGTTCCCATTGCTACAATCAAGGAGGGGGTACATGAGTGTGAAGACACACACTCAATGTTTCAGGAACAGCTTCTTCTCCTCCATGTAATATGCACAAAAGGCTGGAGGAACTCAGCAGACCAGGCAGCACCTATGGAAAAGAGTAAACAGTCAACGTTTCGGGCCGAGACTCTTCATCAGACCTGCGGGTTGATTTCTTCCTTTATACTCTAGCTATAACTGCAGCAATAAAAACAGAAAAATGCTGGTTAGACAAAGCGTTTAGCTGGTTAGACAACACCTGGAAAGAAAAAGAGACTTGTTATCTTAGGTCAGAGCTTCATCAGGACTGCAGGTCTCAGCCCGAAATGTCAGCTGTTTACCCTTCTCCATAGATGCTGCCCGGCCTGCTGAGTTCCTCCAGCATTTTCTGTGTAATACTTCAATTTTTAGCATCCGTAGATTTTCTCTCGTTTGTGTCTTCTCCTTCATTATCAGATTTCTGAATGGACAATGAACTCATATACACTACCTCACTGTTTTTCTCTCTCTTGTTGCACTACTTCTTCAATTATATATACATAAATATTATTGTAATTTATTGTGTTTTAATGATGTATTGCCCTGTGCTGCTGCCGCCACAAAATAGCTAGTTGTATGATATATGCCAGTGATATTAAACCTGATTCTAATTTTGATTCTGATTCTGTTGGTGAAGGGCATAGCATCAAACAGGAAATCAAAGGTGCATTCAATAAAGGTATATCTCTAAATTAGGTTGACATGAATCCAAAGACAGATTTGGAAAATTAAATTAACAACAATATTTCAGAGGAGTGGTTTCCAAAGCGGGTGATTCGGCCCCTCCCCCTCCCCCTCCCCGGGGGGTGATGGGAGTTTCTAAGTGGGTGATAAAAATAAAGGGGTAGTGGGGAGGATGCTTGGTAGCAAGAGGGCAGCTGACAGATTACAGGCTTAATTTAGGAATGAATGGCTTATTATAAGCATTTGATCCTCAGTGCCTCATAATTGATTACAATGATCACGTAATCACCTTGTCTCTTGCCCATCTACTGTTTTCTTAGACTTTCCACTAAGCAATAACTCTGCTCAAAGGTCAATGGATGAAATGTTTGAGAATGTGCAAGACACATTGTGCAACATTCTTAGAACAAAAGAGTTTGCTGTGCAGTTGGATGAGTCAACTTAGGTGAAGAATTTTTGCTTCTTGGTCATGTTTGTTTTATAAAAGCTGAAAGCATGGTTCAAGAGTTATTATTTGCAAGAGGATTAGAAATGGGTATGGAGGGGGAGTAAACATTTTAGGTCGTTAAGCAAGTTTTCAACTATTCCACTCACCGACATTGGAGTTGGTGCGTTCACCTGTTTACAGCTGCCAGGAGAGAGGTGTTAGAGCCAGTGCGCTCCATTGGGGATGGTGCAGTGCGGAATCCAGGCTGGGGTCCGTGCTGCCCCCGCCCCAATGTTCCTCAGCAGAAGACAAGCTGTATTGTGGCCGACTGCAGATTTCTGTGACATTCATGGCTTGGATCTAGACTTTTTTTTTCCATGGCTGTATCTTACTGATATCTTTATATGCTTGCTATCTTGTATGTGTTATGTGTGCTTTGTGCTGTGTGACCCTTGTTACTGTGTTATGCACCTTGGCCCCGGAGTAATGCTAGCTTGTTTGGCTGTATTCATGAGTATTCATGTATGGTTGAATAACAGTTAAACATGAATCGTGCAACAGATGTGGCACCATCAATGACAGGACACCACTGTGGAATTATTAACTTCTTGAAAAAAGAGCTGTACCTAACATACTTACCATTCACTGAATAATTCACAACACATTTTCACAAAAAAAATCTAAGCGATTGGTTGCACAAATTATTAAAAACTGTTCAAACAGCAGTAAATAAAATCAAGTCCCATGCTCTCAGTTCTCAACTATTTCAAGAGCTTTGCATTGAGAATGATGAAAAGTTTGAACGCTTGCTGTTGCACACGGAAAAGTCAAAAGGCTTTCAAAAGGACACTGCCTCAGACACTTTTATGCACTTTTTAAAACTGATAAAATTCTTTTGAAAACTTGAATCTTTCATTCAGCAATCAACTCAAGAATATTAGGCATGACATTGCTTATTCATCAGAACTATTCATGATGTTTAATGGAATCTATTTTCAATTGCAAAGAAATAATATGAATCTTAGCAAAATTAAATCAGCCACCTCGCTTTTCTGTCCAAGTTAACCCCATTAAAGTTGCCATAGTGACTTTTCCAATTATCTAGCCTCTCCGAGCTGGAAAAGAAATAAAGAATGCCTGGCAATGACCTTCAAGTATACTGTGCCGGGCTGGATGAGCTTCATAAAACCATGTCAGAGAGATTTCTGGATCTTCTCTTGATCCATGTTCTACATTGGGTAATAAATCCATTCCTGAACACCAGTAATGAGGAATTAATAGGAAGGATGGAGGAAGAACTGATCCCACTACAAAATGACTTCAAGCTGAAACTGAGGTTTAAGAGTTAACAGGACTTTGGTTGCAGAAAGAAATCTCTGAATGCTATCCTGAACTGTGGAAAAAGGTTTAATATTTTCTTTACTGTCTTTCCAACATTATACTTAGAGGGGTGCAGTTTTAGTGCAATAACCCAACATTTTTCAAAGCAATGAATCAGTCTGCAGATTGTTGAACATGGGGATCTGAGACTCCTTCTGAGTTTCATTCAGCCTGGTGTTGAGAAGCTGATATCATTGCACCAAGCCCATCCATCTCATTGAAAGGTGAAAAAGCAATGAAGTAGTGAACGGTTGGACAATGAATGTGTGTTCTAAATTTGGTGATTAAAATTGTTTTTACTGTAATTAAATAAAGAAATAATTGTATTTGTAGATATAAAATAGATCTGAATAACTTTTGCAATTATTTGTCACTACTTTGAATTTGAAGTTTCTATTTTCTTCCATCGTGCATCACAAATCAAAATTTCTTACTGTTTTCATATAATGGCGGAAAGGGAAAGTGGTCTGGGAGATGTGGTTTGGGAGCCAGAGGGGTGGTGAACCAAAAAGGTTTGGGAGCCACTGCTGTAGAGGAAACATTCTATAGGGAGGATGAGGCAACCAACACTAACAAGGGATGTCAGACAGCATAAAAGAAAAGAGAGGCCATATACTGTTATATAGCAAATTTAGTTGGAAACTAGAGAATTGAGAAGCTTTTAAAAACTAATAGAAGGCTGCTAAAGAAGCAATAAGGAGAGAAAGGGTGAAATATGAAGATAAGCTAGTCAATCATATAAAAGAGGATACCATAAGTTTTTCCAGATATGTATAAAGAGTAAAAGAGAGGTGGGAGTAGATATCTGACCACTGGAAAATGACACTGGAGAGGTGGTAATGGGGACAAAGAAATGGCAAATCAACTTAAGAAGTAGTTTGCACCAGTCTTCACTGTGGAAGACACCAGCACTATGCCAGAAATTTGAGAGTGTCAGGGGACAGAAGTGAGCATAATGCTATTACGGAGGAGAAGAGTCTTGGGAAGTTGAAAGGTCTGAAGGTAGACAATTCAACTTGACCAGATGGATGACACTCCAGAGTTCTGAAAGAGGAGCTGAAGAGGTTGTTAAGGCATTAGTAGTGATCTTTCCAGAATAACTAGATTCTGGAATAGTTCTGGAATTCTGGAAAATTGCAAATGTCACATTATTCTTTAAGAAGAGTGGGAGGCAAAGACAGGAAATTATAGGCCAGTTAGCTTGATTTCAGTGGTTGGTAACATGTTGGAGCCCATTATTAAGTATGAAGTTCTGGGGTACTTGGAGGTACTTGATAAAAATAGGTTGAAATCAGCATGGCTTCCTTAAGAGGAAATCTTGCCTGACAAATCTGTTGGAATTCTTTGAGAAAATAACAGAGGATCATCAGTAGATGTTGCTTACTTGGATTTTCAGAGTGCCTTTGACAAGCTGTCACACATGAGGCTACTAAAGAAGATATGTGCATAGTATTACGGGAAAAATACTAGCTTTGTAAAGAAGATTGGCTGTCTGGCAGGAGGCAAAGAGTGGGGAAAAAAGGGGCCTTCTGTAGTTGATGTTCCACAGGGCACAGTGTTGGGACCACATCTCTTCACATTATACATCAATGATTGAGATGACAGAATTAATGATGTTATGGCCAAGTCTGCACATGATACAAAGATTTTTGGAGGGATAAAAAGTGTTATAAAAAGTTTGAAAAAAGAAAGGAAAGAAAGAAAAGTGTTGAAGAAGCAGGGATTCTGGAGAAGAACTTAAATAGATTAGGAGAATGTTGAAAGAGTAGCGGATGGAATACAGTACACGGAAGTGTTTGGTCATGCATTTTGCTAGAAGGAATAAAGGCAAAGACTAGTTTCTCAGTGGGGGGAAAATACAAAAATCAGAAGTGCAAAGGGACTTGAGAGTCCTTGTGCCAGGATTTCCTAAAGGTTAACTTGAAGGTTGAGTCAGTGGTAAGGAAGGCAAATGCAATGTTAGCATTCATTTCAAGAAGACTAGCGTATATAACATAGAACAGTACAGCATAGGAACAGACCCTTTGGCCCACAATTTTAGATCATAAAAATAGGAGCAGAATTAGGCTATCAAGTCTGCTCTGCCGTTTCATTATGGCTGATCCAGTTTTCTTCTCAGCCCAATCCCCTGCCTTCTCCCCATATCCCTTCATGCCCTGACCAATCAAGAATTTATCAACCTCTGCCTTAAATATTTGTAAAGACTTTGCCTCCACAGCTGGCCATGGCAATGAATTCCACATATTCCCCACTCTCTGGCTAAAGAAATGTCTCCTCATCTCTGTTCAAAAGGACGCCCCTCTATACTGAGGTTGTGTCCTCTGGTCCTAGGTTCTCCTGCAATAGGAAACATCACTTGCATATCCACTCTGTTAAGACCTTTCACTATTTGATAGGTTTCAATTAGGTCACCCTTCATTCTCCTGAATTCTACTGATTACTGGCCTAGAGCCATCAAGCACTCTTCATATGACAAGCTGTTCAATCCTGGAATCATTTTCGTGAACCTCCTTTGAGCCCTCCCAGTGTCAGCACATCCTTTCCAAGATAAGGGGCCCAGAACTGCTTACAATACTCCAAGTGAGGCCTCACTAGTGCTAACATTACATCCTTGCTTTTATATTCTAGTCCTCTTGAAATGAATGCTAAAGTCTCATCTGCTTCCTCACCACAGACTCAACCTGCAAGTTAACCATTAAAAAATCAAGTATGAGGACTCCCAACTCCCTTTGCACATCAGAGTTTTGAATTTTCTCTCTATTTAGAAAACAGTCCACTCTTTATTTCTTCCACCAAAGAGCATGACCATACACTTCCCGACACTGCATTCCATCTGCCACTTCTTGGCCTAAAGTCCTTCTCTAGCCCCTCTACTTCCTCAAAACTACTTGCCCCTCCAACTATCTTTGTACTGTCAACAAAGCCATTAATTCCATCATCTAAGTCATTGACGATAGAACATAAAAAGAACTGGTCCCAACACAAACCCCTATCGAGCACCACTGGTCACCAGAAGCCAACCAGAAAAGGCTCCTTTTATTCCCACTCTTCCCCTCTTGCCAATAAGCCACTGTTTTAACTGTGCTAGTATTGTTACTCTAGTACCATGGCCCTTAGCTTATTAAGCAGCTTCATGAGTGGCACCTTGTCAAAGGCCTTCTGACAAATCCAAGTACACAACATGAAATGATTCTTGTTTGTCTGTCTTGCTTGTTATTTCTTCAAAGAGTTGCAACAGATTCGTCAGGCAGGATTTTCCCTTGAGGAGCACATGCTAGACTATGTCCTATTTTATCATGTGCCTCCAAGCACCCCAAAACCACATCCTTAACAATCGATTCTAACATGTTTCAAACCACTGAGCTCAGACTAACTGGCCTATAACTTACTTTCTTCTGCCTTTGTCTCTTCTTGAAGCATAGAAAGACATTTGTAATTTTCCAGTCATCTGGAACAATTCCAGAATCTAGTGATTCTTGAAAGATTATTACTAATGCCTCCACAATCTCTTTAGAAACCTCTTTCAGAACCCTGGGGTGTACACCAGCTGATTCAAGTGATTTATCTACTTTCAAACCTTTCAGTTTTCCAAGAACTTCCTCCCTAATAATGGCAACTTCACACACATCTGACCTCTCACACTCTGGAATTTCCACCATACTGCCAGTGCCTTGCATGTTTTGCCAAACCAACTATATTAATAATCAATTAGCCAACTAAATTAATCCCTTATGCCTACACAATGTCTACATTCCCCCATTGTTATCACATTCATGTGGCTATCTGAACATCTCTTAAATGTTCCTAATGTATCAACCTCTACTGTAGCCCAGGTGTGTAAATAAGGCCCGAAGGATCACTAGGGATCTGAGTCACCCCAACCACATGCTGTTCCAGCTGCCACCATCCGGGAAATGGTACCGCAGCATTAAAGGCAGGACCGACAGGCTCTGGAATAGCTTCTTCCACCAGGCCATCAGACTGATTAATTCACGCTGATACAATTGTATTTCTATGCTATATTGACTGTCCTGTTGTACATACAACTTATTAAAAATTACTATAAATTGCACATTGCACATTCAGACATAGATGTAACAAAGATTTTAACTCTTCATGTACGTGAAGGATGTAAGAAATAAAGTCAATTAATTTCAATTCAATTCAAAATTCCAGGCACTCATCATTCTCTGTGTAAAACCTTGCCTCTAACATCTGTTAAAATTACGTCCTCTCATTTTAAATGCATTCCCTCTAATATTAGACATTTCAACCCCTGGGAAACATACAGTAGGACCATAGAACGTTACAGCACAGAAACAGGCTTTTTGGCCCTTCTCGGCTGTGCTGAACCATTTTTCTGCCTAGTCCCACTGACCTGCACCTGGGCCATATCCCTCCATACCCCTCTCATCCATGTACTTGTCCAAGTTTTTCTTAAATGGTAAAAGTGAGCCCGCATTTACCACTTTATATGGCAGCTCATTCCACACTCCCACCACTCTGTGAAGAAGCCCCCCCTAATGTTCCCTTTAAACTTTTCCCACTTCACCCTTAACCCATGTCCTCTGGTTTTTGCCTCCCCTAGCCTCAGTGGAAAAAGCCTGCTTGCATTCACTCTATCTATACCCATCATAATTTTATATACCTCTATCAAGTCTCCCCTCATTCTTCTACGTTCCAGGGAATAAAGTCCTAACCTATTCAAACTTTCTCTGTAACTCAGTTTCTCAAGTCCCGGCAACATCCTCGTAAACCTTCTCTGCACTCTTTCAACCTTATTAATATCCTTCCTGTAATTAGGTGACCAAAACTGCACACAATACTCCAAATTCGGTCTCACCAATGTCTTATACAACCTCACCATAACATTTCAACTCTTATACTCAATACTTTGATTTATAAAGGCCAATGTACCAAAAGCTCTCTTTACTACCCTATCTACCTGTGACGCCACTTTTAGCGAATTTTGTATCTGTTTTCCCAGATCCCTCTGTTCTACTGCACTCCTCAGTGCCCTACCATTTACCTTGTATGTTCTACCTTGGTTTTTCCTTCCAAAGTACAATACCTCAGACTTGTCTGTATTAAACTCCATCTGCCATTTTTCAGCCCACTTTTCCAGCTGGTCCAGATCCCTCTGCAAGTTTTGAAAACCTTCCTCACTGTCCACTACACCTCCAATCTTTGTATCATCAGCAAATTTGCTGATCCAATTTGCCACATTATCATCCAGATCATTGATATAGATGACAAATAACAATGGACCCAGCACTGATCACTGTGGCACACCACTAGTCACAGGCCTCCACTCAGAGAAGCAATCCTCCACTACCAGTCTCTGGCTTCTCCCATTGAGCTCATTCTTCCATTGATAGTACTCTATCTTTACCTCTGATAATCTTATAAACTTCTATCAGATCTTTCCTTAGCCACCTTCACTCCAGAGAAAGTAACCTAAGTTTGTCCAACCTCTCATTATATCACATTATATGCAATGCATTGCATTATATCTCATTATATGCCCTTCAATCCAGGCAGCATTCTGGTACACCTCTTTGGCACCCTCTCGAAAAGCATTGACATCCTTTCTGTAATGGGGTGACTAGAACTGTATGCAATACTCCAGATGTAGCCTAGCTAGAGTTTTATAGAACTACAGCATATCTTCCTGACTTCTGAACTCAATGCCTCAATTAATAAAGGCAAGCATGTCATACGCCTTCTTAACCACCCTATCAAGCTATGTAGCCACTTTTAGGGAGCTGCAAACTTAGATCCTCAATGCTGTTAAGGGTCTTGAATTGAGCTACAGAGGAGCAAGTTAGTTGGGTTAAACACCATCTGCTAATTCTCTGCCCATATCTGCAACTGATCTATATCCCACTGTATTCTTTGCTAATCGTGCATGCTATTCACAGCATCACCAGTCTTCATATCATCTGTAAATTTACTAACCGACCCATCTACATTTTCAACCAGGTCATTTATACACATCATAAACAACAGAGATCCCAGTAAAGGTCTCTGCAGAATACCTCTAATCACAGGCATGCACCACACTTTGTCTTCTATGGGCAAGCTAGTTCTGAATCTAAACGACCAATTCATTATTGATCCCATGCATTTTAACTTTGTGCAAGAGCCTCCCATGAGGGACCTTAACACTGCCTTACTAAAATACATGTAGATAACATTCCACATTTCTAACTTTATCAGTCACCCTTATCACCTTGTCAAAACCTCAGTCAAGTTAATAAGACAGAACTTGCTCCGCACAGAGTATGTTGGCTCTCCCTAGCAAGGCCATAGTTTTCCTGATGCTTCTAAATCCTAACCCTAAGAAATCTCTCCTGTAACTTCCCTACTGCTGACATGAGACTCACCAGTCTATAGTTTCCAGGATTATCCCTGGTTCGCTATTGAACAATGGAAAACATTGTTGTTGTTCGTCCTTTGGAGTCGAAGACGACCATGACTTCAGTCAGGTGGAGGGTTTGTGACTGTGGGTCTGGAGGTGACTGGTGAGGCCAATCTGGGCCCTGAGAGCTTGCCCACATGTGGGACACATGAGGGTAGGTGCTGCAGTGGAAGTGGAGGTAGCTGGAGACTTGCGCACAGCGCGTTTCCTCTGAACCTCTGCGGTGCGTCTGATTTCTGCTGCATGCGCTCCTTTAGTGGTCCTGCACCACCAGGTTGGGCGGTCCAGAGCAAGCGATTCCCAGCTACTGGGATTGATGTTGAGGTCTTTGAGGGACACTTTGAGGCAGTCTTTGAAACGTTTCTTCTGTCCTCCAACTGAGCACTTGCCCTGGCTCAGCTCTCCATACAGCAGCTGTTTTGGTAGTCGACTGTCAGACATCCTGACGACATGGCCAGCCCATCTGGCTTGGGCTTTCTGTAGGAGGGTGTAGACGCTGTGGGTGCTAGCCCACTCCAGGACTTCTGTGTCTGGGACTTTGTCCTGCCATCGTACGTGGAGAAGTCTGCGGAGGCAGCTCAAGTGGAAGTGGTTGAGTTGTTTAGCGTGTCTGCTGTAGACAGTCCAAGTCTCGCTGGCATAGAGGAGGGTGGTGAGAACCACTGCTCAGTAGCCCTTCAGCTTGGTGGTAAGGCTGAGTCCTCTCCGCTCCCATACATTCTCACGGAGTCTCCCAAAAGCAGCACTGGCTTTGGCAATTCTGTTGCTGATCTCTGCATCTATGTTCACCGCTCATGATAGAGTACTGCCCAGATAAGTAAAGCTGTTGACTGCCAGTAGCTTCTGCCCCTTTACTGTGATGTGTGGTTCCTGGTAGTGCTTTCCGGGTGCAGGCTGGTACATAACTTCCATCTTTTTGGTGCTGATTGTAAGTCCAAAGTTGTCACAGGCTCGTGAGAAGCAGTCCATTTCTCGCTGCATCTTCTGCTCTATGCTGGCGTTGAGGGCGCAATCATCAGCGAATAAGAGGTCTCTGACGACGGTCTCCTTTACCTTTGTAACAGCCTGTAGACACCGGAGGTTAAATAGCCCGCCGCCAGTCCTGTACCTGACGTGTATACCATCCTGACAATTGCAGAAGGCATCATTCAGAGAATACCATACTAAAGAATGTAGGGGTGAGAACGCATCCTTGCTTCACACCGTTCGTTGCTGGGAAGGCTTCTGACTCATCACCATCATCCAAAACTTTCCCCATCATGCCATCGTGGAACTGCTGAACAATCGTGATGAACCTGCTAGGGCAGCCAAACTTCTCCATTATCTTCCATAAGCCATCTCTGCTGACCGTATCAAATGCCTTGGTCAGATCGATGAAGATCATAAAGAGGTCACTGTGCTGCTCTTGACATTTTTCTTGGAGTTTGTGTGCAGCAAATATCATGTCGACAGTTCCACGCTCTGCACGGAAGCCACACTGCCTTTCTGGGAGGAGACCTTGCTCAAGGTGTTGGAGAAGGCGATTAAGCAGGACGTGAGCCAAGATCTCCGCAGCAATGGACAGAAGGGAGATGCCTCAGTGATTGTCACAAGACTGGCGGTTGCCTTTCCTCTTATAGATGTGGACTATACTGGCATCTTTCAACTGTTGCGGGACCTTTCCTTCGTTCCACATAGACTGGAAGAGCTCAGTCAGCTTCTGCATCATGAATGGGCCTCCTGCTTTGTAGACTTCAGCAGGGATTGCATCTGATCCTGGTGCTTTGCCACAAGAAAGTTGCCTGATGGCTTTTCTGACTTCTTCTTCTGTGGGGAGGTTGTCAAGGTCCAGGTTGATCTCCACCCGAGGTAGGCGAGCAATGGCCTCATCATTGATTTCGGCAGGGCGGTTGAGGACCTGGTTGAAGTGTTCAGCCCATCTCTCCAAAATCTGCTTTTTCTCTGTCAGCAGCCAGAGTCCCATCTGCACTGAGGAGGGGGGAGGAGTCAGAGGACTGAGGTCCATACATAGCCTTCAAAGCATCATAGAAACGCTTGGTGTCGTGACTGCCTGCATAGCCCTGGATCTCATCGGCCTTATTGCTACAATGGAATAAGATTAGCTACTCACCAGTCCTCAGGAAGCTTGCCTGTGGCTAGAGAGGACAGAAAACTATTGGTCAAGGCCCTGCAATTTCTTTACTTTCCTCTCTCAATAATCCTGGGTATATCCTATCATGCCCTGGGGACATCTATTTTAATGGTCTTTAAGAGACCCAACACTTCCTCCTCCTTTACTTTGAAATGCCCTAACATGATTTTCTTATCCACGTCCTTCTCCTTGGTAAATACTGATGTGAAGTAGGGACCTCACCCCTACCTATTGCATCCAAACAAATGTTCTCCTCTTTATCCTTGAGTAGTCCCACCTTCACCCTAGTTATCCTCTTGCTCCTGATGTATGTATAGAATGATTTGGGATTCTCTTTTCACAGCAGTTTGGTTTTTGAACAGCGGTCATTGTTGGAGTGCACAGTGTTAAGAGTGGCTATTTGAGGCTAGAGCTCCTCGAGGCTTCATTGAGGAGAGGATTGAGTGAGAGAAGACAAAAAAGCTGTAGTTAGTTTTTTTTCCCAGTTTATTTATTGTTTTCTTTATATTTGCTCAGTTAGAACAGTAGAGATGCCAGGGAGGATAGTGGAATGCTCCTCTTGTGGGTTGTGGGAAGGCAGGGAGACCTCCAGTGTCCCTGATGGCTTCATCTGCAACAAGTGCATCCAGCTGCAGTTTCTGACACTCCACATTAAGGAGTTGGAGCTGAAACTGAATGCACTCTGGAGCATTCAGGCTGAATGGATGATAGTTAGGATATATAGAAAGGTAGTTACACCCAAGGTGCAGAACACAGGGAACTGGGTGACAGTCAGGAGGGAGGAAGGGGTTAAATTGCCAAAGCAGAGTATGCATGTGACCACCCTTCTCAACAAGTATATCACTTTGGATACTGTTGGGGGTGGAGAGATGACCTAACAGAGGAAAGTCATAGTGGCTGATCTCTGGCACTAAGTCTGCCTCTGTGACTTAGAAGGGCAGGGTGGAGAAGAGGCAAGCTGTGTTGATAGAGCATCCGTTAATTCGGGGAACAGAAGGGAGGCTTGGTGGGCAAGGACAAGGTTCACGGATTGCCTCTCAGGTGCCAGGTTTTGGGACATCTCGGATCAAGTCCTCAATGTTCTTATGTGGGAGGGTGAGCAGCCAGAAGTCCTAGTCCATGGAGATACCGATGACATAGGTTGCTGAGTGATGAGATTCTGCAAAGTGACTTCAGGGAGTTAGGTGCTAAGTTAAAGCACAGGACCACCAGGGTTGTGATCTCAGGACTGCTACCTGTACCTCATGCTGGTGAGGCCAGAAATAAGAAGATCATCTAGTTTAACACATGTCTAAGGAGTTGGTGTATAGGCAGGACATTAGATTGTTGGATCATTGGGCTCTCTTCCAGGGAAGGTGGACCTGTACAGAAGAGATAGTTTGCACCTGAACTGGAGGGGTACTAATATTCTAGTGGCACACACAAAATGCTAGAGGAACTCAGCAAGCCAGGCAGCAGCAATGGAGAAATACAAACAGTCAGTGTTTCAGACCGAGCCCGTTCATCAGGTTGGAGCAGCAAACTGTCCTAGTGGGAGGGTTTGCTAGTGTTGTATGGTGGGGGGTGTGGTTTAAACTCGAGTTGCATGAGTGTGGGAACCAGAGTACAAAAACAGATAGTAGAGGGATTGTGAAGACAGGTGTTATTAAGACATTAGGCAAAGTCAGGAATCAAAAGGTAGAGCATGGTGCAACTAATGTTCTGAGCTGCATATATTTCAATGCAAAAAGTACTGTAGGAAAGGCAGATGAGCTCAGGACATGGATCAACATATAGAATTATGATGGTGTATCCAATGCTATCACTGACCACATCAACTCCAGAGAGCTCCCATCCACTGCCACCAAACTCATAGTAGCCTTACCCCACACTAATTGCTTCACCCTCCTACCCAAGATCCACAAACCTGACTGTCTGGGTAGATCTATTGTCACTGCCTGCTCCTGCCCCACTGAACTCGTCCCTGCATACCTCGACTTCATTCTATCCTTGTTGGCTCAGTCAGTTCCTATCTACGTCAATCACACTTCACATGTTCTTGATCTCCTCAGTAACGTTCAATCCCGTGGCTCCCCATGCAAATCCAGTCCCTATTCCCTATCAAGAAGGCTTTAAAGCTCTCTGCTTCATTCTCAGTACCAACCAGTTCCACTCCACCATCACCCTGTTCCATCTGGCAGAACTGATCCTCACCCTCAACCATTTTTCCTTTGGCTCCTCCCACCTTCACCAAACACACGGACATCCACATGTGCCCCAGCAATGCCTGCCTCTTCATTGACTATGGTGAATAGTCCATGCTCGAACCCTTCCCCGGCAATGCTCCACAACTCTTCCTCCACTGCACTGGTGCTGTTTCATGCACCCATGCTGAGCTTGTCAATTTCATCAACATTACCTCTAACTTCTACTCTGCCCTTAAATTCATGGTCCATTTCTGACACTTTTCTCCCCTTTTTTAATCTCTCTGGAGGCAAACTGTTGACCATCATCTTTTATAAACCTTCTGATTCCCACGGCTATCTTGACTATACCTCTTCCCACCCTGTTTCCTGTAAAAATGCTATTCCCTTTTCTCAGTTCCTTTGTCTTCATCACATCCGTTCCCAGGATGTGGTTTTCATTTCCAGGACAACAGAGATGTCCTCCTTCTTCAAAGAATGGGGCTTCCCTTCCTCCGCCATTGATGATGCCCTCACCTGCATCTCCTCCATTTCCCGAACATCCGCACTCATCCCATCCTCACACCACCTTAACACAGATACAGTTCTCGTCCTTACCTACCAACACATCGTGCTCCTCATCCAACACATTATCCTCTGTAACTTCTGCCATCTCCAAAGGATCCTACCACCAAACATATCTTTACCTCCCCACCTCTCTCACTTTCTTCAGGGATCGGTCCTTCAGTGATTCTCTTGCCCATTCATCCCTCTTGGTAAGCAGCCAGGCCAAAGTGTAGTACCTGCCCATTTACATCCTCCCTCACCACCATTCAGGGTGCCAAACAGTCCTTCCAGGTGAGGCAGCATTTCACCTGTGGGTCTGCTGGAGTCAACTATTGTGTCCAGTGCTCACGCTGCGGCCTCCTCTGCATTGGTGAGACCTGTCGTAAATTGGGGGACCATCTTGTTGAATACCTCCGCTCCATCCTCATCTCAGATTAGGCCACCCTTAGGGTGGAAGAGCAGCAACACCTTATATTCCTGCTGGGTAGTGTGCAACCTGATAGCATGAATATCAATTTCTCATTCTGGTAAGAAACTATTCCTCCCCCTCTCCCCTTTTTCTATTCCCCACTCTGGCCTCTTACCTCATCTCACTTGCCTATCTGCTCCCCCTTGGTCCCTTCCTCCTTCCCTTTCTCCTATGGTCCACTCTCCTCTCCTATGAGATTCCTTCCTCTCCAGCCCTTTACCTTTCCTACCCATCTGGATTCACCTACCACCTTCTAGCTATCCTCCTTCCCTTCCCTTCACTGGCAACTTTGCCCTTCCTTTTCAGTCCTGAAGAAGGGTCTCAGTTTGAAATGTCAACTGTTTCTCCATATCCATGGATGCTGTCTGACCTGCTGTGTGCTACAACAGAGCAGCAGGGATTAAAGGGGAGGAGAGGCAGCATTACAAGTCAAGGAAAATGTTACAGCAGTGCTCAGTCAGGTCAGATTGGTGAACTCAACTAGTGAGGCTTTATGGGTGGAACTGAGGAATTAGAAAGTTTCAGAAAATTTCCTGAGAAATAACTATGTTAATGGGGCAATACTATAGACCACCCAATAGTGTGCAGGATTTAGAGAAACAAACCTGTAGAGAGATAGCAGACAGTTGCAAGAAACATAAGGTTGTTTAACTAGCTGATTTTAACTTCCCACATATTGACAGGGGTTCCCATACTGTCAAATGTGTTAAGGAAAGTTTCCTTATTAGCAGATAGAAGTTCCAACAAGAGAGTGCATGATACTTAATCTCCTTTTAGTTAATGAGACAGGTCAGATGACAGAAGTTTGTGTAGGGAAACTGATGTACCATCAATAACTCACGCTGAGACTTAGGAAGTGAGATATCAGCTTTTATTGACTGGAAGAATAAACAGCACTACATCCTGGGGAAAATGAGGGAGAGCAGCAGCCCACAGTAGCCTTTATACAGGGGTCTGTGGGAGGAGCCACAGGAGCAGTCAGACAGGTATATCTAGTTCACCACAGAAACACTAGTGATCAAAATGTCATTAGTTTCAAAGTAATTGATGGGATCAAAAAAGATCTGGTGAGTGTGGATTGGAACAGGTTGTTTTCTGGCAAAGGTGTACTTGGTAAGTGGGAGGCCTTCAAAAGTGAAATTTAGAGAGAAATGTGCCTGTCAAAATAAAAGGCAAAGATAGCAGGTTAGGGGAATATTGGTTTTCAAGAGATGTTGAAGCTGAGGCTAAGCAAAAAAGAAGGCACATAGCAGGTAGAGGTAGGTCTGAACAAATAAGGTACTTAACGGAGTAGAAGAAATGTAGGTGAACACTTAAGAAAGAAATCAATGGGGCTAAAAGAAGATATGAGGTTACCTTGGCAGACAAATTAAAGGAGATCTCAGTCACTGTGAGGGCTCAGTCCCTGTGGCAGTGTGGGCACCAGGACTCTGTGGATTGAGGGTTCAGTCCCTGTGGCAGTGTGGGCACTGAGGACTCTGTGGATTGAGGGTTCAGTCCCTGTGGCAGTGTGGGCACTGAGGACTCTGTGGATTGAGGGTTCAGTCCCTGTGGCAGTGTGGGCACTGAGGACTCTGTGGATTGAGGGTTCAGTCCCTGTGGCAGTGTGGGCACTGAGGACTCTGTGGATTGAGGGCTCAGTCCCTGTGGCAGTGTGGGCACTGAGGACTCTGTGGATTGAGGGTTCAGTCCCTGTGGCAGTGTGGGCACTGAGGACTCTGTGGATTGAGGGCTCAGTCCCTGTGGCAGTGTGGGCACTGAGGACTCTGTGGATTGAGGGTTCAGTCCCTGTGGCAGTGTGGGCACTGAGAAATCTGTGGATTGAGGGCTCAGTCCCTGTGGCAGTGTGGGCACTGAGGACTCTGTGGATTGAGGGTACAGTCCCTGTGGCAGTGTGGGCACTGAGAAATCTGTGGATTGAGGGCTCAGTCCCTTTGGCAGTGTGGGCACTGAGGAATCTGTGGATTGAGGGTTCAGTCCCTGTGGCAGTGTGGGCACTGAGGACTCTGTGGATTGAGGGCTCAGTCCCTGTGGCAGTGTGGGCACTGAGGACTCTGTGGATTGAGGGTTCAGTCCCTGTGGCAGTGTGGGCACTGAGGACGCTGTGGATTGAGGGTTCAGTCCCTGTGGCAGTGTGAGCACTGAGGACTCTGTGGATTGAGGGTTCAGTCTCTGTGGCAGTGTGGGCACTGAGGACTCTGTGGATTGAGGGCTCAGTCCCTGTGGCAGTGTGGGCACTGATGACTCTGTGGATTGAGGGTTCAGTCCCTGTGGCAGTGTGGGCACTGAGGACTCTGTGGATTGAGGGCTCAGTCCCTGTGGCAGTGTGGGCACTGAGGACTCTGTGGATTGAGGGTTCAGTCTCTGTGGCAGTGTGGGCACTGAGGACTCTGTGGATTGAGGGTTCAGTCCCTGTGGCAGTGTGGGCACTGAGGACTCTGTGGATTGAGGGCTCAGTCCCTGTGGCAGTGTGGGCACTGAGGACTCTGTGGATTGAGGGTTCAGTCCCTGTGGCAGTGTGGGCACTGAGGACTCTGTGGATTGAGGGCTCAGTCCCTGTGGCAGTGTGGGCACTGAGGAATCTGTGGATTGAGGGTTCAGTCCCTGTGGCAGTGTGGGCACTGAGGACTCTGTGGATTGGGGGTTCAGTCCCTGTGGCAGTGTGGGCACTGAGGAATCTGTGGATTGAGGGTTCAGTTCCTGTGGCAGTGTGGGCACTGAGGACTCTGTGGATTGAGGGCTCAGTTCCTGTGGCAGTGTGGGCACTGAGGACTGTGGACTGAGGGCTCAGTCCCTGTGGCAGAGTGGGCAATGAGGACTCTGTGGATTGAGGGTTCAGTCCCTGTGGCAGTGTGGGCACTGAGGACTCTGTGGATTGAGGGTTCAGTCCCTGTGGCAGTGTGGGCACTGAGGACTCTGTGGATTGAGGGCTCAGTCCCTGTGGCAGTGTGGGCACTGATGACTCTGTGGATTGAGGGTTCAGTCCCTGTGGCAGTGTGGGCACTGAGGAATCTGTGGATTGAGGGCTCAGTCCCTGTGGCAGTGTGGGCACTGAGGAATCTGTGGATTGAGGGTACAGTCCCTGTGGCAGTGTGGGCACTGAGGAATCTGTGGATTGAGGGTACAGTCCCTGTGGCAGTGTGGGCACTGAGGACTCTGTGGATTGAGGGTTCAGTCCCTGTGGCAGTGTGGGCACTGAGGACTCTGTGGATTGAGGGTACAGTCCCTGTGGCAGTGTGGGCACTCTGTGGATTGAGGGCTCAGTCCCTGTGGCAGTGTGGGCACTGAGGACTCTGTGGATTGAGGGTTCAGTCCCTGTGGCAGTGTGGGCACTGAGGACGCTGTGGATTGAGGGTTCAGTCCCTGTGGCAGTGTGGGCACTGAGGAATCTGTGGATTGAGGGTACAGTCCCTGTGGCAGTGTGGGCACTGAGGACTCTGTGGATTGAGGGTACAGTCCCTGTGGCAGTGTGGGCACTGAGGAATCTGTGGATTGAGGGTTCAGTTCCTGTGGCAGTGTGAGCACCGTGGACTTTGTGGATTGAGGGTTCAGTCCCTGTGGCAGTGTGGGCACTGAGGACTCTGTGGATTGATGGTTCAGTCCCTGTGGCAGTGTGGGCACTGAGGACTCTGTGGATTGAGGGTTCAGTCCCTGTGGCAGTTTGGGCACTGAGGACTCTGTGGATTGAGGGCTCAGTCCCTGTGGCAGTGTGGGCACTGAGGACTCTGTGGATTGAGGGTTCAGTCCCTGTGGCAGTGTGGGCACTGAGGACTCTGTGGATTGAGGGCTCAGTTCCTGTGGCAGTGTGGGCACTGAGAAATCTGTGGATTGAGGGTACAGTCCCTGTGGCAGTGTGGGCACTGAGGACTCTGTGGATTGAGGGTTCAGTCCCTGTGGCAGTGTGGGCACTGAGGAATCTGTGGATTGAGGGCTCAGTCCCTGTGGCAGTGTGGGCACTGAGGACTCTGTGGATTGAGGGTTCAGTCCCTGTGGCAGTGTGGGCACTGAGGACTCTGTGGATTGAGGGTTCAGTCCCTGTGGCAGTGTGGGCACTGAGGAATCTGTGGATTGAGGGTTCAGTCCCTGTGGCAGTGTGGGCACTGAGGACTCTGTGGATTGAGGGTTCAGTCCCTGTGGCAGTGTGGGCACTGAGGACTGTGGATTGAGGGTTCAGTCCCTGTGGCAGTGTGAGCACCGTGGACTCTGTGGATTGAGGGTACAGTCCCTGTGGCAGTGTGGGCACTGAGGAATCTGTGGATTGAGGGTTCAGTCCCTGTGGCAGTGTGGGCACTGAGGACTCTGTGGATTGAGGGTTCAGTCCCTGTGGCAGTGTGGGCACTGAGGACTCTGTGGATTGAGGGTTCAGTCCCTGTGGCAGTGTGAGCACCGTGGACTCTGTGGATTGAGGGTACAGTCCCTGTGGCAGTGTGGGCACTGAGGACTCTGTGGATTGAGGGTTCAGTCCCTGTGGCAGTGTGGGCACTGAGGACTCTGTGGATTGAGGGTTCAGTCCCTGTGGCAGTGTGGTCACTGAGAAATCTGTGGATTGAGGGTTCAGTTCCTGTGGCAGTGTGGGCACTGAGGACTCTGTGGATTGAGGGCTCAGTCCCTGTGGCAGTGTGGGCACTGATGACTCTGTGGATTGAGGGTTCAGTCCCTGTGGCAGTGTGGGTACTGATGACTCTGTGGATTGAGGGTTCAGTCCCTGTGGCAGTGTGGGCACTGATGACTCTGTGGATTGAGGGTTCAGTCCCTGTGGCAGTGTGGGCACTGAGGACTCTGTGGATTGAGGGTTCAGTCCCTGTGGCAGTGTGGGCACTGAGGACTCTGTGGATTGAGGGTTCAGTCCCTGTGGCAGTGTGGGCACTGAGGACTCTGTGGATTGAGGGTTCAGTCCCTGTGGCAGTGTGGGCACTGAGAAATCTGTGGATTGAGGGTTCAGTCCCTGTGGCAGTGTGGGCACTGAGGACTCTGTGGATTGAGGGTTCAGTTCCTGTGGCAGTGTGGGCACTGAGGAATCTGTGGATTGAGGGCTCAGTCCCTGTGGCAGTGTGGGCACTGAGGACTCTGTGGATTGAGGGTTCAGTTCCTGTGGCAGTGTGGGCACTGAGGAATCTGTGGATTGAGGGCTCAGTCCCTGTGGCAGTGTGGGCACTGAGGAATCTGTGGATTGAGGGTTCAGTCCCTGTGGCAGTGTGGGCACTGAGGACTCTGTGGATTGAGGGTTCAGTCCCTGTGGCAGTGTGGGCACTGAGGACTCTGTGGACTGAGGGCTCTGTCACTGTGGACAGAGAAGTCCTCTGGTAGATCTGAATGCATTGACCCTAAGGAGATGGGGGAGATCTTAAATGGATTATATGCATCTGTATTTACTTGGGAGACAGACACAAAATCTATAGAAATGAGGCAAAGCAGCAGCGAAGTCAGGGACCCTGTACAGATTACAGAGGAGGATGTGTTTGCTGTCTTGAGGCAACTTAGGATGGATATACCAATCTGGCCCTCATGTCTTGAATTTTGTTCTCCAGTGTCTGTACAAGATGCTGTGTAGAGGGGGTCTCATTCCTCTATGTTGCAACCTAGCTGAGAGTTCCAGATCCCTCCCCGTCTCACTTTCCGGTCATGGCAATGAATCTTCATCAACTTAAAGGTGGTTTACTGGGTTTCCTGTGAATTAAGCCCACTGATTCCTCCAGAAGTTTATTAAGTCAATCAAAAGTATGTTGCTTCAAGTGATTGCAGTGTGAGCAAATCAAAAGTGGTATACTTGCAAGCGTAGTAATTAACCTGCAGAATGTCACCATGGTTCAATGGCACCAATTTGCTAAAGCCAACTTCCACCTTGTCCTTAAATTGACTGGGTACATTTTGACACATCTCTCTCCTTGCTTGATATCTGTCCACCAACATCTTTTATAAACCTACCAGTTCCTATTGCTATCTAGACCAGGGTTTCTCAACCGGGATTCCATGCATTTTTCCTCAACTGCCTATCACCTCCCACTGTGCCCATCCTTCATCCCTTTCTTACATCATCTATTCTTTTCGGATTCCTTCTCCTCCACCTCTTTGACCTACTTGGCTTCACCTACCATCTTCCGGCTGGTTGTTATTACTCTCCTCCCACCTCTTTACTCTGGAATCTTCTTCTTTCCTTTCCAGACCTGAAGAAGGGTCTCTGTCTAAAAAGTCAACTTTTCTATCGATGCTGCCTGACTTGCTCAGTATCTCTTGCATTTTCTGTATGCTTATCGTGATTTCCAACATCTACAGAATCTGCTGTGTTTTGGATTTGAAGATAATTGCTTCACTTTTCCCTTATCCTTCCCATTGTTTGTGACTTTCTTGTTAGTCATTTCATAACTTCATCAATTATTCATGACTATGCAGGAAACCAATTAGCATTTAACAATTTGATATTTACATCTTCTGCCAAAGGATACAGTATTGATATGAAATGAATTTCCAGAGAATACTTCATTGATGAAATGTCACAATGGCTCTTTGTTTCGACACACCCTTAGATTGTCATGAATAACATAAAGGTTAAAGTAAAATAATTCAGCCAGGTGCTGGTTAAGGTTCAAAACTCTGGAAAACAAATTAAAATCAAATGCTGGAATCCAAAACTAAAACAGAAATGCCAGATGAGCTCAACAAGTCAGGGAGAATAATAATGGAGAATAATAATAATAACAAGATGGAGAATAATAATAAATGGTTGCCTCTCTGACTGGAGGCCTGTGACTGGTGGAGTGTCGCAGAGTTCATTGTTACTTGTCATCTACCTCAATGATGATAACATGGTTAACTGGATCAGCAAATTTATGGATGACACCAATAATTGGGGGTGTAGTGAACAACAATACCTTGACCAGCCGGAAAAATGGGCAAAAAAATGGCAGATGGAACTTAATGCAGACAAGTGCGAGATGTTGAACTTCGGTAGGACCAACCAGGGTAGGTCTTACACAGTGAGTGGAAGGGCACTGAGGAGCGTGGTAGAACAACGGGACCTGAGAATACAGGTCCATCATTCATTGAAGGTGCCGTTGCAGGTAGATAGGGTCGTAAAGAAAACTTTTGTCAATTTGCCTTCATATATCAAATTATTGAGTAGAGCAGATGGGGTGCTTTGTAGAAGTTGTATAACATTTGTGAGGCCTAATTTGTTGCACTGTGTGCAGTTTCAGTCACCTACCTAAAAGAAAGATATAAAAAACATTTAAAGAGTAGAGAGAAAATTTACATGCATGTTGCCAGGACTGGAGGACCTGAGTTAAAGGGAAAGATTGAATACGTTGGGACTATTCCTTGGAACTTAGAAGACTGAGGGGAGATTTGCTAGAGGTTTACAAAATTATCGGGAATTTAGGTAAGGTAAGAGCAATCAGGCTTTTTCCACTGAGGATGGTTGGTACTACAACTAGAAGTCCAGGGTTAAGAGTGAAAGGTGAAAAGTTTGAGAGGAAAATGAGGGAAAACTTCTTCACTCAGAGGATTGTGAGAGAGTGGAATGAGCTGCCAGTGCAAGTGATACATGCGAGCTCGATTTCAACTTTTAATAGAAGTTTGAATAGGTACATGGATGGCAGAGGTATGGAGGGCAATGGTACAGGTGCAGGTCAATAGGACACGCAATTTAAGTGGTTTGACACAGACCAGATGGGCCATAAAGCCTGCTTCTGTGCTGTACTTTTCTATGACAATGACTTTTCATGACCCTATTTGGTTTTTCTCATTCCCTTCTTGAGTTCTTTATAATCCTCCAGGACTCTGTTTGATTCTAACTCCTGATACTTTACATACCTTTCCTTTCTCTTGTCTAAATTCATCACATCCCTTGTCATCCAGGATTCTCTTACCTTGCTATCTTTGCCCTTCCTTCTTACTGGAACATACCTGTCCTGTACTCTGTGCAGTTGGTCTTTAAACAACCTCCACATGTCAGATGTGGACTTGCCCAAAAATTGCTGTTCCCAATTAACCCTCCCTAGTTCCTGCCTAATGCTCTCATAATTTGTCCTGCTCCAGTTTAATACCAGAAGGTCCAAAATAAAAGGAAGAATGTAATTCTGAGGCTTTATAAGGTACTGGTCAGACCACACTTGGAGTATTGTGAGCAGTTTTGGTGAATCTGTGGAATTCAATGCCATAGACTGCTTTGAAGGCCAAAGCAGTCTATGGCATTATGGATATATTTTAAGCAGAGATAGATTGGTTCTTGATTAGTAAGGGCATCAAACGTTTCAGGAAGAAGGCAGGAGAATGGTCTTGAGGGAGATAATATATCAGCCATAATGGAATAGTGGAAGAGACCCAATGAGGCAAATGGCCTAATACTCCTATTTCTTATGGTCTTGTGGTCTTTTAACAATGAACAGAAAATTGAGACAGAAGTCCAATTAGTGATGGGAGCAGAGCACTTCGAAGAGATAACTCGCAGGTCAGCGAAGCTAGTATAAAAGGAGGGCTTCATGGGCATTCAGACATTCCAGAGGTCCAAACAGTGTTGAGAACAGAACACTGTGAATTAAATAAAAGTACAGAAGGGGCAAGCGAGGTGGTCATTGTTGGGAGTAGGCCAGCGGTGAAAGTAGGAGTGTCAGGCTTCGACGAGAAGAGGTTGAGTCCAAACGAACAGGTTAGAAGATTTGGTCTTGGTTGCCCATTGTACAGTTCAGGCAGGATGGCAGATATGACAGAGGAATGCTCCTCCTGTAGGATGTGGGAATTCATGGAACAGTCTCCCTGATGACTACATCTGCAGGAAGTGCAGTCAATTCCAGCTCATGAAAGACCACATTAAGGAGCTGGAGTTGGATGATCTTGAGATCACCGGGGAGGCAGAACAAATGATAGATACGACTTTTGTTCAGGTGGTTACATCCAGAGTGCAGAGTGCAGGGAGTTGTGAACACTGAGAGGGGTAAAGGGAGAAAGAATTTAGTGTAGGGTCCCCTGTGGCCATCCCTTCAGCCACAGGTATACCCCTTTGGATACTGTTGAGGGAAATGACCTATCTGGGCAAGGCAGCAGCAGCCAGACCAATAGCACTGTAGTCAGCCCTGAGCCACAGAACGGAAGGATGAAGTCAGGCAGAGCAACAGTTATAGGGGACTCAATAGTTGGGGGAACAGATAGGAGATTCTGCGGTAGCAAGAGACACCAGGATAATGTGTTGCCTCCTGCGTGCTAGGGTCCAGGATGACTCTAAGCAGTTGCAGAATATTCTTGAAGGGGAGGGTGAGCAGCCGGTGGCTGTGGTACATGTTGGTACCAATGACATAGGAGAGAGAGGGAGAGGTCCTGCACAGTAAGTTTGAGGAATTAGGAAGGAGGCTGAAGGACAGGACCCCCAAGGTGGTAATCTTCAGATTACTCCCGGTGCCATGAGTTAGTGAAGGTCAGAACAGGTCAGATGAATGAGTGGCTGAGGAGATGGTGCAGGGGGCAGGGTTTCAAGTTCTTAGATCATCGGAACCCTTTCTGAGGAAGGGGTGAGCTGTACAAGTGGGATGAGTTGCCCCTGGACTGGAGGGGAACCAATATCCTGTGAGGGAGGTTTGATAAAGCTATTGGGGAGGGTTTAAACTAGATTTGCAGGGATTGGGAAACAAAGTGAAGAGGCAGAGGATGGGGCAGTTGGCACACAAGTAGTAACAGCTTGTAGGGAGTTTATGTGGAAGGATAAGTAGATGATAGAGCAAAGAAGCACTCAGCCACATGTATGAGATGTGTCTATTTTAATGCAAGGAGTATCATGATCAAGATCAATGTACTTAGAGCGTGGATCAATATGTGGAACTATGATGTTGTGGCCATTACAGAGAGTTGGATAACTCGGGCAGGAATGGCTGCCGAGTGTGCTGGGCTTTAGATGTTTCAAAAAGGACAGGGAGGGAGACAAAAGAAATGCGGGAACAGCACTGCTAGTCAGGGGTAGTATCACAGCTGCAGAAAAGGAGGAAGTCATAGAAGGATTGTCTATTGAGTCATTGCGGGTGGAAGTTAGAAGCAAGAAGGGGCAATAACTCCACAGGGTGTTTTTATAGACCCCCCCAATAGTAACAGAGACATCCATGAAAAGAGAAGGAAGCAGATTATTAAATAGTGCAATAATAATAGGGTTGTTGTGATAGGCGATTTTAACTTTGCTAATATTGACTGGCATCTCCTTTGAGCAAGAGGCTTAGATGGGGTAGAATTTGTTAGGTGTGTTCAGGAAGGTTTTCTGATGCAATATGTAGACACGCCAACTAGAGGAGAGGTTGTACTTGATCTGGTATTGGAAAATGAATCTGGTCAGGTGTCAGGTCTCTTGGTGGGAAAGCATTTTGGATGTAATGATCACAACACTTTCTCCTTTACCGTAGCACTGGAGAAGGATAAGAGCAGCAAATTTGGGGAAACATTTAATTGGGCTAGAGAGAAATATGACACTATTAGGCAGAAACTTGGGAACATAAATTGGGAGCAGATGCTCTCAGGGAAATGCACGGTGGAAATGCACAGTAGAAATGTGGCAAATGTTTAGGGAACATTTTCATAGTATTCTGTATAGGTGTGTTCCACTGAGGCTGGGAAAGGATGGTAGGGTAAAAGAACCATGTTGTACAAAGGATGTCGAAAATTTAAGAAGAAAAGAAAAGTTTACAAAATGTTCAAGAAACAAGGTACTGTTAGAGCTCTAGAAAATGACAAGGGTACCAGGAAGGAGCTCAAGAATGAAATTAGAAGAGCTAGAAGGGGCCATTAGAAGGCCTTGGTGAGCAGGATTAAGGAAAACCCCAAAGCATTCTACAAGTACGTGAAGAACAAGAGGATGAACCATGAGAGAATAGGACCATTCAGCAGTGAGAGTGAAAACGTGTGTGGAGCAGGAGGAGGTAGTGGACGTATTTAGTGAATACTTTGCTTCAATATTCTCCAGTGAAAAGGACCTTGGCAATTGTGGGGATGACTTAAAGCGGACTGAAACACTTGAGTGTATTGACATTAAGAAAGAGGAATCTTTGAGGATGTAACAAAACACATTGAGGAAGGTAGAGCAGTAGATGTATGTCTATAGATTTCAGTAAGGAATTTGATAAGGTTCCCAATGCAAGGCTCATTCAGAAAGTAAGGAGACATGGGATCCAAGGAGACCTTGCTTTGTGGACCCTGAATTAGCTGGACTACAGAAGGCAAAGGGTAGTTGTAGATGGTTTGTTTTCTGCATGGAGGATGGTGACCAGTGATGTTCCGCAGGGATCTGTCCTGGGCCACCTCCTCTTTGTGATTTTTATAAATGACCTGGATGAGGAAGTAGAAGGGTGGGTTAGTAAGTTTGCTGATTATTCAAAAGTAAGGGGTGTTGTGGATAGTCTGGAGGGTTGTCAGAGACATCGATAAGATGCAAAACTGGGCTGAGAAGTGGCAGATGGAGTTCAACACAGATAAGCGTGAAGTGGTTAATTTTGGTAGGTCAAATTTGAAGACAGAATATAATATTAATGGTAAGACTATTGGCAGTATGGAGGATCAGTGAGATCTTGGGTTCCATGTCCATAGGTCACTCAAAGTTGCTGCGCAGGTCGACAGTGTTGATAAGAAAGTGTAAGGTGTGTTGGCCTTCATCAACCTTGGGATTGAATTCAAGAGCCATAAGGTAATGTTATAACTATATAAGACCTTAGTTAGATCCCACTTGGAATACCGTGTTCAGTTCTGGTCACCTCATTACAGGAAGGATGTGGATGTCATAGAGAAAATGCAGAAGAGATTTACATGGATGTTGCTTGGATTGGAGAGCATACCGTATGAGAATAGTTTGTGTGAACTTGGCCTTTTCTCCTTCGAGTGACGGAGGATGAGAGGTGACCTGATAGAGGTGTATAAGATGATGAGAGGCATTGATCGTGTGTGGATAGCCAGAGGCTTTTTCCCAGGGCTGAAATGGCTAACTCAAGGAGTCATAGTTTTAAGGTGCTTGGAAGCAAGCACAAGGGGGATGTCAGAGGTAAGTTTTTCACACAGAGTGTATTGGCTGCATGGAATGTACTGCCAGTGAAGGTGGTGGAGATGGATACAATAGGGTCTTTTAAGTACATGGAGCTTAGAAAAATAGAGGGCTATGTGCTAGGGAAATTTTAGTGTAGATTACATGGTGCACAACATTGTGGGTCAAAGGGCATGTAATGTGCTGTAGATTTTCTGTGTTCTCTGTTCTATGTGCTAAGTTGAGTGGACACAAGACCTGCAACTTCACCCAACAAAAGTGAATATTAACAAGTTGGGGCTGACTGGTACAAATCTTCATAGAAAGCAAAAACTCTGTGTCATTATAGTAGTACACAATATCAAGTTATGCGTAGAGATAGAACAAGTCTGTTTTACATCCATCTGCCTAAAATCAAAGGAAAGCCATGGCAAATTCAAGCAGTATGAAGATTATTGAGCTAAAGAGAAAGGTTAACATGCATATCATTTGAGTAAAGAAGGTGTTGATTTTAAACGAATCATATACACCGGTTGCCAAATGACCACTGAACCTGACATACAACAGAATATATTGAAGTAGAGAGAAAATCAATGGAAATGTTTCAGAATTGCATGAAACGTGAAATTTTAGTGATATTAATTAAACAGCAAAATGAATCTCGATGAACAATTTACCATTATTTTTATCTTGCCTGGGAAAGGTTAGTGTTGATGGAAACAAAGGGGAAATGTTGAAAATAGAAGTAAAGATCCCTCTGCTGATTGTCATCGGGAGGAGTCAAATTTGATAGGTCCTAACTGTGTATCAGAGCTCAGCTGAAATGAGAGCACATCAAAGCATGAAGGATCTGTTTAATCAGCTGTACCTAACAAGAATTCAGAAGCGTATCCTAATGAACCCGGAAGCATTCAATTCATGGAAACCAAGGCTTATTTGAAAAGGAATGCCATACCTTGATTATGAAAGTCTCACTATTAATTTAAAATATTACAGTTGTCATTTTCAATTTTGATGATCCAAGAGTTGTCAGCTACATGCTAAGAGAATTTAGACAACTCATTACTTTATGGCTAATCCAAGATATATAAGTTTGCTGATGACACCACAATTGTAGGCCGTATCTTGGGTAATGATGAGTCTGAGTACAGAGAGGAAGTGAAGAACCTGGTGGCATGGTGCAAAGACAATAACCTATCCCTCAACATCAGCAAGATGAAGGAATTGGTTCTTGACTTCAGAAGGAGTAGCGGACCGCACAACCCCATCTACATCGTTGGTGCGCAGGTGGAACAGGTCAAAAGCTTTAAGTTCCTTGGGGTGAATATCACAAATGATCTGACTTGGTCTAAACAAGCAGAGTCCACTGCCAAGAAGGCCCACCAGTGCCTTTACTTCCTGAGAAAGCTGAAGAAATTTGGCCTGTCCCCTAAAACCCTCACTAATTTTTATAGGTGCACCGTAGAAAGCATTCTTCTAGGGTGCATCCCAACCTGGTATGGAAGTTGTCCTGTCCAAGACCAGAAGAAGCTGCAGAAGATTGTGAATGTAGCCCAGCACATCACACAAACCAATCTTCCATCCTTGGACTCACTTTACACCGCACGCTGTCGGAGCAGTGCTGCCAGGATAATCAAGGACACGACCCACCCAGCCAACACACTTTTTGTCCCTCTTCCCTCCAGGAGAAGGTTCAGGAGCTTGAAGATTCATACGGCCAGATTTGGGAACAGCTTCCTTCCAACTGTGATAAGACTGCTGAACGGATCCTGACCCGGATCTGGGCCGTACCTTCCAAATATCTGGACCTGACTTGCATTACCTTACCTTCCCTTTTCTATTTTCTAATTATGATTTATAATTTAAATTTTTATTATATTTACTTTGATTTTTACTTCAGGGAGCGCGAAGCGCAGAATCAAATATCGCTGTGATGAGTGTACGCTCTAGTATCAATTGTTTGGTGACAATAAAGTAAGTAAAGTAAGTAAGTAAGAAAGATTTGGCAAGCTAATAAACTTAGTGCAGAAAAATACCAGCCAAGCTTTATTTGAGGAAGTTGATGTCTGCAACATGTTCAGCTCATGATTGAAATTCAGATCGACCTTTATTTTTTTCAATGCCTCACTTTTCATCTACAATAATGAACTCAATCATTGTGAATTGAATTAACTTTATTTCTTACATCCTTCATATACATGAGGAGTAAAAATCTTTATGTTACGTCTCAGTCTAAATGTGCAATGTACAATCATAGTACTTTATAATAATTTATAATAAATAGAACAGTCAATGCACTCAAACCAGTGTGAGTTAATCAGTCCGATGGCTGGTGGAAGAAGTTGTCCTAGAGCCTGTTGGTCCTGGCTTTCATGCTGCGGTATCGTTTCCCAGATGGTTGCAGCTGGAATAAATTGTGGTTGGTATGACTCAGGTCCCCAATGATCCTTGGGGCCCTTTTTATGCACCTGTCCTTGTAAATATCCTGAATCATGGGAAGTTCACAACTACAGATGTGCTGGGCTGTTCGCACCACTCTCTGCAGAGTCCTGTAATTAAGGGAGGTACAGTTCCCATACCAGGCAGTGAAGAAGCCAGTCAAGATGCTCTCAATTGTGCCCCTGTAGAAAGTTCTTAGGATTTGGGGGCCCGTACCAAACTTCCTCAACCATCTGAGGTGAAAGAGGCAGTTGTGCCTTGTTCACTACACAGCTGGTGTGTACAGACCGCATGAAGTCCTTGGTGATGTGGATGCAGAGGAACTTAAAGCTGTTTACCCTCTGAACCCCAGATCCATTGATGTCAATAGGGGTTAGCCTATCTCCATTTCTCCTGTAATCCACAACCAGCTCTTTTGTTTTTGTGACATTGAGGGAGAGGTTGTTTTCTTGACACCACTGTGTCAGAGAGATTACTTCTTCCATGTGGACCACCTTGTTATTGTTTGAGATATCCAAGATTCAAGATGGCGGCGCGACGCAGCTTGCAGCGGCCACTCCGGAGCTGATTATCTGTTATTTGTGAAGTGGGGTGCCGTGCACAATCATAATCGATTGAAAACAGACGTGGGAGCATGGAGGAACATCTGGAAATCTCCAGGAAGACCTTCTTCATTGCTGCTGAGGTCCGGGACTCTGCTGGGAAGAACAGGCCCCCAGTCCTTGGGGTTGCGTTGCCAATGGCCGTTGGCGGGGTCGTCTTAATACGCTCGGCAGACGATGGTGCTCGGAGAAGCTGTGCCAGAGGGGATGGTCGTCGGCTCGGAGGTTTGACGGACTCGGAGTCCGCTGCGGTCAAGTCGCTTTCAGTGTGTGCTGCGTCTGCGAGATTGGTTTCGACAGAGCTTTCATTGTCTGCGAGGCTGAGTCGGGCAGCGCCGTGGAAGTCCATAGCAGGGGTATTCCCTTCTGCCGCCGATGTGGGATGGCGAGTCTGTCGGGAACCTGAGGACTTGTGGAAACTGTGTGGTGATTTCTTTTGAACTTATAGTCCTTTAACATCTTTGGACTATTTTTACTGTACTCATGGTCTGTTTTTTTTTCATCAATTATGCTATTGTTTGCACTGTTGTAACTATATGTTGTAACTATTTGGTTTTGTGCAGGTCTTGTAGCTTTAGTTTTTGGTCTTGTTTTTGTCTGGTGGATTTGGAGCTCCTTTCCGGGGAACGCGCTAAGATGGCAGCGCGATATTAATACGCAGCAGCCTCTCTGGACTCTGGATTGGGGATTGCCAAATGTTATGTGGATTTTCTGGTGTAGTCTGTTTTGTCATATGCTTTTGTGATATAATTCTGGAGGAACGTTGTCTCATTTTTTAACTGCATTGCATTTGTGGTTTCTAAATGACAATAAACTGAATCTGAATCTGATTCTGAATAAGGCCAATCAACATAGTGCTGTCGGCAAATTTAGTTAGCAGATTAGAGCTGTGGGTGGTGACACAGTCATGGGTATACAGGGAGTATACAGGACTTAGTACATAGCCCTGAGTGACTCCTGGATTGAGAGTCAGAGGGATGGAGGTGAGGGAGCCACTTTTACCACCTACCAGCGATCTGACAGTAAGTCCAGGATCCAGCTGTACAAGGCAAGGTCAAGGTTGAGGTCTCTGAGCTTCTTGTTGAGCCTGGATGGAACTATGGTGTTGAATGCTGAACTGTAGTCCAAGAACAGCATTTTCTCATAAGCATCCTTTTTCTCTATATGTGTAAGGATGGTATGTAGAGCAGTGGCTATTGAGTCATCTGTTAATTGGTTGTGTCGGTAGGCGAATTGTAGTTGGTCCAGTTTGGGTGGTAGCAAGCTGCAAATGTAATCCATGACTAGCCTCTCAAAGCATTTGCTTATTATGGAGGTGAGTGCGACAGGACGCCAGTCATTCACGCATGTTACCTTGGTCTTTTCAGGTACAGGAATAATGGTGAATAATTTGAAGCAGGAGGGCACTCTACACTGGGACAGGGAGAAATTAAAAATGGATCCTGAATTTCCTCACTTGCCAAACCCAGTCGGTTCAGACTGACAACAACATCTCCTTCACAATCTCCATCAGCCCTAATGCACCACAAGGCCATGTGCTTAGCCTCCTGCAATATCTGCTTTGTGCTTATGACTGTGTGGCTAAGCACAGCTCCAATGGCAAGTTCAAGTTTGCTGATGATCCCATTGTCTTACTCAAAGGTACTGACAAATCAGCATATAGGAGGGAGATTGAAAATCTGGCTGATTGGTACCACAACAACAACCTCTCACTCATTGTCAGCAAGACCAAGGAGCTGATTATTGACAACAAGAGGAGGAAACCGGATGTCCATGAGCCAGTCCTCTTCAGAGGATCAGAGATGGAGAAGGTCAGCCACTTTGAATTCTTCATTTTGGAGGACCTGCCGTTGGCCCAAAGCTTAAGTGCAATTACGAATGAAGCATGGCAAGATTCGCCATGATATCTAAAACTTTGACAAACTCCTATCGCTGTGTGGAGGAGAGTATGTTGATTGGCTGCATCATGGCCTGGTATGGAAACACCAATTTTCTTGAATGGAAAGCCATACAAGAAGCAGAGGATGCAGCCCAGTCCATCGTGTGTAAAGCCCTCCCCACCATTGAGAGTAACTACACGGAGCATTGTTGCAGGAAATCAGCATAAGAACATAAGAAATAGGAGCCGGAGTGGGCCATCCAGCCCATCGAGCCTGCCCCGCCATTCAATAAAATCATGGCTAATCTGTCCATAAACTTAGCTCCATCTACCTGCCTTTTCCCCATAACCCGTAATTCCTCTACTATGTAAAAATCTATCTAACTGATCTTAAATACATTTAGTGAAGAAGCCTCAACTGCTTCCCTGGGCAGAGAATTCCACAAATTCACCACTCTCTGGGAAAATCGGTTTCTCCTTGTCTCCGTCCTAAACCTTCTCCCCTGAATCTTGAAGTAATGTCACCTAGTTCTACTCTTACCTATCAATGGAAAAAACTTACCTACTTCTATCTTATCGATCCATTTCAAAATTTTGTATGTTTCTATAAGATCTCCTCTCATTCTTCTGAATTCCAGAGAATATAGTCCCAGGCGACTCAATCTCTCCTCATAGCTTAACCCCTTCATCTCTGGAATCAACCTGGTGAACTGCCTCCAAAGCCAGTATATCCTTCCTCAAGTATGGAGACCAGAACTGCACACAGTACTCCAGGTACGGCCTCACCAGTACCCTGTATAGTTGCAGCATGTCCTCCCTGCTCTTGAATTCAATCCCTCTAGCAATGAAGGCCAACATTCTGTTTGCCTTCTTAATAACCTGTTGTACCTGCAAGCCAACTTTTTGTGATTCATGCACAAGTACTCCCAAGTCCCTCTGCACAACAGCATGCTGCAATCTTTCACCATTTAAATAATAATCTGCTCTTCTATTATTCCTTCCAAAGTGGATGATCTCACATTTACCAACATTGTCTTCCATTTACCAGACCTTAGCCCACTCACCTATCTATATCCCTCTGTGGACTCTCCACATCCTCTGTACAATTTACTTTTCCACTCAGTTTAGTGTCATCAGCAAATTTTGCTGTGCTACACTCATTCCCCTTTTCCAAACCATCAATGTAAATGATAAACAGCTGTGGGCCCAGCACCGACCCCTGCGGCACCCCACTCACCATTGACTGCCAACCAGAGAAACACCCATTTATACCAACTCTCTGCCTTCTATTGGTTAACCAATCCACTATCCATGCCAATACACTTCCTCTGACTCCATGCATCCGTATCTTATTTATAAGACTCTTGTGCGGCACCTTATTGAACGCCTTCTAGAAACCCAAGTATACGACATCCACCTGTTCCCCTCTATCCACTGCATCCATTACGTCCTCAAAGAACTCCAGTAAGTTTGTCAAACAGGACCTGCCCTTCTGCATCCCATCAGGACCAGGGGACTTATCTACCTTCAGGCCCTCTAGTTTGCTCATCACTATCAGTGATTTTATCGAGGTCCTCACCTCCCATTTCATTCATAACACCATCCTTTGGCATATTAGATGTGTCCTCCACCGTGAAGACTGACACAAAATAGTCATTCAATGCCTCAGCCATTTCCTTATCACCCAATATCAATTTCCCCCTATTGTCTTCCAAGGGACCTACATTGACTTTAGCCACCCTCTTCTGCTTTATATATTTATAAAAACATTTGCTATTTGTTTTTATAGTCTGTGCTAATTTACTTTCATACACTATCTTCCCTCTCCTTATTTCTTGTTTAGTTGTTCTTTATTGATTTTTAAAGTTTTCCCAATCCTCCAGTTTCCCACTACTCTTTGCGACTTTGTACACATGAGTTTTTAATTTGATACTATCTTTCATTTCCTTAGTTATCCAAGGCTGGCTCTCCCTACACTTACTGTCCTTACTTTTGACTGGAATATACTTTTGTTGGGCACTGAAAAAATCTCTTTGAAAATGTACCACTGTTCCTCAAATGTCCTACCAAATAGCGTGTGTTCCCAATCCACATTAGCCAACTCCTTCCTCATCCTGTTGCAGTCTCCCTTGTTCAAACATAACACGCTAGTTTTAGATCTAACTATTTCATCCTCCATCTGTATGCAAAATTCAATCATACTATGATCACTCTTTCCAAGAGGATCCCTGACTACAAGCTCGTTAATCTTACCTGTCTCATTGCACAGGACTAAATCTATGATAGCATTTTCCCTTGTAGGTTCACTAACATGCATCATCAGGAACTGGCACCACCCAGGTCATGCACTCTTCTCGCTGCTGCCATCAGGAAAAAGGTACAGAAGCCTCAGGAGTCACACCACTAAGTTCAGGAACAGTCATTATCCTTCAGTTGTGAGGCTCTTGAGTCAAAGGGGAAAACTTCATTCAACTTCACTCGCCCCATTGCTGAAACATTCCCACAACCTATGGACTCACTTTCAAGGACTTTTCATCTCATTTTCCAGATCTTTATTGCTTATTTATGTTTTAATATTACTTCTTTCTTTTTGTATTTGCGCGCTGATTGAACACCCAGGTTGCTGTGGTCTTTCATTGATTCTATTATGGTTAGTTTTCTATTATGGACTTATTGAGTATGCCTGCATGAAAGTAAATCTCAGGGTTTTATCTGGTGACATATGTTTACTTTGATAATAAATTTAGTTTAAATTTTGAAATTAGTCATAACCTCAATCACTCTGCAAATTCCTTATCCCTGGGGAGCTGTAAAATATGTAAAAGCTTTGCCTGTAGTAACATAGCAGTATAGCAGCTTGTGATTGGGTCTCTCTGGTATAGCATGTGATTGCTCAGTGGATGAAAACAACAACGAACTTAAGAACTTCCTAGCTGGTATTTCCATATGCGTATTGTATGAATTTAAGTATACGAGTGTGTCTGTTAGAGTATTCTGAAGTTATGTGAATATATCAGATATTAATCCCAGAAAGAACCAGTCTTCAGTTCTTATTGTAAATTGCAAGCAGCAAATTGAAGTTAAATGTACAGTCTGCTCCACATACTGGGCTAAGAAATTGTATATGCATCAGCCAAAACAGTATGTGGTAATCAGCTGAATGGTATGTGATAATTCCCCTGCTTCAACTATGAGATAAAGGAATTTGCACAATAGTAAATATAAATAAGTTCAGGGAAGTGTCCCAACCAAGGTATTTGAACATTCAGTGGTGTCTCCCACTGTAGATATGTAATTCAAAGGAAGAATTGTCAACCAAAAATATTTAAGAAAACCATGTCATTGCGACTATTGAAACTGTATTAAATCACCTATTGAATCACTTTTGATTTAGGGGTATAAAAATGTGATGTACTTTTGGGTTCGTGACCTCTACCATGAGTTACTCCACAATGATGCCTGATTGTGATGAATAAAGACTTCTATATCAATAGCTTCCAGTGCCTCTCTGGTGACTTTGATCAGTCACATTAGAGTCCATCATATGAAAACAGCTCTGACTGTATCTAGGGAGGACCAGCTGATTTCAGTGAAAGGTTCTTCATAATTTAAGGCTATCCAGAAACCTATCATGCATTTACCCATTTTACTAGCTATCTACTGGTGACAGCAGGAATTTTGTTGCAAGGAATTATGATTGTGAGTTTATGAGAATGGCTTCTGATAGACAATGGGTGAAGAAATTTTAAAAGCTGCTGAACTCCCTTCTGTATTACTATGGATCTGAAAGATCTTGAGATCACTTTATGTTGTCCAATAAGAATGAAAAGGTTGGGGAGAAAAGCTGGGTAAGTGAGTTCAAGGAGCTTGAACAGCCTGGAAATAGCACTCCTGCTCATTCTTGGTACAGAAGAAGTACAAGAAAAGCTGTCTTTAGAGATTACTTTGGTCTCTTTTTGGATCTTCCTGCCATGGTTCTGAACTGTTGATGTCTTTGATAAAGTGTGCATGAGTTTCCATTTATGGTACTCACTGTAGATGAGTCTAGAGCCTCAAAGCCACTCAGATGAGGTACAGACCTTTCTACTGAGTTAAAACAACACACACAAAATGCTGGTGGAACACAGCAGGTCAGGCAGCATCTATAGGGAGAAGCACTGTCGACGTTTTGGGCCAAGACCCTTCGTCAGGACTAACTGAAGGGAAAGATACTAAGAGATTTGAAAGTAGTGGGGGGGAGGGGGAAATGCAAAATGATAGGAGAAGACCGGAGGGGGTGGGATGAAGCTAAGAGCTGGAAAGCTGATTGGCGAAAGTGATACAGAGCTGGAGAAGGGAAAGGATCATGGGACGGGAGGCCTCAGGAGAAATAAAGGGGGAGGGGGGAGCACCAGAGGGAGATGGAAAACAGGCAGAGTGATGGGCAGAGAGAGAGAAAAAAAACAAACAACTAAATATGTCAGGGATGGGGTAAGAAGGGGAGGAGGGGCATTAACGGAAGTTAGAGAAGTCAATGTTCATGCCATCAGGTTGGAGGCTACCCAGCCGGTATATAAGGTGTTGTTCCTCCAACCTGAGTGTGGCTTCATCTTGATAGTAGAGGAGGCCATGGATATACATATCAGAATGGGAATGGGACATAGAATTAAAATGTGTGGCCACTGGGAGATCCTGCTTTCTCTGGTGGACCGAGCATAGGTGTTCAGCGAAACCCGACACAAAATTGGTCCCAACACAGACCCCTATGAAACACCACTAAGGTCTAGAAGACAACCAGAAAAGCCTTTTTTTCCACTCTTTGCCTCCTGCTAATCAACCACAGTTTTATCCATGCTAGAATCTTTCCTGTAATTCCATGGGCTAGTAGCTTGTTAAGCAGCCTCATGAGTGGCACCTTGTTAAAGACCTTTTGAAAATCCAAGCACGCAACATCAACCAATTCTCTTTTGTCCATCCTGCTTGTTATTTCTTCAAAGAATTCCAAAGGATTTGTCAGACAGGATTTTCCCTTGAGGAAACCATGCTGACTATGGCCCATTTAATCATGTGCCTCCAAGTACCCTGAGACCTCATCCTTAATATCTGAGTCCAAAATCTTCCCAACCACTGACATCAGACTAACTAGCCTATAGTTTCCTTTTTCTGCTTCTGTGCATTCTTGAAGAGTGCAGTGACATTTGCAATTTTCCAGTCTGCTAAACCACTCCAGAATCTAGTGATTCTCGAAGTATCATTACTAATGTCTCCATGATCTCTTCAGACACCTCTTTTGGAACTCTGGGGTGTAAACCATCTGGTCTGGGTGACTTACCTACCTTCAGACCTTTCAGTTTCCCAAGAACCTTCTCCCTAGTTATGGTAACTGCACACTTAATATCCCCTGACACCTGGAACTTCCACCATACTGTTAGTGTCTTTCACAGTGAACACTAATGCACAGTACTTATTCAGTCCATCTGCAATTTCAATGTCCCTCATTACTACCTTTCCAGCATAATTTCCCAGTGGTCTGATATTCGCTCTTGCCTCTTTTGCACTTTATATATCTGAAGAAACTTTTGATATCCTCTCTAATATTGTTTGCTAGCTTACTTTTGTATTCCATCTTTACTTTCTTACTGACTTTTTAGTTCCTTTCTGTTGGTTTTTAAAAGCTTCCCAATCCTCTAAAGTCCCACTAATTTATCCTCTATTATATGCCCCTCTTTGGCTTTGACTTCTCTTGGTAGCCATGGTTGTGTCATCTTGCCTTTAGAATACTTCTTCCTCTTTGGGATGTATATTTCGTGTGCCTTCCAAATTGCTTCCAGAAATTCTGGCCATTGCTGCTCTGCCATCATCCCCGTCAGTGTTCTTTTCCAATCAATTCTGGCCATCTCCTCTCTCATGCCTCTGTAATTCACTTTGCTCCACTGTAATACTGATACATCTGACTTTAGCTTCTCCTTCTCAAATTTCAGGGTGAATTTGATCATATTATGATGACTCTCCCCTAAGGGTTATTTTACCTTAAACTCTCCAATCATTTCTGGATAATGGCACAAACCCCAATCCAGAATAGTTGATCCTCTCATGGGCTCAACCATGAGCAGCGCTAGAAAGCCATTTGATAGGCCCTCCTGGAATCCAGCACCAATATGACTTTCCTAATCTACCTGCATATTGAAATCCCCCATGACTATTGTAACATTGCCCTTTTGGCATGCACTTTCAACCTCCCATCCCAATTTATAAACCACATCCTTACTACTGTTTGGGGGTCTGTTTGCAATTCCCGTCAAGGTCTTTAAATCTTGGAGTTCCTTAGCACCATCCACAATGATTCAACTCCGACTGACCTTACATGACCTCTTTCTAATGATTTGATTCATTTTTTACCAACAGAGCAATGCTGCTCCCTTGTACTAAGTAATAGTGTGTAATTGTTAATTGCCACAATTGTTAAACGTCAAATTCAATCAGGGGTCAAGGTGCAAACATACACAGCACATTCAAAGTAGCAAGCACACACACAGTCACGCAAAAAGCATACACATGTATGCACAGCCCAAGTCCCTGAGCAACGTGTCCCTCAAATTGATGGTGGGGTGTCAGGCATATGCAGACAAACATAGACATGCCGTCCAGCCTTTCATTCCACCGGAGAGCACTGGAGGGCAGCACTGTTGGGAGAGGACTGCCACCAACTGGGCATGGATGCCACGCTATGCCTCCTCAAGCATCGCCTCTTCTGGATTGTAGCAGCAGGCAAGGCCACGGCTTGAGGCCTGGTCCTCGCTACAGACGAGGCCATGCAACTGCTCCATTATCTATTGTACCATCAAACAAGGGAATTAGTCCATTATCAATGTTGAACAGAGTCTTGCGTCGAGAAATGTCCAAGACAATCACCCAGAGTTACACTGCATGCCGCCTTTGTGCACCAAATCCAATGTCTTTGATGCCTTCCTGAAGCAGGCAGCAACATAGACTGCACCCAGTCCACACCTCTGCCAACAACCTGCTCACTGATAGGGTATACCTGAAATGTCTGAAATTCTTGGAGCCCAACATTATCTTACACTCATAAAAAAGACATTTAACAAATTGTCCAAATTATGAATTGCCAAGTTCTGGGGCTCTGTAGAGGAAGATGTGAAATATTTTACTGGATCACAAACAAGAGAAAAGCTGCAGATGCTGGAAATTCAAGCAACACACACAAAATGCTGGAGGAACTCAGCAGGCCAGGCAGTATCTATGGAAAAGAGTACAGTTGACGTTTCGGGCTGAGACCCTTCAGCAGGACTGGAGAAAAAAAATGAAGAATCGGGTGGGGGGTGGGAGGAAGAAACACAAGGTGATAGGTGATAGGAGAGTGGGTGAAGAAAAGAGCTGGGAAGTTGATTCCTGAAAGAGATACTGTGGGAGGCGAGGGAGGAGATTCCTGAGCCTCTGGTGATGATCTTTGAATCATCAAGGGGGATGGGAGAGGTTCCAGCGGATTGGAGGGTTGCAGATATTGTTCCTTTATTCAAGAAAGGGAGTAGAGATAGCCCAGGAAATTATAGACCAGTGAGCCTTACTTCAGTGGTCGGTAAGTTGATGGGGAAGATCCTGAGAGGCAGGAGTTATGAACATTTGGAGAGGTATAATATGATTACGAATAGTCAGCATGGCTTTGTCAAGGGCAGATCATGCCTTACGAGCCCGATTGAATTTTTTGAGGATGTGACTAAAGACATTGATGAAGGAAGAGTAGTAGATGTAGTGTATATGGATTTCAGCAAGGCATTTGATAAGGTACCCCATGCAAGGCTTATTAAGAAAGTAAGGAGGCATTGTATCCGAGGGGACATTGCTTTGTAGATCCAGAACTGGCTTTCCCACAGAAGGCAAAGTGTGGTTGTAGATGGGTGATATTCTGCATGGAGGTCGGTGACTAGTGGTGTGCCTCAGGGATCTGTTCTGGGACCCTTACTCTTCGTGATTTTTATAAATGACCTGGATGAGGAAATGGAGGGATAGGTTAGTAAATTTGCTGATGACACAAAGGTTGGAGGTGTTGTGGATAGTGTGGAGGACTGTCAGAGGTTACAGCGGGACATTGATAGGATGCAAAACTGGGCTGAGAAGTGGCAGATGGTATTCAACCCAGATAAGTATGAAGTGGTTCATTTTGGTAGGTCAAATATGATGGCAGAATATAGTGTTAATAGTAAGACTCCTGGCAGTGTGTAAGATCAGAGGGATCTTGGGGTCCGAGTCCACAGGACGCTTAAAGCAGTTGCGCAAGCTAACTCTGTGGTTAAGAAGGCACACGGTGCATTGGCCTTCATCAATCGTGGAATTGAATTTGGGAGTCGAAAGGTAATGTTGCAGCTATATAGGACCCTGGTCAGACCCCACTTGGAGTACTGTGCTCAGTTCTGGTTGCCTCACTACAGGAAGGATGTGGAAGCCATATAAAGGGTGCAGAGGAGATTTACAAGGATGTTGCCTGGATTGGGGAGCACGCCTTACGAAAACAGGTTGAGTGAACTCGGTCTTTTCTCCTTGGAGAGAAGGAGGATGAGAGGTGACCTGACAGAGGTGTATAAGATCATGAGAGACGTTTTTCCAGGGCTGAAATGGTTGCCACAAGAGGACACAGGTTTAAGGTGCTGTGGAGAAGGTACAGAGGAGATGACAGGGGTAAATTTTTTACTCAGAGAGGGATGAATGCGTGGAATGGGCTGCCGACAACAGTGGTGGAGGCAGATATAATAGGGTCTTTTAAGAAAATTTTAAATAGGAACATGGAGCTTAGATAAATAGAGGGCTACGGGGAAGTCTAGTAATTTCTAAGGTAGGGTCATGTTCAGCACAACTTTATGGGCCAAAGGTCCTTTATTGTGCTATAGGTTTTCTATGCTTCTATTCTATGTTTCTAGATACATGGCTGGAGAAGGGGGATTCTATTAGGAGAGGGCAGATGCCCATGGGAGAAAAAAAGGGGAGGAGCACTACTAGAGGAAGATGATGGGTAGGCAAGGAGATAAGGTGAGAGAAGGAAAATGGGATGGGGAATAGAGAGTGGGGGGCATTACCAGAAGTTTGAGTAATTGATGACCATGCAATCAGGTTGGAGGCTAGCCAGATGGAATATGAGGTGTTGCTTTTCCGACCTGAGTGTGGCCTTGTCATGACAGTAAGGGTGGCCATGGATAGTCATAACGGAATGGGAATGGGAAGCATTGGACAGAATATATGAACCCATTAGACTCACACGTGTTTGCCTCACCTGGAAGGAAAGATGGGGGTGAGTGAAAGATGTGCTTGGTGGTTTAGTCATCATTGGAGATGGCAGAGATTACGGAAAATCTTGTGTTGATATACTGGATATACACTTGAGCATACATGTCTTTATGAAATCAATGACAATGGTGGCTTATTCATTAAGTCCACTGATGAATCCTTGAATATGGATCAGTCCACTGACTTGAAGTAAATCCAAATTAATTCCTCTGCCTCTGCTGTCCAATTCTTCATAGTCCTCCTCATCAGTGTTCCACTCTTCAGTCTCTGTCTACACTGAAAAAGTGCAGTCAATTGGTTGCATATGTGGGCAAACACTCTTGATATAGCAATGGTCAAGTGTGTTAGGTCCTATATCATTGCAGGCGATGTGTTGACAGTAGTTGGGGAGAAACCTCAAGGCGACAAATGTCAGAGTATATCGCTTTGTTCTTGTTGATTGCAACACCTAGTTTCTTTAGTACTGACTTGATGTCTGCCTCAGGTGACTGGTTGGAATTTTATTGAGCCTCTCTAAGGATTGCAGAGGCTCACAGGCTTTGTAAATACATGCTGTTGTTGTTGTTGTTGAGTATTCCTGTTGTTAAATCATAACAGTAGTGTAGTTGTCCAGAAGGTTTTTGTGAATTGATAGGCCTTTCTTCAGTGAAAATACCACTGCTGCCCAGTTTGGGACCCGGCCAGATTCGATCTCAGGACCACCCACCTCGAAGTCCAGTGTTGATGTCACTGTACCACTGGTTGGCCCTTTTAAGTACATACTGTAGCTACAATGCTCTAGGCCCTAGAACAGGCCCACTTGAAAATAACAGAGTTAGATAATATGGTGAAATATATCAGGTGAAAAAAATATTTCATCACATCAGTTTCAGACCAAGGTAATGAAAGAATTTATAATTGTTGTAATGAAACAAGTGATAACTGAATGAAAAACGTAGTTTTCAGAGAACCAGTTGTAAGAAATGTCTACAGGACCTTCAAAATATATTTCTCATACTGCACTGGAGTGAAAGATTGTGAGTGTTTTGAGAAGTCTGGAGCAATGCCATGTTTATCCCTGCTAAAGTCATATTCATGTCCATTTTCCACAGTTCTGTTGCTTGCGGTCTTTTATTGTCATAAAGTCTTGTATTACCAAGGAATGTTCAGCAAGATTTTTGAAGACAGAATATAATACAAATGGTAAGACTCTTGGCAGTGTGGAGGACACTCAAAGCTGCTGCACAGGTTGACAGTGTTGTTAGAATGCATATAGTGTGTTGGCATTCATCAACCATTGAGTTCAAGAACTGTGACCTTGGTCAGACCCCACTTGGAGTACTGTGTTCAGTTCTGGTCACCTCACTACAGAAAGGATGTGGATACTATAGAGAGAATGCAGAGGAGATTTACAAGGATGTTGCCTGGATTGGAGGGTGTACCTTATGAGGATAGGTTGAGTGTACTTGGCCTTTTCTCCTTGGGGTGATGGGGGATGAGAGGTGACCTGAAAGAGGTGAATAACATGATGAGGGGCATTGATTGTGTGGATAGCTAGAGGATTTTTCCCAGAGCTGAAATAGCTATCATGAGGCGGCATAGTTTTAAGGTGCTTGGAAATAAGTACTGAGGGAATGTTGGGGGTAAGTCTTTCACACAGAGAGTGGTGGGTGCATGGAATACTCTTCCGGAGGTGGTGGTGGAAGTGGATACAATAGGGTCTTTTAAGAGCCTCTTAGATAGTTACATGGAGCATAGAAAAATAGAGGGTTATGCAATAGGAAAATACTGGGCGGTCTCCAGAGTAGGTTACATGGTCGGCACAACATTGTGGGCCGAAGGGCCTGTAAGCTGCTGTAAATTTCTATGTTCTATGTTCTTTAAGACTAAAAGCAAATAATTGTTGCTGACAGTGTGAAACTTCCAGTTTTTATATCGCCATCATGGACATGATCGCTAAAGACTTGAGGCAGGATTATTTATATCTTCTGTACTTATTAACCAACTATTTTGCTTTTATCTAAGGACGTTAACTTTGTCGAAGATTACTAATTATGAGAACATACTAAGTAAGCATGGGTTGTTTTCTTTGGAACTCTTGTTTCCCATCCTTCCAGTCTGCAACCTACAAAGGAGTCTGAATGGAGATTTAATTGAGGTATATAAAATTACCAGAAACCTAGACTAGCTAACAGGAAGGGAATTTTTTTTCCCTCTAGTGGACCTCAATAACCATGAAGTAAATTTAAGTAAATTGGTTGGGGAATTAGAGGAACTCTGAAGATATTTTTTCACTTAAGGAATATGGAGGTGGGGTAATACGTGTACTGTGGTGGAGGTGCTCAGCAGGTTAGGCAGCATCTATAGACGGGAATAAACAGTCGATGTTTCAGGCCGAGACCTGAAATGTCGACTGTTTATTCCTATCCATCGATGATGTCTGACCTGCTGAGCTCCTTTAACATATTGTGCATATTACAGTGTTCTAAATTTCCAACATTTGCAGTACCTTGTGCATATGGAGCTGGGGAATCTTCACGGGCAAAGCAAGAACGAAACTTATACTTTCAATTGAATGGCATCTTAGCCACAATGTAAAGGCAGTGATCTGGCCTCACACATAAATATTGACTCAGCTTAATTGCCCATTTTCTGAGAGGAACCAAGGGTAAATGAAATAAATGAAACATTAAAAAATTAACTATTAATGACCTTGCAGGGGGAAACTGCAGTTACCAGGTCTCTGGCACTTAGTCTAGCTCTGGAGCTCAGAAGGGAAGGGGAGAAGAAGAGAGTGGTGGTGATAGTGGATTCAATAGTTCGCAAAATAGACAGGAGATTTTGTGGATATGAAAGACTCTCAATGGTTTATTACCTCCCAGTTGCCAGAATCAGGGATGTCTCAGATCAGGCTCACAGCATTCTTACAGGAGAGGCTGAAACACCAGAAATTGGTGTACATAATGGTGCTAATGACATACGTAAGAAATGGGATGAGGGCCTGAAGAGAAAATATAGGGAGTTAGTTAGGAAGCTGAAAACCAAGATGTCAAGGGTGGTATTTGTGTCTGTGGACAAGTATGTATGTATATATATAAATAATCAAAGCACTGACACAGCAGATGGCTTTAATAAGCGTCAACACAGGTGAATCTGCAGATGCTGGAAATAAATAAAAACACAAAATGCTGGCAGAACTCAGCAGGCCAGACAGCATCTATGGGAGGAGGTAGTGACAACGTTTCGGGCCGAAACCCTTCATCAGGAGGGTTTAACCTAGGCTTAAGCACACATCCTTAAGTTTCAGTCTATTGATTTTGGTGGACAAATGATTTGAATTCACTATCAAAAACTGTAAATGCTGGAAACTTGATGCCAAGTAAGAAAGTGTTAGAAACACTCAGCCCCCCGGTAGGTAATATCTGTTAAATAAAGAAACAGTGGCTTCTGTTTCTTTGAACACAGGTATTCACCACTGCACTAATTGTTTTGATCATTTTTTGTTTTAAGTAATTATTGCCCATATTTAGTTTTTACTTTATAGATCCTAGCATTATTCTGTTGCCTCAATGTATTCTAGAATTTTTTTAAAAAATTCTCTCTTGTTTCTAGCAGCGTAGGTAAGCTGAAGAAAGTGTTAGTCAAAATGAATATAATTGCTTCAGTCTGAAACATTAAATCATTTTCTCATTTGTAGACACTGCCTGACCTACTGAGCATTTGTAACATTTTCTATATTTATTTCTATATAATCTGTATTTCTGTTGTCTGCAAAATCACGAAATCACATAACCATAGGAATGAACATGTGGTGGACATTTGATCTATAGTGTTAAAGCTGATTAAAAACTGATCTATTTTGGTGACTCCCATTCACTGGTTTCATCACTTTGCAGATTATGGCATTTCAGGGTTCGCAAGGTTAATTTTAAATATGATAAGAATTTTGACTTTCATCAACTTTTAAACAGTGGACCTGGAGACAATAATCTCCACTTGACCTATCTACATTTACAATGAATGTGGTTTGTACTATCACCAGCTGTACGTGGGCCCAAATAACACCATAATTTCTTAATGTGTGATGTTTGGCATTTACTTGAGTTGTTAGTGTACGATACCTTAATGAAACAGCTGAAAGTGGAATCTCTGATACCCCCTGAATTACGAATTTATTCCTTGTGATTAATCTGCCCGTAATTTAGTGACTAACCGACTTGTTCTTCCTGATGCCAGTGTCTTCACATTTGCTGGCCATTATTAGCCATGTCTCCAGTTCATTATGACCTTATCCTCAGCCTTCGAATTGTGTGTGTGTGTCAAGTCCTCAGACTTTCAGAACACAAGAAGACTTCCCTTGTGGCTTTTTCACAGTACTCCAAGAACAATTTAAATAACCCATACACCTTTAATTACATTAGACAAATTGCCGGTCATAACACACATTGTGAAGTACATTTGGCCAGAACATACAACCATCCTCCTCCCTCCCAGCTAATGACAACTTTAATTGATGATATTTTTTCCCTACAAACTTGTAAGTTTTATGGACAACCAGAATATAGAACACTTATCTCTTAAATGTCAGAATCAGAATCACGTTTAACATCAACAGCATATGTTGTGAAATTTGTTGTTAAGTGGCAGCAGTACATTGCAATGCATAGTAATAAAAAACTAAATTACAGTAAGTTTATATATATTTAAAAAGTTAAATTAAATAGATAGTGCAAAAAGAGAAAATTAAGTAGTAAGGTAGTGTTCATGGATTCAATGTCCATTCAGAAATCTGACGGCAGAGAGGAAGAATCTATTCCTGAATCATTGAGTATGTGCCTTCAGGTTCTTGTACCACCTCCCTGATGGTAGCAATAATAAGAGGACATGCCCTGGGCAATGGGAGTCCTTAATGATGGATGCTGCCTTTTTAAGGCATCACTCCTTGAAGATGTCCTGAGCGCGAGGGAGACTACTGTCCATGATGGTGTCACATGCTTTCTAATTCAGGCAGCATCCTGGTAAATCTTCTCTGCATTACTCTAAGGCTTTCACATCCTTCCTATAATGAGGTGACAAGAAATGAACACAAGTGTGGACTAACCAGAGTTTTAGCATGAATGAATAAACAGTTAATATTTTGGGCCAACACCCTCCTTCAGGACTGGAAAGGGAGGAGTAAGGCACCAGAATAAAAAAGGTGGAGGGAGGGGAAGGAGGGCTAGTCAGAAGGTGATGGATGAAGCCAGTTGGGTGGGAAAGATAAACTAGAGAAGTAGGAATCTGACAGGAAAGGAGAGTGGATCATGGGAGAAAGGGAAGAAGGAGGTAATATATTAGAGTGAGGAACAGAAGACTAGGGAAGGGGCAGAGAAAATAAAAATTACCAGTAGGAGAAATTAACGTTCAGGCCATCAGGCTGGGGGCTACACAGATGGAATATGAGGTGCTGCTATTCCACCCAGAGTGGCCTCATCATAACAAAAGAGGAAGCCACAGACCAACATGTTGAAACAGGAATGGGGATAGGAATTAAAATGGTTGGCCACCAGCAAATTCCACTTTTGACAAAGCAGACCCATATTTACGTCAGCTCTCACCAATGTGTGCATGTCCACAGCGGGAGCACCAGTTTCCAAAAATAACCCCAAAAGATTCATAGGTGAAGTACCGCCTCATCTGAAGGACTATTTGAGCCTTAAATGGATGTAAAGGAGGGGGTGAACTGAATGGAGGTAAGGGCATTCTTTTCCAGTCCTGAAGAAGGGTCTCGGCTCAAAAAGTCAACTGTTTATTAATTTTCATAGATGCCACCTGACCTGCTGAGTTGCTCCAGTATTTTGTGGGTGTTGCAGCATCCACCATCTGCAGAATCACTTGTGTTTATGATTAATCCTGTATTCTGCCCTTTAAGTTCCAAAGAGAATCACTTCATGCTTTTTCCACACTGAATTCCATCTGCCACTTCTCAGCTTAGCTGTGTATCCTATCAATGTTCTTTCACAAATCTGAAACCCTGTCCCTTACACCACTTCTTCAGCCTCACATTCATCTGACAAGTCATCCTATTCTTACACTCATTGGCATCCAGAAATCAAGTGGACACCAGGTAGGATAGCAACAAGAACTGGACCACTGACGTACATGACATATATTGGAGTTCGGACATGGAGATGTCATGTGGATCAGATACTGGATGCACAACCAAAGAAAACACCTGAGTTGATTTGCATCAAGGAGACAGACACATTACAGCCACCAGATCTACCTCTCAGTATGGTCATGTCACCGACAGCAATGTGACAAAGGAAATAGAGAAGGTTATCTTCGGCAAGACACCTGCCAAACCTGATGCCACTCCACAGGTCCAGAGGCGCTATCCTGAAAGAAACAGAGCACCACCCAAAAAAATGAACCTTTAGAACTGTGAAGTTATTTATGGACTGTAATTGTGAAAGCATGTTAATTTGGATTTATGGGTTTATGAAAGGGAAATTGAATGTTTTGTGCATATACAGTTTTATGTTGCATTAATCTGAAGCGGAAGGACGTATTATGTGTGGATCTATTTCTTTTAGAGCAAAGAACCCCCCCCCCCAGCACTACATATTGATCTGCTGTCTGTGCAGGCACTGTTGTCTACGCATGCACATTGTTCTCTCTCTTTCATTGCAAAGTGAATACACTGATTAAATAAAAACACAAAATGCTGGCAGAACTCAGCAGGCCAGCCAGCATCTATGGGAGGAGGTAGTGACAACATTTCGGGCCGAAGCCCTTCATCAGGTTCTGGCCAAATGTACTTCACAATGTGTGTTATGACTGGCAATTTGTCTAATGTAATTAAAGGTGTATGGGTTATTTAAATTGTTCTTGGAGTACTGTGAAAAAGCCACAAGGGAAGTCTTCTTGTGTTCTGAAAGTCTGAGGACTTGACACACACACACACAATTCGAAGGCTGAGGATAAGGTCATAATGAACTGGAGACATGGCTAATAATGGCCAGCAAATGTGAAGACACTGGCATCAGGAAGAACAAGTCGGTTAGTCACTAAATTATGGGCAGATTAATCACAAGGAATAAATTCGTAATCAGGGGGTATCAGAGATTCCACTTTCAGCTGTTTCATTAAGGTATCGTACACTATCAACTCAAGTAAATGCCAAACCTCTGACTATCCACACTACCCACATCATCTTATACATCTCTATCAGGTCACCTCTCATCCTCCATCGATCCAAGGGAAAAAGGCTGAATTCACTCAACCTATTCTCATAAGGCATGCTCCCCAATGCAGGCAACATCTCTTCTGCACCCTTTCTATGGTTTCCACATCCTTCCTATTGTGAGGTGACCAGAACTGAGCACAGTACTCTAAGTAGGGTCTGACCAGGCTCCTAAACCCAATCCCACGATTGATGAAAGTCAGTCCACTGTATGCTTTCTTAACCACAGAGACAACCTACGCATCAGCTTTGAGTGTCCTATGGACTCTGACCCCAGTTCCCTCTGATCCTCCACACTGCCAAGAGTCTTACCATTAATACTATATTCTGCCATCATATTTGACCTACCAAAATGAACCACTTCACACTTATCTGGGTTGAACTCCATCTGCCACCAGTAAATTTACTAACCCATCCCTCCCCTTCCTCATCCATGTCATTTATAAAACTCACAGAGCGTAAGGGTCTCAGAACAGATCCCTGAGGCGCACCACTGGTCACCTCCATGCAGAATATCACCCGTCTACAACCACTCTTTGCCTTCTGTGGGAAAGCCAGTTCTGGATCCACAAAGCAATGTCCCCTCGGATACAATGCCACCTTACTTTCTCAATAAGCCTTGCATGGGGTACCTTGTCAAATGCCTTTTGGCCTCTATCTTCCTCTGCTCAGTAGTTTTTGGTCTTTTTGTAGTTGTGTTATTTGAGTTTCTTGCTTTGTGGCTGCCTATAAGCAGGCAAATCTCAAGGTTGCATAACTAATACATTGTTTGATAATAAATGTGTTTTGAATCTTCACTAAAGCAGAAAATTGCATGCACGATTGTCTATGATATAGGCGATGGTCCTTATTGCATATCCAAATAAAAGTCTGATGCTATTTAATCACTTGCTTTAAAATATATTAATGAGTCTACTTTGCAACATTCTGGCACTATCCGCAGTTATGTTCAAAGATTCAAATTCCGTTTATTATTAAGGTAAGTATGCAGTATACAAATTTGAGGTTCGGCCACTCCACAGACAGCCATAAAACAAAGAGAACTGTGGAAGCCGTTCAAAGAAAAGAACGTCAAAAATTGTTCAGGCACCAACCTGCAACAGCATCAAAGGAGAGAGAGAGATCATTTGAATGCAAGGACCTTCCCTGGGAAGCAGTGCGTGAGAAGGGGAGAGAGGTCATCACACACAGGCACCTACCTCATGCAGTAGCAAGCGAAAGGCTGGTAGACAGTACTGAGCACTCGTTCGCTTCAGTGATATCAATCTTTCTTAGCACTTTAATGGGAATCGGCATTAAAATGTTTGACCTCCTTCTGTCACAAGCAGGACCTCCCAGTGGCCAAACATTTTAATTCTGATTCCCATTCCTGTCCTGACATGTCAGTCCATGGCCTCCTCTTGTGCTGAGCTGTGCTTTATTGTAGGTTTCCAGCATCTGCAGTTGTTCTGTTTTAATTCATTTACTGTAATATTCTGACTGATTACATCTGCACCAAAATGAGGCCACCCTCAGGTCGGTGGTACAACACTTCATATTCCTTCGAGTTACTCTCCAAATTGATGGCATGAATATCGACTTTTGCTGTTAAACAAATCCCCACCACCCTCTATTCCCCACTCTGACCTTTTACTTCTGCTTGCCTGCTTATTACTTCCTCCCCAGGATCCCCTCCTCTTTCCCTTTCACCTATGGTCCACTCTCCTCTGCTATCAGATTCTTTCTTCACCACCCCTTGACCTTTCCCACCCACCTATCACCTTCCAGCTAGCCTCTTTTCTCTCCCCCGCCTTTTTATTCTGGTATCATTCCCCCTTCCTTTTCAGTCCTTAAAGAGAGTCTCAGCCTGAAATGGTTACTGTTCATTCTTTTCCTTAGGTGCTGCCTGACGTGCTGAGTTCCTCCAGCATCGTTGTGTCTGTTGCTTTGGCTTCCGGCATTTGCAGGCTTTTTTGTGTTTATACATGTACAGATCCAGTAAAAAGCTTAGTTGCAGCAGCATCCCTGGTACATAGCATCATATAAGCAGCACTGACAAGGAAAACATTAGCTCAATTGTTACAAGAAATTGTTCTTGTGCAAGGTGGTCAGAGCATTGATAAATTGTGGAGATTAGGGTTTTGCAAGTTAGTTCAAGAGCCAAATAGTTAAGGGGGATAGTTATTCTTGAACCTGGTGGTATGTTTTTCCCAATAGCTCTTGTAGATACAAGAGGTGGGAAGGGACATGCCCATGCTGTATCAGATAGAGTACACCACTCTACACTTTCTTACTTTCCTGTATATTTGAATTGCCATACCAGATCGCATTGCAATTAGTCAGGGTAATTTCAACAGTACATCTATAGAAGTTTGATACAGTGATGATGACAAGCTGAACCACCCTCACTTCCTAAGAACGTAACGCTTTCCTTATGATTGCATTTATGTGCTGGGCTCGTAATGATTCATCTCAAGCCTGAACTCACAGGAATTTAAAGCTGCTAGCTATCTTCACTGCTGATCCCACAGTGCAGACTGGTATGCCACCTTCTTTTCCCTTCCTGAAGTCAACAATCACTTCTTTAGTTTTATTGACATTGAGCAAGCCCTTGATTTTGTGGCGCCACTCAACAGGAGAACTCATTCAATCCAGTAAGCTGACTTATTACCTCCTGTGATTCACCCAGCAACAGTTTAATGGTCTGGTTTATTTTTCTATAATGTGCCAGGATATCAGTGTTAAGAGTGCATCAGAAAATTTCATTAAGAACAAATTATCTTCTGATTTTATGATAATTTCAGATCAGGACCAGATGACCAAACCAGCTTAAACCCTCCATTACAGCTCTAGCAAATCTGCCTGCAAAGATACTACTTTGAAAGGTTTTATTTAATATCAGAGAATGTATTCTGTATACAAACTAAAATGCCTACTCTTCGCAGACATCCACAAAACAAGAACACCCAAAGAATAAATGATAGAAACATCAGAACCTCAAATTCTCCCTGCCCCTGCCACACACGAGCCCCAGAAGCACCCCCCACCCCCTACTATGCAAGCAATAGCAAAAGAGTCCTAGAGAGAACTTAACACAAAATACACTGCAGATGCTGTGGTGAAATCTACACGTACAAACAAGCTAGATGAACTCAGCAGGTCGGGCAGCATCCTTGATCTGGAGTCAAACAGTACAGTCCATAGCCCCATGGCCCAGCACTTTGGTATCTCAGACAGGCTCTCTCTCACAAGCGAGGGACAGAGAGATCATTCTACTGCAAGAATAAAATTGGAAACCAGCAATTTGCTGTTCAGATGTTACAATCTTCCACGTCACTTCCCCAAGCCCCCTGACTCAAGGACTGATAGGAATGGGAAGGAGGTGGAAAGGGAGAGGGAGGTTGAGGGGGTCCTGACATTTCAGTATCACACGACACTTCAATCAGCGACGAACCAGGTCATCTATAGGGCCACTCCCCGAAGGCACGCATCTTCTAGGCCATTCCTGGAGATAGCAAAGTGCCAGGTTGCACAATAGGACAATATTCCACTCAGTGAGATGGATTGAAATGTCTATTTTATTGCAAGAAGTATCAGGAACAAAAGCGATGAACTTAGAGCATGGGTCAGTACTTGGAACTTCCATGTGTGACCTCTATGGGTACTTGTCTGATGTGAGAGCAGGAATGGCTGCTGGGTGGTCTGAGATATAGATATTTCAAAAGAGACAGGGAGGAGGACAAAAGAAGTGGGATAGTGGCATTGTTAATCAGTGACAATATCACATCTGCAGAAAGGGAGGACATTGTGGGGGTATCATCTACTGAGTCAGTGTGGTTGGAAGTCAGAAACTGGAAGGGAGGAACCATTCTATTTGGAGTATTCTATACAACCCCTCCCCATAGCAACAACGCCAGAAGGCAGAAGGATGTCAGATGCCAGAACAGATAAGAATGCAGATTTTGGAAAGGTATGAAAACAATAGGGTTGTTGTCATGGGTGACTTCAACTTAACTAATGTCAATGCAGTCCTTAGTGCAAAAAGTTTATCAGTCAGGCATACTAAGGAAGGATTCCTGACAAAATATGTACACAGGCTGACTACAAGGGAGGCCCATACTAGATCTGAGGTGTGGTGTCAGTGTGGTGAGCATTTCAGAGACAGTGATCACAACTCCCTGACATTTACCGTAGCTTTGAAGAGAGATAGGAGCAGATGGTATGGGAAAGTATTTCATTTGGGGAGGAGGGATTATGATGCTAACAGGCAGGAAGTTGGGAATAGAAATTGGGAATGGCTGAACTTAGGAAGTGCTTAACATAAATGTGGAGATTGCTTGGGGAGCCCTCGCATGGGGTTCTGGGTAGGTTTGTCCCATTGACACAGGAGAAGGAAGGTAGGATGAAGGAACTATGGCTGACAAGTGACAAGTCAAGAGGAAAAAAGAAGTTTACTTATGGTTCAGAAAGCAAGGATCAGACAGGGCTCTACAGAGTTACAAGGTAGGCAGAAAGGAACTGAAGAATGGACTCAGGAGAGTTAGAAGGGGACATGAGAAGGTCTTGGTGAGTAGGATTACGGAAAATCCCAAAGAATCCTATATGTATATGAAAAACAAGAGGATGTTTACTGTGAAAGTCATACCAATTACAGTTAGAAGAGGAAACGTGCCTGGAGTTGGGGGAAATAGATGACGTTCTTAATGAATACTTTGCTTCAGTATTCACCAGTCAGAGAGACATTGATGTTTGTGAGCACAGCTCAGAGCAGACTGTTACACTACAACATGTGGACATTAAGTATGAGGATGTGTTGGAAATATTGAAAAACATTAAGGTAGTTAAATCCCTGGGGCCAGACAGGACATACCCCAGCTGATGGCAGCAAGTAAAGGAAGATATTGCTGTGACTTTGGCTATGATATTTATGTCTTCCCTTGCCTCAGAAATAGTATCAGAGAATTAGAGGGCAGCAAATACTTTTCCTTTATTCAAGAAAGGGAGTAGGGGTAGCCCTAGAAAGTATAGACTAGTGAGTCAAACATCTTGGAGAAGATCCTTAGAGATAGGAATTAGTAGTATTTGGTTAAGCATTGTCTAATTAGGAATACTAAATGTGGCTTTGTGAGAAACACATCTTGCTTCATGAGCCTGAATTCTTTGAGGATGTGACAAAGCACTTTGATGAAGGTGGAGTAATAAATGTCATGTAGATAGATTTTACAAAGGCATTTGAAGTAAATCCCTGTGGTAGGCTCACTCAGATAATAGGAATGCATAGTATCGAGTGAACTTGGCTGTTTGGATACAAAATTGGCTTGTCAGAGGTTACACAGGGCATTGCCAGGATGCAGAGCTGGGCTGAGGAGTAACAGATGAAGTTCAATCAAGGTCAGACTTGATGGAGAATACGGAGTTAATGGTAGGATTTTTAGCAATTGAAAGAATAGAGGAATCCTGAAGTCCACATCTGTAGATCCCTCAAAGTTGCCACACAGAGTGCTTAAGAAAGCGTCTGGTGTGTTGGGCTTCATTAGTCAGGGGACTGATTTTAAGAGTCACGGGGTAATGTTGCAGTTCTATTGAAACTCTGTTCAGACCCCACTAGGAGTATTGTATTCAGTTCTGGTTCCCTCATTATAGCAAGGGTGTGGAAGCTTTAGAAAAGGTACACAGGAGATTTTAAGGTGGAAATGGCTAATGTGAAAGGAGATAATTTTAAGGTGACTGAAGCTGGGATATTAGGTAGGTTTTTTTACACAATGTTAGCTGCATGAGATGCACTGCTGGGGGTGATGGCAGAGGCAGATACAATAGGGACATTTAAGAGACTCAAAATTCAAAGTAAAATTTATTATCATAGTACATACATATCACCACATACAACTCTGAGATTCTTTTTCTGTGGGCATACTTAGCAAATTTACAGAACAGTAACTGTAAACAGGATCAATGAACACAGCCTATGCAACTGCAAATATAAATAACTGGTAATATATAATGAGAGCATGAAGTCACAAGATAATGAGTCGTTAAAGTGAGATCATAGGTTGTGGGAACACGAGGTGTAGAATGAGTGTAGCTATCCACTTTTGTTCAGGAGTTTGGTGATTGAGGGGTAGTAATTCTGATTGAACCTGGTGGTGCGAGTCCTGAGGCTCCTGTACCTTCTACCTGATGGCTGCAGCAAGAAAAGAGCATGGCCTGGGAGGTGAGGATCTTTCATTATGAATGCTGCTTTCCTACGGCAAATTTCATGTAGATTTGCTCAATGGTTGGGAGGGTTTTACTTGTGAGGTACTAGGCCAAATCCACTATCTTTTAAAGGATTGTCTATTCAAAGGCATTGATGTTCCCATACCTGGCCTTAATGGAGCACACTTTCCACCACACATCTATAGAAGCTTGTCATGGTTTTTGATGACATGCCAAATCTCCACCGACTTCTGAGGAAGTAGAGGCACTGCTATGCTTTCTTTGCAATTATATTTGTGTGATGGGTCCAGGACAGGTCCTCTGAGATAGTGACATCCAGGAATAGAAAGGGAAAAATGAGACTACTGCAATTTGCCCACTGTTGAAGTGGTTCCTTGACTCTCGCCATCTCCCTGGCCCTACATTCATTTCTGAGGCACCTGGACAGTAAAGACTCCATGCCAGACTATTGATTATTTACTACATATCCGCCTTCAATACTATAATTCAAAGCAAATTTATCACCAAACTCTGAGTTTGGGAGTCAGCACTTCCCTGTGGAACTCAACATTTTAACTAATGGATTGCAATCAATAGGGATAGGTAGTGACACTGCCTCCAGAATTATTCTAAACACTGTACTCAACAAGATTGCATCCTCAGTCCCCTACTCCACTAAATCCACTCACAACTGTGTGGACAGATTTTGCTCTAAATCCATCTACAAGTTTGCAGATGATGCCACCATAGTGGGCCATATGTCAGTAATAATGAGTCAAAGAATAGGAAGGAGTTATTGAGAATGGGTGCCATGAAAACACCCATTCACACAATATCAGCAATACAAGAGTGAAGATCATTAACTTCAGGAAGGGGAATGGTGCACATGTTACTGTCTTCATCAACCAGGCTGAGTCTGAGATAGTTGAGAGCTCTAGGTTCCTCAATATCATCATTAACCTCTCCTGGTCCAACTATATTCATGTCATGATCATGAAAGCCCAACAATGCTCCTACTTCCTCAGGAGGCTAAAGGAATTGTCATATCAAAGTTCAAAGTGAAGTTTATTATCAGCGTACATACATGTCACCACATACAATCCTGAGATTCTTTTTCTGCAGGCATACTCAGCAAATTCATAGAACAGTAACTGTAAACAGGATCAATGAAAAAGCAAGAGGATAGAAGACAACAAGCAGTTGAAATAAAGTAAGTAGCAATAAATAACAAGATAAAGAGTCCTTAAAGTAAGATCATTGGGTTGTGGGAACATCTCAATAGATTAGTGTAATTATCTTCTTTTGTTCAAGAGTCTGATGGAGATGTAATGTAAAGGTTTTTACTCCTCAGGTATGTGAAGGATGTAAGAAATAATGTCAATACAATTCAATGGGTTGAGGGGAAGTAGCTGTTCTTGAACTTACTGATACGAGTCCTGAGGCACTACTACCTTCTATCTGATGGCAGCAGTGAAAAAAGAGCATGGGCAGGTCAAGTCAAGTCACTTTTATTGTCATTTCGACCATAACTGCTGGTACAGTGCATAGTAAAAATGAGACAACGTTTTTCAGGAACATGGTGTTACATGACACAGAACAAAATCTAGACTAAACTACGTAAAAAACAACACAGAGGAAAAAAAACACACAACAACTACACTAGACTACAGACCTACACTGGACTGCATAAAGTGCACAAAAGAGTGCAGGCATTACAATAGATAATAAACAGGACAATAGGGCCGTAAGGTGTCTGTCCAGGCTCTGGGTATTCAGCAGTCTGATAGCTTGAGGGAAGAAACTGTTACATAATCTGGTCGTGACAGCCCGAATGCTTCGGTGCCTTTTCCCAGACGGCAGGAGGGAGAAGAGTTTGTATGAGGAGTGCGTGGGGTCCTTCATAATGCTGTTTCCTTTGCGGATGCAGTGTGTAGTGTAAATGTCTGTGATGGCGGGAAGAGAGACCCCGATGATCTTCTCAGCTGACCTCACTATCCGCTGCAGGGTCTTGTGATCCAAGATGGTGCAATTTCTAAACCAGGCAATGATGCAGCTGCTCGGGATGCTCTGAATACAATCCCTGTAGAATGTATTGAGGATGGGGGGGTGGGAGATGGGGGTGGGTGTGCTGGATGGTGAGAATCTTTGGTGATAGATGCTGCTTTCCTACGACAGCGTTTCATGTAGATGTGCCCAATGGTTGCAGAGGCTTTACCCATTACATACTGGGCCGAATCTATTACCTTTAGTAGAATTTTCTGTTCAAAGTCATTGATATTCCCATACCAGGCTGTAATGCAGCCATTCAATACACTTTCCACTACACATCTATAGAAGTTTGTCAAGGTGTTTGATGTCATGCCAAATCTCTGCAGCCTTCTAAGGAAGTAGAGGCGCTGCCACCTCTCACCAGCTTTTGTTGATGCAGCATATCCAGATACATTACAGCCTGGTATGGCAACTGCTCTGCACGTGACTGCACGAAACTGCAGAGAGTTGTGGACATCACGGAAACCAGCCTTCCCTCCATGGACTCTGTCTATACTTCTTGCTTTCCCAGTAAAGCAGCAGCTTCATCAAGGACCCCACCTAGTCTACAAAATCCTGAAAGCACGTACCACTAGGTTCAAGAGCAGCTTCTATTCTATAATTATAAGACTATTGAATGGTATAATAAGATGGATTTTTGACCTCACAATCTACTTTGTAATGATCTTGCAGCTTTTTGCTAACCTGCACTGCACTTACTCTGTTGCAGTTACACTTTTTTTTCTGTATTTTGTTATTGTGTTACCTTAAAGCAGTGGTTCCCAACGTGGGGCGTACACCCCACAGGGGGGTAATTTGATTTTTAAGGGGGGCAATTCGAGAATGAGTTATTAACAGTGAATTTTTTCTAGTAAGTCTGTGTGAGTATGAGTGTGTGTGCGAGTTAATACATATGTGTATATACAGTATGCATACATAAAAATACTTGTGTGTATGTACATGTGTAATTGCGTATGTACTGTATATATAGTATATCACCATCATTACAACCATCAAATGGCTTTCATAATTAAATTAATGAATTGACTGATATAGGAAGGAACGAATGAACAAGTCCAAACGCGTAAGAAACTCGTACGAGGTCGCGCCAATGCTGCTTTTTGCAGTAGCTTTCGGTTCTTGGTGGTGTGAAGGTGTGTACATTGCGTCATCTCTTTTAAACGGTGTATCTGTCTTTGTATGCTGTAGAAACGAATCGGCATTGTTTTATTTATTTATTATTATTATTATTTTAATATCACTTAATGTTCTTTTTTTTTACAATTTCTTAGTAATTTCTTCCTCAGAACTTTAACAGTCCTTTGGTTCTTTTATTTTTCTCTTTCATGAATGCCATGTTCTTTGGAAGCTTGTTTAAACCAAGTTAATGGTCTTTTAGGCTTCCTCCAGGTGAATAGGAGTTCACTTTTTGAATAATAAGAATTATATATCACCACAGGGGGCATCAGGATTTTAGAGGTGGTTAGGTGGGGCATGGCCAAAAAAAGGTTGGGAACCACTGCCTTAAAGTATTTTGTAATGAATTAATCTGTATGAACAGTATTCAAGATGAGCTTTTCATTGTACTCCAGTACATGTGACAATAATAAACCAATTCCAACTCCAACTATAATAGAGAATGCATCAAAGAATAGAGGCAGTAGCTTTTAGTCTCCTCTATTATTCAACAACTGTATGGCCTATCTTTCAACTCAATGCTACTTTTCTAATGTACTCCTCTCTCAAGCATTTCCAGTTTTGTTCCATATACAATGTTAAATTACATTAAAATCAAAAAGAATCATCAATAAGTTTTCATTCAATTTTAAAGAAAATAAAAAAAATACAAAATTCTTTACAACCAAACTACAGTCACTTGTTGTTGTGTGGATTGAGAAATACTATGTAAATAAATCATGCTGACAAATTAAAGGAATGCCTGAGCAAATCTTGTAATAAAGAAGCTCCATTTTATTACAATGGGTAATAATTAGTTCATTGCCTAAGGTAGAAGGAGTCAATTTTAGAAAACCTAGCATATTTATTTTTCAACATAGTCTCCTCCTACATTTACACACTTAGTCCAGCGGCCGTGGAGCATATGGATCCCTTCTTTGTAGAAGTTGGTGTCTTGGACCGCAGAAGTTGTCCACAGCAGGGTGATTAATAAGTTTGTGGCCTAAGGAGGAAGGAGATGAGTTATCCAGCTCTCGTTCCATGCATGTGCAGTTCAACTCGTTGAGTGGTTATGCAGAAAGTTTGAAGTTAATAACTTGTAACTTAATTTCTCCAGGCTGGATGAATAACTTAACTATGGAAGCAAACCCACCCAGTCCTGGCAACATCCTTTTAAATTTTCTTTGTACTCTTTCAAACTTATTTACATCTTTCCTGTAGGTAGATGACCAAAAGTGCACACAATACTCTAAATTAGGCCTCACCAATGTCTTATAGAACATAACAGCCCATCTTCTGTACTTTGATTTATGAAGGTCAATGTGCCAAAAGATTTCTTTATGACTCATCGACTTGTGCCCCCACTTTCAATGAAATATGGACCTGCATTCCAAGACCCCTCTACTGTACTAGTGCCCTACTGTTCACTGTGTAAGACCTACCCTGGTTGGTCCTACTGAAGGGTAAAACCTTGCATTAGCCTGCATGAAATTCCATTTGCCATTTTTTCTAGCTGGTTCAGACTCCGCTGCAAGCTCTGATAGTCTTCCTCACTGTCCACTACACCCCTAACGTTGGTGTCATCCACAAATATGCTGATCTAGTTAATCACATTATCATTCAGATCATTGATATAAATGACAAACAGCACACTGGTACCTGATACCAACTCAAATGGGTTGCAGATGCTGACCAATCTACAAATTAACCTTGGATCATTTACGAGAGGTTTTCACTTGTGTCCTTCAATTGCCCAGCAACATCACCCTTCTTATACTCTCATCCTTCCTGATGGCTTTGGCAAGGGTTCTATATAGCACACAAACAAGATGGGGGAGAGTGGGAAACCCTTGAATTGACTGGGAAGCTATCTGATTCCTAATTATTGATTTGGACTGCACTACAGACGTCTGTGCAGAGCAATTGGATACAATTCCTGATTCCCTTTCCAAATCCCATATTGGAGAGTACATCATCACGTAATGTGTGATATCCTGTCAAAGGCTTTCTCCTGGTCTAGGCTGACCAGGCAGTTGTCCACTCCCTTGTTCTGCACATAGGCAATGGTATCCCTGAGCAGTACAAGGCTGTCGAAAATCTTCCTGCCAGGTACAGCACAGGTTTGTTTCAGGTGGATTGCCTGTCACAGAAAAAAACTTGATTGACCTTTTGATGATGGCCTTGGACGGGATCTTGTGGTCTATATTCAACAGTGAAATAGGTCTCCAATTCCTAATGTCATCCCTCTGCCCCTTTTGTTTGTAGATTATTATAATTGTTATACTTGAGAAATGTAAGCACAATTCATTTTGTTACATAATAATATTAGTATTCATCCATTGATGAAAACAATTATCATTGATCATAAGGCATTCTCTTCTATTGCAAATCTCTAATTTCTACTGCCTTCAATGTAAAACTACCACCAGACACATTTTCCCTGGCCTTCCCTTTCTGTATCCTGAAGAAACCTTTCCAGAGTTTACTTTTCCATCTCCAAAAATGCTCAATCCCCTTTCAAGGCACTTTCCCATGTCAATGCAGGAACTGCAACACCTGACCATTTATTTCTTCTCTTCCCACTATCCATGAACCAAAGCACTCCTTCCAGATGAAGCAAAGATTCACTTACACTTCATCTATTACTGTACAGTGAATTGAATTCATAGATCCCATTATGATTTCTCCTATACTAGAGAACCCCCATATGGAAATTGCATGATTGCATGGAACCAACAGCTCCATTCAGTCTACAAAGTCATCTGAAGCTTTCAGTTGCTTGTCACATTAATTATCCATCTTATTCCTATTCTGAATTTATTGCTAACCTCACTGTCTAAGTTCTCTCACATTGTTCAAAGAAGCACAATGTAAATTTGAGAAATTGCATCTCAATCCCAGGTTAGGCACATTACAGACCTCAAACTCAAAAGTGCCTTCAACAAGTCTAGTTTGTCAGTCTTCAACTTGTTTCACAATTAGATAGATCTGATATAGGTTAGAGTACATGAATCAAGAATGGGGGGCTGTGAGAAATGCACAGTAATAATTATGGGTGATTTAATTACCATACAAATTGGACAAACCAACTTAGTAAGAGTAGTTTTGAGGATGAATTCTTAGTGTACTTGTGTAGGGTTTCTTAGAACAATATATTAATGGATCAACTCAGGGAACTACAGATCTGGTATTTTGAAATGAAACTAGATCAATTAATGATCTCATGGTAAAGGATCGACCAGAAATGAGTCATCATAGCATGATACAATTTTAAACTCAGTCCAGGGACTAGAAATAAGTATCCTGAACTTAAGTAAGAGTATCTGCAATGGTGTGAAGACAAGATCAAATGGTAGTCCTCAGTGACAGACACTTATGGAAAAACTTCATAAGTCTCAGACCATATGGATTTGAGTGAAAAAGAAAGGCTCTATATGAATAATGTGCCATTATTCAGTACTTGGAGCTATGATGTGTTGGCCATTACAGAGACTTGGATGGCTCAGGGACAGGAATGGTTACTTCAAATGCCAGATTTTAGATGTTTCAGAAAGGACAGGGAGGGAGGCAAAACAGATGGGGGTGTGGCACTGTTGATTAGAGATATTGTCATGGCTGCAGAAAAGGTGGACGCCATGGAGGGATTGTCTACAGAGTCTCTGTGGGTGGAGGTTAGGAACAGGAAAGGGTCAATAACTTTACTGGGTGTTTTTTTATAGTCCACCCAATAGTAACAGGGATATCGAGGAGCAGATAGGGAAACCGATCCTGGAAAGCTGTAATAATAACAGAGTTGTTGTGATGGGAGATTATAATTTCCCAAATATCGTTTGGCATCTCCCTAGAGCAAGGGGTTTAGGAGTTTGTTAGGTGTCTTCAGGAAGGTTTCTTGACACAATATGTAGATAAGCCTACAAGAAGAGAGGCTGTACTTGATTTGGTGTTGGGAAATGAACCTGGGCAGGTGTCAGATCTCTCAGTGGGAGAGCATTTCAGAAATAGAGATCATAATTCTGTCTCCTTTACAATAGCATTGGAGAGAGATAGGAACAGACAAATTAGAAAAGTGTTTAATTGGAGTAAGGGGAATTATGAGGCTATCAGGCAGGAAGTTGGAGGCTTAAATTGGAAACAGATGTTCTCAGGGAAAAGTACGGAAGAAATGTGGCAAATATTCAGGGTATATTTGTGTGGAGTTCTGTATAGGTACGTTCCAATGAGACAGAGAAGTTATGGTAGGGTACAGGAACTGTGGTGTACAAAGGCTGTAATAAATCTAGTCAAGAAGAAAAGAAAAGCTTACAAAAAGTTCAGAGAGCTAGGTAATGTTATGAGATCTAGAAGATTATAAGGCTAATAGGAAGGAGCTTAAGAAAGAAATTAGGAGAGACAGAAGGGGCCATGAGAAGGTCTTGGCAGGAAGGATTAAGGAAAACCCCAAGGCATTCTACGAGTATGTGAAGAGCAAGAGGATAAGACGTGAAAGAATAGGACCTATCATGTGTGACAGTAGAAAAGTATGTATGGAACCAGAGGAAATAGCAGAAGTACTTAATGAATACTTTACTTCAGTATTCACTATGGAAAAGGATCATGGTGATTGTAGTGAGGACTTTCAGCAAACTGAAAAGCATGCAGATATTAAGAAAGAGGATGTGCTGGAGCTTTTGGAAAGCATCAAGTTGGATAAGTTGCTGGGACCAGATGAGATGTACTCCAGGCTACTGTGGGAGGCAAGGGAGGAGATTGCTGAGCCTTTAGCGATGACCTTTGCATCATCAATGGGGATGGAACAGGTTCCAGAGGATTGGAGGGTTGAGGATGTTGTTCCTTTATTCAAAAAAGGGAGTAGAGATAGCCCAGGGAATTATAGACCAGTGAGTCTTACCTCAGTGGTTGGTAAGTTGATGAAGAAGATCCTGAGAGGCAGGATTTATGAACATTTGGAGAGGTTTGATATGATTAGGAATAGTCAGCATGGCTTTGTCAAGGGTAGGTTGTGTCTTACGAGCCTGGTTGAATTTTTTGAGGATGTGACTAAAGACATTGATGAAGGAAGAACCGTAGATATAGTGTATATGGATTTCAGTAAGGCATTTGATAAGGTTCCCCATGCAAGGCTTATTGAGAAAGTAAGGAGGCATGGGATCCAAGGGGACATTGCTTTGTGGTTCCAAAACTGGCTTGCCCATAGAAGGCAAAGAGTGGTTGTAGAAGAGTCATATTCTGCAAGGACATCAGTCACCAGTGGAGTGCCTCAGGGATCTGTTCTGGGACCCTTACTCTTCGTGAATTTTATAAATGACCTGGATGAGGAAGTGGAGGGATGGGTTAGTAAATTTGCTGATGACACAAAAGTTGGAGGTGGTGTGGATAGTGTGGAGGACTGTCAGAGGTTACAGTGGGATATTGAAAGGATACAAAACTGGGCTGAGAAGTGGCAGATGGAGTTCAACCCAGGTGAGCATGAAGTGGTTCATTTTGATAGGTCAAATATGATGGCAGTATATAATATTAATGGTAAGACTCTTGGCTGTGTGGAGGATCAGAGGGATCTTAGGGTCCAAGTCCATAGGATGCTCAAAGCAGCTGTGCAGGTTGACTCTGTGGTTAAGAAGTTGTATGGTGTATTGGCCTTCATCAATCGTGGAACTGAATTTAGGAGCTGAGAGGTAATGTTGCAGCTATATAGGACCCTGGTCAGACCCCACTTGGAGTACTGTGCTCAGTACCGGTTGCCTCACTACAGGAAGGATGTGGAAGCCATAGAAAGGCTGCAGAGGAGATTTACAAGGATGTTGCCTGGATTGGGGAGCATGCCTTATGAGAACAGATTGAGTGAACTTGGCCTTCTCTCCTTGGAGCGACAGACGATGAAAGGTGACCTGATAGAGGTGTATATGATGATGAGAAGCATTGATGGTGTGGATAGTCAGAGGCTTTTTCCCAGGGCTGAAATGGTTGCCACAAGAGGACACAGGTTTAAGGTGCTGGGGAGTAGATACAGAGGAGATGTCAGGAGTAAGTTTTTAGCTCAGAGAGTGGTAAGTGTGTGGAATGGGCTTCCAGCAACAGTGGTGGAGGTGGATACGATAGGGTCTTTTAAGAAACTTTTAGATAGGTACATGGAGCTTAGTAAAATAGAGGGCTATAGGTATGCCTAGTAATTTCTAAGGTAGGAACATGTTCGGGACAACTTTGTGGGCCAAAGGGCCTGTATTGCGCTGTAGGTTTTCTATGTTTTCTATACAGTATCAATGTTTTCTATCATTGGTTACAAAGGTAAATTAATATTAGTAACAAATTGAAGAAGTCATAGTCAGCCAGAAGACTGGGAACAGACTCTGTGAGGATACATATTAGAATATACATACTTTTCTGCCTTGTTCCTCAGGTTCCTCAACCTTGCCCTGTTCTGGACTGAAGCTTCTGTCTAAAAGGCACTCCTAGCAGGATTACTGCAAAAGCACCCATGGTAAGTTATTTCCTGTGTATCAGTTTGAGGTAAAGCTCAATCAAGATGTCTAAGACAGCAAAGGAAAATCAGCCTTTGGAAGCAACATTTAGAAAGCTCTGCAACAGTCTAACTTTACTGTTTCAATGTGTGTAGCCCTTTAAATTGTGCAGCGACTGAGCACGCAAAATAATTGAGACCTGATTTTCTTACTTACTGTTAAATAACATCCATTGCCTGGGTCAACATAATCAATTTTATACTGGCAACAGTGGAAAATGGCACTGCATCAGGGCTCTCATCATTAGCTGAATGTCTAAATTGAGGATGTGACAGCGTAGTGCACGTTCCAATGCTACATACAGTATTCAGGAAGCATCTGCAAAATCTCTTGTGTTTATTAAAGTTCAATATTATTGAAAGAAGCTGTAGAGCTAAAACCTCTGGATCTGCAGTTCTCCTGCACCAAAGACCAACATGGGAATTGCATTCCAAATTGCTTATTGAACCTACGCAGTAATCAGTATCTTGTGCTGCTACATGCTGAGATGCCTCTGGATGCCAATGTTTGCTTATGTCATTAATAAGGTATATTGAGACCAATTTTTCACTTTCCAGTACTTGATGACAGTAGAACACTGGCCATCAAAGGCACAGTGTAATGTTTATAATTGCCTTTGTCTGAAAAGTTCAGGGTTCCCACTGTCAAATATAAACTGTAATTCTTGAAGGTGCAGCTACCTATTCATATTTTGACAGCTCCACCTTGAAATTGGACTTCTTGTGGAATTTAACATGGGAAGATACTTACTTTGCAGTATCTGCAGAAACTACTTTGACCTCGATGCAAAGGCAGTATCTGTAGTTACTTAAATGGAGAGAAATGGATGTGAGGAACAAGAAATATATTGGATAATTTACATCACTTAATATCAAGTGGATTTAAAATAAAGCTCAAACAATTGAAACATACTGAAATACTGATCCATAGCTCAGTGTGTCTAAGCTGTTCTTTTTCATTGAGATGAAGGGAGAAACTATCTTTAAACCACACATAAATTAATGCAGAATGTAGAAGCATATTCCTTACCATTAGACTTGCCAGACCTTTACCTCCTATGCTGAATGCCATGTGGATTCTGAAATGTAATTGCAATGCTTGCTGCCAATAAGCAAACACAAATTCAGAAATGCCACGTTCACATCAGTCTCAAAGTTACCATCAGTTAAGTAAATTTGCCAATTCCCTTCTCATAGATTAGATCCAATCCAACAGACAACATGGACCACAGTTAAACCTAAAATAATGTGAAGCTATTTCTATACTCCCCTTAGTAAGATTTCCCAATGCAGATTTTAAAGTGGTTAAAATTTTTAGCAATCAGTTTATTATTTTGTCCATTATTAAATCCTTAGCACCTACAGAACAGACTTTGGGTAAATGACTTCATTTTGTTTTCTTATTTATTGAGATACAGTGTGGAAAATTCCCTCTGGCCCTTTGAGCCCCACCATCCAGCAGCCCAGGATTTAACCCTAGCCTAATCACAGGACAATTTGCAATGACTAATTAAACTACCAACTGGCATGTCTTTGGATTGTGGGAGGGAACTGGGTTACCCAGAGGAAACCCGCACAGGTTTGGGAAGAACATAGCGTTCCTTACAGACAGTGACGAGAAATGAACCCTGGTCATTGGTACTGAAAAGCATTGTGCTAACCAGTAGGTTACTGTGCCACCTTTTTTGGTTGTGTGATACAAAAACAAAAATAAACTAACACAATTCCTCACCCGTCTGCACATTTTCTTAAGTTCTGGCCAAGTATTTTTGTTCTTAAGTGCAATATTGATTTCTGCCCCACCACACCACCAGGAAATGTGCTCCAAATGACACCCCAAACGTTATTTTCTTTTGGCTGATATATCCAAAATATTTTTAATGTTGTTTTTGAATTTTGTTTCCTTCATTTTAAAGTGAACAATAGGGTTAAAGGTAACAGATATTTGTAAATTCACATGAAAGTCAACAGGAATTAATCCATTTACTAGACTTTAAATGAAAAATTAAAAGAATAGGAATCTGAAAAATGGACCCCAATAAAACAACATGGGAAAATCTGCAGACTCTTGGAATCTAAAGCAACACACCCAAAATGCTGGAGGAACTCAGCAGGACAGGCCACATCTATGGGATAGTGTAAACGTCGGCTGTTTACTCTTTTCCATAGATGCTGCCTGACCTGCTGAATTCCTCCAGCATTTTGTGTATGTCCCCTTATAAACAAGCTTATTCATAAAATTATTTTTGTAATCATGAGTGACGTAAAGAGCCCTAGTCACAGAATTTTATATGTGAACACAAGATTAAAGATGTTTTGTCAAAACAATCAGAATATTCATTTCCCTGCAACTGCCAAAATATGCCATCCATAGTCATAAGTCTTGTCAGTAATCTTGAAAAACTGGATCTGTGGTTTCCTTGCAGATTAAGGACATTCGTGACAAGGACACCTGCAACAGTTTGCAATTTAGGTCATCATAACCCTTGAGATTCCCATAGCCACACTGTTGTTCACAGGGGGTGAGAATGTGAAATCTCTTTATGTCAACGTCAGATAATGTTCTATGATGCATGCAATAAGTGCATCTTGGCTTTAGAAAGTAAAAGATTGTCATAATGGAGTATGTCAACAACCCACACAAATATTGCTCAAAAATGACATGGTGGACATGGTAGAATATCTTTGCTTCCTTTGCTCACTCTTAATAGTTCGTTCACCTTTGATAGGCAATTTCGTGTTAAAATCAGCAAAGCCCCAAACATCTTTGCAAATTTATTTCCTATATCTGGAATAACTTCTACTAATTCGCTAATCCCATCACTCCTTTAGTAATGATGACCATGAATACTTACTAAATTGATGTGGAAGCCCTGTGTTTTACGAATGATCCACATCATTTAATTGACTCTCAAGTGGCCTAGCAAGTCACTCAGTTGTACTATTACAATTTTTAAACAGAAGAGGAATAAAAACAACAAGCCACACAGGCAGAGAATTTACCAAATTTGTAACTTTGCTCCCAGCTCAGTTGACCTTACAAAACTCTTCTCACAAACATTTGGGAACTGGTATCTATGTTGGGACAGATGTGCCTCAGACTAACTGCAGGAGCATATTTTTATGATACTTAAGATTCTGCTACAACCAACAAAAGCTGTCACAGAGGAGCAAATATCCCAATTAAGCATGTTATATAAGGATACATGTCCTGATGATATATAAAAAGGTATTAATGAACTTGTTAGCTCCAAGTGGAATATTTTGGAAGACATAAATGGTCATCAGATTTCCTCCTAAGATAAATAATCTATGTAATAAATTGAGAAGAAAAGAGCACTTTGGGAACATCTGATCACTAAATAGTTTAGTGTTAACAAGCTGTAGGGTAAAAATGACCCTCAATGAAATGTGATACTGATCGATTGGTTGGGTCAAAATGATGCTTTGTCATGATCAGGATACTCACCAGAGATGGGTTTCTCATCTTAGGTTAGATAGAACTATTAGATGTTTACAGATTGGTCAGCCATTGAGTTGGAGTACAGATTACATGAAATTATGTTAAGGGTATGTTGACATGATTTGTGATGTCTTGTTACAGTTTGATGTGATTTGTTAGGTTTTCTATGCAAGGGAGGGGCTGTTTGTGAGATGTATTTTTGATGTTTTTTTAAAGAACTTAAATGGCGTTTCTTTGTTTTGTGGCTATCTGGAGAAGACAAATCTCAGAGGTGTATACTGCATACATACTTGAATAATAAATGAACCTTTGAACTTTTGTTGATGATATTCTGGATCTCTGTAACAGAGTGACTTCCTTGCATATTCTTAAATAAATCAGTGAAATGAGGAATTTGAGTTTCAACTGACACAAAGGGTTTGGAGCAGATTAAGCTCCTATAGCCCTTGTCAAGCAAATGCCTAGAGAGACTGTACTCATAGAATTATACATTAAGCACAACATGCCAAACTACTCCATTACCAACCTAGGATATGTCTTGCTCTACCAGCAAAATAGATCAAATGAAGGCAATGATAGATTAGTGGAGGGACAAGGGCTTACGGGCATCAACATTAGCTCCAACCTTATGAAGTTATATGCTGTTAGGTCAAGCATGAGTGAAGGAAGGTTTTCCTGATTATACGTCCCTCAACTGATGGAGGAGATGCTCCTCCATTTTGGCCAACATCAAATGAAGCACCATAGTAAGTAATAAGGACACAGGATTTGGACAGGGTGGACAGTAGCAGTCTGTTCCATTTGGCAGAGGAATCAAAGATTAGAGATAGCAAGCATTGATCAGAATCAACTGAACTAGCTATGGCTACAAGAGTTGGTCAAACAATGGTTATCCTAAGGTGCATGACTCACTTTAATACTTCAATGATTTTCCACCATCTGTAAGGCATAGCAGGATAGTCTCCACTTCCAGGATGAATGCAAAGACAAAATTTGACAAGAAACTCAAAACCATTCCGGAGAAAGCAACATGCTTGATTGTCACCTTGTCAATCACACAAAACATTTACCCTCTCCATGACAGCACAGCACCTGTAGTGCAGATCATATAAACATATACAGCAGTGACTCCATTTTGCACTGTGATATTCTGACAACACTTCCCAAACCTGTGACCTTGACCACACACAGCCACAAGGGTAGCCAGCACATGGTTACACAATCACGTGTAAGTTCCCCTACAAACTGTATACTATTTTGACTTGCAAGTATGTTGCTGTTCCTTCTTTGCCAATGGGTTTAAGTCCTGGAACACCTTAGCCAACAGCAATCTGTGAGTACTTTCACCGGAATGTGCCACATTTGAGGTCACTAAGGGTGGGGTGATAATTGTGAGCCTTGTGGAATAAATAAAAATAGCACTGAAAGGTATTTAACAATCATGTTTGTGTGCTAGTATCCTTTTTAATGGCTGTGAAAGACAAGCCTTGTTCTCCAAAATAGAACAACCATGGAACCAACAGAGCATTTGAAATGTGATCCTAAGAAAGAATTAGCCAAGGGTCAATGTAGACCATGCCAGATAATTGATGGCTTTGCTGGCTCAAACAAGTGGAGAGGATGTTCTAGTGTCTACTGCCATAGACCATTCTCTGACATCAGTCTGGAGAAATAGGATCAAGGTTGATGTGGTCATCATAGACAGCCACTCAATAACACAGATTACAGTTTCTAGGTGAGATCAATGGGACATCAAATCCCACCTTCCAATAATTGCACCATTAAGCTTATATATTACTCCAACACTTACCCTATTACTTGTCTACAATTATTTACCAATCAAACCTAATAAAGTGGCCTCTGAGTGTATTCCAGTATGATTCTGGTCTTCTGCTGCTGTAGCACATCTACTTCAAGGTTCAACATGTTATACATTCAGAGATGCTCTTCTGCACACCACTACACCACTGTTATAAAGCTGTTGTGGTTGCTTAATTTGCTGTCACCTTCCTGTCAGTTTGTCTGACCATTCTCCTCTGATCTTTCTCATTCCACCCACAGAACTGCCACTCATTGGACAATGTTTTAGTTTATTGCACCATACTCTGTAAACTCTGGGAAATGACGTACATGAAAATCCCAGAAAATCAGGCATTTCTAGATACTCAAACCATCCGATGTGGCATCAACGATCATTCCATGGTCAGAGTCACTTAAATCACATTCCAATAGGTTCAATAGGTACATTTAATGTCAGAGAAATATATACAATATACATCCTGAAATTCTTTATCTGTGCAAACATCCATGAAAACAAGGGAGTGCCCCAAAGAATGAATGACAGTTAAATGTTAGAACCCCAAAGCCCCCTCCAACTCCACCCCTCCCATGCATAACCAGCAACAAAGCAAGGACCCCCTCTCCCCCACCAGCAAAACAGCATCAGCGCCCTCCACCAAGCACTTAAGCGTGCAGCAAAGCATCAATAAAGACATGGACTTGCAGTACCCCAAAGACCACTAGTTCACCCAGTAATTCAACATAGCACTGGCTTTCTCTCTCCCTAATAAAGGAAAAAGAGGTGTCCCCATTTCACAGCAAGAGGGGAGACATCACAAAACAACTCAGTGATTTGTGGTGTTAAAAATCTGTTGCATCGCTTTTTCTGAGCTCTGTGCTTAAAGAACTCGGGTCTCTGGGCACACAACCAGCTCACTGCAACCAGCAAGCTCCCTGCTTCCAATCTTCTGTGTACTCCCATGATGCATCAAGTGGTGGCGGCCCTGACCTCGAATCTGCCCGCCTCCAGAACCGTGAAAATCCACCACCAGTCTTCCAGGCTGCGTCCTTGGCATATCGAAAAGCAGCCAGTCGTGAGGCCCTGAGAGAGGGTCCCATTTTCACAAAGAACCAAAGTCAGCATGTAACTCCAGGTCAGGGTCTTCAAAAGAACCTTGAAAGGGGAAAAAGGAGATATCAAAGATAAAAATAGAGCTGTTTCTGAGGAGTCGCCTTTAGCCACCATCATCCTAAGCCCCGCCCCTTCACCATTCCACATCCTGATGTTTGCTCTGAACAACAGTTGGACCTCTTGACCATATCTGCATGCTTTTTTGCATTAAGGTGCTGCCACTTATTAGATAATTGCATTAATGGCCAGAAGTACAGGTGTACCTAATAAAGTGGCCACTGGATGTACTACTTGCCTTTATTCCAATTCTGCCCACTGATTAACAACTTTGTCTTCCCTTTGCCATTGCAATATCATTGTTCCTCCAAATAAGAGGGAACTCACACCCATCCTGGCACTAAGATGGAGGCACGCCCTCACCTGCAGCCACCAGCTCAGAAAGTGACACTTCACCTACAGTACTGAGTATTGAAGAGGGTGGCTTGCAGACTGCCTCAGTTTATGGATCTTGCTGATTTTGCAGAGTGCAACCAGGCCAGAGGGGAACTATATTCATTTGAGACCAGAAGACATAGGAACAGAATTAGGTTACTTAGCCCATCGAGGTTATTTGAGTTATTCAGCCTATAGCCAGGGTGCCAGTTCCCATAGTTCTGCTCTGGAGCACTTTATGAGCAGGTAAAATAAGATTCTTGGGGCAACAGCTGTCTGGCTGAAAGCTTGACTGAAATATTAGTCTGAGGAAACCCAGATCAGGCAGTTCAAGTAGACTTGTAAGGTTTTGGAGCCCATTGAAAAGGCTTCAGGCAAGCTTCAATCATACCGTTGCCAAAGAAGAGTGTGGTAACCTGCCTCAATGACTATTACCCAGTGGTGCTTACATCCACAGTGATCAAGTGTTTTGAGAGGCTGATGTTAAAATATATCGGCTCTTGTCTAAGTGATGACTTGGATACGCTCCAATTTGCCTACTGGGGCAACAGGTCTACAGCAGAACCATTTAACAATATAACAATTATAGCATGGAACAAGGCCATCTCTGCCCTTCTAGTCCATGCTGAACGCTTACTCAAAGAAGCCTTCTCTTTGGCTCTTTACACAACCCTGGAAAATCAGAATAGCAAAGATACTGTCAGTACTCCAGCTGAACTTTGTCTTTTTGTGTGTTTTCCCTCTATCTATCAGTTTGTGGTTTTGTATTGCCATGTGCTCTTGTTTGTTTTCGTGCTCCTGCTCTACACCAGCCCCTGTATCACTGAGTACTCCGTCTCTCATTATTACCTGTATTGCTGCCACCTGTGTCTCATTGTGCTCCACCTATCATCTGCTCAGTGTATTTCAGTCCTGCATTTTCACCTGTTTCTTGCCAGATTGTACCAGTGAGTTTTCCTGAGCCTTTCCAACATTTGTATCTGTACTCTGTCTGTCTGAATATCAGCTCTTCCTGTTTCCCGATTCTGGTTTTTGGATTTCTCTAGATGTTTTGATCTCTACCTGAACTTTGATGCCAACTTTGTTTGCACCTTGGGATTAGTTACTCAATTAATATCACTGTATACACAGTACTGGGTCTGTGATTGGATCCCTGCTCCAGTGTCCTGACATACCCATATTGGGATGCTCATTATTGATTACAGCTCAGGATTTAATTCCATCATCCCCTAAAAGCTGATCAGTGAACTCCATGACCTGGGCCTCAATATCCCTGTGCAACTGGATCCAGGATTTATTCACTTGCAGGCCCCAGTCAGTTTGGATTGGTTAAAACATCTCCTCCACAAACTCCATCAGCACAGGTGCACCAAAGGGCTACGAGCTTAGCCCCTTCCACTTCTCACTTTAAACCTATGACTATGAGGCGAAGTGCACCTCCAACACCATATTCAAGTTTGCGAATTACGCCACTGTTGTGGGTCAGATGATGACGAATCAGCGTAAAGGAGGGAGATTGAAAATTTGACTGGGTAGTTGTTGTCATAACGACAACCTCTCCCACAATGTCAGCAAGATCAAGTAACTGATTGTAGAGTTCAGGAGAGGGAAACCAGAGGTCCATGAGCCAGTAATCATCAGAAGACCAGAGGTGGAGAGGGTCAGTAACTTTAAAATCTTGGGTCTCACTACCTCAGAAGACCTGTGATGGAACCATCATATAGTTCAAAGTTCAAAGTAAAATTTAATATCATAATACATACAACCACCACATTCAACACTGAGATTCTTTTTCTGTGGACATACTTTGCAAATCTATAGAACAGTAACTGAAAACAGGATCAATGGAATACTGCAGATGCAGGATATAAATAAATATCAATAAATAATGAGCATGAAATAATAGGAGAAAAGAGTTCTTAAATGAGTATAGTTATCTCCTTTTGTTCAAGAGCTTGACAGTCAAGAGGTAGTAACTGTTCTTGAACCTGGTGGTGAAATTTCTGAGGTACTTATACCTTCTAGCTAATGGCAGCAGTGAGAAAAAAAAACATGGCCTGGGTGATGAGGATCTTTGAAGATTGATGCTGCTTTTCTATGGCAACATGTCATGTAGATGTCCTCTATGGTTGGGAGTGCTTTACCCAAGATGTACTGGGCCAAATCCACTACCTTTTCTAGGATTTCACACTCAAAGGCATTGGTGTTCCCACACCTGGCCATAAAGCAGCCAGACAGCACAGTTTCCACTACACATCTGTAGAAGTTTGCCAAAGTTCTTAATGACGCGCTGAATCTCCACAGACTCCTGGGGAAGTAGGGGTGTTCTTGTGTCTTCTTCACAATTATATTTATATGATGGGTATAGGACAGGTCCTCTGAGATGGTGACACCCAGGAACTTAAAGTTACTGCCCCTCTCTGCCTCGGATCCTTCAATGATTACTGGCTAATGGACCTCTGGGTTTCCTTTCTTGAAGTCTACAACCACTCCCTTAGTATTACTGATATTGAGTGTTATTACACCACTCAGCTAAATTTTCAAATGTTCATGTTGTGGTAACTTCTACTTTAAAAAAGGACCACTCAACAGTTTCATGGCCAAAAGAACATCTTTATCTGGGACAGCAAACAATATTTACAATACAGAGACTTTAGGACCCTCGTACAGCCTTGGTGGGGGAACTATATACAATGCATACCGGAAGTAAAAAGAGCAGAAGTAAAACCCTGCCAACCCCGGAACCAGCCCCTTGTTACCAACAGCTTCCCGATTAGTATTAACTTACTTTTAAATATACTCACATTACAACACATGTAAATGTAATTGCAAAAAAAAAAGCACAACAACAGCTCTGTATCCTTAGGGGTCTGTGGAGATTCAGTATGTCATTGAAAGCCTTGACAAACCTCTATAGATGTGTAGTGGAAAGTGTATTGACTGAATGCATTACAGCCTTTTACACGAACACCAATGCCTTTGAGTGGAAAATTCTATAATAAGTAGTGAACTCAACCCAGTACAACACTCCCCCAACCATTGAACATCAGGAATTCACGTCACCCAGATCATGCTTTCTTGTTGCTGTTACTATCAGGTCTTGCACCAGCAGAGTGCTACAGCATAATATCTGGCAGCTGCCATTGAGATTCAGCATACAAATATTCTGAAGGATTTAAATTACTACTGCATACTTTTGGATTTTGCTAGCAGACCACAGGCATGGAAAATGGCAAGAGTTTGACTCATAGTTTTCAACTTTAACAGTATCAAACTAGAGGCATCTAGAAGCTTGACAAACTGGAAGGACCTCTGAGATCCAGTTCAGGAGTACAGAGAGCTTGATGATAGAAAAACAGAAAGGCTACAAGAACTTAGCTAGTCAAGCAGTTCCCATTTTGATTCAAAGACATTTTACAAGAAGTCAAAATATTAAAAGTCAAATTTTGAGAATCATAGTCATTAGAAAAGTACAGTGCGGAAACAAGCCCTTCAGCCTATCTACTTTGTGCTGAAACATTTAAGCTGCCTACTCCCACTGACCTGCACTGAGACCATAACCCTCCATATCCCTGACTTCTGTGTACATATTCAAACTTCTCTTAAACATTGAAATTGAGCTTGCATGTATCACATTTGCTGGCAGCTCATTCCACAGTGTCACAACCTTCTAAGTAAAGAAATTTCTCCTCATGTTTCCCTGAAACTTTCCCCCTTTCACCCTTAACCCCATGACTTCTAGTTGTAGTCTCACACAACCTCAGTGAAAAAAAGCCTGCTTATAGTTACCTGATCTATACCCTTCATAATTTTGTATACTTCTGTCGAATCTTCTCTCAATCTTCTACATTTCAAGCAATAAAGTCCTAAGCTATTTTTCTGTACTCTTTCAACCTTTCCTACATCTTTCCTGTAGGTAGGTAACCAAAACTGCACACAATTTCCTTTACTCCACTGAAATACTGTTACGTTAGACTTTACTTTCTCCCTATCAAATTTCAAGTTGACTCACTCATATTATGATCACTAAAGATTCTTTTATCTTAAGCTCCCTAATCATCCCTGATTCATTACACAATACCCAATCCAGTATAGCTGAACTCCTAATAGGCTTAATGACAAACTGCTCTAAAAAGTCACCTCTTAGGCATTCAATAAACTTACTCTCTTGGGATCCATTTCCAAACTAACTTTTCCAATTGACCTGCATGATGAAATCTCCCATGACCAATGTTCCCTCTAATTTTTAGTAGTCAGTGTGTGCAAAGATCTTATGTTGCGCAATTTTTTTTCCTGTGACAAAAGTATGCGCACACTGAATGCACAAATGGCACAGTTTATGTAGGTTTACAAAATATTTGACATAAAACTGCATAGACTAACAACAAAATAACATACATATTTATGTCACTCAATTATTTTTTCTCTCTCCTCTTTTTGGCATTTAGCCATTCTTTGTAAACTCTATCTAGACCAGGGGTGTCAAACTCATTTTAGGTCACGGGCCGGATTGAGCAAAATGCAGCTTCATGCGGGCCGGATCAGTCGGACGCGTGCGAACGCAGCTTTCGTTGCCTCCATTTTTTCAGCTTGCTCTCATGTGTCTCAGTCTCTGCTATAACTACAAAGTGTTTCACTTTACAAATTCTGTTTCTTATGAAGAAGACTGCCGAGCAAGACTGCCGAATAAACACTAAAAACCCTGGAAACCTGGTACCTGAATAAACTCAGCATTAGCCATATCATATGCCATAGGCGCTTCGATTACTGGGGCCAGCTTTAATAGTAATTAGATATTATCTCACGGGCCAAAGATAATTCCACCGCGGGCCGGATTTGGCCCGCGGGCCTTGAGTTTGACATATATGATCTAGACTAATAGAACTTCCAATTGATAGCTTTTGATTCTCATTAACATATCCAAATGATAATCACCTAAATGGTTTCTCAGCATGTTTTTGAGTTGATTCATTAATCTGAAATCTCACTCACAGTCTGCACTAGATGCAAGAAAGGTTCCCCCAATGTCCATCAACTGTACAAGGTCGCAAAAACGTTCATTTTATAGTACATATGCCACCATATGAGCAAAGTTTGAAATCAGTTTGGATTTAATTTTTTCTTGCATGGAAAATTTGAAATCATTAAACTGTCTAACTATTACAATATTTTCAGCTAGAAAATCATGATATTTCAGACATTTTAGACTTTGATTTCCTCTGGGTTTGATGGTTTTCACTCTTGCTCATCAGCACTCAACCATAACATGCCTAGAACTCCTGTAACGGGTAATGACGGGTTGTGTTGCCAGAGCTTTTGTACACCATCCAAATGTGATTTACTTGCCAAACGACGCTTCAAAAAGTCAAGTTTCCAAATATCATCCCACTTCTTTCTACTAACAAATTCTCCAGCAACTTTTCGCATCATGACAATACAAACTGATAACTCCAGTTTCCGAATCATACATAAATATTTCTCATAGCTGAACGTTCATGACCTCATGAGCTTTCAGTGTAGCAGTTTCTACCATTTTTTAAGTCATTTAACTTTAAACAAATTTGCAGTTCTTTTGTGCTTCAAGTCCTTCATTTCTTTTGAATCTGACATAGTGAATCAATATTTTTTCAATAAAAACTTAACAAGCTATCTATAGGATTTGAAACAGATCTTTGTAAACTTTACGATATGAACACTGTCCGCCAAAGATGGCTGCCACTGTGATGCAGCTGTAAAAACCGGAACAGGAAAAGTGAGGTGACGTAAATTAGTGACGTGCATTGTGGTATTTGAAAACCCGACTAACTAGTTAACAGAAACACTTAGCTAAAATATTATTAATTATATTTATTTTTAATTATAAAATATTAATAATTTCTACATTATTTGAGGTAACTAACCTTTCGTGCGCACATTAATTTCCTTTGTGTGCTGGTTTAAAAACATGTGTGCGCTTGCACACGTGCACAGCTTAGAGGGAACATAGCCCATGACTATCATAACTGTGCCCTTTTCTATTTTCTGTTGCAATCTGTGATCCACATCCCAGCTGCTGTTGGGAGGTCTGTACATAACTGCCATCAGGGTCCTTTTACCCTTGCAGTTTCTTAACTCAACCCACAAGGATTCAAGGTCTTCCAATGTCACATCTTTCTACTGATTTGATGCCATACTTCACCAGCAGAACCACACAACCCCCTCTGCCAACCTTCCTATCCCTCCGATACAATGTGTAGCTTTGGACATTCAGCTTCCAACTACAACCATCATTCAGTCACAATTCAGTGATGACCACAGTATCATACCCAACAATCTATAAAAGTGCAACAAGATCATCCATCTTATTTCTTATACTTATAAAGGCCAATCTGCCAAAAGCTTTCTTTCTGACCCTATCTACCTCTGACGCTACATTCAATGCACTATGGACCGGTATACCCAGATATCCTTCATTCAACTGCACTCCTTAGTGCCCGACCACTCACTGTGTAAGACCTACCCTGACTGGTTCACCAAAGTACTACACCTCACACTTGTCTGCAATAAATTCCATTGGCCATTTTTCAGACTATTTTTTCAGCTAGTCTAGGTCCCACTACAAGTCATGATAGCCTTCCTTGCTGTCCACTATACCCCCAAAGCGATGTCGTCCACAAATATGCTGATCTAGTTAACCACATTATCATTCATATCATCGATATACATGATAAACAACAATGGTCCCAGCACCAAGCCCTGTGGTACTCCCCCAGTCACAGGCCCCTAGTTAGAGAGGCAACCATCTACTACCTCTCTCTGGCTTCTCCACAAAGCCAATGTCTAATCCACATATCTTTCTTTCCACAAATTATCCCTGACTGGTTGAGTTCTTCCGGCATTCCTCTTTTTCTTTCGGATGCCAGCAATTGATATTGTTTTTGTTTTCCAGAACCTTGAAACTTAACCAGCAGCTAGCTGAATTAATTTTCTGTAACCTTTCAATTACTCATAAAAACCAGTCTTAGAGTGTGTCCAAATGAAAAGCCATTACGCCATCTTATCAATGAAGTATACTATAGAAATTCATTTCATATTAATGCCATATCCTTTGGCAGAAGAGGAAAATGTCAAACAGTTAAATGGCAATTGGATCCTTGATGCTGTTGCATAATCATGAATAGTTGATGAAACTATGAAGAAAGTCACAAAAAATGAGAAGGATAAGGGGAAAGGTGAAGCAGGAATGGTTGAATCAGAAACACAAGAGAGTCTACAGATGCTGGATATCCAGAGCAACACATGGAAAATGTTGGAGGAACTCAACAAATTGGGCAACATCTATGGAAATGATTTCTTCAGAACTGGAAAAGAAGGGAAAATGCACCAGAATTAAAAGGCGGGAAGAGGGGAAGGAGGACCAGCTAGAAAGATGATAGGTGGAGCCAAAAAATGGGAAAGGTAAAGAGCTGAAGAAGAAGATGGACCATGGAAGAAAAGGATGAAGGATAGGCACCAGTGGCAGGAGATAGGCAAATGAGGAGAAGAGGTAAAAGGCCAGAGAGGAGAACTTAGGAAGGGGAAGGGGGAAGGAAAAATTGCTGTAATGAGAAATCAAAGTTCATGCCATCAGGTTGGAGGCTACCTAGATGGAATATCAAGAGTTGCTCCCACTCTGATAGTGGCCTCTTCATGGCACAAAGGGAGACAATGGACCGATATGTTGGAATGGGAATGGGGAAAGGAATTAAAATGGTCGATCACTGGGAAATTCAGTGTAAGGCAGGTGGAGCAGAGGTACTGAACAAAGCAGTCACCCAATTTACATTGTGTCTCAGCAATGTAGAGAAAGCCGTATTGGGAGTACTGGATAAAATGGATGACCCCAACAGATTCACATATTAAGTGTTGCCTCAACTGGAAGGATTCTTTGGGCACTGAATAGAGGTTAAAGAGGAGGAGAATGGCCAGGTTTGGCATTTCTATTGCTTGCAGGGATACATGCCAGGAAGGAGATTAGTGGGGAGGGGTAAATAGACAAGGGAATCATGAAGGGAGTAATCCCTGTGAAGAGCAGAGTGGGGAAAGCAGAGCAGAGTCAGGAAGGGCAGGCAGCTGATGGGACATAGCTGCAGTGAACAGGCTGAGTATCAAAACATTAGGGATGCAGAATCAGAAAGGATAGCAAATATGGTACTCAAGGTGTTGAATCTAAATGTACATTGTATAAGAAATAAGGTGGATGATCTTGTTGCAATATCACAGATTGCCAAGTATGATGTTGTGGCCATCACTGAATTGTGGCTGAAGGATGGTGGTAGTTTGGAGCTGAATATCTAAGGTTACACGTTATATCAGATGGATAGGAAGGTAGGCAGAGGGGGTGATGTGGCTCTACTGGTAAAGAATGGGATCAAATCAGTAGAAAGATGTGGCATAGGATCAGAAGATGTTGAATCCTTGTGGGTTGAGATAAGAACCTGGCATAAAGGAGGGTAAAAGGAGGGTGATGGCACTTATGTACAGGCCTCCCAACAGCGTCTGGGAAGTGGGCCACAGATACAATAGGAAATAGAAAAGGTGAGTCAAAAGGCCAATGTTGTGGTGGTCATGGGAATTTTAACATGCAGGTTGATTGGGAAAATCAGTTTGGTAATGGATTTCAAGAGAGTGAGTTTGCTAAAAGCCTAAGAGATGTCTTTTTAGAGCAGTTGGCCGTAGAGTCTACTAGGGGATCAGCTATACTGGATTGGGTGTTATGTAATGAACTGGAGGTGATTAGGGATCTTAAGGTAAAAGAACCCATAGGAACTAGTGATCACAATATGTTCAACTTGAAATTTGATAGGGAGAAAGTAAAGTCGTATGTAGCAGTATTTCAGTGCAGTAAGGGATATTACAATGGTATGGGAGAGGAGTTTCCCAAAATAAATTGGAAGGAGTTGCTGGCAAGGATGTCAGCAGAGCAGCATTGGTACACATTTCTCGGAAAAATGAGGAAGATGCAGGACATATGTAATCCAAAAATGAAGAAATACTCAAATGGTAAAATAGTACAACCACGGCTGACAAGGGAAGTCAATGCTATTGGAAAATCAAAAGAAAGAGCATACAACAAAGCAAAAATTAGTGGGAAGATAGAGAACTGGGAAGTTTTTAAAGACCTACAGAGAGCAACTAAAAGAATCATTAGAAAAGATGAACTAAGGAAGCAAGCTACTAAATAATATCAAAGTAGATATTGAAAGTTTTTTTTAAGTATGTTAAAAATAAAAGACAAATGAGAGTGGATATAGGACCGCTAGAAAATGAGACAGGAGAAATAATAACAGGGACAAGGAGATGAATGGTGAACCAAATAAGTATTTTGCATCAGTCTTCACTGTGGAAGACAGTAGCAGTATGCCTGATGTTGTAGTGTGTGAAGGAAGAGAGGTGGGTGCAGTTACTATTAAAAAAGAGAAGGTGGTCAAAAAGCTGAAAGACCTAAAGGTACATAAGTCACCTGGACTGGATTAACTGCACCCTAGGGTTCTGAAAGAGGTTGTGTTGGAGATTGTGATGGCATTAGTAATGATCTTTCAAAACTCATTAGACTCTGGCATGGTGCCAGAGGAATGGAAAATTTGCAAATGTCACTCCACTCTTTAAGAAAGGAGGAAGGCAGCAGAAATGAAATTATAGACCAGTTAGCCTGACCTCAGTGGTTGGGAAGCTGTCAGGGTCAACTGTTAAGGATGAGGTGACGGAGTACTTGGTGACACAGGACAAAATAGGACTAAGTCAGCATGGTTTTCTTCAGGGAAAATCCTGCCTGACGAATCTTGTGGAATTCTTTGAGGAAATTACAAGTTGGATAGATAAAGGGGATGCAGTGGATGTTGTATATTTGGACTTTCAGAAGACCTTTGACAAGGTGCCACATATGAGGCTGCTTATCAAGTTAAGAGCCTATGGTATTACAGGAACGTTATTAACATGGTTAGAGCATTGGCTGATTGGTAGGAGGCAATGAATGGGAATAAAAGAATCCTTTTCTGGTTGGCTGCCAGTGACTAGTGGCATTCCACAAGGGTTGGTGTCGGGACCACTTCTTTTTATGCTGTATATAAATAATTTAGATGATGGAATAGATGGATTTGTTCCAAGTTTGCAGATGGTATGAAGATTAGTGAAGGGGCAGGTAGTGTTGAGGATACAGAAGGACTTAATCAGATTAGAAGAACGGGCAAGAAAATGGTACATGAAATAGAATGTTGAAAAATGCATGGTCATGCACTTGGATAGTGGAAATAAATGTGAGGACTATTTTCTAAATGGGTAGAAAACCCAAAAATCTGAGATGCAAAGGGACTAGGTAGTCATTCAACAGAACACCCTAAAGGTTAACTTGCAGATCGAGTTGGTGGTGAGGAAGGCATATGCCATGTTGGCATTCATTTCAAGAGGTCTAGAATACAAGAGAAAGAATCTGATGCTGAGGCTTTGTTAAGGCACTGGTGTGGCCTCATCTTAAGTATTGTGAACAGTTTTGGCTCCCTCATCTTAGAAAAGATGTGCTGGCATTGGAAAGGGTCCAGAGGAGTTTGATGATTCCAGGAATGAGACGGTTATCATATGAGGAACGTTTGATGGCTCTGGGTCTGTGCTCACTGGAACTCAGAAGGATGAGGGGGGATCTCATTGAAACTCTTCGAATGTTGAAAGGCCTCGATGTGAAAAGGATGTTTCTATGGTGGGAAAGTCTAGGACAAAAGGGCACAGTGTCAGGATGGAGGTGGGGGTGCCCTTTCAAAACAGAGATGCGGAGAAATTTCTTTAGCCAAATCGTGGTGTATTTGTGGAATTTGTTGCCTCATACAGCTGTGGAGGCCAGGTCATTGGGTGTATTTAAGGCAGAGATTGATAGGTTCTTGATTGGACATGGCATCAAAGGTTACGGGGAGAAGTCTGGAAACTGGGGTTGAGGAGGGAAAAAAAAAGGATCAGCCATGGGCCAGATGGCCTAATTCTGCTCCTATGTCTGATGGAAGGGGAGATTAAGATGTATTTGGTGATAGGATCCCATTGATTGCAGAAGTTGCAGAGAATGTGTTCAATGTGGAAGCTCAATGGGTGGTAGGTGAGGACAAGAGGAACACTATCACAAGAGGAAGATGGGGTGAGCATGGATGTCCAGTAAATGGAGACGATGTGGGTGAGGACAGCATCAATGGCAGAGGAGGAGATACCCAGCTTTCTGAAAAGGGAGGACATCTTTGATATCTGTTCTCATCCTGGGAACAGATGCAGCAGAGACAAAGAAACTGAGAAAAGGGAAAAGCATTTTGATAGGAGCCAGCTGGTAGGAAGCTATAATCTAGATAGCTATGGGAATTGGTAGGTTTATAAATGATGTCGGTGGACATGGGTCAAGAAAGGAGAGAGTGATGTCAGAATGGTCCAAGTCAATTTAAGGACAAGGTGGAAGCTGGCTTTAACAAGGTGGTGCCAGTGAACCATCATGCCATTCTATAGACAATGTACAGCATTTATGAATTAATCTCTTTTGATTTACTCTCACTGCAAACACTTTAAGCAACATATTTTTATTTGACTTCATGAACTACATATTTCATGATCTTCTGAAGGACTTGGTGGACTTAATTCTCAGATATCCGGGTACAACACCCTTAAGTGGACAAAGGTTCTTTGCTATCGCTGGAAGTTGAGGAGGGTGGTGGGAACTCCAAGCTAGGCTGAAATACAGATGAATGAGACACCCTCTACCTAGCATCTTGTTAGCAAATGTGCAATTGCTAGAGAACAAAATTCAAGACATGAGGGTAAGATTGGTCTGTCAAAGGGAAATGAGAAATTGTTCTGTTCTCGTTTACTGAGATGTGTCTTTTGTTATTTATGACAATCAATCTGAGGGTGTGTCCAAATAAAGAGCTAATGTGCCACTTCATCAATGAGGTATTCTCTGGAAATTCATTTTATGTTAATACTGTATTCTTTGGTAGAAGATGTAAAGATCAAATAGATATATACTAATTGGTTTCCCGATTCTGCAGCATAGTCATGAATAATTGATGAATTTATCATGCTTCTAAGAATAAAGTCACAAAGAACGGGAAGGATAAGGGGAAGGTGAAGCAAGATCCTTTCAATCAGAAACACAAGAGATTCTGTATCAGTATAAACCCGTGTCACCAGAGGTCCTAGCACACTAGATCACTGTTATACTAAGATAAGGAATGCCAAACCATAATTTGGGAAACCTGATCAGTTTGCTGTCCTTCTCCCAGCTACATACAAGCAGAGGCTAAAGAGCAAGGCTCCAGAAATTAGGACAACAGGTGGTCACAGAAGGCAGAGGAGCAACTTTGAGTTGATGGACTGGTCCTTGATCAAGGACTCATTTTTGGATCTGAATGAATACAGCACAGTTGTCACGAACTTTATAAAAACAGTCGTAGACAAGTGAGTCCCCACAAAAGAATTCAATGTCTTCCTCATCCAGAAGACCAGGATGAAGCATTAGATCCACAACTTGCTGAGGGCCAGATCAGAGGTATTCCATTTTGGTGACCAAGAAAGTTGCAAGAGGTCCAGGTATGATCTCTGGCCCAGGCATCATCTCATGGATGAAATGCAATTCTGGACCAAACTTGAATCAATTAAGGATGCTCAATAACTGTTGTAAGGTTTGAATGCTGTCAAATCTTACAAAGTGAAATCAAGCGACATAGGTGACAACAGGACTTCCCTTCCAGATAAGCTTAGTTCCTTCTATGCTCGCACTTTGACTGTAAAAATATGGAGGAACTATCACTATTTCCCTCAGCCCCTGAAGAACCAGTAATTTCAGTCCTTCAGGAGGGTGAACCCATGGAAACCATTTGCCCCAGATGGGGTATCTGGCAGAGCATTAAAGACCTGTGCTGATCAACTGGTTGGAGTGTTCACTATGATCTTTAACCTCTCACTTTGGCAGTCTGAGGTATCCATCTGCTTCAAGCAGGCTTCAGTTCTACTGGTGCCTCAGAAATACGTGGCAACCTGCCTCAATGACTATCATCCAGTAGCACTTACATCCACTGCGATGAAGAGTTTTGAGAGGTTGGTGATGAATCATATCAACTCCTGATTGAGGAGTCGGATCTGCTCCTATGTCCTATTGGCGCAATAGGTCCTGACATTTCATTGACTCTTCACTCAATCCTGGAATATCTGGACAGCAAAGATGCATACATCAGGATGCTCTTCATCGACTGCAGTTCAGACTTTGGCTTCAATACCTCCAGGGCCCAGCATGTAAGCGTATTTAGGAAAAAATGCATGGCAGCATCTCTATTTCCTTAGGAGTTGTGAAGAGTGGGTATAACATGTAAAACTTTGACTAACTTCTATAAATGTGTGGTAAAGGGTATATTGATTGCTTGCATCACAACCTGGTATGAAAACAACAGTGCCCTTACACTGAAAATCCTACAAAAAGTAGTGGATAGGGCCCAGTCCATCACAGGTAAAGCTCTCCCCACCACTGAGCACTTCTATATGGAGTGTTGTTGCAGGAAAGCAGCATCCATCATCAGGGACCCCCATCACCCAAATCAGGTATTCTTCTTGTTGCTGCCATCAGGAAGAAGGTACAGGAACCTCAGGACTCATCTCACTAGGTTCAAGAACAATTACTACCCCCCAACTATCAGGCTCTGGACCAAAGCAGACAACTTCACTCAACTTCACTTGTCCCATCACTGAACTGTTCCACAACCACTGCAGTCACTTTTAAGGACTTTTCATCTTACTTTCTTGATATATATTGTTTATTTATCTATCAATTTGTTTGTGTTGTTTTTATTATTTTCTTTTGTATTTGCACAATTTGTTGTCTTTTGCACACTGGTTATCCACCCTGTTGGTGCAGTCTTTAATGGATTCCATTATTGTTATCAGATTTACTGAATATGCCCACAAGAAAATAAATGTCAGGATTGTGTATGGTGACATATATGTATAATAAATTTACTTTGACTTCCTGAACTTTGGAGGCAAAGTTGATGAAATTAATTAGCTCAGCTTGGATACGTGAAACAGCACTAATGCAGTCATCAATGCAGCATAGGAAGAGTTGGGGAGCATTACTAAGGAAGGCTTAGAACATGGAAATCTTCAAATTAGGCAGGACAACGCCATGGACAAAACAGCCTCCCATTTTGCTGTACTATCCTGCGACAGGAGTTAATTCTAGCCATAACCAACCTCTCAAGGCACTCCATCACCTTAGATGTAAGTGCTACTGGACAATAGTCATTAAGGCAGCTCACCCTGTTCTTTTTGGGTACTGGTATAATTGTTGCCCTTTTGAAACAGGTGAGAACTTATGACTGTAGCAAGGAAGGATTGAAAACATCTTTGAACACCCGTGCCAGCTGGTTGGCACAAGTTAACAGAGCCCTACCAGGTCCTCCACTGAGGCCTGCTGCCTTGTGAGGATTCACCCTCTTAAAAAACATTTTGACGTCAACCTCTGAGACAGAGACGTCACCAGGTGCTGCAGGGATCTGCATTGCTGTAGTCTTATTCTCCCCTTCAAAGCAAGCATAAAAGGCATTGAGCTCATTGACAACATACTTATCTGAGCCTCCGAACTGTGACTTGCTATTAGTCAGGCCTGTTGTTAAAATGGCATGCACATCCAGATGAAGTTTTGACTTGATACAATTCATGTAAATTAGCAATCAGTACTGAAGAAAGGTCTCAGCCCGACACATTTCATTTCATTAGATGATTCAGCTGCACCACCCCGCTCCAGCCTTTAACTCTTTAATCAACTTCCCTGCTCTTTACTTCACACCCTCCCCCCTTCTGTTTTCTCTTATTCTGTACTTCTTCCTCACTTCCCCCCACCTTCTTACTCTGACCTCCTTGTTCTATACAGTAATAATGAAGGGTCTTGGCAAAAAAACGTCGACTGTTTACACTTTCCCCTAGATGCTGCCTGACCTGCTGAGTTCCTACAGCATTTGTGTGCGTTTCTCATGTAAATTAGGTTGCACAGTTTTTCCAGTGCAGATCTAAATTCAGACATGAGAAATATGAGGGATCAGACAATGAATCTTCCTTAGCCTTTCCACACCCTGGATCATTGCCAATAAATATGCCTGTCAGCCATTGGGAGGGGTTAACCTTCTGCCATTGAATTCTATTGTTCCTTTGTGCCTTGTGCAGCAAAACTAAAGCAGTCATGAAGATGTATTCTGATCAGAACTAATCCATGTAAGAGACAAGGTTGAAATGCTTTTTTCTATATTGCCTTTATACCCAGCACCCTTTCTGTCTTCTGATTACAATGCCCTTTGTTTTAATACCTGCAAATGATAACTTTTGCATTGAGAACTATGCACACAAAATGCTGGAGGCAGGTCAAGCAGCAGATATGGAAGGAAATGAATAATCCACGTTTTGTGCGGACCCTTCATCGGGACTGGAAAGGAAGGGGGAAGTAGCCAGAATAAGGAGGTTGGGGAGGGGAAGGAGTACAAGATGGCAGATGATACCTGAAACCAGGCAGGGGAAGTTGGGTGGGGGGGGGGGGGGGGGGGGGGAAGGTGAAGTAAGAAGCTGGCAGGTGATACGTGAAACCAGGTGGGGGAAGTTGGGTGGGGGGTGGGAGGTGAAGTAAGAAGCTGGCAGGTGATACGTGAAACCAGGTGGGGGAAGTTGGGTGGGGGGTGGGAGGTGAAGTAAGAAGCTGGCAGGTGATACGTGAAACCAGGTGGGGGAAGTTGGGTGGGGGGTGGGAGGTGAAGTAAGAAGCTGGCAGGTGATAGGTGAAACCAGGTGGGGGAAGTTGGGTGGGGGGTGGGAGGTGAAGTAAGAAGCTGGCAGGTGATATGTGAAACCAGGTGGGGGAAGTTGGGTGGGGGGGGGGGAGGTGAAGTAAGAAGCTGGCAGGTGATAGGTGGAAAAGGTGAAAGGCTGATTGAAGAATAATCTGAAAAGTCAGCAGAGTGGACCATGGGAGAAACGGAAGGAGGAAGTACACCAGAGGGAGTGGATAGACAGATGAGGAAAAGAGAAAGGGTTATAGGGGGTCCAGAATGTGGAATGGAACAAAAGAGAAGGGAGAAGGGGGAGAAATTACTAGAAGTTAGATAAATCAGTGTGGGGGCTTCCCAGACTGAGTTATAAGATGAGGTGTTTTCCCTCCATCCTGAGAGTGACTTTATCATGGCAGTCAAAGCTGTCAGCCCCAGCGAAAGGGAACCAGAGCAGCACATTGTTGATGCACCTCAGCTGAGAGATGGAAGGTGCAAAACAATCAGCAATTAAGGTCAGAACAGGAACAGAGACTAATCTCCCACCAGTGACACCAGCCACAACCTGGGAAGGGCCGTTCCCAATACCTGAGCCCAAAAACAGTGAGGCAGTTCACGGAGGCCACAGGCCTGATTTTGCGATCCCAGAAGTCAAACAGCTGTAACTATGGAGATAAAACTTTAATCTCTAAAGGTGTTCAATATGATACATAAACACATTGCAATACCTTGCCAAAGTCAAGGAAGATGTGATCTTTCTACAGGATTATGGGCTGCCATACCTCCGCAGGAGTTGTTCAAGGTGACGGTACAGGCAATTGTCTATGTGGGGTGGGAGCATTGATACTCATACATCCAGCCTGGGGAATCTGCTGTGGAGAGGTAACTTCTCTGTCACTTAAGTCAAAGAAGTAGTGGGGGAGTGGGGGTGGGCTGTAGCTCCTTGTGGTTGATGTAAAGTCCTGTAACAATCTGCTCTTTCCCTTACTGAGAAAATGTATACACGAGGAAATCTGCAGATGCTGGAAATTCAAGCAACACACACAAAATGCTGATGGAACGCAGCAGGCCAGGCAGCATCTATAGGGAGAAGCACTGTCGATGTTTCAGGCCGAGACCCTTCGTCAGGACTGAACGGGGTCTCGGCACGAAACGTCGACAGCGCTTCTCCCTTTAGATGCTGCCTAGCCCACTGCGTACCACCAGCATTCTGTATGTGTTGAGAAAATGTATAGCTGTCTTCCAGCAGCTCCCACTGCTGTTGGTGACATCCCTACCTGTCATTCTGACTGGAGACTTCAACTGCATAATTGATGACTATCTTCACGTGGGGTTTGTATCAGTCTGTGGATTCAAAGTATGTGGGCACCAAGTGTCACGATGTACTGAGGTTATCCAGTACCTGTCCTCGATCGGCCCCTCTGCAGCACAATGTCCCAGTCAGCTGGACATTGTCACATTACTTGTCCTTTGAGGAAGCATTGTTCCAAGTAAACACCTTTGACCAGAAGGCCATCAAGCAGTGGTCAGTGTGGAATGTACTGAAGACATTGTGGGACAGGGATACTAAGGATGTTGTGGCTTTGTTCCCAGGGAAAATGCTGCAAACCATATAGTAGAATGCCTCATCACCAGGTCTGACTAACAAGCACCAAGATTTCTCTTGATTGCATTGGGAGATGTTCTACCAATTAGTTATCCTCTATGGACACCTAACCACCCCCAATATGTACACTAACTGCCCTTGGGGCAATTAGCTTGGGGAGGAAACAGTCACTTAACTTTTTGGAGAGTGTGGATTGGTTAAGAGGGTACAGGAGTCTGTGTCTCAGGTCATTTCCAGCAGCTGCTTAACAGAGGTCTTTCTGACCTATGAGTTATTTACAGGACCACGTACCAAGACAGACATCAAGTGCTGCTGGAAGGTCATCGTAGGTCTTCCAGTATAGTGAGATGTCTAACGGGGAACACTGTAGAGTGGCTCAGTCCAGGTTTGGAGGTGTGCGTGCTGTAGGACTCACAGAAGCTCATTGCAGCTAAGGCTCTGTGGGGAAGGACTTGGAAGGGCAGAGTTGGGTAGGGAAGCCCTTCAAACAATGAAGGGTGTAACTATCACCTTAGGCAGCTAGATGTGTAGCAATGATGCCGTTCGTGATTTTTAAGAGGTTTACACTACTAAAAATAACAACCATGAATATACAAGTATTTTAGCACTTTGTATATATGGGGGGGGGGGGGTGTGTGTGTGTGTGTGTGTGTGTGTGTGTGTGTGTGTGTGTGTGTGTGTGTGTGTGTGTGTGTGTGTGTGTGTGTGTGTGTGTGTGTGTGTGTGTGTGTGTGTGTGTGTGTGTGTGTGTGTGTCTATATATATAGAATAAAATCTATTTTTAGATTTTAAAAAACTTTAGGGTGTACCAATTGCATTTTTGGCCGAGCTATTTATGAATGTTGAAATTTGGAAGATCATACAGTATTTTAAATTTTTTCATGAGAGAAGACTGCACAAGGAACTAAAAAAGCAAAAGTAAAACAAAAATGGGAAAAGATAGAAACGCTGAACCATCAATCCTTCACTCAGTTCAGGAGAAAAATGAGACTTCAATTTCTGTTCTGTCTTTCACATCTTTGAAACATCTGACACCAAGTAACTTTTGAAAGTTTAGTATCAGCTCTAATGTAGCAAAGTGTAGAGGTGGAATTCCAAAGGTTAGATGGAGCCGGCTAATCCTTGAATGACATTCCAAAATGTAGTGTTAATGTCATCCCTTCTTTATTAAATGTCCTTGCCCTACCCATAACTTACCCAATAGAGCACTTTTATTGCATCATTACAACTTGGCAGACATTTGCTAATCACCATGATTTGATGTGTTTATGCATTGTAATCATTCTAACACAAAAGACTCATTATTATGACTGTCAGAATTCAAAATCATTTTTCTGTATGGACAGGAACTAATGAACAATACCTCACTATATTTCCTCTCTTTTTGCACTGCTTATTTAATTTAATTTAATTTAATTGCTGCAAAACAACAAATTTCTTGACATATGCCAATAATATTAAACCTGATTCTGATTCTGTACAATGAAATTTCATTTTCTAAGAAATAACATAAGGGAATAACAGATCCTTGCACATTATGGTTCTATCTCAACAAACTACAGTATGAAGTGTCAGGATCCTTATGACAGAAGGCATCTTAAAGTTACCCATCAAAATCAGAATCAGGTTTAATATAACTGGCATATATTGTGAAATTTTAAAATTTTATGGCAGCTGTACAATGCAATACATAATAATAGAGAAAAAACAATTACAGTATGAATATATATATATTAAATCATTAAATTAGTGCAAAAAATAGAAATAAAAACTAATGAGGTAGTGTTCATTGGTTCAATATCCATTCATGAATTGGATGGTAGAGCGGAAAAGGCTGTTCCTGAATCTGCCACAGATAACAACAAAAGTACATCCGTCCCAACAGATATGTAGGGAACACTAATGGAAGCTCTGAAAAAAAGAAGTGCAATTACAGGCAGTGAACTCATGAAGCCACAACTATCTCGCTTGTGAACTTTGCCCTCTTGGGAACAATTATCCTGCATGAATTATGTAAACTGAAGTTGCACAAAGTGCTATACCATATCAACTAATGTTCAAATTAAATTTATTACCAAAGTATATATATGTCACCATATAGTATCCTGAGATTCATTTTCTTGTAGGCTTTCACAAAGAACAAAGAAAAAATACAATCTGTGAAAAGCTACACACATAAACTGAAAAACAACCAATGTGCAAAAGAAAATAAATTATGCAAATACTAGTAATAGTAATACCAAGTAAGTGTACAAATAATGCTGAGAACATGAGTTTTAGCGTCTTTGAAAGTGAGTGCAGAGTCTGTGGAATCAGTTCAGTGTGGAGGTGAGTGAAGTTCTCCACACTGGTTTAGGAGCCTGATGGTTGAAGGGCAATAACTGTTCCTGAATCTGGTGGTGTGGGACATAAGGCTCCGGTACCTCCTTCCCTGTGGCAGGAGTGAGAAGTCAGCATGGCCTGATGGTGGGGTCCTCAAAGCTGAAAGTAAATGTATTATCAAAGTACATACATATGCTACCTTATATAACCCTGAGATTAATTTTTTGTGGGCATTCACAGTAAATGCAAAGGAACAAAGCAAAATGACAATAATGTATATAACACCCTGGGAAAGGTTTCACTACTAATGTAATGGCCTTTCTGTAGAAGTACTGCTAATGTAATGGTTTTTCTGTAGCAGCAATGTTTGTGTTACAGCTAGAGATAACGGGGGCTTCGGAATGTGCACCGTCTGATGAAGGGAGTGTTTTTTTCTCGTTGTGTGCCCGAGACAGAGGCGATCTGGGTCTTTTGTTTGGTGGAAGATGAAGTGAGAAGATGCCAGAAAAGAGGGGGCATAGACACCAGAAAGGAGTGGACTTGGAGTGGGGCCGGGAGTTGACAAAGCCTGGGGGAAATCGATGGAGGATCGGTGAAAGGGAAACTGTGAGCTCCAACTTGTTCACATTAGACTGTTTTATTAAAATGGGCCCTTTTCTTTTTGTTTTACTTTACTAACCCTTTAGTCAAATTAAGAATTATGAAGCTAAATCATTTAATTGCATATGGTGAACTGTCTGTTATTTCATGGTACTGATTTGTAACAGGGTAACACATCACGCAGCATCCACAGAAGCAGGAGGTTTTGCACCTCAATCTCATACGTTTAGTATGAATGTCAGAGATTGTCTTCCCTAGACTTTCGCAGACGACAGAACTTGAGAGTTACATAAATAAATAAGCAATAAGCATTGAGAAAATGAAATGAAGGGCCCTTGAAAATGAGTTCATTGGTTGTAGAATCAGTTCAGTGTTGGGGAGAGGGAAGTTATCCCCTCTGGTTCAAGAGCCTGATAGTCGAGGGGTAATAACTGTTCCTGGTGGTGTGGGTCCTGAGATTCCCGTACTTCTTTTCTGATGGCAGCAGTGAGGAGAGAGCATGGCATGGATGGAGGGTCCTTGATGATGGAAGCTGCTTTCCTATGACAGTGCTCCATGTAGATGTGCTCAACTTTGGGAGGACTTTACCCATGATGGACTGAGCTATATCCATTACTTTTCCATTCAAGGGCATTGGTGTTTCCATACCAGGCCATCAAGCAACCAGTCAATATACTCCCCACCACCCATCTATAGAAGTTTGTCAAAGTTTTAGATGTCATGTCAAATCTCCACAAACATCTAAGAAAGTATAGGCACAGCCATGCTCTCTTTATAATGGTGCTTATGCTGGACAGATCCTCTGAACTGACAACACTGAGGAATTTAAAGTTGCTGACCCTCTCCACTTCTAATCCCCAAGAGGTTGTTGTTGTGGCACCAATTAGCCAGATCTTCTACCTCCCTCCTATGTGCTGATTTATCACCACCTTTAATTTAGCCAACAACAGTGGTGTCATCAGCAAACTTAAATATAGCATTGGAGATGAACTTAGCCTAACAGTCGTAAGTATTAAGCAAGTAGACCAGTACATAGCCTATGCTGATGCAGATGTGGAAGAGAAGTTGTTGCTGATTTGAACTGATCGTGGTTTGCAAGTGAGGAAATGAGGACCTCCAGCCATCTAGGCCATGCTCTCTTTTCTCTGCTGCCATCAGGAAAAGGTACAGGATCCTTTGGCCCCAAACCGCTGAGTTCATGAAGTCATTACCCCTCAAACATCCACCTTTGAATCAGAGGAGATAACTTCACTCAACTTCACTTGCTTCCATTACCGAACTGCTCCTGCAACCTATGGACTCACTTTCAAAGACTTTTCAGCTCAGGCCTTTGATAGTAATTGCTTACTTGTTTATTATTATTATTAGTTTTTCTTCTGTATTCACACAATTTGTTGCAAAAAGTGGTACATACAGCTCAGTCCATCATAGGAAAAGCCCACCCCACCACCGAGCACATCTACAATGAGCACTGTCACAAGAAACCAGCATCCATGAAAGTTCAAAATAAATTTGTTATCAAAGTACATATATGTCACAATATGCAACCCAGAGATTCGTCTTCTTGCAGGCATACGCAGTAAGTCCAAGAAACGCAATAGAATCAATGAAAGACCACAGAAAAACAATCAATGTGCAATAGACAACAAAACTCTCAAGTACAAAAGGAAAATTAGAGCAACTGTTTGGCTAGGCACAGCTGAAACACATCTGCCAATCACACAACTATCATCGTCAATATTTCAGATGGTACCTAGCAGGTCTTCAGGAGTGAGATCGATCAACTGGTTGAGTGTTATCACAGCAACAACCTTGCTCCCAATGATCAAGGAAATGACTGTGGGCTTCAGGAAGGGGAAATTGAATGAATACGCACTAGTCCTCAGAAATGGATTAGTAGTGGAAAGGGTAAACAGTTTCAAGCTCCTGGGTACCAACGTTTCTGAAGATCTATCTTGGGCCTAGCATATTGTTACAATTACAAAAGAGGCAAAATAGTGGCTATATTTCACTGGGAGTTTGAAGAGACTTAGTCACGAAAGAAAGAAGAAAAGAGAAATTGCCTTTCAACTCACAAGAGAGCATAGGCTATCAACATTTTTTCGCTGTTGATGTTTCTGTAGCAGGCAACTTATTTTTTATGAGGGTGAGTTGCTAGCTTGACACTCATCCCAGCACAGATGGAAAATGTGCATGGGAGCCAGCTGGATTTGAACTCAGGACCTTCCAGCTCAAAGTCCAGCGCTGATTCCACTACGCCACCAGCCAGCTTATGTCACAAAAGACTCTTACAAATTTCTACGGATGTACCATGGACAGCATTCTAACTGGTTGCATAACATCTGGAATGGAGGGGCCACTGCACAGGATTGGAAAAAGATGCAGAAATTTGCAAACTCCACCAGCTTCATCGTGGGCAGTAGCCTCTCCAGCATCAAGGTCATCTTATAAAGGCAATGCTCCAAAAAGTCTGTATCCATCATTAAGGGGCCTCATCAATCAGGATATGTGCTCTTCTCATTGCTACCATTAAGGAGGAGGTACTGAAGCCTGAAGACACACCCACACAATGTTTCAGGAACAACTTCTTCCCACAGCCATCAGATATCTAAATAGATAATAAACCCATGTATACCAACTCACTTTTTTTTGCTTCTTTTTTCACTACTGATCTACTTAATTCTGATACAGATTTTCTTATAGTTATTTGTAGTTTTTTTATTAATATGTATTCTACTATACTGCTCCTGCAAAGCTACACATTTCATGACATATGCCAGTGATATTAAACCTGATTCCGATTCTGAGAACAGAATGTCACAAGAGGCTAATCTCTGGGTGTACAAATATTCCAGTTATTGACAAACAGAGCAAAAATTCCTTTGAGCATGCTTGTGCTGCTAAGTAACAACAGAAGTCTGGCCTGGGAATCCTCGTTGATATCTGGCAGATGGGTACAAAATAACTAAGCTGAAAGTGCCTTGTTTGATGTGGGCTTACTTATATGCTTCAATTGTCTCATATTCGGCTGATAGGTATGAGAATGGCTTATCAGCATGCCAATTTACAAACCCTATCTCTTGAGCAGCCACTAGCCTGTGTTCTGTGCTTGGTTTACAAAGCTGTCCTTTTAATTCTAAACTTAATTAAATTTGCCGTTTAAATTTAAACAGGTATTTTTGAAAACTGGATCATGTTTGTATTAATGCCTACTAACCTTATAATTCCTGAAAGATGTCCTGTCCTAGATGGCCTTAGATTCCACACCACCAGTTTCAGGAACAGTTATCAGCCACCGGCCGCCCAAACCAGCATGGATAACTTCATTCACCATGACTGTGAACTTAATTTTTACAATCTACAGACTCACTTTCGAGGACTCTTTACAAGTCATGTTCTCAGTTTGTCTTCTTTACACATTGGTTGTTCGTCAGTCTTTGTTTATGTATAATTTTTCATAAATTCTATTGTATTTCTTTCTTTTTCCTATAAACCAAGAAGGATGATATTCATTAGGGCAGCTCACACTGCTTTTCTTGGGCATTGCTATAATTGTTGCCCTTTTGAAGCAGGTGGGAACCTCTGACTGTAGCAACGGAAGACTGAAGATGTCCTTGAACACCACCACCAGTTGGTTGGCACAGGTTTTCAGAGCCTTACCAGGTACTCCATTGGGTCCTGTCAACTTGCGAGAGTTCACCCTCTTGAAAGACAGCCTGACGTCGGCCTCTGAGACAGAGATTACAGGGTCACTGGGTGCTGCAAGGATCTTCATGGCTGTGGTTTTATTTTCCCTTTCAAAGTGAGCATAAAAGACATTGAGCTCGTCTGCTAGTGAAGCAGTGTAGTCATTCATGATGTTGGGTTTTGCTTTGCAGGACATAATGGCTTGCAAACTCTGCCCCAGTTGACGTGCATCTGCTGTCACCTCTAGTTTCTCTTGGAATTGTTTTTTGAGCTCCTGAAATAGCCCTCCACAATTCATACCTGTTTTTCTTACACATACCTAGGTTGCCACACTTAAATGTCACAGGGCTAGCCCTCAGCAGACTAAAAGCCTCCTAGGACATCCACAACTTTTGGTTTGGGAATATACAGCAAGATATTGTAGGCACACATTCATCCGCGCAGGTTTTAATGAAGTCGGTGACATACTCATCTGTACTCGAAAGTGACTCCCTGAATGCAGGCCAGTCCACCGATTCAAAGCAGTCCTATAACTGCTCTTTGCCTTCTTGGTCCTCACTACTGGTGCAGTCTTCAGTCTCTGCCTATTCTCAGGGAGTAGAAGTACAACCAGGTGACGAGACTTACCAAAGTGTGGGCATGTGAGAGCATGGTAGGCACTCTTGATCTAATGTAGCAGAAGGTGCCTGTGAGCCATGGCAACGTGCTGTGGGCTGCTTACAAAACTTCTAAATATACCTTTTCTGAATTACTCTCACTCCAATCTAAGCCTGTAATTTCCCTTTAATCTCCCTGCGCAGGTTGACTCTGTGGTTAAAAAGGCGTACGGTGCATTGGCCTTCATCAACCATGGGACTGACTTTAAGAGCCAAGAGGTAATGGTACAGCTATATAGGACCCTGGTCAGGCCCCACTTGGAGTACTGTGCTCAGTTCTGGTCACCTCACTACAAGAAGGATGTGGAAACTATAGAAAGAGCGCAGAGGAGATTTACAAGGATGTTGCCTGGATTGGGGAGCATGCCTTATGAGAACAGATTGAGTGAACTTGGCCTTTTCTCCTTAGAGTGGCGGAGGATGAGAGGTGATCTGATAGAGGTGTATGAGATATTGAAAGGGATAGATTGTGTGGATAGTCAGAGGCTTTTTCCGAGGGCTGAAAAGGCTAACACAAGAGGGCATAGTTTTAAGGTGCTTGGAATTAGAACAGAGAAGATATCAGGGGTAATTTTTTTACACAGAGTGTGGTGAATGCAAGGAATGGGCTGCCGGCAACAGTGGTGGAGGCGGATTGGATTGGGTCTTTTAAGAGACTTTTGGATAGGTACATGGAGCTTAGAAAAATAGAGGGCTATGGGTAACCTTAGGTAATTTCTAAGTAAGTACATTTGATTAGATTAGATTAGATTAGATTTAACTTTATTGTCATTGTGCCAAGTACAGATACAAAGCCAAATGAAATGCAGTTAGCATCTAACCAGAAATGCAAACAATAGTGTTATTTACAAAATGACTGCGAATAAGAAGTAAGTGCTACAGCACACAAACATAGGAGTACTGAGACAGCACAATATGGGCATAATACTGCTTAGCGCTGTGATGTCAGGTTCAGCAGGGTCACAGCCTCAGGGAAGAAGCTCTTCCTGTGCCAGCTGGTGTGGGAGTGGAGGCTCTTGTAGCACCAACCGGATGGGAGGAGAGTAAAAAGGCAAATTGATGGGGTTCCAGGGTAGTGGGGGGCAGACAGGATTGCAGATGTGATAGAACCAGTCTCTCAGAGCACTTTGCAATGATGGGGGTGAGTGCCACTGGGCGGAAGTCATTCAGGCCCATGGCAGTGGAATGCTTTGGCACTGGCACGATGGTGGCGATCTTGTGGGGACAACTGCCTGGACCAGGGACAGATTGAAAATGTCCGTGAAGACCCCAGCCAACTGCCCTGCACAGACTCTGTGCACACGGCCAGGTATTCCATCCGGACCAGCTGCCTTCCGTACATTCACCCTGCTCGGGGTACATGTTCAGCACAGCATGTGGGCCAAGGGGCCTGTTTTGTGTTGTAGGTTTTCTATGTTTAAGTAGCATACGGCACTTTATTATTGTCTAAGTGAACTAGGAATTTCATGATTTTCTGAAGCATTCAGCAGATTTAACTCTCAAGCATACAGATGCAGCACCTTTAAGCAGACAAAGGTATATTTACATAGTTGGAAGAGAAGAAAGAGAGGACTCCAAAACAGGCTAAAACGCTGGAGAATTAAACTTCTTCTACCCAGCATTTTGTTAGCAAGTTTACTGGAGAACAAGAATGAAGACACAAGGGCAAAGTTGCCATATTAGAGGGAAATGGAGTTGCTGTGATCTGTGTTTCTCAGAGACATGGCTTTCACTGAACATATCTGATGTATTGGTAAGACCTGAAGGCTTCTTGATACACAGGATGGACCAAAGTATTGATTCGGAGAAGGCAAAAGGAGGGTGTCATGATGGTGGTGCCTTGTGGTGCTTGGATGTGAGGGTTTTGTCGTACTCTTGTTCTCATGATTATTTTATGTACCAAAAGAATTCTCCTCTGTGATCCTGACTGCAGTTTACATACTGCTAAGGGCCAACGTTAATCAGGCACTCAAAATATTAAACGCCGCCATCACTAAATAAGAAACAGCACACTCTAATATATTTTGAATCGTATTCGGAGATTTCAAGCAAGCTTCTTTTAGGAAGTATCTGCCCAATTATCATCAGCATATAACCTGCAACACCAGGGGTCCCAACACACTTGAATGGAATGCCTACCGTTCCATGTATAGACCTTATTTTGGTAACTCTGATCACTAACTGTCCTCCTCCCTGCACACGGGCAGAGGCTAGAGAGCAAGTTAACAGAGAAAAGGAAAATAAGGAGGTGGTTGTAGGAGGCAGAGGAGTGGCTATGGGATTGCTTCAAGTCAGTGGACTGGACCATGTTCAAGTAGGCATTAGAGAATCTGAGATGAATACAGCACAGTTGCCACAGTCATTATAAAACAGTCATGGACAAGTGTGTCCCCACAAAGTCATTCAGTCTTCTCCAATCAGAAGCCCTGGAGAACCATGAGATCCAGAATCTGTGACAGCCAAATCAGTGGCATTCAGGTCTGATGACCAAGCAGGGTTCAATTATACCAGTCCCTAAGAAGAACATGGCAACCTGCCTAATTGATTATTGTCCAGCAGCACTTCTATCCATAGTGATGAAGTGTTTTTTAGAAGTCAGTAATGAAACGTATCAAATCCTATTTAAGAAGCACCTTGGATCCACTCCAGTTTGCGCAGTGGGAAAACAGGTCCACAGCAAATGCCATTTTATTGGCTTTTCATTCAGCGCTGGAATATCTGGACAATAAAGGTATATACATCAGGATGTGCTTTAGTGACTACAGCTCAAGAATCAAGAGAATCAGAATCAGAATCAGGTTTAATATCAGCGACATATGTTGCGAAATTTGTCAACGTAGTGGCAGCAATACACTGCAATACATAATATAGAAAAAACAAATAAGTAAGTCATGTACAGTAATACATAATATTTAAATTAAAATAATGAAAAATCAGAAATAATAAAAGTGAGGTTGTGTTCATTGGGTCAATGTCTATTTAGAAATCGGATGGCAGAAGGGAAGAAGCTGTTCCTGAATCGCTGAGTGTGTCCCTTCAGGCTTCAGTACCTCCTTCCTGATGGTAGCAATGAGAAGCCAGCATGCCCCGGGTGATGGGTCTTTAATAATGGATGCCACCTTTCTGAGGCACTACTACTTGAAGATGTCTTTGACATTACGGAGGCAAGAATCCAAGATAATGCTGACTAAATTTACAACTTTCTGTGGCTTCTATCAATCCTGTGCAGTAGATTCCATCACCCCCCCCCCCCATACCAGACAGTGATGCAGCCTGTCAGAATGCTCTCCATGGTACATCTGCAGAAGTTTTTGAGTGTTTTAGGTGACAAACAAAATCTCCTCAAACTCCTAATGAAATACAGCTGCTGTCCTGCCTTCTTTACAGCTGCGTTAATATGTTGGGACCAGGTTAGAACCTCAGAGATACTGACACCCAAGAACTTGAAAATGCTCACTCTCTCCACTTCTGATCCCCTCATCCTACCTTTTCTGAAGTCCACAATCAGCTCTTTGGTCCGAGTGCAGATTGTTGCTGCGACACCGCTCAACTAGCTGGAATCTCTCACTCCGTTACGCCCTTTTGTTTCCATCAGCGATTCTGCCAACAATGGTTGTATCATCAGCAAATTTATAGATGCCATTTGAGCTATACTTAGCCACACAGTCCTTGGTATAGAGAGAGTAGAGCCGTGTGCTTAGCGCACATTGCAGGGACATGGACTTAGCCCCTTGCTCTACTGGCTTTATAGCTATGACGGTGTGGCCAAGTACAGTACAGCTCCGACACCACACACAAGTTTGCTGATGACACCACTGTTGTGGGCTGTATCAAAGGGGGTGATGAATCAGCATACAGGAGGGAGACTGAAAACTTGGCTGAGAGGTGTAATAACAACAGCCTCTCAGTCAATGTCAATAGCACCAAGGAACTGATCGCAGATTTCAGGAGAGGGACATCTGAGGTCCATGAGCCAGTAACCATCAGAGGATCAGAGACAGAGACGGTTAGTAGCTTTAAATTCCTGAGTGTCACTTTCTCAGAGGACCAGTCTTGGACCCATCGTATAATTATTATTGTGAAGAAAGCATGCCAGTGCCTCTACTTCCTCAGGAGTCTGCGGAGTTTTGGCATGTCATCGAAACTCTTGGCAAACTTTTATAGATGTGTGGTGGAAAGTGTGCTGACTGGCTGCATTGCGGCCTGGTACGGGAACACTGTTGTATCTGTGCAATTACTTAACAATTAAATAAAGGCACACACATGGGAGATGGCTTTATCTGGTATATTCACATTGCAGCAAGAGAGAGAGATGGAGTGAACAATAATGCATGTATAGACAACCGATCAATATGTAGTGCTAAAGAGGGTGCCAATACTCTAAAAGAAATCGATTCATAGGTTACACTTCCTCACCTTTTAGATTAATTCAACATAAAACTGTATACTTACAAAACATTCCATTCCTCTTTCACAAACCATATTCAAATAAATATGCTTTCACAATAACATAGAACATAGAATAGTACAGCACATTACAGGCCCTTCGGCCCACAATGTTGTGCTTACCCTCAAACCCTGCCTCCCATATAACCCCCCACCTTAAATTCCTCCATATACTTGTCTAGTAGTCTCTTAAACTTCACTAGTGTGTCTGCCTCCACCACTGACTCAGGCAGTACATTCCACGCACCAACCACTCTCTGAGTGAAAAACCTTCCCCTAATATCCCCCTTGAACTTCCCTCCCCTTAACTTAAAGCCATGTCCTCTTGTACTGAGCAGTGGTGCTGTGGGGAAGAGGTGCTGGCTGTCCACTCTGTCTATTCCTCTTAATATCTTGTACACCTCTATCGTGTCTCCTCTCATCCTCCTTCTCTCCAAAGAGTAAAGCCCTAGCTCCCTTAATCTCTGATCATAATCCATACTCTCTAAACCAGGCAGCATCCTGGTAAATCTCCTCTGTACCCTTTCCAATGCTTCCACATTCTTCCTATACTGAGGTGACCAGAACTGGACACAGTACTCCAAGTGTGGCCTAACCAGAGTTTTATAGAGCTGCATCATCACATCGCGACTCTTAAACTCTATCCCTCGACTTATGAAAGCTAACACCCCATAAGCTTTCTTAACTACCCTATCTACCTGTGAGGCAACTTTCAGGGATCTGTGGACATGTACCCCCAGATCCCTCTGCTCCTGTACACTACCAAGTATCCTGCCATTTACTTTGTACTCTGTCTTGGAGTTTGTCCTTCCAAAGTGTACCACCTCACACTTCTCCGGGTTGAACTCCATCTGCCACTGCTCAGCCCACTTCTGCATCCTATCAATGTCTCTCTGCAATCTTTGACAATCCTCTACACTATCTACAACACCACCAATCTTTGTGTTGTCTGCAAACTTGCCAACCCACCCTTCTACCCCCACATCCAGGTCGTTAATAAAAATCACGAAAAGTAGAGGTCCCAGAACAGATCCTTGTGGGACACCACTAGTCACAACCCTCCAATCTGAATGTACTCCCTCCACCACAATCCTCTGCCTTCTGCAGGGAAGCCAATTTTGAATCCACCTGGCCAAACTTCCCTGGATCCCATGCCTTCTGACTTTCTGAATAAGCCTACCGTGTGGAACCTTGTCAAATGCCTTACTAAAATCCATGTCGATCACATCCACTGCACTACCCTCATCTATATGCCTGGTCACCTCCTCAAAGAACTCTATCAGGTAACTTCAATGTTCTAAAGATTCAGTCTTTTGGGTGATGCTCTGTTTCTTTCAGGGTAGCGCCTCTGGATCTGTGGAGTGGCATCAGGTTTGGTTGGTGCCTTGTCTAAGACAATGCTCTCAGTTGCTGATGAAACATTGACATCATCACTGAGAGGCAAGTCCTGTGACTGTATTGTGTCCATCTTGTTGGATGCAATCAACTCGGCTGTGTTCTTTGGTTATGCATCCAGTATCTGGTCTACATGATGCCTCTTTTGAGTGTATTGACTATGCATGTGGCATAAAGCCTGTCCCTTAATCCATCAGAAAGTCTATATCTAAAATCACAGCACTGGGAAAGTTTGTGCAGTTCTCTAATGTATTAAGAAATGCTTCCATCCTTTGACTGGTTCTTTTTGTAAAACCTAAATCTCTCAGCTATTACCAACAGCTTAGGGCTCAAGAGATTTTGTAAAATGGTAACAATTTCATCAAACTCCTTGCTTGTAGGCTTTTTAGGAGTTACTAGGTTATGTAAGAGAATGTACATTCCAGGACCCATGAGGTGTGGGGGATCTCCAGTGGGATTCCACCACCAAGCACACCTTTCTCTCTCCTCCCCAACCCCACTTTCTGGTTCCCTCAGGGATCACGCCTTATGTGACTCCCTTGTCTACTCATCCTTCCTTACTGATCTCCTTCCTTGCAAGCAGAACAAATGCTACACCAACCCCTACACCTCCTCCATCACTACCATCCAGGGCCCCAAACAGACCTTCCAGGTGAAGCAACACTTCACCTATGAGTCTTTTGGAGTCATTTACTGTATCCGGTGCTCCTGGTGTGGGCTCCTGTGTATTGGTGATATCCTATGTAGCACCTACGCTCCGTCTGCCAGAAAAAGCAGGATCTCCCAGTGACCATCCATTTTAACTCTACTTCCCATTCTGACATGTCAGCCCATGGCCCCCTCTACTGTCCTGATGACACCACACTCAGGAGCAACACTTTATATTTTGTCTGGGAACCCTCCACCCTGATGGCATGAACATCGATTTCTTGAACTTCCAGTAATGCCCACCCCACCTTCACCATTCCTCATTCCCACTTCCCTTTCTCACCTTATCTCCTTACCTGCCCATCACCTCCCTCTGGTGCTCCTCTTTTCTTTCTTCAATGGCATTCTGTCCTCTCCTATCAGTTTTCCCCTTCTCCATCCCTGTATCTCTTTCACCAATCAACTTACAATTCTTTACTTCACCCCTCCTGGTTTCACCTATCACCTTTTGTTTCTTTTTCCCCTCTTGCCACCTTCTTACTTTGACTCCTCATCTTTTTTTCTCCAATCTTGATGAAGGGTCTCAGCCCAAAATGTCGACTGTATTCTTTTCCATAGATGTTGCCTGGCCTGCTGAGTTCCTCCAGCAATTTGTGTGTGTTGCTTGAATTTCATGCATCTACAGAATTTCACTTATTCAAGAAAAATAGGGGATTCTGGTTCCTTCACATTGTTTGCATTACAATATAATTCCACCCTCTCAATATTGACTCCCAGCCTTCATTAGTACTATTGAATTCGTCAACTCCAACTAAAGTCACCATTGTGTTATTTTCAGTTTAACTTTGCTAGTTGCTTGTCTCTCGCTGAGTACTATGTGTAGATAACAGAGCAATACCATGTGTAGACAACAGATCAATGTGCATACACAGCCAACAAATCACAATGCACGCACAGCCGATCATATGTAATGCTAAGGAAAATCATTGCTCCTAAAGAAATAGGTCCGTACATTATAAGTACAACTGCCTTTGAGTGGAAAATCCTACAAAAGGTAGCAGATTCGGCCCAGTACATCACGGGTAAAACTCTCCCAATCTTTGAGCACATCTACATGAAATGTTGCTGTGAAAATGCAGCATCTGTCTTCAAAGATCCTCATCACCTAGGCCATGCCCTTTTCTCGCTGCTGCCGTCAAGTAGAAGGTACAGGTGCCTCAGGACTCGCACCTCCAGGCTCTTGAACAAAAGGTGATAGCTGCACTTGTTTACGACTCTATTATATTGTAATTTCTGGCTTGTTATTTATTGATATTTACTTATATCTGTTGTCACACGGCTTGTTTAGTTTCTAGTTCCTGGTGCTTACAGTTACTGTTCTATGGATTGATTTGCGAAGTATGCCTGCAGAAAAATAATCTCAAGGTTGTATGTGGTGACATGTATGTACTCTGATAACAAATTTTACATTGAACTTTGAATTTTGGCTTGAGTCCTGATAAATGCTTTAATTATTTGTTCTTGAAAAATTTCCTTTTCATGTTGCCCTTCACACTTACTTATAACTTTAGTAAAGGTATCAATGCTTTAGAAAGAAGAACGAAAACATCCACTAGAATATAAACAGGCATAAATCAATTTAAATATATGAAGAGCAAGAGTAAACTGTGTTTATTGTCCTTGGAACAGAGTAGGTTGGTGGGGGATTGAATTCAAAAGTTCATTTATTATTAAAGTATTTATGCAGTATACAAATCTGAGATTTTACATTTCCAGATATGGGAGATGCTCAAAGAAAAACATCAACACCCCAGCACAAAAAAAAAACAAATCTTGGCAATGGCAACACGATCATCAACCCCCCCCCCCACCACCCACATGAAAAAAAAATTGCATACAGCAACAAGAACATCAACCATCACACCCCATCCCCATGCAGAAAAACAGTTTGTGCAAATGGCACAATCAGATTCAGTCTTAATATCATTGATAAATTAATATGAAAAGGCAACAGAACTTCATTGGACATGTGATTAGGAAAGAGGAGTTAGAATGCGCGGTAATTATGGGAAAGATTGAAGGGAAGAAGGCAAGAGGAAGGCAAAGTCAAATGATGATGGAAACAGCAGCCAGAGAACTGGAAATGAATGCCAATGAACTGATCCATTTGACCCGAAAGAGGAGTACGTGGGCCATGGCAGTCAAAGCCCAAACTGGGCATGGCCCCTGATGATGATGATGATATGACATAAGATTTTGCAGAAGGGCAATTATTTACAGTGTCTTGAAAAAGTATTTAGCTCGCACAATTATTTTCACATTTTATTGTCTCACTTTATAAATTGAAAATATACCGAAGGAGGATTTTTGAGCAAATCTACAAAACATTGTGTGGTGAGTCAAATAAAAAGGATATTTCCAAATATTTTCTAAAATATTTCTAAATTTTCTAAAAACAATTTTTAGAATTGTCAACAATTTTCTAAAAAATAAAATCCAAAACTGTGAGACTGAAGAAGTATTCAGTCTCTTCATAATTACTATGCTAACTTTCTCAGATGCAGTACTGTATTACCTTTCCAACTCACCTAATCTGTTGATGTAGAAAACTGGTGGATCACCTATTTTCAATGAATTCATAAGAATAAATAACTCCTCTCTCTGTAAGGTCCAACAGTATGGTAGATTTTCAACAGACCAAACCTAAATTAAGACAAAAGAGCATTCAAGACAAGTCAGGGAAACGATAATAAAGAAGCACAAATTTGGAAAAGGGTACAATACCACCTCACGGGCACTGAACATTTCTCAAAGCTCAGTGCAGTTCATCGTGAAACCACATTTCTCCTGTTCTTGTTTAAAATATTACCCTGAGAACTTTACATTCACCTTTGAGTATAGCAAGGCCTTGGTTTAACATCTACTTCAAAAGAAGGCACTTTCAAGGGTTCAAAGCTACATTGGAACGTCTGCCTTGTAAACTCTAGATCCAGATTCCTCTGATCCCAAGACAAGAATGTCCACAACTACACTATAACTGGGATTACCCTGCTCGTTAATTTTTGATTATATTCCAAACTACTCAGGATGAAGGTAACATTCAATTCTCTTTTATGATCACCTTTATATGTTTATTTATTTGTATACAAACGATCTGACAACCAGGAATCCTAAATTATTTTCTCCTTTATAGTTTCTAGATTCTCATGATTGGTAACTGTAGGAATACATTCACTATGGGAATCTCTGACCTGTAAGCAGACTGCATAAGTAATATCTTTAAATGCATGGGAACAGAGCAAATGTTAACATTCTGCATTAATCATACCTGTATGTTGACTTGATTGTCCCCATTACTTTGCATTGTGTTTTTTTAATTGCTTCACTTGCCAGGTGTTCTGGCTGGAAATTAACATCCTTACCACAACCTGAATTACTAACTGTACCACCTACATTTATGCCTTCCCTGCCAAAAGTTGAACTTCCACAATAGAGATGATTTATATATTGCATTAATGAATCAATGTGTGATCATCCCGAGGGTGCAACTCATAGATAGCTCATTGGGCCCACACCTTGATGAAGTAACTATATGTAGACATGTCACAATGTCAGTGAACTTTCTCGTTATTTCTACCGGATCTATTATCTGAATAGGGTACTTAAGGTATCAGGTAGCAGGACGCAAAAGGCATATATTGCAACTTAAAAGTAATGAAAACTTGGATTTGGATAACGTGTAATTTTTATTGTTTATATAATCTACTTACAAATATATTTATGCACACAATTATATACACAAAATATATACATAAAAATGTAAATATAATATATAATTATAGTCCTTGAAAAAGTATTCAGCCCCCAGAACTAATTTCACATTATACTGTCTCATTTTCTAAATTTAAAATATATCAAAGTGGGATTTTTTGGAGCTAATCTACAAAACATATCATGTAATCTCAGAAGAAAAATTCCAAAACTTGTCAACCATTTATGAAAAATTAACAACTAAAATTGTGAGGCTGAAAGAGTATTCATCCTCTTTGTAATTACTGCACTAATTTTCCTCAGGAACAATATATTGTATTAGCTTACTAACTCACCCAATTTGTTCATGTAGAAATGGACCATCACTTATTTTCAATGAATTCTTGTTTCAATATTTTCAAAATGGTCCCTCACGACAGATAGCAGCAACCAAACTTTGTCAATTCTCAAGTTCATAATTCCCTCAAATTCACTTAAATCCAAGAAAAGAATGATACAAATTGCTGAGTTTCCTATTCAAATACAGGAAGCTCTCATACACACAACTGATGGACATAAATACACAGCTACATAGATAGGATCCTATGTTGGACACAATCCTGGCAAGAGCAGGAATAGATATGAATGTCGTCCAAGTACACAAAAACAAACTGATTCAACATGTCCCATAACACATCATTAACCAAGGTCTGATAAGCAGCTTGGCATTGACCAGATCAAATGGCATCACATTACACTCATAGTGGATATGTGGAATGTTGTCTTCCACTTATCCTCTTCTCAGATGCTAACCAGGTTGTATGTAAGCATTGTGCAGAGTTATCTTGGAGAACATGGTTGCTCCTTGGAGATCTTAAAAAGCAGATGCAAGTAGGGGAAGAGGATAGCATTTTTTCATCATGGTGTTACTGAGGGGCTGATAATCAATGCCAGGATGGAGTTTGCCATCATTCTTGCTCACAAAAAAGATGCCTGCCACTGCTGGCAAGGTTGATAGATGGATAAATCCTAAGGCCAATGTTTCCTTGATGTATTGTTCCACAACCATCATTTCAGGATGAGAGAGGGAAAAGAGCTGATCTGGAAAGAAATAGTACCAGATAAGAGATCAATATCACAGTTGTATGGCCAGTGGGGAGACAGGCAGGTGGTCTTCTCCTTACTGAAACCTCAAGAAGGTCAGCATATTCAGCTGAAACAACAGACAGATCAACACTAGCAGTTGGCACAGAAGGGTACACATTGACTCTGAACACAGTGAAGGTCACACACCAGCAGAAGTTCCGGTGAATCAAAAAGATAGAAGGATAGCTGTCCTCTATGGTTGCTTTCTAGTACAAGTTGGAGGAGTCCCGTGGAAAGGTGGATCTTGCTGGTGCCCAGAGGCTGACCATTCAGTCTTGCTATCAATATTCTCTCTCAACTGTTGAGTCAGAACTCTACACTTTTGAGCCAGAGAGATATCCATGAGGTTCCTGGCAGCCCCCGAGACAATAAATATCAGAAGATCATGGGTCTGAGACCTTCCATGACAAGGAAGCTGTAAGATATACGTGATTAAAGAAAGATACTTAGAAGGAGAAACAACCCATTAGAATCCCCCTTCCTGCGGACGGGTATCATTTTTACCAGGCATTGGGGAAATGATGCCCGGAAGTGTCCTAGAGGCTACAGTGGAGGCAGTAACCTATTTTCCTGTGCTAAACCTGTTCTGCCTGAGATAGGTGCATGCTCCCACCTGTATAGGCTCCTCCATAGACTGTATACTAGGTGATGATAGAGAAGATTAAGACGGATGATCATCTGAAGATTAGGAAGCTCAGGACATTCTCTTGCTGCACCATTCAGTTACCTGGTTTTGATTCAAATGGCCAGATTTATCAGGTCATTCAGGCTGTTATGTTCATCTCACACTGCGATCTTAAACTGAATGCCTGCGTTCAGCCCATGCTGGAAAGCAGTGATGAGGTATCTCCTGTTACACCCTGTCTCAACTCTGAGAGTGTGGAATTTAACTGTGTAGTCCTTCACCGTCCCTTTCCCTTGGCGCAGGTTCAGGAGTTATTAGGCAGCCTCCTAACCCTGTACTGGAAGATCATACATTCTCTTGAACTCAATTAGAAAGTGCTGGAAAGACTGGGCTGCAGGGGAACATTGTTCTCATAGAGCACTGAACAGGCTAAGTGGGGGTCCATCTAAGCGATTCCTATTGTGATTTTACTACTACTGCACGGAAGTCCAGGCTTGGAACTTCTAGCAGTTTATAACAAATTAGAATTCTTATTTTGTTAAGAAATGCCTTTATTTGAAGTTGAGAAGTAATGAGATTCAGAGTGACGGGTGACACTAGGATCTCCTTTCAAATTCTCTATCCCTTCTTGCTGAGTTTAGGATCTCACAACTTTCCAATCTGCAAATGATCTCATAGAAAGCAATTTCACAAAAATGTCCAATTCATTTCCCAGACTCAATACAACTTAACTCCTGTCTCAATGGTCCACCTGCTGACTTTTTTTTTGGTGAGTCATTAGTTCTTGTCTACAAAACTTGCCCAGACAGTCTGTGAATATCTGGCCCAACCTTTAAGGCAAATTTTCATTGCCACAACCAATAGAAGCAGCAGGATTTCTGTTGATCCCTGCTGGTCTGAACAAACAACATTTCAGCTCTTTTCCCTTTCCCTGTCCAGCTAAATCAATGCCAGTTTGTAGAATATGTCACACATTTGTCAAATGTTCTCATAGCCTTATAGCCCTGTTTAAGAATCTACATTTAGCTGTGGTCTTCCTACAACACTGTTACAAGAACTTACCTTAAATGTCTGACATCATAATTTTTCAGACTTCAAGTCAATTCAAAATAGATTACCTTGTCCTTGTTGAACTAATACCATTGGTGCCTATCTTGGGCTGAAGTAGATTCCAGACTGTCTTTAGCAGTAACTAGTACTGACTTGACCTGTCTATTCAGAACTTTTTCTGGGACAGTCTTCCACCATCACCTGTCATGTAATGAGCAGTAGTAATACAACAAGAATATGTTTCAAAAATCAAAGTCGACTTTATTGTCACATGTCTAAGTACATTTATGCACTCCTGCAATCAAAAACCTACCTACAGCAGTATCACAGGTACATAGACTGTTGTGACACAACAGTCACAAGAAAAACGTCAATTTAAATTATATAACTTATAATTGAATTCCACACTGATATCCCATCATGGTGATCTCTTTCTCCCTAATTCATTATGTCTTAAGTGTTCTGATGCTTCTGTGATCAGTTTGTTTCATCGTTTTTGTCAATTGTTGAAATCTCAACTCCAATGTTCCCTCCAATTTGTAATGACCAGTTTGTGTAAAGATCTTGTGCTGTGCAATTTTTTGCCCAGTGGCAACAAAATATATGCACCGAATAATTTCTTCAATAAAAACAGTATAAATAAGCCAATTCTAAAATCTGCAGACAAGTCATTGCAAATGCCACGTTGTCAACATCATCCACATCAGAAACTGGAAAAGGAAATGTGATTGTGTACAATTGTAAAATACACTTAACATGCCAATGAGGTAAAGGGTGACAAACTTTGTGTGCAGTTTAAATTTCTTTGTGCACTGGTAGCAAAAAACGTTGCAATGGGCAGCTGGAGCAACTGAGGAGACTGGAAGTGGACCCAAGTGCAGGATACAGGCATGGAGATGGATTTGGACATGATTGGACTCAGAACTTGGAACTTGACTCAGGACTCGGAACTAAACTTGGACTCAGAGCCTGGGACTTGACTTGGACACCGAGTCGAGACTTGGACCTGACTTGGACACCCAGCCGGGAACTGGAACACGGAGCCTGGAACTGGAACTCAGATTCGGAGCCTGGGACTTGGACCTGGATTCAGAGCCTGGACTTGAACTTGACTGGAACACGGAGATGACAACACCAAACAAAGACAGACAATTAGTATCTTGCTCAGAGGAGCGGAAAATGGCCAACAATCCCCAGTTAGACACAAAGAGACAGAATTCCCAGCTCGGAGTAGCAGCCAACGGCTGGACCTACTCAGCTGGGAACAAGACGACAGAAACAAACAATGACAGACAATATGTATCGCGGCTTGGAGCAGCGGCAAATGGCCAGCAATACTCAGCTGGACACAAGACGACTAAAACAAACAACAGCAGTCCATTCGTATCTCTACTCTGGGTAGCACAGGAAGCAGCAAACGACCAGCAAAGTTCAGCTGGATGGCAGGCTCTCGACTTGATCCAGGAACTGTGTACGTTAGGCTCTCGGCTCCACACAGGAACTGTAGACGTCAGGCTCTCGACTCCACACAGGAACTGTGTACGTCAGGCTCTCGACTCCACACAGGAACTGTGTACGTCAGGCTCTCGACTCCACACAGGAACTGCGGACGTCAGGCTCTCGACTCCACACAGGAACTGTGTACGTCAGGCTCTCGACTCCACACAGGAACTGTGTACGTCAGGCTCTCGACTCCACACAGGAACTGTGTACGTCAGGCTCTCGACTCCACACAGGAACTGGGGACGTCAGGCTCTCGACTCCACACAGGAACTGCGGACGTCAGGCTCTCGACTCCACACAGGAACTGGGGACGTCAGGCTCTCGACTCCACACAGGAACTGTGTACGTCAGGCTCTCGACTCCACACAGGAACTGTGGATGTCAGGCTCTCGACTCCACACAGGAACTGTGTACGTCAGGCTCTCGACTCCATACAGGAACCGTGTACGTCAGGCTCTCGACTCCACACAGGAACCGTGTACGTCAGGCTCTCGGCTCGACCCAGGAACTGTGTACGTCAGGCTCTCGACTCCACACAGGAACTGTGTACGTCAGGCTCTCGACTCCACACAGGAACTGTGGACGTCAGGCTCTCGACTCCACACAGGAACTGTGTACGTCAGGCTCTCGACTCCACACAGGAACTGTGTACGTCAGGCTCTCGACTCCACACAGGAACCGTGTACGTCAGGCTCTCGGCTCGACCCAGGAACTGTGTACGTCAGGCTCTCGACTCCACACAGGAACTGCGGACGTCAGGCTCTCGACTCCACACAGGAACTGCGGACGTCAGGCTCTCGACTCCACACAGGAACTGTGTACGTCAGGCTCTCGACTCCACACAGGAACTGTGTACGTCAGGCTCTCGACTCCACACAGGAACTGTGTACGTCAGGCTCTCGACTCCACACAGGAACTGTGTACGTCAGGCTCTCGACTCCACACAGGAACTGTGTACGTCAGGCTCTCGACTCCACACAGGAACTGTGTACGTTAGGCTCTCGGCTCGACCCAGGAACTGTGTACGTCAGGCTCTCGACTCCACACAGGAACTGCGGACGTCAGGCTCTCGACTCCACACAGGAACTGTGTACGTCAGGCTCTCGGCTCGACCCAGGAACTGCAGGCAGCTCAGAAGATGGTCCCTTATTCTTGGTGGCTTGGAAGGAGCATAGCTGCACTACTAAGGTGATGAACCAGCAGCGAGTAGATGTAAGCTGGAGATCTTTATGCTGCCAGTTTGAATGAGCATCAGGTGCCCTAATCAAGGAGCCCAGTGGAACACGGGGAAAAGGAAATTAAAGGAAATTAACTGAAATGAGTAGTTAACTGACCAGACCATGACAAAAGACACACACACACACACACCCCCGAGGGAAAATTGCCTCCAAACCATGCTACATAGTTCATAAATGTATTCTTACCCCCTCCATATACCTATTTCCTTGTATTCTTGTGTTTTATGCTCCTTTGCAGTGATATTGCTGAAAGTTTAGAGGTAAGGAAAAGCCTCAGCAAAGGAGAACTAGTGGAGATATCAGAGCTTTAAGGGAGACATGAGGCAGCAACTGGGGAAGCTGAGAGTAACTGGGGAACGCCACCGTCAGTGGTTCGGTGAGCTGATGAACTCGGCATGGATTATGCAGAAAATAAATATCGAGGTGATGATGAATACTCAAGGCTGGGCGATTCAAGAAGGGATTGCCCTGTTTTCCTGAAAATCCTAAAAGGAGGGCTGAGTTCGGTTCATCAGGGACTTTTAGATTTGGGGATCAAGCTGCTTTGCCGAGTTAGACTGGAAGAGAGGGAGATCGGGTTGTAAGTTGGCTGCAGTAGATTTTGCCTCTGTGAAAGCACAGAGGACTTGCTTTTTGTGACAGCATCCAGGGCACTCAGTGAGGGACTGCCAGACTGCACCTAAGAAAGCAAAGCAGGTGATAAAAGTTGCCACGTCTCAAAGTGACTTTTGACCAGATGATAGAGCTGGTAAAGACAGCATCCAAGCCGGACAAACAGCTAGCAGTGGACCCCATTACCAGCACTGGTGAATCTTGGACATACACATTATCGTTGTTAAGGGACCGGAATGCCAATAAGTTATAGGGCACAGGAGCATCATTATTGATAACTGACCTACCCCTGCCCATTACTGGAAAGGCTATTTATATTTATGTGTGTTGGAGGCAAAAATGTTGAAAGCAGAGAGATGCGAGTCACAGGTACTTGAGTTGGGTGGAATGCACTTTGCTGTGTATTTTTGAGTATGCCCAGATAATGAGGATACTATCCTGTAAATTGATATATTGGGAGAGGCAAGGGCTGTTATAGGATCTGGAGAGGGAGCAATAACAAAGACATGTTAGCAGAAGCAAATAAGTACAACCCATAGAATACACAAACTGGCTAGCTTAGACACAACTGCTCCAAGCATCAGGAACAGGAGGCAGAATGGTGTGCGTGGGTTATTTTGACAGCAGTTTCCAGGTGTGTGAGCTGGACACAAGCAAGACTATGGTCAGGTAACAAAAGACTCAATTCGAAATATAGGGGATTTGGATAAACCCCATAAGCTGTACTCCCTAAAAGCTGATGCATTGACTGCTGTGCATTGATTAGGGAAAGAGTTGAAAAACCAGGGAATACAAAGGGAGACCTCAACAGCCACTAATTCACCTATATACCAATAAAGAAACCAGATTGATTATATCGGTAGACAATAAGACTACGCCGAGTTGGCATCCCATTGTGGCAAGTCCTGTCACAGTCCTGAATAGCTTGTTCACTGTTCTGGGTATTCCTAATGGATTTCAGGGACCTTTCATTAGCACCAAAATCCTAAGACTTACTTATCTTTACTATGGATGGGCAGAAGTGTACATGAACCAGACTGCCCCAGGTGTTCCACAAGAGCCAGCCATTTTTCATAAAGCTAAGGGGGACTTAATCTGACAGCATAGACATCTTACAAATATGTAGATGATCTAGTAATTGCCTCAGGGGCTGAAGCAGGTCACTTAGGGGCAATAGCCAATGTTTTAGAAATACTGTCGTTTAGGGGTTTGAAATCAACCAAGTTGAGGCTAAGATAGGGGAACAAATCGTATAGTAGCTAAGACACAGTTTTGGATAGGAGGAAGAAATATGGATAGGAGGATGACAAATATTCTGCAACCAGTTCAAAGCCCCATCCGGTCAATGCAAGGGATTGAGGTAGGAAATGTGCTATTCAACTCCCGCATAATTTCACACCAACATTTGCAGCACTAGTGCTTTGATACAGGCTTTAATCTAAGTAGGAAAGCCCCTCTGGGGGAGATAGAATGGGTCCCATATGAGGATAAGACTTCTACAGATATTAAGAAAGCCCTGGTCTCTATGCTTGCTTTAGGATTACCAGATGTGGTTTCCCCCCCCCCCCCTTTCAATTTTACTACAGCAATGAAGGAGGGTATTACTATGCAATAATGGTGCAGGCTCACATGGACTCAAGAGGACACAAGACACATTGCAAGTTAACAAGTCTGCAGTGATGATGGGCAGCTCATTCTACATACTCCCCACACCATTGTGAAGACAGAGGAAAGATGGTGTGGACAGCTCCTGAATCCAGGGAGGCTGAGCAGTACTGGTAGCAGGAAAGCAACTGGGAAGGCAAAACCCAATTCTACAACTAACAAAACTGCAGAATTTCCTTTGATCCAATTTATTCAGAGCAAAGAGTACTTCAGTTCTTTTCTGCTTACCTATATGGAACCCATGTCAACAGACCAAAAGAATTTTAATAACTACACCAGGTGTTGGTGTAGAACGTGGAAGTAAAAACTTTTAAGTTTCCCAGCCCTTTATACTGCTGAACAAGGCCAAATGAACAACTCTTGCTTATCAGTATTTTTAAACGCTTCTTTGGACAAAATTCAAACATATGGAGACTTTGTTATATGACATTATTTTAAATGCCATCTCTTTGGAGACACAAACACCCGAGCTGGCTGGACTTGCTGGCTCCTCACTATCATGTAGCTGTTCTGCTTCTTATGGCCTGCATTCTGACTTATAAATCTGACTTATCTCAGGCCCAATGGGAAGACGGAGCACAATCTTTCAGCCCATTTGTGAAAAATGTAAACTGCATAGTGCCAATGTTTATTAAGGCATAGGTAGCAATTTTTCATGCAAATATTGCTTGTTATTTATGCTATCTCTCTGCGCCTACCATTTTTAAACTGAGCTATGGTAGATGTCACATATTTAGAAAATGCTATCAGAGCAGGCAGTTGGCAGGGTGGAGATATGTCTCTACCAAATGAGACATAAAGCACTCCATCCCTCTGCTAGCCGCAGATCACCCTTGTGCAAGGTGTGGCACCTGCTTAGCCCCCTGAGCAGGGTCAAATGAAGCCATGAGAGCAGGTGGTGGATGGTCATATGAGAAGCTGGTGCATATCACAAGTCCTGGTTATTGAGACCACTGACACCAGGCAGGTAATATCTGAAGAGTATTGATAATGGATGGGGTTGCCAGTCATATAAAGACACTGCTCAGAAGAAGACACTGGCAAACCACTTCTTTTGAAAAATTTGCCAAGAACAATCATAGTCATGAGATCACGGTCACTTATGTCATTTAACATGGCACAACGTAATAATCATGATGATGATATAAGAGAAGATTAGTGAGTAGCTGCAAATAATTTCATGCATTGCCAATGGCTCATAAATGAAGAATACTGCTTTGTTCTGAAGAATGTTGAACCTTTTAAGTAATTATTGACCTGCAGTTATCTAGGCAAGTGAAGGCTATTACATTTTACTCCAGACCTCTGCCTTGTAGATGGCAGAAAAGCTTTGGGGTGTTAGAAAGTCAGTCAGAATCAGAATCAGGTTTATTATCACCAGCATGTAACATGAAATTTGTTAACTTAGCAGCAGCAGTTCAATGCAACACATAATATAGAAGAGGGAAAAAACACAAAATAAAATAATAATATCAACAATAATAAAAAATAAATAAATAAATTACAGTATATGTATATTGAATAGATTAAAAATCATGCAAAAACAGAAATACTATATATTTTTTTTAAAGTGAGTTAGTATCCAAGGATTCAATGTCCATTTAGGAATCAGATGGCAGAGGGGAAGAAGCTATTCCTGAATCGCTGAGTGTGTGCCTTCAGGCTTCTGTGCTTCCTACCTAATGGTTATGCCCTGAGTGCTGGAGATCCTTAATAATGGACACTGTGTTTTGGAGACACTGCTTCTTGAAGATGTCCTGGGTACTTTGTAGGCTAGTACCCAAGATGGAGCCGACTAAATTTACAACCCACTGCAGCTTCTTTTGGTCCTGTGCAGTAGCCCCTCCCCAATACCAGACAGTGATGCAGTCTGTCAGAATGTTCTCAACAGTACATCTATAGAAGTTTTTGAGTGTATTTGTTGACATAGCAAATCTCTAAAAACATCTAATTAAGTACAGCTGCTGCCTTGCCTTCTTTCTAACCACATCGATATGTTGGGACCAGGTTAAATCTTCAGAGATCTTGACACACAGAAACTTGAAACTGCTCACTCTCTCCACTTCTGATCCCTCTATGAGGATTGGTATGCATTCCTTCATCTTATCCTTCTGGAAGACCACAATCAGCTCTTTCATCTTACTGACGTCGAGCACCAGGTTGTTGCTGCGACACCGCTCCACTAGTTGGCATATCTCACACTTGTACACCCTCTCATCACCACCTGAGATTCCACCAACAATGGTTGTATAATCAGCAAATTTATAGATGGTATTTGAGCTATGCCTAGCCACACAGTCATGGATATATTGACAGTCGAGCAGTGGGCTAAGCACACACCCCTGAGTTGCACCAGTGTTGATCGTCAGCGAGAAGAAGATGTTATCACCAAACAGCACAGTTTGTGGTCTTCAAGTTAGGAAATCAAGGATCTAGTTGCAGAGGGAGGTACAGAGGCCCAGGTTCTGCAACTTCCCAATCAGGATTGTGGGAATGGTGGTATTAAATGCTGAGCTATAGTCGATGAACAGCATCCTGGCCGAGGTGTTTGTGTTAACCAGGTGGTCTAAAGCCGTGTGAAGATCCATTGAGATTGCATCTGCCTTTGACCTATTGTGACAATAGGCAAATTGCAATGGGTCCAAGTCCTTGATGAGGTAGTTTGATCTAGTCATGTCAAAGCATTTCATCACTGTAAATGTGAGTCCTACGGGGCAATAGTCATTAAGGCAGCTCACATTATTCTTCTTAGGCACTGGTACAATTGTTGCCTTATTGAAGTAAGAGGGATCTTCAACCCATAGCAGTGAGAGGTTGAAAATGTCCTTGGATACGCCCACCAGTTGGTTGGCACAGGTTTTCACAGTCTTACCAGGTACTCCATCGCGACCTTCCACCTTGTAAGGGTTCACTCCCTTCAAAGACAACCTAACATCGGCCTCTGAGACAGAGATCACAGGATCATCAGGTGCAGCAGGGATCTTCACAGCTGTAGTTGTGTTCTCCCTTTCAAAGTGTGCATGGAAGGTGTTGAGTTCATCTGGTAGTGAAGCATCACTGCCATTCATACTGTTGGGTTTCGCTTTGTAGGAAGTAATGACTTGCAAACCCTGCCAGAGTTGTCGTGCATCCAATGTCACCTCCAACTTCGTTCAAAATTCTCGCTTTCTTGAAATAGCCCTTCACAAATCATAGCTGGTTTTCTGGTACAGACCTGGGTTGCCAGACTTGAATGTCATATATCTAGCCTTCAGTAGATGACGTGCCTTCTGGTTCACCCATGGCTTTTGGTTTGGGAATGTACAATAAGTCTTTGTAGGCATACACTCATCCACACAGGTTTTAATGAAGTCGGTAACAACTGCAGCATACTCATCCAGGTTCAAAAATAAATCCCTGAATACAGTCCAGTCCACCGATTCAAAGCAGTCCTGTAGGTGCTCCTGTGCTTCCCTTGTCCAAACCTTCTTGGTCCTCTCAACTGGTGCTGCAGACTTCAGTCTCTGCCTATACTCAGGGAGTAGAAGTACAGCCAGGTGATCAGACTTCTTGAAGTGAGGGCATCGATTTGCATGGTAGGCATTCTTGATGGTGGTGTAGCAACGGTCCAGTGTGCTGTTTCCTCTAGAATTGCAAGTGATCTGTTGATGGTAATTGCTTAGTGATTTTTTTTTCAGACTGGCCTGGTTAAAATCTCCCAAAACAGGGTGAAGGTGTTAGGATGCACTGTTTTATACATGTTGATCCCATTACTCAGATCATCTAAAGCCTGATTATCATTGGTCTGAGGCAGAATGTATACTGCTACCAAAATGACCCCGGAGAACTCCGGTAGGTAGGTAGGAAGGACAGCACTTAACTGCTTGGTCTGGTGAGCAGAATTGGGACAGCACTGACAACACTCACCACAGAATATCCAACCTCTGAAATGCTCTTGTCTCCATGCTATTTAAGCAGCTGCTCCAGCTGAGTTGTGAATCAGTAATGATTCCAGAATCTGCTGATGTGATACACGCTGAAGAGTGGGTGTTTAGATTTTTACTTTTTGTAGAAGTTAATTGCCTGGCACTTGGATGACATAAATGCTATTTGACACTTCAGTCAATGCTGGATGTTGTCTTGTTTTTGCTGCATGGATGCATGGACAGCATTATTTCCTAAGAAGCTGAACATTATATATCTGTAAACATCCTCATTTTGAACCTAATAATAATCGAGCTCAGGATAATAGCCAAGAGAACTTTAGTCATTTTGTCCAGGGATGAGACTATTGACCTCTAATAACAACAAGCATCTTCCATGTGCAATACAAAACCACCAAAATTAGTGTTTTCCTTTTGAGGCCATTGCCTTAATTTTTACCAGGAATTCTTGAGTCAAAGTTCAGTCAAATGCCACTTGGATGTCTGATTTGTTCCAGATTCCATCACCTGCAGTTACATCTCCACTCTCACTTAAAACTCTGTAGTGTTAAAAGACCAAACTCCCTTACAGTTGTTCAGTTCCACTAAAACAGAAGCACTCCTTGAGCTGTTGTAAATTGGCATAGGATTTCAGGCCTTTACATGGAGCTGTTATTTTCTTGTGTTTACTTACATCAATAAAAATCTGATGAACATTTGCAAAAAACTGAAATATTCTTTAAAAAAAGCCTCAAACTCTTTGAACAAAATGCAAATAAAAGCCAAGTTACAATATAAGACTACAAAGATTCAACAAATTTTTATACTTAATTTATATAGTCAGTGATTTTTTTTAAAGAAAAGCTTACCTTGGTTACTATACAAGAAATTCTGCCAATGCTGGAAATCCAAAGCAACACACACAAAATGTTGGAGGAACTCAGTAGGTCAGACAGGATCTTGGCTTGAAGCATCAATTGCTTATTCATTTCCATGGTGGATGGTCTGAATCCCTTCAAAGTTTTGTGTGTGTTGCCTTGGTTATTACCAATATCTTTGACAACTTGGCACAAGTAATTGTTTTGAAACATTGTACAACACTAGGTCTCACAATACACAGAAATTTACCATTCGTGTTTAAGTAGTTACTTGTAGATTATGTGGTGTGTCCTTTCTCTGGCCCAGACATCTTTAAAGAGAGTTATTTCATAGATGCTATCTTTCATGTGACATGGAGCTCCTTAATATCGGTATTAGAATACAATGCACTTTGGTACATTACGCAAGTTTTCCTCTGTGGTTTGAGTTCTGAAGTCAAGCCAACATTACCTTAAGTACAGGAAACTGCCAAACCACAAGGACAAGTTTTCAAGTACACCTTAATGTAGGGGTGGAGAGATAAAATTTAATCTAGCATTACGTGTAAACAATGTATAATATGTAAAATTATATCTCTAATTGTTAATGAATCACATATATCAAAATGACATCTTCCTACTTTAAACAAACCAGTGTCTTGTCTGTCAGAATAAGAGAAATAAAACTGGATGAACATAAATGTCAAGTGCTAGGCAGTTTGACAAAATATTTTGTCAATGACAGGGGGGGTATTTGGAAAATCTGTTTGTACGTAATGCATCTACTTTAGATTAAATTATTCTGTGTGGATGCTTTGTTCTTGAAATAGATCAAAGTACAGTCTTGATTGATTGAACTCTGTTGTGATTACCCTAAAGACAGCAAGACCCTGAGGATAAAAAAGTTGATTAATTTGCTTAGGAGGCTAGTGGGGATGGAGGGAGAGGTTGAGTGTAAAAGGTCAAGATTTTAAAGACTTCTATTCTATCTGCCAAATAAACATTCACCTGCTTCTGATAATAGGCAAGGACACAAACTTGTGTTAGTGAGTGCAGTTAAAGGTTTGTCCATGAATACTATCAATTAGGATGGTGAAATTATGTAACAATTCAGTCTGAGAGACATTGCAGTAGTCTAGAAATAATTTACCTTATGTTTTTCAGTTATGTCCATTATCATTTTTGGACATGGGGATAGCAATCCCATCTCATAAAAACCCAGAGGCACAGAAACATTAGCAGAAGTTCCAAGGACTTTATCTCTGGGAGAGGAAGGATAAAGCAAGAAGATGGACCACACCTGGGGACAACTTGAAAGCAGGAGCAAGAAAGAGTACTCTGGCAAGCTACAGCAGAGGCCTATGCCCCAGTAGGGGTGATGGGCCTAAGGTGATGAAGAAGAAGACAACATTATCATTTGTACATTAGGGAAGCTATAATCCTTCTTGAACATAACTAGCAATGAACAAAGAGAAATTATAGGGTCCGTCTGGTTTTCTTTCTGCCAACTCAGTAATCATATGCAAAATGTGGACCACATCCTGAAGCTTCCTTTCAGTCAAGGCACAGCCTCTATCCAAAACAAAAGTCTGGACTGATCTGAAACGTCAAATGTCTATTTCTTACTTTAGATTCTGTGTAACCTACTAAAATCCTCTAGCATTTCTTATGTTGCTCCAGATTCCAGCATCTGCAGTCTCTTGTGGCTCCATCAGACATTCTACTCCAAGCTTTGCATGCAAAGGGAAACTAAGAAAAAGATTCAAGAATGTTATTAAACCTTTTTGAAGAAATGTAACAAATTCACTGACTCCTATGGGAAGGTCTAGCTTATGATCCTCCTAAGCAGAAAAGGAGCAATTAGAATGGTATTGAGAACCTCAAAGCTAAGTAATAAAAGCTCACAGAAGTGGCAAAATGAAATCTCACAAACTACCTAGAAACCTATTCCTTCAGCTACTTCATGGCCTACCTGCAAAAGAGTCCGGTGTTTCCACATTAGCATTATTAGCCACCCTCAACCACAAAAGCAGAGTGGAAACAAATCACATCATATTAGGGAATAGCAATGATACTTAGAAAGTATAACATTCAAGATATGATAGCTAATAATACAAATGAGAATTGGCCTTCAAACTACTTTCAAATGTAACTTACAAGCTTTGACAACCCAGGGAATCAAAGCTCACAATACTGTGATAGAAGTCTATTTTGGATGTCCAGTCAAAGGCTTTAAAGGATGCTTCTGTGAACTACCTTGTCTCAATAAAGGTTTTTGAAGATCTTGTTCTCTTAAGATGTGCTCTTATTGTAAATGTATAATTCTTTAGAACTGTTTGCTCACACTCAAAATAATGAATTAAAAGATATATTATAAGTTTTGAAATTGTACTTGATAATACATCAGTACCTTTACAAAAACTCAGGAGAAATGCCCATCAAATCTCCTCTACATATGTGCTTGTACTGAATAAAGATCTGTTGCAGCTACAGGGCCTGTTTTGAATGTATGGCTCATTCAAAGTCACAACATTTGAACACAAAGGACAACAGATATGATGAATAGTTCCCTTGATAAGAAGATGCAGCATCGTGAATGATACACTTGTTCAGATAAAGCTTTAATAAAGGGATTTCAATAAACCAATTTTCTATTTCATAGTTCCAGCCTAATCCTTTCAACATTTTACACCTTTATTTCAGGTTTTCAGCATTTTTGATTTTCAGAACATCTAAAAGACTTCAAGCTCACCTTACCACTAAAACTAAACAAGGTATGACTTGAAAGCTAAGAAACACTAACTACCATGGGTCAAACAACATCTCTAGAGGTAACAGGATGATCAATGTTTCAGGATCAAATTTTAGATCAGGTCTGAGAATATACAAACGTTTGTAGTATAAAGAGGTGAAAGAAGAGGGACTGGGAGGTGATGGTTGAAACCAAGTGATCTGGAGGGTGATGCACAGATTGAGCCAGGTGGTGGAGGGGAAGGGGTAATTTAGAGAGCGAGTTTGGTGTGTGATAGGTGGAAGCAAATATGAAAAAAAACGCAGATGATGACAGTTGGAAGAGGAGGGGAGTGTTGGATACCTGAAAATGGAAAATTCAAGGCTCATTCTATGGATTGTAGATTACTTTCCCACACCCTCAAAATGGCTCCATTTGCCCATTGTTCCCCGCCCTCAATTTGGCTCCATTTATCATCTTCCAGTGCCTATCTCTGCCTTTACCCTCTTCTCACCAAAGCAAGCTCCACCTACATATTTGTTTTCCTTATATCTATCATTTGCCAACCCCTGTCTCTCAACTCCTTTTGCCCTCTCCCCCACCTGCCTTCATCTACTCAGCATTCCACCTCACCTGATTCCACTATTCATCTGGGGCCTCCGACTCATTATATTGACCATCTTCCCTCAGCACTCTCTCTCCTAATGCAGGGTCTCAATCTGAAAAGCTGACAATCCCTTTGTTGCTTGACCCGTTGAGTATCTCTTGCAGTTTACCTTTTTTTGGATCCAAATTCCCGAATCTGCAGTCCTTTGGGATTCCATGAATTTAGAGCTAATCAATAATACTGGTATTGAATTTTATACTCAAGAATGGCCAGAAATTCAAGCATCCTAGTTATTATAATGGCGATTGGTGGAATACTGTTGTAGTTTTTTGATAGGATATAATTATGATAAATTTCAGGCTACCTCAGTGCTATTTAGATGTAATTTCTTCACTGTGAAAGGAGTTTCAGAAGTAACACACGTTATCTGTATGCTAAAATTGAATATGATGTCATATGAGCCTTTTTTCCCCTCAGCGAATTGTAGCAAATTATATAAAAACTACTTCTGATATCCCATTATAAGTACTTTCAAACATAGGATCATTTGATTTTTTTCACTGGTGACCAAGGCCCTGTGCTCTACTCATCAAAATGTTGACTGTCGACAATTTCAGCAAGTCTTTGCTGTACAATTTTTCTCACAGTACTGATTTTCCATTGGTGAACTTATTTCCCTTTTAACAAAATCTCAGACCTGTTGCAGAGTCTCAACTCAAAACATTACAGATGCTAACTAACCAGCTGATTTTCTCCAGCAGTTTATTTACTACCCATAATTCTTGTGAGACTACACTGCTTCGCCAGGAAGAGCATTTGGATCCTGGATAGTGAAAGGGGCAAGGTAAAACAGTACATGTTGGATCAACTGCAGTTGCTTTAGAAAGCGTTGTTACAAAGGGAATGGTGGTAGACATAGAGGAGAAAACTTGGGAGTGGGTAAGGGAAGTCCCTTTACCTGGTTTCTGGAATTGGTCAGTACTGCTATGAAGTTATTCAATTTAATATTAACTCAAGTTTTCTGTTTCCAGGTACACAGTCTAATCTGCTGGACATTTCCACATTTCCTTTCTGGTTTCAGGGTGTAGCAATAGCTCTAACTTGGATTTTTGTTTGTTTTTCTGTCTCTCTAATGTCATTCATTCATCTATTTGACAGACAGTTCCATAAACAATGGGATCTCCTAGGAAACACTGGCCTCACCCTATTAGAGATATTCCTTTTATGTTAATCATCCCCGCCTAACCACCCCTGCAACTTAGAAATAACTTCTCACAGTTCAGGTGTAAGGACTTTGATGACGCATTAACTCTTTTTACTGATGCTGCCGACTTGCTGGGTGTTCCCAGCACTTTTTATTTTTACTTTCAATTTCCTGTCAATGGGAAAACTCTGCTTTTGCTCCATGGCTGTGTTACGTTATTTATCTCGGTCTGGTGGAGGAAAAAGGAACCCAGTTTTCAGAAATTTAGGACAAATTTGTGGCTGGAGGGACCTGGTCAAAATTAGTTGTATGCACCTCCACTGGACTGAGTTTTCACAAAGCACCATGGTAGCACAGTGGTTACACTGTCTCCAGGTTTGGGTATGGCCCAAGTGCGGAGTGAGAGACACTGAAGCAGGTCAATAGTTCACAGACTTTAATGTGAACAGTGTTAATGGGAAAAGAAAACAATAAACTCTAGGCCAAACAGGGCTGTTATTTAAAACTCTCATATGGAAAACAAAGCCTACGCTGTGGCTGAAAAGAGCAACTAAAAATAAAACGAATACCGCTAGTCTTCAGAATCAGTTGACTCGACAGTCCAATTTCTCAGGCAAGGCAGAATACAAACAGGCAGCGAAGCATTGGCTTGTGTCCAAGTCTCGGCCAGTACTATGATGGAATGAATGGAGTTAAATATTATCAGAATGAAATAATAATAAGTGGACACGTGCATACTCACAAGCATAATTGCCGTATCTACTGCGCTTTTGAATCTGTAGGTGTGACATACACAACACTACAACAACTTGGGACATTGGGAGCTTGGAGTTCAACCCTGGTGTCCACTATAAGGAATCTCTGTAGGGAACCCAGTGAAATACATAAGTTTTCTCTGAGTCCTCCAGTTTCCTCCCACATTCCAAAGATGTACTGGGTGCTGGGCTGTGTAGCACAAAGGGTCAAAGGGGCCTATTCCAAGCTGTACCTCTAAACAGTAAAAACGTAATAAATAAAACAGGCTATTCATATGTTAGACCATAAGGCACAGGCGCAGAATTAGGCCATTTGGCCTATCAAGTCTGCTCCACCATTCCATTGTGACTGAGTTATTATCCCTCTCAATCGCATTGATTTAGCCTCGTGAAACCTATCAAATATTGAAAGGCCTAGATAGAGTGGATGTGAAAAGGATGTTTCCTACAGTGGAGGAGTCTAGGATCGGAGGGCATAGTCTTGGAATACAAGAATATCCTTTTAGAACAGAGATGAGGAGGAATTTCTTTAGCCAAAATGTGGTGAATCAATGGACTTCTTTACAACAGACAGCTGTAGACTCTCCCCCTTTAGGAAACATTCTTTCCACATCTGCTCTGTCTAGGCCTTTCAATATTCAATAGGCTTCACTGTGATCTTCCCTCTTTCTTCTAAACTCCAGCGAGAACAGGCACAGAGCCGTCAAACACTCCTCATACTTTAACTCTCACATTTTTGGAATCTTAGTCATGACCCTCCTCCAGACCTGATGCCAGCAGATCTGTTCTTAGATAAGGGGTCCAAAACTGTGCACAATATTCCAAGTGTGGTCTGATCAATGCCATAGAAAGCCTCAGCATTATATCCTTGCTTTTATATTCTTCTCCACTTAAAATGAATGCTGATATTGTATTTGCTTTACTTACCATTGACTGAATACAATGGTGGGGAGGGTTTGATCAAATTTATTGGGGGATGGACGCTAGCTTGTAGGCAGAAAGAGGAGAAATGTGATGCACAAAAGAATGGAAGTGGTGGAAAGGATGAGAAAGAAACTGAAATGGCCAGAAAGATAAAATGAGAATAGACCAACATAAACAAAATAAGATTTAATATCACCACATGTCTCATGGAATTTGTTCTTTGCAGCAGCAATCCAATGCAGCAAATAATAGCGAAAAAATATGAATTACAGTATACAGTTTATATATATATACTGTACATTGAATAGTTAAATCAAATAAATAGTGCAAAAATAGTGTTCATGGGTTCAATGTGCATTCAGAAATCAGATGGCAGAGGGGGTGAAACTGTTCCTGAATTGTTAAGTGTAAACTTTCAACAAGATCCTTAAAGATGGATGCCGCCTTTTTGAGGCACCAATCGCTGAAGATGACCTGGATCCTATGGAGCCTAGTGCTCATGATGGAGATGACAAAGTTAACAATGCCCTGCAGCTTATTCTGATCCTGTGCAGAAGCCCTCTTCCCATACCAGACAGTGATGCAGCCAGTTGGATAGGTCTCCACGGTTAAGATACATGTAAAATAAAGATCAATGGTAGATAGATAGCAAATGGATGGTTAAGAAAGGGTGAGGTGAAATAGGAAGCAATAAGATAATTGATCAAAAAAGTGGTCAGAAATGGGATACTTAATGAGTACACTGTATCATTCTGTTTCGAGGAAAAGGAGGCTGGCAAAATCTCAGTAAGACTATAGAAACAAGATTAAAAACTAATAAAGTGAAGATATTAAAAGTAATATCTGCCTTCAAACATATTCAATTGGTACAGGTGGGATGTGCCCTAGGCAAGTTAGGGTTGAGATTACAAGACAGTTTGGCATAATCTTCCAGTCCTCCGCAGGTACAGGGAAGGAGGAAGAAGAAAGAAGTATGACAGCTATAAATACAAAGAAGGATTTGAGGACATGCAGGTCAGACAGCATGGACAGGTAAATCTGACAGCATAACCACTACTGGGCAAGTTTATAGAAAGAATAGTGAGACCAAGCACAGACTGGGGTCACTGCTTTGTTGGGCACCTGCTTTATCTGCAATAACCAACCTGAGTTCCTAGTAACAAGACATTTCAATTCTTCTTCCTATTCTCACACAACCTATCTGTCGTCAGTTTCCTCACTGCCAGGGTGCAGCCCCATGCAAACTAAAGAAACCATACCTCATATTTTCCCTGGGTCTTCTAATCCACCTGCATGAACATTGAATTCTCCAATTTCAGGTACCTATTCTCTTCCTTTCTCTCTTCTCCTGATTCACCTAGTATCTCTTGCAGCTCCTCACTTCTTTACACTGGCTCATTTCCTTTTATATTCTCAAAATTTCTGCAGGGTCTTGAACTGAAAAGTTAACTAACTGTCTGTCTTCACAGCCCCTACAATTCAGCATGTTCAAAATTCCATTCTGCATCTCCAATTACACACTGTGTTTGGCAGGCACATTATTTACATCATATCTGAAAGAGATCAGTTTACATCTCAACTGCTTAAGTGTAAAAGCAAGATATAACACATTCTAGAAATCTGAAATACAAACAAAAAGTAAAGTGGATACTCTGCAGGCAAGACACAGAAACGTAGTGAATGTTTAAGGTGAAAGATCCTCCATCAAAAATAGGTCTATTTCCTGCACACACTTAATCAACCTGAAACAGTTAGTCTGTATTTCTACCCAGTTGACCATAAGATCATAAGACACAGGAGCAGAATTAGGCCATTCAGCCCATTGAGTCTGTTCCTCCATTCCATCATGGCTGATCCTGGATCTCACTCAAACCTGCCTTCTTGTTATATCCTTTGATGCCCTGACTGATCAGGAAACAGTCAAATACTGCCATAAATATACGCATGGACTTGGCTCCACTGCAGCCTGTGACATTGCATTCCACAGATTTACTACTCTCTGGTTTAAAAAATTCCACCTTACCTCTGTCCTAAAGGGTCACTTCTCAATTCTTAGACTGCGCCCTCTAGTTCTGGATACCCCCACCTCAGGAAAGATCTTCTCCACATCCACCCTATGTAGTTTTTTCGACATTCAGTGGACTTCAATGAGACTCCCCCCACATTCTTCTAAATTCTAGTGAGTACAAGTTCAAAGCTGCCAAACATTCCTCATGTGTTAACCCCTTCGTTCCCAGAATCATCCTCGTAAACCTCCTCCAATGACAACACACTCTTTCTGAGATATGGGGCACAAAGCTGTTGACAGTACTCCTAGAGCAGCCTGACTAGTGTCTTATAAAGGCTCAGCATTATCTTCTTGCTTTTATATTCTATTCCCCTTGAAATAAATGCCAACATTGCATTTGCCTTCTTTACCACAAACCCAACCTGTAAATTAACCTTCTGGGAGTCTTGCATGAGGACTCCTAAGTCCCTCTGCCTCTCTGATGTTTGAACCTTCTCCCTATTTAGATAATAGTCTGCACTTTGTTCCTTTTACCAAAATGCATTATCAGACATTTCCCAAAACTGTATTCCATCTGCCACTTCTTTTCCCCATTCTTCCAGTTTGTCTAAGTCATGCTTCAATCACATTGTTTCCTCAGCATAACCTACCCACACTGCCCCCCCACCGCATATCTTTGTATCATCGCAAACTTTGCCACAAAGCCATCAATTCCGTTATCTGAATCATTAACAAACAATTTGAAAAGCTGTGGGAACACCGCTAGTCATCGTCAGCCAACCAGAAAAGGCCCCATTTGCTGCCTCCTGCCTTTCAGTCATTCCACGATCCATGTCAGTATCTTTCCTGTAACGCCATAGGATTTTATCTTGTTAAGGAACGTCATGTGTGGCATTGTATCAAAAGCCTTCTGAGAATCTGAGTAAATGCCATCCACTGCCTCTCCTTTGTCCACCCTGCTTGTTAGAACTCTTAACAGATTTGTCAGGCAAGATTTCCCTGTACAGAAACCATGATAACTTTGACTTATTTTATCATTAGTCTCCAAGTACCTTGAAATCTCATCCTTAATAATAGAATCCAACACTTTCCTAACCACTGAGGTTAGACTAACTGGCCTATAATTTCCATTCATTTGCCTTCCTCCCTTTTTAAAGAGTGAAGTGGCATTTGCAATCTTCCGGTCCTGCAGGACCACACCAGAATCAAGTGATTCTTGTAGGATCATGAAGAATGTATCAGTTACCTCTTCAGCAACCTCTCTATCTAGCCCAGGTGACTTATCCACCCTAAGGCCTTTGAGTTTGCTTGGTGCTTTTTCCTTTGCAATAGCAATGGCACTCTCTCCTCATTCTGGACATTTATGGACCTCTGGCACATTACTAGTGTCTTCCACATTAAAGAATGATGTAAAATACTCATTAAGTTCATCTGCCATTTTTTTTGTCCCCCATTACTATTTCACCAACATCATTTTTCAGTGGTCCAACATCAACTCTCACCTTCTTTTTACTCTTTATATAACTGAAAAAACTTTGGGTATCCTGCTTTATATTATTGACTAGTCTGCCTTCAGATATCATCTTTTCTCTTCTTGTAGCTTTTTTTAGTTGTCTTTTGTTGCATTTTAAAAGGTTACCAATCATCTCATTTCCTACTCACTTTTGTTACCTTATATACCCATTCCTTGGCTTTTATGCAGTCATTAACTTCCCTTGTCAGCCACGGTTGCTTACCCCTGCCATTTGAGAACTTTTTCTGTGGGACATATCTGTGGTTTGTAAACAATTTGCAGTAGCTTCAGACATTTCTCCAATCCACCTGGGCAAGCTCCTCTCTCATGCTTTTGTAATTCCCTTTATTCCATTGCAATACTGATTAAACTGATTTATGCTTCTTCCTCTCAAATTGCAGTATGAATTCAATCATATTATGGTCACTGCCTCCTAAGGGTTCCTTTACGTTAAGCTCCCTAGTAAGATCTGGGTTATTACGCAACACCCAATCTAAGATAGTCTTTCCCTGAGCAGGCTCAAGCACAAACTGCTCTAAAAAGCCATCTTGTAGGCATTCAACAAATTCCCTCTTGTGCAATCCGACTCCAACCTGATTTTCCAAATCCCCTTGCATACTGGAGTCTTCTAGTATAATTGTGTCATTACCCTTACTACATTCCTTTTCCAGCTCCCTTTGCAATTATAACTCCACATCTTGGCTACTATTTGGAGGCCTATATATGATTCCCATGATGCTTTTTTTTATTCTTGAAATGTCTTAAATCCACCCACAAATATTCAATATTCTCTGACCCTATGTCACCTCTTTCTAAAGATGTAATTCTATCTCTTACCAGCAGAGCCACAATACCACCTATGTCTTCCTGCCTGTCCCTTCAATACAACATATAACCTTTGATGTTTGGCTTCCAACTATGGCTTTCTTTCAGCCAAGACTCAGTGATCCCACAATTTCATACTGATCAATCTCTAATTACACCACAAGTCTCTCCACCTAATCAAATGCTACGGGCTTTTAAATACAGCACCTTCAATCCTGCATTTTTTGCCTCTGTGGTACAATTTATCTCTTTGATCTCTCTGAATTTGTACCAATCATTGGCTTGTCTTTCCTTACATTCATGTTACATTCATTATCTACTTGTAAACCTGCAGACTCATCCTCAGCTGTATCAAACTAGTTCTAACTGAGTATTCCAACATTTTCTGCTCTCATCATGAATGCAGAATCCTCAATTTTTATGAAAGATTTTTAAACTTTTCTATGAACCTAAAGTTGATTTCAAATATTACTTTTATGCTGTTTACTTTGAATTCCAATACAACATGTGGATCACAGTCTTCAGACACCTGGGCTCAACTTTCCAGAATTCCTTCCTTAAAGTCCTCTGTCTATTTGTCTTTCCTTTACAAAAATACCCCAAATCAGATGTCACTGACCAACAGTCTGATAACTCTGAATTTTTCTCTTTGTCTAAATGCTTATTATGCCTGTGCATATTTGGAGAATTCCTGGTCACAGAAAAGTAACTCATTCCCTGACAATGTTGGTCTTTCTGTATGAAACATCTTGTGACATCTCTGGGAAGTATAATAAGTTTCTGGGAAAATGGGATCACAGTTATACTTAAAATCAAGTTCTTTGGTAATAGGAATTTAATCAAGAAGAATAAGCAAATAATTTAGAGGAGTCTGGAACAGAAGTGTACCATTGAAGATAGCTTTCTGGGTTTAATTTGTGAATGATACAAAATTTGCAAAATGATTTCTGATAACTCAGATGGTTTCAGATTTCACAAATACTAGTGAAAGGCACAAATATGTGGCAGAGGTGGTTTAACATTTTGAGGAAAAATAGCATTTTGAAAGAGATGATTGGGTGGGCAGAAATTGATGAGGAAAGTGGTGATGACACAGAAGATTCAAAAATTATGAGATTTAAGTCATCAGAGTAAATTGATAAGTTTTGAACAGTACTTGGTTTTGAAATATAGTAATTACCAAAACAAGAAAGTCATGCTAAATCTTGGATCTCTGATGGAGAATTATGAACAGTTCTGGTGATTACGTTTTAGGAATAATGTTAAGACCTTAAAGAGGAAACAGAAAAGCTTTTTTAAGAGCAGAAAAGACCAAGAGAGATCTGAAAGAGCTATTCAAAATTATGATGGGTTTTGATGGATTAGTATATGAGGGAGAAACTGTTTCTATTAATAAGTGAGTCAGTAACTAAAGGCTCCAAATATAAAATATAGTTGATTCCAATTAACTGGGACTCATTGGGAATGTTGATACCTTCAAATTCTTCCTAGTTCCAAACTTGCTGAAGTAGTTTTTTGTTTTGTTTTCACTCCCGGCCATTTCTGGCATCTTGAAGTCTGAATGCTTGGGAGTGTAATGAGCAAAACTTTTCTGAATTTTCTTACTGCTTACTTCTCGCCAGCTATCAGTGACAAAAATCACTGCTTTCTGAACACAAGTGTATGCAACTGGTGTTATTTAAAAACAATTAAACTGTTCACTGTAAGCATGGTGTAGTGGCTACATACTCGTGCATGTCTGATGCTAGTTAGAAACTGTTCAGCAACAGTTTCCTACCCTACTTATGTGGCATAGTGTTCAAAGAAATGGAAGGAGTCCTCGCTATCTTCATGATTAGTGTTTGTTCCTTAAGAGTTTTCCTAAATAACTGGCTACCCTGATTAACCGATGGCCCAATAACTGGAATCTACTGTAAAGGAAAATAAAGTAGATGGTAAATTTAGGCATATACTTTTGACTCAGATGTCTGCTATCATTTGAAAGATACTATCTAAAAGTGTGGGATAATCAAATTCCACAGGAACTCCAGTGCTTAAAAAAAAGGTAAGTCAACAAAGTTATAGATGAAGGTTCATATAAATTTAGAATGCACTCTCAATTATATGCTTCTATGAGACTTCAAAGGGGAACAAGACTTGGAAAAATACTTTGATGTGATAAGGGATGGCTTCCTGGATATGCACACAGCTAGAAATTTGAGGCAAATCAGAGGTGATGAATGAACAGTCAGCGGCAGGATTATGTCTTCAACAATATGTTCATAGAGGAATGGTCATTTAATGCCTTCCTGATCTCATCATGATATCAAAGACAGCTGATTACTACATTCATCTATTACACAAATGTTGAGAAAATCAGTAAATCTCATATGTTTATTCATCTATTGTTCTTGCCAGTGTAGTCATAATGGCACAGACTCAGAAAATTCCACACCCAATGATCAGTTTCCAGGGCCTTAAAGAACAAGTTCAAGTTAAATTGTGAACAGATTTCTTTGAAGCAACACACACAAGATGTTGGAGGAAGAGACAGCATCTATAGTAGTAGTAGTCCCTCGAAGTCCGAGGAAGACGGATGTGTTGCGCAGTCAACATCTGTGGGCACGCATGTGACTTCTGAGGCCGAAGTCCAAAGCGCAGATACGGTCGCAGATAGGGCAAGGAGCACTGCTTGTTGGGGCAGGAGCGGACGCCTTCCTGTGTCTTTCTTGACTTGCTTTGAGGCGCTGCATGTGCCAGTTGGCTTGGAAGTTGGTTTGCTGCCTTGGAGCATAGATTGCGCCACTTGGACCGATCAGCAGCAGTGTGTTCGAGATCACGGGGCTGAAGTTTAGCCCCACTTAAGATTTGACTTGAGGTTGTCCTTGTGCCTCTTCCTTGGGCAACCTTGGGCACGGTTGCCCTGCTCCAGTTCTCCGCATGGATGAGTCCAGAATATAGCATCTATACAAATGAATAAACAGTCAGTGTTTCGGGCCGAGACCCTTCTTCAGGACTAGAAAGTAAGGGGGAAGATGACAGAATAAAAAGATAGGGGAGGGGTTTACACACCTTTTCGCAGGATGAGGCTTTCTTTCCAGGGCATCAGTGATGTCCCCCTTCTTCAAAGAATGGGGTTTCCTTTCCTCCACCAGTGATGATACCCTCACCTTCATCTCCATCACTTCCCAGACATCCACACTCACCCCATCTTCTGTTGCCTTATAACAGGGATTAAGATCCTTTTGTCCTCACCTACCACCCCATGAGCCTCCACATCCAAAATATGATTCTCTGCAACTTCCGCCATCTTCAGCAGGATCCCCCCCCCCCCCCCCCAGTGCAGGAATCATTCCCTCCGTGAGTCCGTTGTCCATTCATTGCTCCCCATTAATCTCCCTCTCAGCACTTATCCCTGCAGGTGATAGAAATGCTACACCTACCCATTCATCCACTCCCTCACCTCCATTCAGGCCTCAACAGTCCTTCCAGGTGAGGCAACCGCTCACCTGCAAGTCTGTTGTGTCATTAACTGTATCCCGTACTCCCAATGCATTATATTCATGAGACCCAAAATAAATTGGGAGATCACTTCGCCAAGCACCCTCACTCCATCTGCAAAAAGTGGAACTTCCCAGTGGCCAACTGTTTTAATTCCAATCCCCATTCCTGTTCCGACACGTCAGTCCATGGCTTCTTCTTCTGCCATGACAAAGCCACTTTCGGGTACCACTGACCTGATGGCAAGAATATCGATTTCTCCTTCTTGTAATTTTTTTCTCCATCTCTCTTTCACCTTCTTCTATTCCTTACTCTGGTCTCTTGCCTCTTCTTCCCACCTACCTATCACCTCCCCCTGGTGTCCCTCCTCCTTCTCTTTCTCCCATGGTCCACTCTCGTCTCCTACCAGATTCATTCTTCTCCAGCTCATTTCCCCTCCTCCACCCATCTGGTTTCAGATCACCTTCTGGCTTGTCCTCCTTCCACTCACCCCATCTTTTTATTCTGACAACTTTCCCCTTCCTTTTCAGTCTTGGTGAAGTGTCTCGTCTCAAAATGATAGCTATTTATTCATTTCAATAGGTGCTGCCTGAACTGCTGAGTGCCTCTAGCATTTTTTTTTTGTGTGTTGTTCAGTATTTTCTAATTTCTCTCTTATGGCTAGCAGTGATTTTACACTTATTTTCCTATTTACAGTAGAACAGTCATTTGGCCTAGTCAACCCTTTTAGTTCTCTTCAGGATTCCCCCAAATCACTCCTTAACCATCTACGTACTATACACAAAATGCTGGTGGAACACAGCAGGCTAGTCAGCATCTATAGGAAGAAATACAGTTGACGTTTCGGGTCAAGACCCTTCATCGACTGTACTTCTTCCTATAGATGCTGCCTGGCTTGCTGTGTTCCACCAGCATTTTATGTGCATTGCTTGAATTTCCAGCATCTGCAGATTTCTTTGTGTTTATGTACTGTACATCTAGTTTATGTAATTGTTCCATTTCTTCAGACTAATGGTCTACACTGCAGTCCTTCCATAAATCTTGCATCCTTTGTAGTGTCTGATACCATAAATGCAAAAAGTAGTGCAGATGTGGTCTAACCTTGGTGTCTAATTGAGGACCCCGACCCTTTCTTGAATTATAGCAATAAAACCTGTATAGAATCAAATGCAAATCATGGTTACAATCAGTGAATTGTCTAACTAGTGCTAACAAGTAGATAACATGTGTGTCTATATACTGTAAAAAGACACCCAGGACTACCAGACTGTCACTTTCAGGAGATAGAATCAATATGAATTTTCCTCACACTCAGAAATAAATATATTAAAAACACTAATATTTAGAACTTATGAGTAAACTAACCAGCCAGCCCTTTGTTTTTCTTTTCATCAAAATCTAATTTAACAACCAAAAGCATTGATTTAAAAAGAACTGAAAATTATATCAAAAAGCAAAAAAAAATTGTAAAGTGTGAATGTGAAATGAAACAGAAGATGTTTGAAATACTTATTAAATAAATGAGCATCTGTGTAAAAATAAATTCAATGCTTCAGTTCAGTTTCTAGAGGTCTGCAATAAAGGAGCAAATCTGGAAAAACCAGAAGACCAAAGAGAAATAAAACTGAGCGACTTCACAAATGGCCGGGGAATAGAAGCTTCCAGTCACCTGTCAGCACAGCTTCCATACCACTCCCACCGTGGCCTGTCTTTCATTACCCTCCTATGCCCAAGGTAAATTCAATAAACAAAAATAAATTTTCTGACGAGGGTCACTATTAGCTTTGGGGCACAGGGTTGAACTCAATTACTTCAGATAGGCAGCCTTTCCAGTGAGTCAGAATGAATCAACCCTCAGCAGGAATTTCTAAAGATACCAGAGATAGACTGGAAGCATCATTTCTTTTCTTTGATTAGTAAGGGTGTCAAAAGTTAAATGAAGAAGACATGTGCTTGAGAGGAAAAATAAATTATCCATGATCGAATGGAAGAAATGATTCAGTGGGCCAAATGGCCAAATTCTGCTCCTATGTCTGATAGTGTTATGATCCAATTGGCTCCTCAAGCTTGGTGTACTATTTAGTAGAATCACAGCTATTCTATTCTTGGCATAACACCGCTTTCCTGTTCTTTCACCATAGCCCTTGATCCCTTGCAGTTCCAATGCAGTTCATGGCTTGGATATATTCAATGCCTCTACTTTATTGCTTTTCAGGAGTTGAGAATCTAGCAAATCACAGATATCTGAGAAAAGAAACACTTTCTCTCTGACTTAAATGAGCAAAACTTTATTCGGAAACCTACTGATGCCAAAGGTTCTAACAACTATACCCCTTCCCGCCCTATCTCCTATAAAAATGCTGTCACCTTTTACTCAGTGTTTTGACCACCACTGCATCTGTTCATCTGATGTGGCTTTCTGTTCTAGGACCTGTCCACATTCTTTAAAGAATGGTGTTTTCCTCCAGCCATTACCTTCACCCACATCTCCTGCATTTCTCAAATATCTGCGCTTACCCTGTCTACCGGCTACTTTAACAGTGATAGAAGGATCTCGAACCAAAACATCAACTGTACTCTTTTCCACAGATGCTGCCTGGCCTGCTGAGTTCCTCCAACATTTTGTGTGTGTTACTAAATTTCCAGCATCTGCAGAGTTTCTCTTGCTTGTAACAGTGATAGAGTTGATCTTGTCCTTAACTACCACCCCATCTGCCTCTGCATCCAACACATTATCTTTGCAACTTCCATCATTTCCAAAGGGATCCTATCACTAAACATATCCTTATCTAACCCCTCCTCTCCACTTTCTGCAGAAATCACTCCCTCCATGATTCCCTTGCCCATTTGTCTCTGCTTTCTAATCTTCTTCCTGGCACTTATCCTTGCAAGCTGCCCATACATGTCCTCCCTCACCTCCATTGAGGGCCCAGACAGTCATTCCACATGAGGCAACACTCACCTGTGTATCTGCTGGGGTCATCAATTGTGTATGGTGCTCTTGATGTGGCTTTCTCTACAATGGGGAGACCCATCATAAATTTGGGAACTGCTTCACCAAAAACCTTCACTCCATCTGGCACAAGTGAGACTTCCTGGTGGCTAAACTTTTTAATTCCCATTCCCTTTCCAAAGTGTCAGTTCTTGGCCTCATCTTGTGCCATGATGAGGCCACCATCAGGGTGTAAAAGCACCTTATTCTGTCTGGGTGGCCTCCAACCTGATGGCATGAGTATCGATTTCTTCTTCTGACAAATGAATTTCTCCCCACCCCCCTTCCTTTATTCCCCATCTGACCTTTTAGCTCTTCTCACCTGCCTAATACATCCCCCCAGGTCCCCTCCTTTTTCCCTTTCCCCTTTTTCTCTTTGACCTTTCCCACTCACCTTGCTTTACATATCATCTGCCAGTGAGACTCCTTCCCCTCCCCCCACCTTTTTATTCTGGCAAATTCTGCCTTCCTTCTCAGTCCTTAAGGGTCTTGGCTTGAAATGTCGACTACATATTTATTTCCATGGATGATGCCTGACTTGTTGAGTTCCTTCAGCATTTTGTGCTTGTTATTCTGAAACAATATCCTTTCATTCTTGATGCACTCACTAGGGGAAAGGTGCTTGCAGCTTCCAGCCCGTCGATCCTCCTCAGAATCTTATTACGTTCAATCAAAAGACCTCTCAAAGCCATCAAAGCTCCTTTTATTCCATTCTTTTCCTCCTGCCTGTCAGTCAACTAATCTTTGATCTGTGTGTGTGCCTTTCCTGTAATACCAAGGGCTCATATCTTGTTTAGCAGCTTGTGTGTGGCACTTCGTCAATGAGGATTGATTTTAGCTCTCAAAATTATTAAAAGATAAACTTGGCCAAACCTAGAGTCCCACAGCATCTGGCGAAACCGCAGTCTCCATCTTGGAGGTTGACATCAGAAAATCCTTAAAAAAGGTGGACCTTTGCTAGGTGCCAAGTCTTGATGGTGTACTTGGCAGTGTACTGAAAACCTGTGCCAACAAAATATTCAAGGACATCTTGACCCTCTCAATATTACATTCAGAGGTTCCCAACTGTCTTGAAAGGGCATCAGTCATACAGGTGCCTGAGAGGAGCAGGCTGAGCTGCCTCAATGACTATCACCTGGTAATACTCACATCTACTGTGATTAAACGCATTGAGAGATTGGCCACAGCCAAAATTAACTCCAGCCTAAGGACCTGGACCGGCTGCATTTTGCCTAACACCACATCAGATGTGCAGTGGACACAATCTCACTGGCTCCTCACTTAACTTGCACTACTAATTGCTACGTCAGCTGCTGCTTATTGATTACAGCTTGGCATTCACCACCATCATCCTTTCTGTACTAATAAACATGTTTCAGAACCTGTCCCTCTGTACCTCCTTCTACCCCAGGTTCCTTGATATCATCAGGAGAGTCATGTGGACTGGAAATAACATCCAATCCTTGCATCCAATCATCACAGGCATGCTTCAAGAATACAGGTTTAGCCCACTACTCTACTCTCTCTATACTTATGACTACTGTATGGCTAGACCCAACTTCAAACATTATCTATAAATTCACCAATGACACCAATGTTGTTGGCAGAATCTCAGATGGTAACAAGGAGGTGCAGAGGAGAAAGGTAGATTGGCTAGTTGAGTGGTGTCGCAACAACATCCTTTTACTCAATATCAGCAAGACTAAGGAATTGATTGTGGACTTCAGGAAAAGAGAATTGAGAGAACACACACCAGTCCTCATTGAGGGGTCAGCAGTGCAAAGGATGAGGAACTTCAAGTTTCTGGGTATCAGCATCTCAAAAGATCTATTTTGGGTCTAATACATTGAGGCAATCATGAGGAAGGCATGCTAGTGACTTTATTTTATTAAGAGTCTGAAGATATTTGGTATGTTTCCAAAGATGTACTGCAGAAAGCATTCTGACTGGTCCTATCATTACCTGACATAGAGGGACTAACAATCAAAAGGGGCTGCAGAGGGTTGTAGACTCAGCCTGCATCACGGGCACAAGCGTCCACCATTGAGGACATCTTCAAAAGCAGCGTCTCAAGTAGGCAGCAGCCTTCATTAAAGACCCTCACCATCTGGGACATGCCTTCTTCTCATTACTACCAGTGGTGACAATGTACAGGAACCTGAAGGTGCACACTCAGCATTTTAGGAACAGCTTCTTCTCCTCCACCATCAGATTTCTGAACAATCAATAAACCCAGAAACACTGTTTTGCCATTCCTCTCTTACACATTATTTAATTTATTTTTGTAATTGATTGTAGTTTTTATGTCTTATAAAATTAAAGATTACAAAATGGTTTACTGCTGCACAAAACAACTAATTTCAAGACATATTTCAAGAATAAACCTGATTCTGATCATGCATCATAAATCAGACTTTGTATGGAATGTTATTTACTTTAAGACTATAAGACATAGGAGCAGAATTAGGCCACCTGGCCAATCGAGTCTGCTCTGCCAATCAATCATGGCTGATCCTTTTCTTTCTCTCCTCCTCAACTCCAGTTCCCGGCTTTCTCCCCGTAACCTTTGATGCTGTGTCCAATCAAGAACCTAACAATCTCTGCCTTAAATACACCCAATGACCTGGCCTCCACAGTTGCATGTGGCAACAAATTCCACAAATTCACCACCTGCTGGCTAAAGGAATTTCTCCACCCCTCTATCCTGAGGTTATGCCCTCTTGCCCTAGACTCTCCTACCATGGGAAACATATTTCCTACATCTACTCTGCCTAAACCTTTCAACATCTGAAAGGTGTCAATGAGATTCCCCCCCCCCACCCCCCGCCCATCCTTCTGAATTCCAGCGAGTACAGATCCAGAGCCATCAAACATTCCTCGAATGATAACAATTTCATTCCTGGAATCATCCTTGTGAACTTCCACTGGAGCCCCTCCAATGCCAACACATTTTTTTCTAAGATGAGGGGCCCAAAATTGTTCACAATACTAAAGGTGAGGTGTCACCAGAGACTTATAAAGCCTTAGCAACATAACATTGCTCTTGTACTCTAGACATTTTGAAATGAATGCTAACATGGCATTTGCCTTCCTCACCACCAACTCATCCTGCAAGTTAACCTTCAGGGTGTTCTGCACAAGGATTCCCAAGTCCCTTTGCATCTCAGATTTTTGGATTTTCTCCTCATTTAGAAAATAGTCCACATATTTATTTCTACTACTAAAGTGCATGACAATGCATTTTCCAACATTGTATTTCATTTACCACTTTCTTGCCCATTCTCTAAATATTTCTAAGTCCTACTGCATCCTACCTGTTTCCTCAACACTACCTGCCCCTCCACCAATCTTCATATCATCTACAAACTTGGCAACAAATCATCTAAATCATTTGCATAAAAAGAAGTGGTCCCAACACTGATCACTGCAGAACACCACTAGCCACTGGCAGCCAACCAGAAAAGGAACCTTTTATTTCGACTCACTGCCTCTTACCAATCAGCCAATGCTCCTACCACGTTAGGTAACTTCCTTGTAATTCCATGGGCTCTTAACTTTGTAAGCAGCCTCATGTGTGGCACCTTGTCAAAGGCCTCCTGGAAGTCCAAATATACAACATCTGCAGCATCCCCTTTATCTATCCAATTTGTAATCTCCACAAAGAATTCCAACAGGTTCATCAGACAGACATGCTGACTTCGTACTATCTTGTCCTGTGTCACCAAGTACTCCATCTTCTCATCCTTAACAAATTACTCTACCATCTTCCCAACCACTGAGGTCAGGTTAACTGGTCTATAACTTCCTTTCTGCTGCCTTCCTCCTTTCTTAAAGAGTGGTGTGACATTTGCAATTTTCCTGTCCTCTGGCACCATGCTAGAGTCCAACAATTTTTGAAAGATCATTTCTAATGCCACCCCAATCTCTAACACGACCTCTTTTAGAACCCTAGGGTGTGGTTCATCTGGTCCAAAAGTCTTTCAGCTTTTTGAGCACCTTCTCTCTTGTAACACTAACTGCACCAACTTATCTTCTGTCACACACTACAACATCAGGCATACTGCTAGTGTCTTTCATAGTGAACAGTGATGCAAAATACTCATTTAGTTCATCAGCCATCTCCTTGTCCCCTGCTATTATTTCTTCTGCTTCATTTTCTAGCCATCCTATATCCTTTCTCACTTTTTAAAATTTTTAACATACTTGAAAAAAATTTTTACTACCCACTTTGATATTATTTGCTAGCTTGCTTTCATATTTCACCTTTTCCTTTCTAATTTTTTTTTTAGTTGCTCCCTGTAGGTTTTTAAAAACTTCTTAATCCTCTTTCTTCCCACTAATTTTTGTTTTGTTGTGTTCCCTTTCTTTTGCTTTTAAAATAGCTTTGACTTTCCTTGTCAGTTATGGTTGTACTATTTTACCATTTGAGTATTTCTTCATTTTTGGATTACATATGTCCTGCACCTTATTCATTTTTCCCCAGAAATATGGGAAAAATGTTTATCTCTGCACTGATATTGTTTTATTTTACTGAACATTACTTTGAAGTATTACGTACCCCGTAACTGGGTGTCAGACCAGCAAAGATAGAAGAATCCGTTGGAGTCTGGTGGTACCAAAACTAAAGTTATTTATTAGTTTATTGGTAAACTACACTATACAGTATTAAAAATGCAAATATACATATAAAAACCAGTTAGCAGTAATAAACCTAAAAGTGTAGGAATAATAATAAGCAATAATAAACAAGCTCTATCGATGTCTAGGGGTAAATGAATTGTCATAGAAAAGTATAAAGTTCAGTTCATGCATGCTGAGGTAGTTATGGTTGTTGTGTTGTAATTGTTGGAGAGAGAGAGAGCGAGAGATTAGGCAGCTGCAGCAGGCAAACCTTCTGTGGCTTTCTTAACCCGTCGTGTCATTGTGGCCATTCAGTTATGTCCCCTCTGGTCTTCAGCTAGACCGTTCTTCTGTGGTGGACTCGTCACTCTGGCATGAGTGGACACACACACAAGTCCCCACCGGCCCTGCTGTAACACTGCAAGCTTTATTGACCGATCTCCTGATTCGGTCTCCGAAGCCCCCACCTTTCTGTGGGTTCACAACACTCAGTCAGTGTCCACTGGTGTGTCTGAAGGGTGTCTCCCCAGACCTGTCTTTTATCCCTACTAACGGGGTCTCAGCTATCCATCAACTCTGAATGACCATGTCCATCAAATCAGGCCACTCCTGCTGTCTCCTGAGGAATGTTAACGAGCAAAATAAAGTCCTTGCAATGAAAGATAAATAATCCAGGAAGAGTCAAAATACAATAGACCAAAAGTCTCTCTCTCCCTCTTATCTGCAGCAGATGTTCTTGCCTGGGCTTTATCTCTCTCTCTCAGTAGCAGCATAGCAATAGCAATAGTTCATAGTTCTCAGGAAGGGGGGAATGGTTAACTCTGCACCCCATTTCCATCAGGTCTGTTCATCACTCATAACAGAAGTAATAGGGAACTCTTCAGCGGTCATAAATACTGCTATTCTTTGATACTTCGGTAGTAATGCAGAAATTTAATGAATTGGCTGACTTTTAAGCTGTCACCAGAGGTTGATGATAGAAGCTGCTGCCTTGCTTTTTTAACCCAGTTAACCGACTTATATTTTTCAAGGATGGCAACCACTCCTATTTAATCTGGCATACTTGTAATTTGAGTTGGAAGTTATGTGGTTTACTTCTTATACCCTTAAGACTGTGAACAATGGGCAGGGCAGATGACTATGTCAGGTTCACCTACAACTGAAGAACAAATAAAATACACCATGTGAACGAAGGTAAGGTTGCCTGGTTACTTTGCCAACAAAATAATTGCAAGAGGAAAAACTTCTACACTGAAAAAGGCAAACCTCATTATATAAACAGAGAAGTAAAGATAATCAGATGGCCCAAGTAGCTCAGAGATGTTGGCCCAGACTTGAGAGTCAAAATAATCACAAGGGTAACAATGCCTCTATTATATATGTCTGAAACTGGGAAACTCTAGCTGAAAATGTGTAACAACAAAAGTTATGTTATAATTGTTAGCATAAATGTTATGCTAACATTGTGCTATAATATCATTTGCTTCATAAAACAGCATTGTTTTTGAAATGTTATTAATGGCATCAAGTTGTTGTCAGTATGTATAAACTAAATGTCATACTAAGTCTCATCATTACAATTTAAATTACTTTGGACAAGATGACACACCATTAACCAACCGATCTTTCTGACATGTTAAAAGAAATGCTACATGGATAGAGTTTCACACCTTCAGGTTAATTGTTGTGGGTTTAAAAATATTTAACATTTTACCTTCATGGTTCTTTATCCTCCCTTTTGAACTAACAATTTTATTGTTTCTTTCTCAACCTGACTGGTATAAGTTTGTTCACCTCTAATTGACTTTCCACCTCTGAATCAGAATTAGAAACACTGGAGTATATTGTGAATTTTGTTGATTTGAGACAGCAGATTGTAATACATAATAAAAAACCTATAAATTACAATTAGATATATGAAAATAAATTAAAATGAGTAGTGGAAAATAAGAGCAAAAAATAATAGTGGTGTTGTGTATATGGGTTCATTATCTATTTAGAAAGCAGAGGGGAATAAGCTGTTCCTGAAATGTTGAGTGTTTCTCTTCAGGTTCCTCTAGCTCCTCCTTGATAATAGCAATGAAAAGAGGGCATGTCCTGGGTGATGGGGCATCCCATGCTTTTTGAAAGTGTCCTCAATGCTGGGGAGGCTAGTGCCCATGATGCAGCTGGCTGAGTTTACAACTTCCTGCAGCTTTTTCTGATCCTGTGCAGTGGCCCCTCCATTCCAGTCAGTGAAGCAACCAAAACGTTCTCTACAGTACCTCTGTAGAAATTTGCAAGATTCAAAGTACATTTATTATTGAAGTACATATGACGTATACAACCCTAAGATTCATTTTCTCCACAGATGGCCACAAAACAAATAAAAAGCATGGAACCCATTCAAAGAAAATCAACAAACGCACCCCCCATTCACAAAAAAAACAAACCACGCAAATGGTAAACAAAAAAATGAGGGAAAAACACAAAAACGCAGATGCTTCACTCAAAGCCTTATGGAACCCTGTCGGAGACAGCAAAGTACCATATCGCTCTATTGGCCTGAAAACCACGAAAATATAGATCACAGGCATTGAACAGTAAATCACAGGTTCCAACAGTAGAACCACATTTGAAAGAAAAAGAAGATGTAATAAAAGTAGTTTCCTGAACCATCTGGAAGATGTCGCCATCTGCTTCCAGAAGCAGTCTTTGGTGACATGCTAAGACTCTTCAGACTCATAATGAAATAGAAATGCTGTTATTCCTTCTTTGTGTTGGCATGTGGCCAAGTTGTTAAGGCATTGGTCTAGTGATCTAAAGGTCACGTGTTCGAACCTTCCCTAAAGCAGCATGTTGTGTCCTTGAGCAAGGCACTTAACCACACATTGCTCTGCGATGACACCGGTGCCAAGCTGTATCAGCCCTTACCCTTCCTTTGGACAACAGCGGTGGTGTGGAGAAGGGAGATTGCAGCATGGGCAACTGCTGGTCTCCCATACAACCCAGCCCAGGCCTGCACCCTGGAAACTTTCCAAGGTGCAAATCCATGGTCTCTTGATGCCTATTTTATTTTTTATATATTCTTTCTTTGCAATTGCATCAATATGCTGGGCTCAAGGTAGATCTTCAGAGATGCTGACATGCAGGAAAATTGAAAATTCCCACTGCTGATCCCATGATGAGGATTGGTGTGGGTTCACTTAATTTCCCCTTCCTGAAGTCCACAATAAATTCCTTGGTCTTAATGATGTTGAGAGTAATATTGTTGTTGCAACACCACTCACCCAGATGATCTATCTCACTTCTGTATGCTTCCTCATGAAATTCTGCCAATAATAGTTGTGTCAACGGCAAATTTATAAATGGCCTAATCTCAAATGCTGTCCTGTTGCAATCAGGAGCAAACAGTTCCTTTTCCTGAGCTGTTGTAAATGGAACCTCAAACTCTGCAATAATTCATGGCCAATGTATTTTCTGACCTCATGACCTTGAAGTGATTGGTGAAGCTGTTTAAGATAGTTGAAAGAGCTGGGATCAATGGCCTTAAATATACAATCACTTTTTCTTTATACTAGGAATATGTCTGACAGACCAGTAGGGAGTATTTTTTCTTGCATTTTACTCTATCCCTGCCACATTGGACACTCACCAATACGCTTACCGACAGAACCACTCTACAACAAATGCCATAGTATCTATCATCCATTTGGCCCTGACACACCTAGAAAATAAGGACACTTATGTCAGAGTGCTATTTCTAGATTTCTTTTTGGCATTCAACTCTTTTGATCCACAGACAGTGATGAACAAACTCATTCTCCTCAGTTTAAATACACTACTGTGAAACTGGGTGTTTGACTTCCTAATGAAACAGACATCAGGTAGTCAGAATGCACCTTCACTGCAGTTTGTGGTAGAACATTACTCTATCTAAAAAAGATATCCTTATTACCTCTGTTCTAAAAGGTCACCCCTCAATTTTGAAGCTGTGCCTTCTGGATCTGGATACACCCACACAGGAAACGTCTTCTCCACATCCACCTTATCTAGTCTTTCCCCATTCGGTAGGCTTCAATGAGATACCTCTGCATTCTTTTAAATTCAAGTGAGTTCAAGCCCAAAGCTGCCAAACACTCCTCATATGTTAACCCGTTCATTCCCAGAATCATCCCTATGAAGCTCCTCTGAACTCTCTCCAAAGACAACGCATTCTTTCTGAGATATGGGGCACAAAACTGTTGACAATACTCCAAGTACGGCCTGACTATTGTCTTATAAAGCTTCAACATTATCTCCTTGCTTTTATATTCTATTCCCCTTGAAATGAATGCCAACTGCATTACCCTTCTTTACCACAGATTTAACCTGTAAATTAACCATCTCAAAGTCTTGCATAAGAACTCCTAAATCTCTCTACACCTCTGATGTTTGAATTTTTTCCTCATTTAGGTAAGAGTCTGCCCTACTGATCCATTTGCCAAAATACATTATCATGTAATTCCCAACACTGTATCCCATCAGCCACATTTTTGCCCATTCTTCCAATTTGTCTAAGTCCTGCTGCAATCTCGTCGCTTCCTCAGCACTACTTACCCCTCCACTTATCTTCGTATCATTCACAAACTTTGCCACAAAGCCATCAATTTCATTTTCTAAATCATTCACAAACAATGTAAAGAGTACTGGTCCCAAAATTGACCCCTGAGGAACACCACCTGTCACTGGCAGCCAACCAGGAAAAGGCCCCTCTTATTCCCAGTCACTGCCTCCTGACTGTTAGCCATTCCCCTACCCATGTCAGTATCTTTCCTGTAATGCCATATGATTTTATCTTGTTAAGCAGAATCACTTGTGGTACTTTATCAAACACCTTCTGAAAATCCAAGTAAATGACATCCACTACCTCTCCTTTGTCCAACCTGCTTGTTGCTTCCTCAAAGATTCGTCAGGCAAGATTTTCCTTTACAGAAACCATGCTGACATTGACTTATTTCTTTATTAGACTCCAAGTACCCCAAAACCTCATCCTTAATAATAGACTCCAGTCCTGCGAGACCATGTCAGAATCAAGTACTTCTTGAAAGATCGTGAACAATGCATACATTATCTCTTCAGCAACCTCTCTCAGGGCTCTGGGATGTAGTCCATCTGGTACAGGTGACTAATGCACCTTAAGACCTCTGGATTTGCCTACCACTTTTTTCTTTATAATAACAATGGCACTTACTCCTGCTCCTGGACACTCACAGACCTCTGGCACACTGCTAGTGTCTTCCACAGTGAAGACTAATACAAAATACTCATTAAGATCATGTGCCATTTTTCATCCCTCATTACTACTTCACCAGCATCATTTTCCAGTGGTCCAATATCAATTCTCATCTTCCATTTGCTCTTTATATAACTGAAAAAACTTTGGAATCCTGCTTTAAATTATTGGCTAGTCTGCCTTCAAGTTTCATCTTTTCCCTTCTTATAGCTTTTTTAGGTACCTTTCATTGGATTTTAAAAGCTTCCCAATCATCTCACTTCCCACTCACATTTGCTACCTTATATGCCCTTTCCTTGGCTTTTATGCAGTCCTTAACTTCCCTTGACAACAATGGTTGCCTACCCCTGCCATTTGAGAACAACAGTTTCTGAGGGACATATCTATCCTGCACTTTGTGAACTATTGACAGAAACTTCAGCCACCTCTGCTCTGCCATCATCCCTGCCAGTATCCTCCACCAATCCACCTGGGCAAGCTCCTCTCTCATGACTCCTTTATTCCAGTGCAATACTGACACATGTGATTTATGCTTCTCCCTCTCAAATTGCAGTATGAGTTCAAGCATACTATGATCACTGCCTCCTAAGGGTTCCTTTATGTTAAGCTCCCAATCTACGAAAGTGTTTCCTCAAGTAGGCTCAAGCTCAAGCTCCTCTAAAATACTGTACATTTTTCACCATTTTGAATTTTGCCTCTGTGGTACAATTGAACTGTTTGCTCTGTCTGCATTTGTCCCCAGTCACTGGCTTGCCCTTCCTTACATTCATGTTACACCCATCATCTACTTGTAAACCTGCAGGCTCATCCTCATCTCTATCATCCTGGTTTCCAGCTCTGCCCCATTAGTTTAAACCACTCCCAACTGTAAATCTGGTAAAACTGCCAACGAGAATATTGGTCCCATTCGCATTCAAGTGCAACCCATCCCTGCCCCAAAAGATATCCAAATTATCCAGAAACGTGAATCCCTGCTCCCTGCTCCAATTCTTCTGCCACATATTTATCTGCCACCTCATTCTATTCCTATCCTTACTTTCACATGGCCCAGGCAGCAATCCCGACATTACTACCCTTGAGGTCCTGCTTCTCAGCTTCCTTCCTAATTCCCTGTATTCTGGTTTCAGATCCTCCTCCCTTTTTCTACCTGTCATTGGTACCAATATGTACCACGACTTCTAGCTACTCACCCTCCATTTTCAGCATATTGTGAACTCATTCAGAAATATCGCAGACTCTGGCACCTGGAAGGCAAACTACCATCCATGTTCTTATTCAAGAAAGGGAGTAGAGATAGCCCAGGAAATTATAGACCAGTGAGTTTTACTTCAGTGGTTGGTAAGTTGAAGGAGAAGATCCTGATAGGCAGGATTTATGAACAGTTGGAGGGGCATAACATGATTAGAAATAGACAGCATGGCTTTGTGAAAGGCAGATCGTGCCTTACGAGCCTGATTGAATTTTTTGAGAATGTGACTAAATGCTTTGATGAAGGTAGAACAGTAGATGCAGTGTATATGGATTTCACAAGGCATTTGAAAATATACCCCATGCAAAGCTTATTGAGAAAGTATGGAAGAACTGGCTTGCCCACAGAAGGCAAAGAGTGGTTGTAGACAGGTCATATTCTACATGGAGATTGGTGACCAGTGGTGTGCATCAGGAATCTGTTCTGGGACCCCTTTCCTTCGTGATTTTTTATAAATGACCTGGATGAGGAAGTGGAGGGATAGGTTGGTAAATTTGCTGATGACACAAAGGTTGGGGGTGTTGTGAGATAGTGTGCAGGGCTGTCAGAGGTTACAGAGGGACATTGATAGGATGCAAAACTGGACAGAGAGGTGGCATGTGGAGTTCAACCCAGATAAGTATGAGGTGGTTCATTTTGGTAGGTCAAATATGATGGCAGAATATAGTATTAATGGTAAGGCTCTTGGCAGTGTGGAGGATCAGAGGGATCTTGGGGTCTGAGTACGTAGGACACTCAAAGCTGCTGCAAAGGTTGACTGTGTGGTTAAGAAGTCATATGGTGTATTGGCCTTCATCAATCATGGGATTGACTTTAAGAGCCAAGAGGAAACGTTACAGCTATATAGGACCCTGGTCAGACCCCACTTTGAGTACTGTGCTTAGTTCTGGTCTCCTCACTACAGGAAGGATGTGGAAACTATAGCAAGAGTGCAGAAGATATTTACAAGGATGTTGCCTGGATTGGGGAGCATGCCTTATGAGAATAGGTTGAGTGAATTCCGCCTTTTTTCCTTGGAGTGACGGAGGATGAGAGGTGACCTGATAGAGGTATACAAGATGATGAGAGGCATTGTTTGTGTGGATAGTAAGAGGCTTTTTCCCAAGGCTGAAATGGCTAACATGAGAGGGCACAGTTTTAAGGTGCTTGGAATTAGGTACAGAGGAGATGTCAGGGGTAAGTTTTTTATGCAGAGAGTAGTGAATGCATGGAGTAGGCCGCTGGTGACTGTGGTGGAGGCAGATACAATAGGGTCTTTAAGAGACACCTGGATAGCTACATGGAGCTTAGAGGGCTATGGGTAACTCTAAGTAATTTCGAAAGTAAGTACATGTTCGGCACAGCATCGTGGACCAAAGGGCCTGTATTGTGCTGTAGGTTTTCTATGTTTCTATGCTTCTTTTTCAGGTCCACAGAATCGCCTATATCTCCCTTTAGTTATAGAGTTCCCTATTACTGCTGCCATCCTCTTCAGTTCCTTACCCTTTTGAGCCCAGGGCCAAACTCAGTGCCAGAGGCATGGCTGCTATTGCTTCCCCCATGTAGGTCAAGTCAAGCCAAGCCAAGTCAAGTCACTTTTTATTGTCATTTCGACCATAACTGCTGGCACAATACACAGTAAAAATGAGACAACGTTTTTCAGGACTGAGGTGCTACATGAACAATACAAGAACTACACTGAAACTATATAAACCAACACAAAAACTACACTAGACTACAGACCTACCCAGGACTGCGTAAAGTAACACAGAACAGTGCAGGCATTAAAATAAATAATAAACAAGACAATAGGCACTGCAGAGGGCAGTGGGTTGATAGTCCGATGGCTTGGGTGGAAAATCTGTTACATAAATAATCAGCTGAATGGCGGCACCCGGGATTCCGTCCGTTTCTGTACTCACGCCGAGTACTTCGTTGCCACAGATGTAGTCCAATTTAATGTCCATTGGAGAGCAGAATGGACGGGAGAGCCGGCCGGCTGGAGCTTGCTTTTTTCCTGGCACGGACTCCTGCCCACTCGCCTCACTTCCGCTTCCTCGCACACCACTTATGACATCCCCACCTCCGGCCTCCGGCATCAGGCGACTCCAAGGACCGCGGGCCCGATTCCCTCAGCAAGCCGAGCAGTTGGGTTCCCACCCCCCGCCCCACCCCACAACAGCACTTACAGTTGAGGTGGATGGCCACGGATGTGCTCTCCACTATCTGACATTCTCCCTTCCCTCTCCTGACAGTCACCCATTTATGTGTCTCCTGTAGCCTTTGGGTGACCACCTCCCTGTAGTTCCTGTCTATCACCTCTTCACTTCCCCTAACAAGTCAATGGTCATCGAGTTGCAGCTCCAATGCCTTAAAATGGTCTCCAAGGAGCTGCATTCTGAAGCATCTGGTGCAGATCTGGCCATCGGGGAGGTTAGCAGTCCCCTGGACATCCCACATCTGACACCCAGAACAGAAGTCTGGCTCTGTAGCCCCTATTCTCTCAAGAGTTAAATAAGAAAAAAGAAATAAGAAATAAGGAATGAACTTACCTACTTAACTTGCCTCCTCCTGTTCTCATTGAAGCCCTGTTAAGGCAATGCTTTACCACTCTGACTCAGAACACCCCCACAACAACCGCTCCCATGATGACCACTCCTCTGGATGGTTCCCCTCTTTTATGAAGACTGGGCTTTTAAAGCTCTTCACCGGAATTGCACAGGAATGCTTCTACTGCATCTGCTTAGTATTCCAATCAGATATCACAGTGGTCACATGGTCAAGTTCAGTGATGACACGACAGTGGCTCATCACCAACAACAATGATTCGGCCAACAAAGAAAACTCATCAACTCCTCAACCTTCTGAGGAGGCTGAAGGGAGCTGGACTTTGCGCATCCATATGCATAACATTCGCCTCATTCTACACATATGCAGCAGGGGGCACACTACAAGATCCATCACTGTTTGGTACAGAAGTTGCACTGCAGTGGACAGGTAGTCAAAGCTGCCCAACGCATCGCTGGCACCAGCCTACCCATCATTAAGGACGTATATACAGAAAGGTGCCAGAATAGATTCAGATTCAGTTTATTGTCATTTAGAAACCACAAATTCAATGCAGTTAAAAATGAGACAACGTTCCTCCAAAATGATATCACAAAAGCATATGACAAAACAGACCACACTAGAAAATCCACATAACATTTGGCAATCCCCAATCCAGAGTCCGGAGAGGCTGCTGCGTATTAATATCGCGCTACCATCTTAGCGCATTCCCCGGAAAGGAGCTCCCAAGCCACCAGACAAAACAAGACCAAAAACTAAAGCTACAAGACCTGCACAAAACCACATAGTTACAACAGTGCAAACAATAGCATAATTGATAAAAAAACAAACTATGGGCACACTAAAAATAGTCCGAAGATGTTAAAGGACTATAAGTTCAAAAGAAATCACCACACAGTTTCCACAAGTCCCCAGGGTCCCGACAGACTCGCCATCCCACGCTGGAGGCAGAAGGGAATACCCCCGCTATGGACTTACACGGCGCCGCCCCACTCAGCCTCGCAGACACAGCACACACCGAAAGCGACCTGACAGCAGCGGACTCCGAGTCCGTCGAACCTCCGAGCCGACGACCATCCCCTCCGGCACAGCTTCTCCGAGCACCATCCTCTGCCGAGCGTATTAAGATGGCCCCGCCAACGCGACCCTGTTCTTCCCAGCAGAGTCCGAGACCTCACAGCAGCAGCAGCAATGAAGAAGGTCTTCCTGAAGATGTTCCCAATGTTCCTCCGTGCTCCCATGTCCGTTTTCAATCGATTATGATTGCGCACAGCACCCCGCTTCACAAATAACAGATAATCAGCTCCGGAGTAGAGCCAGTAATATCAAGAAAGATCCCACATACCCTACTCATTAACTGTTTGTCCCACTCCCATCAAGGAGGAGGCTACATAGCATTCAGGCCAGTATCACCAGCCTCAAAGACAGTTACTTTCCCCAAGCAGTAAGACTAACCGACACCACCACCCACTAACTCTGCCACTACTTTATTATTTTCTGTCAGTCACTTTATGTACAGCCTGGTATTCCTTTATGGACATACAATCAGTCTATGTATATAACCTATATAAGCTATGTGTTGGCACGTGGCCAAGTGGTTAAGGCGTTCATCTAGTGATCTGATTGTCGCTAGTTCGAGCCTTGGCTGATGCTGCATGTGTGTTCTTGAGCAAGGCACTTAACCACACATTGCTCTGCGACGACATCAGTGCCAAGCTGTATGGGTTCTAATGCCCTTTCCCTGGACAACATCAGTAGAGAGGGGAGACTTGCAGCTTGGGCTACTGTAGGTCTTCCATAAAAAGAAAACCATGCCCAGGCTTGCACCCTGGAAACGTTCCAAGACACAAAATCCATGGTCTATCCAGACTAACAGAGGCCTACTACTACTACATATAAGCGATACTGTTTGCCTGTGTGCCATAATGGACTCCAGCATTTTTCCAAATAACTGTTGTCAAGGTAATATTCTTTTAGCCCATCATTTTTGTTCACCTTCCTCATGAAAAGCAGTTTTACATTTCCTTTATATCAATCCAGTAAGATCATTCTTGAAACCAAGAGATATTAATGGATCGCTATCAATCCATTCAATACTTCTATGGCTACCATTTTAAAACTCTAGGATAAAATTCATAGGCTTGGGGATTTTTTTTTGGCTTGAGCTCAACTAATTTCTCTGATTTTTTTATCTTTACCATGTAAATACCTTAACCTGTTTGTTCAAACCATGGTCACTTTGCGGAGTACGTTTTCTGTTGTCTTCTGTAAAAAGAATTACAAAATATGTTTCTAATATTTTGCAATTCTGCATCATGCTTTTTCCTGACTCAATTTCTAAAGGGTCTACATGTACCTTCAATACTCTCTTCCTTATTAATACTTGTAAGCACTTTTGCAGACTTTTTCAAATTATTGCTAGCTCACTCTCCTTTTCATTTTTTGTTGTTTTGTAATCAATTTTTGGTGATCCATTAAATATTCATAAATGTTTCAAGATTAATACTCTTTTTCACAACATTACAAGCTTAATCTTTTCATTCAATTATATCCTTAAATTTTTGGTTAGGCATAGTTGGAGCACTTCTCCCGTTTAGGATTTGCCATTCTTAACTTTCTTGAAAATTTTGGAAGGACAGAAGATTATTCATCTACCGGAGGAAAGCCTTTTCTCCTGCGCTGCATTTCAAATAATGCATTTAACTTTCAGATTTGACCCAGGTTAATTTGTATATGTCTAAGATAACAACCTGTAAATCATTATTCTTAAAAATTTTTATTTACTTGGTCTCCACCTTCAAATCTTTCAGAACTTCCTCCTTACTTTTGTCATTTTATTGGTTCTCCTCCAAATGTTTTTCAAGCACAAAGGAGATAGCCCTAATTCTGACACGACAACTATGTAATGAGTAGGCACCTACTCAGTATGCCACCTCATTCGAAAGCCCATGGATCCGGTTACTTGTATTTCACAACACCAATTTTAGTTTCCATAACTTCTCTGTGAGTTATGTGACAAACATGCCCTAATCCAAGTCACACATAAGCATTATTCAAAGCAGTAGATGTACAATGACCATTCAAAGGAACATTGGTTGCCTTTTCCTAGTTTCTGCACTGTAGGTCTTCCATTCTCTCCTTGTAATCTGGTTGAGACCATATAGTTTGGTACAAACCTGGATTGATTTTATAATACTCACATAAGCACCTGAACAAATAAACACATGAAGCAATCAAGGAGATTCTTCACATGACTACAAAATTAGTCCTTCTTTGCCCTTATAGATTTTCCATCTACTCATTAACAATGTTAAGGATATATGAAAGCAGAATCACTATGAAGTTTAATTTCCCGTATTTAATATTTATTTATTTATTAAATTTTAGAAAATTACAAAGAATAAATGTAATGATAAAATAGTAAGAAAAATAATATTAACCCTCCCCCCTCCCTTATCTAAAGAAAGAAAAAAAAGAGAGAAAGATTGCCTGGATATCGGAGGATCCCCACATGCTCCATGGAGTTCAAAATAATTTTAATATTTATTTTTACTTTCCCCAATTACTTTATAATTTTATCTTCAAAGGACCTATGTATTTAATCCTATCTTTTGTAGGTATGGGAGCCAAATTTTCAAAAATGTATCATATTCATTTCTTAGATTGTATGTAATTTTTTCAAGTGGAATACAACTATGTATTTCATTATTCCAATGATCCATAGTTAAATATAAATCAGATTTCCAAGTAACTGCGATAACTTTTTTGGCTACTGCCAATGCAATTTTTATAAATTTTTTCTGATACTTATTCAATTTAAGTTTCGGTGTTGTCCCTTCAATGTCTCCTAATAAAAATAACACTGGACTATGTGGGAGTTGTACTCCAGTAATTTGTTTCAATAAAAGTCTTAGGTTTATCCAAAATGGTTGAATTTTAAAACAAGACCAAGTAGAATGTAAAAAAGTACCAATTTCTTGATTACATCGAAAACATTGGTCAGACATACTTGAATTTAATCTATTTATTTTCTGTGGTGTTATATATAATTGATGTAAAAAAAATATATTGTATTAATCTAAGTTGAACATTTATTGTATTTCTCATACTATCAGAACATAATCTTGACCAGTTTTTTCCATCAATTTTAACATTCAAATCAAATTCCCATTTTTGTCTTAATTTATGAATTCCTGATTTAATTGTCTGTTTTTGAATCAAATTATACATACAAGATGTAAATTTTTTAATTTTTCCTTTTTGAATTAATATTTCTATTTCACTAGATTTTGGCATCAACATTGTTTGACTCAGCTTTTCTCGTAAATAAGCCGTTAATTGAAAATAACAGAAAAGAGTGTTATTTGATATTTTATATTTATTTTTTTAATTGATCAAACAACATCAATATACCTCCTTCAAAACAATCACCTATATATTTAATCTCCTTTTGGAACCAATTATGTTGGTTAACCAATTTCCCGTATTTACAATGATACCAAAAAACACCAAATTAGAGTATTCTTCTTTAAGTTACTTGTTTATTTTCTTAACCTTTAGTTTTTTTTATATATTATGTTTGTAAGAGATGGGTCCATATCTATAGACCTCTGATAGATGAAAGGTATAAAAAGATATAATTGTCTTCCTTACACTTTTGCAAATATATGTATATACAGTATATTACAGAAACACCAACCTAAAAATGTAAATTAAACTTATAACAATTAAACCATGTTTTCTCAAATACTTTGAACTTAACATAATAAAATTAAAACAATTTAAGCTCAGCCCAGTTCACTACAATTTGTATATGTCTCAGATAAAAATCTGGAAATCATTATTCTTAAAAAAATTTATTTACTTGGTCTCCACCTTCAAATCTTTCAGAACTTCCTCCTTACTTTTGTCATTTTATTGGTTTTTATTTGGTTGATATTTGGTATCATTGTAAATACGGGAAATTAAACTTCATAGTGATTCTGCTTTATAAAAATCAATTAAATTTCAAAGCTTAAGTAGAATTCACAATGCATTTTAACAGCTTTCTGTGCTGGAAGGTTGTGGTTTGAAATGACATTTTACATTTTGAAAATGAAAATCTTTTTGTAAGTTTACATTGTTTGAACATTTGAATCAAGCAAAATTAATCTGGATTTTGTTATAGTAGTAGTAAGCAGTGTTTACAGCTTCCTCCTGCTCCTGTTTCTTATTACCTTAATGGCTTATTAAGCAGTCATTATTCAAGAAAAAGGATGCACATTATGCAGAACCTTTGTTTATTGAATTTGGTAACATGCCTAAAGGTGGTCAAATATTTCTCCAGGAAACTTAAAGAAAATTAGAGAGTCAATCATCTGCTTTGCTCTCCTGCGCCACTCAGATGTGAAATTAGGAGATGCACATATAGTATACAGTACTGTGCAAAAGTCTTGGGCACACACACACACACACACACACACACACACACACACACACACACACACACACACACACACACACACACACACACACACACACACACACACACACAAATATATATATAACTAGGGTGCCTAAGACTTCTGCACAGTACTATATTTGTCAATGTGGAGTAGAGAGTGGATTTGTAAATCTGGTGGGAGCAGAGGATATTGGGAATGGAGCACTGTGTGGAGGGGATTGTGAGACAGGTGGCAGTGAAGAATTCCAAGGGGTGGGGGGTGGTGCCAGGTCTCTCTCCTAGCCTTGAGACACCAGATAAGGAAATATGATTCCAGACAACTGGCTTATTTATCATTAAATAATGTCTCTCTGGTACTTCCCACTCTTTTTCCCTCCCCCTTCCCTTTTTCCCAACTACAATTCCCCTCACTTTGTCCCCTTCCCATTCTTAGTCCACAATAGAGATCAATATCAGAATCAGGTTTATTATGTCTCACTTATGTCAGGAAATGTGGTTTTGTGGCAACATTACAGTGCAATACATAAAATTACTACAGTATTATGCAAAAGTCTTAAACGCCCTAGCTATATATATATATGTGCCTAAGACTTTTGCACAGTATTATATAAATACGTTAAGTTTAGATAGTTATATAACAGCAAAAAGTGCACATAAACAGAAAAGATGAAAAAGGTAAATCATTTCCTTTTACTGTATTTTGAGCCAAGTTCTTGATTCTAATATTGAGATAATGAACCCCAAAAAGAAGAGGTGATGTCACTGACAGTTTTGGTCACTGGCATTAAACTAAACCTTCAGTTGCTGGGCCATGGTAGAGGTTGTACATTCTGTTAATTTTACACCTTCAATCTCCTTGTCCTTCACTCATCAGTTAATAACTCATCAGGGGTGATTGATAAGTTTGTGGCCTAAGGTAGAAGGAGATGTTATTAACTTCAAACTTTCTGCATAGTCACTTAAACAGTTGAACTGCACGTGCATGTAATGAGAGCTGTATAACTCATCTGCTTCTACCTTAGGCCACAAACTTATCAATCACTCCTGCTATGGACACTTTCTGAAGGTCCAAGATCCGTATGCTCCATGACCACTAGACTGTGTGTAAATGTAGGAGGGGACTATGTTGAAAAATGCACTAGTTTTTCAAAAATTGACTCCTTCTACCCTAGGCCACTAACTTGTCAATCACGCCTCAATAATAAATTTGATTCTGATTTTGATTCTGAAAACTTACCTTTTATGTCAAGATTACAAAAGATTCACTCAATAGGTCATAGAGCAACAGAGTCATACAATAAAATACAGGCAATTTAGTTCCACTTGTCCACATTGAATTTCTTACTCAGTGAGCAAGTCCCAACTGTCCACATTTGGTCCATAACTCTCTAAACCTCCCCTATCCATGTACTTATCTAGATTTTTTTATAATGTTGCTAATGTGCCTGCCTCAACCTCATATTTTGGTAGCTCATTCCAAATGCACACCACTCTGCATGAAAAGGTGCCCCTGACATTCACTTTAAATCTCTCACTTCTGTTTTAACATCTCCTCCTTGGGGAAAAAAAACCTATATGCTTTCATCCTATCTATGCCCTTCATGATTTTGTATACCTCTATACATCACTTAGTCTCCAATATTCCAGGTAGTAAATGCAACCTTAGTTTATGCAACCACTCCTTGTAACTCAGGTCTACAAGTTTAGTTAACATCAATCCTAGTAAATCTTTTCTGCACTCTTCCTAGTTTAGTAACATCTTTCCTACAAGGGCAACTAAAACTGTACTCAATACTCAAAACGTAGCCTTACCCATGTTATAAATAACTGCAACATAACTTCTCAACTTCTATACTCAGTGCCATGATTGATGAAGGGTGGCATCCCAACTGCCTTCTTCACCATTCTACCTACCTACGACACTGCTTGGAATTGGAATTGTTTTTTTCCAGTGAACTATGCATTTGTAATCCAAGGTCTTTATGTTTCATAACCTTCCCCATGACCCTTCCATTCACTGTATAAGCCTTACACTGATTTGATCTCCAAGATGTAATACCTGGATTGAAATACATCTACCAATCCTCGGTACAAATACCTAGCTGATCAGGGTCTCCCTGTAAATGTTCATAACCTTCTGCACTATCTGCAACACCACCTGTTTAATATCCACCTCTAGCTTTTATAAATAAAAATTGGTCCAACTGCATTCCAATGGCAATTGTTAAATTGCATTTATAAAATCACATTTCAGGAATTCTCATTCAGCCACTAGGTGAAGGGAGAATTTAGAGACAATAATCTATCTACTTCAGTCCTGAAATGGTTACAGTGCCTGTTGATGAAAAAAAAATCACCAGCAAATAGTGATTTCCTCATACTATTCTAATGTGAACATCTGAAGGCAAGGTATAAAACACAGGTGAACCTGCAGACTCAGTAGTCAGCTGAACTCACCAACTGAATTCACCTGATTGTAATATGATCCACTGTACAACAACACAATGAAGTATTACATGTTAGCAGTTGTCTTTGCTTTGATCTTCTTGAAAGGTAAGCTGTCTGATATAGATTATATTTTAACTATTGAAGAAAAGTAACAGGTGATATATTTGTATATATAGTCCAAGTTATGATATAGCAATCAATCTAACCTAATTTTGAACAGCAATTAATTTTCAATAAGTTAATTTATCTCAATTTGAGCAAATAAATACACATATTTTCAACTGGATTGTGATTTAGTGTATAAATTATAGGATGTAATTATATGATGTTTCTCAAAGTGCTAGATAAGAATACAGTACTGCAGCCAAGTAACAAGTATCAGGGCTAAACTATATTCTGCCAAATGCAGTGGGATCATATAGAATACATGTATTTTTATTTAATGAAATTCAAAATAATTGCAGATGCTGGAAAATTGAAATAAAAAAATAAATGCTAGAAATATTCTGTATGTCAGGTGGCTTCTGTGGAAAAATAAACAGGGGTGATGATTCAGGTTGAAAACTCAATACCAGGACTGTGAGAAAAAGAAAATCATACTTACTTTAAGTTGCAAAGAAGATGCTGGAGGGATAACTAGGAAAAAGTGAACATCACTGTCAAGACAAGGGCAATTACAGGGTGATAATACAAATAAAGGAGTACAATGCGGGGCTGTGGAAGTGCTTGACAGGTCAGGTTGTACTACAAGAGAGAGAAAATAGCCAATTTTACAACTGGATGGAATACTTCAGAATGGTCAGTTCTAATACACATAGAGAATGCAAATTACCTGAAGAGGTAAAATTCAGTACTGAGATCTGGAAGGCTACAGCATGCCCACACAGAAAAATATATTGTTCCTTAAGCTTGTATTGTACTTCATTGTAACAGTACAGGAGAATACTGATAGACTGTAGACTGATACTGATAGACAGTGGTAGTGAAATGGTGTATTAAAGTGGTTGGGAAAGGGAAGCTTATGGTTGCCCTTGAAAATGAAATCCAATTGTTTTAAAAAATGGTCAGCCAAATTGTATTTGGCATACCCAGTGAAGAGAAAATCAAATTGAGAACATTAAATGCAGTACGTAAGATAGAAAACAAGCAAATGAATTGCTACTTCATTTTGAAAAAATGGATGGGAGAGGAAATTGTTAAAGGACAGGTTTCAGATCTTCTGTAGATAGATAGATAGATACTTTATTCATCCCCATGGGGAAATTCAACTTTTTTTCCAATGTCCCATACACTTGTTGTAGCAAAACTAATTACATACAATACTTAACTCAGTAAAAAATATGATATGCATCTAAATCACTATCTCAAAAAGCATTAATAATAGCTTTTAAAAAGTTCTTAAAAAGTTGCATGAGGAAGTGTATAATAGTAGGAGTAGTTGGTGGGGATACACTGCATAATTTATTCAAATCCACTCACTTTTTCCAGATCAAATATGCACCTATGGGCTTAAGTCAATGCTGATTTTTTTTGTGGAACACAGAACACAGTCATTGTTTCAGTCCTTTTTGGGGTCCCTCCCTTAAACTTTCCCTAGACATTGACAACTGTATTGGTTCTGCTTCCTGCTCTCATACAGGACACAACAAAAAACATTACTTCTGTTGCCAACTTCCATTCTGGTCTCAACACTTTTCTTTTCCTTAATAGATCTATTCATTTTAATTTCATCTCAGGAGATAACGCTACTCACAAACATCAATTGCAAGCTACAGACTCCTGCACTACTTTGACTGCTTTTGCTCCCACCCTGTCTCTTGTAAATAGTCAATTCCATTCTCCCAATCCGTCAGTCTCTATTATATTTGATGCAAAGGAGAGATTCTATTTAGATGTTTTGAAATGTCTTCCTTTTTTCTAATTCAAATTTATTCTCACTTTCTTTTCTCACTTTTTAGAGGTGCAGACACAGAAAATTTATACCAATGTAGAAACATATCAATGGCTTAAATCAGAATTAGAGTTAAAGGATTTCTGGAAATCGCTTTGTCCTATCAAACTGAGTTCTTTGATAATTTCACTTTTGCCCAAATGTACCTTCAATTTGAGATTTTGTGGCAATTAATAATGGTGCAATGAACCTAGTAAGCCAAGTGCAAACTTACTCATCTATTTGCAAAACAATGAATAAAGTCAGGGAGAAAAAGACACACAAGGGAATAGGAGCAGGAGTAGATTAACAGCCCTTTAAGGCCGTCGTGCCATTTAGATATGAAGATGTCTCATTGAGCGTGCCTCAAAACCTCTTCTATGTTGTTTTCCCCAAACTGCTTTATTCCTCAATTAATCAAATACTTAGCAACCTCCACTTCATGTATTTTGAGTGATCTAGCTTCCCAATCCCACTTGAGCAGAGAATTCCAATGATTCACCACCCACTGCAAGAAGAAATATTATTGTACTTCAGTTTCAAACGAGCAGCCACTACCTTGCACTTGTGTGAGAATTTCCCCTCATGAAAACATCTGAATATTCATCCTGTTGAACTTCTTTGATGATCTTGTATGTTTGAAAAAAGTTACTCCTCATTCTTATAAACACTAAGGAATACAGACCCAAAGTAGTTAATCTCTTGGTAGGACCATCCTATCATCCCAGGAATTACTCTGTCGAATTTCCTTTATACTGCCTATATGCTACTTCCTTTATACTGTCACTATATCTTACTTTTTTGGTAGAGAGACCAAAATTATTTGCAAGTATTCCAGGTGAAGCTTCATTAATAAATGAAACAAAACCTCCCTATTTTAAAAATCCAATCTCTTTGTAATAGTGACCAAATTTCCATTTTCCTTCTGAACTATTTGTTGGTCCTGTGACGTTACTGTGACACATCTTCTTTGTATTTCACTCACTAGTAGTATTTCTACACTTAGATAACAATGTGTCTTTTGATTTTTATTGCATAAGTACATGACCTCATACTTCCCCACATAAAAATCCAGTTGTCAGTCTTTTGCCACTCATTCAATCTATCTAAGTTCTGTTGCAGTATTCAGTATCCTTGACAGAATATGCTCTTCCATCCTTGATAGAGCATGCCCATTCACCTATTTTCGTATCATCAGTAAATTTGTAAATCTTATATATTGTTTCTGTATCCAGGTTAGAAAGGACACATATACTTCAACTCTTTTCCAGGAAACAGCTAGTTTTTGATCCATTCCAACATATTTCCTCCAATACTAAAGACTTTTAATTTATGCACCGTATCGACAGGTTCCCTCTATCAACTCTCCTTACTACATCCTCAGAGAATTTGAGCAAGTTTGTCAAACATGATTTGCATTTTATAAAATCATGTTAATTAGATTTTAATAATATTCAACTTTACGCAATAACTAGCTGTTTCCTCTGTGATTAATGACACTGACATTGTGAAATAACTAACTACCTGTAGTTCTCTGCTATCTGCCTTTCTCCTTCTTTACACAAAGATTAAAATAAAGAAAACAGAAACAGGAGTAAAAATAAGGAAAAACTGCCATATTTAGAAAGAATGAGAATCAATTTACTTGCAGCAAAGTGGAATACTGTATCTGAATTCCTTTTCTATCAGGCATTGGTTTTCACATCTGGATCATTTGCAAGATATTTGTAGCAGCAAGTATCAGCCTGGCATAATCTTTCATCACTATGTAAACACAATAATTTCTTCACTCTCCCCAGAGAGTATGAAAGGGAATCTGGATGGCTTATTACCCAACAGTATGTAGTTTATCTTCCACACAAAGAAATACTGATATTATGATTAGTACCTTAAATCTGTTGATAATTTCCAAACCAAATTAAACAAAAATACAGGATTAATGCTAGGTTGATTGTTTATGTACCTAAATTGTTGCAGATTTGCGGATTCTGTTACAAACAGATTTGGCTTGGTTATGCATTCATTTTATCACAGTGTTTCTTAAATCAAAATAAATTTATCTGCACTGACCCCTTAATAAGAAACGCCCATCCCTTGGTACTCATACATTCATGAGTGACACAGAATGAGGACATAATTTTACTATAAACTTTTGATTTATTTTGTGTAGAGATTAATGTCTTAAAGAAATCCTCGAGGTCAACTTAGCTTATTATTTTATGGCAGATTCTTTTAACTTTCAATCTTTGTAAAATTTATAACCCTTGATAGTTCATTGTTATGTAACAATTAATTTGTTAGCAATGCATTCCTTGCTGTCATAAAGGATTGTCAGAGCTTTAAGATGCCTTTTTAGTTGGTACTTATTTAAGGATATGGAATTGCAAAGATAAGCATAGTTAGAAATAATTACTTCATTTGAAATTCTGTCCTGAAGAGGGTTCTCAGCCTGAAACATGGACTATCTATTCATTTCCATAGATGTTGCCTGGTTTGCTGAGTTCCTCCAGTGTTTCTGTGAATTTCTTAATTAGAATGTTTTTCTGACTTTTACCTTATTAGAGCAAATATTGTATTTTATAAGGTATCTACTAGAGAATCAGAAATGTTATAATATTATAGAAGATATCAACTCTTTACCCTAGGTAATAATTAAATAATATACTTTACATGTTTAACAATATTTGACTAAAACTAATTACTGTTTAATGCAGAGGTTGCTGTTGCCACCCAACGAGTGAAACGGGATTATTCATCGAATGATTATGGTAAGATAGCATTTAGAATGCTTAGATACATATTTTATCTGAAGGACCTATGTCACATAACCATTCAGGCAATTAAAAATCACGTCTGTATAATCATTGTGCATAATGAATGGTAAGCTTATACACCATCTTAGCTCTTGTGGTGAGAATTTTGATTTCTTTTCTGCACTCCAAACTTATGTCTTTTCTGCAACCATTTCCAATGTTTTCTGCCCTCCATACCAAAGTTTTCTATCCAATGTCTTGGTTCAGTCATTAGAACTAGTGATTCTTTCAGATTTATGAGCCAATATGACCCCAAAACTCTGTACAGATAACATTTACCCCATCCCCTCTCCCTGGTACAAGTTGAGTAATTGGTAAAACTACAACACTAAAACTGCAAGAGATAATTATTGGGGATTGCCACAAATTTGTTACATAACCTCCAGAAAGTATATTAAGTAAATTATAAGCTAAAGCAACTACCGGTAATTTTTAAAACAGAGCGTAACTCCATTCTCAAAGCTACAGTGATTTGAAGCTAATACTTGTTTTTAAGTACTCTGAACTCATCAGTAGAGACTGGAACATGTAACTAATATCCAAGAAAAAGCTTCAAACAACTTTCCAGACAGGAATGCTAATGACCCTGCACTTAATTGCTAATTGGTTTTAATTCTTACCAGCAAAGTACGCCATCAATTACATGACACCTTATCTGTATTAAAGCTGCGTACTTCAGAAAGGTTAAAGCCAAAATATTGCCTTTTCTTTAGTAACACATAAATAGGAATTAGATTGATGGAGATGATTTGACCATTTAATATTTAAATAGAAACATAATTTGGAATGCGAGGAATTTTTCTTTGATTGCTAGTTTAAACTAAATACTATTGCAAACACAGGTGATTACTCATTCAGATTTTGTTCACTCATTCTGTAGCAGAATTATTGAAATATTTACTTCAATCTGAAGAAGTAGAATATATCTACTTTTATAAGATACAAAAAATATTAAAGTAATAACAACAAATAGCAAGGGGATTTTGTCTGAGTAACTCAAGGACTTTTGATTGATTTCCAATAACATCAACAATTTCAAAATAAAATGTTTCATTTTGGTTAAAATTTAATATATCTACCAATTGTACTGACTGATAAATTCCCCATATAAAAGTTTCTTTGTGACAACAGTAATATTTGCTTACATAATTAAAATTAGAGACTGAATTTACTGCAAGCAAACTGAGTACTAAATGGAAAGGAATAATACTGGTCTAGAAAGGAAAAACTTCTGTACTCTTAATTTCTGTAATTAACGTGAACCTATTTTCTGCTAGATCTGGGCGGATCTGCAATCACACAAACTTTTAGAGTTGCAAGGGAACTTTCAAGCACGGATGAAGGAACTCGTAAGTATATTTATCTCTCTAGTAGATGTACAAGCATGCAACCACTTTATTTATCTTACAAACAATACTGAGATAATTAAAACATTACATTCAGAGATCTGTTATAATGGAGAGGTTTCTCTTTATATTTCTTCAGATACCTGCAGTATATGGGGTCGAGGGGCAGTTAGGACCTATACCGATGAATTTTATCATTTTACATCAACATGCAAGTTTATTCTGAGTCACCACTGTGCTGATAGCGTGGAAGATTTCAATGTGGAAATTCATCGTGGTTCAGGCAGCTACTTGGAGCATATTTTTGTGAAAATGGAAGGTGTCAAGATCGTTGTGAAGAATGGTACAATCCATGTTAACGATAAAGTGTAAGTTGAGTCTAACAGATAAATACTGCTACTAACTATAAGATCTGTCTTTACAGAATTCGATAGCATCTGCTGAGCACTCAATGGTTGGAAACTTGGCAGAACCTGATACTGTCCCATATTCCAGACATCCATTCCAGTTTATAACACCACAGTGATCTTGCTTGACGCCCTCAGAAATTTTTGAATCTCTGTTACACAGTATTATTTTCAAGGATTAGCTCCAACTGAAAATTATTTTATGGGAACTTAATTAAAATTATCTTTGAGAATGTTTTAAAATTGGTTACACTGTACCATGTAAATATCAACATCTCTAAAGATCTGTGCTAGAACCAATATATTGATGCAATTACAAAGAAGGCATGAGAGTGGCTGATATATTTCATTAGAAGTTTGAAGAGATTTGTTCTGTTACCAAAGACTTTAGCAACTTAATGTGCTGTGGAGAGTATTGTAACTGGCTGCATTACTATCTGGTCTTGACAAGCAACTGCACAGGATTGGAAAAAACTGCAGACAGTTGCAAACTCAACCAGCTCTATAATGGGCATTAGCCTTCCAACATCAAGGACATCTTCAAAAGGCGATGCCTGAAAAAAGTGGCATCGAACATTAAGTAGCACCACTGTCCCAGGCTCGCTCGCATCCCACTGCTACCATCAGGGAAGAGGTACAGGAGACTAAAGGCACACACTTAATGTTTTAGGAACAACTTCTTCCTTTCAGCTATCAGACTTTTAAATGGACTATGTACTACCTGTGAACAACATTTCACTATTACTTTTTGCTCTCTTTTTGCACTATATTTGTGTGTATTTTTTTATCATTTTAATTCATAATTTCTATGTATTACACAGTATAGCTGGCACAAAACAGCACATTTCCCAACATATACCAGTGATATTAAACCTGATACTGATTCTAATTCAGTATTAGTGGAAACTTAGCACTGCTCAAAATAACACTTTTGCACAAAATATTAAGATTTTGATTGATATCAATATTGTGGATCTCAACTTTTTCATTCATTACTGTTTCTTCTCCACAGAGTTTCCTTGCCATATGATAACAAAGTGATTAATATTCAGCAGTATGGAATTCAAGTACGCTTCAGAAACAGGAAGCATACCGTAGCTGTGTTCTGGAATTATGATGATGCATTGTCGGTAAGAATGTTTAAAATGTATGTCCTTCAATTTTAATTAATAACTAATAGGCTTTGATGATGTCTAAGTTTAATTTAAATTCATTACAGTGTGTTTTCTAGGTCACTGATACTGTAATCAGAGTGATCACAGTGATGAATTTTAATGAAAGTTTTCAAACATCAGGAGTAAAATTATCACAGGAAAATTGGCAACATATCTATAGTTCATTATGAAGTTAAATACCAATGTAATTACCAATGACAGGAGTTATGCTTAAATTACATAGAGCATTGGTAAGAACATATGAAGCCCTCTGTACTATAGTAATCTTGTTTAAGGAAGAATCTTCTTGCATTTTGGAAGATTTACTAGACTACTACCTGTCAAGTGCAAATGTCTTATGAATAAAGAATGGACACATAATACTTACATCTGCAGAAGTTTAAATATCTGAGGGGGACATGATTAAAGTTTATAAGATGCAGATGGATCTTGGCATGGTGGATGAGAAAATGTTTCTTCTCAGGAGATCATTCAGAGCCGCAGGTTACACCTTGAAAGTAGAAATTAGTGCCTTTTTCTCTCTTGGAGGATTGTGAGTCTTTGGAATTCACTTCAGAAAGGGTAGTGGAAGCACAGTTTTTCAGATCAATTTCCAGGGAATCATATTAATTAATTCTGTGGAAATAAGCTTTTTGAAACAAGCTGTGCTTTCCACTAGATAATATATAAGAGGATTCTGTACAATTCAAAAAAGGCATGGATTAGACCTTGAGATTTAAACTCAAATAATGAGTCTTGTGTGCTGTCTAAAGTAGTTCAAATCATTCTGACAGTTCTGCCACAGCTGACATGGAGATCATTACTAAACTATTTACAATTAATACCAAAAACTTAACAGTAAAGACATAACAAAACATATCTGTCGACCTCTGGTACAAAACACAGTGGTAAGGTACAGTAGGTTGTGAAAACACAAAGGGTAAGCAAGCTAGGATTGGCAATGGGCAAAGAGAACAGTTAGAGCATTATATAGATAAATGTAAAATTATACATACTGATATGTAGAAAACAGAATATTTTTAAATGATAAGAAATAAGAAAATGCTGTTGTGTACAAGCATTCTGAAATACTGTTTCTCAAGAGGTAGAAAATAATACATCAAGTACAGCAGCAATCAGGAAAGAAAAAGGTGTGACTGACTTTGTTGTAAAGTTTGAATCTGTCAACATTTTGTTAAAATTGTGCAGGAGATGTGATTTGACTCTGTATAGTTTGGAACCAGTGCAGTGTAGATTCCTCCCTTCATTGGACTGATTCCTGGACTGACACAAACATATTGAGACTGGCTTATTTTCTTTGGAGTTTAGAGGAATTACAGGTGATATTGAGACAGACAGGAATGCAAGATTGACTTTCAGGGTAGATGTGGAAAAAACCTTTGCTCTAACTGGAAAGCTGAAAATTTATGGGCACAATTTCAGATTAAGAGGTCAGCCATTTAAGACTGAAATGAGCAGCAATTTCACTTGCACATTTTTGGTATTTTTGACTTTAATTAACAATGGATGTTCAATGGTTGACTATATTCACAACTTAAAGAGTATGTACCTCAAAAAAAGATAATGTAGGAATCAAAATGGCCAGCTAAATGAATAGTCGAGCAGGCTCAAGGGGCATTGTTTTCTCATTTACTTCCTCTATAATTAGCTATGTTCTTTAATTTTCAGGTCAGTGTTGATGCACAGTACAAAGGGACATTATGTGGTCTGTGTGGACCTTTTGATGCAAGTGTCTCAACAACTTATGGTAAAAATAGACATATATCCTCCATTTATCTTAATCTTTCTCCAGATTCTTTGCCATTAAAAATACTGACAATTCTATCAATGAATGAGAAAGCTAACTTTGTCTTGGTCTTGCTGTAGATTTGAATTACATCCGAATACACCAATTGGATACTTTGAATAAGGCTTGCACCATCACCTTGTCAGAAAATACTGCGTGTGCATCAGCTCAGGTAAGTTGCGTTGCATTGGGAGTGCCTCATGAACTGCATTTCATTAAAGCACTAGTTTGACAAACATTATTCTTCCTGAACAAATGTAACCTCACTCTGTGAAAATCACTGCATTCTGTAAATTTTACTTACTACCCCCTTTAATTATCTCTATCATATTCTATTCTACCAACATTTTGATTGCATCCTCTTCTTTGATAAACATTGATTCAAAGCACGCACCATAATCTTAATTGGTTTTAAATCCCTGTCAGACACCTGCTAACCTATTCCTACCGGTTTACTGTTTACATGCTAGTAAAATTAGCTGCCATTTTATTTTCATCTTTGCCCACCTTACTTCTTTTTCATTCACTTTCACACTTTTTCTTATGGATTCATCTGCCTACCATGCTTCATACTCCATTTATTTTACTACATCATACTCAGCATTCACCTTATCAGTCAGGGAGCCGAACTTTGGTACTCCTACTTTTCCTTTCTGTGGGAATCCACCAGTCTGTATCTGAAGCATCTCCTCCATAAAGACCTCTCATTCTTCTGCTACCACCTTCCTCTGACAATCTTCGATTCAATTTCATTCTGATTAGATCCATAAGACCATCAAATATAGGAACAGAATCCTTATATGATCCATTCTAATCCCACTAAATTTTGTCCTCTTCCATTTTAAATGTTCCAGCTTAATTGTTCTTGGTTTTTCTCAAGTAAAAATCTAAACTTATGACTATTATTTTCATCCAAGAAACCTATCCAAATGATTCATGTCCCATCTCATTCCACAAAACCAGTCTGAGCAATACCTCTTTATACTAAGGCATGATAATATACCAGTTAAAGAATTGCTCTAATGCACACTTCATAAATTTATCCACAACATTACTTTCGTTCTACCATTATTCAATATATTTTTCTTAAGTAAGACCCACCAATAATACCACTATCAAATTCTATTGGTCTTCAGTGAAGAATCTGTAAAGGATTATTGTCCACTCTTGCCCATATTGACCTCTTGCTTCCACTATAACTTCCACACCATTTGTATTCATGAAATATCTTCTTTTATATTCTTTATCTTTTATATGTTACAAGATTGACTTCGATTGGCATCAATCAGCCACTTTGAAACTCAGACAATAAATGGCACAGTTAGAATTAAATGCTTGCTACCAACATGGAGATCAGAGAGTATGTAGGTTTTTCACACAAGTTGTGACTATGTGGAACAAGCTGCCAGAAGAGGAAGTGGAAGCAGATACTATTACAATATTTAAAATGCATTTGGACAGGCATTTAGACAGGAAAGGTATACAGGGATAGAGCCCTAATGTGGGAAAATTGGATTAAATGGATAGGTATCACAGTTGGCTTAACGATCCATTTCTGTGCTGTATGCTTTAGTGATCTATGTAATGCAGTAGATAACATGAAATACTTCCACACCCTGCACCAGACACAGGTTAATCATGCAAATGTACATTACATTACACTGCCCATTTTTTTCATCTCAACCAGTCTAGTCCTCCTCTCTTCACCCTTTCAGCCTCACCACCAATCCTCTCTCCTCTCTAACACTAAAATTCACAATGAATAGGTTTGCAATCTTAACCCTACTTGTTTGCCCTGTATATGCACTTTGAGGAAGAAAGATTTTTGCAAAATCATTTTTGCTCTCTTTTGTAGCTCAAGAAATTTTCTGAAATTTTATTTATTAAATTATGAGTCTCTTGTTCCTGTTTGTTCAGATCTGTTCAAATATCACAGAGCTTTTCGCAGTGTGCTCTTCTGAGATGATCAACAATGAATTTATAGAAATGTGTCAGAAGGATGCTTGTGCTTGTAATGAAGCAGAGAACTGCCACTGTGCCAGCTTTAATAAAGCGTCACAACAGTGTGCACATGTAGATCCATTAAAATGGAACACATGGAGGGACACTGTCCAATGTGGTAAGTTATTTTTGTGGAGGTTAGTCAAAATTTGAAGAATGACTCTTTTAAAACTTTACAGAATACCATGTGTTTTCAATTTCAAACTTCAGTAAAAAAAAATTCTTATGCTATATAGCAATGCTGTGCAATTCAAATTGTAAAATCAATAACTTTTTGTTTTCAGCACAGCCCACATGTCCTGGGAATCAGATTTACCAAGATTGTGGACCTGCTTTTCTTGCAACCTGCACTGATCCATATTCTCAACAGCAAAGTGATCAGTGTGTGAATACATGTATTTGTCCAGAAGGTAATTAAGCTTGATCTTTATCGGTAATTTAACGTTCTGTTAAAATACAGTTTACTGAGTTTTATTCAGAGTTTTTACATGTATATTTTCTTTAACTGACAATCCTTTTGAAATGAAAATGTGATTTTTTTATAAAAAGGTTGACAAGGTGAAAAAAACTATCAAACTTTTTTTGTCACTCTTCTAATTTTCATTTTTTCTTTAAAGACATGATACACTTGTTTAACTAAGATTAAACAATTGTCTCCATTCCATTCTTTTTTGTAAAATTCAATGTTAGATATTAAGAATGGAAATTGCATGCACAAGTTTAGAAACAGGCTATGGAGTCTGTAAATCTACAAACGGCTTGCTAATTTTACTATATTATTGTGAATTTTATTAATATGTATTCATGTTCTGCATATATCTAGAGTTAAATCATGCTCTTGGATCTCCCAGTGGCCACACATTTTAATTCCACGTCTATTCCCATTCTGATATGTCTATCCATGGCCTCCTCTACTGTCAAGATGAAGCCACACTCAGGTTGGAGGAACATCTTATATACCGGCTGGGTAGCCTCCAACCTGATGGCATGAAGGTTCACTTCTCTAACTTCCGTTAATGCCCCTCCTCCCCTCCTTACCCCATCCCTGATATATTTAGTTTTTTCCCTCTCCCTTTTTTTTCTCTTTCTGCCTATCACTCTGCCTGTTCTCCATCTCCCCATCTCCCTCTGGTGCTCCCCTCCCCCTTTCTTTCTCCCTAGGCCTCCTGTCCCATGATCCTTTCCCTTCTCCAGCTCTGTATCCCTTGTGCCAATCACCTTTCTGGCTCTCAGCTCCACCCCACCCCCTCCGGTCTTCTCCTATCATTTCACATTTTCCCCCTCCCCTCCTACTTTCAAATCTCTTACTATCTCTCCTTTCAGTTAGTCCTGATGAAGGGTCTCGGCCCAAAACGTTGACAGTGCTTCTCCCTGTAGATGCTGCCTGACCTGCTGTGTTTCACCAGTATTTTGTGTGTGTTGCTTGAATTTCCAGCATCTGCAGATTTCCTCGTGTTTTCTTGGAAAGTTTAATTGTTTTCAAGTACACTCTTCCTAATTTTTGGATTAAAGTTGAGGACATAGTTTTTACCCTTCGACAGACGTACTTAGTCGTTTATTTCATTTTTCTTCAGGTACCGTCCTCAATAATGTTGAAGATGGTAACAGATGCATCAATCAGATAAAATGCCCCTGTGAATATGATGGAAAAAGTTACAATTCTGGAGAAACAATGAATTCCTTCTGCCGATCATGGTAATTGCTCAAATCATATAATTATGAATACATTAATGCTCAAAATCTTATAGCTTATATACTTTGCTATAAATATATTTCTTTATATTTTTAGTGCCTGCCAAAGTGGAATATGGGACTGTACCGATTCTGACTGCCCAGACATATGCAGAATTGAAGAAGGAACTCACATCACAACATTTGATGGCAATTACTATAACTTGATTGGAGATTGCTCATACTATGCAATTGTTGTAAGTGTACTTTTACTGTATCAGTTGATTCTAATTATTCTAACTTACTCTTTCAAAGATGTATTTTGCACCTTATCCATTTTATATATTAAAACTACTAAGTTTTGAATTTGATACTGTTTTTCACAGACAAAGGACTGGTTGGTGAAAATTGAAATGCACCTATGCCAATCAGCATACCAACAGACATGTTTACAAAAAGTTACATACGTAAAATATCAGGTACAATTTCTTTTATACATAATTTATATATATATATATATATATATATATATAGAGAGAGAGAGAGAGAGAGAGAGAGAGAGAGAGAGAGAGAGAGAGAGAGAGAGAGAGAGAGAGAGAGAGAGAGAGAGAGAGAGCAGCTTTTAAAACACTTTTTGTAATATGGATCTTTTCTTTCTAGAACTCCTACTCAATTAATAACGAAGGCATTGTTAAATTTAATGGGAATACAGTTGTATTGCCTCTACAAAATGGTAAATATCTTTCAATCATTCAATCAATCCACCAAGCAACAAAACAGATGATTAAAATGCAGATAACCTGCTAATATTTCATTACAGGTGAAATAATGATATTTCAACAGTCATCACAGTACATTCAAGTGTTCACAAAATCTGGGTTGTCGATGCAGATACTGATATCTCCCATCATGCAGCTTTACATGTCACTGCCCAAAAGTGCACAGGGAACCACAAAAGGTAAACTAATTGTACATTTCTGAGAAAACAACAATGCCTTGATTGTGAACAGTATGTTGTCAGAGGAATCTGCTGGAGTTAAAGATATTCATTGAAAAAAAAGACTGCCAGACTGTTTCAGAATCTGTTCTGAGCTTGTCCTCTACACCTTCATGAATTAGTGTACCGATCATATTCTTTATCAACTCTCTCATTTATTTACTTTATTAGTATCCTATTTTGACCTTCACAGACTGAAGGAAGGAAACATTTAAATTAATGAGTAGGATATAGTAGCGGATGGTTGGAAGAAACATAAGGTTGTTATAACAGGCAATTTTAACTATTGACTCGGACTGTCATACTGAAAAAGGACTATATAGAATAGAGTTTGTCAAATGTGTTCAGGAAAGTTTCTTTCATCAGTCGAAGTCCCAACAAAAATGTATGTGATTCTTGAGAAAGGGCATGAGAAAGAAATTTGTGTAGGGGAATACTTTGCGTCTAATGATCACAAAGCATTAGTTTCAAAGTAAATAAGGAAATAAAATAGGTCTGATTCAAGTGTTGAGATTTTAAGTTGGAGAAAGGCCAATAAACTAGCAAATACGGATTGGGACAGACTGTCTTCTGGCAAAGAGGTACTTGGAAAGTGGGAGGTCTTCAAAAGTGAAATTTTGAGAGTATAAAGCCTGTGTGTGCCTGTCAGAATAAAAGGTAATGATAACAAGTGTTTTCAAGAGATATTGAGGCCCTGGTTAAGAGCAAATGGATTGTAATGGACAGAATTGGTCCTCTGGAAGATCAGAATGGTAATCCATGCATAGACCCATAATAGATAGGGAGATCTTAAATAATATTTTGCATCTATATTTACTCAGGAGATGGATACAGAGCCTATATAAGTGAGGTAAAGCGGCATCAACTTCCTGGACAATATATAGAGTACAGAGGAGAGGTGTTTGCTATCCTGAGGCAAATCAGGGTGGATAAATCTCCAGGGCCTGACAATGTGTTCCCTTGGACCCCAGGGAGGCAAGTGCAGAAATTGCCGGGGCCCTAGCAGAGATATTTAAAACATCCTTAACAACATGAGAGCTACTAGAGGAATGGAAGATAGCCAATGTTGTTTCACTGTTTAAGAAAGATTCTAAGCATAATCAAAGAAACGATACACTGATGTCTGACATCAGTTGTGGGGAAGTTATTGGAAAGCATTCTAAGGGACTGGATATATAAGTATTTGGATAGACCTGGACTTATTAAGGTAGTCAGCATGGCTTTCTGCATGGTAGGTCATGTCTAACCAATCTAATAGAGATTTTTTGAGGAAGTTATCAGGAAATTGGATGAAGGGAAAGGCAGCGGATGTTGTCTACATGGACTTAAGCAAGGCATTTGACAAGGTTCCACATGAGAGGTTGGTCAGGAAGCTTCTGTTGCTCAACATTTAAGATGAGGAAGTAAATTGGATTAGAGATTGGCTTTGTGGGAGAAGCCAGAGAGTTCTAGTAGATAGTTGCCACTCTGACTGGAGGCCTGCGACTAGTGTGCTGCACTGGGCCCTTTGTTGTTTGTCATCTCTATTGACAATCTGGATGATAATGTAGTTAACTGGATCAGCAAATTTGCAGATGACACCAAGATTGGGGGTGTAGTGGACAGTGAGGAAGGCTATAATGGGATCAGCTAGAAAAATGGGCTGAAAATGGCAGATGGAATTTAATGCAGACAAGTGTGAGGCGCTGATCTTGAGTAGGTACACAGGGAGCAGGAGTATAGATGGCTATGGTCCTGGTGCAGATCGTTGGAAGTAGGCATGGACAAAGGGCCTATTTCTGTGTTGTACTTTTCTATGACTCTATAACTAAAATGATATTATTCATCTTTCCAGAAAACCCCAGAATATAAGTAAAAGTAAGGTTTGATATTTTATCATTAGTTATGTTTACTGCTGAAATTTTGAAATACCAGAGCAGCTTCAATGTTATAAAACAATTCCAATCTACACATCAGTTCCACTAAATGCTGCTCTAATATTGAGTTGATTTTGCTCCTGTGAGACAGGCAAACATGTGCATTCAACAAAAACAATTTGGCCATGTGTGCTGGCCAGTGGTGTAATGGCATCAGCACCGGACTTGGAGGTGAGGAGCCCTGGCCTTGAAATCTGGCTGGCTTTTCGCATGTTTTGCATCCGTGCTGAGTTGAGCACTGAGGTAGCAACTAGGCCTCGTAAAAAGACAGACAAAATGCTGAAGAAACGGCAAGGTTGCAGCCTGATGCATCACAAGGTGTGGTGAAGAATGACAGACAGTACAGAGTGTAATTGTTCTCAATTTACACAGTAGTATAACTGTATAGGTTAGTTCCTTCTTAATAAAATAGTTTCATTTATGTTGAAGTGGTGACACAAAAATTGAACTGCTCCCTTGTGATGACCTGAACTATTTTTTTTTCCCAGGTTTGTGTGGCACCTACAACGGCAATGCAAATGACGACTTTCTATCTGCACAGGGTGCTCCAGAACCAACATATGTTTCTTTCAGTGAATCGTGGACAACCATTGAAGGCTGTCCTTCACCAAAAACGAACCCTCACTGTGTTAGCTCAGAAAGAGGTAATTTTGAATATATTCTTCCTTATGATATTTTACAATGTTAATGAGATTTATTTTAAGACAGTGTATATTGTGAATCAAACTGGTCAAATAATCTCTTTTTTTTCTTAACCTTCATTTGCCCAGTATTCAGTATATTACGGTATAAATATCCCTTTTAACTTATCAATGCTCAAGTCCTCCCTTTGCATTAATACACCTATATCATAAAATATGACCTTGTTGCTTTTCTGTCACTGTTTCCAATCAGAATTTTGCATTGGCTGAAAGTCCATTCAGCAGAATTGGACTGAAAGTTGAATAATATCTAAAATGACCCAGAAATTAAGCATTGATTACCAAAGGAAGTGAAAATGTACATTAGTTAGATTATTTATAAGAAAAGAGTGCAATGAAAGATATTTAGAGTCCAAATCATGGTAAAGTATAGCAGGGTAATGGATGTAATAAGACAGAGATATTCTTTGTCCTGCAGATGACTCAAGATAAATAAGCAATCTGAAATAACTGAAGTTTAGGTAGGAATTCATTTTCCTTAATAAGCACATAATAGAGACAGTAGACCAAATAAAGCCAAACTGAAAACAAAATGACCGTGTTTATTTTACATGTATTATGTGGGGTGACATGATAGGGCAGATCTCCCATTATCCAACAATCATTTGTTGAGTGTTCCTGGGCCACACTGCATTTTTCAACATGAGTTCAGCTAAAATTGTCTGCTGGGAACCTGGTTTCCAGCTCGTGAGAATGGTTGGTGTAGCTCTGGAGTTCTGTCGGTGCAGGCAACCTGTGGGAATCTCAGAATGACTGGCGAGAGTCCATTCCATGGTTCAGTGATTAAAACTATTTTAAATCCATAGTTAGTGTACTAAAAGTAATTAGAGGCATCAACACTAACTCAATAAAACACTAGAGGTTGTTTAGTTACCTCTTTCCATTAGCCACTGTCTCCCATTCATCTCAATGGAACCTGTTCTGTTTCCACTGCTTTAAACTGATGCTAGATTTGTTGTCAGTCTTGCTAACATGAGAACTGGGAAGCCTGTGGAAGACTGGACTACGTAAAGATTTTACCCAGTGCTAGTCGCTGGTAGGGCTTAAGTCCCATACCAGCATTGGAACCAAGACTGCTGATGAACCCTAATTAAACACAGGCATAGAAATAGAATTTTTAGTGTAATATTCAATTCAGTTAACTGAAGAAATATAAACTAGAAACCTGGTACCTGATGGAGACCTGACTGGCAATGCTGTTTGCAGGGTTGTTTGGTTCTGGTTAAAGAGTTTCCTGCATGTCTTTTAAAAAATAACTTTCCTATTTTGACTTGTCTAGACTCTCCTTTGTCCAAAACACTTTTAAGAAGTTGGCTCATTTAAGTAACAATAAAATTTACCCAAGCCCTAAAAATCTCTGAATAGTCACAACTTTCAGCAATTCTAACTTATGTGAATCTTGCCAACGTATCTTAAGCAGACTAATTTTATTAGAAATAAAATTTAACTGGCTACTGAATTAAGTTTGTGCTTATGAGAGCACATATGTGATTTTAACCTCTTGAGTACCAATACTTAACTTAGCAGCAATATTCTTCATGTAAATTACACTGTTTTCTTTCTGGGCTGCCTGTAAGGACCTCAAATGTGTGAGAAGGGATAATGAAACTATTGTGCTAAACACTACTGTAGACCTTGCTTGGCAAACCCAAGATACGTACAGTCATCATTGGTCACTGTACTGATCAGGAAAAATTAAGTAAGTTTCTGATCTCTCACATTTAACCATATCTTGCATTTGTATTACAGAACGTTATGCCAAAGAACAATGTGCATATATAAAAGATACATCAGGGGCTTTTGCCAAATGCCATTCTACAGTGGATTTTAATAAGTATTATGAAGTAAGACAGAATTTTGTTTGAATTTTTGCAAATGAAAACTTCATATTAACCAGTCTGAAGCATCACAACAATTAAGCACAGTTATTTGTATAGGTTGTACCATTTGGGCTATTTTCAACACAGTTCAATTGAAAATTGATTCAGTCCAAAGTAAATCAGCATTTTGGGAGTGGAGAGTCCTAATATTCATTGGCAGATTAAATTATGTCAATGAAACAATTGTCACAGCACTTTCTGTTGTGAGTCATCTTTTTGACCCGAATATGTTTCTTGCACCAGGATTCATGATCTACCTGCTCCCCTACCACCAATCTAAGACCGCATGACTCCATGATTCTTTTGCTGCCCTTAATGATAGCCCCATGTCTTGATTCTGGCCTCAACCCCAATCAATTTTATTTGATGTTACTATCTTGATTTCCTCTTCACTGATGCTATTTCCCACTACATTTTACTAATGCTGCTCTTTATTCTTCAATCCTAAAGCTCTGTCACTCTCTCATAAAGCTGTTCCCCATATTCCTCTTCTAATATTGCTCCCTAATCCTCTCTCACAATGCTCCCTCTGGTGCTCCCCTCCCCCTTTCTTTCTCCCTAGGCCTCCCGTCCTTTCCCTTCTCTAGCTCTTTATCCCTTTTGCCAATCACCTTTCTGGCTCTCAGCTTCACCCCACCCCCTCAGGTCTTCTCCTATCATTTTGCATTTTCCCCTCCCCTTCCTACTTTCAAATCTCTTACTATCTTTCCTTTCAGTTAGTCCTGACAAAGGGTCTCGGCCCGAAACGTCGACATTGCTTCTCCCTATAGATGCTGCCTGGCCTGCTGTGTTCCACCAGCATTTTGTATGTGTTCCTCTCTCAATGCTGTTTCCTTCTTTTGGGCCTGCAGAAGGAACTTTTCATCCCAATGCTGCCTGCTTCCACATTTCCCGATGTTATTCTCCATTGAGATGTTGCACTGTATTCACTTACTGTTTCTCTCTGCGTCTCTCCTTTCCTAGAGCCACTCTTCATGCATCTCCCATTACATTATTCGGATGTTGCTCCCAACTTCCCACTTCCAATACTGCTCCCTATCACCCTATCCTAATACTATGTTTTCTTTCTCCATCCCTCACTTCAGAAGCAATTATAAGTCATTTTCCTCATGCTGGCACTGATACCCTTCTCCCAATTCTGCTTCTGATTCCCCCCCCCCCCCCCCCCACATGGGTGTCACAACTTCAGTCATCAAAACTCTCCTCTCCCAATAAACTTATCAGATTCAGAGCAACACACACACTGATGAAAGATCTCAGTCTGAAATATTTATCTCCACAAATGCTGCCTGACTTGCTGAATATCTCCACTATTGTGTGTGTGTGTTGCTCTCCATTCCCAATGCTGTTTTCAATTTTCATTTCCCAATACTATATCCAATATTCCTCTCTTGATGCTGCTTTTGATATCTCCAATTTGGGTGCTCTGCTTAACCTCCTTGATCTCAAGCCTGATAAGCTCTGAGCAAATCTACTCTGCAACATTGTGTTCTTCTGTTAAAATGTTGCAAGGGATCAGCAGTGCTGTAATCTCCTGCTGTGGAACAGAAGAGTGGGTAGATGGAACCAGCTGTTCTTCTGTTCTTCTTTTATGGGGTGAAATATCACTGAATACATCAAAGGCATATTTCCTGTTATAAACCAACCACATTTCCATTTGATGGATCTCCCAAACCTGCAAACCTGGCTATGAGAGAAATAGACCAAGCAACGTGTTTTCATTTTTTTTTTTGTAATTGACAGGATGGCAACTAATATAGTCATTTCCCATCTCATTCCACCTAGTTCTCATTTGGGGTGCACAGTAAAATTTATAATCAAATATGTTTCAATGACATAATGTTATTTATGATTTCAAATCCAGGGCAGATTTTACTTAGCACAAATCCACTTGGATCTTATCCTTTTTTTGTGAGGATTTTGAAAAAGTTCTTATTTACAACTGTAATTAACAACAGCAGAAAACCTCTCTGGAACAATGTAAACATTCTTTGGGGCTTGGAAATTAGATTTCACTGCCTGTCATTCTGATAGAAAATAGGCACTATTATATAAATCATAACAATACAATTTTATGCACAAATATAAAACTGCATTCCTTTAACAATTTCAATAGAAATTTAAACATATTGATGGGTTTAGCTTTATGAAAAATATGTTATAAAAGTTAATAAGAATATCATATACAGGTTAGAGATTTTAAAGTTGTATTGATATTCGTTATGAAGACATTCAAAATTCTAACAAATTATACTTGTGTTTTCAGATGTGTAATGCTGCCTCGTGTCACTGTGAAACTATCGATGGCTGTGTGTGTGCTGCAATGGAAGCTTATGCTCATGCTTGTGCTGCAGAAGGCATCATGGTGATGAACTGGAGAAGATCAATTTGTTGTACGTGGTTTTTCGTCATATTTCACATAAATAAAGGAACACTAAGAACAGGACTGGATCATACATTTGTTAAGCTATTCACTGCCATTCAATTACAGTGGATTCCTGTTAACTGGGACATATTAGGACCAGTACATTTGGGCCTAATTAAGCTGCTGCTCCAATTAGCCAAAGTTTCAAGGAAATAGTTAAAAATGTACAAAAAAAGAAACAACCATTCAACTGGGTATCAAATTATGTACTTAAATGAAATATAAAACAAATTAGAATACTAGTAAACTACTACAGTATTATAAAACTATGTCTTAGTTCTAAATACTTGTCGATGGAGAAATTCGTCCAGTGGATGGTGCCGTGTTCTTATTGATTGACTGTAAATGAACAAAATCATTACAGAACTGTGGTCCAGATAATGGAGTACCTTCATACTATGGTTTCAACAAAATATTTTCATCTTCTACTAAGTTCAAGTTCTTATTAATAACATGACTCTACTTTTGGGGCAAGATAAACATCCAGATGTGATCCTCAAAATTTTCATAGGATATCCTTTGAATACTTTATTTCATTCTGATGCCACATGTCCATAAGATTTCAAGGGTTCCAGGGTCCATTTTATTGTCAAAGTATGCATGCAGTATATATACAACTCTGATGTCCGCCTTCTCCAGATAGCCATAAAATACAGAAACAGCATGAGATTCATAGAAAGAAAATACATCAACCATGAAAAAAATAAAAACAAAAACTTTCCCACACAGAAAAAGGCAGCTAGAACATCAAACCCCAAACACTCATCCTCTAATTTCTTTACCAATCTTCAGTTTTTGCTGTAGTGTAGACTTTTATTTTAAATACACTTCAACTCATTCAACAATGAATAATTCTAATACATGCAATACACTTATCTATTTGCATCAAAAGATTTCTCAAGCTTCCTCTAACAATATTTTAACAAACAGAACTACTTTAAGATGAGTTGCTTCATTATGGAATCAGAATCAGATATAATATCACCAGCACATGTTGTGAAAGTTGTCGTCATGGCATCAGTGGTACAATTCAAAGACAACAAATTTAATGACATATGTTGGTGACATTAAGCCCAATTCTGATTCTGATTCTTCAATTAAGCAATTCATCTTAAAGTAGTTATGTTTATTAAAATATTGTTTGAGAAGGCTTGAGAAACCTTTTGAAGCAGCAGATACTTAGATAAGTGTATTTATTACACCATGTTTTAGTGTTTCAACACAATCGTCCACCAGTGCAAACAATGCATTAAATTCAATGAAAAGTTATTATGATGAAACAATTAATAGCAAGCAAATCTATGCATCAGAACGGAAAAAAATTTAGCTTATCTGATCAATATGAAGTTGTTGTATAATATTATTAGTGAACAGTCTTTCTATTTAGTTAATTGTTAAATATCATTAATGAAATTTTTACTTTTATGTAGGTGATGAAATGCAATATTGTTGCAAAAGCTGGCTCGTCCATCACCTATGATTTTGTGTCATTTTAGTCTTTTAGTACTCAAACATCTTGCTTAATGGTATTGGTCCATGGCATTAAAAAGGCTGGGAACCCTGGTTTTAAAATAAAGGGCAAGAATAAAGTACAGTCAAAGAAATATATTACTACTATACACTAAAAAATGTTGTCTAGTCTGCAGAGAATAAACTAATTTGGTTGTGTCTTTACCAGTTATAAAATATCATGGTTTATTAATAATGAACATACATAAACATTACACTATATTTACAAAATTAGCTAAAATCAAATACTGACATGGAGTTCTTTTTTTTTAAGCAATAACTTGCCCCAGCTCACAAGTTTTCCAGTACGATATGAGAGCCTGTAATCGTACCTGTCAGTTCCTGTCAAAGCCTGATTTCACGTGTGAGGTTCAAGACGTTCCAGTTACTGGCTGTGGTTGTGCTGAAGGAAAGTACATGAATGACAAAGGAACATGTGTGGAAATATCAGAATGCCCTTGTTATGTTAATGATTTGATTATAGAAGCAGGTCAACTCATTGCCCATAATGAAGCAAATTGGTGAGATTTTTTATTTACTCTGCACAATTTGAATCAAATAACGAATTGTCTACAATCTATAAAATGATAACATGAAATTTTTCTCATAGTTTCTGTACCAATGGAGTTCCTTCCTGCCCTGATGGTATTCAGTACAGCTCAAATGGTAATTAATTTGCCAAACTTTGTTCAACTATTTAAGTACAACATTTAAATCTATCATTCCAATGATAACTAATATGTCTGTTAAAAACTTTCTTTTTGTTAGATTGCAAAGATAAACGATTTTCGGATTGTACCAATGCCACTTTATGTAAGAGGACATGCGAAACCCTAAACAAACCATGTGTAAGTGAGCATGAACCAATAATATTTTACTGTTCAATTATCATATTTTAAAGCGTGAACAATACATTCAATATTTTTGTTTAATAAGATTAATTATATAGCAAATCAATTGATCCATTTGGAAGACAACATTGTAGTATCCAATACAAGTTTTAATACAAACTTCAACAAAAAGTGTGGTTACATAAGACATAAGAGTAAAATTAGACTATTCATCATAGCGAGTCTGCTCCATTATTCCATCATGGCTGATTCTGGATCCCACTCAACCCCATACATGCCTTCTCACCATATCCTTTGATGCCTTGACTGATCAGGAAACGATCAGCTTCCACCTTAAATATATGAACAGACTTGGCCTCCAACACAGTCTGTGGCAGAACATTCTACAGATTTACTACTGTCTGGCTAAAAAATTTCCTTATTACCTCCGTTCTAAAGGGTCACCCCTCAGTTTTGAGGCTCTGCCATCTAGTTCTGGATATCCCCACCACAGGAAATATCCTCTCCGCATCCATTTTATGTTGTCCTTTCAACATTCAGTAGGATTCAATGAGATACTTTTGCATTCTTCTAAATTCCAGTAAGTACAAGCCCTATGCTGCCAAACTCTCCTCATTTCCAGAATTATCCTCATGAATCTCCTCTGGACTCTCTCCAATGACAAAACACTTTTCTGAGATATGTGGCTCAAAACTGTTGACAATACTCCAAGTGCGGCCTGAGTGGTGTCTTATAAAGGCTCTACATTATCTCCTTGCTTTTATGTTCTATCCCCCTTGAAATAAATGCCAACATTACACTTGTCTTCTTTACCACAGACTCAAATTATAAATTAACATTCTGGGAATCTTGCACGAGGACTCCTAAGTCCTTCTGAACCTCCGATGTTTGAACCTCCTTCCCATTTAGATAATAGTCTGCAGAATTGTTCCTTTTACCAAAATGCATTATCATATATTTCCCAACACTGTATTCATCTGCCATATTTTTGCCCATTCTTCCAATTTGACTATGTCCTGACAGAATTGTTTTGCTTCCTCAGCACTTCCTACCCCTCCACCTATCTTTGTATCATCTGCAAACTTTGCCACAAAGCCGTCAATTCCGCTATCTAAATTATTGACAATCAATGTGAAAAGCAGTGGTCCCCTGACCCCTCAGGAATACCACTAGTCACCAGAAAAGGCCCCTTTAATTCCCACTCACTTCATCTTGTCTGCCAGCCATTCCGCTATACATGCCAGTATATCTTTTGTACACCAAAGGATTTCATCTTGTTAAGCAGCCTCATGTGTGGCAACTTGTCAAACACCTTCTGAAAATCCAAGTAAATGATATCCACTGCCTCTCCTTTGTCCACCCTTTACAGAAATTATGCCGACCTTGACTTACTTTATCATTAGTTTCCAAGTACCTCAAAACCTCATTCTTAATAATAGACTCCAACACTTTCCCAACCCCTGAGGTTAGACTAACTGGCCGATAATTTCCTTTCTTTTGCCTTCCTCCCTTCTTAAAGAGTAAAGTGACATTTGTTATCTTCCAGACCTCTGGGAGCATGTCAGAATCATGATTCTTGAAAGGTCATGACCAATGCATCCGTTATCTCTTCAGCAACCTCTCTTAGGACTCTGGGATGTAGTCCATCTGGCCTTTGAGTTTGTAATAGCAATGTAAAAGTCCAAAGTAGAAGAAGTGTAATGATTACCTATACATGATGCCTTTTGTATGATATCTTGCCAATTCTGCCCAATTAATAAAATGCCTATCCGTTATAAAGCCAGAACCATGTGAGCCAGGCTGCGTCTGCCCTGATGGTTTGGTGGAGGATTCCAGTGGAAGATGTATTGAACCATCTGAGTGTCCTTGTCTATTTGAAGGTGAAACTTTTGGTCCCAGAGAAACGATCAAAACTGATTGCAATAAATGGTGAGCTAACGCAATTAGTAAGAGGAGCTATACTCTAAATTTTCAAGAACTGCATAGAAATGCAAAATGAAATAACTCTCTATTCTATATTATAGTACATGCGTTGGTGGAAAATGGGATTGCACTGATAATGTATGTCCTAAAACCTGCCTTGTTTATGGAGATGGACACTATATGACATTTGATGGAAAACGATACAGATTTGATGGCAATTGTGAATATATTTTTGTTGAAGTAAGTTTTCGGCTGTACACATTTAACATAGCTGTTTCTACTGGCAATTGTTTGTTTAGGTGCAAATGTATTTGATCATTCCTCAGATCTACATAATTCTGAAAAAAATCTCTAAAAAAGTTTTGAAATTTTTGGTAATTTAGTGTTGCAATGCAATTGAAGCTTAATGATTGACACTGTCATTATTATATTAGCTTAAAGTAAATGTATAGTTGAAAGTGATTGATCTGGAGCTTCAAATACCTATTAGCATACAGTTTGTGGATGTTACCCATTGGAGGTAAAGACACCAAATAAATTATTATTTCCTGGCTGACAGGAATTGAAATTTTTGAATTCGGTCAAATGTGTCACCAATTATCCATTAACAATCAAAGATTCAAAGTATATCTATTATTAAAATATGTATGCAGTATACAGCCCAGATTCATCTTCCCACAGAGAGCCATGAAACAAAGAAAACCATGGAACTTACTCAAAGAAAAACATCTAATTCCTGTCAACACAAAATAAAAACATATTGTGTAAATGGCAAAAAAAAAGAAAAAAGAGCAAAAAGCACAGAATATAACATACCAACACACAAGTTATCAAAAGAACCTAGGCATAAATCCAAAATCCCTACATCATTTAAAGGTCATTAGGAAATATCAAAGTTCATTTTTATTTGAAAGAGTGACCGATGATGAGTATTTGAAATATCTAAATTAAACGCTAACTCAAAATGTTCTTGAAAGAATAGAAAGAAGAGTCATGTGGAATAGAAAGTCACTGCAACTGCTTCTCAATTTCACCAGGTTGACCTTTGTTTCATTCTCCCTACTGATGGCTGTTGGAAGAGTGGAAACAATGTTTTCACTGCAGCTGAACATGTTCATACATTCATTTGTTCAATCACCATAATAATAGCATTTCATACTTCAACGTTATTATGTTTGTGGCCATAACCATGCAGTTAAACATTGGATTGTGTGTCAAAGAGTACGAATTGGCTTGGGCTCTGAGTTACTTAATAACATCTATATCAGCATAAGTGTTTTTAAATGTAATTAGAAATCACTTACATGTTGCATTTTATGAGATTTAAATTTTATTAAAGATCCTGAGGACCCATTTTTGAGATATGATCAGAATCATAGTGTTGTGACTCATAATGTAATCTGGTTTATGTATATCTACTGATACGGCAGCAAATTGACCCTAGAATTTAAATGGGACAGGTAAAGCAGAATACATCAATCAAATTGCATTTTGCAATCTTCTGAAGTGTAAATGGTTCTTCAGGACACAGTTTAATAATTTTGAAGGTGCTGACTGCTACTTGGTGCTCAGCGACCCATTAGTCCTTAATATGACCTTGCATTTTTCCACTCTTCTGCATTATATTTTCTTAGAAAATATTTTATGAAAGTGTTCCTCGTTACCAAATCGAAATTATATTCAAATTACTGCACTGGTAGCACCATGTCCAATTATGGGTTTAAATTTCACTGCATAAATTCATTCAAGTTACTTTAATCTTAGGACCAATGTCTCCAAGAGAAGGGCACATTCCAAATATTGACAGAAAGTGTTCCCTGTTGTGAAAATGGAGTGACATGTTCAAGAAATGTCAAAATCTTGTTTGAGGTACGTATTTTGATCTATGACAACTAAGAGGAACTGCCAGTTGCTTGCAATGCCCATCATGAAATTATTCAGCTTGTTAAAACTGAGTTTTCTTTCAAATGTATTCTTACAGGGTAAAGAACTAATTTTATTGACAGAAAGTGGAGTGAAGGAGCTGTCTTTTGGCCAAAACCAGTGCACAGATAACTTGTATACGATTCACACAGTTGGACTCTATGTAGTCTTGACATTTTCCAATGGGATCACTATGATCTGGGACAAACGCACAAGATTTTCAATCACAATGGATCCAAAATGGAAAGTAAGTGGGTTTGTAAGTTAAAGTTTGCTGAGAAGCTTGAATAACTTATAAAGCAAAAAAAAACTTAATTTTAAATATATATGAAATTCAAAATTCATACAACACATTGAAAAAAATTAAGGAAATATGTAAGAAAATCTGTAGTGTGGTAGACTATACAGCAATGGCTGGGTTGGCATGAACAGAATCCACAATAACAGTGCAGTAGATTAAATAAGTTTTCATCTATTTAATATAATAGTGCTGAACAACATTTTTCCATGTACATGTGAGACAATATTGAAAATAAGAGCAGAAGTTGCTAACCTTGAGGTTTTCTATGTTCTTATGTAACTGGTTAATACTTAATGATTTACATTTTTGGGGTGGGGATAGTAATCATTCAACAATCAAAGGACAATAGTCAGAAATTGCTAGTGGGAGACTGAATTTGGTTAACAGCTGAAAGTGAGGAAAACAGATTATTACAACACATTGGATGAGTAAGAGTTAGGACTTGCTAAAACGGGATTGAGCAGTTGTGAACTTGAGGCTGAAAATTGCAGGGGTGAGGCTGGGAGTGCTGCCAGTTCAAGAACAGCTCGAGGGCTTGGCCTAATGCCAAGAGGCTAGAAACGGCAATGTGGGAAAGTAAAGAATATTTACTTATTTGTAGGTGTGCAAAGATTATCACTCAGATTCACAAAGAGTATTTAGATATACAACATATAGCTTAAAATAACATAGGACAGAACAGCAGCAGAACAGGATCTTTGGACCTTGAGGTTTGCTTAATTAATTATGCCTATTTCTTTCAGTTCCATGCATAGATGTCCACTCTGATCTTCCAATTTCTATAGAAGCCCTTGGATTCTCTTTCACCTTGTCTGCCAGAGCAACTTTATGCCTTCTTTTAGCCCTGATTTTTCTACTCCTCAAGTACCTAATTTGCACCTTCCCTGGCTATACCTGGTATGCAGCTCCTTCTTCTTCTTCTTAATCAGGGGCTCAGTATCTCTCGAAAACCAAGGTTTCTAAACTTGTTATTTTGCCTTTTATTCTGACAGGAACATACAAACTCATAATCTCACTTTTAAAGGCTTTCCATTTACCAAGTACAACTTTGCCAAAAAAAAAACCCTGTCCCAAAACACAGTTGCCAGACCTTTTCTGATAACATCAAAATTGGCCTTTATCCAACTTAGAATCTCAATCTGAAGACCAGGCTTATCCTTTCCCATAATTATGTTATGACTAATGGCACTATGATCACTAGATGCAAAATGATTCCCTACAGAAACTTCTGTCACCTGCCCTATTTCATTCCCCACAAGGAGATCCAGCATCACACTTCCTCAAGTTGGGACCTCTACATACTGATTAAGAAAACTTACTGAGACATTTAACAAACTCTATCTCACCCACGCCGTTTACAGTATGGGAGTTCCAGTCAATATATGGAAAGTTAAAATTACCAACTATCACAACCTTGTGTTTCTTGGTCCTCTCAAGAAACTGTTCATCACTTCACAATTCTGCAAGCCATTAACACTTTGAAGCATAGACAATACTGTACTGATGCAAGGTCCACTTGATATTATATCTACTCTGTGGTTTCAGTAGCTCTTAGGACAGCTAGATAATCTGTGGTTGGGGAAAGATGCTAGAAGAGGTACATAGGGTCATGTTTAAGTGTATAGAGGGAATGAAAAAGAAACAAATAAAGACAATAAATTGATAAACTCAGATTTGTAGTGCCTTACCTAACAGATCTCAAAGCACTTTAACTGATCAATTCTGTGGAATGGCTTTGATTTTGGATGAACTTCAAAAGAAGTATGCAATAGGAATAATGATTTCAGAATAGTAACCATTACTTTGTTTCTCCAAGAATAAAGTTTGTGGCCTTTGTGGAAATTTCAACGATGGTCTTGAAGATGACTTGACAACAAAGGGGAACTCCTTGGTAACCAGCTCTGTGGAATTTGGGAACAGTTGGAAGTCTTTGCAGTATTGCTCTGATACAGTAAATCAAACATTTCCATGTGATAACAACCCTTACTGTTTAGCATGGGCTCAGAAGAGATGCAACTTGATTAATAGCGCAGCCTTTCAAGCATGCCATAAAAGGGTAAGAGACTAAATAAATTTGAGATATAAAAATATTGTAAAATTTACCCAATATTTCTGACATACTGGAACTTTATCAGGTTGATCCAACTCCATTTTATGATGCGTGTGTCCAAGAAGCTTGTGCCTGTGATAAAGAAGGAAAATACCTTGGCTTTTGTACTGCTGTTGCTGTGTATGCAGAGGCTTGTAACAAAGCTGATGTTTGCATTCGCTGGAGAACCCCTGAACTCTGTCGTAAGTCTGAACTTACTTATCTTTTGCAGACAACAAATAAAATCCAAATGTACACTAACTTAACTTGGTTGACTCCTACTTATGTAACATACTGGCCAACAGTTCATTCTAATGTTTTAATTTGGCACTTACTGCTGTTGCCTTGAGTCAATCTTGCAATGACAGCAAGTAAATAAAGAACATGTAAATAAAGAATATGTTATATCATATTCCCATCTTTTCTTTCATATTGAGTAGAGCTGCTACATCAGAGCTCCAATAGACTGAGTGGAGTTTACATGTTCTCCCTGTGACTACTAGGTTTCCTGGGGGTGATCTGGTTAATAAACTACACTGTACTGTCCCAGCTGTTTAAATAAATGGTAGATTCTAGGGGGAAATCTTCAAGAATATGAAGAGAATAAAACAATGGGATTTATCTTAATTGTAATGGATGGCTGGCTTGGACAGAGCAGGCTGTAGAACCTGTCACTGTGCTATGATACTCAGATCCTCTTTTTGAACATCAATTGCTCATGGGTAATTGTTTCTGCACGTAATGATCAGTCACTTCAAAATGATCAACAGTTGTGTCACTCTTTTCCTTCTTAAGAAAGGCCAATCAGCATTGCAGCACACCTTTAAAGTTTAATTCACCAAATAAAATATGTTCACAGAACCTCTCACCAAACAGTATCTAGCCACTATGATAATCCACATGTAATCACAAGTATTTAACCTATTTGGTATCCTCATCCATTTGCTTTATCCAAGATATCTGTAGACATTTATTTACAGTCTGAATGAACTGCTACCATCTAGTTTCCATTGTTATTGCATCCCCTAGTACTCCAAAAAATGCAAGTATCATTACAACTATCAATTTTGCTCCTGGTTAACATTACATAACTGTGGAAAGCTTGCAGGGGAGAAGATTGTATCTTTTTTGACTACCTCAAGACCACTTAGTAATTTGGACATAAACTTCTGGAGAGTAAAACTTTAGTGTCAATCAATGTCAGGATTTAAAATTTTCCCCCAATGAAATCCAACAGTCCAGTTTAAAGATGGATTTCTTTAAGTAGATTTGAACTGTGTTTGCTTTTGGAAATGAAATATTTAATAATCACATTTTAATATTATATTTCATACTACAGCTGTATACTGTGACTATTATAATACTCCTGGTACTTGCAGTTGGCACTATCAACCGTGTGGAACAATAACAGTAAAAACCTGCTCGCAACATTTCATTGGGAAGAAGTATTCAGCAGTTCTTGAAGGTGTTGTACAGATTATATTCAATACTTGAACATTTGAAAATTTTTTAAAACCACATTTATAAGTGAAACACTCTGGTTCTGTCAGCTACTTAAGTCTAGGGAAGACAATCTCCGGCCCTGCCAAACGTGTGAATTTGAGGCGGTTTGTGTGGATGCTGAGTAATTCATTACCCTGTTACAAATAAGTGCCAAGAAATAACAGACAGTACACTGCCTACATGATTAAGCTTTATAATTCTTAATTTGACTAAAGGGTTAGTAAAGAAAGAACAAAAAAAAGGGCCCAGTTTAATGATGCAATCTAATGTGCACAAGTTGGAGCTCATGGTTTCCCCTTCGCTGATCCTCCTGCGATCTCATCCTGCGCTTCATCGAATCACAGTCTCGCTCGAGGTTGAATCCTATAACCTCTTCTCTCCGGCATCTTCTCTCTTCTTCCCCTTAACGAAAGCCCCAAGCTCAACCTTAGTGTCCCTCACCAGAGAAACCTCCCCTTAATCCGGCCATCCCTAATTGGGTGGCACACAATTCTCCTATCTCTTATCTTCAAAAGTAACCCAAACAAGCAGCTTGCAGGGAACAGCATAAAAATCAAATACAGAACAGCATAACAGTAGAAAAATATGAACCAGGGCATTACATAAATATGAAATTGTTTCTGATGCACATTACTTAATTTTTGACAAATGATGTGTACATTTTGCTGAAAATTTGTAACAATTAATAACGCACAAGTGAGGTGGCACAGTAGTGTAGTGCTTGCATAACACTTTACAGTACCAGCAACTTGGGTTCAATTACCTCTGGCGCTCTGATGGTTTCCTCCCACAATCCAAAGATGTACTGGTTTGATAGGTTGTAAATTGTCCCATGATTAGACTGGGATTACATTGAGGGATTTGCTGGGTGGCAGGCCTTGAAGGACCAGAAGGGTCTATTCTACATTGTATCTCAATAAATAGATAAAAAAAATAATAATTTGTGACTAACAGGATAGATGACAGGAGACTAGTGAATGGTCTTAACTTTTGAGAAAGTCCAACCCAGAAGTTGGTCAACAGGTTAGAGTACAGGAGCACATGAATCAGTGGTAATATACTGGCATAGATTAAATCTGGTTTTGGGACAAAAAAAAAGAGTAGAAAAAACAAATCCTCCTCAGATAGACCAGCAGTAACAAGAGGGATAGAGCATATACCTGGTGTTGGGCTGTCTCTATTCTGATTTGGCTGAGGAAACTAAATACTGTAAAATTATTTCTAAGTTTACCGATAATTCCAAACCAGGTAAAATTACAATACATAGGCGGATGTAACGAGATTTCAGGGAGATAGGAACAAGCTGAATAAGTGGGTTAGATGGAACATAATATGCAAAAAAATTGAGGAAATATACTTTGCTGAACAAATCAGAAAATAGTGCATTTGGTAAATATTGAGAGAGATTGTGTTGATATTCAAAGGGACCTGGGTGTGGCTATAACCAGGTCACTGAACGCCACCATGTAAATGCAGCAAACACTTAGAGGACAAGGTTAGTCTATACAGTGTAAGACACTGATTACAGCAGTAAGGAAGCATTGTTGTAATTGTATAGTACTACAATTTCAAATATTACATGCAATTTTGATCTTAGCTAAGGTATGATTACTTACCATGGGAATGGGGATGGGGAAGGATGGCTGAGTCTGCAGAAATAAAACATCTCCACTCCAGAGATGGCAGGTATTGTATTAGGAGAGGCTGAGTTGACTGAGACTGCATTCTCTTGAGCTCAGAAGAATTCGACAGATCACTGAAACTTATAAAATCCTTATATGATTTGACAAGCTGGATTCAGGAGAATGTTTCCTTGAAGTTGAAAGTCTAGGACCAAGAAGAAGTTTAAGAATAAGGTGTAGGCCATTTAGGACTGAGAGGAGAAAATAATATAGTCATTCAGAACACCCTGAGCCATCAAAATTCTTTGCCTAAAGGGTGGCGGGGGCTAAACTACGTTCATTCAATACAGAGATTGAAATATTTCTGGACATTAATAGAATGATATAATGCTAGAGTTGAAAAAGGGCGCTGAAGTAGAAGCTCGGGCATGATTTCAGTGAAGGGTAGAGTAGACTTAAATGGTTAGTTGGTCTAGTACTCCTACTTCCTACCTCTATAAAAGGAGATAAATCCTGATTATTGCAATCACTGGACAGAAAGAAAGGAACAAATAGCAAAACAGTGTCTTGGAACTTAATGATTATGTTCCAGCTCTTGCAAAATCTCTCTAGACCTAAGTGGTTTGTTTTAATTGAAGGGTTTCAATTATCTGAATTTTGGTGCTGAGAATTTAATTCATGTTTTCTGTGTTTACTTTAAATACCCAGCATTCACAGTATTCCTGTTTATCTTCATGGTGATTTTTACTTCTTAATTTTCAAGGTTGCTATGCCCAATGCCCAGACAATACTCCTTATTTGGATGAAAATACTATGAGGTGTGTTACATTACCTCAGTGCACATGCTATTATAATGGAAGAGTATTGCAACCTGGCGAAAGGACAGCAAATGAATGCGAGGAATGGTAAAGTATCAAAAATAATGCATATTTATTTCATCACTATTCTTGCGTGGAAAGCAAATATTATATCACAATCACAAACAAGAGAAAATCTGTAGATGCTGGAAATTCAAGCAATACATACAAAATTTTGGAGGAACTCAACAGGCCCAGGAGTACTGTTGATGTTTCAGGCCAAGACCCTTACTCAGTACAGAAGATGAGGAGTCAGAGTTAGAAGGTGGGGAGAGGAGAGGAAGAATACAAACTGATAGGTGAAACCAGGAAGGGGGAGGGGGAAGGTAAAGAACTGGGAAGCTGAATGGTAAAAGAGATACAGGCTGGATAAGGGGAAATCTAACAGGAGAGGACAGAGGTCCATGGAAGATGGAAAAAGGGGAGGAGCACCAGAGAGTGCAGGCAAGAAGATAAGGTGGGAGAGAAAAGGGGATGGGATTGTCGAAAGGGGCAGAGGGTGGCCATTACTGAGAAATCAATGTTCATGCCATCAGGTTGGAGGCTACCCACACAGAAAATATGGTGTTGCTCCTTCAACTGAGTGTGAACTCATTGTGACAGTAGAGGAGGCCATGGATTGACATGTCAGAATAGGAATGGGATGTAGAATTAAAATGGGTGGCCACAGGGAGATATCACTTTTTCAGGCAGAGTGTAGGCACTCGGCGAAGCGGTCTCCCAATCGACATTCGGTCTCACCAATATACAGGATGCCAGACCAGGAGCACTGGATATAGTAGTTGACCTCAAAAGACTCACAGGTGAAGTGCTGCCTCACCTGGAAGGACTGTTAGGGGCCTATGGCCTCCTCCCTCCTTCACCATTCCCCATCCCCTTTTCTTCCTCCTATACCCCCACCTTCTAACTCTGATTTCTCAGCTTTTTTTCTCCAGTCCTAAGGAAGGCTCTCCGCCCAAAACATCGACCGTACTGCCTTCCATTGATGCTGCTGGCCCGCTGAGATCCTCCAGCATTTTGTGTGCATTATATCACAAAATGGGTCTTAAATCATTTATATATTTAACATTTTTCTTATTAATGTTGTAATATAGTTTCCTTTGAAAGTTGAGTTTCATTACCTTTTAAAGATGAAGGTTTTTCTTACAAGTTACTAATAAACTAGTTTAAATTAAAAATATTTCTATTTGCCATTTACCAAATATAGATCAATTTTTGTACTTAAAACAAATTTAATAAAAATGCACCTTTTTCAGTCTATATCACCAGCTTGTAAAGTAGATATTACAATCATTAAAACAAAAACTCAGCCAATAATAATCTGCTAATGAGCATGGGCCCTTTATCAATCCTTCCTCCACTCCATCCCAAAAAGACTTCAAAATCCTTACTTTTCCTCTAAATTATTTTAATCTTCCATTCCTTCAAATAACTTAGTTGTGTTCCTTCTGCTATTCATTTGCAATAGACAGTTGAACATTCATTCCAAATTCCTTCTTATCTGAAAGGAAATCTAAACTAAAGCTTCTTTATAGTTAATATATCTACACTATAAAAGTTGTAAAGACTTTGCCAGTGATTTTAGAGTTTGAACTTACCTTCCCTTTCCTCTAGCAACTTAATGTCCATTTGTTGCCCATCATTTTGTAACCTGCTAATGTAAATCAATTTGGAATAATTTACTGATATTACATCTATTTGTTTAATTTATAGTATGTGCCATGAAGGAGTAACGACATGCCAACGTAAGTAACTTCTTTCAGCATTTACTTGCTAACAAAACGAGATTATGCAAAGAATCATCATCTTCTGTTGTAGAATATTTTGTCTTATATTAATAGCATCAACAACTTATCTAAATGCCCTAAAAGACACTACATGTTCTGAACTTCCAAATGCAGCTACCAATTAAATCTGCAGGAAAAGGAAAATACAAATGTGTTGATATTACAGCAGAGTCATTTCTTTAAGTTCCTAACCTTTATCTTGGTCGTCTATTTCTCCATCATTTTTTGTTAATGATAAACAGTAATTAATTAACTGTAATCACACTATAATTCTCAGGGTTTTATGTCATCATTATTTAATAATATCAAATTTTAGACTGGTTATTATTTTAGAAAACATTACAAACTGATTAGGACTCCAGTTTTACTGTGTGTATGTTTATTATGACAGCAAGACCCAGCACAACTGTAACACCAACAACAGTAACCACCACACCATTAACAACGACAGTTTCTTCCACAACCACCACAGGTAAAAGGACCCATGTTTCTATTTTAATAAAGAAATCAGATTTGAAAATTAATAGCATGAATGTGGGCATAATATTTCAATTCTATCAGTTCAAAGTGAAACGTATCTAACAGTGTCCAAAGTTAGAGTAGCCATGAACAATTATGAATGAATGATTTACTCTTAATTAATGTTTGTGATTTTGTAATAATAAACATTGAAAGACAAAAGGAATAAAACAGGAATCAGTGTGCTTGGTTAAGTTTTGGATATAACTCAGTCTAAAAGGAGTCAACATTCAGATATTTCTATGTGTTTAAGGATTCCAAAGTAAAATCATACAGCACATGCCTGACAAGATCTCCTAAGATTTAAGGAGATAGTAAGGACTGGTGAAGAAAGGCTAATGTGTGCTCCTCAATCCAAAATAAAATATGTGTAACTTGGCCTACCAAGGTCCATCTCCTCAGCATCAGATCTACTGCCATACCACATACCTCCAAGCTTACAGGACCACAGAAAAACAACTACTGGTATCAAAGGCATCCCAATATCTTACATTTTTAAGGAATATCTAGGAATATATACTTAATTGCAATGTCTAATTGTTGATCTGGATTGGAGACTCATATTGAATTACAATGATTAGGCTGAAGGTAAATATTGCAGTATCGCATCACAGTCTGAAATAACTAAATGTCAAGTTAGAAAAAAAGCACTGTTGAGATATTTTGCCTTTCAACTAAGATATATGACACTCACATTCTTATCTTAATTTACATCAAAAATTCATAATACATTGTCTACTTATAAGATATCTGCAGATATTGAGCACATCAGTTTCATGTAAGTCAAATCATGTGCACTTCATGGTAACTTCCAACAATATATCAAATATCACTTTGATTATATTTCCTTTTTTAAATATTTACCCAAAATAACTGCATAATTATGTCACAATTTGGTTCAAAAATATTAGACCAATGTATGCTGGAAACTTCCAAAAGCATAGGATACTAACCAAAATTAAATTAGTTAATTGTCTTTCATAAGAAAAACACCAACAATATCAACAACGGGGATAGCGGCCAGTATCACATCAGGTTACTAATATCATTTCTCAAAAGAATTCTCTTCTCCTTCAACAATTCTCTGCTGGATTTCATGATATTGCATTAAATCTAACTTCAGCAACATTTGTTCATATTTCTTCTGAATAAAATTACAACCTCTCACTGTGAAAATATTAGAATAGCTTATGAATTGACCAGGTGGTTTGTGGGATCACACTGCACACAGACTTTTCAAATCCAGCAAGGAGCATGGATCACTTCGGTGGACACGAAAACTAAATTTCAATACAGTGCTCTCTCCATCCTAGAAACATGCTGAGGATAGTTAATAACAGCTAGATTTCTGAATATAGTACATCGCCTAGTAACTGCTGAAAACTATATCGATGAAGAGATAGATTGTTCCTTTCTTGGGGAATGCAGCTCCAACTTTTCAGACTTAGTCAGTAAAATAGATTGTTTATCCAGCTCTTCCCAAAACTCCCTTCACACCTTCTCACTGGTCCATGTAATAAGTATCTATTTAGAATTGCATGAAAATATTCTTAACATATTCATATATTCAGAGATGACATGCTTACTAATGGTGTGCATTAGAACATTGTCAAAACAGGAACTGATTGGTCCCATAAAATAATGTGGATATGGTTTCCACAACAGTACTTGATAAATTCAAAGGCAATACGAGTGAATCTGCAGATGCTAGAAATAAATAAAAACACAAAATGCTGGCAGAACTCAGCAGGCCAGACAGCATCTATGGGAGGAGGTAGTGATGATGTTTTGGGCCGAAACCCCTCATCAGGAGTGAAGTAACATGGGATGGTCGAATGGGGATAAGAAGTGCGGGGAGGGATAAAGTATAGAGCTAGGAAGTGATAGGCTGGAGGGAAATGGGCTAGGGGGAAGGTGGAGAATTATGGGAAATAAAAGAGAAAGAAAGGTACGGCTGGGGAGATTATAGTGAGGGGGGAAAGAGAGAGAAAGAGAATCAGACTAAAATAATAGATAGGGATGGGGTAGGCAGGGGTATCAACGGAGGTCTGTGAGTTGGATGTTCATGCGGGAGATAAGGTATTGCTCCATCGACCTGCGTGTGGCCTTATCTTGACGGTAGAGTAGGCCATGGACAGACATGTCGGAGTGGGAGTGGTCTGTGGAATTGAAGTGTGTGGCCACAGGGAGATCCCACCACTGCTGGAGGACTGAGCGCTGGTGTTCGGCGAAACAGTCTCCCAGTCTGCGGCGGGTCTCCCCAATGTATAAATAGCCACATCGGGACAACCGGATACAGTATATCACCCCAGTTGACTCGCAGGTGAAGTGGTGCCTCACCTGAAAGGACTGTCTGGGGCCTGGGATGGTGGTGAGGGAAGAAGTGTGGGGGCTGGTGTAGCACTTCTTCTGTTTGCAGGGATGAGTGCCCGGAGGGAGGTCGGTGGGGAGGGATGGGGGGGATGAATGGACAAGGGAGTCGTGTAGGGACCGATCCCTGCGGAAAGCTGAGAGTGAGGGAGAGGGGAAGATGTGGCTGACGGTGGGATCACGTAGGAGGTGGCGGAAGTTACGGAGGATTATACGTTGGATCTGTAGGCTGGTAGGGTGATAGGTGAGGACCAGGGGGACTCTATCCCTGGTGGGCTGGCGGGCAGATGGGGTGAGGGCAGAGGTGCGTGAAATACGGGGGACACGATGGAGGGCAGAGTTGATAGTGGACGAAGGGAAGCCCCTTTCTTTAAAAAAGGAAGAAATGTGGAGGTTTTAGCTGGTGTTCTTCTCTATCTTTGATACAGTCAGGGGCAACAATGAACATTTGCCTCTCATACTTTACAATAATATAATTTTCTTTCATTAGAAACAACACCAACGACATCAACAACAGGAACCACAGTCAGTACCACATCAGGTTAGTAATAACATTTTGCAAACTATTCCTTTCTACTTCAGAACTTCTCTGCTGGATATCACAACACCCCATTAAATCTAACTTCAGGAACAGTCAGTTATATTTCTTTTGAATAAAATTACAACTCTCACTGCAAAATTTTGGTAAAGCTTATGAATTTACCAGATGCCTTGAGTGATCACACTGCCCTCAGCAGTTTCAAAAGCAGCAATGAACAAGGCACACTTTGATGGACACTAAAACCAAATTTCGGTGCCAATGATTTTTCAATTTCTCAGACTCAGTCAGTTAGGAGATTGGTTATCCTTCTCTTCCAAAAATCCATTTCAAACTTTCACACCTGTCTATGTCATAAATATCCATTTAGAATTGCATTGAAATATTCTATAAATATTCCGACACCCACAGATGACTTGCTTTCGAAATGGGGTGCATTAGATCATTCTCAAAACAGGAATCAATTGGACCCTTAACATAATCTGCTTCCATATTCCTTAATAGAGCTCGATAATTTCAAGCCAATCTTATTAATCTTTCCTGATTCATACTAAAATAACACTTTGCTGTTGGTACTTCACGTTCCTGATAGAGATGAAACAGAATTGGACTATTTCTACAGGAACCACAACACCAATAACAGGTTCAACTGTGTCCACAACAGGTAAGGAAAATGCCTTCAGTAAAGAAATCAAAATCTTACGACAATGAGTGCATACCTCTAGTAAATTTCACCTCTATGAAAGTTCATAACCATATAACCTTATAACAATTACAGCACAGAAACAGGTCATCTCGGCCCTTCTAGTCCATGCTGAACGCTTAATCTCACCTAGTCCCACCGACCTGCACTCAGCACATAACCTTCCATTCCTTTCCTGTCCATATACCTATCCAATTTTTTTTAAATGACAATATTGAACCTGCCTCTACCACTTTTACTGGAAGCTCATTCCACACAGCTACCACTCTCTGAGTAAAGAAATTCCCCCTCATGTTACCCCTAAAATTTTGCTCCCTAACTCTCAACTCATGTCCTCTTATTTGAATCTCTGCGAATCTCAATGGAAAAAGCCTATCCACGTCAACTCTATCTATCCCCCTCATAATTTGAAATACCTCTATCAAGTCCCCCCTCAACCTTCTACGCTCCAAAGTACCTAACTTGTTCAACCTTTCTCTGTAACTTAGGTGCTGAAACCCAGGTTACATTCAAGTAAATCTCCTCTGTACTCTCTCTATTTTGTTGACATCTTTCCTATAATTCGGTGACCAGAACTGTACACAATACTCCAAATTTGGCCTTACCAATGCCTTGTACAATTTTAACATTACATCCCAGCTCCTATACTAAATGCTCTGATTTATAAAGGCCAGCATACCAAAAGCTTTCTTCACCATCCTATCCACATGAGATTCCACCTTCAGGGAACTATGCACCATTATTCCTAAATCACTCTGTTCTACCACATTCCTCAATGCCCTATCATTGTCCTAGTTTGATTAGTCCTACCAAAATGTAGCACCTCACACTTATCAGCATTAAACTCCATCTGCCATCTCTCAGCCCAATCTTCTAACTGGCCTAAATCTCTCTGCAAGATTTGAAAACCTGCTTCATTATCCACAGCACCACCTATCTTAGTATCATTTGCATACTTACTAATCCAATTTACCACCCCATCATCCAGATCATTAACATATATGACGAACAACATTGGACCCAGTACAGATCCCTGAGGCACACCGCTAGTCACCAAGCCTCCAACCTGACAAACAGTTATCCACCACTACTCTCTGGCATATCTCATCCAGCCACTGTTGAATCCATTTTACTACTTCAATATTAATACCTAACGATTGAACCTTCCTAACTAACCTTCCATGTGGAACCTTGCCAAAGGCCTTACTGAAATCCATATAGACAACATCCACTGCTTTACCCTCGTCAACTTTCCTCGTAACCTCTTCAAAAAATTCAATAAGATTTGTCAAACATGACCTTCCACATACAAACCCACCTTGATTGCTCCTAATCAGACCCTGTCTACCCAGAGAATTATATACATCCTCTCTAAGAATACTTTCCATTAATTCACCCACTACTGATTTCAAACTTCCGGACCGATAATTGCTAGGTTTACTCTTAGATCCCTTTTCAAACAATGGAACCACGAGCAATACGCCAATCCTCTGGCACCATCCCCATTTCTAATGACATTTGGAATATTTCTGTCAGAGCCCCTGCTATTTCTACACTAACTTCCCTCTAGGACCTAGGAAATATCCTGTCAGGTACCGGAGACTTAACCAATTTTATATTCTTTAAAAGCACCAGTACTTCCTCTTCTTTAATCATCATAGTTACCATCACTACCCTACTTGTTTCCCTTACCTTACACAATTCAATATCCTTCTCCTTAGTGAATACCGAAGAAAAGAAATTGTTCAAAATCTCCCCCATCTCTTTTGGCTTCACACATAGCTGCCCACTCTGATTCTCTAAGGGACCAACTTTATCCCTCACTTTCCTTTTGCTATCAATATAACTGTAGAAACCCTTTAGATTTATTTTCACCTTACTTGCCAAAGCAAACCTCATATCTTCTTTTAGCTTTTCTAATTTCTTTTTTAAGTTTCATTTTACATTCTTTATATTTCTCAAGCACCTCATTTACTCCATGCTGCCTATATTTATTGTAGATCTCTCTCTTTTTCCAAACCAAGTTTCCATTATCTCTTGAAAACCATGACTGTCTCAAACTTATAACCTTTCCTTTCAACCTAACAGGAAAATAAAGATTCTGTGTCCTCAAAATTTCACCTTTAAATTGCCTCCATTTCTCTATTACATCCTTCCCATAAAACAAATTGTCCCAATCCACTCCTTCTAAATCCTTTCACATCTCCTCAAAGTTAGCCTTTCTCCAATCAAAAATCTCAACCCTGGGCCCAGACCTATCCTTCTCCATAATTATATTGAAACTAATGGCATTGTGATCACTGGACCTGAAGTGCTCCCCAACACACCAACACATGTCTCCGTCACCTGACCTATCTCATTCCCTAACAGGAGATGCAACATTGCCCCTTCTCTAGTTGGTACCTCTATGTATTGCTGCAAAAAACTATCCTGCACACATTTTACAAACTCCGAACCATCCAGCCCTTTTACAAAATGGGCTTCCCAGTCTATGTGTGGAAAATTAAAATCTCCCACAATCACAACCTTATGCTTACTACAAATATCTGCTATCTCCTTAAAAATTTGCTCCTCCAATTCTTGCTCCCCATTAGGTGGTCTATAATACACCCCATAAGTGTTACTACACCTTTCTCATTCCTCAATTCCACCCAAATAGCCTCCCTAGACAAGCCCTCTAATCTACCCTGCCAAAGCACTGCTGTAATATTTTCTCTGACAAGCAATGCAACACCTCCCCTTCTTGCCCCTCTGATTCTATCACACCTGAAGCAACGAAATCCAGGAATAATTAGTTGCCAATCACACCCCTCCTGCAACCATGTTTCACTAATAGCTACAACATCATATTTCCAGGTATTAATCCATGTTCTAAGCTCATCCACCTTTCTTACAATGCTCCTTGCTTTAAAATAAATGCATTTAAGAAATTCTCCACCTCTTCCTCTCTGTTTATCCCTAATGATGCAAACAAATTTACTACCTTCCTTCTCCCCTACATCTTCAGTCTGAGCGCTCCCCTTCTCTATCACCTGCCTATCCTCCCTCACACACTATCTACAAGCTTTCTCTATTTGTGAACTAACCTCCTCTCTCCTAGACTCTTCAATTTGATGCCCACCCCCCAACCATTCTAGTTTAAAGTCTCCCCAGTAGCCTTAGCAAAACTCCCCACCAGGATATTAGTCCCCCTAGGATTCAAATGCAACCCATCCTTTTTGTACAGGTCACACCTGCCCCAAAAGAGGTCCCAATGATCCAGAAACTTGAATCCCTGCCCCTTGCTCCAATCCCTCAGCCACACATTTATCCTCCACCTCATTCCATTCCACTCTCACTGTCATGTGGCACAGGGAGTAATCCCAAGATTACTACCTTTGCAGTCCTTCTTCTCAACTCCCTTCCTAACTCCCAATATTCTCCTCTCAGGACCTCTTCCCTTTTTCTACCTATGTCATTGGTACCTATATGTACCATGACCTCTGGCTCCTCACCCTCTCACTTCAGGATATCTTGGAACCGATCAGAAACATCCTGGACCCTGGCTCCAGGGAGGCAAAATCACAGAATCACCTATCTGACCCCCTAACTATTGAGTCCCCTTTTACTACTACCTTCCTCTTCTTTTCCCTACCCTTCCGAGCTACAGGGCCGGACTCTGTGCCAGAGGCACGGCCACTGTCGCTTCCCCCAGGTAGGCTGTTCCCCCCCCCCCAAGAGTACTCAAACAGGAGTATTTATTGTCAAGGGGTACAACCACAGGGGTACTCTCTAGTACCTGAGTCTTCCCTTTCCCTCTCCTAACCATGACCCACTTGTCGGTCTCCCATGGCCCTGGTGTGACCACCTGCCTGTAACTCCTCTCTATTGTTACGTACCCCGTAACTGGGTCACTTACCAGCAAAGATAGAGAGGTCCATTGAAGTCTGATGGTACTATTTTTTTAACAGTATTTATTGATAAAAAGACACAAAATAATATTAATGCAAATATACAGATAATATACTTCATCAATACTAACTCTAAAAGCGTGGGTATAATAATTAATCAATAAGAAATAGCTCTATCGTTGTCTAGGGGATAATGTATTGTCCGATGGAAATATAAAAGTCACTGTCATTCAAGCTGCAGCTCTTTGGGTTTAAGAGAGACGGTTTTAAACTTGCCCAGGTCTTTTATGATGCCGGTCCTTTGAGTCGGGGGAGTTGATTTCCCCATTGCTAGCAAAAAGCCCTTTTCCATGATTCCAGCCACCAGTCCCAAGCAATGGAACTGAACGCACGTGGCCTCCTTCAAATGGCTTCCCGCTATTACGGGATCGTTAGCGTTTCTTCTGGTGCGTCTGAGGGGCTGTTCCTACAGCCCCTCTTTTATCCTGACTTGCAGGGTTGTAGATGTCAATCAGGTTGGGGTGATGCAATCTCTTTCTCACCCAGCCCACTTTTGCCTGAGGGTGTTCGCGTAGCATAGCATCTCAATCCACAAATGTGTCTCCAAGAGACAATGGCCATGTCCCGTGGCTTTGAATTGCCGGGGAACGAGGCATTCTGCACGTCTCTCTCTCATTTCCTGGGTCCCCTGACCCAACCCAATAGTGATCTTGCGATTCTCACAAAGGAGGGGGCTGCAGGCATAACACTATCAACTCCTCACTCTCCATGACCAAACGAAGGTCATCGAGCTGCAGCTCCAGTTCTCTAACACGATCCCTTAGGAGCTACAGCTCAGCGCACCTGGCGCAGATATGGACGTTCGGGAGGCTAGGAGACTCCAGGACCCCCCACATCCGACACTGAGAACAACAAGCTGCCCTCACCCTCATAATTCACCCTTTCCTCAAATAACAGGAAAAATTGAAAACTAAACCTACCTTGCCTCGCCCGTTGCCGCCTAAGCCCATTGAGCCAAAGCCCTTAAGCCTTCACTCTACTCCCGGCTCACACCGCTGCCTGCAAATGATGCTGCCTGTTGTATAAGGTTGTGTTCCTTTTAAATCTTCCGTGCTTCACTGCCTGATGTCACATGTTTCCGATCCTTTCTCTTTTACTTCAGCACCTCTCTGCTGGACATAATAATGTTGCATTAAATCTAAATTCAGGAACAATCTGTTTTATTTCTTCTGAATAAAATTAAAACATTTCACTGCAAAAACTGAGAAGAAGCTTCTGCATCGACGAGGTGCTTTGTGGGATCAGACTGCACTCAGTATTTTCAACATTAACAATGAGCATGGCAAACTTTAGTCATTACATAAACAAAATGTCAGTGCCAATACCTTCTTCATAAAATGTCCTCTCCCACCAAGAAACATGCTAAGGATGTTTAATAAAAACTATATTATTGAGTATAACACATTGCCCAGAAACCACCGAATATTATGTCAACAATGAGATGAAAGGTTCCTTCCTCAGCAAAATTACCTCCAACTTCTCAGACTCAATCAATGAAGGAGATTGTTTAACCTTGTGTTCCCAAAATTAGTGTAAACCCATTGCACCATCCATATCATTAAAATATTTTCTAAATTGTAGAAAAATGTTCTGAATGTATTCATATACTGATCAATGACACGCTCATGAAATGGTATGCATTAGATCATCAACAAAACAGGAATTGATTGGTCCTTTAAAATAAACTGGTTTAGGTTTCCTCAACAGTTCCTGATAAATTCAAGCCAGTCTAATTCATATTTGTTGATTCTTTCCAAAAATGACCTCTTGCTCTTGGTTTGTTAAGCTTCTTGATCCAGCTGAAACACATGTACTTTTTTTCCAGGAACAACATCATCAACAACAGGAACAACTGTGTCCACCACAAGTTCCACAACAGGTAAGGAAATCCCTTTCAGTAAATGTCACAAAAAATTACGACAATGTGTGGATGCCTGCAATAAATTTCACATCTATTCTGATTTTTCATTTTTTAACATTTGTTCAAAATAAATGCATAAGATTGTCACACATTTTGCCTCAAAAATATTAGACTAAAATTGATTATGGACAGTAATTAAATTGGTGACTTGCTACCCCCTTTGATAGACTCTGCTGTAACAAATGCCACTTTGATTGCTTCGATTAAATAAAATATACTTTTCTTTTGTTAAAAACAACACCAACAACATCAACATCAGGGACCACTGTCAGTACCACATCAGGTGATTAATAACACTTTTGCAAACCATTCCCTTCTACTTCAGCACCTCTCTGCTGGGTAAAACAATACTGCATTAAATCTAACTTCAGAAACAATCAATTTTCTCTGTTCTGAATTAAGTTACAACATCACACTGTAAAAATATTGGCAGAGCTTCTGAATTGACCAGGGTACCTTATGGGATTACACTGCCTTCACTAGTTTTCAAAAGCAACAATGAACATGGCACACTCTGGTGGGCACGTAAACTATATTTCAGTCCCAATGATTTTTCAGCAAAGTGTCCTCTCCTTCCTAGAAACAAACAGAGGATGTTGACTAACAGCTAGGAGTCTGACTATAGCACATTGCCTGCTAACTACTGAAAGCTATATTGATAAAGAGTTGCAATGTTCATTCCTCAGCGAATACTCCTCTAACTTCTCAGACTCAATCACCGAAGGAGATTGTTTATCCTTCTCTTCCAAAAATTCGCTTCACAGATTTGCACATGTCCATGTCCAAAATATCCATTTAGAATAGCATTGAAATATTCTGAATATATTTCTGCACCCAGAGATAATGTGCTTTCCAAATGGGGTGCATTAGATCATTGTTAAAACAAGAATCAATTGGACCCTTAATAAAATCCGGTTATGTACTCCTCAATAGAAATTGATAAATTCAATCCAGTCTAATTATTCTTTGCTTACTCATACCGAAAGTGACCACTTTCTTCAAGTGACCCCTTTCTTCAAGTAAGGAAATCCCTTTCAGTAAACATTACAAAAACCTACGACAACATGTGCATGCCCATAATAAATTTCACCTCTATTACGACAGTTCATTTTTTAACATACTGTATTGAGATTAAACATCCCAAAATTCCCTTCGCACCTTCTCACGGTTCCATGTAATAAATATCAATTTATATAACCATATAACAATTACAGCACGGAAATAGGCCATCTCGGCCCTTCTAGTCCATGCTAAACGCTTACTCTCACCTAGTCCCACTGACCTGCACTCAGCCCATAACCCTCCATTCCTTTCCTGTCCATATACCTATCCAATTTTTTTTAAATGACAATATTGAACCTGCCTCTACCACTTCTACTGGAAGCTCGTTCCACACAGCTACCACTCTCTGAGTGAAGAAATTCCCCCTCGTGTTACCCTTAAACTTTTGCCCCCAACTCTCAACTCATGTCCTCTTGTTTGAATCTCCCCTACTCTCAATGGAAAAAGCCTATCCACGTCAACTCTATCTATCCCCCTCATAATTTTAAATACCTCTTTCAAGTCCCCCCTCAACCTTCTACGCTCCAAAAAATAAAGACCTAACTTATTCAATCTTTCCCTGTAACTTAGGTGCTGAAACCCAGGTTACATTCTAGTAAATCTTCTCTGTACTCTCTCTATTTTGTTGATATCTTTCCTATAATTCGGTGATCAGAACTGTACACAATACTCCAAATTCGGCCTTACCAATGACTTGTACAATTTTAACATTACATCCCAACTCCTATACTAAATGCTCTGATTTATAAAGGCCAGCATACCAAAAGCTTTCTTCACCACCCTATCCACATGAGTTTCCACCTTCAGGGAACTATGTACCATTATTCCTAGATCACTCTGTTCTACCGCATTCTTCAATGCCCTGCCATTTAACATGTATGTCCTATTTGGATTATTCCTACCAAAATGTAGCACCTCACACTTATCAGCATTAAACTCCATCTGCCATCGTTCAGCCTACTCTTCTAACTGGCCTAAATTCTCTGCAAGAATTGAAAACCTACTTCATTATCCACAACGCCACCTACCTTAGTATCATCTGTATACTTACTAATCTAATTTACCACCCCATCATCCAGATCATTAATGTAAATGACAAACAACATTGGACCCAATACAGATCCCTGAGGTACACCACTAGTCACCGGCCTCCAACCTGACAAACAGTTATCCACCACTACTCTCTGGCATCACCCATCCAGCCACTGTTGAATCCATTTTACTACTTCAATATTAATTCTTAACGATTGAACCTTCCTAACTAACCTTCCATGTAGAACCTTGTCAAATGCCTTACTGTGTCCATATAGACAGCATCCACTGCTTTAGCCTCGTCAACTTTCCTTGTAACCTCGTCAAAAAATTCAATAATATTTGTCAAACATGACCTTCCATGCACAAATCCATGTTGACTGCTCCTAATCAGACCCTGTCTATCCAGATAATTATATATACCATCTCTAAGAATACTTTCCATTAATTTACCCACCACTGACATCAAACTGACAGGCCTATAATTGCTAGGTTTACTCTTAGGACTCTTTTTAAACAATGGAGCCACATGATCAATACGCCAATCCTCTGGCACCATCCCCATTTCTAATGACATTTGAAATATTTCTGTCAGAGCCCCTGCTATTTCACAACTAACCTCCCTTAGGTTCCTAGAGAATATCCTGTCAGGACCTGGAGATTTATCCAATTTTATACTCCTTAAAAGTGCCAGTAATTCCTCCTCTTTAATCATCATAGTTTCCATAACTTCCCTGCTTGTTTCCCTTACCTTACACAATTCAATATCCTTCTCCTTAGTGAATACCAAAGAAAAGAAATTGTTCAAAATCTCCCTCATCTCTTTCGGCTCCACACATAGCTGTCCACTCTGATTCTCTAAGGGACCAATTTTATCCCTCACTTTCCTTTTGCTATTAATATAACTGTAGAAACCCTTCAGATTTATTTTCACCTTACGTGCCAAAGCAACCTCGTATCTTCTTTTAGCTTTTCTAATTTCTTTCTTAAGATTCCTCTTACATTCTTTATATTCCTCAAGCACCTCATTTACTCCATGCTGCCTATATTTATTGTAGATCTCTCTCTTTGTCCTAACCAAGTTTCCAATATCCCTTGAAAACCATGGCTCTCTCAAACTTTTAACCTTATCTTTCAACCTAACAGGAACATAAATATTCTGTATCCTTAAAATTTCACCTTTAAATGACTGCCATTTCTCTATTACATCCTTCCCATAAAACAAATTGTCCCAATCCACTCCTTTTAAATCCTTTTGCATCTCCTCAAAGTTAGCCTTTCTCCAACCAAAAAGCTGAACCCTGGCTCCAGTCTTATCCTTTTCCATAAATATATTGAAACTAATGGCATTGTGATCACTGGACCCGAAGTGCTCCCCAACACATACCTCCGTCACCTGACCTATTTCATTCCCTAACAGAAGATCCAACACTGCCCCTTCTCTAGTTAGTACCTCTATGTATTGCTGCAAAAAACTACCCTGCACACATTTTACAAACTCCAAACCATCCATCCCTTTTACAGTATGGGCTTCCCAGTCTATGGGTGGAAAATTAAAATCTCCCACAATCACAACCATGTGCTTACTACAAATATCTGCTATCTTCTTGCAAATTTGCTCCTCCAATTCTCGCTCCCCATTAGGGGGTCTATAATACACCCCTATAAGTGTTACTACACCTTTCCCATTCCTCAATTCCATCCAAATAGCCTCCATAGACGAGCCCTCTAATCTATCCTGCCAAAGCACTGCTGTAATATTTTCTCTGACAAGCAATGCAACACCTCCCCCTCTTGACCCTCCAATTCTACCACACCCGAAGCAATGAAATCCAGGAATATTTAGTTGCCAATCACACCCCTCCTGCAACCATGTTTCACTAATAGCTGCAATAGATTTAGGATTGCAAGAAAATTTATCAAATATATTCACAGACTCATAGATGATATGCTTACTAAATGCTGTGTATTAGAATATTGACAAAACAGGAATTGATGGGTCCCTATGGTTTCCTCAACAGTAAATGAAAAATTCAAGCCAGTCTGATTCATATTTGCTTTGATACCATTTTTACTGTGAATACAGATTTCAGTCTCTCACATTTTAGCTCAAAATCATTAGACCAAGTTATTGTAAAATCTGAAAAAGAAATTGAGGAAATGTGAAGGATTTTAGCTGGTGTTGTTTTTATCATCGATACAATCATGGCAACACTTAAAGTTTGCCTGTCATACCTTACAATAATATTCTTTTCTTTCATTAGAAACAACACCAACAACAACTACAACAGGGACCACAGTTAGTACCACATCAGGTTAGTAATATAACATTTCTCAAAAAACCAACCATTACATTCTCCTTCTGCAGCTCATTGGTAGATTCTATGATGTTGAATTGCACATAAAATGTGGAAGAATCAATCAGAATCAGAATCACAATCAGGTTTATTATCACTGGCATGTGATGTGAAATTTGTTAACTGAGCAGCAGCAGTTCAATGCAATGAAAAAAAACAAAATAAAGTAATAATAATAATAATAAACAATGAATTAGAGTATATGTATATTGAATAGGTTAAAATTGTAATTGGATGGCAGAGGGAAAGGAGCTGTTCCTGAATCACTGAGTGTGTGCTTTCAGGGTTCATTACCTTCTACCTGATGGTAACAGTGAGAAAGGGCATGCCCTGGGTGTGGGAGGTTCTTAATAATGGATGCTGCCTTTCTGAGATATTGCTCCCTGAAGATGTCCTGGGTACTTTGTAGGGTAGTACCTAAGATGGAGCTGACTAAATTTATAGTCCTCTGCAGTTTCGGTCCTGTGCAGTAGCCTCCCCATTCACCACCCCCGCCCCCAAATCAGACAGTGATGCAGCCTGTCAGAATGCTTTCACTTTACATCTATGGAAGTTTTTGAGTGTATCTGTTGACAAACCAAATCTCTTCAACACCTAATGAAGTATAGCCACTGTCTTGCCTTCTTTTTAACTCCATTGATATGTTGGGACCAGGTTAGATCATCAGAGATCTTGGCAATCAGCAACTTGATCAATCTCTCCATTTCTGATTCCTTCATCTTACCACTCCGGAAGTTCACAATCAGCTCTTTCGTCTTACTGATGTTGAGTGCCAGGTTGTTGCTGTGGCACCACTCCACTAGTTGGTATATATCACTCCTGTACGTGCTCTTGTCACCACCTGAGATTGTATCATCAGCAAATTTATGGATGGTATTTGAACTATGCCCAGCCACACAGTCATGTGTATATAGAGAGTAGAGCAGTGGGCTAAGCACACACTCCTGAGGTGTGCCAGTGTGAGCATCAATGAGGAGGATATGTTATCACCAATCCACATGAACTGTGTGGTCTTCCGGTTAGGAAGTCAAGGATCCAATTACAGAGAGTGGTACAGAGGCCCAGGTTCTGCAACTTCTTAATCAGGATTGTGAGAATGATGGTATTAAATACTGAGATATGGTCAATGAATCATATCCTGACATAGATGTTTGTGTTGTCCAGGTAGTCTAAATCCATGTGAAGAACAATTGAGATTGCATCTACTGTTGACCTATTGTGGTGACAGGCAAATTGCGATGGCTCTAGGTCGTTGCTGAGGCAGGAGTTCAGTCTACTCATGACCAACCTCTCAAAGCGTTTCATCTCTGCAGATGTGAATGCTACCGAGCGATAGTCATTAAAGCAGCTCACATTATTCTTCTGAGGCACTGGTATAATTGTTGCCTTTTTGAAGCAAGTAAGAACTTGCACCCATAGCAGTGAGACATTGAAAATGTCCTTGATTAATCCCGCCAGTTGGTTGGCACAGGTTTTCAGAGCCTTACCAGGTACTCCATCACGACCTTCCACCTTGCGAAGGTTCACTCCCTTTAAAGACAGCCTAAAATCAGCTTCTGAAACAGAGATCACAAGGTCATAAGGTGCAGAAGGGCTCTTAACAACTACAGTTGTGTTCTCCCTTTCAAAGCGGGAATAGAAGGCATTGAGTTCATTTGGTAGTGAAGCATCACTGTCATTCATGCTATTAGGTTTTGCTTTGTAGGAAGTAATGTCTTGCAAACCCTGCCAGAGTTGTTGTGCATCCGATCTCACATCCAACCTCATTCAAAATTGTCTCTTTGCCCTTGAAATAGCCCTCAGCAAATCATACCTGGTTTTCTGGAATAGGCCTAGATCGCCAGATTTGAATGCCACAAATCTAGCCTTCAAATGCCTCCTGGTTCCTCCACAGCTGTTGGTTTGGGAATGTACAGTAAATCTTTGTAGGCACACACTCATCCACACACTTCACTTTTAGTAAAGTCAGTAACAACTGCAGCATACTCATCCAGGTTTGAAGATGAATCCCTGAATACAGTCCAGTCCACTGATTCAAAGCAATAGGCACCCCTGTGCCTCCCTTGTCTATACCTTCTTGGTCCTCACTGCTGGTGCTGCAGTCTTCAGTCTCTGCATATACTCAGGGAATAGAAGTACAGGCAAGTGATCAGACTTCCAGAAATGAGGGCAGGGAAGGCATTCTTGATGGCGGTGTAGCAATGGTCCAGTGTACTGTTTCTACGAGTATTGCAAATGATCTGTTGATGGTAATCATTGACATTTCTACTCAATAAAAATTACAGTCTCACATTGTGCAAATAACAAAATAGCATGTAAATTGACCAGGTGCCCTCTGAAATCAGAGTGCACTCTCTATTTTGAAAAGCAGCATTGAGCATGGCACACTTGATTGGACACAAAAATAAAATTTCAATTACCATGACTTTGCAATAAAATATCTTCTCCCTCCAAGAAACAGGTTGCAAACGTTAAAAAAAAATCACCTAGATTTCTGAATATAGCACATTACCAGGTAACTACTAAATACTATATTGACAAAGAGTTGGGACATTCATTCCTTTGCAACCCACCTCCAACTTCTCAAACTCAGTCAGTGATGGAAACTGTTTATCCTTCTCTTCACAAGTTTCCCACTTAAATATTCTGAATAAATTCTTACACCCACAGCTAGCATGCTTTCCAAAATAGTATGCATTAAATCATTGACAAAACAGGAAACAATTGGTCTCTTAAAATCATCTGGTTACATATTCCTCAATAGATCTTCACATATTCAAGACAATCTAACTATTATTTGCTGATTCAAACCAACATTGACATCTTGCTCTTGGAACTTAAGATTCCTGCTTGAGTTAAAACACAATTGTATTTCTTCTCCAGGTACAACATCATCAACTACTGGAACAACAGAATCCACCATTAGTACCTCAACAGGTAAAGAAAGTATTTTCAGTAAACATCAATCAGTCTTAGGAGAATGTGCGGATACCTGTAATATATTTCACCTCAATTAATTTTACTTCATTTTTACCATAATGGCTCAAAATAAATGCAAAAGATTATACTCACTATAGCTCAAAAATATTGGAAAAATGTCCTCTGAAAAACACTGGATACCGACAGTAAATTAACATACTGATTTGTCAATGTCCTCGATACATTCTGATGCAACAACCAAAACTTGTTTGCTATGATTGTGTATAATATGTTTTTTTTTTCATGAGAAACCACACCAAAAACATCCACCACAGTAACCAGAGTCAGTATCACACCAGATTAGTAACATGATTTGCAAACCATTCCTTTTTACATGACATTATTTGATGGACATCAAAATTAAATGATAGGGCCAGTGACATTTCAGTGCAGTTGTCTCTCAACTTTCAAAACATGCTGTAGATCTTAAATAGCTGTGAGATTTCTGAATATAGCATATTGCCTGATACCTACTGAATACAACGTCGACAAAGAGCTGGAGCATTCTCTTATTCCAAAATGCTCATCCAAACTGACAGACTCAGTTATAGAAAAAGAAAATTTATCCTGCTTTTACCAAATTTCCTTCATACGTTCTCACCTATCCATGTAATAAATACCTATTTCGAATTCGAAGAAAATTTTCCAAACCTATTCATGTACCCATAGATGACATACTTACTAAATGGAGTGTATTAGATCAATGGCAAAACAGGAATCGATTTGTCCCTTACAATAATCTAGCTAAGGTTTCCAGAACAGCAATTGAAAAAATCATATTTGTTGATTTATATTCTGAGCTTCCTGATCCAGCTGAAATACATTCTACTTCTTCCATAGGAACAACATCACCAACAACTGGAACAACTGTGTCCACCACCACTTCCACAACAGGTAAGGAATATTCTTCATGTAAATATCAACTAATTTAAGATAATAACTTCATATGTCTCCAACAGCTAACCCCTAGTTCACGATCTTCTTTGATACCATTTGCTCTCTGTATACAGATTTCAGTCTCTCTGATTAGAGCTCAAAATTACCAGACCAAGATATTGTGAAAACTGAAAAACCATTGAATAAATATGAATTATGTTAGTTGCTATTATTCTCTATCTTCGATACTGACAGCAGCAACACTGAAAGTTTGCCTACAATACTCAACAATAATATTCTTTTCTTTCATTAGAAACAACAGGAACAACGACAACAGGGTCCACAGTTAGTACCACATCAGGTTAGTAATATAACATTTCTCATCACCAAACTTTATATTCACTTTCTGCATATCATTGCTAGATTCAATGAGGTTGAATTGCACATAAAATGTGGAAGAAACAGTTCTATATCCTCCAAAGAAAAATTACAAACTCTCAGGGCGCAAATATCAAAATGGCAAATAAATTGATCAGCTGCCCTCTGGAAAAGACTGCACTCTCTACTTTGAAAGCAGCATTGTGCATGGCACAATGGATTGGACACAAAAATGAAATTTCACTGAGAATGACTTTGCGATAAAATATCTTCTCCCTCCAACTAACATGCTGTGGACATTAACCAACACCAAGATTTCTGAATTTATCACATTTGCAGGTAACTGCTAAATAACTTATTGTCAAAGACTCGGTACATTCATTCCTCAGCGAACCACAACCAACTTCTCAAATGCAGTCATTAAAGGAAAGTCTTTAACCTTCCCTGATCAAGTTTCGTTTCACAGTTCAGCACATGCCCACATAATAAATATCTCATTGGACATCCACTTAAATATCCTGAATAAATTCCTGCACCCACAGATTACATGCTTGCCAAATACCGCTCACGAGATCTTTGACAAAACAAGAATCGACTGGTCTCTCAATATAACCTGATTGCATGTTCTTCAATAGATCTTCAAATTGTCAAATCAGTCTAAATTCTCTTTCTTGACTTAAAACAAAACTGACAACTTGCTCTTGTAACTTAAGATTCCTGCTTGAGTTGAAACACAATTGAATTTCTTCTCCAGGAACAGCACCAACAACAACATCTGGTACAACAGCGTCCACAGCAAGTTCCACCACAGGTAAAGAAAGTCATTTCAGTAAAGAACACAACATTTTTGGACAATGTGTGGATACCTGCACTACATTTTACCTCAGTTCCATTGCTTCATTTTTACCACTGTAGCTCCAAATAAAGGCAAACAATTCTTCCCTCATTTGGCTCTGTATTTTGGACATAAGCCCTCTAAATAATATTGGATACTGACAGTAAATTAATGATCTGTCAATGACTTCGAGACATTCTGCTGCAACAACCAACACTTGTTTGCTGTGATTGAGTATTATATCCTTTTTTCTTATTACTAACACAACCAATCACATCAACAACAGGAACCACAGTCAGTCCCATATCAGGTGAGGAATATCATTCGCAAACCATTCCTTTCTACTTCAGAACTTGTCTGCTGGATATCACAACATTACATTAAATCCACATTTGGGAACAGTAGGTGATAGTGCTTCTGACTACAATTACAACACATTCCTGCCAAAACACTGGAATACCTTATGAATTCAGCAGGGCTTGAGGGATTGCACTGCCCTCAGTATTCTTCAAATAAGCAATGAGCATGACAGTATTTGGTGGACACGAAAATTAAATGATAGGGCCTGTGACGTTTCAGTGCAGTAGTTTCTCGGACTTCAAAACATGCTGTAGATCTTAAATAACTGTGAGATTTCTGAATATAAAGTCAACGAAGAGCTGGAGCATTCTTTTATCACAAAATGCTCATCCAAACTGGCAGACTCAGTTATTGAAAAAGAAAATTTATCCTGCTTTTACCAAATTGCCTTCATACGTTCCTACCGGGCCATGTAATAAATACATATTTCAAATTCAAGGAAAGTTTTCCAAACCTATTCATATACTCATAGATGACATAAATATTGTGTATTAGATCAATGGCAAAACAGGAATCGATTTGTCCCTTACAATAATCTAGCTAAGGTTTCCAGAACAGCAACTGAAAAATTAATATTTGTTGATTTATATTCTGAGCTTCCTGATCCAGCTGAAATACATTCTATTTCTTCCATAGGAACAACATCACCAACAACTGTGTCCACCACCACTTCCACAACAGGTAAGGAATATTCCTCAAGTAAATATCAACTAATTTAAGATAATGATTTGATATGTCTCCAACAGCTAACCCCTAGTTTACGATCTTCTTTCATACCATTTGCTCTCTGTATACAGATTTCAGTCTCTCCGATTATAGCTCAAAATTACCAGACCAAGATATTGTGAAAACTGAAAAACCATTGAATAAATATGAAGTATATTCGTTGCTATTATTCTCTATCTTAGATACCGGCAGCAGCAACACTGAAAGTTTGCCTAACATACTCTACAATAATATTCTTTTCTTTCATTAGAAACAACAGGAACAACGACAACAGGGTCCACAGTTAGTACCACATCAGGTTAGTAATATAACATTTCTCATCACCAAACTTTACGTTCACCTTCTGCATCTCATTGCTAGATTCTATGAGGTTGAATTGCACATAAAATGTGGAAGAAACAGTTCTATATCCTCTCAATAAAAATTACAAACTCTCAGTGTGCAAATATCAAAATGGTAAATAAATTGATCAGGTGCCTTCTGGAAAAGACTGCACTCTCTACTTTGAAAGCAGCATTGTGCATGGCACAATTGATTGGACACAAAAGTGAAATTTCACTGAGAATGACTTTGCGATAAAATATCTTCTCCCTCCAACTAACATGCTGTGGACATTAACCAACACCAAGATTTCTGAATTTATCACATTTGCAGGTAACTGCTAAATAACTTATTGTCAAAGACTCGGTACATTCATTCCTCAGCGAACCACAACCAACTTCTCAAATGCAGTCATTAAAGGAAAGTCTTTAACCTTCCCTGACCAAGTTTCGTTTCACAGTTCAGCACATGCCCACATAATAAATATCTCATTGGACATCCACTTAAATATCCTGAATAAATTCCTGCACCCACAGATTACATGCTTGCCAAATACCGCTCACGAGATCTTTGACAAAACAAGAATCGACTGGTCTCTCAATATAACCTGATTGCATGTTCTTCAATAGATCTTCAAATTGTCAAATCAGTCTAAATTCTCTTTCTTGACTTAAAACAAAACTGACAACTTGCTCTTGTAACTTAAGATTCCTGCTTGAGTTGAAACACAATTGAATTTCTTCTCCAGGAACAGCACCAACAACAACATCTGGTACAACAGCGTCCACAGCAAGTTCCACCACAGGTAAAGAAAGTCATTTTAGTAAAGAACACAACATTTTTGGACAATGTGTGGATACCTGCACTACATTTTACCTCAGTTCCATTGCTTCATTTTTACCACTGTAGCTCCAAATAAAGGCAAACAATTCTTCCCTCATTTGGCTCTGTATTTTGGACATAAGCCCTCTAAATAATATTGGATACTGACAGTAAATTAATGATCTGTCAATGACTTCGAGACATTCTGCTGCAACAACCAACACTTGTTTGCTGTGATTGAGTATTATATCCTTTTTTCTTATTACTAACACAACCAATCACATCAACAACAGGAACCACAGTCAGTCCCATATCAGGTGAGGAATATCATTCGCAAACCATTCCTTTCTACTTCAGAACTTGTCTGCTGGATATCACAACATTACATTAAATCCACATTTGGGAACAGTAGGTGATAGTGCTTCTGACTACAATTACAACACATTCCTGCCAAAACACTGGAATACCTTATGAATTCAGCAGGGCTTGAGGGATTGCACTGCCCTCAGTATTCTTCAAATAAGCAATGAGCATGACAGTATTTGGTGGACACGAAAATTAAATGATAGGGCCTGTGACGTTTCAGTGCAGTAGTTTCTCGGACTTCAAAACATGCTGTAGATCTTAAATAACTGTGAGATTTCTGAATATAAAGTCAACGAAGAGCTGGAGCATTCTTTTATCACAAAATGCTCATCCAAACTGGCAGACTCAGTTATTGAAAAAGAAAATTTATCCTGCTTTTACCAAATTGCCTTCATACGTTCCTACCGGGCCATGTAATAAATACATTATTCAAATTCAAGGAAAGTTTTCCAAACCTATTCATATACTCATAGATGACATAAATATTGTGTATTAGATCAATGGCAAAACAGGAATCGATTTGTCCCTTACAATAATCTAGCTAAGGTTTCCAGAACAGCAACTGAAAAATTAATATTTGTTGATTTATATTCTGAGCTTCCTGATCCAGCTGAAATACATTCTACTTCTTCCATAGGAACAACATCACCAACAACTGTGTCCACCACCACTTCCACAACAGGTAAGGAATATTCCTCAAGTAAATATCAACTAATTTAAGATAATGATTTGATATGTCTCCAACAGCTAACCCCTAGTTTACGATCTTCTTTCATACCATTTGCTCTCTGTATACAGATTTCAGTCTCTCCGATTATAGCTCAAAATTACCAGACCAAGATATTGTGAAAACTGAAAAACCATTGAATAAATATGAAGTATATTCGTTGCTATTATTCTCTATATTAGATACCGGCAGCAGCAACACTGAAAGTTTGCCTAACATACTCTACAATAATATTCTTTTCTTTCATTAGAAACAACAGGAACAACGACAACAGGGTCCACAGTTAGTACCACATCAGGTTAGTAATATAACATTTCTCATCACCAAACTTTACGTTCACCTTCTGCATCTCATTGCTAGATTCTATGAGGTTGAATTGCACATAAAATGTGGAAGAAACAGTTCTATATCCTCTCAATAAAAATTACAAACTCTCAGTGTGCAAATATCAAAATGGTAAATAAATTGATCAGGTGCCCTCTGGAAAAGACTGCACTCTCTACTTTGAAAGCAGCATTGTGCATGGCACAATTGATTGGACACAAAAGTGAAATTTCACTGAGAATGACTTTGCGATAAAATATCTTCTCCCTCCAACTAACATGCTGTGGACATTAACCAACACCAAGATTTCTGAATTTATCACATTTGCAGGTAACTGCTAAATAACTTATTGTCAAAGACTCGGTACATTCATTCCTCAGCGAACCACAACCAACTTCTCAAATGCAGTCATTAAAGGAAAGTCTTTAACCTTCCCTGACCAAGTTTCGTTTCACAGTTCAGCACATGCCCACATAATAAATATCTCATTGGACATCCACTTAAATATCCTGAATAAATTCCTGCACCCACAGATTACATGCTTGCCAAATACCGCTCACGAGATCTTTGACAAAACAAGAATCGACTGGTCTCTCAATATAACCTGATTGCATGTTCTTCAATAGATCTTCAAATTGTCAAATCAGTCTAAATTCTCTTTCTTGACTTAAAACAAAACTGACAACTTGCTCTTGTAACTTAAGATTCCTGCTTGAGTTGAAACACAATTGAATTTCTTCTCCAGGAACAGCACCAACAACAACATCTGGTACAACAGCGTCCACAGCAAGTTCCACCACAGGTAAAGAAAGTCATTTCAGTAAAGAACACAACATTTTTGGACAATGTGTGGATACCTGCACTACATTTTACCTCAGTTCCATTGCTTCATTTTTACCACTGTAGCTCCAAATAAAGGCAAACAATTCTTCCCTCATTTGGCTCTGTATTTTGGACATAAGCCCTCTAAATAATATTGGATACTGACAGTAAATTAATGATCTGTCAATGACTTCGAGACATTCTGCTGCAACAACCAACACTTGTTTGCTGTGATTGATTATTATATCCTTTTTTCTTATTACTAACACAACCAATCACATCAACAACAGGAACCACAGTCAGTCCCATATCAGGTGAGGAATATCATTCGCAAACCATTCCTTTCTACTTCAGAACTTGTCTGCTGGATATCACAACATTACATTAAATCCACATTTGGGAACAGTAGGTGATAGTGCTTCTGACTACAATTACAACACATTCCTGCCAAAACACTGGAATACCGTATGAATTCAGCAGGGCTTGAGGGATTGCACTGCCCTCAGTATTCTTCAAATAAGCAATGAGCATGACAGTATTTGGTGGACACGAAAATTAAATGATAGGGCCTGTGACGTTTCAGTGCAGTAGTTTCTCGGACTTCAAAACATGCTGTAGATCTTAAATAACTGTGAGATTTCTGAATATAAAGTCAACGAAGAGCTGGAGCATTCTTTTATCACAAAATGCTCATCCAAACTGGCAGACTCAGTTATTGAAAAAGAAAATTTATCCTGCTTTTACCAAATTGCCTTCATACGTTCCTACTGGGCCATGTAATAAATACATTATTCAAATTCAAGGAAAGTTTTCCAAACCTATTCATATACTCATAGATGACATAAATATTGTGTATTAGATCAATGGCAAAACAGGAATCGATTTGTCCCTTACAATAATCTAGCTAAGGTTTCCAGAACAGCAACTGAAAAATTAATATTTGTTGATTTATATTCTGAGCTTCCTGATCCAGCTGAAATACATTCTACTTCTTCCATAGGAACAACATCACCAACAACTGTGTCCACCACCACTTCCACAACAGGTAAGGAATATTCCTCAAGTAAATATCAACTAATTTAAGATAATGATTTGATATGTCTCCAACAGCTAACCCCTAGTTTACGATCTTCTTTCATACCATTTGCTCTCTGTATACAGATTTCAGTCTCTCCGATTATAGCTCAAAATTACCAGACCAAGATATTGTGAAAACTGAAAAACCATTGAATAAATATGAAGTATATTCGTTGCTATTATTCTCTATCTTAGATACTGGCAGCAGCAACACTGAAAGTTTGCCTAACATACTCTACAATAATATTCTTTTCTTTCATTAGAAACAACAGGAACAACGACAACAGGGTCCACAGTTAGTACCACATCAGGTTAGTAATATAACATTTCTCATCACCAAACTTTACGTTCACCTTCTGCATCTCATTGCTAGATTCTATGAGGTTGAATTGCACATAAAATGTGGAAGAAACAGTTCTATATCCTCTCAATAAAAATTACAAACTCTCAGTGTGCAAATATCAAAATGGTAAATAAATTGATCAGGTGCCCTCTGGAAAAGACTGCACTCTCTACTTTGAAAGCAGCATTGTGCATGGCACAATTGATTGGACACAAAAGTGAAATTTCACTGAGAATGACTTTGCGATAAAATATCTTCTCCCTCCAACTAACATGCTGTGGACATTAACCAACACCAAGATTTCTGAATTTATCACATTTGCAGGTAACTGCTAAATAACTTATTGTCAAAGACTCGGTACATTCATTCCTCAGCGAACCACAACCAACTTCTCAAATGCAGTCATTAAAGGAAAGTCTTTAACCTTCCCTGACCAAGTTTCGTTTCACAGTTCAGCACATGCCCACATAATAAATATCTCATTGGACATCCACTTAAATATCCTGAATAAATTCCTGCACCCACAGATTACATGCTTGCCAAATACCGCTCACGAGATCTTTGACAAAACAAGAATCGACTGGTCTCTCAATATAACCTGATTGCATGTTCTTCAATAGATCTTCAAATTGTCAAATCAGTCTAAATACTCTTTCTTGACTTAAAACAAAACTGACAACTTGCTCTTGTAACTTAAGATTCCTGCTTGTGTTGAAACACAATTGTATTTCTTCTCCAGGGACAGCACCAACAACAACATCTGGTACAACAGCGTCCACAGCAAGTTCCACCACAGGTAAAGAAAGTCATTTCAGTAAAGAACACAACATTTTTGGACAATGTGTGGATACCTGCACTACATTTTACCTCAGTTCCATTGCTTCATTTTTACCACTGTAGCTCCAAATAAAGGCAAACAATTCTTCCCTCATTTGGCTCTGTATTTTGGACATAAGCCCTCTAAATAATATTGGATACTGACAGTAAATTAATGATCTGTCAATGACTTCGAGACATTCTGCTGCAACAACCAACACTTGTTTGCTGTGATTGAGTATTATATCCTTTTTTCTTATTACTAACACAACCAATCACATCAACAACAGGAACCACAGTCAGTCCCATATCAGGTGAGGAATATCATTCGCAAACCATTCCTTTCTACTTCAGAACTTGTCTGCTGGATATCACAACATTACATTAAATCCACATTTGGGAACAGTAGGTGATAGTGCTTCTGACTACAATTACAACACATTCCTGCCAAAACACTGGAATACCTTATAAATTCAGCAGGGCTTGAGGGATTGCACTGCCCTCAGTATTCTTCAAATAAGCAATGAGCATGACAGTATTTGGTGGACACGAAAATCAAATGATAGGGCCTGTGACGTTTCAGTGCAGTAGTTTCTCGGACTTCAAAACATGCTGTAGAACTTAAATACTTGTGAGATTTCTGAATATAACAACAACGAAGTGCTGGAGCATTCTTTTATCACAAAATGCTCATCCAAACTGACAGACTCAGTTATTGAAAAAGAAAATTTATCCTGCTTTTACCAAATTTCCTTCATACGTTCCTACCGGGCCATGTAATAAATACATATTTCAAATTCAAGGAAAGTTTTCCAAACCTATTCATATACTCATAGATGACATAAATATTGTGTATTAGATCAATGGCAAAACAGGAATCGATTTGTCCCTTACAATAATCTAGCTAAGGTTTCCAGAACAGCAACTGAAAAATTAATATTTGTTGATTTATATTCTGAGCTTCCTGATCCAGCTGAAATACATTCTACTTCTTCCATAGGAACAACATCACCAACAACTGTGTCCACCACCACTTCCACAACAGGTAAGGAATATTCCTCAAGTAAATATCAACTAATTTAAGATAATGATTTGATATGTCTCCAACAGCTAACCCCTAGTTTACGATCTTCTTTCATACCATTTGCTCTCTGTATACAGATTTCAGTCTCTCCGATTATAGCTCAAAATTACCAGACCAAGATATTGTGAAAACTGAAAAACCATTGAATAAATATGAAGTATATTCGTTGCTATTATTCTCTATCTTAGATACTGGCAGCAGCAACACTGAAAGTTTGCCTAACATACTCTACAATAATATTCTTTTCTTTCATTAGAAACAACAGGAACAACGACAACAGGGTCCACAGTTAGTACCACATCAGGTTAGTAATATAACATTTCTCATCACCAAACTTTACGTTCACCTTCTGCATCTCATTGCTAGATTCTATGAGGTTGAATTGCACATAAAATGTGGAAGAAACAGTTCTATATCCTCTCAATAAAAATTACAAACTCTCAGTGTGCAAATATCAAAATGGTAAATAAATTGATCAGGTGCCCTCTGGAAAAGACTGCACTCTCTACTTTGAAAGCAGCATTGTGCATGGCACAATTGATTGGACACAAAAGTGAAATTTCACTGAGAATGACTTTGCGATAAAATATCTTCTCCCTCCAACTAACATGCTGTGGACATTAACCAACACCAAGATTTCTGAATTTATCACATTTGCAGGTAACTGCTAAATAACTTATTGTCAAAGACTCGGTACATTCATTCCTCAGCGAACCACAACCAACTTCTCAAATGCAGTCATTAAAGGAAAGTCTTTAACCTTCCCTGACCAAGTTTCGTTTCACAGTTCAGCACATGCCCACATAATAAATATCTCATTGGACATCCACTTAAATATCCTGAATAAATTCCTGCACCCACAGATTACATGCTTGCCAAATACCGCTCACGAGATCTTTGACAAAACAAGAATCGACTGGTCTCTCAATATAACCTGATTGCATGTTCTTCAATAGATCTTCAAATTGTCAAATCAGTCTAAATACTCTTTCTTGACTTAAAACAAAACTGACAACTTGCTCTTGTAACTTAAGATTCCTGCTTGTGTTGAAACACAATTGTATTTCTTCTCCAGGGACAGCACCAACAACAACATCTGGTACAACAGCGTCCACAGCAAGTTCCACCACAGGTAAAGAAAGTCATTTCAGTAAAGAACACAACATTTTTGGACAATGTGTGGATACCTGCACTACATTTTACCTCAGTTCCATTGCTTCATTTTTACCACTGTAGCTCCAAATAAAGGCAAACAATTCTTCCCTCATTTGGCTCTGTATTTTGGACATAAGCCCTCTAAATAATATTGGATACTGACAGTAAATTAATGATCTGTCAATGACTTCGAGACATTCTGCTGCAACAACCAACACTTGTTTGCTGTGATTGAGTATTATATCCTTTTTTCTTATTACTAACACAACCAATCACATCAACAACAGGAACCACAGTCAGTCCCATATCAGGTGAGGAATATCATTCGCAAACCATTCCTTTCTACTTCAGAACTTGTCTGCTGGATATCACAACATTACATTAAATCCACATTTGGGAACAGTAGGTGATAGTGCTTCTGACTACAATTACAACACATTCCTGCCAAAACACTGGAATACCTTATGAATTCAGCAGGGCTTGAGGGATTGCACTGCCCTCAGTATTCTTCAAATAAGCAATGAGCATGACAGTATTTGGTGGACACGAAAATTAAATGATAGGGCCTGTGACGTTTCAGTGCAGTAGTTTCTCGGACTTCAAAACATGCTGTAGATCTTAAATAACTGTGAGATTTCTGAATATAAAGTCAACGAAGAGCTGGAGCATTCTTTTATCACAAAATGCTCATCCAAACTGGCAGACTCAGTTATTGAAAAAGAAAATTTATCCTGCTTTTACCAAATTGCCTTCATACGTTCCTACCGGGCCATGTAATAAATACATTATTCAAATTCAAGGAAAGTTTTCCAAACCTATTCATATACTCATAGATGACATAAATATTGTGTATTAGATCAATGGCAAAACAGGAATCGATTTGTCCCTTATAATAATCTAGCTAAGGTTTCCAGAACAGCAACTGAAAAATTAATATTTGTTGATTTATATTCTGAGCTTCCTGATCCAGCTGAAATACATTCTACTTCTTCCATAGGAACAACATCACCAACAACTGTGTCCACCACCACTTCCACAACAGGTAAGGAATATTCCTCAAGTAAATATCAACTAACTTAAGATAATGATTTGATATGTCTCCAACAGCTAACCCCTAGTTTACGATCTTCTTTCATACCATTTGCTCTCTGTATACAGATTTCAGTCTCTCCGATTATAGCTCAAAATTACCAGACCAAGATATTGTGAAAACTGAAAAAGCATTGAATAAATATGAAGTATATTCGTTGCTATTATTCTCTATCTTAGATACTGGCAGCAGCAACACTGAAAGTTTGCCTAACATACTCTACAATAATATTCTTTTCTTTCATTAGAAACAACAGGAACAACGACAACAGGGTCCACAGTTAGTACCACATCAGGTTAGTAATATAACATTTCTCATCACCAAACTTTACGTTCACCTTCTGCATCTCATTGCTAGATTCTATGAGGTTGAATTGCACATAAAATGTGGAAGAAACAGTTCTATATCCTCTCAATAAAAATTACAAACTCTCAGTGTGCAAATATCAAAATGGTAAATAAATTGATCAGGTGCCCTCTGGAAAAGACTGCACTCTCTACTTTGAAAGCAGCATTGTGCATGGCACAATTGATTGGACACAAAAGTGAAATTTCACTGAGAATGACTTTGCGATAAAATATCTTCTCCCTCCAACTAACATGCTGTGGACATTAACCAACACCAAGATTTCTGAATTTATCACATTTGCAGGTAACTGCTAAATAACTTATTGTCAAAGACTCGGTACATTCATTCCTCAGCGAACCACAACCAACTTCTCAAATGCAGTCATTAAAGGAAAGTCTTTAACCTTCCCTGACCAAGTTTCGTTTCACAGTTCAGCACATGCCCACATAATAAATATCTCATTGGACATCCACTTAAATATCCTGAATAAATTCCTGCACCCACAGATTACATGCTTGCCAAATACCGCTCACGAGATCTTTGACAAAACAAGAATCGACTGGTCTCTCAATATAACCTGATTGCATGTTCTTCAATAGATCTTCAAATTGTCAAATCAGTCTAAATACTCTTTCTTGACTTAAAACAAAACTGACAACTTGCTCTTGTAACTTAAGATTCCTGCTTGTGTTGAAACACAATTGTATTTCTTCTCCAGGGACAGCACCAACAACAACATCTGGTACAACAGCGTCCACAGCAAGTTCCACCACAGGTAAAGAAAGTCATTTCAGTAAAGAACACAACATTTTTGGACAATGTGTGGATACCTGCACTACATTTTACCTCAGTTCCATTGCTTCATTTTTACCACTGTAGCTCCAAATAAAGGCAAACAATTCTTCCCTCATTTGGCTCTGTATTTTGGACATAAGCCCTCTAAATAATATTGGATACTGACAGTAAATTAATGATCTGTCAATGACTTCGAGACATTCTGCTGCAACAACCAACACTTGTTTGCTGTGATTGAGTATTATATCCTTTTTTCTTATTACTAACACAACCAATCACATCAACAACAGGAACCACAGTCAGTCCCATATCAGGTGAGGAATATCATTCGCAAACCATTCCTTTCTACTTCAGAACTTGTCTGCTGGATATCACAACATTACATTAAATCCACATTTGGGAACAGTAGGTGATAGTGCTTCTGACTACAATTACAACACATTCCTGCCAAAACACTGGAATACCTTATGAATTCAGCAGGGCTTGAGGGATTGCACTGCCCTCAGTATTCTTCAAATAAGCAATGAGCATGACAGTATTTGGTGGACACGAAAATTAAATGATAGGGCCAGTGACGTTTCAGTGCAGTAGTTTCTCGGACATCAAAACATGCTGTAGAACTTAAATACTTGTGAGATTTCTGAATATAACAACAACGAAGTGCTGGAGCATTCTTTTATCACAAAATGCTCATCCAAACTGACAGACTCAGTTATTGAAAAAGAAAATTTATCCTGCTTTTACCAAATTTCCTTCATACGTTCCTACCGGGCCATGTAATAAATACATATTTCAAATTCAAGGAAAGTTTTCCAAACCTATTCATATACTCATAGATGACATAAATATTGTGTATTAGATCAATGGCAAAACAGGAATCGATTTCTCCCTTATAATAATCTAGCTAAGGTTTCCAGAACAGCAACTGAAAAATTAATATTTGTTGATTTATATTCTGAGCTTCCTGATCCAGCTGAAATACATTCTACTTCTTCCATAGGAACAACATCACCAACAACTGTGTCCACCACCACTTCCACAACAGGTAAGGAATATTCCTCAAGTAAATATCAACTAATTTAAGATAATGATTTGATATGTCTCCAACAGCTAACCCCTAGTTTACGATCTTCTTTCATACCATTTGCTCTCTGTATACAGATTTCAGTCTCTCCGATTATAGCTCAAAATTACCAGACCAAGATATTGTGAAAACTGAAAAACCATTGAATAAATATGAAGTATATTCGTTGCTATTATTCTCTATCTTAGATACTGGCAGCAGCAACACTGAAAGTTTGCCTAACATACTCTACAATAATATTCTTTTCTTTCATTAGAAACAACAGGAACAACGACAACAGGGTCCACAGTTAGTACCACATCAGGTTAGTAATATAACATTTCTCATCACCAAACTTTACGTTCACCTTCTGCATCTCATTGCTAGATTCTATGAGGTTGAATTGCACATAAAATGTGGAAGAAACAGTTCTATATCCTCTCAATAAAAATTACAAACTCTCAGTGTGCAAATATCAAAATGGTAAATAAATTGATCAGGTGCCCTCTGGAAAAGACTGCACTCTCTACTTTGAAAGCAGCATTGTGCATGGCACAATTGATTGGACACAAAAGTGAAATTTCACTGAGAATGACTTTGCGATAAAATATCTTCTCCCTCCAACTAACATGCTGTGGACATTAACCAACACCAAGATTTCTGAATTTATCACATTTGCAGGTAACTGCTAAATAACTTATTGTCAAAGACTCGGTACATTCATTCCTCAGCGAACCACAACCAACTTCTCAAATGCAGTCATTAAAGGAAAGTCTTTAACCTTCCCTGACCAAGTTTCGTTTCACAGTTCAGCACATGCCCACATAATAAATATCTCATTGGACATCCACTTAAATATCCTGAATAAATTCCTGCACCCACAGATTACATGCTTGCCAAATACCGCTCACGAGATCTTTGACAAAACAAGAATCGACTGGTCTCTCAATATAACCTGATTGCATGTTCTTCAATAGATCTTCAAATTGTCAAATCAGTCTAAATACTCTTTCTTGACTTAAAACAAAACTGACAACTTGCTCTTGTAACTTAAGATTCCTGCTTGTGTTGAAACACAATTGTATTTCTTCTCCAGGGACAGCACCAACAACAACATCTGGTACAACAGCGTCCACAGCAAGTTCCACCACAGGTAAAGAAAGTCATTTCAGTAAAGAACACAACATTTTTGGACAATGTGTGGATACCTGCACTACATTTTACCTCAGTTCCATTGCTTCATTTTTACCACTGTAGCTCCAAATAAAGGCAAACAATTCTTCCCTCATTTGGCTCTGTATTTTGGACATAAGCCCTCTAAATAATATTGGATACTGACAGTAAATTAATGATCTGTCAATGACTTCGAGACATTCTGCTGCAACAACCAACACTTGTTTGCTGTGATTGAGTATTATATCCTTTTTTCTTATTACTAACACAACCAATCACATCAACAACAGGAACCACAGTCAGTCCCATATCAGGTGAGGAATATCATTCGCAAACCATTCCTTTCTACTTCAGAACTTGTCTGCTGGATATCACAACATTACATTAAATCCACATTTGGGAACAGTAGGTGATAGTGCTTCTGACTACAATTACAACACATTCCTGCCAAAACACTGGAATACCTTATGAATTCAGCAGGGCTTGAGGGATTGCACTGCCCTCAGTATTCTTCAAATAAGCAATGAGCATGACAGTATTTGGTGGACACGAAAATTAAATGATAGGGCCAGTGACGTTTCAGTGCAGTAGTTTCTCGGACTTCAAAACATGCTGTAGAACTTAAATACTTGTGAGATTTCTGAATATAACAACAACGAAGTGCTGGAGCATTCTTTTATCACAAAATGCTCATCCAAACTGACAGACTCAGTTATTGAAAAAGAAAATTTATCCTGCTTTTACCAAATTTCCTTCATACGTTCCTACCGGGCCATGTAATAAATACATATTTCAAATTCAAGGAAAGTTTTCCAAACCTATTCATATACTCATAGATGACATAAATATTGTGTATTAGATCAATGGCAAAACAGGAATCGATTTCTCCCTTATAATAATCTAGCTAAGGTTTCCAGAACAGCAACTGAAAAATTAATATTTGTTGATTTATATTCTGAGCTTCCTGATCCAGCTGAAATACATTCTACTTCTTCCATAGGAACAACATCACCAACAACTGTGTCCACCACCACTTCCACAACAGGTAAGGAATATTCCTCAAGTAAATATCAACTAATTTAAGATAATGATTTGATATGTCTCCAACAGCTAACCCCTAGTTTACGATCTTCTTTCATACCATTTGCTCTCTGTATACAGATTTCAGTCTCTCCGATTATAGCTCAAAATTACCAGACCAAGATATTGTGAAAACTGAAAAACCATTGAATAAATATGAAGTATATTCGTTGCTATTATTCTCTATCTTAGATACTGGCAGCAGCAACACTGAAAGTTTGCCTAACATACTCTACAATAATATTCTTTTCTTTCATTAGAAACAACAGGAACAACGACAACAGGGTCCACAGTTAGTACCACATCAGGTTAGTAATATAACATTTCTCATCACCAAACTTTACGTTCACCTTCTGCAAATCATTGCTAGATTCTATGAGGTTGAATTGCACATAAAATGTGGAAGAAACAGTTCTATATCCTCTCAATAAAAATTACAAACTCTCAGTGTGCAAATATCAAAATGGTAAATAAATTGATCAGGTGCCCTCTGGAAAAGACTGCACTCTCTACTTTGAAAGCAGCATTGTGCATGGCACAATTGATTGGACACAAAAGTGAAATTTCACTGAGAATGACTTTGCGATAAAATATCTTCTCCCTCCAACTAACATGCTGTGGACATTAACCAACACCAAGATTTCTGAATTTATCACATTTGCAGGTAACTGCTAAATAACTTATTGTCAAAGACTCGGTACATTCATTCCTCAGCGAACCACAACCAACTTCTCAAATGCAGTCATTAAAGGAAAGTCTTTAACCTTCCCTGACCAAGTTTCGTTTCACAGTTCAGCACATGCCCACATAATAAATATCTCATTGGACATCCACTTAAATATCCTGAATAAATTCCTGCACCCACAGATTACATGCTTGCCAAATACCGCTCACGAGATCTTTGACAAAACAAGAATCGACTGGTCTCTCAATATAACCTGATTGCATGTTCTTCAATAGATCTTCAAATTGTCAAATCAGTCTAAATACTCTTTCTTGACTTAAAACAAAACTGACAACTTGCTCTTGTAACTTAAGATTCCTGCTTGTGTTGAAACACAATTGTATTTCTTCTCCAGGGACAGCACCAACAACAACATCTGGTACAACAGCGTCCACAGCAAGTTCCACCACAGGTAAAGAAAGTCATTTCAGTAAAGAACACAACATTTTTGGACAATGTGTGGATACCTGCACTACATTTTACCTCAGTTCCATTGCTTCATTTTTACCACTGTAGCTCCAAATAAAGGCAAACAATTCTTCCCTCATTTGGCTCTGTATTTTGGACATAAGCCCTCTAAATAATATTGGATACTGACAGTAAATTAATGATCTGTCAATGACTTCGAGACATTCTGCTGCAACAACCAACACTTGTTTGCTGTGATTGAGTATTATATCCTTTTTTCTTATTACTAACACAACCAATCACATCAACAACAGGAACCACAGTCAGTCCCATATCAGGTGAGGAATATCATTCGCAAACCATTCCTTTCTACTTCAGAACTTGTCTGCTGGATATCACAACATTACATTAAATCCACATTTGGGAACAGTAGGTGATAGTGCTTCTGACTACAATTACAACACATTCCTGCCAAAACACTGGAATACCTTATAAATTCAGCAGGGCTTGAGGGATTGCACTGCCCTCAGTATTCTTCAAATAAGCAATGAGCATGACAGTATTTGGTGGACACGAAAATCAAATGATAGGGCCTGTGACGTTTCAGTGCAGTAGTTTCTCGGACTTCAAAACATGCTGTAGAACTTAAATACTTGTGAGATTTCTGAATATAACAACAACGAAGTGCTGGAGCATTCTTTTATCACAAAATGCTCATCCAGACTGACAGACTCAGTTATTGAAAAAGAAAATTTATCCTGCTTTTACCAAATTTCCTTCATACGTTCCTACCGGGCCATGTAATAAATACATATTTCAAATTCAAGGAAAGTTTTCCAAACCTATTCATATACTCATAGATGACATAAATATTGTGTATTAGATCAATGGCAAAACAGGAATCGATTTCTCCCTTACAATAATCTAGCTAAGGTTTCCAGAACAGCAACTGAAAAATTAATATTTGTTGATTTATATTCTGAGCTTCCTGATCCAGCTGAAATACATTCTACTTCTTCCATAGGAACAACATCACCAACAACTGTGTCCACCACCACTTCCACAACAGGTAAGGAATATTCCTCAAGTAAATATCAACTAATTTAAGATAATGATTTGATATGTCTCCAACAGCTAACCCCTAGTTTACGATCTTCTTTCATACCATTTGCTCTCTGTATACAGATTTCAGTCTCTCCGATTATAGCTCAAAATTACCAGACCAAGATATTGTGAAAACTGAAAAACCATTGAATAAATATGAAGTATATTCGTTGCTATTATTCTCTATCTTAGATACTGGCAGCAGCAACACTGAAAGTTTGCCTAACATACTCTACAATAATATTCTTTTCTTTCATTAGAAACAACAGGAACAACGACAACAGGGTCCACAGTTAGTACCACATCAGGTTAGTAATATAACATTTCTCATCACCAAACTTTACGTTCACCTTCTGCATCTCATTGCTAGATTCTATGAGGTTGAATTGCACATAAAATGTGGAAGAAACAGTTCTATATCCTCTCAATAAAAATTACAAACTCTCAGTGTGCAAATATCAAAATGGTAAATAAATTGATCAGGTGCCCTCTGGAAAAGACTGCACTCTCTACTTTGAAAGCAGCATTGTGCATGGCACAATTGATTGGACACAAAAGTGAAATTTCACTGAGAATGACTTTGCGATAAAATATCTTCTCCCTCCAACTAACATGCTGTGGACATTAACCAACACCAAGATTTCTGAATTTATCACATTTGCAGGTAACTGCTAAATAACTTATTGTCAAAGACTCGGTACATTCATTCCTCAGCGAACCACAACCAACTTCTCAAATGCAGTCATTAAAGGAAAGTCTTTAACCTTCCCTGACCAAGTTTCGTTTCACAGTTCAGCACATGCCCACATAATAAATATCTCATTGGACATCCACTTAAATATCCTGAATAAATTCCTGCACCCACAGATTACATGCTTGCCAAATACCGCTCACGAGATCTTTGACAAAACAAGAATCGACTGGTCTCTCAATATAACCTGATTGCATGTTCTTCAATAGATCTTCAAATTGTCAAATCAGTCTAAATACTCTTTCTTGACTTAAAACAAAACTGACAACTTGCTCTTGTAACTTAAGATTCCTGCTTGTGTTGAAACACAATTGTATTTCTTCTCCAGGGACAGCACCAACAACAACATCTGGTACAACAGCGTCCACAGCAAGTTCCACCACAGGTAAAGAAAGTCATTTCAGTAAAGAACACAACATTTTTGGACAATGTGTGGATACCTGCACTACATTTTACCTCAGTTCCATTGCTTCATTTTTACCACTGTAGCTCCAAATAAAGGCAAACAATTCTTCCCTCATTTGGCTCTGTATTTTGGACATAAGCCCTCTAAATAATATTGGATACTGACAGTAAATTAATGATCTGTCAATGACTTCGAGACATTCTGCTGCAACAACCAACACTTGTTTGCTGTGATTGAGTATTATATCCTTTTTTCTTATTACTAACACAACCAATCACATCAACAACAGGAACCACAGTCAGTCCCATATCAGGTGAGGAATATCATTCGCAAACCATTCCTTTCTACTTCAGAACTTGTCTGCTGGATATCACAACATTACATTAAATCCACATTTGGGAACAGTAGGTGATAGTGCTTCTGACTACAATTACAACACATTCCTGCCAAAACACTGGAATACCTTATAAATTCAGCAGGGCTTGAGGGATTGCACTGCCCTCAGTATTCTTCAAATAAGCAATGAGCATGACAGTATTTGGTGGACACGAAAATCAAATGATAGGGCCTGTGACGTTTCAGTGCAGTAGTTTCTCGGACTTCAAAACATGCTGTAGAACTTAAATACTTGTGAGATTTCTGAATATAACAACAACGAAGTGCTGGAGCATTCTTTTATCACAAAATGCTCATCCAGACTGACAGACTCAGTTATTGAAAAAGAAAATTTATCCTGCTTTTACCAAATTTCCTTCATACGTTCCTACCGGGCCATGTAATAAATACATATTTCAAATTCAAGGAAAGTTTTCCAAACCTATTCATATACTCATAGATGACATAAATATTGTGTATTAGATCAATGGCAAAACAGGAATCGATTTGTCCCTTACAATAATCTAGCTAAGGTTTCCAGAACAGCAACTGAAAAATTAATATTTGTTGATTTATATTCTGAGCTTCCTGATCCAGCTGAAATACATTCTACTTCTTCCATAGGAACAACATCACCAACAACTGTGTCCACCACCACTTCCACAACAGGTAAGGAATATTCCTCAAGTAAATATCAACTAATTTAAGATAATGATTTGATATGTCTCCAACAGCTAACCCCTAGTTTACGATCTTCTTTCATACCATTTGCTCTCTGTATACAGATTTCAGTCTCTCCGATTATAGCTCAAAATTACCAGACCAAGATATTGTGAAAACTGAAAAACCATTGAATAAATATGAAGTATATTCGTTGCTATTATTCTCTATCTTAGATACTGGCAGCAGCAACACTGAAAGTTTGCCTAACATACTCTACAATAATATTCTTTTCTTTCATTAGAAACAACAGGAACAACGACAACAGGGTCCACAGTTAGTACCACATCAGGTTAGTAATATAACATTTCTCATCACCAAACTTTACGTTCACCTTCTGCATCTCATTGCTAGATTCTATGAGGTTGAATTGCACATAAAATGTGGAAGAAACAGTTCTATATCCTCTCAATAAAAATTACAAACTCTCAGTGTGCAAATATCAAAATGGTAAATAAATTGATCAGGTGCCCTCTGGAAAAGACTGCACTCTCTACTTTGAAAGCAGCATTGTGCATGGCACAATTGATTGGACACAAAAGTGAAATTTCACTGAGAATGACTTTGCGATAAAATATCTTCTCCCTCCAACTAACATGCTGTGGACATTAACCAACACCAAGATTTCTGAATTTATCACATTTGCAGGTAACTGCTAAATAACTTATTGTCAAAGACTCGGTACATTCATTCCTCAGCGAACCACAACCAACTTCTCAAATGCAGTCATTAAAGGAAAGTCTTTAACCTTCCCTGACCAAGTTTCGTTTCACAGTTCAGCACATGCCCACATAATAAATATCTCATTGGACATCCACTTAAATATCCTGAATAAATTCCTGCACCCACAGATTACATGCTTGCCAAATACCGCTCACGAGATCTTTGACAAAACAAGAATCGACTGGTCTCTCAATATAACCTGATTGCATGTTCTTCAATAGATCTTCAAATTGTCAAATCAGTCTAAATACTCTTTCTTGACTTAAAACAAAACTGACAACTTGCTCTTGTAACTTAAGATTCCTGCTTGTGTTGAAACACAATTGTATTTCTTCTCCAGGGACAGCACCAACAACAACATCTGGTACAACAGCGTCCACAGCAAGTTCCACCACAGGTAAAGAAAGTCATTTCAGTAAAGAACACAACATTTTTGGACAATGTGTGGATACCTGCACTACATTTTACCTCAGTTCCATTGCTTCATTTTTACCACTGTAGCTCCAAATAAAGGCAAACAATTCTTCCCTCATTTGGCTCTGTATTTTGGACATAAGCCCTCTAAATAATATTGGATACTGACAGTAAATTAATGATCTGTCAATGACTTCGAGACATTCTGCTGCAACAACCAACACTTGTTTGCTGTGATTGAGTATTATATCCTTTTTTCTTATTACTAACACAACCAATCACATCAACAACAGGAACCACAGTCAGTCCCATATCAGGTGAGGAATATCATTCGCAAACCATTCCTTTCTACTTCAGAACTTGTCTGCTGGATATCACAACATTACATTAAATCCACATTTGGGAACAGTAGGTGATAGTGCTTCTGACTACAATTACAACACATTCCTGCCAAAACACTGGAATACCTTATGAATTCAGCAGGGCTTGAGGGATTGCACTGCCCTCAGTATTCTTCAAATAAGCAATGAGCATGACAGTATTTGGTGGACACGAAAATTAAATGATAGGGCCTATGACGTTTCAGTGCAGTAGTTTCTCGGACTTCAAAACATGCTGTAGATCTTAAATAACTGTGAGATTTCTGAATATAAAGTCAACGAAGAGCTGGAGCATTCTTTTATCACAAAATGCTCATCCAAACTGGCAGACTCAGTTATTGAAAAAGAAAATTTATCCTGCTTTTACCAAATTGCCTTCATACGTTCCTACCGGGCCATGTAATAAATACATTATTCAAATTCAAGGAAAGTTTTCCAAACCTATTCATATACTCATAGATGACATAAATATTGTGTATTAGATCAATGGCAAAACAGGAATCGATTTCTCCCTTACAATAATCTAGCTAAGGTTTCCAGAACAGCAACTGAAAAATTAATATTTGTTGATTTATATTCTGAGCTTCCTGATCCAGCTGAAATACATTCTACTTCTTCCATAGGAACAACATCACCAACAACTGTGTCCACCACCACTTCCACAACAGGTAAGGAATATTCCTCAAGTAAATATCAACTAATTTAAGATAATGATTTGATATGTCTCCAACAGCTAACCCCTAGTTTACGATCTTCTTTCATACCATTTGCTCTCTGTATACAGATTTCAGTCTCTCCGATTATAGCTCAAAATTACCAGACCAAGATATTGTGAAAACTGAAAAACCATTGAATAAATATGAAGTATATTCGTTGCTATTATTCTCTATCTTAGATACTGGCAGCAGCAACACTGAAAGTTTGCCTAACATACTCTACAATAATATTCTTTTCTTTCATTAGAAACAACAGGAACAACGACAACAGGGTCCACAGTTAGTACCACATCAGGTTAGTAATATAACATTTCTCATCACCAAACTTTACGTTCACCTTCTGCATCTCATTGCTAGATTCTATGAGGTTGAATTGCACATAAAATGTGGAAGAAACAGTTCTATATCCTCTCAATAAAAATTACAAACTCTCAGTGTGCAAATATCAAAATGGTAAATAAATTGATCAGGTGCCCTCTGGAAAAGACTGCACTCTCTACTTTGAAAGCAGCATTGTGCATGGCACAATTGATTGGACACAAAAGTGAAATTTCACTGAGAATGACTTTGCGATAAAATATCTTCTCCCTCCAACTAACATGCTGTGGACATTAACCAACACCAAGATTTCTGAATTTATCACATTTGCAGGTAACTGCTAAATAACTTATTGTCAAAGACTCGGTACATTCATTCCTCAGCGAACCACAACCAACTTCTCAAATGCAGTCATTAAAGGAAAGTCTTTAACCTTCCCTGACCAAGTTTCGTTTCACAGTTCAGCACATGCCCACATAATAAATATCTCATTGGACATCCACTTAAATATCCTGAATAAATTCCTGCACCCACAGATTACATGCTTGCCAAATACCGCTCACGAGATCTTTGACAAAACAAGAATCGACTGGTCTCTCAATATAACCTGATTGCATGTTCTTCAATAGATCTTCAAATTGTCAAATCAGTCTAAATTCTCTTTCTTGACTTAAAACAAAACTGACAACTTGCTCTTGTAACTTAAGATTCCTGCTTGAGTTGAAACACAATTGAATTTCTTCTCCAGGAACAGCACCAACAACAACATCTGGTACAACAGCGTCCACAGCAAGTTCCACCACAGGTAAAGAAAGTCATTTCAGTAAAGAACACAACATTTTTGGACAATGTGTGGATACCTGCACTACATTTTACCTCAGTTCCATTGCTTCATTTTTACCACTGTAGCTCCAAATAAAGGCAAACAATTCTTCCCTCATTTGGCTCTGTATTTTGGACATAAGCCCTCTAAATAATATTGGATACTGACAGTAAATTAATGATCTGTCAATGACTTCGAGACATTCTGCTGCAACAACCAACACTTGTTTGCTGTGATTGAGTATTATATCCTTTTTTCTTATTACTAACACAACCAATCACATCAACAACAGGAACCACAGTCAGTCCCATATCAGGTGAGGAATATCATTCGCAAACCATTCCTTTCTACTTCAGAACTTGTCTGCTGGATATCACAACATTACATTAAATCCACATTTGGGAACAGTAGGTGATAGTGCTTCTGACTACAATTTCAACACATTACTGCCAAAACACTGGAATACCTTATGAATTCAGCAGGGCTTGAGGGATTGCACTGCCCTCAGTATTCTTCAAATAAGCAATGAGCATGACAGTATTTGGTGGACACGAAAATTAAATGATAGGGCCAGTGACGTTTCAGTGCAGTAGTTTCTCGGACTTCAAAACATGCTGTAGATCTTAAATAACTGTGAGATTTCTGAATATAAAGTCAACGAAGAGCTGGAGCATTCTTTTATCACAAAATGCTCATCCAAACTGGCAGACTCAGTTATTGAAAAAGAAAATTTATCCTGCTTTTACCAAATTGCCTTCATACGTTCCTACCGGGCCATGTAATAAATACATTACTCAAATTCAAGGAAAGTTTTCCAAACCTATTCATATACTCATAGATGACATAAATATTGTGTATTAGATCAATGGCAAAACAGGAATCGATTTGTCCCTTACAATAATCTAGCTAAGGTTTCCAGAACAGCAACTGAAAAATTAATATTTGTTGATTTATATTCTGAGCTTCCTGATCCAGCTGAAATACATTCTACTTCTTCCATAGGAACAACATCACCAACAACTGTGTCCACCACCACTTCCACAACAGGTAAGGAATATTCCTCAAGTAAATATCAACTAATTTAAGATAATGATTTGATATGTCTCCAACAGCTAACCCCTAGTTTACGATCTTCTTTCATACCATTTGCTCTCTGTATACAGATTTCAGTCTCTCCGATTATAGCTCAAAATTACCAGACCAAGATATTGTGAAAACTGAAAAAACATTGAATAAATATGAAGTATATTCGTTGCTATTATTCTCTATCTTAGATACTGGCAGCAGCAACACTGAAAGTTTGCCTAACATACTCTACAATAATATTCTTTTCTTTCATTAGAAACAACAGGAACAACGACAACAGGGTCCACAGTTAGTACCACATCAGGTTAGTAATATAACATCTCTCATCACCAAACTTTACGTTCACCTTCTGCATCTCATTGCTAGATTCTATGAGGTTGAATTGCACATAAAATGTGGAAGAAACAGTTCTATATCCTCTCAATAAAAATTACAAACTCTCAGTGTGCAAATATCAAAATGGTAAATAAATTGATCAGGTGCCTTCTGGAAAAGACTGCACTCTCTACTTTGAAAGCAGCATTGTGCATGGCACAATTGATTGGACACAAAAGTGAAATTTCACTGAGAATGACTTTGCGATAAAATATCTTCTCCCTCCAACTAACATGCTGTGGACATTAACCAACACCAAGATTTCTGAATTTATCACATTTGCAGGTAACTGCTAAATAACTTATTGTCAAAGACTCGGTACATTCATTCCTCAGCGAACCACAACCAACTTCTCAAATGCAGTCATTAAAGGAAAGTCTTTAACCTTCCCTGACCAAGTTTCGTTTCACAGTTCAGCACATGCCCACATAATAAATATCTCATTGGACATCCACTTAAATATCCTGAATAAATTCCTGCACCCACAGATTACATGCTTGCCAAATACCGCTCACGAGATCTTTGACAAAACAAGAATCGACTGGTCTCTCAATATAACCTGATTGCATGTTCTTCAATAGATCTTCAAATTGTCAAATCAGTCTAAATTCTCTTTCTTGACTTAAAACAAAACTGACAACTTGCTCTTGTAACTTAAGATTCCTGCTTGAGTTGAAACACAATTGAATTTCTTCTCCAGGAACAGCACCAACAACAACATCTGGTACAACAGCGTCCACAGCAAGTTCCACCACAGGTAAAGAAAGTCATTTCAGTAAAGAACACAACATTTTTGGACAATGTGTGGATACCTGCACTACATTTTACCTCAGTTCCATTGCTTCATTTTTACCACTGTAGCTCCAAATAAAGGCAAACAATTCTTCCCTCATTTGGCTCTGTATTTTGGACATAAGCCCTCTAAATAATATTGGATACTGACAGTAAATTAATGATCTGTCAATGACTTCGAGACATTCTGCTGCAACAACCAACACTTGTTTGCTGTGATTGAGTATTATATCCTTTTTTCTTATTACTAACACAACCAATCACATCAACAACAGGAACCACAGTCAGTCCCATATCAGGTGAGGAATATCATTCGCAAACCATTCCTTTCTACTTCAGAACTTGTCTGCTGGATATCACAACATTACATTAAATCCACATTTGGGAACAGTAGGTGATAGTGCTTCTGACTACAATTTCAACACATTACTGCCAAAACACTGGAATACCTTATGAATTCAGCAGGGCTTGAGGGATTGCACTGCCCTCAGTATTCTTCAAATAAGCAATGAGCATGACAGTATTTGGTGGACACGAAAATTAAATGATAGGGCCAGTGACGTTTCAGTGCAGTAGTTTCTCGGACTTCAAAACATGCTGTAGATCTTAAATAACTGTGAGATTTCTGAATATAAAGTCAACGAAGAGCTGGAGCATTCTTTTATCACAAAATGCTCATCCAAACTGGCAGACTCAGTTATTGAAAAAGAAAATTTATCCTGCTTTTACCAAATTGCCTTCATACGTTCCTACCGGGCCATGTAATAAATACATTACTCAAATTCAAGGAAAGTTTTCCAAACCTATTCATATACTCATAGATGACATAAATATTGTGTATTAGATCAATGGCAAAACAGGAATCGATTTGTCCCTTACAATAATCTAGCTAAGGTTTCCAGAACAGCAACTGAAAAATTAATATTTGTTGATTTATATTCTGAGCTTCCTGATCCAGCTGAAATACATTCTACTTCTTCCATAGGAACAACATCACCAACAACTGTGTCCACCACCACTTCCACAACAGGTAAGGAATATTCCTCAAGTAAATATCAACTAATTTAAGATAATGATTTGATATGTCTCCAACAGCTAACCCCTAGTTTACGATCTTCTTTCATACCATTTGCTCTCTGTATACAGATTTCAGTCTCTCCGATTATAGCTCAAAATTACCAGACCAAGATATTGTGAAAACTGAAAAAACATTGAATAAATATGAAGTATATTCGTTGCTATTATTCTCTATCTTAGATACTGGCAGCAGCAACACTGAAAGTTTGCCTAACATACTCTACAATAATATTCTTTTCTTTCATTAGAAACAACAGGAACAACGACAACAGGGTCCACAGTTAGTACCACATCAGGTTAGTAATATAACATCTCTCATCACCAAACTTTACGTTCACCTTCTGCATCTCATTGCTAGATTCTATGAGGTTGAATTGCACATAAAATGTGGAAGAAACAGTTCTATATCCTCTCAATAAAAATTACAAACTCTCAGTGTGCAAATATCAAAATGGTAAATAAATTGATCAGGTGCCTTCTGGAAAAGACTGCACTCTCTACTTTGAAAGCAGCATTGTGCATGGCACAATTGATTGGACACAAAAGTGAAATTTCACTGAGAATGACTTTGCGATAAAATATCTTCTCCCTCCAACTAACATGCTGTGGACATTAACCAACACCAAGATTTCTGAATTTATCACATTTGCAGGTAACTGCTAAATAACTTATTGTCAAAGACTCGGTACATTCATTCCTCAGCGAACCACAACCAACTTCTCAAATGCAGTCATTAAAGGAAAGTCTTTAACCTTCCCTGACCAAGTTTCGTTTCACAGTTCAGCACATGCCCACATAATAAATATCTCATTGGACATCCACTTAAATATCCTGAATAAATTCCTGCACCCACAGATTACATGCTTGCCAAATACCGCTCACGAGATCTTTGACAAAACAAGAATCGACTGGTCTCTCAATATAACCTGATTGCATGTTCTTCAATAGATCTTCAAATTGTCAAATCAGTCTAAATACTCTTTCTTGACTTAAAACAAAACTGACAACTTGCTCTTGTAACTTAAGATTCCTGCTTGTGTTGAAACACAATTGTATTTCTTCTCCAGGGACAGCACCAACAACAACATCTAGTACAACAGCGTCCACAGCAAGTTCCACCACAGGTAAAGAAAGTCATTTCAGTAAAGAACACAACATTTTTGGACAATGTGTGGATACCTGCACTACATTTTACCTCAGTTCCATTGCTTCATTTTTACCACTGTAGCTCCAAATAAAGGCAAACAATTCTTCCCTCATTTGGCTCTGTATTTTGGACATAAGCCCTCTAAATAATATTGGGTACTGACAGTAAATTAATGATCTGTCAATGACTTCGAGACATTCTGCTGCAACAACCAACACTTGTTTGCTGTGATTGAGTATTATATCCTTTTTTCTTATTACTAACACAACCAATCACATCAACAACAGGAACCACAGTCAGTCCCATATCAGGTGAGGAATATCATTCGCAAACCATTCCTTTCTACTTCAGAACTTGTCTGCTGGATATCACAACATTACATTAAATCCACATTTGGGAACAGTAGGTGATAGTGCTTCTGACTACAATTACAACACATTCCTGCCAAAACACTGGAATACCTTATGAATTCAGCAGGGCTTGAGGGATTGCACTGCCCTCAGTATTCTTCAAATAAGCAATGAGCATGACAGTATTTGGTGGACACGAAAATTAAATGATAGGGCCAGTGACGTTTCAGTGCAGTAGTTTCTCGGACTTCAAAACATGCTGTAGATCTTAAATAACTGTGAGATATCTGAATATAAAGTCAAGGAAGAGCTGGAGCATTCTTTTATCACAAAATGCTCATCCAAACTGGCAGACTCAGTTATTGAAACAGAAAATTTATCCTGCTTTTACCAAATTGCCTTCATACGTTCCTACCGGGCCATGTAATAAATACATTATTCAAATTCAAGGAAAGTTTTCCAAACCTATTCATATACTCATAGATGACATAAATAGTGTGTATTAGATCAATGGCAAAACAGGAATCGATTTGTCCCTTACAATAATCTAGCTAAGGTTTCCAGAACAGCAACTGAAAAATTAATATTTGTTGATTTATATTCTGAGCTTCCTGATCCAGCTGAAATACATTCTACTTCTTCCATAGGAACAACATCACCAACAACTGTGTCCACCACCACTTCCACAACAGGTAAGGAATATTCCTCAAGTAAATATCAACTAATTTAAGATAATGATTTGATATGTCTCCAACAGCTAACCACTAGTTTACGATCTTCTTTCATACCATTTGCTCTCTGTATACAGATTTCAGTCTCTCCGATTATAGCTCAAAATTACCAGACCAAGATATTGTGAAAACTGAAAAACCATTGAATAAATATGAAGTATATTCGTTGCTATTATTCTCTATCTTAGATACTGGCAGCAGCAACACTGTAAGTTTGCCTAACATACTCTACAATAATATTCTTTTCTTTCATTAGAAACAACAGGAACAACGACAACAGGGTCCACAGTTAGTACCACATCAGGTTAGTAATATAACATTTCTCATCACCAAACTTTACGTTCACCTTCTGCATCTCATTGCTAGATTCTATGAGGTTGAATTGCACATAAAATGTGGAAGAAACAGTTCTATATCCTCTCACTAAAAATTACAAACTCTCAGTGTGCAAATATCAAAATGGTAAATAAATTGATCAGGTGCCCTCTGGAAAAGACTGCACTCTCTACTTTGAAAGCAGCATTGTGCATGGCACAATTGATTGGACACAAAAGTGAAATTTCACTGAGAATGACTTTGCGATAAAATATCTTCTCCCTCCAACTAACATGCTGTGGACATTAACCAACACCAAGATTTCTGAATTTATCACATTTGCAGGTAACTGCTAAATAACTTATTGTCAAAGACTCGGTACATTCATTCCTCAGCGAACCACAACCAACTTCTCAAATGCAGTCATTAAAGGAAAGTCTTTAACCTTCCCTGACCAAGTTTTGTTTCACAGTTCAGCACATGCCCACATAATAAATATCTCATTGGACATCCACTTAAATATCCTGAATAAATTCCTGCACCCACAGATTACATGCTTGCCAAATACCGCTCACGAGATCTTTGACAAAACAAGAATCGACTGGTCTCTCAATATAACCTGATTGCATGTTCTTCAATAGATCTTCAAATTGTCAAATCAGTCTAAATACTCTTTCTTGACTTAAAACAAAACTGACAACTTGCTCTTGTAACTTAAGATTCCTGCTTGTGTTGAAACACAATTGTATTTCTTCTCCAGGGACAGCACCAACAACAACATCTGGTACAACAGCGTCCACAGCAAGTTCCACCACAGGTAAAGAAAGTCATTTCAGTAAAGAACACAACATTTTTGGACAATGTGTGGATACCTGCACTACATTTTACCTCAGTTCCATTGCTTCATTTTTACCACTGTAGCTCCAAATAAAGGCAAACAATTCTTCCCTCATTTGGCTCTGTATTTTGGACATAAGCCCTCTAAATAATATTGGATACTGACAGTAAATTAATGATCTGTCAATGACTTCAAGACATTCTGCTGCAACAACCAACACTTGTTTGCTGTGATTGAGTATTATATCCTTTTTTCTTATTACTAACACAACCAATCACATCAACAACAGGAACCACAGTCAGTCCCATATCAGGTGAGGAATATCATTCGCAAACCATTCCTTTCTACTTCAGAACTTGTCTGCTGGATATCACAACGTTACATTAAATCCACATTTGGGAACAGTAGGTGATAGTGCTTCTGACTACAATTACAACACATTCCTGCCAAAACACTGGAATACCTTATGAATTCAGCAGGGCTTGAGGGATTGCACTGCCCTCAGTATTCTTCAAATAAGCAATGAGCATGACAGTATTTGGTGGACACGAAAATTATATGATAGGGCCAGTGACGTTTCAGTGCAGTAGTTTCTCGGACTTCAAAACATGCTGTAGAACTTAAATACTTGTGAGATTTCTGAATATAACAACAACGAAGTGCTGGAGCATTCTTTTATCACAAAATGCTCATCCAAACTGACAGACTCAGTTATTGAAAAAGAAAATTTATCCTGCTTTTACCAAATTTCCTTCATACGTTCCTACCGGGCCATGTAATAAATATATATTTCAAATTCAAGGAAAGTTTTCCAAACCTATTCATATACTCATAGATGACATAAATATTGTGTATTAGATCAATGGCAAAACAGGAATCGATTTGTCCCTTACAATAATCTAGCTAAGGTTTCCAGAACAGCAAATGAAAAATTAATATTTGTTGATTTATATTCTGAGCTTCCTGATCCAGCTGAAATACATTCTACTTCTTCCATAGGAACAACATCACCAACAACTGTGTCCACCACCACTTCCACAACAGGTAAGGAATATTCCTCAAGTAAATATCAACTAATTTAAGATAATGATTTGATATGTCTCCAACAGCTAACCCCTAGTTTACGATCTTCTTTCATACCATTTGCTCTCTGTATACAGATTTCAGTCTCTCCGATTATAGCTCAAAATTACCAGACCAAGATATTGTGAAAACTGAAAAACCATTGAATAAATATGAAGTATATTCGTTGCTATTATTCTCTATCTTAGATACTGGCAGCAGCAACACTGTAAGTTTGCCTAACATACTCTACAATAATATTCTTTTCTTTCATTAGAAACAACAGGAACAACGACAACAGGGTCCACAGTTAGTACCACATCAGGTTAGTAATATAACATTTCTCATCACCAAACTTTACGTTCACCTTCTGCATCTCATTGCTAGATTCTATGAGGTTGAATTGCACATAAAATGTGGAAGAAACAGTTCTATATCCTCTCAATAAAAATTACAAACTCTCAGTGTGCAAATATCAAAATGGTAAATAAATTGATCAGGTGCCCTCTGGAAAAGACTGCACTCTCTACTTTGAAAGCAGCATTGTGCATGGCACAATTGATTGGACACAAAAGTGAAATTTCACTGAGAATGACATTGCGATAAAATATCTTCTCCCTCCAACTAACATGCTGTGGACATTAACCAACACCAAGATTTCTGAATTTATCACATTTGCAGGTAACTGCTAAATAACTTATTGTCAAAGACTCGGTACATTCATTCCTCAGCGAACCACAACCAACTTCTCAAATGCAGTCATTAAAGGAAAGTCTTTAACCTTCCCTGACCAAGTTTCGTTTCACAGTTCAGCACATGCCCACATAATAAATATCTCATTGGACATCCACTTAAATATCCTGAATAAATTCCTGCACCCACAGATTACATGCTTGCCAAATACCGCTCACGAGATCTTTGACAAAACAAGAATCGACTGGTCTCTCAATATAACCTGATTGCATGTTCTTCAATAGATCTTCAAATTGTCAAATCAGTCTAAATACTCTTTCTTGACTTAAAACAAAACTGACAACTTGCTCTTGTAACTTAAGATTCCTGCTTGTGTTGAAACACAATTGTATTTCTTCTCCAGGGACAGCACCAACAACAACATCTGGTACAACAGCGTCCACAGCAAGTTCCACCACAGGTAAAGAAAGTCATTTCAGTAAAGAACACAACATTTTTGGACAATGTGTGGATACCTGCACTACATTTTACCTCAGTTCCATTGCTTCATTTTTACCACTGTAGCTCCAAATAAAGGCAAACAATTCTTCCCTCATTTGGCTCTGTATTTTGGACATAAGCCCTCTAAATAATATTGGATACTGACAGTAAGTTAATGATCTGTCAATGACTTCGAGACATTCTGCTGCAACAACCAACACTTGTTTGCTGTGATTGAGTATTATATCCTTTTTTCTTATTACTAACACAACCAATCACATCAACAACAGGAACCACAGTCAGTCCCATATCAGGTGAGGAATATCATTCGCAAACCATTCCTTTCTACTTCAGAACTTGTCTGCTGGATATCACAACATTACATTAAATCCACCTTTGGGAACAGTAGGTGATAGTGCTTCTGACTACAATTACAACACATTCCTGCCAAAACACTGGAATACCTTATGAATTCAGCAGGGCTTGAGGGATTGCACTGCCCTCAGTATTCTTCAAATAAGCAATGAGCATGACAGTATTTGGTGGACACGAAAATTAAATGATAGGGCCAGTGACGTTTCAGTGCAGTAGTTTCTCGGACTTCAAAACATGCTGTAGATCTTAAATAACTGTGAGATTTCTGAATATAAAGTCAACGAAGAGCTGGAGCATTCTTTTATCACAAAATGCTCATCCAAACTGGCAGACTCAGTTATTGAAACAGAAAATTTATCCTGCTTTTACCAAATTGCCTTCATACGTTCCTACCGGGCCATGTAATAAATACATTATTCAAATTCAAGGAAAGTTTTCCAAACCTATTCATATACTCATAGATGACATAAATATTGTGTATTAGATCAATGGCAAAACAGGAATCGATTTGTCCCTTACAATAATCTAGCTAAGGTTTCCAGAACAGCAACTGAAAAATTAATATTTGTTGATTTATATTCTGAGCTTCCTGATCCAGCTGAAATACATTCTACTTCTTCCATAGGAACAACATCACCAACAACTGTGTCCACCACCACTTCCACAACAGGTAAGGAATATTCCTCAAGTAAATATCAACTAATTTAAGATAATGATTTGATATGTCTCCAACAGCTAACCCCTAGTTTACGATCTTCTTTCATACCATTTGCTCTCTGTATACAGATTTCAGTCTCTCCGATTATAGCTCAAAATTACCAGACCAAGATATTGTGAAAACTGAAAAACCATTGAATAAATATGAAGTATATTCGTTGCTATTATTCTCTATCTTAGATACTGGCAGCAGCAACACTGAAAGTTTGCCTAACATACTCTACAATAATATTCTTTTCTTTCATTAGAAACAACAGGAACAACGACAACAGGGTCCACAGTTAGTACCACATCAGGTTAGTAATATAACATTTCTCATCACCAAACTTTACGTTCACCTTCTGCATCTCATTGCTAGATTCTATGAGGTTGAATTGCACATAAAATGTGGAAGAAACAGTTCTATATCCTCTCACTAAAAATTACAAACTCTCAGTGTGCAAATATCAAAATGGTAAATAAATTGATCAGGTGCCCTCTGGAAAAGACTGCACTCTCTACTTTGAAAGCAGCATTGTGCATGGCACAATTGATTGGACACAAAAGTGAAATTTCACTGAGAATGACTTTGCGATAAAATATCTTCTCCCTCCAACTAACATGCTGTGGACATTAACCAACACCAAGATTTCTGAATTTATCACATTTGCAGGTAACTGCTAAATAACTTATTGTCAAAGACTCGGTACATTCATTCCTCAGCGAACCACAACCAACTTCTCAAATGCAGTCATTAAAGGAAAGTCTTTAACCTTCCCTGACCAAGTTTCGTTTCACAGTTCAGCACATGCCCACATAATAAATATCTCATTGGACATCCACTTAAATATCCTGAATAAATTCCTGCACCCACAGATTACATGCTTGCCAAATACCGCTCACGAGATCTTTGACAAAACAAGAATCGACTGGTCTCTCAATATAACCTGATTGCATGTTCTTCAATAGATCTTCAAATTGTCAAATCAGTCTAAATACTCTTTCTTGACTTAAAACAAAACTGACAACTTGCTCTTGTAACTTAAGATTCCTGCTTGTGTTGAAACACAATTGTATTTCTTCTCCAGGGACAGCACCAACAACAACATCTGGTACAACAGCGTCCACAGCAAGTTCCACCACAGGTAAAGAAAGTCATTTCAGTAAAGAACACAACATTTTTGGACAATGTGTGGATACCTGCACTACATTTTACCTCAGTTCCATTGCTTCATTTTTACCACTGTAGCTCCAAATAAAGGCAAACAATTCTTCCCTCATTTGGCTCTGTATTTTGGACATAAGCCCTCTAAATAATATTGGGTACTGACAGTAAATTAATGATCTGTCAATGACTTCGAGACATTCTGCTGCAACAACCAACACTTGTTTGCTGTGATTGAGTATTATATCCTTTTTTCTTATTACTAACACAACCAATCACATCAACAACAGGAACCACAGTCAGTCCCATATCAGGTGAGGAATATCATTCGCAAACCATTCCTTTCTACTTCAGAACTTGTCTGCTGGATATCACAACATTACATTAAATCCACATTTGGGAACAGTAGGTGATAGTGCTTCTGACTACAATTACAACACATTCCTGCCAAAACACTGGAATACCTTATGAATTCAGCAGGGCTTGAGGGATTGCACTGCCCTCAGTATTCTTCAAATAAGCAATGAGCATGACAGTATTTGGTGGACACGAAAATTAAATGATAGGGCCAGTGACGTTTCAGTGCAGTAGTTTCTCGGACTTCAAAACATGCTGTAGATCTTAAATAACTGTGAGATTTCTGAATATAAAGTCAACGAAGAGCTGGAGCATTCTTTTATCACAAAATGCTCATCCAAACTGACAGACTCAGTTATTGAAAAAGAAAATTTATCCTGCTTTTACCAAATTTCCTTCATACGTTCCTACCGGGCCATGTAATAAATACATATTTCAAATTCAAGGAAAGTTTTCCAAACCTATTCATATACTCATAGATGACATAAATATTGTTTATTAGATCAATGGCAAAACAGGAATCGATTTGTCCCTTACAATAATCTAGCTAAGGTTTCCAGAACAGCAACTGAAAAATTAATATTTGTTGATTTATATTCTGAGCTTCCTGATCCAGCTGAAATACATTCTACTTCTTCCATAGGAACAACATCACCAACAACTGTGTCCACCACCACTTCCACAACAGGTAAGGAATATTCCTCAAGTAAATATCAACTAATTTAAGATAATGATTTGATATGTCTCCAACAGCTAACCCCTAGTTTACGATCTTCTTTCATACCATTTGCTCTCTGTATACAGATTTCAGTCTCTCCGATTATAGCTCAAAATTACCAGACCAAGATATTGTGAAAACTGAAAAACCATTGAATAAATATGAAGTATATTCGTTGCTATTATTCTCTATCTTAGATACTGGCAGCAGCAACACTGTAAGTTTGCCTAACATACTCTACAATAATATTCTTTTCTTTCATTAGAAACAACAGGAACAACGACAACAGGGTCCACAGTTAGTACCACATCAGGTTAGTAATATAACATTTCTCATCACCAAACTTTACGTTCACCTTCTGCATCTCATTGCTAGATTCTATGAGGTTGAATTGCACATAAAATGTGGAAGAAACAGTTCTATATCCTCTCAATAAAAATTACAAACTCTCAGTGTGCAAATATCAAAATGGTAAATAAATTGATCAGGTGCCCTCTGGAAAAGACTGCACTCTCTACTTTGAAAGCAGCATTGTGCATGGCACAATTGATTGGACACAAAAGTGAAATTTCACTGAGAATGACATTGCGATAAAATATCTTCTCCCTCCAACTAACATGCTGTGGACATTAACCAACACCAAGATTTCTGAATTTATCACATTTGCAGGTAACTGCTAAATAACTTATTGTCAAAGACTCGGTACATTCATTCCTCAGCGAACCACAACCAACTTCTCAAATGCAGTCATTAAAGGAAAGTCTTTAACCTTCCCTGACCAAGTTTCGTTTCACAGTTCAGCACATGCCCACATAATAAATATCTCATTGGACATCCACTTAAATATCCTGAATAAATTCCTGCACCCACAGATTACATGCTTGCCAAATACCGCTCACGAGATCTTTGACAAAACAAGAATCGACTGGTCTCTCAATATAACCTGATTGCATGTTCTTCAATAGATCTTCAAATTGTCAAATCAGTCTAAATACTCTTTCTTGACTTAAAACAAAACTGACAACTTGCTCTTGTAACTTAAGATTCCTGCTTGTGTTGAAACACAATTGTATTTCTTCTCCAGGGACAGCACCAACAACAACATCTGGTACAACAGCGTCCACAGCAAGTTCCACCACAGGTAAAGAAAGTCATTTCAGTAAAGAACACAACATTTTTGGACAATGTGTGGATACCTGCACTACATTTTACCTCAGTTCCATTGCTTCATTTTTACCACTGTAGCTCCAAATAAAGGCAAACAATTCTTCCCTCATTTGGCTCTGTATTTTGGACATAAGCCCTCTAAATAATATTGGATACTGACAGTAAGTTAATGATCTGTCAATGACTTCGAGACATTCTGCTGCAACAACCAACACTTGTTTGCTGTGATTGAGTATTATATCCTTTTTTCTTATTACTAACACAACCAATCACATCAACAACAGGAACCACAGTCAGTCCCATATCAGGTGAGGAATATCATTCGCAAACCATTCCTTTCTACTTCAGAACTTGTCTGCTGGATATCACAACATTACATTAAATCCACCTTTGGGAACAGTAGGTGATAGTACTTCTGACTACAATTACAACACATTCCTGCCAAAACACTGGAATACCTTATGAATTCAGCAGGGCTTGAGGGATTGCACTGCCCTCAGTATTCTTCAAATAAGCAATGAGCATGACAGTATTTGGTGGACACGAAAATTAAATGATAGGGCCAGTGACGTTTCAGTGCAGTAGTTTCTCGGACTTCAAAACATGCTGTAGATCTTAAATAACTGTGAGATTTCTGAATATAAAGTCAACGAAGAGCTGGAGCATTCTTTTATCACAAAATGCTCATCCAAACTGGCAGACTCAGTTATTGAAACAGAAAATTTATCCTGCTTTTACCAAATTGCCTTCATACGTTCCTACCGGGCCATGTAATAAATACATTATTCAAATTCAAGGAAAGTTTTCCAAACCTATTCATATACTCATAGATGACATAAATATTGTGTATTAGATCAATGGCAAAACAGGAATCGATTTGTCCCTTACAATAATCTAGCTAAGGTTTCCAGAACAGCAACTGAAAAATTAATATTTGTTGATTTATATTCTGAGCTTCCTGATCCAGCTGAAATACATTCTACTTCTTCCATAGGAACAACATCACCAACAACTGTGTCCACCACCACTTCCACAACAGGTAAGGAATATTCCTCAAGTAAATATCAACTAATTTAAGATAATGATTTGATATGTCTCCAACAGCTAACCCCTAGTTTACGATCTTCTTTCATACCATTTGCTCTCTGTATACAGATTTCAGTCTCTCCGATTATAGCTCAAAATTACCAGACCAAGATATTGTGAAAACTGAAAAACCATTGAATAAATATGAAGTATATTCGTTGCTATTATTCTCTATCTTAGATACTGGCAGCAGCAACACTGAAAGTTTGCCTAACATACTCTACAATAATATTCTTTTCTTTCATTAGAAACAACAGGAACAACGACAACAGGGTCCACAGTTAGTACCACATCAGGTTAGTAATATAACATTTCTCATCACCAAACTTTACGTTCACCTTCTGCATCTCATTGCTAGATTCTATGAGGTTGAATTGCACATAAAATGTGGAAGAAACAGTTCTATATCCTCTCAATAAAAATTACAAACTCTCAGTGTGCAAATATCAAAATGGTAAATAAATTGATCAGGTGCCCTCTGGAAAAGACTGCACTCTCTACTTTGAAAGCAGCATTGTGCATGGCACAATTGATTGGACACAAAAGTGAAATTTCACTGAGAATGACATTGCGATAAAATATCTTCTCCCTCCAACTAACATGCTGTGGACATTAACCAACACCAAGATTTCTGAATTTATCACATTTGCAGGTAACTGCTAAATAACTTATTGTCAAAGACTCGGTACATTCATTCCTCAGCGAACCACAACCAACTTCTCAAATGCAGTCATTAAAGGAAAGTCTTTAACCTTCCCTGACCAAGTTTCGTTTCACAGTTCAGCACATGCCCACATAATAAATATCTCATTGGACATCCACTTAAATATCCTGAATAAATTCCTGCACCCACAGATTACATGCTTGCCAAATACCGCTCACGAGATCTTTGACAAAACAAGAATCGACTGGTCTCTCAATATAACCTGATTGCATGTTCTTCAATAGATCTTCAAATTGTCAAATCAGTCTAAATACTCTTTCTTGACTTAAAACAAAACTGACAACTTGCTCTTGTAACTTAAGATTCCTGCTTGTGTTGAAACACAATTGTATTTCTTCTCCAGGGACAGCACCAACAACAACATCTGGTACAACAGCGTCCACAGCAAGTTCCACCACAGGTAAAGAAAGTCATTTCAGTAAAGAACACAACATTTTTGGACAATGTGTGGATACCTGCACTACATTTTACCTCAGTTCCATTGCTTCATTTTTACCACTGTAGCTCCAAATAAAGGCAAACAATTCTTCCCTCATTTGGCTCTGTATTTTGGACATAAGCCCTCTAAATAATATTGGATACTGACAGTAAGTTAATGATCTGTCAATGACTTCGAGACATTCTGCTGCAACAACCAACACTTGTTTGCTGTGATTGAGTATTATATCCTTTTTTCTTATTACTAACACAACCAATCACATCAACAACAGGAACCACAGTCAGTCCCATATCAGGTGAGGAATATCATTCGCAAACCATTCCTTTCTACTTCAGAACTTGTCTGCTGGATATCACAACATTACATTAAATCCACCTTTGGGAACAGTAGGTGATAGTGCTTCTGACTACAATTACAACACATTCCTGCCAAAACACTGGAATACCTTATGAATTCAGCAGGGCTTGAGGGATTGCACTGCCCTCAGTATTCTTCAAATAAGCAATGAGCATGACAGTATTTGGTGGACACGAAAATTAAATGATAGGGCCTGTGACGTTTCAGTGCAGTAGTTTCTCGGACTTCAAAACATGCTGTAGATCTTAAATAACTGTGAGATTTCTGAATATAAAGTCAACGAAGAGCTGGAGCATTCTTTTATCACAAAATGCTCATCCAAACTGGCAGACTCAGTTATTGAAACAGAAAATTTATCCTGCTTTTACCAAATTGCCTTCATACGTTCCTACCGGGCCATGTAATAAATACATTATTCAAATTCAAGGAAAGTTTTCCAAACCTATTCATATACTCATAGATGACATAAATATTGTGTATTAGATCAATGGCAAAACAGGAATCGATTTGTCCCTTACAATAATCTAGCTAAGGTTTCCAGAACAGCAATTGAAAAATTAATATTTGTTGATTTATATTCTGAGCTTCCTGATCCAGCTGAAATACATTCTACTTCTTCCATAGGAACAACATCACCAACAACTGTGTCCACCACCACTTCCACAACAGGTAAGGAATATTCCTCAAGTAAATATCAACTAATTTAAGATAATGATTTGATATGTCTCCAACAGCTAACCCCTAGTTTACGATCTTCTTTCATACCATTTGCTCTCTGTATACAGATTTCAGTCTCTCCGATTATAGCTCAAAATTACCAGACCAAGATATTGTGAAAACTGAAAAACCATTGAATAAATATGAAGTATATTCGTTGCTATTATTCTCTATCTTAGATACTGGCAGCAGCAACACTGAAAGTTTGCCTAACATACTCTACAATAATATTCTTTTCTTTCATTAGAAACAACAGGAACAACGACAACAGGGTCCACAGTTAGTACCACATCAGGTTAGTAATATAACATTTCTCATCACCAAACTTTACGTTCACCTTCTGCATCTCATTGCTAGATTCTATGAGGTTGAATTGCACATAAAATGTGGAAGAAACAGTTCTATATCCTCTCAATAAAAATTACAAACTCTCAGTGTGCAAATATCAAAATGGTAAATAAATTGATCAGGTGCCCTCTGGAAAAGACTGCACTCTCTACTTTGAAAGCAGCATTGTGCATGGCACAATTGATTGGACACAAAAGTGAAATTTCACTGAGAATGACATTGCGATAAAATATCTTCTCCCTCCAACTAACATGCTGTGGACATTAACCAACACCAAGATTTCTGAATTTATCACATTTGCAGGTAACTGCTAAATAACTTATTGTCAAAGACTCGGTACATTCATTCCTCAGCGAACCACAACCAACTTCTCAAATGCAGTCATTAAAGGAAAGTCTTTAACCTTCCCTGACCAAGTTTCGTTTCACAGTTCAGCACATGCCCACATAATAAATATCTCATTGGACATCCACTTAAATATCCTGAATAAATTCCTGCACCCACAGATTACATGCTTGCCAAATACCGCTCACGAGATCTTTGACAAAACAAGAATCGACTGGTCTCTCAATATAACCTGATTGCATGTTCTTCAATAGATCTTCAAATTGTCAAATCAGTCTAAATACTCTTTCTTGACTTAAAACAAAACTGACAACTTGCTCTTGTAACTTAAGATTCCTGCTTGTGTTGAAACACAATTGTATTTCTTCTCCAGGGACAGCACCAACAACAACATCTGGTACAACAGCGTCCACAGCAAGTTCCACCACAGGTAAAGAAAGTCATTTCAGTAAAGAACACAACATTTTTGGACAATGTGTGGATACCTGCACTACATTTTACCTCAGTTCCATTGCTTCATTTTTACCACTGTAGCTCCAAATAAAGGCAAACAATTCTTCCCTCATTTGGCTCTGTATTTTGGACATAAGCCCTCTAAATAATATTGGATACTGACAGTAAGTTAATGATCTGTCAATGACTTCGAGACATTCTGCTGCAACAACCAACACTTGTTTGCTGTGATTGAGTATTATATCCTTTTTTCTTATTACTAACACAACCAATCACATCAACAACAGGAACCACAGTCAGTCCCATATCAGGTGAGGAATATCATTCGCAAACCATTCCTTTCTACTTCAGAACTTGTCTGCTGGATATCACAACATTACATTAAATCCACCTTTGGGAACAGTAGGTGATAGTGCTTCTGACTACAATTACAACACATTCCTGCCAAAACACTGGAATACCTTATGAATTCAGCAGGGCTTGAGGGATTGCACTGCCCTCAGTATTCTTCAAATAAGCAATGAGCATGACAGTATTTGGTGGACACGAAAATTAAATGATAGGGCCAGTGACGTTTCAGTGCAGTAGTTTCTCGGACTTCAAAACATGCTGTAGATCTTAAATAACTGTGAGATTTCTGAATATAAAGTCAACGAAGAGCTGGAGCATTCTTTTATCACAAAATGCTCATCCAAACTGGCAGACTCAGTTATTGAAACAGAAAATTTATCCTGCTTTTACCAAATTGCCTTCATACGTTCCTACCGGGCCATGTAATAAATACATTATTCAAATTCAAGGAAAGTTTTCCAAACCTATTCATATACTCATAGATGACATAAATATTGTGTATTAGATCAATGGCAAAACAGGAATCGATTTGTCCCTTACAATAATCTAGCTAAGGTTTCCAGAACAGCAACTGAAAAATTAATATTTGTTGATTTATATTCTGAGCTTCCTGATCCAGCTGAAATACATTCTACTTCTTCCATAGGAACAACATCACCAACAACTGTGTCCACCACCACTTCCACAACAGGTAAGGAATATTCCTCAAGTAAATATCAACTAATTTAAGATAATGATTTGATATGTCTCCAACAGCTAACCCCTAGTTTACGATCTTCTTTCATACCATTTGCTCTCTGTATACAGATTTCAGTCTCTCCGATTATAGCTCAAAATTACCAGACCAAGATATTGTGAAAACTGAAAAACCATTGAATAAATATGAAGTATATTCGTTGCTATTATTCTCTATCTTAGATACTGGCAGCAGCAACACTGAAAGTTTGCCTAACATACTCTACAATAATATTCTTTTCTTTCATTAGAAACAACAGGAACAACGACAACAGGGTCCACAGTTAGTACCACATCAGGTTAGTAATATAACATTTCTCATCACCAAACTTTACGTTCACCTTCTGCATCTCATTGCTAGATTCTATGAGGTTGAATTGCACATAAAATGTGGAAGAAACAGTTCTATATCCTCTCAATAAAAATTACAAACTCTCAGTGTGCAAATATCAAAATGGTAAATAAATTGATCAGGTGCCCTCTGGAAAAGACTGCACTCTCTACTTTGAAAGCAGCATTGTGCATGGCACAATTGATTGGACACAAAAGTGAAATTTCACTGAGAATGACATTGCGATAAAATATCTTCTCCCTCCAACTAACATGCTGTGGACATTAACCAACACCAAGATTTCTGAATTTATCACATTTGCAGGTAACTGCTAAATAACTTATTGTCAAAGACTCGGTACATTCATTCCTCAGCGAACCACAACCAACTTCTCAAATGCAGTCATTAAAGGAAAGTCTTTAACCTTCCCTGACCAAGTTTCGTTTCACAGTTCAGCACATGCCCACATAATAAATATCTCATTGGACATCCACTTAAATATCCTGAATAAATTCCTGCACCCACAGATTACATGCTTGCCAAATACCGCTCACGAGATCTTTGACAAAACAAGAATCGACTGGTCTCTCAATATAACCTGATTGCATGTTCTTCAATAGATCTTCAAATTGTCAAATCACTCTAAATACTCTTTCTTGACTTAAAACAAAACTGACAACTTGCTCTTGTAACTTAAGATTCCTGCTTGAGTTGAAACACAATTGTATTTCTTCTCCAGGGACAGCACCAACAACAACATCTGGTACAACAGCGTCCACAGCAAGTTCCACCACAGGTAAAGAAAGTCATTTCAGTAAAGAACACAACATTTTTGGACAATGTGTGGATACCTGCACTACATTTTACCTCAGTTCCATTGCTTCATTTTTACCACTGTAGCTCCAAATAAAGGCAAACAATTCTTCCCTCATTTGGCTCTGTATTTTGGACATAAGCCCTCTAAATAATATTGGATACTGACAGTAAATTAATGATCTGTCAATGACTTCGAGACATTCTGCTGCAACAACCAACACTTGTTTGCTGTGATTGAGTATTATATCCTTTTTTCTTATTACTAACACAACCAATCACATCAACAACAGGAACCACAGTCAGTCCCATATCAGGTGAGGAATATCATTCGCAAACCATTCCTTTCTACTTCAGAACTTGTCTGCTGGATATCACAACATTACATTAAATCCACATTTGGGAACAGTAGGTGATAGTGCTTCTGACTACAATTACAACACATTCCTGCCAAAACACTGGAATACCTTATGAATTCAGCAGGGCTTGAGGGATTGCACTGCCCTCAGTATTCTTCAAATAAGCAATGAGCATGACAGTATTTGGTGGACACGAAAATTAAATGATAGGGCCTGTGACGTTTCAGTGCAGTAGTTTCTCGGACTTCAAAACATGCTGTAGATCTTAAATAACTGTGAGATTTCTGAATATAAAGTCAACGAAGAGCTGGAGCATTCTTTTATCACAAAATGCTCATCCAAACTGGCAGACTCAGTTATTGAAAAAGAAAATTTATCCTGCTTTTACCAAATTGCCTTCATACGTTCCTACCGGGCCATGTAATAAATACATTATTCAAATTCAAGGAAAGTTTTCCAAACCTATTCATATACTCATAGATGACATAAATATTGTGTATTAGATCAATGGCAAAACAGGAATCGATTTCTCCCTTACAATAATCTAGCTAAGGTTTCCAGAACAGCAACTGAAAAATTAATATTTGTTGATTTATATTCTGAGCTTCCTGATCCAGCTGAAATACATTCTACTTCTTCCATAGGAACAACATCACCAACAACTGTGTCCACCACCACTTCCACAACAGGTAAGGAATATTCCTCAAGTAAATATCAACTAATTTAAGATAATGATTTGATATGTCTCCAACAGCTAACCCCTAGTTTACGATCTTCTTTCATACCATTTGCTCTCTGTATACAGATTTCAGTCTCTCCGATTATAGCTCAAAATTACCAGACCAAGATATTGTGAAAACTGAAAAACCATTGAATAAATATGAAGTATATTCGTTGCTATTATTCTCTATCTTAGATACTGGCAGCAGCAACACTGAAAGTTTGCCTAACATACTCTACAATAATATTCTTTTCTTTCATTAGAAACAACAGGAACAACGACAACAGGGTCCACAGTTAGTACCACATCAGGTTAGTAATATAACATTTCTCATCACCAAACTTTACGTTCACCTTCTGCATCTCATTGCTAGATTCTATGAGGTTGAATTGCACATAAAATGTGGAAGAAACAGTTCTATATCCTCTCAATAAAAATTACAAACTCTCAGTGTGCAAATATCAAAATGGTAAATAAATTGATCAGGTGCCCTCTGGAAAAGACTGCACTCTCTACTTTGAAAGCAGCATTGTGCATGGCACAATTGATTGGACACAAAAGTGAAATTTCACTGAGAATGACATTGCGATAAAATATCTTCTCCCTCCAACTAACATGCTGTGGACATTAACCAACACCAGGATTTCTGAATTTATCACATTTGCAGGTAACTGCTAAATAACTTATTGTCAAAGACTCGGTACATTCATTCCTCAGCGAACCACAACCAACTTCTCAAATGCAGTCATTAAAGGAAAGTCTTTAACCTTCCCTGACCAAGTTTCGTTTCACAGTTCAGCACATGCCCACATAATAAATATCTCATTGGACATCCACTTAAATATCCTGAATAAATTCCTGCACCCACAGATTACATGCTTGCCAAATACCGCTCACGAGATCTTTGACAAAACAAGAATCGACTGGTCTCTCAATATAACCTGATTGCATGTTCTTCAATAGATCTTCAAATTGTCAAATCAGTCTAAATACTCTTTCTTGACTTAAAACAAAACTGACAACTTGCTCTTGTAACTTAAGATTCCTGCTTGAGTTGAAACACAATTGAATTTCTTCTCCAGGGACAGCACCAACAACAACATCTGGTACAACAGCGTCCACAGCAAGTTCCACCACAGGTAAAGAAAGTCATTTCAGTAAAGAACACAACATTTTTGGACAATGTGTGGATACCTACACTACATTTTACCTCAGTTCCATTGCTTCATTTTTACCACTGTAGCTCCAAATAAAGGCAAACAATTCTTCCCTCATTTGGCTCTGTATTTTGGACATAAGCCCTCTAAATAATATTGGATACTGACAGTAAATTAATGATCTGTCAATGACTTCGAGACATTCTGCTGCAACAACCAACACTTGTTTGCTGTGATTGAGTATTATATCCTTTTTTCTTATTACTAACACAACCAATCACATCAACAACAGGAACCACAGTCAGTCCCATATCAGGTGAGGAATATCATTCGCAAACCATTCCTTTCTACTTCAGAACTTGTCTGCTGGATATCACAACATTACATTAAATCCACATTTGGGAACAGTAGGTGATAGTGCTTCTGACTACAATTACAACACATTCCTGCCAAAACACTGGAATACCTTATGAATTCAGCAGGGCTTGAGGGATTGCACTGCCCTCAGTATTCTTCAAATAAGCAATGAGCATGACAGTATTTGGTGGACACGAAAATTAAATGATAGGGCCTGTGACGTTTCAGTGCAGTAGTTTCTCGGACTTCAAAACATGCTGTAGATCTTAAATAACTGTGAGATTTCTGAATATAAAGTCAACGAAGAGCTGGAGCATTCTTTTATCACAAAATGCTCATCCAAACTGGCAGACTCAGTTATTGAAAAAGAAAATTTATCCTGCTTTTACCAAATTGCCTTCATACGTTCCTACCGGGCCATGTAATAAATACATTATTCAAATTCAAGGAAAGTTTTCCAAACCTATTCATATACTCATAGATGACATAAATATTGTGTATTAGATCAATGGCAAAACAGGAATCGATTTCTCCCTTACAATAATCTAGCTAAGGTTTCCAGAACAGCAACTGAAAAATTAATATTTGTTGATTTATATTCTGAGCTTCCTGATCCAGCTGAAATACATTCTACTTCTTCCATAGGAACAACATCACCAACAACTGTGTCCACCACCACTTCCACAACAGGTAAGGAATATTCCTCAAGTAAATATCAACTAATTTAAGATAATGATTTGATATGTCTCCAACAGCTAACCCCTAGTTTACGATCTTCTTTCATACCATTTGCTCTCTGTATACAGATTTCAGTCTCTCCGATTATAGCTCAAAATTACCAGACCAAGATATTGTGAAAACTGAAAAACCATTGAATAAATATGAAGTATATTCGTTGCTATTATTCTCTATCTTAGATACTGGCAGCAGCAACACTGAAAGTTTGCCTAACATACTCTACAATAATATTCTTTTCTTTCATTAGAAACAACAGGAACAACGACAACAGGGTCCACAGTTAGTACCACATCAGGTTAGTAATATAACATTTCTCATCACCAAACTTTACGTTCACCTTCTGCATCTCATTGCTAGATTCTATGAGGTTGAATTGCACATAAAATGTGGAAGAAACAGTTCTATATCCTCTCAATAAAAATTACAAACTCTCAGTGTGCAAATATCAAAATGGTAAATAAATTGATCAGGTGCCCTCTGGAAAAGACTGCACTCTCTACTTTGAAAGCAGCATTGTGCATGGCACAATTGATTGGACACAAAAGTGAAATTTCACTGAGAATGACATTGCGATAAAATATCTTCTCCCTCCAACTAACATGCTGTGGACATTAACCAACACCAGGATTTCTGAATTTATCACATTTGCAGGTAACTGCTAAATAACTTATTGTCAAAGACTCGGTACATTCATTCCTCAGCGAACCACAACCAACTTCTCAAATGCAGTCATTAAAGGAAAGTCTTTAACCTTCCCTGACCAAGTTTCGTTTCACAGTTCAGCACATGCCCACATAATAAATATCTCATTGGACATCCACTTAAATATCCTGAATAAATTCCTGCACCCACAGATTACATGCTTGCCAAATACCGCTCACGAGATCTTTGACAAAACAAGAATCGACTGGTCTCTCAATATAACCTGATTGCATGTTCTTCAATAGATCTTCAAATTGTCAAATCAGTCTAAATACTCTTTCTTGACTTAAAACAAAACTGACAACTTGCTCTTGTAACTTAAGATTCCTGCTTGAGTTGAAACACAATTGAATTTCTTCTCCAGGGACAGCACCAACAACAACATCTGGTACAACAGCGTCCACAGCAAGTTCCACCACAGGTAAAGAAAGTCATTTCAGTAAAGAACACAACATTTTTGGACAATGTGTGGATACCTACACTACATTTTACCTCAGTTCCATTGCTTCATTTTTACCACTGTAGCTCCAAATAAAGGCAAACAATTCTTCCCTCATTTGGCTCTGTATTTTGGACATAAGCCCTCTAAATAATATTGGATACTGACAGTAAATTAATGATCTGTCAATGACTTCGAGACATTCTGCTGCAACAACCAACACTTGTTTGCTGTGATTGAGTATTCTATCCTTTTTTCTTATTACTAACACAACCAATCACATCAACAACAGGAACCACAGTCAGTCCCATATCAGGTGAGGAATATCATTCGCAAACCATTCCTTTCTACTTCAGAACTTGTCTGCTGGATATCACAACATTACATTAAATCCACATTTGGGAACAGTAGGTGATAGTGCTTCTGACTACAATTACAACACATTCCTGCCAAAACACTGGAATACCTTATGAATTCAGCAGGGCTTGAGGGATTGCACTGCCCTCAGTATTCTTCAAATAAGCAATGAGCATGACAGTATTTGGTGGACACGAAAATTAAATGATAGGGCCTGTGACGTTTCAGTGCAGTAGTTTCTCGGACTTCAAAACATGCTGTAGATCTTAAATAACTGTGAGATTTCTGAATATAAAGTCAACGAAGAGCTGGAGCATTCTTTTATCACAAAATGCTCATCCAAACTGGCAGACTCAGTTATTGAAAAAGAAAATTTATCCTGCTTTTACCAAATTGCCTTCATACGTTCCTACCGGGCCATGTAATAAATACATTATTCAAATTCAAGGAAAGTTTTCCAAACCTATTCATATACTCATAGATGACATAAATATTGTGTATTAGATCAATGGCAAAACAGGAATCGATTTCTCCCTTACAATAATCTAGCTAAGGTTTCCAGAACAGCAACTGAAAAATTAATATTTGTTGATTTATATTCTGAGCTTCCTGATCCAGCTGAAATACATTCTACTTCTTCCATAGGAACAACATCACCAACAACTGTGTCCACCACCACTTCCACAACAGGTAAGGAATATTCCTCAAGTAAATATCAACTAATTTAAGATAATGATTTGATATGTCTCCAACAGCTAACCCCTAGTTTACGATCTTCTTTCATACCATTTGCTCTCTGTATACAGATTTCAGTCTCTCCGATTATAGCTCAAAATTACCAGACCAAGATATTGTGAAAACTGAAAAACCATTGAATAAATATGAAGTATATTCGTTGCTATTATTCTCTATCTTAGATACTGGCAGCAGCAACACTGAAAGTTTGCCTAACATACTCTACAATAATATTCTTTTCTTTCATTAGAAACAACAGGAACAACGACAACAGGGTCCACAGTTAGTACCACATCAGGTTAGTAATATAACATTTCTCATCACCAAACTTTACGTTCACCTTCTGCATCTCATTGCTAGATTCTATGAGGTTGAATTGCACATAAAATGTGGAAGAAACAGTTCTATATCCTCTCAATAAAAATTACAAACTCTCAGTGTGCAAATATCAAAATGGTAAATAAATTGATCAGGTGCCCTCTGGAAAAGACTGCACTCTCTACTTTGAAAGCAGCATTGTGCATGGCACAATTGATTGGACACAAAAGTGAAATTTCACTGAGAATGACATTGCGATAAAATATCTTCTCCCTCCAACTAACATGCTGTGGACATTAACCAACACCAGGATTTCTGAATTTATCACATTTGCAGGTAACTGCTAAATAACTTATTGTCAAAGACTCGGTACATTCATTCCTCAGCGAACCACAACCAACTTCTCAAATGCAGTCATTAAAGGAAAGTCTTTAACCTTCCCTGACCAAGTTTCGTTTCACAGTTCAGCACATGCCCACATAATAAATATCTCATTGGACATCCACTTAAATATCCTGAATAAATTCCTGCACCCACAGATTACATGCTTGCCAAATACCGCTCACGAGATCTTTGACAAAACAAGAATCGACTGGTCTCTCAATATAACCTGATTGCATGTTCTTCAATAGATCTTCAAATTGTCAAATCAGTCTAAATACTCTTTCTTGACTTAAAACAAAACTGACAACTTGCTCTTGTAACTTAAGATTCCTGCTTGAGTTGAAACACAATTGAATTTCTTCTCCAGGGACAGCACCAACAACAACATCTGGTACAACAGCGTCCACAGCAAGTTCCACCACAGGTAAAGAAAGTCATTTCAGTAAAGAACACAACATTTTTGGACAATGTGTGGATACCTACACTACATTTTACCTCAGTTCCATTGCTTCATTTTTACCACTGTAGCTCCAAATAAAGGCAAACAATTCTTCCCTCATTTGGCTCTGTATTTTGGACATAAGCCCTCTAAATAATATTGGATACTGACAGTAAATTAATGATCTGTCAATGACTTCGAGACATTCTGCTGCAACAACCAACACTTGTTTGCTGTGATTGAGTATTATATCCTTTTTTCTTATTACTAACACAACCAATCACATCAACAACAGGAACCACAGTCAGTCCCATATCAGGTGAGGAATATCATTCGCAAACCATTCCTTTCTACTTCAGAACTTGTCTGCTGGATATCACAACATTACATTAAATCCACATTTGGGAACAGTAGGTGATAGTGCTTCTGACTACAATTACAACACATTCCTGCCAAAACACTGGAATACCTTATGAATTCAGCAGGGCTTGAGGGATTGCACTGCCCTCAGTATTCTTCAAATAAGCAATGAGCATGACAGTATTTGGTGGACACGAAAATTAAATGATAGGGCCTGTGACGTTTCAGTGCAGTAGTTTCTCGGACTTCAAAACATGCTGTAGATCTTAAATAACTGTGAGATTTCTGAATATAAAGTCAACGAAGAGCTGGAGCATTCTTTTATCACAAAATGCTCATCCAAACTGGCAGACTCAGTTATTGAAAAAGAAAATTTATCCTGCTTTTACCAAATTGCCTTCATACGTTCCTACCGGGCCATGTAATAAATACATTATTCAAATTCAAGGAAAGTTTTCCAAACCTATTCATATACTCATAGATGACATAAATATTGTGTATTAGATCAATGGCAAAACAGGAATCGATTTCTCCCTTACAATAATCTAGCTAAGGTTTCCAGAACAGCAACTGAAAAATTAATATTTGTTGATTTATATTCTGAGCTTCCTGATCCAGCTGAAATACATTCTACTTCTTCCATAGGAACAACATCACCAACAACTGTGTCCACCACCACTTCCACAACAGGTAAGGAATATTCCTCAAGTAAATATCAACTAATTTAAGATAATGATTTGATATGTCTCCAACAGCTAACCCCTAGTTTACGATCTTCTTTCATACCATTTGCTCTCTGTATACAGATTTCAGTCTCTCCGATTATAGCTCAAAATTACCAGACCAAGATATTGTGAAAACTGAAAAACCATTGAATAAATATGAAGTATATTCGTTGCTATTATTCTCTATCTTAGATACTGGCAGCAGCAACACTGAAAGTTTGCCTAACATACTCTACAATAATATTCTTTTCTTTCATTAGAAACAACAGGAACAACGACAACAGGGTCCACAGTTAGTACCACATCAGGTTAGTAATATAACATTTCTCATCACCAAACTTTACGTTCACCTTCTGCATCTCATTGCTAGATTCTATGAGGTTGAATTGCACATAAAATGTGGAAGAAACAGTTCTATATCCTCTCAATAAAAATTACAAACTCTCAGTGTGCAAATATCAAAATGGTAAATAAATTGATCAGGTGCCCTCTGGAAAAGACTGCACTCTCTACTTTGAAAGCAGCATTGTGCATGGCACAATTGATTGGACACAAAAGTGAAATTTCACTGAGAATGACATTGCGATAAAATATCTTCTCCCTCCAACTAACATGCTGTGGACATTAACCAACACCAGGATTTCTGAATTTATCACATTTGCAGGTAACTGCTAAATAACTTATTGTCAAAGACTCGGTACATTCATTCCTCAGCGAACCACAACCAACTTCTCAAATGCAGTCATTAAAGGAAAGTCTTTAACCTTCCCTGACCAAGTTTCGTTTCACAGTTCAGCACATGCCCACATAATAAATATCTCATTGGACATCCACTTAAATATCCTGAATAAATTCCTGCACCCACAGATTACATGCTTGCCAAATACCGCTCACGAGATCTTTGACAAAACAAGAATCGACTGGTCTCTCAATATAACCTGATTGCATGTTCTTCAATAGATCTTCAAATTGTCAAATCAGTCTAAATACTCTTTCTTGACTTAAAACAAAACTGACAACTTGCTCTTGTAACTTAAGATTCCTGCTTGAGTTGAAACACAATTGAATTTCTTCTCCAGGGACAGCACCAACAACAACATCTGGTACAACAGCGTCCACAGCAAGTTCCACCACAGGTAAAGAAAGTCATTTCAGTAAAGAACACAACATTTTTGGACAATGTGTGGATACCTACACTACATTTTACCTCAGTTCCATTGCTTCATTTTTACCACTGTAGCTCCAAATAAAGGCAAACAATTCTTCCCTCATTTGGCTCTGTATTTTGGACATAAGCCCTCTAAATAATATTGGATACTGACAGTAAATTAATGATCTGTCAATGACTTCGAGACATTCTGCTGCAACAACCAACACTTGTTTGCTGTGATTGAGTATTCTATCCTTTTTTCTTATTACTAACACAACCAATCACATCAACAACAGGAACCACAGTCAGTCCCATATCAGGTGAGGAATATCATTCGCAAACCATTCCTTTCTACTTCAGAACTTGTCTGCTGGATATCACAACATTACATTAAATCCACATTTGGGAACAGTAGGTGATAGTGCTTCTGACTACAATTACAACACATTCCTGCCAAAACACTGGAATACCTTATGAATTCAGCAGGGCTTGAGGGATTGCACTGCCCTCAGTATTCTTCAAATAAGCAATGAGCATGACAGTATTTGGTGGACACGAAAATTAAATGATAGGGCCTGTGACGTTTCAGTGCAGTAGTTTCTCGGACTTCAAAACATGCTGTAGATCTTAAATAACTGTGAGATTTCTGAATATAAAGTCAACGAAGAGCTGGAGCATTCTTTTATCACAAAATGCTCATCCAAACTGGCAGACTCAGTTATTGAAACAGAAAATTTATCCTGCTTTTACCAAATTGCCTTCATACGTTCCTACCGGGCCATGTAATAAATACATTATTCAAATTCAAGGAAAGTTTTCCAAACCTATTCATATACTCATAGATGACATAAATATTGTGTATTAGATCAATGGCAAAACAGGAATCGATTTGTCCCTTACAATAATCTAGCTAAGGTTTCCAGAACAGCAACTGAAAAATTAATATTTGTTGATTTATATTCTGAGCTTCCTGATCCAGCTGAAATACATTCTACTTCTTCCATAGGAACAACATCACCAACAACTGTGTCCACCACCACTTCCACAACAGGTAAGGAATATTCCTCAAGTAAATATCAACTAATTTAAGATAATGATTTGATATGTCTCCAACAGCTAACCCCTAGTTTACGATCTTCTTTCATACCATTTGCTCTCTGTATACAGATTTCAGTCTCTCCGATTATAGCTCAAAATTACCAGACCAAGATATTGTGAAAACTGAAAAACCATTGAATAAATATGAAGTATATTCGTTGCTATTATTCTCTATCTTAGATACTGGCAGCAGCAACACTGAAAGTTTGCCTAACATACTCTACAATAATATTCTTTTCTTTCATTAGAAACAACAGGAACAACGACAACAGGGTCCACAGTTAGTACCACATCAGGTTAGTAATATAACATTTCTCATCACCAAACTTTACGTTCACCTTCTGCATCTCATTGCTAGATTCTATGAGGTTGAATTGCACATAAAATGTGGAAGAAACAGTTCTATATCCTCTCAATAAAAATTACAAACTCTCAGTGTGCAAATATCAAAATGGTAAATAAATTGATCAGGTGCCCTCTGGAAAAGACTGCACTCTCTACTTTGAAAGCAGCATTGTGCATGGCACAATTGATTGGACACAAAAGTGAAATTTCACTGAGAATGACATTGCGATAAAATATCTTCTCCCTCCAACTAACATGCTGTGGACATTAACCAACACCAGGATTTCTGAATTTATCACATTTGCAGGTAACTGCTAAATAACTTATTGTCAAAGACTCGGTACATTCATTCCTCAGCGAACCACAACCAACTTCTCAAATGCAGTCATTAAAGGAAAGTCTTTAACCTTCCCTGACCAAGTTTCGTTTCACAGTTCAGCACATGCCCACATAATAAATATCTCATTGGACATCCACTTAAATATCCTGAATAAATTCCTGCACCCACAGATTACATGCTTGCCAAATACCGCTCACGAGATCTTTGACAAAACAAGAATCGACTGGTCTCTCAATATAACCTGATTGCATGTTCTTCAATAGATCTTCAAATTGTCAAATCAGTCTAAATACTCTTTCTTGACTTAAAACAAAACTGACAACTTGCTCTTGTAACTTAAGATTCCTGCTTGAGTTGAAACACAATTGAATTTCTTCTCCAGGGACAGCACCAACAACAACATCTGGTACAACAGCGTCCACAGCAAGTTCCACCACAGGTAAAGAAAGTCATTTCAGTAAAGAACACAACATTTTTGGACAATGTGTGGATACCTACACTACATTTTACCTCAGTTCCATTGCTTCATTTTTACCACTGTAGCTCCAAATAAAGGCAAACAATTCTTCCCTCATTTGGCTCTGTATTTTGGACATAAGCCCTCTAAATAATATTGGATACTGACAGTAAATTAATGATCTGTCAATGACTTCGAGACATTCTGCTGCAACAACCAACACTTGTTTGCTGTGATTGAGTATTCTATCCTTTTTTCTTATTACTAACACAACCAATCACATCAACAACAGGAACCACAGTCAGTCCCATATCAGGTGAGGAATATCATTCGCAAACCATTCCTTTCTACTTCAGAACTTGTCTGCTGGATATCACAACATTACATTAAATCCACATTTGGGAACAGTAGGTGATAGTGCTTCTGACTACAATTACAACACATTCCTGCCAAAACACTGGAATACCTTATGAATTCAGCAGGGCTTGAGGGATTGCACTGCCCTCAGTATTCTTCAAATAAGCAATGAGCATGACAGTATTTGGTGGACACGAAAATTAAATGATAGGGCCTGTGACGTTTCAGTGCAGTAGTTTCTCGGACTTCAAAACATGCTGTAGATCTTAAATAACTGTGAGATTTCTGAATATAAAGTCAACGAAGAGCTGGAGCATTCTTTTATCACAAAATGCTCATCCAAACTGGCAGACTCAGTTATTGAAAAAGAAAATTTATCCTGCTTTTACCAAATTGCCTTCATACGTTCCTACCGGGCCATGTAATAAATACATTATTCAAATTCAAGGAAAGTTTTCCAAACCTATTCATATACTCATAGATGACATAAATATTGTGTATTAGATCAATGGCAAAACAGGAATCGATTTCTCCCTTACAATAATCTAGCTAAGGTTTCCAGAACAGCAACTGAAAAATTAATATTTGTTGATTTATATTCTGAGCTTCCTGATCCAGCTGAAATACATTCTACTTCTTCCATAGGAACAACATCACCAACAACTGTGTCCACCACCACTTCCACAACAGGTAAGGAATATTCCTCAAGTAAATATCAACTAATTTAAGATAATGATTTGATATGTCTCCAACAGCTAACCCCTAGTTTACGATCTTCTTTCATACCATTTGCTCTCTGTATACAGATTTCAGTCTCTCCGATTATAGCTCAAAATTACCAGACCAAGATATTGTGAAAACTGAAAAACCATTGAATAAATATGAAGTATATTCGTTGCTATTATTCTCTATCTTAGATACTGGCAGCAGCAACACTGAAAGTTTGCCTAACATACTCTACAATAATATTCTTTTCTTTCATTAGAAACAACAGGAACAACGACAACAGGGTCCACAGTTAGTACCACATCAGGTTAGTAATATAACATTTCTCATCACCAAACTTTACGTTCACCTTCTGCATCTCATTGCTAGATTCTATGAGGTTGAATTGCACATAAAATGTGGAAGAAACAGTTCTATATCCTCTCAATAAAAATTACAAACTCTCAGTGTGCAAATATCAAAATGGTAAATAAATTGATCAGGTGCCCTCTGGAAAAGACTGCACTCTCTACTTTGAAAGCAGCATTGTGCATGGCACAATTGATTGGACACAAAAGTGAAATTTCACTGAGAATGACATTGCGATAAAATATCTTCTCCCTCCAACTAACATGCTGTGGACATTAACCAACACCAGGATTTCTGAATTTATCACATTTGCAGGTAACTGCTAAATAACTTATTGTCAAAGACTCGGTACATTCATTCCTCAGCGAACCACAACCAACTTCTCAAATGCAGTCATTAAAGGAAAGTCTTTAACCTTCCCTGACCAAGTTTCGTTTCACAGTTCAGCACATGCCCACATAATAAATATCTCATTGGACATCCACTTAAATATCCTGAATAAATTCCTGCACCCACAGATTACATGCTTGCCAAATACCGCTCACGAGATCTTTGACAAAACAAGAATCGACTGGTCTCTCAATATAACCTGATTGCATGTTCTTCAATAGATCTTCAAATTGTCAAATCAGTCTAAATACTCTTTCTTGACTTAAAACAAAACTGACAACTTGCTCTTGTAACTTAAGATTCCTGCTTGAGTTGAAACACAATTGAATTTCTTCTCCAGGGACAGCACCAACAACAACATCTGGTACAACAGCGTCCACAGCAAGTTCCACCACAGGTAAAGAAAGTCATTTCAGTAAAGAACACAACATTTTTGGACAATGTGTGGATACCTACACTACATTTTACCTCAGTTCCATTGCTTCATTTTTACCACTGTAGCTCCAAATAAAGGCAAACAATTCTTCCCTCATTTGGCTCTGTATTTTGGACATAAGCCCTCTAAATAATATTGGATACTGACAGTAAATTAATGATCTGTCAATGACTTCGAGACATTCTGCTGCAACAACCAACACTTGTTTGCTGTGATTGAGTATTCTATCCTTTTTTCTTATTACTAACACAACCAATCACATCAACAACAGGAACCACAGTCAGTCCCATATCAGGTGAGGAATATCATTCGCAAACCATTCCTTTCTACTTCAGAACTTGTCTGCTGGATATCACAACATTACATTAAATCCACATTTGGGAACAGTAGGTGATAGTGCTTCTGACTACAATTACAACACATTCCTGCCAAAACACTGGAATACCTTATGAATTCAGCAGGGCTTGAGGGATTGCACTGCCCTCAGTATTCTTCAAATAAGCAATGAGCATGACAGTATTTGGTGGACACGAAAATTAAATGATAGGGCCTGTGACGTTTCAGTGCAGTAGTTTCTCGGACTTCAAAACATGCTGTAGATCTTAAATAACTGTGAGATTTCTGAATATAAAGTCAACGAAGAGCTGGAGCATTCTTTTATCACAAAATGCTCATCCAAACTGGCAGACTCAGTTATTGAAAAAGAAAATTTATCCTGCTTTTACCAAATTGCCTTCATACGTTCCTACCGGGCCATGTAATAAATACATTATTCAAATTCAAGGAAAGTTTTCCAAACCTATTCATATACTCATAGATGACATAAATATTGTGTATTAGATCAATGGCAAAACAGGAATCGATTTCTCCCTTACAATAATCTAGCTAAGGTTTCCAGAACAGCAACTGAAAAATTAATATTTGTTGATTTATATTCTGAGCTTCCTGATCCAGCTGAAATACATTCTACTTCTTCCATAGGAACAACATCACCAACAACTGTGTCCACCACCACTTCCACAACAGGTAAGGAATATTCCTCAAGTAAATATCAACTAATTTAAGATAATGATTTGATATGTCTCCAACAGCTAACCCCTAGTTTACGATCTTCTTTCATACCATTTGCTCTCTGTATACAGATTTCAGTCTCTCCGATTATAGCTCAAAATTACCAGACCAAGATATTGTGAAAACTGAAAAACCATTGAATAAATATGAAGTATATTCGTTGCTATTATTCTCTATCTTAGATACTGGCAGCAGCAACACTGAAAGTTTGCCTAACATACTCTACAATAATATTCTTTTCTTTCATTAGAAACAACAGGAACAACGACAGCAGGGTCCACAGTTAGTACCACATCAGGTTAGTAATATAACATTTCTCATCACCAAACTTTACGTTCACCTTCTGCATCTCATTGCTAGATTCTATGAGGTTGAATTGCACATAAAATGTGGAAGAAACAGTTCTATATCCTCTCAATAAAAATTACAAACTCTCAGTGTGCAAATATCAAAATGGTAAATAAATTGATCAGGTGCCCTCTGGAAAAGACTGCACTCTCTACTTTGAAAGCAGCATTGTGCATGGCACAATTGATTGGACACAAAAGTGAAATTTCACTGAGAATGACATTGCGATAAAATATCTTCTCCCTCCAACTAACATGCTGTGGACATTAACCAACACCAGGATTTCTGAATTTATCACATTTGCAGGTAACTGCTAAATAACTTATTGTCAAAGACTCGGTACATTCATTCCTCAGCGAACCACAACCAACTTCTCAAATGCAGTCATTAAAGGAAAGTCTTTAACCTTCCCTGACCAAGTTTCGTTTCACAGTTCAGCACATGCCCACATAATAAATATCTCATTGGACATCCACTTAAATATCCTGAATAAATTCCTGCACCCACAGATTACATGCTTGCCAAATACCGCTCACGAGATCTTTGACAAAACAAGAATCGACTGGTCTCTCAATATAACCTGATTGCATGTTCTTCAATAGATCTTCAAATTGTCAAATCAGTCTAAATACTCTTTCTTGACTTAAAACAAAACTGACAACTTGCTCTTGTAACTTAAGATTCCTGCTTGAGTTGAAACACAATTGAATTTCTTCTCCAGGGACAGCACCAACAACAACATCTGGTACAACAGCGTCCACAGCAAGTTCCACCACAGGTAAAGAAAGTCATTTCAGTAAAGAACACAACATTTTTGGACAATGTGTGGATACCTACACTACATTTTACCTCAGTTCCATTGCTTCATTTTTACCACTGTAGCTCCAAATAAAGGCAAACAATTCTTCCCTCATTTGGCTCTGTATTTTGGACATAAGCCCTCTAAATAATATTGGATACTGACAGTAAGTTAATGATCTGTCAATGACTTCGAGACATTCTGCTGCAACAACCAACACTTGTTTGCTGTGATTGAGTATTATATCCTTTTTTCTTATTACTAACACAACCAATCACATCAACAACAGGAACCACAGTCAGTCCCATATCAGGTGAGGAATATCATTCGCAAACCATTCCTTTCTACTTCAGAACTTGTCTGCTGGATATCACAACATTACATTAAATCCACATTTGGGAACAGTAGGTGATAGTGCTTCTGACTACAATTACAACACATTCCTGCCAAAACACTGGAATACCTTATGAATTCAGCAGGGCTTGAGGGATTGCACTGCCCTCAGTATTCTTCAAATAAGCAATGAGCATGACAGTATTTGGTGGACACGAAAATTAAATGATAGGGCCTGTGACGTTTCAGTGCAGTAGTTTCTCGGACTTCAAAACATGCTGTAGATCTTAAATAACTGTGAGATTTCTGAATATAAAGTCAACGAAGAGCTGGAGCATTCTTTTATCACAAAATGCTCATCCAAACTGGCAGACTCAGTTATTGAAAAAGAAAATTTATCCTGCTTTTACCAAATTGCCTTCATACGTTCCTACCGGGCCATGTAATAAATACATTATTCAAATTCAAGGAAAGTTTTCCAAACCTATTCATATACTCATAGATGACATAAATATTGTGTATTAGATCAATGGCAAAACAGGAATCGATTTGTCCCTTACAATAATCTAGCTAAGGTTTCCAGAACAGCAACTGAAAAATTAATATTTGTTGATTTATATTCTGAGCTTCCTGATCCAGCTGAAATACATTCTACTTCTTCCATAGGAACAACATCACCAACAACTGTGTCCACCACCACTTCCACAACAGGTAAGGAATATTCCTCAAGTAAATATCAACTAATTTAATATAATGATTTGATATGTCTCCAACAGCTAACCCCTAGTTTACGATCTTCTTTCATACCATTTGCTCTCTGTATACAGATTTCAGTCTCTCCGATTATAGCTCAAAATTACCAGACCAAGATATTGTGAAAACTGAAAAACCATTGAATAAATATGAAGTATATTCGTTGCTATTATTCTCTATCTTAGATGCTGGCAGCAGCAACACTGAAAGTTTGCCTAACATACTCTACAATAATATTCTTTTCTTTCATTAGAAACAACAGGAACAACGACAACAGGGTCCACAGTTAGTACCACATCAGGTTAGTAATATAACATTTCTCATCACCAAACTTTACGTTCAACTTCTGCATCTCATTGCTAGATTCTATGAGGTTGAATTGCACATAAAATGTGGAAGAAACAGTTCTATATCCTCTCAATAAAAATTACAAACTCTCAGTGTGCAAATATCAAAATGGTAAATAAATTGATCAGGTGCCCTCTGGAAAAGACTGCACTCTCTACTTTGAAAGCAGCATTGTGCATGGCACAATTGATTGGACACAAAAGTGAAATTTCACTGAGAATGACATTGCGATAAAATATCTTCTCCCTCCAACTAACATGCTGTGGACATTAACCAACACCAAGATTTCTGAATTTATCACATTTGCAGGTAACTGCTAAATAACTTATTGTCAAAGACTCGGTACATTCATTCCTCAGCGAACCACAACCAACTTCTCAAATGCAGTCATTAAAGGAAAGTCTTTAACCTTCCCTGACCAAGTTTCGTTTCACAGTTCAGCACATGCCCACATAATAAATATCTCATTGGACATCCACTTAAATATCCTGAATAAATTCCTGCACCCACAGATTACATGCTTGCCAAATACCGCTCACGAGATCTTTGACAAAACAAGAATCGACTGGTCTCTCAATATAACCTGATTGCATGTTCTTCAATAGATCTTCAAATTGTCAAATCAGTCTAAATACTCTTTCTTGACTTAAAACAAAACTGACAACTTGCTCTTGTAACTTAAGATTCCTGCTTGTGTTGAAACACAATTGTATTTCTTCTCCAGGGACAGCACCAACAACAACATCTGGTACAACAGCGTCCACAGCAAGTTCCACCACAGGTAAAGAAAGTCATTTCAGTAAAGAACACAACATTTTTGGACAATGTGTGGATACCTGCACTACATTTTACCTCAGTTCCATTGCTTCATTTTTACCACTGTAGCTCCAAATAAAGGCAAACAATTCTTCCCTCATTTGGCTCTGTATTTTGGACATAAGCCCTCTAAATAATATTGGGTACTGACAGTAAATTAATGATCTGTCAATGACTTCGAGACATTCTGCTGCAACAACCAACACTTGTTTGCTGTGATTGAGTATTATATCCTTTTTTCTTATTACTAACACAACCAATCACATCAACAACAGGAACCACAGTCAGTCCCATATCAGGTGAGGAATATCATTCGCAAACCATTCCTTTCTACTTCAGAACTTGTCTGCTGGATATCACAACATTACATTAAATCCACATTTGGGAACAGTAGGTGATAGTGCTTCTGACTACAATTACAACACATTCCTGCCAAAACACTGGAATACCTTATGAATTCAGCAGGGCTTGAGGGATTGCACTGCCCTCAGTATTCTTCAAATAAACAATGAGCATGACAGTATTTGGTGGACACGAAAATTAAATGATAGGGCCAGTGACGTTTCAGTGCAGTAGTTTCTCGGACTTCAAAACATGCTGTAGATCTTAAATAACTGTGAGATTTCTGAATATAAAGTCAACGAAGAGCTGGAGCATTCTTTTATCACAAAATGCTCATCCAAACTGGCAGACTCAGTTATTGAAACAGAAAATTTATCCTGCTTTTACCAAATTGCCTTCATACGTTCCTACCGGGCCATGTAATAAATACATTATTCAAATTCAAGGAAAGTTTTCCAAACCTATTCATATACTCATAGATGACATAAATATTGTGTATTAGATCAATGGCAAAACAGGAATCGATTTGTCCCTTACAATAATCTAGCTAAGGTTTCCAGAACAGCAACTGAAAAATTAATATTTGTTGATTTATATTCTGAGCTTCCTGATCCAGCTGAAATACATTCTACTTCTTCCATAGGAACAACATCACCAACAACTGTGTCCACCACCACTTCCACAACAGGTAAGGAATATTCCTCAAGTAAATATCAACTAATTTAAGATAATGATTTGATATGTCTCCAACAGCTAACCCCTAGTTTACGATCTTCTTTCATACCATTTGCTCTCTGTATACAGATTTCAGTCTCTCCGATTATAGCTCAAAATTACCAGACCAAGATATTGTGAAAACTGAAAAACCATTGAATAAATATGAAGTATATTCGTTGCTATTATTCTCTATCTTAGATACTGGCAGCAGCAACACTGAAAGTTTGCCTAACATACTCTACAATAATATTCTTTTCTTTCATTAGAAACAACAGGAACAACGACAACAGGGTCCACAGTTAGTACCACATCAGGTTAGTAATATAACATTTCTCATCACCAAACTTTACGTTCACCTTCTGCATCGCATTGTTAGATTCTATGAGGTTGAATTGCACATAAAATGTGGAAGAAACAGTTCTATATCCTCTCAATAAAAATTACAAACTCTCAGTGTGCAAATATCAAAATGGTAAATAAATTGATCAGGTGCCCTCTGGAAAAGACTGCACTCTCTACTTTGAAAGCAGCATTGTGCATGGCACAATTGATTGGACACAAAAGTGAAATTTCACTGAGAATGACTTTGCGATAAAATATCTCCTCCCTCCAACTAACATGCTGTGGACATTTACCAACACCAAGATTTCTGAATTTATCACATTTGCAGGTAACTGCTAAATAACTTATTGTCAAAGACTCGGTACATTCATTCCTCAGCGAACCACAACCAACTTCTCAAATGCAGTCATTAAAGGAAAGTCTTTAACCTTCCCTGACCAAGTTTCGTTTCACAGTTCAGCACATGCCCACATAATAAATATCTCATTGGACATCCACTTAAATATCCTGAATAAATTCCTGCACCCACAGATTACATGCTTGCCAAATACCGCTCACGAGATCTTTGACAAAACAAGAATCGACTGGTCTCTCAATATAACCTGATTGCATGTTCTTCAATAGATCTTCAAATTGTCAAATCAGTCTAAATACTCTTTCTTGACTTAAAACAAAACTGACAACTTGCTCTTGTAACTTAAGATTCCTGCTTGTGTTGAAACACAATTGTATTTCTTCTCCAGGGACAGCACCAACAACAACATCTGGTACAACAGCGTCCACAGCAAGTTCCACCACAGGTAAAGAAAGTCATTTCAGTAAAGAACACAACATTTTTGGACAATGTGTGGATACCTGCACTACATTTTACCTCAGTTCCATTGCTTCATTTTTACCACTGTAGCTCCAAATAAAGGCAAACAATTCTTCCCTCATTTGGCTCTGTATTTTGGACATAACCCCTCTAAATAATATTGGGTACTGACAGTAAATTAATGATCTGTCAATGACTTCGAGACATTCTGCTGCAACAACCAACACTTGTTTGCTGTGATTGAGTATTATATCCTTTTTTCTTATTACTAACACAACCAATCACATCAACAACAGGAACCACAGTCAGTCCCATATCAGGTGAGGAATATCATTCGCAAACCATTCCTTTCTACTTCAGAACTTGTCTGCTGGATATCACAACATTACATTAAATCCACATTTGGGAACAGTAGGTGATAGTGCTTCTGACTACAATTACAACACATTCCTGCCAAAACACTGGAATACCTTATGAATTCAGCAGGGCTTGAGGGATTGCACTGCCCTCAGTATTCTTCAAATAAACAATGAGCATGACAGTATTTGGTGGACACGAAAATTAAATGATAGGGCCAGTGACGTTTCAGTGCAGTAGTTTCTCGGACTTCAAAACATGCTGTAGATCTTAAATAACTGTGAGATTTCTGAATATAAAGTCAACGAAGAGCTGGAGCATTCTTTTATCACAAAATGCTCATCCAAACTGGCAGACTCAGTTATTGAAACAGAAAATTTATCCTGCTTTTACCAAATTGCCTTCATACGTTCCTACCGGGCCATGTAATAAATACATTATTCAAATTCAAGGAAAGTTTTCCAAACCTATTCATATACTCATAGATGACATAAATATTGTGTATTAGATCAATGGCAAAACAGGAATCGATTTGTCCCTTACAATAATCTAGCTAAGGTTTCCAGAACAGCAACTGAAAAATTAATATTTGTTGATTTATATTCTGAGCTTCCTGATCCAGCTGAAATACATTCTACTTCTTCCATAGGAACAACATCACCAACAACTGTGTCCACCACCACTTCCACAACAGGTAAGGAATATTCCTCAAGTAAATATCAACTAATTTAAGATAATGATTTGATATGTCTCCAACAGCTAACCCCTAGTTTACGATCTTCTTTCATACCATTTGCTCTCTGTATACAGATTTCAGTCTCTCCGATTATAGCTCAAAATTACCAGACCAAGATATTGTGAAAACTGAAAAACCATTGAATAAATATGAAGTATATTCGTTGCTATTATTCTCTATCTTAGATACTGGCAGCAGCAACACTGAAAGTTTGCCTAACATACTCTACAATAATATTCTTTTCTTTCATTAGAAACAACAGGAACAACGACAACAGGGTCCACAGTTAGTACCACATCAGGTTAGTAATATAACATTTCTCATCACCAAACTTTACGTTCACCTTCTGCATCTCATTGCTAGATTCTATGAGGTTGAATTGCACATAAAATGTGGAAGAAACAGTTCTATATCCTCTCAATAAAAATTACAAACTCTCAGTGTGCAAATATCAAAATGGTAAATAAATTGATCAGGTGCCCTCTGGAAAAGACTGCACTCTCTACTTTGAAAGCAGCATTGTGCATGGCACAATTGATTGGACACAAAAGTGAAATTTCACTGAGAATGACTTTGCGATAAAATATCTTCTCCCTCCAACTAACATGCTGTGGACATTAACCAACACCAAGATTTCTGAATTTATCACATTTGCAGGTAACTGCTAAATAACTTATTGTCAAAGACTCGGTACATTCATTCCTCAGCGAACCACAACCAACTTCTCAAATGCAGTCATTAAAGGAAAGTCTTTAACCTTCCCTGACCAAGTTTCGTTTCACAGTTCAGCACATGCCCACATAATAAATATCTCATTGGACATCCACTTAAATATCCTGAATAAATTCCTGCACCCACAGATTACATGCTTGCCAAATACCGCTCACGAGATCTTTGACAAAACAAGAATCGACTGGTCTCTCAATATAACCTGATTGCATGTTCTTCAATAGATCTTCAAATTGTCAAATCAGTCTAAATACTCTTTCTTGACTTAAAACAAAACTGACAACTTGCTCTTGTAACTTAAGATTCCTGCTTGTGTTGAAACACAATTGTATTTCTTCTCCAGGGACAGCACCAACAACAACATCTGGTACAACAGCGTCCACAGCAAGTTCCACCACAGGTAAAGAAAGTCATTTCAGTAAAGAACACAACATTTTTGGACAATGTGTGGATACCTGCACTACATTTTACCTCAGTTCCATTGCTTCATTTTTACCACTGTAGCTCCAAATAAAGGCAAACAATTCTTCCCTCATTTGGCTCTGTATTTTGGACATAAGCCCTCTAAATAATATTGGATACTGACAGTAAATTAATGATCTGTCAATGACTTCGAGACATTCTGCTGCAACAACCAACACTTGTTTGCTGTGATTGAGTATTATATCCTTTTTTCTTATTACTAACACAACCAATCACATCAACAACAGGAACCACAGTCAGTCCCATATCAGGTGAGGAATATCATTCGCAAACCATTCCTTTCTACTTCAGAACTTGTCTGCTGGATATCACAACATTACATTAAATCCACATTTGGGAACAGTAGGTGATAGTGCTTCTGACTACAATTACAACACATTCCTGCCAAAACACTGGAATACCTTATGAATTCAGCAGGGCTTGAGGGATTGCACTGCCCTCAGTATTCTTCAAATAAGCAATGAGCATGACAGTATTTGGTGGACACGAAAATTAAATGATAGGGCCTGTGACGTTTCAGTGCAGTAGTTTCTCGGACTTCAAAACATGCTGTAGATCTTAAATAACTGTGAGATTTCTGAATATAAAGTCAACGAAGAGCTGGAGCATTCTTTTATCACAAAATGCTCATCCAAACTGGCAGACTCAGTTATTGAAAAAGAAAATTTATCCTGCTTTTACCAAATTGCCTTCATACGTTCCTACCGGGCCATGTAATAAATACATTATTCAAATTCAAGGAAAGTTTTCCAAACCTATTCATATACTCATAGATGACATAAATATTGTGTATTAGATCAATGGCAAAACAGGAATCGATTTCTCCCTTACAATAATCTAGCTAAGGTTTCCAGAACAGCAACTGAAAAATTAATATTTGTTGATTTATATTCTGAGCTTCCTGATCCAGCTGAAATACATTCTACTTCTTCCATAGGAACAACATCACCAACAACTGTGTCCACCACCACTTCCACAACAGGTAAGGAATATTCCTCAAGTAAATATCAACTAATTTAAGATAATGATTTGATATGTCTCCAACAGCTAACCCCTAGTTTACGATCTTCTTTCATACCATTTGCTCTCTGTATACAGATTTCAGTCTCTCCGATTATAGCTCAAAATTACCAGACCAAGATATTGTGAAAACTGAAAAACCATTGAATAAATATGAAGTATATTCGTTGCTATTATTCTCTATCTTAGATGCTGGCAGCAGCAACACTGAAAGTTTGCCTAACATACTCTACAATAATATTCTTTTCTTTCATTAGAAACAACAGGAACAACGACAACAGGGTCCACAGTTAGTACCACATCAGGTTAGTAATATAACATTTCTCATCACCAAACTTTACGTTCACCTTCTGCATCTCATTGCTAGATTCTATGAGGTTGAATTGCACATAAAATGTGGAAGAAACAGTTCTATATCCTCTCAATAAAAATTACAAACTCTCAGTGTGCAAATATCAAAATGGTAAATAAATTGATCAGGTGCCCTCTGGAAAAGACTGCACTCTCTACTTTGAAAGCAGCATTGTGCATGGCACAATTGATTGGACACAAAAGTGAAATTTCACTGAGAATGACTTTGCGATAAAATATCTTCTCCCTCCAACTAACATGCTGTGGACATTAACCAACACCAAGATTTCTGAATTTATCACATTTGCAGGTAACTGCTAAATAACTTATTGTCAAAGACTCGGTACATTCATTCCTCAGCGAACCACAACCAACTTCTCAAATGCAGTCATTAAAGGAAAGTCTTTAACCTTCCCTGACCAAGTTTCGTTTCACAGTTCAGCACATGCCCACATAATAAATATCTCATTGGACATCCACTTAAATATCCTGAATAAATTCCTGCACCCACAGATTACATGCTTGCCAAATACCGCTCACGAGATCTTTGACAAAACAAGAATCGACTGGTCTCTCAATATAACCTGATTGCATGTTCTTCAATAGATCTTCAAATTGTCAAATCAGTCTAAATACTCTTTCTTGACTTAAAACAAAACTGACAACTTGCTCTTGTAACTTAAGATTCCTGCTTGTGTTGAAACACAATTGTATTTCTTCTCCAGGGACAGCACCAACAACAACATCTGGTACAACAGCGTCCACAGCAAGTTCCACCACAGGTAAAGAAAGTCATTTCAGTAAAGAACACAACATTTTTGGACAATGTGTGGATACCTGCACTATATTTTACCTCAGTTCCATTGCTTCATTTTTACCACTGTAGCTCCAAATAAAGGCAAACAATTCTTCCCTCATTTGGCTCTGTATTTTGGACATAAGCCCTCTAAATAATATTGGATACTGACAGTAAATTAATGATCTGTCAATGACTTCGAGACATTCTGCTGCAACAACCAACACTTGTTTGCTGTGATTGAGTATTATATCCTTTTTTCTTATTACTAACACAACCAATCACATCAACAACAGGAACCACAGTCAGTCCCATATCAGGTGAGGAATATCATTCGCAAACCATTCCTTTCTACTTCAGAACTTGTCTGCTGGATATCACAACATTACATTAAATCCACATTTGGGAACAGTAGGTGATAGTGCTTCTGACTACAATTACAACACATTCCTGCCAAAACACTGGAATACCTTATGAATTCAGCAGGGCTTGAGGGATTGCACTGCCCTCAGTATTCTTCAAATAAACAATGAGCATGACAGTATTTGGTGGACACGAAAATTAAATGATAGGGCCAGTGACGTTTCAGTGCAGTAGTTTCTCGGACTTCAAAACATGCTGTAGATCTTAAATAACTGTGAGATTTCTGAATATAAAGTCAACGAAGAGCTGGAGCATTCTTTTATCACAAAATGCTCATCCAAACTGGCAGACTCAGTTATTGAAACAGAAAATTTATCCTGCTTTTACCAAATTGCCTTCATACGTTCCTACCGGGCCATGTAATAAATACATTATTCAAATTCAAGGAAAGTTTTCCAAACCTATTCATATACTCATAGATGACATAAATATTGTGTATTAGATCAATGGCAAAACAGGAATCGATTTGTCCCTTACAATAATCTAGCTAAGGTTTCCAGAACAGCAACTGAAAAATTAATATTTGTTGATTTATATTCTGAGCTTCCTGATCCAGCTGAAATACATTCTACTTCTTCCATAGGAACAACATCACCAACAACTGTGTCCACCACCACTTCCACAACAGGTAAGGAATATTCCTCAAGTAAATATCAACTAATTTAAGATAATGATTTGATATGTCTCCAACAGCTAACCCCTAGTTTACGATCTTCTTTCATACCATTTGCTCTCTGTATACAGATTTCAGTCTCTCCGATTATAGCTCAAAATTACCAGACCAAGATATTGTGAAAACTGAAAAACCATTGAATAAATATGAAGTATATTCGTTGCTATTATTCTCTATCTTAGATACTGGCAGCAGCAACACTGAAAGTTTGCCTAACATACTCTACAATAATATTCTTTTCTTTCATTAGAAACAACAGGAACAACGACAACAGGGTCCACAGTTAGTACCACATCAGGTTAGTAATATAACATTTCTCATCACCAAACTTTACGTTCACCTTCTGCATCTCATTGCTAGATTCTATGAGGTTGAATTGCACATAAAATGTGGAAGAAACAGTTCTATATCCTCTCAATAAAAATTACAAACTCTCAGTGTGCAAATATCAAAATGGTAAATAAATTGATCAGGTGCCCTCTGGAAAAGACTGCACTCTCTACTTTGAAAGCAGCATTGTGCATGGCACAATTGATTGGACACAAAAGTGAAATTTCACTGAGAATGACTTTGCGATAAAATATCTTCTCCCTCCAACTAACATGCTGTGGACATTAACCAACACCAAGATTTCTGAATTTATCACATTTGCAGGTAACTGCTAAATAACTTATTGTCAAAGACTCGGTACATTCATTCCTCAGCGAACCACAACCAACTTCTCAAATGCAGTCATTAAAGGAAAGTCTTTAACCTTCCCTGACCAAGTTTCGTTTCACAGTTCAGCACATGCCCACATAATAAATATCTCATTGGACATCCACTTAAATATCCTGAATAAATTCCTGCACCCACAGATTACATGCTTGCCAAATACCGCTCACGAGATCTTTGACAAAACAAGAATCGACTGGTCTCTCAATATAACCTGATTGCATGTTCTTCAATAGATCTTCAAATTGTCAAATCAGTCTAAATACTCTTTCTTGACTTAAAACAAAACTGACAACTTGCTCTTGTAACTTAAGATTCCTGCTTGTGTTGAAACACAATTGTATTTCTTCTCCAGGGACAGCACCAACAACAACATCTGGTACAACAGCGTCCACAGCAAGTTCCACCACAGGTAAAGAAAGTCATTTCAGTAAAGAACACAACATTTTTGGACAATGTGTGGATACCTGCACTACATTTTACCTCAGTTCCATTGCTTCATTTTTACCACTGTAGCTCCAAATAAAGGCAAACAATTCTTCCCTCATTTGGCTCTGTATTTTGGACATAAGCCCTCTAAATAATATTGGATACTGACAGTAAATTAATGATCTGTCAATGACTTCGAGACATTCTGCTGCAACAACCAACACTTGTTTGCTGTGATTGAGTATTATATCCTTTTTTCTTATTACTAACACAACCAATCACATCAACAACAGGAACCACAGTCAGTCCCATATCAGGTGAGGAATATCATTCGCAAACCATTCCTTTCTACTTCAGAACTTGTCTGCTGGATATCACAACATTACATTAAATCCACATTTGGGAACAGTAGGTGATAGTGCTTCTGACTACAATTACAACACATTCCTGCCAAAACACTGGAATACCTTATGAATTCAGCAGGGCTTGAGGGATTGCACTGCCCTCAGTATTCTTCAAATAAACAATGAGCATGACAGTATTTGGTGGACACGAAAATTAAATGATAGGGCCAGTGACGTTTTAGTGCAGTAGTTTCTCGGACTTCAAAACATGCTGTAGATCTTAAATAACTGTGAGATTTCTGAATATAAAGTCAACGAAGAGCTGGAGCATTCTTTTATCACAAAATGCTCATCCAAACTGGCAGACTCAGTTATTGAAACAGAAAATTTATCCTGCTTTTACCAAATTGCCTTCATACGTTCCTACCGGGCCATGTAATAAATACATTATTCAAATTCAAGGAAAGTTTTCCAAACCTATTCATATACTCATAGATGACATAAATATTGTGTATTAGATCAATGGCAAAACAGGAATCGATTTCTCCCTTACAATAATCTAGCTAAGGTTTCCAGAACAGCAACTGAAAAATTAATATTTGTTGATTTATATTCTGAGCTTCCTGATCCAGCTGAAATACATTCTACTTCTTCCATAGGAACAACATCACCAACAACTGTGTCCACCACCACTTCCACAACAGGTAAGGAATATTCCTCAAGTAAATATCAACTAATTTAAGATAATGATTTGATATGTCTCCAACAGCTAACCCCTAGTTTACGATCTTCTTTCATACCATTTGCTCTCTGTATACAGATTTCAGTCTCTCCGATTATAGCTCAAAATTACCAGACCAAGATATTGTGAAAACTGAAAAACCATTGAATAAATATGAAGTATATTCGTTGCTATTATTCTCTATCTTAGATACTGGCAGCAGCAACACTGAAAGTTTGCCTAACATACTCTACAATAATATTCTTTTCTTTCATTAGAATCAACAGGAACAACGACAACAGGGTCCACAGTTAGTACCACATCAGGTTAGTAATATAACATTTCTCATCACCAAACTTTACGTTCACCTTCTGCATCTCATTGCTAGATTCTATGAGGTTGAATTGCACATAAAATGTGGAAGAAACAGTTCTATATCCTCTCAATAAAAATTACAAACTCTCAGTGTGCAAATATCAAAATGGTAAATAAATTGATCAGGTGCCCTCTGGAAAAGACTGCACTCTCTACTTTGAAAGCAGCATTGTGCATGGCACAATTGATTGGACACAAAAGTGAAATTTCACTGAGAATGACTTTGCGATAAAATATCTTCTCCCTCCAACTAACATGCTGTGGACATTAACCAACACCAAGATTTCTGAATTTATCACATTTGCAGGTAACTGCTAAATAACTTATTGTCAAAGACTCGGTACATTCATTCCTCAGCGAACCACAACCAACTTCTCAAATGCAGTCATTAAAGGAAAGTCTTTAACCTTCCCTGACCAAGTTTCGTTTCACAGTTCAGCACATGCCCACATAATAAATATCTCATTGGACATCCACTTAAATATCCTGAATAAATTCCTGCACCCACAGATTACATGCTTGCCAAATACCGCTCACGAGATCTTTGACAAAACAAGAATCGACTGGTCTCTCAATATAACCTGATTGCATGTTCTTCAATAGATCTTCAAATTGTCAAATCAGTCTAAATACTCTTTCTTGACTTAAAACAAAACTGACAACTTGCTCTTGTAACTTAAGATTCCTGCTTGTGTTGAAATACAATTGTATTTCTTCTCCAGGGACAGCACCAACAACAACATCTGGTACAACAGCGTCCACAGCAAGTTCCACCACAGGTAAAGAAAGTCATTTCAGTAAAGAACACAACATTTTTGGACAATGTGTGGATACCTGCACTACATTTTACCTCAGTTCCATTGCTTCATTTTTACCACTGTAGCTCCAAATAAAGGCAAACAATTCTTCCCTCATTTGGCTCTGTATTTTGGACATAAGCCCTCTAAATAATATTGGATACTGACAGTAAATTAATGATCTGTCAATGACTTCGAAACATTCTGCTGCAACAACCAACACTTGTTTGCTGTGATTGAGTATTATATCCTTTTTTCTTATTACTAACACAACCAATCACATCAACAACAGGAACCACAGTCAGTCCCATATCAGGTGAGGAATATCATTCGCAAACCATTCCTTTCTACTTCAGAACTTGTCTGCTGGATATCACAACATTACATTAAATCCACATTTGGGAACAGTAGGTGATAGTGCTTCTGACTACAATTACAACACATTCCTGCCAAAACACTGGAATACCTTATGAATTCAGCAGGGCTTGAGGGATTGCACTGCCCTCAGTATTCTTCAAATAAACAATGAGCATGACAGTATTTGGTGGACACGAAAATTAAATGATAGGGCCAGTGACGTTTCAGTGCAGTAGTTTCTCGGACTTCAAAACATGCTGTAGATCTTAAATAACTGTGAGATTTCTGAATATAAAGTCAACGAAGAGCTGGAGCATTCTTTTATCACAAAATGCTCATCCAAACTGGCAGACTCAGTTATTGAAACAGAAAATTTATCCTGCTTTTACCAAATTGCCTTCATACGTTCCTACCGGGCCATGTAATAAATACATTATTCAAATTCAAGGAAAGTTTTCCAAACCTATTCATATACTCATAGATGACATAAATATTGTGTATTAGATCAATGGCAAAACAGGAATCGATTTGTCCCTTACAATAATCTAGCTAAGGTTTCCAGAACAGCAACTGAAAAATTAATATTTGTTGATTTATATTCTGAGCTTCCTGATCCAGCTGAAATACATTCTACTTCTTCCATAGGAACAACATCACCAACAACTGTTTCCACCACCACTTCCACAACAGGTAAGGAATATTCCTCAAGTAAATATCAACTAATTTAAGATAATGATTTGATATGTCTCCAACAGCTAACCCCTAGTTTACGATCTTCTTTCATACCATTTGCTCTCTGTATACAGATTTCAGTCTCTCCGATTATAGCTCAAAATTACCAGACCAAGATATTGTGAAAACTGAAAAACCATTGAATAAATATGAAGTATATTCGTTGCTATTATTCTCTATCTTAGATACTGGCAGCAGCAACACTGAAAGTTTGCCTAACATACTCTACAATAATATTCTTTTCTTTCATTAGAAACAACAGGAACAACGACAACAGGGTCCACAGTTAGTACCACATCAGGTTAGTAATATAACATTTCTCATCACCAAACTTTACGTTCACCTTCTGCATCTCATTGCTAGATTCTATGAGGTTGAATTGCACATAAAATGTGGAAGAAACAGTTCTATATCCTCTCAATAAAAATTACAAACTCTCAGTGTGCAAATATCAAAATGGTAAATAAATTGATCAGGTGCCCTCTGGAAAAGACTGCACTCTCTACTTTGAAAGCAGCATTGTGCATGGCACAATTGATTGGACACAAAAGTGAAATTTCACTGAGAATGACATTGCGATAAAATATCTTCTCCCTCCAACTAACATGCTGTGGACATTAACCAACACCAGGATTTCTGAATTTATCACATTTGCAGGTAACTGCTAAATAACTTATTGTCAAAGACTCGGTACATTCATTCCTCAGCGAACCACAACCAACTTCTCAAATGCAGTCATTAAAGGAAAGTCTTTAACCTTCCCTGACCAAGTTTCGTTTCACAGTTCAGCACATGCCCACATAATAAATATCTCATTGGACATCCACTTAAATATCCTGAATAAATTCCTGCACCCACAGATTACATGCTTGCCAAATACCGCTCACGAGATCTTTGACAAAACAAGAATCGACTGGTCTCTCAATATAACCTGATTGCATGTTCTTCAATAGATCTTCAAATTGTCAAATCAGTCTAAATACTCTTTCTTGACTTAAAACAAAACTGACAACTTGCTCTTGTAACTTAAGATTCCTGCTTGAGTTGAAACACAATTGAATTTCTTCTCCAGGGACAGCACCAACAACAACATCTGGTACAACAGCGTCCACAGCAAGTTCCACCACAGGTAAAGAAAGTCATTTCAGTAAAGAACACAACATTTTTGGACAATGTGTGGATACCTACACTACATTTTACCTCAGTTCCATTGCTTCATTTTTACCACTGTAGCTCCAAATAAAGGCAAACAATTCTTCCCTCATTTGGCTCTGTATTTTGGACATAAGCCCTCTAAATAATATTGGATACTGACAGTAAATTAATGATCTGTCAATGACTTCGAGACATTCTGCTGCAACAACCAACACTTGTTTGCTGTGATTGAGTATTATATCCTTTTTTCTTATTACTAACACAACCAATCACATCAACAACAGGAACCACAGTCAGTCCCATATCAGGTGAGGAATATCATTCGCAAACCATTCCTTTCTACTTCAGAACTTGTCTGCTGGATATCACAACATTACATTAAATCCACATTTGGGAACAGTAGGTGATAGTGCTTCTGACTACAATTACAACACATTCCTGCCAAAACACTGGAATACCTTATGAATTCAGCAGGGCTTGAGGGATTGCACTGCCCTCAGTATTCTTCAAATAAGCAATGAGCATGACAGTATTTGGTGGACACGAAAATTAAATGATAGGGCCTGTGACGTTTCAGTGCAGTAGTTTCTCGGACTTCAAAACATGCTGTAGATCTTAAATAACTGTGAGATTTCTGAATATAAAGTCAACGAAGAGCTGGAGCATTCTTTTATCACAAAATGCTCATCCAAACTGGCAGACTCAGTTATTGAAAAAGAAAATTTATCCTGCTTTTACCAAATTGCCTTCATACGTTCCTACCGGGCCATGTAATAAATACATTATTCAAATTCAAGGAAAGTTTTCCAAACCTATTCATATACTCATAGATGACATAAATATTGTGTATTAGATCAATGGCAAAACAGGAATCGATTTGTCCCTTACAATAATCTAGCTAAGGTTTCCAGAACAGCAACTGAAAAATTAATATTTGTTGATTTATATTCTGAGCTTCCTGATCCAGCTGAAATACATTCTACTTCTTCCATAGGAACAACATCACCAACAACTGTGTCCACCACCACTTCCACAACAGGTAAGGAATATTCCTCAAGTAAATATCAACTAATTTAAGATAATGATTTGATATGTCTCCAACAGCTAACCCCTAGTTTACGATCTTCTTTCATACCATTTGCTCTCTGTATACAGATTTCAGTCTCTCCGATTATAGCTCAAAATTACCAGACCAAGATATTGTGAAAACTGAAAAACCATTGAATAAATATGAAGTATATTCGTTGCTATTATTCTCTATCTTAGATACTGGCAGCAGCAACACTGAAAGTTTGCCTAACATACTCTACAATAATATTCTTTTCTTTCATTAGAAACAACAGGAACAACGACAACAGGGTCCACAGTTAGTACCACATCAGGTTAGTAATATAACATTTCTCATCACCAAACTTTACGTTCACCTTCTGCATCTCATTGCTAGATTCTATGAGGTTGAATTGCACATAAAATGTGGAAGAAACAGTTCTATATCCTCTCAATAAAAATTACAAACTCTCAGTGTGCAAATATCAAAATGGTAAATAAATTGATCAGGTGCCCTCTGGAAAAGACTGCACTCTCTACTTTGAAAGCAGCATTGTGCATGGCACAATTGATTGGACACAAAAGTGAAATTTCACTGAGAATGACATTGCGATAAAATATCTTCTCCCTCCAACTAACATGCTATGGACATTAACCAACACCAGCATTTCTGAATTTATCACATTTGCAGGTAACTGCTAAATAACTTATTGTCAAAGACTCGGTACATTCATTCCTCAGCGAACCACAACCAACTTCTCAAATGCAGTCATTAAAGGAAAGTCTTTAACCTTCCCTGACCAAGTTTCGTTTCACAGTTCAGCACATGCCCACATAATAAATATCTCATTGGACATCCACTTGAATATCCTGAATAAATTCCTGCACCCACAGATTACATGCTTGCCAAATACCGCTCACGAGATCTTTGACAAAACAAGAATCGACTGGTCTCTCAATATAACCTGATTGCATGTTCTTCAATAGATCTTCAAATTGTCAAATCAGTCTAAATACTCTTTCTTGACTTAAAACAAAACTGACAACTTGCTCTTGTAACTTAAGATTCCTGCTTGAGTTGAAACACAATTGAATTTCTTCTCCAGGGACAGCACCAACAACAACATCTGGTACAACAGCGTCCACATCAAGTTCCACCACAGGTAAAGAAAGTCATTTCAGTAAAGAACACAACATTTTTGGACAATGTGCGGATACCTGCACTACATTTTACCTCAGTTCCATTGCTTCATTTTTACCACTGTAGCTCCAAATAAAGGCAAACAATTCTTCCCTCATTTGGCTCTGTATTTTGGACATAAGCCCTCTAAATAATATTGGATACTGACAGTAAATTAATGATCTGTCAATGACTTCGAGACATTCTGCTGCAACAACCAACACTTGTTTGCTGTGATTGAGTATTATATCCTTTTTTCTTATTACTAACACAACCAATCACATCAACAACAGGAACCACAGTCAGTCCCATATCAGGTGAGGAATATCATTCGCAAACCATTCCTTTCTACTTCAGAACTTGTCTGCTGGATATCACAACATTACATTAAATCCACATTTGGGAACAGTAGGTGATAGTGCTTCTGACTACAATTACAACACATTCCTGCCAAAACACTGGAATACCTTATGAATTCAGCAGGGCTTGAGGGATTGCACTGCCCTCAGTATTCTTCAAATAAGCAATGAGCATGACAGTATTTGGTGGACACGAAAATTAAATGATAGGGCCTGTGACGTTTCAGTGCAGTAGTTTCTCGGACTTCAAAACATGCTGTAGATCTTAAATAACTGTGAGATTTCTGAATATAAAGTCAACGAAGAGCTGGAGCATTCTTTTATCACAAAATGCTCATCCAAACTGGCAGACTCAGTTATTGAAAAAGAAAATTTATCCTGCTTTTACCAAATTGCCTTCATACGTTCCTACCGGGCCATGTAATAAATACATTATTCAAATTCAAGGAAAGTTTTCCAAACCTATTCATATACTCATAGATGACATAAATATTGTGTATTAGATCAATGGCAAAACAGGAATCGATTTGTCCCTTACAATAATCTAGCTAAGGTTTCCAGAACAGCAACTGAAAAATTAATATTTGTTGATTTATATTCTGAGCTTCCTGATCCAGCTGAAATACATTCTACTTCTTCCATAGGAACAACATCACCAACAACTGTGTCCACCACCACTTCCACAACAGGTAAGGAATATTCCTCAAGTAAATATCAACTAATTTAAGATAATGATTTGATATGTCTCCAACAGCTAACCCCTAGTTTACGATCTTCTTTCATACCATTTGCTCTCTGTATACAGATTTCAGTCTCTCCGATTATAGCTCAAAATTACCAGACCAAGATATTGTGAAAACTGAAAAACCATTGAATAAATATGAAGTATATTCGTTGCTGTTATTCTCTATCTTAGATGCTGGCAGCAGCAACACTGAAAGTTTGCCTAACATACTCTACAATAATATTCTTTTCTTTCATTAGAAACAACAGGAACAACGACAACAGGGTCCACAGTTAGTACCACATCAGGTTAGTAATATAACATTTCTCATCACCAAACTTTACGTTCACCTTCTGCATCTCATTGCTAGATTCTATGAGGTTGAATTGCACATAAAATGTGGAAGAAACAGTTCTATATCCTCTCAATAAAAATTACAAACTCTCAGTGTGCAAATATCAAAATGGTAAATAAATTGATCAGGTGCCCTCTGGAAAAGACTGCACTCTCTACTTTGAAAGCAGCATTGTGCATGGCACAATTGATTGGACACAAAAGTGAAATTTCACTGAGAATGACTTTGCGATAAAATATCTCCTCCCTCCAACTAACATGCTGTGGACATTAACCAACACCAGGATTTCTGAATTTATCACATTTGCAGGTAACTGCTAAATAACTTATTGTCAAAGACTCGGTACATTCATTCCTCAGCGAACCACAACCAACTTCTCAAATGCAGTCATTAAAGGAAAGTCTTTAACCTTCCCTGACCAAGTTTCGTTTCACAGTTCAGCACATGCCCACATAATAAATATCTCATTGGACATCCACTTAAATATCCTGAATAAATTCCTGCACCCACAGATTACATGCTTGCCAAATACCGCTCACGAGATCTTTGACAAAACAAGAATCGACTGGTCTCTCAATATAACCTGATTGCATGTTCTTCAATAGATCTTCAAATTGTCAAATCAGTCTAAATACTCTTTCTTGACTTAAAACAAAACTGACAACTTGCTCTTGTAACTTAAGATTCCTGCTTGAGTTGAAACACAATTGTACTTCTTCTCCAGGGACAGCACCAACAACAACATCTGGTACAACAGCGTCCACAGCAAGTTCCACCACAGGTAAAGAAAGTCATTTCAGTAAAGAACACAACATTTTTGGACAATGTGTGGATACCTGCACTACATTTTACCTCAGTTCCATTGCTTCATTTTTACCACTGTAGCTCCAAATAAAGGCAAACAATTCTTCCCTCATTTGGCTCTGTATTTTGGACATAAGCCCTCTAAATAATATTGGATACTGACAGTAAATTAATGATCTGTCAATGACTTCGAGACATTCTGCTGCAACAACCAACACTTGTTTGCTGTGATTGAGTATTATATCCTTTTTTCTTATTACTAACACAACCAATCACATCAACAACAGGAACCACAGTCAGTCCCATATCAGGTGAGGAATATCATTCGCAAACCATTCCTTTCTACTTCAGAACTTGTCTGCTGGATATCACAACATTACATTAAATCCACATTTGGGAACAGTAGGTGATAGTGCTTCTGACTACAATTACAACACATTCCTGCCAAAACACTGGAATACCTTATGAATTCAGCAGGGCTTGAGGGATTGCACTGCCCTCAGTATTCTTCAAATAAGCAATGAGCATGACAGTATTTGGTGGACACGAAAATTAAATGATAGGGCCTGTGACGTTTCAGTGCAGTAGTTTCTCGGACTTCAAAACATGCTGTAGATCTTAAATAACTGTGAGATTTCTGAATATAAAGTCAACGAAGAGCTGGAGCATTCTTTTATCACAAAATGCTCATCCAAACTGGCAGACTCAGTTATTGAAAAAGAAAATTTATCCTGCTTTTACCAAATTGCCTTCATACGTTCCTACCGGGCCATGTAATAAATACATTATTCAAATTCAAGGAAAGTTTTCCAAACCTATTCATATACTCATAGATGACATAAATATTGTGTATTAGATCAATGGCAAAACAGGAATCGATTTGTCCCTTACAATAATCTAGCTAAGGTTTCCAGAACAGCAACTGAAAAATTAATATTTGTTGATTTATATTCTGAGCTTCCTGATCCAGCTGAAATACATTCTACTTCTTCCATAGGAACAACATCACCAACAACTGTGTCCACCACCACTTCCACAACAGGTAAGGAATATTCCTCAAGTAAATATCAACTAATTTAAGATAATGATTTGATATGTCTCCAACAGCTAACCCCTAGTTTACGATCTTCTTTCATACCATTTGCTCTCTGTATACAGATTTCAGTCTCTCCGATTATAGCTCAAAATTACCAGACCAAGATATTGTGAAAACTGAAAAACCATTGAATAAATATGAAGTATATTCGTTGCTGTTATTCTCTATCTTAGATGCTGGCAGCAGCAACACTGAAAGTTTGCCTAACATACTCTACAATAATATTCTTTTCTTTCATTAGAAACAACAGGAACAACGACAACAGGGTCCACAGTTAGTACCACATCAGGTTAGTAATATAACATTTCTCATCACCAAACTTTACGTTCACCTTCTGCATCTCATTGCTAGATTCTATGAGGTTGAATTGCACATAAAATGTGGAAGAAACAGTTCTATATCCTCTCAATAAAAATTACAAACTCTCAGTGTGCAAATATCAAAATGGTAAATAAATTGATCAGGTGCCCTCTGGAAAAGACTGCACTCTCTACTTTGAAAGCAGCATTGTGCATGGCACAATTGATTGGACACAAAAGTGAAATTTCACTGAGAATGACTTTGCGATAAAATATCTCCTCCCTCCAACTAACATGCTGTGGACATTAACCAACACCAGGATTTCTGAATTTATCACATTTGCAGGTAACTGCTAAATAACTTATTGTCAAAGACTCGGTACATTCATTCCTCAGCGAACCACAACCAACTTCTCAAATGCAGTCATTAAAGGAAAGTCTTTAACCTTCCCTGACCAAGTTTCGTTTCACAGTTCAGCACATGCCCACATAATAAATATCTCATTGGACATCCACTTAAATATCCTGAATAAATTCCTGCACCCACAGATTACATGCTTGCCAAATACCGCTCACGAGATCTTTGACAAAACAAGAATCGACTGGTCTCTCAATATAACCTGATTGCATGTTCTTCAATAGATCTTCAAATTGTCAAATCAGTCTAAATACTCTTTCTTGACTTAAAACAAAACTGACAACTTGCTCTTGTAACTTAAGATTCCTGCTTGAGTTGAAACACAATTGTACTTCTTCTCCAGGGACAGCACCAACAACAACATCTGGTACAACAGCGTCCACAGCAAGTTCCACCACAGGTAAAGAAAGTCATTTCAGTAAAGAACACAACATTTTTGGACAATGTGTGGATACCTGCACTACATTTTACCTCAGTTCCATTGCTTCATTTTTACCACTGTAGCTCCAAATAAAGGCAAACAATTCTTCCCTCATTTGGCTCTGTATTTTGGACATAAGCCCTCTAAATAATATTGGATACTGACAGTAAATTAATGATCTGTCAATGACTTCGAGACATTCTGCTGCAACAACCAACACTTGTTTGCTGTGATTGAGTATTATATCCTTTTTTCTTATTACTAACACAACCAATCACATCAACAACAGGAACCACAGTCAGTCCCATATCAGGTGAGGAATATCATTCGCAAACCATTCCTTTCTACTTCAGAACTTGTCTGCTGGATATCACAACATTACATTAAATCCACATTTGGGAACAGTAGGTGATAGTGCTTCTGACTACAATTACAACACATTCCTGCCAAAACACTGGAATACCTTATGAATTCAGCAGGGCTTGAGGGATTGCACTGCCCTCAGTATTCTTCAAATAAGCAATGAGCATGACAGTATTTGGTGGACACGAAAATTAAATGATAGGGCCTGTGACGTTTCAGTGCAGTAGTTTCTCGGACTTCAAAACATGCTGTAGATCTTAAATAACTGTGAGATTTCTGAATATAAAGTCAACGAAGAGCTGGAGCATTCTTTTATCACAAAATGCTCATCCAAACTGGCAGACTGAGTTATTGAAAAAGAAAATTTATCCTGCTTTTACCAAATTGCCTTCATACATTCCTACCGGGCCATGTAATAAATACATTATTCAAATTCAAGGAAAGTTTTCCAAACCTATTCATATACTCATAGATGACATAAATATTGTGTATTAGATCAATGGCAAAACAGGAATCGATTTGTCCCTTACAATAATCTAGCTAAGGTTTCCAGAACAGCAACTGAAAAATTAATATTTGTTGATTTATATCCTGAGCTTCCTGATCCAGCTGAAATACATTCTACTTCTTCCATAGGAACAACATCACCAACAACTGTGTCCACCACCACTTCCACAACAGGTAAGGAATATTCCTCAAGTAAATATCAACTAATTTAAGATAATGATTTGATATGTCTCCAACAGCTAACCCCTAGTTTACGATCTTCTTTCATACCATTTGCTCTCTGTATACAGATTTCAGTCTCTCCGATTATAGCTCAAAATTACCAGACCAAGATATTGTGAAAACTGAAAAACCATTGAATAAATATGAAGTATATTCGTTGCTATTATTCTCTATCTTAGATGCTGGCAGCAGCAACACTGAAAGTTTGCCTAACATACTCTACAATAATATTCTTTTCTTTCATTAGAAACAACAGGAACAACGACAACAGGGTCCACAGTTAGTACCACATCAGGTTAGTAATATAACATTTCTCATCACCAAACTTTACGTTCACCTTCTGCATCTCATTGCTAGATTCTATGAGGTTGAATTGCACATAAAATGTGGAAGAAACAGTTCTATATCCTCTCAATAAAAATTACAAACTCTCAGTGTGCAAATATCAAAATGGTAAATAAATTGATCAGGTGCCCTCTGGAAAAGACTGCACTCTCTACTTTGAAAGCAGCATTGTGCATGGCACAATTGATTGGACACAAAAGTGAAATTTCACTGAGAATGACTTTGCGATAAAATATCTCCTCCCTCCAACTAACATGCTGTGGACATTAACCAACACCAGGATTTCTGAATTTATCACATTTGCAGGTAACTGCTAAATAACTTATTGTCAAAGACTCGGTACATTCATTCCTCAGCGAACCACAACCAACTTCTCAAATGCAGTCATTAAAGGAAAGTCTTTAACCTTCCCTGACCAAGTTTCGTTTCACAGTTCAGCACATGCCCACATAATAAATATCTCATTGGACATCCACTTAAATATCCTGAATAAATTCCTGCACCCACAGATTACATGCTTGCCAAATACCGCTCACGAGATCTTTGACAAAACAAGAATCGACTGGTCTCTCAATATAACCTGATTGCATGTTCTTCAATAGATCTTCAAATTGTCAAATCAGTCTAAATACTCTTTCTTGACTTAAAACAAAACTGACAACTTGCTCTTGTAACTTAAGATTCCTGCTTGAGTTGAAACACAATTGTACTTCTTCTCCAGGGACAGCACCAACAACAACATCTGGTACAACAGCGTCCACAGCAAGTTCCACCACAGGTAAAGAAAGTCATTTCAGTAAAGAACACAACATTTTTGGACAATGTGTGGATACCTGCACTACATTTTACCTCAGTTCCATTGCTTCATTTTTACCACTGTAGCTCCAAATAAAGGCAAACAATTCTTCCCTCATTTGGCTCTGTATTTTGGACATAAGCCCTCTAAATAATATTGGATACTGACAGTAAATTAATGATCTGTCAATGACTTCGAGACATTCTGCTGCAACAACCAACACTTGTTTGCTGTGATTGAGTATTATATCCTTTTTTCTTATTACTAACACAACCAATCACATCAACAACAGGAACCACAGTCAGTCCCATATCAGGTGAGGAATATCATTCGCAAACCATTCCTTTCTACTTCAGAACTTGTCTGCTGGATATCACAACATTACATTAAATCCACATTTGGGAACAGTAGGTGATAGTGCTTCTGACTACAATTACAACACATTACTGCCAAAACACTGGAATACCTTATGAATTCAGCAGGGCTTGAGGGATTGCACTGCCCTCAGTATTCTTCAAATAAGCACTGAGCATGACAGTATTTGGTGGACACGAAAATTAAATGATAGGGCCTGTGACGTTTCAGTGCAGTAGTTTCTCGGACTTCAAAACATGCTGTAGATCTTAAATAACTGTGAGATTTCTGAATATAAAGTCAACGAAGAGCTGGAGCATTCTTTTATCACAAAATGCTCATCCAAACTGGCAGACTCAGTTATTGAAAAAGAAAATTTATCCTGCTTTTACCAAATTGCCTTCATACGTTCCTACCGGGCCATGTAATAAATACATTATTCAAATTCAAGGAAAGTTTTCCAAACCTATTCATATACTCATAGATGACATAAATATTGTGTATTAGATCAATGGCAAAACAGGAATCGATTTCTCCCTTACAATAATCTAGCTAAGGTTTCCAGAACAGCAACTGAAAAATTAATATTTGTTGATTTATATTCTGAGCTTCCTGATCCAGCTGAAATACATTCTACTTCTTCCATAGGAACAACATCACCAACAACTGTGTCCACCACCACTTCCACAACAGGTAAGGAATATTCCTCAAGTAAATATCAACTAATTTAAGATAATGATTTGATATGTCTCCAACAGCTAACCCCTAGTTTACGATCTTCTTTCATACCATTTGCTCTCTGTATACAGATTTCAGTCTCTCCGATTATAGCTCAAAATTACCAGACCAAGATATTGTGAAAACTGAAAAACCATTGAATAAATATGAAGTATATTCGTTGCTATTATTCTCTATCTTAGATGCTGGCAGCAGCAACACTGAAAGTTTGCCTAACATACTCTACAATAATATTCTTTTCTTTCATTAGAAACAACGGGAACAACGACAACAGGGTCCACAGTTAGTACCACATCAGGTTAGTAATATAACATTTCTCATCACCAAACTTTACATTCACCTTCTGCATCTCATTGCTAGATTCTATGAGGTTGAATTGCACATAAAATGTGGAAGAAACAGTTCTATATCCTCTCAATAAAAATTACAAACTCTCAGTGTGCAAATATCAAAATGGTAAATAAATTGATCAGGTGCCCTCTGGAAAAGACTGCACTCTCTACTTTGAAAGCAGCATTGTGCATGGCACAATTGATTGGACACAAAAGTGAAATTTCACTGAGAATGACTTTGCGATAAAATATCTCCTCCCTCCAACTAACATGCTGTGGACATTAACCAACACCAGGATTTCTGAATTTATCACATTTGCAGGTAACTGCTAAATAACTTATTGTCAAAGACTCGGTACATTCATTCCTCAGCGAACCACAACCAACTTCTCAAATGCAGTCATTAAAGGAAAGTCTTTAACCTTCCCTGACCAAGTTTCGTTTCACAGTTCAGCACATGCCCACATAATAAATATCTCATTGGACATCCACTTAAATATCCTGAATAAATTCCTGCACCCACAGATTACATGCTTGCCAAATACCGCTCACGAGATCTTTGACAAAACAAGAATCGACTGGTCTCTCAATATAACCTGATTGCATGTTCTTCAATAGATCTTCAAATTGTCAAATCAGTCTAAATACTCTTTCTTGACTTAAAACAAAACTGACAACTTGCTCTTGTAACTTAAGATTCCTGCTTGAGTTGAAACACAATTGTACTTCTTCTCCAGGGACAGCACCAACAACAACATCTGGTACAACAGCGTCCACAGCAAGTTCCACCACAGGTAAAGAAAGTCATTTCAGTAAAGAACACAACATTTTTGGACAATGTGTGGATACCTGCACTACATTTTACCTCAGTTCCATTGCTTCATTTTTACCACTGTAGCTCCAAATAAAGGCAAACAATTCTTCCCTCATTTGGCTCTGTATTTTGGACATAAGCCCTCTAAATAATATTGGATACTGACAGTAAATTAATGATCTGTCAATGACTTCGAGACATTCTGCTGCAACAACCAACACTTGTTTGCTGTGATTGAGTATTATATCCTTTTTTCTTATTACTAACACAACCAATCACATCAACAACAGGAACCACAGTCAGTCCCATATCAGGTGAGGAATATCATTCGCAAACCATTCCTTTCTACTTCAGAACTTGTCTGCTGGATATCACAACATTACATTAAATCCACATTTGGGAACAGTAGGTGATAGTGCTTCTGACTACAATTACAACACATTACTGCCAAAACACTGGAATACCTTATGAATTCAGCAGGGCTTGAGGGATTGCACTGCCCTCAGTATTCTTCAAATAAGCACTGAGCATGACAGTATTTGGTGGACACGAAAATTAAATGATAGGGCCTGTGACGTTTCAGTGCAGTAGTTTCTCGGACTTCAAAACATGCTGTAGATCTTAAATAACTGTGAGATTTCTGAATATAAAGTCAACGAAGAGCTGGAGCATTCTTTTATCACAAAATGCTCATCCAAACTGGCAGACTCAGTTATTGAAAAAGAAAATTTATCCTGCTTTTACCAAATTGCCTTCATACGTTCCTACCGGGCCATGTAATAAATACATTATTCAAATTCAAGGAAAGTTTTCCAAACCTATTCATATACTCATAGATGACATAAATATTGTGTATTAGATCAATGGCAAAACAGGAATCGATTTCTCCCTTACAATAATCTAGCTAAGGTTTCCAGAACAGCAACTGAAAAATTAATATTTGTTGATTTATATTCTGAGCTTCCTGATCCAGCTGAAATACATTCTACTTCTTCCATAGGAACAACATCACCAACAACTGTGTCCACCACCACTTCCACAACAGGTAAGGAATATTCCTCAAGTAAATATCAACTAATTTAAGATAATGATTTGATATGTCTCCAACAGCTAACCCCTAGTTTACGATCTTCTTTCATACCATTTGCTCTCTGTATACAGATTTCAGTCTCTCCGATTATAGCTCAAAATTACCAGACCAAGATATTGTGAAAACTGAAAAACCATTGAATAAATATGAAGTATATTCGTTGCTGTTATTCTCTATCTTAGATGCTGGCAGCAGCAACACTGAAAGTTTGCCTAACATACTCTACAATAATATTCTTTTCTTTCATTAGAAACAACAGGAACAACGACAACAGGGTCCACAGTTAGTACCACATCAGGTTAGTAATATAACATTTCTCATCACCAAACTTTACGTTCACCTTCTACATCTCATTGCTAGATTCTATGAGGTTGAATTGCACATAAAATGTGGAAGAAACAGTTCTATATCCTCTCAATAAAAATTACAAACTCTCAGTGTGCAAATATCAAAATGGTAAATAAATTGATCAGGTGCCCTCTGGAAAAGACTGCACTCTCTACTTTGAAAGCAGCATTGTGCATGGCACAATTGATTGGACACAAAAGTGAAATTTCACTGAGAATGACTTTGCGATAAAATATCTCCTCCCTCCAACTAACATGCTGTGGACATTAACCAACACCAGGATTTCTGAATTTATCACATTTGCAGGTAACTGCTAAATAACTTATTGTCAAAGACTCGGTACATTCATTCCTCAGCGAACCACAACCAACTTCTCAAATGCAGTCATTAAAGGAAAGTCTTTAACCTTCCCTGACCAAGTTTCGTTTCACAGTTCAGCACATGCCCACATAATAAATATCTCATTGGACATCCACTTAAATATCCTGAATAAATTCCTGCACCCACAGATTACATGCTTGCCAAATACCGCTCACGAGATCTTTGACAAAACAAGAATCGACTGGTCTCTCAATATAACCTGATTGCATGTTCTTCAATAGATCTTCAAATTGTCAAATCAGTCTAAATACTCTTTCTTGACTTAAAACAAAACTGACAACTTGCTCTTGTAACTTAAGATTCCTGCTTGAGTTGAAACACAATTGTACTTCTTCTCCAGGGACAGCACCAACAACAACATCTGGTACAACAGCGTCCACAGCAAGTTCCACCACAGGTAAAGAAAGTCATTTCAGTAAAGAACACAACATTTTTGGACAATGTGTGGATACCTGCACTACATTTTACCTCAGTTCCATTGCTTCATTTTTACCACTGTAGCTCCAAATAAAGGCAAACAATTCTTCCCTCATTTGGCTCTGTATTTTGGACATAAGCCCTCTAAATAATATTGGATACTGACAGTAAATTAATGATCTGTCAATGACTTCGAGACATTCTGCTGCAACAACCAACACTTGTTTGCTGTGATTGAGTATTATATCCTTTTTTCTTATTACTAACACAACCAATCACATCAACAACAGGAACCACAGTCAGTCCCATATCAGGTGAGGAATATCATTCGCAAACCATTCCTTTCTACTTCAGAACTTGTCTGCTGGATATCACAACATTACATTAAATCCACATTTGGGAACAGTAGGTGATAGTGCTTCTGACTACAATTACAACACATTCCTGCCAAAACACTGGAATACCTTATGAATTCAGCAGGGCTTGAGGGATTGCACTGCCCTCAGTATTCTTCAAATAAGCAATGAGCATGACAGTATTTGGTGGACACGAAAATTAAATGATAGGGCCTGTGACGTTTCAGTGCAGTAGTTTCTCGGACTTCAAAACATGCTGTAGATCTTAAATAACTGTGAGATTTCTGAATATAAAGTCAACGAAGAGCTGGAGCATTCTTTTATCACAAAATGCTCATCCAAACTGGCAGACTCAGTTATTGAAAAAGAAAATTTATCCTGCTTTTACCAAATTGCCTTCATACGTTCCTACCGGGCCATGTAATAAATACATTATTCAAATTCAAGGAAAGATTTCCAAACCTATTCATATACTCATAGAAGACATAAATATTGTGTATTAGATCAATGGCAAAACAGGAATCGATTTCTCCCTTACAATAATCTAGCTAAGGTTTCCAGAACAGCAACTGAAAAATTAATATTTGTTGATTTATATTCTGAGCTTCCTGATCCAGCTGAAATACATTCTACTTCTTCCATAGGAACAACATCACCAACAACTGTGTCCACCACCACTTCCACAACAGGTAAGGAATATTCCTCAAGTAAATATCAACTAATTTAAGATAATGATTTGATATGTCTCCAACAGCTAACCCCTAGTTTACGATCTTCTTTCATACCATTTGCTCTCTGTATACAGATTTCAGTCTCTCCGATTATAGCTCAAAATTACCAGACCAAGATATTGTAAAAACTGAAAAACCATTGAATAAATATGAAGTATATTAGTTGCTATTATTCTCTATCTTAGATACTGGCAGCAGCAACACTGAAAGTTTGCCTAACATACTGTACAATAATATTCTTTTCTTTCATTAGAAACAACAGGAACAACGACAACAGGGTCCACAGTTAGTACCACATCAGGTTAGTAATATAACATTTCTGATCACCAAACTTTACGTTCACCTTCTGCATCTCATTGCAAGATTCTATGAGGTTGAATTGCACATAAAATGTGGAAGCAACAGTTCTATATCCTCTCAATAAAAATTACAAACTCCCAGTGTGCAAATATCAAAATGGTAAATAAATTGATCAGGTGCCCTCTGGAAAAGACTGCACTCTCTACTTTGAAAGCAGCATTGTGCATGGCACAATTGATTGGACACAAAAGTGAAATTTCACTGAGAATGACTTTGCGATAAAATATCTTCTCCCTCCAACTAACATGCTGTGGACATTAACCAACACCAAGATTTCTGAATTTATCACATTTGCAGGTAACTGCTAAATAACTTATTGTCAAAGACTCGGTACATTCATTCCTCAGCGAACCACAACCAACTTCTCAAATGCAGTCATTAAAGGAAAGTCTTTAACCTTCCCTGACCAAGTTTCGTTTCACAGTTCAGCACATGCCCACATAATAAATATCTCATTGGACATCCACTTAAATATCCTGAATAAATTCCTGCACCCACAGATTACATGCTTGCCAAATACCGCTCACGAGATCTTTGACAAAACAAGAATCGACTGGTCTCTCAATATAACCTGATTGCATGTTCTTCAATAGATCTTCAAATTGTCAAATCAGTCTAAATACTCTTTCTTGACTTAAAACAAAACTGACAACTTGCTCTTGTAACTTAAGATTCCTGCTTGAGTTGAAACACAATTGTACTTCTTCTCCAGGGACAGCACCAACAACAACATCTGGTACAACAGCGTCCACAGCAAGTTCCACCACAGGTAAAGAAAGTCATTTCAGTAAAGAACACAACATTTTTGGACAATGTGCGGATACCTGCACTACATTTTACCTCAGTTCCATTGCTTCATTTTTACCACTGTAGCTCCAAATAAAGGCAAACAATTCTTCCCTCATTTGGCTCTGTATTTTGGACATAAGCCCTCTAAATAATATTGGATACTGACAGTAAATTAATGATCTGTCAATGACTTCGAGACATTCTGCTGCAACAACCAACACTTGTTTGCTGTGATTGAGTATTATATCCTTTTTTCTTATTACTAATACAATGAATCACATCAACAACAGGAACCACAGTCAGTCCCATATCAGGTGAGGAATATCATTCGCAAACCATTCCTTTCTACTTCAGAACTTGTCTGCTGGATATCACAACATTACATTAAATCCACATTTGGGAACAGTAGGTGATAGTGCTTCTGACTACAATTACAACACATTCCTGCCAAAACACTGGAATACCTTATGAATTCAGCAGGGCTTGAGGGATTGCACTGCCCTCAGTATTCTTCAAATAAGCAATGAGCATGACAGTATTTGGTGGACACGAAAATCAAATGATAGGGCCTGTGACGTTTCAGTGCAGTAGTTTCTCGGACTTCAAAACATGCTGTAGAACTTAAATACCTGTGAGATTTCTGAATATAACAACAACGAAGTGCTGGAGCACTCTTTTATCACAAAATGCTCATCCAAACTGGCAGACTCAGTTATTGAAAAAGAAAATTTATCCTGCTTTTACCAAATTGCCTTCATACGTTCCTACCGGGCCATGTAATAAATACATATTTCAAATTCAAGGAAAGTTTTCCAAACCTATTCATATACTCATAGATGACATAAATATTGTGTATTAGATCAATGGCAAAACAGGAATCGATTTGTCCCTTACAATAATCTAGCTAAGGTTTCCAGAACAGCAACTGAAAAATTAATATTTGTTGATTTATATTCTGAGCTTCCTGATCCAACTGAAATACATTCTACTTCTTCCATAGGAACAACATCACCAACAACTGTGTCCACCACCACTTCCACAACAGGTAAGGAATATTCCTCAAGTAAATATCAACTAATTTAAGATAATGATTTGATATGTCTCCAACAGCTAACCCCTAGTTTACGATCTTCTTTCATACCATTTGCTCTCTGTATACAGATTTCAGTCTCTCCGATTATAGCTCAAAATTACCAGACCAAGATATTGTGAAAACTGAAAAACCATTGAATAAATATGAAGTATATTCGTTGCTATTATTCTCTATCTTAGATGCTGGCAGCAGCAACACTGAAAGTTTGCCTAACATACTCTACAATAATATTCTTTTCTTTCATTAGAAACAACAGGAACAACGACAACAGGGTCCACAGTTAGTACCACATCAGGTTAGTAATATAACATTTCTCATCACCAAACTTTACGTTCACCTTCTGCATCTCATTGCTAGATTCTATGAGGTTGAATTGCACATAAAATGTGGAAGAAACAGTTCTATATCCTCTCAATAAAAATTACAAACTCTCAGTGTGCAAATATCAAAATGGTAAATAAATTGATCAGGTGCCCTCTGGAAAAGACTGCACTCTCTACTTTGAAAGCAGCATTGTGCATGGCACAATTGATTGGACACAAAAGTGAAATTTCACTGAGAATGACTTTGCGATAAAATATCTCCTCCCTCCAACTAACATGCTGTGGACATTAACCAACACCAGGATTTCTGAATTTATCACATTTGCAGGTAACTGCTAAATAACTTATTGTCAAAGACTCGGTACATTCATTCCTCAGCGAACCACAACCAACTTCTCAAATGCAGTCATTAAAGGAAAGTCTTTAACCTTCCCTGACCAAGTTTCGTTTCACAGTTCAGCACATGCCCACATAATAAATATCTCATTGGACATCCACTTAAATATCCTGAATAAATTCCTGCACCCACAGATTACATGCTTGCCAAATACCGCTCACGAGATCTTTGACAAAACAAGAATCGACTGGTCTCTCAATATAACCTGATTGCATGTTCTTCAATAGATCTTCAAATTGTCAAATCAGTCTAAATACTCTTTCTTGACTTAAAACAAAACTGACAACTTGCTCTTGTAACTTAAGATTCCTGCTTGAGTTGAAACACAATTGTACTTCTTCTCCAGGGACAGCACCAACAACAACATCTGGTACAACAGCGTCCACAGCAAGTTCCACCACAGGTAAAGAAAGTCATTTCAGTAAAGAACACAACATTTTTGGACAATGTGTGGATACCTGCACTACATTTTACCTCAGTTCCATTGCTTCATTTTTACCACTGTAGCTCCAAATAAAGGCAAACAATTCTTCCCTCATTTGGCTCTGTATTTTGGACATAAGCCCTCTAAATAATATTGGATACTGACAGTAAATTAATGATCTGTCAATGACTTCGAGACATTCTGCTGCAACAACCAACACTTGTTTGCTGTGATTGAGTATTATATCCTTTTTTCTTATTACTAACACAACCAATCACATCAACAAAAGGAACCACAGTCAGTCCCATATCAGGTGAGGAATATCATTCGCAAACCATTCCTTTCTACTTCAGAACTTGTCTGCTGGATATCACAACATTACATTAAATCCACATTTGGGAACAGTAGGTGATAGTGCTTCTGACTACAATTACAACACATTACTGCCAAAACACTGGAATACCTTATGAATTCAGCAGGGCTTGAGGGATTGCACTGCCCTCAGTATTCTTCAAATAAGCAATGAGCATGACAGTATTTGGTGGACACGAAAATTAAATGATAGGGCCTGTGACGTTTCAGTGCAGTAGTTTCTCGGACTTCAAAACATGCTGTAGATCTTAAATAACTGTGAGATTTCTGAATATAAAGTCAACGAAGAGCTGGAGCATTCTTTTATCACAAAATGCTCATCCAAACTGGCAGACTCAGTTATTGAAAAAGAAAATTTATCCTGCTTTTACCAAATTGCCTTCATACGTTCCTACCGGGCCATGTAATAAATACATTATTCAAATTCAAGGAAAGTTTTCCAAACCTATTCATATACTCATAGATGACATAAATATTGTGTATTAGATCAATGGCAAAACAGGAATCGATTTGTCCCTTACAATAATCTAGCTAAGGTTTCCAGAACAGCAACTGAAAAATTAATATTTGTTGATTTATATTCTGAGCTTCCTGATCCAGCTGAAATACATTCTACTTCTTCCATAGGAACAACATCACCAACAACTGTGTCCACCACCACTTCCACAACAGGTAAGGAATATTCCTCAAGTAAATATCAACTAATTTAAGATAATGATTTGATATGTCTCCAACAGCTAACCCCTAGTTTACGATCTTCTTTCATACCATTTGCTCTCTGTATACAGATTTCAGTCTCTCCGATTATAGCTCAAAATTACCAGACCAAGATATTGTGAAAACTGAAAAACCATTGAATAAATATGAAGTATATTAGTTGCTATTATTCTCTATCTTAGATACTGGCAGCAGCAACACTGAAAGTTTGCCCAACATACTCTACAATAATATTCTTTTCTTTCATTAGAAACAACAGGAACAACGACAACAGGGTCCACAGTTAGTACCACATCAGGTTAGTAATATAACATTTCTCATCACCAAACTTTACGTTCACCTTCTGCATCTCATTGCTAGATTCTATGAGGTTGAATTGCACATAAAATGTGGAAGAAACAGTTCTATATCCTCTCAATAAAAATTACAAACTCTCAGTGTGCAAATATCAAAATGGTAAATAAATTGATCGGGTGTCCTCTGGAAAAGACTGCACTCTCTACTTTGAAAGCAGCATTGTGCATGGCACAATTGATTGGACACAAAAGTGAAATTTCACTGAGAATGACTTTGCGATAAAATATCTTCTCCCTCCAACTAACATGCTGTGGACATTAACCAACACCAAGATTTCTGAATTTATCACATTTGCAGGTAACTGCTAAATAACTTATTGTCAAAGACTCGGTACATTCATTCCTCAGCGAACCACAACCAACTTCGCAAATGCAGTCATTAAAGGAAAGTCTTTAACCTTCCCTGACCAAGTTTCGTTTCACAGTTCAGCACATGCCCACATAATAAATATCTCATTGGACATCCACTTAAATATCCTGAATAAATTCCTGCACCCACAGATTACATGCTTGCCAATTAATGTGCATGAGATCTTTGACAAAACAAGAATCGACTGGTCTCTCAATATAACCTGATTGCATGTTCTTCAATAGATCTTCAAATTGTCAAATCAGTCTAAATACTCTTTCTTGACTTAAAACAAAACTGACAACTTGCTCTTGTAACTTAAGATTCCTGCTTGAGTTGAAACACAATTGTACTTCTTCTCCAGGGACAGCACCAACAACAACATCTGGTACAACAGCGTCCACAGCAAGTTCCACCACAGGTAAAGAAAGTCATTTCAGTAAAGAACACAACATTTTTGGACAATGTGTGGATACCTGCACTACATTTTACCTCAGTGCCATTGCTTCATTTTTACCACTGTAGCTCCAAATAAAGGCAAACAATTCTTCCCTCATTTGGCTCTGTATTTTGGACATAAGCCCTCTAAATAATATTGGATACTGACAGTAAATTAATGATCTGTCAATGACTTCGAGACATTCTGCTGCAACAACCAACACTTGTTTGCTGTGATTGAGTATTATATCCTTTTTTCTTATTACTAACACAACCAATCACATCAACAACAGGAACCACAGTCAGTCCCATATCAGGTGAGGAATATCATTCGCAAACCATTCCTTTCTACTTCAGAACTTGTCTGCTGGATATCACAACATTACATTAAATCCACATTTGGGAACAGTAGGTGATAGTGCTTCTGACTACAATTACAACACATTACTGCCAACACACTGGAATACCTTATGAATTCAGCAGGGCTTGAGGGATTGCACTGCCCTCAGTATTCTTCAAATAAGCAATGAGCATGACAGTATTTGGTGCACACGAAAATCAAATGATAGGGCCTGTGACGTTTCAGTGCAGTAGTTTCTCGGACTTCAAAACATGCTGTAGAACTTAAATACCTGTGAGATTTCTGAATATAACAACAACGAAGTGCTGGAGCATTCTTTTATCACAAAATGCTCATCCAAACTGACAGACTCAGTTATTGAAAAAGAAAATTTATCCTGCTTTTACCAAATTTCCTTCATACGTTCCTACCGGGCCATGTAATAAATACATATTTCAAATTCAAGGAAAGTTTTCCAATCCTATTCATATACTCATAGATGACATAAATATTGTGTATTAGATCAATGGCAAAACAGGAATCGATTTGTCCCTTACAATAATCTAGCTAAGTTTTCCAGAACAGCAACTGAAAAATTAATATTTGTTGATTTATATTCTGAGCTTCCTGATCCAGCTGAAATACATTCTACTTCTTCCATAGGAACAACATCACCAACAACTGTGTCCACCACCACTTCCACAACAGGTAAGGAATATTCCTCAAGTAAATATCAAATAATTTAAGATAATGATTTGATATGTCTCCAACAGCTAACCCCTAGTTTACGATCTTCTTTCATACCATTTGCTCTCTGTATACAGATTTCAGTCTCTCCGATTATAGCTCAAAATTACCAGACCAAGATATTGTGAAAACTGAAAAACCATTGAATAAATATGACGTATATTAGTTGCTATTATTCTCTATCTTAGATACTGGCAGCAGCAACACTGAAAGTTTGCCCAACATACTCTACAATAATATTCTTTTCTTTCATTAGAAACAACAGGAACAACGACAACAGGGTCCACAGCTAGTATCTTATCAGGTTAGTAATATAACATTTCTCATCACCAAACTTTACGTTCACCTTCTGCATCTCATTGCTAGATTATATGAGGTTGAATTGCACATAAAATGTGGAAGTAACAGTTCAATATCCTGCAAAGAAAAATTACAAACTCTCAGGGCCCAAATATCAAAATGGCAAATAAATTGATCAGGTGCCCTCTGGAAAAGACTGCACTCTCTACTTTGAAAGCAGCATTGTGCATGGCACAATTGATTGGACACAAAAATGAAATTTCACTGAGAATGACTTTGCGATAAAATATCTTCTCCCTCCAACTAACATGCTGTGGACATTAACCAACAACAAGATTTCTGAATTTATCACTTTTGCAGGTAACTGCTAAATAACTTATTGTCAAAGACTCGGTACATTCATTCCTCAGCGAACCACAACCAACTTCTCAAATGCAGTCATTAAAGAAAAGTCTTTAACCTTCCCTGACCAAGTTTCATTTCACAGTTCAGCACATGCCCACATAATAAATATCTCATTGGACATCCACTTAAATATCCTGAATAAATTCCGGCACCTACAGATTACATGCTTGCCAAATACCGCTCATGAGATCTTTGACAAAACAAGAATCGACTGGTCTCTCAATATAACCTGATTGCATGTTCTTCAATAGATCTTCAAATTGTCAAATCAGTCTAAATACTCTTTCTTGACTTAAAACAAAACTGACAACTTGCTCCTGTAACTTAAGATTCCTGCTTCAGTTGAAACACAATTGTATTTCTTCTCCAGGGACAGCACCAACAACAACATCTGGTACAACAGCGTCCACAGCAAGTTCCACCACAGGTAAAGAAAGTCATTTCAGTAAAGAACACAACATTTTTGGACAATGTGTGGATACCTGCACTACATTTTACCTCATTTCCATTGCTTCATTTTTACCACTGTAGCTCCAAATAAAAGCAAACAATTCTTCCCTAATTTGGCTCTGTATTTTGGACATAAGCCGTCTAAATAATATTGGGTACTGACAGTAAATTAATGATCTGTCAATGACTTTGAGACATTCTGCTGCAACAACCAACACCTGTTTGCTGTGATTGAGTATTATATCCTTTTTTCTTATTACTAACACAACCAATCACATCAACAACAGGAACCACAGTCAGTCCCATATCAGGTGAGGAATATCATTCGCAAACCATTCCTTTCTACTTCAGAACTTGTCTGCTGGATATCACAACATTACATTAAATCCACATTTGGGAGCAGTAGGTGATAGTGCTTCTGACTACAATTACAACACATTACTGCCAAAACACTGGAATACCTTATGAATTCAGCAGGGCTTGAGGGATTGCACTGCCCTCAGTATTCTTCAAATAAGCAATGAGCATGACAGTATTTGGTGGACACGAAAATTAAATGATAGGGCCAGTGACGTTTCAGGGCAGTAGTTTCTCGGACTTCAAAACATGCTTTAGATCTTAAATAACTGTGAGATTTCTGAATATAACGTCAACGAAGAGCTGGAGCATTCTTTTATCACAAAATGCTCATCCAAACTGACAGACTCAGTTATTGAAAAAGAAAATTTATCCTGTTTTTACCAAATTTCCTTCATACATTCCTACCAGGCCATGTAATAAATACATATTTCAAATTCAAGGAAAATTTTCCAAACCTATTCATATACTCATAGATGACATAAATATTCTGTATTAGATCAATGGCAAAACATGAATCGATTTGTCCCTTACAGTAATCTAGCTAAGGTATCCAGAACAGCAATTGAAAAATTCGTATTTGTTGATTTATATTCTGAGCTTCCTGATCCAGCTGAAATACATTCTACTTCTTCCATAGGAACAACATCACCAACAACTGTGTCCACCACCACTTCCACAACAGGTAAGGAATATTCTTCAAGTAAATATCAACTAATTTAAGTTAATTGTATGATATGTCTCCAACATCTAACCCCTAGTTTACGATCTTCTTTCATACCATTTGCTCTCTGTATACAGATTTCAGTCTCTCCGATTATAGCTCAAAATTACCAGACCAAGATATTGTGAAAACTGAAAAACTATTGAATAAATATGAAGTATATTAGTTGCTATTATTCTCTATCTTAGATACTGGCAGCAGCAACACTGAAAGTTTGCCTACCATACGCTACAATAATATTCTTTTCTTTCATTAGAAACAACAGGAACAACGACAACAGCGTCCACAGTTAGTACCACATCAGGTTAGTAATCTAACATTTGTCATCACCAAACTTTACGTTCACCTTCTGCATCTCATTGCTAGTTATTATGAGGTTGAATTGCACATAAAATGTGGAAGAAACAGTTCTATATCCTGCAAAGAAAAATTACAAACTCTCAGGGCCAAAATATCAAAATGGCAAATAAATTGATCAGGTGCCCTCTGGAAAAGACTGCACTCTCTACTTTGAAAGCAGCATTGTGCATGGCACAATTGATTGGACACAAAAGTGAAATTTCACTGAGAATGACTTGGCGATAAAATATCTTCTCCCTCCAACTAACATGCTGTGGACATTAACCAACAACAAGATTTCTGAATTTATCACATTTGCAGGTAACTGCTAAATAACTTATTGTCAAAGACTCGGTACATTCATTCCTCAGCGAACCACAACCAACTTCTCAAATGCAGTCATTAAAGGAAAGTCTTTAACCTTCCTTGACCAAGTTTCGTTTCACAGTTCAGCACATGCCCAGATAAAAAATATCTCATTGGACTTCCACTTAAATATCCTGAATAAATTCCTGCACCCACAGATTACATGCTTGCCAAATACCGCTCACGAGATCTTTGACAAAACAAGAATCGACTGGTCTCTCAATATAACCTGATTGCATGTTCTTCAATAGATCCTCAAATTGTCAAATCAGTCTAAATACTCTTTCTTGACTTTAAACAAAACTGACAACTTGCTCTTGTAACTTAAGATTACTGCTTGAGTTGAAACGCAATTGTATTTCTTCTCCAGGGACAGCACCAACAACAACAACTGGTACAACAGCGTCCACAGCAAGTTCCACCACAGGTAAAGAAAGTCATTTCAGTAAAGAACACAACATTTTTGGACAATGTGTGGATACCTGCACTACATTTTACCTCAGTTCTATTGCTTCATTTTTACCACTGTAGCTCAAAATAAAGGCAAACAATTCTTCCCTCATTTGGCTCTGTATTTTGGACATAAGCCCTCTAAATAATATTGGATACTGACAGTAAATTAATGATCTGTCATTGACTTCGAGACATTCTGCTGCAACAACCAACACTTGTTTGCTGTGATTGAGTATTATATCCTTTTTTCTTATTACTAACACAACCAATCACATCAACAACATGAACCACAGTCAGTCCCATATCAGGTGAGGAATATCATTCGCAAACCATTCCTTTCTACTTCAGAACTTGTCTGCTGGATATCACAACATTACATTAAATCCACATTTGGGAACAGTAGGTGATAGTGCTTCTGACTACAATTACAACACATTACTGCCAAAACGCTGGAATACCTTATGAATTCAGCAGGGCTTGAGGGATTGCACTGCCCTCAGTATTCTTCAAATAAGCAATGAGCATGACAGTATTTGGTGGACACGAAAATTAAATGATAGGGCCAGTGACGTTTCAGTGCAGTAGTTTCTCGGACTTCAAAGCATGCTGTAGATCTTAAATAACTGTGAGATTTCTGAATATAACGTCAACGAAGAGCTGGAGCATTCTTTTATCACAAAATGCTCATCCAAACTGACAGACTCAGTTATTGAAAAAGAAAATTTATCCTGCTTTTACCAAATTTCCTTCATACGTTCCTATCGGGCCATGTAATTAATACATATTTCAAATTCAAGGAAAATTTTTCAAACCCTATTCATATACTCATAGATGACATAAATATTGTGTATTAGATCAATGGCAAAACATGAATCGATTTGTCCCTTACAATAATCTAGCTAAGGTTTCCAGAACAGCAATTGAAAAATTAATATTTGTTGATTTATATTCTGAGCTTCCTGATCCAGCTGAAATACATTCTACTTCTTCCATAGGAACAACATCACCAACAACTGGAACAACAGTGTCCACCACCACTTCCACAACAGGTAAGAAATATTCTTCAAGTAAATATCAACTAATTTAAGATAATGATTTGATATGTCTCCAACAGCTAAGCCCTAGTTCACGATCTTCTTTCATACCATTTGCTCTCTGTATACAGATTTCAGTCTCTCCGATTATAGCTCAAAATTACCAGACCAAGATATTGTGAAAACTGAAAAACCATTGAATAAATATGAAGTATATTAGTTGCTATTATTCTCTATCTTAGATACTGGCAGCAGCAACACTGAAAGTTTGCCTAACATACTCTACAATAATATTCTTTTCTTTCATTAGAAACAACAGGAACAATGACAACAGGGACTACAGTTAGTACCACATCAGATTAGAAATATAACATTTCTCATCACCAAACTTTACATTCACCTTCTGCATCTCATTGCTAGATTCTATGAGGTTGAATTGCACATAAAATGTGGAAGAAACAGTTCAATATCCTGCAAAGAAAAATTACAAACTCTCAGGGCCCAAATATCAAAATGGCAAATAAATTGATCAGGTGCCCTCTGGAAAAGACTGCACTCTCTACTTTGAAAGCAGCATTGTGCATGGCACAATTGATTGGACACAAAAATGAAATTTCACTGAGAATGACTTTGCGATAAAATATCTTCTCCCTCCAACTAACATGCTGTGGACATTAACCAACAACAAGATTTCTGAATTTATCACTTTTGCAGGTAACTGCTAAATAACTTATTGTCAAAGACTCGGTACATTCATTCCTCAGCGAACCACAACCAACTTCTCAAATGCAGTCATTAAAGGAAAGTCTTTAACCTTCCTTGACCAAGTTTCATTTCACAGTTCAGCACATGCCCACATAATAAATATCTCATTGGACATCCACTTAAATATCCTGAATAAATTCCGGCACCTACAGATTACATGCTTGCCAAATACCGCTCATGAGATCTTTGACAAAACAAGAATCGACTGGTCTCTCAATATAACCTGATTGCATGTTCTTCAATAGATCTTCAAATTGTCAAATCAGTCTAAATACTCTTTCTTGACTTAAAACAAAACTGACAACTTGCTCCTGTAACTTAAGATTCCTGCTTCAGTTGAAACACAATTGTATTTCTTCTCCAGGGACAGCACCAACAACAACATCTGGTACAACAGCATCCACAGCAAGTTCCACCACAGGTAAAGAAAGTCATTTCAGTAAAGAACACAACATTTTTGGACAATGTGTGGATACCTGCACTACATTTTACCTCATTTCCATTGCTTCATTTTTACCACTGTAGCTCCAAATAAAGGCAAACAATTCTTCCCTCATTTGGCTCTGTATTTTGGACATAAGCCCTCTAAATAATATTGGGTACTGACAGTAAATTAATGATCTGTCAATGACTTTGAGACATTCTGCTGCAACAACCAACACCTGTTTGCTGTGATTGAGTATTATATCCTTTTTTCTTATTACTAACACAACCAATCACATCAACAACAGGAACCACAGTCAGTCCCATATCAGGTGAGGAATATCATTCGCAAACCATTCCTTTCTACTTCAGAACTTGTCTGCTGGATATCACAACATTACATTAAATCCACATTTGGGAACAGTAGGTGATAGTGCTTCTGACTACAATTACAACACATTACTGCCAAAACACTGGAATACCTTATGAATTCAGCAGGGCTTGAGGGATTGCACTGCCCTCAGTATTCTTCAAATAAGCAATGAGCATGACAGTATTTGGTGGACACGAAAATTAAATGATAGGGCCAGTGACGTTTCAGGGCAGTAGTTTCTCGGACTTCAAAACATGCTTTAGATCTTAAATAACTGTGAGTTTTCTGAATATAACGTCAACGAAGAGCTGGAGCATTCTTTTATCACAAAATGCTCATCCAAACTGACAGACTCAGTTATTGAAAAAGAAAATTTATCCTGTTTTTACCAAATTTCCTTCATACATTCCTACCGGGCCATGTAATAAATACATATTTCAAATTCAAGGAAAATTTTCCAAACCTATTCATATACTCATAGATGACATAAATATTCTGTATTAGATCAATGGCAAAACATGAATCGATTTGTCCCTTACAGTAATCTAGCTAAGGTTTCCAGAACAGCAATTGAAAAATTCGTATTTGTTGATTTATATTCTGAGCTTCCTGATCCAGCTGAAATACATTCTACTTCTTCCATAGGAACAACATCACCAACAACTGTGTCCACCACCACTTCCACAACAGGTAAGGAATATTCTTCAAGTAAATATCAACTAATTTAAGATAATGATATGATATGTCTCCAACATCTAACCCCTAGTTTACGATCTTCTTTGATACCATTTGCTCTCTGTATACAGATTTCAGTCTCTCCGATTATAGCTCAAAATTACCAGACCAAGATATTGTGAAAACTGAAAAACCATTGAATAAATATGAAGTATATTAGTTGCTATTATTCTCTATCTTAGATACTGGCAGCAGCAACACTGAAAGTTTGCCTACCATACGCTACAATAATATTCTTTTCTTTCATTAGAAACAACAGGAACAACGACAACAGCGTCCACAGTTAGTACCACGTCAGGTTAGTAATATAACATTTGTCATCACCAAACTTTACGTTCACCTTCTGCATCTCATTGCTAGATATTATGAGGTTGAATTGCACATAAAATGTGGAAGAAACAGTTCTATATCCTGCAAAGAAAAATTACAAACTCTCAGGGCCAAAATATCAAAATGGCAAATAAATTGATCAGGTGCCCTCTGGAAAAGATTGCACTCTCTACTTTGAAAGCAGCATTGTGCATGGCACAATTGATTGGACACAAAAGTGAAATTTCACTGAGAATGACTTGGCGATAAAATATCTTCTCCCTCCAACTAACATGCTGTGGACATTAACCAACAACAAGATTTCTGAATTTATCACATTTGCAGGTAACTGCTAAATAACTTATTGTCAAAGACTCGGTACATTCATTCCTCAGCGAACCACAACCAACTTCTCAAATGCAGTCATTAAAGGAAAGTCTTTAACCTTCCTTGACCAAGTTTCGTTTCACAGTTCAGCACATGCCCAGATAAAAAATATCTCATTGGACTTCCACTTAAATATCCTGAATAAATTCCTGCACCCACAGATTACATGCTTGCCAAATACCGCTCACGAGATCTTTGACAAAACAAGAATCGACTGGTCTCTCAATATAACCTGATTGCATGTTCTTCAATAGATCCTCAAATTGTCAAATCAGTCTAAATACTCTTTCTTGACTTTAAACAAAACTGACAACTTGCTCTTGTAACTTAAGATTCCTGCTTGAGTTGAAACGCAATTGTATTTCTTCTCCAGGGACAGCACCAACAACAACAACTGGTACAACAGCGTCCACAGCAAGTTCCACCACAGGTAAAGAAAGTCATTTCAGTAAAGAACACAACATTTTTGGACAATGTGTGGATACCTGCACTACATTTTACCTCAGTTCTATTGCTTCATTTTTACCACTGTAGCTCAAAATAAAGGCAAACAATTCTTCCCTCATTTGGCTCTGTATTTTGGACATAAGCCCTCTAAATAATATTGGATACTGACAGTAAATTAATGATCTGTCATTGACTTCGAGACATTCTGCTGCAACAACCAACACTTGTTTGCTGTGATTGAGTATTATATCCTTTTTTCTTATTACTAACACAACCAATCACATCAACAACATGAACCACAGTCAGTCCCATATCAGGTGAGGAATATCATTCGCAAACCATTCCTTTCTACTTCAGAACTTGTCTGCTGGATATCACAACATTACATTAAATCCACATTTGGGAACAGTAGGTGATAGTGCTTCTGACTACAATTACAACACATTACTGCCAAAACGCTGGAATACCTTATGAATTCAGCAGGGCTTGAGGGATTGCACTGCCCTCAGTATTCTTCAAATAAGCAATGAGCATGACAGTATTTGGTGGACACGAAAATTAAATGATAGGGCCAGTGACGTTTCAGTGCAGTAGTTTCTCGGACTTCAAAGCATGCTGTAGATCTTAAATAACTGTGAGATTTCTGAATATAACGTCAACGAAGAGCTGGAGCATTCTTTTATCACAAAATGCTCATCCAAACTGACAGACTCAGTTATTGAAAAAGAAAATTTATCCTGCTTTTACCAAATTTCCTTCATACGTTCCTATCGGGCCATGTAATTAATACATATTTCAAATTCAAGGAAAATTTTTCAAACCCTATTCATATACTCATAGATGACATAAATATTGTGTATTAGATCAATGGCAAAACATGAATCGATTTGTCCCTTACAATAATCTAGCTAAGGTTTCCAGAACAGCAATTGAAAAATTAATATTTGTTGATTTATATTCTGAGCTTCCTGATCCAGCTGAAATACATTCTACTTCTTCCATAGGAACAACATCACCAACAACTGGAACAACTGTGTCCACCACCACTTCCACAACAGGTAAGAAATATTCTTCAAGTAAATATCAACTAATTTAAGATAATGATTTGATATGTCTCCAACAGCTAAGCCCTAGTTCACGATCTTCTTTCATACCATTTGCTCTCTGTATGCAGATTTCAGTCTCTCCGATTATAGCTCAAAATTACCAGACCAAGATATTGTGAAAACTGAAAAACCATTGAATAAATATGAAGTATATTAGTTGCTATTATTCTCTATCTTAGATACTGGCAGCAGCAACACTGAAAGTTTGCCTAACATACTCTACAATAATATTCTTTTCTTTCATTAGAAACAGCAGGAACAATGACAACAGGGACTACAGTTAGTACCACATCAGATTAGAAATATAACATTTCTCATCACCAAACTTTACATTCACCTTCTGCATCTCATTGCTAGATTCTATGAGGTTGAATTGCACATAAAATGTGGAAGAATCAGTTCTGTATCCTCCAAAGAAAAATTACAAACTCTCAGGGCGCAAATATCAAAATGGCAAATAAATTGATCAGGTGCCCTCTGGAAAAGACGGCACTCTCTAATTTGAAAGCAGCATTGTGCATGGCACAATTGATTAGACACAAAAATGAAATTTCACTGAGAATGACTTTGTGATAAAGTATCTTCTCCCTCCAACTAACATGCTGTGGACATTAACCAACACCAAGATTTCTGAATTTATCACATTTGCAGGTAACTGCTAAATAACTTATTGTCAAAGACTCGGTACATTCATTCCTCACGGAATCACAACCAACTTCACAAATGCAGTCATTAAAGGAAAGTCTTTAACCTTCCCTGACCAAATTTCATTTCACAGTTCAGCACATGCCCACATAATAAATATCTCATTGGACTTCCACTTAAATATTCTGAATAAATTCCTGCACCCACGGATTACATGCTTGCCAATTAATGTGCATGAGATCTTTGACAAAACAAGAATCGACTGGTCTCTCAATATAACCTGATTGCATGTTCTTCAATAGATATTCAAATTGTCAAATCAGTCTAAATACTCTTTCTTGACTTAAAACAAAACTGTCAACTTGCTCTTGTAACTTAAGATTCCTGCTTGAGTTGAAACACAATTGAATTTCTTCTCCAGGAACAGCACCAACAACAACATCTGGTACAACAGCGTCCACAGCAAGTTCCACCACAGGTAAAGAAAGTCATTTCAGTAAAGAACACAACATTTTTGGACAATGTGTGGATACCTGCACTACATTTTACCTCAGTTCTATTGCTTCATTTTTACCACTGTAGCTCCAAATAAAGGCAAACAATTCTTCCCTCATTTGGCTCTGTATTTTGGACATAAGCCCTCTAAATAATATTGGATACTGACAGTAAATTAATGATCTGTCAATGACTTTGAGACATTCTGCTGCAACAACCAACACTTGTTTGCTGTGATTGAGTATTATATCCTTTTTTCATATTGCTAACACCACCAATCACATCAACAACAGGAACCACAGTCAGTCCCATATCAGGTGAGGAATATCATTCGCAAACCATTCCTTTCTACTTCAGAACTTGTCTGCTGGATATCACAACATTACATTAAATCCACATTTGGGAACAGTAGGTGATAGTGCTTCTGACTACAATTACAACACATTACTGCCAAAATACTGGAATACCTTATGAATTCAGCAGGGCTTGAGGGATTGCACTGCCCTCAGGATTCTTCAAACAAGCAATGAGCCTGACAGTATTTGGTGGACACGAAAATTAAATGATAGGGCCAGTGACATTTCAGTCAGTTGTCTCTCGGACTTCAAATCATGTTGTAGATCTTAAATAGCTGTGAGATTTCTGAATATAGCATATTCCCTGATACCTGCTGAATACAACTTTGACTAAGTGCTGCAGCATTCTTTAATCCCAAAATTCTCATCCAAACTGACAGACTCAGTTATAGAAAAAGAATCTTTATCCTGTTTTTACCAAATTTCGGTCTATGTAATAATATAACCTCTTACTGCCAATATATTCAATTAGCTTATGAATTCAGCAGGGCTTGAGGGATTGCACTACCCTCAGTATTCTTCAAAGCAGCAATGAGCACGACAGTACTTTTTTTTGGACATGAAAGCTATCTTTGAAATATGCTGAGGATAGTGAATAACAGATGGATTTCTGAATGTAGCCCATTGCCCAATAACTGCCAAATACTACATCACCTAAGACATGGAACATTCCTTCCTCGGGGAATACACCTCCAAATTTTCAGATCCATTCAAGGAAAGCGAATCTGTATCCTGCTCTTCCCAAAATTCCCCAAATATCTTCTCACTGGTCCATGTAATATATATCGTTTTAGAATTGCAGGAGAATTTTCCAAATATATTTATATACTGACAGACAACATGCTTACTAAATGGTGTGTATTAAAGCATTGACAAAACAGGAATCGATTGGTCCCTTTAAATTATCTGGCTATGGTTTCCTCAGCAGTAATTGATAAATTCAAACCAGTCTGATTCATATTTGCTGATTGATATTTTAAACTTCCTGATCCCACTGAAACACAATGTACTTTTTTTCCAGGAACAACATCATCAACAACTGGTACTACTGTTTCCACCACCAGTTCCACGACAGGTAAGGAATATTCTTCCAGTAAATATAAACTAATTTCAGACAATGACTTGACAGTTCTGCAACAGTACACATCGAGTTGAAAATTTTCTTTGATACCATTTCTGCTGTCTATACAGATTTCAATCTCATACTTCAGCTCAAATTCATCAGACAAAGTATTTGTGAAATCTGAAAAAAAAATTGAGGGAATGTGAAGTATGGCTGGTGGTGTTCTCTGCCTTTGATACAGTCAGAGGTAACAATGAAAATTTGCCGGCCATACTTGACAATAATATTCTTTTCTTTCTTTAGAAACAACACCAATGACAACAACAGAGACCACAGTTAGTACCACATCAGGTTATTTACAACATTTCTCAAAACCAACCATTACCTTCTTCTTCTGCACCTCATTGCTCGAATCAATTATGTTGAATTTCACATAACATGTGGAACCATGTCATAGCACTTTTAAAAACCATTTGCCTCTCCTTCAGCATCTCTCTGCTGGATATAATAACATTGCATTAAATCTAACTTCAGGAATATTTGGTTCTCTTTTTCTGAATTAAATTAGAACCTCTCACTACAAAAATATCAGAATAGCTTATGAAATGACCAGGTGCCTTGCGGGATCACACTACTTGCAGTATTCTCAAAATCAGCTATGAGCATGGCTCACTTTGGTGGACATGAAAACTGAAGTTCAGTCCCAATGACTTTTCAGCACAGTGATCTCTCCATCCTTAAAACATGCTAAAAATATTTAATAACAGGTAGATTTCTGAATATAGCACATTTCCTGATAACTACTGGATACTATAGCGACAATGAGATGGAATGTTCTTTCCTCAGGGAATGCCCCTACAAGTTCTCAGACTGAGTCAGTGAAAGAGAATTTTTGACCTGCTCTTCCCAAAATTCCCTCCACACCTTCTCACCAGTCCACATAATAAATATCTATTCAGAATTCCATTAAAATTAAACTACAGGAACGGTCGGTTATATTTCTTCTCAAAAAATTATTACAAAAACTAAATTTCAGTGCCAATTATTTTTCAGTAAAGAGCCCGCTGTCTCCTAGAAACATGCTGAGGATGTTGAATAACAACTAGATTTCTGAATATAGCGCATTTCCCGGTAACTACTGAAAACTATACTGATGAAGAAATGGAACACTCATTCCTCAGTGAATGCACCTCCAACTTCTCGTACTCAGTCAGTGAAGGAGATTGTTTATCCTTCTGTTCCGAAAATCCGCTTCATACTTTCATACTTGTCCATGTCACTAGTATCCATTTAGAATTTCAGTAAAATATTCTGAATATATTCCAACACCCACAGATGACGTGCTTTCCAAATGGGGTGCAGTTGATCATTGTCAAAACCCTTAATATGATCTGGTTATGTATTCCTCAATCGAACTTGATAAATTCAAGCCAGTCTTATTATTCTTTGCTGACGTACACCAAAAGTAACCCCTTGCTCTTGATACTTAACATTGCTGATTGAGTTGCAACATAATTGTACTTTTTCTCCAGGAACAACATCAACAACAGGTACAACTGTGTCCACCACAAGTTCCACAACAGGTAAGGAAACTCCTTTCAGTAAACATCACAAAAACTTATGACAAGGAGTGGATACCTATAGTAAATGTTACCTCTATTATTATAGTTCAATTTTTAATTTATTAGCTCAAAATAAATGTATAAGATTGTCATATATTTTGGCTCAAAAATATTCAACCAAAGTACTATGGAAATCTTGGTAATGGACTGTAATTAAACTGGGTCTTTGATACATTTTACTGCAACAAGTAACACTTGTTTGCCTCGCTTTTCTTTCATTAGAAACAACACCAACGACATCAACAACAGGGACCACAGTCAGTACTACATCAGGTTAGTAATAATACTACTGCAACCCTGAATAAAATTACAACATTCCACTGGAAAAATTGAGGAAACGCTTCTGCATACCAGGTGCCTTGCAGGACTACACTACCCTCAGTATTTTCAAAAGCAGCAATGAGCAAGGCTCACTTTGGTGGACACGGAAACTAAAATTTCAATGCCAATAACTTTTCAGCAAAATCATCTCTCCATCCTCAAGACATGCTGAAAATAGTTAATAATAGCTAGATTTCTGAATACAGCACATTGTGAAATAACTACTGAATATTATATCGACATAGAGATGGAATGTTCTTTCTTCAGGGAATGCACCTCAATTCTCAGACACAGTCAGTGAAAGCGATTATTTATCCTACTCTTCCCAAAATTACCGTCACACCGGTCCATGTAATAAATATCTACTTAGAACAGCGAAAATTTTCCAAGTATATTCATATACTCATACATGACATGCTAACTAAATGGTGTGTATTAGAACATTGACAGAATAGGTTACTGATTGGTCCCTTAAAATAATTGGGATATAGTTTACTCAATAGTACTCAATAAATTCAAGCCAGCCTGCTTAATATTTGCTGACTCATGTTTTAAGCTTTCTGATCCAGCTGAAACACAATGTACTTTTTCTCCAGGAACAACATCATCAACAACTGGAACAACTGTGTCCACCACCGGTTCCACAACAGGTAAGGAAAATTCTTTCAGTAAATATAAATGATTTTTAAGACAAAGAGTTAACACTTCTAATATAATTAATATTTACCTGCCATACTTAACAACAATATTCTTTTCTTTCATTAGAAACAATACCAACAACATCAACAACAGCTTTTGAACTGAACAGGTGTCTTGCAGGATCACACTGCCCTCAGTATTTTCAAAAGCATCCATGAGCATGGCACACTTTAGTGGACATGAAAACTAAATTTCAGTGCCACTAACTTTTCAGTGACTTTTTCTCTCCTCCAAGGAACATACTGAGGATATTTAATAATTGCTAGGTTTCTGAATATAGCCCATTGCCCAGTAGCTACTGGATGCTATCTGTACAGATAGATGGAACGTTCCTTCCTCACGGATTGCAAACACAGAAATATAGAAAACCTACAGCACAATACATATAGTTTCCACATCCTTGCTGTAGTGAAGCGACCAGAACTGAGCACAGTACTCCAAGTGGGGTCTGACCAGGGTCCTATTATAGCTGTAACATCACCTCTCGTCTCTTGAACTCAATCCCACGTTTGAGGAAGGCCAATACACCATATGCCTTCTTAACCACACAATCAACTTGCGCAGCAGCTTTGAGTACCCTATGGACTCAGACCCAAGATCCCTCTGATCTTCCACACTGCCAAGAGTCCTACAATTAATACTATATTCTGCCATCATATTTGGCCTACCAAAATGAACCACCTCACACTTACCAACTCACAGATGAGTTGAACTCCATCTGCCACACTAATGAAAATGTGTGGATACCTGGAAAATATTTCATTTCTATTATGACACTTTATTTTTTACATACAAGCTACAAATAAATACAAGAGATTGTCAGCAATTTTGACCATAAAATATAAGATTAACATACTTTGAAAGTTTCCAAAATCATTGGACTTGTACAACCAATGATTGGCTGCTGTGGTTGAGCATAATATACTTTTCTTTTTATAAAGAACAACACTGACGACATCAACAACAGGGACCAGTCAGTTCCCCATCAGATTAGTAATAAGACCATAAAGATCATAAGATATAGGAGCTGAATTGGGCTATTGGGCCCATTGAGTCTGCTCCGTCATTTAATTGTGGCGATCCAATTTTGCTCAGAGCCCCATTCCCCTGCCTTCTCCCTGTATCCCTCCATGCCTTGATCAATCAAGAATCTATCAACCTCTGTCTTAAATATACATAAAGACTTGGCCTCCACAGTAGCGTATGGCAAAGAATTCAACAGATTTACCTCCACATCTCTGTTCTAAATGGACGCCCACTATTCTTAAGGCCTCTTCCACATAAGAAACATCCTCTCCTCATCCACTTATCAAGGCTTTTCTTCATTAGATAGATTTCAATGAGGTCACCTCTCATTCTTCTGAATTCTAGATCCCCAGAGCCATCAAATGTTCTTTCAGTCCTGGAATCATTTTCATAAATCTCCTTTGAACCCTCTCTAGTTTCAGCACATCCTTCTAAGAAAAAGGTCCTACACTGTTCATAATACTCCAAGTAAGGCCTCGTCCAGGCTTTATAAAGTGTCAACATTACATCCTTGGTTTTATGTTCTAAAGTGCATGACCATACACTTTCCGACACTGTATTCCATCTGCCATTTCTTCGCCCATTCTCCTAATCTGTCCAAGTGCTCCTATAGCCTCTACGATTTCCTCAAAACAACCTGCTTCTCCACTTACTTTCATATCATCTGCAAACTTTTCAACATAGCTATCCATTCCATCATCCAAATCATTGACATATAATGTAAAAATAATTGCTTCCAACACAGACACCTGTGGAACACCATTAGTCACCAACAGCCAGTCAGAAAGGATCCTTTTATTTGCACTCTTTGTCTCCTGCCAATCAGCCACTGCTTTATCCATGCTGGAATCTTTTCTGTAATACTGCTTTTTATTTCTTCAGTGAATTCCACCAGATTTTTCGGGCAAAATTTTCCCTTAAAGAAACTTTGCTGACTATGACTATGACCTATTTTATCATGTGCCTCCAAGTACCCTGAGCCCTCATACTTAATAATCAGCCTGCTGCCCCAGCACACAACAGCAAACATGATAGTACTGGCCACCACAGACTCGTAGAACATCCTCAGCATCGTCCAGCAGATGTGAAAGGACCTCAGGAAGTAAAGACGGCTCTGACCCTTCTTGTAGACAGCCTCAGTGTCCTTTGACCAGTCCAGTTTATTGTCAATTCGTACCCCCAGGTATTTGTAATCCTCCACCATGTCCACACTGACCCCTTGGATGGAAACAGGGGTCACCGGTGCCTTAGCCCTCCTCAGGTCCACCACCAGCTCCTTAGTCTTTTTCACATTAAGCTGCAGATGATTCTGCTCACACCATGTGACAAAGTTTCCCACCGTAGCCCTGTACTCCGCCTCATCTCCCTTGCTGATGCATCCAACTATGGTAGAGTCATCAGAAAACTTCTGAAGATGGCAAGACTCTGTGCAGTAGTTGAAGTCCGAGGTGTAGATGGTGAAGAGAAAGGGAGACAGGACAGTCCCCTGTGGAGCCCCAGTGCTGCTGACCACTCTGTCTGACACACAGTGTTGCATACTTTCATATTACATCTTTACCTTCTTAATGAATTTTCTGTTGCCTTCTGTTGGTTTTTTAAATCTTCCCAATCCTCTAGTTTTTCACTAATTTTTGCTCTATTATATATGCTCTTATTGGCTTTTATGTTGGCTTTGACTTCTCTTGTTAGCCACAGTTGTGTCATTTTTCCATTAGAACATTTCTTCCTGATTTGGGATGTATATATCCTGCGCCTTCCAAATGGCTTCCAGAAATTCCAGCCATTGCTGTCATCCCTGCCGATGTTCTTTTCCAATCAGTTCTAGCCAACTCCTCTCTCATGGCTCTCTCATTCCCTTTACTCCTCTGTAATACTGATAGATCTAACTTTAGGTTCTCTTCAGATTTCAAGGTGAATTCTATCATATTGTAGTTGAGCCCACTAGAGGATCCAGAATTGTTGATCCTCTAGTGGGCTCAACCACAAGCTGCTCTAAAAATCCAAAAAATCCATCTGTGTACTAACTGCAGACACCCCAAAATATCTCTCTTTTGTTATAGTGTTGAAGGATGGTACCTTGAATATATATAAGTTTGAGTGACAGAACAGATCTGTCCTGGCCTCTACATTAAGTGGCACGGATACATCTTTAATGAAGTACTAAAGCAGGAGTATTCATCTATAGTTTTTTTCCTATGTAGTTTCAATGGGGCCATAATTAGAGTACCTGACACCCATGGAACAAATTATCAGTTGGAAGCCAAATCGTGTACAGTTTTTTATTTCATGAAAACTGATTCTCATATTAGTTGATCCACAATGTCATAGCCCCAGAATGATCCCTAACAAGCTGCAACAAGCAAAACTTGGTTGCTGTGTTTGTGTGTAATATTCAAGAACATCAACTGCAACAACCACACTAGATTTGTAACAACATCTTTCAAACACATTTCCACCTTCAGTATGTCTCTGCTAGGGGTTTGATGATTAACTCTAACTTCAGGAACTGTTGTTTATAGTTTGTTCAAAAAGTTACAACTTCCCACTGTGAAAATTTGGGGATAGCTTATGAATTCAAGAGGTGTCTTGGAGTTCCCACTGCCCACTGACATGGTTAGTGGACAGGGATTTCAGTGCCAATCACTTTTCATAAAACTCTTCTCTCTGTCCTACAGACATCTTGAGAATATCTAATAATAGCTAGAATGTTGAATATATTACATTACCAGATGACTCCTGGTTAATAAATGATAATGAGATTTAAGGTACAAAGGTAGATTGCTTTATCTCCTTCTTATCTAACTCGGTCAATGAAGCAGCATCAGTCCCAACATCAAATTCTCTCCTTCATATCTGTCCATATAACATATTAATTCAGGTTTGCATAAAATGTTCTGAAAATGTTCATATTCTCATGCATCACATCTCCATTAAGTGCTGTATTTCAGATCATTAATGAAACAGAAATCAAGTAGTCCCTGGACATAACCTGGTTAAGGATGCATAACCAAGATTTGATAAATTCAAGCCTGTCCAATTAATATTTGCTGACTCACTCCAAACTGACCCTCTGTTCTTGCAATTTAAGGTTCCTGTATCAGTCGTAACACATGTGTACTTTTTCTCCAGGAACATCACCATCAACAACTGGTACAACCAAGTCCACCAGCGGTTCCACAACAGGTAAGTAAAAATCCTTTCAGTAAATATTAGCAATTAATTTAGATCACTTTGTAGAGATATGCTTTCACTTTGACATGAATGAGTCTTTTTCTGTTAATCAGCGTCAAAAAATGGCAAATTAAATCCACTGTGATTTAATGTTGTAAAGCAATAAAATATGAAAACTAATGGGAGGGGTGTGGTGAATACTTCTTATAGCTACTGTTCCTGACTAGAAGTATCACTGAAATTTATGATTCAAATATTCTGATAAAGATCATCATCTCCTGGATTACATGCTAACTAAATGTGCATCTGAGAGACAGAGAGATTGACATCACAGAAATCCTGTATTTTCCTGGATAAATTCAGGGCACATATGTGAGATCAAAAGTATTAAGCCCAGTTTCTCTTACAAAAACTAACTCATACCAAACCCGACATGCAGTCATGCAATTCAACTGCATTCTGTAAGTGTAAATGCATTTCACTCTTCCACCAAAAACAACACCAACATCAAAAACTCCCACAACTGAGTCAGTCTATCAGTTCTACAACAGGTGAGTCAAATTCCTTTTAGTACACATTGGAATGCCTTATGACAAAGAGCAAGTGTTTCTAACAACAGCAAAATGACTTCATTTTTCCAATATATTTGCATTCTTTATTAACAAACATGCTGTAATCACACACATAACGTTTGCACAGTTTGCTGAAAACAATCGTGACAAATTATGAGTGCAATCTTAAAAATGCTTACAAAGTATGGAGGAAATGTATTGGTGTCTTATTGTTCCCATTGAATCTAATCTCCACCTCCTTTGTCAACAGTTACTACAACTGTCCACACCACTACAGAACCAGAATGTTTCTGTGATACAAATCCACAAAGAAAGGTAAAAATATTCCACCCAATTTTGTAAGTTTGAAGTTTCAGTAAGCTTACACCACAAACATTTTTAAGTGATTAAAATAGGTTTCACGATATAAAGAAAAACATTGTTATATAGCATCTGCAGAATCTCTTGTATAGTAATATGCTGCCTGCTTCTGATCTATTCTTACCCATTGTCTCAAGACTGTTTATACCCTCAGCATACTACTTAATAATGAACTGAGGTTCTGTCCACATTTCTTGCCTATTATTCAAGCTTATTCTCTTATTTATCTCACTTACCTGCACTTATTTCAGCCCATTGCTGCCAAAACTGCCGTACACACATACTTTAAAGCAACTCTTCAATGGTCTTGTTTTTTGGAGTAAGCAAAGATTTTATGAACCTACATATGTGTAGCACCGACATATGCAAATAATCTTACTTCTGCAATGTAATTTGTACAATAGTCCATCATCATAAGCAATCAATAAGTCTGTTAAAATAAAAAAATACCAAAATTATTAGCTGTGATTATCTTGAAATGATCATGCCAAAACATGGCTGATACAAATTCACCACTAATTAATAAAACTTATCACATTTTTGTACAGGATTCTCCTCAATAGCTCTACAGAAACCCAAAGCATTCACCACAGTCAATCCATATTTGTTCTTGAGAACATCTTGTTAGTTTTGATCATAAAATTATATTTAGCATGATGGGGCATTCTATGAATTCAACAATTAACACAAGTGTCCCTTTAATTTTATGTGCCAGTCATCTACTAGAGGACATTGATAACAATAGGATGATAATAAGTATTACTTATGAGTCAGAAAGTCTGCTTTCTTTTCTTCTTACAATATTTTTATTCAGAAGGAAAAAAACAAGATTTACAGAGTGCAACACATAGATGCATCTCAACATAACTTGTGTACATTCATATATTGTAATAAAATTGATCAAAATGTTATAGCATAACACATAAAGGTATACCACTCTGTAATCAAAATTTTAAAGATAAGTCATACATCATAAAATAAATGTTTTATATAAAAAAGTTTGCTTACTGATAATCTTGCTAATAATGGCAGTAAAATTTTACTATTAATATAGCAAATGCAATGCTGACTTCCCAAGAATGACATGAAAATGACTCTCATGGAAGGCTTTTATTTAATTGTATAGTTAGAGCTATCTAACCTAAGCTAACCAAACACATATTTTTCTTTATTGATAGTAAAATAGGTACTTGTTAAAAACTGTTTAAAACTTTACTGATGAATTACTTTACTTTGTATTACTTTCTAGTGTAATGAAATATGGAGGATGAACTGTTCAACCTATACTTGTATCAAAGAAGATACATTCACAGTCGAAAATGTTGCCTGTCAATACACACCGCAGCCAAAATGTAGCAATGGGTTAAACCCAGTTAGAGTCGAAACTGAAGGTGGCTGCTGTTCAGAATGGGATTGTGAATGTAAGCATCTCTTTAACCATTTAAATTCATATTTTCTCATTAAATTGCAAATAGAGCCCATAACTACATTTATAAATGAATCCAAAAATCAATATTTGTTTTAAATTTTAGATATTTGTGATGTATGGGGACAGAGACATTATCGTACATTTGAGGGAATATTCTACAAATTCTTTGAAAATTGTTCGTATGTTCTTGTGGAAGAAGTGGATCCAAAATACGGATTTTCTGTGATCCTTGATAATTACTACTGCAGGACGTCAACGCCTTATTCTTGTGGAAAAACAGTAATTATTAATTATAATGGAAACATCTTACATGTAAATACTGAACAAGAAGTTGAAGTAAGTACCAATATCCCCTCATACAGGTACATTAAATCATTAAAATTATTTTTGTTGATAATTTTCTTCATACAACTGTTCATATTGTGCTGAACAATAACAAAATATATCATACAATTGCTATACTTCCACATGATTTGTCCTCACCTATTTAATACTTCTGAAAATTATGAATGCCAAGAAATTCTATCACAAAAGCACAGAACAAAGTTTCCATAAGCTGTATAGCATGCAATACTTTAATATTGACATTTTATCTACTTCATCCCCTATCAACATAGGTAGGAAAAGGAAGGAGGTCCTGAAAACAGACTACAGGGAGTTAGAAAAGAAGCTGAGAAGTAGGGAATAAGGGTAGTAATCTCAGGATTACTGCCTATGCCACGTGACAGTGAGTATTGGAACAGAGTGAGGTGGAGGATAAAAGTGTGGCTGTGGGACTGGAGCAGGGAACAGGGATTCAGATTTCTGGATCACTGGGACATCTTTTGGGGCAGGCATGACCTCAGAATCAGAATCAGGTTTATTATCACTGGCATGTGACATGAAATTTGTTAACTTAGTAAATAAGGACGGGTTGCACTTGAATCTGAGGGGGATCAATATCCTGGCAGGGAGGTTTGCTAAAGATATTGGAGAGAATTTAAATTAGAATTGCTAGGTGGTGCGAACTGAACTGAAGAGACGGAGGAAGGGGCAGTTGGCTCACAAATAGAGAAAGCTTGGATCAGTACTTGGAGCTATGATTTTGTGGCCATTACAGATACTTGGATGGCTCAGGGGCAGAAATGGCGACTTAGAGTGCCAGGCTTTAGATATTTCAGAACGGACAGGGAGGGAGGAAAAAGCAGTGGGGGCATGGTACTGCTGAACAGAGATAGTGTCCAGGGTGCAGAAAAGGAGGAAGTCATAGAGAGACTGTCTACTGAGTCTCTGTGGGTGGAAGTTAGAAACAGGACAGGGTCAATAACTCTACTGGGTGTTTTTTATAGACCACCCAATAGTAACAGGGACAACGAGGAGCTTATAGGGAGACAGATTCTGGAACAGTACAATAATAGCAGGGTTGTCATGATAGGAGATTTTAATTTCCCCAATATTGGTTGGCATCTCCCTACAGCAAGGGGTTTAGTTGGGGTGGAGTTTGTTAGGTGTGTTCAGGAAGGTTTTCTGATACAATATGTAGGTAAGCCTACAAGAGGAGAGGCTGTACTTGATCTGGTATTGGGAAGTGAACCTGGCCAGGTGTCAGGTCTCTCAGTGGGAGAGCATTTTTGAGATAGTGATCACAATTCTATCTCCTTTACCATAGCATTGGAGAAGGATAGGAGCAGTCAAGTCAGGAAAACACTTAATTGGTGTAAGGGGAAATATGAAGCTATCAGGCAGGAACATGGAAGTATGAATTGGGAGCACATGTTCTCAGGAAAAAGTACGGCAGAAATGTGGCAGAAGTTCAGGGGATATTTGCATGGCGTTCTGCATAGGTACGTTCCAATGAGACAAGGAAAAGACAGTATGGTACAAGACCCGTGGTGTACAAAGGATGTGGAAAATCAAGTCAAGAAGAAAAGCTTACAAAAGTTTCAAAAAACTAGGTAATGATAGAGATCTAGAAAATCACAAGGCTAGCAGGAAGGAGCTTAAGAATGAAATTAGGAGAGCCAGAAGGGGCCATGGAAAGGCCTTGTCAAGCAGGATTAACCGAAATCCCAAAGGCATTCTACAAGTATATAAAGACCATGAGTGGAAAAGTGTGTATGGAACCAGAGGAGGTAGCAGAGGTACTTAATGAATAATTTGCTTCAGTATTCACTACGGAAAAGGACCTTGGCGATTGTAGGGATGACTTACAGCGGACTGAAAAGCTTGAGCATTAAGAAAGAAAGAGGATGTGCAGGAGCTTTTGAAAAGGATCAAGTTGGACGAGATGTACCCCAGGCTACTGTGAGAGGCAAAGGAGGAGATTTGCATCATCAGTGGGGATGGGAGAAGTTCCAGAAGATTGGGTTGTTCCCTTATTCAAGAAAGGGAGTAGAGATAGCCCAGGAAATTATAAACCAGTGATTCTTACTTTAGTGCTTGGTAAGTTGATAGAGAAGATCCTGAGGGGCAGGATTTATGAACATTTGGAGAGGCATAATATGATTTAGAATAGTCAGCATGGCTTTGTCAAAGGCAAGTCATGCCTTACGAGCCTGATTGAATTTTTTGAGGATGTGACTAAACACATTGATGAAGGTAGAGCAGTAGATGTAGTGTATATGGATTTCAGCAAAGCATTTGATAAGGTGCCCCAGGTAAGCCTTATTGAAAAAGTAAGGGGACCTTGTTTTGTGGATCCAGAATTGGCTTGCCCACAGAAGGCAAAGAGTGGTTGTAGATGGGTCATATTCTGCATGGAGGTCAGTGACCAGTGATGTGCCTCAGGGATCTGTTCTGGGACCCCTTCTCTTCATGATTTTTATAAATGACCTGGATAAGGAAGTGGAAGGATGGGTTAGTAAATTTGCTGATAACACAATAGTTGGGGGTGTTGTGGATAGTGTGGAGGGCTGTCAGAGGTTACAGCGGGACATCCATGGGATGCAAAACTGGTCTGAGAAGTGGCTGATGGAGTTCAACCCAGATAAGTGTGAGGTGGTCCATTTTGGTAGGCCAAATATGATAGCAGAATATAGTATTAGTATTAGGACTCTTGGCAGTGTGGAGGACTAGAGGGATCTTGGGGTCTGTGTCCATAGGCCACTCAAAGCTGCTGCGCAGGTTGACTCTGTGGTTAAGAAGGCATATGGTGTATTGGCCTTCATCAACCATGGGACTGAGTTCAAGAGCCAAGAGGTAATGTTACAGCTACATAGGACCCTGGTCAGACCACACTTGGAGTACTGTGCTCAATTCTGTTCACCTCACTACAGCAAGGATGTGGAAACTATAGAAAGGGTGCAGAGGATATTTACAAGGATGTTGCCTGGATTGAGGAGGTTGAGTAAACTTGGTCTTTTCTCCTTGGAGTGACGGAGGATGAAAGGTTACTTGATAGAGGTGTATAAGATTATGAGAGGCATTGATCGTGTGGATAGTCAGAGCTTTTCCCAGGGCTGAAATGGCTAACATGAGAGGGCACAGTTTTAAGGTACTTGGAAGAAGGTACATAGGAGGTGTCAGGGGTAAGTATCTTACGCAGAGACTGGTGAGTGTGTGGAATGGGCTACCAGCAATGGTGGTGGAGGCAGATACAATAGGGTCTTTAAGACACTCTTGGATAGGTACATGGAGCTTAGAAAAATAGAGGTCTATGGGTAACTCTAGGCAATTTCTAAAGTAGGTACATATTCAGCGCAGCTTTCTTTTCTGAAGGGCCTGTATTATGTTGAAGGTTTTCTATGTTCTATGTTCTATATCATCTTTCAATCTCTTCTATGCAATCTTTTCCAGTACTCTTAATCTTGTCTAAACATTAAACATCAAATAACATCCCTGAACTTCTGTCCCCATACTTTTCAGTCTTTTCAGCCATCCAGTGTTTCCTAGTCATTGTCTGGGTCAATTCCTGTCTTCTGTGTCCTTCAACCAGATCTTCCCTTCTCCACCACGCCAAGCACCCAAATTTAATTAATCTTTCTCAACTACCCATCAAAGCATAAACTGGGTCAATTTTTGTCACTTTCATCACCAGTAAATCAGAATGAGTGAAACTTTCTCTCCTCAAATTCTCCATTGCCAAAAATGTTATTCTGCTGATTAGAACAATTTCTCTGTACTTATGTTGTCAAAATAATTCATGAACTTCGATATCAACCCAAACTGAACAATCTTATTACTGAAAGAGTCTTACAATCCAATTATGCTCTTGATGCAGGGCTATCATGCAGCCTGTCATAACTCCCCAAAGTTTTCATTAGTCAGTCTACAATCCCTACACAATTGATCAATTAATGGTCATGGATCTGCTAAGCTGTACCTAGCAGAAAAAGAAACAGGATCTGAGGAACACAACCTTAAGTTCCTTGTTGTAATATTAAAGATGATTTCCTAGATTACCAGAAACATTCTAAATATCTCAGTGCATGCTCTTCAAGAGGTGGCATGATCAGAATTGAACAGTAAACTCTAATTCAGGCCTAAACTATGTCCTGCACAGGTTCAACATAACTTCCTTTCTTCTGTACTTGTTATTATTTTTGAATTCCAAGATCCTAAATGAACAAGTCATTGTCAATTTCAAGCTTTTATGCACAGGCACACCTAAGATTGCATTCCTGCAGACCACAATATTGTACAAATTATCTCTCAACTGCCTCACCTTATTTTTTCTGCCCTCTACATCATATCATCCTTCTACTAAAAAAATTCATCTGGCATTTGTCCACTTATTTTGCCAGCCTAACAATGTCTTGCTGCTATTTGTTGTTATCCTCCTCATTGTTTACCATATCACCAATTGTCATCCTCAAATTTGGAAATCTTAACCTGTGCAACCATTTCTAAATTATCAATAAAGATGAATGAAAACAATGTATTACTTTTTAATCCAAAGACAACTAATTATCACCATTATTACTATGCTATTTGCTCTTAAGCCTATTGATCTATCCAAGTTGCTTATGACTCAAATTTCACATTTCTTAATTTGGCTGAAAAGCCTTTTGTGTGCAACTTTATGAATGTCTTCTGAAAATTAATAAAGATTATATCCAGTCCATCCCTTTCATCAACTTTCTCCACTGCATCATCAAAAAATACTCAGGTAATCAAAAGCAATTTGCTTTTACTTCATCAGCACTGGCTTATCTTAATTCAAGTGCCTGAAGTGCCTTTGATATTTTCACTGTCTACTGGTACTAAAATGTACTCATAGCTGAGGTTAAACTGAATGGCCTCTTGTATCTTGCATCCTTTAAGCAACTTGTGATGAGCTGATTTTCATAACATTAATTCATATTCCTATAGTACGTGTTGAGTTTTGTAAGAGGGAGCAGTTGTAAAGAAGGGAAAGCTAACAGACAATTTCACTGATCTGGATGAATTATTACAATAGCTTTGCTCTAAAAAGTCCAAAGCTCAACAGCTAGCAAGTGCAGAGCAAACAAACTAACCCTCTGTATATGAATGGTATTATGTGAGACAGAGCCACTTCAAGCAGCTTTTCAAAAAAGGTGGAAATGTTAATTTCATTAAAATCTTAAAATATTAACAAATAATTAAATACGTTAAAGTAATATAAAATAGTTCTAACACCATACTTCCATTTATTTTCTTCCTCAGGTAAGAGTCGTTATTTAAATAAATGAGGCTATCATACAGCAGCCTGCTCTGATATTAGATTGAATAACTGGACACAAAGTGCACCTGACCCTCTTTTCAGCATGCTCAGCTAGTTATAGAGTTCAGTCAGATTAGTTGGCACCTGATCTTGCCTTGATATACACTTAAAAGTTGGTCAAACATGTGTAAAGGTCTGAGTTAAGATGACTTAGAAATGGTTAACAGTCACCCAATCCTTTTTTCAGTCCACTTATTTTGAGTCCCTACTGGGTGAGGTGTCTGCTTGCAACTAGAAAATCAAAACCAGGCATTAAATTTACAGGACCTTTGTTTTTACTATTGCAAGGGAGACTTAAACTGTTGATAAAATTACCTTCAATCAAATCTGATCCCCTTTACTATTGAGACTATCACATTCTGTTCAGAAATGCTATAGATCACGAGCCATAAAGTTTTAATTATTATTTCTTTGACATAATCTTGTAATAATTTTCTTTTGCAGGGCTTTTAAATTTTTTTCAAGTATTTCCATTTACTTTTTGCAGGAGATGCTCAATGGAGAAGCCTTGCAATTACCACATAATGCCAAAGGATTTAACATTTCAAAACAGGGTGTCAATGTACACATTTATATTCCAAATATTCGAACCACTATTATAGTCAAGAAAAACCATATCACGATTAAAGTATCAGAAAAACTTTTCCTCCACAAACTACAAGGGCACTGCGGTATGTAATATAATGTTGTTAATAACAATATAACTATATAAACTTAATCAATTGTAGTACCCTTTTAATTGGTTAGTAGAGAAGTTATACAACATCCATAGGCTCCTTTTACGTCATAAAACTTTATGAGCCAGATTTGTTGATCTATTTATGGTGGTATATTTATGATACATAGATGACAATATAAACATGGCAATTATTATGATTATACATTATTTTTAATAATTTACCTTCAATATAGAAACATTGAAAAACCTACAGCACAATAAAGGCCTTTTGACCCACAAAATTGTGCCGAACATGTCCCTACCTTAGAAATTACTAGATTAGATTTATAGATTTTATTTCGTATACTTCATCCTCTATAGACATTGTGAAAGAAAATACAGATTTAAAACATGTGCTAATACTTTGCTTAGTGGGGACCAACACCCTCAAAAAAGCGATGCCTCAGGAAATCAGTTTCCATCATTACTTAACAGCACTTTTCAGGACAGGCCCTATTCTCATTACTACCATTGAGAGGAAGTATGGTAGTCTGAAGATCCACATTCAACATCATTGAAACAGGTTCTTTCCCTCTGCCGTCAGATTTCTGAACAAATCATGAACTTTGGGTCTGTTAAAGATGCCAGGGCCTAGGACATCTTGGATCACGTCCTCAGCATTCTTAAGTGGAAGGGTGAACAACTATGTTGGTATCAATGACATAATTAGGGATGATGACAAGGTTCTGCAAAGTAAGTTCAGGGAGTTAGGTAATACAAACAAAATGCTGGAGAAACTCAGCAGGCCAGGCATCATCTGTTGAAAAGAGTAAACAGTCGATGCATCGGGACTGCATAAAAAGAGATGAGAACTTAGAGTAAGAAAGTGGAGCAGAGCGGAGGAAGAAGTACAAGGTAGTAGATGATAGGTGAGGGAGAGGGGGTGAAGTAAACAGCTGGGAAATCAATTGATGAAAGAGATAAAGGGCGGGAGAAGGAGGAATCTGACTGGAGAGGACAGAGGACCATGGAAGAAAGGGAAGGGGGAGGAGCAACAGAGACAGGTGATGGGCAGGTTAGGAGATAAGGAGAGAAAGGGAAATGAGAATGGGGAATGATGAAGGGGGGTGCAGCAATTACCAGAAGTTCAAGAAATCAAGGTTCATACTGTCAGGTTGGAGGCTACCCAGAAATATGAGGAGTTGCTCCTCCAACCTGAATATGGTCTCATCACGATAGTAGAGGAGGCTGTGGACTGACATGTCGGAATGGGAATGGGAAGTAAAACTGAAATGGGTAGCCACTGGGAGATTCAACTTTTTCTAGTAGTCAGAGTGTAGGTGCTCAGTAAAGCAGTTTCCCAACCTATGTTGGATCTCAATGGTATACAGGACGCCACACCAGAAGCACCAGATACAGTAGATAACTTTAAAAAAAACTCACATGTGAAGTGTTGCCTCACCTGGAAGGACTTTTTGCGGCCCTGAACGGTAGTGAGGGAGAAGGAGTAGGGGCAGGTGTGATACTTGCAAGGGTAAGTATCAGAAGGGAGATTAGTGGGGACGGACAAATGGACAAGGGAGTCACAAAGTGAGCAATTCCTGCAGAAAGCAAAAAATGGTGGGAAAGATGTGCTTAGTGTGTCCTTTGGGGATGGCAGGAATCATGAGAATTATGTGCTGGATTTGGAGGCTGGTGGGGTGGTAGGTGAGGAGAAGAGAAACTCTGTCCCTGTTGGGGTGGTGGATGGATGAGATGAGAGCTGCCATGTGTGAAATGGAAGAGTGCAGGTGAGACAGTGTTGATGGTGGAAGAAGGAAAGCCCCATTCTTTGAAGAAGGAGAACATCACATTAGTTCTGGAGTGAACCGTCTTATCCTGAGAGCAGATGTGGTAAAGATAAAGGGCAGCAAGTTAGTTCACCCTGATATATTTCCATCATGAACTTGTCAAGAAGTGTGGAACTTACACTTCTAGATTTACATGCAGTTTCCAAATGATTTCATGGTTTGAAAATGATAAAAGTTCACTAAGGACTTGCCCAAATTTGCCAACAAATTTGTTCCTTAATTGTTTTGTTATTAAGTCATAGAATTTGCTGATTAAAACAAACTATTTCCATTTCATAGGTTCTGTTTCTAAAAATAAAACTGATGAATGTATGAGGCGGAATGGAAAGGTGGAGCCCAGTTACTGTTGTTCTGAAACAGCATATGAATGGAAAGTCAGTTCTGGAAATAATCAACACTGTACAGATGTACCTACATATAAGCCTTGTATCCCAACAACTACTCCACCTCCATCATGTGAATACGGGGCAGAAGTGTGTGATTTCATTATGGAAGAGTATGTAACATTCTGTCACTTCTTGAAAAAACAAGCATAGCTTTAGCTAATATAATTATACATAAATGCTTTCACTTTTTAAAAAAGTATCGCATTATTTTTTTAATTTAACCCAACTCTTTATTAAATTCAATTCTGCTGGTTATATGTTAATTGTTTCCACTTGCCTTGGTTTCTGATTAGCTGAATAACTCATTTAACAATCTTCATTGCAGCTCTGAAGTACAGTCAGAATTTGCCAACCGCAAAATATTTTCATTGGTATGGTATTCTATAGGAAAGGTATCTAGAATTGCAGAGTATTCCTTAAAAAGAGAACTTGAAGATTTTAATATTATCCCTGATATCTAGAAGTACATAGTTAATCTGTGAATCATTTATTTAAATTTTACTGATACAAACCACCATAATTAAATTTAAGTAAATGTTGAGGCACTATACACCTGAAAGAAAAAGTTTAATCAAAACCTTGAACTAATATCATCTCAGTCTGGTCTACCATCAGTAAATGAAGTTGATGTTCATACAAGACTATTGACAGATATTGACAAATGGTCTTCAGGTCAATGTGTTTAGAAAATTATAAATATAATCTAGTTATTAAAATTCAGAAATCCCTTGAGACATAGTGTCGATAAGAAATTATAAGTTAGTTTTAAAACTCCACCTGTCAATATAAACCAAGTTCTCACTAATAACGATATCCAGAAAACATCTTCCTTTATCATTCTGGCTGAAGGAACATATGAGGATAAGGGATAATTTCACTGCTTTCTTTGAAAGTATTATCATTTCATTCTATTTTTCTATTTGAAAGATCAAATGACTTTACCCTCTCATTCAAAAAGTACCATCTTCAACAGCCCAGTATTTTGCAGTAATAAACTATAACTTAAACCTACATTATTGTGCTCAAGTCAAGTTTAAATTGAGCTTTCTCCTTTTGGCTTTGAGGCAAGAATGTCACCAAGTAAGCTGTGACAGAAACTCATGAAATGTTGCTTGTGATTTCACATCATACGATGTGTTGAGTTCCTATTTATCAATTCTTTTATAGTCCAATGTTTGAAAACCAGCAGAAAAAGTATGCCTTCAACACCAGTCCCTTACACCATAATTTTTTTTACTGCAGAATTTTGAAGATTCATTGGAAATAAAATTATTTTGCTTCTCTGTGCATAACTTTTTGTACAACTTGTTTTATATCTGAATTTAGCAATTCATTCTCAACTTGCCGAAGTCTTGATGTTCTTACTCCCTATGTCGACGCATGTCGGTACGATAACTGCCGAAAGAATAAAACAGATTGCTCCAGCGTGGAGGCAGCTGCCATAAGATGTAATGCAGTTGGATCATGTGTTGACTGGAGACAATCTACAAATGGATTATGCAGTGAGTAATGTGAAGCTATACAGTTATGATTAAGGAATAAACTATGGTTATAGACTAAATTATAAAAGTAAAAATAATTTTAGATTAAATACAAAACCAGTGGGTTTAAATAATTTCATTCTTTAATTAAGATCAGAATTATTTCAGTAGCCAGAAAAATGCAGTGGTATTGATTTATTATGATTTTAAAATGAGAGAACTTGATTTAATTAGTAGACAATAATCCTATTTTCCTTTTGCTCATCCTCTTCTAAGATTGTACCCAATTTAGCCACAAAACGTGTGCTTTCCCTGCTGAGATCTGAATTTGGCAAACTTATGAATTCAGCTCAATGAATCCATAAATTTGGTTCACACTACCAGTAGGATCTTGTGCGATCTTACAGCCCTGTCCAAAAACAGATGGTGGAAATCTTTATGCTCATGGCATTTTCTTGCTGACCTTACCAATTAAAAATAAAATGGTGAGGAGATTTTAGGAACAAGCTAGCAGATCCTTCAGTCACCAGACAACACAGGAGTTAATTTATACACTTCATTACTTATTGCCATCACTTGCATCTTTCACCTTTCCTCTGCTACGCAAACATGGAATCAATTTCCTATAGTAAGAAAAAAATATGAATTAAGTTGTGCAAATAGGAATAAAATTATTGTTATTTGTGAATAGTTACATTAAAGCTTTAGGAAAAAATATTGGCGTTAATGAATAAGTATATGCTGTCACTTTCAGGAATTAATTCCTATATATTATATCTGTCACAAGCAACATTAAATAGCAATAATAAGCTGAAAATCACAAAATTAATTTTAATGACCATTTTTCTTGTCATTAAGTCATGAGGAAATTTGTAATCAACTTTGAATCTAGTGAATGGAGGAAAGTATGTTTTTGATCACCAGCAATAAATGTGAATCCAGTCATTGGTCACCAGTTGTCCTTTCATATGCCTGCTAATTTTAATGGCACTGGATATCCAGAGGTGAAAACAAAGCCCATTTTCCCCCACAAAGTAATTTCAGTTGCAACTAATATTCTGTGCAAACAGTAAATTTATTACCCTCTGAGTTTTTATTAAACCACCCAGGCTAGCTTGAAATATAAGTAGATAATTTGAATGATTCTGTGCCTAATATTACTCCTTTCCTTTCAGACTACAACTGTCGACCTGGTTTTGTCTATAAAGCCTGTGCCACCTCTAATCACAATTATTGTCAAAACAAGTAAGTATTTTGTAATACATTACCCATTGCCCAGATCCACTTCATAGTACTTGTCTGACATGTTTGTAATATTTGTGCTTGTTTTAAAGCATTCTTTCCTATAACATTGAATAATGCAACAGATATCCATATTTATTTTCAGCATGATGAAAACTGGAAAGGCGTTTAATAAGCCTGTTGAAGGTTGCTTCTGTCCAGGGGGAATGATGCTGTCTGAAGACAAAATCCACTGTGTTTACTCATGTATTACAAGTGAGTTAACTTCCCACACAAAAAGACTTATAACGTACATAAACACTTTCCACAACTGGGAAAGGTAACACATATTTAATAAATTGTGTATATTTCTTTTCTCTAGGGTGTATAGACTCCTCAGGAAAAATAAGAAATGTGAGTGTATGAAAAACTTTCTATATTTTACTGAAACCCTTATCTTAAGTAAAATCATTCCACATAGTAACAATATCTTGTTAGTATCATGAGCAGAATTTCACAAGGGAATGGTGTATTTTGATTCAGATGGTTGAAACTCATTACATCTCTACTCAATATCTTTAATTTTCTGGATTTATTGTTTTAAAGCCATGGTATATTTTTAGAGCCTCAAAAATGTACTCTGGTGTAATGTTGTTATTTAGTAATAGTGCAGTACAATAATTGTGCAACATAACTTTGAGTTCTATAGCATAAAGATTTCTATTTGGTTCATTATTTTCCCACTGGCTTTTCAAAAGTACTGAATACTCTGACTATTTTTCAAATTATCTCTGAAAATCATGCCCTGAATTTCAGCTTGGTGCTGATAATGCAGACATTTTTGTTTCTCATGCACGTGATTATATATTTAATAAGTGCTAGTACCTGGATCAGGGAATTTTCATAAGCTTTTGTACTTCTCTTTTTGTCAAAAGGCAAGAGAGTGCGGCAAACATTTGTCAAGAAGAGGACACAGTCAGCATTTTCAGTTCCCCTACCAATCAAATTACCAAAGGGTTGTTTATTTCATAACCCTGGCACTGAGGCTGCTCAGAACATCAGTTTGTTGACAATGGGATGCAGACCAGATCTTTTCAAGGCCATAGTAAAAGTTCTCTTCGACCTCCTCTCTAGCTCTTGCACTGCGACATTAGTTTGCCAAAGGGCATGAGATGTTTGCTAATCACAGAGGAAAAAAAAATCCTTGAGACACCAGACAAACTAATAACAGTATTAATTTTCCAGTTTGATGCTCCACCCCCTCATTCCTCATTCTTCAGTTTGTCCATACCTGTTAAATCTTCCACAGCTTAGTGATGTCAATAATGTTTCTGTGTTCTTGGGCAATTAGACCATAAGACCCCAAGACTACAAGACAGAAGAGCAGAATTAGGCCATTCAGTCCATCGAGTCTGCTTCACCATTCCATCAAGGCTGATTCTGGATCCCCTCAAACTCATACAACTGCTTTCTCGCCATATCCTTTGATGCCCTACCTGATAAGGAAATTATCAACTTCCGCCTTAAATATACACACAGACTTGGCCTCCACCGTAGTCTGCAGCAGGGCATTCCACAGATTTACTACTCTCTGGCTTAAAAAAAAATCCTCCTTACCTGTCTTCTATAGGGTCACCCCTCAATTTTGAAGCTGTGCCCTCTAGTTCTGGATACCCCACCATAGGTAAAATTCTCTCCACATCCACCCTATCTAGTTCTTTCAACATTCAGGAGGTTTCAATGAGATCCCCACACATTCTACTAAATTCCAGTGAGTACAGGCCCAAAGCTGCCAAATGCTCCTCATATGTTAACCCCTTCATTACTGGAATCATCCTCGTGAACCTCCTCTGTATTCTCTCCAATGACAACACATCTTCCCTGAGATATAGGACCCAAAACTGTTCATAATACTCCAAGAGTGGCCTGACTAGTGTCTTATAAAGGCTCAGCATTATCTCCTTGCTTTTATATTCTATTCGCCTTGAAATAAATAACAACATTGCATTTGCCTTCTTTACAACAGACAACCTGTAAATTAACCTTCTGGGAGTCTTGCAAAAGGATTCCTAAGTTCCTCTGCACCTCTGATGCTTGAACCTTCTCCCCATTTAGATAATAGTCTGCACTTTGTTCCTTTTACCAAAATGCATTATCAGACATTTCCCAAAACTGTATTCCATCTGCCACTTCTTTTCCCCATTCTTCCAGTTTGTCTAAGTCATGCTTCAATCACATTGTTTCCTCAGCATAACCTACCCACACCACCCCCCCACCGCATATCTTTGTATCATCGCAAACTTTGCCACAAAGCCATCAATTCTGTTATCTGAATCATTAACAAACACCCAGAACACGGACTCTGTAGACATACCTCTATTCTCTCAAGATTTAAATAAGAAATAAGGCATGAACTCATCTACTTACTTTGCCTCCATCTTTTCTCACTGAAGCCTTATTGAGCCAAAGCCTTAGTTCTGCCTCAGACTACTCCAATAACTGTTCGCGCAATGAGGCACTACCTCTGTTTAATAGCAACTGTCAAAAACCTTTGCTGGACCTGCCTGAGGATGCTCCTGTGCGTCTGCGCAGTACTCCAATCAATGACTCCTTGCTAAAAAAGCTTGCTAATTTTTCAAGCCCTTTGTCAAACCTGTGCAGGAATGCTCCTGTTGCATCTACACAGTATTCCAATCAATGATTTGTGAGGTCTCCTGAAAAAGACTAAGATTAGCATTTGAAACTTTACAAAACGTCAAATTTCACCTAAGATCTACAAATATTAATCAGGAACAGAAGGCTAATTTTGTCTTTCTATCTCAAGGCAATTAATTTATTGATCTGACTTAATAAATCAGCTGAAGTTGACTTCCTCGGCAAATAATATTGCCACATGTAACATATATTTACAGCTATAACACACTCTGATATTCTTTGGGAAGAGCTTCTATCCATTTGACTTGACAAGCACTTTTGTGCTGATACTTCTGCTTTTTGTTACCAGGATGGAGAAGAATGGGCTGATCCCAATAATACATGTAAATACTACAGATGTTCAAAAGGCCTATTAATAGAGATGCAAAGAACATGCTCTTCTTATCCCACCTGTGATGAGGTTTGTACAAATTTTAATTGTAACAGATTCCCTGCATCACAATGTACATTCACACTAAATACTGATTTGCTTTTTTCACGTCAACTTAATTCACCAACGGATGATCAGCTTTTCAAAATAATTCAGAACATTGAGTTTTGGGTATTGGGACATTAACTATTATGTTCTATTCAACTACACAATGCAATTTATAACTTAGGGCTTCTCTTCAATCTTCCTCCAATGCTTCAGATGTGTATTTCATGAGTTCATTCCTACAGGACTGGACTTTCAAAAAAGTCCTGCTTCTACATGATCTAAAGAAGGACCTCTGGTCCTAGGAACCTGATTTAATTTATTTGTTTACCTACTCTCCTTAAGGTACATCCCTTCCTCATCAACACCTCCCCCATCACCCAGTGACCAAAGAAAAGTTCTTATTTATTCTAGTGGAAACTTCAATTCAATGACACTTTATTTATAATTGTTGCTTGTTTGGATTTTCTATGTAATTCACACATTAAAACATATTTTAACAATGAAATAACATATTACAATTGGTATTTAAATATTATGTATACCACAGTAACAATTCAATATTTCTTCTACTTAGTCTGAGAAAGAATGGGATGACTATAACTGCTGCTATGACTGTCCTCCAGAAGGTAAGTAGTTACATTTTGAATACTGGAGTATATTTTCAAACTATTTATCCTCCATGGAAAATTTGTAACTTCCACCTTCTCCTGATCTGAATGTGTCCTTTCTCATATACACACTTCCTATGTGAACCAATCTGCAATGTGGCATTTACTTAGAGGAGGCGAGGTAGTGATTGATATTTTTAACTTCCTATGATCCACCTGAGGGTAATGGTGCCTGCTCTGGAAAGCAATATGCTGGAACACTCAGCTCTTTGATCTGTAGTGTTCTTAAGAAAGGAATAAATACTTTGCAGAGTACTCAGTAGAGTTCTACATACTGATTTAAAGAAAATCTGAATGCTGAATTTTTGACATTAATCTTACATAGGACTGATGCATTTAGCCCCCAATCCATTTCACTGTGGAACAATCAAATAAATTGCAACACGCTCATGATACACACATTGCTGGTTGTAAGTCCTGTGCGAGTATAGAATGACATTTCCACATTCCTACTGATTTCTTAACCAAGGCGTGCAATCTAACAATATACAAAATTGTATTGTATATCAGTATAAAATAAACAGATCTTCCATTATTCAATTATCGTCTGTGCACATTTGCTAACGTCTGCTGAATCTGATGACAATAACAATTATATTTGTTGTTTTAAAAAAAGGACACTCTGTCTCACATGCAACTTTTCTGTCATTTCATAACATTGAATGATAGTGAAAATCTCCGTTGTCCTAATTTCCATGTTTTTCAACAGTACTACGATGTAAAGTTAAAAACAAAACACTTACAATCAACAAGGATAATTGTACAGCAACAGTTAACTTGAATTCATGTGAAGGAAACTGCAGTTCATATTCCATGTAAGTAATTTTAATAATCTTGTGATAGCTTAAATACAATTATGTCTCTAAAAAACAGCAAGAAGTGTTGAGAAAGTACGACCACATAGTAAACTCTGGAATGGTGCTTACTAGAAGGTGTGTTCCTCTTTTAACATTACTGCATCTTCCCACTTTACTAATAAAACAAGCAACTCATCCTTGACTGAGGTAGGAGAAAGGATGATCCAGGAAAATGGACAGACAATGGCAAAGAAGATATGGAAGACCATAATCTTGCTTTATATATCACCTATGCCAGTGACTGGCAAGCTGGAAAACAAGTGGTGATATCTCTTGGGCATTGCCAGAAAATCTGCAAAAATTCTTGTATGAACTGTGAGCCAAGTAACGGCAACTTGATGACGATGAGAACACATAAAATTTTATTAATGGACAGGATGCTAACTTTATACAGATGAAATTTTTTGCAATCTTTTTTCTTTGAGTATTTGCAATTGTTTTGTTTAAATAATCATTAATTAGTTAAAATAACATTGTTGTTAGGTCTGTAATCCCATGACAGCTTTCTGCTATTGTTACATTTGTATGTGTAATTAAAATACGTATAATATTGTAAGATAATATATCACACTAATTTAATTACTCTATTGTGATCTTATTATATTTTAGGTTTGATTATACACTAAATAACATGAAGCACAAGTGTGAGTGCTGCCGAGAACAAACAACTGAAACAAAAGAAGTAACATTGGATTGTGATGATGGATCGAATAAACCATACACCTACATTTCTGCCAAGACATGCACCTGCTCTATCTGTGAAAATAGTACAATTTGAAATGAAACTTTAAGCTCTTTTCTCATTTTTACTTTCTAACTTTTGATGCTTTTTAGGCAAATAATACTTGGTGATGATTGAAAAATGTTTGCTAACATCTATTCCTATCCACGAGTTTCTTCACATCATATTTTTGTTTTATTCAATTGAAAACTGAAGTAAAATATTTTCTGCATGAGATTCAGTGTTATTTGTCTTGAAATTTTCTTTAAATTAAAACTACATCAAGAGCAGAATGCAATTTGCTTCCATATTAAACTTCCCTGCTTTACATCCCAATGACAGTGCAATAACTCCAGACTACTGCATTCAAATAGAGCAACCCATTAAATGTAACATATCACAAGGTTTACTCAAGATTTTCAAATTATGTGCTTCAGTTTCCCTTCATACCCTTATATAGCAAATTGAAAAATGATCATTCACTGGCAGGGAAGAACCCCTCTGAGAAACTCAGGAAGTTTCTTGAATCTAAAACTTGCTCAATATACTATACACCAGTTTCCTCAAATGCACCTGCTATTTGTTTTCAGTAGTAGGTATTGGACTCCTTCTCAGATTTGAATTCCAAATTCGTGGCTTTTCCAGATAACAGATAATCTTGCATGCAATATAGACAGGTTAAATTCACTTAATAGGGGTGGCTATTGCATAGCACCTGGTTGGCAGAGGAGATGCTTGCCACATTTCAGGCCATGTTTCATAAATACTTCTTTTTCTGTAATAGATAGAAATTACAGTGTCACAATAGCATTACAAGTACAAAGATATACACATATTAGAAGAAAAAAACAAAAACAAGTTACCTTAAGAACAAGATGTACAGGATTTACAAATCAAAGATTTCAAGATTTACAAGTTCACACTGATAAGATGGTAGTGCAAGAATTACCATAATATACAGTAATGTATGCACTGAGGACTTGTAACTAAAAGTCAATCTTCTGTACAGCCTACACTCATCATCTATGATTGAATGACTGATAAAATAGTTGAAGATAAATGTTTCCAGGGCACGGTCCTGAGGATTTCATGCACTGCCATCCTTACCATCAATTATTGTGCTTGATGGCTGTTATAATTCTTGTCAATGAGAGATTTCTTTTTGATTCTCATTGACCGGATCCTTTACTGATCTTGGTTTGATGGTGTTTTGAGTCATTGTCAGTCACTCTTGGCTCACCTCTGAAATTTGAATTTGTCTTTCTTTTTGTTCTTCTTTGAATCAACACTGCTTGCCAATAGGAGCAGAGTGGCTCTGGTGAATATCAAACATAAAATTATTGAGTAAATGTGGCTTGACAGTACAATATTTGACACCTTCCATCAATCTACTCATGATTGAAAGTGAACAGAAGAACTGGTAGTTTGACAACTTGCTTCTTTTACCTGCCCTTATATTGGGCATAACTGTGAAGGTTTCTACCTGTGCATAGATAGAAATAAAGGAGATGGAAGAGGAAATAGAGGATAATAGGGAAAGAGAAGTAAAATATGTTGGGATGGACAAATAAAAATAAAGTAGAAGGCATAAAGGGTAAAGAAGGACAGAAAAGTCAGGGACTATGCTGTATATCAGTCAGGCTGAGAGCACACAAGAATCAGCAAGGACAGCATAGACTGAGAGAAGGGAAAGACATCAGAAGACAGTGTTACGTACCCCGTAACTGGGTCACTTACCAGCAAAGATAGAGAGGTCCGCTGAAGTCTGATGGTACTATATTTAAACGTTTTTATTTATAAAGGGGCACAAAAGTAAGGTTAATACAAACATTCAGATAATCTACGTCGTCACTACTCAATCTAAAGCGCGGGTATAGTAATAATCATCAATAAGAAGTGGCTCTATCGTTTTGTCTAGGGGTAAAAATATTGTCCGATGGAAATATAAAAGTCTCGCAAGTTCATGCAGGCTTTAGCATTTTGGGGACCACTGGGTTTCACTTGTTAGAGAGAGAGAGAGAGATTTTTGGTGAGAAAAGAAACTTGCCCAATCTTTAGGATGCAAACCGTTGAATCGGGAACGTGGGTTCCCCGTTGTTAGTTCGAAATCCTTTTCGGTGTTATCAGCCACCCGTTCCCCAGGCCAGGGGAACGGACCACATGTGGCTTCCGAATAGCTTCCCGTTATCACGGGAGCAATGAGCGATGGTGTCTCCTTCTGGTGCGTCGCTAGGGGACTGCTGCCTGCAGCCCCTCTTTTATCTTGACTTGCAGGGTTGTAGATGTCAATCAAGGTGGGGTGATACAATCCCCACCCCACATTGCCCGAGGGTGTACATGTAGCCCTGATAGCTGGCACGTAGCATAGGGTCACAATCCACAAAGGTGTCTCCAAGAAACAATGGTCAAATCCGTTGCGTTGTCTTTCTGAGGATTCTCTCTCATTTCCTGGGTCCAAGACCTGAATTAATAGTGATCTTGCGATTCTCAGGAAGGAGGGGGCTGGGATCTTAACACCTCCCCTCTTAAAAAAACGTTTTTACCAGCGGTTAAAACGGAGTGGTACAGAGTCTGACAGGATTTTAGAATCTAACACAATACAAAAGCTTTTCTTTTAACTACAGAGCCATACAGTTATACATTTAATTCAGCATCTAGATAAACAATCCGCTAGCACATTATCACTCCCCTTAATGTGCTGTATCTTAATATCGAATTCTTGCAGTATCAGACTCCAGCTCAATAACCTCCTGTTTTTATTTTTCATATTGGCCAGGAATACCAACGGGTTGTGATCGGTATAGACCACTAGGGGTTTTTGCGCTGGACAAATGTACGCTTCGAAATGTTGTATCGCCAGCACAAGTGCCAACAATTCCTTTTCCATGGTAGAGTAATTCCTCTGGAGTACACTGAACTTCCGAGAGAAATATGCTACCGGGTGCTCCACTCCATTCCCTGCTTGCTGTAAGAGGACCGCTCCTGCAGCCTCATCGCTGGCGTCCATTGCCAAGGAGAAGGGTGCTAACAAATCGGGTGCTTTTAACACAGGGTGATGGCACAATATGGCTTTTAACTTTTCAAAAGCATTCTGACAAGAATGACCCCACTTAAATATTTCCTCCTTCCGTAGGAGTTTTGTAAGGGGGAGCGCAATGTCCGCGAAATTTTTACAGAATTTCCGATAGTATCCCACCATGCCCAAAAACCTCCTCAGGGCCCTTTTATTGTAGGGTACAGGGACCTCAGAAATAGCCCGGACCTTCACCTGCACAGGGGCCAACTGCCCTTCTCCCACCACATACCCCAGATAGGTGATCGTGGCATGACCAAATTAACTCTTTGCGAGGTTTACTGTAAGGTGGGCTGCCGACATTTGGGTAAACAGATTTTCTACAACCTCCAGGTGCTCCCCCCAAGTGTCATTCCAAACTACCACGTCGTCAAGATAAGCCTTGGTGTGGGTTAACCCCTTTATCACAGCGTCTATCATCCGCTGAAATGTCCCTGGTGCATTGTTCATCCCAAACAGCATAACGTTGTACTCATACAACCCGGATGGGGTGACAAAGGCTGAAATCTCTCGAGCCCGGTCCGTTAAAGGAACGCACCAGTACCCCTTTAGCAAGTCAATTTTTGTGATGTACCTCGCCTTCCCCACTTGATCAATGCAACCATCCACCCGGGGGATAGAGTAAGCATCTGTCTGGGTGACCGCGTTGACCTTCCGGTAATCGGTACAGAATCTTATGGTACCATCCGGTTTTGGGACAACCACACAAGGAGAAGCCCACGTGGAAGAGGATTCACGGATTAGCCCAGCAGCTAGCATATGTTCAATCTCCTTTCCTACTAGCTGGCTCTTTTCAGAATTCATCCGATAAGGGGCCTGTTTTATAGGCTGGGTTGAGGTAACTATCACATCATGTTTCGTCCCACTACACCTTCGGGGAACATCTGGGCATAAGTCTGCATGCCGGTTAATGAGCTGTATTATCTGCTCCCGCTGTTCAGGCTAACTTTATCTGCAAGGCTTGCCAGTACGATAGAGTTCTCCAATCTGGTGGGGACTATACCTATCTTTTCAAACCGCTCTGGTCCCTCCTTACCACCCCCCTCTACCTCATCGGTTTTCATAGCCGCACCGACCACCACGGGGGTGGTTTCATGGTACCTTTTCATCATGTTCACGTGAACTAATTGGGTCGGCTTTCGCCGGTCGGGGGTTTCAATCACGTAATTCAGCGAGTCTATTTTCTTACGTACTGTATATGGTCCTTGAAACCTCGCCTGCAGGGGGTGGGTAACTACCGGAAATAGGACCAAAACCTGGTCGCCTACGTGAAACTCTCGTTCTCTCGCTCTCAAGTTATACCACTGACTCATTTTTTCCTGGGAGTCTTTAAGGTTTTCTTTTGCCAAGGCGCATACTTTATGCAGCCTTTCCCGGAATTTCAGAACATAGTCAATCACACTGACTTGAATGGTCGGGCTAGACCACTTTCCTTTTAGGAGGGTTAGAGGTCCCCTGGGCCTGTGACCGAAAACGAGCTCAAGCGGACTGAACCCCAGTGAGCACTGGACTGTATCCCTTACGGCAAATAACAAAAGGGGTAAAGCCTCATCCCAGTCTCGAACGTTCTCCTGACAATAAGTTTTAAGCATGGTCTTTAGTGTAGCGTGGAACCTTTCCAACGCTCCTTGGGATTCCGGGTGGTACGCAGAGTCTAGAATTTGTTTGACCCCTAGCTGAGTCATCATCTGCCGAAATGCGCTAGACGTGAATGTACTCCCCTGATCTGATTGTATCTCCTTGGGCAGCCCCACTGTGGTAAAGAATTTAATGAGGGCCTTCACCACCACAGAGGTCCTAATATTACCCAGAGGCACAGCCTCTGGAAATCGTGTAGCGGCACACATCAGGGTCATGATATACTGCTGCCCACTCGCAGTTTTAGGTAAGGGTCCCACAAAATCCACAATGATTTGGGAGAAAGGCTCCTCGCATGCGGGGATGGGTCGGAGGGGTGCCTTAGGGATAACTTGGTTCAGCTTACCCACCACTTGGCATGTATGACATCTTTTACAATACTCAGTAATATCTTTTCTCAGGTTTGGAAAATAGAACTCTCTCTGAACCCGATCCACTGTCTTCGTTATTCCCAAATGCCCACCTAAAGGTCCCTTATGAGCTAAGTTCAAAATTTTGTCCCGATACACTTTCGGAACTACTATCTGATGTACCACCGCCCAGTCCTCATCGACCGGTACCGCGGGGGCCTCCATTTCCTCATCAACACCCCCTCCTTCAGGTAGTAACCCTCGGGCTATGTCTCAACCTCGGTCTCAGAAAGAACCGACTCTCTCAAGGCTATCAGCTCTGCGTCACCTTCCTGTTCCCGTACAAACTCTCTTCTTGCTAAGGGCAGGTCTACCTCCCCCCGTTTATTCTCTCCTCCCTCCCTACTCTCCGGTTTACCTTCCTCTGACCCTCGCTGGTACAGTGTCAGTAAAAACGTTTCGGCCAAATCAAAACTGGCCAGATTTAAACTGCTCTCAGTCTCAGCTGCCTTTTTCGACATGCTGCGAGTGATCGCGCATGCGGGATAGATCTTAGGATCTGAGGGAGGGGCCTCAACCCTCGCAGGCTGGGTTGTCAGCTTCACGGCCGCACCCATCTTCCCACCCGCTAGGTCGTTACCCAGAAGGACGTCCACGCCTTCCCCCGGCAACTCCGGCAGGACCCCCAGTTCCACTGGTCCCGACACCAACTCACAATCTAGAAGGACCCTATGCAAAGGCACCACTTCGGTCCATTTTCCTATGCCTCTCAGGGCTACCTCTCCCATCTGAGGTCCGAACTCTAACACTTTACTGCTAATCAATGATAGCTCAGCCCCACTGTCTCTCCAGATCCGTACTGGAATTTGTGGGCCTCCCTCCTCCACAGACACGGTTCCTTCGGAACCAAACGTCTCACGCCCCTCCTGTACTCCAGCTACCGGGGGCCCTCTCGCTGATTTTCTGATCGACGCAATACAGCCTATAGTGATAGCTGCTTTCCCTTGTTCTGGCTCCTTCCTCGGAGCGGGGCATTTAGATGCAATATGTCCCACCTTTCCACAATTAAAACAGGTCAAACCAGGAAAACTCCAGGTTTCCGGCCTATTATCCTCACTTTTTCTGCTAGCTCCCGGCTGAGTTTCTCCCTTAGCCAGCGGGCTTTCCCTACCGTTCCCACGGTCTCTTGGGTAACTTTTTGGCGAGGAAAACTTTGACCTGTGGGTTAGGGCATATTCATCTGCGAACCTAGCAATTTCTGAGATGGACTTATTCGGCTTCTCATTCAAATACATCCGGATCTCCTCCGGAACACAACCTTTAAATTCCGCAATCAAAAATAACTCCCTGAGACGCCCATGATCCTCGCCCACCGTTTTTGCGGTGCACCAACGGTCCAAGAGCACCCCCTTCTCATGGGCAAACTCGGTATACGTCTGATTCCACCCTTTCCGTAAATTTCTGAACCTTTGTCTATATGCTTCAGGTACTAGCTCGTAACCCCGGAGAATGGCCACCTTTACTTGGTCATAATTCTCTTCCCCTTCCGTGGGCAACGCCGCATATACCCGCTGTGCCTTCCCTCTTAACACACTTTGTAACAACGCCACCCACTGTGCTTTCGGCCACTTCTGATTCACTGCCACCTTTTCAAAAAGCAAGAAATAACTATCAACATCCGTCTCCTCGAACTGAGGTACTAACCTCAACGCCCAACTAACATCAAACCCCTCCGCTCGGTCTAGCCCTTGATCTCTTCGCTCTTGCCTTAACTTCTCCATCTCCAAGTCATGTTTCCTCTGTTTCTCTGCTTCCTCATACTCTCTCTCCTTCTTGGCTCTTTCCTTTTCTTTCTCAGCTCTCTCCCTCACAGCTCGGTCCTGCTCCCTTTTCACCTCTAACTCCTTTAGTTGGAACGCCTGCTCCCTTTCTCTCTCAGCCCTCTGTTTCTCTTTTTCAGCTGCTTCAAGCTGCTTTACTTTGATTTCATGTTCCAACCTTAATTTCTCCAACTCTAACTGATCCGTCCCACTCGCTAGTACCTTTTCAGGGATATTTTCCAACTCCTCCACTGTAAACACCTTCTTCTCAATGTAATACTGAGTTATGGCCCTTCACACCTCCTGCTTTTTCATTGACGACCTCACCTCTGTGAGGCTTAACCCCTTCGCCAAATTTACCAAGTCTGATTTGGTGGCCGTCTCTAGCGCCCACAGAGTTGGGTTTCCCATAAATTCCTCCACGTCCATCTTTGCTGGCTTCCCGTCTGGCTACCCGCGCAACCAGACCCACGTTTGGACTTAAGCCCGATTCACTGGCCCTCCAATTTGGTATCAAATCTCGAGACGAGGCCCCCACGTTGTTATGTACCCCGTAACTGGGTCACTTACCAGCAAAGATAGAGAGGTCCGCTGAAGTCTGATGGTACTATTTTTAAACGTTTTTATTTATAAAGGGGCACAAAAGTAAGGTTAATACAAACATTCAGATAATCTACGTCGTCACTACTCAATCTAAAGTGCGGGTATAGTAATAATCATCAATAAGAAGTGGCCCTATCGTTTTGTCTAGGGGTAAAAATATTGTCCGATGGAAATATAAAAGTCTCGCAAGTTCATGCAGGCTTTAGCCTTTTGGGGACCGCTGGGTTTCACTTGTTGGAGAGAGAGAGAGATTTTTGGTGAGAAAAGAAACTTGCCCAATCTTTAGGATGCAAACCGTTGAATCGGGAACGTGGGTTCCCCGTTGTTAGTTCGAAGTCCTTTTCGGTGTTATCAGCCACCCATTCCCCAGGCCAGGGGAAACGGACCACACGTGGCTTCCGAATAGCTTCCTGTTATCACGGGAGCGATGAGCGATGGTGTCTCCTTCTGGTGCGTCGCTAGGGGACTGCCCCCTGCAGCCCCTCTTTTATTTTGACTTGCAGGGTTGTAGATGTCAATCAAGGTGGGGTGATACAATCCCCACCCCACATTGCCCGAGGGTGTACACGTAGCCCTGATAGCTGGCACGTAGCATAGGGTCGCAATCCACAAAGGTGTCTCCAAGAAACAATGGTCAAATCCGATGCGTTGTCTTTCTGAGGATTCTCTCTCATTTCCTGGGTCCAAGACCCGAATTAATAGTGATCTTGCGATTCTCAGGAAGGAGGGGGCTGGGATCATAACAACAGAAAGGACTAAAATAATTTTCTTAAGTTCAGGATAGGAAGGTTTGTGGAGAGAAAATGAAACATTAAGAGTATGTTGTAATTTGTAAATTAAGTGGCTCTCAAGTATTTCAGATTGATCTTTTTCTACCTCGCCATGCAAACACAAAGTGAGGGAACGCTGATCAAAGGTGCTCCTACAACCTCTCTCCTCATGCTTGACTGTCGTCTCTCATCAGAAGCCCTTCAAATCTCCTTCAAATCTGCCATCCCCTTTCTTCAAAAAACAACCCTTAAACTATTTGTATATTATTGTCTCATCATCAACTTCCCTTTCCTCTCATGTTAGTGAATTGCTGTCACCTTTCAGATAAATAAAGTATCATTCTTGGAGTAGTATCTGTCAATCTCTGTAATTGGATTTTCATCAAGTTATCTCAGGGAGTTACTTGACAGTTATGAAATTACAAACGACAATGGTAAATCATGTCCCTGCATCTCTATCAGCATGGTTTTTTTCACAAAGATAATCAGAGTCCTATTTGTCAAATATTTTTGATAGTCAGAAGCTTTCTAAATCATTTCCAAACAACTAAATTGCTATTGGCAGTGGTTTATTATTGCCACATACCAAGATGCAGTGATAAGCTTGTCTTGCATACTGTTCATACAGATCAAATCATTACACATTGCATTGAGGTGGAACAAGATAAACAACAACAATGCAGAATAAATTGTAAAAACTATAGAGAAAGTAGTGGTTGGCATCTGTCTGTCTCAAAAGACAAGGGATGATCATCATCATCACAAGCCTGGGCAAAAGGTATGTAGATCCTGAGATGCCTAGTCATCAAGATCCTCCTCTCGGCCTCACCAGTTTCCAAAGGAAAGCTTATGAAGCAATATGTTTGGCACCAGCTTGGCTGCAGGAGCTGCTGGAAGGAAGTTCAATGATGTCCAGCTGCCTTAGGGGCTCTACTCAGGATTTACAGTCTAGGTTTACTCCTATGGCCTTCGTCTTTCCCAAAGCTGCCCACAAGGCAGTAGGGCTATTTACCTATCGCTGGGGATCTGGTTCAAAGCACCAGGGCATGTCCACACACTGGTGAGCCTGCAAGCAACACGTGCTTGGGACAGACATACTCCCCGTCTTCTATAGTGCAGCCTGAGTCCGAAAGGAGTTCAGTTTCTGTGTGTCGCCAGAGAGGAGGCTCTATGTGTGGCTTGCTGTTGAAGAGGTTATGTACTGGTAAGGAGAGACTTACAAAATCAGCTCTCCTTTTTGCAAGACTACTAGCCAGTGGTGAAGCTGAAAGTGAGAGTGACAAACACTGCCCACTACACTACCACACCAGACACCTAACACCAACAATTTTGACACCACAGAGAAAGTGTAGTGCAGATAAACAATACAGTGAAAGAACATAACAAGGTAGATTGTGAGGTCAAGAGTCCATCTTATTGTACAAGAGGTCCCTTCAAAAGTCTGATAACAGCAAGATAGAGCTGTCCTTGAGCCTAGTGGTACATTTTGCTGACACTGGGGAAAAGGTTGTTTCATGACACCATGTTACTAATTTCTCTATCTCCTTCCTGTATTCCAACTCCTTATTTGAGATTTGAGAGGTGGTATCATGTGCAAATCTGTAGACAGAGTTACAGCAGTCACAAGCGTACAGGAAATAGAGCAGGAGGCTTAGGACACCACCTTGTGGAGCACCCGTGTTCAGAATAATTGTAGCACAGCTGTTGCTGACTATATTTACTGATTGCAGACTATTGGTCAGGAAAGAAGGATCCAGGTGCAGAAGGAAGTCTTCTGGAATTGAGAATTTGGTGATGAGAAGAGAGCAGCTGTTCACTTATATAACTTAAACATCATTAAACCATGGTGCTGTCTAGAGGTAATCTGAATCCTATACAAACAAGGAAGGTAAGTATGATGGAGACACGTTTTCTGTATATCCACCTATTTCCTTTGCCTTGTTTGAACACCCAAGTCAGGTCAAGTTCATCATTATTTAACTATATACAAATGAGGCAAAGTTTCTCCAAACCAGGGTGTTAAGCATTGTAGTATACATAATACATAATTACTTAGGAAAGTAAGGATTAAATCTACAGATAGATTACACATGAATAAACAGACTAAAGTGCATAAATTAAATACTGTAAAGTACAGAACATAGTAACCAGTGACTCTTTGAATGCAATCCAGCAGGAGTTCAGAAGTCTAATGAACTGAGGGAAGAAACTGTTACCCACCCTGACTGGTCTTGTTTTTAATACACTGGACTCTGCTGCTGATAGTGGATGGGTGGGATCCTCAATAATACTAGGGGCCCTGTGTACATTTGACCTTTATCAGTGGAGATGAATCAGTGATTCACAACCACTACCTCATATTCAGCCCACCGCATTCAATGTTCGTTGTGTCATCTCTTCCAAATGGAGAAAATAAAGATCACTTTGCAGAACATGATGTTCAGTTCTCAACAATGACTAAGCTTCCAGTTACAAATAGAAAGACAGAGCAGTTACCTAAAGTTGGTTAATTCAGTAATGAGTCTTGCAGATGGTAATAAGTCCAAAAGATGAGGTGTTGTCTTCAAGTTCATACTCGGCCTCATTGTTACAGTGCGGAAGTACAGAGACTGAGAGATGAGAGTGAAATTGTGATGGTAGACAACCAGAAGCCTAGGGTAATTTCCTAATATGAGTTCCACTACCTTTTGACACCATGGACCACTTTTATACCTGGAGAGCCAGATATTGCTGATGAATTACATCTCCAAATTCCAAATACCTCACAGTCTTTAGTCAATCGAGGAAGAAATTATTTGAAAATCAGGACACCAGATCTGACACAATGCCCATGTCTACCTTGCAATGGTCACTCTTGCCTTCCTGTATGCTTCTGAGACCTGAACTTAACTAGGTCTGTATTACACCGGACAACAAATTTTTTCAAAAGTGTTGCTTCCTCAGAATTGTTTTTGTTTATGATAGACTGCTTGAAGATGAACACAAATATAATTTCAGACTACTTGTATCACATAGGAATTTGGAGAAACAATGAATTAACTTTTATTGAATATAATGTGTTTAATTGCATAATGGTGCTGATGCTTTGCCATAGTTCAACTAAGTTAAATATATTTTGTTGATGATTTTCATTTGTACTCAGTGTCTGAGGCTTCTCGCTTAAGTGTCCAACAATAATTCACCAACATTGATGGATTCTAGTTGCCTTGGTATCTTTTCTCCATGACCACGATATCCTGGTGAAATCTTTCACCATGCTCTTCAATAACAGCACCAAGATTTGCAGGGAAGAAGTCTAAATGGGAATGCAGAAAATGAATCTTTCGTGACATGTTGCATTTCATGGTTTTATATGCTTGAAGCACGTTGTCAACTGGCTGCATGTAGTTTGGTACTCTGTAGATGCCGAGAAAATTTTCAACAACTTCCTTGAATGCCTTCCATATGATTTTTTCCGGTCCCACCAGAAATTCTTCAAATTTCCTGTCATTGATGACCTGTTTGATTTTTGGACCAACAAAAATGCTTCCCTTGATCTTGGCATCAGTTATTCTGGAAAGCATCTGTCTCAAATATCAAAATCCTTCAAAGAAATTTTTGTGCCTGGCGATAGCAAATTCCATCCTTACAGTCCTGAACCCAATAATTATTACTAAAACCTGTCCTGCCTCACAGCAGCTGCACCGCCTAAGCATGCCCAAGCATGCCTGGACAAGATAGGAAACTTTCCAGCTTACATTGTAGGGAACGTCTTAATTGACTTGAATTATGAATTGAAATAATAAACATAAGTTTATTAAAAAATGGTGCGTGATAGGGAAATTTCATGGTGATTTTCATGATCAGTAGCCCAAAATACATAAGATACACCTAAAGGTATTCAGGAAGCAAAACCTTTTTTGTCCAGTGTTATTAATCCTAATAGCTTTGGGGACTTCAATTAAACCTCATTCTTGGTCTCCATTGTTCCAAGAAATTATGACACAAACAAGTTCTTCAGCCCCTCTAAATTATGCTGGCCTGGTCTTCTTGCTAGTCCCATCTATCTACCTACACCAAAACGATAACCTTCCATACCCATCTCATCCATGTACCTATCCAAATATATCTTAAGTGGTACAATTGAATACACAGTTACAATTTCTCCTGACAGCTTATCCCACACTTGCACCACTCTCTGATGGAAGAAGTTCCCTCAGACTCTCTTCAAATATTTTAGCTTTCATCCTAAACCTATGACCCACATCAGGGAATTGACTTCTCAAGAGATATGGTTTGTAAGGTGATGCAACCGTGAGATATTCCCTAACGTATCAGACAAAGAGGTAAGATATTGGAGGTTTGTGAATTGGCTGACATCAAACCAGAAACACTGGCTAGATTATTTTACGCGACTGTGACCCAGTTCAAGGAAGCTTGCAAACTAAACTGATATTGCCATTCAGCAAATCAAACATGCACACAGGTACAATTGCTCAGTCAACAGTTGAGATAATTGTGTACTCAGAGTTAGCCCTCACAAAGTTAATTTTGATTCTCTGAAAATTAATTTTGATTTGTCTCTAAAACATAAAGCAGCACAACGTTAAAAGGCCTTTCAGCTCACAATATTGTGCAAAATTGAATAGGTTATTAATCAAATGCCCACCTAAACTAATTCCTTCCACCTGCATAAGGTCCAAATATTTCCACTTCCTGTATATTCCTGTGCCTGTCTAAGAGTCTCTTGAATGCCCTCAGGGTATGTGCTTCACCAACATCGCAGGCAGCACATTCCAAGCACCTTTTGTGTAAAACAACTTTTCCTTTCTCACCTTAAATGCATACTCTTTGGTATGAGACATATCAACCCTGGGGGAAAAGCCCTGTCTACTGAATCTGCCCCTTTCATAATCTTATAAACCTCTATCAGATCTCAGCCTCTGCCTCTCTAGAGAAAACAGCACAATTTTATCCATACTCTGCTTATAGCACATGCTCTCTCTCATCCAGGCAGCATCCTGGAGTATATCCAACCTCTGGACCTGCAGCATCAGGTCCAAGAACAGTTATTGTCCCTTAACCATCAGGCTCTTGAACAAGAGGGGATAACATCACTCACCTTCCCTCACACAATCAGTGAACTGTTCCCCCAAACTTTGGTCTCACTTTCAAGAACTCTTCCTCTCATGTTCTCAATATTTATTACTTACTAGACAATGGGGTTACCCGTTGGGGCACCTTTTGAGAGAAGGGTAGTGCAGTCTGATGTGACCAGAATGAATATTAAATTTTCCTGAATGCTATTGGTATTGCTTTGCTTTGGAAATTGAAGAGGAAAACCTTAGTTTATTAAAGAAGAACGATGCATAGCAAGGCAAATATAGTTCCTTCTCGTTTACCAAAGGACATTTTTGATGGCATCATTTCTGACACTCTTGTGCCTCTCGTTGTCATTCTGGAGACGTGCAGTCCTTTCATCCGCTGTCTCTTCATCTCTTCTGCGGATTTTTCTTTGTCTCTGATCTTGAGACATGCATTTCTCTACTCCTTTGTCTCTTCCTCTCTCCTCTTCCTGTGCCTGTTTTTGTCATTCTGGAGACGTGCAGCCCTTTCATCCCTTGTCTCTTCTTCTCTCATCTTTTTTGTCCTGACTCTTTGATCCTGGAGTCGTGCGGACCTGGCCTCATCCAATTCTTGTTCTCTCCCTCTCCTTGCCACTTCCCAAACAACGTCTGGCATCATCTCTTGACCATAATGTCCCCCTTCTCTTTCCACATGGCATAATTAGGCTGACCATATTTTTTTGCTGGATAGAAGATACGAAGCAGTAATACCAAAGCCTCCAGGATGCTGATTATTCTTGATGATGTGGTTGGCGCTCTCCTAAACGGACGTGATATAGTCACTGCTGTACGTTGACTGCAGCAAAGGGTTTGATGGGTGTCTCGAAGTACGTCATTACAACAAGATTTAAATATCTCTTATTGATGGGTGGCAGTTAGATCTGTCCCAATCCTGCACATGCTGATGGTGATTAGCAGAATGTGACCGCTGTAATAGAACTGCCCTGCCCTTTTGCTCTGGTTGGTGTCGCCCCTGTGAGCATCGTTAGTCGCTTCTGAGGTTGGCCGTGCGCATGCGTCGTGGTGTCGCATTGCAGTTTCCACCATGGCTGACATCAGCGCTCGAGTGTAAGTGGGGCTGTTGATTTTGGTGAGTGAGCAATTTTATACAAATATATAACCCTGAACTTTGCCTGCATTCTGTAAGCCAGTGCATTTGAAGTCGATTTAGCCAAAAATAGTGCCGCTGTAATGCACCATTTGCACTAATTGGAGGTCACAAACAGACAAACAAACAGCATGAGAGTTTTAGTAGTATATAGATTTCTTTTTAATTTTTATTTATTTTTGTATTTGCACAGCTTTTTGCCTTTTGCACACTGGTTGTTTATCCATCCTGCTGGGTGTGGTCTTCCACTGACTCGATTGCGTTTCTTGTATATATTGTGAATGCCATCAACAAAATGAATCACAGGGTGATATATGGTGACATATATGAACTTTAATAATAAGTTTACTTTGAACTTTGGGACGATCTACCATGAGATTTTCCAGGAGAAATGGTTGCTTTTCATGGATAAAGACTTTTATATCAATAGCATCAGTAGCTCTCCAATGACTTAGCTCACAGTCACGACATTGATTTTATAAGCCTGCAAATGTCACCATGCTTCCAGCACCAACATAGAATACACAAAACTGACTAACCCTTACTAACACGAATGCCCTTGGAAACATGCGAGGTAATCGGAGTACCTGGAGGAAACCCACGTGATCATGGAGAGAACAGAAAAACGCAGCACAGACAGTGGCATGCATTGAAGATTGATCACTGGCATTGTAAAGTGTAATGCTAATAACTATGCTACTGTTAATCAGAATCAGAATCAGGTTTAAATATTATAAGACCATTCAATCCATCGAGTCTGTTCTGCCATTCCATCTTGGTGAGTACAGGCCATTAAATGCTCTTCATATGTTCATTCCCTTTCATTCCTGGAATTTTCAGGAACTTTCTCTGGTCTCTTTCCAATGCCCGTGCATTTTTTTCTTAGATGAGCCCAAAACAGCTCATAACACCCTAAGTGTAGTCTGACCAATGCCTTATAGAGCCTCAGCATTACATCCTTGCTTTTATACTCCAGTCCTCTTGAACTGAGTATGAACATTGTATGTGCCTTCCTTACCACCAACTCAACCTATAAGTTAACTTTTCGGGATTATACAAGAGCACCCATAAATCCGTTTCCAGCTTTGATTTTTTAATTTTCTCATCATTTTGAAAATAATCTACACCTTTAGTCCTTTTACCAAAGTGCATGACCATACACTTCTCTATACTATATTCCATCCACCACTTCTTTGCCAGAAACATTAACTGCTCGTTTCCACGGATGCTGCCTGACCTGCCAAGTTCCTCCAGCATGTTGTATGTGTTGCTTTGACCACAGCATCTGCAGTGTACTTTGTGGTTAGAAATCACATCAACAATATCTGTGCATAAGAAAACGGATGAATAAATTCAGACCACATTGATTTTAATGAATGGTGTATCTACAGCACCATCTCTATTCCCTGCCTGCCCATCACCTCGTGTGGTGCTCCTCCTCCTTCCCTTTCTTCCATGGACTAGTGCTAAAAATTTTCTTTTACTTCAGCCCTTTACCTTTTCCATTTATCACCTACCAGCTCCTTACTTTGTCCCCCCTTCCTACTCCACCCACCCACCTTCCCTCTCACCTACCTGTTTGTACTCTTTCCCATCTTCCCCCCACCTCACTTTTTTATTCTGGCTTCTTCTCCCTTCCTTTCCAATCCTGATGAAGGATCCTGGCCCAGAACTTACTGTTTCTTCCCCTCAATAGATGTCAACTGACTTACTGAGTTCCTTCAGTATTTTGTGTGTGCTGCTGGGAATTTCCAGAATTTCTTTTGTTTGCTAATCATATCTCTTAAGGAGCATCCTGCTGTAAACCAATAACTTCAGACAGTGGTGCTAACTCATGCAGCTGTATTCTGATTACTGTTAGCAGGTTATACTTTGAAATAGTTTATGAAGACTGTCTTTTTTGTGTTAATGTCTATTAACTCCTTTACTCCAGATTGTTGCATGCCTAACAATCCCTCACAGTAGTTTAAGTATAGTGAATTAACAGATGATTTGGCAAATTGTCAGAACAATATTTTGTGAAACTTTGAGAGTCTAAGGGTTGGGACAGGTTACAGTTCATAGATAAGTGGTCCTTATTTGACCAAGATGTCTTAAAGTTAATTTTCAAAAATAGTGGGATATTTCATCATAAATGTGAATGTCATTCTACCTATATGCTGATTGTACCAGCAGTTTGCCAAATGCAACATAAACTCTAACTTCTTTCTATTTCACATAAAATTAACACTAACTATTCTCTTAAAATGAAACTATCAAAGAAGGTAGTCATTCAACTTGACCATTCTCTGCTAATAGCCTGATACTTAATGAACATCGAGGAGATACAATACAATAATTTAGAACTTCTGGCACAAAAGTGAGGAAGAAATACCTCAATATTTACCCGCCATTTCTTTACACAAAATCTGTTGATAAATCATGCAATGGTGCAGAATCAAGTAATCAAAATATAATTAGGCATAAGACATGCAGAAAAATGATTAGCTCCTGCAGGCAAATTCACAAGGAAACAGATCCTGGAGATTATTTTGAGAAAAGGCTGAAAATAGGTGTTCAGCAGATACTCCCCTTGAATAAATTTGATTAAGGTTGATTTGCACTAATTGCTGGTTTCATGGTTTAAGAATGCATTCATATGTTAAACAAAAGATTATGCATAGGTAAACACTGACAAGTAATAACTTTCATGTAGTGGCAAGTATACTCACTGCAGTGTGATACAGAATTGGATAGGGAGCGTTCGGGATTCAAAGTGGTCTTCCGGTGCAGCAATGGAGTGTTTGGTGGAAGAATTATTCAAGAGAGAATTTACTGTACTGGTGAGGAGAAAGAAGGACACACAGCTAAGGACTACAACTGGCTTGGTATGAGATGGCAGCCAGAAGAACTTCTTCCTGTGCTCAATTTTATAAGTTTTGTCATGACCTGACACAAATTTTAAAGTAAAATGCAATGAAAACAAGAGCACCAATAACTGCATCGTAACTTAATCTCTACCAAATTGATACCAAAGGCATCAATGCTGGGGAAGCTAGTGCCCATGATGAAGTTGGCTGAGTTAGCATCTTCCTGCAACTTTTTCCAGTCCTGTGCAGTGACTCTCCATATGAGACGTTGATACAATTTGTTAGAGTGGTCTCCACAGTACATCTGTAGAAATTTGCTAGTCTTTGACGGCATATCAAATCTGCTCAAATTCTGAATTAAATATAGCTGCTGTTGTGTCGTCTTTGTAATTGTATCATTAAGTTGCACCCAGAATAGATTTTCAGAGGTGGTGTCACCCAGCAACATGAAGCTGCTCACCCTTTCCACTGTTGACCCCTATATGAGGACTGGTGTTTGTTCCTTCAACTTCCCTTTTCTGAGATCCACAATTAATTCTTTTGTTTTACAGACGTTGATTGCAAGGTTTTTGTTATGATACCAGTCAACCAGCCAAACTAACTTGCTCCTGTATAACTCCCTGCCACCATCTGAAATTCTGACAACAGTAGCTGTGCCACTGCTAAGTTTATAGTCATCATTTGAGCTGTGCCACGTTACACTTTCATAGAAACATAGGAAACCTACAGCACAATACAGGTCCTTCGGCCAGCCCACAATGCTGTGCCAAACATATACTTACTTTAGAAATGACCTAGGGTTATCCATAGCCCTCTAAGCTCCTTGTACCTATCTAGGAGTCTCTTAAAAGACCCTATCATATCCGCCTCCCCCACCATCACTGGCAGCCTATTCCACGCACTTACCACCCTCTGTGTAAAAAACTTACCCCTACATCTCCTCTGTACCTACTTCCAAGCACCTTAAAACTGTGCCCTCTCATGTTAGCCATTTCAGCCCTGGGAAAAAGCCTCTGACTATCCACACAGTCACTACCTCACACCCTTTCAAGGGTGTGGAGAGTGTAGAGTGTTGAATTCTTTGCATTTGGACTATATAAGTACTTAGTACACATGCACAGTCTCCCTGTAATGCAAGTGCGCACTTGTGGAGGGAGGGGAATTATGGGATATAAAGGTGGCGGCACTCAGCTATTGGAGGGAGACATTGAAAGTAAAGTTGCTTAAACAAACAAAAAATATGTCCTTGTTGTTTGGGCATTAACACTGGTAGCAGAGGATGGCTTCCAATTATACGATCCTGCCAGCATTTGATGAGAGCAAAGTTTACAAAAGCTGGAAAAATGAAATTGGAATATAGGCTCATGCTACAGAACTGGAGAAGACAAAGCAAACCTTGGCTGTTGCGTTGTGACTTTCAGGAACACCAAGTGAGACTGCAATGGGAATTTTGGTGGAAGACTTGAACAAAGATGACAGTATGAATACGCTAATAAATACTTGACTGTTTTTTTGAAGGAAGAAAAGGATTGGATTTATGAGACATATTCAGACTTCGACAAAATATATAGAAATAATTCTAGAAGTATGACTGATTACATTACTGATTTTGAACAAAGGTACATTCATATGTGTAAATACAAAATGGAACTCCCTGAATTGTTAGATACTGCATGTCTAGACATAAAGGGCAGACAGCTGGTTAACTGCATGCACAAACCTACATTTGCATCTATGCAATCAACACAGAAAAGGATTTTTGGAGAAAAGGCCACTAAAACAATAATCGGAATTGGTATGAGTCAGGAAACAGCATACTTCACTGAGCAGAAACATGAGTATAGCAAGCGTAGATCCCAGAGGGGTACCATTACCTGGCACAAATCCAATAAACAAGTACGGTAGGAGACCAAAATGTCCGGTATGTCAAAGTATTTACCACTGGGCAAGAAAATGTCCACACAGAACTGAATAAGTTAGGCTACCTGAAGAAAAATAGCAAATCTAAAGATGTAGAAGAGTGTCATATCACATTGCTCGGAAATGAACTACTTACTAATGCAGAGATTTTCATGATAGAATCTCTGGGATCTGCAGTTATTGATACAGCATGGACACACGTAGTGTGTGGTGAAAAATGGCTTAAAAGCTATGCAAGTGAACTGAACCAGAATGAAGTGCAGAAATTAATGAACACGGATATAGTTAGCAACTAAACATTCAAATTCGGAGTTGAAAAGATTGTACATTCCACCAAGATTTAAAATTCCAATAAAAATAGGGCAGACAAAATGCTACATTGAAACGGAGGTGGTACCAGTGAAACTTCCATTACTCTTGAGTAAATCTTTCCTAAAGAAAGCAGGAACAGTGCTGGATATGGAAAATGACCAAACAATGATGTTTCATCAGCCAGTGTCTCTTAAGCTCACCAGCTCTGAATATTACTCTGAATATTCCAGATAAAGACACAACTGAGAAACCAATGTGAGAATGAAGTATTAACTGTCACACAAAACATGACCATAGGTGAGAAATGCAAAGTGTTGCTCAAACTTCACAAGCTGTTTGGACACGCTTCAATTGATAGACTTCAGAATCTGCTCAGAAGCTCAGCAAACAAAGATGCAGATTATTTTTCTATTCTAAAGCAGATAATTGACAGCTTTGAGAAGTGCCAAAAGTTTGGAAAGTGTAAGCCCGAGCCTGCAGTTGATTTGCCACTACCATCTGAATAGAATGAAACAGAAGCCGTAAGCCTACATGAACTGGAGCAAGGAGTGTGGTATCTCCAATTCATTGCGTTCACATGTTTCAGTGCTGGTAGCATCGTAAATACGACAAGCCCTGGACTGGGCCCTTATGACGAAGAATACCATGCACAATGCACATGGCTATAGTCCATATCAATTGGTGTTGGGAAGAATCCAAACCTTCCCTCTGTACTGATTGTCAGACCACCTACTCTGGAGGGCACTACACAGAGTGAATGGGTTGGGAAACATATTTCAGCACTGCATGCATCAAGGAAGGCTTTCACTGAAGCAGAGTGTTCAGACAGAATTCGAAGAGCACTGAGGGCACAGGTCCTTCCTACAAATGACAAATATGAAACAGAGAACAAAGTGTATTACAAAAGAGCAGACTGTACAGAATGGAAAGGTCATGGAGTTGTCATTGGTCAGGACGGGGTTGTGGTATTCATGAGACATGGGGGTACATACGTGAGAATACATTATTCCAGACTACATAAAGCAGAAACTGAAGACCATCAGAACTCCGTTGAGAATGACACAAAAAGTGAAAATCACTTACCTGGCACATGGTCACATAGCATAGTTAGAGATGAGGAGAATGCAGCTAAGTACCCAACAGTGGTACAGACTGTACTGAAAAAAGTGCAGTTGGGGACTCAACTAACTTGCCTGTACAGAAATTAACACAAGTACAAAAACAACATAGAAGTTTCAGTCTTAAAATAGGACAAACTGGGAGATTTGTTGACCAAAACACTGGTATTTCATAAAAAGCAGAAGTCTTAGGGTGAGCAAGCAAAGCCACTGTGAGAAACAAAAGTTGGTACTTAAATTCCCTCAAACCAGTTATGGTCACTGCTACTGCAGGGTCAGTTGACGTGTCATACATAGACAGACTTCATATTGAATCAAGTATAGATCAGGCTGGATCATCTGAGAAATATCAAGATGAAGATACCCTATTAACCAGAGAGGTGTCATTAGAATCTGCAAAACAGATGAAATCAGAAGTTGGGGAAATAATGGAGTGTTTGAGGAAGCTAGAGACATTGGTCAAAAGACAGTGTCTAAAAGATGAATGTGCATCCTGAAAGAAATCCCGACCTGAATTATAACAAAAGCTCATCTGGTGGCTAGAGGTTTTGAGGAACTGAACATAGAAGAACTCTGAAAAGACTAACCAACATGTGCATCTGAATGTCTCCGACTACTTCTCTCAGTGATATATCAAAAACATTGGCAGACGCATTGCATGGACATAAAATCTACATTCTTACAAGGAATGGAGCTGTCATGTGACATTTATATTAAACCCCTTCCTGAAGCCAGAAGGGAAGGAACACTGTGGAAACTCAAAAGGTGTGTGTATGGTCTAGCAAATGCATCACTCTACTGGTATAAAAAGGACAAGGAAATAATGTTGAAAACAGGTGGAAAGATGTCACAAGTGGATCCAGCTGTTTTATACTGGTAAGATTCAGGATATCATGTGATTGGAATACTTGCATGTCAAGTATATAGCTTCATATGGGCAGTATCACAAAACTTTGCCACAACAGTTAAAGTTAGTCTTTCAGGTTGGATGGGGGGAACATGACAGATTCTGCTACGTAGGGATAGACATCCTTAATGTTGATGGAACAGTACAAGAAAGCTACATCAGGAATCTTCAGACAATCCACATGGAATCCTTGCATTCCACACAACGGGGTGCATCCTTCAATGAAGCTGAGGTGGAGCAACTTAGGTCAAAGATAGTCAGATTCTATGGGTGGCAAGGCAAAGCAGACCTGACATCATGTTTGATGCCTGCAACTTGGCATCCAGCACAAAAAATGCCACAGTACAAACTTTACATGAGGCAAACAAGATAGTGTGCAGAGTTCAATCAGAAAAAGTAGCCTTGAAGTTTCAATAGCCTGGGAAAGATAGCTCACTGAGGCCCATTGTCTTCAGTGATGCCTCACTTGGAAATCTTCCAGATGGAAGTACTCAAGGGGACATTTGATTGTACTGATAGGAGAAAAAGAAAGATTTTCACCTCACTGTTGGCAGCAAAACTGATCCAAAGAGTTGTATGGAGTATGCTGGCAGGAGAAACCCTTGCAACGTCTGAAGATTTTGACAGTTCTGTTTTTCTGGCCATACTCTATTCTGGGCTTTTCCATGGTGACCCAAAGAAGGACAGTCTACATATAATTTATGTCAGACAACTACTGTTCGATTGATGCCATCAAACCTACTAATTCAGTTACAGAAAAGAGGTTATGTCTAGAGATAAGCAGCATCAAAAGAACTTGTCCAAGCACAGAAAATTCATCATGCGTTATGGTCAACTGCAAAGGAACAGTAAGCTGATTGTCTCACAAACAAGGGGGCTTCAGCTCTTGTGCTGTTAAAAGATACTTAGTGCCTTAAGAATTGTATTAACTTCAAGGGTTAGAACTAATTCCCATATCCTAATGGACATTTGAAATGTCTAATTTTTTTTTCAAATTTAATGTTTTAGTATATACATAAAAAGGATGGGATATTGTTGAGTTCTGTTCAGTTGGGCTATGTATGTATCCCTGTTGTGCGCTTGTGCACGTGTGGAGGGAGAGGAATTATGGGGTGTAAATGTGACGGCCCTCAGGTACTGAAGGGAGATGTTGAAAGTAAAGTTGTTTAAACAAAAGAAAAAGGTGTCCTTGTTATTTGGGCATTAACATAGAGCAGTGGATGAGGCAAGTATCCTTAAGGTGCAGTAGTGTTGATTGTGAAGAAGAGATGTTATTTCTGATCTGTACTAACTGTGGTCTCCTGATGAGGAAGTCAAGGATTTAGTTGCGGAAACAGGTACAGAGGCCCAGGGCTATGACAGTGTTTAATGCAGAGCTGTAATCAATAAATAGTAATACATAAGTATTTCTATTGTCCAGCTGGTTCAAGGCCAAGTAGAGAGTCAGTGAGAGACCATTTGCTGTAGACCTATTATAGCGATAGTCAAATGGCAATGGCTACAGATCCTTGCTTAGCCAGGAGTTGACTCTGGCCATGACCAACATTTAATCACAAAAGGAGTGGGTGCAACTGGATGATAGGCATCGAGGCAGGTCAACCTACTCTTCTTGTGCAATGGCATGATTATCACCCTTTGAAGAAGTGGGAACCTCTGATTGCAGCAGATGTCACTCTACCTATACTCTGTTTCTCCTGGCAGTTTGACAAAAGTATCATAAACTGCAACTTCTTTTCCTTCTATTTCACATAAAGGTAACACTAACCATTTTCTTAAAATGAAACTATCAAAGGAGGTAGTCATTCAACTTGATCATTCTCAGCCAATAGCTGGATACTTGGTGAACATTGAGGAGATATGATACAATAATTTAGAACTCCTGGCACAGAAACGAAGAAACAGTATCTCAACATTTACCCTATGTTTCTTTACACAAAATCTGTGGGAAGGACACACAATGATACATGACCATGTAATCAAAATACAATTAGACATAAAACATACAGAAAATTGGTTGGCTCCTGCAGGGAAATTCACAAGGAAACAAATTGTGGAGATTATTTTGAGAAAAGGATGAAACTCTGTGTTCAACAGATGCTCTACTTAAAAAGACCCCCTTGAATAAACTTAATTTTGATTTGCACTAATTCGTTGGTGGCAGCAACATCCATATGTCTCGAGAGACGATGGTGTGACCATTTTTCTGATGCTTCTTGGAGCTGTAGATTTGGGGCTATTTGCACTTTCTGGAGTGGCTGTGTAGCCCCATTCTAGAGTGACAGTCTCTTTCAGAGCGGCTGCAGGTGAAGGAGGAAGGTGCTCTGGCTTTTCTTCTGGCTCTTGTTGATGAACATGTTGGTCCTTGCTATCTCAGCACGCTGTTCATGCTTTTGACTGCGGCCCTCTATGCTATCCAGTCTTCAACTGTTTCCTCCAATGTGTTGAGGTCAATGCCTGCCAGCTTCATGTCGTGCTTGCAGACATCCCTGTAGTGGAGGCATGGTCTTCCTTGTGGGCGGTAACTCTCACTCAGCTCACCATGCAGTATGTCCTTGGGAATGCATCTCTGGTGCATCCATTTAACGTGGCCCAACCATCTGAGGCATCTGTGGCTGAGTAGTGCATCGTTGCTGGAGGTGTCAGCCTGCTGCTGAACCTCTGTGTTGGTGTTTCTGTCCTACTAGGAGAAGTGTAAGATGTGCCAAAGGCAGCATACGTGGAACGAGTTTAGCCTCTTCTCTTGGCTGATGTATGGCGTCCAAGCCTCGTTGGTGTAGAGGAGTATGCTGAGCACGCACGCCTGGTACATGTGTGTGGGTGGAGTATTTGCTCACAGGGTGTGTGTGAAGCATCTAGTGCAGTAGTGTAGTAGTGCTTGCAGTTAGTGCATGTTGCATGCTATATGCCACATAGTGCTCTCTGCTTGCTACTCTCTGCTTTCAGCTATTGCCACTGGCTAGCCTTCTCAACAGAGGGTGAAAAGAGGAGCCGAATGTGTAAGCCTCCTCCTGCCAGTGCAGAGCCTCTCCATCACTAAGACTCCTGCAGTGCTTCCTCAGGGCCACACGCAGAAACTGGGTATCTTATGATCCCAGGATAAACTACAAGGGATCTCGGAGCAACAGTGGGCCCCAGAGATGTGGCATGCAGGCCCACCACTGTGTGGATGCGCCTTGGCGCCCGTCAGCCACTGTCCCAGTTATGGGTAAATAGCCCCACTGCCTTTTGGTAAGTCTGTTGAGACAAGGCTAAGAGAGCACACCCTGACAGACAAGCAGTGCGCTGGTGGCGCGTATTAAGTGGGCCTTAACAGACCAAGGACCCGGCAGCCTCCTGCAGCCAAAATGTGGGACCGGTTGTCCTGGGTTCACCCTCGCCACCAGGATTTACCTCATCATGGTGAAGATAGTGCTACTGGGGATCATGCACCCACTGTGGCACTTTAATATCCTCCTTGCGCAGTTCTCCACCTCTGACCACGGTGAACAATACCTGGACCTTACATATGGTTGAAGTCTGATGGCGATGGGGCGTCTGGCAATGGGAGCAGATATGAATGGACTGGGAGCTCCTGGTCAGAACCCTGCATGGCAGCGGCACAGGGTATTTGGTTGCTAGCAGCTGTTTTCGGCAGACCCATGTGCAACTGAGCAACCCTACTTAGGGAGCACACTGCTCATCCCAATTGGGGAATGGCCTAGAAAAGGTGGCGTAAAAATTGCCCATTCAATCACTCACCTGGATAGGTTATCACGCCTATCCGGCTATTCCACTACTGCGGTCGAAATAAGAAACAATACAACTTAAAACTGGCAACATGGAATGTAAGGACTCTCCTGGACTCGTATGGCATCTCTGACAGACCTCACCAGAGAACAGCCTTGATTGCTGCTGAGCTGAGGCACTACAGCATCAACATTGCTGCCCTGAGTGAGACCAGGTTCCTGGATGAAAGCTCTTTAACAGAGGAAGGGATGGGTTACACCTTCTTCTGGAAAGGTTACCCCCCCCCCCCCCCCAGGTGGACAACATCTTCACGGAGTAGGATTGGCCATCAAGAACACCTTTCTACCAAGTCTCACAGAAACACCTGTTGGAAAGACTAATGACCCTCCGTATCCCCCGGCAAAGAAACGTTATGCCACACTTCTCAGTGACTATGCACCAACGTTGCCATCTGAGAATGAGGCTAAGGAATGCTTTTATCATACATTGGATGAAGCTTTTTGTCGGATCCCTATGAATGATAAGATCCTTTTGCTTGGGGACTTCAATGTTAGGGTGGGACAGAACAACAGAATATGGAGTGGAGTGCTAGATAGGCATGGTATTGACAAGGTCAATGCAAATGGCATTTGGTTACTTACTCTTTGCTCTGAGCATAACCTTACCATAACCAACACCATCTTCCAGAAGAAGGCAAAATATAAGACTTCGTGGATGCACCCTCACTCTAAACATTGGCACATGATCAACTTCCTCATTGTGAGACGTAGTGACATCAAGGATGTTCTCATCACCCGTGCCATGAGAGGTGCAGAGTGCTGGACTGACCATCGTATGATTGTGGCCAAGCTCCATATGAAAGTGCGTCCCCCCCTGCAGCTGCAGAAGACCAATAAAAAGCGACTAAATTGCAACCGCCTGAGAAACACAGAAGCAAGAAGTGAGTTTCGATGCATCCTAGCTGAGAAACTAAGGGAGCTGGAACCTTGTCTGAGTTCAAAAAATACCATGGAACAACAGTGGATCTGTATCTATGAGGCAGCAGCCCAATCCATCGGCCATAAGAGCAGGAACCACCAAGACTGGTTTGATGATAACTCAGATACCATCCACAACTTGCTTAAGGACATGCACAAAGCACACCGGGTAACTTTAGATAACCCTTCATCCACCAGCATCAGGCAGCATTGGCAGACAGCTCGGAGGAAAGTGCAAAAGGTAATATGGGCCATACAAAATGAGTGGTGGACTGAAAAGGCACATGAAATCCAGTCCTTTGCCAATAATAATGACATGCATAATTTTTACAATGCTGTCAAAACCATCCACAGTCCAATAAATCGATGCGTTACTCCCCTGAAAACAGCAGATGGTCAAACACTTCTGAAGAATCAGAATACCATTTTAACACCCTGCTTAATCAGGTTTCTGACGCAGACCCCACCATCCTGGACGAAATGCCTGAACTTCCTCCTATCCGCGACCTCAGTCTACCAGCAACCTTCCAGGAGGTTCTATCAGCTGTCCATTCCCTTAAGAACAACAAGTCCCCTGGCACTGACAATATCCTTGCCAAGTTATTGAAGAACGGAGGGTACATGTGTATGCGCACCCTCTACCAGTACATCACCAAGGCCTGGACTGATGAGAACATCCCACAGCAATGGAGAAATGCAAATATCATTGTCATTTATAAGAACAAGGGTGACAAGGCCATCTGCGGCAATAGTTGGGGCATATCATTCCTTTCTGTTGCTGGAAAGGTCCTGGCTAAGGTGATGCTTCAGAGGCTCATCAGCAACATCACCAAGTCAATGCTGCCTGATTTGCAGTGTGGATTTAGGAAGAACAGGAGCACCATTGACATGATCTTCACAGCCTGGTAGCTTCAGGAAAAGTGCCGGGAGCAACATCAAGGCCTGTCTATGGCCTTTGTCGACCTCTCCAAAGCATTCGACACTGTGCAATGAGAGCTCTTATGGGATGTCCTCCTCAGGTTTGGCTGTCCCAATAAATTTGTTAACATCCTTCGCCAGTTCCATGATGGGATGACTGCTCGGGTGACCATAGGAGAACAAGAGTCCGAGCCCTTCCTTGTACACACAGGGGTGTGCGCTAGCACCAGTGCTCTTTAACATCTTCCTCTTGTGTGTTACCAATCTTCGCCACAAAGAGATTGAGGATAGCAGCAGTGTGGCAGTGGACGTCAGATTAGACAATCTTGTGATGGCAACAATCACAAGACAGCAGAAGAGAGCCAGGAGAAATGCAGCCATGGCTGTCATCACTACCACCACTACCACATATACATGTCCCACCTGCAATAGAGCTTGTGGGTCCAGGATAGGACTGTATAGTCATCAAAGATCTCACCATGAAAGGAGTGGACATCATCATCGGATTCCAATGAACAACTGAGAGGAAGAAGGTACACATGAAGCTTGGTACCTGTTCAGTCTGGCCATGATATCTGCAGCTTTGGCTCTGCTTCGAGGGACAGGAGGGACAGGGAGCTGGTGATGATCAACCCAAGGTAGGTGAAAGAGTCAACTACATCAAGAGAGCAACCATCAATGGTGATATTTGGGGGAGATTCTGCACCCTGGGCCATGATGTTTGTCTTCTTCAGACTGATAATTAACACCCAAACTCCTTGCAGGCATAGGTGAAGCAGTTACTTTGCTGTTGGAGTCTGCCTTTAGAGTGTGACGTCAATGCTGCATCATCTGCAAACATCATCTCGTGGATGAGGGCTGTCCTAACTTTGGTCTTGGAATGCAAGTAAGCAGCGTTGAACATCTTGCCATCAGCTCTTCTGTGAAGGTAGATACTTCAGTGCCATCTACGAAAGCATAGTGAAGGAGCATGGAGAAGAAGATTCCAAAGAGGGTCGGTGCCGGGACACAACCTTGTTTCACTCTACTGCTCACTGGGAAGGCATCAGAAGTAGCTCCACTGAAGCAGACAGTGCTGTGTATGTCCTTATGGAAGGATGATGTGATGCTGTGCAGTCTTGAGGGCAGCCAATATTTAGCAGGAGTTTGAAGAGTCCGCATCTGCTGACAATGTTGAATGCCTTGGTCAGATCAACAAAGACTATGTACAGTGGCTTCTGCTGCTCTCAACACTTCTCCTGCACCTGCCTGCTCTGAACCCACACTGGGATTCTGGGTATACTCTGGATGCCAGGCTCTGAAGTCATGCCAGGATGGCACAGCTGAATACTACACCCACAATACTAAGGAGCAAGATGCCACAGTAGTTGTTACAATCACTACAGTCATCCTTGTTTTTGTACAGTGAGATGCACTAATTGCTGGTTACATAATTAAACAATACATTCATGTGTTAAAGCGAAGACTGTGCAGTAAACACTGACAGGCAATCATTTCCTGGAGTGGCAAAAGTAGCTTTCATGCACCTACTTCTACTATGATAGTGGACTGGTTAGTGAGAGTTTGGGTTTTGAAGTGAAGTCACTGGTCCTCTGGTGCAGTAATGGAGTTTCTAGAGGAAGAGTTACAGTCGAGAGAGGATGTACTACACTGATGAGGAGAAAGGGGAATAATGGCCAAGGAATACAACTGGCTTGGTATAAGATAGCTGCCAGAAGCACTTCTTCCTTTTCTCAATTTCATAAATAATGTCATTTAATAATTTAACACCATCCAGCCCAAGATCTTAAGGCACAAACTAACGGAGATGGGAGTAGACTCTCACATGGTGGATTGGATAGTGGACTACTTGACAGATAGACCTCAGTATGTGCGGTTGGGAGACTGTAGGTCTGACACGGTGGTCAGCAGCACAGGGGCGCCGCAGGGAACCGTACTCTCTCCGGTCCTGTTCACCCTGTACACATCAAACTTCCAATATAACTCGGAGTCCTGCCATGTGCAGAAGTTCGCTGATGACACGGCCATAGTGGGGTGTGTCAGGAATGGACAGGAGGAGGAGTATAGGAAACTGATACAGGACTTTGTGATATGGTGCAACTCAAACTACCTGCGTCTCAATATCACCAAGACCAAGGAGATGGTGGTGGACTTTAGGAGATCTAGGCCTCATATGGAGCCAGTGATCATTAATGGAGAATGTGTGGAGCAGGTTAAGACCTACAAGTATCTGGGAGTACAGTTAGACGAGAAGCTAGACTGGACTGCCAACACAGATGCCTTGTGCAGGAAGGCACAGAGTTGACTGTACTTCCTTAGAAGGTTGGCGTCATTCAATGTCTGTAGTGAGATGCTGAAGATGTTCTATGGGTCAGTTGTGGAGAGCGCCCTCTTCTTTGTGGTGGCGTGTTGGGGAGGAAGCATTAAGAAGAGGGACGCCTCACGTCTTAATAAGCTGGTAAGGAAGGCGGGCTCTGTCGTGGGCAAAGTACTGGAGAGTTTAACATCGGTAGCTGAGCGAAGGGCGCTGAGTAGGCTACGGTCAATTATGGAAAACTCTGAACATCCTCTACATAGCACCATCCAGAGACAGAGAAGCAGTTTCAGCGACAGGTTACTATCGATGCAATGCTCCTCAGACAGGATGAAGAGGTCAATACTCCCCAATGCCATTAGGCTTTACAATTCAACTGCCAGGACTTAAGAACTTTTTAAAAGCTATTATTAATGCTTTTTGAGATAGTGATTTAGATGCATATCATATTTTTTTACTGAGTTAAGTATTGTATGTTATTAGTTTTGCTACAACAAGTGTATGGGACATTGGAAAAAAAAAGTTGAATTTCCCCATGGGGATGAATAAAGTATCTATCTATCTATCTCATCTATCTATGACTGACACAAATTATAAAGTAAAATTTGATAAATACAAGAGCACTAATAACTGCATCATAACTTAGTCTCTACCAAAAGCACGCTCCCTGTACACTGACATCCTTCCACTCACAATACTTCAACTTTTGCAGAAAGTACTTCTGCCTCAGACATGTAACAGCTCATCAACCATGTGAAGTATCACATTTATATAAAAGCACATGTCATAACAATTCTTTTTCTCATCCAGCAAATAGCTGTCAATTACAGTTAACCAGAAGACAACTATGTTTAAACAAATGCAGAGGATACAGCACACACTGGCCAAGTGGAAAACACACAGAGGTATGTGGCCATCTTAATTTTTATTTGAATCCACTATAATTCCATATTTCTAGTCAGCCGAAGTCAAACTCTTCCCCAAGTTCATCAACTTCTTATCACACATGCTGTCCTTTGGTGACCACACACATTACACATAAAGCTTTTCAGAATTTTCACAACAGGTTTACAGGAGCATAACCCATGATATGCCCATGGGCAATCTGAAAAAAAGGGTAGGGATGGAAAGAATGACAAAGATCTTATGCTTCAAGAGCTGTGTGAAATTTGGGGATGGATGTGCAAGTTGAAGAATAACCACTTCCACCACCAATAGTTATCTAAAAAGTATAACATAAGAAAATGGAGAATTTGCTCTTATCACTCCACTATCCAGGCCCCAGAAAACTAGGCAACCAGTGTGAAGTATATCATAGGCCCTACTTTCTAAGAAGCAAATTCTCTTACCTTTTCTCTTATGAAGATTGTAGATGAGAACCTCCAAGTTTTAAACTTCAAAACAAAATTGAAACATCTGACAAACCAAATGCAAGCCTCTTTTTACAATCTATCTGAACGATTACCTGCTGTGGTTCAGAGGACTGAGATGCATTCTTCCTGCTTAACCTGTGGCTTGTTACAGATAGAAACTTACTTCTCCATGTTCAACTTTTTTCCAAATTCCTTGAGGTGTCCAATATTAATCCTGGTGGAGGTTTGAAGTAAATTGTATTGTTATTAACTTCCAAACTAATGGTTTTCTACAGTAGTCCTAGAAAGTTTGTGACTCCTGGAGAATTTTCTCTATTTCTGCATAAATATGACCTAAAATGTAATTAGATCTTCATGCAAGTCCTCAAATAAATAAAGTCCTTAAATAAATAAAGTCCTTAAATAAATAACACAAAAACATTATACTTGTTCATTTATTTATTGAGAAAAATAATCCAATATTACATATATTTGTTGGAAGAAGTATGTGAACCTTTGCTTTCAGTAACTGGTGTGACCCCCCCCCCCCCCCCTTGTACAGTCACCAGGTTCGGACACGGCCCAAGTGCAGAGTGAGAGACACTGAAGCGCATTGATATTTCACAGACTTTAATGCAAACAGTGTTAAAGAGAAAACAATAAACTCTAGGCCAAACAGGACCATTAGCTAAAACTCTCAAATGGTGAACAAAGTCTACACTGTGGCTGAAAAGAGCAATTAAGAATAAAACGAATACTGCTAGTCTTCAGAGTCAGTTGACCTGACTGTCCAATTTCTCAGGCAAGCAGAAAGTGGGCAGCAAAGTGTTGTTATGTCCGTGTCCAAGTCTCGACAAGTACTACGACAGAATGAATGGAGTTAAATACTATCACAATGAAATAATAATTAGCTAACACGTGCATATTCACAAGCGCAATTGTCGTATCTATTGCGCTGCCAAATCCGTAGTTGTGACATGTACAGCAGTAACTTCAACCAAATGTTGCCAGTAACCATTGATTAGTCCTGCACACCGACTTGGAGGAATTTTAGGCCACTCCTACTTACAAAACTACTACAACTCTGGGATGTTGGTGGGATTCCTTGCATGAACTGCTTGCTTCAGGTCCTTCCACAACATTTCTATAAGTCAGGACTTTGACTCAGCCATTCCAAAACACATAATTTCTTCTTTTTAAACTATTCTTTTGATTTACTCTTATCTTTTGGATCTGTGTTTTGTTGCACTATTCAGCTTCTATAAAGCTCCAGGTGCCAAACCGCTACCCTGACATTCTCTTGTAAAAAGTCTTGATACAATTTTGAAGTCATCATTCCCTCAACGGTTGTAAGCTGGCCAGGCCCTGAGGCAGCCCCAAACCATGTTCCTTCCACTATGCTTCACAGTTCGGATGAGGTTTGGCATTGGTGTGCAGTGCCCTTTGCCTCCAAACATAGCAATGTGCATTTCTGCAAGAAGTTCAACTTTTGTCTCATCTGTCTGCAGAATATTGTTGCAGAAGTGTTGTAGAACATCCAGGTGGTCCTTTGCAATGTTTTTTGCAGCAATATTTTTTTTTGGAGAGCAGTGGTTTCCTCCATGGTGTCTTTCCATGAACACCATTCTTGTTCAGTGTTTTTCTTATAATGGACACATGAACAGAGACTTCAGCTAATTCTAGATATTCCTGCATGTCTTTTGCTGTTACCCTTGGGTTCTTTTTCACCTCCTTCAGCACTGCACATTGTGCTCTTGCTGTGGTTTTTGCAAGACATCCACTCCTAGGGAGAGTAGCAACAGACTGAATTTCCTCCATTTGTAGACAATTCCTCTTACTGTGGACTAATGAACACTCAAGTCTTAAAAATCCTTTTGTAGCCTTTTCCAGCTTCATGCATCTCTACAATTCTCCTTCTAGGGTCCTCTGAAAGTTGTTTTGATCAAGGCATGGTGCACATAAACAGATCTTTCTTGAGAAGAGCAGGCTCTGTCAGTAACCTAACTTTCTATGTCTATTTTATAGGGCAGGGCATCTGTACCACCCACACCTCCAGTCTCATCTCATTCATTGGAACACCTGACTCCAAATAGCTTTTGTAGAAGTTATTACCCCAGAGGTCCACATACTTTTTCCAACAAATAAAGTAATATTGATCATTTTTCTCAATAAATAAATAAATAAATATAATACTGTGTTTATTTAATTGGGTTCTCTTTATCTAGTTTTAGGACTTACATCAAGATCTGATCACATTTTTGGTTGTATTTATGCAGAAATAGAGAAAATTCTACGGCATTCATAAACTTTCTAACTCCACTGTATATAAGTCAAGATTTATTATCCTTATTCTATTTGGTGTCATTCTATTCTTTTAAATTATAATCGTATGACAGATGCTTATAAAATAGATTATAGACTGGCATCATTTCATATATAAATTACCTACACATTGATTACTGGCCACACTTGAAATTTAGAATGTTTACATCATGCTCTTTATATTTATTGAAATTTAAGTACCAGCATTAATTACCCATTGGTAGTTGCCCTTGCAACACTTCAAGCAAAGGCATACTCACAATGCTATTGAGTAAAGGTTCCAGGATTTAGACCCAGGAATTGTGAAGACACGGCGATATATTTTTCAAATCAGATAACACTTGAAGGGGAAACTTCAAGTGGTGATGGTTGCTGCCTTTGTACTTTGCATACTGTAGTTTGAGAGGTACTTTTAAAGAGGTTTAGTCAAGTAACAGTATATATTATGTCTATATTTTATCCTAAATCTCAGATTTTATTACTCATTCCTAGTGAGTGTTTAACACAAATGGGTGTAACATGGAGGGGAGGGTGTCACATGTAATAATTACATTTTAAAAATCATTTCACAAAGGAGAGAACATTAAGCAAAGATGTGGCAGGGAGGCTCTATGTTACTTGCTTTCAACTGAAACCAATTATTAATTCAAAGACTAGTGTTCAGTAGAATACTTGGTGTTCAGATGAAGAGGACTCACTTATCATAATATTCTTACTTGCTCTGATTCAAAAGCGTGTTGGATTCTCATGACAGCACATTCTGTCACTGCATTTTAAAAGCCCGTCATTCCATTTATGAACTGAGAATCTTTAAACAAAAAATCGTTTAAGGCAGGAAGCACCTCAACCTTTTACAGTAAGCGTCCACTGCTAATTGTCTCTGCATACAGATGTGCCTACTTCTGAGGAATGTAGCAAATAGCAGATGAATCAAGAGATAGGAGCCCATAAAGTCCAGTCCGCCATTTCATCATGGCTGATCCATTTTCCCTCTCAACCCCATTCTCCTGCCTTCTGCCCATATGCTTTCACACCCTAACTAATCAAGAACCTATCAACCTCTGTCTTAAATACATCCAATGACCTGACCTCCACAGACACCTGAGGCAACAAATTCCACAGATTCACCCTTCTTTAGTGAATCTCCATTTTAAGTGGACATCTCCTTATTCTGAGGCTGTGCTCTCTGACCCTAGACTCCCCACTATAGGAAATATCGTCTCCACATTCGGTTTATCTCGGCTTTTCAACATGCCATAGGTTTCAATAAGATCCCCCCTTTCTGATTTTGATTAATAGAGGATCAGGCTGAAAGGACAATGGCCTACATCTGCTCCTGAATTATTATGAGACAAAGTCCTCATAACAAGAGATAAATTATGGATAAGTAAAACAGTTAAGGACCCTTTTGGTCTAGCTTATTCCCTTCCCTTAAATATTGATGCACATGAGATTATGAGGCAAATAGGTCTCGCTCGGGTAGGGTGGAGAACTTGGTCAACTCTCTGCATGTCGTTGTTATTAATTTTTAATACCTGGTGTCTACCCCTTTGCGTTCTCTCTGGAAGATTATGTTCTGCGCGACGAGGCTCGCGAGCCAACGGCGATTGCAGAGACGCCAAGCGCGGGGGCTGGCCGGCCGTGCGAGTAGCATCGTAACCGAGAGCCGGAAAACAGGGAGGGAGCTGTAAGCGAACGGGGAGTAAAAACCCGGAGGACCGCGCGTGTGGAGGGTCGAGTGGAAGGGAGGGAAGAAGTTTGCTGTTGGATGTAGAGGCAAAAGAGCGTAACCCCGTGGCTGTATGTGGGAATGACACACACACAGCGATGGCTCAGCGTGTTGTAATAAAAAGTTAATGTTAGCGAGTAATGCGTGTATTTTATGTTTATTTTGTCTCTCTTGAAAAATGGGGAAGTTCACTGATCTAAACAAACCTTTCGAATGCTTTAATTTCCAGTTAAGAATCATGTAAAGTCTACCAAGTGAATCTATTTTGTATTTAGATCACTATCCGACCATTTTCCCTTTCATTTGCCTTTATTTTCTTTTTTCCCACCATTCATGCATGGTTTCTTTAAAGCAAGAGAAAATTTACATCTTTTGTGTTTTCCTTTCTCTGTAGGACATTATTAAGGCTGACCGAAGTAGAGATAGTCAAACTTGTTAATCCACTAAAGGACTGAAACTTAATGTTTCTTTATTAGAAAGACAATTTGATCAGTTCTTACTCTTCATATTCTTGGCTTCCATTTTAATACTGTTCTGTAGCCTACCTTTATTTTTCTACAGGAAAGTTAGTGCTTGCCAACTATTATCCAAAACAGTGCAGTGTTATATATTCATAAGACAATTTTTGTATATCGTACCTACAAGTATTGATTAAACTGGCTTCATAGAACAGTATGAAAGTGACTTCATGGTGAACAGGCAAAAAATAGCACCTTATTGGTCTCAACAAGACAGTGTACCTCAGTGATGTATACCAAAAAAAAGTTGAGAAATAGTATGTTGTTGTGGAGAGTCTGAGATCAATATCTGTTAATGTACAACAATTAAAGGTGAAACTTTTATAGGTAAGTGTACAACTCTTAGGAAAGGCAATAACAAGGAAACTTCTTGATTTTAAGCACAAATGAAGCTGCTAATGGCATAGTTGTAGTCCATATCTGACCTCCAATTTGGAAACAGCAGCATTTGATCATTCCTCCACCAAAGCTCAAACTGTGGATTCAGAACCAGCAGAGGGCAGATTGGATGATGTTCTGTATACCAGCTTACAGGATGTTGTAGGCTTTTGTACTGTTCAGAATCCCAGAGCTGTCAGCTCACCAATCTGTGCGGTTGCAAAATTCATTTTTCAGATTGACCTGCCTCCCTTGCCATTTTCAGGACATTTGTTGGAGGCTTCAATGACTCCAGACCCTAAAGCACAAGCACTCAAAAACCAGACCGTGTAGATGTATTTGGTGGAGGTTCTTAGCAGTTTACTTTTCCTTTTATAGTCTACTGAGTGATGGTCATCCTAAAGCTCCCCACCATGAACCAGAAGGTGATGGCACCAGTGAACAACTCTACTCAAGGCAACATCCTCAAGACGGGTCACAAAGCAATATTTTCCACTTCTTCTGCATTCTTGTTTTATTTCAGATATGATTCTTCTACTGTTAGAGCCTGGAATCTATATTGTGGCGGTGTGATTTCGGGCCAATCATGTGACCTGGCGCATTGCCGTCTCCAAGAGTGTTCCTCGAGGCAGCGATCAAAGCAGGTGGTATGAAGATCAGCGAGCCAGGAGCAAGCCCATGATCAACTCCATCTCTTGCCAATTAAAGAGGCGAGGAAGATTGAAATCATTGAGACAAGTACGTGCAGCGAGCGAGTGTTCAGCACCTTCTGCCAACCTCTCTCTCTCACTGCTACCAGAGAATGTGTCTGTGTGTGGCAGTCTTTTGCCCTCCCTTGCTTGCTGCTCCTGAAGGGAAAGAAAGTCCTTGCTTTTGAATGCCGAAAGTTACCAAATAAGATCTTAGTTAGACCCCACTTGGAGTTTTGTGTTCAGTTCTAGTCACCTTATTACAGGAAGGATGTGGATACGTAGAGAGTGCAGAGGAGATTTACAAGGATGTTGCCTGGTTGCCTGGATTGAAGAGCATGCCCAATGAGAAAAGGTGAGTGAACATGGCCTTTTCTCCTTGGAGCAATGGAGGATGAGAGGTGGCCTGATAGAGGTGTATAAGATGATGAGAGGCATTGATCATGTGGATAGCCAGAGGCGCTATCCCATGGCTGAAATGGCTAACACGAGGGAGCACGGTTTTAAGGTGCTTGGAAGTAGGTACAAGGGGGATGTCAGAGGTAAGTTTTTCACACAGAGAGTGGTGGGTGTATTCGATGCACTGCCAGCGAAGGTGGTAGAGGTTGATACACTAGGGTCTTTTAAAAGTCTCTTAGATAGGTACATGGAGCTTAGAAAAATAGAGGGCTATGTGGTAGGGAAATTTTAGGCAGTTTCTAGTGTAGTTTACATGGTCGACACAACATTGTGGGCCAAACCCTTTCTATGTTTTCTTCCCAGTTATTGACAGAGCACGTCATTTTCTATTAATAAAATGGCTAGCCATGGAGGCTTGCAAAGCAGCAAGGGTGTCATCTTTAATCCTAAGTAAACCAACAAGCTGAAGTGCTCTTAGCCACGATTCCTTCGGAACTAAAACTCTGCTGAAACAATATATCCTACTTCACTTTACAATTTCCTCAATGGCAGCCTCCGGCCATCTCAGATTTTGCTCTCTTTTCTAAGATTCTGCAACCTTCCCACTGGATTCCAGCTTGAGTTGTATTTCTGTCATGTAAATAAAGGTGGATTTCTCTTTTTTTTGGATTGGAAGGTTGGATTTCTTAGGGGGTTTCTCCCCAACCCTGACTCTCCAACAGGCTAATCCCAATCAGCACCTATGGTATGATACCCTGGCTTGCAATGGTTTGTTGGCTTACATTACTGTACTGGGAGTCTACTCTGAGAACATAGGATATAGAAAACCAACAGCACAGTACAGGCCCTTCGGCCCACAATGCTGTGCTAAACATGCACTTACTTTAGAAATTACCTAGGCTTACCCATAGCCCTCTATTTTTCTAAACTCCATGTACCTATCCAGGAGTCTCCTAAAAGACCCCATTGTATCTGCCTCCACCACTGTTGATGGCAGCCTATTCCATGCACTCACCACTCTCTGCATAAAAAAACTTACCCCTGATATCTCCCCTGTATCTACTTTCAAGCACCTTAAAACTGTGCCCTCTTGTGTTAGCCATTTCAGCCCTGGGAAAAAGCCTCTGAATATCCACACGATCAATGCCTCTCATCATCTTATACACCTCTATCAGGTCACCTCTCATCTTTCACCACTCCAAGGAGAAAAGACCGAGTTCACTCAACCTTTTCTCATAAGGCATGCTCCCCCAATCCAGGCAATATCCTTGTAAGTTTCCTCTGCACCCTTTCCATAGTTTCCACATCCTTCCTGTGGTGAGGTGACCAGAACCGAGCACAGTACTCCAAGAGGGGTCTGACCAGGGTCCTTTATAGCTGTAACATTACCTCTCAGCTCTTAAACTCAATCCCACGGTTGTTGAAGGTCAATGTACCATATGTCTTCTTAACCACAGAGTCAACCTGCACAGCAGCTTTGAGTGTCCTATGAACTCGGACCCCAAGATCCCTCTGATCCTCCACACTGCCAAGAGTCTTACCATTAATACTATAAAATAATACTATTAAAGAGTGGAAATTGTAATATTAATTGAAATTAATGAGCAGTTCTGACTTATATTCAGTTATAAAAAAAGAATGAAAATATATTGTGGCGAGCATTAGGCCCATAATGACAGGCGAGGAAGCTCTTTAACTCAACAAGTTTTATTGTGATAGACACAAAACAGACCATGACCCAAAGAATGAACCCAACCAGTCTCACACAGACGGGGAAGGTGAACATCACACATCCGGTTACAGTTAGGGTGACCCACAAAGACACAAGCAAATAACTGTATAACCCAAGCTAAAATATAACAGTAAACAAACTGGAACTTCCCACCGTAATCCCACAAAAGTATTTTAACACAAGCATAGTAAACAGTACCGGTCGTTAGAAATGCAGGGGCGGGCTGTCGACCACGTCCCCACCCAAAACGTCACAACTGCCCCCACCCAAGGGGTCAGCCATCCCCGTCAACCCCGGAGTCCGTAGCAAGGTCCAAAGGTTCCGGTGGGCGTGGACACTGCTGCCTGATGCAGGGCACTGGAGTGTCACTTCCTTCCTTCAGCCTCACTGGGTTACTGGTGGCCGAGGGCCGACACGGTGCCAGCTGGTCCCGGTGAGCACAACTGCCTTCCGCTGCTCAGGTAACCGCACCCAATATACCACATCAGAGATGCGGTCAAGCACTTCTCCAGCTTCCTTCCAGGGGCTTCCAAGCCTGGGGGATAGTCCCTTCTTCCGGGAGGTGCAGTATGCACTTACTGGGGCCCCCACTATTTACTGCTGCATTGGCACCCCAGACTGGCAGCACAGTCCCTTCTGGGCCTTGCAGGCGTCGCAGCCGCGCGCGAACAGCTCCACGTCCTGCCTGTGCCCAGGCCAGTAGAAGCCTGCACTCAGCTTGCCCAACATCTCTGCAACTCTGCAGACTGCGCACCGACCGCAGCATCGTGGCGCGGAGCCCCCAGGGATCACCAGCTGCAAGAGTCTGTCACCATCAGACAACTGCCACCGCCTGAACAGAACCCGTTGTGCACCTCCAACGTTCCCCACTGCGACTATAGGGCCTTGGTCTCTGGGTCCAGGGTGGAGACCTCTGCCCACTCCGGCCTTCGTCCCTCACCCGGGACAGCACGGAATCGCTCACCTGTTTGCTGGTCCATGGTCGCTGGCTGTCACCGGAAGCGCTGTCACTATTGCTGTTGCGTTGGGCCGCTGCCGAGTGTGCTGCACTGCCACGGGCCGCTGTGAAACTGGCGGTGTTTGCCGACCCCGCAGGGACTGCTTCCTGGTGCTGCCCTACCGGACAGCCAGTACCAAGGTAGAGCGTTGCCCCCGACACATCCATGCGGGTCCCCCGGCGGGACTGCAGGTCCAGGCCAAGGGTGCAGGATTCTCAGATGTCAGCGAGCCAGACCTCGTGCTCCACTACGTTTCTCCCCACTGCAATGTGCAGTCTCCTCTTCCCTCGCACCGCCGCAGTCACCGGTGACCGTCGCCGTCTTTGTCCACCCTTTTTTTATACAAAATATCTTTATTTCAAATTCAGTGTTATAGATACAGAAGTGACTAACGCAATTAATTCACTACAAATAGACAATACACATTAAACCAAAATGTTCCCATCTCTGTCAATGACGGCAATTACCCCCCCGCGGAGCCCAACCTTTAGGTCCTGGTCCCTGAGGTCGCCGTGGACTGCGCGTGTTCCTTTTCAATATTTACCCGGGCATGAACATACCCCCTAAACATTGCCAGGCAGTCTGCCCAGGTAGATCCTCCCGCCACCCATTTCTAAAACCCACAGATGGCTGTTTTCGCCAGCTGCAGGAGCAAGTTGACAAGAACATCCTCATCCCTCCATGCTCCCCTCCTTACTGGATGACCGTATGTAAATATGCAACCAGAAGGCGAGAAGCAGCCCACGCAAATACGCAAAAAGGGGCTGCAGCCTCACACACTCCACGGACATGTGGTACACAGTCTGCTCCAACCCGCAGAAGCGACATGCGGCTGGGAAATCCATGTACAAACAAAAGAACTTATTACAAGGCAGCAGCCTCCACCCCAGATCCCCAAGGTGCATGGGAAGAACTCCCTCCTAAAGGGATTTCCATTGGGGACCTCCCTCACCTCTAGGTGGAAAGACCGACTGCCATGACGTGTTGGGACGATGGCCAAGGGCTAGGAAGTGGAGGATGTGGAGCAGCAGCCCATTGAGGTACCTCCTACTTGCATCCCTGAATGGGATTGTGGGTGTCGAGGAGAGACAGCTCAAGTTGTGTGAACTCGGCTCTCGGATGAGATTGCGGGGCCTGGGCCCGACAAGCAGCTCAGCCTGAATCGGTCCACACACCTGAGCCGCATCGACATCTATTGGGGTAGGGTAAGGGTCAGCCAGGACTCCGCCCTCTGCCAGAGGAGGGGATTCTCGGCCTGAGGCAACCAGGTTGTACACTCTCAGTAGGTCCTGATAGAAGCCGGGCAGACTTCGCAAAGCAGCACGGCTGACGGCCACCGGTGGTAGCCGCATATCTTCGTGAAGACAGTCGTCCACCCAGGCAGGGATGGCTGGTCCGTGTTCGGGAGAGCACCAGGACAGATGATAGTGATGGTCAACCCTGATTCCACCAACGCATGGCATCTGATGCCCTCCACCATGCAGTCCATGTGTAAGCCTTGCTCTTCCCCAAAACGGCCCACCCGAAGGGGCAACAATGGAGGTGTTCTGCTAGAGTGTTCGGGCAGCACTGGGCTATGGCATGATGACGATGCAGGGCATTCCCGGGCCAAACTGCACCGGTAGCAGAGGTCGTTTCGTCGCCGGCGGCGGGGTTGGCACAGCTCTGGTCAAACAGGCTCTTCCTTGTCACTTTCCTCTTCCGTCTCAGTGACACAAGCCCGGGCTCGCTGCATGCAGGGCGACCCTGGAACAGTTTGGGGGGCTAAGATCGCTTCCGCCCTCTCCGCCTCGTCTGGCGATGATGGCGACGTCAGGCGAACATGCTGCCGAAGGTGCTCCGGCGTCAGTGCCTTTACGAAGGCGGGAGGGAACTCGGGTTACCCACGCCAAGCATGGTGGCGGAGATCTGGTGCAAGCGCCCCCAAGTTTTCTCCTATATAGCACCGACTGCTGCACCGCCCTTCCCACATCGCTTCAGACAACGGCCTCTGCTCAAAACCCGCTCAGTTGCCACTCAGTAGCCCTGAAGTCATGCTGCTCTGCCGGCGTTAGGTTGAGGACAGCCGGCAGGGCATCTCCCTCCAGTGACAAGGCAAGGTGCACTGCTGTGTCGGTAGGGCTCCACCCATTGTGTCATGCTGCAAGTTTGACTTGCGCCAGGTATGGCTCCAGGCGGCTGGTACCGTCGTATCTGGGGAGCTTCAGGGTATACCTTGAGGCGCAAATCGTCGAGGACCTTGTAAGACCTTGTCTTATTCACCGGGTCTTAAGGAACTCTTCAATCTTGTCGATCTCGCGTCCATTCCTGACACCAATGTGGTGAACATTTGATCCATAATGACAGACGAGGTATCTCTTTAACTTAACAACAGTTTTATTGTGATAGACACAAAACAGACCAGGTACCATGACCCGGAGAGTGAACCCAACCATTCTCACACCGACGGGGAGGTGACCACACACCCCGATTACAGTTAGGGTGACCCACAAATACACAAGCAAATAACTGTATAACCTGTTACGTATCCCGTAACTGGATCACTTACCAGCAAAGATAGAGAGGTCCACTGAAGTCTGATGGTACCATTTTTAAACCGTTTTTATTTATAAAGGGGCACAAAAGGAAGGTTAATACAAACAATCAGATACCATAAGTCGTCAATACTCAATCTAAAGTGCAGGTATAGTAATGATCAATCAGAAATAAGCTCTATCGTTGTCTAGGGGGATAATATCTTGTCCATTTGGAAAAATATAACAGTCATTCAAAAAGTCGACAGGCTTCAGCCTTCTGGGAACCGCTGAGTTTCCCGTGTTGGAGAGAGAGAGAGAGAGGTTGGTGAGAAAAGGAACACTTGCCCGGGTCCTTCCGCAGCAACGTGGTGGAATCAGGAGCGCAGGCTTTCCTGTTGTTAGTTAGAAGCGATTGTCTGTGATTCCAGCCACAGACTCCCGATTCGGAATCTAACGCACGTGGCTTCCTTCAAAATGGCTTCCCGCTACGACAGGATCGCTATCGTGTCTCCTTGGTGCGTCTGAAGGGGTCGCCCCCCCCCCCCCAGACCCTCCTTTATACTTCCCCACGAGATCGCAGGTGTCAATCTCTCTCTCAACCAGCCCACTTTGCCCGAGGGCTTTACACGTGGTCTTCATGAGACAATGGCCAGGGTCGCTTTATTCTGCTTCCCGGTGGAACGTGGTCTTCAGCACGTCTCCCTCTCTCTCCCATTTCCTGTGGCTGTTCAGCACGTCTATCTCTCTCTTGGGTCATTGACCCCCCCCTTCACTAGGGCTCTTGCGATTCTCACAAAGGAGGGGGCTGGTATCATAACAAACCCAAGCTAAAATGTAACAATAAATGAACTGGAACTTCCCACCAAAAGCCCACAAAAGCATTTTAACACAAGCACAATAAACAGTACTGGTCGTTAGAAATGCAGGGGCGGGCTGTCGACCACGCCCCCGCCCAGAACGTCACGACATTTTCCTCCAAAGTAGGTAAAACATATTCCCAAAACAAACTTCTGAATTAATGGATGCTAGGAACCTTCCATCTTTCAGAGGGTTTGGAATTATCTTTAGCAGGCAAGAGGAGAGGTTTTGTGGAAAATTCCAGCAGAGGTGATTGGATGCTACAAAAACTGTCACATAATTAGATTCAATTCAATGCAGAAAAAATAAAAATCCATTCATGACATAATTCATGAATTGCATGCCAGGTAAAATTAATCAAATTATAGCAACCATTTACTTAATATTAAACATTTTGAGGGAATTTTACTGGCTGAAAGTATGATTCGGTACCTAAAGAATGGTCAGCAAACACTGCAGTAAGTATATTTATGAAACACCCTGGCTAAGTCTAGGCAAGACAACCTCTGGCCCCGCCAAACTGGTGAGATTGAGATGCACTTCCACCCCAAACCCCGGTTTGTGTAATTCATTACCCTGTTACAAATTAGTGCCATGAAATAACAGACAGTACACCGCATTTGATTAAAGGAATTATATTTATGAATCTTAACTGAAGGGTTAGTAAAGAATAACAAAAAGAAAAGGGCCCATTCTAATTTTACAGTGAAATGTGCATGAGGTAGAGACTATCTTGAACTTCTCTGTTGCTCACGAGCTGGGCCTTCATCAGTGTGAATGTCCACACCACCTTCCAAACGTCGCTCGCAATCCATCTCGAACAAGTGGGTCTCCCACCGGATCGTGTGCTACAGCCAGTTCTTCCCAGCATCTTCTCTCCTCATTTCCCACCAAACAAAAATCCAAGACCAACATTATTGTCCCTCAGCAAGCAAACCTCCCGCTAACTGGATGGCACACATTCCACAGCATCCCTTATCTTCAACAATAACCCAAACAAGCTGAAAACAGAGCGGCTGGAAACAAACTGCTCTTACAGAACTGCTGGAATGAAATACACACAGCAGAACAGTAAAAATATGAACCAGGTCATTACATATATAAAAGTAGTGATATACTGTTCATGGGTTCAATGTCCATTCAGAAATCGGATGGCAGAGGGGAAGAAGCTGTTCCTGAATTGTTGAGTGTGTGCTTCGGGTCCTGTATCTCCTCCCTGATGGTAGCAAAGAGAAGAGGACATGTCCTGGTGATGGAGGTCCTTACTGATGAATGCCACCTTTTTGAGGTCCTTGAAGATGTCCTGGATACTGGGGAGGTTTGTGCCCATGATGGAATAGGATGGCGAGGCTCTCAAATCCCACACTATTGTCAGTCCATCCTGAGATCCAACACTCTTCACACGGGGGGAATCACTCTCTTATTTTTCCTTTTAAAGATATTTATCTTCTGTTCAATCTTTGAAGCCTGTTTGCAACACCAGTTATTATGTGAAATCAAGTTTGCAGGGTCAGTGAGAGGGAACAGAAGAGACCCACTATCGGTAAGTAGGTTAACTATTTATTTACAGGACAAGACACACTAAATGTTTGGTAAGCCCTTCAAGCTGTGCCTGATTACAAATATATATCTAAATTGAATGCATGAAGTGGCAGGACAAAACAGACACCAAACATGCACACAGTGGCAAATATTTATCTAAAGTGTGTGTCTGGGTCTCCTTTACTGCCATATATCTCTACTATTTATCATTTCCATGGCACCACCTGCTTCCTGGTTCATGGTGGCCCATAGAGCAAAAGAGGCCGCATGCTAGATTAAAATTCTACCAGCGCCGTGATGTCATCAGCCTCCCATGGGAGGGGGGAGTGGCTTTCAACGAGCAGGTAAGTTCAACACTTACTGCAATATTAATCAGCATTATAAACTATTCCTTTTAGCTTTTATTACTTTTCACACTACCCTGAAATCCTCTTAACTAATTTGCATTTTTGACAAAAATATATCCATCAGCTTTTGCAGCTTGGAAGCTCTTCCTCCACTCTGGCTTTATTTGACAAAGACTTATAAACTTGTGTTGGCATCACAAGTAATAAATTATTATTCAGTCATTAAATAAACTTGTAAATCCAGAAACTTGATTAATGTCAGGGGGTGGCATGGGAGCATAGCAGTTAGCACAACGCTTTACAGCTGTAAGATCTGGGTTCAATTCCTGCCACTGTCTGGAAGGAGTTTGTACATCCTTCCCATAACTGTCTGGTTTCCTTCCTTATTCCAAAGATATGCAGTTAGGATATGTGAGATGCAGGCATGTTATATTAGCACCAGAAATTTGACGACACTAATGAGCTGCCCAGCACATTCTTCGCTGACCTGATCTGACACAAACAATGCATTTCAATTTATGCTTTGATGTGTATGTGATAAATGAAGCTACTCTCTTTAAGAGATAGTGCATCTTCTCTCCCTCTCTTCAAAGTTATTTAAAAATTTCCAGTAGAAAGGTTGTTGTCGTCTGAACCCTTAGTGCCTAGGTGGCACATGGGGCCTCCACAAGGGTCTTCCATTTCTGCCGGTCTTCCGCTCTGCTGCTCACCATTTCCCAGTTCATGCCTACTTCTTTCAGTTCTGCTTCCACAGATCTTCGCCACGTCACTTTGGGCCTGCCCCTACTTCACTTTCCCTGTGGGGTCCAGCTTAGAGCTACTTTTGCCAGTTGATCATTTGGCATTCTCATTACATGGCCCAGCCATCTCCATCATCTTCTTTTCACACAAACTGAGATTGATTCCATATTGCAAGATGTAAACAAATCTTGGTTTCTGATTTTCTCAGGCCAGATCTTCTTGATACATCATAGACATTTTGTCTGGAACGTGTCAAGTTTCTTGCAGATGTCTTTCGTCATCTCCCAACATTCACTTCCGTAAAGTAGCACACTTAGGACGTTTCTTTTAAAAATTCTGATTTTGGCATTAAGTTTGAGTTGTGTGGATTTCCAAACTGCATTGAGGCTGCCAAAAGCTTGATTTGTTTTAGATAGTCTTGCTAATACATCCTTACCACTATCCCCATCAGTGCTGACTTTACTCCCAAGGTACGTGAACTCATCTACCTCTTCCACTTGCTGATTATTGATGATTTCTGGTTGGAGGTTGGAAGCTTTCATCTTCATGATTTTTGTTTTTCTCTTTGAATGTTCATCCCAAGTTGCGATGCATATGATGTAAGTCTGTCTGATTTCTCCTGAATGTCACAATGACGATTCACTAGCAGACTGATATCATCAGCAAAAACTAGGTCTTCAAGTGTTGAGGTAAGTGTCCATTGAATACCCCATTTCTTTCTTTTCTTTTCAAATCTTTTTGTTATTATTACTATTATCCAAAATAACAAGAGTACATCGAAGTAATGTCTCAAAAGGAAAAAAAAACAATGTTTAAAAATTGAACATTGACCCAAAAAAAAGAAAAAAGAAAAAAAACCTACTAAAGCAAAGAAAAGTAAAAAAAAGAATCCATTAGGTGTTCGACCCCGGAGTCATGCGTCATACATAAAGCTTCTAAAGATAAACATCAAACCGCCAGAATAGCCTGTTTCTTTTCTGTGATTGTTTCCCTCATAAGCCAATCCATTGCTAAAATGAAGAGCAAAGGTGATAGGATACATCCCTGTTTAACTCCTGTGCATACCCTGAAGCTTTCTGTCAGTTGCTTTCCACAAGTCACCTTGCACTGAAAGTTGCTGGACATCATCCGGATAATGTTTACAATTTTTTGGGGAAATCCGTATCTTCTTAAAATTTTCCAGAGTGTTTCTCGGTGGATACTGTCAAATGCTTTTTCAAAGTCCACAAATAATACATAAAGATTGCCATTCCACTCTGCAGATGGTTCAAGAATTTGTCTTAGTACGAATATATGGTCTATGCAAGATCGACCTTTTCTAAAGCCAGCTTGTTCTTTCTGGATGATATCTTACACAACCTCAGAGAGCCGATTTAACAAGATGTGACTGAAAACTTTGTTTGTAATTGAGAGGAGTTTAACACCTCTCCAGTTGTCGCAAATACTTAAATCTCCTTTCTTTGGCAGTTTTACAATAAATCCAGTTTTCCACGCCTTGGGTATTTCTTCACTTTTCCAGGTGGTGTTAAAGATTTGACACAGCACACGGCACATTTCTCTGCCACCTCCCTTAAGCATTTCTGCACGTATCTCATCTTCTCCGGGTGCCTTTCCTGATTTCATTTTCTTGATGGCTTTCTGGACTTCTTCAGCTGTGGGTGGTTCCGTGGAGATATCAAGGTCTTCATTACTCTCACAAATCTCTGGGGTTTCTCAAGGTGTTGGTCTATTCAAAACTGCTTCAAAATGTTCTTTCCATCTGGTGGTTACTCCTTTCTTGTTTTTGATAATATTGCCATCCTTTGCTTTTATAGCAATATCATGCTTGTTTCCATAGATCCCCTTCATGCACTTGGTTATTTTGTATAATGTTCTCATATCCATATTTTTGCAGCAGCTTCTGCTTTTGAGGCAAGCGTCTCAAAATACTGTCGCTTGTCCTTTCTGCAGCTTTGTTTAACATCCTTGTCATTCTCGGCATATTCAGCAGCAAGTCTCTCCCTCAGGTGATGGGAAGTTGTACTCAGCATTCTTGGTTTCTTTCCTTTTTGTTATTTTCATCCAAGTTGTCTCACTAATCCATTCTTCTTTCCGTTTCTTTTGGTATCCCAGGATCTCTTTACTAGTCTCCTTCGTCACATTATTAAATTCATGGATTGTCATGTCAGTATCTTTGCCAAGTATGCTATATCTGTTTGTAAGCTTGAGTGTAAATTTTCTCTGTATCTCGAAGTTTTGAAGTTTGCTGGAATTGAAGCGTCGGCCTCCGCCTAAGCCCATTCTCACTTTCCTCAATTTTAGTTTCACTTTTGCTACAAGGAGATGGTGATTACTGCCAATATCCACTGGCCTTTCTACCCGAATATCATTGAGTGAGCTCTTCCATTTGTTGTTGATAATGATATGATCAATCTGACGCTCTGTTTTCCCATCTGAGGATTTCCACATGAGTTTATAGTTATCTCTATGCTGGAAAATGGTGCCTCCTACTATAAGACAGTTCATTTCACAGATGTCACAAGGTCTTTCACCATGGTCGTTCATGACTCCAACACCATACCTTCCAATAGTACTTTCGTGATTGCTGTTTTCACTCCCAACTCTTGCATTAAGGTCCTCCATTATAATGAGCACATCGTGTTTCAGGATCTTTTCCACGGCAGCTTAAAGGCTGTTATAAAACTCATCTTTAGTTTCTGCTTCTGCATCTTCAGTAGGTGCATATACCACAATTATGGACAGTTTAGCAAACTTAGAGTTTAAACGAACATCCAGGAGTCTTTCATAGATGAGGTTCCATTCTAATAAGGCCCTCGAGGCATCTTTGTCCATGATGAGTGCCGCACCTTGTAAATGGTGGTTGTCCTTGCGGCATGACCATATGATTGTATCGCCAGATGCTAGGGGTTGCTTTCCAGAATCTGTCCAATGTTGTTTCTTGTATTCCAAGCAGCTGCATTCGGTAGTTATGCATCTCTGATAGTGTGTGCAAGCTTTCCAGTTTGATATAAAGTTCGAACATTCCAGCATCCAATATGGATAGTTTCTTTGGGTGAAAGAAGATTAGCTCTCAGTCCGGAGATGTCCTGGTGGCTTTGATCTCCGTCCATCATAATTTCTGAACCCAGTTTTGCATCACTCCTCTCACCGGCATCAACAAATTTTCTTGTTTCAGTTTCTGTAGCGGGCTAGATTTTGTAGCTCACTGCCCAGAAGGATTAGTTGTCCAGTGTGCTCAGAAGTACTTTTATCAGATATGGAGGCCTGAAGTTATAGCCCTTAATACTCTTGAGTCAGGCAATGAATTATAGATGCCAGCTGAACAGTAAACAAATCAGAATGAAAAGGCTCCATCCTGGAATATCACTGTCAGTTAACTGGAGACAAACCTTTTAATCCACTTGTAATTTTTAATAGTTTTTAGAACTGTTAACAGAAATTAAGAATGCCCTTTGTCTCTTGTGAGACAGGTAGTGTTTGTTAAATCAGAAAGGTATTGATGTTAACCTTAATCTTTCCACTGATTGCATATGGCCTCTAGCTGCTGCATGTAAATCTTGTGTGCTCAGAGACTTCCTGGGTTGCCTTTCTCCATTTAGAGCTGTCAAGAGCCAGGAAGTCCTATGAATTGGTGAGGTTGCTGCACCAGTTCAAGAACGTCCTTGAAATATCTTCTCATGAGGTGCTCACTCTAGGAATCTGGTATATGCAGTAAATGTGAATGGAGCTGGCTGGGTGTAATCCGTGCCTTAATGCTGGGAACAACATTAATAACAGCAAACCTCAAGACAGACTCGGCACTGTGGACATTGTAATCCACAAATTATTTAGGAGTTGTCAATTTTGTTTTGAGTTGCTTATTTGAAAAGAACTTTCCTTGCAGAGCCATTGTAATGCATGACATTGATTACCCTGCAGAAGTATTTCCATTGCTAGTGCTGTTTTGCAGCCAGGTTGATGGAGATGATAGAGCAGGTTAGGCAGGATTGGTCTATCAGTCACATGATTCTGCCTTGGCATAAGTGGTGCAGACATTCTTGCATTTCTTCACATGGACAATGATATTACCATAAGGCTTTGTAACTGTTTATTTACATTAACAGCTTCGTGATTATTTTGATATTGTGTTCTAAACTTTATGCTTAGAGATCTCTGGAGATCTCTCTCTCTCTCTCTCTCTCTCTCTCTCTCTCTCTCACACACACACACACACACACACACACACACACACACACACACACACACACACACACACACACACACACACACACACACACACACACACACACACACACACACACACACACACACACACACACACCTTCCTCAGTTTGTTTCTTAAACTCCCTTACCTCAACTTCTTTCTTTTGTATTCTCAGTCCATTTCCTCTGCCTCTCAGTTCCATTCCCACCTCCCTCTCATCCTTTGTTTTCCCATCTAAAATCCTGCTCCTGGTTTTCTCCCACCTTCAGCACCTGGCCATCTCTGAGAGTAGGGGTTCCTAATTTCATTTTGTGCTATGGCTCCCTACAATTAACTGAGGTGTCTGTGTAGCCCAGGTTAGGAATCCTATCCTAGACTGAGGTTATTACTGATTTTCACAGCACACCATCTCCAGGATTGTTCCTTCGCACTCAATAATTATCCATGTTTTGTACAGACCCCTGTGCCACCCAAGAAAATCTTCAGCCTCCCACCCAGAGCTTTACAAGTGGGTTGGAGCATCCCTGTGTGTTTCTGGCACCCACTGGAGCAGAATTCATCCTTTAGTTTCAGTGAGACACAATGCAGATTATGGTGTGTCCAGATATACAAGTGCAATCTGTTGTCCCTCCGTAACCTTTTCCCTCACGGCAGGGAACCTTTCATGCTGCCTTGAGATTCTTTTTTCGCTTAGACCTGCCTCCCATGATTCTTTACAACAAAAACAGAGCCAGTGGACACTACCATCAGGAACCACACAATTTGTGTTTAGGCTCAGAAAGCCTCAATGTCTTATTTTTAAATGGTGAACTTCCTTAGTTTTGCAGTGCTTTAAGATTCCTTGGTTGACTCTTTGTGCTATTTGCAGCACTTATTTAGTCCACCAAATAATGGTGAAAAACAGTTTCTAGACAATGACCCTGTCTCTCAAATGTTCCATAAATAGAAGGAAAAGTTTTTTAAAAATTAGCAACAGCGTAGGCTTTTGATTGATGGTGAAGTAATAATTCATTCTTGATGAGTTAAAATGCCTCAAATCTTTATGCACCCATATGTTGGGTGTTGTAACAGCAGACTATTGAAAACTTCACTTTTCTCTTTGAATTTTGAATGACTATTCCACTTTAGTGGGCTGGAAAACTCACTGACCAGAAGAGAGGTGAGGGATTTTGTTGTGAGTGCTGGGGATAGTGGGAAGAGAGAACTAAGTGAGGCATGGGCTTATGTGGACAGGTTAAAAGAAGGTTGGGGGTCATGTTGATAGAGTTTGGGAAAGAACAGAGAGGCATGATTTAGAAAAGCCAGGAGGGGTGGCAATCATTAAAATATCTGAGATCACATCTGATGAAAAGTAATTGAACTAATGTATGCACCTTGATGCACCTTGTTTTTTTTTCCCTTCAGATTTCAAGAATTTTGTTTTATTTCAGATTTCCAGCATCTGTAGATTTTGGCATTCAGTACTAAGTTACTTGGCTTTTGTTTCCGCTTCAGGCAGCTTGCTTGCTTGGCTGCCTTTCCAATAGCGATATCCGCATTATCAGTGCCTGCTTGCTGGCTTGTAGCTGAATTTGAGATTTATAATGTTTCACAAGAAATTTAAAAAATTGAATGAGTAATCTATTAACAAAACACAGCTTCTTTGTAAACATATAATTTCATTTCACATATAATATGATATTGTTAAAGACTTAATGCAATAGCCTCACTTTAGTTGTATTTGTGTTTAATTTATATACTTACTGTTTCTCTTATATCAATACTATACGTATTAGAACAACTTTGTTTATAAAGTATGACCAAAATGGACAGATGATCGTGGTATATTCCCAAGTATTATATGTTGGTAATTCTTTTTAGAATTTAAACGTACTACTTTATTAAAAATGCTGCGTTCTTTTCAGCACAGTGATAATTGATTATCCTACTTTACTGGAAGGTGCTATTGTAAGATGGAATGATGATGACAGAAAATAATACTGGGTGTGTTTCCTTGTGTGACAAAAAGTTTTTTTTCAATTGGAATAATATTTCTATTTTAATTGTTTTTCATGAAAACAATGAATATGTGAAGCATCTTTAACATGGATGAACAGGCTAAGGTACCTCACAGAAGCATCAAACAAAATTGACATAAAGTCACATGAAGAAATATTGGACCAGATGCTGCAACTATAGTACTGTGCAAAAGTCTTAGGCACAATCATATAGCTAGGGTGCCTAAGACTTTTGCACAGTACTGTATTTGTCATTGTGAAGTGGAGAGTGAGTTTATAAACATGGCAGGAACAAATCTTTGGGAATGGTGAGGGTGGAGCACTGCAGGAGGGGAGTAGGTACTGGGGGGGGGGTGAGTGTGGAGAGGTGGAAGGGTGGAATGGGTACAGACACACCCCAGCCCTGAAACATCAAACAAAGTCATTTGAGTCCAAACAATTAGTTTATTGATCATTACAGAATGTCTCTCTGGTGCTTCCTACTACCTCCTCTCTCCCTTTTTCCAAACAATAATTCCCCTTTCCTTGCCTCCGTCCCACTCTCAGTCCACAAAGACACCCATATCAGAATCAGGTTTATCATTGTTGTGTCTGTGCACAACTATGTATCAGTTAATTAAAAGCACGCATGTAGGAGATGGTTTTAACAGGTGTATTCACATTGCAGCGAGCGAGAAAAAGAGCAATGTGCATGTGTAGATAGCAGTGCATGCGTAAACAACAAATCCAGGAGGGGTTGTTATTGCCCTAAAAGAAATAGATCCATACATTACACTCCTCCCCCTTTAGAGTAAAACAGCACAGAACTGTGTATGTACAAAACATTCAATTTAGCTTTCATAAATACATATTTTAAATAAGCATGCTTTCACAATAACAGTGCATAACAAACTTCACAGTTCTAAAGGTTCAGTCTTTCGGATGGCATTCTGTTTCTCTCAGGATAGTACCTCTGGACCTATGCAGTGGCATCAAGTTTTGTAAGTGTCTTGTCTAAGACAACGTTCCCAGTTCCCTGATGAAGATGGCAGAGTTGGTCATCGAAACACAAGTTATAATTGATACCTGTAGCCGGCTGGAAGGCCCGAGAAGAGTTTATTTGTCTAATATGCTGGGAAAGCACCAGATCCTTTTTCAACATAATTGGTATTCACATCACAAACTACATTTCATAAAGACTGCTGTAGCAAGTAAATAATTAATTCAGGTTTTCAAGGAAGTCACCACAGTTCAACTAAATCTGAAATAGGCATTTTGCCTTGAATTTTTTCATTTTCTAAAATGGCATATCTTGCTTCTTTTAAAATTAAATATTTTATTACACAAATTTCTGTCAATGTGCTGTTAAACAGTATGCAACCACTCTATAAAAATGCAGATATTTATATTATAGCTCCAGCTCTTATTATCAAACCACATTCCTGTTTAAAAAGATTAGGCAGATCAACTGTAGCAGTAAACTATGTTAATGAGAAGGGTTCCTCTTTGCTGAGTTTGTGTCAAAATAATTGAACCTTTGATAAACTGGCAATGTAAGTACCCCATAAGCCATACGTTTGAGGAACGAATAGAGAAAGAAAAGCACTGTGCCAACTTAGCAGTAAGATCTTGGTTAATTTTAGATCTTAGTTAGAGAATAGGATAGTACAGCAGAGTACAGAACCTGCTTCAGCCAGCAATGTTGTGCCGACCTTTTAACCTACTCTATAATTATTCTAACCCTTCCCTCCTACATAGCAGATAACTCTCTACTTTTCTTTGATCCATGTGCCTATCTAAGAGTCTCTTAAACGTCTCTGATGTATCTCCTTCTGCTACCATAACCAGCAGTGCACTTCTGTCACCTAAATGAGCTCAGCTCAAGTTCCTTTAATCACTGGTTTGCACCAACATGAAAAATATCATTCAGATACATTTTCTAAGATAATATAAAAATCACAACTTATACCATGGTTATAAAATCCTTAGCATGTAATTCTAAAGGTGTTCATATCATAGATGAGCATCTTCTTGCCTGATCTTCAAATATTTAACTACTTGTCCTTTAACATCTGTTTTGATCAGCGTACAAAATATCTGCTTAATTCAACCAGTTAATCAAAGTCACATCCCATCAAAGATTATTTGTACCCAAAAAACATTGTATTACCCATATCTCTACAGTTTTCCAAAACCACTACCTCTCACTGCAATCCTACGAACACACTATAGCTATGGAAACATATTCCTGGCCCACCTCTGCCTTAGAAAACATTCTGTTCAGAGGCAGCAAATCAATTAAGTCCTGATTCTAAATCTCCATCTGTTTGTTCTTATTTGGCACGTACTAATGGTGACCCCCCCCCCCCCCCGCCCCGTCCATAACAGTAAGGATGGTTACTTCCCTGTAACTTACGTCATTCCAAGCAGATATTTGTTCTCCCAAGCTTGCTTCTTCAATTACAGAAACCTTGCTGTCTTGCTGAATAGGCAAGTTTTCCATTACAAATTAGTTCACACCAGCTGTACCAAGGTCTCAAGTACCATAAAAATGTACTATCATATTCCAACCAAGGTTTTTGAGCAACCTACACAATCACTTACATGTAATCTCATTTTCTCACTCACTCACCATGGTAACACATTGCTATGTGCTCACTGTGATTTCATTTACGTGAAAAATTAATTTTGATTGTAGAAAAGCTATCCCAAGCGATGCTTTTAGAAAACTGAGGCAGTTGTAAACTGATGTAAAGGAAATTGCATTCCAGGATTTAAACCCAGCATCAATGAAGGGCCCACAATTTAGTTGATGGTATAGAACTTAAAGGAGAACCTTGCTGGTGTCCTTGTACCAGCTGCCTTCGTCCTTGATGTTCGAGTTTGTGGTTTTAGAGGGTGCTGTTGGAGTGATCTAAATGGTCATGCTGCAGCTGTTGTGTGCCATTAGTGGAGGGAAAATTAATGTTTGATATGGTATATAGGGAGCCGATCATGCCCTCTGCTTTGGCCTGGATAATGTCAAACTTTTTGAGAATTGTTGGAACTCTACCCATCCAGCAAAGTGAAGTGTGTGCTGTCACCCATCTATATTGTGCTATGTAGTCTGGATCTTGTTCCTGCATGGCTCTGGACCTGTACTTGCTGGAGTTTAGAAGAATGAGGGAGGATCTCATTGAAACCTATTGAATATTCTAAGGCCTAGTAGAGTGGGTGTGGAGTGGATGTTTCCTATAGTGGGGGAGTCTAGGATAGCCTCAGAATAGAAGGATATCCCATTAGAACAGATATGAGGAGGAACTTTTTTTAGGGAGTGTATGGTGAATTGTTGCCATTCATTGCCATAGACAGCTGTGGGAGCCAAATCATTGGGTATATTTAACGTGGAGGTTGCTAAGTTCTTGATTAGTCAGGCTGCCAAGATGGGGAGAAGACAAGAGAATGGGGTTGAGATAAATAATAAAACAGCCATGTTAAAATGGCAGAGCAGACACAATTCTCCATCTATATCTTATGTGATCCCAACAGCTTCATTTGCTGTGGAGTTGTAAATAAAATTGAACATTGATGATTACAGAATGAACACCCTTGTTTCTAACCTTATTAAGGAAGGAAAGTCATTCCTGAAACAGTTGAAGATGAATTGACCCAAAGCACTGCACCAATAAACTTATGCAATGAAGTTCTAGGGATGGGATAAATGACAATAATCATCATCTTCTCTTCCAGGTGTAAGTCCAACCATTGCATTCTTTCTCTCTTGATCTTCATCCACTGATTTTTCACAGGGCTCCTCAACTCCACATTCAGTTAAATGATATCAACAACATATTAATACCCTTCCTTTGGACAACATTGGTGGCGTGGAGAGGGGAGACTTCCAGCTTGGGCAACTACTGGTCTTCCATAAATAAAAACTTTGCCCAGGCTTGCCCTCTGGAAAATTTCCAAGTTGCAAATCCATGGTCTATCGAGACTAACGGAGGCCTACACATCAACAGCAACAAAAGCTTTAGGACTGCATCCAATTCTGTTTGTAGCACTTTAAGAAGCTTGTGAAGGCCTCAGAGATAAGTTTACTAGAATGCAAAATGAATTTACTAGAATGTTTCCAAGACTGACAGATTCCAGCTTTAGAAGTCAGCTGTAGAAACTTGGGTTGTTTTCCTTGGGGCAAAGAAAGGTAAGAAGTAAATGTGATTATGATTGATTTAGATATGGTGCATAAGGATGGTCTATTCTCATTCAAGAATGTCCAAGGGACCAGGTTACAGGCTTCAACATCTGAGTGAAAGACTTAGGAGGAAGTAAATATAAACCTTTTAACACAGAGAGAATTTACGACTGGGAATTCTTGTAGGGGTGGTGGGAAAGGGAACATTTTTGTCCTTTCAAAAGTAAATTAGAAAGAAAAAGGAGGAAATAATTCACAGGGCAATAAGGAGTAGGGCCCTGACAGGGTTACACAATGAGGAACTGTCATTGACTTGATGGGCTCTCAGGATTCCATGATGCTATAATGCAAAGTATGAGACAATCTAAAAGAAAAATACTGCTGAAATAAAAGCAAAAATTCTGTAAATACTCAGTCAATCAAATACCACCTGCAATACAAAGAGCGCCTTGCTCTTTTTTAATGTGATACAATGATGTCTTCAGTTGCAAAAATACGTCCAAGTTCTTCATCAGTAGGCAAACCAATGGCGATATATTTTTGTCTACTGAATTTTTTTTGTAACCTTAGTTACTGAATCTTGTTAATCTTTAATACAAATTAGTTCTGTGTTTAATATTTATTTTGGGCTCATCTTTGACATTAACTGGTGAAATGAAGTTAATCACGTCATTTGTGGAGAAATAATTTCTGGAGTAGTTTTCATATCATCAAGCATATTCAGATATCCTTGCCAAGCTATTACATCATTACCTTACAATTTGAAAACTTGCCCAGGTACAGTACTTCCTGAAACAAAATCCAATTATTCCAGGTCATTAGAGTGCAAGTGAGTGAACAGCTAGCTAAGGTGTACAAACCTTCTGCTTTACAATTGTGTGGTTGTCAGGGTCCACAACACTTGTATCCACAACACTTGTTTCCACTGCCATTACATGTTGCTCAGTTTAGTTATAAAGTATTCCCCTGTTACATGAATATAGCATATGTTAATTCAAGTAAGAACCAGTCTTTATTTTTTAATCTATATTGTAAATTGCAAGAAGTAATCAATCAAGAGTACAGCTTTACAATCATATTGTCTACAAGAGCACAAGCTGCTCATCCATAGTTGGGGACTGGTTGCTCAAGAGATATGGTTTGCAAAGTAAAATAACCATGATACAAGCTCATACAGTATGCATCAACCAAATGAAAGAAAATGATGTTATGTTAATTGGCATTCATCAAACCAGACAGAAGTGGCTAAGTAATTTGCACCATTGTGACTTGAGTTTAAGCTGGTAGACCAGAACGATGTTGTTAAACGGCGTATCAAACAACGTCAGGGATATGGGCAATCAATAGTTGAGGTATTTTGATTCTCTGAATATTTGTGTACTCAGAGACAGCCCTAACAACATTAATTTTGAGTGTCTGAGAACGCTGCCCCCAGAAGCTTTCAGACCACCCATGCAAATTATTTTGTCCTAACAAAGGTATTTGAAAATTCAGAGGTGACTCCCACTGTGGATGTATAATTCAGCAGAAGCATTGTCAACTCAAAATATTGAAGTAAGCTATGTCATTGTAACTATTGAAATTATATTGGATCACTTACTGTTACTTTTGATCTTAAGGGTATAAAAATATGATGTAATTTTTGTTTGAGAGACTCTACCGAGAAACTTTCTAAATGAACAGAGATTTCAGTATCACAGCTTCAGTGTCTCTTCGGAGACTTCGATCACAGTCACAATACCATCACAGGTTCCATTGTGTGAATCTTTGGAAATTCCGGTTAATTGGGCCATAGGTTAATCAGGACAGCTGCTTTTTTGGGACAACTCTTAAAGAACAAAATCTAATCAAGAAAATAGCCAGGATACCCTTTGTTTATTTGAGACTCTGTGCTGCTTAATTGGGATCAAAGACTCTTATCAAACAGTTGCTGACAAGTGTCAGTCACCTGCACTTGTGTGGTTGTTAGACACCACAACATGCTTAGAGCAAACAGGTTTCAAATAGCATCAGTTGCGTGTGTTTGTGTTCAAAAAACAGTGATTTTTGGCACTGATAGTTGGCAACTAATCTGCAGTAAGACAATTCAGAATGTATTGCTCGATTTCAAACATTCAGAAAAGGCCAGGAAAGAAAATGAAACAATCGCATTACTTCGACAAGTTAGAAAATATGCAACATTTGAAGTTATCGACAATCATCTTGAATGTTACAATGAAAATGAAGATTTGGAAGATGCAATCATTGAACTTTGATTCATAAGGAAGAATGAGGCAGTCATAGATGAGAGCTACAGGGAGGTAGTCACACCTAGGCTGCCGGAAGCAGGTCGTTGGGTGACAATCAGAGTGGGGAAAGTGAAGGTGAGTAGGCAGGTAGTGCAGAGCACCCCTGTAGCCATTCCCCTGAATAATAAGTATACCATCCTGGATACTGTTGGAGGGGACGACTGACCAGGGTGAGCCACAGAGGCAGGGCCTCTGACACTGAGTCTGATCCTGTGGTTCAGAAGGGTGGGATAGAGAAGAAGAGAGCTGTCGTCATTGGGGACTCTATAGTCAGGGAAGCAGACAGGAGATTTTGTGGATGTGAGAAGGACACCCGCATGGTTTGTTGCCTCCCGGGTGCCAGGTTCCGGGATGTCTCTGACCGGGTACACGACATCCAGGTACGAGAGGGAAAGCAACCAAAAGTCATGATACATGTTGGTACCAATGATATAGGCAGGAAGAGGGATGAGGTCCTGAAGTGTGAGTTTCGGGAACAAGGCAGAAGGTTGAAGAACAGGACCTCAAGGGTGGCATTCTCAGGATTGCTGCCAGTGCTACGTGATAGTGATGGTAAGAATTGGAGGAGATGGCAGTTGATTGCATGGCTGAAGAGTTGGTGCAGGGGGCAGGGTTTTAGATTTTTGGACCATTGGGATCTCTTCTGGGGAAGGTGAGACCTGTACAGATTGGATGGGTTGCACCTGAACTCGAGGGGGAGCAATATCCTTGCAGGTAGGTTTGCTAGCATGGTTCGGGATGGTTTAAACTAATTTGTAAGGGGGATGGGACCTGGAGTGATAGAGCAGTGGAAGAAGTGCATGGAGTAAAGCCAGATCTAACATATAAAGAGACTTTGAGGAAAGAAAAGCAGAATAAATGGTGTAAAGGTAGTAAGGTAGAAGGGCTAAAGTGCATGTACTTCAATGCAAGAAGCATTAAAGGTGATGAACTGAGAGCTTGGATACATACGTGGAATTATGATGTAGTGGCCATTACAGAGACTTGGCTGGCACCAGGGCAGGAATGGATTCTCAATATTCCTGGATTTCAGTGCTTTAAAAGGGATAGACGGTGGGAGGGAGGGGAGGAGGGGTGGCATTACTGGTCGGGGATACTATTACAGCTACATTATAGTGGGTAATGTAGAAGAATCCTCTTTTGAGTCAGTATGGGTGGAAGTCAGGAACAGGAATGGAGCAGTTACTCTACTAGGGGTATTCTATAGGTCCGCTGGTAGCAGCAGAGATACCGAGGAGCAGATTGGGAGGCAGATTTTGGAAAGGTGCAAAAATACCAGGGTTGTTATCATTGGTGACTTTAACTTCCCTAATATTGATTGGTACTTGATTAGTTCCAATGGTTTAGATGGGGCAGAGTTTGTTAAGAGTGTCCAGGATGGATTCCTGTCACAGTATGTTGGGGGAATGCCATACTAGATCAGGTATTAGGTAATGAATTGGGTCAGGTCACAGATCTCTCAGTGGGTGAGCATCTGGGGGTCAGTGACCACCGCTCCCTGTCCTTTAGCATTATCATGGAAAAGGATAGAATCAGAGAGGACAGGGAAATTTTTAATTGGGGAAGGGCAAATTATGAGGCTATAAGGCTAGAACTTGCAGGTGTGAATTGGGATGATGTTTTTGCAGGGAAATGTACTATTGACATGTGGTCAATGTTTAGGGATCTCTTGCAGGATGTTAGGGATAAAGTTGTCCTGGTGAGGAAGATAAGGAATGGTAGGGTGAAGGAACCATGGGTGACAAGTGAGGTGGAAAATCTAGTCAGCATAAATGAGGATTAGGAAGCAAGGATCAGATGTGTCTATTGAGGAATATAGAGTAGCAAGAAAGGAGCTTAGGAGAAGGGGCTGAGGAGAGCAAGAAGGGGGCATAAGAAAGCCTTGGCGAGTAAGGTAAAGGAATACCCCAAGGCATTCTTCAATTATGTGAAGAACAAAAGGATGACAGGAGTGAAGGTAGAACTAATTAGAGATAAAGGTGGGAAGATGTGCCTGGAGGCTGTGGAAGTGAATGAGGTCTTCAATGAATACTTCTCCTTGGTATTCACCAATGAGAAGGAACTTGATGACGATGAGGACAATATGAGTGAGGATGATGTTCTGAAGCATGTTGATATTAAGGGAGAAGAGGTGTTGGAGTTGTTAAAATACACTAGGACGGTTAAGTCTCCGGGGCCAGACGGAATATTCCCCAGGCTGCTCCACGAGGTGAGGGAAGAGATTGCTGAGCCTCTGGTTAGGATCTTTATGTCCTCGTTGTCCATGGGAATGGTACCGGAGGAGTGGAGGGAGGTGAATGCTGTCCCCTTGTTCAAAAAAGGTAGTAGGGATAGTCTGGATAATTATAGACCAGTGAGCCTTATGTCTGTGATGGGAAAGCTGTTGGAAAAGATTCTTAGAGATAGGATCTATGGGCATTTAGAGAATCATGGTCTGATCAGGGATAGTCAGCATGGCTTTGTGAAGGGCAGATCGTGTCTAACAAGCCTGATAGAGTTCTTTGAGGAGGTAACCAGGCATATAGATGAGGGCAGTGCAGTGGGTGTGATCTACATGGATTTTAGTAAGGCATTTGACAAAGTTCCACACGATAGGTTTGGAGGCATGGGATCCAGGGAAGTTTGGCTAGGTGGATTCAGAATTGGCTTGCCTGCAGAAAGCAGAGGGTTGTGGTGGAGAGAGTACATTCAGATTGGACAGTTGTATCTAGTGGTGTCCCACAAAGATCAGTTCTAGGAACTCTACTTTTCATGATTTTTATTAACGACCTGGATGTTGGGGTAAAAGGGTAGGTTGGCAAGTTTACAGATGACATAAAGGTTGGTGGTGTTGTGGATAGTGTAGAGGATTGTCAAAGATTGCAGAGAGACATTGATAGAATGTAGAAGTGGCAGATGGAGTTCAACCCGGAGAAATGTAAAGTGGTACACTTTGAAAGGACAAACCCCAAGGCAGAGTACAAAGTAAATGGCAGGATACTTGGTAGTATGGAGGATCTGGTGGTACATGTCCACAGATCCCTGAAAGTTGCCTCACAGGTAGATAGGGTAGTCAAGAAATCTTATGGGGTGTTAGCTTTCATAAGTCAAGGGATAGAGTTTTAAGAGTCGTGAGTTAATGATGCAGCTCTATAAAACTCTAGTTAGGCCACACTTGGAATATTGTGTCCAGTTCTGTTCACCTCGCTATAGGAAAGATGTGGAAGCATTGGAAAGGGTACAGAGGAGATTTACCAGGATGCTGCCTGGTTTAGAGAGTATGCGCTGTTATGAACCCCATAACTGGGTCACTTACCAGCAAAGATAGAGAGGTCTGCTGAAGTCTGATGGTACCATTTTCAAACATTTTTATTTATAAAGGGGCACAAAAGTAAGGTTAATACAAACATTCAGATAATATACGTCGTCAATACTCAATCTAAAGCACGGGTATAGTAATAATCAACAATAAGAAGTAGCTCTATCGTTTGTCTAGGGGTAAAAATATTGTCCGATGGAAATAACAAAGTCTCTGGAGTTCATGCAGGCTTTTAGCCTTTTGGGGACCGCTGGGTTTCACGTGTTGGAGAGAGAGAGAATTTTTGGTGAGAAAATAAACTTGCCAGCCTTTTGGACTCAAATCGTTGAATCGGGAACGTGGGTTCCCCGTTGTCAGTTCGAAGTCCTTTTCGGTGTTATCAGCCACTCGCTCCCCAGGCTAGGGGAAACGAATCACACGTGGCTTCTGAATAGCTTCCCGTCATCACGGGAGCGATGAGCGATGGTGTCTCCTTCTGGTGCGTCGCTGGGCACTGCCCCCTGCAACCCCCTCTTTTATCCTGACCTGCAGGGTTGCAGACATCAGTCAAGGTGGGGCGATGCAATCCCCACCCACATTGCCCGAGGGGGTACACGTAGTCCTGATAGCTGGCACGTAGCATAGAGTCGCAATCCACACAGGTGTCTCTAAGAACAATGGTCAAATCCGTTGCGTTGTCTCTCTCTCTTTTCCTGGGTCCAAGACCCGAAGTAATAGCGATCTTGTGATTCTCAGGAAGGAGGGGGCTGGTATCATAACAGCATTATGATCAGAGATTAAGGGAGCTAGGGGTTTAGTCTTTGGAGAGGAGGATGAGAGGAGCCATGATAGAGGTGTACAAGGTATTAAGAGGAATAGATAGAGTGGACAGCCAGCACCTCTTCCCCAGGGCACCACTGCTCAATACAAGAGGACATGGCTCTAAGGTAAGGGGTGGGAAATTCAAGGGGGATATTAGAGGAAGGTTCTTTTACTCAGAGAGTAGTTGGTGCGTGGAATGCACTGCTTGAGTCAGTGATGGAGGCAGATACACTAGTGAAATTTAAGAGACTACTAGACAGGTATATGGAGGAATTTAAGGTGGGGGGGTTATATGGGAGGCAGAGTTTAAGGGTTGGCACAACATTGTGGGCCAAAGGGCCTATACTGTGCTGTACTATTCTATGTTCTATGTATGAAAGGATTGTATGAAGGCAGACCATTATCTGCAATGGGTGTCTGCACCGATTTTGTTCATTTGCAGTAAAAAAAAAGAACATGGCAGCATTCACTGAATTAACTCTCCACTGATAGCTGTTAGGAGCTAATACACAGTTTTGTTGCATTTAGTACTATTTGTTCTGCATTTCATTTAAATACACAAGATGTTACTCAGTTAAAATTGGTTTGTCATTTTTAGACCTTTTTAAATATTTCCATGAAATTCAGCTAATTGGGGCAGCCACTTAATTGGACCAAAATATACTGGTCCCGCGGTGTCCCAATTAAATAGAATGCACAGTATATAGAAAAATCAAACAGAGTACTTTTGACTGGAGAGATGTGCACCCAGTTCATCCACTACTCTGTCATGCATTTATTGAGTTTAAATCATTTGCAAAATTGTTGATTTGTTCTTTCTGTTAATTATTTAGCTTGTGTGATTCAATCGAATTTCTTGGAAGGAACACATTTAAGAAATATTCTCAAATCCTGATTAATGTTCATTATTTACTAAGTTATGCAGGCTGCACAGAACAAACAATGATAAGGAAAAGGAAGCAGAGCTAAATTCCTCCTTTCATTCAGTTGGCAGTGTCAGGATATCCTTATCAGACAAATATTATTACTCTAGAAACAGATAAAAAGAAGTTATTAAAATAGCACGTATGCCTACTAAATTATCATAAAGAAACAAGGGAGTATTTCAGATCTATACAGTTCTCATTACATTGCTTAGCAGATACAATGTTGTTTATATTTGGGTGTAGGATCCTTGGGGTGGATGAGTTTCTCATTCAAGTGTGTTTGTGGGTTTGCAAGACACTGGGATTTGGTGCTTATTGAAAATCCTTCCAGCTACATATGAGATGACTATGTTTTCCCATCTGCTTTGCTCCTTAGCTCTGTCTGTTGGGCTGATGTCCCTGCTGGTTTTTGTTGCTGTCTTGATGAAGGCCCAGTCAGTGTAGCTGTGAGCTTTCAAGGCTTCTCTCAAATACTTGCACACCTTGTCTTTAGTTGTAATGTTTAGCTGCACAGATCTGTACATTGGCGAGACAAAGCCATCACTTCACAAATGGATGGCCCAACATAGGAGGCTTAACACCTCAGGTCTGGAATTGGCTGGACATTTACACTTAAAGAATAAGGGACACTCCTTTGATGACAACAATGTGCACATTTTGGGCAAGGAGGACATTTTGGTTTGAAAGAGTGGTTAAAGAAGACATCTTTGTCAAACTGGAAAACCCATCCCTAAACAGAGGGGATGGAGTATGACACAACCTAATGGCTACTTATGATGCATTTACTAACATCTCCACAACAGTTCACACCTCCATTCATGAAAAGATAAGACCCTAACCCTCTCAATACCTCTACAACTCTTGACAGCCTTCATGTGATTGCTATCCCTTTAAACAACTCACAAAGTTTATCAGCCGGAAAACTACCCACCATGGATCAGAACTGGAGAAACCTCTCGAAACATCCTCTAGACAACAGAGCAATTTCAGTTGCCTTGATTTACTAATGCTTGATATACAATGACCTGGCTGACTGAGAACCTTCACCGAGATATCTGTCTGCCGATATTTCCACTGATTAGTATCCTGCCATACTTTTGACTGCTTTTCTCTGACAATTTTGGTTCAAAACTTCTTAATCAGCTCTCCTATATTTTTACCCAAATCTTTGTTATCAAGCGGAACTGATTCATGCAAAATGCCATTAATACAGTCCTCTAGTCAGAATAACACCCCTCCCCACCCGACTACTTTCCTCTGTCTTCTATGGCCAAGCCAGTTTTGAATCTAATCTACCAAGTCATTATAGATCACATGTGCTTTGAATCAGAATCAGCCTACCTTGAGGGACCTGGTCAAATGCTCCACTAAAACCTAACATAGACAACATCATCTGCCCTATCCTCATCAATCATCTTTGCTATGTCCTCAAATAACTCACTCAAATTCATTAGACATGCACAAAGCCATTAGTGATCTATCAAAATCAGATTTAAACTTACTAGACCTAGCAGCTATCATTGTTCATGGACAAGAGTGCTAAATTTATGCTATCTTCTGCAAGCAGAAGTAATTCTTAACTTCCCCCTCAGAAGGCTGGCTTTAATCTTTAGATTCAGCTACCCTATTTCCAGATCCTCTGTGAATAGCAATGCTTTCTCTCAATCTAACCCAATGGTGTATTATAATATCTTGGTGGCTTCAATTAAACAATGCCTTAGCATGATTCATAAAATTCACAGTACACGTTCTTCGGCTCATGATGTTGTGCCAAACTTTTAACCTACTCTAAGAGTAATCTAACCCCTATGGCATTCCCCCTATACTTTAATCACTTTAAAATTATGCCCCTTCATATTGGCCAAAAAAATTTCTCTTAAGGCAAGTTATCACTTTGGTATATCTAGCCTGTGTGTTCTCAAAAGTGAAAAGATCTTTTTACTGTGCAAGTGCAAGCATTCCAGAAGTCCTTTAACCATGACCAGGTATAGCTGGAGCATTGTCTCACTTTCTTTAAGCTTGAATTCTCAAACTAACAAGGCCATCATTCTTTAGGGTTTTTGATCATTTTCTCCATCTGACCATGACATTTTAAAAACTAATTACATTTGATTCCAGTTAATTGCACTATTGGTTAATCGCAAAGCCAGTTATTTGGGCCAACTCTTAAAGAACAAAAACTAATTGAGATAATACCTGGGATTCATTTGTTTATGTGGGACACTATCGCACTTAATTGGGACAGATGACTGCTGCCAAATAGTTTCTAACTTGTGTCAGTCGCACACACATTAGACAGCACAACATCCCTGGAGCAACAGTTTTTAAATAGCATCAGTTGTGTGTGTTTGTTTTTAAAAAAGGAGTTATTTTTGTTACTGGCAGTTGGCAAGAAATAAGCAGTAAGATAATTCAGAACTGTTTTGCTCACTGCAGTTTCAAGCATTCAAGCTTGGAGAAGCCAAAAATATCCAGGAGTGAAGACAATTCCACTATTTCAACAAGTTAGGAACCATAATATATTTGAAGGTATTGCCAAACTGGAGTGATAGGGCTGAGGAAGGGGAAAACAAATAAATCAAAGATAGCATGAAACAGAGATGATAGAAAGGATAGGCAGGAGATGAGGCATAATCACAGCCAGTGGGATGAGTTACAAGGCAATGGAAGCATGGTGCAGTTAAAACAGAAAGCAACAATTCCTGGACTGAAAGTGTTATATTTGAATGCACACAGCATAAGAAATAAAATGGACGATCTTGAAATTCAGCTACAGATTGGCAAGTATGACATTATGGCCATCTCCGAAACTTAGCTAAAGGATGGCTGCCATTGGGAGCTGAATGTCTAAGGATATACGGTGTATCAGATAGATAGGTTAGTAGGCAGAGATTGTGATGTGGCCCTATGTATAAGAAACAATATTAAATCATTAGAAAGGGATGGCATAGTATTAGAAGGTGTAGAGTCTCTATGGGCTGAGTTAAGAAATGGCAGAGGTAAAAGTATCCTAATGGCAGTTGTATTCAGGCCTCCAAACAGCAGCTGGGATGTGGATTACAAATTACAGCAGGAGATAGAAAAGACATGCCAGAAAAGCAATGTCATGATAATCGTTGGTGATTTTAACATGAAAGTAGATTGGGAAAACCAGGTCAGTACTGGACCTCCAGAGAGAGAATTTGTAGAACATCTAAGGGATGGCTTTTTAGAACAGCTTGTTGTTGAGCCCACTAGGGGATCGGCTGTGCTGGATTAGGTATTGTGCAATGATCCGGAGGTGATAAGAGAGCTTAAGGTTAAGGAACCCTTAGGGACGTGTGCAAAGAAGTGGCAAATGAAATACAATGTTGGAAAGTGTGTGATCATGCACTTTGGTGGAAGAAATAAACAGGTAGACTATTATTTAGCTGTGGAGAGAATTCAAAATGCAGAGATGCAAAGTGACTTGGGAGTCCTAGTGCAAGATACCCTAAAGGTTAACCTCCAGGTTGAGTCGGTTATGAAGAAGGCAAATGCTATGTTGGCATTCATTTCTAGAGGTATAGAATATAAGAGCAGGGATGTGATGTTGAGGCACTATAAGGCACTCAAGAGACCACACTTGGAGTATTGGGTGCAGTTTTGGGCTCCTTATTTTATAAAGGATATACTGACTTTGGAGCGGGTTCAGAGGAGATTCATGAGAAATCTGTGGAATTTGTTGCCACAGCTGTAGAGACAAAGTCATTGGATGATTTAAGGCAAAGATAGATGGGTTCTTGGTCAATAGATATGGGGAGAAACCAGGGGAGTGGGGATGACTAGAAGAATTGGATCAGCCCATGATTGAATGGCAGAGCAGACTCGATGGGCCAAACAGCCTACTTCTACTCCGATATCTTATGGCATTATAATCTAATTTTCCAAGCTACAACTTGTGCAAACAACATCTTGTGAGGCACTTTATTAGATAGCTACTGTAAATAAAACTAAATAACATCCACTCCCTGTGTACAAAGGCATTATCCATCTTCGTCATAACAAATTACCATATTAGGCTTTCATTCCACCTCTCCCATCTCACGTCCTTTGGTGCCAAGATGGTAGGAGCATCAATTTGGTGTTTTCATAACAGCCTTATTCTCACAGGTAGCACATACTTTGTAACGGCCCCATAGTCATCTCTTCAAAAAGTCTGTTCAGCCATGACTTACGTTTAACAAGTCCATGGGGGTCTATCTAATCAACTAAAAGTAAGCATGGAATTTATTTTGACTGTCCAAAATTTATGACTGCTGGATTTTGCTGACATGTGTTAAACAAACCAGATTGTAACTGTCTGCATTATCTTTCTTAACTTTGTTATATACTGTTGCAATTTATAGAATTTTTCAATCTAAACAGATGATTCTTGAATTGATAGAACTTGGGAATAATGGGCAAATCGAGCTGGATTCAATCTGGTGCCTGGGCTGAGGAGAGTAACCATCAGCCCACCCCAACCCATACTTACCTAGATTAGACAAGTTGTCTCTCTGCCACAGGGAGGTGAGTGGCTAAGTCACTGGTCACAAGTTGAGCACCCTGCTCTCACAGAACATCCTGACAACACTTCAAAAGGAAATCAACGTAGGGACTCCTTCAAAGCTTGTCAAATTTTGCGAGTTTATAAATATCACCAAATATCAGCCACAGTTAAGAACATTAACAGTTATCATATGTATTTTACAATATTTCAATTATAAAAATAAAAGCAACTTAAAACAGCTAAATAATTAAAATATTTCAGTGAAATATAGTACTTAAAAGTTAATTTTTTTCCCTCTTGATTTTCTGACTGGGAATGTTCTTCTAAGTGTGGATTCCAATCCCATTCCTGATCTGACTAGTATCAGATCCCAGAAGTAGATTCAGCAGCTTAACATCACTCAGTTCATCTGGGATCCAAAGAGCAGCTCCTTACTATTCAGTTTCAATTTATTGCTAAGCAGCTGAAAGCCATGGTTCCCTTCAAAATTATCACCTGCCTGTTAATACAATGCACACCACCTTCTGCAAAGTTCCATCTATGCTGTTGCAGCTTAATTTGTGACTGTAAATTGCCCCTTGCATAGGCAGTTAGGAAAATCGGGGACGTCAAAGCTGAGTTTATTGTTATGTAGAGCATAAGCGCAATAACAATCTTACTTGCAGGAGCATCACCAGCATATATTAGGTTATTTCGAAAAGATGAGAGAGTGAGTTCGAAGATACGACTCAAAGTTCAAAGTAAATTTATTATCAATGTATGAATATGTTACCATATATTACCTTGAGATTTATTTTCTTGCAGGCATTTACAGGAAAAATAAAGAAATACTATAGAACTTATGAAAAATACACATAACCAAATACTGACAAACAACTGAAGAGCTAAAGACAAATTATGCAATAAAACATAATGTAAATGTGAACATTGAACAGTGCAGTACAGTACAGTATAGGCGCTTCATCCATGGTGTTGCATCAACTTTTTAACCAAGTCCACTGTGAATATAACCCTTCCCTCCTACATAGTCCACCGTGAACCTATTCTAATACATCTGCCTCTCCCATCACCCCAGCAGTGTGTTCTGCACACCAATCAGAATCAGGTTTATTATCACTAGCATGTGACGTAAAATTTGTTAATGTAGCAGCAGCAGTTCAATGCAATACCTAATCTAGCATTGAGAAAAAAAAAATCCATAATAATAAATAAACAAGTAAATCAATTACATATATTGAATGGGTTATTAAAAGATGTGCAAAAACAGAAATACGGTATTTTTTAAAAAGTTAGGTAGTGTCCAAAACTTCAAAGTCCATTCATGAATCAAATGGCAGAGGGGAAGAAGCTGTTTCAGAATTGCTGAGTGTGTGCCTTCAGGCTTTTGTATTTCCTACCTGATGGTAACAGTGAGAAAAGGGCATTCCCTGGGTGCTGGAGGTCTTTAATAGCGGACGCTGCCTTTCTGAGACACTGCTCCCTGAAGATGTCCTGGGTACTTTGTAGGCTAGTGCCCAAGATGGAGCTGACTAGATTTACAACCTTCTGCAGCTTCTTTTAGTCCTGTGCAGTAGCCCCTCCATACCAGACAGTGATGCAGCCTGTCAGAATGTTCTCCACAGTACAACTATAGATGTTTTTGAGTGTATTTGTTGACATGCCAAATCGCATCAAACTCCTAATAAAGTATAGCCACTATCTTGCCTTCTTTATGACTACATCAATATGTTGGGACCAGGTTAGATCCTCAGAGATCTTGACAACCAGGAACTTGAAGCTGCTCACTCTCTCCACTTCTGATCCCTCTATGAGGATTGGTATGTGTTCCTTCGTCTTACCCTTCCTGAAGTCCACAGTCAGCTTTTTCGTCTTAATGAAACTTAGTGCCAGGTTGTTGCTGCGGCACCACTCCACCAGTTGGCATATCTCACTTCTGTATGCCCTCTCGTCACCACCTGAGATTCTACCAACAACGGTTGTATCATCAGCACATTTGTAGATGGTATTTGAGCTGTGCCTAGCCTCACAGTCATGTGTATACAGAGAGTGGAGCAGTGAGCTAAGCACACACCCCTGAGGTGTGCCAGTGTTGATTGTCAGCGAAGAGTATATGTTATCACCAATCCACACAGACTATGGTCTTCCAGTTAGGAAGTGGAGGATGCAATTACATAGGGAGGTACAGAGGCCCAGGTTCTGCAATTTCTCAATCAGGATTGTGGGAATGATGGTATTAAATGCTCAGCTATAGTCGATGAACAGCATCCTGACGAAGGTGTTTGTGTTGTCCAGGTGGTCTAAAGCCATGTGAAGAGCCATGGAGATTGCGTCTGCCATTGACCTATTTTGATGATAGGCAAATTGAATTGGGTCCAGGTCCTTGCTGAGACAGGAGTTCAGTCTAGTCATAACCAACTTCTCAAAGCATGTCATCACTGTCGATGTGAGTGCTACCGGGCGATAGTCATTAAGGCCTCCCACATTATTCTTCTTTGGTACTTGTATAATTGTTTGCCTTTTTGAAACAAGTGGGAACTTTTGCCTGTAGCAGTGAAAGGCTGAAAATGTCCTTGAATACTCCCACTACTTGGTTGGCACAGGTTTCCAGAGCTTTACCAGGTATTCCATCAGGACCTTCTGCCTTGCGAGGGTTCACTCACTTTAAAGACAGTCTAACATCGGCCTCTGAGACAGAGATCACAGGGTTATCAGGTGCAGCAGGGATCTTCACAGCTGTAGTTATATTCTCCCTTTCAAAGTGTGCTTAGAAGACATTGAGTTCATCTGGTAGTTGGTTCATCACTGCCATTCATACTATTGGGTTTCACTTTGTAGGAAGTAATTGCAGTCTTGCAGTCCCTGCCAGAGTTGCCATGCATCTGATATCACATCCAACCTCATTTGAAATTGTCCCCTCACCCTTGAAATAGCCCTCCACAAATCATACCTGGTTCTCTGGTACAGGCCTGGGTTGCCAGACTTGAATGCCACAGATCGAGCCTTCAGCAGACGACATACCTCCTGGTTCATCCATGGCTTTTGGTTTGGGAATGTACAGTAAATCTTTGTAGGCACACACTCATCCACACAGGTTTTAATGAAATCGGTAACAACTGCAGCATACTCATCCAGATTCAAAGATGAATCCCTGAATATGGTCCAGTCCACCAATTCACCTATCACTCTCTTTGTAAAAAAGCCTACTTTTGACATCCCCCACCGATATTTTCCTTCAAACACCTTGAAGTTATGCCTTCTCGTATTAGGCATTTCCGTCCTGAGAAAAGCCTCTGGCTGTCCACTCTAACTAAGACTCTTATCAACTTATACACCTCCATCAAATTACCTCCCTTTCTTTCTTTTTAAATCTTTTTATTGATTTTTAAACAAAACATAGTAACAATAGAAATACAGAGAGATTGGGAATACAAAGTTACTAGAGCAATATAAACAAGTATAAACTATTGATAACACAAACGTAACAAATCTCCCAAACTCATCCTGTATTTATACAGTAAGAAAAAACCCCAAATTGAAAAAAATATATTAAAAAACTAACTTGCAAACTGAACTGAGAAAAAAAAGCTGGGTTATTATGTTACAACAGATATAAACAGTAGTGTCAATAACTCCGCTCCTCTATCCAAATACTTAAAGGTAATAGAAGAGGTTCAGGGAAGGTCGATTTAGCTCATATGAAAGTGTTGCATAAATGGTCTCCAGGTTTCTTCAAATTTAATCGGTGTCAAAAATAACACTTCTGATTTTCTCTAAATTTAAACAAGATATAGTTTGGAAAAACCATTGGAACGTAGTTGGAGGATTAATCTCTTTCCAGTTCAATAGAATGGATCTTCTGGCCCTTAATGTAACAAATGCAATCATCCGACAAGCTGATGGGGATAAATAACTATTATCCACCATTGGTAAGCCAAAAATTGCAGTAATAGGGTGAGGATGTAAATTAATACTCAACACTGTTGAAATAATACCAAAAATATCTTTCCAATATTTCTCCAAAAGAGGACAAGACCAGAACATGTGAGTCAAAGAGGCTACTTCGGAATGGCATCTATCACAGATAGGATTAATGTGGGAGTAAAAGTGAGCAAGTTTGTCCTTAGACATATGAGCCCTGTGCACCACCTTAAATTGTATCAATGCATGTTTAGCACATATAGAGGAAGAGTTAACTAAATGTATAATTTTCTCCCATTTCTCTGTAGTTATGAAAAGTTGAAGTTCTTTTTCCCATTCATTCTTCATTTTATCTGATATATCTGACTGCATTTTCATGATCATATCATGTGGTTGCTATTAAGCCCTTCCGATAAGGGTTTAAATCCAATTTTTTTCCGTGAATCAAATTACATCTCATCCAAAGAGAAAACCCCAAGCTTGTTCAACCATTCCTCATAAGTCATGTTCTATGTCCTGCTAATTCCCCTCTGCACTCTCCCTAAAGCTTCCACATTCTTCCCATAATGAAGCAACCAGAAATGGATATAATACTCCAAGTATGGTCTAACCAGACTTTTATGCAGCAAAAGCATTACTCCATAGCTCTTGAACTTAATCCCCTGAATAATGAAGAACCAACACAACATGTACCTTCTTAACCACACTATCAATTTGCACAGCAACTCTAAGGAATCTATGAATGAAAGCCCCAAGATCCCTCTGTACCTCCACATTGTTAAGAATCCTGCCATAAACCTGTATGCTGCCATCAAGTACAACCTTCCAAAGTAAATCTCTTCACACTTTTCCAGGTTGAACTCAGTCTGTGACTTCTCAGCCTAGCTCTGCATCCTATCAACATCCTTTTGTAAACTACTGTATGACAACCTTCTCATTATTCACAACACCACCAACCTTTGTGCCATCTGCAACTTCCTAATCCACTCTTCTATTTTCACAAAAAAAAATCACAAAGTTCAGGTCTCCCAGAACAAGTCTCTGTGCAACTCTCACATGGTGGATTGGATAGTGGACTACTTGACAGATAGACCTCAGTATGTGCGGTTGGGAGACTGTAGGTCTGACACAGTGGTCAGCAGCACAGGAGCGCCACAGGGAACCGTACTCTCTCCGGTCCTGTTCACCCTGTACACATCAGACTTCCAATATAACTCAGAGTCCTGCCATGTGCAGAAGTTCGCTGATGACACGGCCATAGTGGGGTGTGTCAGGAATGGACAGGAGGAGGAGTATAGGAAACTGATACAGGACTTTGTGATATGGTGCAACTCAAACTACCTGCGTCTCAATGTCACCAAGACCAAGGAGATGGTGGTGGACTTTAGGAGATCTAGGCCTCATATGGAGCCAGTGATCATTAATGGAGAATGTGTGGAGCAGGTTAAGACCTACAAGTATCTGGGAGTACAGTTGGACGAGAAGCTAGACTGGACTGCCAACACAGATGCCTTGTGCAGGAAGGCACAGAGTCGACTGTACTTCCTTAGAAGGTTGGCGTCATTCAATGTCTGCAGTGAGATGCTGATGATGTTCTATAGGTCAGTTGTTGAGAGCGCCCTCTTCTTTGTGGTGGCGTGTTGGGGAGGAAGCATTAAGAAGAAGGACGCCTCACGTCTTAATAAGCTGATAAGGAAGGCGGGCTCTGTCGTGGGCAAAGTACTGGAGAGTTTAACATCGGTAGCTGAGCGAAGGGCGCTGAGTAGGCTACGGTCAATTATGGAAAACCCTGAACATCCTCTACATAGCACCATCCAGAGACAGAGAAGCAGTTTCAGCGACAGGTTACTGTCGATGCAATGCTCCTCAGACAGGATGAAGAGGTCAATACTCCCCAATGCCATTAGGCTTTACAATTCAACTGCCAGGACTTAAGAACTTTTTTTTTTAAAGCTATTATTAATGCTTTTGAATTAGTGATTTAGATGCATATCATATTATTACTGAGTTAAGTATTGTATGTAATGAGTTTTTGCTACAACAAGTGTATGGGACATTGGAAAAAATGTTGAATTTCCCCATGGGGATGAATAAAGTATCTATCTATCTATCTATCTATCTATCTAACTCTCTGGAGTCCTGTCTGATCCTTACTTCTTAAACCTTTAGTTTACTTCTTTCTTCCTCTTGACTAGATGTTTCACATCTCTTGTTAACCATGAATTCTTCCCACTGTGATCCTATCCCTGCCTCAATGGGACAAACAGAACTCCAGGCAAGTGCTCCTTAAGCTACCTCCACATCTCTGCTGTGCATTTCCTTGAGTATATCAATATACGCACTGAAGTTACTGCTCAATACCATTATAATCCACCCTACCCCATTTAAATATTTTCCCTTTTTTCTGCTCCTCTTCCTCTCCAAGGTTATGGTAAAGGCCATGGAGTTGTGGTCACTGTTCCTGAAATACTCACTCACTGAGAAATCTGTCACCTAATCAGGTTCCTTGACTAGTTGCAGATCTAGCATGTAGACAGGCCTCTCCCCTATTCAGCCTGTCTACATAGAGTGTTAGGAATCCTTCCTGGACAAACTCCATCCCATCTAAATGTTTTGCACTAAGGAATTGTAAAGAGTCCTTGAAAGTGAGACTGTAGGTCATTGAATCAGTACAGAGTTGAGGCGAGTAAAGTTATCCAGTCAAGTTCAGGAGCCTGATGGCTACAGGGTAATAACTATTCCTGAATCTGGTAGTGTGGGATCTAGCATTTCTGTACTTCTTGCCTGATGGTAGAAGCATGAAAAGAGTATGACCTGGATCGTGGGGGTCTTTAATGATTGATGTTGCTTTCTTGTAGTAGAGCTCCATGCATACATGGCATTTCCTAGGATAGATCCTGATATGATAAACAAATAAGAAATTTAAAGCTACTGACCCCTTCCACCTCTGATACCCTAATAAGGACTGGCTCATGATCTTCTTCCTCCTATAGTTGATAATCAGCTCTTTGGTTTTACTGACACTGAGTGAGAATTTGTTGTTGTGTCACCACTCAACCAGATTTTCAGTTTCCCTTGTGATTCATCACTACCTTTGATTTAGCCAATGACATTGATGTCATCAGTAAAACTTAGATACAGCAATGGAACTCTACTTAGCCACACAATCATAGGCAGAGCAAGAATAAAACATGTGGTTAAGCACACAGCCTTGTGGTGCACCTGTGCTGATAGTAATTGTTGCCAATCTGTACTAACTGGGGTTTGCCAGTGAGGAAATGGAGGATCTACAAACATTTGTAGTTGCCCAGGTCTTGGAGCTTAGTGATGAGTTTCTGAGGGATGATGGTGTTGAATGCTGAGCTGTAGTCAATGAGGAGCATATTAATGTATAATATGCATCACTGTCCAGATGTTCTAGAGTTGAGAGAAAAGAGAATGAAATGGCATCTGTTGTTGACTTGTTGTGATGTTAGGAAAACTGGAGCAAGTCACTCAAGGCAGAAGTTGATATGATTCATGACCAACCTCTCAAAACATTTCATCACAGTGGATGTTAGTGCTACATTCATCTTGAGCACCGGTATTATTGAAGCCTGTTTGTATTAAGTGGATACCTCAGACTGCAGACACAAGAGGTTGAAGATATCCCTAAACACTTCAGCCAATTGAATAGCACAGGGCTTCAGTACTCAGCCAGGTACACTGTCTGGGTCAGACGCTTCTCATGGATTCACCCTCCTGAAGGATGCTCTCACGTTGGCTTCAGAGCCTGAAATCACAAGGTCATCGGGGGCTGTGGATGTTCATGAAAGTGACTCCATGTTCTGTCAGCCAAAGTGAGCATAAAAGGCACTGCGTTCATCTAGGAGCGAAAAATTATTGACGCTTATGTTGCTTGGTTTCACTTTGTAGGAGTAATGGCATTCAGGTCTGTCAAGCATCCCTGTGTGATTCAAGTTACATCTGGAATTGCCACTTTGCAATTGTGTGATGCCTTTTCAGAGATCATACCTGGACCTCCTGTTCTCTCCTGGGATGCCAAACATGAACATTACCAATATAGCTCTCGGCAGATTATGACTCTTAGTTCATCCAAGGCTACTGTTTGGGGAAGACCCTGAATGATCTTGTGTGGACACGCTTATCCATGGGTACCTTTACAAAGTCTGTGACAACTATGAGACTTTCAACTTGGCCCAGTTCACCATCTTAAGGTAATGCTGTAGCCATTCCTCAGCTTCCTGTAACCACTTCTTTGTTGTTCTTATCTCTGGTGCCTTGCTCTTTAGAAGGGAGGACAGATTTTACAAAATGTGGTCAAGAGCTGGAACAGTAGGCATTCTTGATGGTAGTTTAGCAATGATCAAGTATGATGGGTCCCCTAATGCTGTTGGTGATATTACAGCTGGTAGAGATTTCTTCAAGACAGCTTGACTGAAGTCCCCAGCAAGGATGTGAAAGGCATCTGTCATAAGGTGGGCGCTGGGAGCAGACCCAAATGCAAGACAGACACCACTGAAGTACTAGGAACTGGACTGGACTAGAGTTAGGGACAGGACAGGATACAGACTTGGGCGAGGATTTTGGCTAGGAAAGCAGGACCAGGACAAGGAACTGGGAACTAGGAGCCTGGGCTAAGACTCCGAGTCAGAGACTGGACAAGGACCCAGAACCTGAATCTTGACTCGGGCTCGGACCCCGGAACTAGTCAAGGACATGACGTGGCTGCAGGACTGGACATGGAACTCCTGCACAAGATGAAGCACATGGACAGGACAAGAACCCAAAGCCCTGACTGGTCTTGAGAGAACAGGAACACAGGGACATGGAACACAGAGCCGGGACCCCGCCTTAGGAACAGGACTTGGGGCCGGGGCTCTACACAGTTAGGACCCCTCCTGGGGAGCAGGACATAGGGCCAGGACTTGTACACAGAACACAGAAAGACGGTTCCCAACCCAAGGTAGCAGCAAACAGCCGGACCTACCTAGTGAAGGTGTGGACACAGAGATGGTTCTCAACACAAAGTAGCAGCAAATGGCCAGACCTACCCAGCAAAGGCATAGACACAGAGACAGTTCCAAAAAACAACAGACATTTCCTTATCTAGACACAGCAAGGCTCTGGTCTTGCTCTGGCAATAGAACTTGGCAGCGATACAGGGAGAGGAGGAGGAGCAGAATACCTTTTAAAAGTGAGTTTCTGTTGCTGGCCACATGTTCCTCATAGTCATGCTTCAAATCTCCATGTATCCATGGGACACCTCACATCCATGATAGTTAGTCGCTGTTATGAGTGATGAACAGACCTGATGGACAATGGGGTTTGGAATGAAACATTCCAATGGGGTTTGCCGTTTGGAATGAAAAATGCTCCAGGGACATTTCAGAGAATGATTGACGCAGTGATTAGAGAGTTAACAAACACAGAAGCTTATATTGACGATGCAGTGGTCTGGAGTGATACATGGGATGAACACCTTGAGGCTGTGGAGAAGCTGTTTAAACGAATGTCTGCGGCCCATCTCACAGTGAACCTCGCAAAGAGTGAGTCTGGCCATGCCACGATCACGTACCTGGGGTATGTGGTAGGACAGGGGCAGTTGGCTCCTGTGCAGGCTAAAGTACAGGCTATTTCCGAGGTTCCTGTCCCAACAAATAAGAGGGCATTGAGAAGGTTTTTGGGCATGGTGGGGTACTACCAGAAATTTTGTAAGAACTTTGCGGATATTGCCCTCCCGCTTACAAAACTCCTACAGAAGGAGGAAAAATTTGAGTGGAGCAGTCCTTGTCAGGAAGCTTTTGAGAAGTTGAAAACCACACTGTGCCATTGCCCTGTGTTAAAAGCACCTGACCTTTTGCAGCCTTTCTCCCTGGCGACTGATGCAAGTGATGAGGCTGCAGGGGCAGTCCTATTGCAGAAAGCAGGGGATGGAGTGGAACACCCAGTGGCGTATTTCTCTCGAAAGTTCAATGTACATCAGAGAAATTACTCCACTGTGGAAAAAGAATTGTTGGCACTTATCTTGGCGATACAGCATTTTGAGGTCTACATTTGTTCAGCACAGAGACCATTAATTGTTTATACTGATCACAACCCCTTGGTATTTTTGGCTAACATGAGAAATAAAAATAGAAGGTTACTAAGTTGGAGCCTGTTGTTACAGGAATTCGATATTAAAATACAACATGTAAAGGGGAGTGACAATGTAATTGCTGATTGTCTATCCAGATGTTAATTTGAAAATGTATCTGTATTACTCTTGTAGTTAAACCCGCTTCTGTATTTTGTTAAATTCTGTAATTCAGTAATGTGCTTTATTAGTTAATTTTCACCTTGGTGAAAATTTCCAGAAGGATGGGGGTGTTATGAGTGATGAACAGACCTGATGGTCAAAGGGGTGCAGAGTTAACCATTCCCAACCCCCCCCCCCCCGAGAACTACAAACTATTGCTGTTGTTATGCTGCTCATGATAGAGAGAGACGAAACACAGGCACGAACATTCGCTACAGATAAGAGAGAGAGAAACTGTTGATTTATTATTACTCTTCCTGGCTTATTTACTTACACTACAAGGACGTTACTTTGCTCGTTAACATTCCTCAGGGGACTGCAGGAGTGGCCTGATTTGATGGACACAGTCATTCAGAATTGATGGATAGCTGAGTAGGGATAAAAAGACGGGTCTGGAGAGACACCCTTCAGACACACCAGTGGACACTGATTGAGTGTTGGAACCCACAGGAAAGGTGGGGGCTTCGGAGACTGAACCAGGAGATCGGTCAGTAAAGCTCACAGTGTTACAGCAGGGCTGGTGGGGACTTGTGTGTGTGTCCACTCATGCCAGAGTGACGAGTCCACCACAGAGGAACGGTCTAGCTGAAGGACGGAGGGGTCATAACTGAATGACCACCACAATAACGGTGCAACGGAATCAAAAGGCAACAGGAAGGTTTGCTGACTGCAGCTGCTTAATCGCTTGCTCTCTCTCTCTCTCCAACGATTACAACTAGCATAACTACCTCAGCACTCATGAACTGAACTGAACTTTATACTTTTCTATGACAATTCATTTACCCCTAGACATCAATAGAGCTTGTTTATGATTGCTTATTATTATTCCTACACTTTTAGGTTTATTACTGCTAACTTGTGTTATATGTATATTTGCATTATTGGTATTGTTTTGCTTATTTTACTAATAAACACTTTTGAATATAGTACCACCAGACTCCAACGGATACTTCTGTCTTTGCTGGTCTGACACCCAGTTACGGGGTACAAAACATCCCCTACTTGAAGCATCTGTTTTTATATTCATTCCTTAACAAATCAAATGTTACATTCCAGTGTCATTGGCTATAAGTCATGTGTCTAACCTATAACACCTTGTTATTAGCACCTCCGATCCAGGCCAGCATCCATTTATTGCTCTCTTCCTAGCAAGTGACTAACGAATCGGTAATTTATGACTCTTTGTTCTCAATCAGCAACCAGCTTGAATCATGCAGAACAGATCCAGAGCCCAACAGTCAAAAACCTGTTATTTCCAACCAAAGAACACCTCACAAATAACTTCTTATTTGGTAATGAACCTTAGTCCAGTAGATTACCTGAGACATCACTGTGTCTGCTTTAAAGCACTGATCAAGCCAAATGACTTGAATGAATGAAATTAATTTATTTTGGTCAGTACAAACATAACAAAAAGCATCATTTACAACCATGATTTCATAGGACTAAATTACAACAAAAAGCATAGATATTCTTTAAAACAGACCAAAAGGCTGTAGGCTGAAGCTACAGCTTATTACGCTTACCCCTCTTACTTATACAACAACATATTTGGCATCAATCATCACATCAAAAACAAAAAAATTCATAATCTTTTAACACAAAATCTAATTCCAAATATCATTTATTTACATTACACACATTCATTTTAAATCATGTATTTTATATTTGTTCATTAAATAATTTCTAAATAATGTTTTAAAATTGTTAAGTGTGGTGCATGTTTTAAAATTCTCACTACAACTGTTCCATAGATTCACCCCCTGACTGAAATACAATGATTTTTTACATTTGTTCTTATCCTTTGTTTTTGAAAAATACATGTTCCTCTCAAATCATGTTGACTTTCTCTCATTTTAAACAACCTTTGGATGCTTTGTGGTAGCTGTCCATTTTTTACTTTATACATAAATTGTATTATTTTAAAATCTACAAAATCTCTGAAATTTAAAGTGTTTAGTTGAATAAATAGTGGATTGGTTGGCTCATAATTACTTGTCTTATTTACAATTCGTATAACTTTCTTTTGGAGTAGAAAAATGAATTTGTATGTGTTTTGTATGTATTTCCCCATACCTCTGCACAGTAAGTCATGTATGGGACTATAAGTGAATAGTATAATGTATACAAAGATTCCTGATTTAAGAAATCTTGCACTTTGTACAGTATTGCAATAGATTGACATTTTTGCTTTGACATAATTTATTTGTGGTTTCCAGCTTAATTTACTATCTATTACCACTCCTAAAAATTTTGTTTCAGATACCTTATCAATTTCGACATCATTTATTCTAAGTTTACTATATGAGTTTGGTACGTGGTTTCCAAAGAATTTAGTTTTACTTAGATTCAGTGATAATTTGTTAGTGTCAAACCATTTCTTTATAATTTTTAGTTCTTTCTCCACTGTATCCAAAAGTTGTTTCAGATGTTTCCCACTGCAAAATACAGTTGTATCATCAGCAAATAATGTACATTTTAATGTCTGAGACACCATACATATATCGTTTATATACAAAATGAACAGCAATGGACCAAGCACCCCCAAAAGTTTTGAATTCGAGTTGTTTATAAGTACATACTGATACCTGTCTTCCAAATAACTACTTAACCAGTTATGTGCCACCCCTCTAATACCATATCTTTCTAATTTTGTTAATAATTATTTATGGTCAATGGTGTCAAATGCTTTTTTTACATCAAGGAATATTTCCTCTGTGTTTTCATTTCTTTCTATAATGTTTGATATTTCTTCTACAAAATTTATTAATGCTATTGTAGTGATTCTGTTTTTTTTCTGAAACCATATTGCTGTTCACAGAGAATATTATGTTTTGTTATAAAATCATTTAACCTTCTTACAATTATTTTTCCAACATTTTGGAAAACTGTGAGAGCAAAGAAACTGGTCTATAGTTTGAAAACACGTGTTTATCTCCAGCTTTGTATATTGGAATGAACTTGGCTATTTTCATTTTATTGGGAAATTCTCCAGCAATCAAAGACTGATTACAAATATGAGTCAGTGGTTTCACAATAAAGTCAATGATGTTTTTTCAATTAAATACATATCATATCCATTCCAATCTGTTGATTTCTTGCTCTCTGGTTTATATACTACATCAATTTTTTTAACCCAGTTGCTCTAATAAAGATAGTGTAAGTGTTTATATTGATAATAATACTATTTACTCCATCTTTATTGCTGGGTTCAGTAATTGATTTAGCTAATTTAGTTCCCACGTTAACAAAAAATATCATTAAACCTATCTACAACCAAGTTAGTATCCTTAATTACCGTATTATTGTTTGAATTAAAATAACATGGGTAGATTGTTTTCTTTTATCCTTTTTAATAATTTCATTTAAAACTCTCCAAGTATTTTAATATTATTTCTAGTGTTACATACCCCATGGGTAAAGTTGGAAAAGCAAAGTTCCTTACAAAGGTTGATTTATTAAAAGGGTATTGGTTTGTTCCATTGATGGATAGAGGTAGAGAGAGTTCTGTATTTGTAACCCCATCTGAGTTACATGAATATAATGTTCTTCCATTTGGGATGAAGAATGCCCCAGATACTTTCCAGCCGATAATTAACTCTGTGATTCAGGGGTTAAAAGATACAGATGCTTATATTGATGATTTAGTTACAGGAAATGATACTTGGGAAGCACATGTTACTACGGTGAAGAAACTATTTGAAAGGCTTTCAGAAGCTGACTTAACTATTAACTTAGCTAAAAGTGAATTTGGGCATGCCACTGTGACTTACCTTGGTTCTGTTGTAGGTCCAGGCTTGGTTAAGGAAATACATCAGCCTCCAATTTAGTAACAAAAATTTGATGTTACAGGAGTATAATATTTTGATAACTCATTGTAGTGTTCTCACTCAGGTGTAAGAGAATGCTGAACTAAACACAGAGGTAAACCGTAGTCAATGAAAACAGGATCACAGTAAGATTAACCGTTTACTGTTCACTCTTCCACATTAACGTATGGTGAAAACTGTTGACAAAACAATACAAGATTTGTACAGTATTTGGTTCCTTCTTGATATCACATTTACATCGTAAATACTTGCAAAAGTAAACTACAACAACTACATTACATTAAAATGCAGCATACAGTCAGAATCTACCTATGCCATTGACTGCTTTAAATACACTTCAACACAAACTATCCGCAACTCTTTAACTAATGAAAACATAAACCTTATCGACCGTCGTTACTTTTAACAGAATCAGTGTTAACATTTTAATTCAACATATCGATTATCTCATGAACTTACGGCGTTGTTTCACTATGTTTCTAATGTGTAGAAAGACAACTTTTCTTGCACTGATCTCGCACATGTGAGCCCCCTCCTTCCCGTTTCTCCAAACTGGTAGTTTCCCACAAGACGCGGCGAAACCGGATGTGACATCACCGCATGCCGCGATATATCACAGACAACGAATTTACTTTAAACAATCATAACTTTAACTAAAAAATGCTAACAAATGAATTACTAAAGCGAAAATATTATAAACTAAACAAATGCTATAAAGGCAACACACTCCCCACTTGACCTTCGTAAGGTCACAATGAACATAATACAAACTTCAGTCTCTAAATCAGTCGTTAGGTAGAAGTAGAATGACTTCTGTAGCTGGCCTTTGGTAAATTTTCACATCACCTTGGTCGGTAGCTTTCAACTCAACCTTCCTGACATGTCCATCCCTACTAGGGAATGTGGCAGTGATTCTGGCCATTGGCCAGCTGTTGCGGGCGATTTGCTTGTCCCTAAGCAGGACTAAATCTCCAACTTGAAGATTCCTGCAGGGTTCTGTCCACTTATGTCTGTGTTGCAACAAAGGTAGATATTCCTGTCTCCAACGAGACCAAAACGAATTTGCCAGAGCCTGGACCTGTCTCCATTGCTTTGTGAACAAATCCTTATCAGAGAAGTCCCCTGGTGGAGGGGGAGCTCCTGCCTTCTGCATAAGGAGCATTGATGGCGAGGGTACGAAGGGGTTTTCCGGGTCAGAAGACATGGGTAGGAGTGGTCGTGCATTTGTAATGGCTGTGACCTCTGCCATTAGTGTGCACAGTACCTCGTGGGTCAATCGGGTGCGTTGCTGCATCTCAGGTTTCCTTTTCAGGGTTTTTTGCAAGGACGTGAACCGCTTGACTGCCTGCTCTTTGTTGTTTGGCAAGCACTGGCGTGGTTCTCTGAAAGGCAGTGGGGTGACCCCATTATTTGCTTCATCTCTGAAGACCTTGGTGTCCTTTGTTTTTAAGAAAATGGCATCTTGAGCTGATTGAGCAAGTTTATTATCATGCTCAGTTTGAGCGAAGACTGACTGACCCAGCGTCTTGTCGGTTACTTTACATTTGATAAAGCCTTGTCGTGCTTCCTTAATACACGTGACACTGGTGCGGGGTTGAAAAATTGAATGGCGGCCACTCTCTAGCACATTGGTCTTGAATGTGTTAACCATCGGTTTGTGTACGTTGCCGAGACACACCTCTCCTATCACCACCCAGCCCAGATCCAGGCGTTGCGCAAAGGGGGTGTCGTGTGGTCCATTGACCTGCTGCCTAACCTTGTGCACCCAGAGAACATCTCTTCCTAATAGCAGGAGCATTTCTGCTTTTGGATCCAGTTCTGGGATGTGTTTGGTGATGTGGTGGAGATGTGGCTGGTGTAGCACCACACTTTGCGTCGGGATCTCAGTGCAGTTATTCAAAATTTCATTGCACTCTAAGAGTGGAGGGAGACAGATGACGACTTTACCATCCAGGGACTCGAGCTGGAAGCATTCTGCCTTCCTTCCATAAGTTTCCACGCTGCCTGAGCAAGTTCCAAGGTAGTATGGGAACTGATTACTCTCAATGTTGAACATGTTAAAGAACTCTGGACTGACTAGTGAGCGATTGCTCTGATCGTCCAGAATTACATAGGCTTTGATGGCCTTGTCTTTGGCTCCCTTAGGGTATACCTTAGTGAGGCAGATCTTTGAACAAGAATGGCTTGACTGAGCTTGACCGCAAACTTCTGTGCAGTTCGAGCTGACAACAGTTGTCCTGGAATGAGCCTCTCCCTCCCCGCCATCCTGTTGTGAGGGTGAAGGAGCGTTGTCGGTTTGCGGTAATGGGCCGGGATGCATGGCCCCATCGTGATTAGTGCTATTACATTCCGGGCACTTCACGGCGATCGTAGACTCTCTAGCAAGGTGAGAGGTAGAGGAGCAGCATTTAAAACATATTCTTTTCTCCTTGAGAAGGGCCAACCTCTCTTCAAGGGGTTTTTCCCTAAACGTTCTGCATTTCTCGAGGGGGTGGGGTTTGTTATGTAATGGACATTTCCTGCTAGGGTCGTTGTTAGTTGTAAAGGCTTCGGTCTTAAGCACTGAGACAGGTTTATTAATGTTGAAATTATTCGAAGAGGATTTATCTGGCTTGGTGTAAATTGTACTGCTTCCTGGACCCATGAGGCTAGGGTCGTTTCGCTTCTTCGCCTCCTTGCACACAAACCTAGTGAAATACTCGAAGGGAGAAAATCGACCTTTGTGGTCTTCCTTGTACTCTGAGGCAACAGACACCCACCTTTCCTGCAGCCCAAATGGAAGTTTGTCCACGATTTGTCTAATCCCGTGTGGAGTATCTAGGTATACTAGACCAGTTGAGTAGCCATCTTCTTTGGTGCCTTGAATCTCCATGAGTAAATCTCCGAGCTCTCTTAACTTAGTGTGGTCCTTGGCTGACACCTTAGGAAAATTTTCCAGACGTCGGTATAGCGCCGCTTCAATAATTTCGGGGGCCGCATAGCCTTCCCGAAGTCTCTCCCATGCTTTGCTTAAGGCTAGCTTGGGGTTGTTGATGTACACTGAGCGTATGCGTCTCACCTGTTCGCATGATTCTTTTCCCAGCCATTTCTCCATAAGATCCAACTCTTGGGTTGCTCTGAGCTGGACTCCGTCAATAGCGTTGGTGAATGTGGAGTACCTTGCACGGTAATTTTCAGGTTTATCGTCAAACTGGTATAGTCCTGAAGTGACAAGATCTTGTCGTGCTAAATACTGTGCCATGGGTTCAACTGCAAGTGGCATGTGGACTGGGGAAATACATCGGCGGGTATATGACTGAGGGCATACATCTGTTTTGGAATTTGCTGTTCTGAATTCGGCCTTTGGCTCTCTTCTCGCCAAATCTGGTAAGTTTGGTGTCGAGAAGTATTTGTCATCAGCCCTTTCATTCTTGAATTCATCGCGGAGTTGCAAGGGTAAATTGTCTTCCTCGGATGGATGTGATGCAATCGGGCCTCTCTGAGACTCCTCATGACATGGGACGTTATCAAATAAGTATGGAGAGGAAGAACGAGTCTTCCAGTCTATTTGAGATTGGACATAGTCGCTTGTGCGTTCCAATCTGATCTTTTCTGAAGTAGATTTTACGTCAACCAGATCATGCATTTCTTCGGCATCTTCTATTAACTCTGCTTCCACCCTGGCAGCTTCTGCTTCTCGTTGTAGCGTCAGCACTTCTAACTCTGACGCTATCCTTGCCCTTTCCAACTGGTTTTCGGCTTCTCTGGCAGCCTTTTCCATTTCTCTGGCAGCCGCTTCCTTCTGGTTTTCGGCTTCTCTGGCAGCCGCTTCCATTTTCAATTTTGCTTCTTGTTTGGCGTAGAGCGCTCGCACCCTGGCGGATTTTGCTTTAGCTCTTGCATGGGCGGCCTTACTTGATGATGCCCTACTGCCCCTGTCGCTGGATGGCAATGACTTGATGCTGGATTGAGTTGTCATTGTAGCACTTGAAACACCTGATAATGCCGCCTTTACACTGTAGTGTTCTCGCTCAGGTGTAACAGAACGCCGAACTAAACACCGAGGTAAACCGTAGTCAATGAAAACAGGATCGCAGTAAGATTAACCATTTACTGTTCACTCTTCCACATTAACGTATGGTGAAAACTGTTGACAAAACAATACAAGATTTGTACAGTATTTGTTTCCTTCTTGATATCACATTTACATCGTAAATACTTGCAAAAGTAAACTACAACAACTACATTACATTAAAATGCAGCATGCAGTCAGAATCTACCTACGCCATTGACTGCTTTAAATATACTTCAACACAAACTATCCGCAACTCTTTAACTAACGAAAACATAAACCTTATCGACCGTCGTTACTTTTAACAGAATCAGCGTTAACATTTTAATTCAACATATCGATTATCTCATGAACTTACGGCGTTGCTTCACTATGTTTCTAATGCGTAGAAAGACAACTTTTCTTGCGCTGATCTCACACATGTGAGCCCCCTCCTTCCCGTTTCTCCAAACCGGTATTTTCCCACAAGACGCGGCGAAACCGGATGTGACGTCATCGCATGCTGCGATATATCACAGACAACGAATTTACTTTAAACAATTCTAACTTTAACTAAAAAATGCTAACAAACGAATTACTAAAGCGAAAATATTATAAGCTAAACAAATGCCATAAAGGCAACACACTCATATTAAAGGCAAAGGTAATGTGATTGCTAATTGTCTATCTAGATGTTGACTGTACAATGTAACTTTTTTTATGGAATGACATTTTAACATTTGTAACACTCCTATTGTATAGTAATTTGTAAGGTGCTGTATGATAATACTATGTATACTGTGTATGTTGTAAATCTTATACATTTGTATCTTTATTTTTGTAAATAGTTAATTGTTAAAATTTTGTTCATGACAGATCAATTTTTTTTTGGAGGGAGGTGTTACATACCCCATGGGTATCTTGTGACTGATGGGCATGCTGCAATGGCCTTGTAATGGTGGGGTGATGTAATTTCCTGCCAGTGTGAGGTCACATGATGTAATTTTCCCGCCAGTGAGAGGTCAGGTGATGGCCTGTTTCAACAGGTATAAAAGGGGAAAGCCTTGCTGTGACGCAGGTCAGTTCATGGTTTAATTCATCAGTCACTCCGTTATGCTGTATATTCATCTCATAACGCAGTTTTGTTTTAAGGTGGAGTTTTACTTTCTTCCTTATGTCTCAAATGTTATTGCCAACAGTCTCGCCAAACGCTGCCAGTTTTGATTCCTACCTTTGCAGTCCAGTCAGAGAGTGAAGAATTTATTGAAGTGCAGAGACCCGAAGGATCAAGTAAAGTTGTTGTCATCAACAATAATACAGGGTCGACCTTATTGAATCCTCATTCAGAAAGTAGTAACCTGCATCCGAGATAGCTCCTTCATTATGAAAGCAGAAAGAGCTAGACGCAGCGTTTCGCCAAGTAAAGGTCAGTGCCTTTAAGCCATTTTATTTCCTTCACCGTAAATCCTTCGGGCAAGGCATATTTCAGCTGGGATCAGCAGTAACGTCACGTCGTCAAGGAATTTGTTACTTCAGGGAAGTCTCTCCTAATTGACTGTGTAAATCATTTCGACTCTTGCAATTACCACTTTTAAGAACTGTGTACGCATTTATCGCTTTAAGAACTGTTCGAGTTGCTGTATAGCTGTTAACTTCCAGTTAAGTTAGTCATTTGTTTACTTTTGGTTTTTTTATTGAGCAATGTTTAATAAATGTTTTATTTGTTTATAAAAAACCTGTCTTGATTCTATATTCATTGTTGCCGTATCATAATACTAGTATTCTCCAACAAATTACTATAATAACTCCTTTTACTAAAAATCATAATACTTGTTAACTTATTTGTATTTAATTTCAGCTTCCTTTGTTCTATGTTTTAAGAATTCCTTATATAATAATTTTTTCTTTTTACAAGCATTTTGTATTCCCTTTGTTAACCAAGGCTTATCAGTATACTTCTCTTTGTCAATGTTTTTAAGTAGTGGGCAATGTTTATCAGACAAATTAGTTATTACAGAAACAAATGCTTCATAGGCTTCATCTACATCATCAACATAAACTGTATTCCAATCTTGTTTAATTAACTCCTCCTTAAGAGTAAGCATTCGGCACGGACTAGAAGGGCCAAGATGGCCTGTTTCCATGCTGTAATTGTTATATGGTTATAAGAGATTTAATGTACCTTCAAAATGGAAAACACAGTCTCTTCATAAAATGGCAACCTCCATCTCCTCTCTCATGGCAAGAACAAAGAAAATTGGTCTGCCAGCTTCCACTGTCCATGATTCATTTGAATTCACTGATTTGTAGACTGGAGTTCTTCCAGATCAATAACCTCTTCCACCCAGACCACAGAATCCATTTCCTTGTTACCTTGTCTCAATTGTTGTTGTTGTTGTTCAATCTGACTTAACTTGCGGCAATATCTTTATCAGCATAATTAGAAGATACTCCATACCTCTTGCATCAGTTTCCATGAGTCCTCAGTATCCATCTCAGTTTGTAAATTACCAGTCATATAAATCCCATTCTGATCCTGCATCTCTTATAGATAGAACTGTTTAGGAACACCTCCTAAAACCCACCTCAGAATGAGCACAGGTCACATTTCCATCGATAGCTTTGCCAGAAAGATATGCAGATCATCTATTACAGGTAATCTCATTCAGAACAGGTTCACTATTTAAAAACCTTTGCTTTCCTAACTGCACAACCTGTTGTCAAAATCTAGCCTATACAGTATAAGCTGCGCATGTCTTTTTAATTTTTGATTTGTCTTTTTAACTATACAAGACTTATATTAATGTCTGAAATGGTAGACAAAAGTTGAAATACTTTCTATCTCATGTTTTTGCAGATTAAGAATTAGAGGTGAGCATCATCTCCTGACTAAATTATCAAGTTTATGCTCTGCTTAAGAAACACCCCAACGTAAGACCCTGTAGCCACTCTGTTTAGTGAAGCTGTGAGAACAAATTTACAAGTTATTAAACACAACTCAGGCAACCCAGTTTCAGTCATGCCTGGAGTGCTCATAAGTGAAGCTTTCCTCATTATCCCGTGTGCATTGTTCCCTGGTGTTCCAGTTTCCCAAATACATATTAATAAGTAAATTGCCCCACTATAGGGTGGGTGAGAGGAGAGTTGGAGATCAGTAGGTTGGAGTGATATGACAAACTAGTTACAAGGAAATAAAAGGTAAGTTGTAACTAATAAGAATACTCTAAGAGCAAAGACTGCAGTGGCTGAATGCCCTGCTTTTATATCACAAGGATGCTTGAGAAATATTTTAAAATGCACGTAGTCCTGCCTATGCTATTCACTATTTCATAATCAGTTTTGAGTTACTAAATGTAAATTCAAGAAGTTAATAGTTTAAAAGGTTCCACCTATAAAAGTAAATTCCTGTCCTTACATTCTCCTTCAATGTAACAGCAAACATTGTATAATTCCAAATCAGTCACCCTTCACTACATATAAGCAGTGGGCATTGATGTAAGTGATAGCATGGGAAGACACCACTGTGGGAAAAACAAAAAATAAGGAAATACTTGCTTATGCATTCCTGTTCTAAATACACGATATCCACATTAATTGTGCAGATTATAAAATCAAGATTTGTCATTAGTCGAGGGCATGAACTTACTCTTATGGTTAATAATCTCCAGAAATCCAATTTAATTCAAAATGGTTTTTAATGCATGACTAGTTATAGCATAAACTCTTTGATTTCCTTTATTGAAAAACTTAAGGTCAGCACTGATTAATAGGTGCAAAGGTATAAACAATACCAAACACACCACAAAATCGATCAAAAATATGTCTCAACTCATATTATTCTTAAATGCAGCTTTATCATGGGCCAATCCTCCCCACCATTGAGGGCCTCTTCAAGAAGGTGAGATCCATCACTAAAGACCTGCACTATCTGGGATATGTCCTCTTCTCATAACTACCATCAGGGAGGCAGAGGTATAGGAGCATGAAGACCCACACACAACAATTCACTGCCATCATAATTCTGAACTCTCCATGAACCCATGACACGATCTCCTTTATTGCACTAGTTATTAATTTTGTTTGTTTACAGTGATTTTATGTCTGCCTACTACTGCTGTGCAAAATGACAATTTGCACATCATGTAAAACAGTGATAATAAACTTGTTCTGATTCTAAATCTTTTGAAAGTTAGCATCTGTGGGGCCAAAGTAGTGGTTGATGTTTAGGTTTGTGGCACTGCACCTGTCCTGGACCTGATAGAATGCACCCTCAGGTTCTGAAGGAAGTAGCTGGAGAGATTGCGGAGGCGTTAACAATGATCTTTCAAGGATTGATAGATTCTGGCATTGTACCGGATGACTGGAAAAATGTTAATGTTACTCCACTGTTTAAGAAGGGTGGGAGGCAGCAGAAAGGAAACTATAGACCTGTTAGCCTGACATCAGTGGTTGGGAAGTTGTTGGAATTGATTGTTAGGGATGAGATCACAGAGTACCTGGAGGCACAATGATAAGATGGGCGAAAGCCAGCATGGTTTCCTGAAAGGAAAATCCAGCCTGACAAACCTACTGCAATTCTTTGAGGAAGTTACAAGCAGGGTGGACAAAGGAGATGCAGTAGACGTGGTGTACTTGGATTTTCAGAAGGCCATTGACAAGGTGCCACACATGAGGCAGCTGAGCAAGATAAGAGCCCATGGAATTACAGGGAAGTTACTAGCATGGGTGGAGCATTGGCTGGTCGGCAGAAAGCAGAGAGTGGGAATAAAGGAATCCTATTCTGGCTGGCTGTGGGTTACCACTGGAGTTCCACAGGGGTCGGTGTTGGGACCGCTGCTTTTTACAATGTATGTCAGTGATTTGGGCTATGGTATTTGCGGCTAAATTTGCTGATGATACAAAGGTAGATGGAGGAGCATGTGGTGTTGAGGAAACAGAGAGACTTAGGTAGTTTAGGGGAATGGGCAAAGAAGTGGCAAATGAAATACAACGTTGGAAAGTGCACGGTCATGCACTTTAGTGGAAGAAATAAACAGGTAAACTATTATTTAGATGGGGAGAGAATCCAAAATGCAGAGATGCAAAGTGACTTGGGAGTCCTTGTGCAAGATCCCTGAAAGGTTAACCTCTACGTTGATTCAGTTATGAAGAAGGCAAATGCTATGTTGGCATTCATTTCTAGAGGTATAGAATATAAGAACAGGGATGTGATGTTGAGGTTCTATAAGACACTCATGAGACCACACTTGGAGTATTGTGTGCAGTTTTGGGCTCCTAATTTTAGAAAGGATATACTGACATTGGAGAGGGTTCAGAGAAGATTCAGGAGAATGATTCCAGGAATGAAAGGGTTACCGTATGAGGAACATCTGGCAGCTCTTGGGCTGTAATCCCTGGAGTTCAGGAAAATGAGGGCGGGATCTGTGGAATTTGTTGCCACAAGTAGCTGTGGAGGCCAAGTCATTGGGTGTATTTAAGGCAGAGATACATAGGTTCTTGATTAGCCAGGGCATCAAAGGGTATGGGGAGAAGGCAGGGGTGTGGGGATGACTAGAAGAATTCGATCAGCCCATGATTGAATAGCGGAGCAGACTCGATAGGCCGAATGGCCTACTTTTGCTCCTATATCTTATGGTCTTACGGACACATGCACCCTGACCCACTGAGTTCTTCCAGCTGTTTGTTTTTTAGCTTTAAATTCCAACGTCTGCAAGTGTTTACATCTCCACTATTCCTAAATACTGCCAATTATTTTTCAATAAAATATATAGAAATAAATGTATATTCAGTATATTAGGGCTCAGGTGAAGCTTCAGTGAACTTATTCCTGAGAAAGGCACTGCTATAGAAAGATTTGAATCATATCAGCATTCTTTCCTGGAGTTTCAAAATGTAAAGGGGAATTCCATTGAAATGTTTAAAATGCTTGAGAAAGTGAGAGTGTATGTACTAACTTGAAAACAAGGAACTGGGAGTGAATGCCTCTCGATCAAGGTTACCACTTAAGAGTGTGCCATAAAGACATTTCTTCACTCAAGGTCTGTGAATTTTCAAGGATGCACCAAACCCTGCTCAGCTATTACTATTGTGGCCGTTATACTAGATTGGTCCCAAGCCCAGTGATACCTAGAGTTTAAAATGTAAATGCATTTTTCAAAATGGTTCCTCTGATTTACCCTTTTCTAACACTCTATTCATTTCTAGATCTTTAACCTTTAAACTCTGTGTATTTCTCCACTCCTGTCTTGATCATTTTCCATGTTTCAGCTGCCTTAACTCAGAAATCCCCCCCTAAAGTTCACTTTCTCTCTTCTGCTTTATAAACCTCCTTAAAAACCTACCTTTTGACTAAATTCTTGGACCCTTGCTCTATTATTTCATTACTTACCTCTTATATGGTAACTAGGAATGTTTTGCTATGTCAAAGGTTTAAAACAATACCTTTCTACAGCAGAGGTGCAATTGTAGAACTGTACAACTGCTGTCTCACAACTGCAGTGACACAGGTTTCTTTCTGAACTCTGATGCTATCTTATGGAGACTGTACATTCTCCCTACGACTGCATGATTTCTTCTCTGTGCACTAGTTTCTTCCCAAATGGATGCAGGTTGGTAGGCTAAGTTCTAGGTGAATGATCCTCCAGAAGAACCATATCCTTCTCATGGTTTGGAGGCTTGCTTGCCTCAATGACCTGCAGAGCTGAGTTGGCTTGAGTCAGGGCCTTGTGCTTTGGCCCTTGGTAGTGTCACCCAAGTCAAACAGGTCAAAGGGTAGAGGCCAGACTAAGATGGCCCACCATCCCTCCAGGTTCAGAAATTCGGCTCTGGGCTAACAACCCTGACTGGTCAAAAAAAAATTGTTATGGCAACAGTGATGAATCAAACTTCCATTGCATCACTAAGCACAGCTGCATAATAGGCTTCTTCGGCACCGAAATCTAGGCCTGGAGAGATTTGCTGCAGTGGAGCCCAGGTCCTAGTGCAAGGTACTGTCCACTGTCCAGGCAATTTAAATGCTGGCCCAAATAGACTGGGGGTGGAGGAGGGTCCTCTCTCTGCGACATTAAGGCTGTGAGTCTGCCTCGGCTGCTGTGCTTCATGTCTGTAAACCTTGTGTTGAATTGCCCCACTAACATGATGAACTGAATACTAGGCTTTGGGCCTACTCTGGGCTGATCCAGGGATTTTGGATCTATGAACTCATTTTGCTTTGGAATGTTGTTGCTGCTCACTTCTGTTGTCCAGCTGATTCATGTTTTTATTCTCTTTCTCTGTGTGCAGAGAGGAATAGAGTAATTTTTTAAAATGGGTTCTTTCAAAATTCTTGCTTTGCGGCTACCTAAAAGCAAACAAGTCTCAAGGTTGTGTAATTTGTTCATTCTTTGATCATACATGTACTTTGAATCTTTGAAGTAAGTAAGTAGATGAGTGATAGAATCAGAGTTGAAGGGAATGAGGGGAGTATAAAATAAAGATCAGCACAGGCTTGCCAAGCATAGAGGCTGGTGGACAACCCAGCGATCAAAGATGTTATTTCTGTGTTGTGTAACTATCACTTATTGCTGTGTGATCCAATGAGGATTTTTTAAAATGAGAATAAAATGGTAAAGTTTCCCAAGCAGCTTCCACACTGCCAGGAAAGCTAAACTTACCAGTTGATCACATGCTCATCAAGTAAATGCTCTCAAACTTTGAAATGTAAGCTTTTAATGGTGATTTCAGTCTTTGAAATGCTCCAGTCCCCAACATCAGCATTAAGAAGAGAAAATTAGACATAGTGAGAAGTTTAGGAAGGCAAAAATGGGTGATGAAGCACTTTTGGAGAAGAATCGCAAGGCATATCAAACTTGTGTTAAGCCAAAGTGAATAATTAAGGACAGGTAGATCCACTCAAGTACAAATGAAAGAATTTGTGCTTTGAGTCAGAGCAAGTGGCTGAGGTGCTAAATGAGTATTCTATGTCTGTATTTCGAGGATTTGGAGGACAGTGAAAGCAGAGTGCACCATGCCAATGTCCCAGCACATTTTGAGGTTAGGAAGCAGGTAGTGCCGGGTCTTCTGAAAAGCATTAAAATGGATAAATCAACAGGGCATGTATCTTAGAATATTGAAAGAAGCAAGTGAGGAATACTGATGAGGTTTTGATAAAGATCATTGTGCACTCTCTAAACACAGGTGAGGTCCCAGAGAACTGGAGAGTAGCAAATTTTGTGCACTTGTCCAAGAAGGGAAATGCGAATCAGAATCAGAATCAACACTGACAAATGTTGTGGAACTTGTTCTCTTATCATAGCAGGGCAGTGCAATACATAAAAATGTGCTATAAATTACAAAAGGTATATATTACCTTATCTTATATATGAACATTGACCAGTGATCAATCAGGAGATTAGAAGCTTGAGGGGACGTATTTCACCCAGGTCAGCTGACCAGGTATAAAAGGCAGCAACTCACAGCAGTTTTTTTGGAGCTTTGACCGAAAGAGAAAAGCTTCAGGTAGAGTTTCCCCCCACCCTTCCTTACATTTGCTCAGTTAGAACAGTAGAGATGCCAGGCAGGAAAGTGGAGTGGATCTCTTGCAGGATGTGGGAGGGCAGGGAGACCTCCAGTGTCCCTAATGACTACACCTGCGAGAAGTGCATCCAGCTGCAGCTTCTAACAAACTGCATTAAGGATTTAGAGGAGTAGGAACTGGATGAATTTCGGATCATTTGGGAAGCTGAGGGTCTGATAGATAGGACATATTGAGAGGCAGTTGAACCCAAGATGCAGGACACGGGGAACTGGGTGACAGTCAGGAAGAGGAAAGGGGTTAAACACCCAGTGCAGAGTACTGCTGTGTCTATTTCTCTCAACAACAGCCATGTCACTTTGGATACTGTTCGGGGGGATGACATAGCAGGGGAAGGACACAGAAGTCAAGCCTCTGGCACCAAATCTGATTCTGCGATTCAGAAGGGAAGGAGGGAGAAGAGGCAATCTGTGGTGATAGGGAATCCATCAGGGGAACAGAAAGGAAGTCCTGCGGACAAGGAAGAGATTCCCGATAGTATGTTGCCTCCCAGGTGCCAGTGTCCAGGACATTTTGGATCTAGTCCTCAGCATTCATAAGTGGGAGAGTGAACAGCCAGAGGTCGTGGTCCCTGTAGGTACTAATGACGTTGGTAATGTCAAGGTTCTGCAAAAGGAGTTCAGGGAGTTAGGTGCTAAGTTAAAGGACAGGACCTCCCGGGTTATAATGTCAGGATTGCTAACTGTGCCACATGCTAGTGAGGCCAGAACTAGGAAGATTATACAGTTTAGTACTTGGCTAAGGAGTTGGTGTAGGAGGGAAGGCATAAGATTTTTGGATCATTAGTGTCTGAACTTGAGGGGGACTAATACCCTAGTGGGAAGATTTACTAATGTTGCACAGTTGGGTTTAAACTAGAGTTGCAGGGGGATGGGAACTAGAGTGCCAGAACAGTTAGTGGAGGAATTGTGGAGACAGATGTTGGTGAGACCTCAGACAAAGTCAGGGATCAAAAGGTTGAACAGGGTGTGATTAGTGTCCTGTGTATATTTCAATGCTAGAAGTATCGTAGGAAAGGTGGATAGGCTCAAGGCATGGATCAATACCTGGAATTATGAAATTGTAGCCATTTGTGGGACTTGGTTGCAGGAGGGGCAGGACTGGCATCTCAATATTCCAGGGTTCCATTGTTTTAGATGTGATAGAGTGAGAGGGATCTAAGGAGGAGGGGTGGCATTACTAGTCAGGGAAAATTTCATGACATTACTCCATCTGGACAGACTGGAGAACTCTTCAGTAAGGTGTGGTGGGTGAAACTGAGAAAAAAGAAAGGTATGACCATATTAATGGGGCTATATTACAGACCAACCAATGTTCCTAGGGTTTTAGAGGAACAAATTTGTAGAGAGAATGCAGACTTGCAAAAAAAATGTTAAGGTTGTTATAGTAGGTGATTTTAATTTCCTACATATTGACTGGAAATCCCATATTGTAAAAGAACTAGATGAGATAGAGTTTGTGAAATGTGTTCAGGAAAGTTTTCTTTATCAGTACATAGAAGTCCCAACAAGAGAGTGTGCAATGCTGGATCTGCAATTAGGGAATGAGACAGGGCAAGTGACAGAAGTTTGTGTAGGGGAACACTTTGCATCCAGTGACCACAATGCCATTAAAGTAACTATGCAAAACAATAGGTCTGGTCCATAGGTTGAGTTTCCAAATTGGAGAAAGGCCAATTTTGATGGTATTAGAAATTGTCTGGCAAGTGTGGATTGAACAGGCTGTTTTCTGGAAAAGGTGTGCTTGGTAAGTGGGAGGACTTCAAATTTTGAGAGTACAAAGCTTGTACGTGCTTGTTAGAATAAAGGATAAAATAATGGTAAAGATAACAAGTGAAGAGAACCTTGGTTTTCAAGAGATATTGAGGTCCTGGGAAGGAGGAAAAAAAAGGAGGTGCATAAAACATATAGGCAAGTAGAAACAAATGAAGTGCATACAGAGTAGAAGAAATGCAAGAGACTTGAGAAAGAAATCAGGACGGCTAAAAGAAGGCATGATTTTGCTCGAGCAAACAAGATGATGGAGAATCCTAAGCGATTCCACGGATATGTTAAGAACAAAAGGATTGCAAGGGACAAAATTGGCCCTCTGGATGATCAGAATGGTAATCCATGTGTGGAGGCAAAAGAGATGGGGGAGATCTTAAGTGATTTGTTTGTATCTGTATTTACTCAGAAGATAGACAGAGTCTATAGAAGTGTGCAAAGCATTATCAACTTCACGAACCCTGTACAGAATACAGAGGAGGAAATGTTTGCTATCCTGAGGCCAATGAGGGTGGATAAATCCCTAGGGCCTGACAAGGTGTTCCCTCAGACCCTACAGGAGGCAAGTACAGAAACTGTCAGGGACCTAGCGGAGATATTTAAATCAGCCTTAGTGACAGGAGAGGTACCAGAGGATTGGAGTATAACCAAATATTGTTCCACTGTTTAAAAAGTCTCTAAGCATAAACCAGGAAATTATAGGCTGGTGAGTCAAGCATCAGTTGTGGGAAAGTTATTTGAAGGTATCCTAAGGGACCAGAAATATAAGTATTTGGATAGTCATGGACTGATTAAGGATATTCAGCATGGCTTTGTGTGTGGTAGGTCATGTCTAACCAATCTTATAGAGTTCTTCGAGGAAGTTACCAAGAAAGTGGATGAAGTCAAGGCAGTGGATGTTGTCTACATGGACTTCAGCAAGGCATTTAACAAGGTCCCACATGGGAGGTTGGTCAAAACGGTTCAGTTGCTTGACATTCAAGATGAGGTAGTAAATTGGAATAGACATTGGCTTTGTGGAAGAAGCCAGACAGCTGTAATAGATGGTTGCCTTTCTGACAGGAGGACTGTGACAACTGGGATGCTGCACTGGGTCTGTTGTTGTTTGTCATCTCTATTAATGATCTGGTTGATAAAGTGGTTAACTGGATCAACAAATTTGCAGATGACACCAAGATTGGGGGTATAGTGGACAGTGAGGAAGGCTATCATGGCTTGCAGAGGGATTGGCATCAGCTGAAAAAAAAGGCTCAAAAATGACGGATGGAATTTAATGCAGACAAGTGCAAAGAATTATACTTCGGTAGGACCAGCCAGGGTAGGGCACTGAGAAGTCTGGTAGAACAAAAAGATCCTGGAATACAGATCCATAATTCTTTGAAAGTGGCATCACAGGTAGATAGGATCATAAAGAAAGATTATTTTGGCACATTGACTTTCATAAATAAAGGTATTGAGTACAGAACATGGAATGTTATGTTGAAGTTGTATAAGACATAGATGACACCTAATTTAGAGTATTGCACGCAGTTTTGGTCACCAACCTACAGGAAAGATGTCAATAAAGGTGAAAGAGTACAGAGAAAATTTACAAGGATATTGCCAGGACTGGAGGACCTGTGTTATAAGGAAAGGTTGAATAGGACTCTATTCCTTAGAACGTAAAAGATTGAGAGGAGAGTTGATAGAGATCTGCAATATTATGAGGGTCATCAATAGGGTAAATGCAAGCAGGCTTTTTCCACTGAGGCTGGGTGAGAATACAACCAGATATCATGGGTTAAGGGTAAAAGATGAAAAGTTTAAGGAGAACGTGAGGGAAAATTTCTTCACTTAGAGGCTCATAAGAATGTGGATTGAGCTGCCAGCATGAGTGGTGCATGTGAGCTCAGTTTTAACATTTAAAAGAAGTTTAGATAGGTTCATGGATAGTAGGGGTATGAAGAGCTATGTTCCCAGAGCAGGGTGATGGGAGTAAGCAGCTTAGGTGGTTTCAGGATTGATTAGATGGGCCAAAAGGCCTGTTTCTATGTTGTACTTCTTTATGACTTTATATACTTTATGTATACATTAAAGTACTTACACTATATATATGTATACCACTGATGCAAGAATGATTATTTGAGTTACTGTCACCTTCCCTATCAGCTTGTACCAGTCTGGCCATTCATATTAACAAGGCATTTCACCTACATAACTGCCATTGACGGGATTTTTTTAAATTTTGTTTTGCTTTTTGTACCATTCTCTGTAAACTCTAGAGACTGTTAAACATGAAAACCCCAGGAGATCAGCAGTTTCTGAGATACACAAAACACCCCATTTGGCACCAGTAATTATTTCACTGTCAAAGTCTCTAAGATCACATTTCTTCCTCATTCTGATGTTTGGTCTGAACAACAACTAAGCATCTTGACTGGACCAGATAACAAAACTGACACATTCCAAAAACAAAAGAAACAATAATAGTAAGAATGAACAAAGACAGAGTGGAATATTATCAACAGCTACACCCGTAACATACAGTACCAGGTTCCAAAGATGAAAGGCTTTCTATAACATTTTTTCCTTATCTCTTCTTCCACATTTTCAACAGAAGCCAAATTGCAAAAGTACGTTTTAGGTTGAAAAATATTCTGCACTCACAGTCAAGAAATAAAATTGATGACAAAGGAGAGAGAATGATTCAAGCCCAGTGCCCAAGTGTGTGAGCAATGGTTGGCACATCTGTTTGGATCTCACAAAAGATAAAACAATTCAACATTAGGCCTCATAATCCAGAGTAGTTTGCTGCTCAAAAATCCAGTCCCGGATGCCAAGTCAAGTGCAAGAAAAGTGGAGGTCTGCAAGGAACTCAATAAGTCTAAACCAAGGAAGATGGGAGGACAATTCTATTCCTTCTATCTTGTTATGTTTTGTAATTCCAAAACATAAACTAATTGAAAGAAAAACATTGAGCTGGGAAATAATGGGTCCACTTCATTTAGCTTCCCTTTTAGTGAGGCACTCACATATGACATGGTGGTGTAATGATGTATGTAGGCCAATCATGCATTTCTTACCTACAGTGCCTTGTAAGCTGTGTCTGGTTGACTGGGGGGGTGGGGGTGACAGTGAGCAACTGTCTGTGATCTTGCCAGAGATGTTGGCTCAGACACACAGGGACATCAATTTTCTTCATTCGAAACTCTCCATATTTGCTCTGGTAGTGTGCTGTGGGTCATTGTCCTGCTGAAAGTGGAATATCCTCCCCAATTTAAGCTTTCTGGCAGAGACTAATAGGTTTTTATCCAGAATCTCTCTACATGTAGCAGCATTCATCTTCCCATCAATCCTGACCAAATTTCCAGAAAAGCATCCACAAAGCAAAACGGTACCTCCACATTACTTTACAGAAGGGATGGTGTTACCTAGCTGATGCACACTATTAGATTTACATTACATGTACTGCTTAATGTTGAGGCCACAAAGTTCCTCTTTAGTCTCATCCTGTTACAAGGCAGGACACAGGCATGGAGATGGAGTCTAGCTGCTTACACGGACATAAACACCGAACAGCAAACAGGACGAACCCTGACACAGAGACTAAACTTAGAGTCTTGACACGGAGCCCTGACTCAGAGAAACAGAGTCTGATAGGTAAACCTTGAAACAGGAGCTAGATTTAGAACAAACAGTTCTAAGCAGTCAGGGAACATAGTTATCTCACAGGAAAAAAGACCAACAAACTGACAACTAGTGGTTGTGATGCCAGGGTTCTTATACTGCAGTTCTTGATGGAGACCAGGTGTACTGTCATCAAAGCGAATTAGCAGTAAATGGGAAATTAATGATCAGAAACAAGGCATAATCAAAGGAAATTAGGAGCAAGATAGGGGATTAACGATCAGGACCCATGACACATCCACATCCTTACAGTATCTTCTAAGTGACACTTTGCAAAGTCATTATGGGCAAAGGTATGCTATTTTTATACAGGGTTTGTTCCTTGCCACTCTTCCAATAATAACATTTTTGTGTAAGGCCTCAGAGATTGTAGAGCCATGAACTTCATCTCCAGTTGCAGCCATTGATTTCTGCAGCTCAGTTAAAGAGACTGTTGGTATCACAGTAGCCTCTCTTACAAGTGCCATTCATTTCTTGTATATGTTTGGAGGGGCAGCCTAACCTATGCAGTGTGGCTGTGGTTTCATGATGGACTGCACTGAGCTCCAAGGTATGTTCAGTGCCTGTGGACTGGAATTATACCCTTCCCCCAATTTATGCTTCTCTTATTATCATTTCCCTCACTTGTCTCGAATGCTCTTTTCCCCTACCTTTGGTTTGGTCTGTTGAAAATCTAGCATACTATTGGACCTCACAGAGAGAGGGTGCATTTATCCTTAGGAATTCATTGAAAACCGGTCACCCTCCAAATTTCTACTTCAACAAATTGGGTGAGTTGTTAAGGTAATACAATATATTGCACCTGAGAAAATTTGGCACAAAGAGGATGAATACTTTTTCAGCCTCACAATTCTGTTTTTTTTTAATTTTTAGTAAATTGTTGACAGGTTTTGTAATTGTTCTTTTGACTTGACATGATGTACAATGTTTTGTAGATTAGCTCAAAAAATCTTCTATATATTTTAAATTTAGAAAATGAGACAGTAAAATGTGAAAGTAGTTGTGGGGCTGAATACTTTTTCAAGGCACTGTATAACCTGTAATAAATTAAGTAAACAATCAAAGGATGCTTAACTCAAATATGTAATCCTATTCCTAATTTGTATGTTCTAATGTTGTAAAAGTTACTTTGCAGTAACTTTCCACTTACTGCAAATTTCTCTCAAGCTCCACAAGTCCATACACCAGACATCCAGATATTAAACCAACTTTCCCCTCACATCCACGTAAACCTTTCACAGATCCTCATTGCTCAACATCAATTCATGCCTTATCATTCAATATCTGTAAACTCGCTAAGCACAAAGCACAGTGACTAAATTTTTCAGTCCTGATGAAAAGTCTCGGCTCAAAATGTTGACTGTACTCTTTTCCATAGATGCTGCTTGGCCTGCTGAATTCCTCCAGCATTTTGTGTGTGTAGCTTGGATTTCCAGCAACTGCAGATTCTTTCTTTTATAACATAGGATATTACCTTGTTCCTTTCAACTTTAATTGATTGGGAAAAAATGCCAATTTTATCAGAAAATGTAATCAGTGACTGAACTGTAATGATATGAATTGGCTCCAGATCAATAGCTGAAATTTCCAATGAGGATAGTAATTTTTGTATGCATTCATGACAGTATTGAGCCAAAATCAAACCTGGGTATTTATTCATTAAAATATATCCTTAAGTCTTTTGGTATACAAGGATTCTTATGAAGGAAAGTCTTGATTTAGGTATATGATTAATTGACCTAGAGTTAAACTATCATTAAAGTTGTCCAGTTTTAAAGTTTCCTCATTCTATTCAAATCAGATGAACACATGTAGGAATATAAATCACAGCAATCAGGAAACCCTCAGTGAGAACATAGGAATGGTACGACAATGAAATACTTTTATTTCCTTGCGGTTCTGACTCTTCTGTTCATGGGTAAGAAATGCTTTCCATGCAAGTCATTTGGATTGCAATTAAGAAAAAAATATTGCCAGAAAAAAATAATGCTTGTGATTTTTTTATGAAATATGGAAACAATTTTTGAAGTGTATGGTATTTTTGTTAAAGTACAAATAACTTGTTTAAACATTAAATTCTTCAAGGAACACTGATCTTGAACCGAGTTGCACTCAAAAGCTGAAAAAAACTTGTTTTATTTAAAAGTCTATAGTATTTTGCCTTGTTTACTTAACTATTATGCTTATCTTTCCCTGTCCGATATATTCAGCAGCTTGTGCTAATTATGTCGTGAAATATGCGCTTGTGTATAGTGAGACTAAAGGTGTTTGCATATTGCCAAACCTGGTTATAGTGTGCATCAAGACATTACGCAAGACCTTTGCAGAGTTATTGGGATATTTTAATTGAAGATACTTTTATATTCTATGATAGAGAATTTTTCATTATGGAATAGTAATCAAATTATTATTTTCATGCTGGTTCCATATAATTATAAAATGTAAAACTTAATATATATTTCATTTTTAAGAATATTTATGTTTCCAATAGACTTCAAATGCTGTTGATAGTATGCAACATTTCAGCAAATAAGTTGTAATAAAGTTTCTTATTCTCCATATATATATTGCAAAAATATAATAAGCAATTGTGTAAATTAGGATGCAAAAGTTTGAATGGAAAAGAGATTCTGTGAGGTGTGCTGACTGATTTTATTTGATCAGGGAAGCTCCAGATGTATGAGTTTTAAAACATATAAAACCCAGCAAAACTTGACTTCAACTCACCAAGCCCTTTGAAATAAAGTAAGTGAAGAGAAATACCTTATATTTTCCCTCCACCTTTCTATGGCAGCAATTCTCCCTCAGTTGAATGGTATCTCCAATTTTGGGGCAACTCTGACCAGTGTGGCATTAGTGAGGCTGTGTCCTCAGTATAATGCTGGAAACTTCCAGAAAGACTGGGGTTAGAGACTTAGTACATCCTGAACTTACAGCTGGTGACTGGGAGCAGCTGAACGCTGAAGGTTTCCTTTGGAAATACCATCCACTGCCTGTTACATTTCCACCCAACATCCTTACTTCCAACCTTAGTCCAATAATATTTTAATTATCTATTTATACCAAAAATTGGGTCATCAATGAATTTGCTCTTGGATTTTCACATAGTCAATTGTGGGAACATTCCAAGATTTTCACTGAAATAAGTAACTCTACGCCCTATGTTATTCATGGACAGGTTGGCACAAAATTTACATCTCTTTAAGCTGTGAGATTCAAATAAAGTAAATCAGAATGTCCACCACCAGAGCAGATTTATAGCTCTAGTTTCCTGATATCAGTACTATTAAATATTTCCAATGTGCTTATAAAGGATGCTCACAGTTAAATGCATTGATTCATATATTTCATGTTTAGGTGGGGTTAAATTAATGTTACAGTTTAGATAACGAAGAGACTGAGCATTATCATTAAGTGTCAAAACTCCAAAATGGAATGCTTTTTACAGGCCTCTGAAGCACCAATTGCTTCACCTGTTAATCTAGGGCCAGCTAAGTGTAATTCCCTACTATGCACCATTCTCTCACTATTCACCCAAACCTCCCACTCCAAAGGAGATAAGAATTAATGCAAGAAAAACTTAAGCGAGCATAACCAGTGGAACAAGAATTGAAAGACCTTTAGCTGGCTACAGAAAGCGTTTACAAGCTGCGATACTTGCCAAAGGGAGTGTTACTAAGTACTGACCATGTAGGGTGCCCAAACTTTTGCTTCAGGCCCTTTTCCTTTTTTGTTATTTTGGAACTGTAAAAGATGGAAATAAAAAAGTAATCTTATTTAAAATATTAAAGAAATGTATCATCTTTAACTTCATGCCTTTTGGAAATCAGGTCATCTTTTACTCGCTTAGCTATTCACAGTAACAGAAATTTTGACCAGGGGTGCCCAAACTTTTGTATGCCACTGTATATGTGTCAGCATATACAACCCTGAGGTTCATTTTCTTTTTTTTTTTTTTATTAGTTTTTCAAAACATTTTACAAAATTAAAAACCCCAAATCCCAATGAGGAGCATTAATACAGAGCAAGGTTAAGCATACAATAACAATATGCTACAGAGGAAGAAAATTTAACAAAAAAGCACCTAAATTAAAGACAAGTGAGCTTAGTGTCCTCCCCAAACCCCACAACACAAGAAAAAAAAACAACAATTCCAGACCAACCACCACACAGTATAGAGAGTATAAGTCCGGACAGTCAAACTCCCAGACTGTGAATACACTTAGCAACAGAGGATAATAATGCCTATTACCGAAAAAAAAGGGAGCTGAAAGCAAGGGACCGAAAAGTAAAAAAAACCCTGGTCAAGAGGAAGGTTATGAAAGTACTCGATAAAAGGCCCCCAGATCTTATGGAACTTTAAATCCGAATTGAGAACAGAATAATGAATTTTTTCGAGGTCCAAGCAGGCCATAATGTCGTTAAGCCATTGCGCATGAGTGGGCGGGGCAACATCTCTCCATCTAAGGAGGATCAAGCGTCTCGCCAGGAGAGAGGCTAGGATAGTATTCGGCATTTGGTCGGACCCAGACATAAATCTGTCTCGCCCCAAAAACCGAACAGAGCAATTAAGGGGTTGGTTAGGTTCTAGGTGCTGATTCAGAATACCCGATAGTGTAGTGAAGACATCTTTCCAGAATTTCTCCAAGCTAGGACAGAGCCAGTACATATGGATGAGAGAGGCCATGCCCCTCTTGCATTTATCACAGAGCGGACTAATGCCAGGGTAGAATCGAGATAGTTTAGATTTAGACATATGGGCTCTATGAACAATCTTAAACTGTAAGAGACAATGGCGAGCACAAAGAGAGGTTGAGTTAACCGATTTGAGAACTGAGTCCCAGCTCTCCTCGGATAAGGAGATATTTAAATCCTGCTCCCAGGCCATTTTAATTTTATCCACAGGGGCCCGTCGTAAGGCTGCTAGTTTATCTTGGAAAATTGAAATTAAACCTTTACCTAGTGGATTAATGGAGAGAAATAGGTCCATAGCATTTTTCGCAGGCATTTCAGGAAAGTTAGGAATTAAAGGAGCAGTAAAGTGTCGGATTTGGAGATATCTGAAAAAGTGAGCGTTAGGCAGGTTGAACTTAACAGAGAGCTGTTGAAAAGAAGCGAAGCGGTTATCAATGAAGAGATCTTCAAAATGTCTAATGCCCTTCCTGTACCAAACATGGAATGCTGAATCGAACGTGGTAGGTAAAAAAAGGTGGTTATGTGTGACAGGGCTAGAAATGGAAAACCCCTGGAAACCATAGCATTTCCTGAACTGAGCCCATATACGCAAAGTGTGTCTAACCAGAGGATTAGCTATTGATCTGGGCAGACTGCTAGGGATTGCAGAGCCAAGAAGTGCAGATATAGATAATTCTTTAGTGGAGCTCAACTCCGTTGCCACCCAGTTAGGGCACTCAGGTTGACCGTGGAAGAAAGACCAGAAGGCAGCACAACGTATATTAGCTGCCCAGTAATATAAGCGAAAGTTAGGTAAAGCCATGCCACCCTCTTTTTTAGATTTTTGGAGGTGGATTTTATTAATTCTAGAGCGCTTATTCTGCCACAGATATGACAAAATAATAGAGTCTAAGGAATCAAAAAAAGATTTAGGAATAAAAATTAGGATAGATTGAAATAAGTGTACAATGTCCTGTGTATGTTACTAAAAAGGGCTTCTTTGGTTTGTTACGAGTAGAAATGCTTCTTTGTCTGTTAAAAGTTTCTCTTGCCGTTGTTTCACTTTAGAATGGCTGATATGGTAATTGTATTCACTTGTTAATCAATGGGGAATGTTATTGTGTTTTGTGAGGCTGGGACCTTGGGGGAGGGGTTGCGCGGGCTTGAGGAGTCCGGAGGGAGACGCCGAGGAAGGAGGACGTGCGCTCGGGAGACCACCGGGGAGTCCGAAGTGGGAGTTTCGGGAGGACGACCACCTAGGAGTCGAATGGTTCGCTGGATGAGCTCCACCGATGTGCACTAAACTGACTGAACTTTGATAAGTTGGCGCCTTTTGGTTTTTTTTCTTGTATATATATATATATATATATATATATATATATTGTACTGCCTAATACTCTTTTAATTTTAGTAAACTCTTTAAAGTGTATGTCATACCGGTATTTGTTGTGAGTTTGATACTGCCGGCGGGGGCGCGAGGCATAAACTCGATTCTCACAGCACCTGCGTGAACGGGAGGCGGGGTTGGTGTGTGGCTGGATTTCTTTTTCCCCTAGACATATACCAGCCTGTTGGGTAAGTGTTACATAAGTATAAGAATTTGGGGAGAACATACATTTTGACAACATTGATACGACCTACCAAGGACATAGATAGAGGTGACCATTGTACCAGACTCTGTTTTGTAGCATATGAAAGGTTGACAAAGTTTTCACGAAAGAGATCTTTAAACTTCCTTGTGACTGTAATTCCAAGATAAGTAAATTGATTATGGACTACTTTAAAAGGGAGATCTCAAAATATTAGTTCTTGTGCTTCTTTATTAATTGGGAAAAGTTCACTCTTATGTAAGTTGAGTTTATAGCCAGAGATCTGGCTAAACTGGTCAAGAAGTGAAAACATTAGAGGTAAGGATGTAGACGGATATGAGAGAAAGAGTAGTAAGTCATCAGCATAGAGAGAGACTTTATGTTCAACACCCCCTCTCCAAATCCCGGTCAGTTCAGGACATTTTCGAAATGCTATCGCCAGAGGTTCTATAGCCAAATCAAAGAGAAAGGGACTTAAGGGGCATCCCTGACGGGTGCCACGTTTGAGATTGAATACTTGGGATTTCTGAAAGTTAGTTAGAACAGAAGCAGTAGGACACAGGTACAGCAATTGGATCCAAGAGATGAAACTTTGGCCGAGGTCAAATTTTTCTAAGACTGCAAAAAGGTAGTTCCACTCTATACGATCAAATGCTTTCTCCGCATCAAGGGAGATAACACATTCTGGAGTCCCAGTTGGAACTGAGTATAAAATATTAAATAGACGCCGAATGTTAAAAAAAGGGAGACGGTTTTTAATAAAGCCTGTTTGGTCATCAGAGATAATGGAGGGAATAACGGTTTCTAATCTATGAGCCAACACTTTAGCTAACATCTTTACATCAACATTGAGCAGAGAGATCGGCCTGTATGAGGAACACTCTGTTGGGTCTTTGCCCTTTTTTAAAAGAAGAATAATAGATGCCTCATTGAAAGAGGGTGGCAATTTGCCGTAGTTAAATGAATCAGATAATACTGAAAGTAACTGAGGAGAAAGAAGTGAGGAGAATGATTTATAAAATTCCACAGGGAACCCATCAGGTCCAGGAGATTTCCCTGAGGACAGTGCAGAAATTGCAAAAGATATTTCTTCTAGTGATATAGGCGCATTAAGTTTGGCTTTGAAATCAGATGAAAGTGAGGGGATATTCAGATTCTGTAAAAATTGATCCACAGAGATATTGTCATTCAGGGATTCAGAGGAATAAAGCCGAGAATAAAATTTTTTAAATGCGTCATTAATTTCTAAATGATCCGATGTAAAGTCTCCGTTCTCCTTCCGGATCTTTATAATATGTTGTTTGGCTTTAGAACGCCTCAGCTGATTGGCTAGGAATTTACCAGACTTATCCCCATGAATGTAAAAGCGACTCTTGCTTTCGAGAAGTTGGCGTTCGACAGGTTGAGTGGACAGAAGGTTAAATTTAGTTTGGAGTTCAACGCGCTTCTTGTATAATTCAGGGTTCTTAGTTTGGGCATATAATTGATCCACATCTTTAATCTGGTTAATGAGGTCTGCTCGATCTGCACGGGATCTTCTATTGAGATTTGCTGTGTAAGAGATTATTTGACCCCTCAAATATGCTTTCATGGCATCCCAGACAATCTGGGATGGCACTTCAGGTGATGTATTAGTGTTAAAATAGAAGGTTATCTGGTCTTTAATAAATTTTACGAAATCATCATCCGATAATAAAGTTGAATCGAACCGCCAGTGTTTGTTCCTCTGAGGGAGACCGGGAAAGTTCAGAGAGAGGGTAATTGGGGCATGGTCAGAAATCAGTATACTCTGATAGTCACAAGAGTGGGCAAATGGGATAAGTTGGTTATCGAGTAGGAAATAGTCAATTCTAGTGAAGGTATGGTGAACATGTGAGAAAAAGGAATAATCTCTTTCCGTAGGATGGAGGAAACGCCATATATCAGAGATACCAAAATTAGAGAGAAACGACTGAATAGCTAAGGCAGATTTGGTAGGTGATCTGGTAACAGAGGACGATCGGTCCAGTTTAGGATCCAACCAACAGTTAAAGTCACCACCCAATATAAGAGAGTATGAGTTTAAGTCTGGTAGTGAGGAAAAAAACCGTTCAAAAAAGTTAACATCATCAAAGTTGGGGGCATACAGGTTTGCTGGTGCAACTTTAGTGTTATATAGTTTACCAGAAACAATAATAAAATGGCCATTTGTGTCCGATATTTTATTATGGAGTTCAAAAGGAATATTTGAGTTAATAAGAATGGAGACTCCCCTAGCTTTAGCGGCAAAGGATGAATGAAAATGCTGACCCGCCCACTTGGACAGAAGCCGGGAGTTATCGAAACAACGATTATGAGTTTCTTGGAGGAAAGCAATGTCAGCTTTGAGTTGTTTAATATGTGAGAATACCTTCCTCCTTTTAACAGGGTGGTTCAGTCCCTTTACATTCCAGCTCACAAATTTAAGTGCACTAGCCATTATCAATTACTAATGCATAAAAGGCAGCAGGCATATAAAAAATCAAGCGGTACAATAGCAGTCTGGGAGCAGAGATGTAAACATAGATTCGTAAGGTCAAAATATAAACATGTCCTAAACAATAAAGAAATGTTGGAACTGGAAAATCCACCCCATCCACACAACCCAAGACTAGATGGCTACCAAAACAAGTAGCTAGCTCTACCAGAAAAATTAACCCAAATACAACTTCCAGATCTGTGTCATTGACAGCAGTTCCGTATAAATGCTATAACAAACAGTAACTAGTTTATGCACTAGAAAACATAACTACAGATTAGAACACCTTCTGCCGAGATATACAACTTAATACAGAGAAAATCGGAAGAAAACCAAAACTAACCTACCCGCGAAATATTATAGAAGGATAAAGTAAGAGAAAGGGAAAAAAAAAAGGTAAGAAGGAAAAAGAAAAAAAAGAGGAAGGGGAAAATTGTAAATTCAAGACGAGTATTTATCAACCGTTTACCGAGAAGGGAGAAAAAAACATTCAGAGAATGGAAAAAAAAAGGGGATGAAGAAAAGAAAAAGATAAAATAAATAAGTATTTAAAACAGAGGAGAAATAAATCAGCAGTTGAACTGTGAACCGACAAACAGGGAGGCCTTCACTAAAGACTTCAAACCTCCAAAACAAGTTAGATTTAGTTGTAGAACTCTGTAGGTAAAGTTATACAGAGGTAAAAATAGATTACACACACACCAAATCCCGGGAGAGATTGTCAACAGCCTTTAGAGTTTCAGTGAATAATGTCTGAGTGATTCAAGTGAATTCCGAGTCCAGAGAAAGTAATTTTATTACGAGGAGTACTTATCCACCATTTTAGGAGGTCCAATCAGATTCCGAAGATGACTGGATAGCCGGAAGACTTGCCAAAAACGTTTCAGCTTCCCTCGCTGATTTGAACCACTTGAATTCCCCGGTATTAAACTTGATTCTTAGGTCAGCAAGATTACGAAAGGAAGGTTTGAAACCACAATCAAAAAGCACTTTCATTACGCCTTTATACTCAGCGCGCATCTTTAAGGTCTGGGGTGCAAAATCTTCCACAAAGCGAATGGTTGTATCCTGGAAAGAAAAAGAGCCTCTGCAACGTGTCTCCACAATTAGACTGTGTTTTACCTGGTATTGATGGAAACACAAGATTACTGGTCGTGGACGGGATCCCAGAATTCCGGGGGAGACATAGACTCTGTGTGCCCGTTCCAGCTTGGGCGGGTTTGGAAGCAGATCCTTCCCGAATATCTCACTGAGAAACTCGGCGAAAAACTTCACGGTTGACCCCTTCTCAGTTGCCTCTGGTAATCCCAGAATTCTGATGTTGCAGCGTCTGCTGCGATTTTCGAGATCCACCATTTTGGAAAGAAGTTTATTAGATTTTTCCTCTAAGCTGGAACAGAGAGTCTCCAAGTATCGAACCCGACTTTCTAAAGCTTCAGAAGTCGAATCGATGAGAGATAAGTGTTCAGCATGTTTGTCCACTTTATCGTTGATCTGATCCAGTTTCTCTTCTAACTGTTTGAAAGCGGTTTTAATTTGCTTTAAGATTTCGTCTCGGAGATTTTCAAGCGCCGACGAGGTCATAGTTTCTTTTCTCCCGGATTTAGAACTCTTGCTAGACATTGTAGGTTAGATATATTCACAGGCAAGTAAGAGATACCGAAATAATTCCTAACTAAGCTTTATAAAATGGAGACATTTAGTGCAAAGGTAGCGACAGTAACGGAACAAAAGTTCGGAGCAGCTAAGCGATCGCCATCTTACCGGAAGTCCAGGTTCATTTTCTTGTGGGCATGCACAATTAAGTACATAATAGAATAATAACCGTTATAGAATCAATGAAAGACAACACCAACTTGGGTTTTCAACCAGTTTGCAAAAAACAACAAATTGCTAATACAAAATGAATGAATGAATTGATTGATTGATTAATTAATTAGCATTGAGAATGAGATGAAGAGTCCATAGGCTGAGAGAACATTTCAATGATGGGATACCTCAGGGTGACATTCTAGGCCCCATCATCTTCAGTTTCTTCTTTAATGTTCTCTCATCCTTCACAGGGTCAAAGGTGGAAATGCTCATTGAGACCGGACAATGGTGAATTCCATTTATAGCTCTAAAACAAAATTATGAGGAGTATAGATAGGGTAAATGAAAGCAGGCTTTTTCCATTGAGATTAGGTGAGACTAGAATGGGTGAAGGGTGAAAGGAAAAATGTTTAAGGGGAATTTCTTCACTTAGAATGTGGAATGTGCTGCCAGCAGAAATGGTGGGTGCATGTTCAATTTCAACATTTAAGAGAAATTTGGATAGGTATATGGATGGGAGGGGTATGGAGGGCGTATGGAGGGCTAAGGGCCGGGTGCAGGTCTGTGGGCCTAAACAGAATAATAGTTCAGCATGGACAAGGTAGTCCTCAAGACCTGTTTTTGTGCTGTAGTGATACATGTCTCTGTATCTCAAAGAGAACGATCAAGCAAGAGTCTAAGCCAAATATGGAGCATTAAGATAATGATAATAATGGAGTAATTTAGGTCCAGTCAGGCAATCTCTTTATGTAACTTTAAACAGTATAAAAAATAAATATTTACATCTCCAATCCATTCACTTCTGCAGAATTATGCACATTGCTAGATTTGACTTTGCTGTCACATTAACTTTGTAACTGCTGATGATTTTGTGTGGGTGATCTGTTAGCTTTTTTGCATGATAGAAGGGGTTTGAGTTTGCAAGTTTTGTTTATTTTTCCTTTTGCATGGAAAGGAGGATTTGACATTTTTTCTTTCAACAGCTTCTGTGGTTTTTCTGTATTTAATGGCTATCTGGAGAAGACGAACATCAGAGTTGTATTGAAAATGCATACTTAGACAATGAAATGAACCTCTGTAAAGATGATTTACTATAGAGAAACCCATCCTGTGTTTTTCTTATCAAAAGATTCTAAACCTTTGACGGCAAGAAAATTTGTATTGAAATACAAGCACCGAGATTTCATGGATTAATATTTGTGGCACTCCTAATAAAATGCATTTATGTAATGTATATCCACGAATCTCAATGTCTCATTTTAAATCAGGTCCAGATGACTCTGTACATTTACTGATCTCCAGCAGTTTGGAGGACACATCACACAAAAGCATTGGTAAGAAGCTCTTAATCTTCTGGTTAAATTTTCTGCATTTTTTTTTCTTTGAAGCATCTTTGAAGAATTGCTGCCACTGTATCATCAAATATTGTTACTTCTTCTTTGCCATCAGGGACATGTTACACCTGGGGGAAAGGAGCATTCCAGACTTTTCAGAATGATTTTTTCTATTTCACATCAAAGTGCAACTTTGTTTTGAGTCGTCAGTGCAAGGGCCTTGGAGAGGACTTTAACATTCAGATTCGCAGAGGCTATAATGGCAATCTGGAAGACGTACACATGAAAATTGAAGGTGTTTCTGTTATTATAAAAAATAAAACAATTACTGTGAAAGATATGATGTAAGTTATATTTAGATCACCCTCTGTGGGTCTATTTACCAAATTTTAATTCAAATATCTTGATTCTTTAATGGGTCATGCTAGAATTTCACATGAACAACAATGTCTTCAGAATTCCTGTTATCAAAGTTGGGTGTGATCTAATTTGCCATTGAATTGCTTGAAAGCTATTCGAATGTCACTAAGCCAAAAACATAAAAAGGATACCCAGTCATCCACGGTTATTGCTGCGAATGTCAAGAGATATATTTACTGTTTCTCAGATTCTCTTGCAGATCCAGATTAGAAAATAACTGCACACTATTGCTTTATAGAATACAAGTGCCCTATGATGACAAAATCATCACTGTGCAGAAATATGGAGTTTACACGCGCTTTTCAAACAGAAAGCATACAATTGCTCTGATCTGGAATCAGCGGAATTCATTGTCGGTAAGACAAAAATTGGAATTTTCACTGTGGATAATATTATATCTTTATTTTTTTTCTACTTCTGAAGTATTAACCTGCAACACTCAACAAGAATTGTGTGCATTATGGCATCCAATTGTCCATTCTTCCCACTAAAAATACAAAGGTCAAGTTCAAAATTATTTGAGAATGAAAGGTTGGGGTTTATTTTCAATACAGAATAGCTGTATTGCAGAGACAACACTAGCAAATCGCAGAGGAGATGGTTAATGTGTGATCCACTGTCAACCAGTATCAATCACCACACAACATTAAGCAACTAAGATTGATTTCAGGCACAGAACCTACATGTAACTATCCTTTGATGACTACATTTCACCTGAAGAAATTATTATTCTTTTATTATGAAAAATGGCACCAGTTTCTATGCTCAATTCGAGTGATGCTTTTGTATGGAAAAAGTTCATTTTTTTTGACATATGATAGATATTTTCTGAGTCACATCCCCTCTTCATCCCTATATCATGAGTTGATGCAGTCTTGGCAGAGTATTAACTTCCAAAGAATAATAATGTATCAACAGCCTATATTATGTGCATCACTAACACGGTAACGTTTCACACCAGGCTTCAGAAGGAATTATTATGAATTAATGACTTTAGTTTTCAAAGAAGTAGGACATTTGTAGGGGAGCAGGTAAAAGTACAGAGGAAGATTGTTTATAAAGGAAATTCCAGAAATGAGGGACTTTGCAGGTGAAACATCTGAAATTAGTAATGAAAATTACCAATTGAAGTAATTAAAATAAGGAATAGATGATGTCCTTTGTTTCAATAATTCCAGTGTCTGTCATTATTATAATGGTACAATTAATACAGTGATATTTTTTAACCGAATGACAGTTAATTCTGCTAGGTTTCACTTGCATCATACTCCAGGGTGCTCTCTTCAGTTACTTGATGAGGTAACCATAGCCTTTGGCCAGGAGTAGATGTCGTCAGGTGGTGCCCATCCTTCATAGAATGTTTCAGCCCTTAACCACTACACTTTCCAGTTGGCGGGTCAGCAGTGGTGTCCGAGTCAGTACCCATCTGCTCCTGACTTCCAGCCCAACTCCTCCTGCCTGCTCCATATCCAGCAAGAGGCTCTTTTGGCTTCATCCCCCATCCTGTGAGCTGCTTGGTTCTTGCTCTTTTCATCAAAACCCAGTGCAGACAGCAATCTCTAAGCTGACCTTGCTGGGAACCCTCTACAGCTAACCTCCACGGGGAGTAGCCACATCTGCCTTCCTTTGTCTCTGCACTTCTGGTCTAAGAACTGGTTTAAAACCTTCCACCCGTGTGAGCTCCACCATGATGATTTTCTTTTCTTTGGCGGGCCACAGCATGATAGCTGGTCACCACCTTCAGGAACTGCAGCCTCCTCCCCATATCAGCCCTCATCTGCCATGACTTGGCAGTTTGCAGCAGATTGGATTTAGGCCTCGTTGATATGACTGGCATGGCCCTCTCCTTGATGAAAATGACTAGCCTTTTGCCTCTCTGCCAACTGGTCTCTTTTTTTACACCTCTCCCATTCCAGTGTGTCAGCAGGACCTTGTCATGACACCACCTATACTGTCCTTGTGTTAAAGCTGTTTTGCATCCTGACAGTATATGAGCCAGGAAACTCGGCTGACCACAAAGCTTGCAGTTGGGGTCCTCTCTCAGCCTCCATGTGTGCAGCTGTGATGGTGTAGGGAGAGTGTCATAGATGGACCGCAGGAGGAAAGAAGTGCGGAAGGGCTCCAGTCTCCAAAGTTCTGCCCAAGTGAACTTGCGCTTGGGAAGAATGCGTTTTGTTTAGGCGCCCTGTGACCCCGACTCCACTGCCTTCAATAACCGCCTTTCATCCTCACAGTTCTGTATCTCTGCCTGAGCCATGTCACGCCTATCCCTTGCACTTGCACTCCTCCATCATCGGAAGTGTGCAGCGTCGAGGCTTTGCCATCCCAGGCATGGGTTGCCGAAGATGCCTCTCAATTGCAGGGAGCTCACTGCCTGGTCTATGGCAGAGTTGATGTGACTTCTACTTGATTTATTAGAGCCCTTCAGTGTTAACAACACTTTGCCGCCTTGAACTCCTCCACTACCGATGGCAACGGGAGCTGTAGCTGGCCTGATCTTGTGTAGAACCCCTCTGAAGAAAAACTTGGGATCCCCAGCCACCTCCACAGGTACTTATTGACTTTCCTCCCAATGCCTTCTACAGCGGTCATGGGGAACTCGTACACCGTGAAAATCCAGAGCAGCCTTGGTAAAAGACCGTTTTGGTACAGCCATGCCTTAAATGTACCAGGGAGTCCGGTTTTGTCAATCTTCTTCAGCCACTCTTCAGTCTGCTTTACTGTGTCGGTGATGTTGGTGCCGTCCGTCATTGCTGCATGAAACCACTTTCCAGGACTTCTTACTGGTTGTCCTCTATGGGTGGAATGACTGCTCCCTGTACTTGAAGACTGAACTTGCTAGTAACCTTGCCCTTTTTGATCACCATGCATCAGGACTTCCTGGCCTTGAAGGTTATCCTAGCCCAGGTAGCTACATTGTCCAGGGTTTCCAATACCCATCTTGATTGTACATGGGTTACAGTGGCCATGAACCCCCATATTATAGGTTCTCAGATCCCAGGCTCCAACGCTAGGCCTTAGGTTACGTCTGCTGCTGCTGATATGAGTGTGGTAAACTATGTATACCTGTCTGGACACGCCCCCTGCTGACTGCTCCTGTGGCTCCTCCCACAGACCCCTTTATAAAGGCGATCGGGGCACTGCCCCTCCCTCAGTCTCCGAGATGTCGTGCTCCCTTTTGCTGTTAATAAAAGCCTATCGTTCACTTCCTGGCTCCAAGAGTTATTGATGGTGCATTAATGAGGAGGTTCATACTCATGACCAACAAGATGGGAGAGATGGTACAACCGGTTGGAATTTCTTTTTGGAGGTCTTGCCACCTGGTTGTAAAGTGGGCTGATGTAAAGCATAGCTTGAATCCTCCTAGGATAGCTGGTGATCATGTCTCATGTTACTGGTGGGGTATTCAATTATTTAAGTAAAGTCTTTAATTTCCAAATCATTATTCATGCCCTCAGGGCATCCCAAAGCACTTTACAGTTGCTTTACATGAAATGTTTTTGAAACGTCAGACAAGAAATGAGAAAGTCAATTTGTGCCCTTCCAGCTTTTGCAGATGGTAAGCAGCTAATTATCTTTTCTGAGGGAAAGATATTCCCCACGGAAAACTTACTTGCTCTTCTTAAAAGAAGTACAGTCACATACTTAACGTTACATGAGAGAGAAAGAGGTTTACTGTTTTATTGAAGGAACCACCAACAGAGAGGCTCTGTCTCGGTAGTTTATTGAAGTATCAGCCTGGAATTAGAGCTTATGTCTCTCAGATCTGAAGATGACCTCGTCCCAAAGGTTCTTTGGAAGTCAAGGATGAGGTGAAAGTCTTATGGTAATGGCCATTTTATTGGATATTCTTCAAAGTAAAGATCAGATCAGGTCAGCAAACAAGGCAAAGAACGTGCTCTTGTGCTCTCCCTTTATACTGCAAATCAGTCTAAACTGCTCTAATTGGGGCATCTTCTGATAGCAACCTGGGAAAAGGACTATCTGAGTTACACTTCAGTTTTACAGACAAAGGTACTGCAGTAACACACAGCCATATATACCTCAAATATCTAAGGGTTTACAGACAGCAAATGATTGTACAAGCTTGTAAGCTAGTATGCAGAAAGCTAAAACTCAAAACAAGGAATAACATCGATCTGTACCCTAATCCAACACATCATTAGAGTGTGAATGGAACTCACAATCTGATGATTTCAATGTAAAATACTATTGCTGAAGGATAGATGTTATTTTTCATTTGAGTGCCATAATTATTTAGTTTTATCATTAAATTTATCATCAAGAAATTATTTACATTTAAACAAACCACCAGTGGCTTATTTTAGTGAGTACTGATAATAGCTTATTAGCATATTCCTAGAAGGGTATCACTTACCATAACATATTCATAATATATTTAGAATTTCAACTTTTATCTACAGGTAATCCTGGATGCAAAGTATAAAAACCAAACATGTGGCCTATGTGGAAATTTTCAAGAACAAATGGGAATCAGTTCTGGTAATTAAAGCTGCTAAGATATTAAAGGGTTAAAGGATACTTTGGCACAACACTCAAACCTCTTGTGATAGTGTCATGATGGGTGGTGGAATAAGCTTACTGAAGGACAAAGCTATTGCAGAATGTAATCCAGGATGTGATATTCTGATAAAGTATCAGTAGGTGCTAAATAATAATAAGCAATTAATTAAATTGTGGGGGGGGGAGAAATAGACAATTTAAAGAGCCATAGAGCACCACAGCATAGAACTTCAGTCCATCTAGTCCATCCTAGCCTAGTCATCTGTCTACTCCCATCTGCCTGCATGCATATCCCTCTCATCCATGCATTTATCCAATTTTTTTTAATGTTACAATTGAACTCACATCTACCATTTCTACTGGCAGCTCTTTCTACACTCACATTACCCTATGAATGAAGAAGTTCTCCCTCAGAGATTTCACCTTCCGCCCTAAATCTATGACCTTTAGTTCTAGCCTCACTCAGCTTGACGGGAAAAAAAAACTCTGCAAGCATTCGCACTATCTCTACCCCTCATTCTACACTCTGCAGTAAGTGCAGTCCTAACCTTTCCTTATAACTCTGGTCCTTATGTCCCAATAACATCGACATGAATTTTCTCGGCACTGTTTTAAGTTAATATAACTAACATTTGCCTTAAGAACACGATAAAATAAAATACGGCATCATTGGAAACTTTCAGGAATACAACAGTGCAATTACAATGTGAATTATTATCCTGAACAGAACGCTGTATGAGCTTCGATATAGAACTTTTAAGGGCCACAAATCAATATTGTAACTTAACATAGTGACACAATGCTCCAATGGGAAATGTGTGGTCATACAGCACAGAAATAAGCCCCTTTGCCCATCTCCAGCCAGGCTGACTATGATGCCACCAAATAAATCCCATTTGGCCTATAGCCCATGAACCCTTCCAATCCACGTACTCATCAAAATGCTTTTTGAATGTCGCACATGTACCTGCCCCAAATACTTCCTCTGGAAAACTCATTCCGTATGCATACCACCCACTGCAAGAAGAAGCTGCCCCTCAGTTTCTATTTTTCACCTATCACCTTCATCCTATGGTATGTCCTCCAGTTTTTAGTTACCCTTCACTCAGGACAAAGATTATGAGCATTCACCTTATTTATGACCCTCATGATTTTATACACATCTTTAGGGTCATCCTCAATCTCCTACACCCCAAGGGTTAAAGTCCAAGCCTGCCCAAACTCTCCCTATAACTCAAATCCTGAAATCCTGGCAGCATCCTTGGAAATCCTTTATGCACTCTTTCTAGTTTAATGATACCTTGTCCTATAATAAAGCAACCAAAATTGTACACATAGTCCATGTGATCTCATCAACATCTTGAACAACTCCTATATTCAGTACCTTGACTGATGAAGGCCAGCAAAGTGAATCCCTTCTTCATCACCCTGTCTACCTATGAGACTGCATTCAGAAAACTCTGTAGGCCCTCCCATTCACTGTTTGATTTCCCAAAATGCAACACTTAACTCATATCTAAATGTTTCATATATTATAAATGACTGAAGGAACAGCTTAAAATCTCCTAATAAAAAAGTGCTGTTAGCATTTTGGAGATTTGCAGAACCTGGTATCTCATAGTATATTAAAGTATGAGAAAATCTGCAGACGCTGGAAATCAACACATACAGAATGTTGGAGGAACTCAGCAGATCAGGTAGCATCTATTGAAAAGAGTAAACAGTTGACATTTTGGGCCAAGACCCTTCATCAGGACTGGGAAAAAGGAGGAAAAGTTAGAGTAAGAAGCTGGGAGGGAGGGACGGAAGTTGGCAGGTGATAGGTGAAACCGGGAGAGGGGGAGGGGGAGGGAATAAAGTAGAGAGCTGGGAAGTTGATTGGTGAAAGAGATACAGGGCTGGAGAAGGTAGAATCTGATAGAAGAGGGTAGAAGACCATGGAATAAAGGGAAGGGGAGGAGCACCAGAGGGAGGTGATGGGCAGGTAAGGGAAACAGGAATGGGTTTCGATGAAGGGGGGGGCAATTACCAGAAGTTTGAAAAATCGATGTTCATATTAGGTTGGAGGTTACCCAGATGTAATACAAGGTATTGCTCCTCCAACCTGAGTGTGATCTCATTGCGGCAATAGAGGAGGCCATGGACTGATGCGTTGGAATGAGAATGGGAAATAGAACTGAAGTAGGTGGTCACCCCGTAATCTCATAGCGTATATTCCTTTTCTGTCTGTGCAGATTCTAACGATGCCTTATATAACACTATCATTGCCAATCAGCTGGATGTTCTAGGCCAAGTCTGTGTTAGTGACAAGCCAACACCTTCAACATGCACAGCAGCTACGGTAAGGTTTGATAATCAACTAAATTCTGCTAAACAATTGCTTACTGAAATGATAAACACTCTCTTCATTTCTGACTCTGTTTATAATTATGAATGTGGTAGATAGACTGGTCAGTACATCTTTAAAACAGATGAGAGATGTCTGGACAAGAATGATTCAAATGGAAATAAATAACAATCTGGCAAATTTCTGTCTGATGCCTGTCAGCCTTTAAAGAGCCAATGAATATTTTATAGGCGAGGCCTTTGCTGTAATATTCAATAGTTCACAAGGACCAAGGTATTATGCTTTGAATGGGCAATACACACAATGTGCTGGAGAAGATCAGCAGGTCAGGCAGCACCTATGGATGGGAATAATAACCAGTCGACGCTTCAGGCTGAGATCCTTCATCAGGACTGGAAAAAAAGCTGACAAGTCAGATTAAGAGAGTGGGGGGGGGGAGGAGGAAGAATTACAAGTTGGGAGACGAAAACGGGAGAGGGGAATGGGGTGAAGTAAAGAGCTGGAAAGTTGATAAGTGAAAGAGATAAAGGGCTGGAGAAGGGGGAATCTGACTGGAGAGGACAGAAGACCATGGAAGAGAGTGAATGGGGAGCAACACCAGAGGGAGGTGATGGACAGGTACAGAAAAAGGTGTGAGAGGGAAACAAGAAAGGAGAATGGTGAAGGGGGATGGAGGCAATTACCAGAAGTTCAAGAAATCGATGTTCAAGCCATCAGGTTGGAGGCTACCCAGATGGTATAAAAGGTGTTGCTCCTCCAACCTGAATGCGGCTTCATCGTGGCAGTAAGAGGGCCATGGACTGACATATCAGAATGCGAATGGGAAGTAGAATTGAAATGGGTGGCCACCAGCAATGTGTCCTCTGGAAATGGTGTTTCTTGCAGACTCCCATGCTTTCCTTTGTACATGTAATCAGAGTCAGGGATTAGAGCAAATCAATGAGCCAGGGATCAGCGTGTCATGGCCTTTGTAGCCCAAGGTGCGGTGTGGAGTTAAAGATCAGTAGATAGAGGTTGCATTTGGTAGTGATGAGAATGTGACCTTTGGGTAGGTTATGTGTGGAGGATGGTGAGAGCAGGAAGCATGAAGGCTGTACGGTGTTGGGGTCAATCGAACAGCAGATTGCTGACTCGGGGTCATCGTGTAAGGATTGCTAGCTTTGGGCTGAGGTGGGAGATGGTTGCTTTCCTGAGCAGTTAGATAAATAAACTTCTTAAAGGGACGTAACTGAGCTGGGTTTCCAGCATCAGCTTTGGACCTATTTCAAAGAGACAGAGAAGTGGGCAAGACAGGCGCAGTTAAAGCTGTCTTCTGCATGCATGGACCAAGGACAGCACAGACCATGAATGTGCAGTTGAAGAACAATGAGTGTCAGACAAACATTAAATGTTGTTGGCTTACCACTGCACAAATCCAGGCTCTTGTGTGTTAGATGTCACACATACACAGGACCTAGTGTAAGAAAAAGCACACATCATGATCCATGTGCAAGTCTTCAGTTCCCTAATACGTCATACTTTTACTGAAACTGAATTATACAGTGCACAAAAAGAGTTGCTATTCAAAGTTCAAAGTAAATTTGTTATCAAAGTATGTGCATGTCACCATAAACTATCCTGCATTTACTTGCGAGTGTTTACAGGGAAAAGGAAAATACAATAGAATTTACAAAGCACTATACATAAACAAAGTCTGACAGACAACCAATATGTAAAAGAAGACACACTGTGCAAATTAAATAAATAATATTGTGAACATGAATTTTAAGGAGTCCATAAAAGTGAGTCTGCAGTTTGCAGAGTCAGTTCAGCTCACAGGAATTATTCAGTCATCTATAGAAGATTGAAGTCATCCACAGCAGTTTAGCAAGGTTGTAGGGATATAACTGTTCCTGATCCTGGTGGCATGGGACCTAGGTCTTCTATACCTCCTGCCCAATGTAGTAAGGAGAAGAGGGCATTGCCTGGATGACGGTGTCCTCTGATGATGTATGCTCGTTTCGATTGACAGCCTTCCATGTACATGTGCACAATGGTGGGGAAGACTTTGCCTGGGATGAACTGGTCTGTATCAATCACTTTGTGTTGCCTTTTCCATTCCCGGGTACTGGTGTTTCCATACCAGGTCATGATCCAACCAGATAGGATGATCTCCACTGCACATCTGCTGATGTTTGTCAAAGTTCTTGGTGACACGCCGAATCTACACAAACTTCTAAGAAAGTAGGGGAGCTTCCGTGCCAAGAAAGCTAAAGCTACTGACATACCCCACCTCTGTTCCCCTAATGAGGACTGGCTCATGGACCTTCAACTTCTTGCACCTGTAGCTGATAATCAGCTCTTTGGTTTTGCTAACATTGAGGGAGAGGTAGTTATTGTGACAGTACCCAACCAGATTTTCAATCTGCCAATTATCACCACTTTTGATTTGGCATCAACAGTGGTGTTACCAGTAAACTTAAGAATGGCATAAGTATGAAGTGGTAGAGCCAGGGACTAAGTGCTCATCACTTTGGTGCCCTTGTGCTGATGGTGAGTGTTGAGGAGATGGTGTTGCCAAAGTTTATTAACTGCAGTCTGCACATGAGGAAATTGAGGATACAGTTGCGCAGGGAATAACTGAGGCCCAAGAGCTTGGAGGTTAGTGATTAGTTTCAAGAGCATGATAGTATCGAATGCTGAGCTGTTGTCAATGAACAGCACCTTGTCATTATACATCTTTGTTGTCAAAATATTCTGGAGCTGAAAGGTCTTTTGTTTTGTGGTTGTCTGTAAGCAGACGAATCTCAACGATATATATATATATTCTGGTAATAATTTACTTCAAATTTTAAACTTTGTCAGTCAAACTGAGCGTAAAAGGCATACTGCAATCACTGCATCATGGTATAATAATTTGTTATATATGACTTTTAAAGATATGTATCAGTGAATTCTTCATTGGAAAGGACCACTTCAGTGTCAATAAAAACCACAGAATGAAGGACAAGGTCGTGATTTCTCATTCTCCCTTCTGCTTTTCCACTTTCAGAGCTGCCTATCTCCCATATCATTGTACTTTTCCACATGTCTTGATACGTATTCCTTAACTGGAGAATACCTGGAATTGTGTAAAAAGGATGTTTGTGCTCGTGGAGATAAGCAAGAATATGCATGTGACACTTTCGAAGAGCTATCCAGGCAATGTACAAATCAACCTGTGACAAGGTAATTATTTCATTAAGTTATCAATTGTTATTATGTCAAAGTTGAGAATGTAATCCTGTTACAATGGGCTTCACTGTGCATTGAGAAATGTTACTATTATTACAAACTTTGATGGCCTTGTCATTGGCAAAGCTAATAATTTTGTCTCAAAGTATTTTTATCCTTCTCCTATCTAAAGGTGGTGACTTGTGCGCTGTTAACCCCACCTTCAGAGGCTTAGGATGTCATGGAGTCAGAGAGTAATACAGCACAGAAATGGGACTTCTGGCCCAACGTCCATGTCCACCAAGATGCCCATCTAAGCTAATCCCAAGTCATATCTGTATCCTGCTGTACCTTTTAACAACCTTCTACATGCCCACAACTCCACAATCATTGTGTGATTTGTAAATCCACACATTATGTCAATCCACATATTTACATTTTCATCCATGTCATTAATATATATCACAAATCCTGCATAGATCCCTGCAGAACACCACTGGTCACAAAGCTCCAGCCAGAATAATAGCCTTCAAAGGTTTCAAAGGTTCACTCTCGGGGTTTCATGACTGGCCGTTATTCGATATGCCAAAGATGCAGCTTAGGAGAACATCTTCCAAATTCCGGGATTCTGTGGCTCTGGAGGCAGGTGAGCCAAAGGTCGGTGCCTCTCAGGAATTCGGTGTGTCATGGGAGACAGAAAATCGAAAGCAGCGGGCTGGCTGCTGGCGATGTGCCCAGAGACTTGAGTTCATTGGGCACAGAGCTCGGAAAAAGCAACACAAAGGACTTTTAACATTGTAGATCAGTGAGTTGTTAGATATGTCTCCCCTCTCGCTGTGAAACATAGACATCTCTTTTTCCCTTATTAGGGAGAGAGAGAGCCTGCGGTATGTCGAATACTGGGTGAACGAGTAGTCTTTGGGTTTCTGCAAGTCTGTGTCTTTGCTGTTGGTCATGCTTGAGTGCTTGGTGGGGAGTACTGATGATTTTTTTGCTGGTGGGGGAGGGGGTATTGTTGCTTTGCTGCTGCTTACCAGTGGGAGGGGGGAGCTGGGGTGGGGGGCTTTGGGGTTCTAACATTTAACTGTCATTCATTCTTTGGGGCACTCCTCTGTTATCATGGATGGTTGTGAAGAAAAAATATCTCAGTGATGTATATTGCATACATTTCTCTAACATTAAATGTACCCTTGAAACCTTTGAAGCCATGTAAGCATCCTCCACTTTGCATCATGATATTTGGGACACAGAATAATTGGGAACTCATATTGATATTGAATGAAACATAAAGGGTCGTGGCACCCAGTATAAAGGACTGGGTTGTCAGTATGCCTTCTTTTGGAGGGTCAGATCTGAAGAGAGTTTTTACTAACAAAAATGACCTAGACCGGGATTCAATGACTATCCTTGAAGGATAGGTGAACTCTTCTTGTATTCTGGTTCATTTTAGGATGGAATTGGCACATTGGGCTCATCAGTGCATATGCTTCACGTGACAAGAGAACTTCTACAGTCTACGCCAATGCTGGTGGGGGGGGGGGGTTGAAATCCCTGGCCCTTATCCCAGAATGAGATAAACTTATCCCGTATAACTTCATAGCAAAAGTCAGAAAGGACACAAAGCTCTAGAAAGGTGTAAGTATTAAAGAGGGAGTAGAAAAACAAGCTTCACAAAAGTTCTTGAAAAGTGCTAGGAGAATGGGCTTACCATATATAATACCAAGTCCTTGTGGCCACAACCCCTGTATGTTCATGTGGGTTATTCCTTCAGCGGTTTGATCAGGGCACGACTGTGCAAGCGCGTGGACGTCAGCCAGTGAGAACAGCGAGAAGAGTTTAAAAGGAGACGCCTTATAGAGCGGTCAACTGAGTAGAGGGAGACAGAGTAAGAAGGCTTTGGCTCAAGGGGGCTTAGCTGTTAACAGGTCGAGGCGAGGTAGGTTATCTGTGTAGAATACAGACGGGATGTGTGTGAGGCCAGTGTGGTGTACTCGGTGTCAGATGTGGGAAGTCCGGGAGATACCCAGCCTCCCAGACGGCCACATCTGTGCTAGGTGCATCGAGCTGCAGCTCCTTAGGAACCATGTTAGGGAACTGGAGATGCAGCTCGATGACCTTCGTCTGGTGAGGGAAAGTGAGGAGATGATAGATAGAAGCTATAGGCGGGTGGTCACTCCGGGGCCTGGGGAGACGGTTAAGTGGGTCACAGTCAGGAGAGGGAAGGGCAAGACTCAGATTCTAGAGAGTAACTCTGTGGCTGTCCCCCTTGACAATAAGTACTCTTGCTTGGCTACTCTTGGGGAGGCACCTACCTGGAGGAAGCAACAGTGGTCGTGCCTCTGGCACAGAGTTTGGCCCAGTGGCTCATAAGGGTAGGGAAAGGAAGAGAATGGCAGCAGGGAATCTATAGTTAGGGGGTCAGACAGGCGATTCTGTGGATGCAGGAAAGAAGCACGGATAGTAGTTTGCTTCCTAGGTGCCAGGGTCGGGGACCGCGTCCACAATATCCTGAAGTGGGAAGAACAGCCAGAGGTCGTGGTACATATTGGTACCAACGACATAGGCAGGAAATGGGAGGAGGTCCTGAAAGCAGACTACAAGGAGTTAGGAAAAAAGTTGAGAAGCAGGACCACAAAGGTAGTCAATTTGGGATTACTGCCTGTGGCACGTGACAGTGTGTATAGGAATAAAGTGAGGTGGAGGATATATGCGTGGCTGAGGGATTGGAGCAAGGGGCAGGGATTCAGATTTCTGGAACATTGGAACCTCGTTTGGGGCAGGTGTGACCTGTACAAAAAGGACGGGTTGCACTTGAATCCCAGGGGGAGCAATATCCTGGCAGGAAGGTTTGCTGAGGCAATCGGGGAGAGTTTAAGCTAGAATTGCTGAGGGGTGGGAATCAAACTGAAGAGACGGAGGAAAAGGCAGTTGGCTCACAAATAGCGAAAGCTTGGAGACAATGCGAGAGGGAAGAGGGGCAGGTGATAGAGAGGGAACACGCTCAGACTGATGGTGAAGATGTGTCTTTTTTAATGCAAATAGTATATTGAACAAAGCAGATGAGCTTAGAGCATGGATCAGTACTTGGGGCTACAATGTTGTGGCCATTACAGAGACTTGGATGGTTCACAGGCAGGAATGGTTACTTCAAGTGCCGGGTTTTAGATGTTTCAGAAGGGACAGGGAGAGAAACAAAAGAGGTGGGGCGTGGCACTGTTGATCAAAGATAGTGTCATGGCTACAGAAAAGAAGGAAGACATGGAGGGATTGTCTACAGAGTCTCTGTGGGTGGAAGTTAGGAACAGGAAGGGGTCAATAACTCTACTGGGTGTTTTTTTATAGACCAGCCAATAATAACAGGGACATTGAGGAGCAGATAAGGAGACAGATTCTGGAAAGGTGTAATAATAACAGGGTTGTCGTGGTGGGAGATTTTAATTTCCCAAATATCATTTGGCATGTCCCTAGAGGGAGGTGTTTAGATGAGGTGGAGTTTGTTAGGTGTGTTCAAGAAGGTTTCTTGACACAATATGTAGATAAGCCTACAAGTGGAGAGGCTGTACTTGATCTGGTATTGGGAAATGAACTTGGTCAGGTGTCAGATCTCTCAGTGGGACAGCATCTTGGAGATTGCAGTCACAATTCTATCTCCTTCACCATGGCACTGGAGAAGGATAGAAACAGACAAGTTAGGAAAGCGTTTAATATGAGGCTATCAGGCAGGAACTTGGAAGCATAAATTGGGAACAGGAGTTCTGAGGGTAATGTATGGAAGAAATGTGGCAAATGTTCAGGGGATATTTGCATGGAGTTCTGCATAGGTACGTTCCAATGAGACAGGGAAAGGATGGTAGGGTGCAGGAACCATGGTGTACAAAGGCTGTTGTAAATCTAGTCAAGAAGAAAAGAAAAGCTTAGAAAAGGTTAAAAAAAAAACTAGGTAATGATGGAGATCCAGAAAATTATAAGGCTAGCAGGAAAGAGCTTAATAAAGAAATTAGGAGAGCCAGAAGGGGCCATGAAAAGGCCTTGGTGGACTGGATTAAGGAAAGCCCCAAGGCATTCTACAAGTATGTGAAGAGCAAGAGGATAAAATGAGAGAGAATAGGACCAATCAAGTGGGACAGTGGAAAACTGTGTATGGAACTGGAGAAGATAGCAGAGGTATTTAATGAATACTTTGCTTCAGTATTCACTACAGAAAAGGATCTTGGTGAATATAGGGATGACACAGCGGACTGAAAAGCTTGAGCATGTAGATATTAAGAAAGAGGATGTGCTGGAGCTTTTGGAAAGGATCAAATTGGATAAGTCACCGGGTCTGGATGAGATGTACCCCAGACTACCGTGGGATGTGAGGGAGGAGATTGCTGAGCCTCTGGCAATGATCTTTGCATCATCAATGGGGAAGGGAGATGTTTTGGAGGATTGGAGGATTGCAGATATCACTTCATTCTTCAAGAAAAGGAGCAGAGTTTGCCCAGTAAATCATAGACCAGTGAGTCTTACTTCAGTGGTTGGTAAGTTGGTGGAAAAGATCCTGAGAGGCAGGATTTATGAACATTTGAAGAGGCATAATATGATTAGGAATAATTAGCATGGCTTTGTCAAAGGCAGGTCATGCCTTATGAGCCTGATTGAATTTTTTGAGGATGTGACTAAACGCATTAATGAACGTAGAGCCATAGATGTAGTGTGTATTTCAGCAAAGTATTTTACAAGTTACCTCATGCAAGGCTTATTCAGAAAGTAAGGAGACATGGGATCCAAGGAGAAATTGCTTTGTGGATCCAGAACTGGCTTGCCCACAGAAGGCAAAGAGTGGTTGTAGATGGATCATATTCTGTATAGAGATAGTCACCAGTGGTGTGCCTCAGGGATCTGTTCTGGGACCCCTACTCTTCTCTTCATGGTTTTTATAAATGACCTGGATGAGGAAGTGGAGGGATGGGTTAGTAAATTTGCTGATGACACAAAGGTTGGGGGTGTTGTGGAAAGTGTGGAGGGCTGTCAGAGGTTACAGCGGGACATTGATAGGATGCAAAACTGGGCTGAGAAGTGGCAGATGGAGTTCAACCCAGATAAGTGTGTGGTGGATCATTTTGGTCAGTCAAATATGATGACAGAATATGGTAAGGCTCTTGGCAGTGTGGAGAATCAGAGGGATCTTGGGGTCCAGGTTCATTGGAGACTCAAAGCTGCTACGCAAGTTGACTCTGTGGTTAAGAAAGCATATGGTGCATTGGCCTTCATCAATCATGGGATTGAGTTTAGAAGCCAAGAGGTAATGTTACAGCTACATCGGACCCTGGTCAGACCCCACTTGGAGTACCGTGCTCAGTTCTGCTCACCTCACTACAGGAAGGATGTGGAAACCATTGAAAGGGTGCAGAGGAGATTTACAAGGATGTTGCCTGGATTGGGGAGCATGCCTTATGAAAACAGGTTGAGTGAACTCGGCCTTTTTTCCTTGGAGAGGCAGAGGATGAGAGGTGACCTGATAGAGATGTATAACATGATGAGAGTCATTGATCGTGTGGATAGTCAGAGGCTTTTCCCAGGACTAAAATGGCTAGCATGAGAGGGCACAGTTTTAAGGTGCTTGGGAGTAGGTACAGAGGAGATGTCAGGGATACGTTTTTTTAAGCAGAGAGTGGTGAGTAAGTGGAATGGGCTGCCAGTGGAGGTGGGTATGATGGGTCTTTTAAGAGACTCCTGGATGGCTACATGGAGCTCAGAAAAATAGAGGGCTATTGGCAACCCTGGGTAATTTCTAAGGTAAGCACATATTCAGCATTTCCTGTGCTGTAGATATATGATAGAACACAAGAATGCCTGCATCACTCAAACTGAGTCCGGTATCAATAACTTGGATGGACTGCCTAATCCACTTTGCTATCTCTATTAGCCTGGCCTCAAAACAATGGAAGTGCTTGTGAAAAACAACTTTCTCTTCAGACAGTATCTTACAGACTATCTGACGATTCCCTCAAATATTGGGAATTAAGCTTAAAAGAGCCATACATTACCTACCCTGAGTCCAACATAATAAGTAACTGCGGCAGCACGGTAGTGAAGTGGTTAGCACAACATTTTACAGTACCTGTGACCCGTGTTCAATTCTGGCTATTATCTGTTAAGAGTTTGTACGTTATCCCCGTGATTGCATTGGTTTCTTCTGGGTCCTCCAGTTTTCTCCCACAGTCCAAAGACCCAACAGTTGGTATATTAAATGGTCATTGTAAATTGTTCTGTGAATAGACTAGGGTTAACTTGGGGCATGCTGAGTTCTGTGGTAAGATGAGTCCATTGCTAGATCAGCCATGATCTTATTGAATGGTGGAGCAGGCTCGATGGGCCAGATGCCCTACTCCAGCTCCTATTTCACATGTTCTTATGAAGAGCCTGAAAGATCTGTTCCATGCTGTATGTAGGTGGATGGATGGATAGATAGATAGATAGAAAGTAAGTGCCATCAACTTGATGGCATAACATGATGAAACCTTGCAAATGGCGGGACTGGTCCTGAATCCTGTGGAATAATCACTTCATTAAAACCATTGAGAAACAATGAAATTATATACAGTATAAATGATAGAAATAACACATTTCAGATAAAGAAAAAATATTTAGTAATGTGACTCATTTATTATAAGTCTTTATTGTTTATAGTGAACATGAAAACCCCCTGCAGAACTTCTGGGAACAATGGAGATCAAAGGTTACATGTGGTAAGAGTTAAATCAATAAACATGTAATATTAATGCTGAAATATATAACCCTATTCTTGAAGCATTCTGAGATTTACACAAACGTATAACTTGTCTAACCAGTAATCCCTAGTTGTCCTGGAAACCAACTCTACAAGGAATGCGGTGCTCTGTGTTTACCCTCTTGCTCCGACCCAGAATCACAGCAACAATGTGACAGATGTGTGAATACTTGCGAATGCCCAGAAGGTAACTATCTAAAAAAAAATTCAACACCTACGCTCTGTCCGCCAGAAAAAGCGGGATTTCCCAGTGGCCAGCCATTTTAATTCCACTTCCCATTACCATTCGGACATGTCAGTCCATGACCTCCTGTACTGTCGCGATGAGGCCACACTCAGGTTGGAGAGTAACATCTTACATTCTGGCTGGTTAGCCTCCAACCCGATGGCATGAACATCAATTTCTCAAACTTCCAGTAATTGCAACCCGCTCCTCACCATTCCCCCATTTCCTTTTCCTTCTCTCACCTCATCTCCTTAACTACCCATCACCTCCCTCTGGTTCTCCTCCCCCTTTTCTTTCTTCCATGGCCCTCTGTCTTTTCCCATCAGATTCCCCCTTCTCCAGCCCTGTATCTCTTTTATCAATCAGCTTCCCAGCTCTTTACTTCACCGCTCCCCCCTCCTGGTTTCACTTATCAGCTTGTGTTTCTTCCTCCCTTCCCCCCAATTTCTAACTCTGACCCCTCATATTTTTTCTCCAGTTCTGATGAAGGGTCTCGGCCTGAAACGTCAGTTGTAGTCCTTTCCATTGATGCTGTCTGGCCTGCTGAGTTCCTCCAGCATTTTGTGTGGGTTGCTAGAGAAATAATAAATGTTCAGTCATTCATAATAACACACAAATCAAGCATCCTGTTGAGGAAAAGTTATGCTTTTAGAGATGTAGACCTTTGGTTAAATTATATTCCATTTGTCTGTTTTGATGGTTAGTAAAACTGACAGACATTATCACTCAAGATAGGTTACACTCTTGCTATAGATAAATATACACTGCAGGTAATTGATGTACAGCCCATACTACTTATAGTGGGCTAATTGGTATCATTGCCACATTCTCTTTAAAGATAGCAAGCAATTCAACTGGGAAAACATACCTGAAAGTTGATATAAGACCATAAGATATAGGAGCAGAAGTAGGCCATTCAGCCCATTGAGTCTGCTCCGCCTTTCAATCATGGGCTGATCCAATTCTTCCAGTCATCCCCCTCTCCTACCTTCTCCCCATACCCTCTGATGCCCTGGCTAATCAAGAACCTATCTATCTCTGCCTTAAATGCACCCAATGACATGGCCTTCACAGCCACTCATGGCAACAAATTCCACAGATTTACCACCCTCTGACTAAAGTAATTTCTCTGCATTTCTCTAATAAATGGATGTCCTTCAATCCTGAAGACATGCTCTCTTGCCCTAGACTCCCCTACTATGGGAAATAACTTTGCCATATCTGATCTGTTCAGGCCTTTTAACATACAGAATGTTTCTATGAGGTTCCCCCTCATTCTCCTGAACTCCAGGGAATACAGCCCAAGAGCTGCCAGACATTCCTCATATGGTAACCCTTTCATTCTTGGAATCATTCTCCTGAATCTTCTCTGAACCCCCTCCAAAGTCAGTATATCCTTTCTAAAGTAAGGAGCCCAAAACTGCACACAATACTCCATGTGTGGTCTCATGAGTGCCTTATAGTGCCTCAGCATCACATCCCTGCTCTTATATTCTATACCTTCTAGAAATGAATGCCAACATTGCATTTGCCTTCTTCACCATCAACTCAACCTGGAGGTTAATCTTCAGGGTATCCTGCTCAAGGACTCCCAAGTCCCTTTGCATCTCTGCATTTTGAATTCTCTCTCCATCTGAATAATAGTCTGCCCATTTATTTCTTCTACCAAAGTGCATGACCATACACTTTCCAACATTGTATTTCATTTGCCACTTCTTTGCCCATTCCCCTAAACTATCTAAGTCTCTCTGCAGGCTCTCAGTTTCCTCAACACTACACGCTCCTCCACCTATCTTTGTATCATCGGCAAATTTGGCCATAAATCCACTAATATGATGAGTAAAATCAGAATGAGCAGAGACTGTGACTTCAAAAAAATCAGTGCCTGCTCACAATAAGATTTAAGTTCTACACAAAAATAGTGTTGTAACTTATCAGCACACACATTTCTATTATTCCGGTTGACGGCCTTTAACAGAACTGAGAAAGGTTAAAGGGAAAACCTTAACCTTTAAATCTGCACACACAAAATGCTGGAGGAACTCAGCAAGCCAGGCAGCATCTATGGAAAAAAGTACCGTTGATGTTTTGGGCCGAGACTCTTCGATAGGACAAATTTATTTTGTTTGTAACTTATCAGGAAATTTATTACTGAACTTACTCTAAAATAGCTTTGATAAAATGCCAACCTTCCTCTCTGTTGCAATAACAACGGTCACAATTATTCTCAATTGAAGAGAAAGCCACACTCTCTGTTGGACCAAGATGCCATTGTTTACTTATTTTATCCAACCCAGGCACTGTCCTCGATGACATAAGAGGATCGGGTTGGTGCATCAAAAAAAGTGCGTGTCCTTGTGAATATGGTGGAAAGATTTATGAACCTGGACAAATAAGAAACACCTCTTGTCATACATGGTAATTACATCAGATCTCAGATTTTTCATATAAAAACACTGAATTATTTGCTAAATTTCTAACGGTTACATTTTTCTTTATTAGTATTTGTCATAGTGGAATGTGGAACTGTTCAGACATCAGCTGCCCTGGAAGATGCAAAATTGAAGAGGGATCTCACATAACAACATTTGATAATAAATATTACACAATGAAAGGAGATTGCTCTTACTATGCTGTTGTTGTACGTAAGATCTCATTTCCTGTGCTATTAGGGAGGAAGGAAAATAAGGCAAGATGTGTCCAAAATTAGGCAAAGTTCCATCTATTTATGCCCAATTTTGATTACTTAGGCAGTGGGGCATACCTTTAAGGAATAAAGGGGGGTTACCTTTGTTATTTCTGAACTTCCAGTGCCTACGGGGAGTGAAAATCACGTGTCCAGTAGATGCATATTTAACAACTAAAAACTTAAAATATATATTAAATAGTTTTAATAATGTGTAAAATTCTGGCATGCATCAAGGATGCAAGCAAGATATAGTATCCTTTCATGTGTGTATATTCTTGTGCATGTACATTTGTGTATAATCAAACCTTAGGAAAGTAATCCTGACAGGAAATCCATGACTAATTCATAACTATGAGGAAATAATTAATAAAACCAGGGAAATTGAGGAGAAACTTCTTTAACTCGAGGAAATTAAACTGGAACAAGTTATGTCACCTTGAGTGGTTGTGGTGAGAGGCAAGAATACACTAATGGAAAGTAAAAACCACATTTATGGGAAAGAACAAATTAGGGTGAGAAATATTTGAATTAAGTATTACCATCGAATTGCCTCTTTTAAAATAAATAACACTTCCACTAAATTCAAAATTCTTAATTATTTCCACATAGACAATTGCACTACAATGCATTTTATAGAAGTACAGTGAAAATGATTTATAAGCTTTAAACTTCATACAAATTTAATTAAGATGCTGAAATTTGGATTAGTTCAGAGTTTGGAGTCAATAATATATTAACTCACTATCAATTTGACAGAATACGTGTTTTTGTGTTTTATAGTTTTACGCAGAGACAAATGCATGGAATGTAGTGATTGAAGTGAGGCCATGTCAAATTGCATTTAAAGAGACGTGTTTACACCGTGTGGTACTCTCCAACCAGCAGGTGAAAATATACAATTCTATTTAATCATATCGTTTCTGTTTGTGGCGTGTTTCAGAAATTACAAAACAAATATTCCTTTTCTTCTCTCTCTTTTGTGTAGAGCCATTATACATTTACTAGTGATGGTAATGTTTATTCTGATGGGAATAAAGTTGGTCTTCCCCTTAGAACAGGTAAAAGAAAATAATCTTGTTTCACTTACTAAATAAATAGCAACAAAACTAACAAAACTTTTATTTGTTTCTCTTTTTACAGCTGATATAATAATATTTCAACAGTCTTCCATGTTCCTTCAAGTGGCAACTGCATTTGGACTGAAAATGCAAGTGCAAACATCTCCCCTCATGCAGCTTTACATCTCACTGCCTGAAGTTTTACAAGGTCACACAAGAGGTAAAGTATTTAATTCTTCCAAACTGTACCTGACTGCTAAATCAATGCATAAAATTAACTCCCATTGAACACATGGAAAGAGCACTGGACTGTGCTCTAGAATAATGCTATTCATATTTCCCTCTTGACTGTGCATGCATCAGTTCTGTCACAGTCTCTCACTCTGGTTTCCCCTCCCCAATACATTCAGCCACCTGTTAGTTTCTTACCATTCAGATTAATTTGTGAACTGTCTAAAACATGAATTATTGGCCTTTATTTTGGTAATACGATTTATTTATTTAGAGATACCATGCAGAATAGGCCCTTCTAGCTCTTTAACCCACCCAGCAATCGCTGACAACCCCAATTTAACCCTAATCCAATCGTGGGGCAATTTACAATGTCCAATCAACCTACTCAGTACAAACTCGGACTGTGGGAGGAAGCTGGATCTCCGGGGAACACGCATGCATTCCACGAGGAAGGCGTACAAACTCCTTCCAGAGGGCACTGGGACTGAACTCCGAACTCCGACTCCCCAAGCTGTAATAGTGTTGCACTATCCGCTATGCTACCATGATGCCCAATAATGTAATGATTTCTTTTCTTTTTAAATATTTTTATTATTATTATTATTATTATTATTATTATTCAAAAATACACAGGTACATCGAAGTACCTCAAAAAAAATTATCTTAAAAATTGAAAATTTTTGTCAATTAAAAAAAACCCTACTAAGCAAGAAAAGTGGGAGAAAAAAAATAACCCATTGGGGGTACAATCCTGGAGCCATGCATCATACGGAAAGCTTCTAAAAATAAACATCAAACCGCCAACAAGAAGAAAAAAATATCGAACAAAATTTACACTTAGATCGTGGAGGAAATCTTTCAGTTAACTGAAATGATAGTAACGAGCAAATGAGCCCTATCTCTTCTCAAAATCAAATAAAGGTTCAAAGGTTCGACTTCTAATTTTCTCCAAACTGAGACACAGCATCACTTGAGAGAACCATTGTGACAAAGTAGGAGCTAATATATCCTTCCATTTCAACAAAATGGCCTTCCTAGCTATCAATGTAACAAACACAATAACATGTTGGTCAGACAGAGAAATACCGTGAATATTTTGAGGATTTATTCCAAAAAGCACAATCAATTTATTAGGTTGTAAATTGATTCTAAGTGCTTTAGAAATTGTCAAAAAAACTGACTTCCAGAACGGTTTTAATATAGAACATGACCAGAACATATGTGTCAGTGTAGCTGTCTCAGTTTTACATCTATCACAATACTTGTCAACATTGGGAAATATTTTAGAAAGTCTCTCTTTTGTACAATGGTAACAATGTACAATTTTAAATTGAATCAGTGAATGACTAGCACAGACCGAAGAAGAGTTAACCAACTTCAAAATCCGCATCCAATCCTGCCATATAAAAGTCAAAATGAGTTTTCTCCCAATCCTGTTTAATCTTAAGTAAAGGACACTTATCCCATTGTAATAATGAATTATAAATTCTTCCAATAGAACCTTTCATCAAGGGGTTCATATTCATAACAGTGACTAACAAGTCAGCCACCAATATATAAGGAAAATTACTTAAATATTTTTGTAAAAAATGTCTAACTTGAAGATATTGTAAAAAGTGTGAATATGAAAGAGAATATTTATCGACTAATGGTTCAAAAGACATCAATCTGCCTTCTTTAAATAAGTCCAAAAAAGACTTAATACCTTTATTTTTCCAAAGTAAAAAAATTGGATCACTCCAGGAAGGTTTAAAAAAGTAATTATGATAAACTATACTACAAAGTTTAAATTTTTTAAGATTAAAAAAATTGCGGAACTGGAGCCAAATTTCTAAAGAGTGCTTAACCACAGGATATAAATTTAAATTAGCAACTTTAGCTAATTGTATAGGTAGAGCAACTCCTAATAATGAAATTAAATAAAACTGTTTCACAGCTCTCAGTTCCAGGTCTACCCAAACTGGCCAGTCATTTCTATCACCCCAATATAACCAAAAGGACATGTATAGCAAATTAACAGCCCAATAATACATTCTTAGATTAGGTAAAGTGAGACCTCTGTCCTTTTTCAACTTTTATAAATGATTTTACTGATCCTTGGTCTTTTATTATGCCAAATAAAAGATAGAAAAATAGAGTCAATCCGATCAAAAAATGTCTTAGTCAGAAAAACAGGAATATTCTGAAATAAATATAAAAATTTCGGTAAAATCATCATTTTAACTATATGAATATGACCAACAAGTGAAAATGTAAGTGGGCTCCATTTACCAAATGAGTACTTCATAGAGTCCATTAAAGGAGGAAAATTAGCTTTATAAAGATCCTTATATTTTTTGTAATTCTGACACCTAAATATCTAGAAGAATCTGTAACTTTGAAAGGAATATTATCATATTTAGAGACAACTTCATTTAAAGGAAGTAATTCACTTTTACTAAAATTTATTTTATATCCTGAAAAATCTCCAAATTTGTCAAATAATTTTAGCAAAGCAGGAATAGATTCTTCAGGCTTAGATATATATTCCAATAAATCATCAGCATAAAGACGGATCTTATGCATGGTCCCATTCATAAAAATCCCATGAATATTTCTAGCTTCACGAAGAGCAATAGCAAGGGGTTCTAATATTAAGTTAAATAACAAAGGACTTAATGGACAACCTTGTTTTGTCCCCTGTGATAGCTGAAAAAGGGGAGACCTACAGTTATTGGTGACAACAGTAGTAACAGGAGCTTTATATATCATTTTAATCCAATTATTAAAATTAATACCAAACCAAATTTTTCTAAAACAGTAAATAAATATTTCCATTCAACTCGATCAAATGCTTTTTCAGCATCCAAAAATATGACACATTGTGGAGTTTTAGAAGAGGGCAAATATATAATATTAAATAATCTCTGAACATTTGCAAAAGAATAACGACCCTTTATAAAGCCTGTATGATCTTTAAAAATGATTTTACCCAAAAGACTCTCCAACCGATTGACCATTATCTTTGAGAGAATCTTAGCATCAACATTCAGTAATGAAATAGGTCTGTATGAGGCACAATCAGTAGGATCTTTATCCTTTTTGAGGATTAAAGAAATAGAAGCTTCATAGAAAGTAGGGGGTAAGTCACTTTTCACAAAAGAATCTTTAAACATCTCCAACATATATGGAGAAAGCAGTTTTCCAAATTTTTTATAAAATTCTACAGGATAACCATTAAGTCCCGGGGCCTTACCAGATTACATTGAAAAAATAGCTTTATGGATTTCGGATTCAGTAATTTGGGCATCAAGAGTTTTTTGATCCTCAGCAGAAATTTTAGGGAAAACAATCTTTCGTAAAAAAACATTCATTTCAGAAGAATCTACTGAAGATTGAGATTTATGAAGTTCAGTATAAAAATCTTGGAAAATCTTATTGATTTCTTCATATCCCGAGCCAAGGTACCATCCTTTCTATGAATTTTCAAAATTTGCCTTTTGGCTCCAGACGATTTTAGCTGAAATGCAAGTAATTTATTATTTTTATCTCCAAACATATAAAATTGGCTCTTTAACTTAAGTAGATAACCTTCAATTGGATGAGTTAATAATAGATTATATTATGATTGAAGTTCCACCCTTGTTTTAAATAAGTCAATATTAGGGGAAACCGCATAGACATTATCTAAATCTTTAATTTGTTTTGAAATTTTATCTAATTCTGCTTTTGTCTGTTTTTTGAGTTTAGCTGTATAAGAAATAATATGACCACGTAAAAATGCTTTGAATGTATCCCATATAATTAATTTGGACATACCTCCTATATCATTAAAAAGAAAAAATTCTTTTATATGGCTTTCGATAAAACTGATAAAATCAGAGTTTTGCAACAAAATCTGAGACATGTGCCATGGTGGACGGAGAAACATGACATCGTCAAACTCAAAGGCGCATGATCAGATATAGCAATAGCATCATATTTACAGTTTTTAACATTAGGCAAAAGGTGGGGATCAATTATAATATAATCAATCCTCGAATATTTTTGTAGACATGCGAAAAGAAGGAATATTCTCTATTATCAGGGTATAAATGCCTCCATAATTCAATCAACCCAAAATCGATCAAAAAGGAGTTGATAACTGATGCAGAGCGGTTTGGAAGTCTCTGATTAGTTGAACTCTTATCAATCACAGGATTTAAACAACAGTTGAAATCCCCACCCATTATTAACAAATACTCATTTAAATCTGGCAATAAAGCGAATACTTTTTTAAAAAAAGGATTATCTAAATTGGAACCATACAAATTAACCAAAACAACCTTTCTATGACAAATCACTCCATTAACAATTAAAAATCTACCATTAGAGTCTGATTCAACATCCTCTTGAGTGAATATATTAGATTTAATAAAGATAGATACGCCCTTAGTTTTACTTTGTGAAGTAGCATGGAAATGCAGACCATTCCACCATCTAAAAAACCTATTGTGATCTCCCGGCTTGATATGTGTCTCCTGAGCAAAAATTATATCAGGTTGGAATCGATTAATAATTTTAAAAGTCTTTTTTTGTTTGATAGGTTGATTCCAACCACGTACATTCCAACTTATTACATTAATCCGTTTGACTGCCATAGTATAAATTTATTCTAATTTACTTTATACATGCGCAGAGCACATACCAATACAGGATTATCAAAGATGGCGGTGATGAGGAATACAACCATATAGAAAACACACATGCTCCGGAACCACCCAATGGGAAAAAACTCCTAACTCTAAACCCGCCCACCCTCCCAAAAGCCCAAAAAAAGGCAAGCGAACTAAGATAGATGCGAAGCCATGGGCCGCTCTGTCTGTCTCGTCCCTCCCCCCACCCCCCCCCCCCCCGAGTGCCTGTACACAAAAAATAAGATGACCTTGCAAGAAAGACAGTAACGTCTCAGCAAGTGTTTACATTCCGTCATGTATTAAACAAAAAAGAACCGAAATAATATAATCTCTTAAAGAGAAAAACCAACGCAATCTTAAATTAAGCTTTAAATCTCTAAGAAAACTATTAAATTCAGTTATATATCACTATAATAAAACAGATTTAAAAAAGAAGGGTTAATAGTATATTTAACTGAACTAAATTTTACAGAAATATTAATTAGTAATATCATAAGTAACTAAACCCTCCCGGATATATATATATATAAAAAGAAACCCTATTAATAGGAAGGAAAACTACCAGTTAGTAAATTAAGAAACAACAAAAAGAAACACCAAAACCAAATATTAGATAAAAGGAACAAATCCCTTTATCCTCTTTTCACAGTCAAATATCTAATTTGACATTTAAACAGTCAAACTTGAGCCATAAATCTTCTTTCCAAAAAAAATCCAATAGGATATTGTAGCGATGTACTACATACAGAGCGAGAGACAACGACGCGCAGTCGGTAAGTCATTTTGAGACTAGTTTATTCAAACCTCGCGGCGCTGGCATTTAATCCCTAGCGCCCGCCCTCTCCGGGCGGAAATGATGTCAGAGGTGCATTACCAAAGTCTCTCCCTGCGCACTGGCTATTTGTGAGCCGGTTTGCCTGTGCAGAAAATGGGTCGCCACATAACACCCCCCCAGAACCAGCGATATACCCCTCAATGTCCACAGTCTGGATCAGCGTCTGTTTGGGAGGTCTGCCTCTGTGCCGCGGTGCCTGAACCTCGACCGGCTGCGCCAAGTCCACATGGGCCGGTTTGAGTCGGTCCACCATGAAAACCTCCTCTTTCCCCCCAATGTCCAGAACGTACATGGATCCGTTGTTGTTGATCACCTTGAACGGCCCCTCGTACGGCCGCTGTAGCGGTGCCCGGTGTCCGCCCCTTCGTACAAACACAAACTTACAGTTCTGCAGGTCTTTGGGTACATGGGTCGGGGTCCGTCCGTGCTGTGAAGTCGGTACAGGGGCCAGGTTGCCGAGCCTTTTGCATAGTCTGTCCAGGACTGCTGCAGGTTCTTCTTCTTGTCCCCTTGGGGCTGGTATGAACTCTCCCGGGATGGCCAGGGGTGCGCCGTACACCAACTCGGCCGACAAGGTGTGCAGATCCTCTTTGGGCGCTGTGCCAATTCCAAGCAGGACCCAGGGAAGCTCGTCCACCCAGTTAGGTCCTTTCAGTCGGGCCATGAGAGCCGACTTCAAGTGACGGTGGAAGCGTTTCACTAGTCCGTTTGACTGTGGGTGGTAGGCAGTAGTGTGGTGTAGCTGTGTTCCCAACAGGCTGGCCACAGCCGACCACAGGCTGGAGGTGAACTGGGCGCTTCTGTCGGAGGTAATGTGGGCCAGTACCCTGAAACGTGCTACCCAGGTTGCGATCAGTGCTCGGGCGCAGGAATCGGCAGATGTGTCGGTGAGCGGGACCGCCTCTGGCCACCTCGTGAACCGGTCTACTCTAGTTAGGAGGTACCGCGCTCCTCGGGACACTGGCAGGGGGCCCACGATACCCACATGAATGTGGTCGAACCTCCAGTGGGTGGGTTCGAATTGCTGTGGCGGGGCTTTAGTGTGCCGCTGCACCTTGGCTGTATGGCACTGCGCGCACGTTCTGGCCCATTCACTGACCTGCTTGCGAAGTCCGTGCCACACGAACTTGCTGGAGACCAGCCGGACAGTTGTCCTGATAGATGGGTGCGCCAAACCGTGTATGGAGTCGAAAACTCGCCGCCTCCAGGCTGCCGGGACGATGGGGCGAGGTTGGCCGGTAGCCACGTCGCACAGGAGGGTCCTCTCACCTGGGCCTATGAGAAAGTCCTGCAGCTGCAAACCCGAGACTGCGGTCCTGTAGCTGGGCATCTCGTCGTCTGCCTGCTGCGCCTCCGCCAGTGCTACATAGTCCATCCCCAGGGACAGGGCCTGGACAGCTGGTCTGGAGAGTGCGTCTGCCATGACGTTGTCCTTTCCCGAGACATGCTGGATGTCCGTCGTGTACTCGGAGATGTAGGACAGATGTCGCTGCTGGTGAGCCAACCAGGGATCAGACACCTTCGTGAACGCGAAGGTCAACGGTTTGTGGTCCGTGAACGCGGTGAACGGCCTGCCTTCCAAGAAGTACCTGAAATGCCAGATTGCCAGATACAATGCCAACAGCTCCCAATCGAAAGCACTGTACTTGAGTTCGGGTGGCCGTAGGTGCTTGCTGAAGAACGCCAGAGGTTGCCAGCGCCCCTCGATGAGCTGCTCCAGCACCCCACCGACTGCTGTGCCGGATGCGTCCACCGTGAGGGCGGTCGGAAAGTCCGTTCTGGGGTGCACCAGCATCATGGCATCTGCCAAGGCTTCCTTGGCTTTAACGAAAGCAGCCGCGGCCTCCTCGTTCCAAGTAATGTCCTTGCCTTTACCCGACATCAGGGTGTACAAAGGGCGCATGATACAGGCTGCTGAGGGGAGGAAACGGTGGTAGAAGTTCACCATACCAACGAACTCCTGCAGGCCTTTGACTGTGTTGGGCCGGGCAAAGTGGCGGATCGCGTCTACCTTGGCGGGCAGAGGTGTTACCCCATCCTTGGTAATCCTGTGGCCCAGGAAGTTGATAGTATCAAGACCGAACTGGCATTTGGCCGGGTTGATCGTGAGGCCAAAATCACTCAGGCGGGAGTAGAGCTGGCGGAGGTGGGACAGATGCTCCTGACGACTACTGCTGGCTGTAAGGATGTCGTCCAAATAGATGAACGCAAAGTCCAGGTCGCATCCCACTGCATCCATTAGCCGCTGGAACATCTGTGCGGCATTCTTCAGGCTGAACGGCATTCAGAGGAACTCAGACAGGCCGAAAGGGGTGATGAGTGCTGTTTTGGGGATGTCTTCAGGGTGCACCAGGATTTGATGGTATCCCCGGACGAGGTCTACTTTGGAAAAGATTCTTGCCCCGTGCAGGTTTGCTGCAAAGTCCTGTATGTGCGGCACGGGGTAGTGGTCTGGAGTTGTAGCCTCATTCAGTCTGCGGTAGTCGCCGCATGGTCTCCAACCCCCGGCTGCTTTGGGCACCATGTGCAGGGGGGAGGCCCATGGGCTGTCAGACCTCCATACAATCCCCAATTCCTCCATCCTCTTGAATTCCTCCTTCGCCAGGTGGAGCTTTTCCGGGGGGAGCCTTCGTGCGCGGGCTTGGAGGGGTGGTCCCTGGGTCGAGATGTGGTGTTGTACCCCGTGTCTGGGCATGGCTGCCGTGAACTGCGGTGCCAGAATTGATGGAAAGTCCGCCAGGATTCTGGTGAATTTGTTGTCCGACAGCGTGATGGAGTCCAGGTGTGGGGCCAGCAACTTGGCTTCACCCAGAGAGAACGTCTGGAAAGTCTCTACATGTACCAGTCTTTTCCCTTGCAAGTCGACCAGCAGGCTGTGAGCTCACAAGAAGTCCGCCCCCAGGAGTGGTTGGGCCACGGCGGCCAGTGTGAAGTCCCACGTGAACCGGCTGGTGCCGAACTGCAGATGCACTGTGCGGGTGCCGTAGGTCCGTATCGTGCTGCCATTTGCGGCCCTCAGTGTGGGTCCTGGCTTCCTGTTGCGGGTGTCGTACCCCGTCGGGGGCAAGACGCTGATCTCCACTTCGGTGTCGACCAAGAAGTGGCGTCCCGACTGTTTGTCCCAGATGTACAAGAGGCTGTCCTGGTGGCCAACCGCCATAGTCATTAGAGGCAGCTGACCCTGGCCCTGGCCCTTGCAGGGCGGGCGACAACGGCAGGCTTCTGTGCCCCACCACTGGTGGTAGAAACACCACTGTTCACTGTCCTCCTCACTCCTACCTCTGTGTTGTGTGCGCCCCCCTGCCAGGCCTGGTCTGGTCCGCTGTTGGGCGCGTGGCCTGGTAATCTGACCGACGGACGCCACGCTCTCCCTCTTGGCTTTCCACAGCACGTCTGCCCAGGCCGCCACCTTCCAGGGGTCACTGAAATCTGCGTCGGCCAGCAACAGATGTATGTCCTCAGACAGCTGCTCGAGGAACGCTTGCTTGAACATGAGACAGGGCTTGTGTCTGTCAGCCAGGGACAGCATCGCGTTCATCAATGCTGATGGCAGCCTGTCTCCCAAACCATCCAGGTGAAGCAGGCGGGCACCCCACTCACGTGAGAAGCCAAAGGCCCCAATGAGCAGCGCTTTGAATGCTTCATATTTGCCTTCTTCCGGGGGCGACTGTATAAAATCCGCAACCTGGGCGGCTGTCTCCTGGTCAAGGGCGCTCACCACGTGGTAGTAACGCGTGGAATCAGAAGATATCTGCCGAATCTGGAACTGGGCTTCTGCTTGGCTAAACCACACGCGTGGTCGCAGCGTCCAGAAAGTCGGCAGTTTTAGCGAAACTGCGTGAACAGATGAAGAGTCGGTCATCTTTGGTCCAAATCCCGTTTGGACCGTCGGGGTCACCAATGTAGCGATGTACTACATACAGAGCGAGAGACAACGACACGCAGTCGGTAAATCGTTTCGAGACTAGTTTATTCAAACTTCGCGGCGCTGGCATTTAATCCCTATCGCCCGCCCTCTCCGGGCGGAAATGACGTCAGAAGTGCATTACCAAAGTCTCCCCCCGTGCGCTGGCTATTTGTGAGCCGGTTCGCTTGCGCAGAAAATGGGTCGCCACGATATAATAATAAGCAGGTTTTCTTATCTTCTTTTATTAATCTCTCAATAAAATATCCAATTAGCCTTCATATATCTTCTTTTTAAACTATGAATAATATACAAATAATCAAACAGCTTTTCAGATAGTTCATTCGGTAGTAACATCGGTTTTGGTGATAGGTATAGCCGGAACAAAATCCAGCGAGGCTTTGGGGTCGAAGAAAGTACGTGGAGAAGAATTAGGAGGAAAAACTTTCATTCTTGTTGGATATCTCAGAATTGGAAATAATTTCTTATCATATGTTTGTTTCATTACCGAAACAAATCTTGATCTTTGTTCCATTACTTCTTTCGGGTAATCTTCATAAAAAAAGAGCTCAGACTCGTTAAATCTGAAAACTCTCTGTTTTCTTGCCTGCCACATTATTTGATCTTTAATTTTAAAGTGATGAAAACAAACCAAAATAATTCTTGGTCTGCTTGAGTTTTTAAATTTCTAAAGTCTGTGTGCTCTTTCAATAGCAGGCAGCTTTGATAAAATAGTCGGAAATAAAGTATGAAAGAGCTTACCAAAGTAAACTGCTAAATCTCCATTTTCAGCTGCTTCTTGCAATCCACAATTCGTATGTTGTTTTGGTGAGACTTGGTTTCTAAATCTATAATCGTATCATGATATTTTTGCAAAGGGGTTGTAGTTTCAGACAATTTCTGCTTGGTTAACTTCAATTCCTCTTCATGTTTAGTAACTTGAGTTTCCACATCTTTAAGATTTCCCAGAAATAACTTCATTTCATTATTATTCTTTTCCAGTTGATCTTTAATTACCATATTCTGTTCTTGAATTAAATTCAGTGTCCATACGATGTCTTCAGCCCATGATGGCATTTCATCAGATCTTTCCTTCGGCATCTTTCCTTTTCCATTACCTTTTCCATTCCCTTTGTCAGTAGATTCATGCAAATTCTTCCCACTTTTCATAGACATATTACTCCCCTTCAAGAATCAGCAATTAAAAATTATAAATTCAAAATTTAAGCTGGGGAGAGAGAGAGAAAGCTAAGAGCAGCACAGAATTACTGCTACTCCATCGACAGACAGGGGTGATGTCCCCATGTAATGATTTCTTAATGCATTCTGTATAAACAGTAAATTGCTATGTTTTAATGCATTGCATGTTCCAATTCCACGTAAATTTTAATTATCAAGGATCTGACAAAAACCAGATGGTACCAGAAAGCTAGCAAATACATATGCATAATCTCAGTATCTTTCACATAGGTAATAAAGCAGGTGGAAAATTATAATATTTGTAGAGTTGCGCAACCATTTCATAGGTAATTTATTTTACTTTTTTAAGTTGTTGGCTGAAGAATAAATATTGCATAGGATGCCTAAAAGTTTGCTCTTCTCCTTTTAGGAAAAGCACCTTGAAATTGCTTGCTTTTACCCCAGAGTCCTGGTTTTAATGTCTCAGTTAAAAACATAATAGTTGATGATATGGTCCAGTAATGATATGGTAACACACTAGAATACATTTCAAAAGTGACATTAGAATCCATAACTTTTCAACCCAAGGGCAAGTGTTCTACCAACTAAGATTTTGTTGAAAGCAGAGCCACTCCAGGTGGTAAAAATTAATCTTGTAATCACTTTAGCAACGAATCAGATTAAAAGACATGTTCATGTATCATTCTAATAATATATATTTTCTGTTTCACAGGTCTATGTGGCACCTTTAATGACAATGCAAATGATGACTTCTTATCTGCATATAACATTGTGGAAAATGCCCCTCTTACTTTTGCCAATTCTTGGGCCGTTGAAAACAACTGTCCTCCGCCGATCACACCTGACCCGTGCATTAGTTCGGAAAATGGTAATACAGCAAAGAATTGTGCTTTTTAATAATAGAAAAATAGTTTTATTCAGCTGCATTGTTTGAAAAATTCCTGGCCAATTTCTGTCCTGCACTGAAGTTAAAGCATCCTACTGACAACTTGCAGTCTCCATGGGTAGTGACAAGCCTGATGTGTAACCTTAAATGTAGGTCACCCTTCAATAGTCAGTTCATGAAGTTCTCTCTCACACTGCCCCTTTTGTATAATACCTTACAGTCACATTCTTTTCTATGTGAAAAATTTGCTTCAAAACATGAGATTAGTTATATCTAGTTTTCTAGTTCTTCTCAACCAATATGTTACATACAGGTTAGCTGGTCAAACAAGCTTTTTACAGCATCATTAATCTTCCTTTGCTCAAGAGTTTTCCCTGTTTTTCTTAAGCCAGTCCCAGTGTAGTAGTCTGAAGGCAGTTTTATTGTTCACCAACGTGTTACAGTACCCAAGGAACTAAGTAAAAAGACAGTACCAGGAAAGACAGATTCAAATATTGATTGAACTTCCTTCGACTCATGGAAGTATTTCAGTTTGAAAAATAAATGAAGCCAAAGCAGACATACTAATTTCTGCAAAAGTCTCACCATAAACACAAGAGATTTTGCAGGTGATGGAAATCCAGAGCAACACACACAAAGTGCTGGAGGAACTCAGCAGGTCAGGCAGCATCTATGGAGATGAATGAAGAGCTGACATTTCAGGCCCAGACCATTCATCAGAACTCACGAAAAGCCTCACCATCTGCATTCGACCCATGAGAGTAATCTTGATGGCCTCTCCATCTATTAAAACAGCATGGAAATATTCTGGCATCCCTGTCTTCTGGGCAGTACAAGGCCTGAGCAATTTCATCTCAGTGTTCTGCAAGTGACACCAACAATGAAATATGGCTCAAGCTTCTCCGTTTCTTCTGCTGCTGGAATGACCTCATTAAAATTTCAGACTCTGAGCAGTTGTTCATGACATTGTTCAAAACAAAAAGTCGGTAGAAAAAAATACAGAGGGCAGAAGTGGTACAGTAACCTTAGGTATAGAATGGGGAAGAAAAGACTTTGGGTATTCAGGGCAAAAGAAACAAGAAGTTGATTAGAGGTAATAGAAAGAAGATCATCGTGGGACATTACGGAAGTGAGTGATGAAAGGTCCTGGAAATGAAATGAAACTCTGGTGACAGTTATTAATGGGAAGAGAAAATAAACATTAGACTTCAGAAGGGAAGAGCAAATTGAGTGGAAAGAAGGTACTATTATAAACAAGGCGAAAAAGAGGAGAGCTCAAAAAGCTTTGATATGGGACCAGTATGAACACGTGGAAAATAGTAGTGTGTGGGATCAAATACTTGAGGTGGTCTTAAATCGTCTGGGTAGCAGGGGGAAAAGTGATATGTGCCCAACCTCTCCATTCTTTGGTTTATGATTTCAAAATGTCCATTTAAATCAAAATCTATCCCATCACAAACATTAGTTAATAATCACAGAAGAAATTATGATATGCCAGCAGATCTTTCCTCTCCACATCTCAGGTTTTTCTATGGAAAGAAAAAAATTCACAATATTATAACTTGCATTGTGAATGGGAGTTGGAACTAAACGAATCCTTTAAAAGGAAACTACTGTCCATTATGTTTATAGGCTTCCTTCTATAATAACCATTAGCATTTACATTTAGAGGGCAAAGGAATTAATTCAAAATTGTACCAAAGGCACAAAACCAGGAAGTCAAATGGTACAGTGGGGATGTGCATGAATGTTGAGATTTTATTAGAGTAAAATTAATTTGTTTTAGTTATTATATTTGAATTAATTCTTAAAACATGGTGATTAAAAACATCTGTTACTAAACTTGATTTGCAGAACACTATGCCGTACAGCACTGCTCCCTTCTCAAAAATCCAGCAGGTGCCTTCTCAGTATGTCACTCCACAGTGGATTACATGAATTACTACCAGGTAAGGTTCCTGTGGAGGAGTTAATATTGGGAAAACCATACAAAGCATTTGGTTGTGAAGCCGGTAAAAATACTTCAACGCCTTATTCACCAGCAGTCCCATACTCACCCATCATCTATCACAAAGGAAAAATGAAATCTATTGATAAAGAAAAATTCCAAAACAACTTACAATTTAAAACATGGCAAAAGTCAATGACTGTGTGTCTGTGCTTGGTGCTCGCCTTTCATGCACCTTGTCTTGTCCTTGTGTTCCTATGTGATATTATCATCTAGTATTTACTAAGCACAGTTTTTGACATGTTTATATGTGGATTAGACCACAAGACCACAAGATACAGGAGCAGAATTAGACCATTTGTCCTATTGAATCTGTCCCATTCTTCACGGCTGATCCATCTCCCTCTCAGCCCCAATCTCCTGCCTTTTCCCCATATCCCTCCATGTCCTGCCTAATCAAGAATCTATTCATCTCTGCCTTAAATATATCCAATGACTTTGCCTCTACAGCTGTCTGTGGCAACAAATTCCAGAGATTCACAACTACCTAAAGAAATTTCTCCTCCTCTCTGTTCTAAATGGACATCCTTCTATTCTGGGACTGTGTCCTCTGGTCTTAGATTCCCCACCATAGGATTCACCCTCTCTACATCTACTCTAACAAAAACTTTCAGTATTTGATAGGACTCGAGCACCTAGGCTTGTTCCAGTGCTGTTATGTGATTAGACACCACTGCCATCATGCACTATTTAGATAACCTGTTGGTACAACAATGAGAACAATGAGATTAATTAGGCTAATTTCCATTTTTCCAGATGTGTGTGGCTGCTACCTGTGCCTGTGAGAATATCAACGACTGCCTGTGTGCAGCATTGGGAGCCTATGCCCATGAGTGTGCTGCTAATGGTGTCATCATGAGAAACTGGAGAAGTGGCATTTGCAGTATGTTGAGAAGATTTGAGTTTTGTAAAAGTTTTCACTAGTCTTAAAGTCCCTAACCCTAAACTGGTTCAACTGAAATGTATTTATCAGCCTTTCACAAATGTATTTATTAGCCTTAGGCTACGTCCACACTACACCGGATAAATCCGTAACCGAAGCTTTTTCTCTTTGTTTTGACCCTCCATCCACACTAAAACAGTGTTTTCCTCCCCCAAGAAGGAGCTTTTCCAAAACGCCCTCCAGAGTGTGTAATTTTGAAAACGCCAGATTGGCCAGAGCTGTGTGGACGGGGTTTAACCGGAGAAATCTAAAAACGCTATCATGATGTGCCAGAACAGATGGTGACGGCAGTGTGCCATTTCATTGTTTTCTTGAACACAACCTAACAATTTCAGAACAGACAGCAATGAGACTGAAGCCAGAAGAGTTAGAAATGTACTCACCAAATACTTTGACCCATAACTTACTGAATAAATAAGTAGATAGATAGATAGATAGATAGATACTTTATTCATCCCCATGGGGAAATTCAACATTTTTTCCAATGTCTCATACACTTATTGTAGCAAAACTAATTACATACAATACTTAACTCAGTAAAAATATGATATGCATCTAAAATCACCCTCTCAAAAAGTATTAATAATAGCTTTTAAAAAGTTCTCAAGTAGTTTACTTAAATACATTGAGTCCTAACCCCGGCACTTTAACATATCTTACTCCTGGCAGTTGAATTGTAAAGCCAAATGGTATTGGGGAGTATTGATCTCTTCATCCTGTCTGAGGAGCATTGCATCGATAGCAGCCTGTCGCTGAAACTGCTTCTCTGTCTCTGAATGGTGCTATGTAGAGGATGTTCAGGGTTTTCCATAATTGACCGTAGCCTACTCAGCACCCTTCGCTCTGCTACCGATGTTATACTCTCCAGTACTTTGCCCACGACAGAGCCCGCCTTCCTTACCAGCTTATTAAGACGTGAGGCGTCCCTCTTCTTAATGCTGCCTCCCCAACACGCCACCACAAAGAAGAGGGCGCTCTCCACAACTGACCTATAGAACATCTTCAGCATCTCACTACAAACATTGAATGACGCCAACCTTCTAAGGAAGTACAGTCGACTCTGTGCCTTCCTGCACAAGGCATCTGTGTTGGCAGTCCAGTCTAGCTTCTCATCTAACTGTACTCCCAGATACTTGTAGGTCTTAACCTGCTCCACACATTCTCCATTAATGATCACTGGCTCCATATGAGGCCTAGATCTCCTAAAGTCCACCACCATCTCCTTGGTCTTGGTGATATTGAGACGCAGGTAGTTTGAGTTGCACCATATCACAAAGTCCTGTATCAGTTTCCTATACTCTTCCTCCTATACTCACTTTGCCCTGTTTTCTGTCCTTGCTCGTATGAAGGTGGTTTACCTATTTATGCAAGTACTTCTCTGACAATAGATCTGTAACAGCCTAATGTAACATTGTATGGAAGTACAAGATAATACTGATGCAGACATGTTTTATACATTTAACAAGTAGCTTTATTAATGCAACAGAGTTAGTCAGTTTTTCAATATTCGTCATCAGCCAGGTCAATCTGTCCGTGAACTCCCTGTCGGTTGCCTCCATACGCTCCAGTATTTGTTTTTTTTAGTTTTAAGTCCTCCTGCGCGAGAGCCAACAGCTGTCCGTTGTTTGAGTTTTTCTAGTTTGTAACTGAACAAACGTGCACCAAGTCTTTCACGGTAAGATTCAACAACAAACATGTCGCTTGTTTTCGGTAGATGCGTCCTGCACATGCGCAGTAGGAGGAGATTTGCCGAAATATCTGTTTTAATGTGGACCGAAGTATTTTCAAAAACGCTTAGTGTGGACGCCTCTCATTTTTACGCGAAACCGGCGTTTTCGAAATTAACCAGTCTAGTGTGGATGTAGCCTTAGCTGTAAGAAGCTTTACAGGTGCTCAGGCACCATTTACTTTCACGTCTGTGTTTGGGGCTTGCCTTTCAAGCATCTTGGCTTGTTCTAGTGCTTCCATGTGATGTAGACACCATCATGCACCATTCAGAAAATAGAATATAGAACATTACACCACAATACAGACAACTTGCCTCATGATGTGCCAACCTTTCAACCTTCACCATGATCAACCTAACCCTTCCCTCCCACACAACCCACCATTTTCCTTTCATCCATATGCCTATTCAAGAGTCACTTAAACGTCCATAATGAATCTGCCTCTACCACCACCCCAGGCAGTGCATTCCATGCACCCACCACTCTCTGTGTAAAAAAAAACTTGACTCTGACAGACCCCCTATATTTTTCTCCAGTTACCTTAAAATTATGTCCTCTCATATTAACCATATCTGCCCTGGGGTACATGCCTCTTATAATCTTATGCACCTCTATCAAGTCAAGTCTCATCCTCCTTCACTCCAAAGAGAAAAGCCCTAGCTCAGTCAACCCATCCTCATAAGACATGCTTTCTAATCCTAACTGCACCTTGGTAAATCTCCTTTGTACCCTCTCTAAAGCTTCCATGTCCTTCCTATAATAAAGCAACCAGAACTGAACACAAACTCCAGGTGAGGTCTAGCCAGGATTTTACAGAGCTGCAATATTACCTCACAGCTCCTGAACTCAATCCACCAACTAACGAAGGCCAACGCACCATATGCCTTCTTAACCACCCTATCAACGTGCAGATATGGATGCGGATCTATGGATGTAGACCCCAGGATCGCTTTGTCCTACCCACTACTAAGAAGCCTGCCGTTGACCCTCTATTCTGCCTTCATGTTGACCTTCCAAAGTAAATTACTTCAAACTGTTCTGGATCTGCCACTTCTCAGCCCAGCTCTGCATCCTGTCAATGATCCACTGTAACCAATGGCAACCTGCTACACTATTGACAACACCATCAACCTTCGTGTGATCTACAACTATGTTTACTCAAATTGTCAAATTCAACTATACTTGCAAAGCTTCATAAATGTCGTATTACAACTGTGAAAAAAACCATAGTGGAGAACTTGTGTGCAATGGGATAACTTGGCATCAAAGGTCATAACCTTTTGAAGCCAAAGCATAGGACAAGCTAAGACCATTGCTTCTTTTGAATCATATTTAGCCTGAAGTTTGCTTAATTATTATCTGGTTCTAGATGTATCATGCAGTAACTCTCAGGTTTACCAGGATGACATGAGAGCTTGTAACCGGACCTGCAGGTCACTGTCAGAGAATGATTATACCTGCAAAATTAAAGATGTTCCAGTTTATGGATGTGGTTGTTCTGAACAGAAGTATTTGGATGAACGTGGAGTCTGTGTGGAACAGTCGAACTGCTTGTGCTATTATGAAGGACGGCTTATAGAAAATGGTCAGAGTGTTAGGAAGAATGGCACCCTCTGGTAAGTATCATTTAATTATTTAACATTATGGAAAATAACTATTAAATACAGCTGAAGCATAATTCAACTTTCATTTTAAATGTAGCATTTGCCAAAATGGACATCTGCGTTGCAGGAAGAAACCAGACCCAGAACCTCCAGGTGACCATCATCTCTAAACTCCATTGGTGCACAAATTGTGTAAAATACTAAATTAATGGAAAAACCATTTATCGGGTGCTTTTTGACCATTATTTTCTTTAGGATGCAAGGGTGGCAAAGTAATGTTTGACTGCACAAACGGAACGGCTTCTTCATCTGAAGACTTGTGTAAAAAGACATGTCGAACTCTAAGCATTCCATGCGTAAGTGACTTTCACATTCCTAGTTAAAAGAACACTTGGAGGCAGCCAAGCGAAGCAGCCACAGGTTATGGATGAAGAGAAGTGATGGCAGCCGGGCCCTATAATGACCCATGGGTGGTCAGATATGAAAGGGGGTGGGGTGCACCTGGGACACCGGGTCACACTGTTGAGCCCTCTGGAGATGTAGTGGGCTTAAACTGATGAAACATCTAAGAAGGGGGGTGCCCATCTGATGACCCCTGGGAAGCATCTGCCACCCACAAAGCCACACCTCAAGATCTCAATGCTATGACCCAAGTTAGGATCTGCTTACCAAAGGGATTGAAACAACTAGTCCTATAAGCTCGAACAGAACTGAACCTACTAAATGTCTGGAACAGTAAAATGAATGATTAGGCAGAATGTTTCACATTAGTTATCACAATTACATAAATTAATATTGTAAAGCAAAATTATTGTCCTGATGCCTTACAGATTCTCAATTCAGAGAAGCTTATAGCTAAAAGCTCTGTGACCTAAACATAATGCAGTGTAATAAAATCAATGTAATAAAATTCTATTAGCCACTGTCTCGATGAAAATACTTCCAACCAATCGCTCATTTTAATCTGTTATGACAGAAGAGTTCATGTGTCCCTGGGTGTGCCTGCCCCCACGGTCTTGTTGAAGATGACAATAAAAACTGCATTTCACCTGAAAATTGCCCTTGTTTTTATCATGGTGAACTTTATACTACCGGACAAACGATTCAAAAGGACTGCAATAAATGGTAAGATTACATAAACATCAGCAGAAATACTGAAAACCATGTGATCTTCTGAATGTACTCACCATGGCTGTGCTCTCTTCATATTGCAGCACGTGCCAGGGCGGCTTGTGGAGCTGTACCAATAAAATATGCCCAAGGACTTGCGAAGTTTATGGTGATGGCCACTATAAAACCTTCGATGGGAAAAGATATGTCTATGACGGAAATTGCGAATATATTTTTGTTGAGGTACATAAGCTTCATATACTATTTCCATAATTCATAACAGATATGACTAAATACACATCAGTAACAAATGAGAGAACACTATCAAACTCAGTTCAGTTTCTATGATTTCCTTGATGGACTAATAATGGGGATGCAGAATAAGTTAAAACTTTTGGAGCTCAGAAAGCAGAAAATACTCCTGGTGATTTGTGGCCTACTCTAATGAAGTCACACTGCATATTACATGCGCACTTCATTTATTTATCCTTCACTAAGATTATCATACAAGCCAAGATACAAAGTAAAAACTGAAAACTCATTGTGGCAAGGCAATATTCCTGTTGTATAAGGAAACATAGGAAAAAAAATTAAATGACAAACTTCCTGGGGAACTGTGCTAAGGCTGATTCATTACTAGTTAGCTGTATAATCTTTGAACTGAATATTTACACAAAAAATATGATTATTATTGGTGATAAGTAACTTATGCTATATCCACTTCTGATGGCTGCGCTTAGAGGCAGCTAATAGGCTCTTATGGCCCATGAACATAGTTTCATAAGATGCTGTGTGTCACAGGACTTTATGCTGGAGATCCAAATGCAAATATTATTTGTCTTACTGCGACCAAAGCCTTGCTTTATAATTCCTACCTACCTACTTACTGCCTGTGACACCGCTGGTGTTTAGGGCAGCAGTGAAGTTCCTCCATCTCTGGCATTGTTCAGGGCTTCCTTCAATGTTTTCACTACTGTCAGTCATGCAAGTCCCGTGTGGAGACTCAGGATACTGTTGCACTCAGATGTGGAAGGATTCTTCATTGCTGTTTGTGTAACAGCTTTGTTATCCAGTTGGGGTTGTTAGCCCCTGAACCTGGAAGACTAGTGGACCACTCTTAATCTGGACTCTACCCTTTGACCTTTTGGCATGGGTAGCCCTACCAAGAGCCGAAGCATAAAGCCCTGACTCTAGCCAGCATAACTCTTTGGGTCATGGAGGCAAGCAAGCCACCAAACCGCGACAAGGTTGTACTCCTCTTGAAGGTTAATAATTCCTGTTCTGGATTTATTACTTTACTCTTAGGACCAATGTAATCGTCAAGAAGGCACTCTCCAAATTCTCACAGAGAATGTTCCCTGCTGTGAAAGAGGAATGACATGCTCGAGAAACACCAGAATTTTACTTGAGGTGTTATTTCTTTTTAACTTTCATCACATATTTTCTGCATTGGAATGTTCTTACAATATTTTGGCAAGAAACATGTATCACTGGACACCAATATTTTATTCTGTTTGTACAGGGTAAGGAAATTATTCTAACTGATAACCGAGTGGTGACAACTGAGAAGTTTATAAATGATACACAATGTACAGTGAATTCTTATTCACTTCATACTGTTGGACTCTATTTGATCCTTGCCTTTTCCAATGGCATCACTGTGATATGGGATAAAAAAACAAGACTTTCAATCACACTGGACTCAAGATGGAAAGTAAGTATGAATTGAAAACTAAAATATTCTTCTTTATTCTTGTTGATCATGACAAGAAACACACTAAAAAAATGAGTTGCTAGCTACCAAAGAGTTTTATTATAAGCACACTTGGTGGTTTCTGGCCCAGGGTTGTACTTCAAAACAGCATGGGTAATATAGTGGTTAGCACAACGCTTTCTAGTACCAGCAACCCGGGACCAATTCCCACTGCTGTCTACAGGAGCTCATACATTCTCCTCATGACCACAAGGGTTTACTCCAGGCGCTCTGGTTTCCTCCCACAGTCCAAAGACTGCTGGTTAGTAGGTTAATTTGGTCATTGTGTTACGAATGTGGAGCAACTCTGAGGGGCCGAAGGGTGCAAAGTCGCCCCCTCCTTTTTGAGAATCGCAGGATCGCTATTATTTCGGGTCTGAGACCCAGGAAATGAGAGAGATACACATCATGTCAATAATGAGAGAGGGAGATGCAGGATCACAGCAAAGGCAGTTGTTATAGACAACACAGAATACACAAGGTTTGGAATGTCTCCTAACAGAAAGCGGAACGGAACCACTGATTACTGCTATTGTCTCTTGGAGAAGGAATTGTGTATTGAGTACTGTACTATTCATTGAAACCCCTCAGGGGACAACCAGAGTGGTCTGGTTGAGGGATTGCATCATCCCAACCTGACTGACATCTGAGACCCCGTGAGTGAGGATAAAAGGAGGGTCTGGGGAAACACCCCTCAGACACACCAGGAGAAACACTAGAAATCCAGTGACAGCGTTTTATAGCGAAGCCGGTGAGAGCTCGTGTGTGTCCTCCCTTGCCTGGGTGGCGGGCTCATCACGGAAGAACGGTTTAACTAAAGGAGAGGTCACACTTGAACGGCCACAACTACGAGACACCGACTGATCGAAATCATAAAGGAAGGTTGGCAAAACACTTAGCGGTAACTGTTCCCATTCTCCTATCTCTCTCTCTCTCTCCAACAATTGCAACACAGCGACAAACAAACGACGGCAGCCTGTGTGAACTGCAGCGAACTTTATATTTCCATTGGACAATTCATTATCCCCTAGACAACGATAGAGCTTATTTCTTATTGATTATTATTATACCCGCACTTTTAGGTTTAGTATTGACGACATATATTATCTGTATATTTGCATTGATATTATTTTTGTGTATTTTTACTAATAAATACTGTTAAAAATAGTATCATCAGACTCCAACGGACGCCTCTATCTTTGCTGGTAAGTAACCCAGTTACGGGGTTCGTAACAACTGTAAATTGTCCCATGATCAGGCTAGGATTAAATCGGAGCGGCATGGCTTGAAAGGCTGGGAGGGCCTACTCCACCCTGTTTCTGAATGAATGAATAAATAACTTAAATAGATAAAAACATTCAAAAAAATGTCCTTGAAAATTATTAAATACATTTTATATGCATTACTGTGAGAGGCAGGAAATTTCAGTAATTTGATTCTGAAATAAAAATGCTATAATGCTCTTATCTTCAAGATCCTCAAAAGACTATACTTCACTCAGGATGTTTAACACAGCTACAATGATCAAGAACTTCCAATAATATACTTACCAAGTCATTGTTGGCACAAACTTTCTCAATTACACTTGCCAAATGAACACTAGGTGCAAACCGTAAATAAATGCCTGCAGTGGATAATCTGTACTATTAAACAGATATAAATGTGCAAATGATAATTCCCAAAATTTATTTTCATAATGTAATATTTCTATTAAAGAATAGAGTGTGTGGTCTATGTGGGAACTTCAACGATGATGTCTCAGATGATATGACAACAAAAGGGAATTCCTTGGTGTCTAACGCGGTGGTTTTTGGAAACAGCTGGAAGTCCATGACATGCTCAGATACAGTCAATCAAACATCGCCATGTGAGAGAAACCCATATTGTTCAGCATGGTCATTGAGGAAGTGTGACATAATTAAACACAGCATGTTTCAATCATGCCACAGCAAGGTACGTCTGCTGAAAAAATCTGCTTTATTTGAGTTGGGGATCCGAAATGATGTCAAACATTAATTCAAATATGGTCACAAAGCTCCTTGAAAGCTGGAACTTAAGAAGGGGAAGAAAAGAAGCATCACTATAAATCATTTCACAGTCTCAGAACATCTTAAAAGTATTGTAATATCATGAAGTACTCTTGTACTATCAAACATGTTTGAAAATATGGAAATAATTTTGTTGTTCTGTATATGCTTATGATTAAACAGGAACTGCGAAGTGTTCCATTTTCTTTAATGATGTTGCTCGAAAGATAATTATTAGCTGGCACGACAAGACAATCTTTATTTTTCTCCAATAATGCCAGTGGGTGTTTTATCTCCTCTCAAAACAGAAGAAGGAGTCTGAACTTAACATCAGCTTGGACTAGTCAGAGGGCTAGTTTTCCAGCAGTATAGTAGCACTACCTCACCACACATGCACATCTACCCACTACCCAATGCAAACAAACACCTCTTCCCTCCCATGCCCCAATACATAATCCCCATACTTTTCCACTACACTGCACTGGAATTTCTGCCTAACTATGCACTCGAGACTGGAATTGGTTTCTAACTTTAACTCATATAGAGTCAAGGCAACTATCCATGAAATCAAACTGGCACCACACAAATAATATTAGCCATGTTTACTTGTATTGTCCTCTGACAAAAAAGATAAAAAAGCATTCCTTTGAATTTTATCTCACAGTTGTGTTATATTTTACAATTCTTATGTTTATTTACCTTTTCAGGTTGACCCAACTCCATATTACAAAGCTTGTGTTGAGGAGGCTTGTGCCTGTGATTTGGAAGGAAAATACCTGGGATTCTGTACTGCTGTAGCAATGTATGCAGAGGCTTGCAATAAGGCGGGTGTGTGTGTTGACTGGAGAACGCCTGATCGATGTCGTAAGTCAAAAGTGCCTCAATAATAGAAGGGCCATTTTTCACATTTCTTAATAACAATATTAACAGCAAGTGAATGCATCAGATGAGTTTTTTTATAAAATAGATTATCTTAAAGTAATCAATTATATTTGTCATCTGATTCAGTTTTTAAAAGCTGAACAGTTTTATTATACGACTTGATTAGATGGTTACATTTATACTTGAATTAATTACTGGTAATAAAGTATTAACCAGTCAGTACCTTATATTGCAGCTGTGTACTGTGACTATTTTAACACTCCTGGTGATTGCAGCTGGCACTATAAACCATGTGGAACTTTAACAGCAAGAACATGCTCCGACCATGAAATTAGAAAGAAGTTTTCAGCAGTTCTTGAAGGTTGTATATAAATTCTAACTTATTTGTTGTTCATTGTTGAATCGTAAGTGTATTCCGGCTGAGAGGATGCATTTCTTAAAACACAGAGGAGTTGAGAGATTCAGGAAAGAATGCAGAGTTGAAGCCAGGATCAAATCAACTTTTTGAATGGTGGGACATGGTCAGGGGATCATCAGGCCGCATGCGCTCCTGAATACCAAGACAAATCTTGGCTTGTCTGCGGAGCAGTGCATCTTGCTTTTGGTGCAATTAACTACCTCGCAGAATAGAATTGTTCTGGCACATAGACGGCTGAATATTAAAACAACCACTCAACAAACAATTGTAGCTGCTTAAAGATCAGTGACAGCGAACTAAATTAAAAGCAGCAGAGTACATAGCGAAACTGCAGGATGTACAGATCTGATCATTTGAGCAACTTACTTGGTTAGAAGTAGTGGTTTTTAAATTACAATGTGATAAATGTGTAAATGTAAATAGAATGTAATGTGTAAAAGTCTTAAGCACCTACATATAAGCTAGGGTGCCTAAGAACTTTGCACAGTACCGTAATCAACTGTGATCTTTTCAAAGGGGTTTATTCATATTTAATACCTGTCAATGGCACAGATCGATCAGTCCACATCACTGTGCACAGTATGAAACACTATCTAAATACTCTATTGTAATGGTGCTACAAAAATTAAGTATGAAAATATTTCTGAAAGAATCAAACTTTAAAACTATCATTTATGGCATCCAGTAGGAGCATTTAAGTTTCACACTCTCAGGATGTGTATAAGTACGTCACAGCCAAGAAGATACTTCTAAGCAAGAGTTACTTATGTAGCATAGGAAACAGCAGTGTATTTAAACATCAGGCTCCCATAGACAGCAGAGATTACAAGCAGAGAATTGATTTATTTGAATATATTTAATATAATTTAATACTATTTTCCACATAATTATTAGTTATAGTTTAAACATAAACATATAAAGCAAAAAAGGTACAGGAAGGGGTTCCCAACCTTTTCTTATGCCATAAACTAATACCATTAAGCAAGGGGTCTGTGGACCCCAGGTTAGGAAACCCTGCTACACCCAAGCAAGCTGAATCTGACAGAGAAAAGGCCTCACTGCTCATTTCCTACATTACTCTTAATTTTGTTTCAAGCTTCTTGGATTTACAAGTTTTCATTTGCTTTCTAATAGAATTAATTTGGGAGAATGTAACAGAAGAATTAGTGAATCATGTAGATCTTGTTACTTTCTATTAAATATAGGTTGTTATGCACAATGCCCTAAGGCTCGTCCTTACCTGGACGAAAACACAATGAAGTGTGTGAAGTTGTCTGATTGTACTTGTTATTATAATGGGGAAATATTGAATCCTGGTGAAGAAAGAAATGACTGCAGAAATTGGTAAGGATTCACTTAATGATATTTTCCAGGAATAAATTAGTATTTATTTGTAGCATAATACAATTTTAGAACTGCAATAAAGATTTATCTAAATAGGAAGATGATGTTTGATACATTAAGTTGCCAAACTTCATGAAGTGAAAAGGAGGGAAGCAATCTACCAATTGCTCTTGCTAAGAGAGATAATTTATCATGTGCTTTTTATGTGCTAACTTGATTACATGTGGTACCTTCAAAATGAGGCTTCATACAGAGGTCTCATTTGTACTAATATACGTACTGTGCTTTGCACCTTGGTCCCTGAAGAACATTGTTTCATTTAGCTGTATACATGTGTACGGTTGAATCACAATAGACTTGAACTTGAAGATAAAACGTCAGTATGTAATGGTCTGGGTTGATCTGACCCAAAAGACCCAAACTAATTTCTGTGTCTAGGAGATGTGGGAATAAGTTTACAAGCACAACAAAGTAACTTAAACCTAATTTATTATCATAATATAGAGAGCACAAATAAACCATACAAAATACGATGTAGTTAGTTACAAATATTCAACAAGATTTAAGCGTTCATTATTCTTGGTCTTCACTTGTCATTGATTGTCACTGTTATCAGGGGAACTCCAAATTCTGGGTCCATCTTAGATACTGGTCACAATCCCTCGGTCTAGGTGAAGCCCCAAGAACTGAATGAAAGGTGCTTCAATGAATAAGGGTTCAATCCATAAGCATAGCAAGACACACAGAGACAGGCATACTATTTGATCTTTTGTTCTCATGCCACTAACTCAGCACGGTTTCTTGCATTCAAACAACTCATGTGTTCATCGACAAACATTTTTGTGCCACTGTGCCTGATGCCAAGGAAGACTCCAAGAGTTATCAGCAAAAGTTAGACATAAACAAACATACAGTCTTTAACTTGTACAGACACCTTACATACTGCGAGTGCACAAAGAGTTAAAGTGTCATTTGGAGCTGTTCAGACTTTCATCCAATATTTGATCAGATTTACTACACCACAATACATTCCGCCCCTTTGAATGTCTGAATAGACCTTCTGCTTAAAACGAAGAATACATACTAATATCCCTTGGATGATTGAAAACTAATATTATCACAATTATTAATTATACAGATCCAATTACTAACTGTAACATTCACATTAAAATATATGTCCTCATCCTTAAGGGGCGTTCACAACTTCTTGCTAACAATTAAACAGAATGAATAAGATTTATAAACATCACATTGTGTTCAGGCATACAAGAGTTAGATTACAATTATAGACCCTCAATTAGCACAACTAGCACATAATCACATAATGTACATTTTTCATGAAACAATAATACTATTTTCATAAATCACAAGGTTATCAGTGGCTTGTCAACTCCCCTCAAAAGAAGTCCAATATCCAACAAAACACAAGACAAGCATTAAAACAGAACAAAGCAACATTCCAGCAGGAACCTTTAAAAACAAAAGCCGAGAGATAGTTAGAAATATTTTCATTCTCTCGGAGTCTATTTACCCTTATCCACACACATTGGTTGGGTCTGTCCTCGTACCATCACCCACTATGCATTTCCTTGTCTGTCAGCAATAACTTCACCCGCCACTGGAGCGGAAGGCGAATATGTCACAAACACTGTACCCCCCCACCGGAAGAACTGAATCGGCTCTTTATCAGCTCGTTCAGTTGTGCCATCAGGAACAAAAGGAATAAATTGTCCTGTCATTAACAAAAGGGGAGTACATTCAAGGGGTGATTGTTCAAATTATACAAAGGATGGGGGAAGAACAGGTAACCATCGAGACCAGGTATGGGCAGGAGTAAGTAAACAAACTTGTTATTTTTAATAGGCCATTCATTCATTCATTCAATCAGACCACTGGCCTGAAGATAATAGGGGACATAGAGGATCCAGGTACACCATTAGAAACAGCCCACTCTTGTGCCCTGGAACCCGTAAAGTGTGAACCATTATTTCAAGGGGATTGCGGTATGCAGAAAAGAGATGTTCTAATCCCTGAAGGGTACCACCCTGATTAGCTTTAACAGCAGGGATTGCCATAAAAAAAAGAGGAGTCCACCATAGTGAGAATGTACTGGCAGTGCTTCAGTAAAGGGAGGGGAACAATGTAATCTATCTGTCAAATCTGAACAGGAGCACACCCACAGAGAATAGCAGCCAAGGGCCATTTTATAAGCAGTTAATCCCTAATTTCTAAACATAGTCCACAATTCCCTACCACAGTACAAGCTATATCAGCGGGAAGAATGATCCTTATGGCCTAGACCACTCCATGGCACCCTGTACCCCCAAATAACCAGAAGATTCATGGATCCACCAAGCAAGGGGGTTGTGATCAATGTATTAAGGGCTTCAGAAGCCTCCTCTTCAGAGGATCCCTGCAATAGCACATCATCTACGTAGCAAGCTACACAGAGAACTACTCAGTGGGGTATCTAAGGTATGGCAGGTATGGCTTGTGCCCTGGGCGCCACTGAGCAGTTTCTATTAAAGTCAGACAAGCCATCCTCAGATAGGGAAAAAAGAATTTTCTTCAGATGTATGATCTGTCTTTGATTATCATGGGTGAGAAGCACTAGGATCGCCTTATTTCAGAAGACCATGAAACGTTTCTTCATGAAGAAGAAGGAAAGTGGAGCTGAAGGATGGAAGAGACGGAAGTTGGGGGCAGAGGAAGCCAAGAAGTCAAACAGGTTCTTCATGCCTTTCTTTGAAAAGCCCAGAACAAGTAGTTCCGCACGCTCCATGGAGTCGCCTGCACCTGCTACGTTTGTTAGAATCCGAAGGTGGATCAGGATCAAGTGCATCAGAAGCCAAGGAGGAAGTCAAGTCAGATAAATCCGAATATGATGAGATTAAGAGTGAGGCTGCCACAGAGAACATGGACATGATGGGAGGGGAAGATGATGGTGATGGTGGTGATGTTGAGTTTATTGACGAGATTGAACGTGACGACACTGAACCTAGTGAACTGGATGGAGTCAAAGAGCCTCGAATTGTCATACCAGAAGTGATTGAACAGCATGACATTGGACTTCTAAAGTTCAACAAGGATACTGGAAAAGCAATTCTGCCTGATGCGTTGAGAACAGAAATAATAAAGCTGGGTTTGAAGTATTTCCAGAACAGTGAGGGGCCTTTCCTACCAACAGGTAACCGCTCAATGAACCAAACGTGGTTCAAGAGGAAATTGAGAAATGGTCGTGGTGAGGAAGTGACTCACTCATGGCTGGTCTATTCCCCTTCTAAAAAGTCTGCATTTTGTATCTGTTGTCTTCTCTATTCCCGGTCAGACCATCAATCCTCATTGATGCAGGAAAGTGGATTCAACCAGTGGAAAGCACCTGAAAGGATTAATGTTCATGAAAATGCCAAGAATCATCAGGAATGCTTCACACAGTGGAAAGAAATGGAAAGAAATTTAGCTGGAAACAGAGGAGTTATTGACACAGTATTTCAGTCACAGATTGAGAAGGAAAAGCAGAAGTGGCGTGATATCTTGACAAGAATCTTTCACTGCATAAAATTCCTTGCGACTCAGAACCTGGCTTTGCGAGGACACGGAGTCATTTCAGCTAGACGATGACTCCAATGTGGGAAATTTCCTTGGCTTACTGAAACTACTGGATATCTTTGACTCATAAAAGTCATAAAAGAACACCTCACTCATTTGGAAAGTCATCCTGGATCCACGTCTTATCTTTCACCGGGTGTCCAGAACGAATTCATCCACATGATGGAATCCATTGTTCACCAGAGTTTACTGGGAAGCATTCGTAAAGCCAAGTACTCTGGTCTCATGTTCAACTCGACTCCTGATCAGGCACACATGAGCAGATGTCAGAAGTAGTGAGGTATGTGGAAGTTGATTTTGAGAAGAAAACATTCCGTGTTAGAGAGTCCTTCCTTGGTTTTATCCAGATAAGCCAGAAGGATGCAGAGAGCTTGGTTGAATACATCTTGAAACAGCTAGAGAAGGACGAAATGAAGCTACAAGATTGTCATTCACAGTGCTATGACAACGCCGCTGTGATGGCTGGACACAGAAGTGGTGTTCATCAAAGATTAAGTGAGAAAAACAACCTGGCAATGTTTGTGAATTGCGACAATCACTCACTCAACTTGATGGGTGTACATGCAGCTAAGCAGGATACAATGATGGTCACATTTTTTAAGAACCATCGAAGCTCTCTCGTTCAACACAGCTCCGGGAAAAAGTCAAAAACGCCGTGCCTGTGGTTGTTAAGTCGGAGTCCGAAACCAGGTGGAGTGGAAGGACAGAACGGAAGCAGTGAAGCCCATCAACAAGTACCTTGAGGAGATACTTCAAGTTCTCCAGGACACGATAGACAAGAAAACGAGACCAGTGAAACAAGAAGTGACGCAAGGCCGCTGTACAACCAGATGTTGAGTTATGATTTTCTGGTTTTGCTAGGATTTTGGAACAAAGTACTCATTAGCATTGACCATATTCAAAAGAGGCTGCATTATCCTAGCATGAATTTCCACGATGCTGCCCTGGATTTGAAAGCCCTCCGAGATCACTTTTATGATGAAAGAGAAGTGATGGCCAGTGAGTCACTTGAAGAAGGAGTCGGTCTCTGTCAAGAATGGAATATTGAAGTTGAAAGACGTCAGAGACGAAAGAAACAAATGGTGAGAACTCGAGAGACACTGGGTTAACAGCTAAGGAGGAAATGGAAAGAGTCATGAAGGGAACACTCAAACATCTTCACAGAGAAATAGATGAAAGGTTCGCTCGTTTGCACGACACTGACGCCAAGTTTGGGTTCCTTCTCGAAGTCCAGGGATTGAGTTGCGGCTCTGACAATAACGACCTAAAGAAGAAGTGTGAAAATTTGGGCAAATTGTACAGCTCTGATGTTGATGGACAGCAGCTATATGTATGAAGAAATTTTGGATTGCAGAATGTTGCTATCAAGGCGGATCAACATGAAAATATCAAGACCTGAAGAGCTTCTTGAATTTATTGTTCAGTATGGAGATGAGAGCGTCTTCCTCAATCTTCGCATTGCTATTCAGATAATTCTAACCATCACAGTTTCCATCGCCAGCTCTGAGAGATCATTCAGCAAGTTAGAACTAATACTTTCATATTTGAGAGCCTCCATGGGCCAAGGCAGACTCTGTGATCTTGCTCTGCTGAGTGTAGAAAGAGAAGAAACTGAAAAAACTGACTTTGATCCTATCATAGACCAATTTGCATCAGTGAAAGCAAGGAAGGTGCAGTTATAATTTTCATGTAGTGCCATAATTTATTAATTAAAAGATTAATGAGCTTGACTTGTATTTTTGAGCTGATACTATGGTAAATCTATCTAAAAGATGGGTACACGAGGAAATCTGCAGATGCTGGAAATTCAAGCAACACACACAAAATGCTGGTGGAACACAGCAGGCCAGGCAGCATCTATAGGGAGAAGCACTGTCGACGTTTTGGGCCGAGACCAGGGCGCAATTTCAGTGCTTGCCGTAAGCGCTCTTTTCCATAGATATGCCCCTGCCTGTACCACCACACTATGGGAAGTAGTCGTACTGTATATATATCCCTCTGGAAACCGTGTACTGTATAGGTGAACTGGAGGACATTCCATCTAAAAGCAAACTGAGATTGCTCGGCAATAGAGATGGAAAAGGCAGCCTGAGCCAAATCAATAACAGCATAACTATTAGTCCCAATCCGATGTCAGGGCCACCGAAGTGCAACCAGTCCCTTTGAGCTATTAAATGCAATCCACAATGCTCACAGGATAACACATAAAGAACGCCAGTAGGTACTATGCACTGTCATTTTTTTTCTCCCTTTAGCAGAGACAGAAACATTTCCTTCTACTTAAAACGGGAAGAGGAGTCATTGATACCCGCTGCTGAGACACAGCCGTCAGTTGCTTTGCAGCATTCCGGGATTTAAAAGCAGCCTTAACCTTCACCAGTTCCTAATCTATATCTGACCCTTCAAATTGGTCTGCTAGTGTATGCAACAGTCTGACCCTCAGCTGGCCCTAAAAGAGCCGAGACGCCTTTGCGCCGTCCCCATTCCATCAATTGGCTGCACAACGTCAGGGCCGTTTTTATTATTATAAATGGCAGATTGTACAGGTATTGCCATATCCAGAAGGCATGAAATAGCCTCGGAGGGTCCAGGGACATGGAGACGCGCCCTAATCCAAAGCAGCAGGATAGCGAGCAGGAACAGCGCGTATTAGCGTTGCCCACGAGGAGAGTTCAGCTCTGTCAATCTGACCAGCCCACAATTCAGTCAAGTCCAATGAGTCCGTCATTAATAAATCCAACTGAGAGGTGGGTGAATCAGCTGGGTAAAGCTTCCCCTGGCCTCTGACTCAGCCTTTGGGCTAAATCCTGTAATTTGGTAGTAATGTAGTTATGGATAGTGTTCTCAGTGGTGGTAGGGGCAGTCGCAGCAGGTTTGATTTTGTTCATCTGCAATCCGGCGTTCCTCTTTAACTCCTACACATTTGAGGGAGCGCGGCCTCGATTACATTGCTCTCGTCCCCGCCCGAATCATCATCATTCCAGATATCCCCATCCCAGGCATCTGGATTCTGCAGGAGCAGAGATTGGACCTTTACAGGATCTACGGTCATACAACTGCGCCGCCTGCATTATTTGCATCACATTCGCCATAGCAACTTGTTTAACGCTTGGCACGTTCTTCCGCTGCGGGTGCCGTTTCGTTTAAAACAGTGTTCTGAAGACTCGAAGAGTCCAACTCGCGCTGCAGTGGCGGAATTTCCTCAGTCTGCTGGGCTCTCTCAGTATTTGATTGTCACAGCACAGTCATAAAATACACCACACTTGAGGGAGAGAATCCCGCTTAAAGGGAAAAGCTACATGCTTAAAAGCATTGCAGACGGAAACTTAACATCAGACAATTCAGCAAATGCCTTCTCCCAACATCAGGGAGGAAGTCATTTACACAGATCATTAGAAGGTGACCTAAACCCTTCAGAGTTATCTGTCCATCTGGGGTCCTGATAAGTCTGGGCTACAGTACAGCTCAACTTGCTTGTTACCACCACAGTTTGCTGGACCCTGCTCGCAGTGCCAAAGGTGTATGGGCCGGGTTGATCAGACCCAAAAGACCCAAACTAATTTGAGTGTCCAAGAGATGTGGTTAAAAACATGCAAGCACAACAAACTAACAAGCCTAATTTATTGTCATAAAATAGAAAGCACAAATAAACCAAACAAAATACTATGTAGTAAGTCATAAGGATTTCCACAAAGGTTTCAGGGCTCACAATTCTTAGTCTCCACTTGACTGCTGCTGTCACTGGGGGACTTGATTGCCGCTGTTGTCCAAATTCCAACTTGTGAAATCACCCTGGGTACATCCTAGGCACCAATTGCGATCGCTAGGTCTAGGTGAAGTCCCCAGAATTGAGCGAAAAGTGCCTCAGTTATGTAGGGGTTCAATCCACAAGCATAGCAAGACACAGAGACAGACAAATTATTTGATCTTTTGTTCTCATGCCACTAACTCAGCACGGTTTCTTTCATTCAAGCAACTCCTGTTCATCGACAGACATTTTTGTGCCACTGTGCCTGATGCCAAGGAAGACTCCAAGAGTTATCAGCAAACGTTAGACATAAACAATTATACAGTGTTTAACTTGTACAGACACCTTGACACCTTACATACTGCGAGTGCACAAAGAGTTAAAGTGTCACTTGGAGCTTTTCAGACTTTCATCCAATATGTATATAAAATATATATTGGACAAAATTTAATACGCCACAACACACAGTAATTGTAAAGTTCGCTGCATCTTCATACAGAAGTCCCATCAATGAACTCTGACCTTAAAGATTTAAGATTAGCTTTATTTGTTAAATGCACATGGAAATGTTGAAACATACAGTGAATGTGTTGGTATCTGCACTGTTGTATATGGTAACATTTATGTACTTTGAACTTCAGCCAAATCATCAAAAGAAGTTCCAGTCAAGCTTTTTTTAATTGTTACTTAGTTTGTCTGAAAGTACTTACCTTCCCAAATAAAAACTAGTCATGAGACCTTGTATTTTCCTCCATGAGACTTTCTCAATTGGAAACAATCAAAACAAACTCACCACTAAGGAAATATTTTAGTAGCTAAGTAATTATTCTGCTGATAATTTGTTGAGGCTGAAATCATGACACTTATTTTTTTCTGTTCCAGTACCTGCATTGAAGGAAAAATAATCTGTACAGGTAATTTTAGTAAAATATGAATGAGTGATTGAATGGATACTATTATCCTCCAAGCTGTTAATTTAGTATAAGCCTTTTATGTACTTAATCCCTCTGCAATGTTAACAATCTGTGTATGGTTAAGATAAATGGCAATCTGTCAATCAACACAGTCTATAAGGTGTAACCATTGTTGATTCAATAGATTTACACAAAGAATAGACAACTAATCGGTCACAAAAGCAGCCACTTTAAATTTCTCAAATTCAAACATGGCATGTTCCAACTATGGGAAAGAAAATATTGCTGGACCTGCTTGCATGTGCTTATTACCAAGAATCCTCAATTTTGATTGGGATTTTTAATGAGACAATTTCAGTTTTCTCAGATTAATTGTGTAGATTTGCCTTGGCATCAAAAAGTTGGAAAAGTCAAAGTTCAAAGTACATTTACTATCAAGTACATATAAATTATACAACCTTGAGATTCATCTACTTACAAGCAGCCACAAAATAAGAAACTTGAAAGAACCCAATTTTAAAAAATCTATGCCCAAAGCACAGAAGAGAAACGATAAAAACAAGCAACATCGTTCAGAACAAAAGTCAATAATGTTCATACTATAAATGTGGATGAAATTATGTGTGGCAACAATTTCAGCACTTAAGTTCTTTGGGTGAACCTGTCGCAGTGATTAAGCCCAGGAGTTCATAAATACCAGCATTAGCCAATGTTCAGTATGTTTACCAACTTCATCATTATCATCTGGCAATCCACTGCAGATGCTCAGCATGACAAGAGTGCTTAGACACAGCTGATGGTATTAAATTGCTTAAATGACATAACCCATGACTGCATGGGTTTCCTCCCACATTCCAAAGGCGTTTGGGTTGTAGGCTAATTAGTCACATTATGTCCGCTAATTGGGCAGCACAGGCTCATTAGGCCAAAAGGTCCTGTTACTGTGCTGTATCTCTAAATAAATATAAATAACTAAATAAAACACTCATTCTCAATCAAAATCTAGCACTATAACTTTAATTAACAAATGCTATTTTAGATCTCAAGATTCTAATGAAACATAACATGCCCTTGTCCTATTAGAATGTCAAATAATTTTAATCAATATTTGTCCCTTATGTAATCCTATTTTAGGTAGTGTTCAGTCTTATCCACAATATTATTGCTGGTGTTCTTTAAGTTAAAGTTAAAGTCCATCCTGACCCATATAGACTCATCAGGCCGGTGCTTATGCTGGTTTCCATGGCGTGAAGTGACTGAGGGTACGAGACTCACACCCTCCCCCCCCCCCCACCACCCGGATAAGACGCCAGTCTATCGCGAGGTTGACCCCCAGCATTTTGCCAGTACTCATTTTCAGCTGGGTGGACTGGAGCAGTGTGTGGTTAAGTGCCCTGCTCAAGTAAACAACATGCTGCCTCGGCTGGGGCTCAAACTCACAACATTCAGATCACTAGTCCAATGCCTTAACCACTTGGCCACATGCCACACTGGTGTTTATTAAAACTTACCCTTAATGTTTTCAAAGTTTCATTAATTCAATCCAAGTTTCGAAATGCAGATTAATAACAGAAAACGTTGAAAATACTCATTGATCAGATAGCATCTGTGGAGAGAGAATAAGATGCAACTTGATCTACTAAACTTGCATAAGGATCAGTTAGAGTTAGAAACAACAATTTTTAAGTAATGGATGGATAGAACAATCTCTCATGTAGACTAATATCTGAGAAAAACTGAATGAGTTAAGTGGTGGAGATACTGGCTAAGAGATAGAGGCCAGAGAATGACAGAACATAACAGATTTATCTCAGGAAGTTTCTTTTTATTTATAATACATTGTCATGTTGCTGTTTAGACATTCCTACTACAACAACGGAAATGTCAACAACTGCGAGTCTTCCTCCCACAACAACTGTAGAGTCAACAGCCACGAGTCCCCCTACCACAACAACCAAGACGTCAACAGCCACAAGTCCCCCTACCACAACAACTGAAGAGTCAACAGCCACAAGTCTTCCCACAACAACCAAGACATCAACAGCCACGAGTCTCCCTACCACAACAACTGAAGAGTCAACAGCCACAAGTCTTCCCACAACAACCAAGACATCAACAGCCACGAGTCTCCCTACCACAACAACTGAAGAGTCAACAGCCACAAGTCTTCCCACAACAACCAAGACGTCAACAGCCACAAGTCTTCCCACAACAACCAAGACGTCAACAGCCACAAGTCTTCCCACAACAACCAAGACGTCAACAGCCACAAGTCTTCCCACAACAACCAAGATGTCAACAGCCACAAGTCTTCCCACAACAACCAAGATGTCAACAGCCACAAGTCTTCCCACAACAACCAAGACATCAACAGCCACGAGTCTCCCTACCACAACAACTGAAGAGTCAACAGCCACAACTCTTCCCACAACAACCAAGACGTCAACAGCCACAAGTCTTCCCACAACAACCAAGATGTCAACAGCCACAAGTCTTCCCACAACAACCAAGATGTCAACAGCCACAAGTCTTCCCACAACAACCAAGACGTCAACAGCCACGAGTCTCCCTCCCACAACAACTGAAGAATCAACAGCCATAAGTCTTCCCACAACAACCAAGACGTCAACAGCCACAAGTCTTCCCACAACAACCAAGACGTCAACAGCCACAAGTCTTCCCACAACAACCAAGATGTCAACAGCCATACGTCTTCCCACAACAACCAAGACGTCAACAGCCACAAGTCTTCCCACAACAACCAAGACGTCAACAGCCACGAGTCTCCCTACCACAACAACTGAAGAGTCAACAGCCACAAGTCTTCCCACAACAACCAAGACGTCAACAGCCACAAGTCTTCCCACAACAACCAAGACGTCAACAGCCACGAGTCTCCCTACCACAACAACTGAAGAGTCAACAGCCACAAGTCTTCCCACAACAACCAAGACGTCAACAGCCACAAGTCTTCCCACAACAACCAAGACGTCAACAGCCACGAGTCTCCCTACCACAACAACTGAAGAGTCAACAGCCACAACTCTTCCCACAACAACCAAGACGTCAACAGCCACAAGTCTTCCCACAACAACCAAGACGTCAACAGCCACAAGTCTTCCCACAACAACCAAGACGTCAACAGCCACAAGTCTTCCCACAACAACCAAGACGTCAACAGCCACAAGTCTTCCCACAACAACTGAAGAGTCAACAGCCACAAGTCTTCCCACAACAACCAAGACATCAACAGCCACAAGTCTTTCCACAACAACCAAGATATCAACAGTCACGAGTCTTCCTACCACAACCAAACTTTCAACAGCCACAAGCCCTTTTACCACAACAACTAAAACGCCAACATCCACAGGTAAATAGATAAATAATATTGTTTGAAAATTATATGATAAGACTCCAAAGCCTATCCAGAAAGGCACGGGTGCTTCTCCCAATCATTTTAATGCTTTCAGGTATGGATACAGAGTATGATATTCACAGCCTCCTTTGTTCATTCTAACTTTTGTTTACCTCTCTGGCATGAACAGTATGTAAGGAATCCATGCAGCTAAATTTCTTTGGATGGTTTAACCTTATATGCCATTTAAATGTCGAAAGTGCCAAAAAATTCATAATCCGCATAGTTAAATCAAATGATGTACCTAAAAATAGTACCTGAGAAAACAATATGTTCTTTCAAGACAATTAAATACTATGCTGTCATCTGTGTAGGAAAATTTGCTTGAATGAAGCAGGATCCCATGAATTACAGCAAGGTATATGAACAAGTCATGTGTTTTCAGATGTTAGCAGAGGGATAAATATTTATCAGGTCACTAACTGATCTATTTTTCTTAAAGAAAATGCATGGCGTCATTTACATCCACTTGAGAAGTAAAGTCACGTTTTATGATCTTGTAAAGATGACAACTTCATCTTACATCTTTGCCATAAATGTGATTTCAATGCACGGCCTTCAGATTTGAGAATAAAAATGACTCAACACCAATGTTCCCTCGAAGGCGTGCGCGCGTACACACACATCTTTTGTTACCACCTCTCAAAGGAATTTAAACTATGCACAAAAGTTGTCACCCCCTACCTCATTGGCATTTTAAGTATACTTCACAATTGTACACAATCACATTTCCTTTTCCAATTTCTGATGTGGACAGTGTTGAAAATATGGAGTTTGCAATGATTTGTTTGCAGAGTTTAGAACTGGTTTATTTATGCTGTTTTATTGAAGTAATTATTTACTGCGCACTTCATGTTGTCACTGGGCAAAAAAATTGCACAGCATCATATTTTTGCGCACACTGGTTATTACAAATTAGTGGGAGCATTGCTCAAAATCATTGTCTCAAAAGCTAGCAGGGTTCCACTGTGAAGCTTCATTTCTCTTGTGCAATACAACTGTCCAGTTTGCAAGCTAATGGTCTGTTTACCCAAGACACCAGGCAATTGTAGTCAACTCAGTCAATCCTCAAGCAGTGCATTAACAGATACAGTTAACTCTTCAGGTTCTAGGACTTTCACTTCACTTTGCTGAGTGTTGGCAGCATTTGTTGGCTTTTTAAAAAAATTTCAGATTTCCCACATCTGCAGTTGTCCCAATTTTGGGCAAAGTTTACAGTCAGCTCCAGAGACCAAGCAATGGCCATCCACAGCAGGGACTGGGCAAAAGTCGTCAACTCTAAGACATTGGCAACGACCATGCCCGATTCTGTATCCTAAAAAAAAGAACAATGCCTGATATGCAGAGAGCACATCTGTTTGCAGTTCCCCTCCAGTTCACACAGCATACTAACTTGCAAATATCTCTCTATTCCTTCACTTTTGCTAGATTTGATTTTTTTTACTTCCCACCTCAAAACCTTAAGAAAGTGCTCACAAAAAAAGGTCTCTTCTTTCTCAAAGGCATTTAAGACTTAGGCAATAAGTCCTGGCTTTGCTGGTGGATCCTTAGACCAAAAGATGATTTTAAAATGCCTGAGAAGTCAGGTAATCACAATCAGCCATGGAGCTGGACATGTAATCTTAGTCCAGGCTGGACAAGGAGCCTCATTTGGGGCAACACTTTGTAAGACTGAGTGTTACTTGACTGAAGTAGATAGCAGTGCACAGGAAAACTTTAGAGTACTTCAGATGAAATTTGAGGATGAATCTTGTTGACTAATGGCCAACAGTTGTGCCTCCTGGACTGTCAGAGAGCTGACAAATTGTCAAAGACTATTTTTGGGATGGGCTTTCATTTTACAACACCAGAAAACTCAAGATGTCATGCAGTTGATAGGGTAGCTTAGAAAGCGTATATTGTGTTTGGCCTTCATTAATCTGGGATTGAGCTCAAAAGCCCCAAGGTAATGTTACAGCTCTATAAAACGTTGATTGGACCACACGCTATAAAGTGTTGATTGGAATATTGCGTTCAGTTCTGAATGCTTCATTATAGGAAAGATGTAGAAACTTTAGAGAGGGTGCAGAAATTTACCAGGATGCTGTCTGGATTACATAGCATGATTTATTAGGAAAAATTGAGTGAACGATGGCTTTTCTCTTTGGAGTGAAGGAAGTTGAGAGGTGACTTGATAGAAGTGTACAAATTGATAAAAGGCATACATCAAGTGGATAGCTAGTGAAGCTTTCTCAGGGAAAAAATGGTTAATACCAGGGGGCATTAATTTAAGGTGATTGGAGGAAAGTATAGGAGGGATGTCAGAGTTAAAGCTTTTTGATTTATGTAAATGACATGTCCACAATATGAGATTGCATTCTTGAAAAACTCAGATTTCTCTCTTTTTGCACACAGACCATACTCACTCAGACTGGTAAGCTCTTCACAAGGTTGCAGTCACAATGATGTCATCAAAGTAACATTGGGATATCTTGCAGCACCAGGTCCATTGCTCTTTGCCAAATTGCTGGAGCTGATGAGATGCCAAAGACAAAATGACTATACTGGAACAGTTCCTTGTAAGTGTTGATTGTGAGGAACTTCCTGCTTGACTCTTCATTCTACATTTGTAGATAGGCTTGTGACAAGTCAATCTTTGAAAACCATTTCCCACTTGCCGAAGATTCAGAGATGTCTTCTATTCGTGACGGGCAACACTGCACAGTATGCAGTACCAGGTTAATGCTCACCTCAAAATCCCTACATATGCAAACGGCTCCAGCCTTCACTTTCTTGATTTCCGAGACAATGTGCATGGCTCAATCACTCCACTCGGCCTTGGAGGGAATTCCAGATGCCTCGAGCTCTGCAGTTCAGCATCGACTTAAGGACACAGTGCATGAGGCACTGAATGCGCTTTGTGGAATCTTGTTGTTGCTGCTTCATCCAGTTCAATTCTGGCCCTCATGCCTCTGAGTTTACCAATATCCTTCTCAAACACCTTCTCATTAGCATTAAGCATCTTGCCAATCTCTGGTTAGCGCTACCATCTGAGCAGCCATTGCCTGTTGATGCCACATTGGCTACTTTGACTGAGTGCCTGTCTAATTGCATTTTTCTCAACCATTCACATCTGAAAAGTGATGGCCCTCCATTTTTCAATACTTAAAGCTCTAACTGTTGTGTTTGGCCTCCATACTTCACATTTACTTGTAGTTTCCTTTGGGAGACACTTGTTCGCCTGTGTAAATCTTTAGCATCACTGAGGTCTTCTCTATTGGTATCTTAGAAAACAGTCTGTTGCAGTCAGCCTCTGGAATTATGGACAAAGTTCACCCTGTATCCAGTTCCATTTTCAGTTTTACATTGCACATACTTTTGCAGTTCTAGGCATGACAGTTCACCTTTGTAAGACTCTTATTATGTCTGATTCTGTTTTATATTTGGTAACTTTATGCATTTTTTGTGCTTGAGACTGTTCATTCAGTTGTGATTTTTGTCTGCCTTGCACATTCTCTCAATGTGACCTTGTCTGTGACACTCTGCAGACTTTTTCTTTGAACCAATTGTCATTTGCATCATAGGAAGATTTGCCACATTGATAGTATCTTTGGCTTTTTGCACCAATCAGAGGCATGTTGTGCATTTTGCATTCTAATCTCCTTTTCTGTAGTTCTGCTGCATCACTTGCTGCAGTCTCTAACAATATTGCAATGGTGAATACTAGTTTTAAGATTAGGTCTCTTTCGGACGGTAGCCTCCTTTGATTGCTTTGACAATGCATGCAACATGCAAGCCTATCCCTTAATGCATCAGAAAGTCCATCTCTAAAGTCACAGTACTGGGAAAGGTTGCACAGTTCCGCAGAGTGTTCAGAAATGCTTTCATCCTTTGGTTCCTTTTGTAAAATCTAAATCTCTCAGATATAGCCAGCTGTTTAGGACTCAAATGATTCTGTAAAATTGTAACAATTTCATCAAATGTATTGCTTGCTGGCTTTTCAGGGGTTCCTAGGTTGTGTAAGAGGCTCTACATTCTTGGGACCATTAGGCTAAGAAGTGTAGGGGCTTTCTTTTGCTCCTCCACGTTGTTTGCATTTTGTCAACTTTCCCGAATGAAGCCATCGCTACGTATTTTCACTTTGAATTCAGCGTGTAGACAACTGATCGATACATAGTTTTAAGAGGAGTTGGGGAGAGGTGTCAGTGCTCCAAAAGAAACAGATCCATACATTACAGAAAGCAACAGGACTTTTATCACTCAAAACAATTTTCAATTACTATCTGTTACCATTTGGTGAAATCAAATTTATGCATAATAAATTAATAGAAAACTTGAAATACTCAGTTAAATCTGAGAAAGTCATTTTGTAAATATTTCCTTTAACTATGTTTTCCTTTTCTCATTTCTTACTACAGAAGGATGTTCAACATGGTCAAAATGGTATAATGAAAATACGCCTAGTCTTCAAACGAGATCAGACACTGAATTATTGAATCAATTGCCTAAGCCATTATGTCCGTACCCTAATTCTAATATTACTGATATTCAATGTGAAGCTGTCAAATTTCCTCAGATTCCAATAAGTGAGATGCAGGATAATGTGACATGTGATAAAGAGATAGGCCTTGTTTGTACCTATAATCCAGAGACATCTAAAGATTTGATGTGTTTGGACTACAGGATTAGAGTTTGCTGTGTTCCTTATACACCAAGTTCCAGCAGTGCAGCACCCACAACAGTCATGACCACAAACAACACAGTCCCAACAATACCAAGCACTACCTCCCTCCAAAAATCTGAATCAAGCTCCGTCACCTTGATTCCAACCACCATCACGACCACCGTCCTGTCAACGCAATCTACCTCCACAGTAGCCACCTCCATCCTGACTACAGTAAACAACACCCTCCCAACTACGCTGACCACCTCTGCCCCACAAACGTGTGTAGCAGATTCTAAACCTACATGTCAGAAGTCTTTAATAATTCTCAATGAAAACGGCTGTGAGAAGTGGGATTGTTATTGTAAGTACATTTTATATACACTATTACATAAATTAACTTCCAATTAAAATATTTATTGAATCATTGACTTGTCTGTCTGTACCTAAACAATTTTTATGCTTTCAGGTGAATGTTTAATTTGGGGAGATCCTCATTATCTCACATTTGGTGGCACACAGTACGATTTCTTTGAGAACTGTACTTACACCCTTGTGGAAGAACGGGTGCCAAAATACAATTTTTCCATACTAGTCGATAATTATTTTTGTTTTCCTGGCATCGACTTATCTTGTGCAAGAGGGTTGACCATCCTTTATAATGCAAATTCTGTAATTATCCAGACTAATGACAAGAGACATGTAAGTGAATTATTACTGAACAACAAATGCTTATACATTGTCTGTTATTGAATTGGTTCATGACTCATCACAAAACAGTGATGAACCTGAAAACAGAAGTCTGCGAAACGAGATAGGTTTTAAGGATGAAATATAGAGATCTGGGAAAAGTTAACAGAGCATCCATGGGTGTTTTGTTTTGTAACTGCTGAACATAAGACAAATTGAAAACAAAAGCACGGAGCCGGGAATAATGCATCTTAGTTAATTTTAACTTCAAGTGAGGCAGACACATTTGACATATGCCATCTATGTACTTTAACATACAGTACATCCCACAGTGCATTTTGTAAATAACAAAAAAATGCTTAGTCAAATAATATATTTACAATATTACTCAAATATTATTAAATATTAAATACATAACAATGGGAGATCCAAGCATGGTGCTGTTTTAGGCTATTTTACCAAAAGGGGTGATGCACAAATACGAAGATGTAGGAGCACCATTTTCTTGAGGGATGCTATTATTGGAGATTTTGGATGAGGTGAGGGAGCATAGAGGTTGAGACAAGCCACAGAAGTCATTAAAGAAAATGTCAAATACAAACGTTTGTATTTTAATTTGGAACTTCATATAAAGAACAAAGAGAAAGCAGAACCTAGAGCAAGCTGGCGTCTATTCAGCCATTCAAGTACAAGAGGAGATTACATTTAGTTCAGGGTGACATATATCAGCTGTTTAAGGATTTATGATGTTTATCTTTACAGATAACTTTTGATGATAAAGTTGTGACTGCTCCCTACAGTTCAAATGGAATTAACATACAATCAGAAAATGAAAGAATATATATTACTATTCCTGACATCCTTGTGAACATAATGGCCTCTGGAAATACCTTTCAAATTAGATTATCACAAAAGTACTTCCTGAATAATACTCAAGGACAGTGTGGTAAGTCTGATTGATGTAATGGAAGATTAAATGAGATGTTAAAACATTTATTAGCAAGGTTGCTAATGCCATGTAGTTTCTCTCAAACTGACAATAGCACAACTTCTTCCCCAAAGGCTCTTGCTTGGATAATGCAGTGGACGAATGCAGGAGGAGGAGCGGGGAAATAATGCCCACAGACTGCTGCCACGTTACTGCAAATGACTGGAAGGTTTCCGATCCGAATAAGCCATACTGTGAATCAGCTCCTATGGATTTGCCTTGTACTCCTCCTCCAAATCCCCCTCCGCCTTGCAAGCCAAAATTCCCACTTTGCAACATACTTTTAGAAAAGTATGCGAACTACTTCCTCTTTTTTATTCAATGGAAATAAGTAAAATGTCAATGACTTTATCTGCTAAAGGCTAATGTACAGATGAAGTTAATGTGGTTGCAGCAACTATGATATATCTAACAAGTTCTGAATGCATTTATTAAAGCAGAAAACTATTTCCAAACCAATACTAAAAATTGCCAAATGACATAACAAAGATTATTTCCATTCTGATAAATCTCAACTGAACTGCACCAGGATTCTGGACTGTATACCGCAGCCAAATGTCCGCATGCATCAGCTGTAGGGAACATCTGGCATGGAGCCCCTACTGCTTATTTTGCTTAATTGTTTCCAAAACGACCACAGGATATCGGAGCAGAATTAAGCCATTTGGTCCATCGAGTCTGCTCTGCCATTTCATCATGGTTGATCCATTTTTCCTCTTAGCTCCAATCTTCTGCCTTCTGCCTAAATCCCTTCATGCCGACTAATCAAGCTGTGGCAATGAATTTCTCAAATTCACCGCTCTCTGCCTAAAGGAATTCCTCCTCATCTAAAAGGATGACCCTCTGTTCTGAGACTGTGTCCTCTGGTCTTAGACTCCCCCACCACTGGAAATATCCTCTCCACATCCACTCTATTGTGGCCTTTCAACATTCGATAGTTTCAATGAAGTCACCCCTCATTCTTCTGAATTCCAGCAAGTAGAGGCCCAAAGCCGTCAAACCCTCCTTGTATGAGAAGTTTCCTAAATTTAATAAACTTTTCTAAGTTTATTAAATGAATCCTCTAAGTTACATGTGGTACTTCCAGCCTTCAAGTTCATGGAAACTTCACAGAAAAAGTTCATTTTAAATTTCCTGTACTGATTAATAAACAGTTGAAAATCAGCATAAACTTGAAAATTATCAATTATATTGTCTTTAACAAACGTTCCAGAATCCATTTGATAATGCAGTTTCTAAATCTTATTTTTACAAAATTGTAATGTTATGGCATTTGGTAAAAGTGTTTTTCAGCCAATAAGTGGTTTTATTTAAGGGGCAGAAGATATTTATTGAATACCTTTAATTTTAAACTGTCAGCAATGATTTGAAAAAGCTAATCTTTGAAATAATTCTTTCTCCGCCGAATGCCCAGTTGATAAAGATAGTATTTCAACAAATCATATAACCTATAAGAATATGATTTGCTCTGTTTGTTAATACAGCTGACCTCTAGAATCATGGTGTAATTCAGCACAAAGTAGGTTTTCCAGCCAACAATAACCTAGCTGCCCATTGTCCCTATCTACATTAATCCCATTTGCCTGCAGGTTTGTAGATTTCTAACCCTTGGGAATTCAAGTACTTGTCAGAATGTTTCTTATATGCTATGAGAGCATCCACCTGTGTTATTACTTCTGACAGCACACTGAAACTGCTCTGTGGATATTTTAAAAATTACCTCTTGGGTTCCTTTAAACCACTTACTCTCACATTAAACCCGTGCCCTCATGATTTTGACACCCCCACCATACAAGATTCTTACTATCTATCCTTTTGCATAATTTTATAAGATCATAAGATATAGGAGCAGAATTAGGCCATTTGGCCCATTGAATCTGCTGCACCATTTCATCATGGCTGATCTATTTCCCTCTCAGCGCCAGTCTCCTGCCCTTTCCCCATATCCCTTCATGCCCTGACTAATCAAGGATCTATCCTCAGCCTTAAATTCAATATACCCAATGACTTGGCCGCCACAACCACCTGTAGCAATGAATTCCACAGATTCACTACTCTCTGGCTAAAGAAATTGCTCCTCAAATGTATTCTAAATGGATATCCCTCTATTCTGAGGCTGTACCCTCTGGTCTTAGACTCTCCCACTATAGGAAACTTCCTTTTCACATCGACTCGACTCCATCAAGGCTTTTCAACATTGAATAGGTGTCAATGAGATTCCCCCTCATTCTTCTGAATTTCAATGAGTACAGGCCCAGAGCCTACAAACACCTCTCATTTGACAAGCCTTTCAATCCCAGAGTCATTTTCTTTGAACCCTCTCCAATGACAACACATCCTTTCTTAACTAAGGGGCCCAAAACAACTCACAATACTGTGAGTAAGGCCTTATCAGTGTTTGATAAAGCCTTAACATTACACCCTTGCTTTTGTATTTTAGTCCTCTTAAAATAAATGCTAAGATTGCCTTTCTCACCACCAACTCAACCTGCAAATTAACCTTTAGGGAATCTAGCACAAGGTCTCCCAAACATGAGGACATCTGCAGGTGTTGGAAATTCAAACAGCACACACAAAATGCTGGTGGAACACAGCATTTTGTGTGTATTGTTTACAAGGTTTCCCAAGTCCCTTTGCACCTCAGATTTTTAAATTTTCCCTCAATTTAGAAAATAATCTGTACTTTTGTTTCTTCTACCAAAGTGCATGACCATACACTTCTCGACACTGTATTCCATCTGCCACTTCTTTGCCCATCTTCCTCGTCTATATTCTTCTGTAGCCTCTCTCCTTCCTCAACACCACCTGCCCCTCCACCTATCTTTGTATCTATCAGATCACTCCTTCAGTCTCCTTCACTCCAGGTATACCCAGCCTATTCAATCTCCTAATCACTGTAATTCACCAATCAGGCATCATCTGTTCTGCACCTTCTCCAGCACAGTCACATCCCTCCTATAGCATGATGACCAGAGATCTGGATAATACTCTGTGCGTGCCTTGTTTATAAAGTTGGTATACAACTTCTTAGCCCATCCATGCAACTTCCAATGAAGGAATACATCCCCTGTCTTCTTCATGTTTTTATTCACCTGTGTTGTCACTTTTAGGGATACCTGGACTTGTATCCTTTGCTACTTTTGTCCATATTTTCTAGAGCCCTACTGTTCACTGTATTAGGCTGTTACTGAGTTCCATTATTTATCCACTGGTTCCATTACTAGGAGGCATGTCCATCAATGGATCATGTCCTCCCAGGGACTGACTATTACAATAAACCACACAAGTGCAAGTTAGAATTGTGTTTTGCTGAGATGTGCCCACTTGGATCTGACTGTTCTAGAACCAGCCCACAAATTGCATGCTGCCCGCACAATATATAGGGCCAGATAATTTACAAGCAAGTGTATGAATGATGAGCTTGAGTAGGCCACTCACCCATCAAGGCTGCTGTGACATTTATTAAAATAAACAGTCTTTGGTAATCTCAACTCCAAATTCCTATTTGCTCTCAAACAGCCGAGTATCTATCTTAAAAATATTCAAAGGTTCCACTTCATTGCCCTTTGAGGAAGAGAGTTTCAACACTCAAAGTGATCTGGAGAGCAGTCCAGTTAACCCTTTCTTTTTAAATAGTGACACATAATTCAAGATTTTCCTTAAGATAAAAACCCTTTCCCACAATTACCCTGAAAGGATGCTTTAGGATTTTATCACTCTTACTGCCAGTGGATGAGCATCCAATGGTGCATTCCTGAGTGCACTGGGTGAAGAACTAGTAACGATAAATTATGTCTCAGTCTCTTTATATCTAAATAACATCTGCAACGTGTACAAAATATACTTAACTTCGCTTAAATGTCATTCCTATTCATTAGGCAAGAAGCCACTTACTCCTTTATTATAAAAGGTGGGATAGGTGCTATGAAACTCATCCAGTAGTCAAAACTGGGAGTAAGACAATGGTTAACAGGGCATGGTGGGTCACACAACTGATAGTTATGTTTATCAGTGAACTCAAGGAAATTTAGCCTGTTAGGTTAAACACTTCAAATTCATTCTGAGGATGAAGAACAATTACCCTTACATTTTCTCTTTTCTGTTTACATCATAGACCATTTGAAAAATGCAGAAATCTTATTCCCCAGGAAGTTTACCAGTATTACAACTCTTGTCTCTTTGACCAATGCAACACAAATGCTACAAAAATTGCCTGTGCCAGCTTACAAGCTTGTGCCCTGGCTTGTAGAAGCATAGGCATATGTGTTGACTGGAGAACATTAACAAATGGCTATTGTAGTAAGTATTAAATAATTGTCATCAGTATTCCAAACGTGACATGTTCATTAAGAAAGAATCACAAGCTTTTCTATCCAGAAGGAATTAATAAGTTGATATAGGGGATGTTTCTGTAAAATGAAGCTTCAAAAGTATAGACTTTCAATATTCTTTAAACTAAATTAAATTATTCTAATGGTCACAATGTTTACACTGAAACTGATGATCTGAATTTTGTAAACTTGCCATCCTCTATGAATTACTGCATTGTGGCAGTTGGGAGATGAACACAGAATTTGTATTTAGAGTTTATTATTCCTGGCAACATTTCTTAGAGTTCAAGTGAGGGATACAGCAGCCTGTATCCTCCTGCACAGCCAATGCAAGATTCTGTACAGCAGGAGTACAGAATGAGATGTGAATCATTTGGCTTGATTTAGTTAATTTTGTCAGTGAGGATACAATGTGCGGCATGAATATCCAGACTTTGATGTGCAGCATTCTGCACCTCAGCTACAGCTGACGGTTAAAGGTGAACTTTAACTTGAGGATGGTAATTTTAACTTGAGGATGTTGATACACAAAATAAGTTGCCAAAGAAAGTCATTGAGGATATGTTAGTGACAAATATTTCATTTAAAAAAAAGGTCAAATGGCAAGATCAGATATTTTATGATTTATTACTATTCAGATACTAACTGAAGTTTATAATTACCACAACAGTAATACAGATTTATTTATTTATTTTAAACTTGTACAACACAAATGGAAACCATTCAGCCAATCAAGTTCACACTAGGTTGTGGAGAGCAGTGCCGTCAGTCCCATTCCATTCCCTTTTCCTCAACAGCCTTGCAACTTGTTCTCACGCATGCCCATCAACTCCAATCCTTTTTTGCCTCTTGCTTGTGTTAAGGAATATATCAGCAAGTATCTGGGATATGGGTGGAAACAAAACTACAGAAAGCGGTGGATTCAGCCATTCCTTTACAGGTGAAACGCTCCCCACCATTTAGTATATTTACATGGAGCACTGCCACAGGAAAGCAGCATTCATCCTCAAGGCCCTCACTATCCAGGCCATGCTCTCTTCTCACTACTATCATCAGCTTAGGAGGTACAGACCCCTTGGGTCCCACGGCACCAGCTTCAGAAACAACCCTACAACCACGAGTCTCATAACCACCGTGAATAACTTCATCCACCACTTTTATGAACTGATTCCATGATCTAAAGACTCACATTCAAGGATTCTCAACAACTCATGTTCTCAGTATTATTTTCATTTGCACATTTTGTTTTCTTTTTCACATTGATATCTTAAAGCTTTTGTTTATGTTGGTAAAATTCTGTTGTATTTCTTTTTTCATGTAAATGTCTGCAAAAAAATGAATCCAATGGTAGTATATGGTAACATATATGCACGTCAATAATAAAATTACTTTGGACTTTGAATCATAATACCAGACAGAAATGCAGATAGTTGCAAGGAAACTCCTTACAGACAGCACACAGGGTCTGGCTCAAAAGCAGATGCATGAATCTGTGAGGCAGTACCAGCTGCTGAGTCACCAGTTTATCACTGGCACTTAATTGCTTGTTGATATTTATCAGAGTACTTTAATACTAAACATGTCACATTTTTATTTGTTTTTCAAGATTACAGCTGCCCAAATTGGATGGTTTACGAGCCTTGTGCAAGTCAGGACAATAATGACTTTGAAAACAAGTAAGTATAAGTTGTCAGCAATGCACCGAAGGAACTGACTGCTGATTTTCTATATTGAAAAATGGCTTTTAAGCCACGTTGAACAAAGGTACATACAGTATAACCGTACATATCTCTGTTACTACAGAGAAGAAATTTAGCACAAAACTATTTCTCAGAAAAAAAACATTCACTACACAAATTTTATTTTTAACAGAAGACCATTAGATATAGGAGCAAAATGAGACCATTTGACCCATCAAGTCTGTTCCGCCACATCATCGTGGCTGATGTATTTCCCTCTCGGCCCCAATCCCCTTCTCCCCGATTCCCTTCATGCCCTGACTAATCAAGAGTCTATCAATCTCTGTCTTAAATATACTGATGACTTGCCCTCCACAAATTCCACTGATTCATACTCTCTAGCTAAAGGATTTCCTCCTCATCTCATGATATAAACAAACTGCAATGGAATATTCCAGATTTTGTTCACTAGTGAGAAGTTCATTCGTGGTGAACAAGTGGTGCACCTTCAGAAGTATGTTTGAGGTAATGAAATCAAATGACTTTCTTGAATAATCTTCCCAAATAGAGAAAAGTCTGGAAACAGTCAGCAAGTCTGTAGACAGAGAAAAATAATTAATATTTCATGTCAATAATTCTTTGTCAAAACTGAAAATATTGTAAAATCAGTGGGTTTAAACATGGAGTGGAGAAAATGGGGAATACCTGTAATACAGTAAATTAGAGAACCAATTTCTAGTTAAGATGAAGGATGATTAACTCAAAACTTAAGCATCGCTTCTCATTCCATAGATCCTGCCTGACTTCTGAATATCTTCAGAACACTTTGTTTTGTTTCAAATTTTCTAGCATCTGCAATCTTTTGATTCTTAGTCTGGTTAAACAGTATGATGCACTGGATTAAGCAATGTGATAGCTTCATAGATTTTTTTTTAATAACATTTGAGGAGAATACATTGGACAGAATCATGTCGATCAATGCAAGCATTTCATTAGCAAACTGTCAGAATTTACCCAAACAAGGTACAATTAATTTCAGCAATTTGATGTGCATATAACTAATTACTTAAACCTCGAATCTGATAACAGCTGTCAAATCTGCCAGTATGTTATGTAACTGGACTCTGCGTGAAGTCCAATGGTGAAGCATGGACTTGTTGAGAGATCAAATATTTACACTGGGGAATCCACATATTGCTCTTGGAGCAGGGCAAAGAGACAGTCTAACATCTTCTGACCTGGCACACATTCTGAAATCCATTCACTTCCATGGAGGTTTGCAGTTTTGAATCAGAATTATAAGAATGAGTTACATTAAAAAAAAACTTGTTTAACTTAATTAAAGCATAATGACAACATTTTTAATATATTTCATTCTAACTGAATAATTTTACTCATTTTATTTCATCTTTACTCATTGTTAAATGCTTCTCAAATAATCCAAATTTAAGCAGCTTCAGCTGTTTGTAAGTTGATAGGGGAAAGGTTTGTGTGTATTGTGAGTGGGGGTGGGGGGAACCTTGGTTAATGTCAAAGGTTTCCATACTATTCTTTTGTTCTCCTTTTGCATTATTTATATATATTGTTATTATAGTTTATAGTATATTTTAGATATTCCACTATTTCCACTGTAGCAAAACAATAAATTTGACGACATATGTCAGTGATAATAGACCTGACTCCAAATTCAGTGTGGATCCCTGTGCCGGTTGCTATGTACCACATCACATAACCCAACTATTTTATCTAAAACCATAGGTCTATGTGTGGCATCACTTATCAGGACACTCAATAAATTCCTTGGATTGAACTACAAAAAGTGGGGCAATGGCTAATTACTGTGGCAAGTGCAGTAGTAGTCCTACTGATCAAATTCCGGGCCAGATACTCCTACAATAATTAAGGGAAAGTGTCTCCCTACCTTCCCAGTGATCCACATTACTATTCCAATAATCCAACATCTCACCAGTACCTTCATGATGCAGTACTGTACATCCTCTTTGACCAAAACCCACTAACATTACATTGCAGACAAGAGAAAATCTGCAGATGTTGGAAATCTGAGCAACCCACACAAAATGCTGGAGGAACTCTGCAGGTCAGGCAGCATCTATGGAAAAAAGCGAAGTCGTTGTTTTGGGCCATAACCCTTTGGCAGGACTGGGGGAAAAAAGCTGAGGAGTAGATTTGAAAGGTGGGGGAGGGGAGACAGAAACACCAGGCGATAGGTGAAACCTGGAGGGGAGGGATGAAGCAAAGTGCTAGGAAGTTGATTGGTGAAAGAGACAAAAGGCCATGGACAAAAGAGAAAAGGGAGGGAGGAGCACCAGAGGGAGGCGATGGGCAGGCAAGGAGATAACATGAGAGAGGGAAATGGTGAAGGTGGGGGGGGGAGGCACTACTGGAAGTTTGAGAAATCGATGTTCATGCCATCAGGTTGGAGACTACCCAAACAGAATACAAGGTGTTGTTCCTCCAACCCAAGTGTGGTCTCACTACGACATTGAAGGAGGCCATGGATGGACAAATCGGAATGGGAATGGGAACTGGAATTGAAATGAGTGGCCACTGGGAGATCATACTTGTTCTGACAGGCAGGGTATGGATGTTTGGCAAAGTGGTCTCCCAATCTACATCGGGTCTCACCGATATACAGGAGGGCACACCAGGAGCATCGAACACAGTATATGACCCCAGTAGACATACAGGTGAAGTATGTCACCCATTTGGGGCCCTGAATGGTAGTGAGGGAGGAGGTGTAGGGACAGGTGTAGCACTTGTTCTGCTTGCAAGTATTAACTTTGCAGCCACTTTTACATTCACCAGTTTAATAGAAGTGCTATTTTCATTTCTTTCAAACAAACCTGTTTTTCAGCAAGCTGACACGTAACCTGAAATTATCCCCCCTGTCAGAAGGTTGTGTTTGTCCAGATGGAACGATTCTTTCTGAAAACAGGACTGCATGCATTAAATCGAGTGAGTTGCTTCATTTTTAGTTTAAAAAAAGGACAAGCCACTTGATCAACAGTAAACTTTAAGTAAATTGATATTTAATTAATGAGTAATTCTATTTGCAATTTGTGGAAATATAATGCTGACAGTAAGGTTATACTTTGTTTTACAGGTTGCACAGACAGTTCAGGAAATAGAAGATTTGTAAGTGCTTTTTTTTGAAACCACTACATAATTTAAAAAAACTTTATTCACAAGAGATTTTGCAGATGCTGGAAAACTTGAGCAATATACAAAAAATCCTGGAGGAACTCCGCCTGTCAGGCAGCATCTATGCATAAATTTTATCAGGATTGGACAGGAAGGGTGTAGAAACCAGAATAAGAAGGTGGGGGAGGGGATGGAGTAGAAGCTGGCAGATGGTAGGTGAGACGAGTTAAAGAGGAAAGGTAGATTGGGAGAAGAGGGCAAGATGAAGTGAGAGGCTGAGAGATGATTGGTGGAAAAGTTAACAGTTTAAGAAGGAATCTGAAAGGAGACGATGGTGGGCCTTTGGAGAAAGGGATGGAGGAGAATTCCAGAGGAAGTTGATGGGTAGATGAAGAGAAAATAAGGGGTGAGAGGGAAATGAAAATGGAAAAGAGGGAGCGGCAGATATTACCGGAAGTTAGAGGAACCAATGTTATACCATCAGGTTGAAAGCTATCCAAATGGAATATGAAGTGTTGCTCTTCCAACCTGAGTGCGGTCTCATTGTGGAAGTAGAGGAGGCCATTAACAAACATGTCAGAACAAGAATGGGGTTAAATAAAATGGGTTGCCACGAAGATGTCAAGTCTTTTGTTGTGGATTGACCAAAGGTGCTTGATGAAGCTGTTGCCCAATCTATATCTGGTCTCCTTGCTGTAGAGGACCAGTAGATTACTCCAACAGACACACCAGTGAAGTGTCACCTTGCCCAGGAGGACTGTTTAGAGCCTTGATAGGTGGTGAGGGAGGAGAGGTGCACGTGTGGCACATCACACACAAAATACTGGAGGAAATCAGCAGGCCAGGCAGCATCTATGGAAAAGAGCAATAGTCAACATTTTGGGCCAAAGCTTTGCCTGGCTTTTCATCAGTTACATTGAACAGTCCATGTTCCAAGCCTGCACTGGTAATGCTCCCAATCTGTTTCTAAGCTACAATGCATTGGTACTGCTTCCTGTGACCCATGCTGAGTTCGTCAATTTCACCTCTCCCACCAATCACCACTCCCCCCCCCCCAGCTTTTCACTTCATCCCCCCTTCTCTACCCATCCATTTTCTCCCCCTTAACTTGTCTCACCTATCACCTGCCATGGCGCATGTCCGGCTTGCGGAGATAAGTTCCGGGATAAGGGAATCATGCAGAAAGCAATCCCGATGGAAAGTGGAGAGATGGTGGGGGGTGGGGGGGGGAGGTGCTTAGTGGTAGGATCCTGTGGTAGATGGAGGAAATTATGAAGAATGTTGTGCTGGATGCTGAGGCTGGTGAGGTGTCAAGGGGAATCCCATCCCTGTTAGGGCAGCAGGAGGATTGGGTAAGGGCACATGTGGAGTAAATGGAGGGAATTCAGGTGAGGGTAGATGTGCATTGATGGTAGAAGAAGGGAAAACTGTTCTTTGAAAAAGGAGGATTTCTCAGATGCTCTAGAATGGAAAACCTTATCCTGAGAACAAGTGACAGGGTGGTAAGAGGTATATTCAAGACAGCTGTGACAGTCATGAAAGGTATCAGCAGAGATGGATACAGATCAAGAAAGGGGAGAGAGGTGTCAGATGGACCAAGTAAATCTGAGTGCAGGCTAAAGTTGATAAAATTGCCAAGCTCAGCATGGGTTACGGGAAGCAGTACCAATGCATTGTAGCTTAGAAAGAGTTGAGGAGCATTACCAGTGTAGGCTTGGAACATGGACTATTCCATGTAGCTGATGACAAGAAAGGCATAGCTTAGGCCCATGTGGGTGCACATGGCTAAACCATGGGTTTGGAGAAAGTAGGTGGAGCTAAAAGAGAAATTATTGAGGGCGAGAACCATTTTCGCCAGAGGAGGGAGGGTAGTGGTGTTGGGGAACTGGTAAGATCAATTGTCCAGAAAGAAGTGGAGTACTTTAAGGCTTTCCTGATGAGTGATAGAAATGTATTGAGACAAGATGTTCATTATATAATGAGGTGATCAGGGCCAGCAAACTTAAAGTAATTGAAGTGATGGAGAGCAAGTGAAGTGTCATGGATGTAGGTAGCAAGGGACAGGACCAAGGGGGACAAAGTGGAGCCAGGGTATGCAGACACCATTTCAATGGGGCAGGAGCAGGAAGAAACAATGGGCCTAATAGGATAGTCAGCTTTTGTGGATCTTGGGTAGGAAGTATAAGCGACCAGTTCAGGGTAAGAGAACTGTGAAGTTGACGGCAGTGGTTGGGAGATCTCCAGAATCAGAGCTTGGTGATGGTGTGGGGCAATGGTCTGATTCTCCTTAGTGGGGTCCTGTTCAAGGGGTAGGTAAGGGGAGGTGTGTGAGAGGTGCTACCAGGCCTCAGCAAGGTAGACGCAACAAATAAATCTTATTTATTGTATCACACTGAATTTATGAGCAAATGTTATTTGGCATCTAAAAGGCTTAAAAGTTGAAAGATGTGGAGATTATAACATTATAAACATTATAATATTCATGAAATCTGCTCTCCATCATAACCACATGACAGGACAAAATTCTTACACACTGTTTGGGTCAAATTTGACCCGTTTTGACATTTGACAGCAGTAAAAACACCCTACATGCCATTTCTTTAGCCAAAATTTGATGGCTTTTCCTAAAGTGACCCAAAATGTGCAAAAATGAAAATATTTAAAAATTTTATACTTTTGTACATGTGCTACAATTTTTTGTACATTGAGGCTGTTCCAGGTCAAATTTGACCCGTATCTATTGAAATGGACTTTAGATCTCTGAAACATTAATTAAGGATTAATCGCCCATTTATTCATGTCAGATAGGCTATTTATACATTCTAAATCAGATTCAGATTCAGTTTATTGTCATTTAGAAACTACAAATGAAATGCAGTTAAAAAATGAGACAACGTTCCCCCAGAATGATATCACAAAAGCATATGACAAAACAGACTACACCAGAAAATCCACGTAACGTTTGGCAATCCCCAATCCAGAGTCCGGAGAGGCTGCTGCGTATTAATATCGCGCTACCGTCTAGTGCGTTCCCCGGAAAGGAGCTCCAAATCCACCAGACAAAAACAAGACCAAAAACCAAAGCTACAAGACCTGCACAAAACCACATAATTGCAACATATAGTTACAACAGTGCAAACAATAGCATAATTGATAAAAAAAAAACAGACTTTGGGCACAGTAAAAATAGTCCAAGATGTTAAAGGACTGTAAGTTCAAAAGAAATCACCACAGTTTCCACAAGTCCCCAGGGTCCCGACAGACTCGCCATCCCACGCCGGCAGCAGAAGGGAATACCTCCGCTATGGACTTCCAAGGTGCCGCCCGACGCAGCCTCGCAGACACAGCACACAGTGGAAGCTCCGTCGAAACCAGCCTCGCAGACACAGCACACACCGAAAGCGACCTGAGTCCGTCGAAAGGACTCCGAGTCCGTCGAACCTCTGAGCCGACGACCATCCCCTCCGGCACAGCTTCTCCGAGCACCATCCTCTGCCGAGCGTATTAAGACAGCCCCGCCAATGGCCATCGGCAACGCGACCCCGAGGACCGGGGGCCTGTTCTTCCCAGCAGAGTCCCGGACCTCACAGCAGCAGCAGCAGCAACGAAGGTCTTCCTGGAATTTCCCGATGTTTCTCCGTGCTTCCACGTCCTTTTTCAATCGATTATGATTGCACATGTAAATAGATATTTGGCATAGACACTTGTTATGAGGGGATTCTTGGGCCAGGTCAAAATTCACCCGGACCATACTGTGAAGGTATAGAATATGAACAGGTTGCCTGGGTTAACTTGTATAATATAATTGCAAAAAAAACCACTCTGGAAACAACTCCTTCTCTTTTGTAGACACATTTATATTGAGGTCTATGAATATGATGAACAAATGAATCAGACTTGAGGCCTGGGAGGAATGCAGTGCAGATGACGGAGAGGAGGGATGATTAAGATCTAGGCTGGGAAGGAGACTTGGAAGAAATGCAGAGAGAGAATTGCAATATCATGGGGGAATTATGGAAATGAATAAAGATTTGCAGCTAGAGATAGAATTATGAGAGAAAAGTGTTCTGAGAAAGATGACAAAGCCTTCAAGGCTGCGAGAAATTGAAGAGAAAAGAAGAGAATGAGCTATCAGGAATAGAGTAGGGAAATGATTCAGAGAAAGAGTTGAGAACACTCAAGGGATAGGTGTATCCATGGGAAATTTGAAACATGAAGGCTTGATCAGAGGGGAGATTAGGATCTGCAGATGTGGGAAAAGAAGAGTTCTGGAACAGAATCAAAACTCGTAAAATTGTAAGAATGGAGGTTAATGAGTTCAAATGAACTTTTCTCAGAAAACCTCCTATTTTTGGGCAGTTTTATAGTCAACAAACACGTAACAACTGGACCTGAATCTACAACTCTTGATGCCTACAGCACACTCATAGCATCATTAAAGACCCATCCCATTCTGGATACTGTCTGTTCAATCTCCTGCCATCTGGAAGGAAATATAGAAACATCTTAGACAACACAACAAGAACTGATAAACAACTTCTTTCCGAGGGCTGTTGTGCAGATGAATAATGCTACACCCTGGCTTGCCAATAGCCTTTGAGTGTTATGGTCTATCAAAGTCACTTGTTGCACGTAAATATGTGATTTCTTTTATTAAGCCGTACCACATGCATTGTAAATATCTGTTTTGCATGGACTGGAGTAACATAGCAATCTCATTGTTTTGAGCAATAACAATAAGGTTCTGTTCCATTCTATAACTATATAGGCTGTCTAATCCAACTGGTAGAGGAAGAGTGAATTGAGTGATTTTCCATTTGAGTTCCAGTCATGATTTAGGTCCCATTCTTTAGACTAATGTACTAGTAAATACTAAAACAGTTACTCATAATTAAGAGTTTTTTTTTAATTTAACACATTTTTACCCTAAGACATGCTGCCAAAACATTTTTTCTGCAAATAAGCCCTGGAACACCAGGATATGATGAATACTGGGATATCCAGAAATTGCTTGTGAAGGAAGCACAAGAAAGCAAGATATTTCCATGTATAGTCCAATGAAATTTCTCAGTGGCTTACATTTGACTTTATTTTCATTTGGAAACTATATGACACCTTTTTCTGTATGTTTCATTCCTAGGAAGGAGAAATATGGAGAAATTCCCCTGATGAATGCATCTTCCAGAAATGCATTAAATCTCAAGTTGGTATCACATTTTATTACATATCAGTACATATCAGTGGGTTGGTAAAATTTTAAAAAGTAACAGAAATACTTGAAGAACTTGAAGAAAAGGGACATACTCATGGACTCTACAACTCAAGCTCGTTTGCACAGCATGTCTTCTTTCGTACATTGGTCAGAGAGGCATAGGACACTAGAGCACAGAAAATGGCCCTTCCGCCCATCTAGTCACTGTCGAGCTATTAATCTGCCTGGTCCCATCCACCTGCACCAGGACCATAGCCCTCCATTTCCCTCCATCCTTGTAACTATCCAAATTTTTCTTAAAATGTTGAAATTGAATCCAAATCCACCATTTCCACTCTGGACTGCAGTTCATTCCACACTCTCACTATCCTCAGCGGAAAAAGCCGGCTTGCATTTACCCTATCCTATACCCCTCACAATTTGGTATACCTCTATCATATCTCCCCTCACTTTCATACACTCTAGGGAATAAAGTCCTAATCTGTTCAACTTTTCCCTATAACTCAGCTCTTCAATTCCTAACAATATCCTTGTAAATTTTCTCTGTATTTTTTCAAATGTATTGGTATCTTTCCTTTAAATAAGTGAACAGAATTGCACACAATATTCTAAATCAGGCCAAACCAAAGTCTTGTACAACTTCAACATTGCATCCATCTCTTGTATTCAATACTTTAATTTATGAAGGTCAATGTGCCAAAAGCTTTATTTACAACCCTGTATATTTGTGACATCAATTTCAGAGAATTATGAATCTTATTCCCAAATCACTCTGTTCCAGTGCACTCGCCAGTGCCCCACCCCGGTTTGTCCTCTCAAAGTGTAATACCGCAAACTTCTTACATTAAATTTCATCCTCCATTTTTTCATCTCACTTTTTCAGCTGATCTAGATCCACTGCAAGCTTCCTCACTGTCTACTATGCCCCCAATCTTCATGTCATCACAAACTGGTTAACTACATTATAGGCCAAATCATTGATATAGATGACAAACAACAGCAGGCTCAGCATTGATTCCTGCTGTACACCCAGTAGTTACAGGCCTCCAGTCAGAGAGATAACTGTCTACTATTAATCTCTAGCTTCTCCTGCAATGCCAATGGCTAATCCAATTTACTGCTTCTTCCTGAATACCAAGCAATTGTAATTTCTTGACAAACCTGTCAAATGTCTTGCTAAAGCCCATGTCGACAACATCCACTGCCTTGACTTCATCAACTTTAGGGGTAACTTCCTCAAAAAAACTCTGTGAGATTGGTTAGACATGATCTACCACACACAAAGGCATATTGACTATCCCTAATCAGTCTCTGTCTATCCAAATACTTACAGTGCAAATCTGGTCCCTTAGAATACCTTCCAATAACTTACTCACTACTGATGTCAGGCTCACTGGCCCATAATTTCCTGGCTTATTTGTGGAGCCACTTTCATTGACCACTTTCTGTATAAAAACTTACACCCTCTCAACTTATATACATGCCCTCTGGTATTATACATTTCAACCCTGGGGAAAAGACATTGTCCACACCTCTCATAATCTTATAAACCTCTAATGGATCTCCCCTCAGCTTCCGTCACTCCATAGAAAACAACCCAAGTTTGTCCATCCTCTTGTTATAGCGCATGCTCTCTAATTCAGGCAGCATCCTGGTAAACCTCTTCTGCACCTTCTCCAAAGCCTCGACATCCTTCCTATAATGGGGTGAACAGAACTGTATGGAATACTCAGGAGCTGCCTAACTATAGAGTTTTATAAAGCTGCAACATAACTTGCTGACTTTTAAATTCAATACCTCAACAAATAAAGGCAAGCATGCCATTTGCCTTCTTAACCACCCTATCAACCTGTGTAGCCTGTTTCATGGAGTTAACAACTTGGACCCCAAGATCCCTCTGCTCCTCAACACTTAAGGATTTTACCTCTGTACTCTCTCTTCAAATTTGACCTACCAAGGTGCAACAATTCACATTTGGCCAGGTTAAATTCCATCTGCCATTTCTCCATCCATACCAACTGATCTATATCCCGCTGTGTTCTTTGCCAATCACCTATACAAAGAATACACCAACAATCTTCCTATCATCTGCAAACTTACTAACTCACCATTCGACATCTTCATCCAGGTTATTTATATACGTCACAAACAGCACAGAATAGGTCCCTGTGGAACACCACTAATTACGGATCTCCAGCTAGAATAAGTCTTTTTGACCACTACCCTCTGTCTTCTGTGGTCAAGTCCATTCTGAATCCAAACAGCTATTTCACCATTGATCGCGTGCATCTTAATCACCTGGATGAGATGAGGTCCATGAGGGGCTTTGTCAAACCCTTTATTAAAGTCCATATAGACAACATCCACAACTCTATCTTCATCAATCAATCACCCTTGTCACCTCATCAAAAAAAAACCTAATCAGAATCAGGTTTAATATCACTGGCATATGTCTTAAAATTTGTTCAAGTTAGTAAAATATGACGCCCTGCACAAAGCCATGTTGGCATCCCTAATTAGGCCATGGTTTTCCACTTATAAATCCTATCCCGAAGAATTCTCCCCAGTAACTTCCCTACCACTGATGTGAGACTCACCACTTTATAGTTTCCAGTATTATCCCTGCTTTTCTTCTTGAATAATGGAACAACATTGGCTACTCACCAATCCTCCTGGACCTCACCTGCAGCTAGAGGGGGCACAGAGAAATTGGTCAAGGCCCCAGAAATCTCTTCACTTACCTATTAATTCTCTCAGCACTGATCTCCCTGTCCCCCTACGCTCTTCTTCTTGGTAAATACTGATGTAAAGTACTCATTAGCAACTTCACCCACATTCTTTGCATCCAAGCAAATGGTCCTCCCTTTATCTTTGAGTGATCCTACCATCTCCATAGTTATTCTCTTGCTCCTGATGTACTTCTCTTTAATCCTACTGGCCAAGGATTTTCATGGCCCCTCCTGGCTTTCCTAATTCCCTTCTTGAGTTTTTTTCTGGCTTCTTTATAATCCTCAAGAGCTCTGTTTGATTCTAGCTTCCTAAGATTTATGTACTTTTCCTGTTTCTTCACCTCCTTCAACATCCGAGATTCTCTTACCTTGAAATCCTTGTCCTTCCTTCTGACTGGAAGATACTTGTCCTGTACTCTGTGCAGTTGGTATTTAAACACCTTTCACATGCCAGGCATGGACTTGCCCAAAAAAAGCTGTTCCCAATGAACTCTTCCTAGTTCCTGCCTAATGCTCTCATAATTTGCCCTGCCTCAATTTAATGCTCTCCCACAAGTTCCACACTTATCCGTATCTATAGCTATCTTAAAACTTAAGGAGCTGTAGTCACTGTTGCCTAACTACTCACCCACTGAAAGGTCAGTCAGCTGTCCAGACTCATTACTCAACACCAGATCCAGTACAACCCCTTCTCGTGTTGGACTATCTACATATTGATTTAAGAAACCCTTCAGAATTCACATCTGTTCCATTTAAACCAGTTGCACTACGAAGGTCCCAGTTTATATGAGGGAACTGGAAGAACCTAAAAACAACCCTATTGTTTTTACACCTTTCTTTAATCTGCTTGCATTTCTGTTCCTCAATGTCCCAGTGGCTATCGGGGAGTCTGTAGTACAATCCCATCAGAGTACACCATAGTTACATCCATTAGTTTTTTACCCTCCCGGATGGTCCTTACTACATCCAGCTCTCTCCTTGACCTACAGCATCCTATGTGTAAGGTGTTCAGGAGCTGAAATTGGGTGCACTTCCAGCAGATGTAACCATCAGGGACCCCGTCAGGTATGCTGAAAGCCCACATCTCACAGGAGGAGCATTCCACCACATTAACCATCCAGCCTACACTGAACTAAGGTTTAAGGGTTTATAGACATAAAAAGAGCTTACCTGTTCTTAATTGTGTATTTTCACTGACACCTTTGAGTTTTGCGCTCTCTTCACCTTTACTCACCAAAGCCTGAGCCCTTGAACACTGGTCCATTCCAACATCGATTCTATTGTGAATGCCTGCAAGAAAGTGAATGTCAAGGTAGTATATGGTGTCATGCATTTCAATGTCCATCATCACCAGTTGCCTAGTAGCATGATCACAGGCCAAACTGGCAAAGTATAGAAAAACATACCAGACTGGGTCTGTGGCAGCTACTGAACAAAGAGGAGGGATAAACCAGCCCCACCATCTACCTGTGGAAAAATGTATCCATTCATTACAGTACGGTAGAAGTGAGCAGCATGCATTCCTTTTTCACACAGAAGATGCCCGGCATCACTAAATGGGCTAGATTTGGAAGCTGCTCAAAACTGGCCAAAAATAATGTAGGGACTACTTGAAAAGAAACAAAAAGTCATTGAGAGGCTAAGTGAGAGAGTATCACACTGTATGACGTGCTTCCAACTAACTGAATTCCAAGTCAAAAAAATGTTTAATCCTTCATTACAAACCAACATTAAAATCATCTGACTGTTCCGTAATTCACGTAAAACAAAATTGAGTGAGACGAACATAATTGAATCAAATTCAAGTGAAGATGAGTAGTCAACAAAAAAAAAAATGCACTCCCTCCTCTCTATGTCGCCATGCAGGTGAACAGAGGATTAAATTCATTTATTCCTACCGCCACATAACAGCGTGCGCCGCCAGCCAACTGCTGCCCAAACCACATGAGGATGCACAATACAAATACATTACAGACGGTCAATAGATACGTGGCTCCTACACATTAGGTGCTGTAGACTATCAGTAGCAATGTATATGGCCAGAATTTGTAAACTTATGGCCAGGCATATCCCTCACTGTATCACAACTATAAAACCATGGAATCAGCTCTGGTTCAGAAGGGCATGCTACTGGCAGCAGCAGGATATCTAAGAGGAAGTGCCACCCCAAGTGGAGCTGCAGCACAGGACCATGTGATTGTCACGTAGTAAAACGAGCATGTCAGGTATATTGAAGCTTACATTTTTAGGCTGAGGCAAAATGACAGGGCGATTTGATTAAGATTATCAGGGTTACGAGGTTTTGTTTGTTGGAGTTGGGGGGGGGGTGGTGAATTTGTGAAAGGTAAGCCTGCTTGAAGTTTTCAAGGAGAAAGGTGATGCCTATGAAATCATATTTTAACCGAAAATGACAAATTGTACTTAATTTGCAAGTATTCTTATGTTTCTCTGATTCCAGTGCTATTCATATTCTGATAACGTTTATAGTGTTTACTAATTATAATTTTTCTCTGTGTTTAGACAAGAACAATTTGGGATCGAGTTCACTGCTGCAACTCATGTTTATTGAAAGAAGGTATTCACGTGCCACCTTTATTCCCAGTTATAGTTTAAAGCAGTTGCAAACTGTGACAGGCTCGTGTGTTTCAGCTGGATTCTAGTGTGAGGCAGAGGATTGTCTCAAAAAGTTCCGTCATTCTGGGGAGCAAAATCACTAGCAAAATTACATCCAGTACAACAATCATTAGTAGTCTCTCAGATGTGAATCCTTGTACATCTGATTGCATTTGTTCTCATTTCTTCTCACACTATTTTTCACACACACAGCAGATTTCAACATCTGGCTTTTGGAACTATTAACCCAAATTCACACTTTAAAGCCAAGGAATTCCTTTTTGTACTTAGGGTGGGGAGTTCCTCAATTTCACTCTGGGAAACAACTCATCTGCACCCCAATCACAGGCCACTTAAAGAAAGTGGGTGCAGCATGCAAGCTAATAAAAACATTTCAATTGAACCACCTAGCAGCCTCTGTGATACCTCTCTCTAGTGACAGAAAGGAAATCCTGAAAACCCAGCTAAAATACTCAGTGCAAATCTTAATTAATCGCAGATTACTTTCCCTCCAGCCTTCATAAAATGATCTAGCATGCTATACAGCAATTGTTATCTGGTGAACATGCCTGAGGCTAAGTCGACCTAATTCAATTGTTTCTTTCCCCTTCATTCTCCAACCTCAATAAACCCTGCTGCGGATGACAAATTATACAAATTTTACAAAAGTTGCAAGTAGATATATGACGTACGTGTTGGTCCTTTGTTTCAATGTTGAGTTGTTTTCAATTATACTCTCATTCTAATAATTTGGGCACCTGGGAGAACTCCCCCACTCATCCCCTTGATAGAGATGGGACACAAATTTCATCTATGTCCAAAAATACCTTGGTGGAATGGAATGGGTCTGATGGGGATGCTCTGAAAGCCAGGATAGCAATGGGCTAAAAGACTTCCTTTTACATGTGAGAAATAGAGAAAAGTATGAAATATAAAATGAAAATTACCTCTCACTGAAATGCGACCATTGAGCCAACAATGCTCTGGGTCTTTTAGTGTCTGTCTGGAATATCAGTGTACACACATGTCAAATATATCCAATTAGGTTAACCATGAAAACAATAACCAAATGTATCCAGTTGGTTCAAATAGTACTTCAATATAAACAAGTAAAAGTTCAGTACAATATATCCTGTTTGATTTATTTAATGTTTATAATTTGAACATGCAGCTAAAATTTTCTCTATGTACCCATATATTTACCTGTAGTGCCACTAAGCTGAATTGGTAATCCCTACCTGGGGTCTTTCTATTCTGTAAAGGACAGTACCATATTGAGCAAGGTTCATTTATTCAGGTCATCTGAGGGTGTAAGTGGGTTAAAAAATGACATAACTTTAAAACTATAATTCCAAGTAAACCCATCTCCAAACTCCTAGACCTAAGATTCAAAACCTCCTTTTGCAACTGGATCCTTGACTTCCTGACCAACTCACCGTTGTCAGTATGAATAGACAACAACCCCTCTGCCATGATTCTCCTTAACACTGGTTCATCACAAAGCTGTGTCCTTAGTCTTCTACTTACTTCCCATACTCCCATGTCTGTGTGGCCAGATTCTTCTCTAATTCCATCTACAACTTTGCTGGTGAATGCCATACAGGGCCAAATCTCAAATAACCATGAATCAGAGTAAAGAAAGGTGAAAGAGAGCCCAGTGACATTGTGTCATACCAAAAACCTTTCCCTCAGTTCAGCAAAATAAAGAGCTGGTCATTGACTTCAGGAAGGGGCAGTGCACATTTTCTTGTTTACATCCATGCCACAGACGTCAAAAGGGTTGAAAGATTCCTAGAAGTGAATATCACCAAGAGCTTGTCCTGATCCAACCATGCAGACATCACAATAAAAACAACATACCAGTACCTTTATTTCCTAAAGAGGCTGAAGGAATTTGGCATAGCACCTTTTGATCATCACAAATTTTTATAGATGCACCGTAGAAAGCCTACTCTCTAAATTATCACGGCTTGGTATGGCAATTGCTCTGTCCAAGACCAGCAGAAACTGCAGAGAGTTATGGACACAGCTCAGCACATAATGGAAACCAGCCTCTCCTCCGTTTACACTCTGTTTACACCTCACTGCATCTAAAGTAATCAGCATAATCAAAGTTCCCTTCAACCCTGGACATTCTCTCTTCTCCCCTTCCCATTGGGCAGAGGATGAAAAAGCATGAATGCATGTACAATCACGCTTAAGGACAGATTAAAAAAATATTGAATGTTATCCTAGAATGAAAAGATGGACTCTTGACCTCACAAGCTATCTTGTTATGGCCTTACACCTTATTATCTGCCTGTATTGAACTTTCTCTTTAAACGAACACTTCATTTTGCATTCTGTTATTGCATTTCCCTGGTAATATCTCAATGCACTGATCTGATAAAATAATCTGTATGATAGTACAACACAAATCAAAGTGTTTTACTTTACCTTATACATGTAGTGATAATAAACCAATTTACCAAATCCCTTTTAATTTGATTTTCCCTTCTCTCTACTTTGAAAAGTCTGCAAGAATTATAAGGCTTCATATTAGTCTTCCAATTCTATTAGTCATTATCCTCCATCACAGTTGTCATCCATAACATTTGTTGGAGGATAATATTATATTTTATGTTTTAGTTAGTTGCTCCTTGGGAGTCTACCTAACCAAATTAATTTCCTTTCACTTCCCCCTTCTACTAGATATGTTCTGCTAGGGATGATATTTATATAAGTTTTATAATGGCAGTTGTTTTGCTGCAAGTAGAAGCATTTTGTTTGTGTTTTTCCTATTTTTAATGTTGACCTGATTTTAATTTTCTTTTCATAGATGCTTGTCAGTTGTTGGTTTATTCCAAAAATGTCACACAGACAAAATCAGGCTGCTCGGCAGAAATTCATTTGGCAAAATGTCAAGGTAGCTGCCCTGGAAAGGTTGAGTAAGTACTTTTTAGAATAATTGTAGGTGGATAGAGATTGCAAAGAGAAAAATGCCTGGGAAAATGTCAAGCAGAGTTGCAGAAGGTGGCATAGCACAAAATTGTTCAACATGGAAGAACTGCAGGCATAAAAAGGGGACAAATCACACAATATAAAAGTCTGAGTAGATTGCATAACGTAATGTGAAATTGGATGGGCAACCATAATCAGAGGCTGGGGTCATAGTGAAGAACAAACTTCACTCAAGCCAAGGATGTCAACCAGAACTTCCACGATTAAAGCAATGTTTCAACTTAGTTTGCCAGTTATCTTTCTGACATTTTTTGAGCCCTCTCCAGCCAAAGGAAAGAGCATAAGAAGGAGAAGTAGACTATGTATGTCTTTGAGTTTGCTCTGCCTCTGATTTGATGTTAACTTCTGCTGCACTTTCCTTTTTGTTCCTCATAAATCACAATGATTTATCTTAGCCTTTATTCACTATCCAGAGGGGCAAGGTGATGATGTTGAGTTAGATTCCTCATTCCAATACAGGAAAGATAATTCCCTTTTATTGAACTATCAAAACTTCTTGCTGTTCAAAGCAAAGTTTGAAATTATACACACCAAAAATGAAATCACTGTGAAAAGTCATGTGAAACCCACATCAGATTTCTGATATGCAGGTTGAGAAAAGAAAGGAGCTGCTACAAATCACAGTTATTTAATCTCATACTTTAATTATTCTGGTGTGTTCATTGTATTTTAAGGTATTTAATTTTCAGCTGACATCCAACCTATGCTAAAATTCTTTTGGTTCCTATTGATTGATTTTATTTGAACTGATACACAATTTGCCACTCTCTTATTTTCCAGATTTGACACTGATACTAAAAGCATGATAAACGAATGTAGTTGTTGCCAAGCTACCAGGACTGAAAATAGGACAGTGAATCTCGATTGTGGAAGTGGAGTCAGCATGCCTTACAACTATACTTACATAGCAGCTTGCAAGTGCAACAGTAACAACTGTGATAAAAATACACTAGCTTAATTGAGCTCAATTCCTACCATCTGTTGATCCTCTAATATAAAATTGCGACCAATCTGCAGTTAACTTTTAATGATTTTCTTGATATAGCTTTGGCTGGTAAACCCTCTTTAAAAAATAAGGTACTTCCACCTGATCTTATAAAGAATCGTGGGATCTATGTAATTATTTTGATAAGATGATACATCACTGACAGTTACTAAAATCAATAAATGCACGGAAAGAAATTTTATCTGATGTATGTCATTCTTTCAGACTTTCAGCTTATTGGAAAAACTGAAAGCACTTAGTGGGTCAAGCAGTTGCTGTGGGTAAAGAACCCAACATAAAACATTAATATTGTTTCTTTATGCACAGATGCTCTCTTTATTAATTAATAATGACCTTGTCTTATTAATTGCTCAGATTTGAGTTATTTTCAACAGCAATCCAGTAAAAACTATCTGATGATAAAAAAAAACTGCTGGAGGAATTGAGAGGGATCAGTGAAGGATAAAGGTTGAAATCCTGCTGTCACTTGTTAAAATCGGCTGGAGAGTGCCACAAGTCACATTTTCAATAGGTTGCAATGGTAAACAACATTACTTGAACTTTATATCTCAGCAGCAGACAAGTTGAAGTATGCATCATATAGAGAATGGAGGATTAATAGAAAAAGCATTGAACAGATTGAGTACTTTAACATGATAACGGCAATGGGGGCTGGGCAGAGCTACATAGAATGGAAACAAAAGCAGAAACACAGCCTAGATCAGGATTAAAATGATATGCTTGAAGCACAGTTCACAATGGCAAAGTTGCTCGCAGTTTTACTGAACCCAAGATAGCAGACGGGAAAATGTGGCTATGCAGCCTATTTACCTTTCTGCAATAGTCTGTCTGGAATTATGACCTCGGAGACTTTGACAAGCAATATTTGATCTCAGTGACAATGTTGACTCAAGAGAGGAAGAATCAATATTTAATAGCAGTTTAGAGAAATTAATAGAAGGAAATTGTGTTTTGTCATCTGCTCTTCGCTAACAATTAGTAGGCAATCTAAATGTAGATAACATCATCGATTGATTTTGTTGCTGCTTAATTTTATTTGTCATTAGTCTGTCAAGGCGATATTTGTAATAATTTAGCCAGCCAAGCAGCAAGAATGTGGCACGTTTCTGCTGCAATTGATGAAACTCTGTGAGTCATAGAGACTCAAAATGGAAACAGGCCCCTCAGACCACTGAATCCATGACAATCATCATTCACGCTAATCCTGCATTCAACTCCTCGCAGATTCTACCTCTCACTTAGGGCAAATTTACAGTGGCTAATTAGCCTACCCTCCCACATGTCTCTTGGTTGTGGGAGAAAACTGGAGCACCTGGAGGAAGCATGTTCGTGGTCTTCTGCTGCTTCAAGGTCCAACATATTGTGCATTCAGAGATGCTCTGCTTCACACTACTGTGGATATTTGAGTTACTGTCGCCTTTGTGTTAGCTTGAATCAGTGTGGCTATTCTCCTCTGATCTCTTTCATTAACAAGGCCTTTGTGCCCATTGAACTGTCACTCACTAGATGTTACTTTTTTGTTTCTCACACGATTCTCAGTAAACTCCAGAGCAGGGTTTCCCAACCTGGGGATCCACAAACCCCTTGCTTAATGGTATTGGTCCACAGTATAAAAAATATTGAGAACCCCTGCTCCAGAGATTGTTGGGTGTGAGAAACCCAGGCAATCAGCAATTTCAGAGATACTCAAATCACCCTGTCTGGCACCAACAATCATGTCCGGTATGAAGAACAACTGAAATTTGTGACTATGTTTGCATCCTTTTGTACATTAAGTTGCTGCCACATAATTGGCTAATTAGATAATTTTATTAACAAGCAGGTGTACCAGAGTACCTAATAAAGTGGCCACTGAGTGTATATTTTCATGTAGATGTTTATATTATTTCAGATTTCTGCTCAAATGGAGACATGCTATGATCAGGCTTTTAAAAAGATTTTTATTTCTAAAACCTTTTTTGATTCCTTAGACTCTATTATTTTGTCCTATCTGTGGAAGAATAAGCGTTCTAGAATTAATAAAGTTTATCTTCAAAAATCTAAAAAAGAGGGTGGCATGGCCTTACCTAATTTTTGTTTATACTACTGGGCAGCTAACATACATTGCACTACCTTTTGGTCTTTTTTTCATAGCCAATCTGAGTGCCCTAATTGGGTGGCAATGGAGTTGAATTCCACTAAAGATTTATCTATTTCTGCACTTCTTGGCTCTGCACTCCCTAGCAGTTTGTCTAGACAAACTTTCTTGGGTGAGACAGATATACGCTTGAGTTCGACTAAATATCAAATATTATCTTTTGCTTCTCTCCTGGCTAGACGTCTAATCCTCCTTAGATGGAGATATGTTGCCCCGCCCACGCATGCTCAATGGCTTAACGATATCATGTCCTGTTTAGACCTTGAAAAAATCCATTATTCAACTCTTAACTCAGATATAAAGTTTCATAAGGTCTGGGGACCTTTTATTGAGTATTTTCATAATTTTCCTCTTAAGTTTTTTTTCAGTCCCTTGCTTTCAGCTCTTTTTTTTGGTAGTAGGCATTATTATCTTCTGTTTTCAAGTGTATTTACAGTTTGGGGGGTTTGAATGTCCTGATCTATATTCTCTACATTTTGTCTTGGTTGGTCTGGAGTTTTTTTGTTGTTGTGGGTCTTGGGGAGGATACTAACTTTACATGACTTCAATTTGGGTGCTTTCTCAATTATCTTTTTTTGTATTATATTATTATTGTATGTTTATCTTGCACTGTATTAATTTTCTACTTTGTTTTGGGGTTTCTTTTTTATTTGTTGTGTTGTAGAAAATGCATTAAAAAATAAGAAAAAAGATATTGCATTGCATTCTTCTAAATATACTAATCATAGCAGTACCTGCTTGCCATATGATTGTTGATTCCACAGTGTACATCATACACGTCAGAGCTTCTGGAATCATATCAACAGGTAAATTCACAAGCCCTTTCAGTTACCATTTGATGAAACAGTTACTTTCTCCAAAACTGTTCCTGCCCTGCCAGCATCATGACCATCGATGCCCCAATACCCTCACCTGTGTTTTCCCCATTCGCTTTGCTATATGTCCCAAACCAAAGTTTGACTTCCAGCCAACACCATATTCTCAAACCTCAGATATAGTAAACCTGGGTATTGTAAACCAACATGTTTTTGCAAAGATAGACCCAAACAAAGAGAAAAATTGGAGAAAGTTTGTAAGGCGCCATTTACCAAGCAATTATATAATGCATTCTCTTGACAAGACGAGAGTCTCTGCCCAAAACATCAACAGTTTAGTCACTTCCGTAGATACTGCCGGTCCTGCTGTCCTTCTGTGTGTGTAACTCTGGATTTCCAGCATCTGCAGAATTTCTTGTGTTTTTGATTCAAATTCTAAACTTTTCTAAGAAGGAAGCTGGTCAGCCCCAGTGTAGCCTTTGACCTTGAGCAGCAGCACCAACTTTACCAGATGCAAATCAACACCTAAACAAAAAGCCACTTAATTTTGGGATGGACACCAAAATGTCTACAATTAGATACAGTACATACAGATTAACTCCATCAGCAGAAAATAAATCTGCATGTTGCCCAATACAATGCCCCATTTCCTTGTAAAACAGAAAATTCTTCCACATGGAGCAGGAGAAATATCAGGGCAGCTCTTGATACTTTTAATGTTAAGTATAGTGTCCATTATTTATGACAATGAAAACTGAAATCCTGGCAGTGTGTAAAAAACTTGATGTGTATGTAATGAGCTGATATTGGAATCAGCGATGAGATAATGCGCTACATTGTAATTAGCTTTCTGAAGTGTTCCTTTGTTTCATTTCCCTGTACTCATTAGGCAACACAGGGAAAAAAGTGGTTGGAACTTCAATCAAGTAATTGTATCGCGGACTATTAGTCATAGTCTTACAGCAAGGAAGCAGGTACAGCACTCCACTGAGTCCATGCAGACAATTAAGTAAAGCTAATTACATTTCCCTGCAGTGGGTCATGACCTCCTATGACAGAGTATTTCAAATACTCTTCTGAATAGTTAAATATTGTGAGAGCAGCTCCCTGATCCGTGTCCTGATACAATGAATTATGTATCTCAAACACCCTCTGTTCCTCAGATCTCTGCCAAATCTCCTAATTCTTCTTCTTAAGCCCACCATCCCTACTGGGATGTAGGCCGCTGACGGCAGCTCACCAGAGACTTCTGCCCTTGACCTGTGGCTTCCACTTTCACCACACCACTTCATGCAGCTTCAAAGCAAAGGGCCTTCCTCTCCCAGGGATGAGGTCTTTGGAACTTCTGTTGGTGTTTCTGTAGCTCTGGGTTTTTAAGGAGTAGGGTTACTAGTCCCATGACCCACCCTTTTCCTTTCACAGCCAGGCTTGGGATGATCCAAGGTGAAGTTTAAATCTCCTACCTCTTTCCCTAAACCTATGTCTTTTGGTTATAAATACCTATACTTCAGTCAGCTATGATTGAATGGTGGAGCAGGCTTGACCCTCCAAATGGCCTAATTCTTCTCTTATGCCTTAGTGGTCTTATGGTCTTAATGGACAAGCTTTTCATTATCTTCTCAATGATGTCACCCCAATGCTTCAATGAAAACATATATAGTTTATCCAATTTCTCTGACATGAAATATCCCATTCCAGTCAATCTCTTCCGCACTCTCTCCACAGCTATCACATCTTTCCTCCAGTACAGCAATTGGATTTGCACACAGTATTCCACCTAAGATCCAACTATGTATATAGTTGTACCTTAACCTCCCAACAAAGATATTCTGTGCCCTGGCTAATGAGGGCAAGAATTCCATTTGCCTTTAACCACCTGTACTGCTGTCTCCCTTGGACGTGTTCTGCAAACTCCCTCTGTTTCTCTCTGTTTTCTCAAGTGATCCACCATCTAATGTGTGTATCCTAGCCTCATTGGTTCTCCTAAAATACATCAGATTTATCATCTGCTATTCTTCTGTTCATCTTAACAACCCAACAAAATGGCTCATCAGCAGCACACTACCATTCTCACTACCAGCGATACCACCAATCTTTCTGTCATCTGTGAACCAGCTTATGTCTCCTAAATTTCCAAAAAACAGAAGAAAATGCCCACACACTGAGCACTGTTGTACACAACTGTTCACGAGCTTGTGATAACAAGAACCACTCTTAATTATCACAAATATGAGAAAGTCTGGCAGGTGCTGGAAATCCAAAGCCACGCATACAAAATGCTGATGAACTCAACAGGTCAGGCAGCATCTATGGAAATGCATAGATAGTTGATGTTTCAGGATTATAATTGCTGAATTCCTCCACATGGTGTGTGTGTTGCTCTTAATTATCACTCCCTGCCTCCTTTCACTAAATAAATTTCAGACCCATTTTACCAAATTGGTCTGAATTCCACTGTTTTTTTCTTTTTTGACTTCTCCCAACAGCACACCTTGAAAGCTTCAAATAGCTCATGTGCAGAACATCCCCTTTACAAACCATGCAGACTATCCCAAAATCAATGTCAAAGTCGAGTTTACTGTCATATACACAATTTCTTATATGCACAGGTGCAATAATAAACTTATTTGCAGCCACATCGCAAACATATAGCATCATATAAGCAGCATTCACAAGAAAAAGCGTAAAATTATACTTCTTTTCCAAGAAACTACAATTGGAATAAAGCAAAGTCTGTTTTAGTGTAAAGTGATTGGAGTTTTATCATGGTGCTAAACAGTAGTGATTAGGGTGTCACCGAATGGTTCAAGAACTGAATGATTGAAAGTAAGCAACCGTTGTTGAACCTGATGTGAGTCTTCAGGTTTCTGCACTTCCTCCCTAATGGAAACTAGCAAGAAAATCATTCCCTCCCTCTCCCTTCCCCCATCCCAGTTTCACTCTGCCTCCTCCTCCAGCTGCCTATCACCTCTCTCATGATTCTGCCTTCTTCTACTACCCATAGTGCTTTCACCCTACATTCCTTCTTCACCTTTCCTGCCTATCCCCTCCCTGCTTCCCTTCCCCCACCCCTTGATCTTTCCTCTGATTGGTTTTTCACCTGACACCCACCAGCCTTCTCCTTCTCACCCTCCCCCCCCTTCTTTATAGGGCCCCTGCCCCCCCCCCCCCTTCAGTCCTGACGAAGGGTTTCGGCCCGAAACGTTGACTGCTCGTTTCCACGGATGCTGCCTGACCTGCTGAGTCCCTCCAGCGCATTGTACGTGTTGCTTTGACCACAGCATCTGCAGTGTACTTTGTGTTTACCCAAAGCTCATGATGTCTACTATACAAGTCAGTTGCATGGGTGGTAAACTCAGTAAATTTGGTATTAGAGCTTTAAGTGCATTCCCCATTCGGCGTGTGAATTTACTCCTTCTTTACAGAACATCAGTTATTTGTATTGCTCATTTTTTGACACCTGAACTGCAAATGAGCAACTGCAGTCTGATGGGAAACAAACACATACTGTATTTTGTAGATGGCTGGCATATTTCACAGTGGGGAAGAAAGAGGGGACAGGTCATTATATCCACGCAGCAAGGAGACCTTATAGAACTGAAATCAAATAGTAATAAAAATCCAATGTTTACTAGAATCACAGAGCACAAAATTAGTTCTGGTTGTTGCAATCAATCATCCCAAACCCAAAAAACTACAACAGGAATGTCTAAAGCCAGTATTCTAGGCTCAACCATGCTGATATAGTGTAAACCTTGTAAGTAAAGAGAATGAGGTGGTTTGTATTGAGAAAAATATATGAACATAGAACATATTCTAGGTTTGGAGAAAAACATAGGGGAGGATATTAAAGGTAGGTTTTTTTTACACAGAGAGTGTTATGGTTGTATAGAATGCTCTGTCAAGGGGTGATGGTAGAGGCAGATACATTAGAGACATTTAAGAGACTCTTAGATATGCACATGGATAAAGAAAATGGAGGGCTATATGGCAGGGTATGGTTAGAATAATCTTAGAGGAGGCTTAAAGGTCAGCACAACATTGTGAGCCAAAGAGCCTATAGTGTGCTGTACAGGCTTTTATCTTATGAGAGATTGGATCAACCTGCATTTTGAGAGGCAATACAAACCACGTCATTCTACTTACTTACAAGGTTTACACTAGATCAGTAGTCAACTTGGCTTTGTCAATGGGAAATTGTGAATCACAGATTTGATGGAGTTTTGTTTAAAAGGTGATCAAGAGGATTGATGAGGGCATTGTAGTAGATGTTGTCTACATGGACTTCAGCAAAGTCTTTCTTAAGATCCTGCATGGCAGGCTGGTCTGAAAAATGAGACTACATCCATGGGATCCAGGGCAAGCTAGCCAATTAGATACAAAACTTTTTTTTTTAAGAATTTAGAGGGTGTTTGTGGATGATTGCTTCTCAGATTGGAAGCCTGTGGCCAATGGTGTATGGCAGAAATCCATTCAGGGTCCCTTATTGTTTGTCATCAATATAAAAAACTTGGATGAGAATGTCAGTTGTGTTGTTAATAAGTTCATAAGTGGCAACAAATTTGAAGGAGAGTAGACAGGTAATCTAACATTACAGTATGATCTAGTTCAACTGGGAAAGTGTCTAGAAATTGAAAGATGGAACTTAATTTGGACAAGTACAAATATTACATTTTAGGAAGATAACCAGGGCAGGAATTACACAGTAAATGGCACAGCCCTGGGCAAAGTGGTAGAACAAAACCCAGGGGCAGAATCAGAATCAGGTTTATTATTACTGCCATACGTCGTGAAATTTGTTGTTTTACGTAAGCTGTAAATTGCATACATAATAATAAAAAACTTACAAATTAAGTGAAATGAGTAGTGCAAAAAGAGGGTAAGACAAAAGTGAGCTAGTGTTCAGTCCTGCTGAAGCGTCTCAGCCCAAAACATCAAATGTATACTTTTTCAGATGCTGCCTGGCCTGCCGAGTTCCTCTACCATTTTGTGTGTGTTGCTTAGCGTACGTGGGTTCATTGTCCATTCAGAAATCTGCTGGCAGAGGGGGAGAAGCTGTTTCTGAAATGTTGAGTATTTCTTTAAGCTCCTGTACCTCTTCCTTGATGGCAGCAATGAGAAGAGGGCATGTCCTGGATGATAGGGATCCTCGATGATGGATACAGCCTTTTTGAGGTATCATCTTTTGAAGGTGTCCTTGCTGCTGGGGAGGCTTGCGTCCATAATGGAGCTGCCTGAGTTTACAACTTCCTGCAGCTTTGTCCAATCCTGTGCCCCTCCATAGCAAATGGCAATACAACCAATTAGAATGCTCTCTATAGTACATCTGTAGAAATTTGTGAGAGTTTTTGGTGGCACACCAAATCTCCTCAAACTCCTAATGAAGTATAGCCACTGTTGTGTCTTCTTTGCAAATGCATCAATTTGTTGGCCCAGGAATAATCTTCAGAGACATTGACACTCAGGAACTCGAACTGCTCATTCCTTCCACTGCTGATCACAAGTACACAGTTCCCAGAAAGAGACAACAGAGTTTTACATGAAGTCTCAACTCTTGTACTCAATACACTGACCAATTCCACTTGCTGCCTTCATCAGTCAGGGCACTGAGTACAAGTATTGGGATATCACAGTACAACTGAACAAGGTGATATTGAGAATGCACTTGGAGTATCGTGTAGAGTTCTGGTTTCCTAGCTATGGAAAAGATGTCACGAAACTGGAAAGGGTGCAGAAAATTCACAAGGATGTTGCCAGGATTGGACAATAGACAATAGACAATAGGTGCAGAAGTAGACCATTCAGCCCTTTGAGCCTGCACCGCCATTTTGAGATCATGGCTGATCAACTACTATCAATACCCGGTTCCTGCCTTGTCCCCATATCCCTTGATTCCCCTATCCATAAGATACCTATCTAGCTCCTTCTTGAAAGCATCCAGAGAAGTGGCCTCCACTACCTTCCGAGGCAGTGCATTCCAGACCCCCACAACTCTCTGGGAGAAGAAGTTTTTCCTTAACTCTGTCCTAAATGGCCTACCCCTTATTCTCAAACCATACCCTCTGGTACTGGACTCTCCCAGCATCTGGAACATATTTCCTGCCTCTATCTTGTCCAATCCCTTAATAATCTTATATGTTTCAATCAGATCCCCTCTCAATCTCCTTAATTCCGACATGTACAAGCCCAGTCTCTCTAACTTCTCTGCGTTAAGACAGTCCAGACATTCCAGGAATTAACCTCATGAATCTACGCTGCACTTCCTCTACAGCCAGGATTTCCTTCCTTAACCCTGGAGACCAAAACTGTACACGATACTCCAGGTGTGGTCTCACCAGGGCCCTGTACAAATGCAAGAGGATTTCCTTGCTCTTGTACTCAATTCCCTTTGTAATAAAGGCCAACATTCCATTAGCCTTCTTCACTGCCTGCTGCACTTGCTCATTCACCTTCAGTGATTGATGAACAAGGACTCCTAGATCTCTTTGTATTTCTCCCTTACCTAACTCTACACCGTTCAGATAATAATCTGCCTTCCTGTTCTTACTCCCAAAGTGGGACAGTTTAAGTTATAATGAAACACTGGGGCTGGGGCTGTTTTTACTGCAGTGTAGCAGTAACCTTAGATGTAGATAAAATCATGAGGTGAATAGACAAGATGAATGTTCACTGTCTTTTGCCTTGTGTGAGGAGTATAAAACTAGAAGGTAGAAGTTTATGGTAAGAGGGAAAAGATTTAATGATGATGTGAGGGACAAATTTTATCACAGAGAGGGCAACGACAATATAGAAGGAGCCATAGGAGGAAGTGGTAGGGGCAAATACAATTACAATGTTCAAAAGACCTTTGGGCATAGATAAGAAATGTTTAGAAGGATGTGGGCCAAATGGGGCTACCTCAGGCAAGCACCTTGGCTGGTGTGGACAAGTTGGACTAAAAGGCATGTGACCATATGGTATAACTTTATGACTCTAACAGGAATTTCATCAAAGGTGAAGTCCACACAATAAGATAAAAGTCCTGGAAAACTGGCCCCCTAACAAGAAACTGGTGGTGTTTTTAGGACTGGAGTAAAGAATAATATTGTAGTTACAAATACGCTTTCCAATTATGTGATCATTCTGGTTTCTTTCTTCATCACAATAAGGCCATAGAACAGGTGGGTGCCTGTAGAATTATAGGATAGCTGATGAGGGTGCAAGAAAAGAAATTGGGATTATCTTTGCCAATTAACCTTGCAACTAGTACAACTTTGTGATAAGGATAGAAATGGGAACCCCTACATGGTCACAGGGACAATGTACTAATGCCACACAGGCAACACCCAAGATCAGGACTGACCACAACACTCTAAAGATGTTCAAATGCAGCATTCACTACTGTGCTACTAAGTACAGTTCCCTGGGGATTGGCAGTATGGCTACCACTTTGTTTAACATTTTAATGATTTGAAGTGAATTTACAGGGCAAAATGTACAAATTGGCAACATAATGAGGAATAGCTAATTGAGGGCAATAGACAGTATCAAAAGGCTGCAGGATTGGGTAATAGGTTAAATTTAATGCTGAGCATGAGACAATATCGAGGGTACAATTCTGAAGAGGGGCAGGAGAACTGGGGGTATAAGTGGGAAATACAACTTATAGGATCCTTGCCTTTGAAAATCGATTCAGAATACAAGAGGGAATCAGTGATGATGTTAAAACACTCATTTGGGCACAGCTGGAGTTCTGAATGCCACAAAAGATATGGAAGCTTTAGCAGAGAGAATTGCCAAGGTAATTCTGGGAAGAAGGGACTTGAGTTATCAGGGCGGATTGAAGAAGCTAGCGTTGTTCTCTTTCAGAGCAGGCAGCAAGGAGATCTCACAGAAGTCTCTGAAACCATTAAGGGAAAGAGAAAAGGAAATAGAAACTATTCCCATTGGCAAAGGGCTAAAAACCAGCCAACAGAATAAAAGCAACAAGAGATTTTGTTAAAATTCTGCAGAATGGAAATGGTCTGCAATGCTCTCCCATCAGTAGTAGTGAATACAGGACCATTTGTAGAACTTAACAAATAAGTTGGATAAGTACCTGAAACCGAAGAATGTACAGGGCTATGGGGAGAGACTAGCTGGATTGTTCTTCCATTGACTTCAAATAGACTGCACAGGCTGAATGTCTCCATTCTGTGCCGTTACTCTTCCATGGTCCTGTGGCAATGGTTACTCTACATCATCGGCTATCTTAAAGCAAAATTAAAATTATATTTATGATAATTGTAAACACTTCTCTCCCTTCAAGGATATTAAATTTAAAATGATGTTAAGTATATAATGTTCAGGAAGAGATTGAGGTTGTAGAAATTATGTTGCTCCATTTGGCTCTTCACATTTTATTTTAAATGATACATACCAAAGTCTAGATTACCACAGAGGAAACATAACAATGAAACGGTGGGCAGGTAAGAAAAGAAAGACATTTTAATTTTACAAAAGATGCAAAAAAACCTCACTCAACAGCGAGTTTTTTTTAGAAAACATGACCATGCTAAAATCTGTATGTTGACTGGATCACTTCATTTTGTCTTTGAGCCTCATCATGAATAAAGGGCCTATTTTCTTTTAGGATTAAGCCACATGTAAAGAGAGTGAATGAATGAAGGACCCTCTTGGAAAGTAACAGGCTCAATATCATTCATTTTATCTCCAGAGTAGAACTATCTTGGTTTGTTTCCCTATTTTTGAAATTGTTAAGTACATTCACTGAAAGTGGACTCCCATGTACGATTTTCCTCATCTACTGACCTTTCATGACCTGTGAACTGAACATTACAATTCATTTTCCATTTACTCCCTCCTCTCCTTGTGCTGCCCATTAAATTAAATTACAGGCTGATGGGTACATGATTGGAACCCACATGTATTTACAATTGGGGAAGGCTATTGAGAAACTACATGGCAATTTTCCTGTAAGATTTGACTGGAACTGGACTGTGGTGAAATGCAATGTCACAGAAGTTACTGAATTAATCATAAATAACCATCTTGGTTAGGGAACAGTCAATTGATAAATGATACTCAAAGATTTGCCTGTCAAAATTATTTCAGGGAATATTTCTGCCAGAGTTTTCCATTTAACATTGGTAGGCAGGTCAATTCATACCTCATTTTGGTCCAAAGTTTCACAAAAATATGGTATATGGACTAATTCTGCTCCTGTATCTTAAGGTCTTATATTACTTTTAGCTATTCTATCGCTATTTTTCAATCTTCCTAAAATCTGTAATGGTAAATTGTCCCATGATTGGGTTAGGGTTAAATCAGAGTGGTCAGGGATCACTGGGCAGTGTGGCACAAAGTACCAGAAGGGCCTATTCCGTGCTGTGTCTCTAAGTAAATAAAATAAAATAAATAAGTAATTGGCAAGCACACAAACAACTCGGTTGCAGCAACCTGAAGCAAAAAATAACTTCAAAATTGGAACAGCATCTTTTATTACACCCAGGTACTATAATTCACTCTTGTTACAATCATGGAACTGAACAAGATTCTTTCAACATCAAGAATAAACAACTTATCAAAATGAGAATACCAAAATTAATTTCACTTATTTTTAGTGAATAATGATTGTAATGCATCAATTCTTCATGTGAAAAGTAAGTTTACAAGAATTATTAAGTAAGCCATAACACTTAATAATGCTTTTCCTTTGTTAAAGCAAAGTAAGAAGTAGAAAGCACTCATTCAATCTCAGCATTTTGAATAACTTGTGGCCGACTCAAAAATGAACACTGCCATTAGCCATGATTCACTTAAAACCATAGCATATTTTCTGGCTGAAAAATACAAATCCAAATTATGATATACACTTGAGTTGAAGGAAGGAAGCTCTTTAAGAAGCACGCAAACTACATAGGTTTTTCTTTGCAGTTAAAAGAGGATTTCTTGTGAATCTTGACGGATTGACAAACATTTTCTTTGCTTCCAAATCACCATTCACATTGGTGGGTCGTTTAGTCAAAACTAACATCTCTATTAGTCCCAAGAAGATTGTCAGAAGTGTCAATAGCGTGCCAAAAATATATAACTTGACTACTTTGAAATTCAGTCTCTGTCGGGCAGTAATTGCTTTGATCAGTGTTAGCCAGATACCACTGCCATGTTCCACCATGTTCAAATCCAACTCAAGATTTATTCAGTTCTTCAGAATATTCTATTAATGTAAACAGACACAAGTTTATTAATAAATCAGTAATAATGAACCCCCAATACCAAACAGCAATTCTTTTAAACAATTGTCAGAAATATTTTGGTTAAATGCAACCCTTAAAAAATTGGAAAGATGCAAAATCCAATTCTTAATATACAATATTCATTACTCTAAGCTGAGACACCTTAGCCAAATGATGTCCCACATGCAAGGTTTCTAACTTCACTACTTATAAACCTCACCATCCCTTTTGCTTCTTTTGATACATTTTCAAAGTACCAGTCACTTTAAACAAAACTGCACATCTACACTGTTAACCTTCTGTCCTTGCATCACTTTCAGAATGTGTCCTCAAGCTTATACAACTGTACGTTTCACAGCAATAAATTGCATCTGCAAAATATCTTCATATCCCAGCAATTTATTTGTGACTCTTTGAAGTCTATGTCTATCTTCCTCGCAGTCCACTCCACCTCCGACTTTGTCATCCACAAAATTAGAAACTCTGCCCTGGACACCCTCTCCAAAATCATCAAAATATTAAGAAAAGCCCTGATCCTCATCTCAATCTGTGGGATTTTTTTCGGTCCACTCCCCTTCGCTCCACACAAAAAAACATTCCTGTACCAGTCTATGCTTCATGTCACATCACCAATTTCCCCGCTTTATTCTTCATAGAGGCATGAAGACAACTCGCCAAGCATATTCCAGGGAGCAGACAAGGTGCATGCCAGTTCCCGCTTTCCCAAGAATGGATAGCATAACTGGCCGCCCTGGTGAGGATATTAGCAGCCCGGTCCGGATTGTCTAACGCCTGCTTCGGTAAAGCGGTACATTTCGAGCGCATAGTTTTTTTTTTATTTGAAGCACTGTGGAAGTACCCGCACAAACCGAAGGTAACAACACCTGTAACAGTCCGTGTCCAGACCCTTAGCTGGGTCAGTTCAGATGCACAAGCTGCCCATTACCGATACTGACCCGGCTGAAGAAGCACGACTCACAACAGTTGCCCGTCGCTCTTCACGTCTGCAGAATCTCCACTCTCACCCTGCCCATTCGCCTCCCTACCCTGCCCAATCAGCGCCCTCTACTCTATGACGAAGAGCTGACACAGACCAATCACCTGACTCCCAGCTTTGTGCCGCGGAGCACGTTCTCCCGACAACCGACCCCTCCCCTCAAAAAAAAATGAAGTGTTTTAACATGAGTGGGGTGGAAGTTGTGTCAAACGCGGCGCTGGAGAAAAGACAGGCAGCTTTGATGTGGTGAATGTAGGGTCAAGGACCAGCACTTCTCCTTCACAGAGATACTTTGATAAGTAAATATGATTATCAAAGTACATATAGGTCACCATAGACAACCCTGAGATTCAGTTTCCTGCGGGCAGACTCAGCAAATCTATTGAATAGTAACTATAACAGGATCAATAAAAGATCAGTCGGAGTGCAGGAAACAAACTCTGCAAAGTCAAATATTCGAATAAATAGCAATAAATAACGAGAACATGAGATAACAAGATAAAGAAAGAGTCGTTAAAGTGAGATCATTGGTTGTGGGAACATCTCAATGGATGGGCAAGTGAGTGTAGTCATCCCCTTTTGTTCAAGAGCCTGACGTTTTAAAAGTCCTGAATCACACCGTTTATTCCCCTCCATAGATGCTGCCTGACCTGCTGAGTTTTGTGTATGATGTCAGATTTTAAGCATTTTCCCTTTGAATTTCTTATTTCACTAACCTACTCCAATTTTTTTTAAAAACTACTTCCAGCACCATTGTTACTGTTTGTCAATCAATCTTGCCTGATCATTATGATTTCCCTTTGTTCTCCCTTTCGCTACAACTTGTTTCATTTCTAGCTTCTCCAACCTCAGTTATGGCCATTGAGTTTAACACCTAACTTGGCTTTTCATTCCACAGATCACACTACGGATTGAGATTTTGTTTCAGGTTTCAGCATCTGAGCATCTGTACCTCATTTCAGCTGGAAAAGCAAGTGGCAAGGTAGCCCACTAAGATAGCAAATAGATTTAGCTAAATTAAGAAAATTGTTGGTTTATTGTGTATAATGGAGAGAGATATGAACCGTTCACTCTGGTTATAGAAACAGGAAAACAAAATGCTTTTAAAGAGAGATAACCAGAGTGGTGCTGTACAAAAGGATAAAAGGATTTGGGTCTTCTCATAGGTGATGAGAAGACCCAAATCCCTTTATGTGAGAGTGTGAGAGAGAAAGTGAGTGAGAGAGAGAGAGAGAGAGAGAGAGAGAGAGAGAGAGAGAGAGAGAGAGAGAGAGAGAGAGAGAGAGATGGAGAGAGAGAGAGATGGAGATGCCGAATTGTTAGGTGAATGATTAGTTTTTGTGTTACTGCAGATTGTGGTCTTCCTTGGATCTCTTGGAGAGCTTGTTGGATGGAGGATGCTGATGCTTTTGTTGAAGCAAATGTGGGAGGGGCAGGGTCAATGCTTCACTGCTGCTTATGCATGGGAGGGGGAGCAGGCGGGCATGGGGTTTCCAACATTTTTACTGTCACTCGTACTTTGGGGCACTCCTGTGCTTTCATGAATGTCTGTGAAGAACACAAATTTCAGGTTGTATATTTAATACATTTCTTGTATATTAAGCGGAACTGTTGAACTATTTATTTTATTTTATTTAGCGATACAGTGCACAGTAGGCCCTTATGGCCTTTTGAGCCACGCAGACCCAACAACTCCACAACCCTGATTAACTCCTCACCCAATTACGGGACAATTTACAATGACCAATTAACCTACCCAGTGGATCTTTGGACTATGTGGGGAAACAGGAACACCCACGGAAACTCCTTACAGAACAGCACCAGAACTGAACTCCAAACTCCTGAATGCCCCAAGCTGTAATAGCTTTGCACTAGCCACTATACTATCATGGTGCCCATGCTCTGGAGTATATAATGGGCCTGGAACTGTACACACCATTGCTTGGAATACTGCACATGCCTTTGGTCCTATTTAAAGACATATACGTGCTTTGCAGAAAGTTCAGAGAAGGGTCCCTTAGTTGCTTACTGTAGTGATGGAGTTTTCTTTTGAGGAGTGGTGGGGGGAATAACACTAGTTAGAGTTTAGGCAAATGAGAGATGCTCTTATTGAAGCATAAGATTCTGAGGGGCTTAACAGGGAACACGGTTAAAGCATGTATCCTCTTGTGGTGCACTTTAATAGGAAGACAATATTGTTTGAATGGAATGGCGTTGTGGTTTTAGAAAAGGATCTGTTGTTCTTCAATCAGTCAATGAACATTCAGGCACAGCAATGCCATTGCAGATGGGGTGTTCTGAAGTTTGGAGTTCAACTCTGTGCAATGTGTGGGTTTTTCCCAGATACTCCAGTGTCCTCCCACAGTCCAAAGATGTACCGGGTCAGTTAATTGGTCATTGTAAATTGTCCTGTGCCTAGGTGAGGGCCAATCGTGTCTGTTAGGGGTTTGTGGCTCAAGGGGCTGGGAGGTCGGGGGTTCCTGGGGCGGGGTAGCCAGAAGGAACTACTCGGTGCTGCATCGCTAACATTTGAAAAAAATCAAGTCAGGGGCTTGCTGGTCCTGTCATTTGAATGATATTTAATGTAGATTCTGTGAGCGAGTAAGCAGTATCTGAACTGCATGTTCAATTAAGTAATAATTAACTTTAGCAAAGATTTCAACTTCAAACAAAGTTGGGAGCAGGTTATCAATTCTGCACCATGGCAGTTTTATTTATACTGCTGTGATAGAATTTCTGCAGATGAAAAGCTTTAGGTGAAGTTTAGCTTGGCATTCCAGCACAAAATCAAAACAGACAGGACACTGCTAGATACAGTGGATGGCCCATTGGAACCATCTCATAGGGTGGATGTGTACTGTAGTTCTACACTGCGTCAGTTCCTCTCTTTCATTACAGGCTCCCTCAATTGAATTAGAATATACTGTATATCCAAATGCACTCAGTAGTCTCTTTATTAGGTACCTAATAAAGTGGTCAGTAAGTGTATGTTCATGGTCTTCAGCTGCTATAGCCCATCTACTTCAAGGATCGACATGTTGTGCATTCAGGGATGCTGTTCTGCACTCCACTGTCATAATGTGTGTTTACTTGAGTTACTGTCGCCTTGAACCAGCCTGGCCATTCTTCTCTAACCTCTCTCGGTAACAAGGCATTTTTACCCTACAGCATTGCCGCTCACTGGATGTTTTTTTAAACTCTAAGGACTGTTGTGTGTGAAAAACCCAGGAGATCAGCGGTTTCTGAGATATTCAAACCACCCAGTCAGGCACCAACAATCATTCCATAGTCAAAGTCACTTAGATCACATTTCTTACCCCTTCTGATGCTTGGTCTGAACTGTGTGTGTGTGTGTGTGTGTGTGTGTGTGTGTGTGTGTGTGTGTGTGTGTGTGTGTGTGTGTGTGTGTGTGTGTGTGTGTGTGTGTGTGTGTGTGTGTGTGTGTGTGTGTGTGTGTGTATTTGTTACTCTGGATTTCCAGTATCTGCAGAATCCCTTGTGTAACTGAGCCTCTTGACCATGTCTGCATGCTTTTATGCATTGAATTGCTGCCACATGATTGGCTGATTGGATATTTGTATTAATGAGCAAGTGAACAGATGTACCTAATAAAGTGATGTCTGAGTGTATATCTCATTCAATCCACTCCAGTCTAATTGCCCATAGACCAAGCCCTGTAGTTTTAATATTCCCTCCTAGCCTAAATCCTACTGTGATTCCTGCAATATTTAGTATCCCAACCAGTCTGTGTTCAATCCACTCCCACTCTGTTTCCTGATGGGTATTTCCTTTGAGAGTGTTCCAAAGTGGTTCTCATAATTTGGGCAAGGTGGTCAATTTTTGTTAACCCATTGACTCCACAGATGTGAACCAGATACAGGGTGTTGACAATTGGGTACAAACAGGGCACTTACAAAATGTTTGTAAGCCTACAGGCACTCGAGCTCCCACAGAAAATTTCCAGATGTGCAACCACAATTAGACTGTAAAAGGCAGGGAGGAGCCAGTGTAGCTCACTAAGGACAGTGGGTGATGGAAATTGGTGCAGGATAGATTATGTGCAGCATGCCATCAACTCGAACAAACTGTTTTCCCTGTGCAGATGCTGTTATTGGCCTCTTCTGTTTTTATTTCAGATTTTGAGCATTCTTAGTACAAGAGCCAAATCCTATGGCAGGTTTGGACGACTTAAAACTGAAAAAGTCAAAAGGATGAGTGATTGATGAGGAGAAGTCTGAAAGAGTTGTATCCAATGGCAACAAAGGTATTGAGAGAGTTTCAACAACTGGCTAGGGCTGAGAGAGAACAGGCATCGTGGATGTGGAAGTAGGTCGATTCAGTGGATGGTACATTAATTAGAAGCTCAATTGAGAATCAATTAGCATGGTTTATTAGTCTTGACAAAGTAAGCCCTCTTATATTTGTGCAACACTATGTTTTACATTCCTGCGACAGTGTGGCTATATCATATTTTTGCAAGAACGCATCAAAAGCGAGATTTAAGAAATTCTTATTTTCTAACATGTTAGCTGTGGGTTTGATGCTTCCCTCTAAAAACAACCTCCATGGTCTTTCCTTGTTTTGTGGCTATCTGGAGAAGATGAATCTCAGAGTTGTACATGGATACATTGATAATAAATGAACCTTTGAGCCTTTGCATTTGATTTATCTGAGGTAGTTAACTGTGTCTGTCAACTTAAATCACTTCCAACAGTGAAGTTAATTTACAGTCAATCCAAAGAAAATGGCAGCATGTTGGTTATTGATCTGATGATATCCTGTGCAGGAGAGTTTTTAAAGTGGAAAAGCCATTACACTAGGACAGTTCCACTCTCTCAATCTCATAACTCCAGGTTCAGAGGTTTGAGTGGTCATCACAAACTGGAGTCATCCTTGGTTATAGAACATAGAAAGTAGAATAGTACAGCATGTTACAGGCCCTTCGGCCCATAATGTTGTGCTGACCTTCAAACCCTGCCTCCCATATAACCCCCCACCTTAAATTCCTCCATATACCTGTCTAGTAGTCTCTTAAACTTCACTAGTGTATCTGCCTCCACCACTGACTCAGGCAGTGCATTCCACGCATCAACCACTCTCTGAGTGAAAAACCTTCCTCTAATATCCCCCTTGAACTTCCATCCCCTTACCTTAAAGCCATGTCCTCTTGTACTGAGCAGTGGTGCCCTGGGGAAGAGGTGCTGGCTGTCCACTCTGTCTATTCCTCTTAATATCCTGTACACCTCTATCATGTCTCCTCTCATCCTCCTTCTCTCCAAAGAGTAAAGCCCTAGCTCCCTTAATCTCTGATCATAATCCATACTCTCTAAACCAGGCAGCATCCTGGTAAATCTCCTCTGCACCCTTTCCAATGCATTCACATCCTAACATGGTGGATAACATAGTGGTTGCAGTGGATAACTATGACTTCTGTGCCTTGCAATGCCCTTCACTCTCAACGAAGCATCACAGAGCTGTCTTTTTGATTGCTGGATCTCACTGTAATTCTCATCTGCCCAGTCCGCCAGAGTTGACGTCACATGCTAGGATGGGCAGGTCCCTCCTTCACTGGGGTATAAGGCCCACCGGCTACCCTTAACTTGTTTAAGCAGAGAACCAGCGCTTGGCCACTGTCACATGCAAACAGCTACCTGGAGCCACAGATGAAAGCTGGGGTGTCCAGTGGGGACCAAAAGAGTGTGAGCTGCCCCAGAATGGACATGACAAGCTCCTTCACCAGAGGTGAACATCCCATGCAGGGCAGCGTACACTAAATGAATTCCTCCATCGACAACTATTAGAAGCTAATACACAGTTTAATAGTACTGTAGTAGCATTGGTGTGTTCTAATTTGTTCTGTATTTCATTTAAATACATAATCAGTTTATCAGTTAAACAGCAATTTATCTTTTTCATGCTTTTTTAAACTATTGCCAGTTAATCTGGTCAAAATGTACTGGTCCCAATTAACTAGAATCTACCATAATTAATAATAAAGCAGAAGTCCCCCTGGAGCCCTACCCGTAACATAAAACTGTCTAATATTCACCCATTAGTTATTACGCTTTACATCATTCCACTGAGCTAAATTCCGATCAGGTTTGTCACTCTCTCTTGGATTCAGGTGTTTTTGCTTTTTTTGACCAACCTGCTATCTGGGACCTCGAAAAACCCTTCATATATCAACACCCTATTCCTGATAACTCATCAAAATTTCTAATAATATTACTCAGACACAACTTTCCTTTGACAAATTCATGCTGAGTGTAGCTGACGCTTTTCTAAATGAGGACTTACGCAGTCCCTTAGGTTTGATTTCAATAGTTTGCTCAACACTTTAGTTGAATTAACTGGCCTGTAATTACTCAGTTTATTCCCATTTTTACTTTTTTAATATTAATATAAAGATGGTAGTGTTCTAATCCTAAGGCATCACTTCTATCATTAGGGTAGATTGGAAATTGATGTTCAGAGCCTCTGTAATTCCCTCTCCCTTCTTTTAATTTGCTGCATGCATCTCATTTCACACATTTGTCAACTTTATTAAACCATGTAATGCTTCTGTTTTCTCCTATGATCACCAGTGCTTCACATCCTTCCTCTTTAGCTAAAACATCAGCATTATCCTTCTTTTTTTGAAGATGGTCACAATTATTTATCTTTGCCTGGGACATCCAGCTCCACACAAAGGTGAACTTGTTGTCCCTTTTAGGTCATACTCTATTAGAATACTAATGTGTTGCCTTTATGGCAGTTATTTAGTTTATAATATTTTCGCTTAGTAATTCATTTGTTAGCATTTTTTAGTTAAAGTTAGGATTGTTTAAGTAAATTCGTCATCTGTGATATATCGCGGCATGCGATGACGTCACATCCGGTTTTGCCGCGTCTTGTGGGAAAATACCAGTTTGGAGAAACGGGAAGGTGCGAGTCCAGCGCAAGAAAAGTTGTCTTCTACGCAATAGAAACACAGTGAAGCAGCGCTGTAAGTTCACGAGATAATCGATATGTTGAATTAAAATGTTAATGCTGATTCTGTTAAAAGTAACGATGGTCAATAAGGTTTATGTTTTCGTTTGTTAAAGAGTTGCGGATAGTTGTGTTGAAGTGTATTTAAAGCAGTCAATGGCGTAAGTAGATTCTGACTGTATGCTGCACTTTAATGTAATGTAGTTGTAGTTTTACCTTTGCAAGTATTTACGATGTAAATGTGATATCTAGAAGGAAACAAATACTGTACAAATCTTGTATTGTTTTATCAACAGTTTTCACCATACGTTAATGTGGAAGAGTGAACAGTAAATGGTTAATCTTACTGCGACCTTGTTTTCATTGACTACGGTTTACCTCGGTGTTTAGTTCGGCGTTCTGTTACACCCGAGCGAGAACACTACAGTGAAAAAGCAGCATTACCAGGTGTTTCAAGTGCTGCAATGACAACTCGATCCAGCATCAAGTCGTTGCCATCCAGTGACAGGGGCAGTAGGGCATCATCAAGTAAGGCCACCCATGCAAGAGCTAAAGCAGAATCCGCCAAGGTGCGAGTGCGCTACGCCAAACAAGAAGCAAAATTGAAAATGAAAGCAGCTGCCAGAGAAGCCAAAAACCAGTTGGAAAGGGCAAGGATAGCGGCAGAGTTAGAAGTACTGACGCTAGAACGAGAAGAAGAAGCTGCCAGGGTGGAAGCAGATTACATAGAAGATGCTGAAGGAATGCATGATCTGGTCGACGGAAAATCTACTTCAGAAAAGATCAGGTTGGAACGCACAAGCGACTATGTCCAATCTCAAATAGACTGGCAGACTCGTCCTTCCTCTCCATACTTATCTGATAACGTCCCACGTCATGAGGAGCCTCAGAAGGCCCGATTGCATCACATCCATCCGAGGAAAACAATTTACCCTTGCAACTCCGCGACGAACTCAAGAATGAAAGGGCTCACGACAAGTACTTCTCGACACCAAACTTACCAGATTTGGGGAGAAGAGAGGCAAAGACCGAATTCAGAACAGCAAATTCCATAACAGATGTACGCCCTCAGTCGTATACCCGCCGATGTATTTCCCCAGTCCACATGCCACTTGCAGTCGAACCGATGGCACGGTATTTAGCACGACGGGATCTCGTCACTTCAGGACTATACCAGTTTGACGATAAACCTGAAAATTACCGTGCATGGTACTCCACATTCACCAACGCTATTGACGGAGTCCAGCTCAGAGCAACCCAAGAGTTGGATCTTATGGCAAAATGGCTGGGAAAAGAATCATGCAAACAGGTGAGACGCATACGTTCAGTGTACATCAACAAACCCGAGCTAGCCTTGAGCAAAGCATGGGAGAGACTTCGGGAGGGCTATGCGGCCCCCGAAATTATTGAAGCAGCGCTATACCAATGTCTGGAAAATTTTCCTAAGGTGTCAGCCAAGGAACACTCGGAGATTTACTCATGGAGATTCAAGGCGCCAAAGAAGATGGCTACTCAACTGGTCTAGTATACCTAGATACTCCATCCGGGATTAGACAAATCGTGGACAAACTTCCATTTGGGCTGCAGGACAGGTGGGTGTCTGTTGCCTCAGAGTACAAGGAAGATCACAGAGGTCGATTTCCTCCCTTTGAGTATTTCACTAGGTTTGTGAGCAAGGAGGCGAAGAAGCGAAATGACCCTAGCCTCATGGGTCCAGGAAGCAGTGCAATTTACACCAAGCCAGATAAATCTTCTTCGAATAATTTCAACATTAATAAACCCGTCTCAGTGCTTAAGACTGAAGCCTTTACAACCAACAACGACCCTAGCAAGAATTGTCCATTGCATAACAAACCCCACCCCCTCGAGAAATGCAGAACGTTTAGGGAAAAACCCCTTAAAGAGAGGAAGGCCCTTCTCAAGGAGAAAAGAATATGTTTTAAATGCTGTTCCTCTACCTCTCACCTTGCTAGAGAGTGTACGATCGCCGTGAAGTGCCCAGAATGTAATAGCACTAATCACGATGGGGCCATGCATCCCAGCCCGTTACCGCAAACCGACAAAGCTCCTTCACCCCCACAACAGGACGGCGGGGAGGAAGAAGCTCACTCCAGGACAACTGTTGTCAGCTCGAGCTGTACAGGTGTTTGCGGTCAAGCTCAGTCAAGCCGTTCTTGTTCAAAGATCTGCCTCACTAAGGTGTACCCTAAGGGAGCCAAAAACAAGGCCATCAAAGCCTACGTAATTCTGGATGATCAGAGCAATCGCTCACTAGTCAGTCCAGAGTTCTTTAACTTGTTCCACATTGAGAGTAATCAGTTCCCATACTACCTTAGAACTTGCTCAGGCAACATGGAAACTTATGGAAGGAAGGCAGAAAGCTTCCAGATCGAGTCCCTGGATGGTAAAGTCGTCATCTGTCTCCCTCCAGTCTTAGAGTGCAAAGAACTCTTGAATAACCGCACTGAGATCCCGACGCCAAGTGCAGTGCTACACCAGCCACATCTCCACCACATTGTCAAGCACATCCCAGAACTGGATCCAAAAGCAGAAATACTCTTGCTATTAGGAAGAGATGTTCTCCGGGTGCACAAGGTTAGGCAGCAGGTCAATGGACCACACAACGCCCCCTTTGTGCAACGCCTGGATCTGGGCTGGGTGGTGATAGGAGAGGTGTGTCTCGGCAACGTACACAAACCGACGGTTAGCTCACTCAAGACCAATGTGCTAGAGAGTGGCCGCCATTCAATTTTTCAACCCCGCACAAGTGTCACGTGTATTAAGGAAGCACGACAAGGCTTTAACAAATGTAAAGTAACCAACAAGACGCTGGGTCAGTCAGTCTTCGCTCAAACTGAGCATGATAATAAACTTGCTCAATCAGCTCAAGATGCCATTTTCTTAAAAACAAAGGACACCAAGGTCTTCAGAGATGAAGCAAATAATGGGGTCGCCCCACTGCCTTTCAGAGAACCACGCCAGTGCTTGCCAAACAACAAAGAGCAGGCAGTCAAGTGGTTCACGCCCTTGCAAAAACCCTGAAAAGGAAACCTGAGATGCAGCAACGCACCCGATTGACCCACGAGGTACTGTGCACACTAATGGCAGAGGTCACAGCCATTATAAATGCACGACCACTCCTACCTGTGTCTTCCGACCCGGAAAACCCCTTCATACCCTCGCCATCAATGCTCCTTATGCAGAAGGCAGGAGCTCCCCCTCCACCAGGGGACTTCTCTGATAAGGATTTGTACACAAAGCAATGGAGACAGGTCCAGGCTCTGGCAAATCGGTTCTGGTCTCATTGGAGACAGGAATATCTACCTTTGTTGCAACACAGACAAAAGTGGACAGAACCCTGCAGGAATCTTCAAGTTGGAGATTTAGTCCTGCTCAGGGACAAGCAAATCACCCGCAACAGCTGGCCAATGGCCAGAATCACTGCCACATTCCCTAGTAGGGATGGACATGTCAGGAAGGTCGAGTTGAAAACTACCGACCAAGGCGATGTGAAAATTTACCAAAGGACAGTTACAGAAGTCATTCTACTTCTACCTAAGGACTGATTTAGAGACTGAAGTTTTGTATTATGTTCATTGTGACCTTATGAAGGTCAAGCGGGGAGTGTGTTGCCTTTATGGCATTTGTTTAGTTTATAATATTTTCGCTTAGTAATTCGTTTGTTAGCATTTTTTAGTTAAAGTTAGGATTGTTTAAGTAAATTTGTTGTCTGTAATATATCGCGGCATGCGATGACGTCACATCCGGTTTTGCCGTGTCTTGTGGGAAAATACCGGTTTGGAGAAACGGGAAGGTGGGGGGCTCACGTGTGCGAGTCTAGCGCAAGAAAAGTTGTCTTCTATGCATTAGAAACACAGTGAAGCAACGCTGTAAGTTCACGAGATAATCGATATGTTGAATTAAAATGTTAATGCTGATTCTGTTAAAAGTAACGATGGTCAATAAGGTTTATGTTTTCATTAGTTAAAGAGTTGCGGATAGTTGTGTTGAAGTGTATTTAAAGCAGTCAATGGCGTAAGTAGATTCTGACTGTATGCTGCACTTTAATGTAATGTAGTTGTTGTAGTTTTACCCTGCAAGTATTTACGATGTAAATGTGATATCTAGAAGGAAACAAATACTGTACAAATCTTGTATTGTTTTATCAACAGTTTTCACCATACGTTAATGTGGAAGAGTGAACAGTAAATGGTTAATCTTACTGCGACCTTGTTTTCATTGACTACGGTTTACCTCGGTGTTTAGTTCGGCGTTCTGTTACACCCGAGCGAGAACACTACAACTAATATATTCCATTTGTAGGTATTTAATGGAGAAATTGTCCTCTGTGGATAAGTTTATTGATTCTCATTTCAGATCAGAAAGATTGAAATGCACGCGCAATAACAGAACAGTAAATATTCCACCACCAAAATGGAGCTTGATCGGAAATGATATCATCAGCTTTTAAGAAATTCTAATTAGGATGGATTTAGGATAATCAATTTATAAATATTTATCATCTGGATAATTTCTCAACATTAATTTCAATATTTCATTTTCAATATTCCTAAGGGGGGAAGAATGAGCAGCTGGAAGTTATGTTACTGCTGGTACCATTGACATTGGTAGGAAATGGAAGGAGGTCCTGAACAGAGAATACAGGAAGCTAGGTAGGAAGCTGAAAAACAGAACCTCCAGGGTAGTAATCTCAGGATTGCTGCCTGTACCGCATGGCTGAGGGCATGAATACGATGATTTGGCAGATGAATGCATACATGGCTGAGGGGTTGGTGCAGGGAGCAGGTTCTAGATTTCTGGATCATTGCAATCTTTTCTGGGGAAGGTATAACTTGTAATGGGGACCAAAACAAAATGGATGGATAAAGCTAATAAGTATTTTACGTCAGTCTTCACTGTAGAAGACAATAACAGCATGCAGAAAATTCGACAATGTCAGGGGGCAGAAGAGATCTTGTCTAACTAATCTGTTGGAATTCTTTGAGGAAATAACAGGCAGGATAGTCAGTGGATGTTCACTTCAATTTTTAGAAAACCTTTACAAGGTGCTGCACATGAGGCTGCTTAACACATTAGGAGCTCTTGGTATTGCAGAAAAGATACTAGCATGGATAGAAGAGTGGATGACTGGCAGGATGTGAAGAATGGGAATAAAGGGAGCCTTTTCTGGTTGGCTGCCGGTGACTGGTGATGTTGGGACAAGTTCTTTTCACATTACTTCAATGAATTGGATGACAGGATTGATGGCTTTGTAGCCAGCTTTCCAGACAATGTTAAGATAGGAGTTTGGGCACATATTGTAATGGAAACAGAGAGGCTGCAGAAGGAATTAGACAGATTGGTTGAATGAGAGTGGCAGATGGAATGTAGTGCAGGGAAGTGTATGGTCATGCATTTTGGTACAATTTTCTAAACGGGGAGAAAATTCAACACTCAGAGGTACAAAGGGACTTAGGACTCCTTTTGTACAATCTTTTCAAAAGGTGATCTTTGGTTTGGTAGATAGATATGTGCAGCAGCTAGAAAGTAAGTTTATTACACTTTTGGCATTTACAGGACTTGATGTCAACATAATTGATTGTCCTGGTGTCTCCATTTTCACAATTTAATTTCACTTCCACCTCTTCAGTTAAGTCTTCTTTGCAGCATTGGCATGAAAAGTCCATGCTGTTGCTCTTGATATTGTACCTTGAAAAATATTTACAAAAAAGATGGAGAACAAATTTAGTAATATCATTACAATGTTAAATGAATCCATTGTTGCACAGCCATTAATGAATAGTTTTAATTGCATTATTTCAGTATTCTAGTTTCTTAACTGCTACCAAAATGTTCCTGTTAATGTCGCTGTTCCGAGTTTGATTCAGTTGTTAAGACTGATGCTATGCGGAACGTTAAAGTCAAGAGTGAAGGAAAGCCTGAGGTGGAGAAACACTATTTTATCACAAAATTATTAAGGAAAATTCTGTGGTCAACAGTGAGCTACAAACAAGATGCTGGACGAACTCAATGGATCAAGCAGCAGTCAGTCAAACTTTACAGCACTGTGCAAATATTTAAGGCACATATATATAGCTAGAGTGCCTAAGATTTTTGCACAGTACTGCAGTAATTTTTATTTATTGCATTGTACTGTTGCTGCAATAAAGAAACAAATTTTATAACACACTAGAGATGATAAACTTGATTCTGATATGGGTCTCTACTGTGGACTGAAAGAGGGAAGAGGGCAGGGAGAGGGTAATCATGGTTGGGAAAAGGGGAAGGGAGAGGGGGGGGGAGTGGGAAGCACCAGAGAGACATTTTGTAATGATCAACAAACCAAGTGTTTAGAAGCAAATGACCTTGCCTGGTGTCTCAGGGCTGGGTGTGTCTTCACCTGTGCCACTATCCCTGTCCTGGTACTCCTCTGCCACCTGTCCCACTCCCCTCCCACAGTGCTCCACCCTCACCATTCCTAACATCCTTTGCTCCTGCCAGATTTACAAACTTGCTCTCTACTCCACATTGACAAATATACTACTGTGTAAAACTCTTAGGCATCCTAGCTATATATATGTACCAAGGACTTTTACACAGTACTGTACTCATCTTAAATTCTTGATGTAAGCAGCTTTGAAAGGTCTGCGTTTAGAATAGGCAGCCAAATGGAAGGTACTTGGAGAAATTATGCATACAGTTATCTCTACACCACCTTTAAATTAGCAAAATTTACCCCGAGTTCTTGCAGTGAGTATTACCAGATTACAGACTATAATAGTTACTATCAGGGAAGATTATTAAGGGTAGAACAGATTGTATTACAGTTTTGAGGAACAATTCAGTGATGGGCTTTGATAAACATGGTGAAGTTTGAGGTGTTAAACAGAGGTAATACCTACAGAACAGATTTTTGTTTTTTTTTTGTTATTTATTGAGATAAAGTGAGGAATAGGACCTACTGGCTCTTCGAGCTGAACTGCGCAGCAACCCCCTATCTTAACCTGAGCCAATTTAGCGTAACACAACCACAGCACCAGCTGAAAGATCAGTATTCAATTCTCACCACTTTTGGTAAGGAATTTGCACTCTTTCTATAACCATGTGCATTTTCCCTAGGTGCCTCTGGTACCTCCCACATTCTGAAGATGTACAGTTAGGGTTAGTGAGCTGTAGACATGCCACTCAGCATAGTCCTCGCTAATTTGATTTGATGCAAGCATCAAATCATTTTGCTGTATGTTTCGATGTATACGTGACAAATAAAGCTTTATACTTAAAATCTAATGAAACTCACTTACCTACTTACTGACGAACAATGTCCTGAACATTGTTGTGCTAAAAATGTTGCGCTGCAATTTCTGTATATTATTGTTTCATTAAAGCTACTGAGTTTGCAGAGACCTGAGGAAGGAAAACACAAATCACACTGTTCAGTAGTTCAGTGATTCAATTTAATAGCAGAGAATGTATATAGTATACAACCTAAAATCCTTACTCTTCACAGACATCCACGAAACAGAGACAAAAAAACAAAGAATGAATGACAGAAGAACATTAAGCCCCCCCCCCCTACTGACGTACAAGCAGCAGGAAAAAGCATCACCCTTCCCCCCATTTACTTCAGCAAAAGTATCAGTCCTCCCACCACCTACCATGCAACAGCAAACCCCCAGAGACTGTGATCTAACATCCATCAAAACTTGCTGTCCATATTAGCACTTCGACACCTCAACAAATTTGTATGCTTCTACTTGATTTTGAATTCATAACCTATTTCTTTTCCACAAGCATAAAATTGGCAGTAAGCTAGAAAATAAATTAACAATGCATTCAGATGTAGTATAAGACTGAACACAAGGATGAACAAAATCGAAAAGATCTATGTGTCAAAAACCCCAGATGAAATCATGATTTTATTATCAGCAAATTACCAAGAAAACAAAACAAAAAAAGATGTATTCCAAAAAGTGCAAAATGCTGGAGGAACTCAGCAGGTCAGGAGGCATCGGTGGAAATGAACAAACTGTTGATGTTTCGGGCTGAGAGCCTTCCTCAGGACTGTAAAGGAAGAGGGAAGATGCCAGAATAAAAAGGTGCCGGGAGTGAGATCAGTGGGGAGGGAATTATGGACAAGGAAATCATGGAGGGAACAATCCCTGCAGAAATTGGAAAGAGGGGGTGGAGGTAAAGATGTATTTAGTGGTAGGATCCTTAGGTCTTTGCTCATGATCGTCAAAGGGCTCAGCATTGTTGCTGAGGCAGCTAAATTGCTTTCCAATAACCATACAAATACACTGTGTTGATTCACAATAGGAAATACCTCAATTTCAGTAAGATGCTATGGAAGAGTGAGGTAGTAAGTCCATTCCCAGAAAGTACATATCATCTTTAGGAAACTATAGAAAGGGTGTAGAGGAGATTTGCAAGGACGTTGCCTGGATTGACGAGCATGCCTTATGAGTATAGGTTGAGTGAACTCAGCCTTTTTTCCTTGGAGCGATGGAGGATGAGAGGTGACCCAATAGAGGTATATAAGATGATGAGAGGGATTGATCATGTGGATAGTCAGAGGCTTTTTCCCAGGGATGAAATGGCTAACACAAGAAGACACAGTTTTAAGGTGCTTGGAAGTAGGTACAGGGTAAGTTTTGTTTTGTGTTTTTTTTTACACACAGACAGTGGTGAGTGCATGGAATGGGCTACTGGCGACAGTGTGGAGGTGGATATGATAGGGTCTTTTAAGAGGCTCCTGGATAGGTACATGGAGCTTAGAAAGATAAAGGGCTATGGGTAACCGGAGGTAAAGTAAGTACATGTTCGGCACAGCATTGTGGGCCAAAGGGCCTGTATTGTGCTGTAGGATTTCTATGTTCCTAGCTCTGAAATTGTAATGAAAATAAATCCTTTTTAACAAAAAAAGGAACAGGATTTACTTGGATTATAAAGCCAAAAAATTTGAAATCATTACATAGAAACATAGACTGCAAAACCATTCTTTAAAAAATAAAATAAAATGATTAGCACATCTGGTGCTCATCATGGGTTTTTGCAAAACTGTGAATATCGCAATTCATGTGAAAAATTGGCAAAAAGTTTTCATCATATTACACTGGCTGATTGAAATTAGTCTGAGAGTTCCCTCCCAATCAATAGAAGTGTGAGTCCTTGTTTAGGTATTCAACTGCTCAATTTTTACAATAGTATTAAAAGTTTTAAATAAATTTTGTAACAAACTATTAATGTCTATGTAAAAGAATTAAAAACATACCTAGTTCACTGCACTTAGAACAGCAACTATCCAAATAGATTCTGTGATTCTATAAGTAATGAAATAGTAATTAGACAATATAGTAAATATTGATCTTTATTTGTAAACAGCTTTTAATGAATGCACAATCTTACTTCAAAGAATTATTACTTTCAATTGTACGTTATAAAATTATCACATATTTCTTCATGATAAGCTTTGTTAAATGAAGATTTAGTATTTCACCAGACAGATAGCAATAGATTGTTATTTTACTGGAGGTTTAAAATCCATATTGGAATAAATACCTTATTGAAATGAATCAAGGCCCTGAAGTCTGTTAAGTTTATATACATTCAGAATGGCTTGGATTTGGCAGTGAGCAGCAAACAATGGGGCTTTCTGATGGACTGAAGGAAAAATAAGAGCCTATGGTATTACAGGAAAGATACTAGCATGGACAAAAGATTGGAGGATGGGCAGAAGGCAAAAAAGTAGGAATGAAGAGGGCCTTTTCTACTGGTGTTCTGCAGGGACAGCTAATGCTGTGGAAGCAGGAAGTTTGCAGAAGGATTTGGACAGATTAGGAGAATGGGCAAAGAAGTGGCAGATGGAGTATAGTGTAGGGAAGTGTGGAAGGGCCGTTTACTTCAGTAGAAGGCATAAATGTGCAGACTATCTTCTAAATGGGGAATGAATAGAGAAACTGAAGATGTAAAGGGTCTTGGAAACCTTATTGCAGGATTCTGTAGAAATGAACTTGTAGGTTGAGTTGGTAGGAAGGTAAGTGCAATGTTAGCATATAATATAAAAACAAGGATGAAAGCCTTTATAAGGCATTGCTCAGATCATTTGGAGTACAGTTAATTGGGTGATCAGTTAATCAGGGCAGCCACTTATTTGGGACGACTTTCAAAGAACAAAAACTAAGTGGGAAAATAGCCAGGATTCCCTTTATTTATTTGGAACACTATGCCACTTACTTGGGACAGGAAACTTTTGCCAAACAGTTTCTAACTAACATCAGTACCATGCACTTTTGATACCTTTAGACAGTATCCCGTGCTTAAAGTAAACTGTCTTTAAAAAGTGTCAATTGCTGTGCCAATGTTATGTTATCAGTTCCCCCGAATCTGGAGGCTATGTTCCCTAGCTCTCGTCTCACCTACCAGTGGAAACAACTTTCCTGTCTCTATCTTATCTATATCTTTCATAATTTTATATGTTTCTATAAGATCCCCTCTCATTCTTCTGAATTCCAGCAAGTACAGTCCCAGGCGACTCAATCTCTCCTCATAGCCTAACCCCCTCATCTCCAGAATCAACCTGGTGAACCTTTTCTGTATCGCCTCCAAAGCCAGTATATCCTTCTGCAGGTAAGGAGACAAGAACTGCATGCAGTATTCCAGGTGCGGCCTCACCAACACGCTGTACAACTACAACATAACCTCCCTGCTCTTAATCCCTCTAGCAATGAAGGCCAACATTCGATTCGCCTTCTTGATAGCCTGCTGTACCAGAAACCAACCTTTTGTGATTCACGCACAAGCACTCCCAAGTCCCTCTGCACAGCAGCATGCTGCAATCATTTACCATTTAAATAATAATCTTCTCTTCTATTTTTCCTTCCAAAGTGATGACCTCTCATTTACCAACATCGTCTTCCATTTACCAGACCCTTACCCACTCACTTATCTATATCTCTCTGCAGACTCTCCATATCTTCTGCACAATTTGCTTTTCCATTCAATTTAGTATCATCAGTAAACTTAAGATACACTACACTCAGTCCCCTCTTCCAGACCGTTAATGTATATCGTAAACAGATGCGGATCCAGCACCAACTCCTACAGCAAACTGCTCACCACTGATTGCCAACCAGAGTAACACCCATGTATCCCAACTCTGCTTTCTATTGGTTAACCAATCCTCTGTCCATGCTACTACATCACCCTCAACTCTATGCATGCTTATCTTATGGATAAGTCTTTATAAGGCACGTTATCAAACACCTTCTGGAAATCCAAGTAAATAATGTCCATCTGTTCCCCTCTATCCACTGCGCTCGTTACGTCTTATGTTTTGAGATACAAGAAGAGGCTATATAGGCCATGACATATTTCCTGGAGCAAAGAGGCTGAGGTGACTTTATAGAGGTTTATAAAATTATGAGGAGCATAGGTAAAGTGAATAGAGAGTCTTCAGCCCAGGGAAGGGGAGACCAAAACTAGAGGTCATAGGTTTGAAAGGAGAGCTGAAAGATTTAAAAGGGTCCTGAGGGGCAACATTTTCACACTGAGGGTAGCATGTAAATGGAACAAACTGCCAGGAAAGTGGGAGGGGGATATACAATTATGACTTTGTGGAAAAAAAGACTTTTGGATAGGTCCACGGACAGAAGAATTCCAAATTCAAATTCAGGAAAAGGAACTCGCTCATCTGGGTAGTTTGAGTTAGCTCAAAGGGCCTCTGTGTTGTGTGTATTGTTCTGTAACTCAGTGATTCTATGACTTGCTCAGTAAACCCACGATAACCTTGTTGTCATCCTAAACACAAATTCCAGCCTCATGCTTCAGTGGCTTGTTTATGTTTGAATACCATAAAGGATAGTTTCCCAAACTGTTATTTGCTATGGACCCCTACCATTAACCAAGCGGTCCCTGGACCTCAGGCTGGGAACCACTACTTGTTTTCAGAAGATAAATAATTCCCTGTGAAGCAATAAATAACTGGTAATCATCTCTAATTGAAATGTAATTTTAATTTACTCTTTGATCAAAAGTTATATCATACTTTCTAAAATAAATTAATCCCATCAGATGTGATATATTTATGAGATTCAAAAAAATGAGGTATGGCATCTGCTTTTATTAATTTGTAGACTTATGAATAGAAATAATTAGATTTAAAATGCTTAGGTTATTATTAAACACTACACCCATAGTTGATTCAAATAGGGTTCATTCTTTGTCTTACTGAGGTTGACGTGCTTATAATGAACATCAGCTCGCACGATCTGCTGTAACAACTTTACAGCATTGGTGGCAGGAAAAAAATGTCAACATTTCCGGCCGAAACCCAGCATCAGGAATGGAGAAAGGGGACAAATATGGGAGGACCCCCCCCCCCCACCCTCTCTTTTTGATCCTCACTTCACCCATTTTTTTACCCCAACATTGTACCCCCAGGCCCTCCTTCACCTTACTTAGTCCCCTCCTCCCTCTTCCATCCACCAACTTCACACTGCCCACCCCTCCCCCCACCAGCATGACCTACCTGGTTCCAATGCCATTCAACTCTGCCTTTTCCTCTAATGGTTCCCATTTTCAGTTTCTTTGCTTGTCAGAATTCACTGGTGTTCTTGCTCATCTCCCTCCAGCAGCTTTCGCCTACTGTCACTCTCCCTTCTTCCCACCTCGCTCCACCTGTTGCTTTCTCTTATTTCCATCGTTTTCATTGTTAACAGTCTTCCAACTCCAGCCCCTATCTGCCTGTCATTTTAAGTCCCTGCTCAGTTCACCAATCACCTTGGAGTCGATTTTGACACCCCATCCCCTCTACGCTGACCATCTGGCCTCTCCACTCTCAGGGTTTCAGCTCAAAACGTTGGCATTTCTTTCCTCCCAGCGATGCTGCTTGGCCCACTGTGTTCTTCCAGCAGATTGTGTGCTGCTCCAGGTTCCAGCATCTGCCCTGTCTTATGTCAGCAGTTCTCCCACTTACCTCAGGGCAGGTTTCATCCTGAGTGCAAGACCTGTTATTGATTAAAACTCCGTACTGAGTACATGAATAGGAAATGCATGGATCGTTCGGATCATTCCATGTATCACCATCCTGAAAACAAAACCAAGTCAGTAAGATTACATGCTGGGTATTTCATTGCTATTAAAATACACCATGTCCGACTCTTTTATCTCAATGTTGGTGGGAAAAATAAATTGCTTTTATGGTCTCACTACAGTAAAAATGTAATAAAATATCACCCAGAAAACTTAGGGAGTAAACTTTGTGCTTGATTAAATGTAAAAATATTATGAGCCCTAAATTTTCTCCACCATGGTCTGAACACAAATTAGATTCAGAGAAAAGTACAGGCAACACACACAAAATGCTGGAGGTACTCAGCAGGCCAGGCAGCATCTATGGATAAGAGTAAGCAATCAACGTTTTGGGCTGAAACTCTTCATCAGGACTGGAGATAAAAGATAAGAAGTCAGAATAGGGAGGTGAGGGGAGGGGAGGAAGAAATAGAAGGTGGTAGGTGATAGGTGAAACTGGGGAGGGGGAGAGGTGAGGTAAAGTGCTGACAAATTGATTGGTGAAAGAGATAAAGGGCTGGAGAAGGGGGAATCTGATCAGAGAGGTCAAAAAGCCATGGAAGAAAGAAAAGGGGGAGGAGCACCAGAGGGAAGTGATGGTTAGGTAAGGAGATAAAGTGAGAGAGGGAAATGGGAATGGAAAATTGTGAAGGGGAGGGGGGCCATTACCAGAAATTTGAGAAATCGATGTTCATGCCATCAGGTTGGAGGCTACCCAGATGGTATATAAGGTGTTGCGCCTCCGACCTGAGTGTGACCTTATTGCGGTAGTAGAAGAGGCCATGGACTGACATGTCGGAATGGGAATGGGAAATAGAATTAGAACGGGTGGCCACTAGGAGATCCTGCTCTTTCTGGTGGATGGAGAGTAAGTGCTTGGCAAAGTAGTCTCCCAATCTACACCAGGTCTCATAGGTATGCAGGCCATACTGGGAGCTCAGGATGCAGTACAAGACCCCAAAAGACTACACCTTCACCACTGTCCTCTGGCTGGCAGTACTGGTCTTCACTCTCAATAATTTCTCCTTCAAATCCTCCCACTTCCTTCAAACCAAAGGTGCAGCCATGGGCACTCACATTGGTCCCAGCTATGCCTGCCTTTTTGTCAGCCACATGGAACAGTCTATGATCGAAGCCTACACTGGTATCACTCCCCAACTTTTCCACACTACATCGATGACTGCATTGGTGCTGCTTCCTGAACCCATGTGGAGCTTGTCGACTTCATCAGCTTTGCTTCCAACTTCCACCCTGTCCTCAAATTTACCTAGTCCATTTCTAATACCTCCCTCCCCTCTCTTGATTTCTCTGTCTCTTTCTCTGGAGACACCTTATCTGCTGGTATCTTTTATAAAAAACGCTGATTCTCACAGCTACCTGGACTGTACCTCTTCCCACCATGTTACTTGTAAAAATGTGATCCCTTTCTCTCAATTCCTCCATTTCCACTGCATCTGCTCTTAGGATGAGGCTTTTCATTCCAGAACTAAAGAGATATACTCCTTCTTCAATGAAAGGGGCTTCCCTTCATCCACCATCAATGCTGCCCTCACCTGCATCTCTTCTATTTTGTGCACAACTGCCCTCACCCCATCTTCCCTCTGCCACACCAGGGCTAGCGTTCCACATCCTTAACTACCACCTTACCAGCCTCTGTATCCAGCACATAATTCTCTATAACTACTGCCATCCCCAGCGGGATCCCACCACCAAGCATTCTTTCCCTCTCCCACTTTCTGCCTTTCACAGGGATCGCTCCCTATGCAACTCCCTTGTTCATTCTTCCCTCCTCACTGATCACCATCCTGGCACTTATCCTAGCAAGTGGAACAAGTGCTACACCTGCCCCTACACCTCCTCCCTTACAACTATCCAGGGCTCCAAAAAAGTCCTTCCAGGTGAGGTGACACTTCACCCATGAGCCTGCTGGGGTCATCTACTGTATTCAGTGCTCCTGTATGGGGCAGCTAATATACAGCTGGCTACCAGGTTTCTCTGGATCCAGAAAAGTGTTTTAGCAGAGGACCAGGATCATTTTCTTGGAATTCCTCCACATGTCAGTGCCCCTCTGTCATTGTGGGAAGAAGGCTGGAAGGTTGTAAACAACCTCAGACTGAACTCGGATAAAATATAGTGGCAATGAAATTCTTCCTCGATTGAACGTTGTAAATGAAATCTACAGTGGCATAGTAAAGTCACTACATTCAGCTGGAATTACCAGCTGAAATTGCAATACCCAAATCTCACATATATAATGCATTTGAATAACACACACTAAATGCTGTAAGAACTCAGCACGTCAGGCGGCATCCACGAAAATGAATAAGAGTAGATGTTTCAGGCCAAGACTCTTCTTCAGGACTGGAGATGAAGGGGGAAGATGCTTGAATAAAATAGTAGGCGGTGGGGGGGGAGGAAGGAGAGTACCTAAAAGGTGATAGGTGAAGCTATGGTGGGTTGGAAAGGTAAAAAGCTGGACAGGAAGGAATCAGATAGGAGAAGAGAGTGGACTATAGGTGAAAGGGAAAGAAGGGGTGAACCAGGGAGAGGTGATAGGCTAGTGAGAAGAGGTAAGAGGCCAGACTCTTCCCCAGTCCTGAAGGAGGATCTCGCCCCGAAATGTTATTTCCATAGATGCTGCTGGAACTGCTGAGTTCCTCCAGCATTTTGTGTGTGTTTCTTTGGATTTCCAGCATCCACAGAAGTTCTTGTATTTAAAATGCATTTAGTGCATGTTACCAAGATAAAAAAATTCCAACTACGTTTTTCCATTTAAAGAAACTCATGTTTTGGCCGATAGCGATACAGAACATGAAAACTGCATTGGGAATTCTACATTTGTAAATGAGGAAGCAAAGCAAAGGTTTTCTTGCTAAGATACTTTTTAATGTTCTAATGTTTTTAATGTTTTAATGTTCTGAATTGCTCTTAATTAACTGAAGTGTTTGTAATAATTTGCTTTTGCCTTATTAAATTTATCTAATATGAATGTATCTAGGAATTTGCAATCAGGTTGCTTCTAATATTGTTCTTGGTAGGTTATTGTCAGGAGAAAAGATGACCAACATGCTTAGCTTCAAGAAGGAATACTTTTTGATATCACCTCTCCGGTTTCCCTTAATTCCACTTTCTTCTATGTTAACAAGTAGAACAATGTTACTAACAGAGAGTTAAGGTGTGATTTCTGAGTGGTAATGTATCATTTTCAAGACCTGATCAATCCATGTTATTGTCAATGCCAAGTTTTGACTTGAGTAGAAAATCAAAATAATTGTGGCTGTTTATATCAAAGTTCAAATGGTGTAAATTTATTATCAATGTATATATACCATATACAACCTTGAGATTCATCATCTTGCAAGCACCAACAAGACAAAAAAAAACACAGTAAAGTGCTGCTTGACATGAGGCTACTCAACAAGTTATGAACCCATGGTCTTACAGGAAAGATACTAGCCTGGATAAAGCAGTGGTTGATCGGCAGGAGGCAACGAGTGCGAACAAAGGGAGCCTTTTCTGACTAGCTATCAGTGACTAGTGACGTTCCACAGTGGTCTGTTCTGGGACTGATTCTTTTTATGTTGAGTGGTGAATCTGTAGGATTCTTTGTCACAGGCAACTGTGGAGGCCAAGTCTTTGTGTATTTAAGGCAGAGTTTGATAGATTCTTGACTGGTCAGGGCATGAGTGGATACAGGGAGAAGACAGGAGACTGGGGCTGAGAGGAAAATTGGATCAGCCATGATGAAATGGCAGAGCAGACTTGATGGGCCAAATGGCTTAATTCTGGTCTCATATCTTATGAACTTATGAACCCATGAAAAAACATTCATCATAAAACTGGACAAACATGAATGAGCAAAAGAGAATAACTCGTGCAAATAATAAACAGAAATAAACAATAAATACAAAGAACTTGAGCTGCAGAGTCCCAGAAAGTGAGTCTATATCTATTCTCAAACAGTAGAGTATGTAACATTCATTTACTAGAAATTTATTCAATCTTTAATTGTTTTTTCATTACTGGTCTTTTTTTTTTACAGACCAGACCTCAAAAGATGACTATTAAAAATCTGAATTATTTCCTGATCTCTTACCGGTGTAAACTTATTTGGACACTCACCTTTCTTGGCTGTCCTGAATAGTCATGACAAACTGCAGGAAAGCCAAGAGAATTGATTATTAACACATATGCAACATATCCATGCCCTTCACAGTATCTTCACAGCAAATTTGATTTTAAATTACCTGCCAATGAACAGCCTGAGATCTTCAATTAGTCGTTAAGAACTGATTGCCTAAATACTCATTCTTGATTGAAGGAATGGAACTGAGTTTCAGTTTCAGTTTCACTGGCATACAATGTTCAAGGTTCAAAGTATATTTTATTATCAGTGTACATATGGGTCACTACATACAACACTGAGATTCTTTTTCCTGCGGGTGTACTCAGAAAATCTATAGACCAGTAACCACAAACAGGCTCAGTGAAAGTTCAAGTAGAGCATAGAAGACAACAAACTGTGCAAATGTAAATATAAATAGATAGCGATAAATAATGAGAACATGAAATAACAAGATAAAGAGTCCTTAAAGTGAGATCGTTGGTTGTGGGAACATCTCAACAGATGAGTGTAGTTACCCCCTTTCATTCAAGAGCCTGATGGTTGAGTGGTAGTAACTGTTATTGAAACTGGTGATGGGAGTCCCAAGGTTCCTTTACCACCTTCCTGTTGGCAGCAGCAAGAAAACAGCATGGCCTGGGTATTAATGATCTCTGATGATGGATGTTGCTTTTCTATGACAGCTTATCATGTAGATGTGCTCAGTGGTTGGGAGGGTTTTACCCATATGTACTGAGCTGAATCTGCTAACTTTTGTAGGATTTTCTGGTGTCGTACATCCAGAGCCACTAACAGTTAACACATTTTCATGCATGTATTAACAGGCAGTAAAAAAAACAATAACTCTGGATAATGTAAGAGCATCAGAGTTGAAATTACACTCTGGTTTATTGTTTCTTGCATTGTGGCTAATCTCCAATTGAAGATGCATACTTAAGTAATTGTCTAACACATGGAAAAGACATTTTCTTTTATGTAATGATAATGATGTGATATTTTTCTGGGCCACCTGCTTGCCTGATGGCAATGAATATTAGGCAGACTAATTTATAGATCGTGCTCTAGGCTTCTGGATGTCTGCTGTGGCCAGATGATCAATATTCCCAACCGAGAAGAGATGCTGCAAAGCGAAGTGGGTCGCATAACTAATGAATGGACCAAGATTACTGGTCACCTGCATTTGAACTGTGTTTTGTCCAGTATGGTGCTGGGTTACATTTATCCCCTCAGGTGGCCAGTATGGCCAGCATATCTCAAGATTTCTCCCAGTCCCAGTGGCCTGACAATGTCTTCAGAATGGCTTTGGCTGCCATGGAGGACGCTACTCTATGCTCACAGGCAGCTTAAAATGTTGGTTGGAAGCTTAATATCAAAAGATATGCTTTGTATCGAAAAGACAGGCAGAAAGGCATAGGTGGTGGTGTGGCTCTGCTGGTAAAAAATGGAATTACATCTTTAGAAAGAGAATCAGGATAAGAATCAGGTTTACTATCACCAGCATGTGATGTGAAATTTGTTAACCTAGCAACAGCTGTTCAATGCAATACATAATCTAGCAGAGAAAGTAAATAAATAAATAAGATGAAACATAATAATAAATAAACAAGTAAATCAATTACATATTTAAAATAGAATTTTTTAACGTGCAAAAACAGAAATGCTGTATATTTAAAAAGTGAGGTCGTATCCAAAGCTTCAATGTCCATTTGGGAATCGGATAGCAGAGGGGAAGAGGCTGTTCCTGAATTGCTGAGTGTTTGCCTTCGGGTAACATAAGGTCAGAGAATGTTGAATTTTTGTGGGTGAGGTTAAGAAAGGGTAAAACAACCATTTTGGGAATCATATAGAGGCCTCCAAATAGTAGCCAAGATGTGGGTTTGAGATTGCAAAGGATGCTGGAAAAGGCATGCAATAAGGATAATGATACAATTGTAATGGGGGACTTCAATATGCAAGGGGATTGGGAAAATCAGGTTGGTGTTGGATTAAAAGAGAGAGAATTTTTTGAATGCCGTTGAGATGGCTTTTTAGAGCTGCTTGTACTTGAGCCTACTTGGGGAAAGACCATCTTAGATTGGGCATTGTGTAATAACCCAGATTTTATTAGTCAGCTTAATGTACAGAAACCCTTAGGAGGCAGTGATCATAATATGATTGAATTCATACTGCAATCTGAGAGGGTGAAGCACAAGTCACATGTATCAGTATTGCAGTGCAATAAGGGCATTACAGAGGCATGAAAGAAGAGCTTCTCCAGGTGGGTTGCAAGGGGATACTGATGGGGATGATGATAGAGCAGAGGTAGCTGAAGTTTCTGGGAATAGTTCACAAGGTGCAGAATAGATATTTCCCACAGAAGAAGTAGTTCTCAAATGACAGGGATAGGCAACCATGGCCAACAAGGGAAGTTAAGGACTGCATAAAAGCCAAGAAAAAGGCATATCATGTAGTAAAGCTGAGTGGGATGATTGGGAAGTTTTTTAAAATCCAACAAAGGACATTGAAATAGAGCTGTAAGAAGGGAAAAGATAAAATATGAGGGCAGACCAGCCAATAATATAAAGCAGGATACTAAAAGCTTTTTCAGTATATGAAGAGTAAAAGGGAGGTGAGAGTTGATATTGGACAACTGGAAAATGATGCCGGTGAGGTAGTAATGGGTGAAGAAAGGAATGGCAGATGAACTTAACAAGTACATTGCATCAATTTTCACTGTGGAAGAGACTAACAGTGTGCCAGAGGTTTGTGAGTGCCATTGCAATTACAAAGGGAAAAAAGTGCTATGCATACTCAAAGGTATTGAGGTGTAAGTCATCTGGACTAGATGGACTACATCCCAGAATTTTGAAAATGGTCGCTGAAGAGATAGCAGACGCATCGGTTATGATCTTTCAAGAATCACTTGATTCTAGCATGGTCCTGGAGGACAGGAAGATTGCAAGTGTCACTCCACTCTCTAAGAAAGGAGGAAGGCAAAAGAAAGGAAATCATAGGTCAGTCAGCCTAACTTCAGTGGTTGGGAAAGTGTTGGCGTCTATTATTAAGGATGAGGTTTCGGGGTACTTGGAGACTAATGATAAAATAAGTCAAAGTCAGCATGGTTTCTGTACAGGGAAATCTTGCCTGACAAATCTGTTAGAGTTCTTTGAGGAGTAACAAGCAGGGTGGACAAAGGAGAGGCAGTGGATGTCATTCACTTAGGTTCTCAGAAGGGTTTTGATACAATGCCACACATGAGGTTGCTTAACAAGATAAAATCTCATGGCATTACAGGAAAGATACTGGCATGGATAGAGGAATGGCTGACAGGCAGGAGGCAGTGACTGGGAATAAAACGTTAGTTTGTCTGGTTGGCTGCCAGTGACAAGTAGTGTTCCTCAGGGGTCAGTATTGGGACCGCTACTTTTCACATTGTTTGTTAGTGATTTAGAAAGTGGAATTGATGGCTTTGTGGCAAAGTTTTCAGATGATACAAAAATAGGTGGAGGGGCAGGTAATCCTGAAAAAGCAATCGCAGAAGGATTTAGACAAATTGGAAGAATGGGCAAAAAAGTGGCAGATGAAATATAGTGTTGGTAAATGTATGATAATGCATTTTTTGGTAAAAGGAACAAAAGTGCAAACTATTTTCTAAATGGGGAGAAAATTCAAACATCAGAGATGCAAAGGGATTAAGGAGTCCTCATGCAAGACTCCCAGAAGGTTAATTTACAGGTTGAATATGTGGTAAAGAAGGTAAATGCAATGTTGTCATTCATTTCAAGGGGAATAGAATATAAAACCAAGTAGATAATGCTGATGCTTTATAAGACAGTAGGAGTATTTCCAACAGTTTTGGGCCCCTTATCTCAGAAAGAATGCATTGTCATTTTAGGGAGTACAGAGGAGGTTCATGAAGATGATCCCAGGAATAAAGCAGTTAACATATGAGGAGCATTTGGCAGCTTCGGGCCTGCAGTCACCGGAATTTAGAAGAATGTGGGGGTTCTCAAGGAAACCTACCAATTGTTGAAAGGACTAGATAAGTTGTTGTGGAGAGGATGTTTCCTGTGGTGGGAGTGTCCAGAACTAGAGGGTACAGCCTCAAAATAGAAGGGTGACCCTTTAGAACAGAGGTAAGTTGGAATTTTTTTAGCCAGAGAGTGGAATGCTTTGCCACAGGCAGCTGTAGACGCCAAGACCATGGGTCTATTTTAAGCAAAAATTGATTGTTTCCTGACTGGACAGGGCATCAAAGAAATGGCAAGAAGGCAGGTGTATAGGATCAGCTATGGCAGAGCAGAGTGGATGGGCTGAATGGCCTGATTCTGCTCCTACGTCTTACCGTCTTATTGTCTTATGAAAGATATGTCAGAATTTATCTGTTTAAAATGTCAAAATCGAAACCCCAAGGGACATTTACACCATTTAACTAAATATATTTTAAATCACTCCATTAAATCATACACCTAGTTGGCATTTTTTTCCTTCTCACTAGGGCTGTATTGAACTGGTCCAGAGCCACTGGGCAGATTCCCTAGCCCAGGTGAAGGGATATCTGAGGACATTCTTGTTATTTTGCTAGATTACATAAGGAGTCCATCAGTGCAGCACAAGACCGGCATTCACCGGGAGCTGACGACCGACATCACTCAGAGTCCTGCCAGTTAACCATGTAATGGTTAGGCAGAAGGACTGCCCCTTTTCTTTATATCACCCACAAAGCACTCCAGTGGGTGATGAAAACTGCCCAGCGGATTATCGGCACCCAATTGCCCACCACTGAGAACATCTACCATAAACGCTGCCTGGGCAGGGTGAAAAGCATTATCAAGGATGCATCTCACCCAAACCATGGACTTTTTACTCTCCTCCCATCCGGTAGGTGCTACAGGAGCCTCCGTTCCCACACCAGCAGGCACAGAAGTGTTTCTTCCCTGAGGCTGTGACCCTGCTGAGCCTCACATTACAGCGCTAAGCAGTATTGCGCCCATATTGTGCTGTCTCAGTACTCCTATGTTTGTGTGCTGTAGCACTTACTTCTTATTTGCAGTTATTTTGTAAATAACACTATTCTTTGCATTTCTGGTTAGATGCTAACTGCATTTCATTTGGCTTTGTATCTGTACTTGGCACAATGACAATAAAATTGAATCTAATCTAATCTAATCTAATGTGCACATTGATATTAGGTTGGGCAACATTCCTCTTTCTGCCACTAAAGAATTTTGCTCAATATGCCACATGTACTATATGTGTCAAACTCAGCCATGCATCCAAACTCAAGACCCTTGCATCCTGTTGATATAACTGTATACATAGTAATCCAAATCAAGAGTACATTGCCTGAAAGGAAAGAAATTTTCTGTTGCTACAGGCTGTAAAGGTGTCGTGAAATTTGGGAAATCAGCTGAAGAGATTCCTAGCAGCAGCTTCAGTGGTGTCTGTTTTGAGAATAAGTCATATGTAATATTTCTCCAGGGTGTCTTCACCAAACAGCATTACTGACTGTATAAGGTAAAGAATGGCAGGAAGTAGCTGGCAACATATCTTTCGGCATTATACGGTATATGCTTATCAATTTTGATTTTGTTTAGTTTGTATATAATCTATTAGAGCTACTGAATGTGTAAATATTATTGTGAATTACAGGGAGGTACTCAAGGATAAGGTAGGAGATAGGCAGAAGCATGGGGTCTTTTCAATAATTATCTGAAAAGATGCAGTGATAATGAAAGAATGTACAAATTCTCACTTTTTTTTTTAAGAGCCCTCATGTGCTCTGAAAATTTGTCATTTTTTAATTTCCTACACAAGATGTTAGAAACATAGAAACATAGAAAACCTACAGCACAATACAGGCCCTTCGGCCCACAAAGCTGTGCCGAACATGTCCTTACCTTAGAACTACCTAGGCTTACCCATAGCCCTCTATTTTTCTAAGCTCCATGTACTTATCCGGGAGCCTCTTAAAATACCCTTTTGTTTCTGCCTCCACCATCACCGCCGGCAGCCCATTCTCACCACTCACCACTCACCACTCTCTGCGTAAAAAACTTACCCCTGACATCTCCTCTGTGCCTAATGATTTGAACAAAGACTGTGGTGATCCAATTGAGAATGAAAATTAAATAAACTTACCTTCACAAAAGGGAACGCATTTGAATTTGCCTTTGGAATGAATCAATCCGTCTGGACAGAAACAGCCTTCCTCAATTGTGCTGAACTTCTCTCCAGTTTTCACCTCACTGGAACAAGAAACAGAGTCTATGATTTAGTAGTCCAGAGACTCAAGACAAGGTCTTAATTAAACATTATTATGTCAGAACTTGATTGGTTCTTGGCAGTTAACTTCCAAGAATAAATGAGAAGAGAATTTTAGGTTGTAATACATTAGTAATATACTTACTTATTTTCACATTGGTCATCGCTCTTGGTTGCGCATGGCTTGTACACTAAACCTGGCGCACAGCTGTATTCTTAAGTAGTAAAGAAAACTGCTTTAGTACAAATATGCAAATTTTGACAGTGAGAAGGTACAAAGAAATTTAAGTATTAACATTATATGTATAATATAAATATCAAATTATGTCATGATGGCAAAAATCTAGCAGCAGTTTGGATGCTCTATAGTAGTTCACCAAGAGCGCTGGGACTGCACTTTCCAAACCCACTGTCAGCTGCAAGGACAAAAGCAAGGGAACACTGCAACCTGGAAGTTGCCTTCCAACCCATACTGCATCCTGGCTTCAAAAAGATATCACCATTCCTTCAGTGTCACTGGGTCAAAATCCAGGAACTCGCTCCCTAACACATTGTAACATGCCCACACTTCAAGGTCTGTAGTTGTTCAAGAAGGCAGTAAGGGATGGGTAATATGCTGGTCCACATAAATAAAATAAAATCCATATGTTCATCTTCCAGAAATTTAGAATCTCACTTTCACCACTTTTGTCCCAGATAGGATATAAAGTCTTTAATGAGTGATTTTATAAAACAGGTTCCCAGACAATATGGATCCAGAATTAAATGCAGAGAAATAGATTCTGAGTATCAAGTCTCAAAGGGATAAAGCATTCCTAGAGCTATTTCTATTGGTCCAACAAAAACTTTCACTTTTGTTACACTGGTTATTTTTTAAATGGTTTTACCTGGAGGACCAATCATGATCAGGTAGCTTGAAAGGATAGAAATTGGTAGTATTGGAATATTTCACATTTTGAAATAAGTATGATTAAAATTAAGTTGCTGGCTAGCACTAGGGTCAGATTGCAGCACACTGACCTGACAGTTCATTCTGGGTTCGGTCTTGACCTCAGCAATTGACCATGAAGTTTGCATTTTTTCCCTGTGTCATTGCATGGGTTCCCCTGGGTGCTCATGGTTTCTCCCACATCTCTACAGTGTACTGTTGGATTAACTGACTGCTGTTAAATACTCCTAGTGTAGGTAACTGGCAAGGGAATCAAAGAGAATTGATGGGCAACTGAGAGAATAAGTAGCAGGGCTACAGTGATGAAATAAGGCGGGGGGGGGGAGAATCGGATTTCATTGTTGAGAACCAACATGGACTTAGGCAGACAAATAATGATCGTCCTTCTTGTAATAAAAAAGGAACCCTGTAACCATCAGAGTTTTTAACATAGTACTCGTGTTAATTGTAACTGATTCATTTCTAAAGATGTCATTTAACAAGATACCAACATTAACAAGGCTGGGTCATTATGGAGCACACAAGATGTGGACTAAAGAGCTGCAATAGCTATCTATCTATCTATCTATCTGTTTGTTTGTTTGTTTGTGACAGTGCAGAATAGGCCCTTCTGGCCCTTCGAGCCAATCCACCTAGCAATCCTCCGATTTAAGCCTAGCCCAATCATGGGACAGTTTACAATGACCAATTATGCTACCAATCGGTACGTCTTTTGGACTGTGAGAGGAAACCGAAGCATCCAGAGGAAACCCAAGCGTTCACGGAGAGAACGTACAAGCTTTTTACAGACAGCAGAAGGAATTGAATGCCAGTCACTTGCACTGTAAAGCTTTGTGCTAACCACTACATTACCATGCCGCCCCAACATTAACATGTCATGGTAAAGCTACAAAAACAATGCAGAGTTGGAGCAGTCAAATTTCCATGCAATTCTTAGTGTCTAATTCTTGGTCATTCAAAGGAATCATTCTCAGTAGAATAACTGTACCTGATATATTTGAGTGGCTGTATTAGGGAATTATGCAAGCCCCAAGCCTGATCCACCAAGGCCAACTGTATGTTTGAAGTGAACACTGAATAAAGTTGCAAATCACAAAAATATTTTGGCAGAGAATAGCAGATCATCGTACGATACAACTCAGCTAATGGAGCAGATTGAGAGAATGCACGCAAATACTTTGAAAATAATTCAAGTGGGTAATTTTGCAATGCTGTTACATCTATTACCCTGTTACAGAAACTATGTTCTTGAGTATTACGACCATTTGAGAGCCATGTGGTTCTGCATAGAAAAATACCTACAGAAGATCTATTAGATCTCATGGAATGGAGTTACAAAGCAAGCTATCCACTTTTACAATGTCCAAACAGCTTTATTGAGCCAGCTGGTGGCATAGTGGCATCAGCGCTGGATTATGGGGCGAGAGGTCCTGAGTTTGAATCCAGCTGGTTCCTGGCAAAACTCACCAGGCAATGGCAAACCACTGCTAGTTGCCTAGTACATGACTTCCCAATATGTCAGAGCGGCATGGAAGGAAATCGTCCACTACCTGGAAATAATTCCGGATGAGACATACCTTAACAGCTTTATTGTTAATTTTCATCTGAAAGTACTCGTGGAGATTATGTAACCACAACTAGTCATCTATTCATAACAGTTTTGTTCCTATTAATATCTTCTTCACCACTTCTCTAGAAATTTATTGAGAGAAATTCCAAACCATATACCTTCACAAAGACTTAGCAATTTCCGTTATAGATCAATTAAGTTCAAGACACTGCTTTTGTAGTGTATCCTCTGTATCTGTACATGTGTGTTCTGAAGTATCTGAGCTGTGTGATACTCACCACACGTTCCGTTTGTAGAACTCCTCCAGTCCACACACACACCCGCACCCGCACAGGCCAAAGCTGCAGTCTCCAGGCTGCTGCAGTCAGCGGTGGAATTCATAGTGCAATGGTCAAAGGTACAGGACTCCACATACTCATTCAGGTTGATCTTTCTTCTGCATTTTTCAAAGGGCCTAAATAATGATTAAAAAAAAGTGTTCTGAAAAGCCAATAAAAAGGATTTGTCACTATCATTTCATATGAAAATCAGATTTATAATCACTGACAAAGATTCAAAGTACATTTATTATCAAAGTATGTCTGCAGTATACAACCCTGAGATCTCTCTTCCCACAGACCGCCACGAAACAAAGAAAACCATGAAATCCATTCAAAGAAAAACAATGTACAAACAAAAGAACCTTAGAACCACAGAACACTACAGCACAGTACAGGCCCTTCAGCCCTCCATGTTGTGCCGACCCATATAATCCTTAAAAAAAAGTACAAAACCCACACTACCCCATAACCCTCCATTTTTCTTTCATCCATGTGCCTGTCCAAGAGGCTCTTAAATACCCCTAATGTTTTAGCCTCCACCACCATCCCTGGCAAGTCATTCCAGGCACTCACAACTCTGTGTAAAAAACTTAACCCTGATGTCTCCCCAAAACTTCCCTCCCTTAATTTTGTACATATGCCCTCTGGTGTTTGCTATTGGTGCCCTGGGAAACAGGTACTGACTATCCATCCTATCTATGCCTCTCATAATCTTGTAGACCTCTATGAAGCCCCCTCTCATTCTTCTACACTACAAAGAGAAAAGTCCCAGCTCTGCTAACCGTGCTTCTTATGACTTGTTCTCCAAACCAGGCAACATCCTAGTAAATCTCCTCTGCACCCTCTCCATAGCTTCCACATCCTTCCTATAATGAGGTGACCAGAATCGAACACAATACTCTAAGTGCGGTCTCACCAGAGAACAAATTGTGCAAACAGCAAAAAACACCGTGCGAGAAACACGGAATATGAAACAACGGAAAAGCCAACAAAAAACTCAAGGAATCTTTAGCTCAGTTCAGTTCAGTCAAGCATTGTGTTGTTCGTTGATGCAGGCTACAGAGCCAGTCTGCCCCAATCAATGTCACACAAAATAGCAACAAGCAGCAGCAAGCAGAAACCATAAACGCATCATACTATCACCTACAGCATGCAATCCACAAACCCCGTCAATTAAAAATATGTACATCGTGAAATTTGTTGTTTTACAGCAGCAGTTTGGTGCAATACATTAAAAAACTACCATAGTTACAATAGGAAATAAGTATTTTTAAAAAATCAAGTTTTGTGAAAAGAGAGAAAAATATTAAGGTAGTGTTCATGGGCCAATCAGAAATCTGATGGCAGAGGGGAAGAAGCTGTTCCTAAAATGCTTAGCTTAAGTTAATCAACTTAGGATATACAGTCTTGAAAATTGAGATTTTTTTAAATTAATAGCAATTTTAATTTATGTATTTAGTTCTTTGGTTATAGGTTATTGATCCATAATTTGCTCAGTCTATAAATTAAATTGAAACATGCTTCTAGATTTATCTCAGATTTATAAGCTATATACAGTTTTTAGCAGAGTTTTGATAATCTACCTATTAATTTGTTTCACAGCTAGTTGTGCAGTTGCCTTTCTAGCATATTTTTAAAGACTTAGCCCAAAAATTGCATCAATTTCCACGCCAGGAGTATTTCAGGTACAATGAACTCTTCCCATGCTTGAGGAAATTGGCCAAATTGCCTTATTTGTGTTATATAGATGAGTTTAGGGCCTCAACTGGAGCCCCAGTGACCGTTCACTCGTTCCACAAGATAAAGCAAATCGGAGGCACCATGCAGACTGTTAGAAGTGGTAATACAAATACCCAGAGGTTGCACATCTGCCAGTGACCAGGAGTTTAGTCACAGAGCCAGAGGCAGCTATATGTAGTGGCAGCTTCATATTTACATCTTTGCTGAAACTTTTAAAAGCAACTCAGTAGAGGCACACGCAGAGGAGAGCGAGGGGTTCTCGAAGAGGTTGCTGGGTTCGAGTCTCTGCTCTCGGAGCTGGGTTCTGATGCTCTTGGAGATGTTATCAAAATTCTGAGATTTGTGGATTGGACTGTGGTTCATATGGCCTCTTTCAGTTCTATGTTTCTATTTCGTGCTCTCGCCCATTCTTTCTTGTTGCCGATTGGTGGGTTGGGACTTTGGGGTTTATTGTTGTTTCTCCATGTAGGAGATCTGTTGGTTTGTGGAAGGGAGGGGTGGAGTGGTGGGGGTTGGAATTTGAAAGTTTTTGTTTCTTTTCATGTGGGAAGGATCGATGTCTTTCTTTCAATTACATATGTCTTTTCTGTATTTTATGGCTATCTGGAGAAGACAAATCTCAGTTGTACTTTGAAAATAAAATGAACCTTTGAACCCAATTTGACAACAACTATTAGGGACCTGCTCTGCATAAGCAATAGGAATAATACCCATTTCGAGCAAACTACAATAACATCCTGCAATTATACAGTATACCACAATTCCAGTAAGTATCTTCTAATACTTCACAAGGATTTTACCAAATACAATTATTCTGAGCAACAGGAGATGACTTAAAAACAGATAACCAAAAAGATCAAAGTAGTAACTTGTAGGTAGCTTCTAAAGAATGGCATGAGATTGAAGGATGCAAGTCCTTGGGTAAAGAAATCCAAGTCCTAGTATCAAAGCAGCTGAATGCATGGCATGAATGAGTGAAAATAAGGGAAAAGTCTATCCAAAATGCAGCAGTCCCTCAGCTCAGCAATCTAGATACTACACTGTTGCCCGTAATTTAGAATTATACTCACTGATCCCTAGGTAGGTAGAGAGAGGAACAGACAGAGAAAATGTAGATGCAAATCTTTCACAGTCACTTACTCTGAAAGAGAATAAATGGCATGAGTCCAGATACTCACTTTTCTCGAAGGATGTCACAGATTGAAATCTTATCTTGGCATGCTGTTTCAGGAGGAGCTGAAGTACAAGGCACATCAGTAGGAGCTGATTGACAGTAAGGTTTATTGGAATCAGGAACTATCCAATCATATGCAGTTTCACTACAACAGTCCGAAGGCTCAACCTTGCCACTTTTTCTAACGCAGCTGTTCGAGGAGCAAGATCCTAAGGTAGAAAGAAGTGCTTTAAGTTCTAAACAAAATCCAAATCACTAACAAAATTAGTATTGCAGTGCATAATTTTATATGACTATATACAGTCTTAGAGTCCATACCACATTGGCCTCTGGTGTTATTTAAGAAGTATTTTTCAGGCACTGTGATCTCGAAGCCAAAACGGAAAGCAACAATTGTTGTTCGAATGTTAGGAATATAAATGTATGTGCTGGTGTCCAGTTGAGTAATGTGCAATGTTTCTGAAATATGGGGAAGGCTCACATGAGATCCATCAACTGTTAACTGTAAAAGGAAAAAAAAAAGTCAAAAACTATCCCAAGGACTCATTGTACGTTTTGAAGGCTAATATGATTATATCTATTGGTGAAATATTATACAATTAACATCCACTACAAAATCACTTCTGACATGAAGATTATTAGATTGCCCACTTTAAACAGTTTGTAAAACATCTCTGGAGGTGATGTGCTCAAAAATTATATGGTCATGATTCGAATATTTACTTATTGATTGATAGTGTGGAATAGGCCCTTCCGGACCTTTGGCTCTGTTGCCCAGCAACTGCCGATTTAACCCTAGCCTAATCATAGGAATTTTAAAATGACCAATTAACCTACCAACGAGTACATCTTTGGTCTATGGGAAGAAACCGGAGCACCACGAGGAAACCCACGCAGCGAGAACGTACAAACTCCTCACAAGCAGTAGTGGGAATTGAACCTGGGTTACTGTTACTGTAAAGTGTTGTGCTAACCATAACATTACCGTGCCAACTTTAGAATATAAATTTCAAGGCTGATGAATCACATTTGATATTTTACATTAACCTGCATGATAAGATGAACTTTGGTCATCAAGAAGGTGGCAATAATCTTAATGAGCTGCTGTGGTTCATGGGCCAAATGTGTTTGCTCAATGTTGGGAAGAAGCAAATTTCAGGACTTTGACAATAGAAGTAACAGTGATCAATATCAAGTATTGATGATGTGTAACTTGGAGGAAACATATTTGACAGCATATCTATTATGGCAAGGCACAGGTTTGGGATGGATTTTGGGAAGTTACTGCTGTACATTTGTACATGGTACACACTGCTTGGTGTTGTGAATAGTTAAGACAGTGTATTGGGTACTGACAGGACAAAGTCCTGTTGATTTTATATACTGTTGGTGCAGATTATATCCTTCACTATGCCTTGCAAATGGTCGAAAAATTGAGCTTTCATAATGAAGTCATCCTCAAGTAGATTCTCAGTTCTTGAGATATTTTTTCTATCAATTTGTCTGGGCCACCCAAACATTAAAGGCACTCACTCTCACCTCATCTGTGGACTGAGGTCATAATATGGTCTGAAGCTAAGTAAACCAAGTGGAACCCAAAATGATCATAAGTGAGCATGTTTCTCTCCAAGTGGAGGCTAAGTTTGCCAGTGTTAAGAAGAGCTACAATGATGACCACAACTCAAAAAAAAAAGGATTTTGAAGATGAATATTATGCCTTGGCTAGACCACATCTGGAGCACTGTGACCATTTCCAGGCACTTGGGATTGGGAAAGACACGTTAACACATTGTATATTTATCAAATTGATACTTAGACTCCAGGAGGCTAAATTATGACAAGTAATTACATAAATTTCACTGCTCTGTTCCCAGTCAGACAGATGGAGTGTCTAGTGTCGGTAGAAAAACCAAGTCAGACTTTTCAGGGGTGAGCTTAGAAAATAAATTTGCACATAGAACCTGGTAAAAGTTTGGAACTTCTAATTGGCCATTGATGTGAAATCAGTCATGAAGTCTTATTCCAAAGTTGATGGAGTTTTATTAACTACAAGTAGTGATTTGAGGGAGGTGAGGGAACGGTGGATAAATTAAGTTAGTTAATAGATCAGCTTTGATATGCTTAGGTTTGGATAAAGATAGAGGAACCAAATTGCTGACCCTTGACTTCATGTTTCTGACTTAGAACATAAGTAACAAATACAATATGTACAAAGGAACTCACCAAATATTGGCTCCCGGTTGAAATATGGACAACATTTTCATTGTAATAGATCATTAAGCCCATTGGACAAGACTTATTTACAAAGGGAAGGCAAAAATAATTATCCAACACAATCGACAAATTGTATTTTGGAACTATTTCTTCCACAAGTGTATATGTGCAATTTCCAAAGAAGTTATAGTTCACACCACCAAACGTCCTATAATGTGGATCTCCCCATATTTCACATTGACCTAAAAATGAATGAGAACCATATATCAAAAAAGTGTTCAGTGCCAGGGGGTGGATCTTCCACCTTGCAGGGAGTGTGATGGGATTACAGAATAGGCAGGATGGGATCACTTACTCCTCACTAACACCCTGCAAATTCCAATAAAGTACAATTGGTGCAGCATAGATGACAGCCCATTAACATCTGCTTTATGGCTCAACCAAAGTTGAGAGCCCTCCCCAACATTTAAGGCAATTTCAATGTGGCATCAACTTGAACTGATCAGGGATACTTACAGTTACATTCCCATTGTTCACAACATCCATCTTCACTGCTAACTTTCACAGGTTCGATACCTTTTTTACATGTCGGTTTATCTTGTTTTGGACAGACAACAGGATCCACTTTATATATGTCTCCTTTAATACAAGTAATTGTTGTGCAGTTGTGATTCCATGACTCCAAGCACTAGAAAAAATAGTATTTATAAAATAAGTAAAACTTGAAAACTTGTTGAGTTAATATCTGGATCTGAAGGTCTTGGAGAATCTTGGGGAATGCAGAACTTTGTACTTCTTCCTCCCCTCCCCCCCCACCTTCTTGCTCTAACTTCTCATCTGTTTTTCCAGTCCTGATGAAGAGTCCCGGCCTGAAACGTTGACTGTTTACTCTTTTCCAAAGATGCTGCCTGGCCTGCTGAGTTACTCCGACATTTTCTGTGTGTTGTTCGCATTCAAATCTGATTATTTCCCTCATTCAATCACAAATGCTACTTTACAGGTGCAATGTGTTGCTGAAACAAGATGATGCAAGAATAACAATCCAAGAATGTAACATGGAAATAGTTGTAAACACAAGAAAGTCTACAGATGCTGGAAATCTAGAGCAACACACTCAAGACACTGGAGGAACTCAACAGTCAGGCAGCACCCATGGAAATGAATATACAGTTGACGTTTCAAACCAGGACCCTTCATCAGGACTGGGAAGGAAGGGGGAAGACTCCAGAATAAAAAGGTTGGGGGATGGGAAGGAGGCTTGCTAGAAGGTGATAGGTGAAGCCAAGTGGGTGGGAAAGGTCAAGGCCTGGAGAAGAAGGAAACAGATAGGAGAGGAGAGTGGACCATAGGACACAGGGGGAAGTGACAGGCAGGTAAGAAGAGGTAAAAGGCCAGAGTACAGAGAAGGAGGGGGAGGGGGAGGAAAGAAAGGCTATTAAGTAATCATATAATTGATCTAATACTTTTGCATCACTTTCCTGCACTAGCCCCATATCTTGTCATCCTCTTTAAAATCTAAATATAATCAAGCATCCACAATGTTGTGTAACATAGACAGGAAATCAATGTCTAACATTTAGGGGCACTGTAAAGATGACATTTTAATTACTATGAGAAAACAAAGGACAACAAATCTGATAGCCAGGATCTGCCTTCTTTTGTGTAAGAAGTATGGAAGTATGGTCAAGAAGAGAAATTCTGCAGATGCTGAAAATCCAAGAACACACACAAAATGCTGAAGGAACTCAGCAGGCCAGGCAGCATCTATGGAAAAGAGTATAGTCAATGTTTTGGGCCGACGCCCTTCAGCAGGACTGGAGAAAAAGAGATAGGAGTCAGAATTAAAAGGTGGGAGGAGAGGAGGGAAAAACACAAAGTGATAGGTGAAACTGGGAGGGGGAGGGTAAAGTAAAGAGCTGGAAGTTGATTGGTGAAAGAGATGCAGGGCTGGAGAAGGGGGGATCTAATCGAAGAGGAGAGAAGGTCATGGAAGAAAGAAAAGAGGAGGCAATGGGTAGGCGAGGAGATAAGATGAGAGAGGGAAAAGTGGATGAGGATTGGTGGAGGAGATTCTATTATCACCTTGTATTTCTCACTCCCCAGCCCCACTTTTTAACTCCAACTTCTCATCTATTTTTCTCCAGCCCTGCAGAAGGGTACAGGCCCAAAAAGTCAACTGTACTCATTTCCACAGATACTGCCTGGCCTGCTGAGTTCCTCCAGCATTTTGTAAGTGTTACAAATGAACGATTATCTGATTGCTACAACATTGACATATGGATATTTTAATGCAGGGGTTCCCAACCTTTTTTATTTCATAAACCCCTAACATTAACCAAGGTTAATGCCCCTATGGACCCCAGGTTGGGAACCCCTGCTTTGATGGGAAATTAAAAAGTATATTTTTCTCTAATGATAAGGGTAATGAATAGAGGACCAGGACCAAATTTAGGAAGACGTGCCTGTGGGCAAGCCAACTCTGGATCCACAAAGTAAGGTCTCCTTGGATCCTATGCCTCCTTACTTTCTGAATGAGCCTTGCATGGGGATCTTTATCAAATGCCTTGCTGAAATCCATATACATTACATCCACTACTCTACCTTCATCAATGTGTTTTGTTACATCCTCAAAGAATTCCACCAAGGCAGTGTAAACTTCCACAGACTTTACAATAGGAGTATAAAATGGCTTCATTAGAAATGTGACTGGATTTACATAAAGTTGAAACAATTCTTCTGTTTCTGGAAATAAAAATGTATCTCAATGTTTGAACATATTTAATGGTCTGCTTAATATTTCTCTGACGATAACCCTGGCAAATGGAGTGTTTGTATGACTTAATACTTGGCTGACTTTAGCTGGGGATTTACTCTCAGTTTGGTCAAAATACCCACAGCATGAGTACAATGAGTACAGCATGAGTATAATGCTCACAGCATTATTGCGTGAGCACAATAATATTCTTTCACAACCACGGATTCGGCAGTACAGTAGGTATGGCAATTGAGCTTGTGAATATGCATGAGTCAGCTAATTATTACTCCATTGTGATAGTATTTAACTCCATTCATTCCGTCGTAGTATTTGTCGAGACTTGGACACAGCAATGCTTCATTGCCTGCTTGCACTCTGCCTTGCCTGAGAAACTGGACTGTCGAGTCAACTGACTCTGAAGACTAGCGGTATTCATTTTATTCTTTGTTATTCTTTTCAGCCGCAGTGTGGGCTACATTTTCTATTTGAGAGTTTTAGTTAACGGCCCTGTTTGGCCTAGAGTTTATTGTTTTCTTTTCCCATTAACACTGTTCACATTAAAGTCTGTGAACTATCGACCTGCTTCAGTGTCTCGCACTCCGCACTTGGGCCACATCCGAAGCTGGTGACAGCAAGTCTCAACCACGCTCAGCAGAGAGAGGGCAGCTGACCTTGGCCATAAGATTCATTAGTCAGAGTGATTCGTTGAGGCAATGAATGTATAAAACTGTTACTTCTGTCTCCATCATGACAGAGGATCTTTCCAAGTAATGGACCCAGCAAAGTTTGAACAGTGATGTTTTGACATTGGTGGCTTGAGGAGAGGGTGCCTTTATTCTGAATGCATGTCCTGACTCTACATTCCGAGAGTCCCGAGTCTACATACCGAGCTTCTCTAGTCTACATTGAGTTTCTCCGGTATCCATTCCAAGCGTTTCAAGTCACAAGAACCCAGATTCCCAGCCTTGTGGTTCCGTGACTCAGGTCTGCTAACAAATGAGCGCTTCAAGCAAGCTTATCAATTGATTCAACAAATCATCTTTCAAGTTAATAGAGTAAATTCTGCAAGAGCCCTACTCTAAAAGCTGATCCCTGGCTGCAGTGTGTGAATACACAAGTAACCCTATCAACAGTATTTTTAACTTCTTGATGAAAGTCATGGTACAGACTGGGAAAACTGAACTTTCATGTAGCAAATTAAACAGATCTACAGAGAACCAGCTAGTTTAGCGATGAAAGAAGCCTGTCTATGTTGTCTTGATCTGTAAAATTAAGAGTATATCTTAATTGCCTCTGGAAAAAATTGTGAAAGATAAAACACTGAGCAAGATTTCAAAAGGTTCCTTCTCTAGGTTTCAGGTTTCATGTTGTCAAGGTTTCCCAAGGACTTTTCTCTACATTTCCAAGGTTTTTGTTTTTTCAATTGTTTCCAGGCTTATTCAATGTCCTCCCCATCTCGAGGACTCCCAAGCCACCCTCTTTGCCCCACCTGAGGTTTCTTGGTCTCACTCGAGGCTCCCTGGTCTCTCAGTCTCTCTGGATCCCCGAGTCTCCCTGCCTCTCAAATTATCCAGGTCTCTCGAGTCTTCCCTGGATCTTGAGTTTCCAGGTCTTCCAGGGCCATCAAGTGCCAGCTATAGGGAGGGGGGTCCTGTAGTGACTTCTTCAGGCCTGTGCAGGGCATCAGAAAGCATTTGGGCTCTGAGGTTTTTAGAGCACCTAAATTGGTTAGTTGTTGCTTAACAGTTATTAATGGTTTTTAAGCTTCTTGCATTTTTCTCGAGCAACTCGCTCTTTGTAATGCAGTTTCCTGGTGCTTTCTGCTTAAGTTTGTTAAGTTTACTTTGATAGGCTCAGAGGTTCTGTGTTTGTTTTATTCTTGAAGCAGATGTCCGATTAGCTCCAATCAGAGGGTCCTCATTTTGAGAATGATTCATCTCATAATGTCACTTGATCGAGATACTTCTGTATAAGCTCTTGTTTCTGTCTCTACGGTGAAGAGTTTGGCTCCGATATTGGCAGTGCACACCATGGCACATATCTACCAGCATCACTGAAGGACATCTTGGACAAGTCCCTCTTTCAAGACTTCCAGCAGACACAGGTCTGTGGTGCCTCAGGGGCTGCGCCTAGAGAGGGGGGGCCCTGTCACAACCATAGATTCCGCTGCACAGTAGATACGGCAACTGCGCTTGTGAATATGTGCATGTCAGCTAATTATTATTTTATTGTGATAGTATTTAACTCCATTCATTCCGTCGTAGTATTTGTCGAGACTTGGACACAAGCCAATGCCTCATTGCCTGCTTGCACTCTGCCTTGCCTGAGAAACTGGACTGTGGAGTCAACTGACTCTGAAGACTAGCGGTATTCATTTTATTCTTAATTGTTCTTTTCAGTCGCAGTGTGGGCTACGTTTTCCATTTGAGAGTTTTAGTTAACAGCCCTGTTTGGCCTAGCTTTTATTGTTTTCTTTTCCCTTTAACACTGTTCACATTAAAGTCTGAAATGTTGACCCACTTCAGTGTCCCTCGCTCCACACTTGGTCCATGTCCGAACCTGGTGACATATTCAGTTTCTGCAGGGACTTCTCAAAAATGTTAAGAATAAATTAATGTAATTTTTGAAGATGAGGAAATTCAGCAATGATTGAGAATGTCCAACTTAAATATGATGTATATACTGGTGAGTAGGTGAATATCCATTGAGAGTAGGGGAGATTCAAACAAGAGGACATGAGTTGAGAGTTAAGGGGCAAAAGTTTAGGGGTAACACAAGGGGGAACTTCTTTACTCAGAGAGTGGTAGCTGTAGAAGCAGCAGAGGCAGGTTTGATTTTGTCATTTTAAAAAAATTGGATAGGTATATGGACAGGAAAGGAATGGAGGGTTATGGGCTGAGTGCAGGTAGGTGAGACTAGGTGAGAGAAGCGTTCAGCACGGACTAGAAGGGCTGAGATGGCCTGTTTCCGTGCTGTAATTGTTATATGTTTATATGGTTATACTGCTGATGATTACTGTGACTCATTTTTGTTGTTCCTTTTCATACCTTGTGTCGCATTAGGTGGTATTTCATGGCATTTCCTTCGCTTTTGTCTGTTCTTTTTTAAAACAGGCCGAGTTGGTAACTCGACGCTCAACCCAGCACAGATGGAAGCACGCAGTGCAAGGAGCTGACCAGATTCAAACTTGGGACCATTCACCTCGAAATCCAGTGCTAACACCACTACACCACCTGCTGGCTGGTACCATGACTAAGTTTGTTTAGTTATTCTGAACAACACCAATACATTATCAATGTTCCAAGAATCAAGTCAAACTTCCTTACCTTCCGTGGTGGGTTGGAATTGCACCAGCATGACTCCAGAGGTACGATTGTGACCTGGCTCACTTCGGGCTCATAAATTGTGGGAGCGGTTAGGGGTGCAGCAGTTGTAGATGTAGTTTGTATTGGCTCACAGCACACCCTCATTCTATAGTCCTGACACTGGAGGAAACTAGTTAATTTTAAATGGCATACAAGTCCTGTCTGTAAATCACAAGTCACAAAGTCCCCTGATTTATTTATTGGCAGGTTTGGGAACTCGACAGATTCGCAATGAATGTTACTTAAGTTGTAGGGGTAGAAAGGACACGGATTTGGTAGCAAATCTACCAAAAGTTCAACATCGGCTCTGTTTTCAAATGATGGTTTATTTTTATTAAACCAGCGTGTCCATACTCCATTGCAAATCGGTTCTGAAAAATAAAAATAAGAGCCCATCAGCATCCTCATAGATATATACACTCAGTAGAATATTGTGATGCATGGAATCCTGCCTTTCACTTCAGAATCTGTTCTGAGTCTAATCTAGATAGAGATGGCTCATTTCCCGCTGGATGTCAGGATGATATATAAATCAGGCAGTCTCAATGCAATTCTTAAAGTGACTAAATTCACAGAGCAAAACTGCGCACTGCTGAAAGATCAGTAAATTGCCAAGTGTACTCCACTATGTCAAGAGCATGTTAGACAGAGGCAGCAGAAATTTCATTTGGTTTTGAAGTTTGTTTTCTCCTGGGAATGCAGAAGTGGGATGCTGTTGGACTGGGACATAAACATTCACAGACTGTATGTGACTAAGCAAGGTGCAAAGAATCTAAAGCTGTGCTTTGAATTCTGGAATATGATTCAGTGATGCAGTGAGTTTAAATACTCACCTGCTGTTGCACAATGAGGGCCATAGTTTCAGTGGTAGATGCGTTTTAGACCATAAGGCCCTCAGGTTTAGGAGCAATATTACGCCAATTGGCTCAACACATCTGCTCTGCCATTCAATCATAAATGATTTATTACCCCTTTCAAATCCATTCTCCTGCTTTCTCCCTGTAACCTTTCAGATTTGGTTCATTTGAGATACTGAAGTGCTATGATATAGACTGGAATCTTTGGACTCGAGATCAAGTCCTATACTATATACATTCGAGATCAAGTCCTATACTATATACTATATACATTCTCCTGATTTCAAATTGAACATTTCTACCAAAGTAGAAGGGACCAGCAAATTTGACCTTCTTTCATAATGAACCAATCTGCTTGAACTTTTCATATCTGATCCCAGCTCATTCACATAAATACTTGTAGTATTTTCTGCAGGGGAGTTGTCAGGAGTTAACTAGAAAACTGAAAAAACTGCAATCAAAGAAACATTTTCACCAGGCAATTAGATGCCCGTTGGGAGGGAGACACAGCAGCAACTTTCCAGGACCTCATTGCATTGTCAGTAGAGCTGATTAAGTGAAATTGCCCAAATACTTAAAATAACAACAAATGACCTTACTCATATGTGAAATAGTAGTCATTACCATAAGGGTTGGTGTTATTTGGTTTACTCCAAGTTGCTGTTAATCTTGTATGATTTTCTGAAAAAGCACATAATTATCAATTAGCTGTGGACATAAGAAAGTGAAGCCAAAAATTTCAATGGACTTTCAAGTAATAATTTCATGGATGCATCTTGAATTAACCAGTTGATTTTACATATGACAGTGGACTTCGAGCCATACACGTTTGTTCCTCTCCTTCTGTGCATTTTGAAAATCAATGGTAAAGTTTGGTACTCTTCTTTAAGGTAAAACTGCTTTCCAGTCAAATGAAGCCTCCCCACCTTCCTGCCTTTGAGTTATCCTTTCATGCTGGTTGCTTACTGACCACATTACAATCAAAGCTCTAAGCCAAAAAGGGGAGATCATCTCTTTGCTTGATGTTGGGAAGGCCCCATCACCAGCTGCCCAACTTCAATTCTCAAGTCATAAGGAGGACTGATTATGAATCTTACAGATTTCCAGGGGCTTTTATAGTAACTTGCTTTCCACAAGCTTTTACTCCAGTACACTATCTACCACCAGAGATCCGTGGTGTGCATGAGTAGGTAAAGAATCAACATGACTCTGGTCAATCAGAGTGAAGATTCCTCATCATGATGTGCAGAGACGACAGTTAATTACAAATTTATGTAAAGGAATTAAAACAGAAAAATTGGCATTACTAATAAACAGATAAAAGAAGCAAAAAAAGTACAAAAGACCTGCAATTAAAATTAAATTCTAAAGCTCAAAGAAAATTTATTATCAAAGTACATATATGGCATCATACACAACCCAGAGATTCATTTTCTTGCAGGCATACTCAATAAATCCATAATAGAATAATAACTATAACAGAAATGAATGAGAGTCTCAACTTGTTAAATTCAATTCTCAGTGTCAAGCAGTTTGTTCAGAAATAATTATTCCTCATTGTGCCATTATAAAGTGATTTCCACTTGAATATATGAATTTAATTCTGCCTTGTTTATTTAGTATTTAATAGTGGATAATTACAGTAATATACTACCCCAGTCATGGAATACTACGTTTGTGGGGTTTATGTTTGCATTATGTCTTATTTTACAGTCTTTTTCTTCACTGTCTTGTTCCATATGTTGTCTGTTATGCTGCTACAAGCAAGATTTCATTGTAACTGTACCTCACTGTACTTGTGACAATAAAGCTGACTTATTTTGATTTGACACCCTACACTTATATGGATTTATCAGCAAAATACTGGGTAGAGAAACATTTAGAGGAGTTGGCCCAGTAACTTAATTATTCCATTTTTAACCATGCAGGTGAATTGCAGAAGTTCCTGTCCTATTCACGCAATATTATTCATTGATATTCTCAACACAATATCCAGCCTTTCGTCCAGCAGTTTAAAATGAACACTTTATGGACAGTGTAAAGATGTCAGGGTAGATTTCTGATCTTAGGGAAGTGTAGTCCAGAAAGGATAGACATTAGTAGAAGGTTAGCTGATAAGGTGAAGTTCCCAGTGTGCTGTGGGAAGACTATCCATTTCTGGTGTATTCCTTATGGGGATCCATGTGGACAGGAGTTGTCTTCGTCCAGATCAGCAAATTGAGCCTCCATCAAAACACTAGAAAAATTACTCCATGTTTCAATTCAATGTGAACAACATACTTCTGTGAGATTTTACTCAGGACTGCAGAGCAAAACAGGACACGAAATGGATTTGAGGGCTTGCAGAGAAGTTACGGGGAGAGAATTAGGGACACAAAGGAAAGAAATGGAGGGGGTGCCTGGAGCAATTCTCAGGAAGGATGGGACAGAGAACGGATGGGTGGATGTAAAGGCTGCAGGGAGAGAAAGGAGGTTAGAGCAAAGGGTGGATGCACACTGTAGGAAAGATTATTCAGTGCCTTTCTTATCAAATATCTACCCCATTCTACCTTCCAAAAATTCAAAGACTCTGCCTACACATCCATTTTAGGAAGATTTTACCTCAATTCTATCTAAATGTTTTTTTTCTAAAATTACTAAATAAGTCAATTTCCATACAAGTAGCTGATGTCTGTACTATGGTATTTTCCCACTTCTTTGAACCGGCTCAACTAAATGACTACATTTTCTTCTGCCCCACGTCTGTATGGACTAGGTTATTTTGTTCATCACCACTGTTAGCATTCTGAGAAAAAAATTATTTTGATACCTAGACAAAGTGCCATCCAATATATTTTAGAAAGTTATGAGAATTTCTAGAGCCCATTTATCCCTGTGCATGAAATATAAACCACAAAAGTCAACCAAATCACTGGAGATGGCAGGATCTCACCAATAATGTGGCCACTGTCCTAATTTTAATTGCAGTAATTGCATGTAAAGTTACCTATTAATTTTCCAACATAATGATTGCTGACACAAATCAGGAACAATTTCTTAAATAGGTCAATGAAATTCATGTATGCTTACTTTGAAGTTGGGAAATATTAGACCTGCAGGAATAGTCTCAGCCCAAAGCTGGTACTTGACATGGTTGTAGTACTTCTATTACTTCTGTTTCTAGCAAGAGCAAAAACCACAACAAATCTGTGAAGCTATTTGCTGGACAGTCCAGGTCTGCCAATCACCATAACATAGAGATTATTCCGTCCTTCACAAGTGTGCTTTCTCTGTCACAAATTTAACCTACATCTGGGGTTTTTGTCTCACTGTGAGTAACAACTTAAACTGAAACATATCCAGCAGATAGCAACATCTCCCTATGCAATATATCCTCCTTACTACAGAGAGTGCACAACAAGGTGTGTGGCAGTCTGTTCATCTGGTTATAATGTCCTGTGTGGCCTCAACAATTTAATACATGACAATCATTTAGACCAAAAAAAAAAGAAACAGGAGACAACAGAAACAGCAGATGCTGGAATCCAGAACAATAAACAATCCACTGGAAGAATTCAGAGGGTTGAGCAATATCTGTGGGAGGAAAGAAATTGTTGGTGTTTTGGGTCAAAAGCCTGCGTCAGGACTAAGAGTGGAGAGAAGAGATTGTGGAAGTTGCAGCAAGACAAGGGTTAATGTCCAGGCAAAGACAGTGTACAAATTGTGTGCACTCAACCCAGGTGAGAAGGTCTTTTCAGAAAGTTCTTGGGAGATAAGGAGGGACACAAAGTGCTCCCAGAGCTGGATTTGGATAAGTAAAGGAGATAAGACCAGGAACCATTGGGGGAGAAGTGAGAGGTGAACAACAGTTGGAACCAGATGGGGGAGGGGGTAAACCTATGTGGGAAGATGAAGCCAGGAGGGGGAAGGAGACAAAGAGAGCTGGAGGATGGACTGGGAGATAATGCAAAGGGGAACAAAAAAGGGGAGGGCTGAGGGATCAGAATCCGAAGGAGAAGGGAAGAGCTAGGGAAAAACAAGAAAAATGTGTGTATGTGTGTGGTGGGAGAGGGTTACTTAAAATTGGAAAATTCAACATTGGTGCAATTAGGTTCTAGACTACCCAGACAGAATGTAAGGTGTTGCTCCTCCAGTTTGCATTTGGCTCCATCCTGGCTGAACAGAACGCCAATGATGGACAGGTCAGTGTGGGAATGAGAAGGAGAGTTGAAGTGGTCTGTAACTGGGAGTTCAGGACATTGTGGACAGTAGATATTCTACAAAATGTTTGCAGAGTCCATGTTTGGTCGCACTGATGCAGAGGAGGCACATCAGGAGCAGCACATGCAAAAGAAAAGGTTGGAAGGACTGGTTTCATTCCTGGATGGTGAAGATAAATGGGAAACGTTACATCTGTTGCAAGGTCAGGGTAAAGTGCTAAAAAGGGAAAGATATCTTCTCTGTGTCAATGATCAAAACGTTGTTCCATCGCCACCTGGATAAAGTGGTTTCGAAAACATCCAAGAAACTATCCTGGCGTTTATGTAAGCTAAGGGTCAAAGTAACCAAGTCTGTCCAGCACAGATCTCTCATGAGCATACAGTGTTGGTGGGAGTTCCAGTTAATCACATACTGCATTTCAGCCACTATTCTCTATTCAGACACATGTCTACTGCTGATGTATTATCAGTGGGAATAGAGTTAAACAACAAGCCACCTAATACAATTATCATCGACTTTCCTGAAATGTGCATAGAAAATATGTTGATTTCCAATGGAGGAACTCTACGTTAGCCCAGAGGATGCTAAGAGGAAACTAAGTATTCTAAACAATCACAAGATAAATTCTAATCATCCTATAATTATGGTTATAGAAAACACTAAGCTAAAGTGACATTTTAATGCATTAGTATGCAAAAAGGATATTTTTTGCATAATTAGGAGTAGGCATCAGGGTTTTTATGAACCCTCGATGACTCTGGGTTTGTCTACCCAAAGCAAGTGAAGACTAGATTCGGCGTACTGTGTAAAGGAAATCACCAGCTGGCTGAATGGGCAGGAAGGCATTTCCCAGCACACATTGTGGAATGCAAAGAGCACAGCAAGGCGCACAGGCTTCCCTGGTCATCCACCGCATCCTAACCTATCTCCAGCTGTCTTGACTCTTGTCTTGCCACTGGATCCAGATAGACTAGGATGAGGGGGTGCTCAACCTGCTCAGCTCTCCCTCACTTTAATTAAACTCATGCGCGAGTCAGGACATGCAAAAAGGATGAGTGAAGATAAATGAATGAAGACCCTCACAGTCAGAAACAGAGTAAGATTTAACAAGGAACCAAGAAATGAACAACTGTATTGGGTCTATCTGTCTTCAGGAGAATGCAAGTATCCTCCCAGAATGTTAGGTACTCTAGCATCTAGTGAGAGGGAGGAACTGAAGAAAATCAGTATTAGAAGGGAAATAATATTAGGGAAATTAATGGAATTGAACACCAACGAAGTCCCTTGGTCCAGTCGTCCGCACACAGAGCACTTGAGTAAGTGCCCCTAGAAACAGTGGATGGACCAGTGGCACAAGAGGTACTGCAGATACTGGAAATCTAGAGCAATACACAGTGTGCTGGAGGAGCTCAGCAGGTCAGGCAGCATCTATGGATGGGAATGAACAGCCGAGGTTTTGGGCTGAGACCCTTGATTGGATGGATTAGTGGTCTTCTTCGAACATTCTTTAGACCAGTTCCGGATTGACAGTAACTAATGTTAGAAAGGAAGGAGAGAAAATAGGAATCATAAACCTGCCATCAGTAGTGGGGAAAATGCAAAAATGCATAGAAATAACAGCACAGCATTTGGGAAGCAGTAACAAGTTAAAATCAACATGGACTGATAAAGAGAGATGAGGCTGGATACATTTCCTGGAGTGAGTGGAGGAGAACCTGTGAATGAAAACAGGGTCAACATGAGTGAATCTGCAGATGCTGGAAATAAATAAAAACACAAAATGCTGGCAGAACTCAGCAGGCCAGACAGCATCTATGGGAGGAGGTAGTGATGATGTTTCAGGCCGAAACCCTTCATCAGGAGTCATGATGATGAAGGGTTTCAGCCTGAAACGTCGACACTACCTCCTCCCATAGATGCTGTCTGGCCTGCTGAGTTCTGCCAGCATTTTGTGTTTTTAATGAATCAGGGTGACTGAACTTTCAGAAGGATCTTGACAATGATTTTCAACTGCCTACAGTGCTAAAATTCACATGGAATTATACACTTAGAATTCATGTCTCAGGGTGTTTCAATTGTATTTTCCAATAGATATCAAAATGTTTTAAAGTGACAAGACATACATCCACATTTGAACAGAGCAATAGCGCCAAGGACTAAAGGATGCAGATAGTCTGTTGTCCACCTGCACAGATTCCTATCACTCCCTGAGAAGGTTTTAGGGTAATTAGTATTTGAATATCTCAAAGAATGTAATTGAAATTAGGTCATAATGTACACTTCACTCTTGGAGGTTTACTTGCTAGACGCAAACATGTTCAATTGTGGTTTGGAAATGAATGCTCACAGCAGGATATTCTGTCAATGGGTATCCAGTTCCTGACTCTATCAATTTTACTAAACACTCTGTTGGAAATACAATTTTTCCACAGCTGGTTCATAAGTAACAACATGACCTGTAATTTAAAACAAAAGTGTTAAATGAAACAATGACAGAAATATAGATGTGGATTCTGGAAAGGTTTTTTTTTCCGGCACACAATTACAAAGCACATAATAACAAATTGTGCACTTGTGCAAGCTGGTTTGGTGCAGGATGTAAATCACTGTCACTTACCAGGTGTGGCTGGTAACTGATGTGAATGCAGATTTTTTGCTGAGCAAGGAAATCAGTTAAATTAACAGCATTCAGCACTGTTCTAAGCCTTACAGGTTAAATTTTAATGACGCCAACCACTCCTCATATTGTCTACCGGATTGTCAATGGATTGTATTATTATTGCTGACTGAATTTACTGCCCCATGAAATGTTCCGGCAACATGAAATTGTCATGTAGCCATGCACTGTATTTCAGTTCTTGCATCAATTTTTAGTAGCTATCAAACTTACACCAATTAGCATTCTAAACACAACAAACATACCCCCAAACAAGTGTAATTATTTAGAGACTCTTGGGTTTCATCGGAAAATACAATTAAGCAGGATGGTGGTAAAGACTTAATAGCTAGTTTTAACTTGGTGACAATTCCGTATAACTTTGAGAGATACTTTCTCACGGCCGGCTGATACAATTACACCTCAGTTCTGAAAAGAAAGCCAAGATGATGGAATCTAAGATGGCACTTTTTTCAGTCCTTAATTCAAAACCACCAGAGTGTAAAGAAATAATGCAAATGTGTAAGCAGACAGTGCAAGATACAAACGGCAGTTAAGTACCAGGTGCGCTGCTGGTGCTTGAAATTGTTTCAGCTGGTATCTCTGTTGTTGGTTCTATGGATTAAAACAGTCATTTTAACCAATTGCTTTGATTGCCCTGGACTAAATTTTCAAAGTTCAAAGTAAATTTATTATCAAAGTACATATGTCTCCATATACAACCCTCAGATTCATTTTTGTGGGCATACTTAATAAATCTATGGAATAATAACCATAACAGAATCAATGAAAGAATTGATTATTATAACCAATAATTTTATTACTTATTTGACCAATGATCTGTATCATTAGTACTGGCTAACTATGAAATCCCAGGAAATGTAGCCTCCTATGGTTAAAAACGTAGGATCCAGGAGTAGAAATAGGCCAGTCAGCCTCTTTCACCTACTCCCCCTATTCAATAGGATTATGTCCTCAACTCTCTCTCCAGACTTATTTAGTATCCTTTCATTTTAAAATATCTGTCAGTCTCCACCTTGAATATATTCAATGCTTCCATCTCCAAAGCACTGTAAGAGAGAAATTCCATCTCCATTCATCCAAAATGGTCAACCCTTCATTCTGAAACTGTGCCCTTACTTTGAGATCCCCCCAGTAGGATCCATCCTGTCAATTCTCCTCAGAACTTTATTTGTTTCAGTAAGGTAGCCCCCTCCATCTTCTAAGACCAATGATTATTGATCCAACCTGCTCAACCTCTTTTCATGTGTTAACCCACTGGAAAGTGGATGAAAAATTAAAGCTCAGTGAAGGAATCTGCTGTTTTGAAGCCAACCAACTCCATAAAACAAAATAAAATAGCTATATTTGCATTCAGAACAGTGAAAAAATAATTGATGGACTGAAACAACAGTGACAATGGAGGAAAATAGTATAATTGATTCCTTGATGAGAAGGATATGAAAGGATATGTTCTAGGTGCAGTTCGATGGGACAAGGCAGTTTCAATGGTTCAGTATGGACTAGATGGGCTGAAGGGCCTGTTTCTGTGCTGTAGACTATGACTCTATGATATAGCAATATTGTTAATACTGAAGGACAACTATTTTTAAATACTGAAGATGTGTTCTTTAAGAGGATCAGACCATTCTCAGTTGTGGTTATAAATCAGAAGCGTGAAAAAGGATATTCATGATTTGGGCCCTGTTCTACTAATGGCTGAATCAGCGAGAAAAATTCTATAAACAAATACAAGGTGACAACATTTAGACCTCTTTAGAATGACTTATCAAATAAAATAAAAATTAAATTAAAGACCTATTTTATTACTTACTCAATGGCCAGTGTAAGTTTGCATGAGTAGAAACAAGCTTTGCATAATTAAACTAAATTGGTAAAATGGTTTAATATTGTTACATGTACTGGGGTACAGTGAAAAATTTGAACACTGTGCATACAGATCAATTTATTACAGCGGTACATTGAGATAGTAAAAGGTAATGGAGGCTCGATCATTGAGGGTGTTTAAGGAGGAGATTGGTAGGTATCTAATTAGTCAGGGTGTCAAAGGATATGGGGGAAAAAGCCAGAAATTGGAACTAGATGGGAGAATAGCTTAGCTCATGGTGGAGTGGCAGAGCAAACTCAATGGGCCAAATGGCCTGCTTCTGCCCCTTGGTCTTGTCTTGTGATCTTATAAAACAATAATGGAATGCAGAATTAAGTGCTACATTTATAGAGAAAGTGCAGTGCAGGTAGGCATAAGATGAAAGGTCATAACGAGGTAGATTGTGAGGTCAAGAATCCATCTAAGTGTACTTGGGAAATATTCAATAGTTTTAAAACTGCAGGACAGTAGCTGTCCTTGAGCATGGCGAATATGCTTTCAGGCTTTAGTATCTTTGCATGATATAATTTTACTTTCAGTTACAGGTACATAGTTGGTGGTTGCTGTGGAATTGGTCAATACCTCTGCAGTTGTTTCTACAGAGCAAGAAAAAAACATTTCAATGTCTTTTGATCCCTAATAAGGTTCTACTTGTCTCCTGAAGTTTTGAAGATACCACTTTAGAAACTGAATGGAGAATTGTAAAGGTGAGATCTCTAAACCACAACCTTTACACAAACTGTAGAAATTATTTCAATGCAGAAATCCTGGAGCTCATGAATATATTTGACAGTGTTAATTTCGAAGTATCATTTGTTCAGAATAATAACCAGTGAGCCACAATAGTAGCTTACTGGAGGAGCAACATCTTATATTCTGTCTGTGTAGCCTCCAACCTGATGGCGTGAATATTGACTTCTCTTTCCGGTAAACAAAATTTCCCTCCCCCCCCCACCCCCCACTTCCCCTATTCCTCATTCTGAACACTTACCTCTTCACTCCTATCACCTATCCCTGGGTCCTCTCCTCCTTCTATTTCTCCTATGGTCCACTCTCCACTCCTATCAGATTCCTTCATCTCCAGCCCTTGACCTTCCCCACCCACTTGGCTTTACCTATCACCTATCCTCCAATCTTTTTACTCTGGCACCTTCCCCCTTCCATGGAATGGACAGGAGGAGGAGTATAGGAAACTGATACAGGACTTTGTGATATGGTGCAACTCAAACTACCTGCGTCTCAATATCACAAAGACCAAGGAGATGGTGGTGGACTTTAGGAGATCTAGGCCTCATATGGAGCCAGTGATCATTAATGTGTGGAGCAGGTTAAGACCTACAAGTATCTGGGAGTACAGTTAGACGAGAAGCTAGACTGGACTGCCAACACAGATGCCTTGTGCAGGAAGGCACAGAGTCGACTGTACTTCCTAAGAAGGTTGACGTCATTCAATGTCTGTAGTGAGATGCTGAACATGTTCTATAGGTCAGTTGTGGAGAGCGCCCTCTTCTTTGTGGTGGCGTGTTGGGGAGGAAGCATTAAGAAGAGGGAAGCCTCACGTCTTAATAAGCTGGTAAGGAAGGCGGGCTCTGTCGTGGGCAAAGTACTGGAGAGTTTAACATCGGTAGCTGAGCGAAGGGCGCTGAGTAGGCTACGGTCAATTATGGATAACTCTGAACATCCTCTACATAGCACCATCCAGAGACAGAGAAGCAGTTTCAGCGACAGGTTACTATCGATGCAATGCTCCTCAGACAGGATGAAGAGGTCAATACTCCCCAATGCCATTAGGCTTTACAATTCTACCGCCAGGACTTAAGAACTTTTTAAAAGCTATTATTAATGCTTTCTGAGATAGTGATTTAGATGCATATCATATTTTTTACTGAGTTAAGTATTGTATGTAATTAGTTTTGCTACAACAAGTGTATGGGACATTGGAAAAAAAGTTGAATTTCCCCATGGGGATGAATAAAGTATCTATCTATCTATCTATCTATCCTTCTCAGTCCTGAAGAAGGGTCTCGGTCCAAAATGTTGACTATCTATTCATTTCAATAGATGTTGCCCTACCTGCCGAGTTCCTCCAGCATTTTGTGCGTGTTGCTTCAGATTTTCAGCCTTTGCAGACCTTAGATTACTGTTACCTTGCAGAAGTCTGCAGCATTAATTTGCTGAAAGAATCCATCCATTTTCCAGCACGCAGACCCTGCACAGTAACAGAGCCTTCTGCAGTATAGGCGGCTCCTCGTGAGGGGATCAATAGCAGTCCCACTCAGAGAGCAGCTGTCATAACTTGTTCTGTCATCCGTTACAACTTATAAAACGTAGCAACGATAGAAAGGGTGCAGAGGAGATTTACAAGGATATTGCCTGGATTGGGGAGCATACCTTATGAGAATAGGTTGAGTGAACACGGCCTTTTTACCTTGGAGCGACAGAGAATGAGAGGTGACCTGATAGAGGTGTATAAGATGATGAGAGGCATTGATCGTGTGGATAGTCAGAGGCTCATTCCCTGGGCTGAAATGGCTAGCATGAGAGGGCACAGTTTTAAGGTGCTTGGAAGTAGGTACAGAGGAGATGTCAGGGGTAAGTTTTTTTTTAAAACACAGAATGGGGAGTGCATGGAATGGGCTGCCGGCAACAGTGGTGGAAGCAGATATGGCAGGGTCCTTTAAGAGACTCCTGGACAAATACATGGAGCTCAGAAAAATAGAGGATTATGGGTAACCCCAGGTAATTTCTAAGGGAAGGACATGTTCGGCACAGCTTTGTGGGCCAAAGGGCCTGTAATGTGCTGTAGATATTCTATGTTTCTAAAATTGGCAAAAGCCAAGAGATAGTCAAAAACTATTTTTAAAAAGAATGGAAATTATTTTTAAAAATTCAAATAAATATTAGCATCATAGTCCATTCAGCATTCTCCTATTTAAATCAATGAGGAGGTGCCTGTTTGCTCTTGGCCATCTAGTGATGAAGTGATAATTACAAGGACTGAGGCTCCTCCTATGCTTATCCAGTGCTGACTCCAGCACTAACAGCCCTTCTGTTCCTCTTCATCTACGAAGTCCAGTTGCATCTTAGATCAAAGTGTCCAGAACATTTCTCATTTCCTGATGCACTTCACTATCAAAAATTCAGTTTCCAGCTCATCAGTTATGACTTGCTCTGGCCATGCTTCATTTAAGTTAATGAGTTTTTCATACATTTTCATTTATTTAATTCTTTAAATATGAAGCTACATCATTAACTTTAGCTCAAGATTCTTTTTTCCCTTGTTTAATTGAGATACAGTGGGGAATAGGCCCTTCCAGCCACAGTGCCCAGCATTCCCCTAATTTAATCCCAGCCTAACCACAGGACAATTTACAATAACCTAACCAACTGGTACTTCTTTTGACTGTGAGAGGAAACCAAAGCGCTCAGTGAAAACCCGCACAGTCGACTGTACTTCCTAAGAAGGTTGGCGTCATTCAATGTCTGTAGTGAGATGCTGAAGATGTTCTATAGGTCAGTTGTGGAGAGCGCCCTCTTCTTTGTGGTGGCGTGTTGGGGAGGAAGCATTAAGAAGAGGGACGCCTCACGTCTTAATAAGCTGGTAAGGAAGGCGGGCTCTGTCGTGGGCAAAGTACTGGAGAGTTTAACATCGGTAGCTGAGCGAAGGGCGCTGAGTAGGCTACGGTCAATTATGGATAACTCTGAACATCCTCTACATAGCACCATCCAGAGACAGAGAAGCAGTTTCAGCGACAGGTTACTATCGATGCAATGCTCCTCAGACGGGATGAAGAGGTCAATACTCCCCAATGCCATTAGGCTTTACAATTCAACCGCCAGGACTTAAGAACTTTTTAAAAGCTATTATTAATGCTTTTTGAGATAGTGATTTAGATGCATATCATATTTTTTACTGAGTTAAGTATTGTATGTAATTAGTTTTGCTACAACAAGTGTATGGGACATTGGAAAAAAGTTGAATTTCCCCATGGGGATGAATAAAGTATCTATCTATCTATCTATCAGTCACAGGGAGAACATACAAACTCCTTACAGGCAGCGATGGGAATTGGACCCGCTCACCTGTACTGCAAGATGTTGCGCTAACCACTATACTACCATGCTGCCCCAAACAGTGACTGGGCACTGCACACGGTTAAAACACTAATACAGTTGTCAGAAAATCAATGGTCTCAGAGAGGTCAAGGTCAGTGAACGTAGCTTCAAGTTCTAGGTCCTACCTTATCGTGCATTCAGCAATGGTTTCATAGAAATATACAGTATATAAACAGGCCCTCCAGCACGCAGAGTCCACACCGATCATCCGGTACTCATTTCTTCAATAATCCTACCATAATCCATTTATATTCATCCTATGTTCCCATCAGCATCCCACACACCACCCCACCTCCGACTACCAATTCTACAACTTATGTACACACTAGAACAATTTACAGTGACCAACTAATGTACCATCATCTTGTGCTGTAGGAGGTGATTGATTGACTGATTAATTGTTTGATTGAGAGACTATGAGGAATAGGCCCATCCAGCCCCTTGAGCCACGCTGCCCAGCAACCCCTGATTTAATCCTGGCCTCATCATGGGACAATTTACAATGACCAATTAACCTACCAACTGGTAGGTCTTTGGAATGTGGGAGGAAACCAGAGCACCCAGAGGAAACCATGCAGTCAGGGAAAGAACATACAAACTCCTTAAAGCCAGCAGCAGGAATTGAACCTAGGTCTCCTGTACTGTAATGCACTGTGCTAACCACAAAGCTACTGTGCCAACAAGGGCCCAGAGGAAACCCATGAGAGAACATGCAAACTCCACACAGACAGCACTGGAGGTCAGGATTATTCCGAATGCGGAGGCTAGGAGACTGCAGCTCTAGTAGTTCGCCCAGGCCATCCTATCCACTGCATAAATGCTGATTGACAAAACTCATTGGAGCACGTAATGGCTGTAAAATAATTCACACATGCTTCAACAAACTTTGTCAATCAGGATTTCTGTACAGTATCAATGTGCTTTTCCTCACCCTCACATATTTATCATGCCTCACATCTGATAGCTTGCTGTGGCGACCCAATTACTAGCACACTCGAACCGGCTGACAATTAGCCAGAGCCAGAGACAAAGATACATAGCCTCAGGGAGTTTCAGTTACGTGCCTCTCCAAGTTTCGAGTGGGGGGAGACAGGCTTTTAAGCAAGACTGTGTTTGTGAAATAAACTTATTCCGTGGTTGCAGTTTACCGACTCCGTGTCGTAATTTCAGCGCTGCGCGTAGCACATCGCTACATTGGTGACCCCGACGGTCCAACCGTTTTTTTGGACCGGAGATGGCAGACGCTGCGTTTGTTAACGCGGTTTCCTTGAAGCTGCCAAGCTTCTGGACGCTACAACCTCACCTATGGTTTCAGCAAGCAGAAGCCCAATTCCATGTTCGGCAAATAGCCTCAGAGGACACCCGTTACTACTACGTGGTGAGCTCCCTCGACCAGGACACAGCGGCCCAGGTCGCAGAGTTCGTACAGTCTCCCCCGGCAGACGGCAAGTACACGGAATTCAAAGCCCTGCTCATAAGGACTTTCGGGCTCTCCCGCCGCGAGCGAGCTGCCCGCTTACTGCACCTGGATGGCTTGGGAGACAGGCCTCCATCGGCTTTGATGAATGAGATGTTGTCTCTGGCCGACGGACACACGCCCTGCCTCATGTTTGAGCAGGCATTCCTGGAGCAGCTGCCCGAGGACATACGCCTGCTGCTGTCCGACGCGGATTTCAGCGACCCCCGGAAGGTGGCAGCCCGGGCGGACGCGCTGTGGAACGCCAAGAAGGTGAGTGGGGCGTCCATCGCACAGATCACCAGGCCACGCTCCCAGCAGCAAACCAGTCCAGGCCCGGCCGCAGAGCCCGCTAAACCCAGAGGCCGGGTTGTGGAGCCCAACGAACACTGGTGTTTCTACCACCAGCGGTGGGGCGCAGATGCCCGCCGCTGTCGCCCGCCCTGCCAATTCCACGGGAAACGCCAGGGCCAGCCGTCGCTGATGGCTACGACGGCTGGCCTTCGGGATAGCCTCCTGTATGTCTGGGACAAACAGTCGGGACGCCGGTTTTTGGTCCACACCGGTGCCGAGATCAGCGTCTTACCTCCGACGAGTTACGACACCCGCAGCAGGGCGCCGGGTCCCCCCCTGCGGGCCGCGAACGGCAGCACAATAAGGACTTATGGCACCCGTCCGGTGCAGCTACGGCTCGACTCCAGCAAGTTTACGTGGGACTTCACACTGGCCGCCGTAGCCCAACCGCTTCTGGGTGCGGATTTCTTGCGGGCTCACAGCCTACTGGTCGACCTGCCCAGGAGAGACTGGTTCACGCCGAGACCTTTCAGACATTCCCCCTGGGTGCAGCCCAGTTGCCGGCCCCTCACCTCGGCTCCATCACGCTGTCCGGCAACGACTTCACCAGGGTCCTGGCGGATTTCCCATCGGTTCTGGCACCACAGTTCACGGCAGCCATGCCCCGACACGGTGTACAGCACCACATCCTGACCCAGGGACCACCCCTCCATGCCCGCGCTCGGCGGCTTCCCCCGGACAAGCTCCGACTGGCGAAGGAGGAGTTTACACGGATGGAGGAATTGGGGATCATACGGCGGTCTGACAGCCCATGGGCCTCTCCCCTGCACATGGTGCCCAAGGCGACAGGGGGCTGGAGACCGTGCGGCGACTACTGCAGGCTGAACGAGGCTACAACACCGGACCGCTACCCTGTGCCGCACATTCAGGACTTTGCAGCCAACCTGCACGGCGCGCAGATCTTCTCCAAGGTGGACCTAATCCGCGGATACCATCAAATCCCGATGCATCCAGACGACATCCCCAAAACGGCTCTCATCACCCCGTTCGGCCTTTTCGAGTTCCTCCGCATGCCGTTCGGCCTGAAGAATGCCGCACAGACGTTCCAGCGGTTGATGGACGCGGTGGGACGCGACCTGGACTTCGCATTCATCTATTTGGACGACATCCTCATAGCCAGCAGCAGTCGTCAGGAGCATCTGTCCCACCTCCGACAGCTCTTTGCCCGGCTGAGTGACTACGGTCTAACGATCAACCTGGCCAAATGCCAGTTCGGGCTCGACACCATTGACTTCCTGGGCCACAGGATTACTAAAGACGGGGCAACCCCTCTGCCCTCACGGTGGACGCCTCTAACACGGCAGTCGGTGGAGTACTGGAGCAACTCATCGAGGGTCGCTGGCAACCCCTGGCGTTTTTCAGCAAACACCTGCGGCCACCCGAGCTCAAGTACAGTGCTTTCGACCGGGAGCTGTTGGCGCTATACCTGGCAATCCGGCATTTCAGGTACTTCTTAGAAGGTAGGCCCTTCACCGCGTTCACGGACCACAAACCGCTTACCTTTACATTCACAAAGGTGTCCGATCCCTGGTCGTCCCGCCAGCAGCGCCATCTGTCCTACATCTCTGAATACACGACGGACGTCCGGCACGTCTCGGGTAAGGACAATGTCGTGGCGGATGCGCTCTCTCGCCCTAACATTCACGCCCTTTCCCAAGGGGTAGACTTTGAGGCGCTGGCAGAGGCACAGCTGGCAGATGAGGAGATCCCGAGTTACCGGACCGCAGTCTCCGGTTTGCAGCTCCAGGACCTCCCCGTAGGCCCAGGTGAGAGGACCCTACTCTGTGACGTCGCCACCGGCCAGCCCCGTCCCGTCGTCCCGGCACCTTGGCGACGACGCGTGTTCGACTCCATTCATAACTTGGCCCACCCCTCCATCCGCACTACCGTCCGGATGGTCTCCAGCAGGTTCGTTTGGCACGGACTCCGCAAGCAGGTCCGTGACTGGGCCAGAACGTGCCTGCACTGCCAGACGGCCAAGGTGCAGCGACACACCAAGGCCCCGCCGCAGCAGTTCCACCCCACCCACCGGCGTTTCGACCACATTCATGTGGATATCGTGGGCCCCCTGCCTGTGTCACGCGGGGCGCGGCACCTCCTGACTATCGTGGACAGGTTCACAAGATGGCCAGAGGCAGTCCCGCTCGCCGACACCACCTCCGAATCTTGCGCCCGGGCGCTGATCGCCACCTGGGTGTCCCGCTTTGGTGTCCCGGCCCACATTACCTCCGACAGAGGCGCCCAGTTCACCTCCAGCCTCTGGTCAGCGATGGCCAACCTGTTGGGGACTCAGCTGCACCACACCACTGCCTACCACCCACAGTCGAACGGACTGGTGGAGCGTTTCCACCGCCACCTGAAGTCGGCTCTCATGGCCCGCCTGCGAGGAGCTAACTGGGCGGACGAGCTTCCCTGGGTCCTGCTCGGCGTCCGCACGGCGCCCAAAGACGATCTGCACGCTTCGTCGGCCGAGTTGGTGTACGGCGCGCCCCTGGTCGTTCCTGGGGAGTTCATACCAGCCCCAAGGGGGCGAGAGGAAGAACCCGCAGCGGTCCTGGGCAGACTACGCGAGAGACTTGGTAACCTGGCCCCCATACCCACTTCGCAGCATGGGCAGCACCCGACCTGCGTACCCAAAGATCTGCAGAACTGTAAGTTTGTGTTTGTACGCCGGGGCGGGCATCGGCCACCGCTGCAACGGCCCTACGAGGGGCCGTTTACGGTGATCAGAAACGACGGGTCCACGTTCGTGCTGGACGTTGGGGGGAGAGAGGAGGTTTTCACGGTGGACCGACTCAAACCGGCCCACGTGGACTTGGCGCAACCGGTCGAGTTTCCGGCACCGCGGCGCAGAGGCCGACCTCCCAAACAGGGCCCGGCCCAGACTGTGGACATTGGGGGGTGTACCGCCGGTTCTGGGGGGGGGTTATGTGGCGACCCAATTACTAGCACACTCGAACCGGCTGACAATTAGCCAGAGCCAGAGACAAAGATACATAGCCTCAGGGAGTTTCAGTTACGTGCCTCTCCAAGTTTCGAGTGGGGGGAGACAGGCTTTTAAGCAAGACTGTGTTTGTGAAATAAACTTATTCCGTGGTTGCAGTTTACCGACTCCGTGTCGTAATTTCAGCGCTGCGCGTAGCACATCGCTACATTGCACCCACACAATGAAAGAACTGTTTGCCTGAAGCTTCCCTAGTCAGGAATGTGAGGGTTGAAGTTATGCATATTGCAAATAACCTGAGAAAAGCATTTACAAAAGAATTAATTATAAAGAAATTCTTGAAGTCAGACCACAAAAGTTGTATTTTGTTGCCTGCTCGCATTAGTGTGCAGAAATTTATAGGATACACGCCTGTGGAGACTGGTCTTGCAAGGTTAAAACCTGCAATCAACTAACTTGAAGTTGAGGACAGGACAAGGCAGAGTGCAACAGAGGAAAGCATATCTCATGCAAATCATTTGGAAGAATTATTTGAGAAGGGACCAAAAGAGCTGTATTTTATACCTACATGAGAAAATCTGCAGATGCTGGAAATCCAAGCAGCACACACACAAAATGCTGGAGGAATTCAGCAGGACTCATGAATGGTCTGGATGAAGGGCCTTGGCCTGAAACGACAACTGGTTACTCTTTTCCATAGATGCTGCCTGTCCTGCTGAGCTCCTCCAGCATTTTGTGTGTGTTGCAATTTACACCTATTCAAAGACTTATCATATGAAGAAAGGAAATAACATTCATGTGGAGGTTTCCATAATTGTGCATTAATGTCAGATTCAAATTCAAAGTAAATTTATTATCAAAGGTACGTATATAGTATATCACCATATGCTACTTTGAAATGCATTTTCTTGAAGGTATTGACAGTAGAACAAAGAAATGCAATTGAATCAATGAGAAACTACATAGGAAAAAGACTGACAAACAACTAATATGCAAAAAAGTTTACTGCGCAAATACAAAAAATAGATAAATAATACTGAGAACATGAGTTATAGAGTTGTCACTTATCAGTTGATGCTGTACTCATGATCTCTGCTGTTGTTTTTTTAGAGCAGGAAAAAAGCACCTTAGATGGTTGTAATGCAGATAGGGCCCTTGATTCTGTACAAAGTTAATGAATTAAATTTATTTACACTGTGGGTATCGCCAACAGTACTGGTGTTTATTCCAGTCCCTAATTGCTCCAGTACCGAGCAGGCAGTTAACAATCAACTGGAGTTCCCAAGAAGCTAAAATTCATTGGTCTCAAAACGGGTGTCAATCATTTTGAATCTACTCATCATTCTGACTTCAGTATCAATTATCAGCAGTATCAATATCACTGGCTTCCTAGTGCATGATCACCTGAGAGAGGGAGTATTTGGAATGATACTGATAAACTCACGACCAGAAATTAGGGCACCTTGTATAACCAGCTGAAGAAACACATGACCTAGGAAGCTTTATCTCCCCACCCTGTCAGAGGTTGCCTGTGGTTTCTAAACTGGTCTTATCACTTAGTTCAGAACCCACACAACCAGAATGAAAGCAAGTCATCCTCAATCCTGAGGAATTGTTTAAAAAAAGTAATAAAAGAATGATTGTCAAAGCCAGCACCACCCACCCAGGGAATTGCTGGGTGCGGCAAAAATTGTAGAATGATCTGAACAAGGAAGTCAATATCAGTAAATGCATCTTCAAATATCATATTGAACACAATGCACGAACATCCCCGGGCATTGCTCACTTCAACACGTCCCTGACATTCAACCACCTAGATCCTGTCTCAACTAGTAAAATTAGCATCCTCTTAACAACAAGCATCAAATCCCACAGTTTCCTATCTAATGACACTGATCCATAAAGACACTGCTTATTGCTTGCAAGTAAGAGTAACATGCATAGAACAAGGACATTAAAGTTAATCATCATCATTATTTGGCGTTTTGTATAACATGGGAGATCGTGGGCTTCCATCTGACTTAATCGGATGGTTGTCTGTGGGGAAGACCCCAATCACACTTCTGTTCTTAAACTTTTCTCTAACCATGACCATAATTGCTCTTGGTAAATGTTTCTACAGAAGTGGTTTGCCATTGCCTTCTTCTGGGCAGTGCCTTTACAAGATGGGTGACCTCAGCCATTATCAATACTCTTCAGAGATTGTCTGCCTGACGTCAGTGGTCGCATAACCAGGACTTGTGATATGCATCCACTTCTCAAATGACCATCCACTGCCTGCTCCTAACGCTTTATGTGACCCTGATCAGGGGAGCTGAGTAGGTGCTATACCTTGCCCATGGGTGACCTGCAGGCTAGTGAAAGGAAGAAGCTCCTTACCCCTCCTTTAGTAGAGGCATATCGCCACCCTGCCACCCAGAAAATTAATAGATATTTTAAGCACTATTGTCACTTCCATGCAAACCATGAATTGTATCCCATTCTACTCAATATCATCTTGAAAAGGACTCTAAACCCCTTTCTTAATTTAAAACAATACTGCTATTGTTTTCAAAGCAAGCATTTGGAAAGACAAATCAAGGCCGTATTTCGAAACTTGATCAGTGACAGAGAGCACAGATGAAGGAAATTGTACATCCCAGAGACAGGCCATGCGCAAGGTTTTAAACTGCTTCCAGTTGCATACAGCCAAGTAATAAAGCCAATTCTTGAGATGTGTCAGCTTTACGTGATCTTTACCAGACCCACTGAGTATAAATGCCTTTTGTGCTCTTGCTTGTTGTACAATCATGGCCAATCTTTCATATCAGCATCACTTTCCTGTATGCCATATCCCTTCAATCCTTAATAATCAAAAATCTATTGACCTTTATCTTGACTAAAGATTCAAAGGTTCAAGGTACATTTATTATCAAAGTATATATACAGAATACAGCTCTGGGATTCGTCCTCCCTAACGCAACCACGAAATAAAGGAACACTATGGAATCCATTCAAGAAAACCTCATGCACCCAACATGTGAAAAAAGAATAAACCGTGCAAATGGCAAAAAGCGAGTCAACAGCACACAGAATATCGAACATTAAACCAGGAGGCCAGTACTATTCAGTTTAGTTCAGTTCAGCATTGTTCAATGACTATCACTAGTTCTTGGGTGAAAAAATCACTTCCAATCTCAGTCCGTCCAAACAGTTAATCCTTTATTTTAAAGGCATGGTGCTTGGTTCTGGATTCTTCAGCCATGGGAAATATCATCCCTGAATCTAAAGTGTCAAGGCCCATGAGAACTTCTATTACTTGCATGCCAATCAGGTCACTTCCTCCTAATACCAGAGTGCTGCTTCCATACAGCACCAGTGACCCAGCTTTGATCCGATCCAGTGCTGAGAGGACAATGGGCCAATTGAGCTCCTGCTTGGCAGGATGTGGGAACAAATGTATAATTGATCCTTTAGGTGTCAGGGGAGCTGCATGTTCAGTTAAGGAGGAAGCAACCTGGGGTTCCTAACCTTTTTTATGCCATGGACCAACACCGTTAAGCAAGGGGTCCATGGAACCCCTGACTCTGTGGAGAATAATACAAAGGGTGAAACAGGGAACTTGGGACAGAAGATTTCCTAACAGAGTGCAATGCAGGAGGCACAGGGGGATGGGTGAATGAGAGGTGAACAGAGAAAAGAACTTTAAAAAAGAAAATCGGGAATGTTGTTACAAAAGATATGATAAGCTTTCATCTGAGGTATGGCTGAAAACTAAAGTTACCTATTACAGGCTATGTGGAAGTTATTAGCCCATGTGTGTCTTGGAAGAAAATATTGAATGGCGAGGAAGATGAAGGATAACAAATGCAGCAATTGAGTTGTCTTTGGACCACTGATTATAATTTATAATGACAGGTCCTCTTTTCCTTTTGTCAACTTGTTATAGGTATCCACTTTGGATGAGGAATATATTTATACTTCATCTCTCATCTGAAGGATAGAGGATACATTTACATCATGGTGGCAGAGCTGTCGGGAAGGGATCTGATCAGAGGTGGTGAAAATCTGGAAAAGAACCAACAAGACAGATGCCACTTAACAAGTTTATCCGGTGGTAATCAAAACAAATGGTGTTGAGCACTTGATAACGCAATGATGTGGAACAATCAGGTAAGGATTTCCAGTTGAACCTGTATGCAGGTCGAACCTGCATCACTGTTATTTCTCAATCTAAGTTTCGTGCTCTGTGTAAATAATGAAGGGCAATTGTTTCAGAAACCAGAACCTGCTTTTTTCACTCTGATTAGAACACCCATCTTGCATGGAACTTCCTTTTACAGGGAACCAACCTCTCAGTTGCTGTTGCCGAGTGAAGGTTTGAGTAATCTCTCTCCCCTGACGCTGTTGGTGCAAGGTTTAATCAACACTGATTGTAGATTAGGGTTCTAATTCAGTTTTAATGATGTGTTCTTGTTTCTAATTCTAATTCTGTTTGCTCTTTTTTGTTACTTTTCTGGGCGATTTTTGAGCTGAGGCAGCCTGCAGATAATGGACACTGAACTGAACTGAACTGGAATATGCCCTTTGATTTCGTGTTTTATGTTCTGTATTTTTCACTCGTTTATTTTTGTTGTCATTTGCGTGAGACTTTTTACGTGTGGGAGGAGGAAGCTGACATTTGATTTTTTTTTAAACAGTTTGGTTCCATGGTTCTTCTTTGTTTCATGGCTGTCTGTGGGGAAGACAAATCTCAGGGTTGAGTACTGCATACATACTTTGGTAATAAATGTACTTTGAATATAGTCAAAGAAGTTAATGCATCTTGCAAAATAATGTCAACAGGTAGCAGAATTCCTGATTTGCACTCCATCCTATTAAACCTCACACAAAGGGCATTGCCCAATAACATGCAAGGTTTTGACGGGAGAAAAGACATACTCAGGTAGTACAATTTGAACGAAACATCTAACACTGAAAACTGAAGGCAGTACTTTGTTACCAGGTTACTGATAGATCAAATGGAATTAGATGTTAAGGCAGCTGGTGGTGTAGTGGCATCAGCACTGGAGTTCAAGGCAAATGGTGCCGAGCTTGAACCCAGCCAGCCCTTTGCACATTTTCCATTGGTGCTGGGGTGAGCATTGAGCTTGTAAAAAGCATGAAAAGGAACAAGACATGTAGAAGGTATAAATTCAAGGTGATTTTCAGTTAGGTAGTTGTTGTATGCAGTGAACACCTTTGCTGATGTCACTGTTCATCAGGACAGGTACGTATTTCAGCTACAACAGTGCACAGATAACTGCCAAGCATCTAGATAAAGACTTTGAAAAACCACAAGAGGGGCATGGGATTTTAATTAATGTATATTTACTGTAATTTACAGATTTTTTTATCTATTGCAATGTACTACTGCTACATTAAAGATTTTACAACATATGCCAGTGATATTAAACCTGATTCTGATGATGTAGTGTTACACATGCACGTTCAGTGTGAAATAGTTCACCAACTCTGAGCTGCCAGCCAGTGATAGTGATCACCGCATTGTCACAGCCAGCAATGCTGTTCATTTCTTGGATGTATTGCTAGAGGCCAGTCTGCAGTGTTTAAAACAAGGTCACTGATATCATGTCAAGGTCAAATGACCACTTGCCGTAGGCACAGATCAATTTACAGCATTCTATGGCTATCAATCTATTGTTCAAAGTACAAAACATAGAAGCTGTAAATTTCCAAAATCTTTTTAAAAAAACAGAAAATGTCGAAAATACTCAACAGATTAGGCTGCAGGTTGAGGTAATGCTTCAGGTTGAAGATCCTTAGTGTTTCCAGAATGTCTTTATTTTTATCTGTACTTATTATACCATATCATATTCCATCTATGCAAGCAGTAAGAATTGGATAAATAAAGGGGTTGCAATTCCTCCATTACATTCAGTGGGTTACACGCTGCATAAAGTAGAAAACGCTTTAACGTTTTTAAAAAAAGCTGACATCTATTCCAATTGACTAATCGATGATAGACCATGTGGAGAGTTAGAGTCCTGTGCTTATGAGGAGACATACCTGGTGTAACGTATTGCTTACCTGGGATGTGGCTGGTGGTTGATGAAGTTGTTGTTGGTGTCTCTGGAGGCAACGTTGTTTCTACAGAAGAGAAAGACTTACTATTTACACTGCTTAAACTGCGACGGTCTTACAAATCTATAAAATGCTTGAACACATCTTTCTGTTCTGTATAATCAATTACATTATTAAATTTTGTGAGAAAAATCTAAAAAACTGAGGTTTTCCGGTTTCTCTTTATTCTAGAAATACAAGTCCTTATATTTGAAATATTTACTTTTGAAATTCTTAACACTTAAGGTAAATTGAAAACAGGATTTGGGCTTTCAAGCAGATTTTTTAATGTATATAATGCAGAAATATTTATTGTTAGTGAATGAACAAAATGTCAAATCACTTGCATCCCAACCCATTAACTATAATGATGGCAAAAAATACTTTTATATAAGTTGCCCCAGAGGTTTCAAAATATCACCCAGAGAAGCATGTACTGTAATAATTAACAAGGAAGGAAAAAAAATGAGATTGGGGAGTGAAATCAGTATTGTGTTGAACAAAAGATTGAAAGGACCAGCTGTAAAAGCAGGTCATTTGGCCTGCCATGCCTGATCTACCTTTGAATAAGATTAGGTTAATCTTTTACTTCACCATCTCTGTTCAGCATTAAGTGCATATCCCATGACTACATTGAAAACCAAACAATTATTGATCTTTATTTTAAATATACTCAATGACTGAAAAACCTGTCTAGGCAGCAAATATCAACAATTTGTACTCTCTGAGTTTATGCCCTTATATCTGCACATTCTGTTTCCTCTGAGACTCCTGGCATTGTTACTTATTGTTATGGAAACAGCAATGAAGAATCATTCTATATCTGTGTGCAATGGAGGACCTTCATTGCTGCCCTAAATGCCAGTGGTGTAACAGGCAGGAAGTACCGGAAATGAGGCTTCTCTAATGATATATTCCAGACCTCCACAGGAATATTTCTCACTCATAGCCACAACCTGTTTTCTCTCTTGACTGACCAGTTCTGCAGTTCTTTGGCTAAGAGTTGTGACTTCCTCTTGGAACAAAGCATCCAGCTGACATCTTCACTCCCTCATTTGTTGCAAAGTTCAGATCACTGATGCTGCACTCAGTGGGTAATGCACACCATCTTAAAAATACAGATTTATATTCCCATTGACTAGTCAATGACAGACTACACAGAGTCAGAGCCCCATGTATATGAGGAGACATACATGGTGGAGTGTCTTACTTACCTGGGATGTAGATGGTGGTTGATGAGGTTGCTATTTGCATCTCTCTGAGTGATATTGTTTCTACAGAACAGGAATATACTTACTTTGTTTATACTGGTTAAACTGTGACTACAGCCATACATATTTGTTTAAAATTGTCTTTCTGTTCCCTAGAAAACTCTTCATACCTAGGATTTTGTGGGGAAATGTCAGGCACAGAAGCATCTATTGGGGCTGTTCACTTTTAAATATTTGAATATATATATGAAATTCTTATTAGTTTCAATATTTTAAGATAGTACTTCTTTCTTTTAAAAATGCCTTTTATGTATTTAATACATAGAAATAATTATTCTTTTGATATTCCAGAGAAAGTGTTTAGCTGGCTGACAGTGGTTTTTAGATTATTTTTGGGAGGTGTCACATTTAATTGTCTGTCTCTCCAAGCATACATACACACTCACACATTTTTTGCACTTTTCCATTACAAGTACAGCTGGCTTAACCTTGCAGGTTGTTACCGTCCTATATACCTGAGCCAAAAGGATGTATAGGCAGTTTGCTAATGACAGTAAATTCTGGTCTAATAAGTTAATGAACAGTGGTTTAATTAAGTTGTTACATTGCCTCAAGCCCTGCACTTCCCTTGCTGTTGCTGGATCCCATTTTCCTGTCAATGCACCTTCCTTCAGTTTGCAGTTTGCTATTCTAATCCAATCCATCTCCCCATTCACTAGTTTCAGCCCTGGCACTCTTTGGCTACATTTTTCAGATGTCAACAAGTTGGCAGCTTCCCTGTGACACTCCTGGTAATTTTTTGAACTGCCCAGTTAGAACCATTATTAATAATGATTAACATGGGTAGTTAAGAATATTATCAACAGTTTGGCACTAACAAGAATTAAAGCACAGGAGTGGTTCCTCGGGGAAAGGCTGAACTTAGAGGTGCAATGGGAAGGATGGGGTGCAGTTGGAGGTGAATGTCAGGAGTAGGTCAAAGTATCAAAGAGGGAAGCTGTAGGTTTACTTCAGAAAGAAACGTGGTCAACATAATGGCTGAAGAATGGAGGGTTCAGAGGTCGCAGAAGAATAACATGCTAGGGAAGCATGTCAGGAGAGGTAGCAAACAAGATGCTGGAGGATCTCAGTGGGTCAGATGCCGTACAATATCTTGTTTCTTGCTCCAGATTCAAGCATCTGTAGTCTCATGGGTATCCATGGCAGGAGAGATGTAAAGGGCAAAGGGCTTTGGTTTGGATGTGCAGTCAAACTGCATGTACATACTGACATCAGAACAGTAGTCCAAAATCAATTCCTGACTTTGGCACAGCCCAGTTCACTGCATCCCAGCATTCAATGACCAACAGTCTCTGATGATAAGAGTTCAAACAACCAAGTGCTCCACAAATCCCACAGAGATCTAGCACTGCTCAAAATTCATCTCCCCATGCTTGCACGGATTACCGGCTATTCGGCAATAATCTGATTAGTGCCTGAAAACTTCACGTCTTCAGGGCACGTATCAGGTACTTGGTGGTGGAAATTAACATGTTCTGCAAGCAATTGCTTGTTTGCTAATAAATTTGTCTTAATTGTTCCAAATAATGAGGTAAGAGGAAAGTCATTTTCTAAAACCTATCTGAGAAGATACAAGAGGATGTCTATGAATACAAAACCAATTGGGAAAAAAGTTGAGATTTAATTGTTAAAGTTCCAATTTGTTACTTGTTCAATACAGAGTGAACAGAATAAATAAACATTTGTGGAAATCAGCTTAGTGCAAGTATAAATAGCAGTCTCTCACAACTATGTAGCTGGTAGTGGCTGTGCCTACAGTCAGTATCTCTGATGGTAATGTCAATGATGCGTTGCAGAACAAAATGAACACTCTAACACTTCTTGCTGGAGGTCCCAAGAGTTTGTATTATTTTATTGATTTATTTTTCCTGCTATATCTAGCCACGCTTAAAATGGCAAATAAATAGATGGGTGTATTCATATAGTAGCCAAAGAACCGATTGTGGACTTCCAAAAGGGTAAGACAAGGGAACACACACCAGTCCTCATAGAGGGACCAGAAGTGGAGAGAGTGAGAAATTCCAAGTTCCTGGGCATCAGCTGCTACTATGCTGTGAGGGTCTCACACGACAGCAGCAGAGGCTCATGGACCCTCACAGCAGAGCTACAGAGGAAGATACAAGCATTTGAAATGAGATGCTATCGCAACATCTTGCACATCTCATACTTGAACCACATCACAAACGAGCAGGTCCACAAGACCATCCATCACCACATTGGCCCCCATGAAGGCCTCCTCACAACGGCGAAGAAAAGAAAGCCGAGATGGTACAGCCGCGTAACAAGATCCAGCGGACTTGCAAAGACCGTTCTACAAGGAACTGTGGAGGGGAAAAGGAGAGGCAGACAGAGGAAAAGATGGATGGACAACATTAAAGAATGGACAGGGAAAACAATTGCGGTGACCCAGGCCCTGGCACACAACTGCGACTCCATCAGGAGTTAAGGGTGCAAGGCAAGGCAAGGGTATCATATCAATGCAGCTACAAAGAAGGCACAACAGCTGCTATATTTCATTGGGAATTTGAGGAGATCTGGTATGTCACCAAAGAGACTCGCAAATTTCTGCAGATGTACTATGGAGAGCAATCTCACTGGTTGCATCACCATCTGGTAATGGGGAGGGGGTGGGAGGCTGCACAGGATCAAAATAAACTGCAGAGGTTTATAAACTTAGACAGCTCCATCATGGACACTAGCCTTCGTAGGATCCAGGACACCTTCAAGCTGTCACCTGATATAATTTAGAAAACAAGCAAGAGAATTTTGGATAATCACAATACCTGCAGAGGAAACAACAAGTGTGGTCAACCAAGTGTCTAATGAAATAGCCAAGTCCAGCTGGAGCATTAATGAGGGTATCAGTCGAGACAGAGGGTTTGAATTGAGTGATACTGTACAAAATGCACTGCCAGCTTTAAGTGTTGCTCATTTCATCACATCCCTGGCATTCAGCTGCCAACATTCAATTTCAGTCAGGATCAATACCCACTTTTATCACACTCTTAAATTAGTACCACAAACCTCACATCCTAAGTTTCCTAATACAGACTGAAATTCCTTGAGGACACACAGTTCACTCAGAGCTTTGTGTATTGAAGGATCATATAGGAAAATTCTTCATTGGAGTAAATGGGCATTTTAAAACTTGCTGCACTTCTATTCAATTCCCATTTTGCATCCCATCCCTTTCAATGTATGGTAGCAATGAGAATTCCTAAATACAGCCCTTTAACTTCCACTTTGTTCTAATGATGTCATCCTTTCCAAAGCAATCAATTACAGAGAATAATCTGACACAGAATCATAGCCATATTTTATTACCTGCTCATTGAAAGTAGTAATAAAGCAGGCACCCTTGGAGGCCGGATGTGTAAAAGTTAGAAGCCCAATGTTATTTATCTGCTATGTGACTGGTAGTAGATAATGTGTGGCCAATATTTCTATTTGTGGAGTTGTTTCCAAAGAGCAAAAAAATAGGAGATGGGGAGATCCTATGAGTTTGCGTCACTCAAAGGCTTACATTTCGGCTACAGAGAGCTATAGGACACTTCAGCCCATCTAGTTCATGCTAAGCTCTTATTCTGCCTAGTCCCATTGATACCTCCTGGCCCATAGCCCTCCATAAACCTCCCGTCCATGTACTTAACCAAACTTCTCTCAAATGCTGAAAATGAGCCTGCATCCACCACTTCCTCTGGCAGCTCATTCCACTCTCACACCACCCTCTGAGTGAAGAAATTCCTCTTTATGTTCCCTTTAAGAATTTCACCTTTGACATAACCCCTGACCCTTAGTTCTAGCAACACACACGGAATGCTGGAGGAACTCAGCAGGCCAGGACTAAGACTCTTCATCAGGACTGGAAGAAAAACAGATCAGAAGTTAGAACAAGAAGGTGGGAAGAGTAGGGAAGGAAGAAGTACAAGGTGGTAGGTGATAGATGAAACTGGGAAAGGGGGAGAGGTGAAGTACAGAGCTGGGAATCTGACTGATGAAAGAGATAATGGGCTGGAGAAGGGGTATTCTGATAGGAGAGGGTAGAAGACCATGGAAAAAAAGGTGGAGGAGCACCAGAGGGAGGTGATGGGCAGGTAAGGAGATAAGGTGAGAGAGGGAAATGGGAATGGGGAATGGTACAGGTGGGGAGGGGGCAATTACTGGAAATTCGAGAAATCAATGTTCATACCATCAGGTTGGAGGCTACCCAGACAGAGTATGGTGTTGCTCCCCCAACCTGAATGTGGCCTCATTGCGGCAGTAGAGGAGGTCATGGAGTGACATGTCGGATGTGAAAGGGAAGTAGAATTAAAATGGGCGGCTACAGGGAGATCCCGCTTTTTCTGGCGGATGAAGCGTAAGTGATCAGCGAAGCAATCTCCCAATCTATGTCGGGTCTCACCTATATACAGGAGGCCACAGAGGGACTGCCAGACACAGTATATGACCCCAACTGAGTAATAGATGTAGTGCCACCTCACCTGGAAGAAATGCTTGAGGTCCTGAATGGTAGTGAGAGAGGAGATGTAGGGGCAGCTATGGCATTTGTTCCATTTGCAAGGATAAATACCAGGAGGGAGATCAGTGGGGAAGGATGAAAGGACAAGAGTGAAAGATGCACTTGGTGATGGGATCCCACAGAGATGGTGAAAGTTGTGGAGAATTATGTGCTGGACATGAAGGATGGTGGGATGGTAGATGAGGATGAGGAACCCTATGCCTGGAGAGGAGCTGGGAGGATTGCGTGAGGGATAACATGTGCAAAATGGAAGAGATGTGAGTGATGGCAGTGTTGTTGGTGGAGGAAGGAAAGCTCCTTTCTTTGAAGTAGAAGGGCATTTCATTAGTTCTGGAATGAAAAGCCTCATCCTGAGAGAAGATGAGGTGAAGGTGGAGAAACAGAGAGTGGGAAGAGGTACAGTCCAGGTAGCTGTGAGAATCAGCAGTTTTATAAAAGATATCAGTAGATAAGCTGTCTCCAGAGAAAGAGACAGAGAGATCAAGAAAGGGGAGGGAGGTGTCAGAAATGGACCGGGTAAATTTGAGGGCAGAGCGGAAGCTGGAGGCAAAGTTGATGATCTCAGCATGGGTGCAGGAAGAGGGAGCAATGCACCTATTGATGTACTGTAGGAAAAGTTGGGGAGTGACAGCAGCATAGGTTTGGAACATAGACTGTTCCATGTAGCCAAAAAGGAAGGGAGAGCTGGGACCTATGCAAATGCCCACGGTTAAACCTTTGGTTTGAAGGAAATGGGAGGAGCCGAAGGAGTGAGGACCAGTTCTGCCAGGCAGAGGATGATGGTGGTGGGAGGAACAGCTTGGGTCTGTTGTCTAGAAAGAAGTTGGGAAATTTAAGGCCCTCCCAATAGGGGATGGAGGTGTATAAGGAGTGGACATCCATGGTGGAAATGAGACAAATGGGGTCAGGGAACTTGAAGTCTTTGAAAAGATCCAGAGTGTGTGAAGTGTTATGGATGTAGGAAGGAAGGGACTGAACCAGGGGGAATAAAACAGAGTGTAGATATGCAGATATAAGTTGTGGGGCAAGAGCAAGCAGAAACAATGGGACAGGCAGGTTGTGGATCTTGGGTGGGAGGCAGAAATGGGAGGTGCTCTAGATCTAATCTCACCCAACCTCAGTGTTAAACACCTGCTTGCATTTACCCAATCTATATCACTCAATTTTGTATACCTCTATTAAATCTCTCCTCATTATCTTACACTCCAGGGAATACAGTCCTAACCTAGTCAACCTTTCTCTATAACTTAGTCTAGGCAACAACCTTGTAAATTTTCTTCATACATGTTCAGTCTTATTGATATCTTTCCTGTAGGTAAGTGATCAGAACTGCATATGATACTCCAAATTAGGCCTCACCAATATCTTATACGACTTCAACATAACATTCCATCTACTGTACTCAATACTTTGATTTATGAAGGCCAATATGTCTAAGCCCCTCTTTACAACCCCATAAACCTGTGATGCCATTTTCAAGGAATTATGTAACTGGATTCCCAGATCCCTCTTTTCTGCTGTACTCCTCAGTGACCTACTGTCCCCTATATATGTCCTACCCTTATTTAACCTTTGCAAGTGCAACACCTCACACTTGTATGCATTAAATTCCATCTGCCATTTATCAGAGAGGAAGAAGTCCAAGTTTCCAAGCAGAAAGAAATCTTTGTCTGTATCACCTGGATGTGTGGGAAATAAGAGTGGGCATAAGCCATTCAGCCCTCTGTGTCTGCTCTACCATTTAACATGATAAGGGCTGGTCTCCCCATTCTCTCTGAACACTTTTGAGACAAGAAGTCTGTCTGTTTTATTAAATATATTCAGTGATTTGGCCTCTAAAGTTTTTCTGTGGAAGCAAATTCTAAGCAGTACACCTTCTCACTTCACATTCTGGAAGCACATCATCCTGAGCAACAAACATTCTGCTGGAGGAACTCAGCAGGTTGAGCAGTATCTGTGGAGGAGATACTTATTGACGATTCAGGTTGAAATTCTGCATCCAGGCTTAGGGTTTCACGGTTTTGAACTAAAATGTCAATAGCTCCTTTCCTCCCTTAGACTCCACTCGACTGCAGAGTTCCTTTAGGAGATTGTTGCCCCCGGTGTCCAGCATCTGCCTCTCTAATCATGAGACTGTTTGTGCTCACCATACACATTCCTACATATTCCAATAACTGGATTCAATTTCCTGCTTTGTGCTTTCTTGTTTAAAACAGCCCCACAAATACAACCCTTTAAAAGTAGTCCATGATTTACAGCAGAAAGCTCACAGTTGCAATCATCGTGAAGCAATCATGAAGGCATGTCTGAGAAAGACAACGCCTCAGTTGTTGAGGTCATTTCTATATATCAGAAAAGATGTCTCAGATAGTTCTAATGCACACCATGTCTCTCAGTTCAACTTCTCATTTTTAGGATATAGGTGTCACCAACGCTGCAATTATTTTTGTCAACACCCAATGTTCCCAAGGGCTAAATCTCCCAGACCTAACAGCAGGCCCGAATGACATGCTACCTTTTACTGACCATGATTATAGTATCCAGAATTCTCCTGTTATACAACTGCCAAGATTAGACTGCACCAGCCCAAATGAGCAACCTTGTTCAGCCTGCACCCCAGAAAATGAAGTTGCATTGTGGCTGCAGTAGTTGGTGCCTAGTGCGTCGTAAGTGAGATTGGCCTGGGGAATTGAATTACAAGTAATCCCCGCATTAGGGAAGGGTTGTGTTCCCAGAAAATTACCTGTATCTCAGTTTTCACTTAAGCAACCTCATTACCCAGTGAAATCCATGTTATAAGTGGTGATGCATTCCTATGGTAACGATAGCTGCTGGTTCACAACAGGGGACACTTCCTGTAATGGGCTGCACTTGTGTGTCGGGCATGGTTTCCATGTTACATCATTTCCTGTGCAACACACACAAATGCTGTTCATTATCTCCTGTGCAAAACCACCTTTTGGAGGATTACAAGGGAAGACAGACCTTGAGGCCGCTAAGCTTTCACAGCACAGCACTGGAATGAGATGACATTAAGCCACTTGCCTTTCTTCTGAAGGTGCCTTTTCTCTCATGGTGCTAATTTCAAAGCTCATTTGTACAGGCCTATGGCATCATGATATTGTTGGTTCTAAAAAGGAGTCAGTCACCTAGCCCCTCCCCAAAAAGCTATTCAATGCCAGGTCCCACACACCTCTTCTAGATGAAGTTTTCTATTCCCAGTCTGCTCCAAACAACACAGACGCTTGGCCACCCATAATCAGCCTCTGTAATGTTGAGATAACATGCTTAATTGTGCCTTTGTTGTGAAAATGTGTGGCTCCCAAACTGCAGATACTCTGGACCTTGTCTTTGGTTGAAGGCGATCACCATGGCACCATTCCTGAAGCTACTGACCACATCGACTTGCTCACTATCTGGGTCCACTGCCTCAGCAATAAATGACAAGCATTTTCAAAACTGAGAATATGCTTTATACTCAAAATAAACAAAAGAATAACCCTTAGTATTTGGACCTCACTTTCTGCAGGTACATATCATGAATGTTGTTTTTGGCAGCTCATGGACATCACTGAGCAATTAGCCAACTGGTAACAAATGAACATGAACCGGACTGAGAAACATAATTCTCAACTAATTGCCTGGCATTTGCAACATAATATTCTGTACTAGATTATTACTAAAACATACAATTAGAAAGGAATATCTGGTCATATCAGTGAAAGTTTTAGTCTGCTGCTGTCTGAGAAATGAGTTAGAACACAGAGTTCTTGGGTAAACAAGACTGAAACAGGCAGACCAACATTGTGCTGGTTGCTAAGCAGCCTCAATTTGGCTTGAGTTCTGTGGCAAGTGATTGGTTCATAGACTAATGGATCAGCAGAGTTAAATGTCGGGTGAAGCTCATTCCAGCTGAGGCTAAACTCCACAGCATAAAGCTCAAAAGTTCCTTTTAGAGGGACCAGCAAAAAGGCTGGTATTCCCAGTCCTGACGAAGGGTCTCGGCCCGAAACGTCGACAGTGCTTCTCCCTATAGATGCTGCCTGGCCTGCTGCGTTCCACCAGCATTTTGTGTGTGTTGTTGTTTGAACTTCCAGCATCTGCAGATTTCCTTGTGTTTGCTCTTGGTATTCCCTGATGAAGGTTTTCTGGGAAATCAGCAAAGCTTAGGGATAAATGTGTTCTAAGGAGGTTGGATATTGTGTTGGGGTCTTGATGCACTAGGGTTGAATGAGAAGATATACTTTGCACTCTCAGACTATGGGGGGGGAGGGGGCTTGTACATTTTGGAAAAAATCTGGAGATAACCTTTCAAGGCAGTGCCAACGAGGTAGCTCCAAGGATTTACGTGAAATACGGCAAGAAGTTCCATTCTTGGGTTTAATCAACAGATCTTCTAAATGCATTGCTTGAACAACTTGACATTTAGATTTTCTAAATGATATATCTGAACAGCATCACTGGACTTCAGCCATGTTCAGTTCTTCACGTCTATCATTCATCTAACAACAATCTCCATCAGTCAAGATTCGATCCACCACACCCTGAAGTAATATACAATCCTGGAAGCCTCCAATCTGACAGCCATTCAACATGACACAAATCTCAACAGTGTTTAATTCCTACTGCAATTCCCAAGCCACTAAATACAATGTCAGCAACAAAGTTGGTTAAAAGTTGACCTGTAAGTTAAAGCGATACCCAGAGAGAGAGAGACAGAACAATAGAGCAGTGGGCAGGCCATTTGGCCCACAATATTGTGCCACTCTTGATGCCAATTTATACTAACTGTCCTCCTCTTGTGTATCATTCATATCCCACCATTCCCTTCATATCTGAGTGTCATAACAGCCCCATAAACTATACCTATCTGCCTGCTTCTACTACTGCCCCGGTAACCTACCATTCTCTGTGAAAGTAACTTCCTCTCACTTCACCTTTCAACTTCCCCCTTCTGTACCAACAGATATACGGAATGTACTTTAAGAGCAAACAATGAAGAAAGGATAACTGATAGAAGAGAGAAGAAATGTTGTGTTGAAAGCAAAACTTTTCCTACCCAACCTGGCTTCACCTATCACCTTCTAACTATCGTCCTTCCCCTAACCCACACCCTTTTTTATTCTGGTGTCTTCCCCATTCCTTTCCAGTCCCGAAGAAGAGTCTCGGCCTGAAAAGCTGACTGCTTATTGATTTCTATAGATGCTGCTGACCTACTGAGTTCCTCCAGCATTTTGCGGGAGTTGCTTTGGATTTCCAGCATCTGCAGAATTTCTCGTGTTAATGAGAAGTAGGGGAAGGTCATTTGACACCTCATCCCTACTCCACCACTAGGTAATATCTTTAACTTCAGCAGCACTTCCCTGCACCAAACACACATCACTTCATAAACAAAAATTTATTGACATCTGCATTAAGTACACGTAATGACTGAGTACCTACAGCACCTATGAAGGAAGAATTCTAAAGATTTACAAACTTGGAGTGAAGATCTTTCCTTGAACCTCAGTCTTTAATGATCAATGCTTTATTTTGAAGTAGTGATGCCTCAGTTCTGTTTCTCGATGCTTCCGATACAAAGCTTCATCATTATATCAATTGTGTTAAATTCTATAAGAGTTTTGTTTGTTTCTTTGAAATCACCCCTCATTCTTCTGAACTCAGGGCAAAAACTTAGCGGGTCAGACAACATGTGTAGAAAGAGAAAAAGGTTAATATTTCAAGTCAAGATCCATCACCTTAACTGGGAAAGAGAGAAGAGGAGCTGTAGTCGATTTAAGTTGTGGTGAGAGGGATGGATGGGAAGTATGTTGATTTTCTTGTGGTCATCAAAACAAATAGTTAAGCACCTGAACCACTGCGAGAAACAATGAGTAACAGTCAGAGATCTACAATTCAATCTACATGACAGAGTGAATGGATTGACTGGTTTACCCTCTCTTATTTTTTGATACTGTTGTACATCCTCGGTACCAACAATAAATTATTTCAGATAACTGGAACATTTTATTTACACCTGGAGCTTCCTTTTTTGGAATTTGGTCATGGAGGTTTATGTAAATTAATTTGTCAAATGGTGTCCTACTCCTAATTTGCCACACAAGGTGCAAGGTAAAAACTGTATTCACTCACCTGCTATATTGCTGATGGTGGATGCTGTCGTAGTCAGCTCCTCTGCCGGTGACGTGGTTTCTGCATTGCAGAGAGAAACAAACGTTTAATTATAACCTGTGTTCTGTTCACAACAACCATCTGGGACTTCCAGGTGTTAGCCAATTTGGCTTTCCCATTCCACGCTCACTCTGATATGTCAGACCACAGGTTCCTCGATTGCCAGGGTAAGGCCAAATAAATATTTGAGGAACAGCCCCTCATTTTCTACCTTTGGAATTTATAGTCCAATTATATGAACATCAGTTCTCTAATTTTGGTAAACACCCCCCCCCCCCCCGCCACAAACTTACATATTCTCTATCCTCTCCCAGCCTCTTTCCAGCATTTCTCCCCTTCAACCCGTAGGCCTCCTCTCCCCAATTTTCTTCTCCATCTCTCCCTACAAGCTTATCACTTTCCTGACCTGCCCTCCTCCTTTCTGTCTCCACAGCCTTATCCCCTGGGAGATCAGTTATCTCCTTCTGCCTTCTCACCAACAAAGATAAACATGTGTCTGGAATTCTCTGCCTGAAAAACTAAGAGAGGCTTTATCCCTCATTACATTGAAAATATACTTGAACAAACACTTGAAGATCCATAACCAAGTGTCTTTGGTGTGTCATCAAATTTCTACAGATGTACCATGGAGAGCTATCTAAATGGCTACATCACTGTCTGGTATGGGGTGGGTGGGGGACTACTGGACAGGATTGAAATAAGCTGCAGAAATTTGTAAACGGAGCGAGCTCCATCATGGGCACTAGCCTTCCCAACATCCAGGACATCTTCAAGGAGAGATGCCTTAAAAAGATGGCATTCATCATTTAGGACCTCCATCACTCAGGACATGCCCTTTTCTCACTGCTACCTTCAAGGAGGTGGTACTGAAGCCTGAAGCAACACACCCAACAGTTCAGGAACAGCTTCTTCCTCTCCACCATCAGATTTCTGAATGGACATTGAATCCACGAGCACTACCTCATTATTTTTTCTCTCATTTTGCACCACTTATTTAATTTTATACATACTTATTACCGTAAGTTACAATTGTTATTACATACTACAATGCAGAACAATAAATTTCATGACATACACCAGTGATATTAAAGCTGATTCTGATTACAAATTAAGGTCAAGAAACTTTGAATAAGCTAAAATAGCTCAGTCTTTGGTAATCAATGGTATCCTGTTGCTGTTATTTTATGATTCATATTTAATGACTGGTTTAAACTTTGCCAGCATCAAAATTTCCTGAAAGCTTTCCATTAGTAGCAATTTAAATGTCAATCATATGAAGGCTTCAAAAGCAATTCAGAAGGGAAATTTTAGATAACATAATTAGCTTTCTATTTAAGGATACACACACAGAGACAAAAATAAAATGGAGACAAACCTGTTTCAAAGTATAAATTTCTCTCACTTACCCAATACGTAGCTGGTAGTTGCAGATGTAGTGGTTAGTTTCTCGGTTGTTTCTACTCAAAGAGATTAATTCAAATTAGTTAAATACTTAGTTCTTAGGTACATGCAGCCAAACACAACAATGCATCAATATCACCTATAGATTTCTTTCTTAGCATTTACACAGCTGACCTATTTCCCTGAGGGAAGAATACAACTGGAGTATACAGTATACAGGCTAATATTGCTAATTTTGCTAATATTTTCTGGTGGAAATGTTGATGGAAATATCCACACTCCTAGCAATGAGGTTCATTTGACGTACATCCTGATATTCCTTAGCATTAGACAAGGAGCTGGCAGCATTCCTGCTATGTATACAAGTGTCAGTTTTCTTAGCAACACAGACAAAATGCTGAAGGAACTCAGCAGTCAGGCAGCATCTATGGAGATGGATAAATAGTTAATGTTTCAGGCCTTAACCTTTCTTCAGGACTGGAAAGGAAGGAGGAAAATGCTAAAATAAAAAGGTGAAGGGAGGGGAAGGAGGACTAGCTAGAAGATGATAGGTGAAGCCAGGTGGGTGGGAAGGGTAAAGGGCTGATGAAGAAGGAATCTGGTAGAAGAGGAGGGTGGAGAGAGGCGACAGAAGAAGGAGGAGCATCAGGAGGAGGTGAAAGGCAGACGAGGAGTAGAAATAAGAGGCCAGATTGGGGAATAGAAAAAGAGGGAAGGGGGAGGGAAAAAAAATTACCAAAAGGAGAAATCGATGTTCATGCCAGTAGATTGGAGGCTACCTAGACGGAATATGAGGTGTTGCTCCTCCATCCTGAGGTTGGCTTCATTGTTGCACAAGAGGCGGCCATGGACTGACATGTCAGAACAGGAGTGGGAATTAAAATGGTTGGCCACCAAGAAATTCCACTCTTGGCAGATGAAGTAGAATTGCTTGACAAAACAGGCCCCCAGGAGGTGGCATCAGGAGCACTGAGTACAGTAGACGACCCCAGCAGATTTGCAGGTGAAGTGTTGCCTTGAAAGGACTGTTTGGGACCCTGAGTGGTGGTAAGGGAGGAGGTAATTGGGCAGGTATTTTGGACGCTTGCAGAAGTACGTGCCAGGAGGGAAATTAGTGGAGAGGGTCAAATGAACAAGGGAGTCACAGAAGGAGCAGTCCCGGCAGAAAGAGGAGGGTGGGGGGAGGTCCCATTGCAGATGGTCACTTTTCTTATCCCTCCAGGGCTGAACTGTACAGATGTATCTAGGGTTGATGAAAGATCCTATCAATTAACTATTCACTGCAGGAACCTTTATCACCATATTTGCACATTCACTTGCAGCTATGCAGTGAGAATAGACATTAAAGTATTAGCTTTCCCTTTGATAAAGAATTTCTTACAATCTTCAGTAGTTTGTCAAGCAAGGGCATAACAGCTGTGATAAATTTTATGGCAATTACAAACACATTTGCAAAATAAAAATCAGAATTTAGTTATGATAGGCCCTTCAGGCCCAATGAGCGGCCCAGCAACCCACCTATTTAACATTAGCCTAATCACAGGACAATATACAGGACCCACCTATTTAACATTAGCCTAATCACAGGACAATATACAGGACCCACCTATTTAACATTAGCCTAATCACAGGACAATATACAGGACAATTCTGTGCATTACCAGGTCTCCAAGTAATATATAGAATTTGCCTCTACACATTGATTTCAATGGGGAGCAGGTGGATAAAAAAGAAAACTGGGATTAAAATTTTGCTTGGACAATATTTCAATTAGTTTTAAATGTTTTTTAGAAGGCTTTATTTAACTTATTTTATATATTACTATCAGTGTGTAAAGCTGGCTGTCAAAGACAGTTAGGGCCCAGTATAATGGTTAGAGTATGTCACGTGTAGGGCCTCCTTATAACACTGCTTGAAGTCGTGCACTTGAATGTTCTGACCCTTATACCTGACTGGGATACAGAGAAGCAATGAGATGTGGAACAATATATAAAATGATAGGGTATGAGGCTATTTGCCATATTATGTTTAGGAGTGAGTCAAAGAGCCAGGCGGCCTAATCCTGCCTCCAGTACTAGGTTTATATCCCCGCAGATCACAGCTCTTGAAGTACACAACCATGTATTTTTTAATTGCGGTTAGATTTCTGCCTCTGTCGGTTTGTGAATTCCAAACCCAGTCACTCTGTGAGTGAACTGTTTCCTTGTCTCCACTCTAATCCTTATAGCAACTACTTTAAATCCATGCCTGTTCATTTTTTAATCCCTCTTCCTTCCTTTTCACTCCATAATTTTTTCAATATTCATATACTTCAATTAAATTGCCCTCAAGCTATCTTTGCTTCAAAGAAAACAATCCTAAACTACCCTGTGTTTCCAGTCCTGACAACACCCTTGTAAATTTTCTCTTTCAGTATTACCATATTGTTCCAGTGAACTTGTGGACCAACCCGTAAACAGCACAGGCTGCGGTCTAATTAGCATCCATGCTATTCTAAATTACCAGTACTTTTATTCGGTATTTCAGCTAATAAAAGAAAACATTTTCCAGTTACCGTTGATCTTATTCAGTGAAGAAGTAGGTTTGAAAGGTCAGTTGGCCTTCCCTTGTTCCTTAGGTGTAGCAGGGGGCAATTGAAAAATATAATGACATCCTCCATAACTTCCTTTCCCCATTTCTTTTATTAGCCTGAGATATAACTTTTTTTTAAAGTTCCTTCAGGATTTGCTTTAAGGAAGCTGGAGGAGGACCTACTGCAGTTGTAGATAGCAGCTCTGTTGCTGTTGTTATTTCTGGAGAATAAAAACATCACATCAAGCTTCTGTGGTCTGGCCCCAAGACTGATCCGTTTCTGCTCCCAAGTCAGGATGGCTATATTTGGGAATTCACCAAAACTGGTGTGGGAATTGCAAAGCGTCTTTATCTTCAGTGTAAAGTAAGTAAGTTGCTAACATGGTTCTGCCTGCTAATAATTTCATTATTGAACCACAGTTCGGCCTTCAAGCCCCAGAGCACCACAACCTAGTATCTCAGGATACCCGCAGCATCCTTCAACTGAAAATCAGTGCTCTCCGGCCAGCCACGTTACAGCCCCTGAAGGGAACTGAAGTAACTACGTCACTGACCCAACCCCCCACCGCCCCATCCAAGGCATTGCCTCATGACATATACTGCTGGATACTGAATCATCACGCAGGTAGCGTAAGCTGCTTTGGCCCTTTAAGTAGACTGTTTTTCTGATGGTGTATGCTCTTGTCCTCACCAGAGGGCGGTTTATCATTGCTCATATATGCCATGAAGTTTGTTTCGGTTTGCGGGAAGCAGTACAGCGCTATACACTAGTTTACTAAAGTGCTGTGCAAAAGTCTTAGGCACCCAAGTGTATACATGTGCCTAAGATTCTAATCCAGATCAGGAGAAAATGCAATTCCAGAGACAATTCGATACAAGGTATAAATTGCTGTCACTTACCAGGTATATAGATAGTGGTCGGTGTAGTTGTAGTTGGTTTCTCTGTTGATACTATTTCTATAAAGCAAAAGGAACATTTTAACCAACATCATTGCACTGTGGTATTTTGAGCCTTCTTTAGCTTTGACGAATTACCTGCTGCATGTGGCTAAGCACAGAAGTTGTACAAATAAAATCTACTTCCTTACAGTCCACTCTAGTCTGTAAAATTATTTCAATCGAGAGAACAGAGCTGTTTAACTCCCTTAACATTAGCTCCAGATTAATAAGAATTAGTAGATTTTTTTGGGTAAATTTACTATTGGAAATTTTACCATCCAATGTTCACTGAGAAAATTCACCACACTAGCTTAATTTACAAGGACAAACTGTAGCTATAAAAATTCTCAAGCAGCTATCTTTACTCTAATAATTTTAATAGCATTTTGGAAGATAATTTTCATTATTCAACATTAATAATCTTTGCTGAAAAATCTTAAATGTGAAAATCATGAATTCATAGTTTTTTGTAATTCAAATTGTTATTATTATTTATTCATATTTTACAAAGCAGCACAGCATATCATAGAGCAGATACAGTACAGCATATTTAGACAGCCATCCCACGACAGGAAAACGTATAAAACTAAGAAACAGAAAAAAACTTCTAAGTTTAAATTAACATACAGCAAAATTGATCCCACGTGTCTTGCACTTTTCCCTCACTGTTAATTCTTCCCAACATGTGTTCATATAATGTTAGTTCCCATAATCCACCAGACAAGGCAGCACTGGGATGTTATCTCTGACTCCATCTTGGCAAAGCAAAGAAGGGATGTGGTTGGCATGTAATAGGTGGTTGACTATAATAATTCAATGATTAACCCACGGTTTTCATTTTGCTTATTTTCTGGATTCTAGGGAATCCAATTCTAGGGAATCCAATTCTAGGGAATTGGAATTACCGCACCAACATCTACCCCAGCTATGTTGCAGAATAGGACTGAATGGAGGGAGCTAGTCCTGGTGGCCATTGTGCCACAGTGGTGCCAAGGACTCCTGCCCTGCCAAGCCCTATATGAAGGCAGTTTTTAAAAAGAGGCTTACCTCTGCGATATCAACCTTCAGGGGCCTTCTTAAGAAGCATTCTTTGGGCAGCTTGACCATTCAAAAGGCCTAGAGTGCCATGGGGAAAGTACCCCTAAATTCGTCTTTTAGCTATTGTTTTATGATTGACAAACAGCTTGGTCATGTTTATCTTTCTCAGTGTCTCTTACCTGGGAGCAAGTCAGGCCTGGATCTCAAAAGAAATTAAAAATTTTGAGGTTATCCTTCTAAAGCTCAATTAACCAGATATCTCTGTCATATTATTCTTCCATCTGTGACATTAGCTATGCTTGTTTTCTCTCTGTTTCTTTTCCTCTCTCTCTGGGAGTGGACCAGAACATCTGTCCACATTTTTCTGCTTTAAAATTCACAACTCACGGCTTCCTTTGTCTACGTTCTCACACTGACTGCTCCCATTCACTCACTGACCTGATAACCTTGTTCACAGCTTATTACACCAGGGATATTTCCCTTTCCCCAGCCCTCCCTGCACCTTTACATTAGTCTCCCTCGCAGTCCTGATCAGAACCACAATCAGGGTTAATATCGCAGGCTCATTCGTTACGTGTCGTGTCGGATGGTGTGGCCGATCATGATCTTTCCATGACCGTGATTCTTCTTAGCATCCTTTCATACAATCCAAGCAGTACCAAAGACTTCCCAACATAGGTGGCTGTCCCATATGTATGCCAGGTCTTGTGTACCACCATCAACACAGAGATATAAGAATTCTGAAACAGTATCTAATATTTAGGTAAGTAATTAAAATAATTTTTACAAACCTCTGCATGTGACTTTTCCATTCTTGCATTCACTGCAAAAGGTTGTAGATTGATTTAGGTTATTGAAAGAATTGGATAATACGGTTCTTGCTTATTCAGCATACTAATTACCACCCAGCATTTTGCTTTGACAGTTTGTTACTATTTTTGGCAATGTCTGTTGTCATGAAAGCAAACTTTAATGTTGCTGCAATGCAAATTTCATTACATGGTTATTTCAAAACTTCTAGAAATAAATGAGTAGCCTAATTAAAAAGTAAACAAGATAATTTGTTTCTGTTTCTTATTAGCTTCAGATGAAAGTTATACTTGCAGAAGTGCCTCATCTGCAATCTTACAACAACACCCACCAAGCAACTAACTGTTTCACGTCAACCCTGCAGTATTCCTCTCACCATTGTACTCTGGGTGGCAGACAGAGCTGTCCTTTTCATCCAGTTATCAAACACCTGTAATCTCAGGAAATTCACTACTCTTGTTATTCTCACAGGGAAGGAATACAACTCTTGACATGTATATCTGGTCTCCAATCTTACAAAATCTTTTATAGTGACAGTAATGGCAACTGTAAACATTTCCCTGAAATACAGTAGCTTTTTTTCACATATAAACCGTTTTGTAAAAAATAGTAACACATTTTTATTCATTGCTGGTATCAACAAAAGGATAAAATAGAAGCTGCTTTTATAGATACCATTCTTCGCAATCATTCCTTGTTCGATCGCCTGGCTGCAAAATTTTTCCATTATAATAACAAGTGCAGTCAGATAAATTAACACATTTCATTCTGTTTTGATCCAGATAAGGAGCATTCTCAGAACATCTTGCATAACAACCTGCAGTCAATAGAAGAGATAAGAGTAGAGCATTGATCAGACAGATTTAGCACTTTGGTTTAATAAACATTCCAACAGCTCCATCGTATTTTAAGTGATTTCATAGTCATTTATATATAAAACAGTCCATATTATTTTCTTATCTAGCCATGTCTCTAACAGGCTTTCTAAAACTATAATTCCTGAAGTATCTCAAATGCCTACCAGAGGTTAACAAAGAAAATTCTTCCGCATAGATGTAATATTTTATGTATGTAAAAACTGTATAAATATTAAGTCAAGATAATTACCATTTACAAAATCAATCTTAAAATCTATAAGGCAAATAAAGACTGAAAAGGGCAATGTTCAAGCACAACCTTCAAGAAATGTAGAATAGTCCTTTCCAATGGTGTGGTCAGAGCAAGTTTTTGTCTTTGTTGATCCACAAGGATAATAATGCCAACTGCAGTCACTGGGGGAGTTATAATAGTCACAGTACACAGCTGCAATGTAAAACAGGAATAGTTCTTCATTACTACCTGGAAGTTGTTTCAAATTTTATAATCCATGAAATATGTTACACATGATTGGTGGATTTACTCTTCTGTTGCTAATGGTCAGTCAAGTACCTGAAGCTTGAATCTTGTAAGAAGAATAGGTAGAGACACGAATAACAGTATGCTGCTATAAAAACTAACAACATTCACAACAGATCAGAGTGGGAGTGGGATGGCAGGCAACAGGAAGCCCAGAACTGACCCTACGGACTGAACACAGGTGCTCAGCAAAACCGTGACCCAATCTGTGTTTCGGTTCTCCAGTGTTGAGGAGATCTCCCTTTGGTCTGTGCTCTCCAAAACTATTAAAATGAGGCCCAACTCTCAACATGGATTTCTGGTCTCCAAGCCCGCAGAATCTTTTATAGTAACAGTAATGAAATCTTATGGAACATCACCTCATCTTCTGCCTGGGCACATTGTAAGTTGCTGGGATCTGTGTTGAATTCTACAGCTTTAATTAACTTGATTTCTCTGTTATTCTTCCATCTGTGACATTAGCTATGCTTGTTTTCTCTTTTCCTCTCTCTCTGGGAGTGGGCCTGACCATCTGGGCACGTTTTTCTGCTTTACATTTCACACCTCGCAGCTTCTTTTGTCTGTGTTCTCACTCAGACTGCTCCCATTCTCTCACTGACCTGATAACCTCGTTACAGCTTATCCTCACATCAGAGACATTTCCTTTCCCCAGCCCTCCCTGCATTTTTACCTGCTTCTTTTGTCTCCCTCCCAGTCCTGGTCAGAATCAAAATCAGGTTTATTATCACAGGCTCATTTGTTATGTGCCATGTCATATGACGTGGGCGATCATGACCATGATTGTTCTTGGCAAATTTTTCTACAGGACTTGATAGGCATTGCCTTCTTCTGGGCAATGCCTTTACAATACAGATGATCCAGCCATTGTCAATACTTTTCAGAGATTGTCTGCCTGATGCCAGTGGTCGCATAACCAGGACTTGTGATATGCACCAGCTGCTTATACAGCTGTCCACCACCTACTCCCATGGCTTCATGTGACCCTGATTGAGGGTGGGGCGGGGGGGTGTCAAGCAGATGCTACACCTTGTCCAAGGGTAACCTGCAGGCTAGCGGAAGGAAGGAGCACTGTAAGATTCAAAATTAAGATGTGCGTTTCTGACAGGTCCGGGTTAAAGTCAAAGGACAAATGTGATTTAATTATGTCTGGGTTAAAGTCTGTAAACAAGTGTGATCTAATTATGAATGCAGAAGCCTTGACAAAATTAACTGTTTGTGGAATCATTGAAGTCCTGAGATATGGACTATTGTTTTACAGAAACGTGTAAAAAAACAACTCCAAATATGGAATGGGAAAACACTGTGTACCTCCCGAGTCAGGGAGGAGGAGGGGTAAGGAAGAAGGATAAAACCTGCTGCCCTGTAAGGTTCAGGGTTCCCTTCTCTGAGGGGGCCCAGCTCTGCAGAACTGTTAATAAACTTTGTTTCCTTGAATTTGTCTTGAAGCCATTATTCGGGAGCGTGGCTCGTTTCTGACAAGCACATTACACCCCCTTTGGTAGAGACATACATCCACCCCGCCACCCAAATATCAATGGCATAGTCAGGAAATATGTTGTTCTGTGACAGCAATACCATTGCAGTGGTGAGGCCCTCCACTGGGTGATATCGACCCTGGATTTTGTATTGTTGTCTACATGATATGCAAGCCTGTAAGCCAATCAGGCAGTACGATATGGAGCACAAGCTGTAGGCTCCCCTCCCCACATAGCTGATGAATCCAAAGGAATGGTGGAGACTGATACAGTTTGACACCGGCGCCATCTCAGGAGTTGCCAAATGTGGAACTCAATGAAGGACTGCCTTAGGGACCCCAGGTCCAGATTTTTCCCAACACTTTCCCCATGAATGGCTACAGCCGCAAGGCAGCGGAGGTTTGAGATCAGAGTTTTCAATTTTCCTAGATGAGCTGTCAACCATGGCTGATGAGCCCCAGCTGCCTGAATTATGCAATACATAACTTTTAAAGCTATAAATTACGAAAAATACATATAGCATACAGGCTGGTGTTGTGTATTTAATATTTCAGTAATATTTGAGTAACACTGTAAGTATATTGTTTGATTAAGCATTGTTGTTTGTTTAAATAATTAATTATGGGTTCTATATAAAAGTATGTATATGGCATACATCATCTATGTGGGCCGTGCTTCAAGTAAAAACAAAGCATACAGGTTCTCCGGTACTTCCAGTTCATTTTGGAGTTACCAAACATAACAGTGGCACTGAGGAATTTTTAAACAATCCTGAGATGAATACCTACCCATTGAAGAACAGTGAGATATTTACATTTTTTAAAAGTGCAGCAAGAAACAGTCAAGTAAAAATAAAACAGTGCAGCAAGTTTTGTTTTCTTTGCAAGAGGAAGAAAGTCATTTGAGTTTAAAAGAAAAAATAGAAAATGGACAAATTCATGGGTTCATAAACAGTGAGTACTAGGTGATGATGATATTATTTTTAAAAGAACAGAAATAGTTGGCTATATCAAATATTATTGATGTGTTTGATTGAACAAGAGATAACTTGATTTTGTATACTGAACAAATTGAGTAGTATTTTAGAGTAAATGAAATAGCCAATGAGAAACCAATACATTTTGAGGGATCACCTTTTGCAGATGGTAAGTCTTCTATTTGAAATATTAACTGTTTCTCTTGCCAAGAGTATTGGTGTTGTTTATCCATTAGATAGCCAGAAATCTCAACAGAAACAGAGCCTATGCATAAGCAGCACTGGATATGAACTTTATTTGGTCTCCACCAAGCTTTAGCTCCAGTTAGAGACATAAAGACAATTTTGATTTTTAAATCTGTCCCTTATTCCAATCCCATCCTTTGTGTTTGATTTCTGTACAGGATTTTATGTTGAATGAGGCTTTCTAATTTCATCTCAATGTCGTGAAGGGGAATTCTTTAATCTGATTACTTTAAAGGCACGCGGTGATTTTTGTCTGTTTACCCAGATCGCAGCATAACTTTAAACAGCTGTAATGGTTATCAAATCATTGTCAGCCATAGTGCAAAACCCCAGGGAAAGTCCCAGAGCAAGTGCAAGTATAATGAATGGCTCCTGATGCTCCTTCTCTCCTGTTGACTATAAAATCTGAGACACTGTTTTATACTATCTGATGTACGCGAGGGAACCCATTGGGGAAGTGATCCAAGTTTTTGTGATATCTGGCGAAATTCTCTTTTCCTCTTTGACTCCCACTTACACACAAGAATGCCCAGTCCCTACCATCCAATAGTAACTCTTCGTTGAGAGAGAATTAGCTGCAGCCCTGTTACAAAGGAGGGAAGTAGATCACTGAAGTAAAATGATGTACAGCTGCCGGCAATTTTCCTTCGGTATCCTTTTATATAATCACTTCTCCAAGAAATTCCAGAACAGAATTTGCAACGTGTAATCAATGTGCACACATTGATCCAGTATGTCTAATAATTACTTCTCAGTTATTGTAACAGCACTTATTACTTACGACACAAGTCTGGTGTTCTCCAATGAATACAAATTCCAGCTTTAGTACAAGCTTCTGCATACACAGCTACAGCAGTGCAGAAACCAAGATATTTGCCTTCCATGTCACAGGCACAAGCTTCTTGGACACAAGCTTCATAGTATGGGATTGGGTCTACCTAATAAAGTGCATCATCACAGTATTAAAAAGAAGGTTTTGCAAACAGCTTAACAAGGATTTAAATTTACTTATTTCAAAGTAACCTTTCTCACCATTTTGTGGCATTTTCGAAAAACATCATCCTTCAGTATGTTACATTTCCTCTGAGCCCATGCTAAGCAGTCTGGGTTTCTGTCACAGGGAAATGTTTGATTCAGTGTATTTGAACAAGACGATGAAGATTTCCAACTGTTTCCAAACCTTGCGGTGTTAGTCACCAAAGAATTGTCCTTTGTTGTCAGCTCATCTGCGACATCCTCATTGAAATTTCCACACAGACCGCATACTTTGTTCTGTAAGTGAAAATAGGTCACTGCATTGTTTTGACTCTGAAGTTCTACATGGTAATTCTAATTTGCAGCTATAAATTCTAAAGAAAACAAAGAAATAACAAAAGAAATGATAGAAGCTGGACTTTCCACTCGAGCCATATTGAATTTAAATTGAAGGCCAGGAGAGCTCAAAAGAAATTTTATGCGGTGACCAAAAAAACATTTCATATTGGCACACGAGTTCCCATCTTGGCAATGATCATCTTGGATTACTGCAGTTATGTATTTCACAGCTTCTCTGTCCCTACTGTAGATGTGTAGCAGAGAGAATATTAACTGGCTGCATCATGGTCTGGTAGGGAAACACCAACGCATTGACCAGAAAATCCTACAAAAAGTAATGGATTCAGCCTGCTAGATCATGGGCAATGGGCTACCAACTGTTGAGCACAACAACATGAAATGCTATCGTAGGAAAGCAGCATCCATCATCAGGGGCCCCCAGCACCCAGGTCATACTCTCTACTCGCTGCTGCCATTGGGTACAAGGGACAAGTGCCTCAGGACACCCACCACTAGATTCAAGAACAGTTACTGCCCATCAACCATCGGGCTCTTGAACAAAAGGGGATAACTATACTCAACTTCACTTGCCCATCATTGAGATGTTCCCACAACCAATGATCTCACTTTCAAGGACTCTTCATCTCATTATCTCATGCTCTCATTATTTATTGCTATTTATTTATATTTCCATTTGCACAATTTGTTGTCTTCTGCACCCTGGCTGATTTTTCACTGATCCTATTACAAATAGATAGATAGATATTTTATTGCTCCCAAAAGAAATTATAGTGTTACAGTAGCATTACAAGTGCACAGATATACAAATATTAGAAAAGAAGTAAGAAAAAATAAAAAATGATTCCTCAAATAGTCTTAACAGTCTCATCAATTCCCCGGCTATAGGTTGACTCATTATAGAGCCTAATGGCCAAGGGCAAGAATGACTTCATATTGCGCTCGTTGGAACAGCGCAGTTGTCTTAGTCTATTACTAAAGATGTTCCTCTGTTCAGCCAAGGTGGTATGCAGAGGGTGAGAAACATTGTACAGAATTGCCAGGATTTTCCACAGGGTCCTTTGTTCTACCACAGTCTCCAGTGTGTCTAGTTTGACTCCTATATCAGAGCCAACCTTTCTAATCAGTTTATTCAGTTTGTTAGCATCACCCGTGTTGATGCCATTGTCCCCGCACACCATCACATAGAAGACTGTAAAGACAACAACAGGCTAGTATGTTATGAATGTGAAGCAACTCTGAGGCGCCGAAGGGTACAAAGTCCTTTTTGAGAATCGCAAGATCGCTATTAATTCAGGTCTGGGACCCAGGAAATGAGAGAGAGACACTCAGAATACACAAGGTTTGGAATGTGTCCTGACCTCAGCAGAACGGAACCACTGATAACGGCCATTGTCTCTTGGAGACGGAATTGTGTATTGAGTGCTGTACTATTCATTGAAACCCCTCAGGGGACAACCAGAGTGGTCTGGTTGAGGGATTGCATCATCCCAACCTGATTGACACCTGAGACCCCGTGAGTGAGGATAAAAGAGGGGTCTGGGGAACAACCCCTTTAGACGCACCAGGAGAAACGCTAGAAATCCCGTGACAGCGTTTTATAGCGAAAGCCGGTGGGGGCTTGTGTGCGTCCTCCCTTGCCTGGGGTGGCGAGCTCACCACGGAAGAACGGTTTAGCTAAAGGAGAGGTCACAATTGAACGGCCACGACAAAGAGACACCTGACGGATCGAAATCATAAAGGTTGGAAAACCCGTAGCGGTAACTGTTCCCATTCTATTCCTATTTCTCTCTCTCTCCAACAAAGTGCAACACAGCGACAACCAAAAGACGGCAGCTTGTGGAACTGCAGTGAACTGTACATTTCCATCGGACAATTCATTATCCCCTAGACAACGATAGAGCTTATTTCTTATTGATTATTATTATACCCGCACTTTTAGATTTAGTATTGACGACGTATATTATCTGTATATTTGCATTGATATTATTTTTGTGTATTTTTACTAATAAATACTGTTAAAAATAGTATCATCAGACTTCAACGGGTGTCTCCATCTTTGCTGGTAAGTTACCCAGTTACGGGGTTCGTAACAACGTGGGGCCTCGTCTTGAGATTGGGCTTTTAAGTCCAAACTTGGATCTGGTTGCGCGGGTAACCAGACGGGAAACCAGCAAAGATGGACGTAGACGAATTCTTAGAAAACCTGACTCTGGAGGCGATAGAGGCTGCCACAAAGTTGGACTTGATAAATATTGCGAAAGGACTAAATCTCGCAGAGGTGAGGTTGTCAATGAAAAAGCGGGAGGTGTGGAGGGCCATAACTCAGTATTATATTGTGAAGAATGTGTTTTCGGCTGAGGTATTGGAAAATATCCCTGAAAAGGTACCAGCTAGTGGGACGGCTCAGTTAGAGTTGGAAAAATTAAGGTTGGAACATGAAATTAAGTTAAAACAGCTGGAAGCAGCCAAAAAGGAAAAAGAGCAGGAAAGAGCTGAGAAGCAGAGGGAGCATGAAATTAAGTTAAAACAGCTGGAAGCAGCTGAAAAAGAGAAGGAAAGGGCTGAAAAAGAGAAGGAAGGGGCCGAAAAGGAGAGGGAGTATGAGGAGAAGGAGAAACAGAGGCAACATGAGTTGGACATGGAGAAGTTCAAGCAAGAGCGAAGATCTCAAGGGCCAGACCGAGAGGAGAGATTTAATGTTAGTAGGGAGTTTAGGTTAGTACCTCCGTTCGAGGAGATGAATGTTGATAGTTATTTCTTGCATTTTGAAAAGGTGGCAGTGAGTCAGAAGTGGCCCAGAGATCAGTGGGTGGTGTTGTTACAAAGTGTGTTAAAAGGGAAGGCACAACGGGCATATGTGGCATTGTCCATGGAGGAGGAGGAGTCTGAGAATTATGAGGGAGTAAAGGAGGCCATTCTTCGGACCTACGAATTGGTACCTGAAGCGTATAGACAAAAGTTCAGAAATTTAAAGAAAGGGTGGAATCAGACGTATGCAGAGTTTGCCTATGAGAAGGGTGTGCTCTTGGATTGTTGGTGTGCAGCAGAAATGGTGGAAGAAGATTTTCGGCATCTCAGGGAGTTAATTCTGATTGAGGAATTTAAAGGTTGTGTTTCGGATGATATCCAGATGTATTTGAACGAGAAACCGAATAAGTCCATATCCAAATTTGCTAGGTTTACAGATGAATATGCCCTAACCCACAAGACAAAGTTTTCCTCGAATAAGAGTTACCAGAGAGACCGTGGGAACAGTAGAGAAAGCCCACCGGCTGAGGCAGAGATCCAGCCGGGAGCTAGTGGTAAAAATAAGGAGGAGGAAAGGCAAGATGGCAGGAGGGGTCCTGGCTTGACCTGTTTTAATTGTGGAAAGGTGGGTCATATTGCATCTAAGTGCTTTACTCCGAGGAAGGAGACAGGAAAAGGGAAAGCAGCAGTCCCTACAGGGTGTATTGTGGTGATCAATAAATTGACGAGAAAGCCCCAGGTAGACAGAATACGAGAGGGGCCTGAGAAATTTATTTCAGAAGGAACCGTGTCTGTGAAAGAGGGAGAAACACCAGTTCCAGTGCGGATCTGGAGAGACACTAGAGTTGAGCTGTCATTGATTTGCAATAAGGTACTGGATTTTGGTCCCGAGACTGGAGACATGGCTTTGAGAGGAATAGGAAAAGGGACAGAAGCTGTGCCTTTGCATAGGATCATTATGAATTGTGAGCTGGTATCTGGACCAGTTGAAATAGGGGTGCGATCAGAATTTCCGAGAACTGACGTAGACATCCTTCTGGGTAACGATTTAGCTGGTGGTGACGTTTGGTTGGCCATGGAGCTGACGAGCCAGCCTGTAAGTGTTGAGGACCCACCCCTAGGTTCCAAGATCTATCCCGCATGCGCGATCACTCGCAGCATGTCAGAAAAGGCAGCTGAGGAAGAGACCAGTTTAATTCAGGCCAGTATCGAATTGGCCGAGATGTTTTTACCGACCCTGTACCAAGAGGGGTTAAAGGGTGGAAAAACGGAGAATAGGGAGGTGAAAGAGAGTAAGGGAGAGGAGGTAGACCTTCCCTTAGCCTGGAGGAAATTTATAGAGGCACGGAGTAAAAATGAGAAACAGATAAGACTGTTAGAAGGTCCAGGGTTAGACATGGATGATCTGTCTGGCTTGACAGAACTGTTTGAAGAAGTTAAAAATTCTAAAGGTGTTCCCGATAATGAAATGAGGGCAGTCCTAGATGAAAAGGATGCCATTACCTTGAAGAAGTCTGCTGGGTTGGCAGATGAGGTTGTTTCAACCCACAGGGTTGAGTTTACTCCGGAAGGGAGTTGCCCAGAGAGTAACTGGGAGGATCAGGGGAACTTAGAATTTGAAAAGGGGACGGGTATTGAAAGCCTGGAAGAGGCAGATGTCCCGTTTGTGTGTGTTCAAGATGTGGATGCACGTGGTACTGAACCTAGTAACGGAACTCAGGAAAAGTCTGAGGTATTTGATTCAGTTAAAAAGGAATGCAGTCCTTGTGGGTCAGATGGACTTGGTTCAGTGAAGAAAGGGTTAACCTTGGTACTAGTGGGAAGTGAGAATTCCCAGTTGTTTGTGTTCGAAGGTGTGTTAAAAGTTAGTGAGGAGATAAAAGGTGGTGATGTGAATCTTATTATTGAAGGGAAAGGGAAAAGTGTAGTTCCTAAATTGAATGAAGAAAATTTAAAGTCTGGATTGGTGTCAGAAGCAGTAACCAGGCTGAAGGGACAATGGCTTGTTAACACAGTGCCTGCGAATCAATTACAGGTTGATTTGGAATGTAAATGTGCCCCACACGCTATTGTTATTCAAGAGTGTGCTGTGAAGAGGCAGAATTTGAAATGCTGTTTGGACAAAGAGGGATCGCTTGCAGATCTTAAACTGAAAACTAATAGAATGAAGGGTCCTGAAGATAAAACTAACGACTTGCTTAAAAATAAAGAATTGTGTGGAAATTCAGCAAATGGGCTAAGTTTGGAACACATTGTTGATAAAATAACTCCTATGAAAGGAGCATGCAAAAGCCTATTCCACACTGGTGCACAAGTTAACTACGTGGGAGTTAACTGGAAAAGGGGTGAGGGTTGATGGGATGCCACTTTAAATAACAGGATCCGGTTTTAAGGGATTTCGACAAAGCATGTAAATAATAAAGACAACACCATGGAAGATTGACTGTTAAGTTTGAAAGTAAAATAAAAATTAGTAGTTGCATGAAATTTTGTAATATACATGAAAGCTAAGATCACAACTCTTTAGTTTTGTTTTGCTGAAGAAAAGGAATAAAAATAGGTGGTTATTAAATTGGAGTCTGATGCTACAAGAATTTATTAAGGTACAAGATATTAAGATATTAAAGGAAGTGACAATGTAATCGCTTACTGTTTAGATGCTGAATTGAATGTATAACTGTATTACTCTGTAGTGGAAAAAAACTCCTTTGTATTGTGTTAGATTCTGAAATCCTGTAAGACTCTGTATTAATTAATTTTTACCTGTGACAAAAATCCTAGAAGGAAGGGGGTGTTATGAATGTGAAGCAACTCTGAGGGGCCGAAGGGTACAAAGTCGCCCCCTCCTTTTTGAGAATCGCAAGATCGCTATTAATTCGGGTCTGGGACCCAGGAAATGAGAGAGAGACACTCAGAATACTCAAGGTTTGGAATGTGTCCTGACCTCAGCAGAACGGAACCACTGATAACGGCCATTGTCTCTTGGAGATGGAATTGTGTATTGAGTACTGTACTATTCATTGAAACCCCTCAGGGGACAACCAGAGTGGTCTCGTTGAGGGATTGCATCATCCCAACCTGATTGACATCTGAGGCCCCGTGAGTGAGGATAAAAGAGGGGTCTGGGGAACAACCCCTTTAGACGCACCAGGAGAAATGCTAGAAATCCCGTGACAGCGTTTTATAGCAAAAGCCGGTGGGGGCTCGTGTGCGTCCTCCCTTGCCTGGGGTGGCGAGCTCACCACGGAAGAACGGTTTAGCTAAAGGAGAGGTCACAATTGAACGGCCACGACAAAGAGACACCTGACGGATCGAAATCATAAAGGTTGGAAAAACCCGTAGCGGTAACTGTTCCCATTCTATTCCTATCTCTCTCTCTCTCTCTCCAACAAAGTGCAACACAGCGGCAACCAAAAGACGGCAACTTGTGGAACTGCAGTGAACTGTACATTTCCATCGGACAATTCATTATCCCCTAGACAACGATAGAGCTTATTTCTTATTGATTATTATTATACCCGCACTTTTAGATTTAGTATTGACGACGTATATTATCTGTATATTTGCATTGATATTATTTTTGTGTATTTTTACTAATAAATACTGTTAAAAATAGTATCATCAGACTTCAACGGATGTCTCCATCTTTGCTGGTAAGTTACCCAGTTTCGGGGTTCGTAACAAGTAGAACATGTGAAGGAGAGGTCTACATACTCCAAAGGACCTCAGTCTCCTCAGGAAGTGGAGGCATCTCTGACCCTTCTTGTACACAGCCTCTGTATTTGTGCTCCACTCAAGTCTGACATCCAGGTGCACCCGAAGATAGTTGTAGGTTCTCACCACATCCATGTCCTCACCATCAATAGTAACAGGGAGCAGTGCAGGCTTAAGTCCATCAACATCCCCTTTGACTTACTAATGTTGAGCTGCAGATGATACAGTTTGCACTATTTGGCAAGTCCTCCACCAGGCCCTGTATTCATCCTCCCATCCTCCCTTTATACACCCAACCATTGCTGAGTTGTCGGAGCATTTCTACCGATGACATGATTCAGTGTCATATCTATAGTCCGAGGTATACAGGGTAAACAGGACAGGAGCCAATACAGTCCCCTGTGAGGCCCCAGTGCTACTTATAGCCATGTCTTACACACAGCTCTGAAGCCCCCAGTCAGGAGTCCATTATCCAGGATACAATGGAAGTGCCAACCTGCATTGAACAGAGCTTTCCCCCCAGCAACGAGGGACGTATGGTATTGAAGGCACTTGAGAAATCAAAAAACATGATCCTCACAGTGCTGCCCGGCTTATCCAAACAGGAGTAGACTCTGTTCAGCAGGTAGATGACGTTGTCGACTCCAATGTGCTCCCGGTAGGCAAACTGCAGAGGATCGAGAGCTGATTTGACCAGGGGTTTGAGGTGAGCCAGGACCAGGCTCTCCAGGGCCTTCATGATGTGTGAGGTCAGGGCCAGTGGACAGTAGTCATTCAAGACTTTTGATTGGCCCTTCCTGACAGGGACTACACATGATGTTTTCCACGTAGTTGGGACCCTTTCCAGGCTGCGACTCCGTTTGAAGATGGCTGGAGAACTCTACACAGCTGCTCAGCACACTCCTTCAGTAAACTGAGGTTCACACCATCTGGTCCCCAATGCTTTGCCATGTTTGAGTTTCCCCCACAGCCTGCTCAGTAGTGAAGGTGTGTCCATGCTGACTGAGGAGTTGGTGGAAGGTGGGGATTGGGGGGGGTGGGGGATAAAGATCAGGACAATAGCAGTTGGTATGTGGAGGTGTGGATGATGGGGGCAGGGCAAGGAGAGGATGTAGGCAGTTGTAGCCTGTGTTGTTCATCCATGTGTTGAACTGGAGGAGGAAGGAGGGAGGAGGGGAGGTGTTGGTGCTGACGGAGCATTAGATGCCTCAGCACCTGAGCTGATTATGCTGAAGGGGGTCTGAATAGGAGGGCAATTGTCAAGCCTATTGAAGAATTGGTTTAACTCATTAGCCCACTCACAGCTGCATTCCAGTGCTCTACAGCTAGGTTGATTGAAGCCAGTGATGTTCTTCATGCCTCTCCGCATCTCCCATGTGCTACTCTGCCCAAACATTTCCCCCTGCTCTCTCCTGTATACCTCTTTAGCCACCTTGATCTTAGCTCCCTCTGCATGTATTTGAGTTTCTCTCTGTCTCCTGATCTAAAGGCTCTCATTTTGTGGTTAAGAAAAGCCTTTAGAACACTGGTTATTAGTTACTATTCTATAGATTTGCTGAGTATGCCCACAAGAAAATGGATCTCAGGGTTGAAAAATGAGACATATATGTACTTTGATAACAAAATGTATTTTGAACTTTTCTACTGTCAAGAACTGCATTTTCTCCCAAAATCCTGAAACTTTGACTGTTTAAAGAGAATACAAATAAAATGATCTATCAAAATTCTTTTTGCATTAAATTAGCTTTGAAATTTAAAGTTCATTGGCCCTACAAAAAGGGTCATAAATGAAAACAGAAAATGATTTAAATCTTTTGGTCAGCCAACATTTAAGAAAGGGAAACAATTCATATTTCAGGAGATGGTTTCTTATTAGCTATATTTCAGCAAGTGCACTTTTTGTTTTATATTTCAAAAAGGAGTTATACCTATTTTTGCTACAATTTTTAAAAACATATATTCGATAAGTTAGGACATGATCGTAAGTTGGTTCAGTAACCAATGCACAACTATATCAAGAACCAGCAAGATTACTTACTGTATTTATATGCTATGGATTTTTTTAAGATTAATATAAATAAAATGCTGTAATAAAACTTATTGTAGTATGCAACACATATTTACTTTGGCAAGTGATTCAGTTCATAATATATTTATTTATTGTTAACCATATTAAAATAATGAAAACACTAATATCTAATCTCCACTGTTTACCTGCCATTTTGTGTCCAATGCTATCGAAAGCCTTGTGTGTTTATCCCATATCACAGTGACTCCATTTGAAAATGAAAGGATTATATAGAGTCCAACAGTTTGAAATGAGTAAGAATTATCTTGGCACTGGGCTTGACGAGACTTATCTGTCCTTATCACTCTTCCATCTGTAAGAAGAAACTCTACTTCCTGAAGATGAGAGATAAGAAATCACAATCCATTCTTGGCATCCTAACAATGATGTACAAATTAAGATGATTCTAACACAAAAATACTAGCATTTTTTTCATAACTAGCATTGTTCATGTACTGTCATACAATTTACAAAGAATATAGATCCTCCTCACACCTGTTATGCTGTCTATTCAGATCCATTTCATTTGCATCCAGATTGAAATCTTTCCATACATTTGCAATTCTTATTTAGTTTTCTCTTCATTATGTCTTTATTTCTCTCTGCAGTTTCTTAAGCACATTGAAATATTATAGTTTGTGCCTTTTCACAATCCTGGGTTCTGTAGTCGATATGCAAAGGCAAATTGTAGATCATCTAGCCACTGGAGAGAAAGCTGTCACTGAACCTACAAGAAGTGCGTGAATGCCAAGACAAGTTGAAGTCTACCGGACGAGGAGGAGAGGACTGCAGTCTGGGGACAATGGAGGATTCATCAGGGTGGATACTCTAAAAATAATTCCTTGACTCAATAGCAGGGCATGGATGACGAAAGGCTGAAGAGTCTGTTGTGAATGGGTGATTTTGCACTAATTGTATCAAACACAAATGCCTCAAACTTCTCAAATGTTTTGCTTGAACTGGGTACGTATGAACATACATAACTGCATTTCAGAATATTTTTCAGATTGCAGCACTCTGACCAAACAGAGTAAACAGCATTTCTATTCAGAAACATTGTTTCTTGATCAGCACTTCAGCAGGACTTCTAATTCATCAGAGTTCACAATGCTGTGAGGTATTACTGAATTTGGTGTTATATGAAAATCTAATGGAGGCCACTCTAACATGTCTAGGTTTCTGTTCCCCCCCCCCCCCAAGTTTTTATCATATAATTTATCAAGAGGGCGAGTCCTCACACAAGGTGCCACCTGGCTGGGTACTGAAAACATGCACTGGCCAATCACAAACAAGAGAAAGGTGGAACTCAGATGCTGGGGTATCTCGGGCAACACACACAAAATGCTGGAGGAACTCAGCAGGACAGGCAGCATCTATGGAGAAAGAATATGGTCAATGTTTCGGGCCAAGACCCCTCACTGGGACTGAAGAAAAAGAAATGTACTGGCTGGGGTGTTCAAGGACATCTTCAGCCTCTTGCTGCTGCAGTTGGAGTTTCCCACTGCAATCAGGGCAGCAATTATACTGGTGCCTTGAAGAGTAGGGTGAGCTGCCTTAGCGACAATTAACTCAAAGCACTCATACCTACCATGATGATGTGCTTCCCGAGGGTGGTGATAGCAGGAATAAGTCCTGCTTGAGCAAAGACCTAGAGCAAATGAAATTCGCCTACCGCTGCAAAAGGCAAACGTAAGCTCACTGGCTGTCCTCTACTTTGGAGAACTTCGATAACAAAACATATGACAGGCTGCTGTTTATCAATTACAACTTGGAATTCAATACTATCATTCCCTCAATTCTAATCTTTAAGCTTCTAAACATAAACCTCTGTCTCACCCTTTGCAATTAGATCCTCGTTTTCCTCATCAGGGGACCAGAATCAGTATGGATCAGTAATATCTCCTCTTCACTGACAATCAACACAGGGGCAACCTCAAGATGTGTGCTCTATTCTCTCTACACTCATGACTGTGTGGTTATGCACAGCTGAAATGCCATCTATAAATTCATTGATGACACCACAGTTGTTGGTAAAATTTCAGATGGCAACAAGGAAGCATACAGAAGAGAGATCGATTGGCTGGTTGAGTGGTGTCACAACAATTGCCTTGCATTTAAGTTCAGCAAGACCAAGGAAGTGATTGCAGACCTCAGGAAGTCCAGAGAACACAGCAGTCCTCATTGAGGGATTAGCGGTAGAAAGGGTGAGCAGCTTAAACTCTTGGGTGTCAAAATCTCAGAAGATCTGTCCTGGGCCCGGTACTTGATGCAATCCTGAATAACGTCCACCAGTGGCTCACTTCATTAGGAGTTTGAGGCAAGTTGGCATGTCACATAAGACTTACAAATTTCCATAGAAGTTCAGTGGAGAGCATTCTGTTTAGTTGCATCACAGCCTGGCATGGACGCTCCAATGCCCAGCATCACGAGAGGCTGCAGAGTGTAGTAGACTCAGCCAGTTCCACCATGGGCACAACCCTCCCCACCACTGAGGACATCTTTAAGAGGTATAGGAGCCTGAAGACCCACACTCATCAATTCAGAAACAGCATCTCCCCCACCCCCACCATGAGATTTCTGAATGGCCAATGAACACAACCTCATTCGTCCTTATTTAGCACGATTTATTGTTTTTGTAATTCTTTGATTATTATGTCTTTGGACTTTACTGCTGCGGCAAAGCAACAAATTTCAGTGATAATGACAGTGATAATAAACCTGATTCTGAACACGATGTAGCAAATGAGCATTAGAATGGTCAAGAAAATAATTGATTAGTTTGGAAAGCAACATGCTACTAAGTTAATTTTTGGGGGTGGATATGATGGATACTTCTTGAGCAGTGTGACTGCAATTATTTTCTCAACAGACTGCAACCATGTACTCTTTTAAAATGAAAAGGATCCTTCAATGAATTTTAGCTTGTGACAGTTGCACAAGTGTGATAAGTAGTAAAGAACTTCAGTAACATTTGCACCCAACTAGATTTGAAGCAAGAAGGCTGCGAGAGGAACGGCTAAGGATTTTCGGAGAGGAGGCATTTTACTACTCGGGGTAAAAGAGAGGCGAGACTGCGCAGGCGCATAATGTCAGCCAGTAGAATGAGAAAAGTTTAAAAAGACTGCCATATGCAGCGGGCAGTGGAATGAGAGAGTAGCAGAGTAATAGAGCCTTGGCGGTAACGGGACGAGGCAAGTTAGGTTTACCTGTGTTCATTGCGGAAAGGAAGTAAGTGTGTGAGGCCAGTGTTCTGTGTCAGATGTGGGAGGTCCTGGAGTCTCCCGGCCTCCCGGTGTGCCGAGCTACAGCTTCTAAGGGACCGCGTTAGGGAACTGGAGATGCAGCTCGATGACCTTCGTCTGGTCAGGGAGAGCGAAGAGGTGATAGAAAGGAGTTATAGGCAGGTGGTCACACCAGGGCCACAGGAGACAGACGAGTGGGTAACAGTCAGGAGGGGGGAGGGGAAGAGTCAGGTACTAGAGAGTACCCCTGTGGCTGTACACCTGAATAATAAGTACTACTGTTTGAGTACTATTGGGGGGGGGGGGGGGAACAGCTTGCCTGGGGGAAGCAACAGTGGCCGTGCCTCTGGCACAGAGTCTGGCCCTGTGGCCCAGAAGGGTAGGGAAAGGAAGAAAAAGCAGCAGTAATAGGGGACTCTATAGTTTGGGGTCAGACAGGTGATTCTGTGAAGGCAGGAAAGAAACTCGGATGGTAGTTTGCCTCCCAGGTGCCAAGTGTTTCAGATTGCATCCACAATATCCTGCAGTGGGAGGGACAACAGCCAGAGGTCGTGGTAAATATTGGTACCAACGACATAGGTAGGAAAAGGGAAGAGGTCCTGAAAAAAAGACTATAGGGAGTTAGGAAGGAAGTTGAGAAGCAGGACCACAAAGGTAGTGATCTCGGGGTCACTGCCTGTGCCATGTGACAGTGAGAATAAGAATAGAATGAGGTGGGGGATAAATGCGTAGCTGAGGAATTGGAGCAGGGGGCAGGGATTCAGATTTCTGGATCATTGAGACCCCTTTTGGGGCAGGTATGACCTGTACAAAAAGGACGGGTTGCACTTGAATCCCAGGGGGACCAATATCCTGCTGGGGAGGTTTGCTAAGGCTACTGGGGAGAGTTTAAACTAGAATTGTTGGGGGGTGGGAACCGAAATGAAGAGACTGAGGAAGAGAAAGTTGGCTCGCAAATAGAGAAAGCTTGGATACACTGTGTGAGGGAGGATAGGCAGGTGATAGAGAAGGGACGCACTCAGACCGACGGTTTGAGATGTGTCTATTTTAACGCAAGGAGTATTGTGAACAAAGCGGATGAGCTTAGAGCGTGGATCAGTATTTGGAGCTATGATGTGGTGACCATTACAAAGAGTTGGATGGCTTAGGGACAGGAATGGTTACTTCAAGTGCCAGGTTTTAGATGTTTCAGAAGGACAGGGAGGGAGGCAAAAGAGGTGGGGGCGTGGCATTGTTGATCATAAATAGTGTCCAGGCTGCAGAAAAGGTGGACGTCATGGAGGGATTGTCTACGGAGTCTCTGTAGGTGGAGGTTAGGAACAGGAAGGGGTCAATAACTTTACTGGGTATTTTTTATAGGCCACCCAATAGTAACAGGGATATCGAGGAGCAGATAGGGAAACAGATCCTGGAAAGGTGTAATAATAGAGTTGTCATGGTGAGAGATCTTAATTTCCCAAATATCAATTGGCATTTCCCTAGAGCAAGGGGTTTAGATGGGGTGGAATTTGTTAGGTGTTCAGGAAGGTTTCTTGACAGAATATGTAGATAAGCCTACAAGAGGAGAGACTGTACTTGATTTGGTATTGGGAAATGAACCTGGTCAGGTGTCAGATCTCTCAGTGGGAGAGCATTTGAGATAGTGATCATAATTCTATCTCCTTTACAATAGCATTGGAGAGAGATAGGAGCAGACAAGTTAGAAAAGCTTTTAATTGGAGTAAGGGGGAATATGAGGCTATCAGGCAGGAACTTGGAAGCTTAAACTGGGAACAGATGTTCTCAGAGAGAGTTACGTAAGAAATGTGGCAAATGTTCAGAGGATATTTGTGTGGAGTTCTGCATAGGTACATTCCAATGAGACAGGGAGGTTATGGTAGGGAACAGGAACTGTGGTGTAAAAAGGCTGTAATAAATCTAGTCAGGAAGAAAAGAAGCTTACAAAAGGTTCAGAGAACTAGATAATGTTAGAGATCTAGAAGATTATAAGGCTAACAGGAAGGATCTTAAGAAGGAAATTAGGAGAGCCAGAAGGGGCCGTCAGAAGGCCCTGGCGGGTAGGATTAAGGAAAATCCCAAGGCATTCTACAAGTATGTGAAGAGCAAGAGGATAAGATGTGAGAGAATAGGACCAATCAAGTGTGACAGTGGAAAAGTGTGTATGGAACCAGAGGAAATAGCAGAGGTACTTAATGAATACTTTACTTCAGTATTCACTATGGAAAAGGGTCTTGGTTTTTGTAGTGATGACTTGCTGTGGACTGAAAAGCTTGAGCATGTGGATAAGAAAGAGGATGTGCTGGAGCTTTTGGAAAGTATGAGTTGGATAAGTTGCCAGGACTGGATGAGATGTACCCCAGGCTACTGTGGCAGGTGAGGGAGGAGATTGCTGAGCCTCTGGTGATGATCTTTGCATCATCAATAGGGACGGGAGAGGTTCCGGAGGATTGGAGGGTTGCGGATGTTGTTCCCTTATTCAAGAAAGGGAGTAGAGATAGCCCAGAAAATTATAGACCAGTGAGTCTTACTTCAGTGCTTGGTAAGTTAATGGAGAAGATCCTGAGAGGCGGGATTTATGAACATTTGGAGAGGCATGATATGATTAGGAGTAGTCAGCATGGCTTTTTCAAGGGCAGGTCGTGCCTTACAAGCCTGATTGAATTTTTTTGAGGATGTGACTAAACACATTGATGAAGGAAGAGCAGTAGATGTAGTATATATGGATTTCAGTAAGGCATTTGATAAGGTCCCCAATGCAAGGCTTATTGAGAAAGTAAGAAGGTATGGGATCCCAGTGGACATTGCCTTGTGGATCCAGAACTGGCTTGCCCACAGAAGGCAAAGAGTTGTTATAGACGGGTCATATTCTGCATGGAGGTCGGTGACCAGTGGTGTGCCTCAGGGATCTGTCCTGGGACCCTTACTTTTTGTGATTTTTATAAATGACCTGGATGAGGAAGTGGAGGGAGGGGTTAGTAAATTTGCTGATGACACAATGGTTGGGGGTGTTGTGGATAGTGTGGAGGGCTGTCAGAGGTTACAACGGGACATTGACAGGATGCAAAACTGAGAAGTGGCAGATGGTTTTCAACCCAGATAAGTGTGAAGTGGTTCATTTTGGTAGGTCAAATATGCTGGCAGAATATAGTATTAGTGGTAAGACTCTTGGTAGTGTGGAGGATCAGAGGGATCTTGGGGTCCGAGTCCATAGGGCGCTTAAAGCAGCTGCGTAGGTTGACTCTGTGATTAAGCAGGCATACGGTATATTGGCCTTCATCAATTGTGGAATTGAATTTAGAAGCCGAGAGGTAATGTTGCAGATATATAGGACCCTGGTTAGACTCTATCTGGAGTACTATGCTCAGTTCTGGTCGCCTCACTACAGGAAGGGTGTGGAAACCATAGAAAGGGTGTAGAGGAGATCTACAAGGATGTTGCCTGGATTGGGAAGCATGCCTTATGAAAACAGGTTGAGTGAACTCGGCCTTTTCTCCTTGGAGCGACGGAGGATGAGAGGTGACCTGATAGAGGTGTATAAGATGTTGAGAGGTATTGATCATGTGGATAGTCAGAGGCTTTTTCTCAGGGCTGAAATGGTTGCCACAAGAGGACACAGGTTTAAGGTGCTGGGGAGTAGGTACAGAGGAGATGTTAGGGGTAAGTTGTTTATTCAGAGAGTGGTGAGTGCGTGGAATGGGCTGCCGGCAATGGTGGTGGAGGCGGATATGATAGGGTCTTTTAAGAGACTTTTGGATAGGTACATTGAGCTTAGAAAAATAGAGGACTATGGGTAATTCTAGTAATTTCTAAGGTAGGGTCGTGTTCGGCACAACTTTGTGGGCTGAAGGGCCTGTATTGTGCTGTAGGTTTTCTATCTTTCTATGAAAACTTCAAAACCCACAGATCTATTGACATCTTTTTCCTCACAGCCTTATGACTTCATAGATACAGCTATATGGGTATGAATTATTCAAAGTTAAATTTAAAGATACAGACCGCAAATAAAATTTTGATGTTTCTTGAGCATGTCACACCATTTTCACAACATGGAACACTTTCTGTTAAAATTTGGAATGTTCCTTCTCCTTGATTGCAGTGGTCCTAAACAGAAAGATACAAGTGAATATTCAGGAAGAAAGGCTTTCATGCCTGCTTGCTAGGAATGATAGAAATGAGTATTTTGCTTCTGAAGTGAATGGTTTTCCCAAAAGACTTATTTTAACCAGTTGCGTTTACACATCAGTTTGATCTCATGTAGATCAATGGAGAGAAGGACACTGAGAAAATGTCACCAAAAAATGAACTAAATTGAAGAAATAAGTATTAAGAACTGTACTCTACCAATATCTGCTCATTTATTTCTTCAAATTTTGTCTCATCCTGCACAAGTTGTCTGGTCTCCAATTCCTGTACAGTTAAAAGGGGAAATCAAGTGCAAGTTCCCAGCAAGCCAAGATTTCCAGTCAATATCACTGGGATCACCCAGAGAAGTGAAACAGTTTCCTAGCAGGGTAAAATAAGCTGAGTAGGAAGAATGAATGAATAGGAAGAATAGGAAGAAGAACACAATGTGACTACCAAAGGGACAGAAGAACATAATGGGAGAAGAGATGAGGAGATTGCAGAGAAGAGATGAGCAAATGAACAAAAAAGTACAGCCATAACCATTATCAGCAAACTAAATTCTTCTTGGGCTTCCAGCCAGCTACAGGTATCAATTATAACCGATGTCTTGATGACCAACTCTGCCACCTTCATCAGGGATAATGCCTGGGCATGTCTAGTCTGGTGGTACTTATAACCCCGTAGTCTGCCCCTCCTGATTGGATAGTCCTCATCCAATCAGGTTTCTGCCCTCTCACCTTGTTTACAATCAAATTCTAGTTTTCACTCAGAGCAAGACCTTCGTCTTTGTTAAAATTCTTTTCCTCTAGTTTTATTTCAATGATTTCCTTTACCAGGAAATCCCAAAAGTCATTAACGTGACACAGTAGGTTTGTGCCGTCAAAGTCAGTCGTATGGCCATTGCGAATGCAATGTTCTGCTACCACAGTTTTGTCCAGGTAACCCAAACGGATAGATCTCTTGTGCTGCTTGAAGTGGGTTTCAACCACGCATCCTGTCCTGATGAAGATGGCAGAGTCTGTCATTGAAACATTCATTACAATCGATACCTGTACCCGGCTGAAAGCCCAAGAAGAGTTTATTCATCATGTATGCTAGATTCTTTTTCATTATCAGGCAGTTCTTGCAAAGAGCCTGTGAATAGGTTGTGTGGTAAACTTTCACTTTGTCTTAAATGCCATGTGCATGGCTTACTTCTACCTTGACACTCCAAACTCAAAACCAATGGGGAGAAGTACAAGTTAAGAAAATGCCACCAAGAAATTAACTAAATTGAGAATATTAGTATAATGAATACGTTGCCACTGGGTTGAGAAGTAGAAGCAAATCTGTACATACATGAAACACAATGCATATCGACTGATCTAATCTACAAACTATTTCAATAGTTCAAGAGAAGCACTTAAGTAGTTTTAATAGATGCAATTGATCATTAAAACAGCATTTCCAGTCACATTTATTCTTGTTTACCTGAACAAGTATGTATTCACAATTGCCATCAAACATGTATCTTTTTCCATCGAAGGTCATATATTGACCATCTCCATACACCTGGCAGGTCTTTGGACATTTGTTTGTAGTGCATTTCCATTTTCCCTTTTCGCATTTACTGTAATAGAATAAACATAAGAAATAATATTTTGATAAACTAATGGTATTATAATTTTGGCTGCTGAATACATGGAAAATGTTTCTGTCAGCCAATGGTAGCCCTGCTTCTGAAGTCCATTACATAAATCCAGCTGTTTTGCTTCACTGTTGCAGCGTAGCAATGCCCCATCCCAATGGAATAGATTTATTGCTCTTATTGATTGAGATACAACTCGGAGAAGGCCCTTCCAGCCCTTCGAGCCATGCTGCCCAGCAGCCTTCGATTCAGTCCTGACCTAATCATGGGACAATTTACCTACGAACAGGAATGTCTTTGGACTGTGGGAGGAAACTGGAGCATCTGGAGGAAACCCACACAATCATGGGGAGAACATCCAAACTCCTTAAAGACAGAGTCAGGAATTGAACCCACTTCTGTGCCACCCATCTTTTCAATATTTTGAATTGTTATTTTTAAACCCAGCCAAGAACTGGGTATTTCAGCTTGTGATTGGACTTACTGCTGATCATCATAACATTCTTGTGATTGGACCTACTGCTGATCATTATAATATTTTTGGCACCACAGAACTTTTATTTCTGTTATTGCCACCAGCAGAATGGAGTCAGGAGAGTGGATACGGAATCAGATATTTGCTCCTTGGACAATCTCAGATTAGTTGTGTGACTTTCTCTCTAAATTTTTAATAATTTTGGTCTCACCATTGATTGCAGTCTCTATCAATTATTTCTCCAGAAGGATAATTTTCTCCTCCATACGGACAGGGACACTGCTCAGCAGGGATGCATCTTCCATTCTCGTCTTCCACAAGGTCATCAGGACAGACACAGCCAGCAGTACAAGAGTGATTTGCATTTACCTAAATCAAGTTTTCATATAGTTATAAATGCAAGGAATTCTGCAGATGCTGTAAAGAATTTCCAAAGCAACGCACACAAAATGCTGGAGGAACTTAGCAGGTCAGGCAGCATCCACGGAAATGAATAAACAGTTGACCTTTCTGGTTGAGACCCTTCAAGGCTGAGAAAGGAGAGAGAAGATGCCAGAATATAAAAAGGGGGGGGGGGAGGAAAGAGGTAAGCTGGAAGGTGATAGTTGAAGCCAGGTGGGTGGGAAAGGTCCAGGGCTGGAGAAGAAGGAATCCGATAGGAGAAAGGAAAGGAGGAGGGGAACCAGGGGAAGTGATATGCAGGTAAGAGTTAGAGTGGGGAACAGAGGAAGGAGGATGGCAAGGGAGTTGAGAGGGGGAATGGGGGAGGAAATTTGTTTACTTGAAAGCGAAATCAATTTAAGATGGTGCTCCTCCACACTGAGGGTGACCTCAAGAGGGTGGCCCATGTAATTAGATGCTTTGAGAAGCAAACAGTACAGATTTCCATGGCTTCAATCTACAAGCTTTTTGGTAAAGTCATTATTTTTATGAGGAAGAAGATGTAATTTACATATTGAGCAAAGTTATTTGTATCCATCAGTGAATTTATTTGAATTTATGGAATGAAACAAAAAGAATTTAAGTGCTGAATTGGATTTATATATTTATGATTTTATTTGAGCCATTGTCGAGTCAGAGACAGACAGAACTCTACCCAGACACAGAGATGCTGTTACACATCCTTGGGAGAGTACGACTAGAAAACTCAGATTCCTTGAATCTGGAATAGACAATAGGTGCAGGAGTAGGCCATTCGACCCTTCGAGCCAGCACCACCATTCAATGTGATCATGGCTGATCATCCACAATCAGTTCCCTGTTCCTGCCTTCTCCCCATATCCCTTGACTCCACTATCTTTAAGAGCTCTATCTAACTCTTTCTTGAAAGCACCCAGAGAATTGGCCCCCACTGCCTTCTGAGGCAGAGCATTCCATAGATCCACAACTCTCTGGGTGAAAAAGCTTTTCCTCAACTCTGTTCTAAATGGCCTACCCCTTATTCTTAAACTGTGGCCTCTGGTTCCGGACTCCCCCAACATTGGGAACATATTTCCTGCCTCTAGCATGTCCAATCCCTTAATAATCCTATATGTTTCAATCAGATCCCCTCTCCTCCTTCTAAATTCCAGTGTATACAAGCCCAGTCACTCCAATCTTTCAACATATGACAGTCCCGCCATCCCGGGAATCAACCTCGTGAACCTACACTGCACTCCCTCAATAGAAAGAATGTCCTTCCTCAAATTTGGAGACCAAAACTGCACACAATACTCCAGGTGTGGTCTCACCAGGGCCCTGTACAACTGCAGAAGGACCTCTTTGATCCTATACTCAACTCTCCTTGGTATGAAGGCCAACATGCCATTAGCTTTCTTCACTGCCTGCTGTACCTGCATGCTTACTTTCAGTGACTGATGAACAAGGACACCTAGATCTTGTTGTACTTCCCCTTTTCCTAACTGGACACCATTCAGATAGTAATCTGCCTTCCTGTTCTTGCCACCAAAGTGGATAACCTCACATTTATCCACATTAAACTGCATCTGCCATTGCATCTGCCCACTCACCCAACCTGTCCAAGTCACCCTGCATTCTCCTAACATCCTCTTCATATTTCACACTGCCACCCAGCTTTGTGTCATCTGCAAGTTTACTAATGTTACTTTTAATCCCTTCATCTAAATCATTAATGTATATTGTAAATAGCTGCGGTCCCAGTACCGAGCCTTGCGGTACCCCACTAGTCACTGCCTGCCATTCTGAAAAGGACCCGTTAATCTCTACTCTTTGTTTCCTGTCTGCCAACCAATTTTGAATGTTTGCCTGACCTCCAGAGAACTGTTCTAATTCAATTTCCAAACACAAGTTTCACACCATTTGCGAAGCTCGGGAAATATAGACCCTGTGCTGAGCTGCAGCCAGACTCATTCAGTTGTGGAGTCAATCCGTCAATTAACACTGATTTACTTCCAGATTTCAACTGGTTGACATGAAGTATTTTAGACCTGCAAAACTTGTCAAATAAATAACTCACAGCAATTATTCAGTCCCAATTGTTGTAAATTAAAGTCCAAACAATACAGAAGGGTGAAGAGAGGAGGATCACTCACAATATTTATACTCAGGGTTCTGCATGACCTTTGAACGTGCCGTTTTTCTCCAGCTGTCTGGGAGCAATCATTGTACAGTTTTCCATTCGGACACCCTAGGTAAGAAATTATATTTAAAAACAACATTCTACTTGCTCGTGCTAACCACACTGGAATAAAAATAAAGCAGTTACTCACCTTTGTTGGTTGCTCTAGAAACAGCAGTACAATAAAATTTCCCATTTTCACACTTACTAAAGGAGAAAAAGAGTATAATATTATGACAGATATTTAATTGTTTAATGAATGTTTGTAGAATTTTCTGAGGGTACTTACCATTTTCTACCATTTATTGTCGTACTTTGTCCTTTATTGACAACCAGCTCACCAGCGTAACAAGGGCAATCTGATTTATCAACACACGTCCCAGCACTATTCATGTACTTTCCTTTAGCACAGCCACAGCCAAACACAGGAATATCCTTGACCTCACACGTGTAATCATACTCTGCTAGTGATCTACAGGTACGGTTACAGGCTCTCATGTCATTTTCAAAGACCTGAGTGTTGACGCATGTTTTACCTGCAAAAGTAACCAATACCTTCATCGGAACTGTATGTTATGACAAAATCCAGCATATCTCTTTTCTCCAGTAAAATTATAAACTCTTCTACAAGAAAGTGATCAGAGCTGATGGTAAATCATGGGACAGAAATCACAAAGTATTTGATTTGTGGCAATTTGCCACAGCAACGGAGAAATAATGGGCTTGCAAAAACAAAAGGGGAGGTTGATTGGTTTGGGGTTCAAAAGGTCAAATGGTTTAATTGATAAAGGGAATGATGTAATGGAGCTAAGTTCCAGAAGAAATCAAGTTCATTAAAATGATAACTTTAAAATGAGACTTTAAATACATCTCAGCGTAGATCTCAACAAACACGTTCATTGGTATACTAGTGGGAAAATAGATGGGGGGAAGCGGTCCTTATAGATACATATACTAAGCCTTACTGAAATTAAATTCTGTATTTTAATTATTTGACTCTTTCAGTTATTTTATCACATAAAAAGCAATCTGCATTGAAATAAAAGAAATAAAGCCTTTAAAATTATAAATCCTTACACCTTTGCTGTGAGTTAAATCATTAGGCATCATCCATGATGAAGATGGCAGAGTTAGTCATCAAAACATCAATTATAATCAATACCTCTACTCGGCTAGAAGCCCGAGAAGCGTTTATTCATCTTATAATATACACCGGGAAAGTACAAGATCCTTTTCAAATAATTTTGTCTTCATTTCACAATCACAGTTACAATCCATTAAAATTTCACGACATTTTAATTCTTCAAAGATTCAAAGGTTTGAAATGTTGAATCTCTGAAGTATTATACTGGAGAGAAATTTTAATGACTTCAAGTAGTTAATCCTATGCAACTGGAATTTAAAAAGACATTAGTAGCAACTTTGTGATATTTTACATCAGAAAATGTTTTGACTTGTTCTGAAATGATACTTCATGCACCGAGTTTTCTTTGCTGTCAATTCACACTAACATGTAGTGAAATCCAGAAATAAAACTATCTGAAGAAACATTCCTGGAGGATTTGACAGCCTGTTTAATGAACAAAGATAAAATCATCTTTACTGGTGTCTCTATATGCAGATTTTATTATCGATAAAAGTTTGTTCATGTATGAAATGGGAAGATGTACAGTATAATAATGGTAAACACGGCTACCACTTCATTCAGAGGAATGGATACCTGGGTAGAAAGGAGACAAATGAATCCACATCAACCTTTAACTAAACTCTCCATTTGATTTGCAATGGTGCGAATAAGGCATTAAAATTATTATTGAAGTTCAATTAACCAGGTGGAATCAAGGATAAAAGCTTGAAATATAGAAGAATAGGAGTGGATTTGATATCTGGAAATTCTTCCCCCTCCCCCCATAGCATAGCAGAGATCCTCTTAGACAGTCTACAGTTGGTGTGATGGAGGCTAACACCCATCAGATCCCATATCTTGGCCAATTCTTCACATTGACTGAGGCTGCTTTTAGTGGACGGTAAAGTGAGTTATAGCTGATGCATTGTCCCTGTGACCTAGATTAGCACTGACTAACTGAAGAAGTCAGAGAGCAATTATTGTATTGGTCAGGCAGATGCAAACAAGTTGGTGCTCGGAACACACTTTGCATTTCATTCAGGTCCGTTACTTATAGGTGTATGACACGAAATATCCCCTTACCTAACAAGCTCATTTCAATTCTTACAAGCAACAAATGACAAAACTTACTGCAAATGTCACTTCTCCAGTTTCTCACGATGACACCATTAGCAGCACACTCATGGGCATAGGCTCCCAATGCTGCACACAGGCAGTCGTTGATATTCTCACAGGCACAGGTAGCAGCCACACACATCTAAATAAATTTTATAAATTACATTTGTGAGGTTTCTTTGAAAATGCTGTCTGTAATGTAATTATTATATACCCGCAACAGATTTGTTTAATGTCATTTTATAATGTACAATAACAAATCTAGAAAGAATTTTAAAACAAATTACTTATAAACCTTCAATATAGTAGTGTTTTTTTTAAAAATGGAAATCTATTTATTATTCTTGATCATCTCTTTGGGAATGACAGCATTGTGTCTCTGTGACTTTCCGTATCCTGAACAGATCACAAGTCAGAAATGAGACCATGAACCAAGTTCTCAAAAGATGCCTGCAGCCCTGCAGTAATCCAGCTAATCCATCTTGCCAGTCTCCCAAATGAGAGCAGAAATCAGGTCTTTGTAAGGTGGGCCTGTAGTGTTCAGTAGATTTGATCTCAAACAAGAGAAGATCTGCAGATGGTGGAAATCCAAGCAGCACACACAAAATGCTGGAGGAACTCAGCAGGCCAGGCAGCATCAATGGAAAAAAGTTAAAACAGTCGACATTTCGGGCCGAGACCATTCATCAGACTAGAAAAAAAAAGATGAGAAGTCGGAATAAGAATGTGTGGGGAGGGGAGGAAGATGTACATGGTGGTAGGTGATAGGTGAAACTGTGAGGGTGGAGAGGTAAAATAAAGAGCTGGGAAGTTGATTGGTGAAAGAGATACAGGGCTGGAGAAGGGGTAATCTGATAGGAGAGGACAGAAGAAAGAAAAGGGGGAGGAGCACCAGAGGGAGGCGATAGGCAGGAAAAGGGATGAGGTGAGAGGGAAATGGGAATGGGGAATGGTGAAGTTCGAGAAATTGATGTTCATACCATCAGATTGGAGGCTAGATGGACAGAAGGTGTTGCTCCTCCAACCTGAGTGTGGCCTTATCAGGATAGTAGAGGAAGCCATGGACTGACATGGTAGAATGGGAAATGAAATTAAAATGGGTGACCACTGGGAGATTCTGCTTTTTCTGGCGGACAGAGCGTGTTGCTCGGTGAAGCAGTCTCTCAATCTGCGTCGCGTCTCACTGATATACAGGAGACCACACCAGGAGGACTGAACACAGAATATTGCCCCACAGACTCACAGGTGAAGTGTCGCCTCACCTGGAACGACTGTCTGGAGCCCTGAATGGTAGTGAAGGAGGAGCAGTAGGGATACGTGTAGCACATGTTCCACTTGCAATGAGAAGTGCCAGGAGGGAGATCAGTGGGAGAGGGACAAATGGACAAGGGAGTCGCGTAAGGAGTGATCCCTGCAGAAATTTAATACTTGATGCAAAAAGTAGATTTGATCTTTGTGCAGCAGATCTGGTGAGTTGATTTTCAATCATAAACAGAGACGGATAATACTTTTACGTAAAGTTTAAAAATTTAGCACTTAAGGCCTCAGGACATTCCAAATTACTTCAGATCAATCAAGTGTTGCTGTGCAGAAAATGTGCCAGGGAAAGGGTGCTCAATAACTCTCACAAGCTCTATTACAAATGATTAGACTGTCAGATTTAGTATCATTGGTCATAGTCTCTGGATTGGACAGCGCAGCAAGTTCTCTTTGGTATCAACACACAAACTCTGAAAGAACTCAGCAGGCCAATCCCAGTGAAAGTTCTCAGCCCCAAACGTCCACTGTTCATTTCCCTCCATAGATGTTGCCTGATCTGCTGAGTTTCTCCAGTGTTTTGTGTGTACTGTATTGCTTCAGATTTCTAGTATCTACAGTCTCTCGTGTCTCCAAGTACCCTTTTGTTTTCCTCAATAGGGTAAGTGTGGCCTTAACTGAAAAGTGGCACCTTGAGCACATTAAGTACTCCTTCAGTACCACAGTGAATTATTAAGATTAATGTTAAACCCAGTTTTCTGACCCAAATTCAAACTCACCATCTTCGAATTTAGGTGAAATGCTACCATAGGCTTACAAAAGACAAGTTGTAATGTTTGCTCAGAATTCTTACCTGATAATATTTTAAGTAATCCACTGTGGAATGGCAACTGGAGAAAGCACCTGCTGGGTCTTTCAACTGAGAGCAATGTAACTTGGCGTAGTTTTCTGTAATCAAATTTTATAGAATGATCAACTGAATCCAACACCATGCTTCCAGCAAAAGTTATTGCAGCATTCTTAATTCCAGGGAGACCAACTTTTGAAGAAATGGGGACATCATCCACAAGAAAACATGAATTTACTTGCTCTGAGAGTGAGAACTGGCGAGTTTGCAGAGATGAACAGAATGGTGAGGATGATGGAGGTTGGCGTTTAGCGGGTCCTCGTCGAGAAGGTGATAGATGGCAACCACATAGTCCAGGTGTGAGAGCTGAATAAGTTTCTTGGCCTGCTAATGGTAAAGGTTTGGCTGCTGTCTTGTCATGTTGTATTGAACACATAAAGGAACTTTGGCTTAATGTCAGTCATGGTTTGGAAAAAGAGAGTGAAATTGTGGCATGGAGAAAAGTACATATTGTAAATGATGGAATAAATTTTAAGGTAGTTCTTTAAAATTAGTAAACTTAAGGAATTTAAGGTGGGGGATATTTGGGAGGCAGGGCTTAAGGGTCGGCACAACATTGTGGGCTGAAGGGCCTGTACTGTGCTGTACTGTGCTGTATGTTCTATAGTAAAGGACATTTGGAAAATACAACTGCCATTGAAATTTCCAAGGAAGGAGTAAAAGGGTGAAATTTACTAGTTATCAATAAAACTACATTAATTGCAGTTGCCTGTGGTAAGCAATACTGAAACAATGATTTTCAGTACTAGGAAGAGTTAGGAATTAATTTATAGTCAGATTAATTAATGATTTTATCACATGGTCTCTACATTGAGGAAACAGAGAGATTAGTTCCACAAGAACAGTAACTAAAATAGTGAAACAAAGTATTCCAAGATACAGCAAGCACACGTTTAATTCAACATCAAGCAATATTTAGGGTGCATTTCAAAAGTATTTGCATATAAATATCTCAGCACATATCTCAGCACATCATTTAAAACAAGATCTTAATTTTTAAACTCACTGTAAACTGAATACACACCTTTTTTCAAAATCAAGTTAGAATACAAAAGTCATATTGGTGCATGGTTTTTCTTATTACACAGAAGAAGACCATTTGGCCCATCAAGTCTATGATGGTTCCTATTAGAGCCATTCTATCAGCTCTGTCCTCACTTGCATTTTTTAGAAATCCTGCACCTTATTCTCTCTCACAAGTTCATCAAAATCTATTTTAACAGTTTTTCCATTTATCTACACAAATGGGTAATTTAGAGAAATCAGTTAATCTTCCAGCACTTATTTAGGATGTGGGAAGATATTGCAACATTATCAGAAAACCAAGCAATCACTGGGAGCAATATTGCAACCTTTGAAGTCCAAACTCCTCATGGACAACTCCTGTCACTGTGGGATTTTATATCATTACATTTTGTAGTTTATTGTAATATTTTTGTGTTAGTTACAGTGCTTGCGTATATTTCAAATCTATTATAGCTTTACATCTGTGAAGAAATTCTATGTTGTGCTGCACTGAACTTGGCTAATTTTACCCCATCTATACATGTTTGAGCTAAATTCAGATCACCGAGAACAATAAGAAAATATTTTATCTTTTCCATTATACTTCTGCAATTCAACTTTTTGAATTTGTTCGGATTTTAAGAATCTATGGCAGTGCAATCTTTGACGATCAAAGGCAAGAAACTTTCAGCTCTTTGGAAAGTTGATTAAACATGTGACACCTGCCTGCCTCTATTATGTGCGCAGATCACCCCCTCCCTCTCCATAATGTAGCACTGCTCCAGCATATGCAAGACCCAAAACAAGCAAGCCATGGGATTAGCTCTATACAGACAAAACAACCTTTGGTCAGGTTAGTAGGAGAATTCAAGTAGGTCATAGGGTTAAGTACAGTTGAGAGAGAACAGAGGAGGAATAGAGAATATAGAAAGATGTGTTGAGAGATGGGGTTTGGGAGGTTAGGTGGTTGAATAGCATGTTCTAAATGGGGACATTGTGAAGTGATTGCATTGAAGAGGAAAATCAGTTATGTCACCAGAATGGAGACTGTAGGTGAGAGTGGATGAGGAAGGGTAGAATGTTGAAGCTGCAGGCAGATTTGTATTATAATTCAGAAGAAATTCAGTGATAGGGCCCCTCATCACTTCCCATATTACATCGGCAATTGGGGATCCAGTAATACAGCCTTGCAAGCAGCACAAAATCAGGCCTCTGTTCTTCTACGGTCCCCTTCCTTGTGTGAAGCCCATGCCACTGGGTCAAAGATGCCAAAAACAAATGCTGTATATGTGAAACTGTAAAGTCAAAGTAAATTTATTATCAAAGTACGTATATGTACCTTAGATGTTGAGACATAAATGCACCTTAAAAAGTGGTTTCATTCACAACCTTGAGATTTATTTTCTTGCAGGCATTTACAGTAGATCAAAGAAATGCAACAGAATCTGTGAAAAACTACACACAAGGATTAACAACCAGCCAATGGGCAAAGGAAGAGAAACTGCAAATAAAAAAACTAAATAAGTAAATAAATAATATGGAAATACGGGAACAAAACACACAAAATGCTGGAGGAGCTCAGCAGGTCAGGCAGTATCTATGGAAATTAATAAACTGTTGATATTTCATGCCATCACACTTCATCAGGACTGGAAAGGAAGGGGGAGATACCAAATGAAAAGGTGGGGGAGAGGAAGGAGGAATAACTAGAAGGTGATAGGTGAAGCTGTTACATTTTTTAACTCCAGAACATACAAACTAATTAAAAGAAAAACATGGAGCTGGGAGATAACTCACGTACATGTAGTTTTGTTTTCACTTTAAGTGAGGCACATGCATGTGACATGGTGACATGATGACGTATGCCATTCACGTACTTTTACATATACACAGTATTAATTATTTAAGCATCAAGAATGGTTAATCAAACAATATTACTGATAAATTAAATTCACAAGAGAAGTCAGGTATGTTGGAAAGGTAATGGTCTGGAGAAGAAGGAATCTGATAGAAGAGCAGCACGGACTATGGGAGAAAAGGAAGAGGGAGGGGCACCAGGGGTAGGTGATAGGCAGGTGTGGAGAAGTAGTAAGGTGCCAGAATTGTGAATAGAAGAGGAGAGAAGGGGAGGGAAAAAATTTACTGGAAGGAGAAATCAATTTTCATGCCATCAGGTTGGAGGCTACCTAGACAGAATGAGGTGTTGCACCTCTCCCTTAAGAGTGGCCTCATCATGGCAAAAGAGGAGGCCAAGGACTGATCACCCACACATGATTAAAGAGGAACTATATTGTGCTGGCTTGGGTTTGTGATATAAAATGCAAAATGCTCTGGATGCAGACATGTCTCTGTTAAAGGCTGCAGAAAGAGTTAAAGAGATATGAATAAACATGAGAAAGTCTGCAGATGCTGGAAATCCAAAGCAATACACACAAAATGCTGGAGGAACTCAGTGCGTTAAGCAGCATCTATGAAAATGAATAGACAGTCGATGTTTCAGGCCAAGACCCTTCTTCAGGACTGAAAAGAAAGGGGCAAGATGCCAGAATAGAAAAGGTGGGGAGGAGGGGAAGGAATCTAGCTGGAAGGTGATAGGTGAAGCCAGGTGGGTGGGCTGGGGAAGAATAAGACCTGTGAAGCAAACACACTCAATACATTCTTTAGAGAGATCGAAGAGAATGTAGATGACACATAAAAACAAAAAAAAATGCAAAGTAGAATATTAGTGAAAATTATGCTTAATTTCTGAAAATGCGACATTTTTACAATATTAAAAGGATTGTCAGCGAAGGTGTGATCATGTATGAAAGAATTGGTGGAGATGCTTATAAATATTTGACTAGTTTATAGAGAAGTAATGTAATACCTATTTGAGACAATAATGCTGATTGATTTATCCTGAGGATCTGCAGTTACTGCAGGCTGTATTTAGTAAGCTTCAGTCATCACAAGTAACTGGTGAGGAAGTGCGAGATTTAAAAAGAGCTCCCAATCTATTGACACTTTTCAACAGGCTGCGGTCATAACGATCCATTAGGCCATTAAAGGCTTAAGTAGAGCAATAATTGTGGGAGAGGCCACTGTTGGAATGATCAGGCTTGGTACAAGAGGCTTTCGCGAGAAAAAGCAAAGGCCAAAATAAATTTTTGGTAAGTTTTTATGTTTCATTATTTGTCAGTACATTGCTAATGCAGTGAGAATGAGTCAAGGGTCAGTGGTATATTTTTTGTGTGAGACATGAGAACTCTGGGAGATCTCCAGTCTCCCTGATAATTACATCTGCATGAAGTGCATCGAACTGCTGCTCCTTCAAACTGTTAGGGAACTGAAGCTGCTGCTGGAAGATATTTGGCTCTTACAGGAGAATGAATGAGGAGATGATAGATATGACCTGAAGGAAGGTAGTCACCTGTAAGTTGAAGGAGGCAGATAGCTGGGTGACTGCCAGGACAGGGAATGGAAATAGGCAGGTAGTACAGAGTACCCCTGTGGCCATTCCCCTCAATAACAAGTCTACTTTTTGGATACTGTTGGGGGGTTGGCCTAGCAGGGAAATGCTACAGCAACCATGTCTGTGACGCTGAGTCTGGCTCTGTGGTTTAGAAGGGAAGGGGGAGAGAAGAGGCGTGCAGAGGCGATGATAGGGGATTCATAGTTGGAGAAGCATAAAGGAGATTCTGTGGATGTGAAAGAGATACCGGATGGTATGTTGTCTCCCAGGTGCCAGGGTCTGAGATGTCCTTGACATTTCACAGGGGTAGGGAGAGAAGCTAGAAGTCATGGTAAATATTGGTACCAATGTCATGGGCAGGAAATGGGATAAGGTCCTGAAGAGAGAATATAGGGTGTTGCTAGTTGAAAGCTGAAAAGCAAGACCTCAAGGGTAGTGACCAATAGATTGTTGCTTGTGGCACACGCCAGTGAAGGCAAGAATAAGATGATTTGGCAGATGATTGCGTAGCTGAGGACTTGGTACAGTGGCAGTGATTCAGATTTCTGGACCATTGGCATCTCTTCTGGGGAAAGTATGACCCGTACAAAAGGCATGGGTTACACCTGAACTCGAGGGAGATTAATATCCTTGTGGACAGGTTTGCTAGAGCTATTTGAGATGGTTTAAACTAATTTGGCAGGTAACTGAGAACCAGAGTGACAGGGCAGAGGACGGGGGAGTTGGTATACAAGTAGATGCAGTACGTAGTTTAGAAAACGATAAGAATTTAAATTCCTGTAACATGGTGAAAAATTGAAAAGGGTTATGAATATAGGACTTAAATGTGCACAATATACATAATAAGGTTAATGATCTTGTAGTACAGTTAGAGATTGGCAGGTATGATGTTGTGGCTGAAAGATCATAGTTGGGAGTGTAACATCCAAGGATATACATTGTATTGAAAGGACAGGCAGTAGGCAGACAAGGTAAGGTGGCTCTGCTGGTACAAAATGAAATTAAATCTTTAGACAGAGGTGACAAAGGATGGGAAGATGTAGAAGCCTCATGGGTAGAGTTAAAACACTGCATGAGTAATAAAAAAAAACCTGAAGACCTCCAAACAGTTGCCAGGATGTGAGCTACAAATTACAATGGGAGATAGAAAAGTCGTGTAAAAAGGACAATGTGGCAATCATGTGGGGATTTCAATATACAGGTAGATTGGAAAAATCAGGTTGGTGCTGGGTCCCAAAAGAAGGAATTTTTAGAATGCCTACATGATATCTTTTTAGAGCCACTTGTGATTGAACCCACGAGGGAAAAATCAATTCTGGATTACTTATTTCCTATCCATCAAATATAGATTTCCTTTTCAAGAGGACAATGAGTTCCTTCTGGATGCACATGAACGCTTAGAAGTGATATCCCCACTAATTACTACCGCTTCCAATGCTCCTGACATCCAATTCACCCAATTCCCTGCTCATCTCCAATAATAGTCCTACTCTCAACATGCATGCCCTGCCTCCAATTATCTGTTTTGAAAAAAATTGTATAGTCAATACAGTCCATTTGGCACTGCAGATCACTGAAGGATGTTAAGGTGTACTTTAATTGAGATTGATATTTTTCCAAATCTGTCTCAATTTAACAGAGATTGTCTCTGCTTTGCTGTGTTCTTGTGAAGTATTATTCTATTATTCCTATGAAACACTGCAAATAAATAATTCCATGAATGCAGCAAATTATATTCTTGAATTCATGCATTCTCGCTACCACCAACTATGGCAACCTTACATTGATCCAGCAATGTGCATTGGCCTCAGTTTTAGAGAGCTCTCCGTACACGTCTAATCTGAATAATTTACATACTGTACCATGAATGAAAAAGTTCAGGTAGTTTTCCACTCTGTGCATTAAATTATATATTGCATTAGTTAAAATTAGAGAGCCCAAGCAGGCAGGAAGACCTTTATGATATTAGGTTACATGTTGTTTCTCCAAAGTCAAAGATAAAAGGACATACTTAAGAACAAAGTGTAAAGATTTTTGCCTTGGATGTCTTATGATTTATTTTAATAACTTAGAAAATAAAAGCATGCCACAATCTAAAATGGGTATTTAGAAGAAACATTACTATGACTTTTTACCATTTTCTGAGCTGACACAGGGGGATGGTATTGTTGGTTCAAGGCAACGATCTTCTGTCTTCCAGGAATCAGCAAATGTAATAGGTGTGCTCTCCACAATGCCTTGTTCAGATAGAAAGTCATCTTCTGCTTCACCATTGAAAGTGCCACATAAACCTGAAGGAAAAGGACCATACAGGTGAGAAGATAACACGGCTTGTACACTCAATATTCTAAAGAAAAAGGTATCGACCTGGTTCAAAAATCATCCAATATCTTGGGTCAATCTATGTGCTGTTTTTTTCTGAATACATAGATGTGTTCATACTGTGATCATTCTGTTGTTAGAGCATACTTTGGAGTTAAGACTTATAGAGGAACATTGACCAGATCTGAATATGGATTGTAGATTGAATTTAAAATGCAGTACAGAGAAGTAAAATGCTAACCAGACAGACTAGGAAACAGGCACTCAACCGACTATAGAGTCAGCCCTCCTTATCCGTGGGGGATTGGTTCCGGGACCCCCCTGCAGATACCGAAATACACAGATGCCCAAGTCTCTTATTTAACATGTATCAGTGTGGTGGTCTTTAGGACCCAGCGGAACCCCGGACTTGATTTAACATGGGTCCGTGCAGTGGACATTAGGACCTGGCGGCGCAGCTCTGAATCCGCAGTGTTTCTGTTCACTAAAATAATTATGATTGAAAGGTGGAAGTAATAACGCAATCGAAAAGAGGTGAAACGCCATCAGTCATTGGAAAAGCGTTAGGCTACAGTCAGTCAACGATGGGAACAATTTTAATGGAGAAAGTGAAAGGCCCTACCCCAATGAAAGCTACAATTATTACTAAGCAACGCAGTGGTTTAATTATTGAAATACGTATGTTTCTTAAATGTTTTATATGCATAGAAAGGTAAAGTATGTACTATATACTAAGAAAAACGTTTGACTAACTGACACTAAATAATACCGGATGTACCTGTTCCGACTTCAAATCCGACTTAAAGATGGACTCAGGAATGGAACTCGTTCATAATCTGGGGACTACCTGTACTTTTAAGTCATTTCTAGATTACTTATAATACCTAATACAATGTAAATGCTATGTAAATAGTTGTTATACTGTATGGTTTAGGAAATAATGACAAGAAAAAGTAGTCTGTACATGCTTAAGCAACGAGTGCTGGAGAGAGAATTTCTAGGTTTTCCTGATCCACGGTTGGTTGAATCCGTGCATACAGAATCCGCGGATAAGGAGGGCCAACAGTATATCCATGAATCCAACCAACATCCAACTTCATGAATATGACAGTAATTAACACTTGCTTTGGGTGTGTTGGTGGGAAGGTCCAGGCATTTGAAACTGTTACATGGAACTCAAAAGAAGCACTATGAGGGAATTGCAATTATCGAAATTGCCCTGTTACCTTGGTTCTTTAACATTTAAAATTGTGCCGTAGTCCCTCTCTCGCGCGCGCATGTGCGTGACTCCAAAAGGCTGTCAGCTTACTTGTGAGTGTGTGTATCAAATAAAAAGACTACTTTATATCTGCCAGCTGCATCTCTCTGGTGACTTTGTTCATGTTACAACAGAATCATAGAATAATACAGCGTGGAAACAGGTCTTTAAGTCCAACACATTCACACTGAACAAGGTGGCCACCTAAGCTAGTCCTACCTTTGGTTCATATCCCTCTAACCCTTCACTATACACATACTTACCCAAACGCCCTTCAAATGTCATTATTGTAACTGCCTCAACTACTTTCTCTTGCAGCTCATTGCACCACCCTCTGTATGAAGAAAATGCCTTTCGGGTCTCTTTTAAATCTTTCCCCTCCCAACGTAAACCTATGGCCTCTCACTTTTGAGTTCCTTTCCCTGGGAAGAAGGCAGTATGCATACACTATATGCACCTCGTGATTTTATACACCTCTACAAGATCACCACTCAGTCTCCTATGCTCCAAGCAATAAAGTCCTAGCCTGCCCAACCTCCCTTATAACTCAGGCTCTCAAAGTTCAAAGCAAATTAATTGTCAAAGTATTGTACATATATGTCACCACATATACCCCAGAGATTAACCTTTTGGAGGGACATACTCAACAAATCCAATAACGATAATAGAATTAATGAAAGTCTGTACCAACAGGGCGGACAACCAGTGTGCAAAAAAAGCAAACTGCAAATACGAAAGGAAATAATAATAACAATAACTACTGAGAACATGAGATAAAGAATCTTTGAAAGCGAGTCCATTTGTTGTGGGAACAGTTCAGTGATGGGACAAGTGAAGTTGAGTGAAGTTATCCCCTCTGTATCAAGAGCCTGATGGTTGAGGAGTTTAAAACTGTTCCTGAACCTGGTGGTGAGTCCTGAGGCTGCTGTACCTGCTTCCTAATGGCAGCAGAAAGAGGAGAGAGTGATCTGGGTGGTGGGGGTCCCTGATGATGGATGCTGGCTTCCTGCGACAACGCTCCATGTAGCTGTGCTCAGTGGTGGAGGGGGTGAGCTTTACCCATGGTGGACTGGGCCGTATCCACTACAATACTGGCCAACACTCACCAGCTTAATGAGGCTTATATATAGGGTGACCAAAACTGGCTCAAAAATCCATAGCCTCTCTAACATCTTGTACAACCAAAATATAAAATTCCCTCTCCAATAATCGATGCTTGGACTGATAAAACTCAGCCTATCGACGAAACTCCCTAAAATCCCTATGCAGGACCTTGTCCCTGCTCTTGCCTATGTCACTGGTACCAATAGACCACAATCTCTGGCTATTCATCCTCTCCTTTCAGAACGTCCTTTACTCAGTGCAAGACATTTGTGACCAGTGCACCTGTCAGGCAACACAGCATCCTGGAGTCTTGATGGCAGCCACAGCAATGCCTTGGGTGGCAGTGTGGAGATACATCTCTACCAAAGGAGGTATAAGGCACTTCTTCCCTTGCTAGCTGAGGGCCACCCTTGAGCAAGGTGTAGCACCTATTAGCACCTGCCTCCCACCCAGTCAAGGTCACGTGAAGCCATAGGAGCAGGTGGTGGATGGACCTATGAGCAGCTGGTGCATATCTCAAGCCCTGGTTATGCGACCACTGATGCCAGGCAGGCAATCTCTGAAGAGTATTGATAACGGCTGGAGTCACCCGTCTTGTAAAGACACCATCCAGAAGGCAATGGCAAACCACTTACGTAGAAAAAATGTCATGAGACCACGATTGCCCACATCATATGACATGGCAACAGAAATGCCTATCTGCACCCATTAGTATTGAATGCCCCTATCACTATCTCTCTGCCTGACTTCATTATTCCCTTCCTTGTCTCAGAGCCAGGCACTAACCCAGCTACTGGTGCTGGTTTCTGAAAGGTCACTCAGCCACCCCCCCCCCACCCCAAGAGTGAATAGGCATCCGTTAGTCTCGAGAGACAATGGATTTTCGCCTTGGGAAGTTTCCAGGGTGCAGGCCTGGGCAGGGTTGTATGGGAGACCAGCAGTTGCCCATGCTGGGAAACTCCCCTCAAGGGAAGGGCATAAGGACCCATACAGCTTGGCACTGGTGTCATCGCAGAGCAATGTGTGGTTAAGTGTCTTGGTCAAGGACACAACACGCTGCCTTAGCTGAGGCTCGCACTAGCGACCTTCAGATCACTAGACCAATGCCTTAGCCACTTGGCCACACGCCAACACAAAGTATTCAATGTGTTAATACCCATTTGTAAATAAATAGTTAACTATAAATTGAAGGTTGGTAGTCATCTGTTGCAAGTTATTGAGGAATAAGTACTTTCCCTTGTGAATAAAACTTAGTGGAAATAGTTTTGTTATCATGATTATGGAGGCAGGAGACAAGGAGGCACATTAGTGTACAGTCCCATTTATAAGATTCCTGCACTGTCTGTAAGGAGTTTGTACATTCTCCCTGTGACAGAGTGGGTGTTCTCCGGGTGCTCCAGTTTCCTGTCAGATTCCAAAGGTGCACGCCTGCAGTAGTGAGCTCTGTGCATGTTGTGTTGGTGTTGGAAGGGTAGTGACGCTGGTGGTTTGCCTAGCACGTTCTTCGCCGATTTGATCTTCTTGTATTTCACCGTAGGTTTTGATGTGCACATGGCAAATAAAACTAATGTTACTCTTCTTTTATGAAGGAGCTGAGGCAAGAAGATGGAAGCTGCAGATAAGCTTTAATAGTCCAGAAGCAGAACATGAAAGGAGGATTTTCAATAAGATGCCAATAACACAGTCTTGCAGCTTGAACACGGGTTATAATTTGCAACCAGAGATACATAACTGTGTTTGACCAGCCAATGCAAATAGCATAGAGGATTTGAAAGTTTGTTGTGTACTGTTATAGACTTTTAAGTTTAGTAGTGAGCAAGGAAAGCAGGAGCAGAATATCTCTGTATGCCGTATACAAATCTCATTCAGAGAGAAAAGAAAAACCATAATGATAACCACCAATGGAAACTCCCCGTGTCCAATTTACTGCATTTTAGCCATACCTCTTGTGGCTCCTTTTGCATTCACAGGCAGTGAGATATAAAGCTGCATAAGAGGTGCTATCTGCACTTGCATCTTCAGTCCAAATGCTGTTGCAACTTGAATGTACATAGAAGACTGCTGAAATATTATTATTTCACCTGTTTAAAGAGAAAAATCAATGCTTCAGCTCAACTTTTTAAATGAAGCATTTAGCCACCTTTATAGAACAAAAGGTGGTAATCTTTACCTGTTTTCACTGGAATTCCAAGTGCTTGTCCATTAGAATATACCTTGCCATCATTACTGAACACGTAAGACATCTATAAGAGAATTATGCATGCGTATCGTTATACAAGTGGACTGAAATAAAATACAAACGAAACAAACATGTTTGACAAATTCTCACTTGATTTGTAGCTAGCGTCACACGCTGTAAACAAGTCTGTTTAAAAGCTGCTTGACACTGGCGAATCTCAACCGTGATGGTCCAACTGTCGGTCTGTTTCAGGTGGGGAACAAAGTTAATGAACTAGAATTTTAAAATTGAGAATTCTAGAAGAGATATGATTATGTTTAGCATTTTAAGATAATAAACTTATTTCAAGATAGTTAAGATGATACAATCTCACATACAACCACAGCATAGTATGAACAATCTCCAGTTATACTATAGTATCTGTTGTCAAATGTTGTAAAATAAGTTGCTTCTTCAATTGCACATGTGCCAGGACAACTACGAGAAGAGCATGACCAGCTTCCACTTTTGCAAACGCTGCAAAGAGACGATAGATCAACAATTAAAAAAATGAATGTTGCAAGAAAAATAACAGAAATTACAGCTGTACAAAAATCTTCTATAATCATTAAATCATACCATGACTGGCAAGTTGTATTCTTGATGTCTCCTGATTGATAAAACAGTCCACCATACTCACAAGGACACTCACTTTTGACGATACATCTGTTAGTACCCCTTATGTTATCAAGAAGATGGCCTTAAAATAGAAATATTTATGAGCACTATTTTACACTAAGATAAAGTACATAGGTTTCATTTAAAGTGACAGAATTTATAACAGATCTATTCTGGCTTTATTTTAACATAGGTAATTTTGAAAATGAAATATTGTTCTTGTAAGTGCTATCTATTGAAAATAAACAAAGTCAGACAAATTAGTGCAAAGATTAGTGCCAATCTTTAAAGTTCAAAGTTCACAGTAAATGTATTATCAAAAAACATATGTCACCACATACATCTCAGAGATTGATTTTCTTGTGGGCATACTCAATAAATCCATAGGTTAATAATCATAATAGAATCAATGAAAGGCCCCCATCGACTTGGGCATTCAACCAGTTGGCAAAATTGGTTGAACGTCCAGTAAAATTGACATTGAAATTTTATCAGCAGAGTAGTTGAAAACAATGTGCTTATTGTGTATGTAAGTAATATTTACAGCCTGAATCACCAGGCAAGTATGACGTAAAAAGTAAATGCCAGAGTATTTAGGGGGCGAATGTAAGTGGATACCATGCAGTGCAAGTCCACGACTCCCTGAAAATGGCAACACAGCTTGATCTCAGCTGCATCTGTTCTCAGGATAAGGCTATCCATTATAGGACATCAGAGATGTCCTCCTTCTTCAAAGAATGGAGTTTCCCTTCCTCTTCCATTGATCCTGCCCTCACTCACACTGCTCCATTTCCCAGACATCCACACTCACCCTATCTTTCCACCGCCTTAACAAGGATAGAGTTCCTCTTGTCCACACCTACCATCCTATGAATCTCCACATCCAACACATCATTCTCTGCAACCTCGGTTATCTTCAGTGGGATCCTACCTCCAAACCCATCTTTACCTCCAGCAGCCCCCTCCCCGAACTCTGATTTCACCAGGAATCACTCCCTCCATGATTCCCTGTCCATTCATCCCTCCCCAGTAGTCTCCCTCCTGGTATATATCCATGCAAGTGACAGAAATGCTTTACCTGCCATTCACCTCCTCCCTCTTCTCAATTCAACACCCCAAACAGTCCTTCCAGTAGGCAATACTTCACCTGTGAATCAGTTGTCTATTGTATCTGGTGCTCCTGATGTGGCCTCCTCTACATTAATGAGACCTGACATAAATTGGCAGATTGCTCTGTTGGGCATCTCCACTCCACCCACCAAAAGCAGTATTTCCCAGAGGCCAACCATTTTAGATCTTCTCTCCATTCTTGTTCCACCATGCCAGTTCATGGCCTCCTCTTTTGCCACAATGAGGCCACTCTATGAGGGTCTATGGTCATACTCTGTCCACATCAGATAAGGTCAGCAGATTTCCTTTCCAAAAGGACATTTGTAAACCAGCAAGTCTTACAGTAATCTGTCTGTCTTACAGACACAATTACAAATACCAACATCCAAGATTTTTATTATAAATATAATTTTCCCTTCTTAATGAGGAGATTTGAACTCTCAATTCCAGATCAACAACCTCACACCTCTAAATAAAACTCTAGCAATAGAACCAATGTGCCTCCTTATTCTCTGTCCAAGTAGGCCCTGGCAATGATGTACTGTTCCAGTAAACCTGAAGACACTAGTTGAGAAATCATCTGATATTATATCAACATACATGTTGCCGTGTATCTGAAGGTTTTCCATACTTCGACTTACATTGGCACTGACTTCTCTTTCATTAATTGTTCCTTTGGATTTTAGACTCCTACTTTGAACTAAAGACATTTGGTTTCACGCCATCGGTTCCCTTCCCTATTTTTTGAGCTGTTGACCTCTCTCCAATCTAAACAAGTTTAGATTTCTTAGACTCTTCCAAAATAAAAAAGGGTAAAATAAACAGGCAATATAATATCAGAAAAATAATATAATTATCTCACCTTCTGGACAGGCGCATGTACTCACACACTGATCGCATTGCCATTGAGGATTTGAATCAGTACAAGTTGGAATGCAGGCAGAACCACACTCCTGATAAATCTGATTTCTCGGGCATGTGGGCAGTGCTGAAAAGGGAAAGTTGCTATTTTTATCTCTTCCATCATATAAAATACCATTGAGTTATAAAATATCACCACACCCAGTCAAAACTGCTGGTTGAAAAATACTTACGACACTTTGTCTCATCCCTCCAAATCCTCCACTTTGCGCCTTCTCCTTTATTACATTGTCGTGCTACTTCTTCAAAAGAATCACATTGGCAGTTTGTTTTTTTACAGCTGCAGACATCTGCCTGACACATCTTGAAGTAATCTTGCGAGTAGTTCTCAACACAAGATGTGAAGACTGATCTAATTGGCAGACATTCCTAAGGATGAAAAATAAGAATGAAAGAAATAATGTTAATAAAACAAAACCCAATTGATTTTTCAAGTGTTGCGTATTTAATATTTCAGCAATATTTGAGAAATGCTGCATGATTAAACATTCTCTGTTTAAATAATTTATCATGGGTTATATGTAAAAGTACATGCATGGCATATGTTCTCACGCCACCACCTCATACGTGCGCATCTCACTGATGTAAAGAACAAGCCAAGACCTGTTCTCCTGAGCTCCCATCTTTTTCTTGCAATTGTTTCTATGTTTTGGAGTTACAAAATTTCACGGCAGATTCCAGCAAGCTAAGTGTCCACCTGTTCTTAATATTTAATCATTTGAAGGAGAGAATTCATTTTCAGAGCATTGTCTGGGTCAATCATCCGTGGGGGGAATTAGATCAAAAACACTTACTGGGTGCAAGTGATGCTGGTAAGATGAGGTGTTGTGTTGGGGTGAGAGTACAGTCTTTTCTTCTGGCTTGGGGTGTTAATGTGGATAGTAAGGTTTTGAGCTTTTACAGCCATGATCACACTTGGCAGAGTGCCAAATGTCAGAGTGAAGAGGGAGCTGTGAAACTCCTGTAAATGAGAGCACCCTGCACTAATGCAGACAAGACAAGACCCAAGTTCCAGTACCCCTCTCCCCTGCCCCAATATACTCGTGAAATGAGGTCATGCTACCAAGTGATGATGTAAACTCTGGCAGGCGTGAGAGCAGCGTGGCTGAGCACAATTCTGCTATAAAAACGATGGAATTGCTCACCCTGGGAATCCGGTTAGATCTCAATGTGTTTAAATACTTTCCTACAGCACTTTCCTTGCGCAGTGTTCAAACTAAGAATTTGAACATGACTGCAAGGTCGTACTGTGAATATCTAGCACAACTAAGACAGAATGCAAGAACAGTACATTCTGCTCCAGTTGTTGGCCCCAAGACAGAGGTAGCAGAGAACTCCACGCGTGAAAGAGGGGAGATCTTCCGAAAGTAAAGTTCATATCATCACTCGATAATCAGCTGGAAATTAGCATTACACAAGCAGGCAGTTGTTTATTTTCCTATCTATCTTGCTTCTAGCAGCAATGGGGCAGAACTTGTGCAGAAATGGTGATAGCCCAGCACAAAACATCGAGCATTTCTACAAATAGGTGGTGCCAAGTTCTGGTGTAAGTTCTAAATGTGTTGGTCACTCAAAGGAGGTGGTTTCCCCAAAGCGAGCATCTCATGATTGCCTCAAATGCCCAATAACAGGGCCTGCTGCTGACTCTGTACCAAACTAGACCCAGAATGGCAACCATTACTCAATTCATCTCAATGGAGAAGGTGATCTGCAAGATCTACAAGTGACACTAAACATGAAGTAACACTTAATTTTTTTAAAAGTAAATTTTAATTTTGAAGTAAATGCAAAAATATTTAATTGATTAATTTTAATAGTTTTGGAATACTCATTTCTTAATGATCAATTTTTTTTTAAATTTACAGATCAGACAAATGGTTTAACCAGAGAATGTAACTGCCAGGTGTCGAAGTATTTTCCAACTGTTCAGAGGTCAGTAGGCAAGGAGAGAAATGACAGGTATATGCTAGTGTTGGTAACAGTGAAACATGTACAACTGACCATAACATCTGTTGTTTAAATCAAGTTACTTGTTATAAACTTACAGAGCTTTCATTACATGTTGACTCTGAAGGCATGGTGCTGTAACATACATGGCCCAGAACATCCAGTTTATTGTTGTCCAAAAATGTCAAATCTAGATTTTCAAAAAAAATGAAGTCATGTTTTTAAAACACACCAACCAAAATAGTCAGCAATTATATTGAGATTGTTAGATTACAATTTGGAGAATTATATCACTAAAAACACTTTAGTGAAAAAGGTAATCATTTTTAATAGGTTTTACCATAAACAGAGCTGCCATTTTTGTCAAACTTCCCACAGAGACCGCACAATTGTTCTTGATATTTCTCATCAACATTTATCTAGAAATGAAAGTAAATTCATATTGTTAGACAGATGTTTGAAGCAGCATGGTTTGACATTTGCAAATTGTATTTCCATCTCTGAAGTCCTTATTTCTATCAGGTTGACAATCTTAATCAATCAGATATAAATAGGTTGATTGATAAAGGAGTGGAAAATACGGCAAATTGAATGATTTCTGAACTTCAATCCAGACAGTAAGAGCTCTGATTTCCATCTTAGTTTGATCTGGGAATACTTGATGGTAATGATCAAAATAGAACTATGTTTTACTTCCCAGGTCAGAAACAAAAGCATTTTAATAGATGTACAAAGACATTCTAAGCTGAGACATAAAAGTTTCCCCATTTCAAGATGAATTAGCCTTCACGCATTCTGTGTCTGAAACTTCCCGGGCATTATAACGTACTCCCTTCTTCGAGCAGTAAAACTGTTTATCACACTACTCGACTGGAAACAGTCAATGAGTCTGGATGGAAGTCACAAACAATAAACACCAGAACTCAGTTATATTGATCAACAGGACAGATTTAGACAAAATCTACTGTATTTAGCACTTTGGTCTCTAAAATAGAGCAGCCTTCTCAAAGGTTGAACCAGCACACACTTGGATGCACCTAAGAGATCTGACTAAGAAATGCAGCCGAATTATCTGTAACTTCATTCAAAACCTGTTAACCAGAATCAATCCAGACTATAAACATATTTTGTATTTAGAATGTAATAATAAACTGACTCCTTCCCCCTTCATTTCCAATCCTGATGAAGGATCTTGGCCCAAACTGCCGGCTGTTTGCTACCTGACCTGCTGAGTTCCTCCAGCATTTTGTGTGTGTTGCCATGTAATAATCTGTCTTTTTGATCAAAAAAAAGCAATTGTTTTTCAATTGAAGATCCCAATATTTGTCACTGGATAAATAAACATTAAAAACAATTAAAAATAGGAATGAAAATATTAACTAAAGCACCTTACCCATAATGCATCATCGCCATTCCAGTTTACTGAAATAGTATGCTTCCTGTTTGAAAGTCTGGTGTTAACTCCATGTTTATGGATGCTAATTACTTTATTGTTATATGGCAGGCTTACTCTAGGGAAAAAAAGTAATGTTGAATGAAATTGTTACTTTAAGATAAAACAGGATGATACACATCTCAAATTTCGAATTTGGATGATTAAAGATGTCTTCAGATTGCCTAAAAACCAGAGCACATCTGCACAACTCAACACTTCAGCATTGCCATGACATCAAATGTAATTCTGGCCAGTTAAGAGCAGCAGATTTCTTTCTCTAAAGAACATCAGCAAACCAGATGAACAGAACGGATAAGATGCAAGAATTCTGCTGAGGTTTAAATTTTTATTTGAGCAGGTGCTGTTTGAATAAATATTATATCATGAAGTATAACTAATTTTGTTAGGGGCTTCATCAAATTAAATGGGAAATTAGTCCTGCCGAAAGGTTTCAGCCCAAAACGTCGACTGTACTTTTTTCCATAGATGCAACCTGGTCTGCTGAGTTCCTCCAGCATTTTGTGTGCGTTGCTTGGATTTCCAGCATCTGCAGATTTTCTCTTGTTTGCAATTAGTGATACTTGATCACTTGTCTAAAGGCACTTAAGTGATTTTTATGAAAGATAATATTTCTATATAATATTTGATTCATATTAAGCTTGCATCTTATCCATTACGTTTGTCGAAATGGATAAATTATGTAATTAAGATAAACAATAATAAAAATCGAGAATAGACAAGTCAGAGGAAATCCGGGATGGCACAATAGTGTAGTGGTTAGCACAACACTTACTAGTGCCAGCGACCTGTGTTTATTTCCCGTCGATGTCTGGAAGGAGTTTGTACATTCTCCCCGTGATCATGTGGGTCTCCTCGGGTGCTCCAGTTTCCTCCCACAGTCCAAAGATATATTGGTTGGTAGGTTAGACATTGTAAATTGTCCCGTGATTAGGCTAGGGTTAAATTAGGTGTTGCTGTGAGTCATGAGTTGAAGGGCTGGAAGGCCTATTCCATGCTGTATCACCATAGAATAAATTTTAAAGTAAATAAAAGAAGAAAAAAAAGAGGACAAATGGATTTACCAGGGCATTGAGACATGAATACAGGATTGGTTAAGGGATATTGTTGAAGTTGCAGTTTAGACAAATGAATAGTATGGTGATGTTCCCAAAGAATTGGTAGTAAAGTGGTTTGTTTGATTTGAACTCAAGAACTGGAGAAATAGGCAGATATATATCAGATGAAATTTAATGCATTGAAGTGTGGTGTGGTACATTTTAGTGGAAACAATGAAAAAGGCAATACAAGCTAAAAGGTAAAATTTTAAAGGGAGCGAAAAGACAGATAAACTGAGGTACAGTATATGCACACAAGTCTGCTGCAAGCATTGGTGAAAGGCTTTTAAATATGTGGAGCCCTTGATTTTAAGAAGAGAATAATGTACAACAGAGCAGGGAATATTAAGAGGTTTTGAAAACTACAAATGATTTTGATAGAATAAGCAAGGAGAAACTGTTTCCATGAAGGAAGTGAGTGGCAGAAGATGAGACGGCATGAGAAAATGTTTCTCACATCATAGGCTGTGAACTGGAATATAGTGAAAGGTGATGAAAGCAGAATGGTTAAGAGCATTCGAAACCAATCAAAGCAAGAGCTAGCAGATCTATGTAGGAAGAGCAGGGGAGTGCCATTAATTCAATAGCTCTGACAAAAGCTGGTGGACGGAGATGCTGGTTCTGTTTTACAACTTTATGATCCTTTTCCCCCAGGAAACTAATTTAATATAACCACTTAAGCAAATGGGTTGAAATAGGTAATGGCTAGTTGGTAAATGAGTTGAAGAACAGCAAAACACAGTAATTTAAAAACAGATGCCAACAAAACTTACAATACATCTTGTACGGCGATTGTTGCATTCACTATAAGAACACTGACACCTTCAATCTGGATGAATACATGCTCCAAGTTACCAGCAGGCCCTCGGCGGATTTGGATGTTAAAATCTTCCGTGCCACCCTTGCAATGGCGACTCAGAATGTAGTTGCAGGTTGACGTAAAATAGTAAAATGAGTTATCAAAGGTCCTGAATGCTCCACTTCCCCAAGTGCTGCAAAGCCCTGAATAAAGGTTGGAACAGTGAGATGATGAGTGAGGGAAATGGCCTTGTATCTGTTCCATCTTTGTTGAGAAAGTCCAGAGAGAGCAGAGTACCTCAATACTGTAGTGAAGGAATCAGTTGCTAAGCTTAACATGTGAATGATTTTGCTAGTAGTCACACTAGACAACTAGGTGATAGCTCTGGTTAATCATCCTACTAGATTTATAGTGCAATGTCACCACCAGATGGACCTTCCCCTCCCCTCACGGCACGACTTTGTTTCTCCTGTTTGGATTTGGGACTACAAAGTGTTCTGCAATTCCTGCTCACTCCTGTGCTTCCACCAACACCACTCCCCCTCTCATCTCGGCACCTTGTCACTCTTGGCAATGCAGGAATTTAAATAATTGTTGTGTTGTGTTAAACTCAAAAACTTCTACAGATGTACATGGAGAACATTCTGACAGGCTGCATCACTGTCTGATATAGGGGTGGGTGGGTGGGGGCTATTGCACAGGACCAAAAGAAGCTACAGAAAGTTGGTCAATTAGTCAGCTCCATCATGGGAACTACCCTCCAGAGTATCCAAGACATCTTCAAGGAGCAGTGCCTCAGAAAGACAGTGTCCATCATTAAGGACCCCCATCACCCAGGACAGGCCCTCTTCTCATTGCTACTGTCAGAAAGGAGCTACAGAAGCCCGAAGGCACACACTCAGCAATTCAAGAACAGCTTCTTCCTCTCTGCCACCCAATTCCTAAATTGACACTGAACTCATGAACACTAACTCATGTTTTTTTAATATTATTTCTGTTTTGCACAGTTTTTAATTTAACTATTTAATATACATATATACTTACGGTAATTGACATTTATTTTTCTCTGTATTGTCGTTAATTGCAGTGTACTGCTGACACTAAGTTAACAAATTCCATGACTTATGCTGGTGATATTAAACCTGATTCTGGGAGGTTTAGACACACAAACATACTAGTTTCTCAGTGAGGAAAACCACACCATTTCCAAGCAATAACAAACGTTATACTATTTTTCTTTGCAAAAAAGGTTCATACATCTGAGGTGACAAATGTGTATTTACCTTTGTCTCTGGCTGTTGATGTTTGCTCCAAAGATCTTATTACTTCTGAAGATAAACCTTCCAAACCTGGTTCAAAAAGTAAGATTAGATTTGGCTTAGTTTAAGAATCATAGTGTTGTTGAATACAGACATTCATCTGCTGCTAAGCTCCCTCTTTAAAGAACATTTCTTTGACCAAACCCTTGGTTACTTTCCCAATGTCCATTGACCAATTTTATCTGATGACATTCCTATGAAAAGCTTCAGAACATACTATTATGTGAAATACATTATAGAAAAGCTTTTTAATTTTCCCGTGAATATCTGGAAATGAAACACACCATCATTCAATTTTCTATGATACAAAGTGGTATCTCAGGCTCTCAAGATTCTTAGACAGGATAAAAAGATACAAAACAGAAGGGATAAGTGAATTAATATTTTATTTTTCACATATTAGCACTTTGAGATTTAGAGAGTTTAATTTTGAATCTTGACAGTTTATAATGAGTATATAATGAGTGCAGTGGATAGAGGGGATCAGGTCAATGTTGCAGACCTGTATTTCCAAAAGGAGTTCAATAAAATGCTGCATAAATTACATCCATAAAATAAGGTTACATGGAGTTAGTTTGTGTTATCTATAGTTTATACTTGTATATTCTATTTACCAACAATGTAATCCCAATTTCTCTGTACTATTATTATTATGTCTATGTATTTGAAAATTAATAAAAAGATTTAAAAAGAAAGAAAAAAAGAGTAATGTGTTAGTATAGATAGAGGATTGGTTAACCAATAGAAGTCAGGGAGTTGGCATAAATAGGTATTTCTCTGGTTGGCATTCAGGGGTGAGAGAAGTACTGCTGGGCAAACAACTATTCACAATATGCATTGGAAGAGGGGACAATGTGTAGTATATCTAAATTCTCTGCTGACACTAAACTGAGTGGAAAAACAAATTGTGCAGAGGATGTGGAGAGTCTGCAGAGAGATGTTGATAGGCTAGATGAGTGGGCAAGGGTCCGGCAGTTGGTAGATCCACTTCAGAAGGAAAAAAATAAAAGTCACGTTATTACTGAAATGGTGAAAGATTGCAGCATGCTGTTGTGCAGAAGGACTTGGGAGTGTTGTGAATGAATCACAGAAACTTGGCTTGCAGGTGCCACAGGTTATCAAGAAGGCAAATGGAATGCTTGCTTCATTGTTAGGGAGATGGAATTTAAGAGCAGGTATGCTGCAACTGTACAGCATACCGGTGAGGCCACACCTGCGGTACTGCATGCATCTCTGGTCTCCTTACGTGAAGAAGGATATACTGGTTATTGAGGCAGTGAGGAAGTTCACCACGTTGATTCCAGAGATGAGGGGATTAGCCTACAAGGAGAGATTAAGTCACCTAGGACCATACTTGCTGGAATTCAGAAGCATTAGTTAAATAGATAGATACTTAATTGATCCCAAAGGAAATTACAGTGTCATAGTAGCATTACAAGTCCACAGATATAAATATTAGAGAAGTAAAAAGAACAAAAATAATGTTACCGTAGAAAGTATCTTATAGGTAGCATATAAAATAATGAATGGGATAGATAAATTAGAGGTGGCTAAGTTGCTTCCACTAGAGCTAGGGGACATCATTTTAAATTCTGGGAATAAGTTTAGGATGGAGATGAGGAGAATCTGCATTTGCCAGAGAATAATAAATCTGTGGAATTCTCCTCCCAGCAAAGTAGTAGGAGCTCAATCATTAAATATACTTAAAACACAGTGAGATGGATTTTTAAATAGCAGGGTTACGCAGCAAATGCAGGCAGGTGGGGCTAAGTCCACTGCCCAATAAGCCATCATTTCATTGAATGGTGGAGCAGGCTCGACAGGCCAGATGACCCAGTCCTGCTCCTATTCTTATGTTCAGCGCACATGGTGTGGGCTGGAAATAATGGGAACAAATACTTCAGGTATTAGGTTTCAAAAGGATAGATGGTGAAGTCAACATAAGGCTGTCAAGCAATTTCAGCATGGCATAGCTCCTGACAATCTGCTATACTGAAGCACAGAGTTTTACCCTCTAGAAATGCAAGTGACTTATACCTCAAAACATAGGAATCTTCAATTAAGGAAGCTTCACTGAATGACGAAAACAGCATCCCTCCATATACTGCTATAAAATGTCAAACTACAGTTAAAATATGTTGTTGGTTAAAATTTCATTCTGGAAAAGTCATAGCCGTTCATTTCAGAATGACATTTCTGTTTGTCAGTATATCTGGTGAGCTGTTGAAGTGGAGAGGTAGCTTTCAGTGGAAGCAAACTTGTGATAAATGCACTCTTCTAACATGGTTTTCAGCCTTTCAGCCATGGCTTGAGACACAGCTCAAGCCTTTCGGATGTGATAGATGCCGCTCTCCACTTTTTTCTGTTCACCGGTAATGGCTGGTATTAAATAGAAATAAGCTTGTTCTTGAATATGAAGTTAACATTGAGCAGTGTACTCATAAATGATGGGCTATCTTCAGCCTTGAGAAAACATTGCTTCCGGTTGCATTGTCTAAGTGACTGTTCAGGTATAAAGTTCATTTTTTCATATTTGAGAGAGATGGGATGACATGTACATGCATGAAGAACAGTCAGATGTTGGAATGGTATTCTCTAGGGAGCAGATCTTACACATTTTTAAGTAAAACTGCATAATTATTCAAACAAATGGTATCTACTGTTAGCAGAGAATTAGGCAACATAATTATTATGGGATTATTCCAACAAATAATCAGCTATGTCAGAATATATTGACGAAGCACCTGTGTAAACATCCATGTTGCATGCTGCCAAGATTGTGAGAAATTAGATTAATTTTGTAATATTTAACCTTTCACTCAAATTTATCTCGGGCAAAATGATTACAGAACCTATTGGAATGTTTATCCTGAGAAGATAGTGATAACTGATTAAGTATGATATGTGTAGTCCAGACACCTGTACTGAAGATTGCGCTGAGAAGGTTCGCAAAGCTGTTGATAGGACTAGAAATCTTTGTTTAGGGAGGTAAGACCCGATAGGCTAGTGCTGTTTTCTCTGGGAAATAAGATACTTTTCGTTAAGGTATATAAAATTGTGTTGGGACCAGATGGATTAAGTGGTGAGAATGGATTTCCTTCATCTGAAGGGCCAAAATTCAGACGGCATAGAAAATAGTAGAAAATTTGAAAAGGCTATGAGGAACATTAATGCCCAGTTATAAGTCCTGAATTTTCTTTGACTCATAAGCCAGTAGACAGCATTTCATAGTTATAGAGTTGTCGAGTCATACAACATGGAAACGGGGGGACGTCACATGTTGACTGTGGTGAACTACATATACCTGTCTGGACACAATCCCCCCCCCCGCTGACTGCTCCTGTGGCTCCTCCCACAGACCCCTGTATAAAGGCGATTGGAGGCATTGCTCCTCCCTCAGTCTCCAGGATGTTGTATGGTGGTCTGTTGCTGCTGACTGCTCTCTTCCAGCGAATAAAAGCCTATATCTTGCCTCTCGTCTCCAAGAGTTATTGATGGTGCATCAATGACGTAGGATCGAGACGTGGGAATCCAGCTCTCCCGTAAAAAATCAGTAAATTAGTGTTTAAGTGAAGAAAAGTTAGTAAATACTTTCTAAAAGTTACTTATAAACTACTCTGGATTGTTTCAAACTATGTCTCATAAACAGAAGCAGAAGAAAACTATAACATGGAAACTGGTCCATTGGCCCAATCATCCATGTAAACCATAATTCCCTAGCTAGTTTATTTTACCCATTTTGGTCCATATCCCTTTAAACCTTTCCTATCCTTTAAATGTAACTGCCTCAAACACTTCCTCTGGCAGCTCATTCCATATACAACCACCCTCTGGGTGAAAAAGTTGACCCTCAAGTTCCTCTTAAATTTCTCACTCCTCACCTTAAATCTTTGCCCTCGGTTTTGAATCCCCAACCCTAAGTAAAAGACAGTGCATTGACCATCTCTGTGATGCTCCTGATTTTAAAAATATATTATTGAAGTTTATATGGACATGTCTACCATCCTTCCTTGATTGCTTCTTCAAAAGGCTCAATCAAATTCATAAGCAAGATCTCCTGTGCACAAAGCCATGCTGACTATCTTTATCAACCCTTCTGTTCTCCAAATGCTTGTCTATTTTACCTGTCAGTACATTAGATATTAGGCTTGTTTATAGTGCCAGGATTTTCTCTGCAAATATTCTTAAATAAAGACACAATATTAGCCACCCTCCTGTCTTCTGGCACTTCCCTCATCATTAACAATTATGCAGATATCTCAGCCAGGGCTCCTTCAATTTCTTTTCTGGTTTCTCATAATAATCTTGGGTACCCTGTAGAATTACTCTGCTGTCTTCTCTATTGACATTACTATTATTGAATTCTGACTTAACTTCCATCCTCTCATCTGCCAAACTTCTGCTTTGGTGCTAACCCATGACAATCTTGCTTAAACCCTCCCAATAACACTGGCAAATCTGCCCACCAGTATATTGGACTTTTCAGTGAAGGTAAAACCCATCCTTCTGGTGTAGATCACCTCTATGCTAGAAGGGATCCCAGTGAACCAAAACACTGAAACCTTCCCTTTGCACCAACTTTTCAGCCACATGTCCATCAGACTTACCCTCCTGTTGTTCCACTCTCTTGCACATGACACAGGCTAATCAAGAAATTACACCTGCTTTTTAACCTCTTTCCTAACTCCTGAGATTCATCCTACAGAAACTTATTCGTTTTTCCAACTGACTTTTGTGCCAATCTTCTGGATGCTCACCCTCCTCCTGATCTCCTGTCCAACTTTCCCATTGATCTCAGATGTTCCAGATAACCCCTTTAGATACCACAATGTGTCACCTCATACTGCAATAACACCCATCTATAATCCATCCCTTCCACCCCAGAATTTGTATCTACAGGAGCTGAATTTGTTTGTGTGTGAGCACACCAATGACAAACTGTGTAAAAAATAGCCTTCTAGAGTTGATAGCCTATTCGATGGTGTAAGATACGTCCCCAGTGGATTCCTGGATCCCGCTGCACCAAGCCCTTGAACTAAACTACCACTGGGCCCCGTGCATGATCTAATTAATGCACCTTGAATGTTTCTATTCAATCTCAGAACAATATTCTCTCTCCAGTGTTTGCATGTATAGTTAGTGGGAGAAATTAAGGTGTGACCTGAAGATGCTGCCCATTGAAACCTGAGCAGACATCTCATGTGAGGCTCAAGTGGAGCCACTTGTGGATTATGGAGATAGAGCTGGCTAAGTTGGGAATCATCACCTTAAGTGCTCATGGGCTTCCCCCACCCAGTGACTGCATCCTCACTCATGCAATTAACAAATATTGAAGTATTTTTCCACAGAAGTACTGTTACATTTTGAATCACATATTAAAAGTTAACAAAATCTAAAATTACACATACACATATAAAGCACATTTTAAATAGCTCACTGTGTGAAGCTCTCTTACCTCTGTGGAAGGATAAAGCCCAGAGGACAATTAGCACAAACTTTGACATTGTACTAGGCACTCAGGTCATTCATTCCAGTGGAGAGAATCTCTCGTACATCCACTTATATAACTGCTCTCCTTAGCTCATTTAAATAGAACAAGGAAGTTGAATCTCTCGCTAGCTGAATACTTTCACCATTGTGGTGAAGTTAACCATTTGAGTTCCAAAGCATTCCAATTTCTTAAACGTGCATGATTCTCTCTTGCAAAGGACAGCAAAACAAAATGCCTCAAGAAGTTAAGTACCAGTTACATTAACTTATTTTACAGTTTACGCACAGATCTAGAACCACTTGCTATCCACAGTTAATTCATTGTTAAATTCTGCTGCTTACAAGTGGATTTCCAAATTAACCCTTCCAACCTCTACCAATGGCCACATCCTACTGAGTAACATACGAGCAATGAATATAAGAGACTGGGACAATGGGGACTTAATCAATGACTTAACAACAAGATTAACCTAACCCTCCTTGTGGTTCCTAAATTGGAATTGCCTTGTTTTTTTCAGATGCAAAGGCAAAAAACAAAATAAATACTTCACATTCCACAGATATATTTATATTGAGAGATAAAATGCACAGTAAATAAGCAGCGGAAATAGACATTTCATCCCACCCAGAGTATCAAATTAGTCTGTTTGTTCTTTAATATCGGCCAAGATATCAGGAGTTCCCTACCTAATAGGAGTGTTAGAGCACTAACACCGTACAGACACAGGCAATTCAGGAAAATAGATCAATTGGTACTTCTATGATAATATTTATATAGCCCTATGAGTAATACTCTTCAGTAAGAATTATGTGGAGACAGCATGCTTACAGCTGTAGGGAAAATATACATTGCTTCAAAGCAAAACAATTTATAAAGCCCCATGTGACAAGAATGTGAGAATCCACATGAAAGAAGTAACCTGGTCCATCATTTTCTCTTCCTCTTAACATTCTCTTCCAAAAAGCCCAAATTCTCCCCCAATGGTAAAAGTTTGCTGGGAACTGAAACGTAATGTTTTAGGCCATATTTCAAACTTACTATGCTTTGTACCTCCAATTTGTATTGATTGGTCTGTGGGTAGTCAAATGTCTTCCAAAGTGACCTGTTTCTGAGACATTTTAGGCGGTAGGTACAGGCTCCAATATGGTCTGTGTGCAGGTCTGATTTTGTGTATCCGCATGCTCACCCTTCAGTGAGAATGGCCTGGAATTTGCTCTAAAGTCCTCATGATTACAGTCACTTCCAAAACTCACCAAACATTACAGGTGAGAAGCTCTAAACCTATGTCATCAAACTACCTTGTCAACTTGAATGGTGATGTTTGAGAGAACCATGCTTATATCTCCCATTGCTTTAGGGAAAGGACGTTCACTTGCAGGGTCATTTGCACATTGGAAACATGAACAATATCGATTTTCCCTTCACTCTCCATTACGGTTGGGTAATTTGACGAATACAAGGCCTGTCATCAAGTTTGTATTCTAAAAAGGAAGCTGGCCACTGAATCCCACACTTACACTTATTGTACAATATTTGAAACAACACCTCAGACAGCCACATACAGGACAAGAGAGTATTCCACGATTTCGGATGAAAATTTAGACATAGTCAACAGAAACATTCCAACCCAGGCACTGTTCTAGCACACCAGATAAGCACAAGTCTCCACTCACACTCCCCCCCTCCCCACCCTGATTCCCCAGCAAACACACAAGATGAAGAAGAAATTTTTAAAAAACAACCTGAAAGGTAAATATGAGGTGTTCAATATGATGTTTATGTGAGGATTAGTGAGAATGCCAACATCCCAGCTACCAACATAAGCACTTAAAGGTGTTTCAACTTGCATAAATTTCATATGCTAGCAGGCTGCTACCTCATTCTCATGTAGAGGGAAGGCCAACCACTCACACTCTTCACCCTCCCTCCAATATGAGGAAGTTTCTCACAATGGGCAAGTGCATTGACAACTGAGTATGCTGCCTCCGAAGGCCAATTGCTGTTAATTGGAGGAAAGAATGCTTATGATCTTAGTTTTGCCATTATTAAGCCCGTGAGCTGTGGAGGTCCACTATGGTTGATGGTAAACTCATATCTGATCAGCCATCACCCAACCCAATCATAGCGTAGTGGTTAGTTAGTGCAAAACTATCACAGCTTACAATTGAAGCTCGAAGTTGACTCCAGGCATCCTCTGTAGGGAGTCTCTGTACACTCTCCCTGTGGAATGCATGGTGTTCTCTGAGTGCTCTGGTTTCCGCCCACAGTCCAAAGACATATGGGGTTGATTAATTAGACATTGAAAATTGTACCATCATTAGGTTAAGGTGCATCTGCAGAAGTTTTTTTTTAGAGTGTTCAGTGACAAGCCAAACCTCCTTAACCTCCTGAGGTGTGAGATGTAGATTTCAGTGGGAAAAAAGGCTGGTGCAAATGCACGATGAGGTGCTTGGAACAATGTCAAGCCCAGTTAAAACCTGCATGAAATATCTAGAAACATGGGAGTTCAAGCTTAAACATTTTTATATAATCCTGGGGTCCATCCTTTCCACTGGAGAAGTGGCAACTGTTAGAGCATATTCTGGGCCTAGGGTGTATACCATAACTTCAGCAACCAATCTTTATACCTGAACATAGACTGTAGGTTAAATTTAAAATGTAGCTCTGGACAATAGGCTCCTAGAGCTGTGAACTGCAACTGATTGGAAAACCAGACAATGTTGATTAACATTCATTTTGGGGTGTCAGTTGTATGGGTGTGAAGAAGGAGGTGTGAAAATTATATGTAATTCAAAGGAAGCACTGTAGATATACTGCAAATATACCTGTAGGATTGTCCTTTGATCTTTAGCATATAAAATATCATATGATGATTAATCAAACAGGCCTCTTCCTCCAAAAGGGTCTCATTATGATACCTGCTGTGTCTCATTTTGCCAAATAAAAGACAACTTCACATCGACCAGCGGCATCTCCCCAGTGACTTTGCTCACACTGCAACAGTAGCCATCCCCATGTCGACAGGCGTGGACTCAACCAGGAAGCAACAGAGGATGACCTGGGTTTTCACATACATAGAGGACACCCTAATCTTTGCACAGGTAGAGATGTGAATGGAGCAGTGGCAGCTAAGCAATTGGGTTATTAATACAGAGATGCTGGAATTAAAAAGCCATTGAATCACTTATGCCCATCAAAAAGGAAATATACTGCCCTTCCCAATTTGGCAAATATGTGATTCCGGAACGATAGGTGTGATAAACTCTTAAATGCCCTTTGAAAATTAGACAGATAGCTTGGACTCCAGATGAGGCCAATATGGTTTCAAACTAGTTCCTTTCAACTGCTGAGGGAGACGATCTTTGCTTACTAAACCGTTACTAAATGATGGTATGTTCAGAGCCTGCTGAGGATGAAAGTGTCCTGTGAGCAAGTGGCCAGCTGCGTTTACTGCTGATGTGAAACACCACCTGCACAATGAGCAACTTACGAAATGCTGCAATAATTCAGCAGGTCAGGCGGCATCTACGGAGAGGAATAAACAGAGAGGTTTCAGGCTGAGACCCTTCATCAGATTTCATCTACACCCCAGGGAAGGCTCGCTTTTATGGGTCTTTAAGAAATCAGGTTTAAAGTGTGTGTGCGAATCTCAGTGAGTCCACTGGGGAAGACAGGACCCAGTGTCTGCGAATCCACACAGCCACTGAAAGCTGGAGGCTGAAGACAACCGGTTCTGGGATGAAAGGACTGTGCACGTGAAAAGGCTTGTTTCACTATTATTGCTTTGTTGTTTGGTATATTCTGTTTTGTTGTGCTCTGTGTTGTTCTGCCAAACATTGCGGGCTTGCTATGTTGGCACCAGAATGTTTGGCAACACTTGTGGGCTCCTTAAATATATTAGTTGTTAATGCAAATGTCGTATTTCACTCCATGTTTCAATGTACATGTGACAAAGAATTGTGAATCTGCATCTGGCACTTGGGAGTAACATTTGAATATGGTCTGTCACTCTCTGAATCTGTGGGTCAACTGCAGTCCTGGCAAATCCGGGTGTCCAAATTATTTGGCATAGATGAGATGTTTCTACATGGATTGATCCAGAGACCAAAGGGTAGGAGTAACCTATACCTCCACAGGCAGAACTGTCCAGGCCTGTGGGTGTACGTCCATAAAATACAGCAGATTTCTTTCACTATGGCCTGGGAAAACCCAAGACTCTGGATGCATTGCTCCTTAGAGAGCCGGATGCATGGATGTACCTCTGTATCTCTTGAGGTTAAGCCCACTGTCCTTCCTCCCCGCTCCTTTACGCTCCCTGAAAGGCTACTCTTCCACCAAGATGCCTCAGTCCAGATTTTGCTCCATTTCACTTTATACCGTTGTTGTAATTAGTTAACATTGTTTCACTCTGTTTACCATGCATGTGCACAGCTCTATTAATGTAGCAAGACAAGTAGTAAATGAAGTTAAAGGGGCAGAAGAAAGTTTACAATTCTTGGGATCACATTAGAACTTCACTTAAAACCTGAACTGGCTACTGCTTGATGTATCGTGATTTCACAGAACAAGGAACCAAAGCTGGTACTGGAATTGGCCAATGACTCTACTTTGGACATAATGGGCTCCTTAACAGCAAATTCCTCACATTCAACCTATTTCAGAACACAACCCTATTCCGAAGGTACAACCCAGCAACAAAGGTGCAGCTGAGTTGAGAAGTCAAAGAATCATAGAATTGATCAGCACAACTCTGTCCCTTTTAGACTACCTCATCCCTGCTGGCAGTGATGCCTATCAACACTAATACTATTTGCATGTGTTAGGCTTGTAATCCTCTACTCCTTTCCTATCTCCCTGTCAAAATAAACCTTGCAATTGAATCTGCCACTACCAGATTGTTCAGATAACTACCATACTCTCAGTGAAAAGGTTATCTCTCAGATCTCTTAATAATTTCTCCATCACCTAAAACCTATTCCCTCTAGTTCAAGACTCCTCTGCCATGGGAAAACAATTCTGATTATCTATCCTACATATGCCACTAATAATTTTATAAACCTCAATAAAGTCACCCATCAGCCTCCTACATTCCAATGAGAATAAGCCCAGCTAATTTAATCTCTCCTTATTACTACAGGCCTCCATCCCAGGCAACATCCTGTTGAATCATTTCTGTATTCTCTCTATTGCTACCATATACTTCCTGTAGTGTGGTGACCAGAACTGAACACTAACGCTTTACACATCTACAACATGATATCTCAACTCTTATATTCAATGATTCAGCCTACAAAATTAAGCACACCAAACTTTTTTTTCACCACACTATGTACTTATTTGGGTGATAGGATGGAGTACTAATAATGGCTGGGGTCACTCATCTCGTAAAGACACTGCCCAGAAAGCAGTAATGGCAAACCACTTCAGTAGAAAAATTTGACAAGAACAATCATAGTCATATAGACTATGATTGCCCACATCTTACAACACGGCACATAACGTTGATGATATCTCCTTACATTGCCACTTTCTGAGAGCTGTGGATTTCCAGTCCAAATTCTTTCTGTATGTCGTTACTCTACTGTATATCAAAGCCATTTACTCTATTTCACCTTCTCTTACGATTCCTCAGAGTTCAAACATGATGTCCACAGAACAAGATGTCATAATGGAGAGGCCTCAGCCAATGTGCAACAGCAGCTGTCCACCAGAAGGTTCAAAGTTAGTGGATTTGGAGCCAATCAGCTTGCAATATTGATTGTCATCTTCATGAAGCTGACGTTCGCCTATAGTCCTTCCTCTTTCAATATTTTTATTAGTTTCTGCATAGAGGAATACAGAGTACAAGAAGATATATATTTTAAGTCAAAAGAAAAAAGTAAAATCATACCAAATACATTGTATTAAAAATGCAGTTACAATCACAAAACCCTGTATTCATAAAAATTAAATCGTAATATTGAAATATAATAATTTTGTTATACAGAAAAAAAATCTAAACCCACTACCAAAGTCAGAGCTGTTAGGAAAAGCAAGAAAAAAGGGGGGAAACCCTTATCATATAATAAAATATATTATTAGCCACCATCTGTACTTAGTCCTTTCTTAATCACAGATGGCCAACTGTTCATTCCGCAGTGTGAAGCTAGTTTAGAGCACCATTAACACCCTACAGGTTGATGCCTTCGAATCACGGGTGCTTTTCTAAAATTATTTTGCCTATTCATGTTGATAAGAGACTGGGTAGACTTGTTGGGGTACCAACAAAATAGTTGTGGTTAATAGATTAAGAAAACAGAATAGAAATTCTCTGGGCTTTCCATGCAAAGGCATGATGCAAGCTTTATACTCGAACAACAGGTTCTTCCACATCACCTGTAAGCTTGGGCAATATATTACTTGAATGGTTAGTCTCACATCGCCAGGGACCCAAGTTTGAACATGACTTCTGGTGCTATCCTCATGGAGGTTTGTTTGTTTGTTCTTCCACCCAGCTTCCTCCCACAGACCAAAGGCATCCTTTTAGGTTAATTGCTTCCCAAAATTTACTCCTTGTGTGTGGCAAGTGAATCAAAGGGGGAGCTGATCAGCATGGGAGGGGAAACTGGTTACAGGCTAAGGTGAGGGAGAATGGACTACTCTTCCAGGAGTTGCCGAGTATGGATGGGCTGAGTGGTCTCCTTAGAGCCAGTGTCACTGATATGACTATCTGGTCATAAAAATTACTTACTTATTATATAGAGAAGTGACAGATTTTTAGTAACAAAGGAAGTTGAACTTCATTTCTTTGGGAAATAGAATTTAACTGTGGCAGCATTGAAGTTCCCATACATATATTAACTCAAAACCGAGAATTAAGCAAGTGCTTCCCAATGCTCTCTTCTTCTTCTTCTTCTTCAGTGTGAACATTCGGAGGTTTTGGAGTTTGCGAGTTTGGTTCTTTTTATTTTTCATGTCAGTGAGGGGGGTGATGGCTTTTCATTTCAAAAACTCCTCTGGTGCTGCATTTCATGGCTATCTGAAGAAGAGGAATATTAGAGATGTATTCTACATGCATACTTTGACAATAAAATAAACCTTTGAACCTCTAAAATGTAAAACCAAAGCTTTGAATTTCATTCATCAATGCAGTTTCATGTTTTATCGTCAAACATTATAACTCTCAGGAAATGAAGACAGAAGTAATCAATCTGCCTTTCCCTTCTGCTATGCCTTTTTGTAAAATCAAGGTTGATCTGTAGCTAACTCTATGTGAATACAGTGCTGTGCAAAAGAATTTTATAGCTGGTCTGCATTTGCACAGTACTCTTTTTGTCAACATGGAGTGGAGAGCAAGATTGTACGTCTGGTGGGAGCAAAGGATGTCGGGAATAGTGAGGGTGTAGCACCACAGGAGGGGTGTGGGACAGGTGATAGAAAAGAAGTGCCAGGGGCAGGTGCAGGCACATTCACCCCTGATTCACCAGGCAATGTCATTTGATTCAAAGCAATTGGTTTATTGACCATTACATTGTCAATGACAATTATGAATGAGTAATAAGAGTAACCATTGCTAGGTTACCCACAAATATTTTGAAAAGTTGAAGAAAAATATCAGAAAGTTTATCAGGTCTTCAATATCCCAAAACAATTGAAGTGTACAACACTACTGACCCAGGGCAGTACTTCGCTCTTTCAACTTACTGATTTGCCTCCTGCAGTTCAACCAATCAAAATCAAACTGAACATCATGTTTATGAGCTCATTGAGTAATTCACTTTATAATACAATGTGTGCAAGGCTCTCATTGTTAATGTTCAATAGGCCTTGAGTAGGGAGGAATAGCTGGAAATGAATGAGGGGAGATTTTTTTGTTGCTCCAACATGAATGACTTGGGGGAGTTAAACTTCAACAGATTGATTATTGCAAATATTCCAGATGTAACCAGTTCTCAATAATGAATTTCATTCTTCAAACTGTGTTTCAGGAAGTGCTTTGGTTGGCAGCAATTACTATTATGTTTTGTATAACTGCACCCATATTATTTTATAATGATTTCAGATTTATATTTATATTAGATTTATATTACATTTTATATCCAATTAGATTTATACTACATTATAATAGCATTATATAGTCGTGGTTCACATGACACTATTACAGCTCAGGACATTGGATTTCAAGTTCAATTCCAATGGCGTCTGGAAGACATTTGATTCCTCCACATTCCAAGGACGTACTGGATAGTAGGTTAATTGATCATTGTAAATTACAATTGTGATTAGGCTGTGGGAAAGTTATTGGAAGGTTTTCTAAGGGACCAGATATACAAATATTTGGATAGACAGGGACTGATTCGGGTCAGCATGGGTTTGAGCGCGGCAGGTCATTTCTAATCAATCTTAAAGAGTTTTTTTTTCCCGAGGAAGTTACCAGGGAAGTTGCTGAAGCAAGGCAGTGGATGTTGTCCGCATGGACTTTCACAAGGCATTTGATGAGGTCCCGTGTGGGAGGTTGGTCAGGAAAGTTTAGTCACTTAGCATTGAAGATGAGGCTGTAAAATGGATTAGTCATTGGCTTTGTGGGAGAAGCCAGAGAGTGGTAGTAGATGGTTGCCTCTCTGACTGGACCTGTGACGAGTGGAGTGCTACGGAGACTGGTGCTGTATCTGTTATTGCTTATCATCAATATCAACAATCTGAATGATAATGAGGTTAACTAGATCAGCTAACACCAAGATTAAGGGTGTATGGAAAGTAAGAAAGACTTTCCGAGCTTCCAGTGGGATCTGAACCAGCTAGAAAAATGGCAGATGGAATTTAATGCAGACAAGGGCAAGGTGTTGCACTTTGATGGAAACCAACGTGGGTAAGTCTCACACAGTGAACAGCAGGGCACAGAGGAGTGCGGTACAAGGGATCTGGGAATACAGGTCCATAATTCATTGAAAATTGGGGTACAGGTAAATGGGGTCATAAAGAAAGCTTTTGACATATTAGCCTTCATAAATCAAAGTACTGAGTACGGCAGATGGGATGTTATGTCGAAGTTGTATAAGATTTGGTGAGGCCTAATTTGGAGTATTATGCAGAGTTTTGGTCACCTACCTACAGGAAAGATGTGAATAATGTTGAAAGAGTACAGAGAAGGATGTTGCCGGGACTGGAGGACTTGTGCTATAAGGAAAGTCTGAATAGGTTAGGACTTTAGTCCTTGGAACGTAGAAGACTGAGAGGAGATGGGATAGAGGTATACAAAATTATGAAGGGTAAATGCAAGCAGACTTTTTTTTACTGAGAATGGGTGGGCCTACAATTAGAGGTGTTAACGGTGAAAGGTGAAAAGTTTAAGGGGAACATGAGGTGAAATTTCTTTCCTCGGAGGATTGTGAGACTGTGGAACCAGATGCCAGTGCAACTGGTGTAAAAAAAGCTTGATTTCAAAGTTTAAGAGAAGTTTGGATAGGTACATGGGTAGTAGGGGATGGCTATTGTGTAGGGCCTGTTCTGTGCTGTATCTCTAAATATAAAGATTATTAAAAATTATCATGAATTGACTAAATATCTTTAGGGAAATAGGTTCACCTTGACTGTTCAAATAATCAATGGAGGTGACCAGATTGAGAAAATGTTCAAAGACTCCAAACCTGAAAGAAACAATCTTAAAAGACAACTTCCTACCTTTTAATAATATACATAAAACAAAATGTCACCATGTAAAAAAAAAATGTAGACAGCATCTTTCATAATAATCTAAGTATTTCCCAAAATGCTTTCCAACTATTGAAGTACTTTGAAGTGTAGCCATTCTTGTATTGTTAGGGACATCCCTTCACAAACAACAATAAGTTAATATGTCAAAGATCCACTCAAATGATTTGGTCAATGAATAATGGTAGGATACCACAGAAACTCTACTGCTCCACTTCAAAAAGGGATCATTTACCTCCATCAGCATGGATTTGTCTATCTCAGCCAACAGTGCAGCAGCCTCTAAATTTGTGCACATTTCTTTTATATTTCTTTCCTTTTCATACTTAGCTGGAAATCTGGCCACAAGAGTTACCAATACAGAAGATAACTTCATAAACACACAATAGGTAGGGTAAAATACACAAAATGCTGGAAGAACACAACAAATCAGGCAATATCTATGAAAGGGAATAAACAGTTTTTTCAGGCAGAGACCCTTCATCAGCACTTCCAGCATCTGCAGAATCTCGTGATATTTTCTATCCCAAACATGAGAAAATCCGCAGGTGCCGGAAATCCAAAGCAACACACACAAAATTCTGGAGGAACTCGACAGGCTAGCAGCATCGATGCAAAAGAATGAACAGTTGACTCAAAAACACAAATTGCTGGCAGAACTCAGCTGGCCAGACAGCATCTATGGGAGGAGGTAGTGACAATGTTTCAGGCCGAAACCCTTCATCAGGAGTGAAGTAACATGGGATGGTCGAGGGGGGATAAGAAATGGGGGGAGGGATGAAGTAGAGAGCTGGGAAGTGATAGGCTGGAGGGAAATGGGCTAGGGGGAAGGTGGAGAATTATGGGAAATAAAAGAGAAAGAAAGGTAGGGCTGGGGGTAGATTATAGTGAGGGGGGGAAAAAGAGAGAGAAAGAGAACCAGACTAAAATTATAGATAGGGATGGGGTAAGGGGGGGCAGGGGTATCAACGGAGGTCTGCGAGTTGAATGTTCATGCGGGCAGGTAGGAGGCTACCTAGGCGGGAGATAAGGTATTGCTCCATCGACCTGCGTGTGGCCTCATCTTGACGGTAGAGGAGGCCATGGACAGACATGTCAGAGTGGGAGTGGTCTGTGGAATTGAAGTGTGTGGCCACAGGGAGATCCCGCCACTGCTGGAGGACTGAGTGCCGGTGTTCGGCGAAACGGTCTCCCAGTCTGCGACAGGTCTCCCCAATGTATAAATGGCCACATCGGGAGCACCGGATACAGTATATCACCCCAGTTGACTCGCAGGTGAAGTGGTGCCTCACCTGAAAGGACTGTCTGGTGCCTAGGATGGTGGTGAGGGAAGAAGTGTGGGGGCAGGTGTAGCACTTCTTCTGTTTACAAGGATAAGTGCCTGGAGGGAGGTTGGTGGGGAGGGATGGGGGGGATGAATGGACAAGGGAGTCGCGTAGGGAGCAATGAAGATGTGTCTGGTGGTGGGATCCCGTAGGAGGTGGCGGAAGTTACGGAGGATTATACATTGGATCTGTAGGCTGGTAGGATGATAGGTGAGGACCAGGGGGACTCTATCCCTGGTGGGCTGGCGGGGGGAACGGGGTGAGGGCAGAGGTGCGTGAAATACGGGAGATGCGATGGAGGGCAGAGTTGATAGTGGACGAAGGGAAGACTGGGAGACCGTTTCGCCGAACACCGGCACTCAGTCCTCCAGCAGTGGCGGGATCTCCCTGTGGCCACACACTTCAATTCCACAGACCACTCCCACTCCGACATGTCTGCCCATGGCCGCCTCTACCGTCAAGATGAGGCCACACGCAGGTCGATGGAGCAATACCTTATCTCCCACCTAGGTAGCCTCCTACCTGCTGGCATGAACATTCAACTCGCAGACCTCCGTTGATACCCCTGCCCCCCCTTACCCCATCCCTATCTATAATTTTAGTCTGGTTCTCTTTCTCTCTCTTTCCGCCCCCTCACTATAATCTCCCCCGAGCCCTACCTTTTGTTCTCTTTTATTTCCCATAATTCTCTACCTTCCCCCTAGCCCATTTCCCTTCAGCCTATCACTTCCCAGCTCTCTACTTCATCCCTCCCCCCACTTCTTATCCCCCCTCGACCATCCCATGTTACTTCACTCCTGATGAAGGGTTTCAGCCCGAGACGTCGTCACTACCTCCTCCCATAGATGCTGTCTGGCCTGCTGAGTTCTGCCAGCATTTTGTGTTTTTATTTATTTCCAGCATCTGCAGATTCACTCGTGTTGCCTTTGAACAGTTGACTCATGCCTTGATGAAGGTTCTCAGCCCAAAAATGTTAGCTTCTTACTTTTTCCATAGATGCAGCCTGGTCTGGTGATTTCCTCCGGCATCTTGTGTGATATTTTTCTATGCTTGTTAAGTTTCAAGATCATTAAACATGTCGCAGGACCACATATCTTACTGGTTATTCCAGATCTGTATACTCTACTGAAACATGCTGTGTAAAATAAAAATTGTTTACATTTTCCACCTATTCATAGATACAATAGTAAAGGTGTGGTGCAAGTATTCTCCTTTCAGTAAGTATCAATAAACTTTGCAGATTCAGATAGTATGCTACTTGTGTAGGAATTTTCTTTTACCTTGTTCTTTTGTTGAAAATTTTGCATGTCATATCTATCTTGGGTACATTTTTGGAATAGGCAGGCAGTGATCATTGTAAGACTTAAGTACTCTGGGGAGTCATGTTTACTTCTTGCTGATAAACTGAAATTTCATTGCATTTTGTAGCTTGCCCATAAAATCATGGTTTTAGACATGACCTTTAGCCCCACCAATTGATCTGTTCATCCATGACACAACAACGATTAAAATCAATCACCATCTTTGTGCTTCATTCATCCAATCAATCAGCATGGGGACATGATGAACTTCAAAATGAAGAATTGTCTGTCATTGTCCTCCAAAGAATGGAGATGGATGATTTGTTGTAAACTGTTACAAAATGCTGGTGGAACACATCAAGCCAGGCAGCATCTATAGGGAGAAGCGCTGTCGACGTTTCGGGCCGAGACCCTTCGTCAGGACTAACCGAAAGGAAAGATACTAAGAGATTTGAAACTAGCGGGGGAAGGGAGAAATGCAAATTGATAGGAGAAGACCAGAGGGGGTGGGATGAAGCTAAGAGCTGGAAAGGTGATTGGTGAAAGTGATACAGAGCTGGAGAAGGGAAAGGATCATGGGATGGGAGGCCTCAGGAGAAAGAAAGTGGGGAAGAGCACCAGAAGGAGATGGAGAACAGGCAAACAACTAAATATGTCAGGGATGGGGTAAGAAGGGGAGGAGGGGCATTAACAGAAGTTAGAGAAGTCAATGTTCATGCCATCAGGTTGGAGGCTACCCAGCCGGTATATAAGGTGTTGTTCCTCCAACCTGAGTTTGGATTCATTTTGACAATAGAGGAGGCCATGGATAGACATATCAGAATGGGAATGGGACGTGGAATTAAAATGTGTGGCCACTGGGAGATCCTGCCTTTTCTGGCGGACCGAGCATAGGTGTTCAGCGAAACGGTCTCCCAGTCTACGTCGGGTCTCACCAATATATAAAAGGCCACACTGGGAGCACCGGACGCAGTATACCACACCAGCCAACTCACAGTTGAAGTGTCGCCTGACCTGGAAGGACTGTCTGGGGCCCTGAATGGTGGTGAGGAAGGAAGTGTAAGGGCAGGTGTAGCACTTGTTCCATTGGAGGTGGCGGAAGTTACGAAGAATTATACGTTGGACCCGGAGGCATCTTTCCCATTTCCCGCACATCTGCCCTCACCCCATCCACCCGCCACTCCACTCGGGATAGGGTTCCCCTTGTCCTTACCTACCACCCCACCAGCCTCCGGGTCCAACGTATAATTCTCCATAACTTCCGCCACCTCCAACGGGATCCCACTACCAAACACATTTTTCCCTCCCCCCCCTTTCTGCTTTTCGCAGGGATCGCTCCCTATGCGACTCCCTTGTCCACTCATCCCCTCCATCCCTTCCCACCTGGCACTTATCCTTGTAAACGGAACAAGTGCTACACCTGCCCTTACACTTCCTCCCTCACCACCATTCAGGGCCCCAGACAGTCAGGTTGGAGGAACAACACCTTATATACCGGCTGGGTAGCCTGCAACCTGATGGCATGAACATTGACTTCTCTAACTTCCGTTAATGCCCCTCCTCCCCTTCTTACCCCATCCCTGACATATTTAGTTGCTTGCCTGTTCTCCATCTCCCTCTGGTGCTCCCCCCCCCCCTCCTTTCTTTCTCCTGAGGCCTCCTGTCCCATGATCCTTTCCCTTCTCCAGCTCTGTATCACTTTCGCCAATCACCTTTCCAGCTCTTAGCTTCATCCCACCCCCTCCGGTCTTCTCCTATCATTTCGCATTTCCCTCTCCCCCCACTACTTTCAAATCTCTTACTATCTTTCCTTTCAGTTAGTCCTGACGAAGGGTCTTGGCCCGAAACGTCGACAGCGCTTCTCCCTATAGATTCTGCCTGGCCTGCTGTGTTCCACCAGCATTTTGTGTGTGTTGTTGTTTGAATTTCCAGCATCTGCAGATTTCCTCATGTTTTTGGTAAATTGTTTCAAGATTTATGAAAGTTGGGTTCGTAATCTTCCTCAAAAAGGAGCAAGTTCAGTCATGACATTTCATTCAACGCAGTTTGCTAAAGGAGGAGAAGAGGGAGCAGACACAGCATATTGCACAAGGTCAGGTGTAGTTTAAAGCAATTCTTCAGGTCCCCAAGCTTTCATATTACTCAGTACATCAACAAATGACTACCATCACTTCATTACAAAACTCTGATGGAAAATGAAGGAGACAACATAGTTGTGAGAACTGCAGGAATCGGATTAGTGGTGATGGAAACCTTTGGAATGCAGCAAAAGCAGTATCAAAGACACAAATGAATATGTCTGGAATTCTTTCTAATCTCTTCACATTCCCTCTGGCATACAAGGAAACATCTCCCTCTTTTAGTTATTAACAACTGTGCTGATTAGACTGCTTGGAGGCACTTTCCATTCACGTCTGCCTTTTAGTGTGTGTCAGTTAAACACAATGTTAAACTGTTCTGAAAGGTACTCTATCTATTGTTTGCAGTTATGCAATAGCAACTCTGTGTAAAGTCAGAGACACAGTCATATTCAGCTGTGAAAGGGCTTGCATGCCATTACCTCCTATAAGGCAAAACTGAACAGTAAAAATGGCAGCAATGCTTCACTCCCCGGTGTGCTCATCACCTTTTATACACACTTTGAAAGGGACGGTAAAACAAAACCTGTGTGATTTCCCACAGCATCTGATGACTCTGTGATCTCTGTCTGGGAAAACATTGTCAGAATATCTTTCAACTTAGTGAACACTCACAAGGCGCCAAGCCTAATGGTACCCAGCAGGGCTCTGAAAACTCGTGCCAACCAACTGGCTGGCGTGTTCAAGAACATCTTCAATCACTCACAGCTACATCAATATGCTTCTACTTGCTTCAAGTCAATATCAATCATTCTGATGCACAAGAGAGCAGGGCAAACAGCCTCAATGACTATTGCCCAGTAGCACTCACATCTACCGATGAAGTGCTTTGAGAGGTAGGTCATGGTTAGAATTAACTCCTGTCCATACAAGGACCTGGATTCGCTGCAATTTGCCTATCCCCACAACAGGTCTACAGCGGACACAAGCTCAGTGGTTCTCCAGTTGGCTTTGGAACACCAAGACAACAGCAATACAGATGTCGGTGTGCTCTTTATCAATTCAGTGTTCAGCACTATCATCTCCTCAGTATTAACCAAGAAGCTTCAAAGCATGGGCCTCTGTACTGCCCGCTGCAACTGAATCTATGACTTCCTCATCAGAAGACCACAGTCAGCACAGATTGGTAATAGCATCTCCTTCTCAATAACAATCAACAACAGTGCACTTCAAAGATGTGTGCTTAGCCCACAGCTCTACTTTCTCTTCTCTCATGTCCAAATTGCGAGGTGCAGCTCAAACGTCATCTCGGCCTCCGCAGATGACACAACTGATGTCTCAGATGGCAACGAGGAAGCGTACAGGAGTGAGACAGATCAGCTGGTTGAGTGGTGTGGCAACATCAAAGTCAGCAAGACCAATGAATTGATTGTGGACTTCAAGAAGGGTAACATGTGAGAAGAAACAGCATTCCTCGTTGAGGGGTCGGCAGTGAATGAGCAGCTTCAGGTTAGCGTAAAGCTAATACACCACCAGCGACAGGGGTTCAGTTTCGCTGCTGCCTGTAAGGAGTTTGCACGTCCTTCCCATGACTGCATGGGATTTTCCCCAGATGCTTTGGTTTCCTCCCATATTCCAAATACAGCCAGATCAGGATTAGTAAGTTTTAAGCATGTAATGTTGGCACCAGAAGCATGGAAACACTTGTCGGCTGCCCACAGCACCTCCTCAGACTGTATTTGTCATTGACATGTTTCGATGTTTTGATGTACCGATGAATCAGAATCAGGTTTATTATCACCAGCATGTGTTACAAAATTTGTTAACTTAGCAGCAGCAGTCAATGTAATACATAATATAGAAGAAAAAAATAATAAGTAAATAAATAAGGCAATCAATTGCAGTATATGTATATTGAATAGATTAAAAATCATGCAAAAAAACAGAGATAATATATATTTTAAAAGTGAGGTAATGTTCAAGGGTTCAATGTCCATTTAGGAATTGGATTGCAGAGGGGAAGAAGATGTTCCTGAATCGCTGAGTGTGTGCCTTCAGGCTTCTGCACCTCCTCCCTGATGGTAACAGTGAGAAAAGGGCATGCCCTGGGTGCTGGAGGTTGTTAATAATGTTCGCTGTCTTTCTCAGACACTGCTCATGAAGTGTCTGGGTACTTTGTAGGCTAGTACTAAGAGCCGACTAAATCTACAACCCTCTGCAGCTTCTTTCGGTCCTGTGCAGTAACCCCCCCACCCCCCACCACCACCCCTCCCAAACCAGACAGTGATGCAGCCTGTCAGAATGCTCTCCATGGCACATCTATAGAAGTTTTTGAGATCTTTTCAAACTCCTAATGAAGTACAGTCACTGTCTTGCCTTCTTTATAACTGCATCAATATGTTGTGACCAGGTTAGATCCTCAGAGATCTTGACACACCCTGTACGCCCTCCCATCGCCACCTGAGATAATGATTGTATCATCAGCAAATTTATATTTGAGCTATGCCTAGCCACACAGTCATGGGTATAGAGAGAGTAGAGCTGTGGACTAAGCACACACCCCTGAGGTGCACCAGTATTGATCGTCAGCGAGGAGGTGTTATCACTAATCCATACAGATTGTAGTCTTCCGGCTAGAAAGTCGAGGATCCAATTGCAGAGGGAGGTACAGAGGCCCAGGTTCTGTAACTTCTCAATCAGGATTGTGGGAATGGAAGTATTAAGTGCTGAGATATAGTCAATGAACAGCATCCTGACATAGGTGTTTGTGTTGTCTAGGTGGTCTAAAGCCCTGTGAAGAGCCATTGAGATTGCATCTACCATTGACTTATTGTGATGATGGGAAAATTGAATGGGTCCAGGTCCTCACTGAGGCAGGATTTCAGTCTGGTCATGACCAACCTCTCAAAGCATTTCATCACTGTCAGTGTGAGCGCTATCGGGTTATAGTCATTAAGGCAGCTCAACTTGTTCTTCTTTGGCACTGGTATAATTGTTGCCTTTTTGAAGCAAGTGGGAACATCTGCCCGTAGCAGTGAGAGGTTGAAAATGTCCTTGGCACCATGGCTCTTCACACGGCTTTAGACCACCTGGTTAACACAAACACCTACGTCAGGATGCTGTTCTTCGACTATAGCTCAGCATTTAATACCAACATTCCCACAATCCTGATTGAGAAGTTGTAGAACCTGGGATTCTGTACCTCCCTCTGTAATCGAATCTTTGACTTCCTAACCAGAAGACTACAGTCTGTGCAGATTGGTGATAACATATCCTCTTCGTTGACAATCAACACTGGCACACCTCAGGGGTGTGTGCTTAGCTCACTGCTCTACTCTCTGTATACACATGACCGTGTGGCTATGCATAGCTCAAATACCATCTACAAATTTGCTGACGATACAACCATACAATCTCAGGTGGTGATAGGAGGCTGTACAGGAGTGAGATATGCCAACTAGTGGAATGGTGTCGCAGCAACAACCTGGGACTCAATGTCAGTAAGACGAAAGAGCAGATTGTGGACTTCAGGAAGGGTAAGACGAAGGAACACATACCAATCCTCATCGGGGGATCAGAAGTGGAGAGAGTGAGCAGCTTCAAGTTCCTGGGTGTCAAGATCTGTTAGGATCTAACCTGGTCTCAACATATTGATGTAGTCATAAAGTAGGCAAGACAGTGGCTATACTTTATTAGGAGTTTGAAGTGATTTGGCATGTCAACAAATACACTCAAAAACTTCTATAGTTGTACCATGGAGAGCATTCTGACAGGCTGCATCACTGTTTCGTATGGAGGGGCTACTGCACAGGACCAAAAGAAGCTGCAGAAGGTTGTAAATCTAGTCAGCTCCATCTCGAGCACTAGCCTATGAAGTACCCAGCACATCTTTAGGGAGCGGTGTCTCAGAAAGACAGTGTCCATTATTAAGGATTTCCAGCACCCAGGGCATGCCCTTTTCTCACTGATACCATCAGGTGGGAGGTACAGAAGTCTGAAGGCACACCCTCAACAATTCAGAAACAGCTTTTTCCCCTCTGCCATCCAGTTCCTGAATGGACTTTGAAACTTTGGACACTACCTCACATTTTTTAATATACAATATTTCTGTTTTTGCACATTTTTAATAATCTATTCAATATACACAATGGATTTACTTGTTAATTTATTACTATGTTTTATTTTATTTATTATTATTATTTTTTCTCTCTGCTGGATTATGTATCGCATTGAACAGCTGCTGCTAAGTTAACAAATTTCACGTCACATGCCGGTGATAATAAACCTGATTCTGATTCTGATTCTGATCTAAAACTTCTTCAAGGAGCATTGCCTTAGGAAGGCGACGTGCATCATTAAGAATCCCCACTACCCGGGACAAGCCCTGTTCACACTGTTACCATTGGGTGGGAGGAACAGAAGCCTGAAGGCACACACTCAGCTTCTTCCCCTCTGCCATCCAATTTCTAAATGGACACTGAACCCATTAACACTACCTCACTACTTTATTATTTCTGTGTTTTTTGCCCCACTTATTTTAACTTAACTATTTAATAGACCTACAAGGGGTGATTGATAAGTTCGTGGCCTAAGGTAGAAGGAGGGAAAAAATGCAAAAAACTGACAGGCAAAAGGACTTGGGGGTCCTTGTACAGGATTCCCTAAAGGCTAATTTGCAGGCTGAATCTGTGTTGAGGAAAGCAAATGTGATATTAGCATTCATTTCAAGAGGACTACAATATAAAAGCAAGGATGTAATGTTGAGACTTTATAAAGCACTGGTGAGGTCTCGTTTGAAGTATTGTGAGCAGTTTTCGGCCCCTTATCTTAGAAAAGATGTGCTGAAACTTGAGAAGGTTCAGAGGGTCACGAAAATGATTCCTGGATTGAATAGCTTGTCATATGAAAATGTTTGATGGCTCAGGGCCTGTATTCACAAAGATTTAGAAGAATGAGGGGTGACTTCATTGAAACTATCGAATGGTGTAAGGCCGTGATAGAGTGGATGTGGAGAGGATGTTTCCTTTATTGCTAAAGATAAAATCCTGTGGCGTTACAGGAAAGATACTGGCATGAATAACAAGAGGAGTTGAGTATAGGAGCAAAGAGGTCCTTCTGCAGCTGTACAGGGCCCTGGTGAGACCACACCCGGAGTATCGTGCGCAGTTTTGGTCTCCAAATTTGAGGAAGGACATTCTTGCTATTGAGGGTGTGCAGCAGAGGTTCATGAGGTTAATTCCTGGGATGGCGGGACTGTCATATGTTGAAAGATTGGAGCGACTGGGCTTGTATACACAGGAATTTAGAAGGATGAGGGGGATCTGATTGAAACATGTAAGATTATTAAGGGATTGGACACGCTAGAGGCAGGAAACATATTCCGTACATTGAGGGAGTCCAGAACCAGAGGCCGCAGTTTAAGAATAAGGGGTGGGCCATTTAGAACGGAGTTGAGGAAAGACTTTTTCACCCAGAGAGTTGTGGATCTATAGAATGCTCTGCCTCAGAAGGCAGTGGAGGCCAATTCTCAGGATGCTTTCAAGAAAGAGTTAGACAGAGTTCTTAAAGATAGCGGAGTCAAGGGATATGGGGAGAAGGCAGGAACAGGGAACTGATTGTGGATGATCAGCCATGATCATGAATGGCAGTGCTGATTCGAAGGGCCGAATGGCATACTCCTGCACCTATTGTCTATTGAATATTGAATAGAGGTGAGTTAGATAGCTCTCGTTACATGCACGTGCAGTTCAATTCTTTGAGTGAGTATGCAGAAAGTTTGAAGTTAATAATTCATCGCCTTCTACTTTAGGCCACGAACTTATCAATCACCCCTGCTGTGGACCACTTCTGGAGGTCCAAGACACCGACTTCTACAAAGAAGGGATCCGTATGCTCCACAACCACTGGACTATGTGTGTAAATGTAGGAGGGGACTATCTTGAAAAATAAATGTGCTAGGGTTTCTAAAATTGACTCCTTCTAACTTAGGCCGCAAACCTATCAATCACTCCTTGTATATAGAAACATAGAGAATAGGTGCAGGAGTAGGCCATTTGGCCCTTTGAGCCTGTACCGCCATTCAGTATGATCATGGCTGATCATCCAACTCAGAATCCTGTATCTGCTTTCTCTCCATACCCCCTGATCCCTTTAGCCACAAGGGCCATATCTAACTTCCTCTTAAATATAGCCAATGAACCTGCCTCAACTGTTTCCTGTGGCAGAGAATTCCACAGATTCACAACTCTCTGTGTGAAGAAGTTTTTCCTCATCTCGGTCCTAGAAGGCTTCCCCTTTATCCTTAAACTGCGACCCCTCGTTCTGGACTTCCCCAACATCGGAAACAATCTTCCTGCATCTAACCTGTCCAATCCCTTTACAATTTTATACATTTCAATAAGATCCCCCCTCAATCTTCTAAATTCCAGTGAGTATAAGCCTAGTCGATCCAGTCTTTCTTCATATGAAAGTCCTGCCATCCCAGGAATCAATCTGGTGAACCTTCTCTGTACTCCCTCTATGGCAAGAATGTCTTTCCTCAGATTATATATTAATTTAGTTTTTTCTCTAAATTTATTCATCATGTATTTCATTGTACTGCTGCCATAAAGTTAATGAATTTCACAACAATTGCTGGTGATATTAAATCTGATTCTGATTCTGAAAGTCACAACATATGTCAGTAATAATAAACCCAAGTCTGATTCTGACATACTAGTACTCAAAAGTTTGAACTTGTTCACATTGATGAATTGAAGATGTCCTATTTTCCCAAAGGCAAGGTTCTCTGCTTGGCAGAATCAACAGATGTTCATGTTCAGGCTCAGGCACAATGGGCCTAATGGCTTGTTTGTGTTGTATTGTTCCGTGGCTCAAATTTACAATGCAAAAATTTCGTAGTATTGCGCAAAAATTCACATGGTATGTTCTTAGGCACCAAAAGGCATGTAGTTTGTCATTCCCATTATTTGAACGTGAATCATCCTGTCAAAAGCAAAATACTTGGTACTTTACACCTGTTTATGCCTCACGGGTCTTTCTGTGGTTTGGTGACAAAGAGAGAGAATTTCTTTCAAGCATATGCGAGTAATGTCAGCCAGAAAGAAGTTAGTATACTCTGCATAAACATTCCAAAATGGTTTACACTGCAAGCACTTTCACTGGAAAAATCATTGAAAGACCAATGAACAATTTTAAAATACTGTATACTGTACAGTGGCATGCAAAAGTTTGGGCACCCCGGTCAAAATTTCTGTTACTGTGAATAGTTAAGTGAGTAGAAGATGAACTGATCTCCAAAAGTCATAAAGTTAAAGATGAAACATTCTTTTCAACATTTTAAGCAAGATTAGTGTATTATTTTTGCTTTGTACAATTTTAGAGTAGAAATAAAGGAAAGGAGCACAATGCAAAAGTTTGGGTAACCCAAGAGATTTGAGCTCTCAGGTAACTTTTATCAAGGTCTCAGACCTTAATTAGCTTGTTAGGGCTATGGCTTGTTCACAGTCATTGTTAGGAAAGGCCAGGTGATGCAAATTTCAAAGCTTTATAAATACCCTTGTAGTGTTCTCACACAGGTGTAAAAGAACTCTGAACTAAACACCAAGCATAAACCAGTCAATGAGGCGGTCCCAGTAAGATTAACCATTTACTGTTCACACATTAACGTATGGTGAAAACTGTTAATAAAACAATACAAAATATATACAGTATTTGTTTCCTTCTTGACATCACATTTACATCATAAATACTTGCAAAAGTAAAACTACAACAACTATATTACATTAAAGTGCAACATACAGTCAGAATCTACCTACGCCATCGACTGGCTTTAAATACACTTCAACACAAACTATCCGCAACTCTTTAAATAACAAAAAACATAAACTTTATCAACCATCATTACTTTTAACAGAATCAGCGTTAACATTTTTAATTCAACATATCGATTATCTCATGAACTTACGGCGTTGCTTCACTAATGTTTCTAGTGCGTAGAAAGAAAACTTTTCTCGTGCTGATCCTGCACACATAAGCCCCCTCCTTCCCGTTTCTCCAAACTGGTATTTTCCCACAAGACGCGGCGAAACCGGGTGTGACGTCATCGCATGCCGCAATATATCACAGACAACGAATTTACTTTAAACAACCTTAACTTTAACTAGAAAACGATAACAAATGAATTACTAAAGCGAAAATATAATAAACTACACAAATGTCTTGAAGGCAACACACTCCCCGCCTGACCTTCGTAAGGTCACAATGAACATAATACAAAACTTCAGTCTCTAAATCAGTCCTTAGGTAGAAGTAGAATGACTTCTGTAACTGGCCTTTGGTAAATTTTCACATCACCTTGGTCAGAAGTTTTCAACTCAACCTTCCTGACATGTCCATCCCTACTAAGGAATGTGGCAGTGATTCTGGCCATTGGCCAGCAGTTGTGGGCGATTTGTTTGTCCCTGAGCAGGACTAAATCTCCAACTTGAAGATTCCTGCAGGGTTCTGTCCACTTTTGTCTGTGTTGCAACAAAGGTAGATATTCATGTCTCCAACAAGACCAGAACCGATTTGCCAGAGCCTGGACCTGTCTCCATCGCTTTGTGTACAAATCCTTATCAGAGAAGTCCCCTGGTGGAGGGGGAGCTCCTGCCTTCTGTGTAAGGAGCATTGATGGCGAGAGTATGAAGGGGTTTTCCGGGTCAGAAAACACAGGTAGGAGTGGTCGTGCATTTATAATGGCTGTGACCTCTGTCATTAGTGTGCAGAGTACCTCGTGGGTCAGTCGGGTGCATTGCTGCAGAAACATTGAATCAAGAATTCTTCTGGCGATACCAATCATCCGCTCCCATGCGCCTCCCATGTGAGAGGCATGTGGTGTGTTAAACTCCCAGTTGCATCCCTGCTGACTGAGGTACTTTTGCACCGTTTTGTCCATCCCCAGCTCCTTGGACGCTACAACAAAGTTTGTGCCGCAATCAGACCTTAACTGTTTTGCAGGGCCTCAGCGCAAAGAAGGGCCTGAGAGCATTAATGCAGCTGGATGTATCCAAAGATTCGATTACCTCAATGTGTACCGCTCTTGAACTCATGCAGCTAAACATGATGGCCCACTGCTTGCTCTCTGCTTGTCCTCCTCTGGTGCACCTTGTAGCGATAGTCCAGGGACCAAATACATCGAGCCCCACATATGTAAAAGGAGGGCAGGCTTCGAGGCGTTCTGGTGGGAGGTTCACCATACATTGAGCTTCCAGCTTCCCTCGCAGTTTCCTGCAGGTTACACATTTGTGAAGTACTGAATTGATCAATGTTTTACCACCCAAGATCCACAGTCCCGCTGCCCTTATTGCTCCTTCCGTCAGGTGACGGCCCTGATGCCTTACCTGTTCATGGTGATGGCGAGTGAGCAGTAAGGACACATGGCTGTCTTTGGGTAGGATTACTGGACTCTTTTCTGCAGCTGGAAGTTGGGAGTGTATTAACCGGCCTCCAATGCAGATGATATCGTTCTTCAGGATCGGGTTGAATTTCCTCAAAGGGCTGTCCTTTGGTATTGGTTTATCAGCTTGGAGAGCCAAAAACTCCCTTGCAAAAGCTGCTCTTTGAGTTGCTTTAAAGATAACGTCCTTTGCCTCGGCCAATTCGTCCGCAGTGTGAGGTAAGTTACATTTGTGCCATCCCTTGCATTTACTATTTTGGGATGAGTGTTTGTGTGATCTGGCCATGTGAATGAGGAACGCAAGTCCTCTCACTAAAGAATTCAAAGTGGAGAACTGCTGAAAGCGTTCGTTAGTACGTATCGATTCTTGGAGGTAGGTGACTCCTGTTTGTATTTGCGGCCGAATTTCCGAGTCTCTTTCGGGTTCAATCAGCTCAAATGTCTTGCTCATTTGAGTTTTTTCTGTGGTGGCTGATACAGAAAGGGGGGTCCGGTGAACCAGGATGTCTGAGCCAGGCGGGATGCAGGTAAGGATCTCGATGCATGGTCTGCAGGGTTATCCTCGGTACGTACATAATGCCATTGTTCGGGCTTTGATGACAGGTGGATACGTTGAACTCTATTATGAACGTACACGTAGAAGCATTTTGATTCATTATAAATATAACCAAGCACTACTTTGCTATCTGTGTAGAACTTGATATCGTCCAGCTCTAGGTCTAGCTCGTCCTGGATAAGATCCGCCATTTCCACAGCCAGGACAGCTGCGCACAGTTCAAGCCTTGGAATTGTCGGCTCGGACTGAGGACCGAGCTTCGCCTTACCAGTTACAAATCCTACGTCAACTTGACCATCCTTCCCGACTACTTTCAAGTAAGCCACAGCACCAATGGCCTTGGTAGACGCATCCGAAAAAACACACAATTCTGTGTGCACTGCCTCAGTGGGTGAGGTCGCAGTGTACCTACATCGGATATGAAGCTGTTTTAGATCTTGAAGTGAATCTCTCCAAGCCTCCCATTTGCTTAGCTTGTCTTCTGGTAGGGGAGTATCCCAGTCGGAGAGCTCAGAGGTAAGTTCTCTGAGAAGGACTCTTCCCTGGATCGTAACTGGCGCCAGTAGACCCAAGGGATTGAAAACACTGTTGACAGAGGAGAGAACTCCACGGCGGGTAAATGGCTTGATCACGGTCGGCACGGCGAATGTGAATGTGTCAGTCGTAATCTCCCAGAGGAGACCCAAGCTCCTTTGTGTGGGTATGGTTTCTCCATCTAAATCTAGGTCTTTGATTGCTGGAGTACAGTCATCATGTGGAAAGGCCTCCATTACTGCCTGACAGTTTGATGCGAACTTATGCAAGCGGAGGTTTGACTCGGCAAGTGAGGCTTGTGTACGTCGGAGCAGATCGATTGCTTCGTCTTCTTTCTGTAGTGATATCAAGCTGTCATCGACATAGAAGTGCCTTTCCACAAACTTAACGGTGTCATCACTGTGCTCCTGTGCGCCCTCTCTGATGGCTCTTTGCAGCCCATAGATGGCCACAGAAGGTGATGGACTATTGCCGAAAACATGGACTTTCATCCGGTACTCAATGACTTCCTTGTTAATGTCATTGTCTTTGTACCATAAGAAACGGAGGAAATCGCGATGGTCCTCCTGTACTAAGAAGCAATGGAACATCTGCTGGATGTCCGCTAAGATTGCGACCTTCTCCTTCTGGAAGCGCAGCAGGACCCCAAGACCCCAGGTTGGGGCCTGTGAGGAGCATATCATTAAGAGAGACACCAGCGCACTGAGCACTGGAGTCAAAGACCACCCTGATCTGATTGGGCTTTTGTGGGTGGTAAACCCCAAGTGTTGGGAGGTACCAGCACTCCTCACCTTCCCTCAGTGGCGGTGCTACTTCAGCATGTCCATTAGCGAAGATCTTCTCCATAAATGCTACGTATTGTTGCTGCATCTCAGGTTTCCTTTTCAGGGTTTTTTGCAAGGACGTGAACCGCTTGACTGCCTGCTCTTTGTTGTTTGGCAAGCGCTGGCGTGGTTCTCTGAAAGGTAGTGGGGCGACCCAATTATTTGCTTCGTCTCTGAAGACCTTGGTGTCCATTATTTTTAAGAAAATGGCGTCTTGAGCTGATGGAGCAAGTTTATTATCATGCTCAGTTTGAGCAAAGACTGACTGACCCAGCGTCTTGTCGGTTACTTTACATTTGTTAAAGCCTTGTCATGCTTCCTTGATACACATGAAACTTGTGCAGGGTTGAAAAATGGAACAGCGGCCGCTCTCTAGCACATTGGTCTTGAGTGAGCTAACCGTTGGTTTGTGTACATTGCCAAGGCACACCTCTCCTATCACCACCCAGCCCAGATCCAGGCGTTGTGCAAAGGGGGCGTCGTGTGGTCCATTGACCTGCTGCCTAACCTTGTGCACCCAGAGAACATCTCTTCCTAATAGCAGGAGTATTTCTGCTTTTGGATCCAGTTCTGGGATGTGCTTGGCAATGTGGTGGAGATGTGGCTGGTGTAGCACTGCACTTGGCGTCGGGATCTCAGAGCGGTTATTCAAAATTTCATTGCGCTCTAAGAGTGGAGGGAGACAGATAACAACTTTACCATCCAGGGACTCGAGCTGGAAGCCTTCTGCCTTCCTTCCATAAGTTTCCACGCTGCCTGAGCAAGTTCTAAGGTAGTATGGGAACTGATTACTCTCAATGTTGAACAAGTCAAAGAACTCTGGTCTGACTAGTGAGCGATTGTTCTGATCATCCAGAATTACATAGGCTTTGATGGCCTTGTCTTTGGCTCCCTTAGGGTACACCTTAGTGAGGCAGATCTTTGAACAAGAACGGCTTGACTGAACTTGACTGCAAACTTCTGTGCAGCTCGAGCTGACAACAGTTGTCCTGGAGTGAGCCTCTCCCTCCCCGCCGTCCTGTTGTGAGGGTGATGGAGCTTTGTCGGTTTGCGGTAACGGGCCGGGATGCATGGCCCCATCGTGATTAGTGCTATTACATTCTGGGCACTTCACGGCGATCGTACACTCTCTAGCAAGGTGAGAGGTAGAGGAACAGCATTTAAAACATATTTTTTTCTCCTTGAGAAGGGCCATTCTCTCTTCAAGGGATTTTTTCCTAAACATTCTGCATTTTTTGAGGGGGTGGGGTTTGTTATGCAATGGACAGTTCTTGCTAGGGTCATTGTTAGTTGTAAAGACTTCAGTTTTACACACTGAGACCGGTTTATTAATGTTGAAATTATTCGAAGTGGATTTAACTGGCTTGGTGTAAATTGTACTGCTACCTGGACTCATGAAGCTAGGGTCGTTTCGCTTCTTCGCCTCCTTGCACACAAACCTAGTGAAATACTCAAAGGGAGGAAATTGACCATCGTTCTCTTCCTTGTACTCTGAGCCAACAGACACCCACCTTTCCTGCAGCCCAAATGGAAGTTTGTCCACTATTGGTCTAATCCCGTATGAAGTATCTAGGTATGATAGACCAGTTAAATAGCCATCTTCTTTGGCACCTTGAATCTCCATGAGTAAATCTCTGAGCTCTCTTAACTTAGTGTGGTCCTTGTCTGACACCTTAGGAAAATTTTCCAGACGTCGAAATAGTGCCGTTTCAATCATTTCGGGGGCCGCATAGCCCTCCCGAAGTCTCTCCCATGCTTTGCGTAAGGCTAGCTTGGGGTTGTTGATGTACACTGAACGTATGCGGCTCACCTGTTCGCATGATTCTTTTCCCAGCCATTTCGTCATAAGATCCAATTCTTGGGTTGCTCCGAGCTGGACTCCGTGGATAGCGTTGGCGAATGAGGAGTACCATGCGCAGTAATTTTCAGGTTTATCGTCAAACTGGTATAGTCCTGAAGTGACGAGATCTCGTCGTGCTAAATACTGTGCCATGGGTTCAACTGCTAGTGACATGCTGGCTGGGGGAATATGTCGGTGGGTATATGACTGAGGGTGTACATCTGTTATGGAATTTGCTGTTCTGAATTCAGCCTTTGCCTCTCCTCTCGCCAAATCTGGTAAGTTTGGTGTCGAGAAGTATTTGTCATCAGCCCTTTCATTCTTGAATTCATTGCGGAGTTGCAAGGGTAAATTGTCTTCCTCAGGTGAATGTGATGCAATTGGGCCTCTCTGAGACTCCTCGTGAGGTGGGATGTTAGCATATAAGTATGGAGAGGAAGAACAAATCTTCAAGTCCATTTGAGATCGGACATAGTCGCTTGTGCGTTCCAATCTGATCTTTTCTGAAGTAGATTTTACGTCAACCAGAACATGCATTTCTTCAGCACTTTCTATTATCTCTGCTTCCACCCTGGTAGCTTCTGCTTCTCGGTGTAGCGTCAGCACTTCTAACTCTGACTCTATCCTTACCTTTTCCAACTGGTTTTCGGCTTCTCTGGCAGCCTTTTCCATTTGGTTTTCGGCTTCTCTGGCAGCCACTTCCTTTTTCAATTTTGCTTCTTGTTCGGCATACAACGCTCGCACCTTGGCGGCTTCTGCCTTAGCTCTTGCATGGGTGGCCTTACTTGATGATGCCCTACTGCCCCTGTCGCTGGATGGCAACGACTTGATGCTGGATCGAGTTGTCATTGCAGCACTTGAAACACCTGATAATGCTGCCTTTTCACTGTAGTGTTCTCGCTCAGGTGTAAAAGAACTCTGAACTAAACACCAAGCATAAACCAGTCAATGGGGCGGTCCCAGTAAGATTAACCATTTACTGTTCACTCTTCCACATTTACGTATGGTGAAAACTGTTAATAAAACAATACAAAATATATACAGTATTTGTTTCCTTCTTGACATCACATTTACATCATAAATACTTGCAAAAGTAAAACTACAACAACTATATTACATTAAAGTGCAACATACAGTCAGAATCTACCTACGCCATCGACTGGCTTTAAATACACTTCAACACAAACTATCCGCAACTCTTTAAATAACAAAAAACATAAACTTTATCAACCGTCATTACTTTTAACAGAATCAGCGTTAACATTTTTAATTCAACATATTGATTATCTCATGAACTTACGGCGTTGCTTCACTAATGTTTCTAGTGCGTAGAAAGAAAACTTTTCTCGCGCTGATCCTGCACACATAAGCCCCCCCCTTCCCGTTTCTCCAAACTGGTATTTTCCCACAAGACACGGCAAAACTGGGTGTGACATCATCGCATGCCGCGATATATCACAGACAACGAATTTACTTTAAACAACCTTAACTTTAACTAGAAAACGATAACAAACGAATTACTAAAGCGAAAATATAATAAACTAAACAAATGCTTTGAAGGCAACACAACCCTGACTCCTCAAACCTTGTCCCAACAATCAGCAGCCATGGGCTCCTCTAAGCAGCTGCCTAGCACTCTGAAAATTAAAATAAATGATGCCCACAAAGAAGCAGAAGGCCAGAAGAAGATAGCAAAGCGTTTTCAGGTAGCCGTTTCCTCAGTTCGTAATGTAATTAAGAAATGGCAGTTAACAGGAACAGTGGAGGTCAAGTTGAGGTCTGGAAGACCAAAAAAACTTTCCAAGAGAATTGCTCATAGGATTGCTAGAAAGGCAAATCAAAACCCCCGTTTGACTGCAAAAGACCTTCAGGAAGATTTAGCAGACTCTGGAGTGGTGGTGCACTGTTCTACTGTGCAGCAACACCTGCACAAATATGACCTTCATGGAAGAGTCATCAGAAGAAAACCTTTCCTGCGTCCTCACCACAAAATTCAGCATCAGATGTTTGCAAAGGAACATCTAAACAAGCCTGATGCATTTTGGATACAAGTCCTGTGGACTGATGAAGTTAAAATAGAACTTTTTGGCCACAATGAACAAATGTATGTTTGGAGAAAAAAAGGGTGCAGAATTTCATGAAAAGAACACCTCTCCAACTGTTAAGCACGGGGGTGAATCGATCATGCTTTGGGCTTGTGTTGCAGCCAGTGGCACGCGGAACATTTCATTGGTAGAGGGAAGAATGAATTCAATTAAATATCAGCAAATTCTGGAAGCAAACATCACACCGTCTATAAAAAAGCTGAAGGTGAAAAGAGGATGGCTTCTACAACAGGATAGTGATCTCAAAATCCACAATGGACTACCTCAAGAGGCACAAGCTGAAGGTTTTGCCATGACCTTCACAGTCCCCCACCTAAACATCATCAAAAATCTGTGGATAGACCTCAAAAGAGCAGCAGATGCAAGATGGCCCAAGAATCTCACAGAACTAGAAGCCTTTTGCAAGGAGGAATGGGCAAAAATCCCCAAACAAGAATTGAAAGACTCTTAGCTGGCTACAGAAAGTGTTTACAAGCTGTGATACTTGCCAAAGGGGGTGTTACTAAGTACTGACCATGCAGGGTGCCCAAACTTTTGCTTCAGGCCATTTTCATTTCTTGTTATTTTGAAACTGTAAAAGATAGAAATAAAAAAGTAATCTTGCTTAAAATATTAAAGAAATGTGTCATCTTTAACTTTATGCCTTTTGGAAATCAGGTCATCTTTTACTCACTTAGCTATTCACATTAACAGACATTTTGACCAGGGGTACCCAAACCTTTGCATGCCACTCTATAATTGGCCTATTTATCCTGTAGTAAGAAACTACAAAAGTTTCCATACCCTCTGAAAGTAAGTAACCAAGCTGTACTTAAGGTGAAATGATTAACTGTCCAATTTAATTTGCGGTGTAGAGTCAAAGCACATTCCTTGGGGAGGACATGCCAACCACTAAATGTACTATTGTTTTTACAGAGATAAAAGGAAGCCTGCACTGTTCCAGAATTACTTGTTCATCTTTAGTAAAATGCGTTTTTGCAAAGAAAGCTTAATGTATTGCTCTACAGTTCTTGAAAGCTGAAAGAACAGACAGCACAAACACGACAAAATCTGCCGATGCTGAAAATCCAAAGCAACACACACAAAACGCTGGAGGAAATCGGCAGGCAGGCCAGGCAGCGTCTATGGAAAAGGGTGAACAGTTGACTTTTCAGGCTGAGACCCTTCACCAGGACAGACAGCAATACTTTGACAGCTCTACATACCTCCCTGGAGGTTTTAACAAAGGAAATCAAGGGAAGGCAGGGGTAATCTTTTATTGTGATACACAAGGTTCCTACAAGGATAGGTTTATGAGGTGTGAATGGAAGAAGCTGAAAGGATCATTGTTCAGAGTTTCACTCTCAGGACATACCTTCATGGTAAAACAAGGTTTTGTGAATTCACAAGAGCAGCAAATCTAAGTACACCTTTTAATACCAAACTAGATAATATCTGCAGATGCTGGAAATCCAAGCAACAAACACAAAATGCTGGAAGAACTCAGCAGGCCAGGCAGCAGCTATGGAAAAGAGTACAGTTGATATTTCAGGCTGAGACCTATCAAAGGGTCTTGGCCTGAAATATTGACTGTGCTCTTTTTTATATAGGTGCTGCCTGGCCTGCTGAAATCCTCCAGCATATTGTGTGTGTGTTGCATACCTTTTAGTATCTCCATCTCCCAACATTTTTTTTTACCCATAACTCCACCACACAGAACATTTTCAGTTTGTCAACTACAGGGGCACAGTTCTCTATTTCTTCATGTAATCTAGTGCGTAGTGTATTCCAATATATTGGTTTTAGGGATAATCTTGGGATTATAGCGTAGGGAGTTTTACATGAGTGGTGGGCAAACTGAGAGGATTCTTAGAGACAATGAGTATTTGGAGAAGCATATTTGATTGGGGATAGGAAGCATGGTTTTGTGAGGGACAGATTGTGCCGCAGGAGTCTAATTGAATTCTTTAAGGAAGTGACAAATCAAATTGATGAAGGTAGTTTAGTGGATGTGGTGTACAAGCATTTTAGTAAGGTGTTCCACAAGGTTCCCCATGGTAGATTCATTCAGGAAGTCAGGAGGCATGCGGTCCATGGAAACTTGGCTGCTGACAGAAGGCTGAGGGTGGTAGTAGATGGGGTGTATCCTATCTGGAGGTCTTTTACTAGTGGTCTTCAGCAGGGTTCTGTTCTGGGACCACTGCTCTTCGTGATTTTTATGTATGACTTGGATGAGGAAGTGGGAGGGTAGGTTCATAAGTCTGCAGATAACATGAAGATTGGTGGCGTTATTGCTACTATAGAAGGTTGCAATAGGTTACAACAGGACATTGACAGTATGCAGAGCTGGGTGAGAAGTGGCAGATGTGGAGTTCAATCCAGCAAAGTGTTAAATGATACACTTTGGAAGGTCAAACTTCAAGGCAGAGTAGATAGATAGATAGATAGATACTTTATTCATCCCCATGGGGAAATTCAACTTTTTTTTCCAATGTCCCATACACTTGTTATAGCAAAACTAATTACATACAATTCTTAACTCAGTAAAAAAATATGATATGCATCTAAATCACTATCTCAAAAAGCATTAATAATAGCTTTTAAAAAGTTCTTAAGTCCTGGCGGTTGAATTGTAAAGCCTAATGGCATTGGGGAGTATTGACCTCTTCATCCTGTCTGAGGAGCATTGCATCGATAGTAACCTGTTGCTGAAACTGCTTCTCTGTCTCTGGAAGGTTAATGCAATCAAGTCCATACAGCCCTCAAAGTTGTCGCACAAGTTGATAGGGTGGGTAAGAAGGCAGATGGAGTGTTGGCTTTCAACAGTCAGGGCATTGAGATCAAAAGCCATGTCATAACATTTCAGCTCTATAAATCTCTGGATAGACCACGCTTGGAGTAATGTGTTTAGTTCTGGTCACCTCATTATTGGAAGGATGTGGAAGCTTTAGAGAGTGTACGGAGGAGATATACCAGGATGCTGTCTGAATTAGAGAACATGTTTTACAAGGAAGGGCTGAGAAAGCTAGGATTTTTTTTCCTTTAGAGCAGGGATTCCCAACCTTTTTTATGCCAGGTACCCTTCCCATTAACCAATGGCTCAGTGGACCCCAGGTTGGGAACCATTGCTTTAGAGCAAAGGAGGATAAGGGACAACGATATAGATGTCTTAAATTATAAGAGGTATAGATTGGAGGGTAGTATAGGAGGATGTCAGAGATCAGCTGTATACATTAACAGTATGAAACACACTGCCAGGGCTGGTGGCAGAGACATTAAGGACATAGATATGTACATTAAGGCCAGTCAGCAAGGTTTCCTTAGGTTAAATCTTGTCTGACAAATCTCTTGGAATTTTTTGAGGTAATAACATCAAGATAGACAAAGGACTAATGGATGTGGTTTACTTGGAATTACACAAGGTGGAGCGCATAAGGCTGTGAAACAAGATAAGAGCCCATGGTATTATAGGCAAGACATAAGCATGAATAGAAGATTGACTGACAAGCAGGAAGCAAAGAATGGGAATAAAGGGGACTATTTCTGGTTGGCTTCCAGTGAGTAGTGGTGTTGTGCAGAGATTGGTGTTGGGTCCACTACATTTAATCTTATATGATAATGATTCAAATGATGGAACTGATGTCTTCGTGGCCAAGTTTGCAGTCCATACAAAGGTCAGGGGAGGGGCAGGAGGTGTCGAGGAAGAAGGGAGTTTTCAAAAATACTTAGATAAGGAGAATGGGCAAGAAGTGGCAGATGGGATATATTATAGGGAAGTGTGTAGTCATGCAGTTCTGTAGAAGGAATAAAGGCATACATCATTTTCTAAGAGTGGTACAAATTCAGAAAGCAGAGGTGAAAAAAGATTTGAGAGTCCTTGTGCAGGATTCCCTAAAGGGTGACTGCAGGTTGAGTCAATAATGAGGAAGGCATATACAATTTTGCGATTATTTCAAAAGGACTGGAATATAAGAACAAGGATGTAATGCGGACGTTGTATAAGGTACTGATCAGAAGCACTTGGAGCATTTTGAGCAGTTTTGGGCCCCTTATTGAAGGAAGGATGTGCTGGCACTGGGGAGAATCCAGAGGATGTTCACAGGGAGCGTGAAGCACAGAAATAAATATCACTTTGATGATTGTACACTCTAGTATCAACTGTTTGGTGACAATAAAGTAAAGTAAAGGAATGATCCTGGGAATGAAAAGTTTAATATATGAGGAGTTTTGGATGGTTCTGGGCCTGTTCTCGCTGGATTTTAGAAGAATGAATGGGGATCTCATTGAAAACTACTGAATATTGAAAGGCCTAGATAGAGTGGATGTGGAGAGGATTATTTCCATTATTGGCAGAGTTTGGGACCAGAGGGCACATCCTCAGAATAGAAGGATGTCCCTTTGGAACAGAGATACGCTGGAATTTCTCTAGCTAGATAGATAGATAGAAAGATAGATAATTTATTGATCCCAAAAGAAATTACAGTGTCACAGAAAAATTGCAAGTGCACAGACATACAAATATTAGAAGAGAAGCAAGAAGGAACAAAAATAAGTTACCTTAAAAATAAGATATACAAGATTTATAACTCAGAGATTACAAGATCATTTCCCCAACAATAGATTGACTCATCATAGAGCCTGATGGCCGAGGGTATGAATGACCTCATATAGCGCTCTTTGAAGAAGTGCAGTTGTCTTAGATTTTTACTGAAAATGCTCCTCTGATCAGCCAAGGTGGCATGCAGGCAGTGAGAAACATTGTCCAGAATTGCCAGGATTTTCCAGAGGGCCCTTTGCTCTATACCAACCTCCAGTATGTCCAGTTTGACTCCTATAACAGAGCCAACATTTCTGATCAGTTTATTGAACCTGTTGGCATCACCCATGTTGATGCCACTGCACTAGCATACCACCACATAGAGGATTGTACTGGCAACAACAGACTGGTAGAACATGGGAAGGAGAGGCCTGCAAAAGACCTCAGTTTCCTCGGGAAATAGAAGTGACTCTGGCCCTTCTTGTACACAGCCTCAGCACATCCTCGTCCTCACCATCAATAGTAATGGAAAGTAGTGTAGGCTTGGTCTTCCTAAAGTCCATCACCACCTCCTTTGTCTTACTGATGTTGAGCTGCAGATGATTCAGCCTGCACCATTTGACAAAGTCCTCCACCAGGGCCCTGTATTCATCCTCCTGTCCTCCCTTTTACATCAACTACTGCCGAGTTATCAGGGAATTTCTGCAGTTGACATGAGTCAGTGTTGCATCTAAAGTCCAAGGTATAAGGAGTAAAGAGGAAGGAAACCAGTACAGTCCCCTGCAGGGCCCCAGTGCTGCATATAGCCATGTCTGACAAACATCTCTGAAGCGCGCAAACTGTGGTCTGCCAGTCAGGTAGTCCATTATCCAGACGGTAGTGAATCCATGAAATTCATCGCCATGGACAGCTGTGAAGGCCAAGTCATTGGGTGTATTTAAAGTAATTGTTTCATGATTAGTAAGGGTATCAAAGGTTATGGGTAGAATAGGGTTGATAAATTAGTCATGACAAATGGAAAGCAGATTCAGTGGGCTGAATAGCCTAATTCTGCCTCAGTATCTTAGGTCCTTATGGACATTTAAGAAACTCTTAGATAAGCACAAGCATGAAAGAAAATGGAGGGAGGGCAAAGTGGGAGGGAGGGAGGGAGGGGTTAGATTGATCTTAGAATAGGTTAAAATGCTAGTACAACATTGTGGGCCAAAGGGGCTGTGTTGTGCTGTACTGTTCTATTGTTTATTCTACCTGATCTGCAGTCTGGTATCAAAGCAAGGGTTTTTGTTTACAGACATGATGATTCATAGAGTATGACAACTACCCTCAGAAGCACAGAATGGAAAGTATCTCGTGATCTAAAATTAAGACTATGTCAAATCATCACTGGGGCTCCTTGGCTGTGCATGAGTGCTTCTCTTTTTCTTTACAGGTTGAAAGGTGTGGTAGAAACATAGCGCTTCCTTGCTTGTGATTATATTTTTTGAATAACCTTGGCAACCATAAATATTTTAGGGCACACCTTATTTCAGTCAGGTCATTTTAGTCACCTGTCACCCAATTCAATGGCATCAGGTAGTTTTCATTCAGCATGGCAATAGGCATAAGTCCTGGCTAGTACCCCGGGTATGCACAGCTACCAAGATTCTTGGGGCAACAAAACAATGTAGTTGGTGGCTTAAAAAATCTGGTGCCAACGTAAAACTGTCATGAACTCTTCAGACCAGCGAGGGGTGCCCAGAAGCGACAGGTCTCCATGCACCTGAACGCCATCTACTTGAGTTTATTAGAGTTGTTTATTGACCACATTTATCATTAAGCGGTCACTGTGTTTTTTGTGACGCTCGTTGTGTGAATAGTTTCCTTATGCTTCTTGTTCTCAAGCAATCAGTGTTAGATTTCAACCGGTTACGGGTTTCCTGTGTTTAATGCTCTATTTAAGGTTATTCTGGACCAGTGCTCATCACTGGGTCCTGGATTCAAGTTGTGTGTGCTCTAATGCCGAGTAAGCGAGCTCTCAGTTTGATTATTCCTTGTATTATTCTCCGAATAAACCTTCAAAGTTAATTTCTACTATCAAATCCTGAGTTAACTCCACACCTGGGTCCATTCATCTGAAGATCACTACTGAAACATAAATGATATATCTTCTTTTTCAAAGTTTGAAGTAAATTTATTATCACCAAATTACTGTCATCATGTACAACCCTGACATTCGTTTTCTAGCGGGTGTACTCAGTAAATCCAAAAACAACACTGGAATCAATGAAGGACCACGCCCAGTAAGGCAGATAAATGACCAATGTGCAAAAATCAACAAACTCTGCAAACACATACAAAAGAAAAAAATAAACAAATAGACAATAAATGTCAAGAACATGAGCTGACATCCTCGATCTTCAATCGCTTCAATGCTATTCATTTACTCTGAACAAATCACATTCAAAGTGTATTTATTTTAAAGAGCAGTTCAAAGAAATTCCTTACCGTGCTGGCTTACCAGTATAATTTTGATAAGGTTGATAAATTCATGTGGAACAGATAAAAAGCATGATTGACTGCAGACATGTATATCCCAAGAGCAAGAAGTAAAATAAACCATTTATATCGCAATATAGCATGACACAAAAACATGTTCTCCAGGAATTTTATCAAACAATGATACAGAGAAACTAGGATAGAAAAACTGTTCAGTCAAAGAGGTAAGTTTTGGAATGCAGCTTAAGTGGGAAAAGGAAGGTTCGAAGGCAGAGAAATTTAAAGAGGGAATTCCAGAGTTCATGATCAAGACACCAATAAGGGATCAAGCCAATACTGGGCCAAGATTGTTAGAACTGGAAGGGTGCAGAATCTGAAGCTTATTTGGCAACAGATGATTACTCTGGCTTAAAAAAAAACTTGACTAGATTTGGAATTAAAAGGAAGAGCTTTTAAATGGAGCCATTGGTTGAAAGAGAGCCTGTATACAAGAGGAAGTGAAGGGCAAAAAGTGAATAGGCTTCGCCATGTGTTTTGAAAGAACTCTTTTCTGAATTACAGATCAAAGCTAGTAGAGATGCATTGGGATAGCGATCTAGGTAATTAAATGTGAAAGGGAATGTAGAAGAGGCCATATCAGGAGTAGCGGACTCAATAGGAAACCCCAGCAGACTCACAGGTGCAGGGTTGTCTCACCCAGAGCTCTGAATGGAGCTGAGGGATGAATGGGCAGATGTAGCACTTAGGCCATTCCCAGGATGAAGGGCCAGGAGGGAGGTGAGTGGCGAGGGACAAGTAGTCAAGGGAATCATGGAAGGAGCAATCTAAGTGGAAAATGTTGGGGGGGGTGGGGTAGTTGAGGTGATGGTAAAGATATGTTTAGTGGTAGGATCACTCTGGAGAAGGTAGAAGTTGAGGGAATAATGTGTTGGAGGCAGATGCTCATGGGATGGAACGTAAGGACAAAAGGAACTATCACTGTTAAGGCAGCAGGAAGATGAGGTGAGTGCAGATGTTCGGGAAATGGAGGAGATCCACGTGAAGGCAGCATCAATGGTGGAGGAAGGGAAACCTCATTCTTTGAAGAAGGAGGATATCTCTGATGTCCTGGAAACAGACCTGGTGGAGCCGAAGGAACTGGATAAAGGGAATAGCAATTTTCCAGGAGATTGGGTGGGGAGAGCCATAATCAAGATAACCATGGGAATTGGTAAGTTTATAAAAAGATGTCAGTTGACAGTTTATCTCCAGAGATGGAGATAGAGAGATCAAGAAAGGGGAGGAAGGTGTTAGAAATGGACTAAGTGAATTTAAGGGCATGGTGGCAAAGTTGATGAGCTCAGCATGGATGTATGAAGCAGCAACAATACAGTCGTCAATGCACGGGAGGGATGTTGAGGAGAATTATCAGAGAAGACTTGAAACAGGGACTGTTCTACATAGCCAACAAAAAGGCAGGCATATCTGAGCCCAGGTGGGTGCACATGGCTACCCCTTGAGTTTGGAAAAAGTGGGAGAAGCCAAGGGAATCCCACCAGCTGAGATTTTACCAACAATGGTTATATTGTTAGCAAATTTATAGATGGTATTTGAGCTATGCCTAATCACATAGTCATGGGTATAGAAAGAGCAGAGCAGTGGACTAAGCACACACCCCCGAGGTGCACCAGTGTTGATTGTCAGCAAGGAGATGTTAACACTAATCCACACAGATTGTGGTCTTCCAGTTATGAAGTCGAGGATCCAATTGCAAAGGGAGATACAGAGGCCCTGGTTCTGTAACTTTTCAATCAGGATTGTGGGAATGACGGTATTAAATGCTGATATATAGTCGATGAACAGCATCCTGACGTAGATGTTTGTGTTGTCTAGGTGGTCTAAAGTCATGTGAAGAGCCATTGAGATTGCATCTGCCATTGACCTATTGTGGCGATAGGCAAATTGCAATGGGAGCAGGTCATTGCTGAGGCAGGAGCTCAGTCTCATCATGACCAACCTCTCAAAGCGTTTCATCACTGTAGATGTGAGTTCTACCAGGCGATAGTCAACAAGGCAGCCCATATTATCCTTCTTTGGCACTGGTATAATTGTTGCCTTTTTGAAGCAAGTGGGAACCTCCACCTGTAGCAGTAAAAGACTGAAAATGTCCTTGAATACTCCCGCCAGTTGGTTGCCACAAGTTTTCAGAGCCTTACCAGGTATCCCATCAGGACCTTCCACCTTGTGAGGGTTCACCCTCTTTAAAGACAGCCCAACATCAGTCTCTGAGACAGAGATCACAAAATCACCAGGTGCAGCAGGGACCTTCACAGCTGTAGTTATATTCTCCCCTTCAAAGCGGGCATAGAAGGTTCATCTGGTAGTGAAGCATCACTGCCATTCACGCTATTCGGCTTCGCTTTATAGGAAGTAATGTCTTGCAAACCCTGCCAGAGTTATCGTACATCCGATGTCACCTCCAACTAGTCAGGGCCAGGAAATTGAAAGTTACTAGGAAGACCAAGAGGGTGAGAAGTATTGTGGATGTAGGTGGGCAGGAACTGAACCAAGCGGGTTCATTCCTCAATTAGACATTTTGTTTTCAGAATACATTGTTTTTGCTATTGCATTCATTCACTTGAATTACAAACAGATCTTCTTTACAAAAGTCATGGTGTTTACAGCACACTTCAGTGTTATATATTCATCTTATAATATTGGGTGAATCAGTTAGACCTGAAATCTAGAATACTGTGCAAATAATTTATGTGTGGCTATAAGTTCATGCTGCCTGCTTGTTATAAGGAATTCAGCAAACACCCAAACCTAACCAGATAATTGAGTGACTTTCAAACTCAGCAGTGGGTTCAATACTCAAGAGTAACTTGCACCAGTTACATTAGCCTACACTTAATGTTATCCTAAACATTTCATTGTCTTCCCACCCAACATATAATGACTGCAGCGTGTAGCCATTTAGAAAATGAAACAGTTACTCATTTCAGCACCTCCTTAACCTGACAAGAAGGGCAAGAGTAACAGGCACAGGAGAACACCACCTCTTGCAGTTTCCACCCCAAATCACACGACACCCGGATTCAGATATTCTGCCAATTTGGGCAAAATTGAGACATTGCTGTTATGCCAATCGGTTAGTAACACATGGGGAGTGACTATGATTCTGGGGTGCCCTAATGCTGGCAATCAGTGTCACGGTTTTCATGTTAGGGACATGAACTCATCCCTATCACCTATTTCAAAGGACCTGTCCTGAACCCATCATGTAAATGTTATTGCAAAGAAAACACGACAGCACCTCTACTTCCTCAGGAGTCTGTAGAGATTTGGCATGTCATCAAAAACCTTGGCAAACCTCTATCGATGTGTGGTGAGAAGTGTGCTGACTGGCTGCGTTATGGCCTGGTATGGGAATACCAATGCCCTTAAGTGGAAAATCCACAAAAGGTAGTGGATTTGGCCCAGTACATCACAGGTCAAACCTCCCAACCATTGAGCACATCTACATGAAAAGTTACCGTAGGAAAGCAGCAGGTGCCTCAGTTCTCGCACCACCGGGTTCAAGAACAGTTACTACCCCTCAACTATCAGGTTCTTGAACAAAAAGGGATAGCTACACTTATTCAAGGACTCTGTTATATTGTTATTTCATGCTCGTTATTCATTGCTTTTTATTTATATCTACATTCGCACAGTTTGTTTACAGTTAATTGTTCCTGCTGTTTACAGTTACTGTCCTATAGATTTGCGAAGTATGCCAACAGAAGAATCTCAGGGTTGTATTTGATGACATAGGTACTCTTAATTAATTTTACTTTGAACTTTGATCTGTTACTCAGGGACAAATCTGCACTTCCACTATCTAAAGCATCATTCAAAAACCTTTCTAAGTGGCAGGGATCGCACAGCAGGCTTTGCCCAACATAACAAGAATTTTAAAGTGACCGTCAATCATTTAGTAACCCCGTAACGGAAACCCTATAACTCTAGATTCTCACAATTCCCCATGAGTCTCATGAAACTACCACTTCATGTGTTTCTACATGCAGAATGTCAACGTCAAAAACCTTATTTTATGTACATTTATTAGTTAAGTCTAACTGTTTAGGTATAACTGAGTTCCTTGGCAAAATGCATGAATGACACTCTGCACCACCAGGGTTTCCTCAACAGCAATGCTGGGTTTGATGCTGGTTGTGAGGACGGTGAGGAAATGAGTAATGTTCCCAATCCAGGAGAGTGGGTTGGTGTTGTTGTAATATCAGCAAGCTCTTGGAAGTTCCAGCACAGGATGCCCTAAACTTTCAGAAACAAACATTCCATGTTGTCCTACAAATGTACTGGACCGAAGGGGCTTAGCCTGAAATGACGACTGTACTTTTTTTCCATAGATGCCGCCTGGCCTGCTGAGTTCCTCCAGCATTTTGTGTGTGTGTTGCCTGGATAAGGGCCTGTCCATCACGGATAAAGTCCTCCCCACCATAGAGCTCTCAAATAGAGCTGACACTGTAAAGGAGCAGTATTCAGTTAGTATTTAGTTATTGATTCCAGCTGCAGTGTCGGCATTTAACTCTCAGTTTGAGAGTTTTAGTTAATGGCCCTGTTGGCAGAACATTTATTGTCTTCCTTTTTCTTTGAATTCTGCAACAGTTCTCATTAAAGTTGGTGAAGTGTTGACCACTTCAGTCAGTCAGTCTCCCTCTCTCTCTCCCTCTCTCTCTCTCTCTCTCTCCCTCCCTCCCCACGTTGACCATTTCTGAATGTTTTTACAGCAAGTCTCGATCACAAAAATTGAAACCCAGCAGAAAAAGAACAGCTGACCTTGGCTCCGAGATCCATTGTCAGTTAGGGGAGAAGTTACAGGCAATCGATTCTGTTTTGGAAGGAGGAAGATAATCTCATTTCAACAAGCCCAGTCTCAGCTGGAGGAATAGATGTCATCCCTCATAGCAACAGTTCAGCAGCTCATTACAGACAATTGGAATCAAGAGTCTGCAATTTCCAATCTCACAGCCACAGTCCATGAACTTACAGTAAACAGCCACCATCAGCTGACAGCCATTAGCATTCTCGCAAACACAATTCAACAGCCCACTCTCAGTATCTTGCAGATCCTCCTTTTATGCTGCCCCAACAACCTCAGCCACTAATGCCCCAACTCCAGCGTCCCATCCAGAAGCAACCCTCATGTCCGTACCAGGACAGGGTATTTCTCCACTGGGCAAACACTCTGGTGACCCCAGTGGCTGCAGGAATATCATTATTCAGTGTGAGCTGACTTTACAGGCCTAGTAATGATGCACTTAAACCAACCTGCTCAACACACTACGGGAGCAAGGTTTCCCCTGCAGCCCAGTCGTTTCAACATTTTGTTGCTGAGTTAAGGAGAGTTTTTGACCTTCCAGTATGGTGTCTCAAGGCTGCCAACAACTCAGATTCAGATTCAGATTCAGGTTATTGTCACTTAGAAACCACAAATACAATGCAGTTAAAAAATGAGACAACGTTCCTCCAGAATGATATCACAAAAGCATATGACAAAACAGACTACACCAGAAAATCCACATAACGTTTGGCAATCCCCAATCCAGAGTCCGGAGAGGCTGCTGCGTATTAATATCGTGCTACCGTCTTAGCGCGTTCCCCCGGAAAAGAGCTTCAAATCCACCAGACAAACAAGACCAAAAACTAAAGCTACAAGACCTGCACAAAACCACATAGTTACAACAGTGCAAACGATAGCATAATTGATTTTTAAAAGAACAGACCATGGGCACAGTAAAAATAGTCCAAAGATGTTAAAGGACTATAAGTTCAAAAGAAATCACCACACAGTTTCCACAAGTCCCCAGGGTCCCGACAGACTCGCCATCCCACGCTGGCAGCAGAAGGGAATACCCCCGCTATGGACTTCCACAGTGCCGCCCGACTCAGCCTCACAGACGCTGCATACAATGAAAGCTCCGTCGAACCCAGCCTCACAGACGCAGCACACACCAAAAGCGACCTGATTGCAGCGGACTCCGAGTCCGTCGAACCTCCAAGCCGACGACCATCCCCTCCGGCACAGCTTCTCTGAGCACCATCCTCTGCCGAGCGTATTAAGACGGCCCTGCCAACGGCCATCAGCAATGCGACCCTGAGGACTGGGGGCCTGTTCTTCCCAGCAGAGACCCGGACCTCACAGCAGCAGCAGCAATGAAGAAGGTCTTCCTGGAGATTTCCCGATGTTCCTCCGTGCTCCCACGTCCATTTTCAATCGATTATGGTTGCGCACGGCACCCCACTTCACAAATAACAGATAATCAGCTCCGAAGTGGCCGCTGCAAGCTGCGTCACGCCGCCATCTTGGAAAATGGACCTGCTTCAGGGTAGAGGGTTGGTGAGGGACTACGTGGTTAAATTCCACACGCTTGTGCTAAAGACTGGACGGAAGTCCCTCATCACTGCCTTTCAGCACAGACTGAAGGCAGGGGTCTGGCGTGAGATCACAGTGCGTGACAAGCAGGACAGTTTGGATGACCTGATTAATCTGGCTATTTGAGTTGACTACTGAGTGACAGAGTGGCGCAGGGAAAGAACCTCCCAGTCGTCCTACTCGCTGACTTCACCCTCTCCCTCACCACCCAGCACCCAGTCCAAGGAGGAGCCTATGCAAGAGGGCCAGATCCACCTATCTCAGGAAGAACAAAGTCAGTGCAGGAGAGCTGGTTACTGCCTCTATTGTGGCAATCCAGGACATTTCCGGGCACCATGTCCCAAGCATTCAGTAAAAGAGGATACCCGTCAGCAAGGAGGGGAGTCCTGACGGGTTGGTTCTACCTGCAATCGGCCCCCCCCCCCCATTGTATGATGCTCCTAGCTTCCTCGTCATGGAGGTCTTGTACCCATGAACCTCGGACATTTATTGACTCCGGGGCAGCCGGGAATCTTATTTAGATCTCTCTGGCTCAAAGATGGAGAGCTCCAACTCAGAAATTGAGAGAAAAGATCAGTGTCAAGGCCCTGAATGATCGACCTCAGGGTACTGGCCAGATTCACTCAGTGACCCATGTTTCCCAGCTCAAACCAATTACCACCTCCTCACTGGCTCCAGTCACTCCACCTCCGCTCTTGGTGGATGGTTCCCTGGTCTATACTTCATGGTGCCTCCTGGCATCTTGCCAGGTACAGGACAAGGGATTGGGAAGGGTGTGATCTTGAGGAACGTACTTGGATCCCGGCCAATGGCATCCTGGTCAAATATCTCATCCAGGACTTCCAGCAGGCACAGGTCTGTGGCACATCAGGAGCTGCACCTAGGGAGGGAGGGCCCTGTCACAACCACAGACTCAGCTGCGAAGTCTGCACGCCTCCACAGGTGGGCTGTGCTACAGGTTCAGCAATTGCACTCGTCAAATAGCTCGCTGTTTCTTTATGATGGTATTTAACTCCATCCATTTTGTTGTAGACCTGCTTACCCACTTCCTCATCCAGGAAAGGGGACTACCATTTCACTGACGCTGTGAAGGAGTGGTGTTCATTTAGGACTTAGTTATTGCAGTGTTGGAGCTTAACATTCAGTTTGCAAGTTTCAGTTAATGGCCCTGTTGGCCAAGCATTTATTGTTTTTCTTTTCCTTTAAATTCTGCAACAGTTCTCGTTAAAGTCACTGGCACCATTCTGTTTTGTGTTTGTCACAGCATCTATTGTATTTGTTATTACCGTGTTTGCACCATGTGCTTATTGTGAGCAAGCAATTTCATTGCACCATGGTGCACATGACAACAGGTTAATCTGAATCCGAAGCATTTTTAACTCTGAAAGAGCATTGGACATGCTCGAGCGGACATGCTCAGACCAATTTTCTGATGGTTAATTTTTCTGCAGTGAACTCTTTAGCAACTAGTTGCTAAGTTACCAGTGAAATCAAATACATGTAGCTTGGATCTTATATACAAAATGGGACAAGGACTTGATGCCTCGTACCTTGTTTAGATGAAGCAACACACACAAAATTCTGGAGGAGCTCAGCAGGTCAGGCAGCACCTATGGAAATGAATAAACAGTTGACATTTCGAGCTGAGGCCCTTCTTCAGGACTGAAAAGGAAAGGGGAAGGCATCTGAATAAAAAGGTGAGGTCTAGCTGGAAGGTGATAGGTGAAGTCAGGTGGGTGAGAAAGGTAAAGGGCTGAAGAAGAAGGAATCTGATAGGACAGGAGAGTGAGCCATAGGAGAAAGGGCAGGAGGAGGGGACCCAAGAGAAGTGATAGGCAGGTGAGAAGAGGTAAGAGCCAGATTGGAGAATAGAAGAGGGGAGGGGGGGAAATTTTCTTTTTTGCCAGAAGGAGCAATCGAGATTGTGCCCCTACCTCTGGCAGCTCGTTCTTATATGCTCAGCACTCCTGCATCAGAAAGGTGCCCCACAGGTCCCTTATCAATCTTTCCTCCCCGTCTTAAATGTATACCCTCTACTTTTGGTCTCCCCGCCCAATGGAAAAGATTGTTATCATCCATCTTTCATAACCTTTTAAAAGGAGTTTATGTGTGGGTGTGATAGGCAGGTGAGTGGGTTGAAACTTACATAGTCCATGTCCAGTGAATCATTACATATTAAGGATATTTTCCATTCATGATGCATCACTTGTATAAAACTGAAAATACAATAGATACAGTCTGAGGGTTGGCATTATGGAGCATGACATTATAAACAGATTTGGATCACACAATAGACCCAACCGTTCAGATAACCAACCTGCAAACTGCAAGTTTATTCAATTGTAATCTGGCATCTGAAACAAAATATGTGTCTAAGTCACATTTCATGAAAATCACAACATCAAATCCACCCACAGCATACCTCTGAACATAAATGGACTCCAACCCAGCTCTCTTTGTATTGTGATTAATATTGCAGAAAACTCATTGTCACCAAAATCCGGCAGGAGGTAATTCATGTGATTTTTGTGCCTTAATAAAATGCCTTTCTCCTTCTTACGTTTTGGCACATCCTTCAAACTGTGGTGGTCTCATGGAGTCATAGAGCAAAACTACAAGATTATAGCCTCTTCCATTCAACGAGTCCTTGCCAACCATAGCGTTCACTCAATTGGCCCTAGTTTCCAACATTTGGCTCATATTCCTCTAAGTTCTGCTTCTCCACATATTATCCAAGTGTTTCTTGAATGATACTATTGTACCTCCTGTACAACCACTTTCACTGGGAGATCATTCCATGTACTGTACTCAGCACCCTCCCAGTGTGAAAAAGTTACCCTTCAGGTTCCTAATGTATGCTTCCTTCATTTCCTTGAACAGAGTTTCAATATCTCTCATCAGACAAGTTTCCTTAAAGCTACTACATTTACCCTTCACCCTAACAGGTCCGGGACATTTGATATCACACTCTGAAAAGCCTCCCATTTGACATTTGTTCCTTTCCTTCATACAGGCTCATCCAGTCAACACTTGCTTGATCTTGCCTAATTTCCACCAAATTAGCCCTGCTTCTGTTTAAATGTGGACCTGTCCTTTTCCATAGCTATCTTAAAACTAAGAGAATAATGGTCATTAGAGCCAAAGTGCTCCCTGACCATAACTTCACATACTTGTCCCAACAAGACTTTAGCGATGGCCCAAGTGCAGAGGGAGAGACACAGACAGCGAGAGAACAGATCACTGAACTTTAATAAGAACTCCATTGAACTGGGAAAATAATAAACACTAGGTCAATGGGGCAGCTAACTAGAAACTCTCAAACTAACTAAAAAGTAACATTGTCACCGAGGCTAGAAAGCAGTAACCTAAACCTAAATTAATGCCACTCCTTTTACAGCATCTGTCAAGATCACTAATCTTTTGTCCTGGAATGTGGACTAAGGTAAACAGGGTATGTTATTGTTGCTGTGCTTCGATCAAGAATTAACAAGACTGAAACAAAAGGAAGAGAGTTAAGTACAATTACAAAAAAGCCATAATTGCCTGGAATTTGTGCATTCTCATGTGGGTGATTGCTGTCTTCTTTCAGCTGCCCACTAGTGAGAACACCCAGACCCAGCAGCAGTGTCTGCAGTTGTGACCTGTGCCCACTGAAAGTCCCAAATGAAAGACTTGGCGAGGATGTGTTGACCTAGGACCCAAGAACGTTCCTCTGGGCCACACCCCTCCCAATCAACAAGCTACTTCAAAAGTGCCCAGGCTCCATTGCTGTAACCTGCCCTGCCTTGTTCCTAAGGGAAGTTGCATTATTACACTGTCCCAAGTAGGGATCTCTATATACGGACTCAGGAAACTTTCCTGGACACATTTCACAAATTCCACTTCATCCAAGCCCTTAATATTTTGAATGGCTCTCATGTGTTCATCTGGAAAATTATAAAGAGTTCGCAGCACTGGCCCAGAAATCCCAGCTTCTTGCAGTGCATGAAGTTCATCTTGTGCTACTGGATAGAATTTATGTCGTCCTAGAGAAGCTTGGGAAGAAAACCAATTTTGATGAAAGGTCACCAACTTGAAACACTGACAATGTTTCTCTCTCCACAGCTGCTACCTGACCTGTTGCCTATCTCCAACACTTTTTGGTTTATTCAAGATCAGCTTCCAGTTTCACTTATTTGCCAGCCCAATTCACCGTCTGCTTCCAACTCCCCACCCCATATCCCATTTCAGCTACAAATAATAATTACTACAAAAACCTTTCCATCAGTGTCAGCAAAACAAAAGAGCAGGAAGTGGGATGGTACACATGCTTCTGTTTACGTCAACGGTGATGAGGTTAAGAAGATTGAAAGCTTCAAGCTCCTTGGAGTGAACATCATCAATAGCCTTTCCTGATCCAACCAGATAAATGCCATAGCCAAGGAAGAGCCCTACTTCCTCAGCAGACTAAAGAAATCTGTTATGCCCCCTTTGACCCTCACCAATTTTTAAGGATGCATCATAGAAAGTTCCTATCCAGATACATCACAAATTGACATGGCAACTGCTTTGCCCAAAACTGCAAGAAACTGCACAGAATTGTGGACACAGCTCTGCACAACATGAAAAGCACCAGCCCCTCCACAGACTCGGTCTCTACTTCTCACTGCCTCGGTACAATCAAAGACCCACCCACCCTTTCTGAATGGACAATGAACCCATGAGCACTACCTCAATATTTTCCCTCTCTCTTTTTTCACTACTTATTAAACATAACAATTTTATTTTTTATATATACTTCTTTCTGTATAGTTTCTATAGTCCACCCCATCAGGCAGGAATATACAATAGCCTGAAAGCACACCAGGCTCAATTGACAGTCCCCTTGTACAGTACAGTAAGATGGACTTTTGACCGCACAATCTACCTTGTCATGGTGCAGTGTCTTTTTGTCTACCTACACTGTACTTTCTCTGCAACAATAATACTTAATTCTGCATTCTGTTATTGCTTTTTTTCATACTACCTCAATGCACCGATGTGACGGAATGATCTGTATGGCTGGCATGAAAAACAAAGTCCTTTTCACTATATCTTGGTGCATTTGACAATAGCAAACCAATTTACCAATATAATTTAGCAATTTACCTCAGCCTTCTGACAACTACCGTAATTCGTCTCTGTGTCTGGGTATTTGTAAGCAGTACAAAGGTCGGTATGCAGTAGGAGTGAGGAGGATCGGTCAGATGGTGTGGGACAAGGATATTTGATAGGTAGCAACAGTAAAGAGGTCAAGCCTATTAATGGAAGGGATGATTCCCTGGACAGGGCAGGGTGAGGAGGTAGGAATAACGTCAATGTTCGGTTCAGGGGAGAAGGTTGGGAGGGATGGTCAATGATTGACAGCAGGGAAGGTAATGAGATGGTTCAGCAGACGACCAACTGTGAGCCAGGTTAGCAGATTGGAATATGCAGGAGGTCAGATGAGTGTGGTGAGCATGGGGATTCAGAATCCTCTACCAGGGATGGAGGGAGACTCAGAGAAAAATTGGAGTAGGTTATTATCTAATGACGATCTGCCTGAGGAGGGCTGAAGAGAAAGGGTTTTTGGTGCCTTTCAAGATCAATGAAATAAACTTCACAAATGTTCCTTTCCTTGGGAAGTGCAGAAGACTTAGAAATGCCACATATTTTGTGGAACTTTCTGTAAACCTTTAACTTTCCACCACATACATTTTTCATTTAAATTGATCTGAGGAGCGCATTGTGGTACTGACAATTTCTGTGCACCAATACGAACTCACCAGAAACCCTCCAAATTATTCACCGCCTGCTGAAACCTTTCTGGCTTGATTGAAAAAACTTATCATGAAAAACCAGAAGTTCATTCAAAATATGACAGGCATCAAACTTGCAAAGACTTTAGAATACAATAAGCTGGAACAATTTGATTCATACTGGGGAAAATGGTTTAACTACATAATGCCTCATAGGCCTGATTTTATTCTCACAAATCAATGAATCTGTTGTAAAAAAAAAGATCACTCCCCACTTGTACATATTTCTTTCCTTTTGCTTGTTTTTTCTTTCCACTGTTTTCTAAAAGTGTATACCTCAGATAAATACTTTGAGGAGATTTGTGATATATATGATTATATGATATATATGTACAATGTCTGAAATACATCTTATGGAAATGTTTGTTTGATGATGAACTTCAATAAAAAAATTACAAAAAAAAGAATACAATTTGCAAAACAGAATAAAAGTAACACTTAGACCAAGCATGTGTCACATGGCAGACCAAGACTGAAAAACTGCCCAGAATTTCCAAAGATATGACAACAATAGGGAAAAGGAATATTTTAACAATTCCCTGTTGTAGTAAAGCAGGACATACTTGGGGATCATAAGGGGTATGGGGACAGGCTTGAGTGAAGACTTGAGATAAAGCATCGGTCATGGTCAGATTAAATTGTGAACCAAGACTGAAAGAGCCATGCAACCTGCTCTGTTTCATATATTTTGATGTAAGGAGCCTCCTCAGGAAGTGGTGAATAATCTCTGCTTTCTGGAGCACAATCTACCATCAATTCATAAAACAGTGAAATTATATTTATGAGGTCACTATGACCCAGTTTCTTGGAAATCGGACCTTTTCTGTTATCCCTGAGTTAATATGTAATACTAGTTATATTGACCTGCTGTTGACTGAGATCCTCACCATTAACATGAAGATAAAATGAAAAATTGTCATTCTTTCCTCGTATGACAACTCCTTGCTCTTTAGACAAAAGATATGGCTATTCACATGAATGCATACAATGAGATTGCATTTCTCGATTTGCAGGAATATTATGTTGAATTACAAATTAGTAGATATGAGAACAGGTATGTTCTTCAAGTCAGTATTTTTATACCCTACTACCATAACAGATATATTTATATATGTAACCGGGTGACCATCGAATGCTATTCATTATTGTTAAAATGTGTACTCAGGCATTCATCCGGGTAATGCGAGAATAGTTGTCTGTGCCTTTAAGTGGAGATGGTGACGTCATTATGCACACGCCGGATAGTGGGGAGACCATTTTGTTTTCTGCTGCCAAAGCTGGTGAGGCATTGGAACCAAGTTCCCCCCCCCCCCCCCCTTAGGAAAGGTGAGCATTAATTTACAATATCCATGTGAATTCATTTATGCTTGTTGGCGAATCGAGAATATTGGTAACTTGACATGTTTTACATGTGGACACTTTAGATTTTCACAAGTAAAGAATTCGACGCTGGATAGCGTGGTTTGCAAAGTTCCTCACTGGCCAAGTAGGTCAGTCTTCCTGTAATTTAACTACCAGACAATATCTTGTAAAAGTTGTGCCAAAGTGTACCTTTTGCCTAACTTTATTGTATCATGACTGATAGTGCATGTAACAACGTAACGTGAATGTTTAGTCTCCATTCGGGGATTCAGCATGTGTGTACTAAAAAGTAGTAGACATCTTAGGTGAGATGTATTCGCTTACATTTTTCGCTGCTATGTATAAGGTACAGGGTTGGGGGGATTCTAATGTTGTTTGTCTTGTGTTCCTGCAGAATTGCCACTACCGTATTAGTACTGTATTAGTTTTGTGAGGTTTTCTTTATGTATTTTTATACTGCATACGCAATTGGTCAAGACACAAGTGTGTGGATCAAAGGTTAAACGGAGATTGTAATGGCAGGACCTGATTGTAAAGACATTTGTTTTGTTTTAAGACCCTCTTCTGGGCACTTAAACATCTAAAACAGATAAAGGAATTAAAACCTGAAAAAGTATTTGTTGTCCTGAGTGTGTACTTTTCCCCAGGCCACAACATACATCTCCCAGCAGTCCAGAAGAAAGATAAGTGAGGCAAATAGGTAAAGCGCGACACCTGGAGACAGAGAATAGTAGTGCATTACTGTTCTATCTCTCCTTTATAGGTAGAATGGGTAATAGCTTATAAACACACGTCAGGCTGCTGAATAACTTCATCAGGACCATAAAGCCCACAATGGACCTAATATGACAAATGAGTTCACAATGAGTGAGTATCTCCCTCATTTATTCAAATGGGGCTCTTGAATTACTGTTTTGTCAAACATTGGTCATAATGGCTGGGCAAATGCAAGCTCCACAATCCAGAGTCTAGACTCATGAATGAAACCAGGTAGTACTTAAACACAAGTCTTTTAGGTAAGATTATTGAGAAAGGTCTTCCAAAAAAAAATGTCCCCCTGGTTTGCTAAATGTTCTAATATTTTCAAGATTCAAGATTCAGGATTGTTTATTGTCGTTCTTCAGTGCATGAGTGTAAAGGAGAAAAAAGTGATTGTTATTCTGGATCTATTTTAGCATAAAAACACAATAAAAATGGAAAACTTATTCAATATAAATAAGTAACCATTTTATAAATTGATTGCACCCAGTTGAAGCACTAGTTTGTGTGTATGTAGTAGTGGAGTTGGGTAATGGGTGGAGATGTTGATCAGCCTACAGCTTGGGGAAAGTAACTTTTTCAGTTTAGTGGTCCTGCTGTGGATGTTGCATGGTCTCTTCCCTGATGGAAGTGAGACAAACAGTCCCATCAGGATAATATATGACCAAGATTTGCTGCAATACTTTAATCATGAATGACCTACTCCAACAAAAGTTATTTCTGATAGCAATAATGCAACTTTAAGCACTGTTTAATATTAACACTGGATAGAACAGCTTCAAGAAATAGTTGCCTTTTGTCTAGAGAGGAGATGAATCCGAAGTGGTCTGATCATTGTGTCAGGTGAGCAACTACAAGCACTGAAAGGGATGAGGCAAAAAAATACTCTTGGAGAAGTAGCAAAGAATAAAGTTAGTGGGTCAACAATGGGATTCATGTAAGCAATTCCATATAAAGGCAAGTTGCGAAGTATATCAAACACTGATCTAAGTAGCTGATTCTTTCACATTTGCTTCCATTATAATATGTTCCTATGTCTGTAAAAATTATGGTATTTTAATTCACCTTTTGGGTACCAATGCTATTTAAGGGAGCCTCACATATTTTTCTGTGATTTCTTCAAACAAAAACCACACGGCAACCAATTCAAAGTAGATTGGTGAGAATGTCATTATTATAAGTCATGCTATGCAACAACCCTTGACTTTTTTCAAATAAGTTATGTTAGGTGATGCCTGACCCACCGAGATCTTCCAGCATTTTGTGTATATTACTTTGACTTCCAGAATCTGGAGATTTTCTCTTGTTTGCCGTTATTTATTATTGACATGTCCTTATATATTGTATGTTATTTGTGGGAACTTAGCTGGTAAAAGGAGGGGGCCCAATATAACCAAATACACTTGCGAGAAAAGCATTCTTTTACAGCTTGAGGACATTGACTCAGCACAAAGATATCCATTGATCTGACTGGATTTTGGCATTAAGAACAAAATACAGCAATAGAGATGTAGCAAGCCTCATACCTTTCTATCCCCCATCAGAAAAGTCTTTAAACTCTTTGCTTATTTCTGGACAATAGACCTGACCAGTTCCCTTGCGCAACCATCTTCTTGATCTGGCAGAACTGGTTCTCACCTTCAACAACTTCTCTTCTGTTCCATCCATTCTCTCCTAACCCAAGGTGTCCCCATGGGTACCCCCGAGGGCTTCAGCTATGCCTGCATGGAACAGTCCAAGCCTACACTGGTAACGCTCTACAATTCTTTATACACTATGCTCACAACTGCATTGGAGCTGCTTCCTGCATCAGTGCAGCTTATCTATTTCATCAAATTCAGAATCAGAATCGGGTTTAATATCACCGGCATATGTCATGAAACTTTTTTGTTTCTGCAGCAGCGGTAATTTGAAATACATCATAATAAAAACTATTATTAAAACTATGATATAAATGGCTATTATTATCATTTTAACCATTATTATAATTATTTAAACTATGCATTATAATGTTATGATCCCAGCCCCCTCCTTTGTGAGAATCGCCAGAGCCCTAGTGAAGGGAGGGTCAATGACCCAAGAGAAGAGAGAGATACGTGCGGTGTCCCACGTTTCACGGCGAGGCAAAGCTGGCGACTGTGGTCATTGTCTCGTGGAGACACCTTTGTGAATTGGGAACTGTACTATGTGTATACCCTCAGGGCAACGTGGGTGGAGAGATGGAGAGAGATTGCATCATCCCAACCTGATTGACATCTGAGACCCCGTGAGTTCAGATAAAAGAGGGGTTGTAAAGACGGCCCCCCAGACGCACCAGAAGACACACTGGAAATCCTGCGACAGCGTTTAAGAGCGACAGCCGGTGGTGGGGTTCATGTGCGTCTTTTCCTTGCCTGGGATTGGCGACCTCACCACGAAAGAACGGCTTAGCTACAGGGGAGGCCGCAAGTGAGCGTCCATTCCCCAACGAGGCTTCGACGAATCGAACTCCTAAAGGTTGGACAAAACCCCGCCGGGTAACTGTTTCATTTAATCTCTATCTCTCTCTCTTTAACAAAGTGCACCAACGCGACACCACCAAAAGACGGCAGCTGGTGGAACTGCAGTGACCGCAAGAGACTTTCAGATATACAGCGGACAATATATACATTACCCCTAGACAACGATAGAGTTTATTTCTTATTGGTTATTACTATACCTGCGCTTTAGATTGAGTATTGACGACTTATGGTATCTGAATGTTTGTATTAACCTTACTTTTGTGCCCCTTTATAAATAAAAACGTTTGAAAATGGTACCATCAGACTTCAGCGGACCTCTCTATCTTTGCTGGTAAGTGATCCAGTTACGGGATACGTAACAATAATAATACATAATAATAAAAATTTAATTACAGTAAGTATACAGTATATAGTTGAAAATAGTTAAATAAAATTAGTAGTGCAAAAAAAGTAGTGAGGTAGTGTTCATGGGTTCAATGTCCATTCAGAATTCTGATGGCAGAGGGGAAGAAGCTGTTACTGAATCGTTGAGTGTGTGGTTTCAGGCTCCGATACCTCCTCCCTGATGGTAACAATAAGAAGGGGGCATGTCCCGGGAGATGAGGGTCCTTAATGACGGATGCTGCCTTTTTGAGGCATCGCTCCTTGAAGATGCTTTGGATGCTACAGAAGCTAGTGTCCATATTGGAGCTGAATGAGTTCAAAAATATCTGGAGCTTCCTTTGATCCTGTACAGTTGCCCCACACACCGGACGGTGATGCAGCCAGTTAGAAAGCGGAGTAAGCATTTCATCCTCCCACACTACCATTCGGGGCCCCAAACAGTCATTCCAGCTGAGGTGGCACTGCACCTGTGAGTCTGTCCTGTTTATCTACTGCAACCGTGCTCCCAGTGCAGCCTTCTCCACATTGGTGAGACCTGACGTAGATGGAGAGACTATTTCTTTGAGCATCGCCACTCTGTCAGCCACAATAGGTGAGATTTCCCATTCTCATTCCAACATGTTGGCCCATAGCCTCCATGTTGAGGCCACTCTCAGGTTGGAGAAGCAACACCTCATATTCTGTCTGGGTAGCCTCCAACCTGATGGCATGAACATTGATTTCTATAACTTAAGGTATTTTCTCCTCCTCCTCTCTTTTTTTTATTCCCCATTCTGGCTCCCCTCTTATCGCTTCTCTTCTCCTCAACTGTCCATCACCTCCCTCTGGTTCTCCTCCTCCTTCCATGATCCACTGTCCTACCTTTTCAGATTCGTACTTCTTCAGACCCTTACCTCTTCCATCTCTTAGCTTCTTACTTCATCCTTCCTCCCCCACCCCCAATAACTTCTCCCTCACTTGGCTTCACCTATCACCTGCCACCCCACACCTTTGTTCTGGCTTCTTCCCCCTTCCTCTCCAGTTCTGATTAACGGTTTTGGACCCAAACATCGACTGTTTATTCCTCTCCAGAGATGCTGCTTGTTCTACTGAGTTCGTCCAACACTTAGTGCGCGTTCAACAAGATTTTCAGCATCTGCAGAATTCCTTGTGCCTACCTCAATGTAATGCTAATTTGGGATTGGTACATAATTCAAGGGCTGCAGATGTTATGTCCACCTGCTTTTTCAAGACCATGACAGATATTTTGGAGGATTATGACCACAAGTATGTGGTCATAAAGACTCTATTGCCAGCTCAATTTCAATGCATAAGAGAAGTTTGGATAGGTACATTGATAGTAGGGGTAGGGAGGGCTATGGCCCCCATGCAGGTCAATGGGAGTAACCAGTTTAGATGGTTCAGCAGGGACTAGATGGGTCAAAGGGCCTACTTCTGTGCTGTACTTTTCTATGAATCTAAATACAGAAAATCTAGATAGATGCCTGGCTCCTCACAGCAAATGGAATAATGTCAATGTCACCGGATAGTGCCACTGTTCAGCTTTGCAAATGTGTCTCTCTATGGAAGAAATACAATCGCTCCTGATGGATGTTTCTGAGTTGCTAACATGATTTGGGAAGCCACTTGGATCATTTCAATACCAAGAAGTCTCATGAAATGGACTGGATGTGTCTCAAAAAATGAAGGTTTACCTGACAGCAAAAAGAACGTAAAGTTGAATTACCTGGATAAGGACCAGCAGATATAAAAAAGAATTTCACAGAGTGATGCTCACAGCATGAGTTGTCTGAAAGTGATACTTTCAGATCCACGTTAAAAGATATATCAGTGCTTATGTTGATATAACTCTTGTGTTTCCTTAGTCCATCGGTTCTGTCTGTAGATTTTAATTGTCTTAGATTGAGTAGCAGAATATCACTACCTTTTCCCAAGTGCACAAGTCCCAACTCCTGCCACATGTTGTTGATGTGAGCATTAAAACTGTGGTCAAAGATGTGGTGTTCTATTCTTTTGGCTCTGAAGCACCTGGCAACATCAAACTAATGACTTGTCCCAGGTTTTGTGTTCTCTCCTTTTTAATTGTTACGTACCCATGGGTATCTTGTACTTGTCACGTGACAGTGGTGTTGAAGCTATACTGGACTTAAGGTAGTGGTCTTGTGATGGTGGAGTGATGTCATTTTCCTGCCAGTAGAGGTCATGTGACAGGTTTTTTTTACAGGGCATAAAAGGAGGACCCATCCCTGTAAGGAGGGGCAGTTCGTGGCTGGATTTGCCAGTTTGACTCCATGCCACTGCGTGGTCCAATATTATGACGCAGTTTGGTTGAAAGGTGGAGTTTTATTTAATGCTTAAAGTTCAAAAGGTCATTGCCAGCAGTTTCTTTATAATACTGCCAGTTAAAAATCAGTGGAGAGTGAAGATCGGAGTTCAGGAGCTAAAAGATCGAGGAAAGTCAATTTCAACGGTGAAACAGGTTCGACCTTGTTTGATCCTCATTCGGAAGGAATTGGTTGGCTGTCTCCGTGGTAACCCCTGCGAATAATAGCAGAAAGGGTTGGGTACAGTTTTGTAAAGGAAAGGTCAGTGCCTTTAGGCCGTTTCATTTTCATCTTCGTAAATTCTCCTGGAAAAGTATAGTTTGACTGAGAACCGCAACAACACGACGTGAAAGAGAATTTAAATCGTCTAAAAAGTCTCTCCTTTAATGGACTGTAAGCATTTTGAACTTTTGCAGTACTACTTTGAAGAACTGTTTTTGCAACATCGCTTTAAGAACCGTTTTCGCTTTATTCCTTTAAGAACTGTTTAAACTGCCGCACAGCAGCTGATTTCCGGTTACATTAGTGGTTTGTTTACTTTTGGGGGTTTGTTCTTCAGTGTTTAATAAATGTTTTATTTGTTATTTAAAAAACCTGCCTCACTTATATATTTATTGTTGCTGAATCCGTAACATAAATATGGGGGCTCGTCCAGGATGAACAATTTTTGAGTTGAAATGCTTGTTCAATTTTGAATCGGTGTTTTGGAAAAGGGGAATACTCGATTCTTTTGTTTGATTGGCTTGTGAGTGGTATTCGGCAACAATGAATATTGATGAGTTTCTGGCTTCGCCAGACGTGGAGTTGTTAGCAAAGGCGAAAAAAACTGAGATGTCTGAGATAGCTAGTAGATTGGAACTTAAAGGTATTTTGAGGTTTACATCAAAGGCTCTAACACAGAGAAAAATTGTGTCACACTATGTAGATTTGGGTGATTTTGATGAATTGATTTTAGAGTCATTTCCAATAAGTAACATGGAGATGCAGTTGCAAATCGAACAAATGAAGTTGGAGCGTTGTAGGTTAGAAGCTGAAAGTAAACAGAGGGAATTTGAATATGCGATGGCGGAATTAAGGTCTGAGAATCAGTCTTCTGGTTCTAGAAAAGCATTTGTTGCTAGTCAAGAAATTAAATTGGTCCCTCCATTTAGTGAAACAGAAGTGGAAAGATATTTCCAACATTTTGAAACAATTGCTCAGATTTCAGAGTGGCCGAGAGATAAACGGTCTGTGTTGTTACAGAGCGTAATTAAAGACAAAGCACAACAAGTTTATACAGCTTTAACTGCTGCGCAAGCACTTGATTATGATATTGTGAAACAGCAGATTTTGAAAGCATATGAATTGGTCCCAGCAGCGTATAGAGAAAGATTCAGAAGTTTGAAGAAGTCTGTGGAAAAAACTTGTGGAATTTGCCTATGATAAAGCTGTGTGTTTTGAGAGATGGGTTTCCTCTAAAAATGTAAATGGGGACTATAATACATTGAAAGAGCTGATTTTAATGGAGGAATTTAAAAGAAGCATCCCTGTTGAATTAAGGACCTACTTAAATGAGAGGGATACTGATACATTGCAGGACTCTGCTAGATTAGCTGATGAGTATGTTTTAATCCATAAGAATAAATTTCCTCAGGGCAGAATTTTTAAGAGGAAAAATAACACAGAGACTCAAGGTAAATCAGAAATTAAATCAGAAGTTAATGAGAAAGGTAAGGAGGAAGGAAAACTTGTGAAGGAAAGACAGCTTGGTCCTATTTGTAACTATTGTAAGAAACCTGGCCATGTAATAACTAACTGTTTCCGATTGAAAAAGAAAGAGAAGGAAGCAGTCGCAGATGCTTGTGTGCAACATACTGAAGCACCTGTAAAATTACAGGGTTTGATAAACACAAATGAGGTTTTGTTAGAGTCTGACCAAGTTAAAAAGGGATATGATCATTTTATAACTGAAGGGTTTGTATCCTTGAAAGAAGGATCTACTCCTGTGCCAATAAAAATCCTTAGGGATACTGGAGCTTCTCAATCACTGATGTTAGATAGTGTATTGAAGTTTAATGAAGAGTCTGATACTGGTGAGGTAAATTACATAAGAGGTGTTGGGAGTGCTTTTATGCCTATACATTTGCATAAAGTAAATTTAAAGTCAGGGTTAGTTACAGGATTTGTTAAAGTAGGATTACAGCCTAGCTTACCTGTGAAGGATATTTCTTTATTGTTAAGTAATGTCTTGGCAGGTGGACAAGTTTTTCCTGAAGTGCATTTGACAATGAAGTCAGAGGAACCAGAGATGAATTCTAACACAGATTCTTCGTGTGTTGTGACTAGAGCTATGACTAAAAAGATTGATGCGCAGAATGAGGTTGTTACTCATGACTGTTCAACTCAGGATTCGAGTTTTGAGGATGTGTCAGAGACTTTCTTACCTTCATTGTTTGAACAAGATTCTTGGAGTAAGTCTGACTATGAAGATTTATCTCTGTCTCGGAGGGAGATGATAGCAGAGCAGAATAGAGACCCTGAGATTATAAAATTAAGAGAACAAGTTCTACCAGATAGTGAAATTGAGAAGGTGTCAGTAGGATATTACTTGGAAAAAGGAGTGTTGATGAGGAAGTGGAGATCACCTACAATTCCTGCAAGTGAGGAATGGAATATTGTTTACCAGGTAGTTGTCCCTAAAATTTATCGAAATGAGATTTTGACTTTAGCTCATAGTGTGCCCTTAGGTGGACATCAAGGGGGAAGGAAAACTGTGGACAAGATTTTAAAACATTTTTACTGACCTGGTCTAAGAAAAGATGTGGTGATGTTTTGTAAAACGTGCCATACTTGTCAAATTGTGGGTAAACCAAATCAGGTTACACCAGTGGCTCCATTACAACCTATTCCAGCATTTGGTGAACTGTTTTCTAAAGTTATTGTAGATTGTGTTGGTCCATTACCAAAGACAAAAACTGGTTATCAGTACTTGTTGACTATCATGTGTACTTCATCTAGGTTTCCAGAGGCAGTACCACTTAGGAATATAATAGCTAAAACTGTGACAAAGGCTCTTATAAAATTCTTTACTTATTTTGGATTACCTAAGGAAATACAAACTGATCAAGGCAGTAATTTTATGTCTGGATTGTTTCAAAAGATAGTTTATAAATTGGGAGCTAAGCAAATCATTTCATCTGCATACCATCCGAATTGCAAGGTGCCTTGGAGAAGTTTCATTCTACCCTCAAGAATATGATTAGGACATATTGTGTGGAAAATGAAAGTGATTGGGATGAGGGTATAAACTTACCTTTATTTGCAGTAAGGGAATCGGTACAAGAATCTTTAGATTTCAGTCCCTTTGAACTTGTATTTGGGCATCGAGTTAGAGGACCTTTAGCTTTATTAAAAGAACAGTGGATTAGTAAGGAAGTACACACTAATTTGTTGGACTATGTTTTGAAATTTAAGGACAGGTTACATAAAGCTTGTAGCTTAGCCAAGGAAAATTTAAAATTGGCTCAGGAGAAAATGAAAATTTGGTATGATAAAGAAGCTAGGATGAGGATGTTTAAGCCTGGAGATAAGGTGCTGGTTCTTTTCCCAGTGCAAATGAATCCTTTACAAGCTAGATTTCATGGTCCTTATGAAATTGTGTCTAAAATCAATGATGTGGATTACGTGATTAAAAACTCCAGATCGTAGAAGGCCAACACAACTTTGCCATATAAATATGATATAGCCATATTATGAGAAACAATCTGATACTGTGACTGTTGTGGTTAATGATAATGAATTTGATTTAACTAGGAACATGATAGATGATTCATCTGAATTTCATTCTAATTCTAACATTGTTTCTGTCAGGTTACCAAATTCAACCATTCTGGAAAATATTGATGAGAAACTAGCACATTTACAGCTAGAGCAGAAACAGTAGATGAAGAAATTAATTTTTAAATATAAGGATTTGTTTCTAGACGTTCCGAGAAGGACTACTATAGCTTCACAGATGTAGATGTTGGAGATGCCAAACCTATTAAACAACACCCATATAGGATGAACATAGAAAAATGTGAACTTGCTGAGAAAGAAATTAAATATATGTTAGAGAATAATATTATTAGACCTTCTAGCTCGAATTGGAGTTCACCCTGTGTTATGGTGCTAAAACCAGATGGTAGTATTAGGTTTTGTATGGACTATAGGAAGGTGAATGCTGTAACGAAAACAGATGCATATCCAATTCCTGGAGTAGATGATTGTGCAGATAAAGTTGGAAAGCAAAGTTCCTTACAAAGATTGATTTATTGAAAGGGTATTGGTGTGTTCCGCTAACGGACAGAGGTAGAGAGATTTCTGCATTTGTAACTCCATCTGGGCTATATGAATATAATGTTCTTCCATTTGAGATGAAGAATGCCCCAGGTACTTTCCAGAGGATGATTAACTCTGTGATTCAGGGATTGAAAGATACAGATGCTTATATTGATGATTTAGTGACAGGAAATGATACTTGGGAAGCACACATTATTGTGGTGGAGAAATTGTTTGAAAGGCTTTCAAAAGCTAACTTAACTATTAATTTAGCTAAGAGTGAATTTGGACATGCCACTGTGACTTACCTTGGTTATGTTGTGGGTCAAGGTAAGGTAGCTCCTGTTCAGGCAAAAGTTCCGGCAATTTTAGAGATTCCCACTCCAACGGGGAAAAAAAACTCTCAGGAGATTCTTGGGAATGGTAGTGTTAGGGTTAATGTTAGGGTTAATTCGAGACCGCCATTACAGGTCAGGAGTGGCTCACGTAATAGTAGGAGGCCGGAATGCGAGGGAGGGGGGAGCGAAACTGGGGACCCCGCTACACCGAAACTAGTGTCACGCGATTCAGTAAACAAAAGAAACAGGTAACTCGTGAGCATATGGCTGCGGGCCAATAAGATGGACACAAGTGCCCGATATTACCTAATATGTAGCAGGGGGTTGTGCTGGGGGGGGAAAGGGATATAAATAAGAGCAGATTGTAAGGGGAAGTTGGAAAGCGCGCCTTCTCCAGCGACTCCGTCGATTCGCTGTGCCAGTTACGATTCTGCCAATAAAGCCACGTTTTGCTATATTCCGATGTTGGTTGTCTCTCTTCCAAACGAACACAGGGCATAACTTGAGCCCAACATTTGGTGACCCCGACGTGGGGAGGGAGAGACAACACAGGCTGGCGGGTCCGACGGCAGACAACTTGCGGCCGCGTCTTGAATAAGGTAAGGAAGTGCCTGTTATATCTAAGACTTCCACTAGATAGTTAAATTACTGAGTTAGATCTTGTCTGCTGACGGAACCTCACCAACCCCAAATTACCTCGTGAAAGTTCATTCCAGGTGCGGAATCGTGACTGGTAAGTACTTATTTTTCTTATCCGTTTTAGCAGGATCCTCCGCCCGTGGAAAAGTCTTCTGAGTGAGGGGAGTTGAGAAACCCGCCGCCCAAAAGGGCATAAAAGTCTCAGAAGTGAGGAGGAGAAAGTGTTCCGCGGTACACCTTAGTGCACGGGGATATTGACGGCGCCTACCTTAGACTGGTTGTTAAGAGGAGAAATCTCCCACGCGAAGGTCAGGTTTTGAAAGGCGACTGTCCCACATTTGATCCTCTCTGTGCACTAGGGAGCCATGGAACACTTCAACTTTAAGTTACCAAAACTCAGACACCTGCGTGTTGAACACCCCAGTGTCCCGTGGTGGCGACTGAGCCTAAACCACGGCACTAATCTTACATCGCAGCTATTGTTAGATAATGCCATTATGGACCCCAACAATGTACTTCAGGTACTAGACCAGGCACCCCACCAGAAAGACCACCTTCTAAGTGAGGTTCGACGCACCCTTGTAGACCCTGTTCACATGACTAAAATTTGGATAACCTGGCAGCGAATCCCCAAGCATCTGCCAGAACAGTGATAAAGTTAGGTAATCCGCCCCCTACCTGGGAGGGAATTAAGGCCCCGCCACACAAATGGAAGACGGAGCTCACAATGAGTCTGACCCCAAAGTGGGAGTCGCGGGATTGGCCTGAGAAGGGATCAATGCAATCAAACTTTCCGCATGGCATTGGACCTTTAAAAACCGTGCCCCTATTGGGCACCGCCCGTCCGGCAAGTACAACCGCGGAACTGGGGTTTGTGGCAGTCCACCTCACGTATCCCCCTGATTCAGACTTCACCCAAAAGGAGTCCGCGACTGTGGCCCCCGCCACTGTCGCTGCAAATAGACCACGCACTGGAGAGGTGCTCCAGAGCGTCAGACACTCGATCTCCCATAACAATACAGTAAAGGAGGGAGAAAAGAAATTACACATGTTAGAAAAAAGCCTTCAGGCATGGAGAGACAAAGGATGGTTCCCAGCCGATGACCAACCATTTCTGACCCTCTCCTTGCTGGCTGAATTTCAACTTCGTGTCCTCGATGATCTGGAAAACAGATGAGGGGAGGCAAAATGAAAGTTATTTGGAAAATCCAAGTCCGTAGCCAAATTAGAGGATGAGGATGTGTATCTCAAGGAATTCCTGTCCCGGTTCCAGGCGCATGCGGACAAACCGCCGGGGAACTCTGAGCTCCCGCGCCCCACCCCAAGGGAGTCAGCCACATGTCCAGACCCCGAGATTGATCCCGCAGACCCAGAGTGGATCATAGACCACCAGCCTCTTTACCCACCGTTTCCCTCCGGATGGTCTAATGCCTCTCACGCCCCGCATCACATTATCCCAGCAACGGCCCCTCCAACATATGCAGAGCCCCCCCAGCCACCCAAAGCAGATCTAGCACCATCAGTCCCGTCAGCCCCACAGGAGAATGTCCAAGCTCCTATGATGGAAATAAAAGGTGGTATTATTGACGTAAAGGACCCCATCCGAGAACATATGCTCACCCTGCTGACGCAGCACAGCCAGCAACTAAAAGAACTCACTGCCCTGACAGAGGAGGAGGCGAGGACTCTCAAGGCCCATGTCGCCCTCCCGAGGGAAGGGGAGGACTGGCCGGACTGGTGCCTACCCTCCGAACCTCCCCACTCAGAGTCATTCCAGCGCGTTGCCCAGGCTGGCCGACATGCCGCCCTCACGATTCTAGGTGGCAAGGGAGACCCTGAGCTGAGGCGACAGACTGAGCCTCAAGGGCCTCCAGAGGAGGACTCGGTAGTAGTCACAGGGTATGGACTGCATGCCACACTGGTAAAAGGCAGCCCGTCCATACATCAGACCAACGAACCCGACCCCTCGGAGGATAGGGATAGCATGGACGCGGTTAGCACGCCGGGGAATGGTGTCTCCTGGCCGGGTCTACAGGGCCCCCTACTGGCCACACATGGGGGAGGAGTAAAGTATGTCCCCTGGGCCCGTACTGATCTGGACACATTGATAAAAAAGCTGCCGCCACTAACAAATGGGGCGGCAGCGTGGATACGGACCTTTGAAAGGGAGACCTGCCAGGACCGCTTAGCCCTAGCCAATATACGTACCATATTGCTGAAGGTCCGGGCGGAAGAGGCACTGAGCCGAGCACAGAAGCTGGCAAAGTGCACCCGCGCAGATGAGTCATCCCTATTTGACCCGTTTAGGAACCGGTTTTGGGACTCCCTCCCTAAAATCTCCCCACTATCCCCACTAAAATCTGCACAGACAATGGCACCCACTTTAAAAACGAACACTTGGCCAGAGTAGAGGGCGTTCTAGGGATAACCCATCGGTTCGGCAGTGTCTACCACCCAGAAAGCCAGGGTCTAGTGGAAAGAGCAAATCGAACCATAAAAGACAAAATTGCAAAAGTAATGGCGGGCACCCAGCTCACTTGGGTGGAGGCACTCCCCCTGGCTCTGATGTCCATGCGGCAAGAAAAGAATGGGGAAACTTTTCTAACACCACACGAGATACTAACAGGGCGCTCCATGCCAGGACCGCGCACATCGCCACAGTGGGAGGAAAACTGGGAGATAATGAATCAGGACATGACCCAATACATGAGAGTCCTGGGCCAGATGGTGAGGCTCATAGCTAAACAAGTCAGGAATGCCCACCCTGAGGATGCAGCCCCCGAGCTGCCGCTAAAAATAGGAGATGAGGTCTACCTGCGGCAACCAGGGCGCTCCTCCTGGAGCGAGCAGCGATGGCATGGCCCGTACCCTGTTACAGAAATTTCAAACAATACACTCAAGGTGGGAAGGGAGGGGGACAATAACTGGCACCATTTCTCGCACTGCTCCAGGACAAAGAAAGGAAGACCGATTGATCCCGACTCCGACATAGAGGAGGAGGATGACGCCATGGAAAACCCTGATATGGGTAGGAGTGATGCTCCTAGGTAAGGCGCCGATGGCCGAAGCGAACAATACAGGCCCGGACGGATCACTGACCAAGGGTTTGACTAAATTGCGTTCCCTGGCCAATGAGCTAAAGCAACAATCGGGAGTCAATAACCCAGTGCTGGATTGGTTGAACCGTACGTTTGGGAAATGGGGGGTCCTACTTGGACAGTTGGCTCTAGGACTGTCTATTTCAATTGCTATCTTTATCACGTGTGGTTGTTGTTGCATACCCTGTATCAGGACCCTAGTTGTCCGAACTATAGATCGAGCCTTGACTGGAAAGGATGGACCTCCACCGGCGTACCAGGCACCCTTGTTCCCGGTGGAAGGGGAGATCGAGGCCCTCCCGAAAGCGGACGCACTATGGGAGAACACGGACTGGAATGGGCCATGCCAAGGAGGAAATTGAGAGTTGCTTTTGAATAAGTCTTCTGAAATGTTGCATGCTACTTGTATAAATTGCGTATGTTTAGGGAACCCCTACCCATATTTTGTGACCCTAGGTCGGACAAATCAGGATATGCAAAGAGGGAGGACACGCCAAAGAGTGCCGGGGGACGCTCACCTCCCTGCCTGATCCCGACAGCCGCGGAAAAGCTTGTAAGGGTTGTAGCCTCTGGGAGGCCAAGGGAGGGAGTGTTAGGGTTAATGTTAGGGTTAATTCGAGACCGCCATTACAGGTCAGGAGTGGCTCACGTAATAGTAGGAGGCCGGAATGCGAGGGAGGGGGGAGCGAAACTGGGGACCCCGCTACACCGAAACTAGTGTCACGCGATTCAGTAAACAAAAGAAACAGGTAACTCGTGAGCATATGGCTGCGGGCCAATAAGATGGACACAAGTGCCCGATATTACCTAATATGTAGCGGGGGGTTGTGCTGGGGGGGGAAAGGGATATAAATAAGAGCAGATTGTAAGGGGAAGTTGGAAAGCGCGCCTTCTCCAGCGACTCCGTCGATTCGCTGTGCCAGTTACGATTCTGCCAATAAAGCCACGTTTTGCTATATTCCGATGTTGGTTGTCTCTCTTCCAAACGAACACAGGGCATAACTTGAGCCCAACAGTAGGATATTATCGAAAATTTTGTAAGAATTTTGCTAATGTTGCCCTTCCATTAACTAACCTCTTGCAGAAGAATGAGAAGTTTGTGTGGACAGTGCATTGTCAAAAAGCATTTGAAAAATTGAGAACTATGATATGTCAACAACCTGTGCTTAAGGCACCTGACTTTGAAAAACCTTTTTCATTAGCTGTAGATGCTAGTGATGAGGCTGTAGGAGCAGTATTAATGCAAAGGAATGAAGGTGATGAGGTTGATCATCCAGTAGCTTACTTTTCTAAGAAATTTAATAAGCATCAAAGAAACTATTCAACAATAGAGAAGGAATTGTTATCTCTTGTTTTAGCTTTAGAACATTTTGACGTATATGTTGGTACAACTCAAAAACCACTTATTGTTTACACTGATCATAATCCGTTAGTGTTTCTGAGTAAGATGAAAAACAAAAACAGAAGATTATTAAATTGGATTTGATGTTACAAGAGTACAATATTGTGATAACTCATATTAAAGGTAAAGATAATATGGTTGCTACTTGTCTATCTCGATGTTGAATGTACAATGTAATTTTTTTTATGGAGTGGTTTTTTAGAATTGTAACACTCCTACTGTATTGTAAGTTGTAAGATGTTATGTGATGATACTATGTATACTGTGTATGTTATAAAATTTATACATTTGTTGTTAAATAATTGTTAAAATTTTGTTCTTGACAGACCAATTTTTTTTTTGGAGGGAGGTGTTACATACCCATGGGTATCTTGTACTTGTCACGTGACAGTGGTGTTGAAGCTATACTGGACTTAAGATAGTGGTCTTGTGATGGTGGAGTGATGTCATTTTCCTGCCAGTAGAGGTCATGTGACAGGTTTTTTTTTTAAACAGGGTATAAAAGGAGGACCCATCCCTGTAAGGAGGGACAGTTCGTGGCTGGATTTGCCAGTTTGACTCCATGCCACTGCGTGGTCCAATATTATGATGCAGTTTGGTTGAAAGGTGGAGTTTTATTTAATGCCTAAAGTTTAAAAGGTCATTGCCAGCAGTTTCTTTATAATACTGCCAGTTAAAAATCAGTGGAGAGTGAAAATCAGAGTTCGGGAGCTAAAAGATCGAGGAAAGTCGATTTCGACAGTGAAACAGGTTCGACCTTGTTTGATCCTCATTTGGAAGAAATTCGTTGGCTGTCCCCGTGGTAACCCCTGTGAATAATAGCAGAAAGGGTTGGGTACAGCTTTGTAAAGGAAAGATCAGTGCCTTTAAGCCGTTTCATTTTCATCTTCGTAAATTCTCCTGGAAAAGTATAGTTCGACTGGGAACCACAACAACACGACGTGAAAGAGAATTTAAATCATCTAAAAAGTCTCTCCTTTAATGGACTGTAAGCATTTTGAACTTTTGCAGTACTACTTTGAAGAACTGTTTTTGCAACATCGCTTTAAGAACTGTTTTCGCTTTATTCCTTTAAGAACTGTTTAAACTGCCGCACAGCAGCTGATTTCCGGTTACGTTAGTGGTTTGTTTACTTTTGGGGGTTTGTTTTTCAATGTTTAGTAAATGTTTTATTTGTTATAAAAAAACCCTGCCTCACTTATATATTTATTGTTGCTGAATCTGTAACACAATCTGGAACAAGGCAGTAAAATTGAAAAGCAGATGATGTGCCTTTAAGGACCTCAGATCAAGATTTTCCAACACAGGCACTAGTCAAATAGGCACTGGTGACCTGATGAAGGGTCCCAGCCCAAACCGTCGACCATTTACACTTCTCCATAGATGCTGCCTGGCCTGTTGAGTTCCTCCAACATTTGTGTGTGTGTAGCACTGGAGGAGTTGAGCACCATGAAAAACAGTCAGTAAGAAGATGATTCCATATGAAATTAGAGATAAAATTGGATGCACAACAGGTGTGGCAGGGTTTGCATGCCACTACTTCTCATAAGGAGAAATCTAACAGCAGAATTGGCTCTGATGCTTCACTCCGTGATCAATTCAAAGTCATGTTTTGAAAGGGAGAATAACATTATATCTGTGTAAATCCCCACTGTATCTACCTCTGTCTTGGAACATTCTCACAAGACATCTGGCCATGACAGAGCGCCTGGGTTGGTGCTGAAATCTTGCACCACCCAATTGCTTGAAATTTTCAAGGACATCTTCAACCTCTCACTGCTGCAGATGGAGGACTCACCTGCTTCAAAGGCGCAGCAATCATACCAGTGCCTACAAAGAGTAGAGTGAGCTGCCTCAATATCAATTGGTAGCACCACACATCTACTACAATAAAGTGCTTCAAGAGGTTGCTTATGGCTAGAATTAACTCCTGCCTGAGAAAGGACCTGGACTCATTGCATTTCGCCTACTACCACAAGACTATAGCAAATGCTTTGGATCATCACACCTCAGTATTAGCCACCAAGCTTCTAAACCTTGGCCATTGTTCCTCCCTCTGGAACTGAATCCTCGACCTCCTCATCAGGAGGCCACAATCAGGACAGGTAGGCAAAAACATCTTCTGTTATCCATAACATCACTGACAATCAACACAGGTGCACCTCGAGCATTTATGTTGCAACAACAATCTTGCACTCAACATCAGCAAGACCAAGAAACTGATTGTCAATTTCAGGATGGAGAACATGCATCTTCTCTGAGGGGTCAGCAGTGGAAAGGAGGAACAGCTTTAAGTTCCTGGGTGTAAACATCTGAGAGGATCTGATCTGGGCTCAACACATTGATGCAATCATGAAGAAGGCAAGCCAGCAGCTCTACTGTGTTGGGAACTTGAGGAGATTAGATACATCCCCTAAGATGCCTGTAAATTACTATTGTTATGATCCCAGCCCCCTCCTTCTTGAGAATCGCAAGATCGCTATTAATTCGGGTCTTGGACCCAGGAAATAAGAGAGAATCCTCAAGGTTTTGGAATGTGTCCTGGCCCCTCAGCAAGACAAAGCAACAGATTTGGCCATTGTTTCTTGGAGACACCTTTGTGGATTATGATCCTATACTACATGCCAGCTCTCAGGGCAACGTGGGCTGGGCTACGGGGAGAGATTGCATCATCCCAACCTGATTGACATCTGAGACCCCATGAGTCCAGATAAAAAGAGGGGTGTTAGAGACGCACCAGAAGAGACACTAGCGATCCCGTAATAGCGGGTAGTCATTTGAAGAAAGCCACGTGCGTGCGGTTCCCGTTGCCTGGGAGCCGGTGGCTGATACCACAGAAACGACTTTCTTGAACTAACAACGGGGAACCAACTCCCCCCGACACATCGGATCGGCCTCATCAAAAGACCTGGGCAAGTTTCTCTTATCACAAATCTCTCTCTCTCTCCAACAAGTGAAAACCCAGCGGTCCCCAAAGGCTAAAGCCTGCATGAACTTGAGAGACTTTTATATTTCCATCGGACAATATTTTTATCCCTAGACAAAACGATAGAGCTACTTCTTATTGATGATTATTACTATACCCGCGCTTTAGATTGAGTATTGATGACGTATATTATCTGAATGTTTGTATTAACCTTACTTTTGTGCCCCTTTATAAATAAAAACTTTTAAAAATAGTACCATCAGACTTCAACGGACCTCTCTACCTTTGCTGCTAAGTGACCCAGTTACGGGGTTCGTAACTCTATAGATGTATAGTAGACAGCATTCTGACTGGTGACATCACAGCCCAATATGGAAGCACTAATGTAACCAATGCACCAGACAGCAAGAGGCTACAGATGGTTATAGACTCAGCCAGCTCTATCAGGGGCAGAATCGCCACCATCACGTACATCTTCGATAGGCAGAGCCTCAAGAAGGTAGCAATCATCATGGAAGATCCTCACCATCCATGATATTCCCTCTTCTCATTACTACCATCAGGGAACCTGTAGACCCTCACTCAACAATTCAGGAACAGCTTCTTCCCCTCTGCCATCAGATTTCAGAATGATTCATGAACACTACCTCTTACCTTTTTTTGCAGCGTTTACTTATTCTGTAATTGATAATAATTTTATGTCCTTGCATTACACTGCTACTACAAAACACCGAATTTCACTTCATAATAAACTAATAAACTTGGTTGTGATTCTGATGCTGGAGTTGATCAGGGAGGCACAGGAGTCCAACACCTTGTTGAAATAACTCTTAAAGTATCCAGTTGGAAAGTAGTTGCAAGATTGTGAATTCTCTATTGCCCGTAATATGATAATATGATAAGTTTTTATCTGCAATTTGAGAAGGATAAGGACAGGTCGGAGGTGTCAGTGTTGCAGTTGAACAGGGGAGACTATGGAGCCATGAGGGAGGAGCTGGCCAAAGTTGACTGGACGGATAGCCTAGCAGAAAAGACAGTGGAACAGCAATGGCAGGTATTCTTGGGAATAATGCACAAGGTGCAAAATCAGTTCATCCCCCAGAGAAGGAAGAATTCAAAGGGGGGAAAGGGGCCACAGTGGTTGACAAGGGAAGTCAGAGATTGCATAGCATTAAAAAAAAAGTATGACAGAGCTAAGGTGAGTGTGAAGACAGATGATTGGGAAATTTTTAAGGAACAACAGAACTTAACTAAAAAGGCAATACGGGGAGAAAAAAATTAGGTACGAACGCAAGCTAGCCAGGAATATAAAGGAGGATAGCAAAAGCTTTTTTAGGTATGTGAAGAGAAAGAAGATAGTTAAGAACAATGTTGGGCCCTTGAAGAATGAATTGGTTGAAATTGTTATGGGAAACAGAGAAATGGCAGAAGAATTTAATAAGTACTTTAGATCTGTCTTCACTAGGAAAGACACAAGCAATCTCCCAGATGTATGGATGGGCCAAGGACATAGGGTAACAGAGGAAATGAAACAGATTGACATTAGGAAGGAAACGGTGATGAGTAGACTGATGGGACTGAAGGCTAACAATTCCCCAGGTCCAGATGGTCTGCATCCTAGGGTACTAAAGGAGGTGGCTCTGGAAATTGCTGATGCATTGGTAATAATTTTCCAATGTTCCTTAGATTCAGGATCAGTTCCTGAAGATTGGAGAATGGCTAAGGTTATCCCACTTTTTAAGAAAGGAGGGAGGGAGAAAACAGAACTATTGTCCTGTCAGCCTAACATCAGTAGTGGGGAAGATGCTGGAGTCCATTATTAAAGATGAAATAGTGGCACATCTAGATAGTAGTGATAGGATTGGGCCGAGCCAGCATGGATTTACCAAGGGCAAATCATGCTTGACTAATCTATTGGAGTTTTTCGAGGATGTAACCAGTAAGTTAGACAAGGGAGATCCAGTGAATGTAGTGTACCTTGATTTTCAGAAGGCATTTGATAAGGTCCCACATAGGAGATTGGTGGGTAAAATCAGAGCTCATGGCATTGGGGGGAAGATATTGACATGGATAGAAAATTGGTTGGCAGATAGAAAGCAAAGGGTAGCGGTGAATGGGTGTTTCTCGGAATGGCAGGTGGTGACTAGTGGGGTGCCACAGGGCTCGGTACTGGGACCACAGCTGTTTACGATTTACATCAACGATTTAGATGAAGGCATTGAGAATAACATCAGCAAGTTTGCTGATGATACTAAGCTGGGTGGCAGTGTGACATGTGATGAGGATGTTAGGAGAATTCAGGGTGACTTGGATAGGCTGGGTGAGTGGGCAGATACTTGGCAGATGACGTTTAATGTGAATAAGTGTGAGGTTATCCACTTTGGGAGTAAGAACAGGAAAGCAGATTATTATCTGAACGGTGTAGAGTTAGGTAAGGGAGAAATACAAAGAGATCTAAGAGTCCTTGTTCATCAGTCACTGAAGGTGAATTAGCAAGTGCAGCAGGCAGTGAAGAAAGCTAATGGAATGTTGGCCTTTATTACAAAGGGAATTGAGTACAAGAGCAAGGAAATCCTTTTGCATTTGTACAGGGCCCTGGTGAGACCACACCTGCAGTATTCTGTACAGTTTTGGTCTCCAGGGTTAAGGAAGGACATCCTGGCTGTAGAGGAAGTGCAGTGTAGATTCACAAGGTTAATTCCTGGGATGTCCGGACTGTCTTACGCAGAGAAGTTAGAGAGACTGGGCTTGTACACGCTGGAATTAAGGAGATTGAGAGGGGATCTGATTGCAACATGCAAGATTATTAAGGGATTGGACAAGATAGAGGCAGGAAATATGTTCCAGATGCTGGGAGAGTCCAGTACCAGGGGCATGGTTTAAGAAGAATGGGTAGGTCATTTAGGACAGTGTTAAGGAAAAACTTCTTCTCCCAGAGAGTTGTGGGGATGTGGAATGCACTGCCTCAGAAGGCAGTGGAGGCCAAATCTCTGGATGCTTTCAAGAAGGAGCTAGATAGGTATCTTATGGATAGGGGAATCAAGGGATATGGGGACAAGGCAGGAACCGGGTATTGATCGTAGATGATCAGCCATGATCTCAGAATGGCAGTGCAGGCTCGAAGGGCCCGAATGGTCTACTTCTGCACCTATTGTCTATTGTCTATTGTAATCTTTCCCTCACACTCAATGGTTGATCTCATCAAGCTGGAAAACAAACAACTTATCTAAGAATGCACTGACTTAGTTCAATAAACTGAGCATAGAATTAGCTCCTTGTCAACTATGGTTACACTAGCTAGGTATTCATTGGCAGATCTTATGTTGATCTGTCCTTGCATTAGTCACGTACAGATATCTGTGCCCTGTATTTTTCTCATAATATCAAGTTCAAGTATTGGCCATCAAAGTACATGTTACCACATAAATTGCAATAGCCTGAACATTCCTATTGGTTGAATTCTCCGGTAATCATCTCAAAACTCAGTAGACGTTTACACACATAGGAACTAATGCAGGAAGACCATGAGAAATGTTCAAATCCACTGTAATTGAGTTGTGTGCTAAACCTGCATTTTAAACCATCTTTTTGCAGAATCATCTAACATTATCACTTGATAACTATTTCCACCCCCACCTCACCTGTGACTGTCTCCTCCCAACACATGAAAATTGGTGTAGGTCATCTGGTCCCTCATGCCTGCTCTACCACTTAATGTAATTGTGACTGGCCTATGCTGGCCTCAGCTTCTTTACTGTGCCATTTTTTCTGCTCCTTTCTATGCCTTGATTTATCCACCTCTAATAATCCAGTTTCCACCACCCACAAGAGCAGAGAGTTCCAGAGATTCGCCACCCTCTGTGAAAGAAAATTTCCACATGCTTTAGATGACTGGCCCTTTGTAAGAAGTTATATCCCTTGTTTAAAGTTCTCCTACTCGTGTAAACATCCCAACATCTGATCTGTGAAGCCCCCTTAGGATCTTGTATGATTCAATAAAGTCATTCTTCATTCTTTTAAACTCCAAAGAATAAAGTGCAAACCATTTTGTCTCTCTTGGGTAGGACAAGCCTGGAGAGTTATCATGCTGAATCCCTTTTTTGTTGTTTCTAATTTAATTTTTTTTTAAATTTTTAGGTCAGGGCACCAAAACTGTATGCCGTATTCCAGATGAGGCCTTACCAACACCCTGTACGATTGTGACAAAATCTCCCTACGCTTAAACTGTGACTCTTTTGCAATGGAGACCAAAATGCCATTGGCTTCTTAATTACTTGTTAGACTTGCCAGTGAGCTTTTTGGGGTTCATACACGAGAACACACAAATTGCTCTGTAATTTACTCACTCGCAGTCTCCCTCTGTGTTCAGATAATAATCTGCCTTTTGATTTGTCTTACTAAACTGCTCTGTTTTGCAACTATTTGCACACTCACTCATCTAACTCTTTCCTATTTTAGAATCACTGTCCTCAACATGTCCTTCCAACATTTTTTACGATTAGCAAATTCAGAGAACTAACAGCAATATTGCTCTCCACCAATTGTCCAGAAGGGGTTGCAACATTAGTGTTCTTAAAGTAGGGGTAAACCACCTGATGCAGGACGTCGGATCATTATCAATCAGAAGCTATGACCACCGTAACACAGGTGTCAGGAAGAGAGTCCCTGGATTCCAAATACAGCACCTGGAAGTTACCCTCCAAGCCACACAGCAATCTGGCTTAGAAATATTTCACTGTTCACTGGAAACTCCCTGCCATCCCTCGAGGACTGCAGCAGTTCAAGGTGGCAGCTCACCCATCACTGAAGGACAATAAGGAAGGAGCAACTAAACCTGAGAAGCACACATCCCTTGAATGAATTTTTCTTTTTTTTAAACTTGCCTGTATCCAGTCCAATGAACTGTAAAATTGGTACTCCTCTAAATCTAGGCTTCAGTTCTAATAATTGTCCCATCACTGGCTACTGTGGTTTCAGTGGACAAATCCCAAAGCCATAAAATTCCCTCTTTCAAACTCTGTACAATATTCCCCCTCCCACCAAGATAATCTTAAAATGTAGCTATTAGGCTCCTGTAATATTTACTTATAGGTCAACTTTATTTTGCTAGCACTCCTGCAAGATGCCTCAGGATGTTCTGAAGTATTAGTTGGTGCAGCTGTACAAATTGCTTTTGTTCCTGTTGATGTGAATCCATTCACTGCACTCATTTGAAACCAAGGCACGATGAAGCTGTTAACCTTCCTCAGCTGAATGAACACACAACCAAAAACTGAAACAGGCCTATTCTCCAACTCAACTGGTGAGATTATAAACTCTTTTCAGATTAGTTAGTGGATCTACTGAAGTTTGCAGCAGTCAAGGTGAATTTGGATGTGACTGTCACTCCTGTGTAATTTCAAACACCAGAGAGATTGATATAGCTTTATAAAAGTGATAAACTACCTTTAATGGCTGAGAGACTTTTGTACATATCAGTTGCTTACAGGCATCCATGTAACGTTTGAATAACATTTCAAACATTTATTTTGTTGTCAAACTTTTGTCCTTCCTCACATTCCTTCAGCTAATTTTTCTATTCGTTTCATTTCCATTGTCATCTTTCTCCAGTTATTCTCCAAATTATTTTCCCTCCGCCCCAATGAAATAGCAAAGATCAAAGTACATATATGTCACCATATACAACCCTGAGATTCATTTTCTTGTGGGCATGCTCAACAAATCTACAGAATAGTAATTACAATATAACAGAATCAATGAAAGACCAACTAATCTCTTCAACCAGAGTGCAGAAGACAACAAACGGTGCAAATACAAAGAGAAAGAAAGAATAAACACGAGGAAATCTGCATATGCTGGAAATTCAAACAACACACACAAAATGCTGGTGGAACACAGCAGGCCAGGCAGCATCTATAGGGAGAAGCACTGTCGACGTTTCGGGCCAAGACTAACAGTTAGTCCTGACGAAGGGTCTCGGCCCGAAACGTCGACAGTGCTTCTCCCTATAGATGCTGCCTGGCCTGCTGTGTTCCACCAGCATTTTGTGTGAGAAAGAAAGAATAATAGTTCAATTTAATATCAGAGTAATGTATACAATATACATCCTGAAATTCTTGTTCTTTGCAGACATCCATGAAAACAGAAGAGTGCCCCAATGAGTGACAGTAAAAACATTAGAACCCTAAAGCCCCCTACTCCCCCCGCCCACACACAAGTAGCAGCAAGGCACCAACCCTCCCCCTCCCCCACTTACTACAGCACCCTCCACCCACCAAGCAAGCAATAGCAAAGTCCCCAAGAACGACCATGATCTGCAGTACAACAAAAACGAATTGTTCACCCCGACAATTCGACATATCATAGTGTCTCTCTCTCTCCCTCCCTCCCTCTCAATAAAGAGAGGTGTCGTTCAGTGAGAGGGGAGAAATAAACAAAACAGCTCACAGATTTGCGATGATAAAGTCCGCCACGTCGCTCATCCTCCCCCCCCCCCCCCCGCCAAGTTTTCCGACTCGAGAATCAGCAACAAACTCAGAGGGGGAGGGGGAGAGGGAGGGGGAGAGGGAGGGGGAGAGGGAGGGGGAGAACGATTGATTTAAAGTGAGTCCATTGGTTGTGGGAACATTTCAATGATGGGGCAAGTTAATCAGAGTGAAGTTATCCACTCTGGTTCAAGAGCCTTACGATTAAGGGGCAGTAACTGTTCCTGAAACTGGTGGTGTGAGTCCTGAGCTCCTGTACCTCTTTCCTGATGGTAGCAGTGAGAAGAGAACATGTTGTTGGGGTGGGGGTGTTCTTTGTGCTTAATAATCGCCCTGTAACATCAACACTTTTTCTGTAGGTCTTAAGGAGTTAGCATTTTCCACTTTCAATTGCTTTTTCCCTTGACTTTCAGTTTTTGAGATTGGAACAACTTTAAGTCAGCATCCATTGATTTACAGGAGTTCTTTCCTTCATCTAATTGCAGCAAATGAAAATAATTGCATTGCATCAGAATCAGAGTCAGCTTTATTATCACTGGCATTCATTATTATGTGTTATTTGTGGCAGCAGTACAGGGCAAGACATTAACAATTACTACAAGTAAAAATACAAAATTAACAAATACGTTGTGCAGAAAGGAACAGTGAGGTACTGTTCATGGGTTTAGGGACCATTCAGAAATCTGATGGCAGCGGGGAAGAAACTGTTCCAGAACCACTGCAGGTGGTATCTCAGGGAAGAGGACGAGGTGCCTGATTCTATTAATGAGAGAAGGGCAAGTCCCAGATGGTGACAATTCTGAGTGATGGATGCCACCTGCTTGAAGCACCACCTTTTGAAGATGTCCTGGATGGTGGAGAGGATTCTGCCCGTGATGGAGCAACTTTCTGCATTGGAGCCTCCACGCCAGGCAGTGATGCAATTAGTCAGAATGCTCTCCACCATGCATTTATAGAATTGCATGGATTTCCAAAATATACCAAATCTGCTCAAACCCCTAATAGAGTGTAACCACTGTACATCTTCTTGACTGCATCAATATGTTGAGCCCAGGATAGATCCTCTGAGATATTGACATCCAGGAACTTGAAACTGATCACCTGTCCACTGCTAACCCTGAATCTGAGCAAAGTTGGTGACCTTCCATTCAATATTTTCATATGATTTAAATTTTCTTTTTTTTTACTTTTTTTTCCACTTTTAAACTGTGACTCTTTTGCAATGGAGACCAAAATGCCATTGGCTTCTTAATTACTTGTTAGACTTGCCAGTGAGCTTTTTGGGGTTCATACACAAGAACACACAAATTGCTCTGTAATTTACTCACTCGCAGTCTCCCTCTGTGTTCAGATAATAATCTGCCTTTTGATTTGTCTTACTAAACTGCTCTGTTTTGCAACTATTTGCACACTCACTCATCTAACTCTTTCCCATTTTAGAATCACTGTCTTCAACATGTCCTTCCAACATTTTTTATGATTAGCAAATTCAGAGAACTAACAGCAATATTGCTCTCCACCAGTTGTCCAGAAGGGGTTGCAACATTAATGTTCTTAAAGTAGGGGTAAACCACCTGATGCAGGACGTCGGATCATTATCAATCAGAAGCTATGACCACCGTAACACAGGTGACAGGAAGAGAGTCCCTGGATTCCAAATACAGCACCTGGAAGTTACCCTCCAAGCTACACAGCAATCTGGCTTAGAAATATTTCACTGTTCACTGGAAACTCCCTGCCATCCCTCGAGGACTGCAGCAGTTCAAGGTGGCAGCTCACCCATCACTGAAGGACAATAAGGAAGGAGCAACTAAACCTGAGAAGCACACATCCCTTGAATGAATTTTTTTTTTAAACTTGCCTGTAATTTCTTCCAGTCCAATGAACTGTAAAATTGGTACTCCTCTAAATCTAGGCTTCAGTTCTAATAATTGTCCCATCACTGGCTACTGTGGTTTCAGTGGACAAATCCCAAAGCCATAAAATTCCCTCTTTCAAACTCTGTACAATACTCCCCCTCCCACCAAGATAATCTTAAAATGTAGCTATTAGGCTCCTGTAATATTTACTTACAGGTCAACTTTATTTTGCTAGCACTCCTGCAAGATGCCTCAGGATGTTCTGAAGCATTAGTTGATGCAGCTGTACAAATTGCTTTTGTTCCTGTTGATGTGAATCCATTCACTGCACTCATTTGAAACCAAGGCACGATGAAGCTGTTAACCTTCCTCAGCTGAATGAACACACAACCAAAAACTGAAACAGGCCTATTCTCCAACTCAACTGGTGAGATTATAAACTCTTTTCAGATTAGTTAGTGGATCTACTGAAGTTTGCAGCAGTCAAGGTGAATTTGGATGTGACTGTCACTCCTGTGTAATTTCAAACACCAGAGAGATTGATATAGCTTTATAAAAGTGATAAACTACCTTTAATGGCTGAGAGACTTTTGTACATATCAGTTGCTTACAGGCATCCATGTAACGTTTGAATAACATTTCAAACATTTATTTTGTTGTCAAACTTTTGTCCTTCCTCACATTCCTTCAGCTAATTTTTCTATTCGTTTCATTTCCATTGTCATCTTTCTCCAGTTATTCTCCAAATTATTTTCCCTCCACCCCAATGAAATATCAAAGATCAAAGTACATATATGTCACCATATACAACCCTGAGATTCATTTTCTTGTGGGCATGCTCAACAAATCTACAGAATAGTATTTACAGTATAACAGAATGAATGAAAGTCCAACCAGAGTGCAGAAGACAACAAACGGTGCAAATACAAAGAGAAAGAAAGAATAAACATGAGGAAATCTGCAGATGCTGGAATTTCAAGCAACACACACAAAATGCTGGTGGAACACAGCAGGCCAGGCAGCATCAATAAGGAGAAGCACTGTCGACGTTTCGGGCCAAGACTAACAGTTAGTCCTGACGAAGGGTCTCAGCCCGAAACGTCGACAGTGCTTCTCCCTATAGATGCTGCCTGGCCTGCTGTGTTCCACCAGCATTTTGTGTGAGAAAGAAAGAATAATAGTTCAATTTAATATCAGAGTAATGTATTCAATATACATCCTGAAATTCTTGTTCTTTGCAGACATCCATGAAAACAGAAGAGTGCCCCAATGAGTGACAGTAAAAACATTAGAACCCTAAAGCCCCCTACTCCCCCCTCCCACAAACAAGTAGCAGCAAGGCACCAACCCTCCCCCTCCCCCACTTACTACAGCACCCTCCACCCACCAAGCAAGCAATAGCAAAGTCCCCAAGAACGACCATGATCTGCAGTACAACAAAAACGAATTGTTCACCCCGACAATTCGACATATCATAGTGTCTCTCTCTCTCCCTCCCTCCCTCTCAATAAAGAGAGGTGTCGTTCAGTGAGAGGGGAGAAATAAACAAAACAGCTCACAGATTTGCGATGATAAAGTCCGCCACGTCGCTCATCCTCCCCCCCCCCCCCCGCCAAGTTTTCCGACTCGAGAATCAGCAACAAACTCAGAGGGGGAGGGGGGGGAGGGGGAGGGGGAGAGGGAGAACGATTGATTTAAAGTGAGTCCATTGGTTGTGGGAACATTTCAATGATGGGGCAAGTTAATCAGAGTGAAGTTATCCACTCTGGTTCAAGAGCCTTATGATTAAGGGGCAGTAACTGTTCCTGAAACTGGTGGTGTGAGCCCTGAGCTCCTGTACCTCTTTCCTGATGGTAGCAGTGAGAAGAGAACATGTTGTTGGTGTGGGGGTGTTCTTTGTGCTTAATAATCGCCCTGTAACATCAACACTTTTTCTGTAGGTCTTAAGGAGTTAGCATTTTCCACTTTCAATTGCTTTTTCCCTTGACTTTCAGTTTTTGAGATTGGAACAACTTTAAGTCAGCATCCATTGATTTACAGGAGTTCTTTCCTTCATCTAATTGCAGCAAATGAAAATAATTGCATTGCATCAGAATCAGAGTCAGCTTTATTATCACTGGCATTCATTATTATGTGTTATTTGTGGCAGCAGTACAGGGCAAGACATTAACAATTACTACAAGTAAAAATACAAAATTAACAAATACGTTGTGCAGAAAGGAACAGTGAGGTACTGTTCATGGGTTTAGGGACCATTCAGAAATCTGATGGCAGCGGGGAAGAAACTGTTCCAGAACCACTGCAGGTGGTATCTCAGGGAAGAGGATGAGGTGCCTGATTCTATTAATGAGAGAAGGGCAAGTCCCAGATGGTGACAATTCTGAGTGATGGATGCCACCTGCTTGAAGCACCACCTTTTGAAGATATCCTGGATGGTGGAGAGGATTCTGCCCGTGATGGAGCTGGCTGGATCTACAACTTTCTGCATTGGAGCCTCCACGCCAGGCAGTGATGCAATTAGTCAGAATGCTCTCCACCATGCATTTATAGAATTGCATGGATTTCCAAAATATACCAAATCTGCTCAAACCCCTAATAGAGTGTAACCACTGTACATCTTCTTGACTGCATCAATATGTTGAGCCCAGGATAGAACCTCTGAGATATTGACATCCAGGAACTTGAAACTGATCACCTGTCCACTGCTAACCCTGAATTTGAGCAAAGTTGGTGACCTTCCATTCAATATTTTCATATGATTTAAATTTTTTTTTACTTTTTTTCCCCCACTTTTTTAGGTAATCTTTTTCCTTCTTCTCCGTGATTTTTCAGATTTGACGGGAAGGATTTCCCCCTTTTTTTTGTAATTATATCCCCAAATGGAATGCCCAGTCTTTTTTTTTCATTTTAGTTTAGTGGGGTTTTTTTCTTTTTCTTAATCATGGCAATTTTTGATCTTTTTTTTTAATTGTTAAGAGAAGTTGTGGATATTGAGGAGCTCAATATTATACTATTTTGACAGTGTACACTCCTTTGTTGTTTGTACTTCCATTGGAATATGTATTTGATATAACTTCTCTGATTTGTATTTGCCTTTATATATTTTTAAATCAATAAAAAAAGATTAAAAATTAAATGAAATGAATACTGGTGTGTGTTCTCCTGACTTCACGTTTCTGAATTCCACAATAAGTTCTTTAGTCTTACTGGCTTGTTTAGTATTATCATAACTGTATCAACACTGAAAAATATCCTGCAAGTTCAATGTAGAAAAAAGAGAGGAAAACTTGCAATTATGGAATATCTTTCATAATCTTTAGATTTATTTCTATCTCTGGATTCCACCCAGTAATTATTGATCAATGAAGTACTTCTTGAAACATAGTTGCTGCTGTATTGTACTGAGAGTTGATATTAAGAAGTAAGCGAGAAATAGCCCAGTGGCCACACATTTTAGTTCCACGTCCCATTCCCATTCCCATATGTCAATCCATGGCCTCCCCTACAGTCGAGATGAAGCCACACTCAGGTTGGAGGAACAACACCTTATATTCTTTTTGGGTAGCCTCGAACCTGATGGCATGAACATTAATTTCTCTAACTTCCAGTAATGCCCCTCCTCCCCTTCTTATCCCATCCCTAATTTTTAATATTTTTTCTCTCTTCCCATAAGACTGTAAGACAAAGGAGCAGAAGTCAGCCATTCGGTCCATCGAGTCTGCTCCACCATTTTGTCATGAGCTGATCCATTCTCCCATTTAGTCCCACTCCCCCGCCTTCTCACCATAATCTTTGATGCCCTGGATACTCAGATACCGATCAATCTCTGTCTTAAATACACCCAATGACTTGGCCTCCACTGCCACCCGTGGCAACAAATTCCACAGATTTACCACCCTCTAGCTAAAAAAATTTCTTCGCACCTCTGTTCTGAATGGGCGCCCTTCAATCCTTAAGTCATGCCCTCTCATACTAGACTCCCCCACCATGGGAAACAACTTTGCCACATCCACTCTGTCCATGCCTTTCAACATTCGAAATGTTTCTATGAGGTCCCCCTCATTCTTCTAAACTCCAAGGAGTACAGTCCAAGAGCAGTCAAACGTCCCTCATATGTTAACCCTCTCATTCCCAGAATCATTCTAGTGAATCTTCTCTGAACCCTCTCCAATGTCAGCACATTCTTTCTTAAATAAGGAGCCCAAAACTGCACACAGTACTCCAGTGCCTTAGAGCCTCAACATCACATCCCTGCTCCTATACTCTATTCCTCTAGAAATGAATACCAACATTGCATTTGCCTTCTTCAACACTGACTCAACTTGGAGGTTAACCTTAAGGGTACCCTTCACGAAGGCTCCCAAGTCCCGTTGCATCTCAGAACTTTGAATTCTCTCCCCATTTAAATAATAGTCTGCCCATTTATTTCTTCTACCAAAGTGCATGACCATACACTTTCCGACATTGTATTTCATTTGCCACTTCTTTGTCCATTCTCTCAATCTAGCCAAGTCTCTCTGCAGACTCTGTTTTCTCTGCACTACCGGCCCCTCCACCTATCTTTGTATCATCATCAAACTTAGCCACAAAGCTATCTTTTCCATAATCCAAATCGTTGATATACATCGTAAAAAGAAGTGGCCCCAACACGGCCCCTGTGGAACACCACTGGTAATCGGCAGCCAACCAGAATGGGATCTCTTTATTCACTCTGTTTCCTGCCAATCAGCCAACGCTCTATCCATATATGTGTTTCCCATAATTCCATGGGTTCTTATCTTGTTTAGCAGCCTCATGTGCAGCACATTGTCAAAGGCCTTCTGAAAATCCAAATACACAACATCCATTGCATCTCCCTTGTCTAGCCTATTTGTAATTTCCTCATAAAATTGCAGTAGGTTTGTCAGGCAGGATTTTCCTTTAAGGAAACCATGTTGAGTTCTGCCTATCTTGTCATATGCCTCCAGGTACTCCATAACCTCATCCTTGACAATCAACTCTGTTATGATCCAGCAACAATGAATATATAATTGAGACAGGTTTTTTTTTATAACAAATAAAACATTTATTAAACACTGCTAAAAAAAAAACCCAAAAGTAAACAAACAACTAACTTAACCGGAAGTCGGCTGCGATACGGCAGCTCGAACAGTTCTTAAAGCGATAATGCGAACACAGTTCTTTAAAGTAGTATTGCAAAAAGTCCAAAATGATTTACACAGTCAGTTAAGGAGAGACTTTCCTTGAGGTAATAAATTCTCTTTCCTGGCGTCACTGCTGATCCCAGCCGAAGTATGCCTTGCCCGGAGGATTTACAATGAAGGAAATAAAACAGCTTAAAGGCACTGACCTTTCCTTAGCAAAACTCTGCATCCAACTCTTTCTGCTCCTTTGGCAAAGCAGGAGTTATCTTGGACACAAGTTACTAACTCCTCGTACGAAGATTAAATAAAGGTCAAACCTGCTTTGCAGCCGACAACACCAACTTTCCTCGATTCTTCCAGCTTCCCGAACTTCGATAAATCTTCACTCTCCGACTGGACTGAACTGAACTGGCAGTATTGTAGCAAAACTGCCGGTAATAACCTTTGAGACTTAAGGCAGAAAGTAAAACACTTTAAAACAAAACTGCATCATAACATCGAATACACAGCGGAACGGAGTCACTGAACGAATTCAACCACGAACTGCCCCACGTCACAGGGAGGGGTTCTCCTTTTATACCCTGTTGAGAAAAACTATCACATGACCTCTCACTGGCGGGAAAATTACATCACTCCACTATCACAAGACCATTACATCATGCCCAGCATAGCCTCAACTACATCATGGTCATGTGACTGGCACAAGGTACCCACAGGTACGTAACAACTCCAACAACTTCCCAACCACCGATGTCAAGCTAACAGGTCTATAATTTCCTTTTTGCTTCCTTGCCCCCTTCTTAAATAGCAGAGTGACATTTGCAATTTTTCAGTCCTCCGGAACCATGCCAGAATCTATTGACTTTTGGAAGATCATTGCTGATGTCTCCGCAATCTCCACAGCTACTTCCTTCAGAACACAAAGGTGCATTCCTTCTGGTCCGGGAGATTTATCTACCCCTAGACTATTCAGCTTCCTGAGTACTTTCTCTGTCGTAATTGTGACTGCGCACACTTCTCTTCCCTGACACCCTTGAGTCACTGCCAATGTCTTCCTCAGTGAAGACTGATGCAAAATACTTGTTCAGTTCCTCCGCCATCTCCTTGTCTCCCATTACAATTTCTCCAGCATCATTTTCTATCGATCCTATATCTACTCTCACCTGTCTTTTCCTCTGTATATACTTGAAAAAGCTTTTAGTATCCTCTTTGATATTATTTGCTAGCTTCCTTTCATAGTTCATCTTTTCCCTCTTAATGACCTTCTTAGTTTCTTTTTGTAAGCTTTTAAAAACTTCACAATCCTCTGTCTTCCCACTAAGTTTTGCTTCCTTGTATGCCTTCTGCTTTGCTTTTACTTTGGCTTTGACTTCTCTTGTCAGCCACGGTTGCATCCTTTTTCCATTTGAAAATTTCTTCTTCTTTGGAATATATCTGTCTTACACCTTCCTCACTTCTCGCATAAACTCCAGCCACTGCTGCTCTGCTGTCCTTCCTGCTGGTGTCCCTTTCCAGTCGCCCTTGGCCAGTTCCTCTCTCATGCCACTGTAATTTCCTTTACTCCACTGAAATACCGACACATTGGATTTCGGCTTCTCTTGCTCAAATTTCACAGCGAACTCAATCATGTTGTGATCACTGCCTCCTAAGGGTTCCTTCACCCCAATCTCTCTAATCACCTCTGGTTCATTACACAACACCCAATCCAGTACAGCTAATCCCCTAGTGGGCTCAACAGCAAGCTGTTCTAAAAGACATTCTATAAATTCTCTCCTGAGATCCAGTGCCGACCTTATTTTCCAAATCCACTCACATGTTAAAATCCCCCACAATTATCATAACACTGCCCTTCTGGTAAGCCTTTTCTATTTCCTGTTGTAATTTGTAGTCCACATCACTGCAGCTGTTTGGAGGCCTGTATATAACTGCCATCAGGGTCCTTTTACCCCTGCGATTTCTTAGCTCAACCCATAAAGATTCTGCACCTTCCGATCCTATGTCACCTCTTCCTAATGATTTAATATCATTTCTTACCAATAAAGCCACGCCACCCCCCTCTGCCTACCTGCCTATCCTTCCGATACACCGTATATCCTTGGACGTTCAGCTCCCAGAGACATGCATCCTTTAGCCACAGCTCAGTGATGGCCACAATATCATACCTGCCAATCTGTAGCTGTACGACAAGATCATCCGCCTTATTCCTTATGCTGTGTGCATTTAAGTATAACACATTAAGTCCAGTATTTGGTACTTTTAGCTTTGATTGCACTGCAACTTTATTGCACTCCAGCTCATCCCAATGGCTGCAAATTTGCTCCATCACCTGCCTGTCCCTCCTGACAGTTTACTGCTCACTATCCTAGATTTATTTCTGTTTTCCCCCTCCTCCACTCTATCATTCCGGTTCCCATCCCCCTGCCAAATTAGTTTAAACCCTCCCTAACAGCTCTACTAAACCTTCCCGCCAGGATATTGGTCCCCTTCAGGTTTCCCTCTCACTGTAACTCCTTGCCTGTTCTCCATCTTCCTCTGGTGCTCCCCTCCCCCTTTCTTTCTTCCAAGGCTTCCGTCCTATGATACTCCCTTCTCCAGCTGTGTATCCCTTTTGCCAATCAACTTTCCAGCTCTTAGCTTCATCCCACCCCCCACCCCCGTCTTCTCCTATCATTTTGGGTCTCCCCCTCCCCCTTTCAATTCTCTTACTATCTCTTCTTTCCGTTAGTCCTGACGAAGGGTCTTGACCCGAAACATCGACTGTACTTCTTCCTATAGATGCTGCCTGGCCTGCTGCGTTCCACCAGCATTTTGTGTGAATAGCATTTAATATTAGCTTTGATTAGAGACCCATTGAAATATCTGGAAAAGACACCCCATTTACAATTTTAAAACCCAAAATTAGAATTGATCAGATTCCATAATTGTAAAGGAAAGCTATATTCTTGGATTTAAATTCCATTGCAGTGTATCAATGAAGCCCTCTGGAGGTGTCTTTCAGTATTGCAAAAGGCAACCAACGTCTGGCACATTACTCAAACTGCTTCCTCAATACCATATATCCATAAGTGTGACTTACATTCCCCATTCCCTCCTTCCCCCCCCCCTCCACACACGCACAGAGACAAAATGGACAAAGCAGCTTCAAACTGCTTCCTCAATACCATATATCCATAAGTGTGACTTACATTCCCCATTCCCTCCTTCCCCCCCCCCCCACACACACACAGACAAAATGGACAAAGCAGCTTCAAACTGCTTCCTCAATACCATATATCCATAAGTGTGACTTACATTCCCCATTCCCTCCTTCCCCCCCCCCCCCCCACACACAGAGACAAAATGGACAAAGCAGCTTCAAATTGCTTCTGAAGTAAGTTTGGAATTTTGCCTTTAGTTTGTGATCACATTGTGTGTAAAAACAGAAAATGCAGGCAATACTCAGTGAATGAGTAGCAGGGAGACGGAAACACAGTTGTTCAGAACAGGAGAAAGTTCAAATGTTTAAATATGGTGAAAACAAAAGGAAAAAAGAGAACAAAAGGCTCTGTGATGATGAGGTAGATTTGTAAACTATTCATGTAGTACAAGTATTGAATGCTTTTAAACAAAGAATTGCTGACTTGCACTACAGCATAGGATGACTTCATTCCCATTTCTGAAAACGTCTCCTGTAAAGATCAAATGTGGGCATCTCTGAACTTGAACTTCTGACTCTGGATTCACAACTGAGTACCCGGATGTTCTGCTACGCGTTTGCACATGGACCCTTTGCATTGTCAGCCACAATTGTAAATTGAGTAGCCGATCTTCATTGAAAACTTACAGTCCACTAAGATTTTTGTTTGTTGCTCTCCCTGCATATTTATATTTTAATTAAGTAGCGACTGTTCAACATGTTTGTAAATAAATATATTTTAAAAACTTTGTTGCTTTTCCAATCTCCTTGGTCAATTTTGCCAGCTTTTGTAGTTTCTAATTATCAATAAAACAGTACCAGCTGCTAAAAGCCTTGGTAATCGTGATAAGGTTGACCCCTCAAGATGCGATGCAGTCTCTCCTGTGGCATGCTTCCTCACAAACAGCAGTGAGACCCATGTCTCGAAGTTGTGTCAGGCCTACACATGCAGGCTCCTCCCAGTCTCCATCCAGCTAATAGGAGGCGCTTGCCACTTGTTTCTAACTCATCACCTGCAGCTCATTTAAAACCAGCTCTCACTCACAATCTTTGTTCACTCATCAAACCAGCTCGACTCAATCAGTTATCTTGTTGCCTTACTACGTTTAGTATCTGTCCTCTCTTATTTTGTGGCCCCCTGTGGCTTATTATTTTGCAATTTATTATTAGAGTTATAACTTACCTCTAATTCATCTCCGCTGCTCTGCTTTTCAGTCAAGTCTCCTCCGCGCTTCCTGACGGGAAGAGTGAACCATCCACTGACACAACAGAGTTCGCTCCCCTGAAGGAAGTCATCTGCCAACATGAGTTCATGATCCAATAGCAGCAGGAAACCATTGACCATCTGTTCAGCACTCTCAACCAACTCTCTGTCTTGATACTGCGACCCTGCGCCACCCAGCCTCTTCCCTCGGAGCCCCCGATTCTGGGGCCCAAACACTTCTACTGATCCCCAACAAAATGCCGTAACTTCCTGTCCCAATGCATCTTACACTTCAAGCTCCGGCCATAGCTGTATTCTACAGACCAAAACAAGGTTGCCTTCATCATTTCTCTCTTGACTGGGCAAGCTCTGACCTGGGTTGCTGCTAACTGGGACAATAAAACTGCCTTCTGCAGTAAATACGAGGACTTCACTGCTGAAATGCACTGGGTTTTCGACCATCCATGAAGAGGAAGGGAGGCAGTGGTTCAGAAACTTTGCCTGCATGAAGACTCGTGCTCTGTGCTAGATTACGCTGTGGATGCTCGGCAGAGTGTGGCTGAAATCCAGGAGCACTATCATGGCCTTTCAAAGTGATTGAAACATGAGTTGTCTCCCTGGGAGATCTCAGTGGAAAGCCTCATCACTCTGGCCCTCCATATTGACAAGGGTCCCATGGAACCAACCTGCAGATCATCAGACAAAACCCCAGTTCTGTTCCCAGAACTATTGCAGGCTGCAGGACTCTCATCACCGATGCCTCCAGAACACATGGAGTTAGGGAAAGCTCCCTTAGCTCCCCAAGAGCATAAATAACTTGTGCACTTACTGTGGAGCACCAATCACCCACACATGAAATTCCCACTGCATCTGGAAGTAGCACCACCAGGTAGAAACGAGGCTCTCCCCATCCCTTTGTTCCAGCACCACAGCCTGACTCACTGTCTGTCCTCCTCCACTCCCTGACGGCTCTCTGTGCACAGAAGGCGCTGGTAGATTCTGGCACGGCAGGCAGCATTCCTGACAGAACTCTATGCGTGCAGCTTGGACTCCCTACCAAGCCTATCTCTCACCCCTTCTGCATCACGGCCATTGACGGACGTCCTTTTGGGCCTGGGATGGTCAGGGTGCACACACAGCCTGAGCACGTGATCATTGGAGAGCACCGCGAGTCCATCCAGTTCCTCCTGATTGACTCACCCATCAGTCATCTCATCGTGGGTTGCCCCTGACTCTCTACTCACAACATTTACTTTGTCTGGTCATCCACTTCAGTGCTGAGCTGGGGACCCAGCTACCTGCAACCTCAGTTGAACTTCACCCCGTAAAGCCATAGAGACAGAGGAAACTATTGACCTCACCTAACTCCCAAAACAATACCATGACTTAGCCATCGTCTTCATGGAAAAGCCAGCACCCTGCCACCTCACAAGCCACACGATTGCAAGATCGACCTCCTCCCGGGCATCAAACATCCCCGGGGCCATCTGTTCTCCCTCACCTCCTGAGACCCAAGACATGAACGACTACATCGCCAAGTCACTACATGTCCTAGTCACCAGCTGGTGCAGGATTCTTCTTTGTCAAAAGAGAGACAGGGCAACCCTGCATTAACTACTATGGACTGAACGAAATCACCATTTAGAACGGGTACCCACTCACCTTGATGGATAGTACATTTGAAACACTCCGTGGGACCAAGATCTTCACCAAACTGGATCTACAGAGTGCACACAAACTGATCTGTATCCACCAGTGGATGAGTGGAAGATGGCATTCATAACACCCACTGGCCGCTATGAATATTTGGTGATACCTTTAATACTTTCCAACAGTCCAGCTCTTTTCCAAGCCTTCATTAACAAGATCCTCCGAGACATGCTACACAGGTATGTGTCCATCTACCGCGATGACATACATTCTCATCTTCTCCAAGGACCCTCAAAACCATGCATGTCATGTCATGTCATGTCATTGTGTCCTCGAAAACCAATTGTACTGCAAGTTAGAAAAATTCCACTTCCACATTCCAGTCATTTCCTTTCTGTGTTAAGTCTGTTCACCCCAAGGTATAACCATGGACCCAGAAAGAGTATACACAGTCATTGAATGGCCCCAAACCACACTCAGTCAAACAGCTACATCAGTGCTTGGGCTTCTCCAGCTTCTACTGTTATTTCATCAGAAACTGCATACAAATCACCACTCCTCTCTCCTCCACCAAGTCACCTACCTCATGGATAACCGGGTCTACTGCCACAGACCACACCTTCAAGGAGCTCTAGGGACACCACAACCACTCCCATTCTCTGCCATTTGAACCCCTTGGGACCTCTTATGGTAGAGGCAGATGCATCTGACTTGGGCGCCGGGACCATCATCTCCCATCGAGGACCAGATGGGAAGACATATCCTTGTGCAGCTTTCTTGCACAGGTTCAACTCTACACAGCACTGTTATAGAACAGGAAAGAGAGAGCTACTCACTATTAAATGGGCCTTAGAGGAATGGAGACAATGGCTGCTGGAAAGCACCAAGCCGTTTCTGATCTAGACTGACCAACAGAACCTCATATCCATACAACAGACTCACCAACTCAACCAACATCTGAATCACTGGACCCTCTTCTTCAAGCAATTTATCTTTACCATTTCCTACCAACCCAGTTCCGAAAACCCTAAGGTGGACACCCAGTCATGACAGTTCGATCAACCCTCAGCCTCATCATTCCATCCTCTCAGATCCTCGGCCCAATCACATGGGACCTTGACAAAAGGATCCGCCAGGCCCTACAGCATGACCCTGTTCTGCCGACATACCTGACTACCACAGGTAAATGCTGGTGGCCTTGCACTCTGAGGCACTCCAGAAGGCCCAATCCTCACCACTGTCTAGCCAACCAAGTGCATAACGGACCCAGGATTTTCTGTGATGCTGGTTCTGGTGACCTACCATGATCACGGGTATGTATCAGTTCTTACTGCCTGCCTTTAATATGCCCAGTTGAATTCCTCCAACCAGTAGCCCTTTGGGCTCCTGCAGCCCCTACCGGACACCCGAGGCCCGTGGTCCCACAATGTCCTTCCATCAATGCCATGGAAGGACATTGATGTCCTCTCATCTAGTCAGCATCCTGTAAACCACTTCTGCACCATCTCCAAAGACTTGCTCTCCTTCCTATAATGGGGCAACCAGAAGTGAATACAGTACTCTAGATGGAGTCTAGCTAAAGTTTTATAAAGCTGTAACATAACCTCCCAACTTTGGAATTCTTTTCCTCAACTAATATGGGCAAACATTCTATACACCTTCTTTTCTACCCTATCAACCTTTGTCGCCATTTTCTGGGAACTATGGACTTGGGCTACAATACCCTTTGGCATATCAACACTGTTAAGGGTCTTACCATTACATTTAGTCTGGCAAAGTGCAACATTTCACATTTGGCTGGGTTAGACTCCATCTGCCATTTCTCTGTCTCTTTCTACAACTGATTTATGTCCAGCTGTGTCCCTTGGCAGTCTTCTACACTATCCACACCAGCAATTTTCATATCATCAGCAAACTTACTCTCCCACCTATCTACATTTTCATCCAGATCATTTAACTATACAGTATCACAAAGAGCAGCGTTCCCAGTATAGATCCCTGTGGAACACCACTAGTCAAAGACCTCCACATTGGCAAGGTTCCATTGTCCACTTCCCTCTTACTTCAATGGTTAAGCCAATTATGAATTAAAACTGAATCCACTTCTGAATGTCCTCTCTCCATTCCCTTATGAATCTTTATCAAACCTTCGGCTAAACCCATTGTATTCTTTCCTATTTTGACTCATTAAAGAAAATTAATGATGCCATAACAAGATGCGGTCAGTTGCACAAATGCTACTGTTGACAGCCATTAAAATCCATGTGTGAATTCAGAGGACTGAAGGAGACCATCCTGTACTGATGGGACCTTGCTTGAATAGAAGGCAAACTCCATTGCTCTGCTCACTCCAAAAAGCTAACTTTGGTTCCTGATAGAAATACGTATCCTCTTTTTCTTTAAATGTTTTAAAGAACCCTGTCACATATACAGTGTTGAAAAACTGCCACATGCTTCTACAACATTTTTGTTAGTAAATATTTGTCCCATCTTTCAGCCTGCATAACAATTTGTCATTGACGCAATTCAGAGAATAAAGCCTGTTGATTTATGTCAAGCAGAAAACTACCACCCTTGTCTCTCATATTGCATTCTGAAATACTTACAACCATTTCATTTTCTATAAGTTTACAAAATTAATTTGAAGAATCTTAAGAGCAATGGGTATAAATGGGCATACAGTGATCCAAGAACAGCTTCTTTTCCTCTGCCACCCCGTTTTCAAATGGACATTGAACCCATGAACACTACCTCACTGCTTTTCTTTCACTACTTATCTTAACTTAGCTATTTTATATATATACACACACACACTTAATGGAACTCTGTTTTTTCTCTCTATTTATTTATCACGTATTTCATTGTACAGCTGCCATAAAGTTAACAAATTTCATGACATATGCAGGTAATTCTAAATTTGAGTCAGATTCCAATTCTCAAACGGTGCTGCAGCGCCACCTAGTGAAAAGTCAGAAGTAGTAAACAATGTTAAAATAGTGACAAGCAACACACACACAATGCTGGTGGAACACAGCAGGCCAGGCAGCATCTATAGGGAGAAGCACTGTCGACGTTTCAGGCCGAGACCCTTCGTCAAAAATAGTGATCTGTGTTTCCCACTGTCCTAGAAGTAACATCAGGACTTAGTTTAGATCAGGGTTACCCAACCTCTTTTATGCCATGGACCAATACTATTAAGCAAGAAGTCTGTGGACCCCAGGTTGGGGACCCCTTGCTTAGATATAACAAAACAGAAAACACTGGAAGTATTCAGGAGGTCAGATTGCATCTGTAAAAAGGGAACCAGGATAAATGTAATATGTTCATCAAAATCCAGTACAGATAGTGAAATAGAAACTTACTGGACAAAATAAGTTTCAACTTTACTGGCTACTCTTTGTATAGTGATAAGGTTTTCTGAATACATCTTTGATGGCATCAGGTGTCCAGCTGGAGATGTGTTGAATGAACTCCATTGACAAAATTGCTGCAAAATCCACAAACAACTGAGGCATGTCCTCTGCCTTAAATGACTATCAAAGGTGTAAGAACAGATGGACATATTTTTTTTACTGTTTCTGTCATTTGGAAAACAATTAAAATCATTAAAATAAACACTCATTTCTTTTTTTAAAATCTAAAATAAAAACACCTTAATCCTTTGCATTTGTTCATGCCCATTGAAATCGATAATGGAGAATTCTCTGTTCAAACATGACTTTGACCCTTCACATTGTGTGGTGAAAATTCCTGCCAATGGTTGTCAACAAGTTCTGGACTTGTTCATGTGTATACCTGAGGAAATTCCACACTTGTTGCAATCCAGAGAAAGGGACACAAGCTGCCAGCATTTCTCCATAAGATCGAACCATGAATATTCCATACTTACTGAAGTCCATCACCCCTGCTGGGGCATAAGCCACCAGCAGCAACTTGCCAGAGTCCTCTGTCCTGAACCAGTCCCCAGGTTTAGCCCATCTTCTACACCACGAGTTCCCAATTTACTTTTATGCCATGGACCCTGACCATTAACCATGGACCCCAGGGTGGGAACTCCTGTTTTAGGCTAAGATCCTTTCTCTCCCATGAATAAGGTCTTTGGAGCTTCTGTTAGTGTTTCTATAGCTCTGTGTTTTTTGGGATGGAGTTGCTAGCACTGTGCCCAACCCTCCTCCTTTTGTAGCTGGGCTTAGGTCCGTCCATGGCAAAAGTAAGGATATTCCATAGGGCATCATATAATCTCACAGAACCAACTACAAACGCAGTACTAACATTGCATCCAAAACTGGATAAAAGTTGTAGTCAAAGCTGCTGTTTCAAAGGGCTGGACAATAAAACATAGCTGCGGAACATCAGTGCGCCATTTACATTATAGTGCAAACTGTGACTGTCAGTACACTGAGAAGGGTAGTGCACCCATTCATAATACCCAGTGTGACTGTGCTGAGGAGGTGGGTAATGATGCCACAGTTTCAATCCACACGCACCAATGAGGTGCCGGTGCTGTGAGATTGGAGTCAATGTTCCAGCTAATGCCACATTTTAACGATAGGTGGAGGTGTAGCATTAGCTGGAATTTTGACTCCATTGAGACAGCATGAGCATTACCTGGGGATGCATAAACATTGAAGCCACATGGTCTAACATGATTGGCACCGTCTCTCCACAGAGACACTCAGCGGCAGGAAAGAGACCACCACCAGCTGTATTTAAAAGGCTTCATCAGGCACACATTTAAATCTACAGGAGTTAAAAATGATGAAGAAAGTTGTGTTAACGACAGAAATACTTTGCTCCTGGACTTTGGCATTCCGCCTGACTGGAAAGATGAGCGGAGGACACCGAGGGCAGGAAGAGTTGCTGAAAGTGGAAGGAGGAGGGAGCAGAGGGATGCACCCTAGGATTTTCAGCATGCAGTTCTATACAAACATCAGCAAGGAATACCGTGCTGATGTCTACATTTCCATGAGGATGCCCTCTGAGGCTAAAGTTGCAGGTAGAATGAATACTGTCCCTCAGTAAACAGGATATGTGACGAGAATAAACCAATTTACTGTGTATCCTGCTCTCTTTAGTCTGGAACTGAACTGGCATCATCTCAGTTGAAATGGGGAAGCCATTGGAACAGTGTTCCTGGAGAACTGATACATTCCATTTTCTCTTGCTAGAAGGAGTACAGACAATGAGTACACCACTTCAGAGAGAGTGGGAGAACTTCTATGCTATTTTTCCAAACAAGAAACAATTCATCCAAGCACATTTCAAATCATCATTGTGGACATCAACCAGGCTTGTTTAAAAAAATCCCTGGCCAATTACCATCAATATATAACCTGTAGCATCAGAGGTCCCAATGTACTTGACAACTGTTATACTAAGTTAATTGTTATTGTTCCATGCCCAGACCCCATTTCAGGAAATCTGATCACTTGGCTGTCCTTCTCCTACCTGCATACAGGCAGAGGTTAATGAGCAAGGCTTCACAGATTAGGACAACAGAAGAGGTGGTCACGAGAGGCAGAGGAGTGGCCATAGGATTGCTTCAAGTCATGTTCAAGGACTCATCTGTGGATCTGAATGAATACACCACAGTTGTCATGGACAGTCACAGCTGAGTGTGTCCCCACAAAATCATTTAGTCTTTCCATCCACAAGCCCGTGATGAACCATAAGATCCATGACCTACAGAAGGCCAGAGCAGAGGCATTCAAATCTGGTGACCATGGAAGTTACAAGAGGTCCAGGTACGATCTCTAGAAAAGCCATCTCAGGATGCTCATATGAGAATGCTGTTCTTGGACTACAGTTCAGCATTTAACACCTCAGTTCCATCCAGGCTCAACAAGAAGCTCTGAGACCTTGGCCTTGACCCTGCCTTGTGCAGCTGGATTTTAGACTTCCTGTCAGATTGGCAGCAGGTGGTAAGAGTGGGCTCCCTCACCTCCACCCATCTGACTCTCAACACAGGAGCCCCTCAGGGCTGTGTACTAAGTCCTCTCCTTTACTCCCTGTATACCCATTACTGTGTCGCCACCCACAGCTCTAATCTGCTAATTAAATTTGCCAATGACACTACATTGATTGGCCTTATCTCAAACAATAATGAGGTGGCCTACAGAGAGGAAGTCATCTCTCTGACACAGTGGTGTCAAGAAAACAACCTCACCCTCGATGTCGCAAAAACAAAAGAGCTGGTTGTGGATTACAGGAGGAATGGAGACAGGATAACCCTTATTGATCTGGGGCTGAGAGGGTAAACAGCTTTAAATTCCTCAGCATCCACATCACCGAGAGAGTGATGCAGACAGCCCAGCACATCTATAGTTGTGAACTTCCCATGATTCAGGATATTTACAAAGACTGGCGTGAGAAAAGGGCCGGAAGGATCGTTGGAGACCGAGTCACCCCAACAGCAATCTATTCCAGCTGTTACCATCCAGGAAAAGGTACCATAGCATAAAAGCCAGGACCAACAGGCTCCAGGACAACTTCTTCCATTAGACTGATTAACTCACACTAATCTGAGTATATTTCCATGTTACATGACTGTTCTATTTATTATAAATTACTATGATTGCAAATTGCACATTTAGACTGAGACATAATGTAAAGATTTTTACTCCTCATGTATGTAAAGGACGTAAGAAATAAAGTCAATTCAATTCAGAGGCAAAGTGGCAGTTCCAGACTAAACTTCAATCAAAGGATGCTCAACAGCTGTGACTGGGCGTTCACCTCTGATAAAGTGAAATCAAGTGACGTAGGTGACAACAGGGCTTCACTTCAAGGTGAACTCATTGCCTTTTATGCTCTTTTTGACTGTCGAAACATGGAGGGACCATCACACCTTCCCACAGCCCTCGATGTTCCTGTGATTTCAACCCCGGAGGCTGAAGTGTGAACAGCCTTCAGGAGGGTGAACCACAAAAAGCATCCGGCCCAGATGAACACTTGGCCAAGACATATGCTAATCAATGGCTGGCATGTTTGCTAAGATCTTTAACCTCTTGCTTCAGCAGTCTGGATTTCCTAACTGCTGTTCAAGCAGGCTTCACTTATACCAGTGCCTAAAAAGAATGTGTTAAGCTGCCTCAATGACTACCGTAGATGTCGGATTATAAGCCGCTACTTTTTTCCCATGCTTTGAACAGCTTTGAACATAGCGGCTTATAATAAGGTGCGGCTAATAGAAGGTTTTTTCCCATGCCGCCAAAACATTTTACCTCGTAACAGTAGACCAATAAAATTGATGAGTAGTTCACAGAGGTCCAATGAAATTGTACGATAAATCAAGCGCACTTCACAAATTATTGTAAATCAGCCATTTGTACTCACCCTCATCAACATGGAAAACACTCGAAGAAAAGCATATGATGCAGCTTTTAAGTTAAAGGCAATCAATCTGGCGGTTGAACAAGGAAATCGAGCTGCTGCGCGTAATCTTGGCATACATGAATCGATGGTGAGACGGTGGAGATTTAATTTGGGACTGTCGCTTCAGATCAGGAATGGCTCACGTGATATTAGACAGCAGTACAAGGGAGGGAGGGAGCGAAACTGAGGATTCCGCTGCACCGAAACTGCTAGCGATTCAGTAAACAAAAAAACAGTAAAACTCGTGTGTGAATGGTATCGGGCCAATAAGGACACAAGTGTCCGATGTTACCAAATACCGGTAGGTATAACAAAGTTTAGCCTTACCAAATATGTGTAGCGAGGGTTTGGTTTGGGGGAAAAAGGAGTATAAATAAGAGCAGAATGTAAGGGGAAGGCAAAACGCGTTCTGCAATAAAGCCACGCTGCACTGTAATCCGGTGTTGGTTGTCTCTCTTCCAAAACGAACACAGGGCAGAATTTGAAGCCCAATACGTGTAATATCTTTCTGTGTAAATATCTCATATTACAAGCGGCCGAAAATCCGGTGCGCCGAAAATCCGGTCCGCCGGAAATCCAGTGCGCCGAAAATCCGGTCCACCGGAAATCCAGTGCGCCTAAAATCCGGTCCGCCGGAAATTCGGTGCGGCCTAAAATCCGATGCGGCCTGTACAATTAAAAAATTGATTTTATTTCTAAAATTAGAGCCAGCGGCTTTTAATCAGGTGCGCTCTGTAGTCCGGAATCTACGGTATTTCCATCCACAGTGATGAAGTGTTTTGAGAAGTTGGTGATGAAACATATCGACTCCTTCCTAAGAAGCAACTTGGATCCACTCTAATTTGCCAACTGGGGTTCACAGCAGATACCATCTTATTGGCTGTTCACTCAACCCTGCATCATCTGGACAGCAGAGCTGCATGCAACAGGGTGCACTTTATTGACTGCAGTTCAGCATTTAATACTATCAGCCCCTCAAAACTAATCAATAAGCTTCAAGACCTTGGTCTCAATACCTCCTTGTGCAATTGGAACCTGAAATTCCTCGCTTGCAGACCCCAGTCAGTTCAGATTGGCAAAAATATCTCCTCCACAATCTCCATCAGCACAGGTGCACCACAGAGATGTGTGCTTAACCCTCTGCTCTACGTGCTTTACACTATCGACTGCGCACCTATGCACAGCTCCAATACCATATTCAACTTTGCTGACAGCACCACTGTCGCAGGCCGAATCAAAGGTGGTGACGAATCATTATATAGGAGGGAGATTGAAAGTCTGGCTGAGTGGTGCCACAACAACAACCTCTCACTCAATGTTAACAAGAACAAGGATCTGCTCATTGACCTCTGGAGGACGAAACCAGAGGCCCATAAGCCACTTCTCAATGGAGGGTCAGTAACTCCAGATTCCTCAGTTATCACTTCAGAGGACCTGTCCAGATACCAGCACATAGGTGCAATTACAAAGAAAGCACAGCAGCACCTCTACTTCATTGGGAGTTTGCAAAGATTCGGCATGATATCTTAAACTTTGTCAAACTTCTATAGATGTACAGTGAAGTGTATATTGACTGGCTGCGTCAAAGCCTGGTATGGAAACGCCAATGCCCTTGAATGGAAAATCCTGCAAAAAGTAATGGATATAGTCCAGTCCATCACTGGTAAAGCCTTCCCACCATTGAGAGCATCTACACGAAGCATTGTCACAGGAAAGCAGCATCCATCATCAGAGATCCGTATTCATCATGCTCTCTTCTCACTGCTGCCATCTGGAAGATGATACAAGATCCTCAGGTCTCACACCACCAGATTCATAATCAGTTATTACCCCTCAACCATCAGTCTCTTGAACCAAAAGAGGTAACTTCACACAACTTCATTTGCCTCATCACTGAAATGATCCCACAACCTATGAACACACTTTCAAGGACTCTTCATTACATGTTCTCGATATTTATTTATTATTATTATTATTATTATTATTATTATTATTATTATTTCTTTCTTTTTGTATTTTCAGTTTGTTGTCTTTTGCAAACTGGTTGAATGCCCAAGTTGGTGTGGTCCTTCATTGACTCTATTATAGTCATTATTCAATAATGGATTTATTGAGTATGCCTGCAAGAAAATGAATCTCGGGGTTGTTTACGGTGACATATATGCATTTTGATAACAAGTTTACTTCGAACTTTGTTATGTCGCACATTGACTACAAGTCCACCATGACAATCAAAAGTTATGCCAATGTCTGAAAAGAATTCAGTTTATATGTTTTTTTTAATGGTTTCAGATGGTATTGCCCCCACAGAGCCTTAATCTCAACATCTTCAAGGCTGTCAGGGTTTACCTGGAGAGACAGAAGCAAGTTCTCCAAGATGCTTGGAACAACCTACCTGCCGATTTTCTTACAAAACTGCATGACCAGTGTACCTAAGAGAATTGATGCAGTTTGAAAGGCAAAGGGTGGTCATACTAAATATTCATTTGATTTCATTTTTTACTATTTGCTTCTGTTTGCAGGCTGAGCCAGCATTTAGTTTCCCATCCCTGGTGCCAGTAAGAAGGTGGTGAGCTATTTTTTTGAACTGCCGGAGTCCTTAAGGTACAGCTGCTAGAGAAAGGATTCCAGGATTTGACCGAGTGTCTGCAATATATTTTGAAGTCAAGATGAAGTGTGCCTTGGAGGGATATTCTACTTGGTGGCTGCCTCATAATTTTGCTGACCTTATCCTTCAAACTGGTAGAGGCACTAGATTTGGATAATGCTGTCTCAGAAGTTTTGGTGATTTGCTGCAATTTATCCTGTATGGTGATCAGAACCACACACGATATCCTGAGTGCAGCCTCACCAATGTCTTCTACAACTATAATATCTCATGTCATCTTTTGTATTCAATCCCCATCCAACTAATGCAACTCACCCATATGTCTCCTTTACTACCTTGTTTATCTGCAAAGATTCAAAGTTTATTCATTATCAAAGTAAATATGCAGTATATTCGTCTTTCAACAGACAGTCACGAAACAAAGAAACACCATGGGACCTGTGCAAAGAAAATATCAAATATCCAAGGCACAAAAAAAGAACAAATCACGCAAACAGTGAAAAACGAGTGAGAAACACAGGGTATAAAATAAACCAGAGTCATTGGAGTGGTCTAGGAATATTCAGTTTAGTTCAGTTCAATTTAGCGCTGCCAATCATTGTCCACCCTGATTGAAGTAGCACACAATAGCAATAAAAACAGACAAACCAGAAACCAGAAGCAAATTTAACATGAACTGCAGAGTCCAATCCAGAAACCGCATCAATTAAACCTTGTCCAAGACCCAAGACTCCGGCCGCATCGAGCAAGAGGGAAAGAGAGAAACTGCTCAAAAGCAAGCACCTTCCTCTGGAATAGCAAGCGAGAGCATGAGGCAGACACCGCTGAACACTTGCTCGCCTTCTGCTCTCATCCTTGTTGATTTCAGTCTTGCTCAATGCTTTAATCAGCAAGATCAGCAAGAAATGGAGTTGATCATGCGCTCGTGCCCCTTCTCCAGGCTGCATACTCTACTCAAAACGTCACTGAACTCCCCCCAGAGGTAGCAAAGCGCAGATTGTTCAATTGGCCTGAAAGCATCAGAATGTAAATCACAGTTCCCAGTAGTAGCAAAATCATATTTGAAAGAAGAAGTAAAAGTAGTAGTTTCGTGAACTGTCTCAAGGATGTTGCCTTTGATCCAAGGGTTTCTACAGTTATACTAATAGCAAAAGGATAGTGAGGGATAAAATTGGTCCCTTAGAGAATCAGAGTGGACAGCTATGTGTGGAGCCAAAAGAGATGGGGGAGATTTTGAACAATTTCTTTTCTTCGGTATTCACTAAGGAGAAGGATATTGAATCGTGTAAGGTAAGGGAAACAAGTAGGGTTGTTATGGAAACTATGATGATTAAAGAAGAGGAAGTACTGGCGCTTTTAAAGAATATAAAAGTGAATAAATCTCCAGGTCCTGACAGGATATTCCCTAGGAACTTGAGGGAAGTTAGTTGTGAAATAGCAGGGGCTCTGACAGAAATATTTCAAATGTCATTAGAAATGGGGATGGTGCCGCAGGATTGGCGTATTGCTCATGTGGTTCTATTGTTTAAAAAGGGATCTAAGAGTAAACCTAGCAATTATAGGCCTGTCAGTTTGATGTCAGTGGTGGGTAAATTAATGGAAAGTATTCTTAGAGATGATATATATAATTATCTGGATAGACAGGGTCTGATTAGGAACAGTCAACATGGACTTGTGCGTGGAAGGTCATGTTTGACAAATCTTATTGAATTTTTTGAAGAGGTTTCAAGGAAAGTTTACGAGGGTAAAGCAGTGGATGTTGTCTATATGGACTTCAGTAAAGCCTTTGACAAGGTTCCACACGGAAGGTTAGTTAGGAAGGTTCAATCGTTAGGTATTAAAATTGAAGTAGTAAAATGGATTCAACAATGGCTGGATGGGAGATGCCAGAGAGTAGTGGTGGATAACTATTTGTCAGGTTGGAGGCCGGTGACTAATGGTGGGCCTCAGGATCTGTACTGGGTCCAATGTTTTTTGTCATATACATTAATGATCTGGATGATGGGGTGGTAAATTGGATTAGTAAGTATGCAGATGATACTAAGATAGGTGGCATTGTGGATAATGAAGTAAATTTTCAAAGTTTGCAGAGAGATTTAGGCCAGTTAGAAGAGTAGGCTGAATGATGGCAGATGGAGCTTAATGCTGATAAGTGTGAGGTGCTACATTTTGGTAGGACTAATCAAAATAGGACATACATGGTGAATGGTAGGGCATTGAGGAATGCAGTAGAACAGAGTGATCTAGGAATAATGGTGCATAGTTCCCTGAAGGTGGAATCTCATGTGGATAGGGTGGTGAAGAAAGCTTTTGGTACGTAGGCCTTTATAAATCAGAGCATTGAGAATAGGAGTTGGGATGTAATGTTAAAATTGTACAAGACATTGGTAAGGCCAAATTTGGAGTATTGTGTACAGTTCTGGTCACCGAATTATAGGAAAGATGTCAACAAAATAGAGAGAGTACAGAGAAGATTTACTAGAATGCTACCTGGGTTTCAGCACCTAAGTTACAGGGAAGGATTGAATAAGTTATGTCTTTATTCTTTGGAGTGTAGAAGATTGAGGGGGGACTTGATAGAGGTATTTAAAATTATGAGGGGGATAGATAGAGTTGACGTGCATAGGCTTTTTCCATTGAGAGGAGGGGAGATTCAAACAAGAGGACATCAGTTGAGAGTTAAGGGGCAAAAGTTTAGGGGTAACATGAGGGGGAACTTCTTTACTCAGAGACTGGTAGCTGTGTGGAACAAGCTTCCAGCAGAAGTGGTAGAGGCAGGTTTGATTTTGTCATTTTAAAAAAATTGGATAGGTATATGGACAGGAAAGAAATGGAGGGTTATGGGCTGAGTGCAGATCGGTGGGACTAGATGAGAGTAAGCGTTCGGCACAGACTAGAAGGGCCGATATGGCCTGTTTCTGTGCTGTAATTGTTATATGTTTATATGGTTTTGTCCGCTGGTGCCACCTTCTTCAATTCTAAAGCTTTCCTCCTCATTGTCAACCATGTGGCTCATGTTGGTGCCATTTGCAAACGTTGTTTATCATGCTCCCTATATTAAACTCTAAATTATTGATCTTCTCTGAGGATCATCACCTTGTGCTGTTGGAGAGGCTTGTGAGTTTGTGAGATCCCAAGAGCATGCCATCTGGAGTTTGTCCATCTAGCACTTATCTCCTAACAGGGTCACCTATGGCAGTAAGGTCAATGAGGAGGTTCTAGGCAAAAGGCAATCCAGCCAAGACCTCAATAGTGAAGTTGGTGGAACATGATATCTCATCACAATGGCAGTGAAGGTGGAGGAAAACTGCAGCAGTGAAGGGTCCGCAGTCATCTTGCACCCCATGCTACTGTACCATGACCCCGATCGTGAAACAGCATGCGATTACCAGCTATGTATTAACTTCCCCATGTTAAACAAGGTCAGACATTAAGCGGATCCACCTAACCCAATGAGAGAACATCATTATCAACCTGAGTGATTGCAAGACTAAATTATTGACATGCATTAGCGAAAACTAGACATCAGTGTGAGCCCTGTGGAGTCCCATTCCTTCCAGTGGCAAAAATACAAAATCTTTCTGCAACCAGTGGCTTCTGTCAGTCAGACAATTTCAGGGCAAGTTTTTCACTCTCCCTAGGTCACCAAGAGCTTTAAATTTTTAACCATTCAGAGCTTGCCATAAGACCAAATAGATTACACGAAATATACTGCCTTCATTGACCCTCCATGCTTTCCTCTGACAAACTTCGAACAAGTTGACAGACCTTTATTACCTTCTCTCAATGAATCCATGCTGACTCTTCCCAATTAAGCAGTGCCTTCACAAAACAATGATTTATAGTGTTCCTCAAATTGAATTCCAATAACTTGACCTCCACAGAAAATAAACTAACTAGCTTAAATTTCTTAGCTGATCCCTTCCATCTTTAAACATTGAGTGAAAATGCATTTGGTTGCAAGTCATTAGCGGAGATCATTCATAGCAAAGAGATTCATAGCGAGTTTGCCTCAGGTCCCTACACTATGTTTTAGTTATCACAGGGACAGACCCTGATTCTCTGCTTCGCCTGGGTGTTTTGGCTTTCTTTGCTGCAGATAGGAAGTGTTCAGTGAGTGAGAGTGTTCAGTAGGCAGATCGACTTATTTGGTTGATCGTGACCATGAAGGAAAGAAGATCAGTGGATATGGGGCATGCAGAGACAGAAGCAATGGAAAGTGCTTAGATAAGATTACTGATATACTTGAGCAGGGAAAAGAAGAGCGTTGACTGTTGAGAGTGTCGAATAAGTGCTTTGGTGCTTTTGTCTCATTTTACCCACTTTTCAACTTCGTAAGATTGAGCTTTCTGCAATCCAGGTGCAGGGACCTCCTCCTGATATTCACTCTGATAACATTTCACATCATTTTTGTCTGTGGCAGGCTGTTTCTTATTGACGGCAGGGAGTATAGGAAACTCCCTCCAGACCGCAAGCAAGACATCAAGCAGCAAGTCAGTGAATAGGTGGGCGGTCTTGCATTCCATCTTAAGCTTCCCATACCTTGTATGGCCAACTATAAAATTCAACTAATGATATATTTGCAATGTACCTCAACGTAGCTGAGCTGAAATTAAATCACATCTGGTTTTGTTGTTCCTCTCAGGCTACTGGGTCAGGAGAGCCGTGAGTGATACAAAAAATGGAGACTGTTAAAAATCCAATGGCAAACGTGCTACTGAAAATGAAAATCAAAACCAAAATGCAGAAGTTGAACTAATAACAGAAAATGCTATAAACAATCTGCAGATTAGGTAGGTTGGGAACAGTTGAGGCAAGATCTATTGAGAAAATGAGAGTCTACGATTGCATGAGAGAGAGAGACTGCTTAAATTGTTGAATGCTTCCAACATTTTCTGTTTTATACACTACTACAAAATCTAGTTTTCTCATTGTGACATCCGGTGATCTTAAAGTATATATCCCAATTTTCAGATCACTCCCTCTTTCATGGCTTTGATTCTCCGTAACCTTCAGCTCCTTTAATTCCTCAAGAATCTACTTTCTTCAATTTCTGGGCTCTTGTACCTGCCCAGTTTTCATCCATCCGATATCCAATACAGATCCCCCTCCCTCTCCCCCATTGGAGGTTACAAACGCCCAAATCTGCATATACAAATGAGCATTTGGGAGACCAGTGGGATGGACTTGCTGTGGGGCTTCAGGGTGTTTTCTGCCATGTGGGAACTCAGTGTGCAGTAATATCAATACAACTTGCACAGAAACCTAAACATCCTGGTTTAACTACTCATCATCCTCGGTTGGCCAATGTTTTTACTCATATTGCCAGGTGACTAGCATTTACAACTTAAGAACTGTTTGGGTTACCAACAATCTCAGGAACGGAACCCTGTCCTCACCTGGAGAGGACCGTTATGGTAGCAGTGCCTTCAGCAGTCAAGGTACAATGCTCTAAGGAATATCGCTACCTCTTTATTGCTCTCCTTTTATTTCAGTCCTTAAAACCCATCTCTTTCAACAAACCTTTGATTCTCAAGTTCATTCCCAAATTCTGATATTGGTGTACTTGATATAGAATCTGAGTGAAATTCATAAAGTGGGATTTATTGTTCTAATTTTATGAAGAAATAGTTGATCTAAAATCTAAGATTAAAATAATTTCTATGCTTTGCTGGTAATGACCACACAAGAGACAGCATGCAGCTGAATTCTTTACAAGTCCACATTCTGATATCAAATAACTTTACCTCCCCACCCTATTGCCCGAAGGCAGCATTTTACGTTTTAATTGAATGCAATTCAGGTGTTCCTTTACTTGTACATTATTCTACTGGTTTAGCCATATGCTTTGCAACAGGACAGAAAAGGCAAGGTAAGCAATCAAAATTACATTTTAAACTCTTTAAAATAAATGGAGGTTGCTGAACATTTTAGATGAATGCTTTGTTTTCTGCACTTCCTCAACTGTACGTGCTGGAGAATTCCTTTGGGATGTTTCTATTTGTTTCTCGTAGGACATTTGTCTTCAGTAGCTCAATCCAAAATGATCACTTAAACTTGTTTGTTTTCCTCAGTAAAATTATTTTACGTGTACGGTTTATAATAATAAATAATTTTATGTGTACGTTTATCATGAAATTTAGTAAAACTACGTGTTTCTGAATTGCTGCCATAATCACTACTTGCGTGTTGAACAGCTGGCTGACTACTTGTTCGTGGTACATAAATACCCAGCTGCACTCAAATAACAGCAATTCACAGCAAAAGATGCAACTATTCAAAGATCAAGAGATTAAAAATAGAGCCTTAAAAACTGTACGTTCAAATATTTAATCCAATAGAATTGACTTCTAGAATGCAGCAATAGAATTCTATTTTTAAAACATTTGTGCTCTTCTCTACAAACTGTAATATGATTATAGTTTTCAGAATAAAGTGCTTTAGACTTAATTTAAGTTAGTTTGAAGTATCAATTAGAGATTGTATTTTCCTCTGTAAGGAGATAAGGCTGATAGATCTGTAATGCAAGTTAAAATGTTTGCATTCAGCACTGATTAAGAGGAGTTTCTATGCCCTCAAGATGTATTTTGAAATACCAGCTAAGTCTGGTGGGCTGATTTTCATCCTGCTTGTTCTGCAGAAATCATGCGACTGCAAAGTTACAATTGCCTATGGTTAACCTCCACCAACCTGGCTGAATTTCCTCAGATTGCAGTTTTAATTTTACTTTGGCCGGTTAATTGATTCATGCAAGAGGGTCACTCTTTAAATTAGTGATGTTCCATTTACACTCTAATGACTTGCTCATAAAATTTGTATGTATTTCTATTTGTAAATTCTTCAGAGTTTCAGTCTGCACCTATTTTTTCTTTGATGTCTTGATCCTATAAATGAACTAAAATGAATCTCAGAAAACACTTTTTGCTGTCAACACTTTTCTCATAAAGGTTCCAGAGGTTATGCTTCACCTGCGCTCTGGTTTGGTGTCGATTGCTGGGTTTGAGTGGTGCTTCTGATCCAGAGATCGGCCGTAGACAGACATCCTAAAGCTTTCAGTGATAATCTGAACATTGCAATGGGACTGATGATGGAGATATCAGCACTCACCATTATAAAGTGGGAAATCTGGCAGAAGCAGCTGTCATAATACATGGCCTCAGACTTTGCATCTCTCTTCTGTCTATTAGTGAGAGCTTGAACTAAAATGTTCTCAGGTCTTGTTGGGTGAGGTAAAATTGAGCTTTTAATGATATACTAAGTCCTAAAGTCTTTATGTCTCTAACAACCTAATAATATGCAGTTCTATGCCAAAGTCTTGGGCACATACTGTATACATAGATAGAGTGCTTAAGATTTTTGCACAGTTACAATATTTATCAGCAGGGAGTGGGAAGTGAGTTTGTAAATCTTGCGGGAGCAAAGGATGTCGGGAATGGCATGGGTGGAGCACCACGGGAGGTGTGTGGGACAGGGAGCAGAGGAGTAGACCCAGGGGTGGGGTGGCTCGGGTGCAGACACACCCAGCCTTGAGACACCAGGCAAGGTCATTTGATCCCAAACAATTGGTTTATTGATCATTACACAATGTCTCTCTACTGCTTCCCGCACCCACCCCTCTTCCTGCTGCTTCCCACTCCGAGTCCACAATAGAGACCCATATCAGGATTGGGTTTATCACACTCACACGTCATGGAATTCGATTTTTTCTTTGCAGTAACAGTACATTCTATCTCTATAAAATCAGAGCCTTCATTTAACTAAATCAGCCATCAGCTGGGAAACTGATATTGTGTGGCACGTAGAAGTTGTTTTAAACGCAGGATCTGCACATGTTGAAATAGCATAGCCAAGGTTGGGTGAAAGGAAAGTCCAGGAGTTAATACAGGGGAGGGTAAGGGCATGGATTGGTTCAGCTGCAGAGTGACTCAGACACATGCAGTGTGGCAGCCTGAAGGCTTTGTACAATGGAAGGCCTGGTGCTTGAGCAGGCCTGCCAGAACCCTATGTAGGAGGACAGGATGCAGGGTGCAGCTTATACTCTAAGCATAGATCCTATTTCTCGACTATGGATGTGAGGCCAATTCCATTGGCCTACTATGTCCACAGCTGCAAGACATCTGGAACAAACATGGGTCTGTGGGCATCCAGTGAGGCTTAAGGAACAACCACGGTGTCTGGGTGCTGCAGTAGAACTTCAGATTGTTGCCAGGGTGTTCAAAGGGACCTGAAGGATGTCACAGCATTTTTCTCCTCCAGCAAACAACTAACATTGACAAGTAGCTCCATGGAAGAAGCAGCTTGTGTCCTCTACAAAGTATTCATAATCACCCCTACCCCCCCCACCCCCATTGTCACTCTGACTCCAATAGGAATGTCCTCAGGGAAACCTACCTCCTGCACCAAACTGATCACGAGACTTGCAAATCCCAGTGCATGCAGAAAATGCAACTTGCAACATGTTCCCATTCTCACACATCAGTATCTTCACCTGACCTGCTTCCCTGTGGTGAAAGAATGAGAGATGGTCAGTCCTCATTCAGCCAGAAGGGGTTTGTGATCTTCCTTCTACAATGGCAAATAGCAAGCTATGAGAAGCTGCAAATAATTGCAATCCTTCCATGATGGATTTCAGCCATAGAAATATTGTCAACCACAAGCTACACAGACGTTGACCTGGCCTGTGTTTGGTGCAGAAGGTAGGTTTCACTGAGGATATTGTTACGTTCCCCAGTAACCGGGTGGCTTACCAGCAAAGATAGAGAGGTCCACTGAAGTCTGATGATACTATTTTCAAACGTTTTTATTTATAAAGGGGCACAAACGTATGGTTAATACAAAACATTCAGATCATATACGTCGTCACAACTCAATCTAAAGCACAGGTATAGTAATAATCAATCAGAAATAAGCTCTATCGTTGTCTAGGGGTAATGTATATATTGTTCGCTGTATATCTAAAAGTCTCTTGCGGCCACTGCAGTTCCACCAGCTGCCGTCTTTTGTGGTGTCGCGTTGGTGCACTTTTGTTAGAAAGAGAGAGAGAGAGATTGAATGAAACAGTTACCCGACAGGTTTTCCAACCTGTAGGAGTTCGGTTCATCGAAGTCTCGTTGGGGAATGGACTCTCATCTGTGGCCTCCCCTGTAGCTAAGCCGTTCTTCCGTGGTGAGGTCGCCAATCCCAGGCAAGGAAAAGACGCACACGAACCCCACCACCGGCTGTCGCTATCAAAACGCTGTCGCAGGATTTCTAGCGTGTCTTCTGGTGCGTCTCTCTCCCTCTTGGGTCATTTGACCCCCCCCTTGACTAGGGCTCTTGCGATTCTCACAAAGGAGAGGGCTGGGGTCATAACAATATCCTACTGGGAAACTGTAGATAACTCATAAATGTAATTAAATTCTGTCCTGCCCAATGCCACTGCATTAAGTAATGCTCCAATTGTGGAATTAAGAGCAAGTCAAGATTTCAACTGAAGAAGAAAGTGTTCATTCATTTTGTGCCATGTCGTATGATGTGAGAGATCATGGTCTTTCCATGACCATTATTGTTCTTCGGAAATTTTTCTGCAGAACTGATATTTTCCTTTGCCTTCTTCTGGATAGTGTTTTTACAAAACAGGTGACTACAACCATTATCAATACCCTTCAGAGGTTGTCTCTCTGGCATCGGTGGTCACATAACCAGGACGTGATACACACCAGCTGCTGATACGACCATCCACCACCTACTTGTGTAGCTTCATGTGACCCTGATCGGGGGCATTAAGCAGGTGGTACACCTTGCCCAAGGGTGCAGGCTAGTGGGTGGAAGGAGCACCTTACACCTCCTTTGGTAGGGACACATCTCCACCCCACCGCCCTGAAGAGAAGGAAGAGTAGACAGGGGATAATACCAAAACAATTTTTTTTAAATGTTAATTTAAAATTATCAAAGTCTTACTTTAGTTTTGTACTTCCATTTAACATGTCTGAACCCATGTTGATAAAGTAAACAGATTTTGGTTGTTTGTCACACTGGTGAGCTGTGAAGTTTGGGTGTAGAAGTACCACTACTGAACATGGGTGTTCGCAACAGAAAATAAATCTGAGAAAAATTATCAAGCTGTAATGTCTTCATTATATTACCAGTCAACATCATAGGCTCTAAGCATCAAGAATAAGGACACTTCCCAGAAAAAAATAGAGAGCAAGTATTTTGGAACCAAACATGAATGCTTTCTATATTTTCATACAACGTGAAAAGAAGTCATTTCAATCCACTGAGCTTATGTCAGTTCTTAGAGTACTACCATTCCTCATTATTTTTCCCTGTAACGTATTGCCCCTTAATACCCACCCATTTCCCCAAAGCAAGGGTTACTCTCTTTTTTTATTACCATTAACTGAGGGGCCCATGGACCCCAGGTTGGGAACTCCTGCCCTAAAGATTGTATTGCCCACCCATATACAACAGGCAACTGGCAGCGGTAAATAATACGATCAGCGCACACGTCTTTGGGATGTGCGAGGAAATCGATGGACCCAGAGAAACCCAGCTGGTCACAGAAATGTACAAACTCCACACAGACAGCACTGGAGGTCAGATGAGGTAGTAGTGCCACTTACTCAGCATTGTGCAGCCTCATTTGCACTCAAGCATCTCCAAAGCTCTTTGTGGCCTGATACTTTAGAAGTATTGTCAATGTGATACTGCAGGAACTCAGCAACCACCTGCCACAAAGCCACACTAACAATACTGTAGTAATTGGAAAATCCATTTTGGTTAAGTTGGTCAGGGACAAATGTCTCAGGTAACAGGGAACATCATCATTCTCCATTTAAAAAGAAACAGTACCTCTGGCAGTACAATTCACCCTTGGTAAAGGATTGATGTTTCAGCAATGATCTTCCACAGAGATCTCTGAACTGAACTTTAGTCACAATCCTCTAGATCCAAAGGCAGCAGGATTAACTAAGAAATGAGTTACAGAGCCACACTCAGTGAAGGCAAGGTAGGATAGAGATGAGTGCAGCAAGGAAAGAGGAGGGAAAAACTAAGGGTAGAGAAGGAGATGAAAAGGGTTAACATAAAATCTGTAAGCTTCAGACTTTCATAACTTCCTGAAACAAGAGTGCTTTAGATAGTAGTGAACCCAAGTGCAGAGTAAGGTGTAGAATTAACTCAGACTCAGAATAAACAAGACAACACAAATAAAATCTAAAGGCAAAAATCACTAACAGTGATACTAGAAATGGAACTCATATGATTAAGCACTGAGTGCTCAGCCCAGGGCCTTTAAGTACAGACTTTCCATAAAGGAATGTGGCAGGCAATAACTGGCAAACTGAGTCTTAAAGAGATAGCAGCAACTAATGATACTTCGGGGAATTGGAACACCGAAAGTTGGATTCCTGCCATTTTCAGTCCGGACCATGATACTTCCAAATTTTATGTTAACCCTTATAGAAACATAGAAAAACTACAGCACATTACAGGCCCTTCAGCCCACAGTGTTGTGCCAACCAGGTAACCTACTCTAGAAGCTGCCTAGAATTTGCCTACTGCATAGCCCTCTATTTTTCTAAGAGGCCTTTTATCCTTTTTAATTTAACTTTTTTTTAAGATGTCATGGCATTTGCATTCATCTTCAACTGGCAGCAAATAATGGCCCATAATTTCCTCTGTAACTGGTTCACTGCCTATATTCCTCACACACTGACCCACTGACTCACTGACTCACTCACTACCCTTCACTGGGGAACTCCAGCTTGTTCTTATTTCACAAACTGGAACCTTGGGAAGGCCAGCATTACAGGACTAGGAACACGACAGCAGCAAGTAGCCAAGCACAGTTTCAGGGCACATTTTCACAAGAGCTTGAGGGTAATTCCAGATCTTATTACAGTTATGGAGGCAACCAGCAGGGGTTTGGCACAAGACTATCAGCCCAACTCCATTTTGTATTGGATTCTCCATTCTACACAACTAAACTGTGCGTATTTCATTCATGTCTGAATATAGAGTATAATTAGCATATTTATTAGAATCTAAATGGTTTTTGCTTCTGAAATGTTACATGATTTTTGGTGTTCTTAGTTTTACGTCTTCTTTTCAGAAGGGATATCACGGTTTCTGATCACACTCTACAGGATGAGGCTGGGGACTGTGACTTTCCTAAGTGAGTATTGTTAAAAATGTGAAGAAACCTTCAACAAATCAGTTTGTGTTCATGTGGGAAAATGATCTGCAGGTAACCTTCACCTCAGGAATTTACTTTTGCAGTTCTGTCCATTTTTCCCGTCAGTTATCCCAATTACATGGGGAACAGTTGTGGATTCTGGCTGTCTTCAGTCTTTGCTACCTGGCCTGCTGAGTTCCTCCAGCATTTTGTGTGTTGCTTGGATTTCCAATGTCTGCAGATTTTCACTTGGTTTTTCTCCAGTCTTTGATCATTTGCACCTTCGTCCATCTCATCTTACATGCTCCCTCCAAAATATTACCCCAACCTGTCATTAATCTTTGCCTTCTCGAGCATAATGACATTCCGGTAACTTATTCAACATTTCAAAGCATTGAAATTCATATTTCTTTATGTAATGAGTCAGCAACTAAAGGTACTGTCTTCTATATCACAAATATGTACAAACCAGAATATACCCCTTTATTCTCTTTACATATGTTGACTTACTCAGCAATTGATACACAGCAATTGGCTCCCATACTTTTAGTTAAATTGTTGTAAAACTAGCCAAGCTTTAGACAATTAGAAACATGCAGGTTTGTTTTATAGCTTTGACAGCCAGCCAAGTCATCCTTGGCCACTATCAAAGTTTATTTCAGTTGTCTATGGGTAGGACTTGTTCAGTTTATCACCTTTCCCTCCACACACTATGCAAAATACAGGGTCACAGTGCTGATGATCAGACATGCTTTTGTTTTAGGTCTGCTGGACATGGAGATCACAAAAGCCAAGCTTGTACCATTCTTATTGGACAGTGGTAAATGTAGTCACCCACCACTGACCGCAGATATTAGGTCAATGCAGTGGTCAAAGAGAAAGAATTGCATGTTCTCCTATCAAAAAGCAGAACAGTGCTGATACAAGAGTTTCCCAGCCAAATTGATTCTCTGGTTGCCAGAGATACAACAGAACTTGTGGAGTAAGAACTCTGTGCCTCCCTTTACACATTCTTGGCACAGACTTTGTTCTCCACAGCTATCACTATTCTGTTTACACTCTAAAGATGGATTTATTCCCCAATTAATCAAAGTGCTGTTGGCAAATGACACACAGCAAGTTATTGAGACACATTGGCGGCACGGTAGTGTAGTCGTTAGCATAACGCTTTGCAGTACAGATGACCTGGGTTCAAATCCTGCCATGGCCTGTAAGTTCTCCCAATGAATTTCCTCCAGGTGCTCCGGTTTTCTCCCACAGTCCAAAGACATACCAGTTGGTAGGTTAATTAGTGATTGTAAATTGTCCTGTGATTAGGCTGGGGTTAAATTGGGGGATTGCTGGCTGGTGTGGCTCGAAGTGCTGGAAAGGCCTACTCCCTGCTGTATCTCAATAAATAAAGAAACATCAGGTGGAAGTAGTGGCCACTTCAAGCAACACTCTTCCAATGACCAATATTTGAACACAGATTCCAGCGGGACATGTACCACAAAGGGATCAGCAGTCATTAATCTTGCCAGATTTTATGCTCAGCTGTAAGGAGGCAGCACTTTTGCTACAATAAATGCCTGCAATTAACAAGTGTAACTTGCTACACGAAGCCAGCTCCATTCTTAATGGTGGGATGACTTTCTGAAGCTAATTCCTGTCACAAAGGTGGGAAGTGCAGGCACCTCCCTACAAAATCCAGTGCATTCTAAATCCCTGAATGTGTTGTATTTGGAGCATTAACCAGCAGTTTAGGCAAAAAAAGGGAACCCAAAGGCCAAAGAAATGCAGAGGTGTGGGATTTAAGGGAAGAAATTCCAGAATGTACAATCTGAGTGGTTGAAGGCATAGCCACCAGTTAATGTGTTAAGGAAAGAGGGGAAGAAGTCAAAATTGGAGGGAAAGGGAAAGCCAGAGTCAACTCAGATCAATAAATGTGGCCATGGCAGGTGAACATTGAATCAATTCAAGTTTATTGATAGTTGATAATGAGAAGTCACTTGGGAGAAAAGTGTTATATCTGAAAGTGATAAAGAAACCCATAAAAGTATGCTGAGAACTGGGGGCAATGTATTGTTATTGGAGCACAGTATATTCAGTAGAAAGTTAAAATCATATCGTTCTCTGTACGGGAAATTACAAAACATAATAGACAGCTGGCTTATTAATATCCAGGCATCCAATTCTGTTTAACAACTTAACATAATAGCAGTGGGAGTAATTAATTTAAAATATTTACAAAGCTAAAAGCTATTCTGTGCTGCCAATACACAATATGATTAAGAACCAAGTATTATGGCTTACAGTAGAACCAACCACTATCTGGCACAAAAGCAAATCACTTCATAACAGGAAAGATTATCTGTCATTTAGCTATTGAAGGAGATGTTAGGATAGATGGCCAAAACCTGATTAAAGTGATATTATCTTAGAGGAGAGAGAACTGGAGAGCATACAATAACAGTGAATTCAAGCAGTGAAGTCACAGTACGAGTGGCTGAGATTGAAACTCAGGGATGTTCAACGGGCAAGAGGTGGAGGTTTGTGGAGAGCCAGGAGAGATGTTGGACTGGAGAGATTAGAGTTAGGGTAGGGGAAGCCAAAAGTGATAGTGTTGATAGTAATACACGCTCTCATTCATAAGGTGGATGTCAAACACAATATCCCTGCAAATCTACATCCAGTCATCCACAATGCGCTGTTTCTCCAAAAGCTTCCCAATAATGACATCTCACCCACAGAGTCACTCTTACCCTACTGAACTCAGTTGTGGAGCAAATTAGCCAAATGAATGAGGATTTCTCCATGCCAACGTCAGTCTCTTTTAACAGTCTTAATTGCTGCCAAGCAACCTCTTGTACAGTACATTTAAAAGAGATTTTCAGAAGTAGGTTTGTATGTTACCTGTGCATCAAAATGCACAGTGAAAGACATCATTTGCGTCAAAGCAAATCTGTGAGGATTGTACTGGGCAGCCCACAAGCGTCAGCACGCTTCTGGTGCCAGTAGAGCAGGCCCACATCTCACTAGCCTTAATTGTATGCCTTTGAAATGTGGGAGGAAACCAGAGTACCTGGAGGAAACCATGCAGTCAGGGGGAGAACAGACAAACTCCTCTCAGACAGCAGCAGGAATTTAACCTCGATCTTACAGCTGGCACTGTAACAACATCATGTTAAGTGCTACCCTACCATGCCACCTTAAAATTATGTTTCATATTTCCTTGTTTTTCATTTTTCAAGTATTGTTTTACGTTTGTAGTTATCGAATCTCAGTATAAATATTTTTATGATATTTCTCCCCTTGAGGTTTGGATGCCCTCCCTAAAGAACGAGTGAGTAATGAGCTGTGAGATACTGTGCAGATCAGCAGGAGCAGCCTGCGATATTCCTCAGGCCAGGAAGATCGGCTGGAGCAGCCTGCGATATTCCTGAGGCCAGGAAGATCGGCTGGAGCAGCCTGCGATATTCCTGAGGCCAGGAAGATCGGCTGGAGCAGCCTGCGATATTCCTGAGGCCAGGCAGCTGACAGCAATCTCCATGGATAAAGGAATCAAGTTTCACATCAGAGGTTTTACTTTGGGTCAAGGGAGGTCAAAGGCCTGAGGAAAGCCAAAGATAAAGGCTGCAAGTTATAAACATGAGAAATTCTGCAGATGGTGGACATCCAAAGCAACACACAAAAAGCTGGAGGAACTCAGCAGACAGGCAGCATCTATGAATGAATAAAGAGTCAATGTTTCAGGCCTAGACCTTTCTTCGGGACTGGAACGGAAGGGGGAAGATGCCAGATCAAAAAGGTGGGGAGAGGGGAAGGAGGATAGCTGAAAGGTGATAGGTGAAGCCAGGTGGGTAGAAAAGATAAAGGGCTGGAGAGGAGGTATTCTGATAGGAGAGGAGAGTGGACCATAGGAGAAAGGGAAGGTGGAGGTGGACCCAAGGGGAGGAAATAGGCAGGTGAAGAGGTAAGAGGCCAGAGTGGGGAATAGAAGAGGGGGGCAAGAAGAGGAAAATTATTTTTTTACCAGAAAGAGAAATTGACATTCATGCCATCGGGTTGGAGGCTACCCAGAAGAAATATAAGGTGTCATTTTCATTATCATGATTTCAGTGGTCAGTAAAAGCTGGCTATTCTGCAAATAAACAAGAACAAAACTGTATGGTTTGAAATCTCATTGTAAACAACCTTGCATGTTACACTATTGTTTACATCAGTTGATTAAGTTCTGTTGGGGGCAAAATAAGTATTAGAACAAAATTTTTGCCCAAAAGTTTAATTTCAAGCTTTAGTCAGCAGTAAGGAAGGCGAATGCAATGTCAGCATTCATTTCAAGGGGACTAGAATATAAAAGCAGTAATGTAATGCTCAAGCTTTATGTGGCATTGGTCAGACCACATATGGAGTACTGGGAGCAGTTTTGAGCCTGATGTCTAAGAAAGAATGTACAGGCATTGGAGGGGGTCAAGAGGAGTTTTACAAGAATGAACCTAGGAATGAAGGGGTTAACACGTGACTCTGGGACTGTACATACGGGATTTTAGAAGAGAGAGGGGGAATCTCATTAAACCTACCAAATATTGAAAGGCCTGAATAGAGTGGATGTGGAGAAGATCTTTCCAAAAATTGGAGAGCCTAGGGTCAGACAACACAGCCACAGAATAGAAAGATGCCCCATTAGAACAGAGATGAGGAGGCATTTCTGTAGCCAGAGGGTGATTAATCTGTGGCATTCATTGTCCACAAATGGCTCTGGATGCCAAGTTATTGGGTATACTTAAAGCAGAGGTTGATAGGTTCTAGATGAGGAGGGGCATCAAGGGTTACAGTGAGAAGACAGGAGAATGGGATTGAAAGGGAAAATAAATCAAAGTTCAAAGTAAAATTTATTATCGGAGTCCATACATGTCACCACATACAACCCTGAGATTCTTTTTCCTGCGGGCATGCTTAGCAAATCTGTAGAGCAGTAACTGTAAACAGGATCAATGAACAACAAACTGTGCAAGTGCAAATATAAATAAATAATGATAGTACAAAATAACAAGACAAAGAGTCCTTAAAGCGAGACCCACCAGTTATGGGAACACAAAAAAAATGTAGTTATCCCCTTTGGTTCAAGAGCCTGATGGTTGAGGGGTAGTAACTGTTCTTGAACCTGGTGGTGTGAGTCCTGAGGCTCTTGTACCTTCTGCCTGATGGCAGCAGTGAGAAAAGAGCATGGCCTGGGTGGTGAGGATCTTTGATGATGGATGCTGCTTTTCTATGTGAAACGTTGCTGTAGATGTGCTCAATGCATGGGAGGGCTTTACCCCTGATGTACTGGGTCAAATCCACCACATCTCTAGAAGTTTGACAAGGTTTTTGACGGCATGCTGAATCCCCGCAGACTCCCAAGGAAGCAGAGGCACTGCTGTGCTTCCTTTGCTATTACAGTTATACAATGTATGCAGGACTGGTCCTCTGAGATAGTGACACTCAGGAATTTAAAGTTACTCACCCTCTCCACCTCTGATCCTCCGATGAGTACTGGCTCATACACCTCTGGATTCTCTCTTTGGAAGTCTACAACCAGTTCCTTGATCTTGCTGACATTGAGTGAGAGATTGTTGTTATTACACCACTCAGCCAGATTTTCATTCTCCCTCCTGTATGTTGGTTCATCACCACCTTTGATACAGCCCACAAAAGCAGTGTCATCAGCAAACTTGTATATGGTGTTGGAGCTGTACTTGGCCACACAGTCATAGGTGTAAAGCGAGTAGAGCAGGGGACTAAGTACACATCCCTGTGGTGCTTCTCTGCTGATGGAGATCGTGGAGGTGACGTGGACTCCAAACCGAGTGGAGTCTGCAAGTGAGGAAATCCAGGATCCAATTGCACAATCAGCCATGATCGAACAGTGGAGCAGACAGTGGGCCAAATGGTCTAATTCAGCCACCATGTCTTTGGTCCACTGGACTAAGCCAATATTCAGCTGTAGGATCACTTAGTTTTGGAACACTGGGAATAAACTTCCAGTCTCCTATCTCCAATGGTGTCAATAAAAGAAAATTTAAAAATCTGCATTTGTATAATGTTATTCCTACTGCTTTCAAATTGCTATAAGTAGATTTATAACCAATGCTATAATTTTGTTGTAATCACTATTATAAAGGCATAATGAAATTACAGTCCTGATGCAAGGGTTCGACCCAAAACTTTGACAATCCCTTTTCTCCCACTGATGCTGCTCAGCCCCGATCTCCTCCAGCAGACTGTTTGTTATTTAAGAAATTATACACTCTTAGGTTTGCGTTTCTGATGTGTGATTTAGCTCACCATTCAATTACCTCAGTCAGAAAAAAATTTAAACAGAAGCCATCCAGTGGTAACATGGTTAATTCCTGTTTCAGACTTTCAACTTTAACTAGCAAGAGTCATTAGATATCAGTAAAATTTACATGATCAGACAACCTAACAGGGCACTGCAAAACTCAGAAGAAAGCTGTTTAATGACTGAGGCAGCAGTTCAGCTGAATGCTGCTAATTACAAAAGGGCTTTCACAACCTTACATTAAAGTTTGTTAGCAGGAAAATGCCTGTGTTCTGGACAAGCTGAGCCATGTTTTATTGTGTAGGTTTTTTGTCTAAACTCCTTGCTTTATAAAACCTGTCACTCAGATTTAACCAGCAAAGACAGTATGCCGGAGGAACTCAACAGGCCAGGCAGCACCTTTGAAAAAGATGGTTTGGGCCGAGATCCTTCATCAGGACTGGAAAGGAAGGGGAGAAGCCAGAGTAAGGTGGTGGCGGGAGGGGAGGAAGAAGTACAGGGTAGCAGGTGATAAGTGAAACCAGGTGAAGGGGATGGGTGAAGTAAAGGGCTGGGAAGTTGATTGGTGAAAGAGGTAAAGGACTGGAGAAGGAGGAATCTGATAGGGGAGGACAGAAGCCCATAGTCAAATTTAATCAGTAGAAACATTTGGAAGGGAAGCAACTTTAATTCACAGAGTGCTGATTCACATCAAGTTACTGTCATAATGGAGGGCGTTGGAGTAGACCCAAAAACAAGACATAGACACTGAAGTACCAGGAACAGGACTAGGCATGAGAAGGAAGCAAGGAAAATGGGGAAGAAAGGACACCGGACATGACACACGCCCCGGACAAGACAAGGATTCCAGGCCTGGGCTAGGACAGCAGAACCAGGACATGGAACTGGGAACTAGAAGCCTGGGCTTGGACTCTGAGTCAGAGACTGGACAAAGACCCAGAACCTGGGTCTTGACTTGGGCTCGGACTCCAGAACCAGGCGAGGACAAGACGAGGCTATAGGACGAGGAGAGGCACAGGACGGGATGAGAAACCCCTGGACGGGACAAGGGAACCTCAGCACAGGACGAGGGAATCCCAGCACCGGGCTGGGCAAGGTGCTCCTGTGCTGGGCGAGGCACATGGACATGACGAGAACCCAGAGCACTGGTCGAGGGAGAGACATGAACATGGAACACCAAGCTGGGACCCTTCCTTGGGTACAGGACACAGGGCCAGGACTCATCACACAGAACATTGAACATGATGAGACAGTTCCCAACGCTAGGTAGCAGCAAAACAGCAGCCAGAGGCTGAATCCTGAAGCTATTTATGAAGCCAGCCCAAATGAGAATCAGCTGCCTTAACAGAAACTGGGGAAACCCAAAAAACCTGGAATAAGGAACTTGGACCAGACCGTGAACCAGAATGCGGATTTCACAGACCGGACCATGACAGTTACATGTAAGTATATTAAATACCAAACCCATGAGATTTTAAATAGAAGCAGCAAGGAGCTAGGAAACCAATTCCTCCACACCGTGGGTGGGATGATCATTTAAATAGTGCTATGAGTCACATCTTGAGGACTGGATTTACAAGTGACCAAAACTGTAGGGATATCAAGAAATTGAGAAGGCTGTAGGAAAGACTGAGAAGAGTAAGGCCCCAGAAGTTGTTAAAAGCATGGAAGACAATCGAAACTGGAGATGAATGCTAGCAGGGAAATGTGAAACCAAACTGCGTTACCAGAAGTAACCTGATGTTACCGTGTCTATGGAAATTGCATTCAGAGCATGAACAGGAATAAGGTGAAGAGAAACTTAATGTATTTATCCATATCTGTATTACAGTGTTGATAAACATCGCTTTCTCTGAAGATGATTGCAATGTTGGCTCCTGTTACCCATCTCTTGGAGACTTGCTTGTGGGTCGCAGCAGTCAGCTCTCCGCTTCCTCCACCTGCGGCATGGCTGGGCCTGAAATATACTGCATTCTAAGTCACTTGCAGGTCAGTTCATGCTTAACAGAGAGAAAAAATCATTTTGTCCATTAATATTCCATCTTTTCCCATAGAATTAATATCTAAATTATTTAGGTTGCTCTGTGACATATCAATGCTTTGGCAATGATAAAGTTCATCCAACATGGGCATTTGCGGATGTATAAGTCAATTCAGTTGTGCAGGGTGGAGTGCAGCAACATTACAATCACCATAGAGCTGTGCTGTTAGGAAGGAGACTGTCTGGTGGCCTATCGCTGTGGCTAGAGGGTAGGCCTCTGCATTCGAATGGTATCGCTCTCTTTCGATGATGTTGGAGGATGTTACCGAGGATCTGTGTTTATAGGTTACACTATGGGCGACGGACTTTTTCATTCGCATGGTTTTTTACATTCTCTGTTTTTGACCGTTCTTTCTTGTTGTTTTTTGTGCTGGGGGGGATTTGGGGAGGGCTGATGATCATGTTGCTGTTCTTTTTTATGGGGAATTCGCTGTTTCTCTTTGAACTGACTTCCATTGTTTCTTTGTTTTGTGACTGTCTGGAGAAGACGAATCTCAGAGTTGTGTACTTTTATAATAAATGAACCTTTGAACCGTCTTGCTAATTGCTTGGATAGGATGGTGATAAGGCTAGTTAAGAGAAGGTGTCTGTATGGATAAAATGTTGATGCTGAAAATCCAAAACAAAAACAGCGTTACTCAGAAGGATTCACAGCTCAGGCAACACCTTTGGAGAGAGAAACAGGATGAATGCTTCAAGTCAATGAATTCTCATCAAAACAAGAAAAGGTCTTGTCTTCCCTCTGACCAATAATTGGTTGTCGTGGTAGCGTAGCGGTTAGCGCGACCTTATTACAGCTTGGGGCATCAGAGTTCGGATTCAATTCTGACATCATTTCTAAGGAGCCTGCACATCTTCCCCATGGAACGCGAGAGTTTCCTCCCACAATCCAAAGACCTTGCCGTGGGTAGGTTAACTGGTCATTGTAAATTGTCCCATGATTAGGCTAGGGTTACATTGGAGGGTTGGTGGCAGCATGGCTCAAAGGGCAGGAGGGCCTACTCCGCACTGTTTCTCTTAGTAAATAAATCACATTCATTGAACTGAAGCCCTTCATCTGACTGGTATTTTAATTTCAGAAGGAAAGATGTTTGATTAACCTTAGCCAGAACAATACACACAAAACACTGGAGGAACTCAGCAGGTCAGGCAGCATCTATGCATGGAATAAGGAGTCAACATTTCAAGTCAAGGCCCTTCTTCAGGACTGAAAAGGAAGGCAGAAGACACGAGAATATAAAGGTGGGTGGAGGTGAAGGTGAATAGCTAGAAGGTAATAGCTGAGACCAGGTGCATAGGAAAAATAAAGGGCTGGAGAAGAAGGAATCTGATAGGAAAAGAGAGTAGACTGATGCACCATCAATAACTCACTCTGAGACATAAGAAGCGAGGTATCGGCTTTTATTGACTGGAAGAATGAACAACACTACATCCTGTAGAATGAGGCCGGGCATCAGGCCACTATCGCCTTTATACAGGGGTCTGTGGGAGGAGCCACAGGAGCAGTCCAGACAGGTATATGTAGTTCACCACATAGACCATGGGAGAAAGGGAAGGAGGAGGGGACCCAGGTGATAGGCAGGTGAGAAGAGGCAAGAGGCTAGAGCGGGGAACAGAATAGGGGAGGATGAGGAAGGAATTTTTTTTACCAGAAGGAGAAATTAATATTCATGCCATCAAGATGGAGATTATGCAGACAGAATACAAAGTGTTGCTCCTCCTCCCTGAAGGTGGCCTCATCCTAGCACAAAAAGAGGCCTTGGCTCTTCTACCTTAGCTAGAATTCCAAAGATACTTCCTGCTGCCACTTTCATTCAAATTGATAGCCTTTGATCCAGATGGCAATGGCTCAGCTCAAATTAATTGAGTCTCACTTACCATGTGTGTTGGATGCACAAAGATGACTTCCGAAACAATCTTAAAATCCCAACTGCAATTTAAGCCCTGCATGAATATTTAAAGAAAAGAAAGAAAACGTTAAGGTAAAAAAGAATCTCCCTGGATAGAATTATGCACGCAGAGAAATGGTCCCATAAATTCTTATGATTTGAATATCATTACCACGAATAAACACTGATGCTTCTGAAAGAAGAGCTAATTTCAAGATCATATCATCTTGAAACAATAGAAAGAACTGAGTAATTACTCTTGCATTTGCTTCTACTTTCACTAGCGTGCCCCAGAGACTTTCAAACTGAATGAAACAGATCGAGGTCCAAATTAACTTGGTTGCAGGAGTTTTATACCCAGTGGAATAAAACACCACAACACCAAAACAACAGCAACATTTAATAATTCCAGGGAATCATTGTGAATAGAGCTAAGGAATTGAAAGGATAAAAAGGCCCAGTTGGGAGTTGTATATAGACCCCCAAACAGTAGTAAGGATGTGGTCTACAAATAGTTTACTGCTACAATAGTCATGGGGGACTTCAATATATGAGGAGATTGGGAAAATCAGGTTGGTGCTGGATTACAGGAAGGAGAAGTTCTGGAGTGCCTATGAAATGGCTTTTCAGAACAGCTCATGGTGGAGCCAACTAGAGGATCAGCTGCTCTGGATTGGGTGTTGTGCAATGAACCAGTTTTAATTAGAGAGCTTAAGGTAAAAGAATGCTAAGGGAACGTGATTATAATATGATTAAATTCACCCTGAAATTTGAGAAGGAGAAGCCAAAGTCAGATGTATAAGTGTTACAGTGGAGTAAAGTGAATTACAGAGGCATGAGAGAGGAGCTGGCCAGAATTGATTGGAAAAGAACACTGGCGGGGATTATGGCAGAGCAGCAATGAATGGAATTTCTGGAAGCAATTTGGTAGGTGCAGGATATGTACATCCCAAAGAAGAAATATGCTGAAGGAAAGATGACACAACCGTGGCTAACAAGAGAAGTCAAATCCAACATAAAAGCCAAAGAGAGGGCATATAATAGAGCAAAAATTAGTGAAGAGTTAGAGACTAATAGAAGGCATCACAACAGCCATTAAGATGGTAAAGATGGACTACTAAAGTAAGCTAGCCAATAATAATGAAGAAGATACCAAAAGTTTATTCACATACATAATGTGTAAAAGAGAGGCAAGAGTGGATATCAGACCACTGGAAAACTACTGGAGAATAATAATGGGGGAGGGGGAATAACAAAATAACAGTGGAACTGAATAAGCATTTAGCATCAGTCTTCACTGTGGAAGACTCTAGCAGTATGGTGGAAGTTCCAGGTGTCAGGGGGCATGAAGTGTGTGAAGTTACCATAACTAGGGAGAAGGTTCTTGGGAATCTGAAAGGTCTGAAGGTAGATAAGTCACCTGGACCAGATGGAGCACACCTCAGAATTCTGAAAAAGGTGGCTGAAGAGATCATGGAGGCATTAGTAATGATCTTTCACCAGATTCTGGAATGGTTCCTGAAGAATGGAAAATTGCAAATGTCACTCCCCTATTCAAGAAGAGAGAGAGAGGCAGAAGAAAGGAAACTATAGGTTAGTGGTCTGACCTCAGTTGTTGGGAAGATGTTGGAGGCAATTATTAAAATGAGGTCTCAGGGTAATTGGAGGTACATGATTAAATAAACCGTAGTCAGCATGGTTTCCTCAAGGGAAAATCTTGCTTGACAAATCTGTTGGAATTCTTTGAAGAATTAACAGGCAGGATAGACAAAGGAGAATTGTTTGATATTGTGTACTTGGATTTTCAGAAGGCCTTTGACAAGGTGCCACATATGAGGCTGATTCACGAGCTATGGGCCCTTGGTTTTGCAGGGAAGATTCTAGCATGGATAAAGCAGTGGCTGATCGGAAAGAGGCAAAGAGTGGGAATAAAGGGAGCCTTTTCTGGCTGATGCCGGTGACTAGTGGTGATCCACAGGGGTCTATTGTGGGACCAATTCTTTTTATATTATATGTCAATGATTTGGATGACGGAATTGATGGCCTTGTTGCAAAGTTTGCAGGCGATGAAGATAGGTGGAAGGACAAGCAGTTTTGAGGAAGTAGAGAGGCTACAGAAGGACTTAGATTAGAAGAATGGGCAAAGAGATGGCAGATGGAATATAGTGTCGAGAAGTGTATGTTTAAGCACTTTGGTAGAAGAAATGAAAGGACTGACTATTTTCTAAATTGAGAGAAAATACAAAAAATTATGAAAATTATGTAACTATGAAAATGGACAAGGGAGAGCCAGTGGATGTAATGTACCTGGACTTCCAGAAAGCTTTTGATAAAGTCCCACATAGGAGATTGGTGGGCAAAATTAGGGCACATGGTATTGGGGGCAGAGTACTGACATGGATTGAAAATTGGCTGGCTGACAGGAAACAAAGAGTAGCGATTAACGGGTCCCTTTCGGAATGGCAGGCTGTGACCAGTGGGGTACTGCAAGGTTCGGTGCTGGGACCGCAGCTGTTTACAATATACATTAATGATTTAGATGAAGGGATTAAAAGTAACATTAGCAAATTTGCTGATGACACAAAGCTGGGTGGCAGTGTGAAATGTCAGGAGGATGTTATGAGAATGCAGGGTGACTTGGACAGTTTGGGTGAGTGGGCAGATGCATGGCAGATGCAGTTTAATGTGGATAAATGTGAGGTTATCCACTTTGGTGGCAAGAACAGGAAGGCAGATTACTAACTAAATGGAGTCAAGTTAGGAAAAGGGGAAGTACAACGAGATCTAGGTGGTCTTGTACATCAGTCAATGAAAGCAAGCATGCAGGTAAGCAGGCAGTGAAGAAAGCTAATGGCATGCTGGTCTTTATAACAAGAGGAATTGAGTATAGGAGTAAAGAGGTCCTTCTGCAGCTGTACAGGGCCCTGGTGAGACCCTACCTGGAGTATTGTGTGCAGTTTTGGTCTCCAAATTTGAGGCAGCGTAGGTTCACAAGGTTAATTCCCGGAATGGCGAGACTATCATATGTTGAAAGATTGGAGCAACTGGGCTTGTATACACCGGAATTTAGAAGGATGAGAAGGGATCTGATAGAAACATATAAGATTATTAAGGGATTGGACACACTGGAGGCAGGGAGCATGTTCCTGCTGATGGGTGAGTCCAGAACTAGAGGCCACAGTTTAAGAATAAGGGGTAGGCCATTTAGAACAGAGATGCAGAAAAACTTTTTCACCCAGAGAGTGGTGGATATGTAGAATGCTCTGCCCCAGAAGGCAGTGGAGGCCAAGTCTCTGGATGCATTCAAGAGAGAGTTAGATAGAGCTCTTATAGATAGTGGAGTCAAGGGATATAGGGAGAGGGCAGGAACGGGGTACTGATTGTGTATGATCAGCCATGATCACAGTGAATGGCAGTGCTGGCTAGGAGGGCCAAATGGCCTACTCCTGCACCTACTGTCTATTGTCTATTGTCTATTGTCTAAATTGAGGTGCAAAGGGACTTGAGAGTCCTTGTGCAGGATCCCTAAAGGTTAATTTGCTGCTTGAGTCTGTGGTGAGGAAGGCAAATGCAATGTTAGCATTTATTTCAAGAGGACTAGAATATAAAAGCAAGGATGTAATGTTGAGGCTTTATAAAGCACTGGTGAGGCCCCACTTGGAGTATTGTGAGCAATTTTGGGCCCCTTATTTTAGAAAGGATGTGCTGAAACTGGAGAGGGTTCAAAGGAGGTTCATGAAAATGATTCCAGGATTTAATGGCTTGTCAGATGAAGAGCATTTGATGGCTCTGGGCCTGTATTTACTAGAATTCAGAAGAATGAGGGGTGAACTCATTGAAACCTATCAAATAGTGAAAGGTCTTGATAGAGTGGATGTGGAGAGGATGTTTCCTATGGTTGGAGAATCTAAGACCAGAGGACATCCTCAGAACAGACGGGTGTCCTTTTAGAACGGGGATGAGGAATTTCTTTAGCCAGAAAATGGTGTACCTGTGGAATTCATTGCCATGGGCAGCTGTGGAGGCCAAGTATTTATGTATGTTTAAGACAGAAGTTGATAGATTCTTGATTGGTCATGGCATGAAGGGGCACAGGGAGAAGGCAGGAGATTGGAGCTGAGAGGAAAATTAGGTTGGCCACGATGAAATGGTGGAGCAGACTCAATGGGCCAAAATGGCCTAATTCTGCTCCTATATCTTATGGTCTTATGGTCTATGAATTAACAGCATCTGCTGGAAGAGGACCACTTGGTCAGTAGTGGCCAGAGACTCAGGTAAATCCTTTTTCTGCACTGTTGGGAGGTAAGCAGTGGCAGGTAGTTAGCATGGACCTGATGCAGTGCACGACTATGCCCTGCACACTAGTGAAGGGCATGGAGATCTCTAAATGAGAATCCTGAGCTAGGCCGCTCAAGGTTGAAGGTTCAAGGTCCATTTTATTGTCAAAGTATGCATGTACAATATCACTCTGATATCTGTCTTCTCCAGATAGCCATGAAATACGCATGAAAAAGTAAAAGAAACAAAACTCGCAGACCCCAGCATCCCCCACCCCCTCCTCCGCAGAAAAGAAAAACAGCAATACAATCCCGAAGCCCCTCCCTGCAGAAAAATGCAGCAACAAGAACAATCCCCAACACGCTCCTCACAGAGAAACGACAGTGACAATAGCAACTCCTCCTGTGCAGAAAAAGACAGCAACCAACCCCCCTCACTCACAAAAATGCACAGCAACAGTAGGATCAGACCCTCCCCACCTCCACCCACATACAAAATTTTACAGACCACCCACCCACTAATCGGCCACAAGAAAGAAAATGCTGAGAAACTGAAGAACACTACAAAGTACAGTCCAACTACACAGAATCTCAGAACATCTAACAGTCCCTCCATGACTCAGAACTCACACCTAGTCCAAACAGTGGCCTTCATTGGGAGCAATCACTGACCCTCTGAACATCGCCAGGAGCAATCACTGACCCTCTGGTGTCTATTGGGAGTATCACTGACCCTCTGGCCCTGTTGGGAATGATCACTGACCCTCTGGTCTCCATTGGGAGAGATCACTGACCCTCTGGCCCTGTTGGGAGTGATCAAAGACCCTCTGATCCTGTTGGGAGTGATCACTGACCCTCTGGTCTCTGTTGGGAGTGATCACTGACCCTCTGATCCTGTTGGGAGTGATCACTGACCCTCTGGTCTCTGTTGGGAGTGATCACTGACCCTCTGGTCTCCATTGGGAGTGATCACGGACCCTCTGACTTCATTGGGAGTGATCACTGACCCTCTGGCTTCATTGGGAGTGATCACTGACCCTCTGGCTTCATTGGGAGTGATCACTGACCCTCTGGCCCATTGGGAGTGATCACTGACCCTCTGGTCTCCACTGGGAGTGATCACGGACCCTCTGACTTCATTGGGAGTGATCACGGACCCTCTGACTTTGTTGGGAGTGATCACTGACCCTCTGATCCTGTTGGGAGCAATCACTGACCCTCTGGTCTCCGTTGGGAGTGATCACTGACCCTCTGATCCTGTTGGGAGCAATCACTGACCCTCTGGTCTCCGTTGGGAGTGATCACTGACCCTCTGGTTTCCATTGGGAGAGATCACTGACCCTCTGGTCTCTGTTGGGAGTGATCACTGACCCTCTGGTCTCTGTTGGGAGTGATCATTGACCCTCTGGTCTCCATTGGGAGTGATCACTGATCCTCTGGCCCCGCTGGGAGTGATCACTGATCCTCTGGCCCCGTTGGGAGTGATCACCAACCGTCTGGCATCTGCTGGGAGTGATCGCCTACTGGGTCTAAATGATGCCACCATGGCAGCCTCCATCTGAAGCGTACACTGACCAGGTCCAAACATCTTCACCTCGATTCTTCAGTCTTCCTCGCCACTTCGAGATAGAGTCATTCATGACCCCACGGCCCCATCTTTGACTTCCTCCCCAAGTCAGCTTGTGTTCTCAGGTTTTTTCAGACCCTTGTCTCTGATCTTCACGAGGCAGATCTCCAGACGTAGCGCACGCTAGATCCCTCAATTGAGATCCAAACTGCACACCACAGGCACCAATAGTCTCCATAACACAAACAATACAAAAAGAAGAAGCAGGAGGTGTAGAAAATATGAAATAATTTAAAAGACTTGCTATCTGAAAGCTGTCACCCAAGAAATTGTAGTTTGCTGGTGCCATCTTGACCGTTTCTGAGTAACCTCCAGGGATGTTAGAATATTAACTGATGCAAGTGGTATCAGACAGATTTCAGAAGTTCAGGGAGCATGGGAAGCATGAAGAAAGTTGGCCCTTGTGTCCCCATTCTGTACCCAAATAAAGTCTTCAGGAAGCCCCCCCAATTGCAATAACAATTTCAGAACTTCACATAAGGATCTCTTTCTACCAGAGGTCACATGAGTGAGAATTTTCTTGGGCAGCATGTTGAGCCAATTCCCTGACAAATGTTACATTTCCATGGAATTTGTTGGTGTTTCCAGATATTCATGCAGTTTATTTCTTTGGCTTCTATGAGTGCTCGGACTTGGGGCCCAATAAATGGAGTAACTCCTCGAACATGACCACGTTTATACTTAGACTTTCCTTTCAAGTTTCTCTAAATGCTCACTTACATCAAGTTAAATAGAAAGCTAAATGCCATCCAAATGTCATCACTGTTTTTTCTTTTGCTGCTTATAATCATGGTACCACATAATCTACTGAACACCATCAATGAGTCCAAGAGGACATGACTAAGCATGCCACATCTCTTCAGTTTCAAAATGGAAGAATATTCTGCCAAAATAATTCGGCATTAGTCATGCAGAAACGGGTCATCAAGTATTAAAAGAATAAAAAAAACTAGAATTAAGTTACAGAAGAAAAGAAGAAAATCTTTCCGTGGCCCATTGCAGGAATAAGTGAATCACAGAGGTCTTTCGGGAGTAAAGGAAAACTCCATGGGCTCTCATTAATAAGACAATTTTCAAAAGTGGGATAACAAATTCCTAACTACATGCTCAATATAGTGTGAAAGATGCATGTGCTATGTCAAAGTTTATTTTATTACCTGTGCACAAGTTAGTTCATGTCTTTATTAATGCTTTTTACTAATGGAGGCACCTGAATAGACAGGCACCTATCAAGCCAAGATATGCAATGTAATGACATGAATCCACATTAGGAAAAAAGAAACTTATGTCATGGAAATATAACTACTTCCTGCAAAACTGATTGGAATTTTATTTTACCCTCCTTGGGATAATTAAACTCTTGACTACTATAATCGCAAATAATTTAAAATATGTTTTTGTCACTAACCATTCAATGAGGGTTCATGCATTCATCCATCAGGGTCAGTGGAAATTAACACGGATTATGCAACTCATTGTGATATCAGTATTCAGTTGAATTTAGTGCTCTGAGCAATCTACAAAAGTTAAAGTCTTCTGTTCTTTCAAATGCATGCTAAATCACGGCAGGTTAAGCAGCATTCAGCTTTCTTTCTGGAGGACATGGTAGAGTAAATCATGTACATCTAATGATGGACCTCCCTGCATTTGGAAAGGCAAGGACTGATCCAGGATTGTCAGCATGAGATATAGTGTTTCACAAATTTGAATGATTTTTGTTTTGAAGAAGTGACCCAGAAGACAAGGGCAGGGTGGCAGATATAGTCTACATGGAGTTTAGCAAGGCTTTTGACAATGTTCTGAGGGTAAGCAGGTCTGAAATGTTAGGTCACATAGGATCTAGGGTGAGATCGCTAATTGCATAGAAAATTGGCTTGGTGGTGGGAGTCAAGAGGGATAGAAACATAGAAACATAGAAAATAGGTGCAGGAGTAGGCCATTTGGCCCTTTGAGACTGCACTGCCATTCAGTATGATCATGGCTGATCATCCAACTCAGAACCCTGTACCTGCTTTCTCTCCATACCCCTTGATCCCTTTAGCCACAAGGGCCATATCTAACTTCCTCTTTAATATAGCCAATGAACTGGCCTCAACTGTTTCCTGTGGCAGAGAATTCCACAGATTCACCACTCTCTGTGTGAAGAAGTTTTTCCTCATCTCAGTCCTAAAAGGCTTCCCCTTTGTCCTTAAACTGTGACCCCTCGTTCTGGACTTCCCCAAATCGGAAACAATCTTCCTGCATCTAGCCTGTCCAATCCCTTTAGAATTATATACATTTCAATAAGATCCCCCCTCAATCTTCTAAATTCCAGTGAGTATAAGCCTAGTCGATCCAGTCTTTCTTCATATGAAAGTCCTGCCATCCCAGGAATCAACCTGGTGAACCTTCTCTGTACTCCCTCTATGGCAAGAATGTCTTTCCTCAGATTAGGGGACCAAAACTGCACACAATATTCTAGGTGCAGTCTCACCAAGGCCTTGTACAACTGCAGTAGAACCTCCCTGCTCCTGTACTCAAATCCTTTTGCTATGAATGCCAACATACCATTTGCCTTTTTCACCGCCTGTTGTACCTGCATGTCCACCTTCAATGACTGGTGTACAATGACACCCAGGTCTCGTTGTATCTCCCCTTTTCCTAATCGGCCACCGTTCAGATAATAATCTGTTTTCCTGTTCTTGCAACCAAAGTGGATAACCTCACATTTATCCACATCAAATTGCATCTGCCATGAATTTGCCCACTCACCTAACCTATCCAAGTCACCCTGCATCCTCTCAGCATCCTCCTAACAGCTAACACCACCGCCCAGCTTCGTGTCATCCGCAAACTTGGAGATGCTGCATTTAATTCCCTCGTCTAAATCATTAATATATATATTGTAAACAACTGGGGTCCCAGCACTGAGCCTTGCGGTACCCCACTAGTCACTGCCTGCCATTCTGGAAAGGTCCCGTTTACTCCCACTCTTTGCTTCCTGTCTGCCAACCAATTCTCTATCCATATCAATACCATACCCCCAATACCGTGTGCTTTAGATAGATAGATAGATAGATAGATAGATAGATAGATAGATACTTTATTCATCCCCATGGGGAAATTCAACATTTTTTCCAATGTCCCATACACTTGTTGTAGCAAAAACTCATTACATACAATACTTAACTCAGTAATAATATGATATGCATCTAAATCACTAACTCAAAAAGCATTAATAATAGCTTTAAAAAAAAAAAAAAAAAAAGTTCTTAAGTCCTGGCAGTTGAATTGTAAAGCCTAATGGCATTGGGGAGTATTGACCTCTTCATCCTGTCTGAGGAGCATTGCATCGACAGTAACTTGTCGCTGAAACTGCTTCTCTGTCTCTGGATGGTGCTATGTAGAGGATGTTCAGGGTTTTCCATAATTGACCGTAGCCTACTCAGCGCCCTTCGCTCAGCTACCGATGTTAAACTCTCCAGTACTTTGCCCACGACAGAGCCCGCCTTCCTTATCAGCTTATTAAGACGTGAGGCGTCCTTCTTCTTAATGCTTCCTCCCCAACACGCCACCACAAAGAAGTTTGTGCACTAATCTCCTGTGTGGGACCTTGTCAAAAACCTTTTGAAAATCTAAATATACCACATCCACTGGCTCTCCCCATCCACTCTACTAGTTACATCTTCAAAAAATTCTATAAGATTCGTCAGACATGATTTTCCTTTCACAAATCCATGCTGACTTTGTCCGATGATTTCACCTCTTTCCAAATGTGCTGTTATCACATCTTTGATAACCGACTCTAGCATTTTTCCCACCACTGATGTCAGACTAACCGGTCTATAATTCCCCAGTTTCTCTCTCCCTCCTTTTTTAAAAAGTGGGGTTACATTAGCCACCCTCCAATCCTCAGGAACTAATCCAGAATCTAAGGAGTTTTGAAAAATTATCACTAATGCATCCACTATTTTTTGGGCTACTTCCTTAAGCACTCTGGGATGCAGACCATCTGGCCCTGGGGATTTATCTGCCTTTAATCCCTTCAATTTACCTAACTCCACTTCCCTACTAACATGTATTTCCCTCAGTTCCTCCATCTCACTAGACCCTCGGTCCCTTACTATTTCTGGAAGATTATTTACGTCCTCCTTACTGAAGACAGAACCAAAGTAGTTATTCAATTGGTCTGCCATGTCTTTGTTCCCTATGATCAATTCACCTGTTTCTGACTGTAAAGCACCTACATTTGTCTTGACCAATCTTTTTCTTTTCACGTATCTATAAAAGCTTTTACAGTCAGTTTTTATGTTCCCTGCCAGCTTTCTCTCATAATCTTTTTTCCCTTTCCTAATTAAGCCCTTTGTCCTCCTCTGCTGGTCTCTGAATTTCTCCCAGTCCTCAGGTGTGCCGCTTTTTTTTGCTAATTTATATGTTTCTTCTTTGTACTTGATACTATCCCTAATTTCCCTTGTCAGCCACAGGTGCACTACCTTCCCTGGTTTATTCTTTTGTCAAACTGGGATGAACAATTGTTGTAGTTCATCCATGCGATCTTTAAATGCTTGCCATTGCATATCCACCATCAACCCTTTAAGAATCATTTGCCAATCTATCTTAGCTAATTCACGTCTCATACCTTCAAAGTTACCCTTCTTTAAGTTCAGAACCTTTGTTTCTGAATTAACTATGTCACTCTCCATCTTAATGAAGAATTCCACCATATTATGGTCACTCTTACCCAAGGGGCCTGGCACGACAAGATTGCTAACTAACCCTTCCTCATTGCTCAATACCCAATCTAGAATGGCCTGCTCTCTAGTTGGTTCCTCGACATGTTGGTTCAGAAAACCATCCCGCATACATTCCAAGAAATCCTCTTCCTCAGCACCCTTACCAATTTGGTTCACCCAATCTATATGTAGATTGAAGTCACCCATTATAACTACTGTTCCTTTATTGCATGCATTTCTAATTTCCTGTTTAATGCCATCCCCAACCTCACTACTACTGTTAGGTGGCCTGTACACAACTCCCACCAGCGTTTTCTGCCCCTTAGTGTTATGCAGCTCTACCCATATCGTTTCCACATCCTCCAGGCTAATGTCCTTCCTTTCTATTGCGTTAATCTCCTCTCTAACCAGCAATGCTACCCCACCTCCTTTTCTTTCCTGTCTATCCCTCCCAAATATTGAATATCCCTGGATGTTGAGCTCCCATCCTCGGTCACCCTGGAGCCATGTCTCTGTGATCCCAACTATATCATATTCATTAATAACTATCTGCACATTCAATTCATCCACCTTGTTACAAATGTTCCTCACATTGACACACAAAGACTTTAGGCTTGTTTTTACAACACTCTTAGCGCTTATACAATTATGTTGAAAAGTGGCTCTTTTTGCTTTTTGCCCTGGATTTGCCTGCCTGCCACTTTTACTTTTCACCTTACTACTTTTTGCTTCTACCCTCATTTTACACCCCTCTGTCCCTCTGCACTTGTTCCCATCCCCCTAGGGAGAAGGGAGGGTTGTATTTTTAGATCGGAGGTCAGTGAGCAGCAGTGTGCTGCAGGGATCCGTTATGGGTATACAGGTTATCATCATTTATTTCAACAAGTTGGATGAGCAAGTCAGTGGCAGGGCTAGTAAGTTAGTGGATGACACAGAAATTGAGGGTATTGTGTATAGTGAAGGAAATTGTCTTGTTACGATCCAGCAACAATGAATATATAACTGAGACAGGTTTTTTATAACAAATAAAACATTTATTAAACACTGCTCAAAAAAACACCCAGAAGTAAATAAACGACTAACCTAACCGGAATTCAGCTGCGATATGGCAACCCAAGCAGCTCTTAAAGCGAGAAATGCGAACACAGTTCTTTAAAGTAGTACTGCAAAAAGTCCAAAATGATTTACACAGTCAGGAGAGACTTTACTTGAAGTAATAAAATCCTCTTTCATGACATTACTGCTGATCCCAGCGAAGTATGCCTTGCCAAGGGACTTATGATTGAAATAAAATGGCTTAAAGGCACTGACCTTTCCTTGGCGAAACTTACTGCCCCAGTCCTTTCTGCTCTTACAGCAGGGACTAACGTGGGTACAAATGACTAATTCCTTTCAAATGAGGATCAAACAAGGTCGAACCTGTTTCACCGCCGACATCAACTTTCCTCGATCCTTCAGCTTCCCAAACTTCGATAAATCTTCACTCTCCACTGGACTGAACTGGCAGTATTGTAGCAAAACTGCCAGCACTAACCTTTGAGACTTAAGGCAGAAAGTAAAACTCCACTTTAAAACAAAACTGCGTCATAACATCGAATACGCAGCAAAACAGAGTCACTGGCGGATTCAACCACGAACTGCCCCGTGTCACAGGGAGAGGTTCTCCTTTTATACCCTGTTGAAAAAAACTATCACATGATCAAAACTCTCACTGGCAGGAATATTACGTCACTCCACCATCTCAAGACCATTACATCATGCCCAGCATAGCCTCAATTACATCATGGTCATGTGACAGGCACAAGATACCCACGGGTACGTAACAGTCTAAGATGGAAACAGGATCTAGGTCAATCGAGAAAGTGGTCCAAGAAATGGCAGATGCAGTTTAACTTGGATTAACTTGAAGCACTGCATTTTGGTAAGTTTAACAAGGGAAAGACTTACACAGTAAATGGCAAGGCTCTGGAATAGAGGGATCTAACGGTACAAGTATTACACATCCCTGAAAGACAGTGGTGAAGGTGGCAATTGGCATGGTTAGTAGAGGAGAAAAACTTAACTCCCACGTTCAAAAGAGAGCAGGATAAGTATCTAAAATCCAAGAATGTACCAGGTCATGGTAAGAGTGCAGAGCTATGGGACAAGATGGGCTTATTTTATTCAGACAGGATGGAGTCAATAGTTAAATGATCTTTTTTTGTGCTTTAACTATTTTATGATTCTTTGGTTAGAGGTAGCATAACAAAGTCTAGAAAAGGGGGAAAAAAATCCAATCCAGTGCTTGCCAGTGAAAGTCCTCCAATTCTGATTTTGCAAATTTCAGTTGAATTGGGTCACACCCGTCACTAAAAACAATGAAAATGTGCCCATTTGCAAAATCAAAGCCACTTCTTAATTTTTTACAGAACAATACTATACAACAGATAAGACAGCAAATCTTCAATTAAAATTCTTAATTCATACGCACAATATCAGAGTACATGCATTAGTTTAAGTTATACTCAAGATTCTCCATTACTTTTTTCCAAAATTAGGAAGAACAAAAGTGTTTTACTTGTGATTCAAGATTAGATTTCAATTCTGTCAGCTCTGCCTTCAGCCATCGCATTGAAAATGTTATCACAGCTTTTGAACCGGATCGGAAGAAGAAATGGTGGCAATCCAAGAATGGTAAGTTTGAAGAGAACAGAAGGTACAGGAACTGAAATTCAACACAAAGTTCATCAATATAAAAAGAATGCTTCTTTAAACCCAGGTGTTCCCATCTTTCCTTAGACCATGGGACCAATGCCATTAAGCAAGGGGTCTGGGGACCTTAGGTTGGGAGCCCCTGTTTAAACAAGCGTTGTCAAGCACCGAAAGGACTTGTAGGATTTAATTCTTGCGTGGGAGTTTTTCATGCCATAATTGGAAATGAACATTGAACCTGAAAAGCAATGAGATCAATTTTAACTTTGTCAGCTAGTGCGAGGAAGTGTGAAGGGGTTGGAATTAAAAATGTGCTGAAGTGAATCTGTGGGCGAGAAATTGGAAAAGGTAGAGGGAATGTTGGAGTGAACTCAGGGAGAATCTGTGAAAATGTTAAAGTAAGTTAATATCTCTTAAAATTATACAGAGAAGAAAATCGTTTGAACAGGTTAAGCATATATTGGCTGCTACAGCCTCTTCCAGCATTATGCTTGTCTATACAGATCAACAATTAACAACTTGTCATGTTTCTGAATTCCAAAAATGTTCTCTGCTGTTGTAGGTGTGCACCATGTCAGTATTCAGCTGGATCTGGAATCACTCTTTCAATTCAGTCATCTTATTCTTTCCTTTAAGGTAACACTTAAAATTTTTGTTAATCCCTACTCAGTTATTAAACTATTGAAAAAGGCAGGTTTTCCTCCTGTTGCGCACACAAAGTGCTGGAGGAACTCAGCAAGTCAGGCCGTATCTGTGGAAATGAACGAACAGTCGACATTTCAGCCTGAGACCCTTCTTCAGGACTGAGAAAGAAGGGGGAAGATGCCAGTATAATAAAGGAAGGGTGAAGGGAAGGAGAATAGCTGGAATGTGATTGGTGAGGCCAGGAGAGTGAGAAGGGTAAAGGGATGGGGAGGAAAGAATCTTACAGGAGAGGAGAGTGGACCATAGGAGAAAGGCAAGGAAGAGCAGACCCAGGAGGAAGTGATAGGTGGGGAGAAGAGGTAAAAGGACAGAGTTGGGGATAGATGGAGGAGGGAATGTTTTTACTATAAGGAGAACCAATATTCAGGACATCAGGTTGGAGTTGCTCCTGCACCTTGAGGGTGGCCTCATCATGGCACAAGAGGAAGCCATGGACCAACATATCGGAACAGGAATGGGAACTGGAATTAAAAGGTTTGGCACTGGCTTGTGGCAGATGGAGGAGAGGTGCTCATCAAAGCGGTCCCAACTGACAAAGGGTCTCACCAATGTAGAGAAGGCCACATTGGGAGCACCAGACGCAGTAGACGACCCCAGCAGATTCGCAGGTGAATTGGTGCCTCGCCTGGAAGGACTGTTTGGGACCCTGAATGGAGGTGATGGAGGAGGTGTAGCATTTATTCCACTTGCAGGGATAAATTCCGGGATGGAAATTAACGGGGAGGGGTTAATGGGCAAGGGGAATGCAGAGGGAGTGAGTCCTGCGGGAAGCAGAGCAGGGTGGGAGGGAGGCAATGATATGTTTAGTGGTAGGATCCCTTTGGAGATGGCGGAAGTTGTGGAGGGTGACGTGCTGTATGCAGATGCTCATGGGGTGGAAGGTAAGGGCAAGAGGAACTCTACCACTGTTAAGGCAGCAGGAAGATGTCGTTATGTTGATGGGTTCTTACATTTGCAGGCTGCTTCTCAGAGTTATTTTTTATAGTAGCTACCATTTACTGTTTTCTCCCCCTTCAATTGCCCCAGAAGGTCATGAAATTCATCAAATACCCTCTTCAAGTCTGTGCTATTTATGGATCACTTTAAGGATCGAAGTATGTGTCAACTACTCACAAAGAGAAGCTTTTCTCTCTCGACAAACTGTTGCTGGCCTCTGAGTAGCTGACATTGGGCAATAAAATGTATATCGCTCTCCAAGTTCCTTAATTTGGTAGTTTAATATACTGGTTGTCCAACAGTATTTCAAACATTATATCTATGTGAATGGTGGTGGTTTTCCATCGTGTCCAATGATGACAAGGAACCTGCGTCAGGGAGAATTTTTAAAGTAGAAAAACCATTTGCACAGGGGCAGTTCCACTTTCTCGTGCTCGGAGATCCAGGTCCAGCAGTATGAACAAGTGTCACAAACTGGGGTGTTCCCGTGACGTCTCCTATGCCTGAGTGTCCAAAGGTGAGTGAATTGCCCCAGAATGGGCACGACAAGCTTCTTCACCAGAGGCGCTAGCCCTCCCTGGACACCCCTTACACCCCACATTTACATAATGTTCAAGTAATGCACCAGCAGGAAGATGTAGCTACTTCCTCTGTTCCTGATAACAAGGGAATGACTATAATTATTTTGCTGTAAATTTGATTCATTCATCAAGAAAATAACTTTTTCTCCGGCAATACCATTTTCAGCAGAGTAGTTTCAGAGGTCCACCATCCTGAATGTGGTTATTTTTTTCAGGAAGCATCGTAGTCCCCTGCAGACTACAACTAAATGGTTGGAGCCTCTTCGAGTAGGTAGTCTAACACAGCCTGGTGTAGGAGGATTCCTAGCCACACTCTAGTAGCTCCCACCGAGAACCAGTTAAATCACCTGGAATGAATGACATTAAAAGTTTGTTTTCAACAATTTGTTGAGGGTGTGATCAGCAGGTGTAAATGGCCAATGCTCGTCTACTGCATTTCATTCAAATCTCAAATCCACTTCCAAGTTCCAAGCTTATTAACTCACAGGAACCAAATACAGTTGTCTATGTTGTAGATCACTACAAGGAGAAGAAAATTAATTATTCCATTTGAAACAATATTTCGGTGCTAAAGACTTGCTTTCCATGCTTCCTTTATGTTTTCCCATCTCAACTCAGATACCAAAAAATCCCCTGTGATCCCTAGGAAAACTTGTGAGTTGATTGAAACTACTCTCCATTAAGTCTCACTGCACTTTGATGATCCACTACCTTGCAGTCAACAACACAGAGTATCCAAATCCCCTTCTGGTGCCTGGCCAGGAGAAATCCCTGAAGGAAGCCTAGTTTCAGAGAACATTCTCAAGGTGATGCCCTTTCAAATAATCATTGCCACTTTGAAACCTGACTTTTCATCTTCTCTGAATTGTTATGAACAGTGCTAATGGGGACATCAAGTCAGTTAGCAGACCCGTTCTTCTGGTCCGGTGAAACGTTCTGATCAATCTGTTCTTTCTTCACTCAGACTTTCCGTCCCGCGGCAATGCTTGTGGAGAAGTCATCAGATTCTGGTCAAACATGGAAAGTCCTGCGATACTTTGCATATGATTGTGCTCGCTCCTTTCCAAATATTCCTACTGCACCAGCACAAAGAGTGAACGACGTTATATGTGAATCAAAATACTCTGACCTTGAACCCTCTACAGATGGAGAGGTAGGGCATCAAAATTAATTTTCTTACAATTTTTTCCATACCAGGTAATCAACTGTCTATGTATATACCACCTTAATTATCCAATTGAGTCACTATTACAATTCATAGATGTAGATATAATTTTAATGTAAGAATGGTGATCTATTCCAGTCCCCAGCTTGAAGTTATCTCCATCAAACCTTCTAGGTTGTGGCACTTGAAATGACTGATGTACAAATGAAATATTCCCTGTTAATATGAGACAACCTCTTCAGAATTTACAGCCCTGGCCATAAATTTTTCATGCAAGAATTTTAATGATTGACGTTCTATAAATATAATGGATGCTACCTCCACCGTATTTTACGGTCAGGGTGGTGTTACCTGACTGATGCACAGTATTAGATTTACTCCACACATACTGCTTAGCGTTGAGCCCAGAAAGTTCCTCAAGTCCTTCTTCCTCATCTTTACAGTATTGTCTTTACAGGCAAGGATATGCCTTTTTTTTAGGTGTACTTGTGACATAAATCTAATACTGCGCATCAGCCAGGTAACACCACCCCTACTGTATAATGGAGGAAGCACCATGCTACGGAGATGCTTTTCAGCAGCAGGGACCGGAAATCTGGTCAGGACTGGTGGGATGATGAATGGTGCTAAATACAGAGATCCTGGATAAAAACCTGCTAGCCTCTGATAGAAAGCTTAAACTGGGGAGGAAGTTCGTCTTTCAGTAGGGCAATGACCCAAAGCACACTGCCAGAGCAAGCATGGAGTGGCTTCAAAGGAAGAAAATTGATGTCCTCAAGGGGCCCATTCAGAGTCCTGAGCTTAACCTGGCAAGACCTCAAGATGTTTTATTTATTTTATTTATTTATCGAGATACAACGAGGAATAGATCCTCCTGGCACTTCCAGCTGCACCTCCCAGCGGTTCACCAATTTAAACCTCCCCTGATCAGGGGACAAGTTACAATGGCCAATTTACCTACTAACCGGTACGTCTTTGTAATGTGGGAGGGGACTGGAGCACCCGGAGGATGGACAAACTCCTTACAGACAGCAGCAGGAATTGATCTTGGATCTTGGATGGTACTGTAAAGCGTTACGCTACCATACAGCCCAAGATTGCAGTTCACTGCTGCTCCCCAACTAACCTGGCACAGCTTGAGCAATCTTACAAGGAGGAATGGACAAATCTTGCTCTATCACATTGTGCAAGGCTAATAGAGACTTATCCAAAAAGACTACTGGTTGTAATAGCTGTGAGAGGAGCTTCAACTAAGCACTGAGGAAAGGGGGATGAATACTTTTGAACTGCTGACATTTCAGTTTTTGAATTTTTAGTATTTCATGCTTTACAATTGTCTCTGTTTTGAATTGTTCTGTGGGGGGAAAGGAGCATGTGATTCACAAATGAAAGTTCTCAGTTAAACGGATCAAAATCCCTGGTTATAATTCTCACTTATGTGAACAAATGGTTGTGGGCTGAATATATTTCAAGGCACTCTATATCATGTACAAATTAATGGTCTCAGTTTCAAATAATTTTATTTTAAACATGCATTGCAGGTTGTTCTGAAAGCACTGGATCCACATTTCCAAATCTCTAATCCATACAGCCCAGAGATACAAGGTAGGCACTTCTGAAGTGTGAAAAAAGCTGATATTTGTAGTGCTTGCAACATCAAAAATGAGCGAGCCTGAACCTTCTTTCTTCATCATGACCTCTAGCTCTGATGTATTTATCAAGATGAGATCAAACGCCTTGAGCTGAAATAAAGTCTGACTTGTAAAATCTCTCCAAAGACATTCCGGAGATCAAGGGTAACTTGCTTCCTCTGGTTCTATGGTTCTTAGGTGGCTGATGAGGTCAGCTAGTTACCTATAGATCTGCCACAGGTATGGTCATTTTGGGAAGTTTGGTAATTTGGAAGTGGTGTTTCCCTGCTGCTGGTTTCGTTGGGCTGCTGTGTCCACCTCAGGAGGGAAACCAATGTTGTAATTAAACTCAAAGTTCAAAGTACATTTATTATCAAAGTATGCATACTATACACAACTTCGAGATCTGTCTCCCTACAGGCAGCCACAAAACAAAGAAACCCAATAGAACCCATTAAAAAAAAAGAAAATCAAACACCCAATGAGCAGAAAAAAAAACAAATAGTGCAAACAATGGAAGTAAGCAAATAACCTTCAGAACTCAAGTTCACAAAAGTGAGCATGCAGCCATGAAGCCAGTGAACTAGGAGTCCATTAATTGCAGGCCACAGCCCCAGTTCAGGGCAGAGCTAAGTAAACCTCACGGAGCAGCAAGCTGAACACCAGCCCTCTCCAGCCCCAGCATACCAACCTCTTCAATCTGGCCCAGCGCTAAATCTCACTAAATCTCGGTCGTTTCTTGCTCTCAGACCCAGACCCGAAATGCTCCTTTTCCACACCGAGTGATTGCCAGCAAGGGATCCCTCCCATTAAGATCCCTTATTTTGCATCCTTAATGGTGAGCACTCTCACAGGTGACATCCACAGGCAGTGCAGAGTATCTCAATGGGATCCAGGGGAATGAAGGTAATAATGAGGGGTCAGTCAAACAGTTGGAAGCCCTCATACCCTAAATGTATCCTTTACACTTTGCCAGACGCTGAACTTCTATCACTTAACTTTCTCAGAGCAAATATCGCTTACCAATCTGCGGATAAATTTCACTCAACTTCACACCCTGGGCGATATACGATTGCGGAGGCAAGCCAGACCCGATGAGAAGTACTACTACGCTCTGTATGAAATGGTCGTTCGAGGAAGCTGCTTCTGCTATGGACATGCCAGTCACTGTGTTCCAGTTGATAACATCAGAGGCGATGTTTTCAGCCAGCAGGGAATGGTGAGCAACTCCCTAAAAGTTATGGTCTCATAGTAACTTCAAATGCGCACTTCGAGTATTTAAAAATATGTAGCTCGAAGGGCCACTCCACGCTGTATCGCTAAATAAATAAATATGGATGGAAACATGAATCAAAGGTGACACAAATACAGCTGCACATCTGTGTAATTTTTGCCCAGTCCTCAGTGGGTCCTTTAGCTTGGGCAAGTTCTTTATTTTAGTTCCCACTATTGTATTCCGTCATCAACCGGGACATTTTTTTGATATCTGCCTTTCCTGGAAGCAGTAAGGTAATGCTCCATGCAAGGTCTGCAAGAGAAATAGCCATTCCCAAATGGATAGGGGCAAGAACTGTCCTACCAGATATTCCTGAAGGACAGAGAGGCATTGTACAAGGTAAATCAGGTTTATTATCCACTGACCTGGATGACATGAAGTTTGTTGTTTTGCAGTGTAGTGCTTTGCAAAAACATTAAAAATCTATAAATTACGAAGATAAATAAATTGTGCAAAATGAAAGTAACAATGGGGTAGTGCTGATAGTTACAGGGCCCGTACAGATACCTGATGGGAGGGGAAAGAAGAACGTAGAAGCACAGGAGAAACACATTCAAACCATCGTACCCAGTGGATCACTTTGAAGGAGGCATGAACCACTCTTGTTCTTTTACCCTGTTACCCAACTATTTTACTAACCCTTTTTAAATATATTTCCCTTTTGAAATATACCATCAAATCCATGAACACAACTCTTTTCCCATGTGCAATCCATATTGCAACAACAGTATGAATTTTTCACCTTCCCACCACCATTCCACTCCACCAATATCCTTTTCTTTTCCTACCATTTAACTTGAATCTCTTTTATTTAGTTACCCAAACCTGTTGCTGCTGAAGTTAGTGTCTCCCTATCAACTTGAGCAATAATTCTGATGACTTCTATTAAATTTATTAACTCATCATTAAGAACTCTCTCCATCTGGGACATTCCCTCTTTTTATTGCTAAGATCAGGGAAGAGGTGTTACAGAACACACCCAACCTTGCCAGCCTCCGGGAGTTAGATGCTCCGACTCTTCAGAGTTTGGATAGTTAGTCCCTTTAAAGATTCTGGCCCGCTTCACTAATTGGCAGCCAACATTTGGATACTTAAAGAGCACTGACCTCGGGTTCAGTGCTCAATTGTCAGCTCACCTATGGTTCAGTCTGCGATTGCGTTTAGGAGTTTTGTCTTTTTGGATTTTCGTCTAATCTCGTTGGGTTCTCATCTAGAATCTGGTCAAGAACCCTGTTCTAGTCTCATCTCGAAATCATGTCTTGGATACTCCCGCACTTGGGTCCTCACCATCCTTACCCAGGCCTCTCGACACAAGAGGGACGGGAGCCTGAAGCCACACATCACGTTTTAGGAACAGTTTCTTCCCCTCTGGCATCAGATTCCCGAATGGTTCATGAATGCTACCTCAATGTCCTGCTGCCACAAAACAACAAATTTCACAACTAATATCAATAAAGCTGATTCTGAAAAATCCTCTTCCGCAGCTAAAGCATTTCCAGTTTCTCCTCGAGCCTTAGACCCTGGAACACCTTTGTAATGGTTCCAGGGGCATTCTCTGTTATGTGTGCGGTCCATCATTTGAAATGTTACTTCGTCTTTGATCTAAACAACAATTTACAAATAATTTTTAAAATAAATCATTCACTCATTTTGTGCCGTGGTAAAAATAAATAACAGGTTTAATTTAAAAAGTGATGCAGTAGTGCTCTAGCCAATTATATGTTACAACCCAGGATATTCTACAAGTGATGACTTTGAGCTCCAGAATTAAGATGAACAAATGACAGTCAAAACTACTGACTAATCATGCATTCAGTTTAGATCTTTCATATTTTCCCTTGATGAGGAAGGAGACAACTCAGCCATAAAGATTATGCTAGAGCAATTCCATAAGTCCTATTCCTCTATGTAGATTGATAGATACTTCATTGATCCCGAGGGAAATTACAGTGTCACAGTAGCATTACAAGTGCACAGATATAAAAAAAAATTAGAAGTAAGAAAGTAAGCCTCTTTGCCTCTTGAAAGGTTCAAGAGGCAAGGGCTGAAGAGAAAGGAATCTGGTAGGACAGGATGGTGGATCACGGCAGAAAGGGAAGGAGGAGGGGCACCATAAGGAGATGATGGGCAGGTGAGGAGAAGAGGAGATGTAAGAGGGGAGCTAGAATGGGGAATGGAATTAAGAGAGAAGGTGAGGGGAGAAATTATCAGAAGTTAGAGAAATTGATGATTATGCCATCAGATTTGAGGCTACCCAGATGGAATATGAGGTGTTGTTCCTACAACCTGAGAGTGGCGTTGTTGTGACTATAAAAGAGGCTATGGACCAACATGGCAGAATAGGAATGGGAAAATCTGCATGCTCTCAGGGAGAACATACAAATGTCACCTACACGGCACTGACTATCAGGATCGAACTCAGGGTGCTGGAGCTGTGAGGGAAACATACTACCTATGGCACAATTGTGCTGCCCATAATATCAATCTGTGCACAATAGTTGTTCCTTTAACGCTGCCACTCTCCGAAAGGACAATTTCATGTAACTACTCCTTCTAGTGATGTGATTATGCTTTTGGATAAACAGATCCAAAGGAAAGCTAGAGGGAAGAATGAAAATAAAAGGATGCTTTCTAACTCCATAAACAGTTTCATGAATGACATACAGTATCTTCATTGATGGTTTTATCATTTTATCATTTTAAAGGGATAAAGGGAGATACTGAGACAAATCAGAAGATTCAAGTATTAACTTATCTGCTAGTCTACCTGAAGTGTATCTGGCTTATCTAAAGTCTTTCTACTGGTCTCTGTCTAAACTAACTGAAATATAGGAATATGTTTGATAGGGAAGACAAGCTTAGGTGTGGAGTTGGGGCTGGGGAAGAAATGAAATGGGGTGCTTTTCAGAAACTTCTAAATACAAGATTGCAGAAGACTCTGTTACTAAGGCCAAGGTACTGGACAAAGGAAACTAGGATCATGTAGCAAGACAGAATGAGATGCAGAGTTGGAGGAGGCTATAAATGCAAGGCGGAGCAAGACAACAGAAGAAGCTGTAGGTGAAGATTTTCAATTGTGTATGTTGGAGAATTCATTTCTTTTCCTTTGGAAATTTCAACTTCAACATATCCTCAGCCACACATGTGAAGTTTCTAGCTGTGTTTAGCTATGTTATAAATGTTTAAATCGGTTTCTAATTATAAACATTTTACAGGTTCAAGGAAAATGTGTCTGTCAACACAATACAGATGGCATAAACTGTGAGAGGTGCAAGGACTTGTTCAATGATTTACCATGGCAACCAGCTGTTGGGACGGTGACAAATGAATGCAAAGGTAAGGACTATACCATCTGTTTCTGTTTGTTTGTTTAACCTGTTTCTTAAATCTTAAAGAATCAGAAATTAAACTGTACAGTACTGGATTTTTTAAAAACATGAATGTTTTACATTTATAATAGTACTGATATGTTCTGCTCGATAAACATAGTCACAAAAGATTTCTGCTTTTTAGTACTTAGTACTTCGGATATCAAATAAATGCAAACTTACAGTTCAAGTAATCTTTTTGTTCAAGCAAGTTTGCTTTGTGCCATACTTACTTTTTTTCAAGAACCAGTGCAATCCAGTAACACAAGAGGTATTTTCCTTATTATTTCAGCTTTAATGAACAGCAAAGCTGTTGAAATTCAAGCAATTACACTGTGAATCTGACAGTAACCGTGGTTTTTCTGCTGTGAATGGTGGTAATCAAGCAGCTGCTGTCAGTCATACCCTGCCACAGGCTGTGTCACAGACAGAATTTTTGTATATGTCAATTGTAAAAAGCTCTGTGAAAATGCTATTTTAAAGAAATGTATGAGCACAGGTGCACCATAAGGCTGTGTGCTTAGCCCCCTGCTCTACTCACTTCATACTTATGTCTGCAAGGTTAAGCACAACGCTATTGTCATATTTAAATTTGCTGACAACACCACTGTCATTGACCAAATCAAAGGTAGGGATGAATCAAAACATAGGAGGGAGATTGAAAATCTGGATGAGTGGTGCCACAACAACCTCTCACTGAATGTCAGCAGGACCAAGGAGCGGATTATTGAACACAAAGGTCTATGAGCCAGTTCTCATTGAGGGGGATCAGAGGTGGAGAGGATCAGCAACTTTAAATTCCTTGGTGCTATCATTTCAGAAGATCTGTCTTGGGTCTAGCACGTAAGTGCTATTATGAAGAAAGCATGGCAGCACTGCTAATTTCTCACAAGTTTGCGAAGATTTAGCACATCAGTTAAAACTTCAACAAACTTCTATAGATGTGTGGAGGAGAGCATCACAGCCTGGCATGGTAACACCAATGACCTTGAACAGAAAAGCCTACCAAAAGTAATGGATATGACCTAAACTATCACAGGTAAAGCCCTCCTCACCACTGAGCACATCTACATGGAGCGTTGTCACAGGAAAGCAGCATCCATCATCAGGGACCCCCACCACGCAGGTCATGCTCTCTTCTCCCTGCTGCCATTTGGAAAAGGGTACAGGAGCCTCAGAACTCACACAACCAGTTCAGGAACAATTATTATCCCTCAACCAGAGGGGATAGACAATAGACAATAAACAGTAGGTGCAGGAGTAGGCCATTCGGCCCTTCTAGCCAGCACCGCCATTCACTGTGATCATGGCTGATCATACACAATCAGTACCCCGTTCCTGCCCTCTCCCCATATCCTTTGACCCCACTATCTATAAGAGCTCTATCTAACTCTCTCTTGAATGCATCCAGAGACTTGGCCTCCACTGCCTTCTGGGGCAGAGCATTCCACATATCCACCACTCACTGGGTAAAAAAAAATTTCCGCATCTTTGTTCTAAATGGCCTACCCCTTATTCTTAAACTGTGGCCTCTAGTTCCGGACTCACCCATCAGCGGGAACATGCTTCCTGCCTCCAGTGTGTCCAATCCCTTAATAATCTTATATGTTTCAATCAGATCCCCTCTCATCCTAAATTCCAGTGTATACAAGCCCAGTCGCTCCAATCTTTCAACATATGACAGTCCCGCCATTCCGGGAATTAACCTTGTGAACCTACGCTGCACTCCCTCAATAGCAAGAATGTCCTTCCTCAAATTTGGAGACCAAAACTGCACACAATACTCCAGGTGGGGTCTCACCAGGGCCCTGTACAGCTCCAGAAGGACCTCTTTACTCCTATACTCAATTCCTCTTGTTATAAAGGCCAGCATGCCATTAGCTTTCTTCACTGCCTGCTGTACCTGCATGCTTGCTTTCATTGACTGATGTACAAGAACACCTAGATCTCATTGTAATTCCCCTTTTCTTAACTTGACTCCATTTAGATAGTAATCTGCCTTCCTGTTCTTGCCACCAAAGTGGATAACCTCACATTTATCCACATTAAACTGCATCTGCCATACATTTGCCCACTCACCCAACCTGTCCAAGTCACCCTGCATTCTCATAACATCCTCCTGACATTTCACACTGCCACCCAGCTTTGTGTCATCAGCAAATTTGCTAATGTTACTTTTAATCCCTTCATCTAAATCATTAATGTATATTGTAAACAGCTGCGGTCCCAGCACCGAACCTTGCGGTACCCCACTGGTCACAGCCTGCCATTCCGAAAGGGACCCGTTAATCACTATTCTTTGTTTCCTGTCAGCCAGCCAATTTTCAATCCATGTCAGTACTCTGCCCCCAATACCATGTGCCCTAATTTTGCCCACTAATCTCCTATGTGGGACTTTATCAAAAGCTTTATGGAAGTCCAGGTACATTACGTCCACTGGCTCTCCCTTGCCCATTTTCATAGTTACATCCTCAAAAAACTCCAGAAGATTAGTCAAGCATGATTTTCCCTTCATAAATCCATGCTGACTCAGACTGATCCTTCTACTGCTATCCAAATGTGTCGTAATTTCCTCTTTTATAATTGACTCCAGCATCTTTCCCACCACTGACGTCAGGCTAACCGGTCTATAATTCCCTGTTTTCTCTCTCCCTCCTTTCTTGAAAAGTGGGACAACATTAGCCACCCTCCAATCAGCAGGAACTGTTCCTGAATCTATAGAAACATTGGAAAATGATTACCAATGCATCCACAATTTCTAGAGCCACCTCTTTATGTACCCTGGGATGCAGACCATCAGGTCCCAGGGACTTACCAGCCTTCAGACTCAACAGTCTATCCAACACCGTTTCTTGCCTAATAAAAATTTCCTTCAGTTCATCCTTTACCCTAGTTCCTTTGGTCACTATTACATCTGGAAGATTGTTTGTGTCTTCCCTAGTGAAGACAGATCCAAAGTACCTGTTCAACTCATCTGCCATTTCCTTGTTCCCCATAATAAATTCACCCGTTTCTGTCTTCAATGGCCCAATTTTGGTCTTAACTATTTTTTTGCTATTCACATACCTAAAAAAGCTTTTACTATCCTCCTTTATATTCGTGGCTAGTTTACCTTCTTACCTCATTTTTTCTTGGCTTATTGCCTTTTTTGTTATCTTCTGTTGCTCTTTAAAAGCTTCCCAGTCCCCCGGTTTCCCGCTCATCTTTGCTATGTTATACTTCTTCTCTTTTATTTTTATACTGCCCTTTACTTCCCTCGTCAGCCACGGCTGCCCCTTACTCCCTTTATGATCTTTCTTCCTCTTTTGGAATGAACCGATCCTGCACCTTCTGCATTATTCCCAGAAATACCTGCCATTTTTGTTCCACTGTCTTCCCTGCTAGGATATTGTTCCATTGAACTTTGGCCAGCTCCTCCCTCATAGCTCCATAGTTCCCTTTGTTCAACTGTAATACTGTTGATGACTTCACTCATCCAATCACTGAACTGTTCCCACAACCTCTGGACTCACTTGCAAAGATTCTTCATCGCGTTTTCTTGCTATTTATTGTTTATTTATTTATTCTGATTATTTTTCTCCTTTTGTATTTGCACAGATTGTTGTCTTTTGCACACTGGTTGTTTGTCTGTCATGTTGGGAGTAGACTTTCACTGACTCTAATGCATTTCTTTTATTTACTGTGAATGCCCACAAGAAAATGAATCTTAGGGATGTATATGATAATGTATATGTACTTTGATAATAAAATTACTTTGAACTTTTAACTTTGAATCTAACACAAACCTTATTCACCAGCATGCATATGCCATATTAAAAACTGCTGTACAGGTTTTGACAGTGCCAGCTCAATGCAGTGTGGGAAAGGAGTGATCTTTCACTTACTTCATTTTATTGGTTAAATTGCTAGGAAAACATCCATGTGTATACGCAGCTGTCATTGGTCCGAGTCCCAGGGAACTCATCAGAAAGCAGTTCCCTGAAGAGTGAGCAAGAGAGTGAGGCTACATAGAGGATTAATGAATTAAAGGGGATCTGATCAGTGGACACAATCCAACAACATGTCACTGAGTAACCTTGAGAAGACTCAACCACAAAATGGTCACACTTTCTTGTCAAATGCTTTATACAAAGAGTTGGATTAAACAGGGGGTGATGAGCAAACTTGATAAATAAGCCTGGGGCTAGAAAGAGAATTTGAATGTTTAGGACATCAAAGTTGTTAGCACAATGGCAAATCCACTGCATAGGTATTTTCACCATATTTAAAACAAGGTGCACATAACATATGTGCCAAGGGTTGGAAGAATAATTATTACTTAGATTTTTAATGTATCAGGTCATAATATGAGAGAGCCTAGAGGTATCTTATTGAAAGAACCACCGATTGTAGATAGAAACTATTCACAAGTTTTGATGCTGCAGAATGATAAGTAGCTCCTCCTAACTGCACCATAATTCTGTAGGATCTGGTGTGTTTTCAGAAGAATAGTGGCAATCCATTCCCACTTACTGTAGTGAATTGGGTTGCATCTGAGGAAGTTCTAGCATCAGCATTTCACCTAATAAGAACTCAAAGCTGACCAACCAATGTCTGCTTTGGGAATGAAGAGAGACAAGGTCATCTTGTTGGCTCTGTGTGATAGAGCATACATTGCATGGAGCATAAAGAAAGTAACCTTCATTCTGCTTTTGTACCTTGTATAAACAAGTTCAGTTCCACTCCTGGTACTGACTCTTGTTTGCCGCAAAAATCGGTCCCTGAACTCTTCAGGACTGGATCATTATTAGCCAGAGGCAATTTAAAACTGTGTTGATAGTTTGCTATTTATAATCTCTGAATGTCCAATTGTTAAGTCCTTTTTTAGGGTTAGGAGATATAGCAAATAACTTCAGCAACTAACTTCAGCCAACAACATTCAGATCTGAATATGGACTGTAGATTAAATTTTAAATGCAGTGCTGGACAATGGGCTCCTAGAGCTGTGAAAACAGCAATAAATTGAAAAACCAGACAATGTAGATTAACATTGTCTGGAGTGTGGGTGAAAAGAAGGAGGTGCAGAAACTATATGTAATTCAAAGGAAGCATTGTAGATACATTATAAATATAGAATTGTCCTTTGATCTTTAGCATATAAAATGGCATGTAATGTTGGATCGAGCAGGCCTCTTCCTCTGAAAGGGTTGCAATATGATACCTGTTGTGTCTCATTTGTCAAATAAAGAGATTATTTCATATCTACCCGCTGCATCCCTCTGGTGAGTTTGTTCACATTACAACGCCAATATATTCACAACTGATGAGAGTTGGTATATTTTTAGATGAAATGTTAAACTGAGGGGTGTCTTCTTTTGCAGATGTACAAATGGGATCTGCTATTCCAATATGCTTTTTCGCTAAAACAAAATTTTAGTGCAGTTATTATATTATTATTGGATCACCAAATGTAGAAAAATACTCTGCTTCATGGTTCTCATTTTGCTTGTCACAACAGTAATTTGTTACCATTTCTGTTTCAGAATGTAACTGCAATGGACATTCGGACAGATGTCATTTTGACATGGCTGTGTATTTGGCCAGTGGACAGGTCAGTGGTGGGGTCTGTGAGGAATGTCAGCACAATACAATGGGTAATAACTGTGACCAGTGCAGGCCCTTCTTCTACCAGGACCCTGGGAGATCAATTTCTGACCCATATGCATGTGTCCGTAAGTTTGCTTTAACTTTACCTTATTTGAAATTAACTTTCATTTGTAAGATGCTATGTTAAAAGTGGCTTATTAAGCAAAATAGTTACAGTTTATGTGAAAGTTAAGTAGAGCTCCTGTAAATCTGATACCAATGTATAAGAGTTTTGGCTACCATATGCACCAAATCAGAATCAGGTTTTTTATCACTAATACACTGCATGGTGTGAAATTTGTTGTTTTGAGACAGCTGTACAGTGCAATATGTTTTTAAAAAAACTATGGGTTATAATACAACTTATGGAGACTAGCCTCCCCAGAATCCAGGACATCTTCAAGGAGTGATGCCTCAAAAAGGCAGCATCCATCATTAAGGACCCCCATCACCCAGGACATGCCCCCTTCTCATTGATACCATCAGGGAGGAGGTACAGGAACTTGAAGGCACACAGTCAACAACTCAGGAACAGCTTTTTCCCCTCTACCATCAGATTTCTGAATGGACATTGAATCCATTGAATCCACTTCCTCACTAGTTATTTTTTTCTTTTTGCAGTACTTATTTAATTTAACTTCTTAAATATATGTATTACGTATATATACACGTCTGACTATGATTTATAGTTTTTATTACAGTGTATCCACATTACAACAAGTTTCACAACAGATGCCAGTGATATTGATTCTGATTCTAGTTCTAATAAGAAATATATACTGTACTGTGCAAAAGTCTTAGGCACCCGAGGTTTTTTATATGGTCTCAGATGGAATGGCTTCCACAGAGCCCTGATCGCAACATCGTCAAGGCTGTCGGGGATTACCTGGAGAGACAGAAGTAAGCAAGACAACCAAATTCTGCAAAGAACTGTGGCAAGTTCTCCAAGATGCTTGGACAACCTACCAGCTGATCTTAGGAAACTGAAAGTCAGTGTACCTCAGAGAATTGATGCAGTTTTAAAGGCGAAGGGTGGTCACACAAATATTGATCTGATTCAGTTTTTTTACTGTTTACTGCTCATTATAGTGCATTTTTCATATTTAGACAAAGCATCTTTGCTTTACAGTATTTCTTGACATTTGCTTAAGACTTTTGCACAGTACTATATATCCATTCCAAAATGGCATCTGGCGCATGTGTGAACATCTGTGCTCCAAGTCAATCTGGACACTGTTTTACTTGGAGTGCCTGCATACACAAACTAACAGCTGCAGGCGTATGCAGAGCCAGCAGATTTCTTAGTGAACCAATGCATAACATCGATGTGATTCCAGTTACTATCAATCTGGAGCAAACCAGCACTCTCTTTTAACCTTGCACGGCTAAGTATGCCATTATTCCCAACAAAGAGTTTCCCCTCCCTTGGCAGATTCAATTTAGTATTTAGTAATTCTCTTATCAGCAAGGTCAGTACCACAATAGGATATGAAGGGTGTTAAGGGTTATTTCTTTCCCACAAATGGAAGGATAGTTACAGAAAATCTTCCCTACCAATTGCAATAAGTGTACACAACAGTTCATCTCTGTGCGAAAGGAGAACACACGTCATAGTACAATAGTTTCTGTTCTATTATTTCACACATTATAATTGTACATAGGTAAATTATTATTGTGTATATTATTATTCTGTACTTTATTAGTTAACATCATTATATTTATTACTATTGCTAAGTGTGTTTTTAAATGTTGCTGCTGTAATAAAATAATTTCCCACTTGGGATTAATATACTTATTATTATTATTAGAACAGATGTAACTTGCGTCATCAGGCAACTTCAGAGTCAAGAATAACTTAAAATATTCATTTAAAAAGCTATAACTCAGCTTTTACTACATCCTACTTGAGTAATTTTCTTCAGCCCATCCTGATTCCCTTAGACAAGGTATAATCATTAACTTGCCTCTTTGTTAGTGATAGGTTGAATCAAAATGATTTGATCCCATCAAATCCTGCATATCCAAAATTGAGCTTGCTCGTATAAATACCTAAAAAAAACCTCATTTTCATTTGTTAAATGTATATATAGTTCATTTTCTTCCAACTAGAAATCTTCAGGAAATACTGAACCTTACGTCCTAGGCATAAATATATCATGAATCCTGAAGAAGAAATGCTACAGATTGGCTTAGTTGTATTTACTACAACAGAGATTTTAAAAAACTGCTATTCATTTCTCACTTGTCACAGCTAAATTCTATTAATCTTTCAAGCAGTTATGGAATGCAGTGGCGAATTAAGATAGTTTTGGAGTCCTGCTCAGTTCCCTCACCCCATTGTTGTATGATTTGTCTGTGGGTTTTGTGGGTTTGTCCACATTATGTCAGAGTTCTCCAAGAGCGGCACAGCTACTAAGAGCCAGAATCCCTCCTGAACCATAAATGTTGTATGAAAGTATATTAAATAAATGAACAAGGGAAAAGAAATTGAAGTGTTGTTTCTGAAACTTGACCATTTTGTAACACCATTCCATCCTCAGGATGTTGATTATTATGTTTCGAGGTAAACTTTAAAATAGCACTTCAGAATTAAAATTAGGCAAACTTTTATGCAGTTAATTGTACTGTACACACCACACATTTCCTTTCTGTCTAGCCTCAATATCCTCTTTCCTTCACTCCATCTGGATATACTCTAAGTTCTTGGACACACATTGACTCTCACAAGAGTAAAACGTACGAAGGAAGCTGGAACAGGTCTGGGTGATTCAAAGAATCCTGTGACTTATTGTACCTACAATAGCTCTTTAAAAAATGCACTTTGATATTGCAGTTAGTGGCAGTGAGAAAACTGTGGCTAACACTATTGTACCCAGAGTAACACAATGACAGACCTATACACAATACATTATCCCAATATTACATGGTTAAAGACCTGTACATCAGTGTTAAACACGTATCTACCAGTACCCTAACTGTGTTGTGGAATAGATGTTGTGTCCTTGTGGCTAGAGATAGATCCTGTCTTAGGTTCATAAGATCTGATCTGTCCAACATGATGTCTGGGTCTTTGATCCCTAAGCCTTGGCTCAGTATGGTGGTCTGGGTGCCTGATGCTAGAACCAGGCTGATCCCTGGGTCCAGGCCTGCCACAGATTTGACCCAAGGACCAAACACACAGTGGGGACTTGAATCCTACATTATGAATCCTTCCACAGAACTCCCAAAGTGACTTGCAATGGCGTCACCGGTTGCTCCATTTCAGGACTTTTGTCCGGCTGGTCTGAGAATTCCTGCCCACCATTTGCTTTGCCCTGCTGCCCAACAGCCTTTGTTTTCCTGGAAAATAGTTTTAGAGCACAGAAACAGGCCCTTTGGCCCATCTACTCTGTACCAAACCATTTAAACTGCCTACTCCCATCGCCCTGCACTGAGACCACAGCCCTCCATACCCCTACCATCCGTGTACTTATCCAAACTTCTCTTAAACATTGAAATTGAGGAGGCATGCACCACTTGCGCTGGCAGCTCACCTACACAAGGGACCATTTTTCACAGTAGTCAATCGACTTGCCAACCGGCACATCACCTTTGTCATGTGGGAAGAAGCCAAAGCACCCTGGAGTAAGCTGGGCAGTCACAGGGAGAAGATACAAGCTCCATATAGACAGCAGCAGGGTGTGGATCAAAGCAAGATCTCAGAAACTGAGAGGAAGCAGAGCAAGTCGCTGTGCCACAGGGCTGGCACAAATTCCCTCATTCCCAAATCACAAAAATCGAGAATCTACAGGATTGCAGTGGGTTGAACAGGATCTGGAGACAACGGGATGGTTGATGTTTTGGGCCAAGGCCCTGCAGCAGGACTGGATGCCTGATCCAGTCGTCGGTCTGGTAACATGGTCCTGGCTGTAAGGCCGCAGTGGCAGCTCTGACATTGTCCCAGAGAGAGCTGGTAAGCCAGGGCCCAAGGGCATTAGAGTTTCCCTGACCGCTGACCGAAGCAAGTCTCATCAATCTTGTACAATAACCGGAGGGGCACAGCAGTGTACAGGTTAGCCATAAGAGTGGGGTTCAATTCCAGCCGCTGTCTGTAAGGAGCTTGTACATTCTCCATTTGACCGCGTGGGTTTCTTCCGGGTGCTCTGGTTTCCTCCCACAGTCCAAAGACGTACAGTTAGGGTCAGTGAGTTGTTGGTATGCTGGGAATGTGGCAGCATTTGCGGGCTGCCCAGCACAATCCTCACTGATTTGATTTGGCGCCAGGAACGCATCTGACTGTATGTTTTGATGTACGAGTGACAAATGAAGCTCATCTTTATCTCTTGAAGTACGTCATTCTCATGCATACCCTTTGACCCACAGCCTGTAACTGTGATCCCGAAGGCTCAGTGAACAACGGGATGTGTGAAAGTCACTCAGATCCACGTCTTCGTACCATTGCCGGCCGCTGTATCTGTAAAAGAAACGTTGAAGGGAGAAGATGTGACCAGTGTCAGTCTGGGTACTTCGGCCTAAGTGCTGGTAATGCTGAAGGCTGTGAGGGTGAGTGTGAGCTAAACAGCTATCTCGTCTTCTACACTGAATTTGTTAAATACTCTTAACATTTCTGGGTAATTTTTAATATGTTACGCAAGCCATGGCTCGGGTAACATCCACTCCTCTCCAAAAGGAAGTCATGGAATCACGTCCCAGTCTCAACATGGGTACATAATCTGGGCGAGCTTCAAGTAGGCAACGATCTGTTCGAACTTGCACAATAGTTCAAATAAGATTAGCTATTGAACTGATTGAATGTCAGAAGTGGCTGCAATGTAAACACACTGTTCATTGTAAAAGGCTTAGAAATTTGACAGCACTACGACGATAGATGTTTGCTGAGCCTCCTTTGGCATGAGCTGAATGCTCATGTTTTGTACTTGGCACAAGGGCGCCATCTGTTAATTCAATAAAGTCAGGTAAACAAGGACCCATGGTGAAACCAGTTAAACCCTTTGTACAAATAAGTAATTATGACCCTGTAAACATAACACCCCTCAGCAACAATGCTTGTTGAAGAGAGACTCTCTCCCAAAAAGATAATTTTCCAAAAAATGCTTTCCTGACAACCACTCAGCATGTGGGAACAGCCTGCATCAAATCCTCAGATAATTGTCCTTCTTATCATCCTCCAGTCTGCCACCACCCTTCTTCCTTTCACTGTGACCCTTCCTTTGCCCACCCCTTTAAATTCCTATCCCCTTTTCAACTGCACCCCTCTCTCTACCCCCTTTCATCAGTCACCCACTACTCCCTGATTTGTGATAATGAGGCCAGGGTTCTAATAGCAGGCCTACTGGGCCTATTCATACAGGCTCACTCCTGATGAAGGGTTTCGGCCTGAAACGTCGTCACTACCTCCTCCCATAGATGCTGTCTGGCCTGCTGAGTTCTGCCAGCATTTTGTGTTTTTATTTATTTCCAGTATCTGCAGATTCATTCATGTAGGCTCAGGTATTTCTTGGCCAGGAGACACAAAATCTATACATAGAAGTGCTGACTTAAATCTGCTTATAGATTAAGCCAGCAATGGTGTGGGTGGGCAATTCATGGGATTTCTCCGTTGTTTTGTTTTAGATCCATAGATTCAAAGTAAATTTCAAAGTTCAAAGTCAATTTGTTATCAGAGAACATATATATCACCATATCCAACCGGGAAATTCGATTTCTTGCAGGCATACTTATTGAGGAATTAACTAGGATCAAGTTATTTTAGAATCGGTATTATATAATGAGAAAGTTTAAATGATTTATCTTATTATTAAGAGGCCTTCAAGAAAAGGAATATTAATATGGTAGCATTTTATATCTAGACCAGAAGTGATTTGAACCAATCCAAGACCAGGGTCTCAAACCTAAATGAAACAAACTATGAAGACATGTGGTGTGAGTTTCCTTCTTCCTCAGTGCATCCTTGTGCCCTACCGTTTATGTATATCCTAGTCCATTTGGTCCTCCCGTTCAGGATAGGAATATCCATGGAGTCCCCTTCTCCCATTAGCTAGTTAAGTACTTAGCACAACTCAAAAATAGATACATGGGACTGCAGAACTTCAATCCACTTGGTTGGTTGTGAGATTGCTCAACTTGGTATGCTGTAAGCATCTTTTGGAGGAATGCTGGTTTAATGGAATGGAAAAAGATAGCTTGATGCAGAATAAAGGATTCCCTTGAAATATATTGTTAGATGGAGCATGCAAAAGCGGAAGGACATGTTGTCATTCTTCAATGGGATATAGATGGGTTGGGTGATTGGCCAAAAAAAACGGGCAAATGTAGTTTAGCATGGGAAAGTGTGAGGTCATGCGCTCCGGGAAGTGGAATCAAAAGAGAGACTGTTATATAAATTGAGAGAGACAACTATTGAGGGAGGGACGGGGGTTCTTGGAGTTTCAGTGCAAAAATCAGATGAAGTTCGCAGATACGTCAAACAAATATGTAGTGGTTACTTCTAAGCAAACCAAAACCAAGTAGAAAATGGTATGTTTGATCCTTTATTACAAAACCAGCAAAGACAAACAATCTTAAAGCGATAAAAAACTAACAACACTATATTAGTGATCTAACAAACTTAGCGTTCAAATCAATGTAACTAAACACTCTAATTAGCAATATTAGAATTAGCATTTGATACATAATTGAGCCATCTAATAACATTCCAATTAACATCCCAATTAGTGTTTTTAAGCAGTCGAACTAAATTAGCAATCAATGAAAAAATATCATCCCATCGCTTATCCCCCTCAGCCAGACTAAACAATTAACAAAACAAGACTATGATAACTATACTCATTTGTTTCTTCCACGCCTCAACCCATGTGATAGATTACCATAATAAACACACCACAAAATACAATGCAGGCTGAAAATAGATATGTGACTCCTACAAACTAGATAAGAAGGTGAACACATGTTGGTCTTTATTGCAGAGGTATTGGAGTTTAGGAAAAGGAAGGTTTTGTTACTGTTGTAAAGGGCATTGATGAGGCCACACCTGGAATGCTGTATAGTTTTAGTCCCGTACCTTAAAAAAATTAAATATTAGCATTGGAGGCAAGTTCAAATCAAGGTTGATGGGACTAATTCCCAGAGTCCATCAAAAGAGGCTGGGCAAGTTTGAATCTGTTTTTCTTAGAAGAAAGCAGGTGATCTTATTCAAACATGTAATATCCCTAGGGACTTAACAGGGGTAGGAGTTGAGAAGTTTCCAGTGTTGGGGAGAGTCAACCCCCTGAAACCGTCTGAACTGAATTTTTTCCAGCAACTGTTTAACTGATAGAAAGCTACTGCCAATTTCTGGGCCACTGCCTCTGATGTCATGACCTTCTGGAGGAGCTAACATAGTTTCAGTCTTCTTGAGGACTCCGTGGCTTGCTCTTATCGCCACCTTGTGGCCACATTGAGAATCCACAATTGTCATTTTGTATTGATTATCATTTACATTGGGATAACACGTTACTGAGATCTCTGCAGTTTCATAGAAAGAAATTAAATAAAATATCTTGACTACTTGCACACAGACACACACATTTCAGCCCAAAGTTAGGCCAGTTTCTTGCCAATTTGGAAACTAGAAATAGAGGTGGGAGACAGATTGCATAATAGTTTACAGACCTTGCAGGAAAGAAGTTGATCACCAGGTGTCAGGCACTGGCTTGATGCTGTATACAACGCCAGTGGCACCATGGAAAGAGTGGTGAATCTGTGGAATTCTCTGCTCAATGAAGCAGCGGAGGCCACCTAGTAAATATTAAGACAAGTCTGGATAGATTTTTGCATCGTAGGGGAATTAAGTGTTATGGGGAAAAGGCAGGTAGGAGGAGATGAGTCCACGGTAAGATCAGCCATGATATTATTGAATGGCGGAGCAGGCTCGATGGGCCAGATGGCCTACTCCTGCTCCTATTACTTATGTTCTTATGTGGCTGTCCCCTATTTGGTGACCTTGTTGCCAAGTCAGATTCTGTACAGTCAGACCATTCCAAATCTCCTGTCCCTGATAGAGGAGTGAAGGAAAGCATTTCTAATTCTGTCATTCCATCAGCTGTCTGCAGGGAATGTCCTCTCATCCTGTGGGAGAAATAAATGCTGGATCCTGTTGAACGGTTCAACTAGCAGCCAGTCATTTGGCTGAATCTATTCACTTGTTTATTTATTGAATTACAACACAGAATAGGCCCTTCCGGTCATTCGAGCCACACCACCCAGCAATCCCCCAATTTAATCCTCACCTAATCACAGGACAATTTACAATGACCAGTTAACCAACCAACCAGCACATTTTTGGTCTGTGGGAGGCAACTGGAGCACCCAGAGGAAACTAACACAGTCATGGGGACAGAGTACAAACTCCTTATGCCTCATCACCAGAATTCTCAAGAAAGCACCAAGGCCTGGAGGTGATGAGAAGGCTCCTTTTTGTCAGATCCTCCAGTCACAGCTGGAATCTCAGTCCCACTAGGCACTCAAGTTAGGTTAGGACAGGAACAATATGCTCAAGTGCAAAAGGGGCTGGTGGACTTCTGGGGAAATGGGAGGCATTGGGTCTCTGAGTCTTCCCATCATGGAGGGCAGTCAGTCATTGGTGTGCGTGCGCAGTGGTGCTTCCCCTGTGCTCAGGGGTCCTGGGGTGGAAGGTGGTGCATCGGTGTGTCCCGTACAACAGATTCCTGAGCAGGTTCACTGACACCCCGTCCAGCCGTCCATTCTGCGGGCGGGAGGAGCCAGTGTACCACGCGTGCACGGAATGTGAGGGGTTGCAGCCGCTCTTTGAGGTTCACAGAGAGCTGCTGTTGAGGTTCTGGCTGCTCTTCAGTCCCGCAATCCTCATCTTTGGGCACCCAGTTGGGGAGGGGCGGGGCAAGAGGAGGATCTCCTGGTGGGCTCTGTCCTGGGTCTGGCCAAGATGGCCGTCCACAGGTCTCGGCGGCGGAAGGTGCAGGGCGCTGCCTGGGCCAGCTGCCTGTCCCTTTTCCCAGGATACGTCCGTGCCCGGCTGTCCTTGGAGAGGAAGCATGCGATCGTGGCGAGCACATTGGGGGATTTCTGTGAGCGGCTCTTTAAAGTTTTTTTTGATATTTAGAAACTATTCATTCCATCATTTGTGAAAGCATCTTCGTTTTACAGGGTTTTTTTTACATGTTACTAAAACTTTTGCTCAGTTCCGTATTGTTGAAGAAAAGTTTGAGAAGGAAAACTTGGTGACTGTATGACATCATTTAACTATTGTAAACAAAAGTATCATCAACAATGGACCATAAGATAAAGGAGCAGAAGTAGGCCATTTGGCCCATCAAGCCTGCCCTGCCATTCATTCATGGGCTGATCCAATTCTTCCGGTCATCCCCACTCCCCTGCCTTCTCCACATACCCTTTGATGCCCTGGCTAATCAAGAACCTATCTATCTCTGCCTTAAATACACCCAATCCAGCACAGCCGATCCTCTAGTGAGTTCAACAACAAGCTGTTCTAAAAAGCCATCCTTTAGATATTCTACAATTTCTCTCTCGAGGTTCAGTACTGGACTGGTTTTCCCAATCCACTTTCATGTTAAAATCCCCAACGATTATCATGACATTACCCTTCTGATATGCTGCTGTTCAGAGGCCTGTATACAACTGCCATTAGGGTCCTTTTACACTTCCCATTTCTTAACTCAACCCACAGAGACTCTACACCTTCCAACCCTACATCATCCCTTTCTAATGATTTCATATTATTTCTTTTACACAGGGCCACACCAACTCCTCTGTCTGTTAACCCAACTTTCCAATACACTGTGTATCCTTGGACATTCAGCTCCCAAAGGCAGTCATCCTTTAGCCAAGTTTCAGAGATGGCCACGACATCATACTTGCCAATCTGTAGCTGAATTTCAAGATCATCCATTTTATTTCTTTTGCTGTGTGCATTCAAATATAACACTTTCAGTCCAGTATTTGTTGCTTTCTGTTTTAACTGCACCATGCCTCTATTGCCCTGTAAATCATCCCATTAGCTGTGACTATACCTCATCTCCTGCCTGTCATTTCTATCATCCCTGTTGCATGCTATCGTTGATGTATTTCTGTTTTCCCCTTCCTCAGCCCGATCACTTGGGCTCCCAAACCCCTGCCAAATTTGTTTAAACCCTCCCAAACAGCACTATTAAACCTGCCTGCTCGGATATTGGACCACTTTGGGTTCAGGTGTAACCCGTCCTTTTTGTGCAGGTCATACCTCCCCCAGAAGAGGCCCCAATGATCCAGGTATCCAGAGTCCTAACCCCTACCCCAGTCCCTCAGCCACACATTAATATGCCTGATCATGCTATTCTCGCACTCGTTAGCACGTGCCACAGGCAGCAAACCTGAGATGACTACCCTGGAGGTCCTGCTTCTCAGCTTCCTGACCAATTTCTTTAGGAGCTCCTCCCTTTTTCTACATATGTCATTGGTACCAACGTGTACCAAGACTTCTGGCCGTTCACCCTCTCCCTTCAGAATACCCTGCATCTGATCTGAGACATCCTGCACCCTGGCACCTGGGAGGCAACACGCCATGCCTTGAAATGGCACGAGCCTTGCACCAGTCGCAAGCTCTTGTGAAACTTTTATAAATGTGCGGAAATGGAGCTGCTGGAAAGAGGCAGATGAGTGAGGGTCACTTGAGGTGGGCGCACGGCAGCATAGCAGTTAGCAAGATGCTTTACTGCTTCAGCGACCGGAAGATCAGGATTCAATTCCCGCTGACGTCTGTGAAGAGGAGTACGTTCTTCCTGTGACCACAGTGGGCTTACCCCAGGTGCTCTGGATCACTGCACTTTCCAGAGGATGTACGTACAGGTTCAGGTTAGCAAGCTGTGGGCGCACTATGTTGGCGCAGGAAAAATGGTGACATTTGTGGCCTGCACCCAGCTCATCTTCAAGCTATGTTGGTCATTGATACAAATAACGCATTTCACCGTATGTTTTGATGTTTCAAAATACATGCGACAAATAAAGCCAATCTTTAAAATCTTCACGTGATGGTCATATCAAGAATATTAACTGAGAACTAACTGTAGACTCAGTAAAAACTGCTTTTTAGAATTTTGATGCAAATGGGCCATTAGAGATTAACAGGAAGGGGAGTTTGAATGTGTTTTCAGATTGCCGGTGTGACACACGAGGCAGTGTATCATCAGAATCAGTCTGTGACCCAGTCACTGGAGAGTGCCACTGTCTACGAACTGTCACTGGAAGGAATTGTGAACAGTGCCTGGTATGTTAAAATGCAACCTTTAACTTTAACAAATGCCTCCAAACATTCATTGTTATAATGTGACTGAAACCTTCAGAATTTATTCTTATATCCTTTAGTGTATTGCAATGTAACCCTTTATGTCACCAAATGCCTCCAAACATTGATTGTTTTACTATAAGGAAAGCCTTGCAGGCCAATCCGAATACCCGGTATGCCAATGTGACAGCAGTTCAGGTCATTCACAAATCTGTGATGCAGAATAAAAATTCATTCTTATCGAACTTATATGAGAACAAACAACTAAATAAAGATAAGATGTGAGAGAAGCAGGATCAGAATCAGGTTTAATATCACCGACATGTGTCATGAAATTTGTTGACTTTGTGGCAGCGGCACATTGCAAAATATAATAATAGAGGGAAAAAGACTGGGAATTACTGTGTGTGTGTGTGTGTGTGTGTGTGTGTGTGTGTGTGTGTGTGTGTGTGTGTGTGTGTGTGTGTGTGTGTGTGTGTGTGTGTGTGTGTGTGTGTGTGTGTGTGTGTGTGTGTGTGTGTGTGTGTGTGTGTGTGTGTGTGTGTGTGTGTGTGTGTGTGTGTACACTTAAATAAGTGGTTCAAAAAATAGAGATTTTAAAAAAGTAGCAAGACCTGATGAAGGGTCTCGGCACGAATCATCGACTGTTTATTCTTTTCCATAGATGCTGCCTGGCCTGCTGAGTTCCTCCAGCATTTTGTGTGTGTTGCTTGGATTTCTCATCTTTGTGAGGTAGTGATCATGTCCATTCAGAAATCTGATGGCAGAGGGAAAGAAGCTGTTCCTGAATTATTGAGTGTGTGCCCTCAGGCTTCTGTACCTCCTTCCTGACAATGGCAATGAGAACCAGGCATGACCTGCGTGATGGGGGTCCTTAATGATGGATGCCACTTTTTTGAGGCATCGCTCTTTGAAGGTGTCCTGGATACTACGGAGACTAGTGCCCATGATTGAGCTGACTGAGTTTACAACCCTCTGAAGCTTACTGCAATCCTTTGCAGTAGTTCCCCACCCTTTCCCCTCTTACCAGACCAAACTGCTGCAGCAACACATTTTGTCAATTTTTGCAAAGAGTTCACATTGCAGCCAAACCTGATACGGACAGTTTTCCGGGAACACACCCTATCGGTGATCCAAGTGTGGACTGTTTCGGCACAGAGCAAAACTCGGCTGCAATTCTGTTACCAGTGTATAGGCAGAGACTAAAGATCGCAGCACCGGTAGTGAGGACCTAGAAGGTATGGTCGAGGGATATGGAGGAGCACTTGCAGGACTGCTTTGAGTCGGTGGACTGGACAATATTCAGGGATTCATCTTTGAGTTGACACCAGCTTCATCAAAACCTGTGTGGGTGAGTGTGCGCCTACCAGAACATACCAGACCTACCCAAGTCAAAAGCCACGGATGAACAAGGAGATTCATAGTCTGCTGAGGGCTAGATCTGATGAATTCAAGATTGGTGATTCAGAGCTATATGAGAAGTCCAGGTGCATCCTATGGAAGGCTATCTTAAGGGGGAAAGAACAAATTCCAGTTGAGTTGAGAGATGGAACCAGATGCACATCAGCTCTGGCAGGGTTTGCAGACCATTACTTCCTACAAAGCGAAACCTAACATCATAAATGGCTGTGATGCTTCACTCCCAGATGAGCTCAACATCTTTTGTGCTCACTTTGAAAGGGAGAATGAAACAACATCTATGCAGATCCCTGCAGCATCCAGTGACCCTGTGGTCTCTGTCTCAGAGGCCGACGTCAGAACGTCTTTCACACGGGTGGACGCTTGCAAGGTATCAGGCCCTGATGGTGTACCTGGTAGGGCTCTGAAAACCTGTGCCAACCAACTGACAGGAGTGTTCAAAGACATACTCAGTCTCTCATTGCTGCAGTCAGAAGTTCCCACCTTCTTCTAAAGGGCAACTATCATACCAGTGCCCAGGAAGAGCAGGGTGAGCTGTCTCAATGACTATCACCCAGAGGCACTCACACCTACTGTGATGAAGTGCTTTGAGAGGTTGGTCACGACTAGAACCAGCTCCTGCCTAAGCAAGGACCTGGGACCTGGACCCATTGCAATTTGCCTATCACCACAATAGCTCAACAGCAGATGCAATCTCAATGTCTCTCCACCCATCGTTGGATCACCTGGACAACAGCAATACATACGTCAGGATGCTGTTTATTGATTACAGCTCAATGTTCAACAAAATCATACCCTCGGTTCTAATCGAAAAGCTCCAAGGCTTGGGCCTCTGTACCGTCCTCTGCAGCTCAATTCATTGACTGGGAGATCATAGTCAGTGCAGATTGGAAATAACACCTCCTCCTCGCTGACAAATAACATCGGTGCACCTCACGGACGTGTGCTTAGCTCACTGCTCTACGCCCTCTAAACATGCCTGTGTGGCTCGGGATAGCTCAAACATCTATAAACTTGCCGGGGTGAACAGGGCTGGTGGTGTCACAGCAACAACCTTGCACTGAACGTCAGTAAGACCAAGGAATTGGGAAGTGGAAATCGAGGGAACACACGTCAGTCCTCACTGAGGGATCAGAAGTAGAAAGGGTGAGCAGTTTCAAATTTCTGGGTGTCAGCGTTTCTGAGGATCTATCCTGGGCCCAACATATTGACGCAATTACAAAGCAGGCACAACGGCACTATGCTTCTTCAGGAGTTGGAGGAGAACTGGCATGTCACCAAAGACACTCGCAAATTTCTACAATGTACTGTGGAGGGAATTTCAATTGGTTACATCACCATCTGGTATGGGGATCGGAAAAAGCTGCAAAAAGTTGTAAGCTTAGCCAGCTTCATCATGGGCACTAGCTGCAAGCATCCAGAACACTTGGCATAAGGTCTCCACCTGAAATACCGATTGTACTTTTTTCCATAGATGCTGCCTGGCCTGCTGAGTTCTGCCAGCATTTAGTGTGTGTTGCTTGGATTTTCAGCATTTGCATGTTTTCTCTCATGTGTGCCTTCAAAAGATGATGTCTCAGAAAGGCGGCGTCCATCTTTTCAGACCCTCATCACTCAGGACATGCCTGCTTCTCAATGCTACAATCAAAGAGAATGTACAGGAGCCTGAAGATACACACTCAATGTTTCAGGAACAGCTTCTTCCCCTCTGCCATCAGATTTCTGAATGAACAGTGATCCCATGAACTCTACCTCAGTATTTTCCCTCACTTCTTGTACTACTTATTTATTTTATTTTTATATACAGCATACAAAATCTATTGTAATTTGTAGTTTTTATTTATTGTAATTTATTGTAAAATTTATTGTATTTGTAGTTTTTATTTGTAGTTTTCATTGCAAAGTACTGCCACAGAATAACAAATTTCATGACATATGCTGGTGATATTAACCTTGATCCTGATTCTGAAGATCACGAGAGCCAGATGAGATCATGCTCTTGTAGCAGAAAACAGTTGGTTATAAAGCAGCTTTTATGAATAACTGGAAACAGTTCAGCTCCTGATCTCATTGTCAGGGACTAAGTGCGAAAGGAAATTCCAGGGCTTGACAAGAAACCTTGGCTGAGTTCCCTGGTGTCAACTGTCTACATGAAGGGGGTGAGTTGCTGAGCAAGATCTTCAATTAGTTTCAGTGGCCTTAGGCAAGAGCGAGAAAAGAAAGAAGAGTAACAGCCCTTCTTTTTTATCTCTGCGCAGTAACAGTGCTTGGTACACGAGCCGACGTTAGGCGCTAGATGAGAGTAGCATTAGGCTCAGCCGTTAGACTCCAGAGTCACATAACCTTTCATTTCATACAACCTTGGTTCACAATAAAGGATGGCCAAGATATCAGGCTTACATTAGGCCATTGTATCATACTATCTTGTGAATTTTTATTCAAAACTGCTGATGGTGTTCCTGTGTTTTGTTATAGCCGACCTACTGGGGACTTGGTAGTAGTGTCTATGGTTGTTCCCCCTGTGACTGTGACATTGGAGGGGCCCATGACAACATGTAAGTCTAATTCTCAGCAATGCTCCTGGTCAAGCCAGTTCAAATATAGTTTCATCAGAGTCTAAGCTAGTGAACTGATTAGAAGTACCCAGTACGTGAAAGGAAAATCACATCTAACTAACAAGTTGTTTGATGGGGTAGCAGAGAGGAGTGATGAGAGAAATGCAGTTATGTGGTTCATAGAGACATCCAAAAGACATTTGATAAGGTGCCAGATAACAGGCATGTCATCTAGATGGAACCCCATGAAATCAAATGGGGCACAGCTGCATGGATGGAACATTGGCAAGGTTACAGGAAAGGGTGAGTTGAAGTGACAGGAATGAAAGTGGGCAAAATAGACCCCTGGTGGTCAGGATCACTGTGCAGTAATGTCTTGGACTTGGGTCTACAGGCAACATTTTCCATACAGGCTGATGACACAAAACTTGGAAGCATAAAGAGCTGTGAGGAGGACAGTAATAGATTGCAAGGAAGTGTGGACAGGCTGCTAGAATGGGCATTAGGGTTTGGGTAGCAGATGAAACCTAATGCAAAAAATATTTGATGTTACATTTGGATAGAAAGAATTTGAACAGGCAATATAAACTTGGGGACACAATTCTAAAAGGGAGACCTGGGGATATATGCACGGTTTCTTGGAAATCTATTTATTTATTGAGATACAGCACAGAGTAGGCCCATCGAGCCATGCCACCCAGCAACCCTTGATTTAGTCCAAGCCTAATCACAGGACAATTTACAATGACTAATTAACCTATCAATTGGCAGATCTTTAGAATGGGGGAGGAAAATGGAGGAAACCTACATGGTCATGGGGAAAGCATGCAAACTCTTTGCAGGCTGTAGATCTACCAAAGGACATGTAAGGGCAAAAGGTAGCACCTGCTTAGCCCTCCCCCAATCAAGATCACATGAATCCATGGGAGCAGGTGATGGATGGCCATATGAGCAGCCAGTGCATATCACAAATCCTGGTTATGCGACCGACACCAGGCAATCGCTGAAGAGTATTGGTAATAGATGGGGGTCACTCATCTTGTAAAGGCACTGCCCAGAAGAAGACAATGGCAAACCACTTCTGTAGAAAAATTTGTCAAAAACCATCATGGTCAAGACCACAATTGCCCATGACACAACACATAATGAATGAAGTTATGTTTATTTAACTCAAATCAACTCCTTTCAGAAATTTCAATCTACTTGTCTGCTGTGACTATAATGAAGATAACTGTACAGAATTTAATGTAGTAGGCATTTAACAGAACAGTGAGAGCAGCTGAACGGTACAATGTATCGTGGTTTTTTCAATGCAGTTAGTTGAAATGTACTGTCTGCATTTTGCAGTTGTTCCCCGCAGGATGGGCAGTGTCGATGTCTACCCAACATTATCAGCCGTCAATGTAACGAACCAGTGCCTGGTTACTTTTTCCCTCCGCTGGATTACTACTTGTATGAAGCTGAACTTGCGCAACACTTAGGCAGTGGTGCTTCTTCCAGGGTTTGTACCTCTAAAACTTTTCTTTCAGCTGTTACTTTTCCGACAAGATACTTACCAAGCAATTGGAATGAAATGTAATGTTAAATCTGCAACAGCTTGAATCCTTCTACTGTCACCTTATCATAGAGGGATCATGACATAATGCCAAACATTGAATGTTTGTTCTGACGCTGTCTAAGCAAGTTCCTGGCATCCCATTAAATAAATAAAACCATGCTGAGGGCAAGCTGATCATCCCTGCAAGATATTTGCCTCAATCTTAAATGTCAGCCATCTCTCTGCCTCCTCAGACCCCCTGAATTCTTCTAAATTACAACAAACACAGGTTCTTATATCTCTTGGAGATTTTGTCGGGTTAGGAAATTAGAATTTTCCACTTAAAATTGCGTCAGTTTTGTATTGTAACAGTAAAGGAATTGATTTATTTCCATTTGTCTGAGCTGAAATTTAACTCAAAGGTCCCAGGCTTTACGTTAATTTCAGTAGATTACGGTTAATTGAGACACATCAGGACCAGTACATTTTGGCCCAATTAAGCGACTGCCCCAGTCGCTGAAGTTCCATGGAAATATTTTAAAAGGTATAAAAAAGACAAATCACTAGTCAAAAGATGTAACAAAAGGTAACAAATTATGTATTTAAATAAAATACAGAACAAATTAGGATACTATCAATACTACTACAGTACTATAAAACTATGCGTTAGTTCCTAAAAGATATTGATGGAGGAATTGATTCAGTGCACACTATCATGTTCTTTTGATTGAATGTAAGTGAACAAACACTTGGATAATGGGCTGTCTTCATATAATGCTATTGACTATAGTATCCTCCAAATCTTCGTTTTCATTGTAACATTCAAGAAAATTGTCAATGCCTTCAAATTCTTCTTGAAGTAATGAAATTGTTTCATTTTCACCCCTGGCCATTTCTGGCATCTCCAGGCCTGAATGTTTGAAACCACTGTGAGCAAAACAATTCTAAATTTTCTTACTGCTTATTTTTTGCCAGCTATCAGTGACAAAAATCACTACTTTCTGAACACAAGCACATGCAACTGTTCCTTCTAAACATAGTGTAATGCTTAATGTTAGAAACTGTACAGCAATATTTTCTTCCCCAATTAAGTCGGAGAATGTTCCAAAAAAACAAAGGAGATCCCAGCTATTTTTAAATTAGATTTAGGTCTTTAAGGGTTGTCCTAAATAAATGGCTGCCCTGATTAACTGGAATCTACTGTACTTGCATCTCAGGTAATTCTGCAAGATTATTATGTGGGCATTCTGTATTTCCAGGATTGGAATAAAACTACACTTGCACATGTTTACAATATGTGAACAGTAATATTGCAACTTAATAATTATATAACAGGGACTTAAATCATTATTTGTGTGAATAACAATCTTGAAAGGTAATATTAAGGTGCTAACTTCCCAGGATGCGGAGGACAAATTTTATGTACAGTCATCAGCTCAAATCTGAATGTGTCCTACCTCATGCTACCTATGGCTACAAAACCTCTCATTGTGTGAATTCATCCACTGGTCAATGCTCTTTACTTCCCTAAACAATGCAATTATTTTCCCTTTTCCGTAGGTGAGGCCAACGTCTATGCCTTTATGTGATCAGTATTATCGACAGCAAGGCTACAGCTTTCGGGTGGATCAAGGCAGACTAATACTTGAGAAGATTGCAAAACGTCATCTGCGTCGACAGAGGAAGAGGGTATGTTGAGTTTCAATAACTTCTGTAGTAACAGTGAACAAAGTCGCCAGAGAGATACTGAAGCTAATGAATATAGAAGGCTTTATATACAAGAATACAGGCATCATATTCAAGACACTCTTAGAAGAAGTGGCCAGCCTGACTCAATATTAATTGAAAATTTTATATGCTAAAGATCAAAGGTAATAGGACAATTCTATAGTTACAATGCATCTACAATGCTTCCATTGAATTACATATAGTATTTAAATATCTTCTTCACACTCACACACAAACCAGACACCCAAAATGAATGTTAATCCCCACTGATTCTTGGCTGCATTCATGTATATGCAGGCATCTGAGGTCTAAGGTGAGTGTTTCTTTGTTTGTGAATGAGCCCAAGCTGCAGGTCCAGGAAACCCATCGTTTTGATCTGTGTTTTAAATTCAACCTGCAATTCACATTCAAATCTGAAGAATGACTGCTATTGCACTTGATATTCGCTATATACCCAAACACCAGAATACACCCTAACAGCTTCCTTGCTGTAAAAAAATCATAATAGATGATAATAAAATAATGTAAATTCTCTCAGAGCTGTTTTTTTAAAAAAAATATAGAAATTAAATTGATTGACCAGTGTCCTGTTTCCTCATAAGCTGATTCAGACTGTCACAGCTTAAACAGGTTAAATAATGATAAAAACCATAGGATCAAAATTCAAGAACTTACCAAAATGAAAGTTGAACCAATGCATTAAATTCATTAGTGTATCTGTTATGAAGGCACTTTGGGATATTTTTTGGTGTGTTTTACATCGTGGTTTGAGTAAACCAGTGTTATCATCCATGTATGAGCCAGCTAAAGCTGGACCTAGCCTGAAACGCAATCATTTCTTGTGGACAATCTGGAGGTCACAGTCCCCCTTTGAAGCTGCAGTTCCCAAAATGCTGCCACCTTACTATTTCACCCATCACAGAATCCCTATTTGAATACATGGGGTGTGCATGGTGCACCAATTAGAGATGTGTAAAGGTGATAAGCAGATACAAAGTGTGTCAGACCCCTCGGCAGTTTGGCACAAAGCCTGGGATGGACTGTGCGCCAAAGCCAGGCTCAGAGTGAAAGGCCAGATGTACCAGAACCTGACCTCTGGCATTTTTTGTACTCGTGTGCCACATGCAAGCACACTGGCCGTCCAGCCATCAGTTTGATCCAGCTCAGTAAAAGCAGTAACTGCTTGATGACATCGTACATGGTAGTGCCATAACAACAACCTCTCATTCAATGTCAGCAAGTCCAGGGAGCTGATTATTGACTTCAGGAGCAAGAAACCAGAGGTCCATTAACCCGTCCTCATTAAGTCAGCAACTTAAAGTTCCTCAGTGTTATTATTTTGGAAGACTTGTCCTAGGCCCAACTCATAAATACAATTACAAAGAAAGCACAGCCATACCTCTACTTCCTTAGGAGTGTGTGAAGATTCGACATGATATCTAAAACCTTGACAAACTTCTATAGATGTGTGGTGGAGATTATAATGACTGGCTGCATCATAGTCTGGTATGGAAACGCCAATGCCCTTGAATGGAAAATCCTACAAAAAGTAGTGGATAGGGTCCAGTCCATCGCGGGTAAAGCCATCCCCACCACTGAGCATATCTACACGAAGTGCTGTTGCAGGAAAGCAGCATCCATCCTCAGGGACCCCCACCACCCACCCAGGACATGCTCTCTTCTCGCTGCTGCCATCAGGAAGAAGATACAGGAGTCTCAGGACTCACACCAACAGGTTCAGGAACAGTTATTATCCTCAACCATCAGGCTCTTGAACCAAAGGGGTAACTTCACTCGACTTCACTTGCCTCATCATTAAAATGTTCCTACAACCTACGGACTCACTTTCTAGGACTCTTCATCTTATGGCCTTGATACTTATTGCCCAATTATTTATTATTATTTCTTTCTTTTTGTATTTGCACAGTTAGTTGTCCTTTGCACAGTGGTTGAACACCCAAGCTGTTGCGGTTTTTCATTGATTCTATTATGGCTATTATTCTTTTATGGTTTTATTGAGTGTGCCCACAAGAAAATGAATTTCAGGGTTGTATATGGTGACATGTATGAACTTTGATAATAAATTTACTTTGAAAATGTCATGTAAGAATTTTTTCATAATGTTATCTTTCCAACATAAATAAACTTAAATAAAAACTATGTTCTTCTATAAATTAGGGTTTGAAATGTGCAGTACTACAAATTTTCTTACTCCCATCAGGGAGGAGGCTACGTAGCACCCACATCAGGACCACCAGACTCAAAAACAGTACTTTCCCTAAGCAGTAAGACTGATCAGCACCTCCACCCACTGACTCCACCACTACTTCATTATTTCCCATTGGTCACCTTATGTACAGTCTGGTGTCACTTTATGGATATACAATTAATCTGTGTATAAGCTAACTTACATATTTATATGTTTTTGTGTATGTGTTTTTTAAATTATTAATGTGTTTGTTATCTTTTGTGTTTATTTTCTGTGCTGGACTGGATCCAGAGTAACAATTCTTTCATTCTCCTTATATTTATGTACAGAAAATGACATTAAACAATCTTGGAGTCTTGACTCTTTCTGAAAACTAAAACATACTCTTGGGTGTAAATATGCATCAAGAATTTTCATTCATTATTTCTGCACTGGTTTGCCAAGATCTTGGCGTAGCTTCAAAACACATGCAGATATGTGTTGCACTAGCCATTAGAAAATATGTAACCCATGAAGGTGTCTTCTCTTCAGTTTTTTTGCTAGAGCGTAGTTTGGGGTTAGGACATATCGAGAACACTGACTTCAGCAACCAGCCTTCAGATCTGAATATGGATTGTAGATTAAATTTAAAATGCAGCCCAGAACAGTAAAATGCAGACCAGGAAACTGACACTTAACTGATATTATCTGCATATGTATGAATGCAATTGACACCCTATTGCATGAATAGGACTCAGACAATAGTGTGTAGAGTAAATTGTAGATATAGGAGACATTTGACTGACACAGGCATGAATTTGATTGACATCCCATTGCATGATTACAACAGTAATTAACACTTATTTTGGGTGTGTTGCTGGGTAGATCAAGGCATTTGAAAACTACATGTAACTCAAAAGAAGCATTATGAGGGCACTGTAACTGTAGAAATTTACCTTTGTTTTTTTGACATATAAAAATGTGTAGTAATGTTGGATTGGGAAATCTCTGTCCCTCCCCACTCCTCTCACCCTCTCTGTCAATCTCTCTCTCAAGTGACTCCAAAAGATTGTCAGCTTGTGACTGTGTGTACTGAATAAAAAGACTATTTCATATCCACCAGCTGCGTCTCTCCAGTGACTTTGTTCACATTATAACACCAGGCCACCATATTCTCTTTCAAAATTCTCCTCCAGTTCCCTCCTCTTGGAGAACATCAATGCTTAGCCATATGCATTTCTTTTTAATATATGCAAAGAATAAAGATAATTTTAGAATTCAAACTTTGCTTCTAAGTACTAAACCTGTTTCATAATTTTTAAGGAAATATTGTGATAATGAATCTACTTTGGCAATGTATCCCTTTTTCTTTAGCAAACAGTGAATCCAGATTTCCAGGTACAGATTGTTTCCAGGGAAGCTACTCCTGATCGACCTGCTACTTGGACAGGCCTGGGATTTGCCCGTGTACCAAATGGAATGGGATTGCGATTCACTATTGACAATATTCCATATCCAATGGATTTCACAGCTGCCATTCACTATGAGACAGAGGTAATCAGAGTACAGCACACTTCATATTCTCAGATGTATCCAACATAATCGTCTGCTGATCAAACTACAATGACCTAAGGCTTGAATCTGTGTCCCTGAACCTCTGTCCTGCATTTGGGTAACCAGTTTCAAATTTCCACCTCTCATCTCTCTTTCCTTCTGCCCCTTCTCAAGAATAACAAGTATACTCAAGTATACTAGACATTATGCTCTTCCTGCCTATCATTCGATTTTCATCCATTCACTAAATGCTTATCAGCTCATTTCTGTTTCCTTCACTGAGAGTCACTTCCAACGTGAAAACCCTGTAACTCTGTCTTTGCTCCTATTGTTATCCACAGGCTTTTAAAAATTTAAGTATTACCAGATTCTTCTTTCCTTTTTATAGAATTTAACCTAATGCAGTGGATTTTGGTTAATTGCCCCATTGTTTAATCAGGGTAGCCTCTTATTTGGGACAGGAGGCTGTTGACGAACAGTTTCTAACTAGAGTCAGTTGTATGCACCTGTGTGGCCTTTAGACACCATGCTCAAAGCAAGCAGTTTTTAAATTGCATTAGTTGGGTGTGTTTCTGTTCAAACAGCACTGATTTTTGTCACTGATAGTTGGTGAGTAATAAGCAATAACACAATTCTGCTCACCATGGTTTCAAGCATACAGGCTTGGAAATACCAGAAATGGCCAGGAGATAAAATGGAAGAATTTCACTATTTCAATAAGTTAGGATTATGAAGAATTTGAAGGTATTGACAATCATCTTGAATGTTACATTGAAATGAAGATTTGGGGGATGAAATTGTCAATAGCATTGTATGAAGGCAGTCCACTATCTATAGTAGGGTTCTGTACTGATTTTGTTCATTTACAGTCAATCAAAGAACACAACAGCATACACTAGGTGAATTCCTCTGTCGACAACCATTAAGAACTACTACACTGTTCAGTTTTATAATACTGTGGTGGTGCTGGTAGAGTTCTAATTTGTTCAGTATTTTATTTAAATATATAATTTGCTGCTCAGTTAAATGGTAGTTTATCTTTTTTATACCTTTTTAACAACTTCCATGAAATTTCAGCTAATTGACGTAGCCACTTGTACGGGCCAAAATGTACTGGTCCTGATACGTCCCCATTAACTGTAATCCACTGTATATCTATGTAATGCCCTGGCTAAGATTTCTATTACTATGTTGTAGGCATTTCATTTTAGCAGTTTTCTGTAAAAGCAGTGTGTCCTGCTGGTAGAATCAGCTAAAGATAAGAAGACCAATTAAGATGGTGGGATAGGGAGAAAGTTCTATGGAGAGTGGGGCAGAGAGAGGTTTGTGAAGGGCAGTAGTCTGGTTTGGGGTCTTTTGGCAGGAGCTGCAGAGTAGGACAGAAGGGAAAATGCAGCAGAATGTTGTGGAAAGGAGAATCTCCGTTGCAAGAAGTACTTTGCGCAGATGAATGGCTCCAAGGAGAAGGGCCATTTTCTTCAAGATGGTCTTCGAGGGAAGTTCAGAATGTGGTGGGTGCTTTCACGCAGACTGTGGGTTTGGTGCTGTGAGTATACCCAGCTCTGGAAGAGACGAGTTCCATGCACGTTTAGACTGCTTTAACAGTAATGGGCCCTTTTGTTTTTTTATCTTTTCTTTCTTTTAATAACTGTTTGATAGAACTGAAGTTGGTAAATGCATGCCCTTATAATTTCATGTGGTGTACGATTTGTTATTTCTTGCCTACCGGTAATTGTGTATGGGCAGGATTTACACAGTATTTGCTCAAATTGAGGTTTCTTTAACCAGAACGTCATGACATTCCTGTTTGAATCCCAAATCATACTGAATCTAGATGTATATTGTTTATGAATAGTGGCCTTTTCATTGCTGAGTCATGTGGTTGTTAATTGGAGTTAGCTAACGAGCCAAGTTTCTATATGAGCCTGGTGAGAGGGTTACATTTATAAAACCGTTTGCAAAATAATTGAGTGCATGCTTCTTTTCCACTAATACAGTCAACAGAGGATTGGACAGCCTACATTCGCATTCAGCCAAGAGATCAGCAACAATGGAGCCAGTGCAGAAATAACTTGCCCTCACAGGATGGTTATACACTCACCATGCCAGGCACAGCCAGGTTAGAACATGCTTCAGGTCAACCTGTTGGGTTTTGTTTTGGAAGTTATGTTGTATTTTTTTTTAATTCCAATGTACTAACGAAACTGACAATCCCTTATCCAACACTTGCCACTTGCCAGATTACCTACAAAAAATTCTGCTGGCAGCTAAAATGCAGGCAGCGACTTTATCATAGATAATAGATTTCTATCTTTAAAAACATTTGGAGGTTGCACCATGTAAACTTGTTTCCTCACTTCCTGTGGTGGAATGAGTCTGATTTTATTATGTAAGCATGCTGGCTAGTGATGGATGTTTACACGGCTGAGAGTGATCTGGGGGTTTCACAGGGTGATATGTATTTTGCATATGAGGAAGTCTAAACTCTCCTGGTGGATCTGTCACCACTCTAGCACTGAGGAGAAAGTGATAAACTGACACTTTGAAATCTCTTCCAGCCTTGATTCTGATCGCATCAGGTAGCAAAGCAGTTTCCACAATCAGCACAGCAGTAAAAATTATAGTCAGCAGGACCCAACTTGCAAATACACCAAAGCACTTCGCTGAATTTAGGCATGTACTGTCATCTCCAGCAGAATAAGTGAGGTGACAGCTTGGGGTGATGTTGCGAGGGTAAGTAAGGGCAATGCAGTGGCAATGCCAGCAGAGTTACTGCCCCAGTGTAACAAAGGTCCAGGTTCAACCTTGACCCAGGTGGTATCTGTGTGCAACTTGCATACAGGTTTCCTGCAGGTGCTCGAATTTCCTCCAACATCCCAAAGATGAGCAGGTTGGTAGGCCAGTTTGGCCATTGTATGTTGTCCCCTAGTGTATAGGTGAGTAGTAGAACCTGGGGTAGCTGGGAGAAGGGCAGAGTTGATGAGAATGTGGGAGAATTAAATAAGGTCTACCAAACACATCTTTACCTCCTCCCCACTCTCCACTTTCTACAGGGATCACTGCCTCAATGGTTCCCTTGGCAATTCGTCCCTCCCCACCACTCGCCCTCCTGGCACTTACCTCTGTGAGCAGTCAAAGTGCTACACCTACCCATTCACCTCCATTCAGGGCCCAAACAGTCCTTCCAGGCGAAACAACACTTCACCTCCGAATATTTTGCATTCAGTGCTCCCATTGCGGTCTCCTCTAAATTGGTGAGACCTATCATAAATTGAGGGGTCACTTTGTGGAGCACCATTGCTACCTCTGCCAAAAGTGGCATTTCCCAGTGGCCAACATTTTTAATTCCTGTTCCCATTCCCACTCTGCCATGTTGGTCCATGGCCTCCTTTAGTGCCACAGTGAGGCCACTCTCAGGGTGAAGGAGAAACACGTCATATTCCATCTGGGTAGTCTCCAACCTGATGGCATGAACATCAATTTCTCCTTCCAGTAAAACTTTTCCTCCGCTTCTCTCCTCTTCTGTTCCCAACTTTGGCCTCTTATCTCTTCTACTCATTTCAAGACCCTGCTGCCCCCCTCACTGGACTCCCTGCAGTTCACACACAGTCCCAACCGTTCAACAGACAACGCCATTGCCATCACCCTCCACCTGGCCCTAACCCACCTGGACAAAAAAGACACATACATTCGAATGCTGTTCATAGACTTCAGTTCAGCATTCAACACAATCATCCCTCAGAAACTGATTAGAAAGCTGAGCCTACTGGGCCTGAACACCTCCCTCTGCAACTGGATCCTAGACTTCCTGACTGGGAGACCTCAGTCAGTCAGGATCGGAGGCAGCATCTCCAACACCATCACACTGAGCACGGGGGCCCCCCAGGGTTGTGCGCTCAGTCCACTGCTGTTCACTCTGCTGACCCATGACTGTACTGCAACACACAGCTCGAACCATATCATCAAGTTCGCCAATGACACGACTATGGTGGGTCTCATCAGCAAGAACGACGAGTCAGCTTACAGAGAAGAGGTGCAGTGGCTAACAAACTGATGCAGAGCCAATAACTTGTCTCTGAATGTGAACAAAACAAAAGAGATGGTTGTTGACTTCAGGAGGGCACAGAGCAACCACCCTCTGCTGAACATTGACAGCTCCTCAGTAGAGATTGTTAAGAGCACCAAATTTCTTGGTGCTCACCTGGCGGAGAATCTCACCTGGCCCCTCAACACCAGCTCCATAGCAAAGAAAGCCCAGCAGTGTCTCTACTTTCTGCGAAGGCTGAGGAAAGACCATCTCCCACCCCACATCCTCATCACATTCTACATGGTTTGTATTGAGAACATCCTGAGCAGTTGCATCACTGCCTGGTTTGGAAATCGCACCATCTCGGATCACAAGACCCTGCAGCGGATAGTGAGGTCAGCTGAGAAGATCATCAAGGTCTCTCTTCCCAACATTATAGACAGTTACACTACACGCTGCATATGCAAAGCAAACAGCATTATGAAGGACCCCATGCACCCCTCATACAAACTTTTCTCCCTCCTGCCATCTGGGAAAAGGCACTGAAGCATTCGGGTTCTCACGACCAGACTATGTAACAGTTTCTTCCCCCAAGCCATCAGACTCCTCAATACCCAGAGTCTGGACTGACACCAACTTACTGCCCTCTACTGTGCCTATTGTCTTGTTTATTATTGATTGTAATGCCTGAACTGTTTTGTGCACTTTATGCAGTCCTGTGTAGGTCTGTAGTCTAGTGGAGTTTTTTCTGTGTTGTTTTTATGTAGTTCAGTGTAGTTTTTGTATTGTTTCATGTAGCACCATGGTCCTGAAAAACTTTGTCTCACTTTTACTGTGTACTGTACCAGCAGTTATGGTCAAAATGACAACGAAATGACTTGACTTGACTATCACCTCCCCCTGGTGCCCCTCCTTCTTCCCTTTCTCCTATGGTCCACTCTCCTCTCCCATCACCGTCCAACTAGCCTCCTTCCCCCCCCCCCCCCCCACCTTTCTGGTCTTACATCTTTCCCCTTCCTTTCCAGTTCTAAAAAAGGTTCTTGGCTCAAGATCTCAACAGTTCATTCATGGGCAAAAGTTCTAGTGTCAATAATAGGAATACTGTTAATGGATGCTGCATGATCAGCACAAAATTGGTGGACATGTTTCTGTGCTGTATGCCTCTGACTCTATGATGCAATGGTTGGATTACTTTATCTACTGCACACCTGCTTTCCATGCTCCTAATCTGTTCATTTATAATATCAGTTGTGGTGTTTTGCTTTGGATGGAATTGATGAAGTTGGCATCAATCTTGCTGGTCTTAAGCTGAAGAAAGCACTCAGTTGTCTGACTATGTGGAAAAGCATTGGGTTGGGGGTCAAGTTTGTACTTTGATCAGTATGAATAGTCTCTTCAAAGATAAAAGATTAAAGATTTAGCCTTATTTGTCACATGTACATCAAAACATACAGTGAAATGCGCGTTGGCATCAAATCAAATCAGCGTGGTTTGTGCTGGCCAGGCATTGCCATGCTTTCAGTGCCAACATAGCAACTCACTAAAGCTAATCGTACATCTTTGGAATGTGAGAGGAAATCTGAGCACCTGGAGGAAACCCACACAGCAATGGGGAGAACATACAAACTCCTTACAGACAGTGACAAGAAACGATTCCCAGTCTGACAATGTAATAAAACCGCTACACTACTCTGCCGCTCTCTTTTCAGTGAAATGTGCTGATTATAATTTATTTCCATGCATATCAATAACTAAACAGGTACAATAGTATAATGGTGAAGTCATTGGACTATCGATCCAGAGGTGTGCAGTTTTCTAATTTGACATGCAGATTAGGAAAGAAAATCCATTATCAATAATGGTAACTATAAAGCCATCATGTTGTGAAAGAAATCTCACTTAGGGAGGAAACTGCTATCTTTTCAATGTGCTCAAAAACTGACTCTAAACTCACCAATGTGATTGGCTTGCAGCTGCTGTCTATGGTGGTCAAATGAGCCACTCGGTAATGAGTTGTAGACAAAATGTAAAGATTAACATTGACATCTTGTGAATGAGTAACTAAAACTCCCTACACAAACTTCCACATGTTGCTCTACTTCCAGAGTTCTACATCTTGAAAGTTCTACATCTTGCAGAATTAACCACTAAGTTCCACATCTACTCTGACCAAACAAGAAAAGTGACCTTTGATCCTCTGCAGTCATTCAGTTCAGTTCTGTACTCATCTGCCATCATTAATGTTCCCCTCACTTTCCTATCCTTTATTAGCTCATCTATATTGACTCCTCAATACCCAGAGTCTGGACTGACACCAACCTACTGCCCTCTATTGTGCCTATTGTCTTGTTTATTATTTATTGTAATGCCTGCACTGTTTTGTGCACTTTATGCAGTCCTGGATAGGTCTGTAGTCTAGTGTAGTTTTTTTCTGTGTTGTTTTTATGTAGTTCAGTGTAGTTTTGGTATTGTTTCATGTAGCACCATGGTCCTGAAAAACGGTGTTTCATTTTTGCTGAGTACTGTACCAGCAGTTATGGTCAAAATGACAATAAAAAGTGACTTGACTTGACTATTAAACATGAAACGTGAGCATGATTTTCCCCTGAGCATATTAAGCATGTTAAATAAGGCCAGTAAACAGCACCAGCACACTACTGGATTGTTTTAAACATCAGGATTTTCGAGAAAGGAACTGATTATCTGACTGCTGATCTGACAGACAGCAGATTTCGGTGTCCTGCTCCAGACTCTGCTAGAAACGTATGAGCACACTCTTGCTCTCTGCTTTGTACAAGGACATCATCCCTGTTGGCCGTGGCTGCAACAGCCTTGCTTTAGCAGATTCCCATGTGGATTTATTGACCTTACGTAGATATCAAATATCTATATTTGAGATACTTTTTTTAAATAGCTCTGAGATGACAACTGGAGTTTGATGACAGAATAGAAATTCATTCAGTGTAAGGGATAAAGTCAGGTAAGGACCACTTATTTAAGATGTGTAGCTAATCTCTGAAATAAGAAGCACTTTTGTAAAGGACACTGTAAGAAACATGTTGTTTTGTATTCCTCCGTAAACAGAATAGCAATTCTTCAAACCCCCATCTGTCTGGAGCCACAAGTACAGTATATTGTGGATATTTACTTCAATCACTTCTCTTCTCGGACCAGCAATCACATCTTGATCGATTCTGTAAGTTTCAGAGTGATATCTTTTTGTTTTGTCGGTTTACAATGTGTTCAAGAAGGGGCAGCTTCACTGTACCAGCTGTTTCCAATTTCTGACTGTGTTGAGAAAGATATAGATTGCAGATATGATTACTCTGTGTCAAAGTTAACACATGCCACATTTCCCACTTGGATCCCATGTCAACACAGATTGTTAATGATTCCTCCCCTTTCTCCAACCCTTCCTTAGGGGCCCCCTCCTTTGCTCCACCCTCCTCTCAGTTCCCTAACCCTTCGTTCACCTCTTTCCATCTTTGTATCTTCCCTCCTCCTTACCCTTACATTTCTTGATTTCTTTGCTTGCCCCCCGCCCCCAACTCTTCAACTGCCAGTTGGTTGCTCTCCCCAAGAGCGGACCCTTCCTCAGACCACTACTATATACCCGTTTAGATTGCCCTGCCACTACCCACCGCTCTTTTGTCCCAGCAGTTTCAACACCTACAACAAACTGCCTGGGCCAGAGACCCCACATCTCTCCTGGATCCCAGTAAATAGGGATGTCTAATAGTACTGAAACAACAATGAAGAATCTGGTTTCAGACATCCTACCCTGCAAAAACTCATTTCAGGGAGGTAACACCACCACCCCTGCCCCCAGCAACCCCATATCCCCAACCCCTACCCCCCACTTGACCTCAAAGGATGCATGTATACAGGATATTTGATTATGAAAGAATATATGAATATATATTCCTTGTTGAGTATTTTGTTGGCAGTCTCAATGCTAATAGTTAAGCGCTAATGCAAATAGCTTTTCTATTTCTTTTGCAAACTTCCCTTGTACTGTGATGTGGCTTGCTTGGCAGATTTGAGAATTTTGCCAGAAGTCTCAACCTCATAGCAGTCTGTGTCAATGAATTTGTTAATTTTGCAAAACATCAAAATCACAAGTGTTTCGTGAGACAGCTGACTTCTGAATTCTGTCTTAATGTGACGCACCGTGCTGAATGCCCTTTCTACATCACAGTTAGGATTTGAGTAGAGTTCTAATTATACTCTAATCAATAGAGTAACTCCTTAGCAGCTAGCCAACTAGTTTAAATAACGTTAGCTATGTTAATGAATGAATGACACCTGTTAAAGTCATCTCAACATGTCTCTTACAGTCATTTAACCCACCATGGGTAATAGAAAAGTCTCTGTTGCAAACAGTGCAGCGAGCAACACTGTCATTATTTTTGACCCCTATTAGGCAGGGGTACACTTTATTGTAGTCTGGGGTGAAGTACATTTTGTATTTTCTTTTTTTGGAACACTCTGCCATGGCGCTGCAGGACACTAAACTGAACTGATGGACAATGAAAGCGAGAGAGAGGTCGACTGTAAAGCCCGCCCACAGAGAAAACTGATAGGTCTACTTAGCACAAAGAGAAACCAATCAGGATGTTCTCTGTCACTCTCCCGCTACGTCTGTCACTCGCTCCCTCTCTCTCTCTCTCTCTCTCTCTCTCTCTCTCTCTCTTGTTTGCGCTCAAAAAAATCAATTTCCGGGATATTATATAATTTGCGGTCATCAGGGAGCTGCTATCAATATGCAGGAGACTCCCGGGACTTCTGGGAGAGGTAGGATATCTGTAGTTGCAACAATATTCCTGACAGTTGACCAGTCGTAGTGACCTGCTCCAGCCTGGGTGTGATCTCCCAGCCAACAGGGGCAGGTTCCCTTTAATAGGACCACAACCTTGTTGTGGTTTCGAGGCTTGCATGCCTCCAAGACCCAGAGAGCTATGCTGGCTGGAGTCAGGGCTTTATGTTTTGACTCTTGGTAGGGTCACACATGCCAGTCAGGTCAAAGATTAGAAGCCAGACTAACAGTGGTCCATCTGTCCTCCAGGATCAGGGGTTCACTCAGGACTAACAACCCTGACTGGTCAAACCAAATTGTTACCAAAACAACAGTGAAGAATCCTTCTCTATCTGACTGCTATAGTATTCCTGAGTCTCCACCCAGGACTTGCATGACTGACAGTAGTGAAAACCAAGAGGAGGCTACTGACATGATGAAGGAAGGCCTGAACACTGCCAGAAATAGAGGATCTTCACTGTTGCCCTAAATGTCTGTGGCATAATGGGCAGTAAGTGAGAAGCAGGTTCATCCCGAAGGAGAGACAGCCGTTCACATAGCTGCCATTGTTACTCAGTTCATACAGTGATCCTAAGCTCTGTCTCCTGCATTTCTCTTCAACTCCCAACTTATGGTTACTGGCCCTGCGTTTGAAATCAGCGCCAAGTACCATTGGCTAGCTAAGTCCCTATTACAAAACTCCACACTCTGGTTCACGTTTTCCTTCCCAGATGTCCACGATAAATCATTTAACAGTACTAATTTATGAAACTCTTTTTATATCTTCCATCCTTAGTTGGGTTTGATTCCAAGGATTAATTCCCTAGAGAATTTTTGCACTGAGTCAGACTTGAATGAGTACAGAAGATACGAATGTGTTGAGATTGCCTCTCAGTTGGGACCCCAGACCCTGCCAGAAGTGTGTGAGAAACTGATAGCCAGCATGTCTGCTCGAATCCACAATGGAGCTGTTGGTGAGTACAAGGAAGAAAATGATCTTGTAAAATATCTGTATACCGCAACAAACAAAGACCTCAAGTTGTTTCATGAAATGCATTGAGCTGGCAAATTCACTAAACCTGGTTGTACCATGTCAATACTGACACATTCATCCTTAGAAATGGTCAGGTTCAGAGTTTATCCTGATGCTGACTAAAGCTAATATCAATCGGGCCTCTTGCTGAGGCTCTTACATTGCCATTGGCAACGAACATCCTGTGCCAAGAGGCAAGAAATTGTTCCTTTTAATAAAGATGATTTACAATAAGATATCTGAATAAATCAAATACAATTTGTAATAATGGGGAAGCTGTAAGTAAAAAAGTGATTACTATTTCTGAAAATGTTTTTTGCTTTTTAGAGCCAGTGGCACAGCAAGAAACATTTTGGCCCACCATTACCTAATCCCATTCACCAGCATTTGATCTGTAGCCTTCTGTGCCTTGTTAGGTGTTCTGAGAGTACCTGCCTCTGCCACCCATTCAGGTGTTGTGTTCTAGATTCCAACACACTCCAGGTGAAAAAAAATCGTCATGTGCCCTTTTGAGATATTTTCATAACACAGCATCAAGCATACATCACAACTTCCAAATGCATGGCAGCAAGTCTCAAATCAGTGGAAATGAGAATTATCAAGAGGTAACATTTCAATTAATATTCCCCAGCTGACTTTCCCCACATGGACATTCATATTTTTCCAGAATCCTGAAATCTTCAGCTCACAGTCTTACGAATTCCTGTTGAATACTTTGTGTTTTATCTTCAATAATCTCGGCATACCTGGGTGTCTTCCTCACAGTTCAGTAACAGGTCCGGGGGTTGTGCTCTTTTATCCTATATTTTGGTACTCACTGATCCAGTGCTGCTTGGTTAGAACCTGCAGTCTGTCTATACATCACTGGAAAACCCTCTGCAACACGTCACTGCCATCCCTTCATGATTTTGAACTTCTTTGTCCAACACTTCCCATTTCAAATCCTCAACAACTTTTCCTGCAAAGCAATTTACATAGCTGAATGCAGGGAAGTCAAAAGCATGACGGTCCCCAGTCTATTATGACATGATAAATCAAAGTTGAGATTGCACAGAACCGATGGATTGACAGTTAAATGTAAAGATCAGAAATTTGAGAGTGTCAGGGAGCAGAAGTGAGTGTGGTAGCCTTTACTAAGGAGAAGGTGCTTGGGAAGATGAAAAATCTGAACGTAGATGAAGTGGGTGTTCCACCAGGGTCTGCGTTGGGTCCGCTTCTTTTTACATTATATGTCTAAGATTTGGATGGCTTTGTTGCAAAGCTTGCAGAAAATACAAAGATAGGTGGAGGGGCAGGTAGCTTTGAGGAAGCAGAAAGGCTACAGAAGGACTGATTAGGAGAATGGGCAAAGAAGTGGTAGAAGGATTACAGGGTAGTGTATGGTTATGCTCTTTGGTAGAAGAAATAAAACTATACTATTTTCTAATTGGAGAGAAAATTTAAGACTGAGGTGCAAAAGGACTTGGGAGTCCTTGTGCAAGGTTAATATGAGGCTATCAGGCAGGAACTTGGAAGCATAAATTGAGAACAGATGTTCTCAGGGAAATGTGCGGAAAAAATGTGGCAAATGTTCAGGGGATATTTGCGTGGAGTTCTGCATAGGTACGTTCCAATGAGACAGGGAAAGGATGATAGGGTACAGGAACTCCGGTGTACAAAGGCTGTTGTATATCTAGTCAAGAGGAAAAGAAGAACTTATGAAAAGTTCAAAAAACTAGGTAATGATAGAGATCTGGAAAATTATACGGCTATCAGGAAGGAGCTTAAGAAAGAAATTAGGAGAGCCAGAAGGGGCCATGAGAAGGCCTTGGTGGATAGGATTAACGAAAACCCCAAGGCATTCTACAAATACATGAAGAGCAAGAGGATAAAATGTGTGAGAATAGGACCAATAAATTATGACACTGGAAAAGTGTGTATGGAACAGGAGGAGATTGCGGAAGTACTTAATGAGTACTTTGCTTCAGTATTCACTACGGAAAAGGATCTTGGCATTTGTAGGGATGACTTACAGTGGACTGAAAAGCTGGAGCATGTAGATATTAAGGAAGAGGCTGTGCTGGATCTTTTGGAAAGCATCAAGTTGTTAAGTCACCAGGACCAGACAAGATGTACCCCAGACTACTGTGGGAGGAGAGGGAGGAGATTGCTGAGCCTATGGCGATGATCTTTGCATCATCAATGGGGACGGGAGAGGTTCTGGAGGATTGGAGGGTTGCAGATGTTATTCCATTATTCAAGAAAGGGAGTAGAGATAGCCCAGGAAATTATAGACCAGTGAGTCTTACTTCAGTGGTTGATAAGTTGATGGAGAAGATCCTGAGAGGCAGGAGCCATGAACATTTGGAGAGGCATAATATGATTAGGAATAGTCAGCATGGCTTTGTGAAAGGCAAGTCGTGCCCTACAAGTCTGATTGAATTTTTTGAGGATGTAACTAAACACATTGATGAAGGAAGAGCAGTAGATGTAGTGTATATGGATTTCAGTAAGGCATTTGATAAGGTACCCCATGCAAGGCTTATTGAGAAAGTAAGGAGGCATGGGATCCAAGGAGACATTGCTTTGTGGATCCAGAACTGGCTTGCCCACAGAAGGCAAAGAGTGGTTGTAGACGGGTCATATTCTGCATGGAGATTAGTGACCAGTGGTGTGCCTCAGGGATCTGTTCTGGGACTGCTACTCTTCATGATTTTTATAAATCATCTGGATGAAGAAGTGGATTGATGGGTTAGTGAATTTGCAGGTGACACAAAGATTGGGGGTGTAGTGGATAGTGTGGAGGGCTGTCAGAGATTACAGCTGGACATTGATAGGATGCAAAACTGGGCTGAGAAGTGGCAGATGGAGTTCAACCCAGATAAGTGTGAGGTGGTTCGTTTTGGTAGGTCAAATATGACAGCAGAATATAGTATTAATGGTAAGACTCTTGGCAGTGTTGAGGATCAGAGAGATCTTGGGGTCCAAGTCCACAGGACACTCAAAGCTGCTGCACAGGTTGACTCTGTGGTTAAGAAAGCATATGGTGCATTGGCCTTCATCAATCATGGGATTGAGTTTAGGAGCCCAGAAGTAATGTTGCAGCTACATCGGACCCTGGTCAGACCCCACTTAGAGTACCGTGCTCAGTTCTGCTCACCTCACTACAGGAAGGATGTGGAAACCATAGGATGCAGGGGAGATTTACAAGGATGTTACCTGGATTGGGGACCATGCCTTATGAGAATAGGTTGAGTAAACTCAGCCTTTTCTCCTTGGAGCGGTGGAAGATGAGAGGTGACCTAATAGAGGTGTATAAGATGATGAGAGGCATTGATCATGTGGATAGTCAGAGGCTTTTTCCCAGAGCTGAAACGGCTAACACAAGAGGGCACAGTTTTAAGGTACTTGGAAGTAGGTACAGAGGAGATGCCAGGGGTAGGTTTTTTTACGCAGAGAGTGGAATGGGCTGCCAGTGACAGTGGTGGAGGCAGATACAATTGGGTCTTTTAAGAGACTCCTGGACAGGTACATGGAGCTCAGAAAAATAGAGGGCTACGGGTAACCCTAGGAAATTACTAAGATAAGGACATGTTCGGCACAGCTTTGTGGGCTGTAGGGCCTGTATTGTGCTGTAAGTTTTCTATGTTTCTATGTTAATCTGCAGATTGAATCAGTGGTGAGGATGGCAAATGTGATGATAGCATCATTTCAGTACTAGAATATAAAAGCAAGGATGCAATGTGGAAACTCTATAAAGCACTGGTGAGACCTCACTTGGAGTATTATGGGCAGTTCTGGACCCCTTATCCAAGAAAGGATGTGCTGACATTGGCAAGGGTTCAAAGGAGGTTCATGAAAATAATTCCAAGATTGAAAGACTTGTCATATGAGGAGCGTTTGATGGCTCTGAGACTCTACCCACTGGAATTCAGAAAAATGAGGGGTGATCTCATTGAAAATTATTGAATAATGAAAGGCCTCGACAAAGTGGATGTTTCCTATGGTGGGGGAGTCTTTCAGCAGAGGAAACATCCTCGTAAATCGAGTGGAGATGAGGAATTTATTTAGCCAGAGAGTAGTGAATCTGCGGAATTCTTTGGCACAAGCAGCTGTGGAGACCAACTCTTTATGTATATTTAAGGTAGAGATTGATAATTCTTGAGTAGTCAATGCATGAAGGGTTACAGGGTGGAAGACAGGAGTCTGGGCCTGAGAGGGAAAAGGGATCAGCCAATATGAAATAGCAGAGCAGACTCAAAGGGCCAAATGGCCTAATTCTGCTCCTATATCTTATGGTCTTATGGTCATAGAGATAGGTCACCTGGACCAAATGGACTCAATAACTCAGGGTTCTAAAAAAGGTAGCTGAAAAAGATTCTGTTGGCATTAGCATTGATCTTTCATGATTCAGTATTGGTTCTGGAGGACTGGAAAATTGAAAATGTCACTCAACTCTTTTAGAATAGAGGGAGACAAAAAACAGGAAATTATAAGCCAGTTAGCTGACTTCAGTGGTTGGGGAAGATGTTGATGTCCATTATTATGGATGAGGTTTCAGGGTACTTGGAGATACAAAAAAAAAACAGGCCAAAGTCAGTATCATTGCCTTAAGGGGAAATCTTGCCTGACTAATCTGTTGGAATTCTTTGAGGAAATAACAAGCAGGATAGACAAAGAAGAATCGGTGGATGTTGTGTACTTGGATTTTCAGGATGCCTTTGGCAAGGTGGCACACATGAAACTGCTAAACGAGATAAGAGCCCATGGTATTACAGGAAAGATGCTAGCATTATTAGAAGATTGGCTGGAAGCTAAGAGACAAAGCATGGGAATAAAGGGGGCCTTTTCTGTCTGGCTTCCAGTGACTAGCAGTCTTCTGCAGGAGTTGGTATTGGGACTGCTTCTTTTCACATTATATGTCAATTATTTAAATGACAGAATTGATGGCGGTGTGGCCGGGTTTGCATAAAATACAAAGATAAGTGGGGGGGGCAGGTAGTGCTGAGGAAGTGGGGAGCTTGTGGAAGGGCTTAGACAGATCAGAAGAATGGGCAAATAAGTGGCTGATGGAGCATAGTGTAGGGAAGTGCTTGGCCGTGCACTTTGGTCGAAGGTATAGAAGTGTAGACTATTTTCTAAAAGGAGAGAAAATCCAAAGATCAAATGTGCAGAGACCTAGGAATCTTTGTGCAGGATTCCCTAAAGGTTAACTTGTGTCAGAGGGAAGGAAGGCAAATTCAATGTTAGCATTCATTTCACAAGGACTAGAATACAAAATCAAGGATATAATGCTGAGGCTTAAAAAGCTTTGGTCAGGCCGCACTTGGAGTATTGTGAGCGGTTTGGGGCCCCTTAACTAAGAAAGGATATGCTGACATTGGAGAGGGTTGAGAGGAGTTTCACAAGAATGATCCCAGGAATGGAAGCGTTAACATATCAGGAGCATTAGATGGCTCTAGGCCTGTACTCACTGGAGTTTAGAAGAATGGGTGGAGGGGGGATCTCATTGAAACCTGTTGATAGAGTGTATGTGCAGAGGAAGTTTCCTATTGTGGAGGAGTCGATAACCAGAGGGTTCAGTCTCAGAAAGCAAGGAATATTTCCTTTTGCCAGAGGGTGATGAATCTGTGGGATTCATTGCCACAGACAGCTGTGGAGGCCAAGTCATTGGCTATATTTAAAACAGAAGTTGATAAGTTCTTGATTAGTAAGGGTGTCAAAGCTAATAGGAAGAAGGCAAGAAAGTGGTTTTTGAGAGGGATAATAAATTAGCCATGATGGAACAGTGGAGCAGACTTAATGGTCCAAATGGCCTAATTCTGTACCTATGTCTTCTGATCTTATGAGCAAAGCACTCACCCTCAGTAAAGTTGAAATGCAGATGCTCCAGGGATGGGATGAGGGAAATGTTACTGGGTTCTTCCCCTTCCTCTGTGTTCAATGGACCTAGCCAGTTGTCCAAAGGAGATTTTGCAATTGGCATTTATTCAGCTGCTGTAGATAAGTACCAGCCGCAGGATCACATCTGGACAACCATTATCTCTAAAGAACAGACTGTAAGTTCAAATACCAGAGAGCAACCAATATCTTGTTTTCACTCCCAGCAACTCAACTCAATAAGCATAATACATCTGGCAGAAAAGAAATTCAGGCGTGCTGCATTTCATGAATTGCACCAAAGTCAGTCATCTTCCCGAATGCCAAGGCAATTTATACATGCTCCTGTGCTTCAAGAGGAGAAAAGGAAGTCTGGAGAAAGAACTATGTGAGGCATGAAGATTATGGAGCATTACTTCTTGTTCTGCATTTCCTAAATACTGTTGAAATACATATTATTTTTGCATTTTGTTCTGAACAGTGAACAACTATTGAATGGTTCCCTAGTACAATAACAGCATCTTCCCCTCTGCCAACTAATTTCTGAATTGCACTCTACTGCTGCTGCAAAATTAACAAATTTCACAATCTATGCCAGTGATATTAAACCTTATTCTGATTCTTGACCTCAGAATCTACTTCATAATAATCTTCCACCTTATGTTTATCTGCACGGCACTTTCTCTGTAAATGTTACATTATTTTGCATTCTGTTATTATTTTACTATGTTCTACTCCAATGCACTGTGTAATGGTTTGATCTGTATGAACCGTACACAAGATAAGCTTTTCACAATACCTCAGTACATGTGATAACTGAAACCAATTCCAATTGTTTTCTGTGAATCAAACTGACTTTCCTTACATTACCCCACAGCCTGCCGCTGTGACCCTGAGGGGTCAATCAGTCCCATTTGCAGGAAGTTTAGTGGTCAGTGCCAGTGTAAGCAGGGCGTGATCGGGCGATGCTGTGACTCCTGTGCACCAGGATTTTACGGATTTGGGGCCAGTGGCTGTTCAGGTGAGTCAGAATCATGGGAGGTTAATACAAACTGTGTATGATCAATAATTTTAAAAATATTTGGCACGCCTGCTTATAGTTGTTCAAATCTGTTGAAGCTTAATGAAACTTAATCAGTGTTTGAAGTAGGATATTCATTATCATGTTTTAGCTCGTTTTATATTGGATTCAGTTCTGGTAAAAAAAAATATAGAGGCTTGAATTTGCTTCACTGTCTTCAGGTTGCATGGGTTTCTTGAAGTGACAAAAGATCAGCTCAAAGTGGAATGATTTTTGTCATTGTTGCCCTCATCTCACAATGATCAAAGCTCTCCATTTTTATTTCTTGTAAAGGGCTTCTGCAGCAAATTATGTGATTCTTGGAGTGTGGAACGAACACTGCTGCTTATCAGTTTATAAGATATTTTTCATCAGGCAATTTGGTATTTTTGCTTATGGATGCAACCCAAATGTTTTCCGTTTCTCTTTTATACAACGTACATTTGATTTGCTGCACTGCATTTTCTGTTAATTCTCTTTGTTTTTCACTTTTCATAGCTTTGTCCCTTTTATAGAACTTTATTTTTAAAATCCATGATGGCAGCCAGAGATGATTTAAAACTGGCTAACCTTCATATAAATTTGACATTAGGGTAGCTGAAGTTTTGTGAGAAGGTAATAGTATCTGCATTTTTTTACATTGGTTTGTGCAGTGTTTGTAATGCAATGTGGCTGAGATCCTTTGGTGAATTCAGTCTGCTGGCTGGATCATTTGTTTGTCCATTCTTACTGACCTGGTAGTCCCAGTGTATTCCCCTACCAGACACTGACCAGGTCTGACACCTACAGGAATGATGGGGACCCTGATCCATTGTCCCCCCACCCCCTTTGCGTCAGTAACACCTGCCTTGCAAGCATCGTGTTGTTTCTGAAGTTGAGTGTGACCTGAGCTTTCAGCAACAGGTCTAGCCGCATTAAAGCCCCAAATGATCTAAAAAGGAAATTGTCTGTCAGTTTGTGAAGTTTGATGGATTGACGTCAGAAGAACGAAGTGTTGAGAGTGCTTTGATAAAGCTGTGAGCTCCCTGACCTCTCTACTCCTTTTGCATTTCCTTTCCCAGCCTGTTACTGTGACCATCAAGGATCTGCCAATTCCATCTGTGATCAGGTAACTGGACAGTGCGGTTGCCGCAGGAATATTGTTAATCGTGCTTGTGACCGTTGCCAGCCTGGATATTATGGATTCCCAAACTGTCAGCCCTGTCAATGCAACGGCTATTCTGAGAGCTGTGATCCTTGGACAGGGGCTTGTCAGAACTGCGGGGCCTTCACCACTGGCCCTAACTGCGAGCGGTAGGAATGGCGAACATTTTAATCTTAACATTGTCAATGTTTTGCACGCTATTGTTACTGATGTTCTAAATGCTTAAATAAGCAGTTGTGATGATAGCATTGTTGCAAGACTCATCTGTGGCTGCACATGATCATTTTACAATCGCTGATTGTGAGTTGTTTTAATATAGTAATTAATATAATCATCATACTATGGAATAAACATAACTTAAAGAGTATTTAAGATCAATAAGATTTCAAAATGTGAACATCATCTTGGACACAAATTTTCAGGTTTCTTTGCATGTGCAGATTATCGGGTTGCTTTTCTGTCAAAAGAGACAGTTGTACTCCTAGCTGGACCAGCACAAATATTGTTATACTCAATGTTCATGTCCTGTCTATTGATAAATTATACTGTCAATGTTTTTGTTTCTCACCACAGCATCTGTAAAATGAGTCATTCAGGGTGGATTCAACATATCCTGTGTCCATTTGGAATGGAGTCACACTGCGAATAATTACAACTTTGAAATGCTTCTAGTTTAAAATTGTGGAATTGTTCCTGCTTAGAAGGAAGCAATTAGGTCCATTCAGCCAGTGCCATCTTCAGATATCAATCCCATTCCTCTGATCTTTCAATAAAACCCCACATACTATTCTTTCTCAAATGGTGGCCCAATTCCGCTTTGAAATCTCAGACTAATTCTGTTTCCATCTCATCTAAAGTGCAGTGAACCATAAATTATCATTACTATCTGCATAAAGACATTCTTTCACATGTTGCTTGTATTTTTTGCCCAACATTTTAAATATGCACCCTCAATCTTTGAATCATCTACAAATGGGAATAATGTCCCTCTATCCACCATACATGAAACAGTCCTGATCTTGTGCACCTCTATTAAACTTCTCAAACTCTTCTTTGACTTGGACAAAGCAACTGTCATTTTCCAGACTAACTTTTCAGCTGAAATTCCTCATTCATGTCAACCTGAACCTTCAGATCCTCCCCAAAGGGAGGTGAAAAGAAACGGTCATAATACCCTCATGGAAGTATTACCAATGTTTGTGCAAATTTAACATAACTTCTCTAAGATTAACTATTTAGGTTTAAGCTGTTCCTATTCCTTGTGAACAGGTTCAAGGGAATCAGAATCAGTTTTATTATCACCAGCATGTGCTGTGAAATTTGTTAACTTAGCAGCAGCAGTACAATGCGACACGCTCAGTGATTCATGAACATCTTCTTCCCTCCGCCGTCCAATTCCTAAATGGATATTGACCTTGCATCGGGAATGACACCAGCCATTCAGAATCTGCAAATGTTGTAATCATTTTCCTCTGAACTAGGTGTCCATTTAGGAACTGGATGGCAGAACGGAAGAAGCTGCTTATGAATCACTGAGTGTGTGCCTTCAATCTTCTGTTCTTCCTTCCTGATGGTAACAATGAGAAGAAGACACACTGTGGGTGATGGGGTCCTTAATAATGGATGTGGCCTTTCCGAGGCACTGCTCCTTGAAGATGTCTTGGATGCTATAGAGGCCAGTACCCAAGATGGAGCTGACTAATTTTACATATTTCCGTAGCTTCTTACGGTCCTCTGCAGTAGCCACCCCCTCCCCCCAAATACCAGACAGTGATGCAGCCTGTCAGATTGCTCTCCACGGTAAATCTGTAGAAGTTTTCAGTATTTTAGTTGACAAACCAAATATCTCTTCAAACTCCTAATGAAATATGGTCATTTCCTTGCCTTCTTTATAGGTGCATCGATATGTTGGGACCGGGTTAGCTACTCAAAGATCTCGACATCATGAACGTGAAATTGCTCACTCTCTCCACTCTAATTCCTCTGTGAGGGTTGGTTTGTGTTCCCTCATCTTGCCCTTCCTGAAGTCCACAATCGGCTCTTGCGTCTTATTGACATTGAGTGCAAAGTTATTTCTGCAACCCCACTCAACTAGCTGGTATATCTCGCTCCTGTATGCCCTCTCATCTCCACAGAGGGAGTACAGAGAAGGTTCACTAGATTGATTCCTGGGATGGCAGGACTTTCATATGAAGAAAGACTGGATCGACTAGGCTTATATTCAAGGGGGGATCTTATTGAAACGTATAAAATTCTAAAGGGATTGGATTGGCTAGATGCAGGAAGATTGTTTCCGATGTTGGGGAAGTCCAGAACGAGGGGTCGCAGTTTAAGGATAAAGGGGAAGCCTTTTAGGACCGAGATGAGGAAAAACCTCTTCACACAGAGAGTGGTGAATCTGTGGAATTCTCTGCCACAGGAAACAGTTGAGGCCGGTTCATTGGCTATATTTAAGAGAAAGTTAGATATGGCCCTTGTGGCTAAAGGGATCGGGGGGTACGGAGAGAAAGCAGGTACAGGGTTCTGAGTTGGATGATCAGCCATGATCATACTGAATGGTGGTGCAGGCTTGAAGGGCCAAATGGCCTACTCCTTCACCTATTTTCTATGTTCCTATGTTTCTATCTGAAATTCTATCAACAATGGTTGTATCACAAGCAAATTTACAGATGGTATTTGAGCTATACCTAGCCACACAGTCATGGGGATAGAAGGAGTACAGCAGTGGGCTAAGCACATACCCCCGGGGGGGCACCAGTGTTGATCATCAGCAAGGAGGAGATATTATTCCAATCCACACAGATTGTGGTCTTCTGGTTAGGAAGTCGATGATCCATTTGCAGAGGGAGGTACAGAAGCCCAGATTCTGTAGCTTATCAATCAGGACTGTGGGAATGATGGTGTTAACCACTGACCTATAGTCAACAAACAGCGTCCTGACATAGGTGTTTGTAAAGCCTTGTGAAGAGCCATTGAGATTGCGTCTGCCAGAGGCCTGCTATTGTGATAGGCAAATTGCAGTGGGTCCGGGTCCTTACCACTTAGAATTAGTTCATCTAATTGAATAGATAAGGATAATATTATATTATCATTATATATCTATCACATTGCTCAGTGAATGAATAACCATACTAGATATATTTAATGCTCCAAACTGCCATCTTTAACATTTGTGATTGAAATATTATATTTGCATTTTGTAGATGCAGTGAAGGCTTCTATGGAAACCCTACTTTAAATGAACCTTGTCAGCCCTGTCGGTGCCCTGATATTCCTAACAGTGGACACTATTTTGCCCATTCCTGTTATGAAGACCCTCAGATTCAACAATGGATTTGTAACTGCCTTGAAGGCTATGCAGGTATGTAGGCTCTGGCTTCAAATGCCAACTTCCAGGTGATGTAAGATTCACTTTCCTCTTTTGAATATGCTGATCCATTCTGGGTTCCACATCTTATTGCTCACTAAAGCCCAGGTGGCATTCTACAAAGATAAATCTTGAAACAGCATGTAGCTCTTTGATCAGAGTTAACCTGGACCTCATATTTAAAGGTGCAGTTTTCAGTGCTGATCAGGTATTACTGACTAAGATCGGGTATCCTGGCTGATCTTTCCACCTTGAGGCACTGAAACCAATAGTGCAACTCCTATGATTACTTAGTATGAGATCTACTTATTGAGACTGAGATTCTGGGCTAAATGGATTGGCAATTTCCTTCCATTTCTTCAATACTGCTTCCATTATCAAATTCACTTGGTATGTATACTGTGAGCTCTGACAGTGTCCAAATGCTTTATTTAAAAAGTGGCTTCTTGAATCTACATTATTTCTGTCTGGCGAGTGAATGCATTGCTAGATAAAAGCAAAACTACATTAATATGAAAAGTAAAGTTGAACCTTGAGCCCCATCCATATCCAGTTATCTAATAAACATTTACACTTGATGTGAGGATCTGTGGTTTCATTCACGGTATAGCTTTCCATACTTTATAGAGTCGCTGCAATTGTGTCAGCAAAATGGACTAGAAATATAGAGTAGTGCAGTTTATTTCAGCATTAATTAATAAAATCTTGACTTTCCCTGGAAGAAAATGCAATAATAACCATTTCTGGACATTTTTCATCATAGCAGAAATTCAACTAACAGCGTACATTTGCTCCCTTATGTGGGTAGGGACTAAGTGCTGTATTCCATTGCTTTTGGGCATGGGACGTTGAAAGCCGAGATGGAGTGGATGTGAAGAGGATGTTTCCTATGGAGGGGGAAATCTAGGACAAGAGGGCACAGCCTCGGAATAGAGAGACATCCATTGGGAACAGAGATGAGGAGGAATTTCTTTAGCCAGAGGGTGGTGAATCTGTGGAATTCGTTGCCACAGGCAGCTGTGGAGGCCAAGTCACTGCATGTATTTAAGGCAGAGGCTGAAAGATTGTTGATTAGTCAGAGCATAAAAGGTTACAGAGAGAAGGCAGAAGAATGGGGTTGAGAGGGATAATAATCAGCCATAATGAAATGGAGCAGATTTGATGGGCTGAATGGCCTAATTCTGCTCTTATGTTTTATGGTCTTATGGGAATTTAGCCTAAGTTGTCCCAGGACAATTCATTATTATCCACTCCTGCAACAGTGAGGTTCCTACTCTGAGCAGGGACCCCATTATGGTAATCCCAATACTTCTCTTCTATCCTTCGGGTCTTCTTTACCAACTGACCTATCTACTCTCCTGTCAATCACCCCTGACACCCAAATTCCAGAACTGCAATTCTTGACTCCCTTTCTGCCTGCCTATCGAAACTCCTGATTAAGAGCCAATCTCCAATTACCTTTCCCCGTCCCCAACAGCACACTGATGTTCAGCTAGCCAAAACCCACCACCAGCAGTCCTCTTACCTCTCATGCCAGGCCTCAATCAATGTTAGCATTGACATCCATTCCTTGAAACTTGATCGGCCTCCGTGGCCTGACCTTATCACCCACCAATCCGTTCCCGTACACCCCTGGTTCTTTCTTTCCCCTTGATCTCCTAATAAGCAGTTCAGTCCTGGTATTCACCCTTGTGAAACAATGAATCTGTAACAGGCATCAGACACTACTGAGATTTTCTGCAGTTGCCCTACAACTGTCTTGATGAAGGGTCTTGGCCCGGAACATTGACTGTTTATTCCCCTTCATTGATTCTACCTGACTTGCTGAATCTCTCCAGTATTTTATATGTGTTGCTCTGGATTTCTAGCATCTGGAGAATTCCTTGTGTTTACAATGGTTATCATGAAGTATACAGCCTTTTATGGCACTAGTTAATCTCATGTCCTCTGTCCCGATACAGCAACTTGAAAGCCTGCTCCGTGAGTTTTTTGATTGTTGCGGTTGAGCCATTCATGAACTTAGTTTAAAATTGATGATTTGTTGCAAATGCTTCTCAAGTCAATTCCCTAAAATTCTGAGCAAATAAACAAAGTGCTGGAGGGACTCACAGGGCTGATGCAGGGTCTTGATCAGAAATGCTGACCATCCTTCTGCCTCTACAGACGCTGCCTGACCCGCTAAATTCCTCTTGTAGTGTGTTTTTTGCTCCAAATTTTAGCATCCACATTCTCTTGTTTCTCCCTAAAATTCTAAAGTTCTGATTTCACTTCTGCTAATTTGAAAGTTGCTGCCAAATTTCATCGGAGGACACCTGAGATTCCGTGAACTGGATAACAGCAGAAGGGGAAGAAAGAGGAAAGAGTGAATTTTCCTTTTGATGCTCAGTAATTACACAACCAACAAATGTGAATTAAGTATCAAAGAGTTGCATGGGAAGCAGAAAACAGATATTTAATCTCTGTGTGGTGGTCTTACTGAAAACCAGTAGAAGCTGAGTTGCAGATGGATTATCACTCTTTAAGTAATGGGGGAAATGAGACTAAGACACACGTTGCTGCAATGTGTTTCCCAGTCCCTCACCAGAAAGCGTTTCATCAATGGCCCAAAGTGTGGCACGTGGCCAAGTGGTTAAGGCGTTGGACTAGCGATCTGAAGGTCGTGTGTTCGAGCCCCAGCCGAGGCAGCCTGTTGTGTCCTTGAGCAAGGCACTTAACCACACATTGCTCCAGTCCACCCAGCTGAAAATGGGTACCGGCAAAATGCTGGGGGTGAACCTCGCAATAGACATGCGTCCTATCCGGGGGGGGGGAAGTCTCATACTCTCAGTCGCTTCACGCCACGGAAACCAACATAAGCACTGGTCTGATGAGCCCATAAGGCTCGGGACAGACTTTAACTTTAACTAACAATGGCCCAAACAAACTGATATGACTTTGAATTTATAGTGAATGTATTCAAAATTCAGAATCAACGTTGCTAGACAGTTGAAAGTTTTAAGTACATTTATTATCAAAGTATCTATACATTATACAACCTTGAGATTCGTCTTCTTACCGGCAGCCACTAAACAAAGAAACCCAAAAGAATCCATTAAAAAAAGACTGACAGTGTGCAGAGAGGAGAAAAAACAACAGATGTTAAAATCTTGAGAAAAAAGAAATATTCCCAAATAATAAATGCTGGAAAAACTCAGTGGGTCGAGCAGCATCTGTGGAGACAGAGGGATGGTAGGGATGGTCAATGTTTCGCCTCAAGACTCTGCATTAGGACTGAGACTGTACAGCAAGATAGTCAACGTATGGAAGTGAAAGGGAGGGTTGTAACAGAGGTTGGCAGTGGTAGGGAATGATGAGCAAATGGAGTGAAGTGGGGTAGGGAAGGGTGGATTACTTTGTCTCATTTGTCAGAGACTGGTAACTTGTAGCTAACTTCTTAATTTTCACAAGAACAATAAATAAGTAGCATTTCTATTTGTTGAAACAATGTGTTTAGTTTCTGAGTCGTGTGACCCTTACAAATCTCATCACTGGGATTAATGTCACTACATTTGACTCCCTAGATCAGGGGGTCCACGGCCCCCTCGGTTAATGGTGGGGGTCCATAACATAAGAAAAGGTTGTGTACCCCTGCCCTAAACTTAGATGTTGCAATGAGATGGTGTTCAATATTTGTTTTTGTATTTTTGTTCAGGAATTCACTGTGACAGATGTTCCCCTGGCTTCTACGGAGATCGCTGTCTGCCTTGTAGCTGCAATGATAACATAGACAGAAGAGATACAGGGGCTTGTGACCAGTGGACTGGCGAGTGTCTGAAATGCCTGTATGATACCTACGGAGAAAACTGTCAGCTGTGCAGGCCCGGATATTATGGGTCAGCAGTGAACAAGGATTGTAGAGGTATGATTTTCAGCAGATTAATCACATTAGCGAGATTGTCCCTGTTGTAGTCTAATACTTCTACAGCAAAAACTTCAGGGTAGAATTTCATTAGTACTGTGGGAACCGAGAGTACATTTAACAGGTTGCTGTGTGACCAACAACAAACAATCACTGAAGCTTGCTCAGTGAGAGAATATGTTCTAACATGCAGAAATGTATCATTTCCACACTGTGCAGGACAGAAATTAGCACTTTCGATGTTAACATGTTAAAGTGTCTTCAACTGACCTTTCAGTGCGTTGCGTACAAAGCTAGGCAGGGGGTTAAACACCTCTTAAAAATAACCTGAGCTGCAAGTTTTCTTCAGGGTCTGTAATGAGAAAACTTTGTGAAACTGCAAAAATTTAAGTAAACCACATACTAGATTCAATACAGAATCAATGCATGGCTGAATATAATAATATTGATTATTCTCACCATCAATATTAAACAAGGTTTCGACGTTCAGATTCAACGTTCCATAGCTACTCCATAGACTAGAGTGAATTTGTGGTGAAACGGTAGTTTAATAGCCATGAATGATAAATATATTTCCTTCAAAGTACATCTTTTAAATGTTTAGTAATATTAAGAAAGCTTTAGACTCATAGCAAATAAAGAACAAAGAAGAGTACAGCACAAAAACAGTCCATTCAGCCCACAATGTTGTGCTGAATCAGCTAAACAGCAAATCAAAAATGCCCAAACTCTAATTCCCTCCTACTGACATTATGTCTAAATCCCTCCGTCTTCCATACATCCATGTGCCTATCCAAACATCTCTTAAAAGCTGCTTATGTATTTGCCTCTACCACCATACCACACAATGTATTCCAGGCATCCACAACTCTCTGAATAAAAAACTTACCCCTCGCATTCCCCTTGAACCTACCCCTTCTCACCTTCAATACTTGCTCTCTGGTATTAGACCTTTCAACCCTGGGAAACAGATACTCCCTGTCTACTCTGTCTATGCCTCTCATAATCTTGTAAACCTCTATCAGATCTCCCCCCAGCCTTCAGCACTCCAGAGAAAACAACCCAAGTTTATCCAGCCTCTCATGATACCACATGCCCTTTAAACCAGGCAGCATCCTGGTAAACCTCTTTTGCACCCTCTCCAAAGCCCTTCCAATAGTGGGGCGACCAGAACTGTATGCAATAATCCAAATGTTGCCTAACCAGAGTTTTATGAAGCTGTAGCATAACTTCCTGAATGTTGAAGTCAGTGCCTCGACTAATAAAAGCAAGCATTCCATAAGCCTTCGTAACCACCTTTGCAATAGGCTTTCGCAATCTCAATGGCTCTTCATATGGCCTTAGATCGCCTGGACAATACAAACACCTAGGTCAGTATGTTGTTCATTGACTGCAGCTCAGCATTTAACACCATCATTTCAACAGTCCTGATTAATAATCTACAGAACCTGAGCCTCTGAACCTCCCTCTGCAATTGGATCATCGACTTCCGAACCAGAAGACCACAACCTGTGCGGATTGGTAATAATATCTCCTCCTTGCTAACGATCCACACCAGCACACCTCAGGCATGTATGCTTAGCCCAATGTTCTACTGTCTCTATACCCACGATTGTGTGGTGAGGCATAGCTCAAATACCATCTATAAATTTGCTGATGATACAATCATTGTTGGTAAAATTGCAGATGGACACAAGAGGAGTACAGGAGCGAGATATACCAGCTAGTTCAGTGGTGTCATAGCAACAACCTTGCACTCAGAGTCAGTAAGACTAAAGAGATGATTGTGGAATGGTAAGACGAGGGAACACGAACCAATCCTCATAGAGGAATCAGAAGTGGAGATAGTGAGCAATTTCAAGTTCCTGGGTGTCAAGTTCCCTGAGGATTTAACCTGGCCCCAACATATTAATGTAGCTATAAAGAAGGCAAATGAGCGGCTATAGTTCATTAGGAGTTTGAGGAGATTTGGTTTATCACCCAAAATACTCAAAAACTTCTACAGGTGCACTGTGGAATGCATACTGACAGGCTGTAATACTGTCTGGTATGGGGCAGGGAGGGGCAGGCTACCACACAAGATCAACAGAAGATACAGGAAGTTATAAAATTAGACAGCTCCATCTTGGATGCCAGCCTTTATGGTATCCAAGACATCTTCAAGGAGTGATGCCTCAGAAAGATAGCATCTAGTATTACACAAACACGAGGGAATCTGCAGATGCTGGAAATTCAAGCAACACACACAAAATGCTGGTGGAACGCAGCAGGCCAGGCAGCATCTACAGAAAGAAGTACAGTCGATGTCTCTGCAGCAGGCATCATATTGAGACACTCTTGTAAGAAAAGGCCTCCTGACCCAATATTACATGACAGTTTTATATGCTAAAGGTCAAAGGTAGCAGCAGGACAATTCCATAATTACAATGTATCTACAATGCTTCCTTTGAATTACATAGAGTTTTCACAAGCCTCCTTCTTCGCACCCACACTCCAGATACCCAAAATAAATGTTAATCTCCACTGACTAGGCCACATTCATGCATATGCAAGCATCTGAGGTCTATTTGTTCAGGGCTGCATTTTAAATTCAACCTGCAATCCACATTCAAATCTGAAGATTTGTTGCTGGTGAAATTAATATTTGCTATATGCCCTGACCCCAGAATACAGCCAAACAGTCTGTGTGAGCTTTCTCTATGTCTAAATGAGTTTTTCCCATTATCCTTTCAACTTTGCACTTAGCACACACTGCTCTCATTCCTGCTGCTTCAGCTCTGGTTTTGCTTGAGCGTTGTGAAGACACTTTTGATGTGTCACATTCTGACCTGGCTTCCAAGGCTTGGCAATCAACATTGCTGAGGTCAGAGGCTGACACTGTAGTGTATGGTGTTCAGACATGTCTCTAGTCTGTGGCAGTGCGTTTAAAGATGAATGATCTTTTCACTCTACTGCCCTTGTACAAAACTAGGCAGGGAAATAAATGCCTTCTCAAAAATCACCTGAGCTGGAAGCTTTCTCCAAGCTTTTTTATGAGAAAACTTTGTGAAACTGCAGAAAATTAAGAATTAGATTCGTGTGTATTAGATTCAATTACAGAATCATCGTACACCTGAGTATTCAAATATTATTGATTATTCTCACGATCAGTGTGAAATAAGGTAAACCACACATGCAACATTCTATAGCTATGCCATGGTCTATCAGACTCAGAATCAGAATCAGGTTTAATATCATCAGCATATGTTGTGAAATTTGTTAATGTAGCAACAGTACAATGCAATAGATAATAGAGAATTAAATATATATATATATAAAACAAATATAGTATGTATATATATTAAATAGATTAAAAAGTGTAAAACAGAAGAATATTTTTTTTAAGTGAGATAGTGTTCATGGCTACCTCACGTTCTTTATAACTGCATCGATCTGTGGGACCAGGTTAAATCCTCAGAGATCCTGACACCCAGGAACTAGAAATTGCTCACTCTCTCCATTTCTGATCCCTCCGAAGACTGGTTCGTGTTCCCTTGTCTTACCCTTCCTGAAGGGCACAGTCAGTTCTTTTGTCTTGCTGACATTGAGTGCAAGGTTGTTGCTGAGACACCACTCAACTCTTGTACGCCCTTTCATCTCCTTCTGAGATTTTACCAACAGTGGTTGTATCATCAGCAAATTTATAGATGGTGTTTGAGCTACCTAGCCACACACTAAAGTGAACTTGTGGCACAATGACAGCATGGTAGCAATGAAAGATAAACATAATACTTCCTTCAAAGTACATCCTCTAAATATTTATTAATATTAAGAAAGCTTAAGACTCAGGGATATTGCTGTTTCAAGGACAAATAAAGAGTGGATGGGGATGGATGTCTTTTACTGTGTGTGCTCCAAGCCGTGCAGGGAATGATGTTAAAAACCACTTACAAATAGGAAGTGACATTTGCAGAAAACAAACTGCATAGGAACCGAACAGCACCTCTAGAGGCAGAACGTACCTAGTCATAAAGTTATCAATCTGTCACAGGTGTTGCCCAAATTTCTTGTTCAATCCCTGTACCTTTACCCAACTATTAAGCCTATTGCAATATTCGCCTGGTAAACCATTTTGGGAGGGCTCATAGCAGAATTTTATCTCATGTAATAAACTATGTGCGAGTCAAAAGCATGCAATCAGGATTTAGAGATTCAGACACAGATAATGCCAGTAATATTCAACAGGTCACGTGGACAAAGAAACAGCATTACGCCTTTGTTCAATAGACTTCCATGTGTAATGTGCTTGTGCAATGCCCTGGTTCACATCTTTACTGCTATGCTGTAGATATTTCATTTAGCAGTTCTGTAAGAGCAGTCTGTTCTGCTTTCGGCCTGTTTTGTTTATTGTTGAGATAAGGGATGATGAGGAATGTGTGCCATCCGACTAGGATGGTGGAACTGGGGGTAGGTATTTATGGTGAGGGACACTAAGGTTGGTCTTGGAGCTTTTGCTTGGTGGAGATGAAGAGAGAAGACGCTGGGAAGAACTGGTCGTAGAACACGACCAGGTGGGAGACCCGTTTGTTCGAGATGGATTGTGAGTGACATCCGGAACATGGTGTGTGCTTTCACTCAGACCGAGGACCCAGGGCGTGAGTGACAGAGAAGTTCAAGATGAGCTCCAACTTGTGCTCATTTGACTGTTTAATTATAATGGGCCCTTTTTGTTTTTTCTTTCTTATCTTTACTAACCCTTTAGTTAAGTTAGTTTCATAAATATAATTCCTTCAGTCGTATGCAGTGTGCTGTCTGTTATTTCTTGGCACTGAGTTGCAACAGGGCAGCAAATTCCACAGACCGAGGTTTAGGGTGTGAGAGCCCTCTCAATCGCATGGGTTTGGCAGGACCGGAGAGTACCTTCCCTAGACTTACGCAGCCAAGAAACCAACAGGGTTTCACTTGATTCTCAGTTGCAGCATCTGAAATTAAATTATCTATCCATGTGTCTTGTGGCATCAACCTGCCGGACTAGCGTGAGACCTCAGTAGCAAGGTGGTTAGCACAAAGCTTTACAGGACAGGTGACGCTGGTTCAATTCCCACCACTGCCTGTAAGCAGTTTGTATGTTCTCCCCGTGACCGCATGGGTTTCCTGCGGGTGCTCCCGTTACATACTTAATGAAAATCAAGAATTGTAGATTTCACAAATTGGTAAACTATTAAGGTGAACTAAATTGGTTAATTATTAACATGGTCAACTCTTCTGCTACATCAACTACTTGCGCTTTTTACAGCACTCTATCATGCAACCACAGGAGATGTAACACCTGCCTTTTCAACTCTTCCATCCCAACATCTATAAGCAATGATTCACTCACACTTCTTCCAGTCTAGTGTACTGTGTTCTGTTTGCACAAGGTAGTTGCTAAATTGGGGAAGCTAAGCACACTGTGTGATAGCTTTGCAGAGTACCAGTGTCCAGACCATCAGGATGACCCTGTTTCTTGCCTCTTTAATTTCCATCCCACTCCATCCATCTATGGCAGTTATAATGAGGCCGAATACCATTTGGAGGAACAGCATCTTATCATCTGTCTGGACATACTGCAGATCTGTACTCAATTATCAAATTCTACATTTTTTAAGCTTTCTCTACCTGAACAAGAATTGGCTTGTCCGTCTGTGATGCTAATCCATTTGTTTCCTCTCTCCAATAGCATAGTTTGTGCCACAGCTCTGCATTTTGCACCTTTTATGTTCATTTGTTTGTGTTCTCTTTCCAGCTACCCTCATTTCATAGATTTTATGCCCTTTTATTCAGATTCTCTCTCTCCTTCCCTGACTACCCCCATTAACCAAAAGGCAAGACAATCTTGGCCTCATCTTATCCCCTGGGTAAATCTGGCCTCATCATCTCATACCTGGCTCCTTTCTCCTACCCATTTCTTCCACACACCCCCTGCAACTTAAAGCCAATGTTTTTTCTCTCTCTCTTTCCCTGTATTAATAATGGGTCTACAATCCAAGGTTGCCTCTGCTTCTTTCTCCACACTTACTGCCCAAACTGTTGAACATTCCCAGCACTTAATGCTTTTATACCTGCTGACAGAATGGAAAATAAAGCTGTTACATGTCAAAATTATCACAAAGTGCATCGTGTATTTCCAACACCAGGTAGTGTGATATACAATCGGCCCTCCATATCCATGGGTTCTGCATCCGCGAATTCAACCAACCGCGGATCGAAAATATTCAAAAAGAACTCCAGAAAGTTCCAAGAAATAAAACTTGAATTTGCCTTGCGCCAAGCACTACGCTGAATCCACGCGAATGAAGTGATGTGTAAGCAAACCCTGCTGTAGCCTCCCGCCATTTCACAGATCCTCAATCTCTCTCCAGCACTCGTTGTTTGAGCATCGTTCGCCTCATGTCTCATTCATTCGCTACTTGTGTTGTGAGTGAGAGGAAAGAACTTAAGGCTAGTAAGGGATGGCTGGCTAGCTATGTAAAGCGCTACAACCTCAAGAACTTAAAGATCATGGGAGAATCGGCATTGGCTGATGCCGAGGCAGCATCAGCATTCCCAGAAGAGCAACGATGGTTGCGTCTGTACTGAATATGTACAGACTTCTTTTTCTTGTCATTATTCCCTAAACAATACAGTATAACAACTATTTACATAGCATTTGCATTGTATTAGGTATTATAAGTAATCTAGAGATTATTTAAAGTACACGGATGTGTGTAGGTTATATGCATATACTATGCCATTTTATATAAGGGACTTGAGCATCCGTGGAGTTTGGTATCCATGGGGCGTCCTGAAACCAATCCCCCACGGATACCGAGGGACAACTGGTAATTAGCCTGGGAATTAGCAAAGGCCATTTAAAAAAAGGTAAGATATTACTGTGACTTTGGATAATGATACTAACTAGTCTGGAATAATAATATCACTTCAGTTCATTGCATGAGGCACTGAAAAACAGGTAAAAGTAATTCAGGATGTGAAGTCTACTATCTGAACCATATAAAGACTCAGGAAACATTTGCTCCATTGATGCTGCCCTCACCCACATCTCCTCCATTTCCCAAACATATGCGCTCACCCCATCTTTCCACTGCCTTAACAGTGAGTGAGTTCCTCTTGTCCTTACCTACCACCCCATGAGCCTCAGCATCCAAAACATCATTCTCCACCATTTCCGCCATCTCCAAAGGGATCCTACCACCAAACACATCTTTATTCCCCTCGCCCACTCTCCACTTTTCACAAGGATCACTCCTTCATGATTCCCTTGTCTATTCATCCCTCCCCACTAATCTGTCTCCCAGCCCTTATCCCTGCAAGTGGCCAGATTGCTACACCTGCCCATTCACCTCCTCCCTCACCTTCATTCAGGGTCCCACCATGCCGATAGCTGTGCTACTGACACTACTTGCAGCCTCTCCACCCTCAAGATCCCTCCCCCATCGCTGTTCACCAACCTGACCCCAGACTGTAAACCGGTGGCGACTAAAAGCAGGAGGTACAGCGCAGGGGACAGGGCCTTCATTCAGTCAGAGGTGCAGCGGCTGCTCGGGGAGGGGATCATTGAGCCAAGCACAAGCCCTTGGCGGTCCCAGGTGGTTGTTGTTCGGACTGGGCAGAAAAATAGGATGGTCGTGGACTATAGCCAGACCATCAATAGGTTCACGCAGCTTGATGCGTACCCCCTACCCCGCATCGTGGATATAGTCAACCAGATAGTTCAGTACAAGGTGTACCCGACCATAGACCTGAAATCCGCTTACCATCAGCTCCCCATCCGCCCGGAGGACAACCCCGACACCGCCTTCGAGGCAGGCGGCAGGCTCTATCACTTCCTGCGCGTCCCCTTCAGTGTCACGAATGGTGTCTCTGTCTTCCAGAGGGAGATGGACCGGATGATGGACCGGTACAAACTGAAGGCCACATTTCCCTATCTAGATAACATCACCATCTGTGGTCGCGACTGGTCGGATCACGATGCCAACCTCCAACGATTTTTCCAAGTGGCCGAAGCTTTGAACCTTACTTATAACAGGGGCAAGTGTGTGTTCAGAACCACCCGACTCGCTATCCTTGGGTATGTTGTGGAGAACGGGGTCATTGGCCCTGATCCCGACCGTATGCGCCCCCTGTTAGAACTCCCTCTTCCCACCACTCTCAAAGCCCTCCGGCGGTGCCTGGGTTTTTTTTCCTATTACGCCCAATGGGTCCCCCATTACACAGACAAGGCCCGCCCCCTGGTCAAGTCTACCACTTTTCCCCTCTCTGCTGAAGCCTGCGCGGCCTTCAGCTGCATTAAAGGGGACATTGCCAAAGCAACGGTGCATGCGGTGGACGAGACCATTCCCTTCCAAGTAGAGAGTGACGCCTCCGATTTCGCGCTTGCCACTACCCTCAATCAGGAAGGCAGACCAGTGGCATTTTTTTCTCGTACCCTTCAAGGCTCTGAGCTTCGGCACTCCGCGGTGGAGAAAGAAGCCCAGGCCATAGTGGAAGCTATTAGGCACTGGAGGCACTATCTCGCCAGCAAAAGGTTCACCTTGCTGACCGACCAGCGCTCAGTTGCATTCATGTTCAGCAACCAACAGCGGGGCAAAATCAAAAATGATAAAATTTTGCGGTGGAGAATAGAACTCTCCACCTACAATTATGATATCCTGTACCGGCCTGGCAGACTCAATGAGCCCCCAGATGCCCTATCCCGGGGAACGTGTGCTAGCACACAGCTCGACTAGCTGTATGCCCTTCATGCACATCTTTGCCATCCGGGGGTCACCGGATTTTACCATTTTGTTAAAGCCCGGAACCTGCCGTACTCCCTAGAGGACATCAGGACGATGACCAGGGACTGCCAAATCTGCGCTGAGTGAAAACCGCACTTCTACCGTCCTGACACTGCGCAGCTTGTCAAGGCCACCCGCCCTTTTGAGCGACTGAGTGTTGACTTTAAGGGCCCCCTTCCCTCCACCGACCACAATGTCTATTTTCTCAGTATTATTGACGAGTACTCGCGATTCCCCTTTGCCATTCCCTGCCCCGACACTACTACCACGTCGGTCATAAAAGCCCTGCGCCAGCTCTTCACTCTGTTCGGATATCCCTGCTATATCCACAGTGATAGAGGGTCCTCCTTTATGAGTGACGAGTTGCGCCGGTTCCTGCTAGCTAGGGGCATTGCTACTAGTCGCACCACGAGTTATAATCCCCGGGGGAATGGACAGGTGGAGAGGGAGAATGCCACAGTGTGGAAGGCCACACTTTTGGCCCTTAAGTCAAAAGGGTTGCCGGTCTCCCGATGGCAGGAGGTCCTCCCTGAGGCACTCCACTCTATCTGCTCCCTGTTATGTACGTCCACCAATGCCACCCCTCACAAACGCCTATTCTCTTTTCCCAGGAAGTCTGTCACTGGGACCACCCTACCCGTTTGGCTGACGTCCCCGGGGCCAGTGCTGCTACGTAAACATGTGAGGAGTAATAAATACTCCCCGCTGGTCGAGAGGGTTCACCTCCTGCATGCTAACCCCCAGTATGCCTACGTGGTCTTGCCTGATGGGCGGGAGGACACGGTCTCTGTCCGCGACCTGGCGCCCGCCGGAGCAGCAGACCACTACCCCGTACACTCCACGGTAACTATGAACCTTGTACCCGAGATGACACCGCGCACACCGTGCCCCACCCAGACTCCTCACGACGCTCATGTACCGGGCATCTCGTACGCGTCTATTCCAGATGCCTCGCACACACGTGAGGGATCCCTGACACCTCCAGTTGGGCCAGAAGCAGCCCACTCTCCTTCTCCGGTGCAATCACCACCTCCGGCACCTGTGCAATTGCAGCCGGAGCTACGTAGATTGCAGCGAAAGATTCGACCACCTGATAGACTTAACCTGTAAATATACTTGTAAGAAACTTCGCCACCTGGGGACTCTTTTAAAACAAAGGGGGGGTGAATGTGGTGAACTACATATACCTGTCTGGACTGCTCCTGTGGCTCCTCCCACAGACCCCTGTATAAAGGCAACTGAGGCCTGTTGCCCAGCCTCATTCTCCAGGATGTAGTATTGTTCATTCTTCCAGTCAATAAAAGCCGATACCTCGCTTCCTACGTCTCAGAGTGAGTTATTGATGGTGCATCAGGTTGTTTATTGCATCTAGTGCTCCCGATGCAGCCTCCTCTACATTGGTGATACCTGTGGTAAACTGGGGGACTGCTTTGTCGAGCACCTCTACTCCATCTGCAAAAGGGGCCCAACATTTCAATTCCAATTCCCTTTCCCATTCTATCATGTCACTCCGTGGCCTCCTCTTGTGCGACAGTGAGGCCACACTCAGGATGGAGGGGCGACACCTTATATACCTTAGACTGGGTAGTCCCCAACCTGATGGTATGAATATCCTTTCTTACTTCTGATAAAAATTTTAAAAATCCTTGCCTCCCTCTCTTCTTCTATTTCCCACTCTGGCCTCTCACCTGCATATCACCTTCCCCTGGATCCCCTCCTCTTCCTCTTTCTCCTATAGTCCACTCTCCTTTCCTATCAGATTTCTTACTCTCCAGCCCTTTACCTTTTCTACCCACCTGGCTTTACCTATCACCATCTAGCTATCCTCCTTCCCATCCCCCAACCTTTTTATTCTGGCATCTTCCCCTTCCTTTCCAGTCCTGAAGAAGGGTCCAGGCTGAAACACTGACTGCCTGATCATTTCCATGATGCTACCTGACCTGCTGTGATCCCCAGCATTATGTGTATATTGCTTTGGATTTCCAGAATCTGCCGAATTTCTTTTGTTGATGTTGGAGATATTTTCTTTCTGCACAACTGCAAGTCATTGCACACCATATCGTTCTAACACATTGTTTAAACTATTTTTCAGAGTGTTCTTGCAATGGCATTGGAGTCGACGGAAAGCACTGCCTTCCCGATGGTTTATGTACCTGTGATCAAGGGACCGGTCACTGCCCATGCTTGCCTTCTGTGGTAGGAAGCAACTGCGAGGAATGTGCTCCAGGTTTCTGGAACCTGACCAGTGGAAGCGGGTGTGAACCCTGTCACTGCGACCCACAGAATTCTGCCAGCTCTCCGTGTGATGAGGCAAGATGGAAAGTAGCATTCTTAATCAAAGATAGAGTTCGAATTAATGTCCAATATTTAATAATGTTGATTAATCACAAACATAGCAATTAATGAAGGAAATGGACTGAGCATGATCATCCAAACCAACAGAGGGAACTATTGCTATTTATGAGCACTAGAATAATTTATCCAGTTCAGTAGCACATCAGCTGGAATACTCATTTACACAGTAATGCAAAATCCTGGGTTTTACATTCCATTCTGAAGCCGTTTTTATTGCACTCTTTCAGCTTACTGGACAATGCCAGTGCAAAGATGGCTACGGGGGGAGGACATGTTCTGAATGTCAGGATAATTATTTTGGCAATCCAAAGATCCAGTGTAACCGTGAGTATCTAATTACATCACAATACTCATTCACAGGAAGCTCTAACTGCTCAGCAATGCAGAGCATTTTTTGGAACAAGCAAGAATATATAAAAGGAAATGTTGAAATAATTTTCAAGCCAGCAGCACACTTTCAGGATGTATTTCTGCGTGGCAAGTATAGGCACTAGTTCACGTTTGAAACATAAAGATTGGAATAACTTACAGTTCAGAGTGTCTGCCAGTGACACTGAATGATTGACGCATATTGTGTAATTTCTACAGGTTCCCACAGTTGCACTAAAAAGTGCTGAAAATCCAGATTATTAAGTCACAAAAATAGAATAGATTAGATTACTGCCTGGCGTTATGTCCCTGGCGTTTAAGACAGCAATGAAGGTCCTCCATCTCCGGCGGTGCTTGGGAGTTCCTTCATTGTGTCAGTAGCTTTCTCTCGGTTTTCACTACTGTCAGTCATGCAAGTGAAGCCTCAGGAATACTGTCACAGTCAGATGTAGAAGGAGTCTTCATTGCTCTTTCCATAATAGTTTTGTTTGACCAGTCAGGGTTCTTAGCCTTGGGCTGAACCCCTGAATCTGGAGGATTGGTGGACCACCTGTCCTCTACCCTTTGACCTGTGTAGCATCGATGACCCAACCAAGAGCCAAAGCATAAACCCCTGACTCCAGTCAACATAGTTCTCCAGGTCATTGAGGTGCACAAACCTCCAGCCCATGACAAGGTTATGGTCCTCTTGGAGGACAGAGACAGAAACATGCCTTTTGACACAACTTATCCATGCCAACCAAAGTGCCTACATGAGCTAATACCATTTTCTTGTATATGGCCCATATCCTTTCCTATCCATGAAATTGACTTTTAAACATCATAATTGTGACCATCTCCACCATCTTCCCTGATAGATCATTCCATATATTCACCACACTCTGTGAGAAAAGAAGCCGTATAGGGTCCTTTTAAATCTTTCCCCTTGCACTTTAAACCGACACCTTTTAGTTTTGGTCTTCCTACCCTGAGGAAAAGATTTTGACTATTTCACCTTATTTATGCTACTCTTGATTTTATAAACCTCGATAAAATAGAACTTAGAGCAGTACACCCACAGGAACAAGTCTTGCAGTTAGATATTATTAGGACCAATATTAACATTCTAATGTTTTTACCTACGTGTAGGTACTTGCTTTAAAATAGTGATGGTCAATAATAGCAGAGAAACTAGCTGACTTAGAAGCTCATCGGTAGAATGGAGACAGTTTATAGTTACTAAAGAACCCTGGAATGTAGGTTGTTTATCTCTAGGCAGGTAATGAGATGTGAACTGTTTCAAATACAAAGCCTTCTCAGTGCACAGTCCTTAAATTTACTCATCGGAATCCCAGTGAATATCAGCCAACACAGTTGTCTCTGAAGGTGTACATCTCATCTAGAACTCCTTCCATGTACACTTATTCTAGAGCTCCTTCGAGGTACAGTATAGTGCTGAGCAAAAGTCTTAGGCACATATACGTAGCTAGGGTGCCTAAGACTTTTGAACAGTACTGTGTTTGTTAATGTGGAGAGGACAGCAAGTTTGTAAACCTGTTGGAAACAAAGAACGTTGGGAATGGTGAGGGTGGAGTGCCGCGGTAGGGGTGTGGGTCAGGTGGGAGGGAAGGAATGCCAGGGGTGGCACGGTTGCGGACACACCCAGCCCTGCGATACCAGGCAAGGACAATTGATCCCAAACAATTGGATTATTGATCATTGCAGAATGTCTCTAGGGTGCTTTCCCACTCCCTTCCCTCTCCCATCCCCTTTTCCCAACCATGATTCCCCTCTCCATGCCCCCCTTCCCATTCCTAGTCCAGAATAGAGACCAATATCAGAATCAGGTTTATCATCACTCACATGTCATGAATTTGTTTTTTTTGCAGCAGCAGTACAGTGCAATACATAAAGTTACTACAGTACTGTGCAAAAGTCATAAGCACCCTAGTTATATATATGTCTGCCTAAGACGTTTGAATTGAATTAAATTTAATTGACTTTATTACTTACATCCTTCACATACATGAGGAGGAAAAATCTTTACGTTACGTCTCCATCTAAATGTGCAATGTGCAATTTATAATAAATAGTATGTACAACAGGACAATCAATATAACAGAAATACAATAGTATCAGCGTGAATTAATTAGTCTGATGGCTGGTGGAAGAAGCTGTTCCAGATCCTGTTAGTCCTGGCTTTTATGCTGCAGTACCATTTCCCAGATGGTAGCAGTTGAAGCGGTTTGTGGTTGGGGTGACTCGCGTCTCCAATGATCCTTCAGGCCCTTTTTACACACCTGTCTTTATGAATGTCCTGAATAGTGGGAAGTTCACAACTACGGATGCACTGGGCCGTCCGCACCACTCTCTACAGAGTCCTGCGATTGAGGGAAGTACAGTTCCCATACCAGGCAGTGATGCAGCCAGTCAGGATGCTCTCAATTGTCCCCCTGTAGAAAATTCTTAGGTTATGGGGGCCCATAGCAAACTTCCTCAACTGTCTCAGATGAAAGAGGAACTGTTGTGCCTTTTTCACCACACAGCTGGTGTGTACAGACCACAAGAGATCCTCAGTGATGTGTATGCTGAGGAACTTAAAGCTGTTCACCCTCTCAACCCCAGATCCATTGATGTCAATAGAGGCTAGTCTGACTCCATTCCTCCTGTAATCCACAACCAGCTCCTTTGTACATCTTCATGTGCAACAAGCATTTATGTACATGCCATGTCACAGCGATCACTTCATTTGAACATAGTGTTGGCCATCTGTCTGTTATTAGTAAAAACACAAAAGTAAGTCAGCAAGCATTTGGCATGAATTGTTTTCAGCATGGTTAGTTTGCAGATGGCATTCACTCCAGCACCATTCCTCCAGAGTAGTGATCCAGACCAAAATCAACACATGGACATGGTCAATGCTCAGCATCTTTATGTTGAAAGAAGCTCCTTTTCTTAGAAATTTCATTGCTGTACTATGCCACCGCATAGTAGGCCACAGTATAGTGGGATTAGTAGAGATAGCTTCTTGGCACGAGCACGGTGAGCCCTGAACTCCATGACTTTGTGAGTAGATACAGCAAGATAATGAATGCCACCCTATTTGTTCTTGACAAACACAAGAAAATTTGCAAGTCCAAAGCAACATACACAAAATGCTGGAGGAACTCAGCAGGCCAGGCAGCATCTATGGAAAAAGAGTAAGCAGTCAATGTTTCGGGCCGAGACCCTTCATCAGACTCATGAAGGACTCAGGAGTTCTGATGAAGGATCTCAGCTCGAAACGTTCACCATAGATGCTGCTTGGCCTGCAGAGTTCCTCAGCATTTTGTGTGTGCTGTTTGTTCTTGATTTGTCTTGTATTCCATTCACCATACCCTCAAAATATTCCATGTGGTGTCACTCACAGGTTCGTTCCTTTCATTTATTATGTTCAAATGCAATTTTTTATGGATAGAAAAAGTACATTTTTACTCACTTGAAGAATATCAGTATTGTATCTTGATAAAGATGGAAGGTAAAATTGTCACTGAGTGATATTAGAAATTAAAAATTGTAAAATATTCGTAAAAAAATAGAGTTGGTCATATTGATTAAATATATTGTGGCCATTAACAAGTAAATTAATTACATGTTTGTATGCAATTTTAATTGTCCAAGCTAAAATGTGTTTCACCAATTTGATAAGGTAGATTTTGAAGTGACATAGTAAATACTCGATACTCTATGGTTATATGGCATTATTCAGAGTCAAGTTTATTGTCATTTTGACCATAACTGCTGGTACAGTAAACAGTAAAAACGAGACAACGTTTTCCAGGACCATGGTGCTACATGAAACAGTACAAAATCTACACTGAACTACGTAAAAACAACATAGAAAAAAACTACACTAGACTACAGACCTACCCTGTAGTCTGCATAAAGTGCATAAAACAGTTCAGCCATTACAATAAATAATAAACAAGACAATAGGCACAGTAGAGGTCAGTCCAGGCTCTGGGTATTGAGGAGTCTGATGGCTTGGGGGAAGAGGCTTTTTACAAACAATGTTTTTTTATATATTGATCACTGTTTCACTGTTCCCTGGCAGCATGTAACTGCAACTTTGGAGGTACAAAAAGGCCTGCATGCAACAAGACAACAGGAATCTGTAACTGTCGTGAAGGGGTAACAGGAAAACACTGCAACAAATGTGCCTGGGGTTACTGCAAAGAGTTTCCAACATGCACACAGTGTCACCCTTGCTTTAACCTGCTGGATGAAGAGATCTGTAGCCTCATCCCAGTAATAGAAGGACTATCCAACAAAAGCACAGCACACAGCAACAAACTAGGACCTTCCTATGACAAACAGTTGAAAAAACTCGAAAAGAAAATTGCTGAAGTTGCCAAAATTCTGAACAGCTCAGTTGCTTCCCCGGAAACATTTGAAAAGACAAAGGATTATTTTGAAAAGATCAGGTAACTCACCTCCATTTTAATTTTCATTCGATATACCATCCAGTTGAAATACTCCCCTAAATCTAACTGCAAATAAGAAGCATTAAGGTTTACTTTTGTGAATGATGAGGAATGGATGCATTGGTTTGTCTTCTGACAGCCTCAACCCTTTTGGTTGGGATACACCATATAAAATGAACTCTCATCGACATCATCACATTGTTAAATATTTCAGATGTCCTGGTAAGAATCCTGTTTATTATCAGGCAATAAAATAGTGATGAAAATCAAGAAAGTGCTGATGGTAGAATTCTGAAATAAAAAAAAACAGAAAATACTGGAAATGTGCACCATGTCAAGCAGCTTCTGTGGAAAGGTGAACAGAAGACCTTTACAAACAAACACGCGGCGTGTTTTCCACAAACATTTCTGTAAACAGACATATAGACCTTGAACCTCTTTGCCAATTCAGGCAAAATTCCAGGCCACAAGGCACAGAGTTCACCACATAGCCAATCAGCAACGGGACCCCCTCCCTACATCACAGTTGAGTTTCTGTAATGACGCCCAATCAGTGACGGGACCCCCTCCCTACGTCACAGTTGAGTTTCTGTAATGATGCCCAGTCAGTTGATTGATAAGTACATAAGGCCAAGCAGTCAGAGGGCATGCCACAAATGAACAGTGTACTGATGGTTTTGTCATATGGTGACAAAACATTTGCAAATGGATTACCAAGCTCGGAGAACAACTCAACCCAAATATTCTGTTTCTCTTACCACAGCTGCTGCCTGACCTGAATGTTTCTCACATTTTCTGATGATCTGTAATGATCTATTAAGTCAAGCCTTGCCCACTAGCAGGTAGTTTACACAATCTGTCATAATCCAGTCAGATTATAGATTTCATTTATATTTTTCCATAAGTAAACCATTGGAAATATGAACCAAGAAAATATTGCTTTGTCAATATAGTTGTTTAACATTAAATTCCTTTTGTTTTTATTTTGGAACTGATTAATTTTGTGTCAATACCATACTCCAGAAATCCTGCTGTTTCTGGTACTTCAGGTTGGAAGATCCACAAATTAAGTTGAGACCCAAACAAAGCTCTCGGACAATGGTGGCACTATCAACCTGGTTGAGAAAGTCAGTGCTCTAGGTTTGCCAACCCTTAATAAAATGTGGAGCACTTTTATGCCGTCACTATATTATGCATTTATATTATGCTATCACGATCCCAAACAGGGTTGGTGACAGCATAATATAAGAGTAGAATGGGATCAGGTTTATTATCACTGACATATGTCATGAAATTTATTGTTTCGTGGCAGCAGTAGTGTGCAAAAAAAATACTAAGTTACAATAAGAAATAAAAACAGACAAATAAAGCAAAAGAGGAATAGTGACATAGTATTGGTGGGTTCATGGATCAATCAGAAATCTGATGGCAGAAGGGGAAATCTGTTTCTAAAATGGTCCAAAACCATTGTACAAGAACCCCAGCCATCAATTTCCTCATCCTGAGTTTGGGAGAACACTAGTGACTAGTGAATGCAGCCACGGCAGCCTATTTGATGGAAGAAGGGGTCCTACATTGATATGCCAATTTGATCGAAATAAATTTCTGGGCATCCCTATTAGGAACCACAAACTTAGGGTCAGCATCAATAATTCTCAAAAGAATGAAGACAACATTCACAAGACACATTCAAAGGATAGTGATTCCTTTGAACAAGTCTTTGCCAGAGAGGGTTGAAGAAGTACAATTAAGGCAGAGACTGATGGATTGTTGATTGGTGAGGAGGTCAAGGATTATGGTGAGAGTGCAGGAAAATGGGTTTGAGAAAAATAAATCAGTCATGATTGAATAGCAGAGCAGATTCGATGGGCCAAATGGGATAATTCTGCTCCTATATCTTATGTTTTATGTTCTTTTAGCCTTTAAGTCTGTTGTATCTTTCCAAAGAGAAAACTTTTCATCAAGTACAGATGGCTCGATGAAAAAATATGCCCATAAAACAACTATAAATGTACAATGTGCAAAATTGTAGAATCTCTACCCTAGAATTCAGCAAGAAATAAGACATTAAAGATTGTAAAATCATGAACAGTATTCTGATATTCTAGGGCATGTTAATATCAAGAAGGGGAAGATATTGGGACTCTTGAAGAACATGAATAAGTCCTCAGGTCTTTGAGAGAGACTAAAGAGAAGACTGTTGGGGCTTTGACAGAGATCTTTAAATTCTTTTTAGACGCAGGTGGGGTCTCAGAGGACTGGAGTTCCTCTGTTTAAGAAGGGCAGTCGAGACAAACCATGAAAATACAGGCCAGTGAGCCTTACGTCAGAGGTAGGGAAATTATTGGAGAAGATTCCTGCATAAAATCTATTTGCTCCTGGAAGAGCATGGACATATTGGGGATATGTGTAGAGGAGTCATGTCTTTCAAACTCATTTGAAGTTTTAGAGGAAGTAATGAAGCTGATTGAGGATAGTGAATGTCCAATACATAGTAAAGCTTTCAGCAAAATCCCTCACCGTAGACAGACCCAGAAGATTAAGGTACGTGGAATCCATGGAGAATTGGCAGATTGGATTCAAAACTGGCTTGGCCATAGAAGACAGAGAAAAGTGGTGGAGGGGTGTTATTCTGGCTGGAGATCTGTGACCAATGGTGTCACACCAAGATCAATACTGGGACCGCTGTTGTTTGAGAGGATAAACGATTTGAATGAAAATGTAGGTAGGCTGATTTGTCAAGTTTTCAGACAAAAATAGGGAGGGTTTTGGACAGAGAGAAAGATTATCAAGAGGACATAGACCAACTGGAAATGTGGGCAAGGGAATGGCAGAACTTAATCTGGACAAGTAAGCTTTTGCACTTTGGCAGGTCAAATGCAAGCAGAAACCACACAGTTAATGGCAGGGCTCCTAAGAACACTGATATACAGAGGGATCTTGGAGTGCAAAACAAAAGCTTCCTGAAAGTGGCAACAAGTAGACAGAGTGGTAAAGAAATTATACAGCATACTTGCCTTCGTCAGTTGGTATGTTGAGTGTAAAAGTTAGGAAGTCTGGTTTTCATGGCCACATTACTGGAAAAATGTGGAACCTCTGGAAAGGGTGTAGAAGTGGTTTACAAGACAAGTTCTTTTTTACACAAAGAGTGATAGGTACCTACAATGTGCTGCTGGAGGTGGTGGTGGAAGTAGATATGACAGAAACATTTAAGAGGCATTTAGATAGGAATATGGACAGACAGGAAATGGAGGGATATAGACCATGCACAGGCAGCTGGGACACAGGCCAGTGGAGCTCTGCCAATAAGATTTGGGAATAAGACTAACAACATGACCTGCTGGGCCGGAGGGATTGTTCCTGTGCGGTTCAGTTCTATGTTTTGTGTCATGTAATGATTTTACTTACACTCTTTAAGGCTAACATCTGAGAAAGGACCATGGAAAATAAATCTTAAATGCTATTTATTCCTCAGATGGAAAACAGTTCTCTGCATTTTTCTCAACTCAATCTAAACATCAGAGTGAATTAATTTGAATGCAGAGTGACATTTATCTGTTCCTCACTCAACAGTGCTGCCTGACTTGAAGATTAATTGTAGCATGTTCCAGCTTTATTTCAGATTCCAGCATCTGCAGTACTTTGTTTTAGAAACATATGGAATTCCAGCACATTTTAAACCTCAGTTTTAAAGTGCATAAGTTTTAATTAGAATGGGTAAATGTTATGATACAGTTAATGAAGAACAAACTGATTATAATTGCTTACAGGAGTTATTTTCACCCTACATATGACCAATTTACTTCCACACCATCTGCTTGACAGACCATATGATAGACTCTCTGTCAGTGGAATGCAAATACCATATATGAACACCTGCTAAGAACCAGCTGTAAACATCTGAGAGCTAAAATGTAACAGTGAATCACAGCACATAACGCTGCATCATGACTGTGCAATGATTGTATAACCTGGAGGCTAATTCCACACAATGGAACCATCCTCAAAATGGCCTGCTCCTGGCATATTCACCTCACTTGGGTACCCTCCAACCTGATGGCATGAATCTCGATTTCTCTTTCTGATAAACAAACCCCAAACCCCCACCCCTTCCTCAATTGGACCTTTTACTTCTTCTCACCTTCCTATTACTTCCCCTCAGTCCCCACCTCCTTCTTTTCCTCCTATTGTCCACTCTCTTCTCCTATCAGGTTTTTCATCTCCAGCCCCTGACCTTCCCCACTCGCCTGGCTTCACCTATCACCTTCCAGCTAACCCCCTTCTCCTCCCCTCACCTTTTTATTCTGGCACCTTCCGCCATCCTTCTCAGTCCCGAGGAAGGGTCTCGGCCTGAAATGTCGGCTGTTTCTATTCTTCCCATAGATGCTGCCTGACCTGCTGAGTCCCTCCAGCATCTTGTGTGTGTTGCTTTGGATTTCCAGCATCTGCAGACTTTCTTGTGTTCATCAGTTACAGTACTTGATGTTCAAAAATTAATTCTCTTTCATTGAAACACTGCCCAGATTTTATTGGTAATGCTCCAAGTGGAACTTCTGGTATCTCTCAATACAAACACCATTAAGTTTCACAAACACTTAAGGCCAAGTCTTATTGGCGGAGCTCCACTGCCTAGCTCACAGCTGTACTTCGAGCTCTAACTCCAAATTTGACCTGAAATTATTTTTTTATTAGCATTGAAGGGATTTTACCTATTGCAAAGTGCACAGAAACCCTCAGATAAAAAAAAACCCCAGAACCATATGTAACAACATCCTTGAGCCTTTTGCAGGCAGCCCTTCTGACAGATTAGGGGAGACAAGGAAGGGGAGGGTAGAAAACAGTTGAAGATCTCATCACTGTCCAATGCACATTTAATCATTTCTAATCATAACAACTCTAATTTCTACATGTTTGGAGGAATGAACAGGATAAGGGTGTGGTGGTATGGTGGTTGGAAACAGTCTTAATAGGAATATAAAGAAATTTATAGAACAGGGGTTCTCAACCTGGGGTCCACAGACCCCTTGGTTAATGGTAGGGCATAAACATGGTGGAGAACCACTTAACCCTAAAGAAGGACACAGAATGGCAAAACACCAACCACAATCTGATGATGTAAATGTAACACAGAACTCATAGAGTTTCGATTATATACACTCACAACTTCAATATTGTGCAGGAAAATCCAAATGCAGATTGATCCAAATGTGAATATTTCCAAAGACACGAAGGAGCTTAACAGAGTTATCGACGATATTAATATGGAAGTTGACAAGCTCAATAAGGAATTGAATCGCTTGAAACAGAAGCCAGCGATAAGGAATGTGAATGGCAAGTAGAAAAAATATTAACCCGATATCTATATCAAGCAAGGGCTGAATCGATTGTTCAGAATGATGATTGTATAAGTATTTGATAAAGCACACGAAGTAATTGCTATGCTTGATATTTGGACATTTAAAGACCTTATCTCTTTTATTTCTAATTATCTCTTTAATTATCTCTTTTAATTATTTTTATTTAATTTATTTTTAATTTACTTTATTATTAAATTATTGATTTATTAATTAATTATTATTTTGAGTTTTAATTTTTAAATTAATTTATTATTAATTATTTGATTATTTATTATTAATTTATTGTTTTATTTTATTTAATTATTTTTAATTATCTCTTTCTAACTCTTTGACAACAGGGAACAAAACTAGTCTTCCCACAGCAGTGTTAGAGTCCTTCAGAGGATGACCATCAGTGTTATACAAGAACCACCACAGTTTTCTGCATGGCTCCTATTAGCAATATGTAATAGTCACAAGACATGCGGCAGCTCGGTAGTGTAGTGGTTAGCACAATGCTTTACAGTACAAACTGTAATAAGTTCAATTCCCGCTGCTGTCTGTAATGAGTTTGTATCTTCTCCCTGTGACCACATGGGTTTCCTCCGGGTGCTCTGGTTTCCTCCCACAGTCCAAAGACGTACTGATTGGTAGATTAACTGGTCATTGTAAATTGCCCCGTGATTAGGCTAGGATTAAACTGGAGGTTGCTGGGCAGAGCGGTTCGAAGGGCTGGAAGGGCCTATTCCGCGCTGTAACTTAATAATTGGTTAGATTTCTTGTGACTGAAAGAGCTTTGATGAGCAAATGGAAACATCGAAGCAGAGATGGCGATGTGATGGGAGTGTGAGCACCAGCTGAGGGTGGTTCAAAAAAGCCAGATCTTTTAAACATTCCAGAACTTCTTCTGGTAGCACACTCCAACTAAACCTAGCCTCTGTGTGAAAACATTGCCCCTCAGGTTCCCTTTAAATCATCCCCCTCTCAGTTCGAGCTATGTTTTCGACTTTCCTACCCTGGGGAAAAAATTATGATCATCCACCTTATCTCTGTCCTTCATGATTTTATAAATGTCTATAAGGTCGCGCCTGAGCCGCCTCAGCACAAGGGAGGGAGGAAACTGAGAGGCCACATCTGCTCAGGGTGCTCAATGACTAATTTTGCATCCTAAACTGGGATGAAGAATGGTGTGTGAGTCATCTAAACTTAAAATATGTTTCCTCTAATCCAGAAACCTCAGTGAAGCAATAGTTGCCAAGGTCACCATGGCCACATTCCTATAAGCATCAGCATCCTTCCACGTGCAAGGGCTTATAGCACCTTCTAGCTTTCCACCTACAGTGACATGAGAGAGGCCTCTGACATTCCCTGTAAAAGAAAGGCTTATTTCGTCCCAGGCAACAGCAGACTCATTGAGGACATGGTTCCGCAAGAAATGTTGCTTCCCCACAGTGCCAAGTGTCATTGGCTGCACGCTCTTCACTTTCAGGTGTCCACGTCATCCTTCAGATGTATCAGAACCGGCATTATGCCCTCTCACTGTCCAGCTCTTTACTCACCATCCATACAGTACTGTGCAGATCAATGCTAGGTATCTGGAGCAGATGAGATGCCTTCATTCTGTAATATTTCCTTGCGGTATTAACTTTTAAGAGACCTTAACAAATCAGATGATCTCTGCTCTGTACTATCTTCTGACAATACTCATGGCTCTATTGCCCAATGACATGTAGCAACCTAGTGAGAGAGACAGCCGATGGCATGTCGAAGTGCTGGACTATAGTTTTTGATGGACAGATCTTGGTCGGTTTGGGGGGCTTTGCTATTACTTGCTTGGAGGGTGCTGGGGGGGGGCTGCCGCTTCCTGCTGGAACAAGTGGGGGGATGGGAGGGGGGAAGGTTGACACTTTACTGCTGTTGGTGCTACCGTTTTTCTGTCATTCATCCTTCGGTGTTTTCTGTTTTTGTGGATGTCTGTGAAGAGTAAGAATTTCAGGTTGTATACCACATACATTCTCTGATATTAAATGGAACCATTGAACTATGAGAGACTTCCACGATGGAACAGAATGCATTATTGACGTGGTGAACAAAATTGTAGTTTATGATTTTGATGTATACTGTGCAACCTAACCGCTTCAACAGCTTATCACGTCCCTCCAGCTATAGAAAGACCAAATGACCAACTGACCTGCTTCTGCTACAAATAAACATAAACTCAGATGCTCATTCAAACAGAATCTCAAATCTTACCAGTCTTCTGTTATTGATCATGACCTTGGCATCAATGAAGAAATAAAACTAACAGAAAGTATGCATTAGGATCATTTTCTTTAAATCATTGCTTGCCAAGTTGAACAGAAATACCAGCTAATCATTCTTTTTCCACTCACTTAGGCCTAACTTCTATATACCCTTTCCTGACCGAAGCCCCTCATAGTTTCACCCCAAAGGTGCTGCGAGGCTGGCTGCATGCTGTTGACTTCTGGTCAAGGTGGCTTCACATCTGACATTGATCTGCTTTATGCCAGAGGATGAGATTTAAGCTGCACTTTCCTAGCCTAAGGGATAGACTTAAGATGCCTTTCACAAAGGGCCATCCTACACCTGTGCCTTCGGGCATCTTCTGCTCGTCCGACGGAGTCTGTAGTCCCAAACTGACTTCACTAAGTGGTTCAGAACCCAGAGGACCAGAGAGGAAGGGAGGCATCCTCAATCAAAAGGAGGAGACTGACCTCTTATTGCCTTGGATTCATCCTAGAGGGACTACAGACCCCCTGATATACAGGACATCTTACCACCTCCTTTGTTGAAATCTCTCATGCAATGTTCAAAAACCACAGAGACTGGCCATTCTTGACAGTTTCTCAGATCAGTTCTTGTGGTAGAACACCAGAGAGCAACAACATCTGCTGAAATGCATGTCCCTTTGAACAGTGCAGGCAGGCTTTAATTTTTTGAATTCAGGCCTACTGCCTCCAGCCATGATACTTGACCATCCAAAGAACAGCATGATCAATGGAAAACCTTGGACAGCAATCAATGGGCGTGGTTTACTTATACATCACAATCCTAGCACGTTTTTAGTTTAGCTCAATAATGTGTTAAGGCTGACATGAAAAATAACTAAACCAGTATGTTTCCAAAATTAAATATAAATTCCATCTGGAGGACAATAACTGCAATCATAAACTGGTCTTGTTAATGAAAACCTTGTACATTTGGCCCTTTTTTCTCACTTCCATCAGCAGATTATTATCAGTATTCAGGCGTGTGGTTTGGGCATCAGATGTGGAATTTATCATCTGTGATCATATTCTCCTCCAACCGGACCCTCATTTAGGTCGCAGCACCATACTTGCAGCTACGCTGTATTTACAACAGCCTCATTGCAATAACCACTTATAAAGAATGCAAGCAGAAAAGAAGATGAAGTGTGGGTTAGATGATGTAGAGCTGTAGGTGGCTCCTGTGGATTGCAAAGATGAACCTATCCCGATAGGACTAAATGCTGCGTCACTATCATTGTGCAGACTGCATTGAAAATTAACCGCAGATGGATATTTGACATATTTACAGTATTCTTAACAGCTCTGCTGCTCAGACTGAAGAAACCCTGGTGATTTATTGGCTTCTATTTCTTTCTCAGGTAAATGGGTCTTTATGGATCTCCCACAGACTGCTCACAAATTCTCACCCATGAAACCAACTTAAATGTGATAAACTTTACTGGGAAACTGCCTGAGCTGTTTGTTTTATTTGGGGAAGAATCGTCTCCTTTTGTTTGATATTTTCTCTTCTGCTGACTTCATGAAGCTAACAAAATACAGAATACATACATCTCTAGGCCAGAAATCACTTCAAACCTAGCTAATTGATTGGGATATTGTATATTGAGTGAAAACAAATCTATTTTTATTGGCATCACATATTTTCAAAATCAATTAAGTAATGATGAAATACTACATTAACACAAAGAAAACAATAAATAATCTCATGCATGGTGCATTTGTGCAGATCAGTTTTAATAGCTTATAAAGATAATTTAGTCCAATGATGGAAGAGTTGCTAACCTTTCTTCAGTTCTATTTTACAATAGTGATCAAAGATTATATTCAAGGGGTAATTGTGTCATTACTTACTACTGTTAACAGGTAGCTTTGAAGACATTAAAATGTCCTACCAAATTTCAAAAGACTCTCAACAGAAAGCAAATGTTTCAGAATTAGTGAGTATCTCAGAATCTACAAGAAAGGATGCAACTGCCTTGTTAAACAATACGTTATTGATTTATAACGACGAACTTAATGCACTGAGGCAAAAAACTGAACTTTTGGATTTGACAAAGGCAAACAAACTGGTGAGTTCTGTATCTATTAAACTATTTTATGGAAATGTAGACTGGTTAAGCAATTGGTTTCAGTTCAGAACAGGACTCACAAGCTTATAAGTAAAGGAAAGGAACAATAAACTACGTAATTCCGTGAGCCTTGTTCATTAGTACTTCATGTCCACTCTTCTGCCTGCATTCTTTCCTTCAGTGTCCAAAACTTTGCCAGTATTGGCCTGAAAGAGACTCAGCAATTGAAAACACGCTGCGTTATTCAAAGATCTGCAAATTTTAGCAGAAGCATATTGAGCAGAAGCAAGGCAGGTAAAATTAAATGCTGAGGAAGTGTTACATTTGGGGCAAAGAATGAGGAGAGGCTGAAGTTAATGACATAATCTTAAATAACATGCCAACATAGAGAAACTTGAAGGCGTTTCAAGATAGCAGGACAAGCTAAGAATGCTTTAAGGAGCAATATGAACTGTTGAGGTCTTGAATCAAGTAAGGGAGTTACATTCTGGCTAGGGAATTGCACTGAAATCAGGGTACTGTGGCTTAGAATGTATGAAGAGGCCTTAGTGATGGTGAGAAGTGATTTAGTGGAATGGTACCAGGGACAAGAACTTCAGTAGTAAGAAAAGGCCAGAGTCGTTGGTTTTCCTCTCCTTAGAGCTGCAGAGATCAGGAATATATCTTGTTTAAGGATTATCTGTTTTCGGCAATCAGAGATGGGGTAAAGAACCTGAAAAGAATATTACACAGTAAATTGTGTGATCTACAACTCACTGATTTGAAGGATAATTCCAGAGGAACTCTCAAACAGATGCTGGAAATATAGTTGAAAAGTAAATATTTGCCATGGGAATGTGGGAATCAGGCAATCTGCACAGCTCTTTCAAAAGCAGACTGAGCCTGTTAAGCTGGATGGCTTCCTTAATCTGTCTTTATATGTTTTGTCAATAAATCACATTTCTCAATCTGTATATTGCTGCACTACCATAGTAAGATGTTTTATTTCTATATTTTAGGATTAACTCCAACTCTGCTTAAAAGTTGGGCAACTAAATGGACTTCTAGCCTTTTAATGCCTGTCCCATTCAAAACCTGAACTCTTGTTTCGATCTACAGAAGAACTAGACATTTTCTAAGTTATTCTGCACAGATTTATTGTGAAATGGGAAATAATCTCCAAAGAAACTTCTTTTAAACACTTGTCTATACATTTCATTCCTTGACCTGACCTACTTTGTAAAGTTCCAAATGTAATTCATGTTTTCTTCAAACAGATGAATCAAGACCCCAGACACAGTTCCATTCTCCCTTTTACGCATCAAGTGTCAAATTATCTGTGCTCTGAATAAATGATTGGACAGGTCCTGATTGATCTGTTCTGAGGATTTTAGAGCAATACTTGAAACTACACTGGTGGTAATGAAATAATGATCACAGTCCGAGGTCCTGGTCTACCTGCAGTCAGTGTATTTAAATGAGCCACAATCTCAAAAGAACCTATTCATAAGTGGTCAAAGTATTCAATGAAGGCCCTATACATACGATCGAACACTTGGAGACAGGCGGAACAGATGTGCAGACAGTGCAGACAGATTATCTACGATGGGAAGACGGCAGTTCCATGTACCTTCCTTCGCAAACCACCCTCCCTTACCTCACCCTGCAGAGCCGCAACGGTCAGCAGCTAGGTCCAGTCATGCAGAGCTGGGAGTGAGGTAGAATGGCAGGTGCTCTGTGTTTGTTGTTTCTACAGTCTTCTCACAGACTGTTGTAACTTACGAACTATTCAAGTTATGGATAATTCTCAGGAACAGAACCCTGCCATAAAGTGAGACTGCCTGCATACAATTCAATCTATGAATCTCCCTTATTATTATGTAATACTTAACTCCTTAAATAACTCAAAACCAGTCAGACTGACTAAGACCCTACTGTTTAAAAGACCAAGGTATATACTTTAATCGCAAATGCCAAGTAGTCATGACCTGCTAAAATTCTTAGCTGGACCAGACATGTCAGCAGTGTTATATTTTTTTAATATATTTTGATTGAAGGAATGTCACAATACAGAATACATTTTCCTCCATTTTGCTCTTATATCTTAGCCCTAAACAAACCTCCCCTCACCCGCCCTCCCCGAACATACCATGGCAGCCAATGTATTTACAATACAACAATTCACTAATACAAGTACAGACATTTCACAGCATACCCCCACACTACTTCAAGATGAAGGCCCACACACATCCACAACATATCACATGATCCAAAATACACTCACATTACAATTCATCAACCACCCTGTTAAAAGGGAGGCAACTTCCCAAGTACAATCAAATGCCCTCAACTAGTAGGTAATTCCTTAAGACTCCCAAAATATGACAAGAAAGGTCCCCATTTTGAATAAAACTTTTTCACAGAACCCCTTAAAGTGAATTTAATCTTTTCTAATTTCAGAAAAAAACATTACGTCCTCTAACCAAGCAGCAGCAGATGGGGGAGTGGCAGATTTCCAGACCACCAAGGTTCTCCTACGGGCCAATAGTGATGTAAATGCAATGATATCTGACTGGCTTGCATTTAAACCCAGAACATCATCTGCCACACCAAATACAGCTATAAGCGGGCAAGGTCTCAGTGTCACCCCCAAAACCTCACTGATAATTTAAAAAACCAGTGCCCAATAGCCATCAAGCTAAGAACAAGACCAAAATGCATGCACTAAACCAGCCGGAGAGAAGGAGCACCTGTCACAGCTAGCGCCTGTCCCGGGATATATGTCAGCAAGCCTGGCTTTACTTAAATGTACCCTGTGTAAAACTTTAAATTGTATGAGCCCCAGTCTAGCACATGATGACGAGGAATGAACCCTATTCAATGCTTTTGCCCAATATTCATCAGCCAGATCCATACCAAGGTCATCCTCCTACCTAGTCCTAGTTTTGTTTAGATCTTGAACTCCCAAAGACATCAGCTGAGAGTATAGTACAGAGATTAGCCCTTTATTATTAAAGCTAAGAGTGAGTTTTTCCCACAACATAGCAGGTGGTAGATCAGAAAAAGAGGGAAACCTTTCGTTGACGAAGTGGCGAATCCACAGGTATTTTAGAAAATGATTATGCGGAAGGCCATATTTACTGCACAGGTTATCAACACAGATGTTATTGTCAGCAGTGTTATTAACAGAGCATGATAGAATCCAAATACCCTGGTATTTGTGGCTCACCTCCTGACCTTCAAAGCCTCACCACCATCTGCAAGATTCAGAACAGGAGCATGTCTGACTGCTAACAGCTGCTTGGATTGGTGCAAAAGACTAACACTAAATAATGTTGGCATCAATCAAATTGATAGAACCACTGTCAACTTTAAAATAGGATTTACACTTCAAAAGTAACCCACCGCTGTGAATTACCTTGAGACACAGTTCTAGCCTTGTCTTTACTTATTTCATCCATTCCTCAGTCTAGAAGGCATTTCAAACCGAGTTTACCATTCCTGGCACTTTTTAAGGTTTTTGTTTGTAACTTCAACACAGTCCTGTAATCATGCATCCTGCACTCAGATAGCTCCAAAGCTCCAAGTATGGTCTGACCAATGCCTTTTAATGTCCCAGCATTACATCCTTGCCAGCCCTCTGGAAATGAATACTAACTGTGCAGACCATGTTGCTGCCTGCTACAGGGAGTCATCGGAATTGGTGCATGAAGGTGGTGTACAGTATAACTGTGGGTGATTGTCTCGGACATTTCTCTTGAGATTGCAAGATCCTGGTGGACATTAATAATGTAAGATTTCACAGTCCTGTTTCCCTTGTTTGGTGGTGCAACAGATGGCGAGGAGCTGCGTGGCCTCTGTTGTAGTGAGGACTAAGCCTCAAGCTGTGGAATTTGCAGGACATGTTGCTCAGGGACTTGGGCTATATATATTTGCTTTCTTTCACATGATTATTATTTTTGTTCACTATTTTGAATGTGCTGTGTACGTTTTGCATCTTGGCCCCAGAGAAATGCTGTTTCATTCAGCTGTACTCATAGTTGATTGAAAGATGATTAAACTTGAACTTTAATTTGAATTTGAACATTGCTTTCATTGCAGAAAATGAACATGATCGAGCCTGCTAACAAATTTTTTCTGTCAGCAATTTGTTTTGGCTAGGCAGATTGCAAAATCTGGTTCATTGCTTGGTTTAACCATTACTAGACTTTGTCTGAATTAAACAGAATGCTCCCTGCTCACCTCTGTTGTTTGCTTCCAGTAACTGAAACAAGTTTCTGTCCTCTTTGTTTGTCATGGTCTATCTTGTGTGCTTTAATTAATCTCTAGATATGTGGAGCTCAGGGTAACCTGTCCTGTGATAAAGATCCATGTGGAGGAGCTTTATGTCGTGATGATTTTGGAAATAAAATATGTGGTGGCCAAGGCTGTAATGATTTATTGTTTATGGCAAGTGTTACGAAAAACAACGCTGAAAGAACAAGTGATCAGATGACCCAACTCCTTAATAAAATGCTGAATACAATAAGCAAGGTATCTAAATTTTATAGTTTATTTGGATAAAAGCCTCTCTTAATCCAAAGCAACACACACAAAACGCTGGGGGAGCTCAGCAGGCTAAGCAGCATCCATGGGAAAGAGTTAACAGTCGACGTTTCAGGCCGAGACCCTTCATCAGGACTGGAAAGGAAGGGAGCGGGAGTCAGACTGAGTAGGTGGGCGAGGGGAGGAAGAAGTACAAGGTGGCAGGTGATAGGTGAGGGGGAGGGGTGAAGTAAAGAGCTGGGAAGTTGATTCTTGAAAGAGATAAAGGGCTGGGGAAGGGGGAATCTGAAAGGAGACAATAGAAGACTATGGGAGATAGGGAAGAGGGCGGAGCACCAGAGGGAGGTGCCGGCCAGATAAGGAGAGAATGTGTGCGTAAAACAGGAGAAATGGTAAAGGAGATGGGATGGGGGTGGGTGGCAATTACCAGAAGTTCAAGAAATCGATTTAATCCAATTTGTTCTGTCAAGTAACTCAGAAAACACCATTGATTTTGTGTACTAGTAAAGTGCTTTTCCTTTTCTCTTCCTTCTAGCTTGATTCTATCAGAAACAGAACACAAGAAACTAAAGAGAAGGCGACCAAGTTATTAGGCAAGTTAGGCAAAACCAAGGACGAACTTGAAAGGGAAAAGCAAGAAACTAAAGACATCATCAGAAAAGTGAAAGAGTTTCTCACAGGTACTTACTCCCTTTCCCAACTGGGTCTCCTTCCAAACAGATCTAGTTAAGACACTTTTGGTATCACAAGACAACTTGCCACCATTAAGTACTTTTTGCAGAAAACAGTCAAACAATTAAGGAAAGAGAGATAGTGGGAAAATTGGAGGGTTTGAGTTGATGAGAATAAACAAGCTGAATTTAAAGGACAAAGAAGAGTAAAGTCAAAGGATTTCTGATTAATAAATAAAATTATGATTCCGGAGCATTAAAATGCCATCCTATAAAAGGCAACTGGTTTTGACTGACTAGATGATGCTGTTGTGCTGGAGTTTTATAAGTTTTATTTGGGCGGGGCTGAGAGAAAAAAAATCCAGATTCTCTTGGATATTATATCTGATTGTGAAAAGATATGGCTTTGTGGTGAAATGGTACTCTACTCTTCCTTGCTTTACTACTTTGAGAGAAGTTTGGAAACTTTTAAGCTCTGCTCCAAGTAGTGCAAATACCTTGTTTGGAAAATTGCAAATAGCTTGTTTTTAGACAGGCTGCCTTGTAATTACTTACGCTTAATTCATTGTACTGAAATGATGAAATTAAATTAAATGTTGTGTAAACATGAGGAAATCTGCAGATGCTGGAAATTCAAACAACACACACAAAATGCTGGTGGAACACAGCAGGCCAGGCAGCATCTATAGGGAGAAGTGCTGTCGACGTTTCGGGCCGAGACCCTTTGTCAGGACTAACTGAAAGGAAAGATACTAAGAGATTTGAAAGTAGTGGGGGGAGGGGGAAACGCGAAATGATAGGAGAGGACCGGAGGGGGTGGGATGAAGCTAAGAGCTGGAAAGGTGATTGGCAAAAGTGATACAGAGCTGGAGAAGGGAAAGGATCATGGGACGGGAGGCCTCGGGAGAAAGAAAGGGGTAGGAGGGGGGGAGTACCAGAGGGAGATGGAGAACAGGCAGAGTGATGGGCAGAGAAAGAGAGAAAAAACCAAACAACTAAATATGTCAGGGATGGGGCAAGAAGGGGAGGAGGGGCATTAACAGAAGTTGGAGAAGTCAATGTTCATGCCATCAGATTGAAGGCTACCCAGCCGGTATATAAGGTGTTGTTCCTCCAACCTGAGTGTGGCTTCATCTTTCCCTTTGTTCACTCTTCCTGTTTTCCATCTCCCTCTGGTGCTCCCCCCTCCCCCTTTCTTTCTCCCGAGGCCTCCCGTCCCATGATCCTTTCCCTTCTCCAGCTCTGTATCACTTTCGTTAAATGTTGTGTGTCTACATTGCTAAATACTTTGAGCTAATCACACCAACCCAATTTCTGCCAAACTATTGATTTAGTAAAAGTAATGACAGGATGAATTTACTCCACAAAGATCTTTATTCTGCCCCAGATTGTTTATGAAATATGCTATTTGTTCTTTCACAAAGGTAACACAATTTTTATGCTTTTTCCTCAAACTGAAGCTGATGGTGTTTCTCCTGAGGATCTTGAAGCAGTTGTGAACCATGTCCTTTCCATCAAGTTACCCGTTACTCCTGAGGAAGTGAAGAACAAAACAAAGCAAATTCAGGACATTCTTTCTGAGATTAAAGATGTTGATAAAGAAGTGGAAAGGCTAAATAACCGCTCTCAAGAAGCAAAGTTACTTTTGAAGCGTGCAATGAAAGCTGAGTATGTTGCCTTCTCAATTCAACAAGATGCCACATAAAAGGTTGTTAGTAAAACATCTGATGAGTGAGGAAACAAGATAAGAGCTCATAGTGTAAGAGGAAGTTATTAACATGGATTTAAGAAACATATCACAGTGAAGACAGAATATAAATAATACATTCTTGACCCTGAACTACTTATTATTCATACTAATAATTTGGCGGTGGGAGCAGGTTTTCTAGTTTGCAGATTACATAAAAATTGGTAGGGGAGCATGCTGCAGAGAGGATATTTGAACCCTACTATCTATCAAAGTTCAAAGTAAATTTATTATCAAAGTACATATATGCAACAGATATTGCTTTCTTGTGGGCAAGTCTATAGAATAATAACCATAATAGTCTCAATGAAAGACTACCCAACTTGGGCGTTCAACCAGAGTGCAGAAGACAACAAACTGTGTAAATACAAAATGAAAGAAATATTAATAATATATAAATAAGCAATAATTATCGAGAACTTGAGATGAAGAGTATTTGAAAGTCAGTCCATTGGCTGTGGGAACATTTCAATGATAGGGTAAGTTGAGTTAAGTTAAGGATATCATAAAAGAACATCAAGACAAGTTGAATAAATAGGTTATAACTTGCCAAATGATATTTGATGTTGGAAATGTGAGGTAATATGCTTTGGTAAAAAGTAGACTATCACCTAAATGGAGAAAGAATGCAATGGGGTACAGAAGGATCCAATTGTTCTCAGCAAGGAAGAAGCTTGCATAGAGTGCTGCTTATAACTAATAAAGCAAGTGACATATTAGCCTTTATTGATAGGGCGTTGCAGTTTAAAAATAAACATTTAGGAATTAAGAGCTTTTGTAAAACAGGTACAGATGAGGAGCTGATCTCTGGCACAGATCAGACATGATCAGTTTGAATGCTAGAACATCCCTAAGGGACTACAGAGCCTACTCTTACTTTCTAGTGTTTTTATTACATAATTTAATGGTTGAATACAATGGATTCCAGTTAATTGGGACACATCAAGACCAGTCCATTTTGGCCCAATTGTGGCTACCCCAACTAGCTAGAATTTCATGGAAATTGTTAAAAGGGTATAAAAAAGACAAACTACCATTTAACTGAGTAACAAATTATGTACTTAAATGAAATATAGAACAAATTAAAACACTATCAATACTACTACGCTACTATATAACTGTTATAGTTATCGACGGGGGAATCGGTGTCCGTGTTCTTTTGATTGACTGTAAATGAACAAAATCAGCGCAGACTCCAATGTAGATAATGGACTGCCTTCATATGTGGCTATCGATGATTCCTTCCTCAGAATCTTCATTTCCATTGTAATATACAATATGGTTGTCGAAACCTTCAAATTCATCGTAGTTCTTAACTGTTGAAGTAGCAAAATAATTTCATTTTCACTCCCAGCCATTTCTGGCATCTACAAGCCTGAATATTTGAGAGCGCAGTGAGCAAAACAGTTGTGAAATATCTTACTGCTTATTTCTTCCCAACTATCAGTGTCAAAAATCACTGCTTTTTGAACATAAACAACCGACACTATTTAAAAACTTTGCTTGAAGCACGGTGTAGTGCCTAAAGGCCACACAAGTCCACGTGACTGACACTAGTTAGAAACTGTTTGACAACAGTCTCCTACCCCAATTAAGTGGCATAGTATCCCAAATAAATGAAGAGAATTTTGGCTATTTTCTCAATTAGTTTTTGTTCTTTAAGAGTTGTTCAAATTAGCGACTATCCTGATTAACCAATGGACAAATTAACTGGAGTCCACTGATTATTTAATTGCTCTGCCTACATTATACTGCATCTGAAGTTCTTACTAAAATATGCTATTTCTACAAACTATTCCCAAGATAATAAAACATGTAGTAGGGAAAATCCTGGAATCTATCATTAATGATATCATAATAGATCATCTTAAAAAGAGTAATAAGATTGAGAAGTCAGCTTGGATTTATGAAAGGGAATTTGTGTTTGACTAATCTATTAGAGGTCTTTGGGGATGAAACCCATGGAACAAATAAGATCCAACATGTGCGTTTAGATTTTCAGAAGGTCACAGAAGAGTTGTTCAAGAAGGCTGTGGTCTCTGGATTTAAGAGTATTCATTGAGAATTGGTTACCAACAGAAAGCAAAGAGTGAGAAGAGCCTTTATCAGTTGACAGTACTGGTCCCCTGCTGTTCACAATCTACATCATTTGTTTTGCTGAGCAGACTGGAAGGCATATTTAAAAACACAAAATGCTGGCAGACATTTTGGGCCAGACAGCATCTATGGGAGGAGGTAGTGACAACGTTTCGGGCCAAAACCCTTCATCAGGAGTCATATTTCCAAGTTTACTTCTGATAAAAATAATACTAGGTGGGATTGTGAGTGTGAAAGAGATTGAAGAGGCTTCAAGGAGATGAAGACAGGTCAAGTGAGTGGGTTTGAATGATTCAAACAAAATCTGATGTGGAAAAAATGTGAGATCATTCACTTTGATGTGCAAGGGAAGAACGTTTTTATTTGGTGACGATATTTGGTAAATGCTGATGTTCAAAGATGCCTTGGTGCCTTGAACTCAAGTCATTGTAGGCAAACAGCCAGATGCAATTAGGAAAACAAATGGTACATTGGCTTTTATTCGGTGATGATTTAAGGTGTAAAACACATGTGCCTGCAATTGTAAAGGGTCTTGGTGAGTCTGCACTTGGAGTATTGTGTCCACTTACTCACAGGAAGTACAGCAAATATTCAAAACCACTTCCAGGCATGGCAGGCTTGTTGTATGAGGAAAAATTGAGTACTCACTCCTATATAACCTAGAGTTTAGAAGAATGAGAGGAGATCTCATTGAACATCAAAGCAGATATTTACATGACTTAGAAGGGCGGATCCATGGAGAAATTCTGCCTCATCTCTGTTCTAAATGGACATCTCTCTATTCTGATGTTGAGCCATCTGGAACTATGCTCCTCCACTATAGGAAACATCATCTCCACATCCACTCTATCTAGGCCCTATCTAAATCCATTCTTATTCTTCTACAGGCCCAGAACCATCAAATGCTCCTCAGACATTAACCCTTTCGTTCCCAGAATCATTCCCGTGAGCTTCCTCTGGACCCTCCCCAATGCCAACACACCCCAAAGGGACCTTGGGGTTCAAATCCATACATCCCTCAAGGTCGCTGCACAGGTTGATAGGGTAGTTAAGAAGGCCTATGGGATGCTAGGCTTCATTAACAGGGGGATTGAGTTCAAGAGTAGAGAGGTCATGTTGCAACTCTACAAATCTCTGGTGAGACCGCACTTAGAGTATTGTGTTCAGTTCTGGTTACCTCATTATAGGAAGGATGTGGAAGCTATGAAGAGGGTGCAGAGGAGATTTACCAGAATGTTGCCTGGATTTGAGAACAAGTCGTATGAAGCAAGGTTAGCAGAGCTGGGACTTTTCTCTTTGGAGTGTAGAAGAATGAGAGGGGACTTGATAGAGGTCTACAAGATTATGAGAGGCATAGATAGGGTGGATAGTCAGTGCCTGTTTCCCAGGGCACCAATAGCAAACACCAGAGGGCATATGTACAAAATTAAGGGAGAGAAGTTTAAGGGAGACATCAGGGGTAAGTTTTTTACACGAGAGTTGTGAGTGCCTGGAATGACTTGCCAGGGATGGTGGTGGTGGCTAAAACATTAGGGGTATTTAAGAGCCTTTTGGACAGGCACATGAATGAAAGAAAAATGGAGGGTTATGGGCTAGTGTGGGTTTAGTACTTTTTTTTATGCATGATATGGGTCAGCACAACATAGAGGGCTGAAGGGCCTGTACTGTGCTGTAGAGTTCTATGGTTCTATCTTTTCATAAATGAAGGACCTAAAACTACTCACAATACTCCAAGTGCGGTCTGACCAATGTCTTAAAAAGCCTCAGCATTACATCCTTGATCTTATATTCTAGTCCTCTTGAAATGAATGCTAACACTGCATCTGCCTTCCTTACACCATACTCAACCTGCAAATTAACCTTTAACATAAGGACTCCAAAGTCATTTTGCACCTCCGACTTTTGAATTTTCTCCCCATTTAGAAAGTAGTCTACACTTTAGTTCCTTCTACCAAAGTGCACGACTACACACTTCCCTACCATATATTCCATCTGCCACTTCTTTGCATGTCCTCCCAATCTATCCGTGCTTCTTCGGACACCCTGCTTCCTCAACACTACCTGCCCATTTAAAGGCAAAAATGAGGGAGCTCCAAAAGGAGAAGATAGGAAAGCGATACATTCTGCCTTGGGTGGTGGGTCTGGAGAGTCATGAGTGTAGAGTCATGTAGAGATATTGTACACTAGGGAAACAAACCCTTCACCCTAGCAAGTCTGTGTTGAATGTAAATTGTAAATTTACATAATCCTACATTAATCACATTTTTCATTCTCCCACTTGCATATCAACCCTCCCCCCACCCACCCTGAGATTTTACCACTCACTCACACAACTGCATGTCTTTGGGATGTGGGGAGGAACAGCCCCAGAGGAAACCCATGTAATCACAGGGAGAGCATGCAAACTCCACTCAGACATCAGCCGAGGTCAGGATTGAATCCTGGGGCTGGTGCTGTGTGGCAGGGGTGTAGCTGCGCCACCATGCAGTCTGGCATGAAGGTAGAATCGGTCATTAGAATCAGAAACAAGAGCAAAGCCCTAGTTCCAGTGCAGTGCCGAAAGGGATGGGAGAAGTGCAGTGCAATGAGCCAAGAAGAATTTTCTGTGAGAAAAACTGAACTGGGAAGCAGAGTCGATGACAAGCTGCAGTTTTTACAAGGTGAAACTCAGATGTGTGAGAAACAGAATGAAGAAGGCTATAGGTAATGACAAAACACAATGGTATTTGTGACACTGAGCTTAGTAAATAACAGAGACCCTCACTGTAGGAATGGAAATACACAACTGAGATTTATTTATAATCATCTTTATTGCTCAAATAACCTCTGAAAAAGCTGGAACATACGATAATTTTTAGCAGCCTTTATATGTATCTATCATTCCTCAGATCCAATATTAAATTCCCCATACCTGGCTCTGCACAGCCTGCCTTCGCAAGTTGCCAGCCACACATCCAATGTATCAAATAAATGACAGCAATTCCTAAAGACTGATACCCAAATGGTCAGTGATATACAATGTGCTCACCATCTAACTGAAGCTCATTGTTAAAACTCCTTCTCTATAAAAGATCCAGTCTAGCATTGTTATCAGCAGTTAAGAATCTGACTGCCTTACTGTATTGTTCTGGCCAGCCCAGTGTTACTGTGAGCTACAGTCTCACAGTGCAGAGAACTGGGTTCATTCCTGACCTTGGGTCCCGTTCATATAGTTCAACTATACATGAATACCCATAAATACACCCAATCAAAACAGTGTCCTCAGGGCCAAGGTGCAAAGCACAGTACCAACAGGGATACACAGCACAATGAACATGTTATACGTATAGGATAGTAGTCGACATATAATCACATAAAAAAGTAATATAGCCCTATTCCGAGTCCATGACTCTGTTGGCAAGAGCAAACCTCAGTCAGATGCAATGCAGTTTATACTCCACTAGAGAGCAGCACCAATGCCATGGAGTTTGCATGTTCTCCCTGTGACATGTGGACTTCCTCCCACATCCCCAAACCATGCAGGCTGAGAGGTTAATTATCCACTCTGATTTACCCTAGTGGGTAGGTAGAACATAGGGGGGAGTTAATGAGAACATGGAAAGAACAAAAAATAGAAAAATGCAGGATTAGCTTAAATGGATGACTGAGGTTTGGCACAAACTTGGTGGACTGAAGGGCCTGCTTCTATGCTCTCTGACTCCATTTTGATCTTTTCTTGTACACAGATAGTAAATGTTATGTGTGTATTCGTAGGAAAAGAGCTCAAGAGATTCCAAGCACAAAAGAACTGCAGAAAGAACTGGACAAGATAAAAGAAGTACAACGAACTGTTACAGGAACAGTGAATATAATCACAAGGGATCTAAATAGTGCAAAAACAAAAATTTCACAGGTAACTTCAGAATCAGAATTGCATTTAATATCACTAGCGTATGTCATAAAATGTGTTGCTTGCGGCTACAGTACATTGTAATACGTAATAAAAAACTGTAAGTTACAATAAGTGTATAAATTAATCAAAAAGAGAGAAAAAATGCTGAAGTAGTGTTCATGGGTTCATTGTCCATTCAGAAATCTGGTAAGAAGCTGTTCCTGAAACTGGATTGAATTGGAAGGATACTAATCCTGAATAAATTTTAATTTCCAATATTTAAAACCAGATATTCACAAAAAGATTATTTTATTTATTTATGTTTCAAGAAATGTTTAGAATGTATTGACCGTAATGTACGATATTAAACTATAGATTTTCCTTCTCTTATCAAATCAAGAGGTTTACCTTGGATGGAGATGTCCCGGAACCATTTGCTTTACAGGGAACTCTGGCATTCCCAAAAAATCCAAATGACATTTTGATCAATGTTGAATCCCAACAATGATACTTTACATGTATATTTTCCCAGTGAACCCTTAGGTTCGGCCGGCAGCGTTAGTCTAGGGAAGACAGTCTCTGGCCCTGCTAAATGTGTGAAATCTGAGGTGCAAAATCTCTTGTTTGTGTGGATGCTGCCTGATGTATTCCCCTGTTACAATTCAGTACCACGAAATAAAAAACAGAACACCATTTGCAATTAAACGATTTAGCTTTATAATTCTTATTTTGACTAGACAGTTAGTAAAGAAACAAAAAGAAAAGTGCCCATTTTAATGAAACAGTCTAATGCGCACGTCGAAGCTCATGGTTTCCCGTCTGTTAGTCCTTCATCGATTTCCCTCGGGAGGCATCGACCCATTCCCAGTCCACTCCATCCTGCAGTCTACGACTCTCCATTCTAGCATCTTCTCTCTCCATCTTCCACTGAACAAAAGAACATGAACAACCCGCTCTCAGGCACACAACCAGAAAAAAACACTCCCTTCATTGGACGGCGCACATTCCAAAGCCCCCGTTATCTCTAGTCATAACCCAAACACTGCTGCAACAGAACAACCTTTACATTAGCAGGAAAATCTTTCCCAGGGCATTACACAAGTTTCTCAAAATCAAACATAGGTCATAGCTTTCAATTCTATTTTACTATTTAAGGGATTAATTTTATATTTGGGATTCATAGCTACACAATGGCACCATCTTTGATGGATGCAATTTCTGGAGATATATAGATGACTGTATATCTTTGTAAGCATGGATAAGGATTAAAGGCTGTCAAAAAATCTCACAATCTCTAGGTCAATATTTTTCACACTGTTTATAAAAACTCTGTATAGATTTCAGGGAAATCCTACTGGTTTGCTAATTGTAAGTGCAATGTAACAATTTTTTATTGCGTTTAAAACATTGTTATATATTAATTCTACTAATCCCTCCCGTCAGATTATTTTTTAATGTAAACATCAGTTCTTAAATGATGGGCGTTCTTGGACATAAATATTTCACCAATAGCCATCTCATCCTTTGGCATGCAAAGGTGTTTGGAAGACTATGGTCACAGCCTCCTCAAATTGTTCTTGGAGTGTAAGTGGTACAATGTACAGTATGCCACTAGGATCAATTTCCTTTCATTAGTACTCTTTATTTCTAGTCATGCTATTCAGAGCTCTTCCATTACCATACTGTTCTTTGTAAACAGAAGCAAAACACACATTTAGTATTTTCCCTTCCTTCATCCTGATTTTCTATTTGCATGCACTTCTGCAATTTTTTCAACTTTTTATATTTCCAAAATACTTCATAATTAATCATATTAAGTATTAATCATATCCTCTGTCAGCATGTCAAATCTCTTCAGTTTCCACTCTAAATTCTCTATCCAATTTTTATTTTGTATGAGGGGAGGATTTTATTAGCACCTTCTCTACATCTTATGCTAGTTAGCAGAAGACAGTTAAATTTCTTGTGAAATTAATATGTTTTGTCTTTCATGTTTTAATTACTTATAGGTTAATGACAAAATCAGATCAATTTCTGACAATCTCATGAATCTCATGAACAATATAGCTAAGTTCCAAAATGACATTGAAGGACTAAGAAAGAAGACAGAAAACAACAAGATAGCAAGTAAAAAGGCAATGGAAAAAGCGAATGAAGCCAAGACGAATGCTGATGAGGCTGAACAAGTACGTGCTTTAATCTTATTTTTCTGAAGTTCTATTGCCTCTGCTATTTATTAAACCATTTAATCCCCAGGAAGTAACTCAGTCGCCCAGTATTAATGAATTAAAAGGCATAAACAAATAATTGGAAAGGAATTGAAGAATATTGAATAGGTGAGTTGAGGGGAGAGGAGGTTTACAGGTCCCAGTGTGGACTTGTTGGGCTGAATTACTTGTTTCCATGCAGTAAGTTTGATGATTGATTCCAGCTGGTGGGCTCTAATTAGAGGATTACCCCTAAGCATCAGTATTTGGGCTCCAGATTGTATATCTAGTCAGCTCCATAGAACCATAGAACACTACAGCACAGTACAGGCCCTTCAGCCCTCTATGTTGTGCCGACCCATATAATCCTTTAAAAAAGTACTAAACCCACACTACCCCATAACCCTCCATTTTTCTTTCATCCATGTGCCTGTCCAAAAGGCTCTTAAATACCTCTAATGTTTTAGCCTCCACCACCATCCCTGGCAAGTCATTCCAGGCATTCACAACTCTGTGTAAAAAACTTACCCCTGATGTCTCCCCTAAACTTCCCTCCCTTAATTTTGTACATATGCCCCCTGGTGTTTGCTATTGGTGCCCTGGGAAACAGGTACTGACTATCCACCCTAACTATGCCTCTCATAATGTTGTAGACCTCTATCAAGTCCCCTCTCATTCTTCTACGCTCCAAAGAGAAAAGTCCCAGCTCTGCTAACCTTGCTTCATATGATTTGTTCTCCAAACCAGGCAACATCCTGGTAAATCTCCTCTGCACCCTCTCCATAGCTTCCACATCCATCTTGGGCACCAGTTTGTATATCTAGTCAGCTCCATCTTGGGCACTAGCCTACAAAGTACTCAGGACATCTTTAGGAAGTGGTGTCTCAGAAAGGCAGCATCCATTATTAAAGACCTCCAGCACCCAGGACATGCCCTTTTCTCACTGTTACCATCAGGTAGGAGGAACAGAAGCCTGAAGGCACACACTCAGTGATTCAGGAACAGCTTCTTCCCTTCTGCCACCCGATTCCTAAATGGACATTGAAGCTTTGGACACTACCTCACTTTTTTAATAAACAGTATTTCTGTTTTTGCACATTTTTTAATAATCTATTCAATATACGTAATTGGTTTACTTGTTTATTTATTATTATGTTTTATTTTATTTATTATTATTTTTTCTCTCTGCCAGATTATGTATTGCCTTGAACTGCTGCTGCTAAGTTAACAAATTTCACATCACATGCCGGTGATAATAAACCTGATTCTGATGCTGATTCAGATTTTCACAATTTACATCAATGATGTAGTTGGCTTGACCAGATGTCATACTTAGTGTTGAGTATGGAGAAAGTTATGAAAATGCTTCTTAGAGGTACAGACAAGCTGAGTGAGCGGACAAGAACAAGGCAGATGCAAAGTAAAGTGGAAAAATTTGAAAACTTTCATTTTGATGCTCGAAACAGGAAATGTTGCTTATTTTTAAATGGTGAGAATATTGTTTCTAAATGGTAAGAAGTTAGATGAGGTTAATGTTCAAAGGGATCAAGCTCACAACGCAATGAGAAGTATGTTAGGAGATCTCACTGAAGCTTATAAAGTTCCTGTGGCGTTTAACAGGCTGGATTCATGGAGGATATTTCTCCCAGCTGAGGAATCTAGAACCAGAGTCTCCATCACAGAATAAGAGCTGGGATGAAAAGTTCATTCACTCAGAAACTGGTGGATTTTTTGACTTCTTTATAGTCACATTGGTCATTCAAAACAAAGATTTAAATATTTCTGGATATTATAGGAATCAAGAAATAAAGGGACAGTGCAGGAAAATGGTGACAAGATAAAAGTTGACTTGATCTTGATGAAGGCCAATTTCTACCTTGGCTCGAAGGGTCAAACTGCTTACTGTTCCTGATATTTCCTGGGAAGAGGCAAGTAATCAATTAATGGGGTTACAGAAAGAAAGATCTAGAAGTCAGGTGTTGCATAATTTAAAGCAGGAACTCATTATCATACTTTGTTTTCACTTCTCACCTAGCAAACTGATGGATTAAGGAAGAACGGCAGAATGTCACAGAAGGAGATTGTGCTGTTTGGTTTGGGAATAGAATCAAATTTATTATCACTGACTTAAATGAGGCGAAATTTGTTGCTTTACAGCAGCAGTACCATAAATTGCAAAGTAACTAACAAGTGCAAAATAAGGGATAATGACCTGGCTTCATGGACTGTTCAAAATCTGATGGTAGAAGGGAAGGAGATGTTTCTGAATTATTGACTGTGATTCTTCAGATTTCATTATCTCCTCCCTGATGGTAGTAACAAGAGAAGGGTATATCCTGCATGGTGAGAGTCCTTAATCATCGATGCTGCCTGCATGAAGCATCACCTCTTGAAGATGTCTTGATAAAGTGGGGTTGTGCCTGTGATGGAGCTTGCTAAAGCTCTCTACAGCCATTTGCAATCCTGTGCATTGGAGCTTTCATGGCTATGATGCAACCAGTCAAAAAGCTCTCCAGTGGCTGTCAATAGAAATTTGTAAGAGTCTTTGGTGATATATCAAACCTCCTCAAACTCCTAATGGTGTACTTTTTCCTAACTATTTTTCCTAACAATTGTTCTTTTAAATAAATTTTGGAAATTATTTGCTGTTTTAAAAGGCATTTTCACATTTTGTTCATTGCAGGAATTTAAAACATTGAATGAGGCATATGTGAAATTAACCAGTCTGAGCATACAAGAGATTCCAAAAGATGGAAAACAAAAAGCAGAAGAATTACTGCGAGAGGCAAGTGATCTGGCAAAAGACTTGGAAAGCAAACTGAGGAGGATTACAGGTAGGGGATTAATTAATTATTTAATTGATTGATTGATTGATTGATTGATTGATTGATTAGTTAATTAATTAATTAATTAATTGACAGTTACATTGTTAATTCAATAGAATGGTAAATTTGTTTGACAATTTACTTGGAGTCTTGCCTCTTTACATTATATTGACACTTTATTCAGCTATTAATCAAACCTTAAAGAAGACAAGTGGTGAAATACACAACATATTTTGTTAAGGTAATCACATAATGTTGGTATGATTTCTAAAATGAGTACTGTCAGACAAACCTACTACTACAACCAAAAATGACAATAAGTGTTGACTTTGCAAACATTATGCACTCTTAGAATTTTAGTGGAAGAGGTGAAACCCGAAGAGAGTTCCAGAAAATTGGAGAGCTTAAGAAGTTCTCAGGAAAGAAGCAGTAGTGGCAGAAGCGACCCAGAGAGATAAATTCCATAAGTCCTGAGGCTGCGGTCTCAATGTTGGAGAAAGTTCCACATGCCGCATGAATATTAGTGAATGTAACAACAAATCCCACTCTGGACCATTAGAAAACTGTTTCCATTTCCAGCACTGACATCATCAACTCTGGAGAACTTCCATCCACTGCTACCAAAGTCATAGTTCCCTAACTCTGCACTGCTCCCTTCTACCTCCTACCCAAAATCCACAAACCTGCTGTCCGGGTAAGCCCATTGTCTCTGCCTGCTCCTGATCTCGTGTCCTCGTACCTCAACTCCAGTCTATCCAACTTGGCTCAGCCCCTTCCCATCTACACCTGCGACACTTCTCATGCTCTCAATCTCCTCACTAACTTTCAATTCCCTGGCCTTGACCGCCTCATTTTCACCATCGCTGCCCAGTCCCTACACATGTCTATCCCCCACTGAGAAGACCTTAAAGCTCTCCGCTTCTGTCTCAAAAAAAGAATTACCCAGTTCCCCTTCCACCATCACCCTCCTCTGTTTAGAAGAACTGGTCCCAACCCTCAACAATTATTCCTTCAGCTCCTCCCACTTCCTCCAAACTCCAGGGTTAGCCATGGGAACCTGCAGGGGCCCCAGCTATGCCTGCCTTTTCGTTGGCTACGTAGAACAGTCCACGTTCCAAGCCGTCCCTGGTAACACTCCCCAACTTCTCCTATGGTACATAGACACCTGCACTGGTGCTACTTCATGCACCCATGCATAGCTCACCAATTTTATCACCTTTGCCTCCAAGTTCCACCCTGCTCGTAAGTTCACTTTGTCTATTTCTGACACCTCCCTCCACTTTCTCAGGATCTCTGTCTCCATCTCTGGAGACAAACTGTCGACTGATGCCTTTTCTAAACCTACCAAGTCCCATGGTTACTTTGACTATGCTACTTCCTACCCAGTCTCCAATAAGGATGCTATTCCCTTTTCCCAGGTCCTTCATCTCTGTTCCCAGGATGCAGCTTTCCTTTCTGGAATGGAGTTTCCCTTCCTCCACCAGTGATGCTGCCCTCACACACATCTCCTTATTTCCCAAATATATGCACTCACCCCATCTTCCTGCCACCTTAACAGTGATGGAGTTCCTCTTGTTCTTACCTACCATCCCATGAGCCTCTGCATCCAACACATCATTCTCCGAAACTTCCGCCATATCCAAAGGGATCCTACCACTAAGTGCATCTTTACCTCTCCCCCTCTCTCTGCTTTTCACAAGGATTACTCTGTCCGTGATTCCCTTGCCGATTTGTCCCTTCTCACTAATCTCCCTCTCGGCACTAATCCCCGCAAGTGGCCAAAGTGCTACACCAACCCATTTACCTCCATCCTCACCTCCATTCAGGGCCCCGAACAGTCCTTCCAGACGTTGTCTATTGTGTCCAATGCTCCCGACATGGCCTATTTTACATTGGTGACACCTGCTGTAAATTGGGGGACCGATTCATTAAGCACCTCCACTCCATCTGCCACAAGTGAAACTTCCCAGTGGCCAAACATTTTAATTTCCATTCCCGTTCTGACATGTCAGTCCAAGGCCTCCTCTTGTGCCAAGATGAGGCCATCCTCAGGATGGAGGAGCAACACCTTATATTACATCTGGGTAGCCTCCAACCTGATGGCATGAATATTGATCTCTCCTTCTGGTAAACAAATTCCCTACTCTAGCCTCACCTGCCTATCACCTCCCCCCGGGTCCCCTCCTAATTCACAGTGACTTCCTCCCAACCCTAAGACCTGAATGGTCCTTTAGCCATAGTATTCGAGAACCTCTGGCTGAATACAGGAGCTAGTATTCCTTTGATCTATCTTTATTGTTAGAAGTTTAAACTGTACTCTATGATTCTTCAAGTTGTCTGAAATGATAAGGCCATTATCTGGAGCATAATGGAATTGTGTAATATAGAGACAATTGAAACTTTAGTCATGAGTTTCCTAAACATCATTAACTTTCCATAAAAGTTTAACTTTGCTTGTCAAAACATCCAAAATTGAAGTGCAGGTTTTCTTTATGCAATAAATTTGAAATTTATACTGCTACAATCTGAATATAGTGTGGTCAGCAGCCGATGAAGAGGGAATAAATGTTGGCCAATAATCTGACAGCAAGGATTGCAGATAATAAATTAAAATTTTTAATTTTTTCTGCATTTACAGAACTGGAAGAGCAGATGAAGGACAGAAATAGAAAACTGAAAGAAAACTCAGATTATTTGTCCAAATTAGAAGAAAATGTGACAAGTATTAAAGAGTTTATTGAGGAGAAGATCATCTTCTACAATAACTGTCTACCATAATCAAGCAGTAGTGCACCCTTTTATTGTCAGTTACTCTTCGTAACTTTTAAAATTTAAGCCTTCTCAAAATTTTGTGTAAAATACTTTAAATATAACAAGATGAGATTTCATGAGAATGGGCTTATATTCTGTTCTCTGCAACTGAATCACAAAAGCACCATAAAATTATTCTACACAAATCATTGTGCATTGACTCTTTGATTGTCAACTCTGAATTTGTAACAAGTGGAAGTTGAAGAAAGCTGAAACTAAATAAAAGATTGCACACCTACAATAAATACTTATTAGGGTGGCTCTTGTCAACAAATGTATTTTTACTTAACCAAATCTTTTTCTTTGCATTATTCCTTGCAACTATTGCTCCCCCAAGGTATAAAGCCGAACAATGAATGTTCTCCAGGATACTAACAGTTAACTACTTAACTTCAACAGATAGGCAGAAGCCCCGGACAGCAAAGCACCCAGCTTCTTTTGTTTTGCTAAAATTGTTCATCAGGAAAACTCTTGGAAAAGTTTTTGTCCCGAGCTTTTCTCCATTTTGTCATGGAAGTGCAGTGCAGATAAGTCTGAGTATACTGTGTGGTATAACCAGACATATTGTTGTACCAGATTCTGTTCTTTACTTTGGGAATGGCTATCTTCAATAATGGATGCTCTGTGCTTATCATATTACTTGCACTTTTTGAAAACTCACAAATTGGACATGAATCCTAACCCTTCGTATCGGCCTCTTGGTTCCTCTCGTCATACCTTTCAGCAACCACTTCGACATTTTTTAAGCTGCTGGTCCTCCACACGTTACAGCAATGTTCAGTCCCTGTGAACAGATCACAGCCCGAACAATTCGCCAGTCAAAAATGAGGCTGCAAACCAAGTCCCCACCTGGCAGAACATGGCTCGGGCCACCACAAGCTGCTGGCAAATCCATCCCGAACACTTGTTTGCATGTATGGGCTTTACATAAGCTGGGCGTTCATAAACTGGAGAGGACCATGAGATTTTGTTACATTGATAAGGTTGGCACTTGCATCAATACAGTCAGGTCTGAGTAGTGAACCAATGGGTTTACATGCTTGTCTGTAGTTAAATGACAATCTTTGGACTCAGAAAAAAAGGTACAAATGTTTTCACTCGAGGCTAGTGAGATCCCAATGCAGAAAACTGCATTCCACAGCAACCTTGCCAAAACCCTAAAGATATCATCACGTCACTGCAGGTGGCAGACTTCAGTCAGAATATCCTTTCTGGATCACACAGTAGATGCCTCATAAGACCTTAAGATATAGGAGCAGAATTAGGCCATCTGGCCCATTGAGTTTGCTCCACCATTTCATCCTGACTGATCCAATTTTCCTCACACCCAATCTCCTGCCCTCTCCCTGTATCCCTTCATGCCCTCCCTGACCAATCAAGAATCTATCAACCTCTGCCTTAAATATACATAAAGATTTGACCTCCACAGCTGCCTGTAGCAAAGAATTCCACAGATTCACCACTCTCAGACAAAAGAAATTCCTCATCTCTGTTCTAAAAAGATGCCCCTCTATTCTGAAGCTGTGTCCTCTCCCACCATAGGAAGTATCCTCTCCACATCCATGCCTTTCTCCATTCAAAGGGATTCAATGAGGTCGCCTCTCATTCTTCTAAATTCTAGTGAATTCAGGCCCAGGACCATCAAACGATCTTCATATGACAAGCCATTGGATGAACCTCCTTTGAACCATTTAGAAAATAGTCAAACTTTCATTTCTTCTACCAAAGTGCATGACCATACACTTTACAACTCTGTATTCCATCTGTCATTCCTTTGCCCATTCTCCTAATCTGTCTAAGTCCTTCTATAGCCTCTTTAATTTCTCAAAGCTACCTGCCCCTCCACCTATCTTCATATCATCCGCAAACTTTGCAACAAAGGCATTAATTCCATCATCCAAATCTTTAACATATAATGTAAAAAGAATCAGACCCACCACGGACCCCTGTGGAACACCACTAGTCACCAGCAGCCAACCAGAAAAGGTTTCCTTTAACTCTTGCCAATCAGCCACTGCTTTATCCATGCTAGAATCTTTCCCGTAATACCATGGGCTCAAAACTCATTAAGCAGCCTCATGTGTGGCACCTAGGCAAAGGCCTTCTGAAAATCCAAGTACGCATCATTAACCGATTCTCCTTTGTCCGTCCTGCTTGTTATTTCTTCAAAGAATTCCAACAGATTTTTAGGAAGATTTTCCCTTGAGGAAACCATGCTGACTACGACCTATTTAATCATGTACCTCCAAGTACCCTGAGACATCACCCTTAATAATCAACTCCAACATCTTCCCAAACATTGAAGTCAGACTAACTGGCCCATAGTTTCTTTTCTTCTGCTGCTCTCCCTTCTTGAAGAGTGGAGTGACATTTGCGATTTTCCAGTCTTCTGGAAACATTCAAGAATCTAGTGGTTCTTGAAAGATCATTATTAATGCCTTCACAATCTCTTCAGCCACCTCTTTTAAAACTCTGGGGTGTACACCATCTGGTCCAGGTGACTTACCCACCTTCAGACCTGTCAGTTTCCCAAGAACCTTCTCTCTAGTAATGGCAACTTCTCACACTTCATGAGCCCTTACACCTGGAAATTCCACCATCTCCTGTTACTGACTCTCCAGCACCATTTTCCAGCAGTCCAACATCCACTCTCACTTCTCTTTTACACTTTGTGTACCTGAAGAAACTTTTGGTATCCTCTTTAATATTATTGGCTAGTTTACTTTAATATTCTATCTTTACCTTCTTAATGACTTTTTAGTTGCCTTCTGTTGGTATTAAAAGCTTCCAACTAGTTTTTGCTCTATTATATGCCCTTTCTTTGGCTTTTATGTTAGCTTTGACTTCTCTTGTTAGCCACAGTTGTGACATCCTACCTTTAGAATACTTCTTCCTCTTTGGGATGTATATTTCGTGTGCCTTCCAAATTACTTTCAGAAATTCAAGACATTGCTGCTCTGCCATCATCCCTGCCTATGTTCTTTTCCAATCAATTCTGGCCAACTCCTCTCTCATGCCTCTGTAATTTCCTTTACTCCACTGTAATACTGATACATCTAACTTTAGCTTCTCTTCCTGAAATTTCAGGGTGAATTCGATCATATTATGAATACTTGCCCAAAAGGGTTCTTTCATCTTGAGCTCTCTAATCAATTCTGGTTCATTCCACAACACCCAATCCAGAATAGCTGATCCCCTAGTGGGCTCAACCACGAGCTGCTCTAAAAAGCCATCTCATAAGCACTCTAGAAATTCCCCCTCCTGGAATCCAGCACCAACCTGATTTTCCAAATCTACTTGCATATTGGAGACCCCATAACTATCGTAACATTTTTGGCATGCATTTTCTACCTCCCATTGTAATTTGTAGACCATATCCTCACTACTGTTTGGGGTCTGTATATAACACCCATCAGGGTCTTTTTACCCTTGCAGTTCCTTAGCTTTATCCACAATGATTCAATGCTTTCCAACCCTATGTACCTCTTTTTAATTATTTCATTTCAGTTTTTACCAACACAGCAAAGCCACCCCCTCTGCCTTCCTGTCTGTCCTTTTGATACAACGTGTATCCTTGGACATTAAGCTTCCAGCTATAATATTCTTTCAGCCACAATTCAGTGGTGCCCACATCATTCTCGGCAATCTTCAAGTGTGCTACAAGTTCATCTACCTTATTCCATATTCTGCGCACATTCAAATACAACACCCTTAGTCCTGTATTCACCCTTTTTGAATTTGTCTACCTTTTACATTGCAACTCATCCTTTTGACTGCAATTTTGCCCTGTCAACAGACTCTCCTCACTGTACATTGCCTCTGTAAACCAGCTACCTCATCTTCAGCACTATCATCTGCCTTTCCTATGATACTTCTTGCATTGAAATATATGGAGCTCAGGACACTAGTCGCACCATCCTCAACCTGTTGATTCCTAACTTTGTGGTCTTACCAACATTTGCCTCCACAACCTCTCCACTAACTGTTCTGGCACTCTGGTTCCATCCCCCTACAACTCTAGTTTAAACCCCACTGTACAGCATTAACAAACCTTCCTGCTAGGATATTAGTTCCCCTCCAGTACAGATGCAAACCATTCCTTCTGTACAGGTCCCAGCTTCCCTGGAAGAGAGTCCAATGATCCAAAAATCTTATGCCCTCCCTCCTACACTAACTCCTTAGCCACGTAATAAATTATAATCTTCCTAGTTCTAGCCTCACTGGCACATGGCACAGGTAGCAATCCTGAGATCACAACCCTGGAGGTCCTGCCCTTTAACTTAGCACCTAACTCCCTGAACTCCCTATGCAGAACCTCATCACTTGTCCTACCCACGTCATTGGTACCTACAGGTACCACAACTTCTGGCTGTTCACCCTCCCTCTTAAGAATGCTGAGGACTCAGTCTGAGATATCACAGACCCTGGCACCCAGGAAGGAACATTACCATCCAGGAATCTCATTCTCACTCACAGAATCTCCTGTCCGTTCCCCTAACTAACGAACCCCCTATCATCACAGTGTGCCGCTTCTCTCCCTTCCCTTCTGAGTCACAGAAGCAGACTCAGTGCCAGAGACCTGACAACTGTGACTTTCCTCTGTTAGGTCATCCCGCCCCCCCCCCCCCACCAACAACCGACCGTATCCAAAGTGGTATACCTGTTGTTGAGGGGGATAGCCACAGGGGGGTACTCTGCACTGGCTCCTTAACCATTTTCCTCTTCCTGACTGTCACCCAGTTTCCTGTGCTCTGCACCTTGGGTGTAACTACCTCTCTATATGTCCTTTCTATCTGAATGATCCAGAGTTCGTCCAGTTCCAGCCCCAACTCCTTAACACAGATTGTTAGAAGCTGCAGCCGGATGCACTTCTCACAGTTGTAGTTGTCAGGGACACCGGAGGTCTCCATGCCTTCCCACATCCTGCAAGATGAGCATTCATCTATCCTGCCTGGCATCTCTACTATCCTAGCAAAGCAGGTTACCACTCTGACTATGTCCATTTAGAGGACAATTGCCATGTTTGCCCCCACCTTCCCTTAATTTGCTCTTGCTAATCAACCCCAAACGCAGATTGGCCACTGGTCAAAGCTCTTTTCCGCTGTAGAGGTCTGCTGCTGCCCTTTGCACTCAGGCAGTGGACCTGATGGAAATCCCCTCCCCTGAAAACTTTCAATATCCAGGTTGGCTATTAGTCAAAGCTTTGTGCTTTGTGTTCAGAAAGGTGTTGTTTCCAGGGAACACCCTGGACCGGAATGTCCTTCTGCTGCAAGGTCCTCTCACCCTTCTCACCAGGCAGCTTCTCCTTCACTGTTTGACCATCATACAGTCTCCTTGCTATGCCCCACCCCATGGGGGTGGCCTCCTCATCTGAGATCTCCCACTATTTCTAGCAGCATTGAAATGAACAAAACACACACCACACAATTTAGACACTGAGTTCAAAATTCAAAGTAATTTTTAATATCAGAGTATGTACTATATACGTCACCACATACAACCCTGAAATTCATTTTCCTGCAGGTATACTCAGCAAATCTATTCAATAGTCACTAAAGCAGGATCAATGAAAGATCAACCAGTGTGCAGAAGACAACAAACTGCAAATGCAAGTATAAGTAAATAGCAATAAATAATGAGAACATGAAATAACAAGATAAATTTTAATTTATCCCTTTTGCCCTTAAAATGAGATTATTGTTTGTGGGAACATCTCAATGGATGGGCAAGTAATCCCCTTTTATTCAAGAGCCTGATGGACAACAGCAAACATTTGTAAATTTGCAGCAATGACTGGAAAAAAAATTACCTTCAACTAATTATTGGCAATTGATAAACATTTTTTTTTAAAGTGGAGTTCTTGCAAACTGTTAACATTTATATAGTTCAAAGTTAACAGGCTGTCAGATGGAATTTCATGCTTTAGAACTGCAGACCTAACATCTAAGCACCCTTAGATGCAGATCTGCCTTTCATGTGTTTTTCCAAGTCTCCCTCTGATGAGTTCTATGTTAATACTTTGTGTAGCAAACCCTGAGCATCATTTCAGATTCGTTCTGCAATCATAACATCCAAAACAGAAGTGCTATTGATTTCACCAAATATCTACTGATGTGTCTGTTCCTTTTCAGCTTACCCCCCCCCCCCCCCCAACCATTCCTGAATGGTGAGTGCTGCGTATTTTTTTCTCCTTATTTATTAGTCGGGAATAAACCCAATCAACAATGCTCTACCTTTATACGGACATAAACCTATTGGTTCCCTAATCTCTGGAGAGGTGGAGGATGAGAGGAAACCTGACAGAAGTTTAGGAGAGTCATAGATAGATAGCCAGTATCCTTCCTTCCAGATTTGAAATGCCTAATAATAGAGGGCATGAATAAAGTGAAATGGGTTAAGTTCAAAAGAGATATTGTTGAACAAGGGTTTTACACAGAGGCTGGTGGATGCCTGTGTTAGGCATATTCTGGAGTTATGGCATATTACAAATATCAATTTCAACAGCAGCCAGTCTTCAGACCTGAATGTGGATTGTAATGCAGCTCTAAACAATGGTCTCCCTGGAGCTGCATTTGGGGTTTTTTGCAAACAAAGAAACACCCATTTGACCTCAGATGCCTGAACAAGCATGAGTGCAGCCCAGAGTGGGAATTAACATTCATTTTGGGCATCTGGAGTGTGAGTGTGAAGATGAAGATGTCTGAAAATGATATGTAATTCAAAGGAAGCATTTGCCTGGAATTTGCTGTCAGGGAGTGGAGGCAAATACCATGAAGGCATTTTAAAAGCTTGTAGATATGCTCAGAGGACATTGGGATATGGAGATTGTGTAGGCAGAGGGATTAGTTATTAATTTAATTAATTCAACACAACAGTGTGGGCTGAAGGAGGTTTTCCTGTGCTGTACTGATCCTTTTTCAGTTCTATTCATCTTCCAGTTTTGATGACACTTTAGGATCATGTTCAAATGTATGCATTTCAAATTAAATGCCTGAGGTTCATGTATTTTTTTAAATTTGTTCAGGTAATGTGACTGCCATCTCCAGTACTTAACGTTCCCCGCTGATCTGGAGAGGAGGACTATTGTCAACCACATTCTGGAGTCACCTTCAGGCCAAATCAGCTAAAGATGATAGGTCTCCTTCCCTGAAGAGTTCTGATGAAAATCAGAAACTACAGTTACTGTAATTGAGACCAGCTTTTGAAAATCTGAAATTCATTTAATTATTTGAATTTACATTCTCCAGTTGCTCTCATGGGATTCAAACATTTTTTCTGGATCAATGGTCCATAACTGGTTGCTAGATCAGCCCAGTGGTACTTACTGTGTGCTGCTGCAACCTGTGTGCAAATTCAATAAAGAGGAAATTCTAGAGGGACCATAAGCAAGTGTCAATATAAAATGCAGCAGTTTATTCTCATCACGATGTAGGCATGAAAATTATCTTCTATGTGAAAATCGGATTCCTATCCAGCAATAAGTACCTCAAAGAAAGATGGGAAGAGGTGCAGGGGAACAATGTTAACTGCAGGTTTGCTTGGCTTGATTTTACACACAACTCAATGCAGCCACACACAAAGGTGACCGTCACGGAAAGGTCAATGTTGGAGATCCAAAGTGGTGCGTATCCCACAAGTCGTGATCTTCACGTCTCTAGGGAATAGAGGAAACAGTATGTCAAATATTGCCCTCATCCTGACGGCTGCCTTTATGTGCGGCTACAGCAAACTGTGTACAGAATCAAAGTATGCAAATGGCAAGCGATTTGATTGAGGTCTGCAGCCATCGACATAGTGCTGCACTGACTGGCTCAGTGACTGTGGGCGTACTTTTGGGGACACAACGGTTTAATGTTTAATGCTTTGTGTGTTATTTGTTCACTTTTTTTTTTGTCTGCCTGATTTGTTCTTTTTCTCGCACCTCTGGTGGTCTTCTTGAATGGGAGTTTTCTTTAGATGGGTGCCACGGTGCTTCTTTGTTTTGTGGTCGTGCTGAGTTCCTGCCTGTCCACTACGTTGTGAAAGATGGGCCTGAACTCATCCTACATAATGTTACATTCAGTTGGACCTGGCCTCACTACCAGTCCTTAAGAGAAAACTTTCTGCTGAAAAACACCTTTGACGACAATCCATCAGGCCGTGGTGAACACAGAACTTCCTGCAGGTCCTCTAGGAAGGACATGATGGATCAACTGCTGCTGGAAACATCATCAGCTCAGAGAAAGCCACACTCTACTCTGCCTGAGACTGGTCTTTCAGTGTGAGGAGATGTCCATAAGCAAATGCTGCCACCTGACGATAGTCATGTGTTCAGAAGATTAGTGCAGCCAGAAGCTTCAAAACTTCCTAGGTACATTACTGAATGAGGAAGCAAAAGTGGTTTTCATATACTGTACATAAACTGTGTTGGCTTATTAAGAGAAAGAATGCATTAAGTTAAAAGTAAAGAAAGGCTATGGCCACAGACGTGGCTCAGGCATTCCTCAGCACCTGGGGTGATTGGTTTGATACTTCCTCAGTCCCCAGTTCATATCACACCTATGGGCTGTGATGGCCCAGAACTTTGGTATTAGGCTACATCACAGCACAGCGTATCACCCACAGTCCAATGCGGCCTAGGCAAGCAATTTCACCGCTCCTTAAAGGCTGCATTGAGGGTTTCTCTGACAGCTGAGTGTTGGCATGATCATCTCCCATGGGTCCTGCTAGGGCTCAGAACTGCTCCGAAAGAGGACCTGCAGTCGTCTGAGTAGGTATACGGACAGCTGTTACGAGTGCCAGCTGATTTTATTTCTGATGCCACAACAGCCAGGTTAGCCTCTCAACAGTGTTCCATACTTCTCAGTAAATTCAATTCCTTTGCACCTATTCCTACCTCCTATCATGGCAAACAGCACCCTTGGGTTCCTGCTGACCTGCATTTCACCTTATTCATTTTCAACCACCATGATGCACACCAACATCCCCTTATGCCCCCTTATGATGGCCCATTCCACATTCTGAAATGGAGAGAAAAGACTTTTATCATAGATAGGAGAGGTAAACCTGAATGTATTTAGGTAGATCGCCTTAAACCAGCCCACTGAAGTTTGGAGGATTCCGCTACCATGCCCCTGCCGTTACAACATGACCATGAGTGTGTCAACACACCACTGGATGAGCCAGAGGCACACGTTGTTCCTCCACCCATGGAACATGAGTCTTGAGCTAGGCATCTCATCTGATCTCTGGAGAGGCTCTCAATGCCAGTTTTAGTGAATCCTGGTGGAATCACTTTAAGAAGCTGATCAGGTGTGATGATGTAATGGCATAAAGTTTTTTTTAACCACACTTTATGTCTTAAGCTTGGAAGACAATAAAGGTGCTGTTATGGTTTCTCTTATACTTAAAATGCCTCTGCCGTTTTATTTGCGTATACCTACATGGGTTTTAGGTCTATATTTGTTCTGCCAAGTATTGTGGGCATGAAATGGTGGTGCTAGAATGTGTGATGTTACCTGTCCCGTGAGTTTCTCGTGAGCATGATGTAATTGTTTGGTGATATTGGTATGATGTAATTGTCTCCTGATAGCGGGGTGACATGATGTCACGTGATGGCATGTTCCAGCCAGTATAAAAGGGGAGACCGTAGTTTGTTGCATAGTTGTTTTGTTGGGGAGTCACAGTCGGTGGTTACGTAATCGTAGAAGAAGAGAGAGAGTGAAGATTTACCAGCTTCGTACGAACCCAAAGAATTGGGTAGAAATCAACGGCGTTCTGTGTGTCTCGAAGTGATTGATGTGGATTGTGGCACACACCTTTGGTTAACCCCTGCATGGTCTCGGATATTGTGTGGTGACCACCTCCAGCGAATGGTCAGTTACTTTGAGAAATCTTATCCTTGGGGATCTCTTCGGAAAAGGCATTTCTCGGCTGGGATCTGCGTCAACAGTTTCGACTTTTTTTTTCAAGAATCGCTCATCGCTGGTTCGGGAGGTCTCTCCTCTCACTTTACGAATCATATGGACTTATTATGTTAACATTTTAAGACTGGGCTTGAGTAAGATCTGTTAAGAATTGTCTCTAAATTCGACTGTTTGATAACGATAGATGCTTAACACTGTTAACTTCCATTTAAGTTAGTCGTTTGTTTACTTTTCGATGTTTTTGAGTAGAAGTTAATAAATTTTGTTCTTTATTTATAAAAACCCGACTCAATTTCGTATCTGTTGTTGCTGGTGCGTAACAGTGACAACACTTGCAGGCTGCCCCTAGCACACCCTCGGGTGTGTTGGTTGTTAATACAATGTGCTTCACTGTATGTTTCCAATCTTGAATCTTGAGTCTATAGGTGCATGCCTCTCTAAAGGCTGTTTCATACAGCAATAATTATGTAATTAAAACCTTTAAATATGTTTACTAATTTGGGAGATCTGCCATTAAAACAAAGTAACTTTATTAAAAATATTTTTAAATTATTTACATTGTGAATATATACAACCGTAATTGTCCTTGCTGGAACAATGCAAATAGCTAGTGTCTTTTTTAAGCCATGCTGTGTTTCCATGTAAATGTAACTTTTCTACACATTTAGAAGGAATGTTGCATCCATCATATGCAGATGTCTGATCCAGAAGTCTGTCGTTCCAGCCACAAGAGGGCAGTATACCTTTGGCATTTTGCCTTGAATTTATATCACAGTGTCATGATTTGGTGAAGAACAAATTTCACCAAAACCACTGTCACTGTGGCCAACTTTAGCCTCACACTTAAGATCCAGCTGCAATTTGCAGAACAACTTTGTAAATTTTCAAGCTGTGCTTGCAATGTACATCACAGGTACATCCCACCCCACCATTGGTGGTATTAACAGGAGGCACTACCTCAAGAAGGCAACATTGATTGTCAAAGATCCCCACCATACGCGCCATGTCATTTTCTCAAACTTCCAGTAATGCCCCCCACCACCCCTCTCCTTCGCCATTTCCCATCCCCTCTTCCCTCTCTTATTCCCTTGCCCACCCATCACCTCCATCTAATGCTCCTTCCCCTTTCTGTTCTTCCAGAGCATTCTGTCTCTTTTACCATTTACTTCCCAACTCTTTACTTCCTTTCCTCTTTAGGTTTCACCTATCACCTTGAGTTTCACTCTCCCCTCCCCCCGCCACCTCAATCTACTCCTCAGCTTTTTTTCTCCAGTACTGCGGAAGGGTTTCAGCCCAAAATGACAACTGGACTCTTTTCCATGAATGCTGCCTGGCCTGCTGAATTCCTCCAGCATTTGTGTGTGTTGCTTGGATTTCCAGCATCTGCAGATTTTCTCTTCCATGTCATCTTCTTGCAGCTACCATTGGGCAGGAGATATGGAAGCCTGTAGTCCCATGCCACCAGGTTCAAGAACAGCTTCTTCAACCTCTTGATTCCTGAACCAACCAGCATAACCCTTATCACTATAGTTTAGCAACACAATGACTACTATTTATTCCCTCCTTAGATACTGCCTCATGTTAAGGCGTTTTGGGGGTTAGGACATTTAGCGAATATTGACTTTGAAGACAAACCTTCAGATCTGAATATGGATTCAGATCCATATAGATTAAATTTAAAATTCAGCTCAGAACTAGAAAATGCAGACCAGACAGACCAGGAAATGGGCAGTTAACTGATTGTCTGCATATGTATGGATGCGTACAACAGTAATTAGCACTTATTTTGGGTGTCTTGGTGGGGAGATCCAGACATTTGAAGCTGTCACATGCAACTCAAAAGAAGCATATTGAGGGCATTGTAACTATAGAAATTGTCCAGTTACCTTTGCTCTTTAACATATAAAAATGTGCTGTAATGTTGAATCAAAGTCTCTTGTTCGTTTAAATAATTAATTACAGGTTCTATGTAAACATATGTTAATTGCATACTTCATCACACTACCACTTGTTACACGCGCGCCTCGCTTAAAGTAAACTTGAAGTTAGACCTGCATTTCAGACTCCCATATCTTCCTTTGAATTAGTTTAATGCTTAGAAGTTACAAAACATAACAATTTGGAAGCTTGAATTTAAGTAATGGTGTACTGATAATCATCCTCCTCTCTCACACGTGTTCAGAGTCAGACTGTTGTAACTACTTTGAGTGAGGGCAGCCAACCTCTGAAAACTTATTTCTCATCCCCGTTCCAAATGAAGAGCACAGGCATGGTTGGTAGTGTTAAGTGGCATGTAACATACATTTTGATACCACTGGTGCATAAATGGTGGGTGCACTGCAGGCTTGTGAATGTGAAGTGCATTGACAGAGGGCAGGGCTATGCATAGGAATTTAAATCTGACTGCTTTTGAAGAGGGATTTAAATAGACATATTACACATGTATGCTCCTGCCTGCTTGTTCTTAAATTTTTTGATGACTTTTAGCTCGACCCATCTCACTTCCATCCCAATCTACAACAGTGACTGAGGATATGGTTTCCATAGCAAGCAACCTGATGTATGCAGAATCTTTCAAAATTCAAGATTGTTTACTTTCTTTCATCAGTACGGAACGAAATGATTGTTACTCCAGATCCGACACAGCATAAAAAAATACAATAAGCATAAAGAACACAATAAATACATAAGATAAGCTTACATACTGTACATAGATTGATTGTATGTACCTAAAGTGATACTACGTACAGGAGTGTTTGTAAATTAGGTGACTCTGACAGGAAATGATAAAATAGTGGTGGGTTGGTTAATGAGTGGTGGTGTCAATCTACCTGATGGCTTGGAGGAAATAACTGTTTTTGAGCCTAGTGGTCCTGGTATGAATACTGCGTAGCCTCTTCCCTGATAGGAGTGAGAGAGACAGTCCATAAGCAAGATGGGGGGGATCCTTCATAATACTGCTAGTCTTCTTCCAGCACCTTTCTGCATATGTCCTTGATGGTGTGTGGGCTGGTGCCGGTTGGGCAGTTCTCACTACGTGTTATAGAGCTTTCGGATATGCGGTGGTGACACCATCTCAAAATTGTCTTTCTCTCTCACAAATGCGACCTGACCTGCTGAGTAGCTCTGGCATGTTCTGCAGTAGTTTGGTTTTTCACAGGAAGGACTACAAAGATGATGGCTTACCATAGCTTCCTGGTTCTGGGAAAAGAGCTATGCTCCCGGATAAAGCAGAGTGATCAGCTGCATTAGAAACACACGAAAGCCCAAGGGCATTGTTAAGCATTATGGACTCTGAATTGCGTGCTCATAGATAGGAACTGAAATACACATTACTGAGACATACATATTAACCATAAAACATAGAAAGCTATTGAGTGGAGTGTGCAAATGACATAACTATGGAAAACATTAGCAAAAATACAGTACTTCCATTGTTATTCTGCCCACATGGAAATTTAAAGAAATGGAATATTCAAACATTACCTCCAGACATATTTCAGGGCAACACTTTCTCGTTTATATTCTTTACCCTGCTTTCTTTTCCCTTACATTCTGCCACCCTCCCTCACAAATGATCAGAAGATTGAAATCATTGTCTTCTGTTACAGTACCATCTTTGTTCCCTCATCGTCCCATTGCCCCTGTCTGAACACACTATTCATGTCCCTCAGATCTTACTTGTGAACGATTCTACAGCATTCTCAGTATTAAAGTCGCTCTTCTATCGTAACAACATCCACTGTTCCTGGCTCTGTCCACTATTCACTGCTAAACCCTATATTTTTGTCGTTTTCAAAGTCAGTCACTCTAAGTTTCCTTGATGGTCCTTTACCCTTGATATTGTGTAACACATTTAAAAAAATTCTTATCTTACATTAATTTGCCTTTAGCCCAGTATGATTGCTTTGCCATTGCTATGAAGTATGTTGCCTCCTGGTCTCTGAATAGAATAGAATAGAACTTTATTGTCATTGCTCAAGACAATAAGATTGTGGTACTACTCCTGCCCATGCAAAACAGATATTTACAATGCATATGGTACGGCTTCATTTTTAAAAAAAAATCCCCATATTTACATGCTCCAATTGACTTTGATAGACCACAATACTCAAAAGCCATTGGTAAACTGGGGTGTAGCATTGTACAGCTGCACAACAATCCACGGGAAGAGGCTGTTTTTCAGCTTTACTGTCTTGGCTAAGATGTTTCTGTATCTCCTCCCGGATGGCAGGAGATTGAACAGACTATGTCCGGGATGGGATGGGACTTCAATAATGTTATGAACACTCCACAATTCATTGAGAGTTGTAGATTGTCTCCAGGTCCGGCAGTTGAGTCCAGGTGAAAGCCTATTTTAAACATTGCAATGTTTAAAGTAGGCTCCTCTTTATCTGGGTAATCCCTGCAACCCATGCCTCTCTTCCCAAATAACATCTGTCCAATTTAAGCCTCTTGTGCATTGCCTTCCTTGCCTTCACCCTGTATGGTAGTAGTCGTGGTCTTATCCTCAAAACCTACTCCCAATAAATGTCTAATTAAAGCTCACATCACTGGCCAAAACTTCAGTCATTCCCTATCACTCTCTCCTTCTTTAGCTTTTCATCTACCCAAGTTCTTGTGAAATGCAAAAAGATAACTTTCATGGCATTTATATGATGGGTATAAATAGTAGGCAGCTGTTGATCCCAGGGGACCATGGGTTTGTGTCCTCCCCAGGGTGCAAGCCTGGATGGGAAGATTTGAAGAACTGGCTGTTGCCCATGCAGAGGGCTCCCCCTCTCCACGTCACTGATGTTGTCCAAAGGAAGGGCAAGCGCTGATACAGCTTGGCACCAGTGTCATCACAGAGGCTGCCAGAGTGAAGTTTTAAACAACATCAAACTGCCTTAAGCACCCCAGCTCCGATTTCTTCCTCGGGGTTTACTCCCAAAGCCTTTCTCATGGGTGGGTATGTCCGCAAGGCAGCGAAGATTTAAAATCAGAGTTTTCCTTCTCCTAGGCGGGCTGCGGTCCAAGGCTGACGGACCCCACCTGCCCAAAGCAATGGGTTATGAGGCAGTGGTCCACCTTTGCCCCTTCTCTTGTCAGTAGAAACAGTTCCGCTGGGCCTAGTAGCTAAGCCACACATGAAGGCCTCTGGACTTGGTTGTCAGAGGCTGTTAGAGACACATGCCATTTGGAGCACTTTATAGGTATTGGGAGCTTATCCCCACTACTACCCCCAGCTACGACAACCTTAGGAACCACCGGGTATGTAAGCCTCTGCAATGTAATTGAACTTAAGCTTCAAATGCCACTTGATAGATTTCTGTTTTAAAGACACAGTCTTAATTTTTTTCAGTTTTCTTGTGTTTCAGTACATACCTTCTGAACAAAATAGGTTCACTTCAAAAAACAACCTGTTAGAAATATGAAATAATGGGAGGCTACAAGGCACAGGGATTTCAGTGCACAAGTTTTTACAAAGCAAGAAGTCTGCCTACATTGTGCTGCCTCCAGTTGGCTCCCTGCTGAGGCATGCAGCCAATAACAATCATGCATTTGAGTGGACAATGTGGAACTGGCATTCTACCTTCTCCACTGCACGGTTGCTGGCACAACTGACACTGCCTCACAAGCAGCGAGTATAACTTGTAGTATCAAATAAATCACCCTTGTTCTTTTTACTTGGAAACTGCAATCATGTGCGTAACATGACAGAAAGCATGACTAAATGAGCTAAGGATCAAAAAGTTGTGAAGCTGGTGTTTTTGTTAAATGCCATAAGGATTTTTGATCTCGTAATTACCTGAGGAAATGTTGCAGGAGTGAGAAAATATGCAAATGTCTTTTGTAAAGTGGCCTTTCTATGCTGCAACTGCTGATTCAGGCTACATCCACACTAGACCGGATAATTTTGAAAACGTCGGTTTCACGTAAAAATGATAGGCGTCCACACTATGCGGTTTTGAAAGTATCTCTATCCACACTGAAACGGAGATTTCAGCGAATCGCCTCCTACTGCACATGCGCAGGACACATCTACCGAAAACAAGCGACATGTTTGGTGTCGAATCTCGCCGTAAAAGTGTGCGTTTGTGTAGTTACAGACTAGAAAAACTTAAAATGATGAACAGCTGTTGGCTTTCGCGCAGGAGAACTTAAAACTAAAAAAAAACAAATACTGAAGGGTACGGTGGCAACCGACAGGGAGTTCATGGACAGATTGACCCGGCTGATGACGAACATTGAAAAACTGACTAACTCTGTTGCATTAATAAAGCACTTTGTTAAATGTATAAAACATGTCTGCATCAGTGTTATCTTGTATTTCCATAAAATGTTACATTAGGCTGTTACACATCTATTGTCAGAGAAGTACCGGGTACTTGCATAAATAGGTAAACCACCTTCATATGAGCAAGGACAGAAAACAGGGCAAAGTGAGTACAGTATACTTATTTATTCAGTAAGTTATGGGTCAAAGTATTTGGTGAGTACATTTGTAACTCTTCTGGCTTCAGTCTCGTTGCCGTCTGTTCTGAAATAGTTAGGTTGCGTTCAAGAAAACAATGAAATAGCGCGCTGCCGTCTGACAGCGTTTTCAAAAGTCTCCGGTTACCCCGTCCACACTGATCTGCCTGAACAGCGTTTTCAACAATATCCAGCCTGGAAAGCGTTTCTGAAAAGCTCCGGTTTTGGAGGACGAAAATGCCGTTTTAGTGTGGACGGAGCGTAAAAATTAAGAGAAAAAGCTTCGGTTATGGATTTATCCGGTGTGGTGTGGATGTAGCCTCAATCAATTGACCCTTTGTTATTTACAAAGGTTACAAGCAAAGACAATCCAGACCAAACCTACTATGGTCATTATTCTGACAGAGGCAAATGGATATGAGGAGTTGGTTACAATAAAATGAAGTTTGCAGAAAATCAGGATGGAAATGGGCTCTGAATCTAGCATTGGGAAAACATAAACATACTAATGAAGGTCAGGAGTGGGCCACTTAACCACTTGAGCCTCTCCACTTTTTAATCAGAACATGGCTGATTATAACCAGAAATACAGACTGGATACTACAAACAAAGTTAAACGTGGTCAGGCCAATTCCACACAAGGGCATCAGATTGGTAACTGAGAGGGATTTAAATTAAATTTGTGTCATTTCCCAATACATTTGAGAAAATTCTCAACAGTCAACGAATCATGCAAGAACAGCTGGTAGCTTTGTCCTAAAAGAGAAGCTCAGATACTCGTGACAAGCTTCACAGATAACTCAGTACCTTTGTTAAGTTTTTTTCTCAGTACTTAACGTAATAAAGTTCATCTTAATGTGAAACTTAACTCTGTAACGTTAGGTCAACAAGAATCCACACACCACACTTAATGAAGACCCACTGTGGTTGTGCAATACACACAAAATGCTGGAGGAACTCAGCAGGCCAGGCAGCATCTAGGAAAGAAGTACAGTCAGCCCAAAACATTGACTGTACTTTTTTCCATAGATGCTGCCTGGCCTGCTGAGTTCCTCCAGCATTTTGTGTGTGTTGCCCGGATTTCCAGCATCTGCAGATTTTAGCTTGCGGTCTCCATTGTGGCCATGGCAGGTTCTGTCTGACAGGCATCCGGGAGCTCAGGCTGACCTGGAAGACAATGGAATGATACAAACGAGCGATAACATGCTCGACTATTCTCAGGCTCAGCACCAGGGCTTAATGTGGAGATGCAAAGGCGGAGAGATTTCCTGCAACTGCAGGAGCCAGGAAGTTCTCCAACCACACAGTGCAAAGGCTGTGGGAGGATAACATCATGGCTGCCAAACTCCAGGATCAAGTCCCGTGGGCCTGAATGCAGTTCTGAAAACTCTTCAATGACTCAATAATTCGAAGTCCACAAGTCATCAGCAAATGTGCATTCATTTAAAACACCAGCAGCTGCAGCCCACACAAAATGCTGGGGAAACTCAGCAGCTCAGGAAACATCTACGAAGTAAATGGTCTACTACTGTCATGGGCACGGCCCAAACCACCACACTTCCAACACTCACCAATCAACGATCTCTAACATTCATAAGCTTCACACAGTGCACCCTGCTCAGTCATAAGAGAGACACAAGAAACGGCAGATGCTGGAATCTGAAGTAAGAGCGATCCAGAACTTCGCAAGAGTTCCAGGTATGAGCAACAGAAGGCCAACAAGTCAACGAAAAAGGTGATTCTGTGTGACGTTTGAGACACAATCAGATGCATGGCAGCTGTGGCAGAGGTTGCATGCCACTGCTTCCTATGAGAGGAAACCTAACAGCATAAATGGTTGCTTTCTTTTTACTGTTTGTGTTCATGTTGTCTTTCCTCTTCCTCTGCGCATTGGGTGCTGGTCTTTTTTTAACTGAGTTCTTTCAGATTTCTTGCTTTGTAGCTGTCTTGAGACAAATTTCAAGGTTGTATAATTTATACATACCTTGATAATATATGTACTTTGAGCTTTGAAGCTTCCCTCCTGATGAGCTCCGCACCTTTTCAAAGGGAGAGTAACACTACACCTGTGTGAATCCACGTTCGGTTACCCTGTAATCTCTGTCTCAGAGGAGCAGAACATCCTTCAAGAGGGCAAAACCACCCCCCCCCACTCAACATGGCCCCAGACCCAACAGTGTACCTTACCCAAAGGAAATTACAGTATCACAGTAGCATTATGTGCACAGATATACTAATATACAAGTACTAGAAGAGAAGTAAGAAAGAATAAAAAATAAGTTACCACAAGCAGTCTAACAGTAGGGGGTCATCACTTTCCCCGCTATAGGTTGACTTATTATAGAGCCTAATGGCCAAGGGTAAGAATGACTTCATATAGCACTCTTTGGAGCATCGCGGTTGTCTTCGTCTTTTACTATAAGTGCTCCTCTGTTCAGCCAAGGTGGCTCGCAGAGGGGGAGAAACATTGTCCAGAATTGCCAAGATTTTCCGTAGGGTCCTTTGTTTTACCACAGCCTCCAGTGTGTCAAGTTTGACTCCTATATCAGAGCCAGCCTTTCTAATCATTATCACCCGTGTTAATGTCATTGCCCCAGCACACCACTGCATAGAATATTGTACTGGTGACAACAGACTAGTAGAACACGTGAAGGAGAGGCCTGCATACTCCAAAGTATCTCAGTCTCCTCAGGAAGGAAAGGTACTCTGGCCCTTCTTGTACACAGCCTCTGTGTTGATGTTCCACTCAATTCTGTCATCCAGGTACAACTGGATCCTTGATTTCATCAGGAGGCCAGTCAGTACAGGTTAGTCATAAACTGTACTGACAGCGCCTCTTTCACCTCAGATGGTTGAAAAAGTTTGGTATGGGCCCCCAAATCCTAAGAACTTTCTACAGGGGCACAATTGAGAGCATCCTGACTGGCTGCATCACTGCCTGGTATGGGAACTGTACTTCCCTCACTCGCAGGACTCTGCAGAGAGTGGTGTGGACAGCCCAGCGCATCTGTAGATGTGAACTTCCTACTATTCAGGACACTTACAAAGACAGGTGTCTAAAAATGGCCCGAAGGACCATTGGGGACCCAAGTCACCCCAACCACAAACTGTTCCAGCTGCTATCATCCAGGAAACGGTACCGCAGCATAAAAACCAGGACAGCTTCTTCCACAAGGCCATCAGACTGATTAATTCATGCTGATACAATTGTATTTCTATGTTATATTGACTGTCCTGTTGTATATACTATTTATTATAAATTACTATAAATTGCACATTGCACATTTAGATGGAGACATAACAAAAAGATTTTTCCTCCTCATGTATATGAAGGATGTAAGTAAGAAAGCCAATTCAATTTAATTCAATTCAATTTGGTAGAAATAAAGGCATAGACATCTCCTCCTCAATGACAATCAACACTGGCACATCTCAAGGATGTGTGCTTAGCCCACTGCTCTACTCTCTCTGCACTCATGACTGTATGGCTAAGCACAGCTCAAACACCATCTATAAATTCACAGATGATACCACTGTCATTGGTAAAATAGATGACAATTAGGAGGCATACAGGAGTAAGACAGATTAGGTGGTTAAGTGGTGTTATAGCATCTAACTCATATTCAGCACCAGCCACACCAAGGAATTCATTGTTGACTTCAGGAAGTCAGTAATCATTGAGGGGTCAGCAGTTATAAGCTCCTGGGCATCAACATCTATCCAGGGCCCAACATTTGATGCAATCACAAAGAAAGCACACCAGCAGCTCTACTTCATTAGATGTTTGTGGAGATTTGGCAAGTCACCAAAGACTTTTGCAAACTTCCATAGATGTATGGTGAAGAACATTCAAACTGGTTGTTTCACAGCCTGGTATTGAGGTCCCAATGCACAGGATCATAGGAGGGTGTCTCCATCATGGACTTGGCTCTCCCCACTATTAAGTACATCCTCAAGAGGCGGTGGCTCAAGAAAGCAGCATCCATCACCAAGGACCCCCACCATCTGGGACATGACCCACTTTCAATGATTCAGAAACAGCTCCTTCCCCTCTGCCATCAGATTTCTGAACAGTCCACAAACACATAAACAGCATGTCATTACTCCTTTTCCTCTGCACCAATTACTTACTTTGCAATTTATGGTAATTTTATGTTTTTGCATCGTATTGCTGCTGCAAGACAATAAATTTAACCTCTTATAATTCAGTGATAATAAACCTAATTCTGATTCTGTTGTCAAACCAAACAGCACAATTTCTTTCTGTGACATTCTGCTTTTCCTGCCTAATCCATCAGTTTGCTGGGTCAGAAGTGAAAGTGATATTTCTTGCTTTAAGTACAGCAATATCTGCATGGCCCGGTCATTTAAAGATCTCTCATTTTCTAATCATGTTAATGAAGCTACTCCGGTCACTCTCTACTTCCTAGGAAATAGCAGGGGGACAATGTATCACATTGGTGTGGGAGAGACTAGATGGTCCAAGGATTCTTTCCAATTAGCGATTAGTAATACCTTCACAGTTAACTTTCCATTCATGGTGTCACACAACTTTGAAAAATACAGGCCTTCACATTTGGCTAAGAGCTAGAGACCTACTTTTCATGAAGATTAATGCTGTGAACTGTATTATGCCTTAACGAACAATCAATATTACCAAGTGCTGCATCTCTGAGTTTGCACAGGGTAATACTAAATTTTGGTTTAGTCACAGTCAGGGCCTGTCCTGGGCCCAACACATAAGTGCACTTACGAAGAAAACACAGCAGTGCCTCTACTTCCTTAGAAGCTGGAAGATTTGGTATGACATCTGAAACTGGCAAACTTCGAGAGATATGTAGTCAAGATTGTAATGACGGGCTGTATCACAGCCTGGTATGGAAACGCCAACGCCCTTGAATGGAAAATTCTACAGGAAGTAGTGGATACGGCCCAGACCATCACGGGTAAAGCCCTCCACACTATTAAGCACATCTACATGAATCGCTGCCACAAGGGAGCGGCATCCATCATCAGGGATCCCAGTCACCCAGAACATGCTCTCTTTTCGCTGATGCCATTAGTAAGAAGGTACAGGAGCCTCATTACTCACACCACCAGGAACAGTTCAGAACTACCCCCTCAACCATCAGGCTCTTGAAGCAAAGGGAACAACTTCATTTGCTCCATTATTGAAATGTTCCTACAACCAATGACCTCACTTTCAAGAACACTTCATCTCATGTTCTTGATATTTATTTCTTATTCATTTATGATTATTACTTATTTATTTTTGTATTTGCGGTTTGTTGTCTTTTGCACACTGGTTGAACGCCCAAGTTAGTGCAGTCTTACATTGATTCTGTGATGGTTATTATTCTATGGATTTATGGAGTATGCCCACAAGAAAATGAATCTCAGGATTGTATATAGCACATTTACAAAGATAGGTGTGTGAAAAGGACACAAAGGATCATTGGAGACCCAAAGCACCCAACCACAAACGGTTCCAGCTGCTACCATATGGGAAACGGTACCGCAGCATGAATGCCAGGACCAGCAGGTTCCAGGGCAGCTTCCTCCACCAGTCCATCAGACTGATTAATTCATGCTAACACTTCTGTATTTCTATGTTATATTGACTATCCTCTTATACATAATATTTATTAAAAATTACTATAATTGCACATTGCACATTTGAATGGACGTAACAAAGATTTTTACTCTTCATGTATTTGAAGGATGTAAGTAATAGTCAATTCAATTCATATATGTCATTTGATAATAAATTTACTTTGAACTTTGAACTTTTTATTGTCACCTGTAGAAATTTTGTATCTTTTTATTGTATTATGTGGATGTATATCCATGTATATTGTATTATGTGGAATGCTCTGCCCCAGAAGGCAGTGGAGGCCAAGTCTCTGGATGCATTCAAGAGAGAGTTAGATAAAGCTCTTATAGATAGTGGGGTCAAGGGATATGGGGAGAGGGCAGGAACGGGGTACTGATTGTGTATGATCAGCCATGATCACAGTGAATGGTGGTGCTGGCTAGAAGGGCCAAATGGCCTACTCCTGGACCTACTGTCTATTGTCTATTGTATTGTTGCCACAGAACAACAAATTTCATGTCCTGTAAGACAAAAATAATAAACCTGATTCTCATTTTGCTTAAGAGGAACTCAATGGAGCGAGTAATTGCAAGGAAAGGAGTTGTCATGTTTTGGGTTGAGAGCCTATATCAGGACTCAATGACGTGGGACTTCGACAGAAGAGTCAGCAGTTTCTTTCCTTCCATAGATGCTGCTCGACCCGCTGAGTTCCTCCAGCACTTCACTTATTTATCACTTGTAAGGTGCATATTCACCAGCATTCTCACTTTCTCTTGCAAACAAATTGATTAACCACAAGCAGGAGAAAAGTGGGGTGAGTGGAAGCATCAACTCAAGTTCTGCAAGGAGCCATTATTTGCAAAAGTTGAAGATCGGAACAGTCATATCTGAATCCATGTCTCTAACCATAGAAGACGGCAGCAACTTCATATCTAATTATCCTACTCACATCTTGCTTTACTTGTTAATTGAGATGCAGTGTGGAGCAAGCCCCTCTGGCACTTTGAGCCTCATCACCCAGATACCCCTGATTTAACCCTAGCCTAATCATGGGACCATTTACATTGACCAACTGACCTACCAAACAGTACGTCTTTGGACTGTGGGAGGAAACTGGAGCAACACTAAAGAAAACACATTCAGTCATGGGGAGAATGTACAAACTCCTTACAGACAGTGGTGGGAATTGAACCTGGATCACTGGTACTATAAAGTGTTATGCTAAACATTATTTACAAGCTGTAGAGTGTACATATGTTTATCATTAACTTTCCTTTATCCTGACCCACTGTTTCTATTCACCACACCCAGATCTCTTATCTTTCTTCTTTCAAAGATGTGAAATATGGTGCTTGCCCAGACCTTGGCAGATCAAAATCAATGAAGTCAAAGAGATGGCTTCTAATCACCAGTTCACATGTTGACACTGCGAGTCATTCAGAGCCGAGTTTGAAAATGGCTGCTGTGTATGGTGAAGCAAATAAATATGTATTGAATTCATGCAGGATAAAGCAAAATATAGAGCTGGTACCACTCAGCATATGGCAAAATCTCACAAGATCTGCCACAGAAAACTCATGTGAGAACCTCAAAGAACTTAGAGAAGCAAGCTGATGGGCATACACTGGTGAGATTGAAAGATTAAATACTATTTCAATGAACACAGCCAAAGTCCTGTAAATATATGTATATATATATATATCATAAGCACATATTATTATAAGTGTCCAACCCAAGTAATTTACTAATTTGCAATGGACTGGTGTCAACCTGCTCAGTCACTTTGCAATGGATTGCCGCAGACAGCTAGCTCAATTTGGTCAATTCATTTTGTAATCCAACTCAATTTCACTTTGCACTGGGATTCCTGTCTTTTACTTTAATGCAGTGCATTCTGGTTAAGCGAGAACCCTTAAAGAACAAAAACTAATTGAGAAAATAACCAGGATTGCCTCCATTTATTCAGGACACCATGCTGCTTAATTGGGGCAGGAGATTGATGCCAAAACAGTTTCTAACTATTGTTAGCTACATGCACTTGTGCAGCTGTTTTACACTACACTGTGCTTAGAGAGAACAGTTTTTAAATAGTATCAAACAACACACACAAAATGCTGGTGGAACACAGCAGGCCAGGCAGCATCTATAGGGAGAAGCACTGTCGACGTTTCGGGCTGTTATGAATGTACCACAGCTCTGAGGGGCCGAAGGGTGCGGGGTAGCCCCCTCCTTTGTGAGAATCGCAAGATCACTATTGAGTCAATTCAGGAGACACAGGAAATGAGAGAAAGACATGCAGAATCCACAAAAGGGTTAGAATGTGTCCTGGCCTCCGAAAGGCGGACCCATTGATACCGGCTATTGTCTCTTGGAGACGGACTTGTGTATTGCATCCTGTACGATGCAATCGAAGCCCCAGGCAATGAACCAAGGAGGAGGTTGGTGAAAGGATTGCATCATCCCCAACCTGATTGACACCTGAGACCCTGTGAGTCAGGATAAAAAGAGGGTCTGTGGGAACAGACCCTCAGACGCACCAGAAAACACGCTAGAAATCCTGTGACAGCGTTTAATAGCGACAGCCGGTGGGGGGCTCGTGTGCGTCCTTCCCTTGCCTGGGATTGGCGGCCTCACCACGAAAGAACGGCTTTAGCTAAAGGAGAGGCCACAAGTGAACGGCCACCCCCAACGAGACTCTGACTGATCGAACTCATAAAGGTTGGAAAAACCCGTAGCGGTAACTGTTCCCATTCTATTCCTATTTCTCTCTCTCTCCAACAAAGTGCAACACAGCGACAACCAAAAGACGGCAACTTGTGGAACTGCAATGAACTTTATATTTCCATTGGACAATTCATTATCCCCTAGACAACGATAGAGCTTATTTCTTATTGATTATTATTATACCCACACTTTTAGATTTAGTATTGACAACGTATATTATCTGTATATTTGCATTGATATTATTTTTGTGTATTTTTACTAATAAATACTGTTAAAAATAGTACCATCAGACTTCAACAGACCTCTCTATCTTTGCTGGTAAGTGACCCAGTTACGGGGTACGTAACAGGGCCAAGACCCTTTGTCAGGACTAACTGAAAGGAGAGATACTAAGAGATTTGAAAGTAGTGGGGGGAGGGGGAAATGTGAAATGATAGGAGAAGACCGGAGGGGATGGGATGAAGCTAAGAGCTGGAAAATTGATTGGCAAAAGTGATACAGGGCTGGAGGAGGGAAAGGATCATGGGACGGGAGGCCTCAGGAGAAAAAAAGGGGGGGAGCACCAGAGGGAGATGGAGAACAGGCAGGGTGATGGGCAGAGAAAGAGAAAAAAACAAACAACTAAATATGTCAGGGATGGGGTAAGAAGGGGATGAGGGGCATTAACGGAAGTTAGAGAAGTCAAAGTTCATGCCATCAGGTTGGAGGCTACCCAGCCGGTATATAAGGTGTTGTTCCTCCAACCTGAGTGTGGCTTCATCTTGACAGTAGAGGAAGCCATGGATAGACATATCAGAATGGGAATGGGATGTGGAATTAAAATGTGTGGCCACTGGGAGATCCTGGTTTCTCTGGCGGACCGAGTGTAGTATAAATAGTATCAGTTGTGTTAAAAAAGCAGTGACTTTGTTACTGATAGTTGACGAGAAATAAACAGTGAGACAATTCAGAACTGTTTTGCTCACTACAGTTTTAAGCATCCAGGCTTCAAGATGACAGAAACAGCTGAGAGTAAAAATGGAATGATTTCACTACTTCAACTACTTCTAAGAAACTACATAGAATTTAAAGGTATCAACAATCATCTTGAGTGTTATATAGAGATTTGGAGGATGCAATTGTCTTTCTTTTTCAATATTTTTATTGATTTCTTACATAAAATAATACAGAGTACAGTAGGATATATAATATATATCAATTACAATATATTGGAATCACAAATATAGTCTCATTACCCTAAAACCATATAAATTAAATTTAAACATAATACAGAAAAAAGATAATTTTATTATACCAAAAACTCTAAACCCACTACCAGAAAAAAACAGCTGTTTGGTTTAAAAAAAAGAAAAGGAAAAAGTCCTTAACATATAGTAAAACATATTATTAGCCAACATCTGGGCTTAATAGCAAATCAAAGATTTTGAAAATAATTTAAAAAAGGTCCCCAGAAAATTAAAGAATCTTGTCTAGGTTCAGAAATTGAACAGCGAATCTTCTCTAAATTTAAGCAAGACATAACATCATTTAACCAATGAGTGTGAGTAGGCGCAGTGGCATCCTTCCACTTAAGCAACAATGCCCTCCTGGCTATAAGAGAAATAAAAGCCAAAATGTACAAATCATGTGATTCCAAAATAATATAATTTCCTCCAACAATACCAAATAAGGCAGTCAAAGGATTGGGCTTAAAATTTACTTCAAAAAGCACCAAAAAAATTTGGAATACTTCCTTCCAATATTTTTCAAGATTTGGACAAGTCCAAAACATGAATTAGTGAAGTTTCTCCATTGTTACATCTATCATAATAGGGAGATATATCAGAATAAAAACAAGACAGCTTATCTTTAGTCATGTGGGCCTTATGAACCACTTTAAATTGTAGAAGGGAATGACGGGCACATAATGATGAGGTATTAAACAATTTAAAAATTTCATTCCAAGTATCCTCAGAAATTGGAATCTTTAAATCTTGTTCCCAGAGAATTTTAATTTTGTCTAAAGGAATATTTCTCATTCCCAACATAAATATTATTTATAGATCCATTATGAAAGGGTTTCAAATTAAAAATTGTATCAAGTAAATTCTTATCTGGACTTTTAGGAAATGTATGTACTTGAAAACGTAAGAAGTCTCTAATTTTTAAATATCGAAATATTTGTAAATATGTTTTGGGTAGGCTACACTTAGCTGACAGATGTTCAAATGAAGAGAGACTATCACCCTCAAAAAAATCCTGAAAACATTTAATACCCAATCTATTCCACTCTTTAGAAACTGCATCAGTCATAGAAGGTTTAAAAAAATAGTTAGAAAACATGGGACTTGAAAAAGAAAAACTCAATAAACCAAAATATTTTCTAAATTGTACCCAAATCCTCAAAGTGTGTTTAACTACAAAATTATCAGTTAAATTATGTGAAGATAAAGGAATTGAGGATCTGAGAAGAGAAATGATAGAAAATTTATTAACAGGATTCTAAAGAAACCCAGACTGGACAGTCCTCTCGATTAATGTAATATAACCAAAACGTAAGATTCCGTATATTGACTGCCCAGTAAAAAAAAGTCCATTCTTCTTAGCTTTTTGAAGATTAACTTTATTTAATCGAGAAATTTTATTTTTACATATATAAGAAGATATAATAGAATCCAGAGAATCAAAAAAAGATTTAGGACTAAAAGCAGATACGGCCTGAAATAAATAAAAAAAATTAGGCAAAATATTCATTTTAATAGAATTAATTCAGCCAATCAATGATAAAAGAGGGGTGACCAATTTGATAGTGCCTTCTTAACATAATTCAGGAGGATGCAATTGTCAAAAGCATTGTATGAAGGCAATCCATTATCTACACCAGCTATATGCGCTCATTTTGTACATTTACACTTAATCAAAAGAACACAGCAACATATTCTGCATGTATGATTTCCTCCATTGATAACTATTAGGAACTAATACACAGTTTTATAGTACTGTAGTTGTATTGATAAGTATTCTTATTTATCCTGTATTTCATTGAACAATTACAAATTAAAAGTAAATAAGAAGATACTTGTCTTTGAACAATATCTTTTAATTTATTATTTTCTGAATTCAGCTTATGTGCTTTGCAGAAATTAACTTGCACAAACTTTGGGAGAGATATTGAAGAACTTGAACTAAGTTTGAAAATGGCTTCTGTGTGTGGTGAAGCAAATAAATAGGTTCACTCCAAATTCCAGAATGGAAAGTCACAATGAAATAACTACTGTACTAAAGGAACTATTGTATGACAGGGACAGAGTGTTTGCAGATGGAGCTATTCAGACAGGGTGACGTGTGTTTTCTTAAATAACAGGAAACTCCAACAAACATTGCCTTAGTTCCAGACAGATACAAAATGAAAGCCTTACTTTGGAAACTCATTTTAAAAAGCATGCAGTCCTCTAATCAGATTTTTATATGCTAACTTCATTATTTTCTCGCAGACTTTATTGCAAAAGGGATATGTCCCAATTGCATCGTGATTTCCTTTTAACTTAGATAAGCAATAAAAGGCACAGTAACAAATCAAAGTTCAATTTAAAAATTTTCTTGTAACTGAGTCATAGCTTAGTCTTCTCAACCTGCAGCCTAAACAAAATCTTGGGACCAGCAATAACTCCCTGATTTAACGATTTATTTTCTATCTCACATGAAAGCTCAAAAAGATAATTACAGCACTTACCAGCCTACATCCCACCCCCTCATGTTGATATAATATACTGTATGTTGCACCTCCTACATACTGTCAATCTTTCCTCTTCCTCCTCAGTACTGATGCAGAGTCTTGACCCAAAATGTCAGCTTAGAATTTCTGCCTTCACAAATGCTGTTTGGCCCATTGAGTTCTTCTTGTGATCTGCTTTTGTTCTTCTAATTTTTTGTCAACCTTGTAACTTGTACTGATTTATATTTTACCATGTGCTGATAAAATAACATTTCCTCAATTCCCTACTCTGACCTCTTACCTCTTCTCATCTGCTGATTACATCCCCCGGGACTCCTCCCCTTTCCCTTTCTCCTATGGTCCACTCTTTTCTCCTATCAGATTCCTTCTTCTCCAGCCCTTGACCTTTCACACCCACCTGGCTTCACCTATCACCTTCCAGTTAGCCTCCTTCCATTCCACCTACCTGTTTATTCTGGCATCTTCCCTTTCTTTCTCAGTCCTGAAGATGGATCTTGGCTTGAAACGTTGACTATCTATTCATTTCCAAACATGTTTCCAACATTTCCAAACATTTCCTGCTCAGTTCCACCCAGGACAAGCCCTCTTCTCGTTGTTACCATCAGGAAGGAGGTACAGAAGCCTGAAGGCACACGCACAGTGATTCAGGAACAGCTTCCTCCCCTCAGCCATCCAAATTCTAAATGGACACTGAACCCATGAACACTACCTCATTATTTCTTTGTTATTTATTTCTGTTTTTACCCTACTTATTTTAACATACATATATATAATTATGTGATTCTGCCTTTTTCTATATTTATCATGTAATGCTGCGGCAAAGTTAACAAATTTCACGACATATGTCCATGATATTAAAAATGATTCTGATTCCTCCAAAATTTTCTGTGTTACTTCATTATGCAACTATCTTCTCTGTAGCTTTCACGTACAAAGGGAAATTTTCATTAAGAACATACTAGTTTGTTTCATTCCTCACTCTTTTGGGTAGTCCCTTGATATTAAAAATAGCTCCATTTATCTGGGTTCTCACAAGGCAAGCAAGTGGTAGTTTGTAATGTGCTACACCTCTTCTATCATTTACACAGAGCATCTGTGTACTTCCAATTCAAGGATGAGTTTTTCAAAACCATCCCAAATGGTTCTTCTCCACTTTGAGTTGTCATTGGTAAAGGTCTCTTAAGTCAGTGGCCGTGTTGGCACATTGAAGGCAGTGATGCAAGTTGAGCAATAATTCTTTGACCCCTGGAAAGAGGCAGTTAAGGAGAACCTTGGCAATTATTTTTCTTTCAGTGGACACCCAGGATACACATCCAATTAACCATAAGGTATATAGGCACCAGTGTGAGATCCCACCATTACCTGCAATACAAGTCTTAGTTATGTCCCTGATAATAAAACTTGTTGATGTACAAGAGCTCTAATTCCCTCAGATGGGAGAGGATCGTGTGACATTAAAGCAGATTCATCTGAGTTGCTTTAGTAAAGCTGACTGTTGGTCTTCAAAATGGTCCATGTATGAAAAAGTCTGATCCTGGGGACAAAGGCTAACACAGAAATTCCACTGTTTAATTCAGCAGTCCAATTTATGTTGGTTGAAAGGCAAGGATCTAAGTAGGTTGGAAATATCTTGTAAATATTTTCCCCAGACTGCCTGCATCTCTATTCCACCTTCCTCCCACCCCACCTCCCCTACTTGAACACCAGAGTCCCTAATATGCTGGAGATATTTCATCAGTAATTTGCCAGTAGCACTTTGATGTACCTGGTAAGATACAGCAGCAGTTGAGCACAAGTTTGCTGCTCTACCTCATCAGACCTGTTGAACCTACACTAAGTTACAGCTGGTACAGGAACAGTACAATATATTATTTAGAGCAGTCACAACCTGAATAACATTGTTTTTAATTAGTTAAGCACAGTTTAGTGCTTATAGTAATTTAAAACAAGTTCTAAAGTTTTAACAACTATATTTTACGTTATTTTAATGGTTTTCAAATGGTGCGCAATAGCTTTTTCAACTGACAAAGGTATATTCAGTCATTTTCTGTGTGGGACTTGATCTGGCCTATCCACACACATGGAAAGGCCTTGCAATTTAGCTTCAGGATTTTAACCTTCATCAAGCTAACACAGGGAAATATATAATGATACATATTTTCCCCATTTTTTATTCTTAGAGACTGCAAATGGTTTTCACTCAATGACTGAGCTTCCTTTTTTTCCCCTTCTTTTCCAGAGATCTAATCGTGGGCTTCCCACTGAGCCTTTCTGAAATATCCTTACTTAAGAGATGAGATGAGAAAGAGGAAATGAAAGAGTCACCAGGCATAAGCCTAAAGATGAAAACACGAGGTATCATTAGATATCAAAGACCAGCCATTCCCTCAATGCTGTCATGGAAGAACGATTGCAATTACAGTCAATCTGAACATGATCTTCAAAGAGAGAGCAGTCTAGGTATGAAAGTGCAGCTGAAGAGTCCTCCCTGCAGAATGTCACATGCCTCAGCACTAACAACCTTGGAGAAAATGAATTAGGAATAGAATATCTTGTTCATGGGAGAGGTCCACACAGGGTGTGGTGGGTCTGTGGAAGTAGATCTTTGTTTACAGGCATACCTTTGCTTCTTGGCTCAAGGAATCTGACTCACCCTGATTGGTCAGCTCTGACCAAAGTCATGTCTCTGGTGACAGAGTGTTACCAGCAGTATTATCACTAAGGCACCCATTAAATTCCTTTCTCGACAATATAAATCATTCTCTGTTTTGTGCAAGTACATTTTCTGGATTTCATAAGGTGTTTAAGCAAATTGCAATCACTGCTGAAGTCCCCAGTCAGATATCCAAAAACACCAGAAAGTCCTTTAAATAGTGAGAACAAAACTAGTACAATTTGTTTCTTGTTCACACAGGACTGTTCCATAGAGGTCACAGAAAGGAAAGTTCTGCTCAAAATTACAGCGCAATGGGGAGAAATGTGCATTACACAAATAATGATGATATTTCAAGTCAAGTTTATTGTCATTTAACTATATACATGTATACTGTCAAACGAGACAATGTTTGTCCAGACCAGGATATGAAGCACAGAAATGCACATAACACACAATGACTTAGGAAAATAAGAATAAAATCTCCAAATAAATTACGCATAAATAAAGTGCATAAATTAACATTGTAGGGTACAAAATAAATTAACTAATGATACTTTGAATACAATGCAGCAGGAGTTCAGAAGCCCGATGGACTGAGGGAAGAAACTGTTTCCCAACTTGAATTTTCTTGTCTCAGAGTCACCTGTCTGATGGTAGAAAGTCAAAGAGGATGCTGGATGGATGGGTGGGATCCTTGATAATACTAAGGACCTGTACATGCAGCGCTCCTGATATATGTCCCTGATGGATGCTAGGGAGACCCCCTACAACCCTCTCGATTGTTCTCACAGTACTTTTTTGGGACTTTCGGTCTCAAGCTCTGCTGCTCCCATACCAGACGGTGATTCAGCTTCTCAGGACATTCTCAATGGTGCTTCTGTAAAATGCAGTTCAGATGGGGGGTGGGGGAAGCCTCACTTAGTCTCAATCTCCTTAGGAACCGGAGCTGCTGCTGTGCCCTCTTATTCAGGGAGGTGATATTGAGGGACCAGGTGAGGTCATCCGTGATGTGAACTCCCAGGAAATTGGTGCACTTAACTCTCTCTACCTAGACTGGAAAACATCAGACTTGCTAACATGACTGCACAAAGAAGTGCACAGTCAATTTTGTTTCTGAAAATGATCTCCGGCACAATCTGCGCCGGGTAAAATTGAAACTGGATGTTGTAGCTTTAAAAAAAAGGTATGGTGCAATCAAATTTCTGGAGTTCTATTTCAAAATTCAAAGTAAGTTTTATTATCACAGTACATATGCCACCATATACAACCCTGAGGTTTATTCTCTTGTGGGTATACTCAGCAAAAATAGAACAGTAACTATAACAAGATCAATGAAATATCAATCAGAGTTTAGAAGACAACAAACTGTGCAACAGCATATACAAATATACAGCAACAAATAACATTAGATAAACAGTTCTTAACGTGAGATTGTGGTTACACCTCAGCGGATGGTGAGCGTAGTTATCCCCTTTTTTCAAGATCCTGATGGTTGAGGGGTAGTAACTGTTCTTGAACTTGATATTACAAGTTCTGAGGCTCTTGTACCTTCTATTTCTTGCTTGATGATCTGCCATGAAGTCAAACACTTGTATAGTATAGAAGCAGACTCTTCGGCCCACTGCATCTAAGCTGACCATTATTCCTACTAGGCCCACACAAGAATTAATTTCATGTCCCAATGCATTCTTTTGGATTTTCTTAAAACTTTGACAAATACCATTCATGCCATCACCTCAGGGATGACTAAATTGGAACCACGAGTAAGATATGTGAATTACAAAATTTCAGCAGCTACACCTAAATGGACTATGCAGGTAAGTATTTCGGATGTCTCCAGGTCATAAGATTTTGTGCACATGAAACTAAGGCCTCAGGTAACTGGGAGTGGGCTTATAGATCACATTTTGTACGTACAGGTTACTGTTTCTGTATGGGTGTTACTGCCCTCTAGCATTTACAGTGCCCATTTAAACAAAATTGATGACATGGCCAAATTGTGCATGCATGTCTAATCCATACCATGAATTGATTAGTAACAGCGGCTGTTAGTGCCTTGGTATGTGGCATACAGCCATATTTATGCTTTGCAGGGAACACTTAGTATTACAGTATATCTAAACTTCTTTTAGATTACTTTAGTAGCAGTTAATTAAGCTCTATTTGATTCCATTTGTTTTTGAGCTATTGATAAATTATTTAATTTGTCTTAAGCAGGCATTGGCTTGTTTTTTTGCTGAAGTCTGTAGTGATGCTACTTCCTAAATCATGCAAAATAATTTTGATATATTTAACCTGTAACAACATAGATAATAGTTCAACTTTGCAACCACCCTGAAATCCAGGTTTCTGAGTAAAAATCGAGTTTAAAAGAAAACACAAAATACATGGTTGAAGACATTAAAGGTTTGCAAATGACATACCCTACCTGTTGTCTGTTTCATGATTACACTTTCTGCAACAATATTTTACCCACTCAGTTTTTCATCCATCTTGTGTATTTTATCATATTAATCAAAACTTCTACTCATCCCCAAAAGCCCATGTTTAAATTCTGTATTTCTCCTGGGATTGCTGTCTGTGTTATGCAACAGTATGGATAAGAATGATTAAGGGAGATGAATGCGTGAAGGATTTGATGCAGGGTTTCAGATATGTGGATCACTGGGACTCCTTTTGGGGAAGGTATGATCTACACAAGAAAGACAGGTTGTACCTGAACTCAAGGGGGACCAAAGTCCTTAGAAACATAGAAAACTTACAGCACAATACAGGCTGTTCAGCCCACAAAGCTGTACCGAACATGTCCTTACCTTAAAACTACCTAGACATACCCACAGTCCTCTATTTTTCTAAGCTCCATATACCTATCCAGGAGTCTCTTAAAAGACCCTATCGTTTCCACCTCTACCACTGCCACCGGCAGCCCATTCCACACACTCACCACTCTCTGCGTAAAAAATTTACTCCAGTCATCTCCTCTGTACCTACTTCCAAGTACCTTAAAAATATGCCCTCTCGTGCTAGCCATTTCAGCCCTGGGAAGAAACCTCTGTCTATCCACACGATCAATGCCTTTCATTATCATGAACACTTCTATCAGGTCACCTCTCATCCTCCATTGCTCCAAGGAGAAAAGGCTGAGTTCACTCAACCTATTCTAAGGCATGCTCCCCAATCCAGGCAACATCCTCGTAAATCTCCTCTGCACCCTCTCTATAGTATCCACATCCTTCCTGGAGTGAGGCGACCAGAATTGAGCACAGTATTCCAAGTGGGGTCTGACCAGGGTCCTTTATAGCTGCAACAATCCCACGATTGATGAAAGCCAATGCACTGTATGCCTTCTTAACCACAGGGTCAACCTGTGTAGCAGCTGTGAGTGTCCTATGGACTCGGACCCCAAGATCCTCCTGATCCTCCACACTGCCAAGAGTCTTACCATTAATACTATATTCTGCCATCATATTTGACCAACCAAAATGAACCACTTCACATTTATCTGGGTTGAACTCCATCTGCCACTTCTCAGCCCAGTTTTACATCCTATCAATGTCCCGCTGTAACCACTGACAGCCCTCCACATTATCCACAACATCCACAACCTTTCTGTCATCAGCAAATTTACTAACCCATTCGCCCACTTCATTATCCAGGTCATTTATAAAAATCACAAAGAGTAGGAGTCCCAGAACAGATCCCTGAGGCACTCCACCACTGGTGACCAACCTCTATGCAGAATATGACCTGTCTACAACCACTCTTTGCCTTCTGTGGGCAAACCAGTTCTGGATCCACAAAGCAATGTCCCCTTGGATCCCATGCCTCCTTAATTTCTCAATAAGCCTTGCATGGGGTACCTTATCAAGTGCCTTGCTAAAATCCATATACACTATATCTATGGCTCTACCTTCATCAATCTGGTTAGTCAAATCCTCAAAAAAATTCAATCAGGCTCGTAAGGCATGACCTGCCTTATGACAAAGCTATGCTGACTATTCCTAATCATATTATGCCTGTCCAAATGTTCATAAATCCTGCCTCTCAGTATCTTATCCATCAACTTACCAACCACTGAAGTAAGACCCACTGGTCTATAATTTCCTGGGCTATCCCTACTCCCTTTCTTGAATAAGGGAACAACATCTGCAACCCTCCAATCCTCTGAAATCTCTCCCGTCCTTATTGATAATGCAAAGATCATCGCCAGAGGCTCAGCAATCTCCTCCCTCACTTCCCATGGTAGCCTGGGATACATCCTGTCCGGTCCCGGTTATTTAACCAATTTGATGTTTTCCAAAAGCTCCAGCACATCCTTTTCTTTAATATCTACATGCTCCAGCTTTTCAGTCCGGTGTAAGTCATCCCTACAATTGCCAAGATCCTTTTCCGTAGTGAATACTGAAGCAAAGTGTTCACTAAGTACCTCCGCTATTTCCTCCGGTTCCATACACACTTTTCCACTGTCACACTTGATTCATCGTATTCTCTCACATTTTATCCTCTTGCTCTTCACATACTTGTAGAATGCCTTGAGGTTTTCCTTAATCCTGTCCTCCAAGGCCTTCTGACGGCCCCTTCTGGCTCTCCTAATTTCATTCTAAAGCTCCTTCCTGCTAGCCTTATAATCTTCTAGATCTCTGTCATTACCTAGTTTATGGAAGCTTTGCTGTCCTTTCCGTCTCATTAGAACGTATCTACGCAGAACCCCCTGAAAATTTGCCACATTTCTTCCGTATGTTTCCCTGAGAACATCTGTTTCCAATTTATGCTTCAAAGTTCCTGCCTGATACCCTTACTCCAATTAAACATTTCCCTAACTTGTCTGTTCCTATCCCTCTCCAATGCTATGGTAAAGGAAATAGAATTTTGATCACTATCTCCAAAATTCTCTCCCACTGAGAGACCCGACACCTGATCAGGTTCATTTCCCAATACCAGATCAAGTACAGCCTCTCCTCTTGTAGGCTTATCTGCATATTTTGTCAAGAAACCTTCCTGAACACAGCTAACAAACTTCACCCCTTCTAAACTCCTCACTCTAGGGAAATGCTAATCAATATTTGGGAAATTAAAATCTCCCACCACAACAACCCTGTTATTATTACTCCTTCCCAGAGTCTGTCTCTCTGTCTGCTCCTTGATGTCCCTGTTACTATTGGGTGGTCTATAAAAAACACATGGTAGAGTTATTGACCCCTTCCTATTCCTAATTTCCACCCACAGAGACTCCGTAGACAACCCCTTCACAACTTCCTTTTCTGCAGCCATGACACTATCTCTGATCAACAGTGCCATGCCCCCACCTCTTTTGTCTCCCTCCCTGTCCTTTCTGAAATATCTAAAGCCTGGCACTCGAAGTAACCGTTCCTGCCCCTGCACCATCCACGTCTCTGTAATGGCCATGACATCATAGCCCGAAGTACTGATCCACTCTCCAAGCTCATCCGCTTTATTCATAATACTCCTTGCATTAAAATAGACACAACTCATACCATTGGTCTGAGTGCGTCCCTTCTCTATCAACTGCCTATCCTCCCTTTCGCACTCTCTCCGAACTTTCTCTATTTGTGAGCCAACCTCCTTTTCCTCTGTCATTTCAGTTTAGTTCCCACCCCCAGCAATTCTAGTTTAAACTCTCTCCAATAGCCTATGCAAACTTCCCCGCCAGGATATTGGTCCCCCTCAGATTCAAGTGCAACCCGTCCTTTTTGTACAGGTCACACCTGCCCCAGAAGAGGTCTCAATGATCCAGAAATCTGAGTCCCTGCCCCCTGCTCTAATCCCTCAGTCACGCATTTATCCTCCACCTCATTTTATTCCTATACTTAAGTGTCCTGTGGCACAGGCAGTAATCCTGAGATTACTACCTTTGAGGCCCTGCTTCTTAATTTCCTTCCTAACTTCCTAAAAGGGACCTCCTCCCTTTTCCTACCTATGTTGTTGGTACCAATATGTACCACGACTTCTGGCTGTTCTTTTTCCCACTTCAAGATATCGTGGATGCGATCAGAAACAACCCAGACCCTGGCATCTGGGAGGCAAACTACCATCTGCGTTTCTTTCCCGCGTCCACAGAATCACCTGTCTGACCCCATAACTATAGAGTTCCCTATTACTGCTGCCATCCTCTTCCTTTCCCTACCCTTCTGACCCACAGGGTCAGACTCTGTGACAGAGGCGTGACCACTGTTGCTTCCCCCAGGTAGGCTGTCCTCCCTAACAATACTCAAGCAGGAGTACTTATTTTTAAGGGGCACAGCCACTCGGGTACTCTCTAACACCTGCTTCTTGCCCTTCCCTCTCCTAACTATTACCCACTTATCTGTCTCCCCAGGCCCCGGAGTGACTACCTGCCTATAACTCCTCTCTATCACCTCCTCACTCTCCCTGACCAGGCGAAGGTCATTGAGCTGCAGCTCCAGTTCCGTAACTCAGTCCCTAAGAAGCTGCAGCTAGATGCACATGTGGCCTTCCAGGAGGCTGGGAGTCTCCAGGACGTCCCACATCTGATACTGAGCTCAGAAAACTGGCCTCACACACACACACTGTCTGTCTGTATTCTACACAGATAACCTACTTTGCCTCAACTCCTTATCGCCTGAGCCTTCCTACTCTGTTTCCCCCTACTCTGGCACCCGCTCCTCTGATGCCCACTGTGTAAAACTGTCTCCTTTTTAAACTTTTCCCGCTGTTCTCGCTGGCTGACCTCCACGCACTTGTGCAGTCGTGCCCCGTTCAAACCGCTGAAGAAATAACCATCACCGTTTCAACTCTGCTTGCTTTTAAACTCTTCTCGCCGTTCTCACTGGCCGACCTCCACATGTTTGCTCAGTCATGCCCTGTATCTGTGTCCTTGCAGGCAGTTTTGCTAGAACTGTTGAGGAGAGTTTAAACTAGGCTAGGAGAGAGATGGGGACCAGAGTGATAGGTCAAAGCAGTTGGTGTAAAGGTAGATGCAAGGAGTAGAGAGACTGCGAAGGATGACAGGCAAAGAATAGGGCATAAATGCAGTCAGTTGGATGGGTTGAAATGTGTCTACTTTAATGTAAGAAATATCAGAACCAAGGGCAATAAATTCAGAGCATGGAACTACGACTTTGTGGCCATTATAGAGACTTGATGTTGTTCGGTGTGTCTAGGAAGGATTCCTGACACAATATGTGGGGACAGAGTCACTAGAGGAGAGTACTATAGTACTAGGCAATGAACTTGGCCAGATAACAGATCTCTTGATGGGTGAGCATTTCAGCGACAGTGACTGCAGCTCCCTGATCTTTAGCATAGTATTGGAGAGGGATAGAAGAATATAGTATGGGAAAGAGGATTCCTGTTAATTGGGCCACCAGTTAATCAGGGGAGCCACTTTATTTGGGACAAATCTTAAGGAACAAAACTTGGTCGAGTAAATAGCTGGGATCTGCTTTGGTTTTTTTGGGACACTACGCCGCTTAATTGGAATAGGAGCCTGTTGCCTAACAGTTTCTAACTAGCATCAATCACATGCACTTGTGTGACTGTTCAACACGCAGCATAGAGCAAACAGGTTATAAACAGCATCAGTTGCCTGTGTTTGTGTTATGTTATCCACGTAGGCCAACAGATGTTGATTCAAAAAGCAGTGATTTTTGATCATTTTAAAAAAATTTCAGACCAAGGCAGGAAATACGAAGACAAGGAAAAAGATGAAGATGATGCATCCGAACTTGAGCTGGTGACTACACAGGATGTCAGGAAATTTATTTTTGGATTACGACACTACTTCACGCAGGAAGACAATGAAGAGAGTCCATATTCTACACTAGGTGTCTGTGCTGATTTTGTTCATTTATACTCAAAAGAAAATGGATGAAGTACACTGGATGAATTCCTCTGTCAATAGCTGCTAGAAACTAATACAAGGCTTTATAGAGCTGTAGTAGTATTACCAGTGTTCTAAATTGTTCTGTATTTCATTTAAATATATAATTTGTTACTCAGATAAACAATACTTGGTCTTTTTCATACCTTTTTAACTATTTCCATGAAACTTCGGCTAATTGGGCCAAAACATACTGATGCCAATATGTCCTATTTAACCAGAATCCGTTATTTAATTGGAAGAAGGTAAATTATGATGCTATTAGGCAGGAATTTGGGAGCATGAATTGGGAACAGATGAACTCAGGGAAATGTACAAACTAAAATGTGGAGGTTGTTTAGGGAGCATTTGCATGGAGTCCTGGATAGGTTTGTCCAACTGAGGCTGGGAAAGGATGGTGGGGTGAAGGGACCATATCTGAGAAGATATGTGGAACATCTAGTCAAGAGGAAAAATGAAGCACACTTAAGCTTTAGGAAGCAAGGATCACACAGGGTTCCAGAGAGTTATAAGATAGCTGTGAATGAGCTTAGGAAGATTCTTAGGAGAGCTAGAAGAAGATGTGTTAAAGCCTTGGCAAGTAGAATTAAGGAAAACCCCAAGGTGTAAAGAACAAGGGGATAACTAGAGTGTGGGGAGGGACAATCAGAGATAAAAGAGGAAATACATGCTTAGGGTTGAAGGAGGTAGGGGAGATCTTTAATGAATACTTTGCTTCAGTATTTGACGGTAAGAGGAACCTTGACAGATGTGAGGTCAGCTTAGAACAGGTTAATATGCTGGAACATGTCAATGATAAGAAAGAGGATGAGCTGGAACTTCTGAAAAACATTAGGATAGATGGGTCCTCGGGGCTGGACGGGATATACCCCAAGCTGCTACAGGAAGAGAAGGAAGAGATTGCTGAGGTCTTTGGACACAGGAGGGTGGCAAAAGATTGGAGGGTGGCAAATGACAATAGACAATAGGTGCAGAAGTAGACCATTCGGCTCTTCGAGCCTGCACCGCCATTTTGAGATCATGGCTGATCAATTACTATCAATACCCGGTTCCTGCCTTGTCCCCATATCCCTTGATTCCCCTATCCATAAGATACCTATCTAGCTCCTTCTTGAAAACATCCAGAGAATTGGCCTCCACTACCTTCCGAGGCAGTGCATTCCAGACCCCTACAACTCTCTGGGAGAAGAAGTTTTTCCTTAACTCTGTCCTAAATGACCTACCCCTTATTCTCAAATCATGCCCTCTGGTACTGGACTCTCCCAGCATCTGGAACATATTTCCTGCCTCTATCTTGTCCAATCCCTTAATAATCTTATATGTTTCAATCAGATCCCCTCTCAATCTCCTTAATTCCAGCGTGTACAAGCCCAGTCTCTCTAACCTCTCTGTGTAAGACAGTCCAGACATCCCAGGAATTAACCTCGTGAATCTATGCTGCACTTCCTCTACAGTCAGGATGTCCTTCCTTAACCCTGGAGACCAAAACTGTACACAATACTCCAGGTGTGGTCTCACCAGGGCTCTGTACAAATGCAAGAGGATTTCCTTGCTCTTGTACTCAGTTCCCTTTGTAATAAAGGCCAACATTCCATTAGCCTTCTTCACTGCCTGCTGCACTTGCTCATTCACCTTCAGTGACTGATGAACAAGGACTCCGAGATCCCTTTGTATTACTCCCTTCAGATACCATTCAGATAATAATCTGCCTTCCTGTTCTTACTCCCAAAGTGGATAACCTCACACTTATTCACATTAAACGCCATCTGCCAAGTATCTGCCCACTCACCCAGCCTATCCAAGTCACCCTGAATTCTCCTAACATCCTCATCACATGTCACACTGCCACCCAGCTTAGTATCATCAGCAAATTTGCTGATGTTATTTTCTATGCCTTCATCCAAATCGTTAACGTAAATGGTAAACAGCTGTGGTCCCAATACCGAGCCCTGTGGCACCCCACTAGTCACAACCTGCCATTCCAAGAAACACCCATTCACCGCTACCCTTTGCTTTCTATCTGCCAACCAGTTTTCTATCCATGTCAATGCCTTCCCCCCGATGCCCTGAGCTTTGATTTTACCCACCAATCTTCTTATCTAATTCTTCCTAGCTTTCCGAATAAGTCATGCATTTAGAGAAGCATGGTCTGATTAGGGACAGTCAGCATGGCTTTATGAGGGACAGGCTATGCCTAATGAGCCTGATTGAATTCTTCAAAGAAGTGACAAAACAAATTGATGAAGATAGCATGGTATGTTTTAGCAAGGTATTTGATAAGATTCCCCCATGGAAGGCTTATTCGGACAGCTAGGAAGCATGGGACCCAGGGAAACTTAGCAGCGTGGATTCAGAATTGGCTTGTGCACATATTCTGCCTGGAGGTCGGTGATTAGTGGTAGTCTGCAGGGATCTGTTCTGAGACCCCTGCTTTGGTGATTTTTATGTCAGATGAGAAAGTAGAAGGGTATTTTAATAAGCTTGCAGAATACATGAGGGTTGGTGGTGTTGATAATAGTGTGGAAAGTTGTTTTAGGCTACAATGGGACATTGATAGGATGCAAAGTTGAACTGAGAAATGTAGATGTAGTTCAATCTGGAAAGTATGAAGTGATACACTATGGAAGACTGAACTGGAAGGCAGAGTACAGGATTAATAGCAAGATTCTTAACAGTGTGGAGGAAAATAAGGATCTTAGGATCCACGTTCCTCAATGCTGCTACAAAAGTTGACAGAGTGATTAAGATAGCATATGGTGTGTTGGCCTTCATTATTTGGGGGACTGAATTCAAGAGCCATGTGGTAAATGCTATAGCTCTATAAAACTCTGATTAGAGTGACTCTTGGAGTATTGTGTTCAGTTCTGATGCCGCATTATAGGATGTGGAAGTTTTAGAGAGGTTGCAGAGGAAATATACCAGGATTCAACCTGCTTTAGAAAGAAGGTGTTATGAGAAAAGTTTCTGCGAGCTAGAATTTTTCTCTTTGGAGCAAAGTTTGATAAGAGATGACTTAAAAGAGGCATAGATCAAATGGACCAGCCAGAGATTTTGACACAGGGCAGAAATGGCTAATAAGAGGGGGGATAATGTTAAGGTGATTGGAAGTAAGTATGGGGGAATGTTAGAGGTAAGTTTTTTTTAACAGAGTGGTAAGTGTGTGGAATGCACTGCCAGGTGTGATGGTAGAGGCGAATATATTAGAGTCTCTTTGATAGACACATGGATGAAAGAAAAATGGAGAGCTATGTGGGAAGGAAGCGTTAAAATTATCTTGGAGATCTTGTACTGTGATAAACTGTTCTATGTTTCATGTTCCAAACAGTGTTTCATGTCTTTGTTCAGAATAAGGAAACCTCCCCTTAATCTCCTCTGATGAAATTGATTTTCTGCAGCTTTGAAGGATATATGTTTTTAAAACCTTGCTCACAGTAAATCAACATCTTTTGCAAAGCTACCACATGTTCTGTTCACAGACTGCAACCAGCCCTGATTAGCTTGCTAAATCATTTATGAGGACAGCTACACATTAACCACATTGGTATGTCTGAAAGTCAGAAACAGATCTAACTGGTAAAAATGGCATATTTCCTTCCTCAGGACAATTGGAATTTTATGCTGATCTGGTTCTCACTATTACCAACACTAGCTTTTTTTCCCCACAAAATTAAATTGATTTGAAATTCTCTAGTTCACATATTAGTAGCCTAATAATCTGAGATTCTTGATGCTAATCCAATAATTTAACAATATTTCACTAAATGTTATGGAAACAAATTTGAATTATCATTCTCTTAGTTTATTGTACGTTTTAAGACCAAAGTTACATACAATTCATCTTTATAGGTGGAGCTGGATATATAATCAATTCATATTTCCGGGATTACTAAACCCCAGTCAAGTGATTTTCAATTGTCTGATGTTTGGGGAAGTTCTGACATAAGATTTGACCTCTTCACAGATGCTGCCTGACCTGTTGCTTTAGTTTTAGCACTTTTGATTCATTTTGGATTTCCAGGATTTTGCATTTATACACTCAATAGTCACTTCAATAGGTACAACTGTCCAGCTGGTTGTTAATGCAAATATCAAAACACACAATTATGTGGCAACAATTCAATGCATAAAAGCATGCAGACATAATCAAGGCTCAAAGTAAATTTATTATCAAAGTACACGTGCCACCATATAAAACCCTGAGATTCATCTTCTTGAGGGCATACTCAATCGATCCACAATAGAATAACCATAATGGAATCAATGAAAGACTGATCAACTTGGATGTTCAACCAGTGAGTAAATATAAAAAGAAAGAAATAATAATAATAATGATAAATTAGCAAAAAATGTCAAAAACATGTGATGAAAAATCCTTGAAAGTGAGTTTAAAGGTTGTGGGAACATTTCAATAATGGAGCAAGTGAAGTCCAGTGACGTTATCCCCTTTGGTTCAAGGGCCTGATGGTTGAGGGGTAATAACTATTCTTGAACCTGGTTGTGAGAGTCATGAGACTCCTGTACCTTCTTACTGATGGCAGCAGTGAGAAGAGGGCATAACCTTGGTGGTCAGGGACTCCGATGATGGATGCTACTTCCCTGCAACAACGTTGCATGTACATGCTCAATGGTGGGGAGGACCTTACCTGTGATGGACTGGGCTGTATCCACTACTTTTTTTGGATTTTGCATTCAAGGGCATTCCATACCAGGCTGTGATGCAGTCAGTCACTACGCATCTATAGAAGCTTGTCAAGGTTTTAAATATCATGCCGAATCTTCACAAACTCCAAAGTAGAGGCGCTGCCATATTTTCTTCATAATTACATTTACATGCTGGGCCCAGGACAGGTCCTCCAAAATGGCAACACTAAGGACTTTAAAGTTGCTGAACCTCTCCACCCCTGATTCTCCTATGAGGACCGGCTCATGAATTTCTGGTTTCCTCCTCCTTAAGCCAACATCAGTTCCCTGGTCTTGCTGACATCGAGTAAGAGGTTGATGCTATGGCACCACTCAGCCAGATTTTCAATCTCCCGCCTATCTGCTGATTCATCACCACCTTTAATTCAGCCTATGAATAGTGTCATCAGAGAACTTTTACATGGCATTGCCACACAGTTATAAGTATAAAGCAAGTAGAGCAGGGGCTAAGCACAAAACCTTGTGGTGCATCTGTGCTGATGGAGATTGTGGAGGAGATGTTGTTGGCAATCCAAACTGACTAGGGTGTGCAAGTTGGGAAATCGAGGATCCAATTACACAAGGAGGTATTGAAGCAAAGGTCTTGGTGGAGCTTATTGATTAGTTCTGAGGGGATGATGTTATTGAATGCCAAGCTGTAGTCGATAAAGAGCATCCTAATGGATGCTCCTTTGTTGTCCAGATGCTCCAGAGCTGAGTGAAGAGCCAATGAGACAGAATCTGCTGTGGACTTTTTGCTCTGGCAGGCAAATTGGAGCGGATCCAAGTCGCTTCTCAGGCAAGAGCTGATATGTTTAATCACTGGCCTCTTAAAACACTTCAACACTGTGGATTTAGGTGCTTCTAGATGTTAGACATCAAGGCAGGTTGCAGCATTCTTCTTAGGCACCAGTATGTGAAACCTGCTTGAAGCAGGTGGATACCTCAGACTGCCAAAGTGAGGTTAAGGATCTCAGTGAACACACCAGCCAGTTGTTGTTCAGACCAAACATCAGTATGGGGGAAGAAACATGATCTAATTGACTTTGACCGTGAAAGGCGGAGAGCAGAGCTTAGTCAAGATATCGCTAAACGGCGACTCCTTTGCTTACATCTTCGGATACAGTTTTATTTCCATCTTTAATATCTCTATTTTCCCCTTTCAGGGTTCTTTTGAAGACCCTGACCTGGAGTTACACGCTGACTTCAGATATTTGCAGAATAGGACCCGCCCTCAAGGTGTCACGACTGGCCGTTATCTGACATGCCAAGGGTGCGGCTTAAGAGTTCGGCTCGCCTTTGGAGGCCTAGAATCTCGGGTCTCTGGAGATGGGTGGATTGAAGGTTAGTGTCCCAGACCGGTGTGTCGTAGGAGCTGGAAGATCTTTAGCTGTGTGCCCAGAGACCTGAGATCATTGAGCATAGAGCTCGGAAAAAGTGATGCAATGGACTTTTAACATCGTAAACCAACCAGTTGTTTGTTATGTCTCTCCTCTTGCTGTGAAACAGAGACATCTCCTTCTCCTCTTATTAGGGAGAGAGAGAACCTGTGGTATGTCAAATACTGGGTGAACGCATAGTCTTTGGAGTACTGCAAGTCTGTGTCTTTGCTGTTGCTTTTGCTGTTTGCTTGAGTGCTCAGTGGCGGGTGCCGATGCTTTTTTTGCCAGTGGGGGAAGGGGGAGCATTGCTTGCTGCCACTTACACACGGGAGGGAGGGGAGCTGGGGGGCACTTTGGGGTTCTAACATTTAACTCTCAGTCATTCTTTGGGGCACTCCTCTGTTTTCAGGGATGGTTGCAAAGAAAAAGCATTTCAGGATGTATATTGTATACATTTCTTTGACATTAAATGTACCTTTGAAACCTTTGAATGATCGCTGATGCCAGATGGGGTATTTGAGTATCTCAGAAACTGCTGATCTTCTGGGATTTTCATGCACAACAGTATCTGGAGTTTACAGAGAATGGTGTAAAAAAAAAACATCCATTGAGTGGCATTTCTGTTGGTGAAAATGCCTTGTTAATGAGAGGTCAGAGGAGAATGGTCAGTCTGGCTCAAGCTGACAGTATCTCACATAACCATTCTTTACAACAGTGGTGTGCAGAAGACCATCTCCTAATGCACAACACACTGAACCTTGAAGTGGATGGGCTTGAGGAGTAGAAGACCACGAACATACAGAAATACACTCAGTGGCCATGTTCCTGTACCTAACTAAACAGCCACTGAGTGTATCTGGGATAATTCTATCCTGATCTTTCCTTCTATATATCAGCTGTGAATTTTGGTATTTGTATCTTTGATTCCCATTAATTAGTAAGAAAGTCCCTAAATCAAATGTCATCTTTTTGATCTTACCAATGGATAGATTGTAATGACATGTCATACTGACCCTGAAAAGTTCCTCTTTGCCATGCAGGAGGAACTCTTATTACTTACTGTACCAACAACACCAGAAGACTTTTACAACAGTAAGTATGGTCTTGGCTGTGGAGTGACCTAGCAATAGTGCCTTCCCGGTGTAATCCAGGTTCAGAGAACTTTTCTTTTTAATTCATTTTTTGGATTATGGAAGTACAGTAGTTAAATGGTCAGATGATGCTGCCTATTTCTAATCTCTAACTAAGACAATGGTGGTTGCTATTCCTTGCCATTTCTTTAGCATTTTGTCTGGTTTTTTTTTAAACGAGCTCGATGCTCAACCAAGCATAAATGGAAAGCATACAAGCAGCCGGCCAGATTCGAACCCAGGACCATTTTGCCTCAAAGTCCACTACAGCACCAGCCAGCTTGTGAGCGGGGGTGGGTGTGGGAGATTGGTGTTCCCATGGAAGCTTACAGAACACAGCTTTCTGCTGTGTAAGACCAGATGCTTTCTCACAATCCAAGAATGAATAGATTTGTATGTTTTCCATATTAAAAACTGTCAATATATTTGAAGAGTTCTAAAAATCAGTTGTGATTGATGTACTCCAGCTCTTTTACCTGCCGACATTTTCTACTTCAGCATGAAAAGAGTGTTGGAATGCAGAGCCCTGGTTATTCAAAAACAAATCCATATGCAGAACAATGTTGAGCTTTTGCTTTTGCCTACATTGTGATGACAACATATAAAAAATATTTGGAAAAGGGAATAGTGCCAGAAGAATAGGAAGCAGGAAACAATTTTCCCAAATTCAAAAAAGGAGAACAAATCCAGGGAGCTTTATGACCATTTAGCTTCCAGTCAAGATGGTGCCTGTGTACAGTGCTTCCATGTTTGACATCTTCTGGATAGACCATGAAACTATTTATTTCATTTCTTTTTTAAAATCTTTTATGTCTGTTTTTCATCTTGAATGTATTTCTGGAATTGTTGGAACCTGTGACTTGCAGTTTGGCGATCCAGCACTTTGCTGCCTCAGAGAGGTTTCCAGGAGGCCGAGGCAGCAGCGTGAGCCTCGTGGCGAGGAGACTGGGGGACAACCTGTGAGCCGATCTTTGACTCCATTTTGCCGATTAAAGCTTCCATTTTTGGCTGATTAAAACGACGAGGGGAATCGAAACATCAAAGCTAATGTGGAAGGTGAGCCTGCCTTTTGATCACTGGTGGATCACTCTGCTGCCGGAGAGCGGAGACTGTGTGGCCTGTTGCTGCGCCTGGAGGATGTTACCAAGGTTTTCCGCATTTTGGATACGGATATCATCTTGGACTATGGACTCTTTTTCAGTCTTATAGTTTTTTATATTCTGTGTTTGTTGCCCGATCTTTCCCGTTTTTTTGTGCGGGCAGAATTTGGGGGTCAATGTTCCTGTTCCATTTTGTCTGTTTTTCCATGCAGTGAAGAGGGAATTTGGGGGTCGATGACCGTTCTGTTCTGTCTTGGTTTCATGGATATCTGGAGAAGAATTTCAGAGTGGTATACTTTGATAATAAATTAATTTCTGAACCTTTTTAAATATAGCTAACAGAATGGAAAGCTCACCAATGTAACTGAAAGACATCAGGAATCTAAAGATGAAAAATAATCAATAGGAATGTATATGGTCATGCTTGATCAATTAGTGGATTCAAAGTAATTTTATTATAACAATACAGATACATCACCATATACAACCCTGTGATTCATTTTCTTGCAGGAATACTCAATAAATCCATAATAGAATCAACGAAAGACGGCACCAACTTGGGTGTTCAACTAGTGTGCAAAAGACAACAAACTGCACATACAAAATCAAAGAAATAATAATAATAAATAAATAAGCAATAAATATCAAGAACATGAGATGATGAGTCCTTGAAAGTGAGTCCATAGGTTGTGGGAACATTTCAATGGAGCAAGAGGGGTACTAACTGTTCCTCGAGTCCTAAGCTGCTGCACCTTCTTCCTGTTGGCAGCAACTAGAAGACAGCATGTCTGGGGTAGTGGGGGGGGGGGGGGTCCCAGATGATGTATGGTTATTCATTGAGTAAAAACAATGACCAAGGATGATGTTAAATAAATTTTTTAACTGTTTTCAACAACTTCTTCCTTTATATGTAACATAAATGTCCCGAAATACTTTGTAAAATGATATTAAACAAACCCAATCTCCTGAAAACAAGATGGTGAGGCAGAATAACAAAACTCTGTTCTGAGATTTCCTTTTGACAAATTACTGATGTTATCTACTGGTGAATCAAGTTGATTCTCGACTAGGATCAGAGATACATGGAGTGTGGAAGTAAGTGCCAAATGAATGGTAAGATGAATTTGCAAAACTTATTCGGATTCCCAAACAGCAATGTGGCCGTGTGATTACTATCTCAGCAACTAAGATAGAAGAAAGGTCAGATAATAACGTGGCAAACAGCACAGCTCACTTGCAGGAGAGGTTTAAGTCTCTCACTTCTCTTTCAAAATAATGTAAGTGATGTTCCAGAAATCGGATGTCAGGCTACCACTGTTCATTATTTAAATAAACACTGTAGACTCTAGAGTTTCAAAGAGTTCAGCGACAGAATGCAGGTTTCTCCATGTTAAGTAACATTATATATCACAACGTCGAGAAAGCGTGATAAATCACAAAAACATGAATAAACATTCAACATTCAATAATGTAACTGAGATGGAATCTCTGAAATCAATGGATATCACAACTAGAGGCCCATAGGGATTTGGGGTCCCTCTCTCATCTGTAATTAATTACCTCCCGATCCTTTACTACTTTTGTGTTGCTCGCTAGTCTTTTTTCCCCTCACCCTTTCATGTCTTTGTGGTTTTCTCTCGCTTCTCTCTTCTGCCAATTACGTCTACATACAACAGTGCCTCTAGAGACGGGGTTTTTGTTTTGAAGCCAAACATTATACATCAGTATCGAACATCTCCCACGGCCAGCGGACCCTTTGCACCAGAACGTAACCGAGCGAGGCGGGAAGAAGCGGGTGGAGGGAGGAGTGGGCGGACGCATGCGTGCGGGGTCTGTTCGCTGCGGGAGTGGGAGCGGCGCCGGCTGAGGGGCAAGTGAGAGGCTTCAACCCGTCCTGCGACTCTTACCATTTATACGGCAATGTTGCTCTTCGGAAGTTTAAGTATTTGGGGTAAGTTTTTTTGGTGGGAGGGGGAAATTAAGGATATTTTCTTTTCCCAAACAAATTAGGAGTGCTTTCAAGGGACGTGTTTGAAATTTAAAGAATAATTATAACTGCATGCTGCAACTTTTACCTACTCTGTACCCAGTTCCAAAAGTTTAAATAAATTGGAACAAATTTATAACTGTTTCATTTGCGGGATAACGCTCGCACAGTTAAAAGTGAAGTGAAAAGTTTTCACTGTCCTTAATACTTTTTTTTCTTCTTCTGCAACTGATGCTTTGTAGCAGATCCGTTACTAATTCCCCAAATTACCGGTAGAACCCTTGACCTCGTTTCGCAAACTTGTTCGTGAGGAGTTGGCTCGCAGCTCTGATACACAGCGCTGGTCAGATACATATAGTAGTGTGATTCCAATAGGACCAGCTGTTGAATGCCGTTCTTCAAAGGAGCTCTCAATCTGCCAGTAATTCTCAACCTACTTCACGTGCATCTACAACCTCGAAAGTATTTACGCCACTATTTGTAGGATTTATTCACTAAAAGGCGCTCACTAAATTAAAAGGTGTAAATTTTAAGTGATCTGTCAGTCAGTTCTTTTTTTTTGGGAAATCCGAGCTTGTTCTTAAGATAAACTGTTTGATTCTTGAGATTTATTAGCTCTGTTTAAAATGTTCCTGCCTGTATTTTAATTTGTCTGAAATGTCCATCTCAGTTCAAGCTTGTCCTTCAGCACCGTGAAGCAGTTTGGTAATCTGATTCTCAGCTGAGTGAAAGATTGCTTTATGCAGAATGGGCCTCCTGGTCCACAGACAAAAATCAGCACGAATCCTAATTAACTTCCTTTACCTCCATCACAACTAATACAATTGGTAATGATATCAACATTTCAAAGCTTGAAAGAATGCAGGTGTGCACACAACCAATTTCAGTGAGAGTGGCATGACCGAAGCCATCAGGAAGTTTGGTAACCGAATGAAGTAATAATTCATGATTCCCATTTTGTAAACTTCAGGTGGTCTGATTCCTAACCTATGACCTGTCTTCAGATCCTTGTGTATCTTAGTAATAGCAAAATGAGAAGTCAGAGACAGTGACGCAGTCAGAATGCTCTCCACGGTACATCTGTAGAAATTTGCGAGTGTTTTTAGATGACATACCAAATCTCCTCAAGCTCCTAATGAAATACAGCTGCTGTCTTGCCCTCTTTGTTGCTGCATCAATACCGAGGGGGAAATTACTAGGCTTTGGTGTTTGGGAAGGAGGGCGTGGGTCTTGTGTGACACCTTGGGAAAGTTGCCCCAAGCAGAAAAGGTAGAATGTTCTGTTTCTTTGAAGCCACTGTTTACTATCATCTCTGCTTTGTCTTCCAGTCACCCTTTGGCATTGTGTGCTCTCTCAAGAGCCAGTATACAGTTATGGCTGTGCTGAAGGAAGTTGTTATCCAGCCACAGGGGATCTGTTGATTGGGCGAGCTGATAAGCTCTCTGCTACCTCCACTTGTGGTTTACATAAACCCGAGCCCTTCTGTATTGTCAGCCACCTTCAGGTATGATGTATGTTTTATTGAATATGATTTGTGTGTGAGTGAAGAGCAAGAAGCCATACTGGTGCATTCAGTTCAGAAAATATTTGTGCAGTAAAGACTATGATTTGCTTTTGTACCTAAATTGACTACCTGCCTCATTCACAAATTGCTTAGTCTTGAGCTGCCTTTTTGTGATGTCTCACGTGAAGGCGTGGCCCAAACACCTGTACAAGATAACCCAAGATAGTTCAAATATATTTTGATGGAGACTATTTAACTATTTGTGTCACACAATTACTTAAAAAGCAGCTCCGCAATATTCCCCAAGACACCCAGTGATTGGGAAGTTGATGCAATTCTTCTGTGGGTCAAATTGCACTCTTCAAAAAAAAAGAATTGTGCATGTGCATGCTTGTACAAATGGAGTTTTTGGATAGATGGGCGTGGATTGTGAGCCTGCACACCAAAAGTCCATATTGAAATAAAAGTCTCACTTCTGTTTGTGACTGATGAGGTTTGTCAAGCAGAGGCCAGAAAATTACTTAACTGACTTGTTCGTAGGAAGCAAAAATTAGTCTTTGAACTTGGCTAATGATTCCTTCTTTGAGCTTTTTTAATCATTAAAGGAACTTGCCTCCAGATTTTTTTTGAAAGCTTACACAGTTCTAATCTGGAGTTAATGAAATTTATTTTCTGATATCAGCGCTTAATGTGTTCTATTCTGTTAGAGGTCAGTAACTTCTATTTGAAATAATTACTTCAAACTACAACATTATTTGTATCACCAATGAAAATTCTTGAATAAAAAGTTTATTTCTTCACACTAACACAATTTTGGCCATATTATTTCAATACATCGTTGTGAGACTGCTTGCACTTTGGTAGTATTGATATAGATGTGACATTATACCAGGGCTCCCCGACCTTTTTTTTGTGCTTTGGAATTTTGTGCCATTAAGCAAGGGGTCCATGGGCCCCAGGTTTGGAACCCCTGCATTAAACCAAGACCCATCGATCTGTTCACGTGAATGCAAAAGATCCCAGAGTCAGAATCGGGTTATTCTGATCCCAATACAAACTGTGCTGATGCTGGGAATCTGAGCAACACCCACAAAATGCTGGAGGAACTCAGCAGGCCAGGAACTATCTATGAAAAAGAATACAGTCGACGTTTTGGGCTGAGACCCCTCGGCAGGACTGGGGAAAACAAGATGAGTAGATTTAAAAGGTGGGGGGAAGGGAGAGAGAATCGTAAGGTGATAAGTGAAGCCAAGAGGGGAGGAATGAAGAGCTGGGAAGTTGATTGGTGAAAGAGACGCAGGGCTGGAGAAGGGGGGAGTCTGATAGGGGACAGAAGGCCATGGAAGAAAGAAAAAGGGGGAGGAGCACCAGAGGGAGGCAATGGGCAGGGAAGGAGATTTTGTTTTTCTGATCCCAAGGAGTTATTCTACGGAGAAATTTTCTGGTCCAGATACAAACCGAGAAATCTCAAAAGCAATAAGTTAAACTGGGGTAGTCTAAGGAAAGTTTTAAGTCTGAAAGCAGAGTAGCCAGTCAGGGGAGGACAAGGTTGATGTAAAAGCTTTGTTCAGGAGAGAAATGGGCTTTGAATATGGTTGAGTAGCAGGACAACCTGGAGGAAAACTGTGAGACATGGAGCCATGACTTATTGGGGAGTAAGATTTTGCAAGGTATAAGATCACAAATTTAATATTAAGAAAGTCCTTCTCAGCGGGTTTGAGGTTTTGAAGCCCTAGGAAATTACTACTGTACATTCTTGATCTGGACTGAATAATTCATTTTGCAGTTGCAATTCATAGAGTATTGGTTTCTGCAGTTTACCATATCAAATAGCTTTGCATCACTGAAATGTAGCCAGTGGCAAACTTTACATTCTCCTTGTAATCTCTACTGTGTAATGTAAATAGCCCAACTGCCTGGTGCAGCAGTACTTCACACAAATGTGTGCGTGTATATTTCTATCTGGTTTAAGTGCTGGTTCCTGCAAAACGAGGGCAGTGGGTACCAGCAACATAATTACAAAGTGTTTCTACAGTATATTTCTGAACACATTTCAGCCAGTGGTTGACTGTATAGTAATCCGGAGAGTTGTGAATGAAGGTTACCGTCCTTTGATGTAAGCAGAGCAAATGAGCAGTGTCTTCCAATCAGTCCAGATGAGATTGCATGCCTTTTTGGCTGATATTAACATAGATAAGTGATGAGATCATATTACAGTGGTTTTAACTTGGGCAAGGTGCTCTGTAACTAACCAGTAATGGCAACATTGTCAACCAGCAATCAAAGTAAATAACTTTGTTCAAAGGTGGTAACTTAGAAGGGGAAAAAGAATGGTAATTTGTAGCTATACAGATCAAAAGTGAGACAGGCAAATCTCAGTCATCCAGTGCACCATCTCCCTCCACTTAAAAGTTGGGACAGTTTTTGCCTTTAAGTTCAACAAATGTTTTAAAATAAGAATTGGAGTGTTTTCCATTGCATTTGTATCTGGGATTCCCAGCTCAAGACTACATCAGATGCAGAGTTTATCCTAATCAGTTTTAGCTTGATCGGTACTAGTTTGTGTATTTTACGTATCGATACGGTTCAATCTGCAGATGTACATTCTGAATGCTGGATTTGCCCACGTGAGTATTCTGCTGTGAGGTTTTGGTTCTTTTTGTTCTCTGATACAAGAAAAACACAAAGAACAGATTTGTAAATATTTTTAAATGAATAAACAAATTGTTGAAATAGTTAATGCTTTTCCCATAGTTGCATAGTAAAGCCAATCTTTCAATAGGCCTAATCAATTGGCGTCTGACAGCTGCTTTGTGAGAGAATTGTCTGCAATCAGCAGTCCTGTTTTGTCTTCATTTTGCAAGTGCCTCTAACAACACACACACCCAAAATGCTGGGGGATCTCAGCAGATCGGGCAGCATCTATAGAAATAAATAAACAGTCGGTGTTTTAGGCCAAGACCTCTCCTCAGGGCCAGAAAGGAAGGGGGAGGATTGTGATGAAATGCTTTGAGAAATTGGTGATTAAAAAATACAACTCTTGCCTGAGAAGAGCACAACGATACATAACAAAATCACCTTTAAGACCAATGGTGGGTGGATACTCTCCAAGTGCCAACAGTGGCTACTTTTCCTTAGGAAAATGCAGGAACTTCAAGTCCAGCCATCAATTCTCCAGACATTTTATGAATGCTTCATTGAATCAATCTTAACCTACAGCATCACGGCATGGTCGGAGCATTGAGCACTATGAACCTCAATCCAGTCAACAGAATGATCAGAATAAGTAGTAAAATCATTGGCCAGGAACAAGAATCACTCAGCAGCATCCATAAGAGATGGACAATAAAGAAGGCTCAACAAATAGTAGAAGACATTACACAGACACTTCACGCATACTACACTCTCACGCCATTGGGACACCACTACAGATCCCTGCCCATCAGCACCAGAAGAGCCTTATCCAGTCTTATGCCTTCCTCCATTCACCTTCTCAACACCCAATTTTGAATATATAGTATGGATAGTACCTTTGACAGTAAAACTGTTATTTTTATTACGTGTATTTGTATTCTAAATCACATGCATTAATTCTTAGTATTTATTATCTATTGTGAGTATTTTATACAGTATTTATACAGTATTGTAGTGGTGTGCTACACGCAGCGCTGAAATAACGACACTTAGTCGGTGAGCTGCAGTTGCAAAAGAGGTTTATTCAAACTTCGCGGCCTCGCTTTAAAGCCTTCCTGTTCCCGCCCTCCTCGGGCGGGAATGCTGTAGGGGGCGCGTATTCACAGTCCCGTCCCGCATGCGGGCTTTTCCCCTTGCTGGTGAAGCAGGCTTGGTACCCTCTTTGGGACCAGCCTCAATGCCAGCGCGCACCGCTTTGTGAGCCGGTTCGAGTGCGCTGGGAAGTGGGCCGCCACATAACCCCCCCCCCCCCCCACCCCAGAACCGGCGATACACCCCCCAATGTCCACAGTCTGGGCCGGGCCCTGTTTGGGAGGTGCCTGAATCTAGACCGGCTGCGCCAAGTCCTCATGGGCTGGTTTGAGTCGGTCCACTGTGAAAACCTCCTCTTTCCCCCCAACGTCCAGCACAAATGTGGACCCGTTGTTTCTGAGCACCGTAAATGGCCCCTCGTATGGCCGCTGTAGCGGTGTCCGGTCGGTGTCTGCCCCGTCGTACAAACACAAACTTCCAGTTCTGCAGGTCTTTGGGTACGCAGGTCGGGTTCTGCCCATGCTGCGAAGTGGGTATGGGGGCCAGGTCACCGAGCCTCTCGCGTAGTCTGCCCAGGACTGCTGCGGGTTCTTCCTCTTGCCCCCTTGGGGCTGGTATGAACTCTCCTGGGACGACCAGGGGTGCGCCGTACACCGACTCGGCCGACGAGGTGTGCAGATCCTCCTTGGGCACCGTGCAGATTCCGAGCAGGACCCAGGGAAGCTCGTCCACCCAGTTAGGCCCATTGAGGCGGGCCATGAGAGCCGACTTCAGGTGACGGTGGAAACGTTCCACTAGTCCGTTTGACTGTGGGTGGTAGGCAGTTGTGTGGTGCAGCTGTGTCCCCAAAAGGCTGGCCACAGCTGACCACAGGCTGGAGGTGAACTGGGCGCCTCTGTCGGAGGTAACGTAGGCTGGTACACCAAAGCAAGACACCCAGGTTACAATCAGTGCCCGGGTGCAGGATTCGGAGGTGGTGTCGGTGAGCGGGACTGCCTGTGGCCATCTTGTGAACCGGTCCACGATAGTGAGGAGGTGCCACGTTCCTCGCGACACTGGCAGGGGGCCCACGATATCCACATGAATGTGGTCGAAACCCCGGCGGGTGGGGTGGAACTGCTGCGGCAGGGCTTTGGTGTGCCGCTGCACCTTGGCTGTTTGAGTGTATCCACGTTTTGGCCCATTCACTGACCTGCTTGCGGAGTCAGTGCCAAACGAACCTGTTGGCTGCCATCCAGACGGTTGTCCTGATGGAGGGGTGCGCTAAGTTGTGAATGGAGCTGAAAACGTGCCGCCGCCAGGCTGCAGGGATGACGGGGCAGGGTTGCTGGTGGTGACGTCACAGAGTAGGGTCCTCTCACCTGGGCCTATGGGGAGGTCCTGGAGCTGCAAACCGGAGACTGCGGTTCTGTAACTAGGGATCTCCTCGTCTGCCTGCTGCGCCTCTGCCAGCGTTTCGTAGTCTACCCCCGGGACAGGGCTTGGATGTTAGGGCAGGAGAGGGCGTCCGCCACGACATTGTCCTTTCCCAAGACATGCCGGACATCCGTCGTGTATTCAGAGATGTAGGACAGATGGCGCTGCTGGCGGGACGACCAGGGATCGGACACCTTCGTGAACGTAAAGGTAAGCGGTTTGTGGTCCGTGAACGCGGTGAAGGGCCTACCTTCCAAGAAGTACCTGAAATGCCGGATTGCCAGGTATAGCGCCAACAGTTCCCGGTCGAAAGCACTGTATTTGAGTTCGGGTGGTCGTAGGTGTTTACTGAAAAACGCCAGGGGTTGCCAGCGACCCTCAATGAGTTGTTCTAGTACTCCACCAACTGCCCTGTTAGATGCATCCACTGTGAGGGCGGTAGGGACATCCATTCTGGGGTGCACTAGCATCGTGGCATTTGTCAAGGCTTCTTTCGTTTTAATGAAAGCGGTGGTGGACTCCTCGTCCCAGGTAATGTCCTTGCCCTTACATGACATCAGGGCAAACAGAAGGGCGCATGATTCGGGCTGCTGAAGGGAGGAAGCGATGGTAGAAATTTAACATACCCACGAATTCCTGAAGGCCTTTGATTGTGTTGGGTCGGGGGAAATGGCAGACCGCGTCTACCTTGGCGGGCAGAGGGGTTGCACCGTCTTTAGTAATCCTGTGGCCCAGGAAGTCAGTGGTGTCGAGCCCGAACTGGCATTTGCCCGGGTTGATTGTTAGGCCGTATTCACTCAGTTGGGTGTAGAGTTGACGGAGGTGGGACAGATGCTCGGACGACTGCTGCAGGCTGTGAGGATGTCGTCCAAATAGATGAAAGCGAAGTCCAGGTCGCGTCCATTAACCGCTGAAATGTCTGTGCGGCATTCTTCAGGCCGAACGGCATGCAGAGGAACTTGAAAAGGCCGAATGGGGTGATGAATGCTGTTTTGGGGACGTCGTCTGTATGCATCGGGATCTGATGGTATCCCCGGATGAGGTCTACCATGGAGAAGATCTGTGCGCTGTGCAGGTTTGCTGCAAAGTCCTGAATGTGCGGCACAGGGTAGCGGTCCGGTGTGGTAGCCTCGTTCAGCCTGCGGTAGTCACCGCATGGTCTCCAGCCCCCTGTTGCTTTGGGCACCATGTGCAGGGGGGAGGCCCATGGGCTGTCGGACCGCCGTATAATCCCCAATTCCTCCATCCTCTTGAACTCCTCCTCCGCCAGTCGGAGCTTGTCCGGGGGAAGCCTTCGAGCACGGGCGTGGAGGGGTGGTCCCTGGGTCAGGATGTGGTGCTGTACCCCGTGTCTGGGCCTGGCTGCCGTGAACTGCGGCGCCAGAACTGATGGGAAATCCGCCAGGACCCTGGTGAAGTCGTCGTCGGACAGCGTGATGGAGTCTAGGTGTGGGGCTGGCAACTGGGCTTCTCCCAGGGAGGACGTTTGAAAGGTCTCGGCGTGGACCAGTCTCTTCCTTGGCAGGTTGACCAGTAGGCTGTGAGCTCGCAAAAAATCCGCTCCCAGGAGCGGTTGGGCTACGGCGGCCAGTGTGAAGTCCCACGTGAACCGGCTGGAGCCGAACTGTAGCCGCACCTTACGGGTGCCGTAGGTCCTTAATGTGCTGCTGTTCGCGGCTCTCAGGGTGGGACCTGGTTCTCTGTTGTGGGTGTCGTAATTCATCGGAGGTATGACGCTGATCTCGGCTCCAGTGTCGACCAAAAAACGGCGTCCCGACTGCTTGTCCCAGACATACAGGAGGCTATCCCGATGGCCAGCCGTCGTAGCCATCAGCGGCGGATGGCCCTGGCGTTTCCCGGGAACTTTCAGGGCGGGCTACAGCGGCGGGCTTCTGCGCCCCACCACTGGTGGTAGAAGCACCATTGTTCATTGGTCTCCTCACCCCTGCCTCTGGGGTTAGTGGGTTCTGCGGCTGGGCCTGGTCTGGTCTGCTGCTGGGAGTGTGGCCTGGTGATCTGTGCAACGGACGCCCCACTCTCCTTCTTGGCTTTCCACAGCAAGTCTGCCTGGGCTGCCACCTTCCGGGGGTCGCTGAAATCCGCGTCGGACAGCAGCAGGCGTATGTCCTCTGGCAGCTGCTCCAGGAACGCCTGCTCAAACATGAGGCAGGGCTTGTGTCCTTCGGCCAGGGACAGCATCTCATTCATCAAAGCCAATGGTGGCCTGTCCCCCAAACCATCAGTAAGCGGGCAGCTCGCTCACGCCGTGAGAGTCCGAAAGTCCTTATGAGCAAGCCTTTGAATTCTGTGTATTTTCCATCCTCCGGGGGCAACTGTATGAACTCCTCAACCTGGGCGGCTGTCTCCCGGTCGAGGGAGCTCACCACGTAGTAGTAACGTGTAGCATCCGAGGTTATCTGCCGAATGTGGAATTGGGCTTCTGCTTGCTGGAACCATAGGTGAGGTCGCAGCGTCCAGAAGCTTGGCAGTTTTAACGAAACTGCATGAACAGATGCGGCATCGTTCATCTCCGGTCCAAATATCATTTGGGCCGTTAGGGTCACCAATTGTAGCGGTGTGCTACACGCAGCGCTGAAATAACAACATGTAGTCAGTGAGCTGCAGTTGCAAAAGAGGTTTATTCAAATTTTGCGGCCTCGCTTTAAAGCCTTCCTGATCCCGCCCTCCCCAGGCAGGAATGCCGTAGGAGGTGCATATTCACAGTCCCGTCCCGTGCACGGGCTTTTCCCCTTGCTGGTGAAGCAGGCTTGGCGCCCTCTTTGGGACCGGCCTCAGTGCCGGCGCGCGCCACTTTGTGAGCCGGTTCGAGTGCGCTGGGAAGTGGGTCACCACAGTATGATTTATTTATTTATTTATTTATATTATTTATATTTATATATATTTATATTTTTATACAGTATTTACAGTGTGGTGTTCTGTATCTTCAGCTCTGTGATGTTGTCCTTGCCACTGCACAAAGTTCCTCACGTAAAATAAAGTGAAACTGAGAAGTGACTTGGACCCACTCAATTTGCCTCCCATAACAACAGGTCAACAGCAGATGCCATGTCATTGGCTCTTCACTCAATCCTGGAACATCTGGGCAGCAAAGATGCATATGACTACAGCTTGGCTTTCAGTACTATCATCCCCTCAGAACTAATCAATAAACTTCAAGTTCTAGACTTCAATACCATCTTGTGCAACTGGATTTTCCATTTCCTCACTTGCAGATCCCAGTCAGTTTGGATTGGCAACAACATCTCCCTCAGCACAGGTGCACCACAAGGCCGTGTGCTTTAGCTCCTGGCTCTACACATGACTGTGAGGCGAAGCTCAGCTCTAATGCTGTATTTAAGTTTGCCAAATCAGAGGTGCAGATGAATCAGTATTTAGGAGGGAGATTGAAGATCTGGTTGAGTAGTGCCACAACAACAACCTCTCTCATCAATGTCAGCAAGATCAAGGAGCTGATTTGTGCACAGTCTTATGCACTTTATGCAGTCCTGGGTAGGTCTGTAGTCTAGTGTAGTAGTTGTGTGTGTGTTTTTTTTCCCCTCTGTTGTTTTTTTTTACGTAGTTCAGTCCAGTTTTTGTACTGTGTCATGAAACACCATGGTCCTGAAAAACATCTCATTTTTACTGTGTACTGTACCAGCAGTTATGGTCAAAATGACAATAAAAGTGACTTGACTTGATTGTTGACTACAGGAGGAGGAAACTGGGGGTCATGGGCCAGTCCTCATTGGGGATCAGAGGTGAGAAACTCAGCAGCTTTCAGTTTCTTGGTGTTACCTCAGTGGAACTCTCCTGGGTTCAGCATGTAAGTGCCATTATGAAGAAAGCATGGCAGTGGCTCTACTTTTTAAGAAGCTTTCTGAGATTTGGCATGTCATCTAAAACTTTGGCAAACTCCTATAGATGTCTGGTGGAGTATATTAACTGGTTCCATGCCCTTGAATGGAAAAGCATACAATAGTAGTGGATAAAACCTAGTCTATCAGAGGCAAATCCCTCCCCACCATTGAGCACATCTATTCAGAGCACCGTTGCAGGAAAGCACCATCCGTCATCAAGGACCCCACCATCCAGGCCGTGCTATCTTTTCGCTGCTGCCATCTGGAAGTAGGTACAGAAGCCTCAGGACCTGCACCACCAGGTTCAGGAACAGTTATTACCCCTCAACCATCAGGGATAATCTCATTCACCCCATTGCTGAACTGTCCCCAATGGACTGGAATTGCTCTCAAGGACTCTATCTCATGTTCTCGATACTTAGTGCTTATTTATTAATTAATATTTTTTCTTTGTTTTCACAGATTTTTTGCAGATTGGTTGTTGTCCACTGTTGTGTGTGATCTTGCATTGATTCTATTGTGTTTATTGTGATTGCCTACAGGAAAATGAATCTCAGGGTTGTATATGGTGACATGTATGTACTTTGATAGTTTATTTTGAACTTTGACTGGCTAGAAGGTGAAGCCAGGTGGGTGCAAATAGTAAAGGGCTGGAGAGGAAGGACTGATAGGAGATGAGAATGGACCATGGAAGGAAGGGACAAAGGAGGGACACCAGGAAGAGGTGATAAGGTAGTTGAAGAGAAGAGGTAAGAAGCCAGAGTGAGAAATAGAAGAAGAGGGAAGGGGGAGGGAAAAAAATACCGGTAGGAGAGATCAATGTTCATGTTATCAAGTTGGAGGCTACCCAGACAGAATATGAGGTGTTGCTCCTTTACCCTGAGGGTGGCCTCAACGTGGCAAAAGGAAGTCATGGTTCTGACAATGTCTCTGACAATTAATTTTGAGAGGTTGCACTGGCCATTCATTCAATATATTATGTAACCATGATGCCTTGAGGGAATTGGGCCAGTGTGACCACTTCATTGTTTGCTGACAGTGACAATCAAAACCTCACCATTGGTTACTCCTTGCCATGGAGGCTCATGTCAATGCAGGCACATTAATAGATTACTGAGAAACATGCTGGAACTTACACAAATTTCTTTGAAAATCATGTCTCTAAGTACAGGCACAATTGTTTAATGAATTGTACTTTCCAAGGAAATGGCAAAAGATTAAAAAAGCATGATTCTCCCTTATAAAGCTGTTTAGTATTTTAGACTTTTGCCAATAATTATCAAATTCCATGGCCAGCTGCTATTAAATTACTTAAGGATAGACATTTTGTTCAAAGCTTTAATCCTTGAAAAGGAAAAAAATGTGTAAATAGCAGCTGATACTGTACCTATTGCAATTGATTTTTAACTCTTGAATTGTTTTTTTTTAATGATACCTGATTTACTGAGAAGCCAGAGATAAATTACTGGTGGTTAAATTGGCTTGTCTGTTCTTGATTGTTTGAAAATTATTACAATTAAAAGCAATCAAAGCCATGAACCAGTTGCTGAAAGTAGTAATCTATGATTTGCAAAAGTCTTTAATTTTGTTGTTGAAAAAGTGGTTGGTAAGCATGCATGGGAATGCCTAAGATGCAAGATCAATGGTCACAAAACATGTAATTATGGTGCTGGGATCTTCCATACAAAAAGGCCACTTGATTCTTCCCACCATAAGCAGTTCACATTGGAGTCATAAAGTTTATTTTTGAATATTTTATGGTATGAAATTGTAATATCTAGCTCATGTGAGTTTGCATTAACTGAACTTTTTAAACCAATTTTATGTTTGTGATGTGCACATTATGATATGTAGTCCGACTATACAGAGTTCTGTATGCTTCATGTAACTGTGAGAGATACTATCAGATATAAAGTATTGTAAACATAAGCTCAGGCCAAATTTATATTTGGCAGCACCTGTCTCTTTTTAAATATTATTTGAGATGCTTCTGATCTGCTTTGTGTTGTGGAACTAGCTTATCCCAGTTCTATTTTCTATTTCCCCAAGCACTAATCAATGCAAATTAATGTACTTCAGATAGATAGGATAGACCAGGGTTTCCCAACTTGGGCTCCACAGACCCCTCGGTTAATGGTAGGAGTTCATGGCATAAAAAATGTTGGAAAGCCCTGAAATAGACATAAGCAAAAGGATATCTTACCTGAACGGTATTTGATTTTATCCATTCCTCCTCTTCTCCTGGTCTATTACATTTCCTCTTGAACCCTTTCTCACTTCCAGGTTGAGCTATTTCAGTAACATCCTAGCTGGCCTCCATTGTGTACCGTTTTGTTCATCCAGAAGTGCTAATGATATGCAAACTTAATCACGCCGAGGTTGCTATAATTCCTGATCTGGTTAAAATTTTCATTTCCTCCTATGACTCTCCTATTCTTGTTCTGTAAGAATTTGTGTACCCCTGTAAGATCTCTTGCATAGCCCTGATCTTAATCACTCTCCCCTTGGTGTCCTTGGGCTCTTGAGCTCTGGATACCCATTGCTACAGGTAGTCTCCACACCCTACCTTTTTTATGCTTTATAAAATAAATGGTCCTTAAAATTTTAAATCTCTGATAAAACTTTAGATTGTCTTAATAGCTTTTATGGTTTTGTCACTTTAATATTGTGTGAAAAGTCTTGTGGTGTTACTATAATAGAAGTGCCACATTCCTGCAAGTTTTAGTGTTGTTTTGCTGTAGGGTATTATTAATCTTATTCCCCCTCCCTCCCCTCCACTTCCCCACCCATCTGCCCTCATTTTGGTGCACCATCCAATAGGCAATCTGGTGGAGGAACTTGGGGATCGAGTTGTATCTTGGAAGGAAAGAAAGTGTCAATGTTGTGGGTTGGAAAACCATGTCACTCCCTATGCAGGTTTTTAACATGAAAAATTGGTAATTCCTTTCTTCCCACAGATTTATTTTGTTTGTTGAGATCCAGTGCGGAATTGGGGAATAGGCCCTTCCAGCCCTTTGAGCTATACTGCCCAGCAACTTACCCCTCAATTTTAACCCTCGCCTAATCACGGGACAATTTACAATGACTGATTAGCCTACCAACCAGAACGTCCTTGGACTATGGGAGGAAACCGGAGCACCCAGAGGAAACCCACACAGTCATGGGGAGACCTTACAAACTTCTTACAGGCAGTGGCGGGAATTGAACCTGTGTTACTGGCACTGTAGTGCATTGTTCTAACCACTATGCCTACAGTGCTGCCCCAGATGCTGCTTGACCCACTTAGTTCCTCCAGCAGGTTGTTGCCTCAGACTCCAGCATCTACAGTGTCTCTTGTTTCCACCTTTAATAGCGATAGATACCAATAGCAATATCTTCATAGAATGGCGGTTAGATTTGTATTTTTCCAATCAATCAATAGGGATTCTGGTCTGTTGTTATAATTTTGACAGATCTTTGATCTCATTGAGAAAAGTAGAACAAATACATTTTAAACTTGGTTTTACAGGAAGAAAAGAAATGCTTTTCATGTGATTCGCGGACTCCTTTTGCCGAAAATCAGAACAGTCACAGAATTGCGAATGTGGTCACAACTTTTGCTCACAATCGACTGAATACCTGGTGGCAGTCTGAAAATGGTATGTGTTAGATCCTCTGTGAATTGAGTAAGTTCATTGTTAACAAAGATAGGTACTTAGAATCTGAGCAACACACTAAAAGCGCTGGAGGAACTTGGATTTCCAGCATCTGCAGATTTTCTCTTGTTTGTATTTAGAATCTGATTTGTTTAGGCTAACAAGCTTTCAGCTGTTAGTAAAATCTTAATGCGATAACATTAACTTAAAGCTTGCAATTTAATGATTTGTTGATTTAAAAGATGTCTCTGTGCCCCATAAACTATGCTGACCAGATTAGTCTATTTTTTGTATTCCTGCCAGTTGGTTTTGGTGCTTCTGAACTATGGAAAAGCCAGGAATCAGATTGTAGAGGGAAGAGTGTGGACAAAAATCAGTGAAAGTTTTCAGTGCTCATTTCTGCCCAGTCACCCTTTGCTATTAATTGTGAATAAGTGAGGACCCTCCTTAAAACAACAATTTGCGACTCTGATCAAAAGACAAAATATCACTCGCTTGAAGCCTGAGGGATTGTTTTGTAACGCCACAATATCTCAGTCAAGCTTGCAATTCAAAGAGTTTGTAAAGAAAAAAAAAGAAATATGAGAAACATTCCTAATTGGAAAGATCAAAGTTGATCTGTGTAGAGCATGTTGTAACTGCATTGTGGTGACTTCTTCGTTAGAGAAAGGCAAACTTAAATATTACATTAAAATCAGGCAGTGGCAAAGGTTGATACAAATATTTTCTCAAATCAAACATTGTGCAGCCAAAGTGCTTTTGATCTTCATTTATAAAATAAATGAATTATTTTGTAAAAATTTATGAATAGCTTTAAACATTAATTTAACTCAATTGTTTGGCTTGGATAATTTTATTTAGAAAAGTAAGTCTGAAGTGTAACTAGATTCCCCATGAGATTCATTTGAAATAATTTGGCCCATGGAACTCAGTTTGGATCCCACAGCATTTGTGTCTGACCAACAGCTGTAAGTAGAGGAAGCTAGTTCTGTTATTAATATCATGGTGCAGTGTTGTGATCTGCCACTTTTCGGATGCATCTTTACATCAAATGTCATGGAGTTCTACATGTTGTCTAATTTGAGGGGAAAATATGTGGCAATAGCAAGAAAACTTGAAGGTAGACAGGGATGAAGAAAACCATTTTGCTTCCTTCATTTAGAAATATATTAGATCCTTTGATTTCTAATAGTATTCTTGGACATACATCTGAGCCCTTTCATTTAACTGGCTTCATTTTGAAATGAGATAGTTTTAAGTTTTCCAAGGCACTGCTTCTGCAAGTTACACAGAAGAGTGTTTTGATATTACAATGCAATGTTATAAAATGCTACGTATTTTCTCTTTAATTGCATTATTATTTCAACTGTGCACTTACTAAAGCAAGTTGCCTCAGTGCAGAGAGTTCCACACAAGATGCACATTGTAAAAACTTTTGTTGACATAATCTTTAAAAGTGGCACCTACAGAAAAGAATAGTAAACCACGTGACCATAAATGACATTCCTTCTGGATTTGGTGCTTTGTTTCATTACTCTGCTTTCCAAACTGTTTGTAGAACATAGAAATTTACAGTATGTTACAGGCCCTTCGGCCCACAATGCTGTGCCGACCATGTAACCTACTCTAGAGACTGCCTAGAATTTCCCTAGTGCATAGCCCCCTATTTTACGAAGCTCCATGTACCTATCTAAGAGGCTCTTAAAAGACCCTATTGTACCCGCTTCCACCCCCACCTCCGGCAGTGCATTCCATGCACCCACCACTCTGTGTGAAAAATTTGGCCCAACATCCCCTCAGTACTTATTTCCAAGCACCTTAAAACTATGCCGTCTCGTGTTAGCCATTTCAGCCCTGGGAAAAAGCCTCTTGACTATCCACACGATTGTCATCTTGTACACCTCTATCGGGTCACCTCTTCCTCCATTGCTCCAAGGAGAAAAGGCCAAGTACACTCAAACTATTCTGATAAGGTATGGCCTCCAATCCAAGCAACATCCTTGTAAGTCTCCTCTGCACTCTCTCTATAGTATCCACATCCTTCCTGTAGTGAGGTGACCAGAAATGAACACAGTACTCCAAGTGGGGTCTGACCAAGGTCTTGTATGACTACAACATTACCTCACGGCTCTTGAACTCAATTCCACGGTTGATGAATGCCAACACACCATACACCTTAACAACATGATGACGCTTTTATCATGTGACCACCTACGTTTTATTATCCCTCTCCTCTGTGGTGTGAGATTGTTTGGAATGCAGATACCAGTTGGTTGTATGGAGCACCTGTGATATATTCTCAAGTGTCCATGTAATTTGTTTTCTGCTTTGTCTCTTAACCTAAGTATCATGCGCTGGAAATTTTTAAACTAGTGTAATAAGTTTTTCAAAAATAAAATCATTTTTGTAGGCATCGAAAATGTTTCCCTTCAACTGGATCTGGAGGCTGAGTTCCACTTTACCCACCTCATTATGACTTTCAAGGTAAAGAGTTGCATCGTAATGATGGATGTTCTGACAGCCTTGATGTTTACATAAGTGAAGCAATACTTGAAATGACTTTATTAGTGATTTTCTTTTAGAATGAGTGAAGCTTGCTTTGTGACTGAGCTTTTTTTCAGTGATCTTAATGTGAATTTTCCATGTGCAGATAAATGTCCTTTGGGTTATGAATCTGGCTATGTACCAACAATGTGCTAATGAATAGTTTTGTGGGTTTATCAGGCTCAAGCATGCATTCTGTCACATTCTCTGAGAGCATTTCAGATGCCACTGAGGGTGATGTGACACAGATTGTCTTAAATTCTTTTTTTATATAAAACAAGCTTGTTTAGGAATATGCTGTACAACTAGTGGCTGACGTTGGGAGAGCCTCTGCTGTATTTGAAAGGGCTCTCTTAATGCAGTCTGCTGAAAAAGAGGTCCATATAAGAAATGGAATAGCTTTAGCAGTTTTTGTATGATTGTGCATGATAGTTATGGCATGAGTGTAATGCTATGACAATATAGGATGGGCCTCTTGCATCTTGTGTTACTAAAACCATTTTAGGGATGTGTCAGCAATGTCAAGGTTGCCATTTATTTCTCATCCCTCATTGACCTTGCGCCATTGGATGATTTTGCTAATCTATTTCCGAGAACAACTGGGTGCCAAATGCATTGTTGACAGAGGCAGAGATGCACGCTGCCAAATTAGATGAGAATGTTCCCTATTGAGGATATTGATGGTTGTTTTGGACAGATCTGCAGCTTTATGGCCACTTCAGCAATACCAACCTGTTTCCAGATTTTTTCCATATTAAAATTTCCATTCTCACTAACTTGTAAGAGTTCGAACTTTTGTTCGTAAGTGCAGTAACATTTTAAATCATCTCTGCTACACTTTCTGAAGCAGCCAGGATTTATTGAGTTTAGAACATTTGCTAGTGGTCAGCCAATCAAGGGCTGTCTGATGAAGCTGTATTCATGAAAAGATGTGCTAGTGAAAATGGTTGCTTTCAAATATCTCTTTTTTTTTGGTTGTTTACTTGAATGGACTCTGACTTTATGAATAAGAGAATGTGATGAAGACTTGTTCACGATCAAATCAAAGACACTTTTCTTTTGTGTGCTCAGACGTTTCGTCCGGCTGCTATGATGATTGAGCGATCTTCAGATTTTGGGAAGACTTGGCAGGTGTACAGGTATTACGCTTATGACTGTGAGGCATCCTTCCCAGGTATTTCAGCAGGATCATTGAAGAAAGTGGATGACATTATCTGTGATTCTCGCTACTCCGATATTGAACCTTCTACAGAAGGAGAGGTTTGTCATGAGTCTATAATTACGTCTCTTTGGCTTGAAACTTTGTGCAAGTGTAAGGAGTATTATATTAAAATTCAAGGCTCATTTTCCATGGATGTGACTCATGAATCAAATTTGTGACATGAGCATTCTGTCACTTAAATTATTGTTGTTTATCTTTAGGTCATTTATCGTGTGTTGGATCCAGCCTTTAAAATCGAAGATCCTTACAGCCGAAGAATACAAAGTAATTGTTAAATTTGGTCTTATGATTTACTTTTCCTGCCACAACCAATCTGGATCACTAAATATTTATACATTGTTTTTCTGATTGTTTCTGCATTGACACTAACAACTGCTCAGATGGATTTGTATTAGACCTACTTCCCCCCTGGGGTTTGCATGCTTCCTGTTGACTAAAACCTCTTTGCTGTTAATAAGTGTAGAAAGTTCCTTTTTCAGGATGTATTTTTTGGCAGAGAATTAGAATATACAGACATTTTTTAAAAGATCTTAACTTCCAGCTTTTGTTTAGTTCTGTCTGTTACGTTCCTCATGAAATAACAGCCATATTCTATTTTGTCAAAGCAAAATATTGACAGGTGGAGATTTTATTTTGCCAAGAAAACATCTTCCTCTTAACTACTTTTGACAAAGTTTGAAATATTAATGTTGCCTATTAAAAAATTGGCAGTGAATCCATTCAGATTAATATTTATCATGGGAAGTTCCTAATTGATAGAGAACTGAGAATCATTCAGAAGTTGGCAGGTAGAATCCACACCTGTGTTAGTCGAGCTGAATTATTATCATGTGCACCAGTTCTCCTATCTTACTTATCTGCATACTAAATTTTTTCAATTTATTTTTTAAGGCTCTCATTGTTCCTCTTTGTAGTGTAAACTTTTATAGATAAAATACATTTAAAAATTTTTTTTGCTCAAAAAGGTTTACTGTAGATGTGATCTTTTTCAATTTGGCATTCTACATGTGCTTTTAGTGATATTTGCACCTTTTAATAGAAGTATCTTTTGCAATTAATTTACCAAAGATTCTAATGCAGTTACTTAATTGGGGCAGTATGGGATCTTTACAGTACAGATGACACGGATTCATTTCCCACCGCTGCCTGTAAGGAGTTTGTACGTTCTCCCCGTGACCATATGCTCTGGTTTCCTCCCACAGTCCAAAAAGGTACTGGTTGGTAGGGTAATTTGTCATTGTAAAATTATCCAGTGATAATTGGCTTGGGTCAAGTTGTGGGATTGCTTGGCTTGGGTCAAGTTGTGGGGTTGCTGGGCGGCATGGTGCAAAGGGCCAGGAGGGCCTATTCTGCGTATCGCAATAAGTGAATAAATTGGTTAGGCAGCTACTTTTATTAGCCTTTTTTTTTAATATAATGTTGCAATTTGAAGATGAGTATTGGGTTCTGGTGGAATTAATAGTAAGTTTGCATTTGAGGAAAATTGTGCTATTGTTGAGATACTGCAACAAATTCTGATGTAATTGCATATTTTGTTTTGAAGATATGTTGAAGATCACTAACCTGAGGATAAGGTTCACTAAGCTCCATACTTTGGGGGACAACTTACTAGACTCGCGAATGGAAATCAAAGAAAAATATTACTATGCTATCTATGACATGGTGGTTCGAGGCAATTGTTTCTGTTATGGACATGCCAGTGAATGTGCTCCCGTTCATGATTCTGATGATCAAGATATTGAAGGGAAGGCAAGTGCAAAAATAGTTTTAAAAAATTATTTTCAACTTGTCTTGAACTAATATTCAATATGTTTCATTGCTTTTTTTCCCCTATTAAATAGTGCAGCACAAATTTCTGTGGTACTAGACCTAATATGGTTACAAAATGTGTGGTCAGGCATTTTTTTTCTGCAGTCATAAACCGCCCCTCAATGGAGTTTACTTTGGAGCTTAATTGAACCCAGACAAAACTTTCCCTGACCTGACTCTGCCGTTTCCTGTTGTATGTCTTAAGTCAGACCTTTGTATTTGAATTCACATTCTTAGTAACTATGATAGATTTGCAGTTTCCTTCTGCAGGACTCAGATTGCAGGCTGTCGAGCAGATATTTTCTTAAAATCATTTTTACGTTCTACTACTTTTCCTGAGTTACAACCCAGCTGTAAGATAAGAATGGCAGTTGAGTTGTTTGAGACTGTCTGTTAGCCAGCTGATAAGATGTAAGCAAGAATGAGTGAGGGAAGAACTCCTTGCTCCCCTCTTGGTGCCTCTGATTTCAGCTTCCCAGTTGTTTTGTGTCTGAGATCAATAATACACTTGTTTTACTGAATGTGGGATTCTTGTGCTCCACTTATTGATGTCATGCTTTAGTACATGTGACTCTCATTTATTCATTCATTCATGATGTGCCATGTCATATGACATGGGAGATCAAGGTTCTTCCATGACATTGATTGTTCTTGGCAACGTTTTCTACAAAGTGGTTTGCCGTTGCCTTCTTCTGGGCAGTGTCTCTGCAAGACAGGTGACCCCAGCTGTTATCTTCAGAGGTTGTCTGCTTGTTATCAATAGGCACATAGCCAGGACTTGTGATGTGTACCAGCTGCCCACACGACCTGTTTCCGTGGCTTCATGTGACCCTGATTTGGGGCTTCTAAGCTGGTGCCACACCTTGCCCGAGAGTAACCTGCAAGCTAGCAGAGGGAAGGTGCTCCTTACACCTCCTTTGGTAGACTCTATCTCTACTCCGATTATCATCAAAATGTTTGAAAATCTGTTGAAGATTGAGTAGACTGTGATGAGCACAGCTTCTTGTTTCATAATACCATGATTCTTTAACACAGCGTCTCAATGTTAAATACCAAACACTTGATGGAATTGAAAAAATGCTACTAAAAATTAATCATTAACCTTTAATTTAAGAAATTGAATTCTCCCTTCATTTTTGTTTGACAGGCGCTTTAACTTTTTGTCGTAAGTGCTTCTCTGTGACTTTATTGCACCTGGTGCGGGTCGATGGGAGTAGGCAGTTTAAATGGTTTCAGCATGGACAAAATGGGCTGAAGGGCCCTTTTCTGTGCTATAACTTCTCTATAAGTAAAACAAGTTTAATTTTAATTAAATGATAAATGCTTCAATATCAGGAACAGAATTACTGTTGAAGTTCGGAGACTTTTCTTGAGAATTAATACGTGGTACAGAAATTGACTTGGAGAGAAAATCATGTTCCTACTATTTTCACACTTGCCTCAGAGTTCTTTGAGGAAAATAACTATTGATAAGAATTGAGTCTAATGATATGTGCAAGCAGGAAGTCATAGATTTCAGTTTTTAAGGTAAATGAAGCACTTAGCTTACTATTTACAGTTCTTCATTATGGGAGCACATAGAAATTTCAAGTCTCTTGTGAATCACACTGTTATATTACTTCAGATGCATAACTGTTGAATCTAGTAATGCTGAATTATTATGAATGAACCTGTTACAAATCAAAGCCAATAAACATGTTTTCTATGGTGCAGAAACAACATTGAAACAGATCTTTGAGCAGTGAATTAAATTTGAAGTATTTGCTTTCTAGGTACATGGTCGATGTGTGTGTCGGCACAACACTAAAGGTTTAAACTGTGAGCTGTGTCAAGATTTCCACCAGGATGTACCTTGGAAACCTGCTGAAGGACGCAACAGCAATGCTTGTCGAAGTGGGTTTCATAGCAGAATTTCACATTTGATAACAAATATCTTCATTTAACAGGTTGTATTTGCTTGTAGGTGGTATCAAAATCTTTAAAATGTAAAGTAGTAAGATTCCTAATGGCAGGCCAGTTTGTCCGTGGAGCACAGACAAATGTTCTGTTCTGTCTATGCTCCATTTATTATTCTAAGCTGAGCTAATAGGAAAGGTGATTGAGAATAGCCAAACACGAGGGGAGAAAAGGAAACATGTTTCCTGCTGTGGAGTAAGCTTCCTTTGAGTGTAATTGTTCACAGAAGATGTAGATTCATAGAAGGCCACTACTCTTGGTGGTCCAGACCACACCTATGCCATGAATGAGAAAATTATGCCACATGATTCAGATCTTTCCCCCGCACCAAATGTACAGCCTGTCATCTTTTTGTGCCAACTTAACAGAAAGAATTGCACTACCAGATAACTTGATCATTTCCTCATCTGCGTCACAGATTTTTAAAAAGCAAATCAATAAATAATGTTCAAATTTGGCACTGTTTGAATTTAATGAAATGTCCACACTCATGACCTTTTGAGATTTTGCTGAATAATTTAATGATAATTCTTTTGTATAAACTTTTAACTGCAAAATAGTGAAACCACGGTAGCATCCTGAGTAGATTATACCCCAAGACAATATTAGTGATAAGAGGCAATTACTAAACCACTTCAGAAGCTTGCAGATAAGTTTGTTATTATATGACAGTTTTCATTAAAGGACAGTGTAGTGGTAGCAAAATGCACTGTATTCTTGTCTATAGTTCCTGTTCTTGTACACCATTGGTGGAAGTAGGTTATAAAACCCTAGTTCTTGTGCGTCCTTGCTGTCATGCATCTTTCTAGCATCTGTCATTGTGACAAAGTTACTTTAATGGCGTGCTGGAGAAAAGTAGTGATTGCTTAGAAAATGAAAACGCTACTAAAAATACACTGTGGGTGTCATTTTCAGGGTGCAAGAATGTTTATTTTTACATTTACATTAAAAATTTGTAAATAAATTTAATAAAGATTTATTTAAACATTTTTGATTCAATCTCTATTCTTCCCATTGCTCTGTTTATTTAAATATTTTTGATCAGAGCGAATTTTATCATGTGATCTGCAACAATCTAAACTCTTGGCTTGTTGCTGCATTTAGAAACCTTTTGTAACTGTCCAAAGGATTTTTAAAGACATCCCATTCATGCAAAAGTAACTGTAAGCTTACAGATGCTGGTAAACTACAGGTAACTGGAATGTAAAACCTTTCTCCAGATTAGTAGCCGAAAATCAACACTACGGCAATTGGGACATTTTACCCTCTACATGTGCATTGAGTTTTGTTTTAATGTTGTTATCCTTATTTGTACTTTGAACATTATCTAATCTTAATCTTTCTGTATTTTGAATTTCAGAGTGTAACTGCAATGGACATGCCAACAAATGTCACTTTGACATGGCTGTGTATTTAGCCTCTGGTAATGTTAGTGGTGGTGTTTGTGATGGCTGTCGGAATAATACAATGGGACAGCACTGTGAACAATGCAAACCTTTTTACTATCAGCATCCAGAACGAAGTATTCGTGCCAGTGACATCTGTGAGCGTAAGTACTGCTATTTGATACACCGTGACCTGTGCAAGAAGTAAATGACACCGATCCTCGTAATTCGTTCACTTGATGGTGGGACGCTTCAGAAGTTTTAAATGGAATGTTTGCCTTGGGTATTCTTTCCGTGGTATATCTGATAAAGTGGTTTTTTTGCACAGTGATTTTCCAGAGTTTTCAAAGTCATTCCAAAATGTTAAATTACATATTCAGTGTACACAGAAATGGATTTGATATGTGACAGAAAATCAAATATTCTCTGTTCATACTTTAAATCGCAAGACTGAATTGAGCATAATTCAATTTAATATATTGCTGCTATTCTTGTGAACCTGGTTTTAAAGTTAAGTTCTACCTGCCAAGTTAACTTCAACTTTTTGTAGTTTTATAAATTGAATGAGGTTTCTTACATTGAGACGTAATATTGCATTGTCGCCTTGTTAATGCAGCTTGTAACTGTGACCCAGCTGGGTCACTGAATGGTGGAATCTGTGACAGTCACACTGATCTGGCAGCTAACCTCATAGCAGGGCAGTGTCGCTGTAAACTAAATGTTGAAGGGGAGCGCTGTGATCTGTGCAAAGAGGGCTTCTTCGGACTAAGTGCAGATGAAGCACTGGGATGTCAACGTAAGTTGTTGCCTATCTTTGAAAATTATCTATTTCATTTTCGATATTTATCTTGCTGCTATTGCTTGATTTATGAGTGCAGAAAGCCACAGTTAAACATAGTTTTCAGTTCACGATTGTACTTGAAAATTTTGCATATTTCCACGTTATCAAAAATCAGTTGGAATATCAGTTGTGCTAATCAAACTTCCACTGGCAAATTTCAAATACAATTTGTCTACTTAGCAGACACTGGATTTCATTAAATTACTTTCCCTTGTACAGTTTGTATTATTAGAAGAGAGTTTTATTGTAAACGCTATAAAGATTTTTTAGAACGATTAACAGCTCAGTTGATGGAAGAAAATATTTGGTACGCTTAACAACTTGGTTTTGACATTTTATCAAAAATATTTATTTGGAAGAGGATGAGAAGCCCAAACTCATGTCAAATATATATATATTCCCAAAGAAGAAATGAAAATTAAACCTTATGGGATTTTTCAACAATTTCCAGATCCACTTGTGAGAAACTTCCTTGATGTTTTTCAGATGCTAGTTTCCTTTCATTGATCTATTGCTCCTCTTGTTTCTTGTGGAAGTTGGATAGTGAAATGCAGAATCACAAATGCAGTCAGGGTGTGTAAAGCAGAACAAAAATTTAAAGTGTAACGAGTGTTATGGAAATAGTTTCTTGGCTTGTTAAAACACAGCTTCTGCGGAGGATTAAAAGTTAGTATTGTGCCTGAAGTTACTGCCTGAGCCTGTCATTTGGAAGGAAGTGAACTGAAGCTTGATTTGAATTACTTCTGGCGAGATAAGCATCAGGCAAATGCTCCACAATTGCTCACCTGTTACTGGCTTCTGTGTCAATCCAGTTGACAGGTGTTGCTTTGTGATAAGGGAGCAAAGTGGGTGTTCGGAGGCAAGAGGGCAATCTAGCTAAGGAAGACCAAGGCCATAAGGCAGAAAAATGTCATTTGGCCCATCGACTCTGACCTACTTTCCCTTTCAATTTCATTTCCTTGCCTTCCCTCCCTAGCCTTTAAAGCCCTGACTAATCAAGAACCTATCAACCTCCGATTTAAATATACCCAGTGATATTGTCTCCACAGCTGTGCCAGTGAATTCTGTCAATTTACCACCCTCGAGCTAAAGAAATTTCTCCTCACCTCTGTACTAAAGAGACACCCTTGTATTCAGAGGCCGTGGCTTCTGATTCCCCCACAATTGGAAACATCCTCTCCAGGTCCATTTTCAATATTCCGTGGGCTTCAATAAAATCCGCCTCCCCCCCTACCATTTCTCAATTCCAGTGAGTACAGGCCCAGAGCCTTCCTCCTATGTTAACCCTTGCCTTTATTACTGACTCAACCTGCAAGTTAACCTTTAGGGAATCATACTCTAGGACCCCAAGTCCCCGGCATAGTTATTATTTATATATTTATTTATTGAAGGAGTGCATGGCATAGGCCCTTCTGGGCCTTCGAGCCACACTGTCCAACAATAGCTTGATTTTAATCCTGGCTCGGTCACAGGACAATTTACAATGACCAATTACGTCTTTGGACCGTGAGTAGAAATGGGAGCACCCGGAGGAGACTTAACGTGGTCACGGGGAGAACATACAAACTCTTTACAGGCAACATCGGGAATTGAACCTGCGTCACTGATATTGTAAAGCATTGTGATAACCACTACGCCACTGTGCCGCCTTGTTCAGAAGGCCTCTGACAAGGTGAAGTACGTGAGGCTGCTAATCTAAAGCGAATCATATTACAGAAAAGGCACTAGCATGAAGAGAAGATTTGCTGACTGGCAGAAGGCAAAGAGTGTGAACAAAGGGGGCATTGTCTGATTGGCTACTGATGACTAGTGGTGTTCCTTCAGGGGCTGGATTTTGATCCACTACTTTCAATGTTCGAATGATCTGGATGACGGAATTGATGGCACTGTGACCCTACATGGGATTTCTGAATTTGTTCTCCATTTAGAAAATCTGAGCCTTTATTCCTTCTACCAAATCGCATGACCATACAATTCCCTATACTATGTTCCACCTGTCACTTCTTTGACCATTCTAATCAGTCCAGTCCTTCTGCAAGCAGCCCTGCTTGCTCAATCCCATCGACTCCTCCGCTTTGTATCTCCCGCAAACTAGGCCACAGTGTCATTGATTCCATTATCCAGATCATTAGAACGTTGAAAGTAGTGGACCAAAAACCGATCCCTGAAGGAGCACCTCTAGTCACCAGCAGCCTGTCAGACAATGTTCCTTTCATTCCTACTCTTTGCCTTCTGCTAGTTGGGTAAATTTCTGTCCATGCTAGTATCTTTCCTGAAATGCCATATAATTTTGTTTAGCAACCTCATGCTTCACCTTATTAAAGGCCTTCTGAAAATCCAAGTAAACATCCACTGACTCTCCTTTGTCTATTTTGCCTGTTACTTCCTTAAAAGATTCAACAGATTTGTCAGGCCAGATACCCGCTTCAGGAAACCATGTTGACTTTGGTCTATTTTATCATTTTCCTTCAGCTACCCCAAAACCTCATCCTTAATAATAGACTCAATATCTTGCCAACCACTGAAGTCAGGTTAACTGGTATATAATTTCCTGTCTTTTGCCTCCCTCCCTTTTTAAACAATGGAGTGAGTGACATTTGCAATTTTCTAGCCTTGTAGAACCATTCCAGAATCTAGTGATTCTTGAAAGATTATTGCTAATGCCTCCAACATCTCTTCACCTACCTCTTTCAGAACTCTAGGGTGAAGTCCATCTGGCCTTGGTGATGTCAACTTTCAGATCTTTCACCTTCTCCTTAGTAATAGTGACTACACTCTCTTATGCCCCAGGTTGCAGAAATACTGTGATTTAAAAACAATCTTAAGTAATACTGTTGACCATGTAAACAAAAATCTTAATGTAAGTTCATTTCTGGAAAGGCCCCTGTTACTCTGCAGCTAAAAAGATCAATATCTCAGACCTGCAGTTATAGAGTAGTAATTGGTATGTTTATTTGTGCCTCATCTGTTTTTAACATAAGTAGAAGCTGTCGAGAAGTTAAAGGAAAGTAATAAATATACATTTTGTCCAAGGTTAAAATTCAGCTGAGAGTTAAAATTTTCATCCCTGCCCCAATAGTTATTTTAAACCTTTTCTAGATTGCTGCTGAAAGTTTTCTAAATGAGACGATGGCTTTGTTTGGTCATTTAGCATGTGCTTGTAACCATTTGGGAACTCATCCTGGAGGATCTCCATGTGATGACGTCACAGGGAATTGCTTCTGTAAACGTCTGGTGATGGGCAAGAACTGCGATCAATGTCTGGTAAGTGAAATATAAAAGCAAAAGTAGAAAAACGGGGCGAACGTCAGGTAGGGAGCACAGAGCTGACCTGAAATATGCCCTTTGATTTTGTGTTTTATATTCTGTGATTTTTGCTCAAATTTTTGTTGCCATTTGCACAGTTTTTCTTTTTGCAGATTCAGTGGTTGTTCTTGTTTCATGGCTGTCTATGGAGAAGATGAATCTCTGGATTGTATGCTATATATGTACTTAGATAATTGTTCTTTGAAAACCTCTGGAAGAAAAATCACAAGATTCCTGCTTTTCATAACAATGCACAATTATCTGGGAATTACATGGGTGATAATCCAGTAAAATATTTTCTGCTTGGAATAACTTTGGATTTGCTGAACAAGATTTGAAAGAATGACATGAGTTTTCAACTTAATATCACTAAAATATGATTAGAAATTAACATGAGGTGCCATCTGTTATGAACCCCGTAACTGGGTCACTTACCAGCAAAGATAGAGAGGTCCGCTGAAGTCTGATGGTACTATTTTTAAATGTTTTTAATTTTAAAGGGGCACAAAAGTAAGGTTAATACAAACATTCAGATAATCTACGTCATCAATACTCAATCTAAAGCGCGGGTATAGTAATAATCATCAATAAGAAGTAGCTCTATCGTTTTGTCTAGGGGTAAAAATATTGTCCGATGGAAATATCAAAGTCTTTCAAGTTCATGCAGGCTTTTAGCCTTTTGGGGACCGCTGGGTTTCACGTGTTGGAGAGAGAGAGAGAGAGATTTTTGGCGAGAAGAGAAACTTGCCAGTCTTTTTGGACGCAAACCATTGAATCGGGAACGTGGGTTCCCCGTTGTCAGTTCGAAATCCTTTTCGGTGTTATCAGCCACTCGTTCCCCAGGCTAGGGGAACGGACCACACGTGGCTTCCGAACAGCTTCCTGTTATCACGGGAGCGATGAGCGATGGTGTCTCCTTCTGGTGCGTCGCTAGGGGACTGCCCCCTGCAGCCCCTCTTTTATCTTGACTTGCAGGGTTGTAGATGTCAATCAAGGTGGGGTGATACAATCCCCAGCCCACATTGCCCGAGGGTGTACACGTAGCCCTGATAGCTGGCACGTAGCATAGGGTCACAATCCACAAAGGTGTCTCCAAGAAACAATGGTCAAATCCGTTGCGTTGTCTTTCTGAGGATTCTCTCTCATTTCCTGGGTCCAAGACCCGAATTAATAGCGATCTTGCGATTCTCAGGAAGGGGTGGGGCTGGGATCATAACACATCACTCGCAGCAAAGGCTCACACGATGCCATGCTCGCTGGGATACAGCCCTGGGCCCCATGTCTCATGGGCAAGCTACTCACTAATCAGTCTCTCCATGTTGCAGTATGAGTTGTGTTTTTCTGGAAGGTGGAGAATGGGTTGTGAGGAGAACAGTGTGCAATACAGTGGAACTTTTATTGTTTTAACAGTACAGATGGAAACGTATCCGTAGGTTTTCAGACACCAGTATGTGGAATGTTGTAACACGTTGACTCTATTAGGAAGCAGTAAGTAGGGTCTGTTTAACATATAATCCAGAACTTGGAATACAACAGTGCCTCAAAGATTTCCTCCCCTCAAAAAAAAATCAAAGTTTGAATTGATTTGTGAAATTATGAAGGCTTTTATACCGTCTTATTTTTAATGTACAATAATGAGAGACCACGGTATTTGATAACAGGCAAAAATGTCCATAGCGAATGAGTTACTGAAAAATTACTTGATTGTTTACCAGATCCCATATTGAGTTCAAAATTGATGTTTTTTTTTATATTTTAGCAGTAATGTGATTTTTATAAAACATTCTTTTTATGTACTGTCATCCATAAGATATAGGAGCCGAATTAGGCCATTTGGCTCATTGAGTCTGCTCCACCAATTCACCATGGCTGGTTCATTTTCCTTCTCAGCCCCAAACTCCTGCCTTCTCACCACATCTCTTTATGCCCTGACTAATCAGGAATCTATCAATCCATCTTAAATGTACCTCCACAGCTTCCTGTGTCAATGAATTCCACAGATTCACTGCCCTCTTGCTAAAGAAATTCCTCCTCATCTCCGTTCTAAAGGGACATCTCTTTATTCTGAGGCTGTGTCCTCTGGTCTTAGACTCCCCCCACCATAGGAAACATCCTCTCCACATCCACTCTATAGAGGCCTTTTGACAGTGGATAGGTTTCAATGAGGTCACCCCTCATTCTTCTGAATTCCAGTGAGTAGAGGCACAGAGCCATTAAATGCTTCTCATATGACAAACCACAATCCTGGAAGTATTTTTGTGAACATCCTTTGAACCCTCTTCAGTGTCAGCACATCCTTTCTTAGATAAGGGGCCCAAAACTGCTTACATTACTCCAAGTGAGACCACACCAGTGCTTTTTAAAGACCCATTGCATCCTTGCTTTTATATTTTAGTCTTCTTTTCCTTCCTCACCACAGGCTCAACCTGAAATTAACCTTTAGGGAATTCTGCGCCTCAGATTTTTGAATTTTCTGCATTTAGAAAATTGCCTACCCTTTCATTTCTTCTACCAAAGTGCATGACCATACACTTCCTGACACTGTTCCATCTGCCGTTTCTTTGTCCTAATCTAAGTCCTTCTATAGCCTCTCTGATTTCCTCAAAACTACCTGTTCCTCCATCTATCTTTGTATCGTTTGCAAACTTGGCTACAATGTCATCAATTCCATCATCCAAATCATTGACATGAAACATAAAAAGAAGTGGTCCCAATACAGACCCCATGGTCACTGGCTGTGAACCAGAAAAGGTTTCCTTTCTTCCTCACACTTTGCATCCTGCCAATCAGTCAATGCTCTACCCATGCCAGTATCTTTCTTGTCATACCATGGGCACTTAACTTGTTGAGCAGCCTCATGTGTGGCATCTTGTCAAAGACCAATTCTCCTTTGTCCATCTTGCTTGTTATTTCTTCCAACAGGTTTGTCAGAAAAGATTTTCCCTTAAGGAAACCATGTTGACTAATCCTTATTTTATCATGTACAGTACCTCCAAGTACCCCAAAACCACATCCTTAACAGCTGATATCAGACTAAGGCCTTATAATTTCCTTTCTTTTGCCTCTCTACCTTGATGACTGGAGTGACATTTGCAGTTTTCCAGCGAATTCAAGGAGCGGTGTCTCAGAAAGGCAGCATCCATTATTAAGGACCTCTAGCACCCAGGTCATGCCCTTTTCTCACTGTTACCAGGAGGTAGAGAAGACCGAAGGCACACACTCAGCGATTCAGGAACAGCTTCTTCCCCTCTGCCATCCGTTTCCTAGATGAACATTGAACCTGTGAACACAACCTCACTTTTTTAATGTACATTATTTCTGTTTTTTGCACAGTTCTAAACTATTCAATATACGTATACTGTAAATTGATTTACTTATTATTATTACTTTATTTTTTTCTGCTATATTATGTATTGCATTGAACTGCTGCTGCTAAGTTAACAAATTTCATGACACATGCTGGTGATAATAAACCTGATTCTGACTCTTCTGATTTGAGTTGCACCACATGATTTTAGAACATACATGATTTTTTTTCTTGTAGCTCAAATGTGGACATGAGTTTAAAACTAAAAGAATTTATTGTTTTACAGCCTCAGCACTGGGGACTGAGCAATGATCTGGATGGGTGTCGCCCTTGTGACTGTGACCTAGGGGGCTCCTACAGTAATGAGTAAGACTAGTTTCTTAATAATTTACCAACAAAGTTTGAGTTCACAATGAATTAATCATTGTAGAAGTTTGAATAAGAATTAGGTATCTCAAACAGCTAGACGTCTTTATTTTATCTGGTTATTTTGCTTATCATAGTTAAAGATAATTGGATAATTCCTATGTTTTGCCATCTCTAATATTTGTGATAAACGCTTGACAAATTAAAGCTTAATTTATTTTTGCATTTTAAAGGAAAATATTGTATTATTCCTAACACGTTACTCTGAGTGAAATTTGCTTAGCTGTCAGCAATTTTCAAGAGTAATCACATGAACATTTTATACTTAATCCACATGAATTGCATTTGCTAGTTTGTGTTGCCATGTGCATTAAAATTGTTTAATAGCAAATTAAGTGAGTATTGTAAGATTTGACAGTTTGTCTTTTGTGATACTGCTGCTGCTAGTGAGAAGTCTATTATTTGAGTAACTTCAACATGGGACAAAAACAAACTTAAATATTCATGCAATGCAGTTTGGAAATAAACTCTGTGCATTTCTGCCAATTTGCAGAATCTTATCTGCACATTAATCCCTCCTTTAAATGAGCTGTCCATGTAGAAATTTAATGCCGAAGCATGTTAGATAGAGTACTTGATGTATTGCACAAAGATTTTGTCAACGTTGTTAAAAGCAAATTACTTTTTCTCTCTGGCTTTAGTTGTTCATCCGAGACAGGCCAGTGTCCATGTAAAGAGCATATGGCTGGGCGTCGATGCAGTGAAGTTGAATCCGGGTTTTACTTTATTGCACTGGACCATTACACATACGAGGCTGAGGGAGCTCACCTGGGTCCAGTAAGTTAGTTCTGTGGACGGAGGCAAACTGTTCATTCATGTTCATTATTTTCAGTCTAATGCTGTGGCATTCTTTGCAGGGAGTTACTGTAATACAGCGACAATATCCACAGGATCGATCTCCAACCTGGACAGGAATTGGATTTGGACGTGTTCCTGAGGGAGCGTATCTAGAATTCCACATAAATGACATTCCATATTCGATGGAATATGACGTATTGATTCGCTACGAACCACAGGTGATTAGGCTGCATTTATCAACATGCTTAATATCTTTATTTAAAAAAAGAGTTATGCATGTATATGATTTTTGGTTTGTTTTCTTTTCAGCTGCCAAAAAACTGGGAGGAGGCAAAAATAACAGTGTTAAGACCTGGTGCGATTCATACTGGCAGTCGATGTGTGAATACTATTCCTGATGATGACAACCAAGTCTTCTCTTTACCATCAGGATCCAGGTTGGAATCATTATAATTACATATGTAAAGGGGGGAAAATAATCCATTTGGAAGTGGCTAAAATGATTTTAAGCAGAGACTTGTTCATCTACAGTAGCTGACTAACTCTCGACATTGGTAATATTTTTCTAGGTATGTGGTTCTTCCTCGGCCTGTGTGCTTCGAAAAAGGACTAAACTACACCATCCGGTTAGAATTAACAAAATATTCTTCAGATGATGAAATGGATACCCCTTATATCTTCATAGATTCGGTAGGTATAACTAAAATAATTATTGGAATCCTAAATTTAATTGAGTGCATGTCTGATATAAATATTTCAACCTTTGGGGTTCTGTTGGTTTTACTCTTGTGGTAAATGTGCAATAAGTTATGAACACAGCATCACACCATTAATCATATAGTGTTTACTGATTTAGGTGTTACTAAAATGTCAAAAAACTAATCAGTAAACTCCAAGACCTGGGCCTCAATACCCCCCTTCTGCACATGGATCCTAGGCTTCCTCACCTGTCGACTCCTGTCAGTCCAGATTGGCTAAAACATCTCTACAATCTCCATCAGCACAGGAGCACCACAAGGATGTGTGCTTAGTCCCCTGCTCTGCTAGCTTTACACCTATGGCTGTGAGGCTAAGTACAGCTCCAACACCATATACAAGTTTGCTGATGACACCACTGTTGTGGGCCGTATCAAAGGAGGTGATGAATCAGCATACAGGAGGGAGACTGAAAATTTAGCCGAGTGGTGTAATAACAGCCTCTCACTCAATGTCAATAAGACCAAGGAACTAATTGTGGAGGTCCATGAGCCAGTAATCATGGGAGGATCAGAGGCAGAGAGAGGGTCAAAAACTTTAAATTCCTGGGTTGTCACTTATCTCAGAGGACTTTTCCTGAAGCTATCATATAAATATAATTGCAAACACAGCGCCTCTACTTTCTTAGGAGTCTGTAGAGATCGGGCATGTCATCAAAAATCTTGACAAATTTTTTTGGATGTGTGGTGGGAAGTGTGCTGACTGGCTGCATTTCGCCCTGGTATGTAAAGACCAATGCCTTTGAGCAGAAAATACACAAAAGGTAGTACATCAGCCCCGTACATCACGGGTAAAACCTTCCCATCGACTGAGCACATCTACCTGAAACAGTGACGAGGGAAAGCAGCATCCATCATCGAATCTCCTCACCACCCAGGCCATGCTCTTTTCTTGCTGCTGCCATCAGGTAGAGGGTACCTCAGTGCCTGAGAAGTGCCTCAGGACTCGCACCACCAGGTTCAAGCTCTTGAACAAAAGGGGATAACTACACTCATTCTACTTCTGGTGTTGCCACAAACGATGGTCTCACTTTAAGGACTCTTTATCTAGTTATTTCATGCTTGTATTGATTGCTATTTATTTATATTTGCATTTGCACAGTTTGCTGTCCATTGATCCTGTTTACAGTTACTGTTCTATGGATTTGCTAAGTATGCCCGCAGAGAAAGAAACTCAGAGTTGTATGTGGTGACATGTATGTACTCTGATAACAAATTTTGCTTTGAACTCTGAAATTAATAATCTTATAATTTGCATGGCCATGTCACACTTTCATTTTAACGTCATTACAAGGAGATAGAAATTTAGCAGTGCCGTTAGTAAGATGAGGCAGCTGGTGGTGTAATGGCATCCATGTCAAACTTCGATGTGAGCGGTCCTGGGTTTGAATCTGACTGGCTCCTTGCACGCTTTCCGTCCGTGCTGGGTTCAGCGTCGAGCTAGCAAATCAGTCTCATGAAAAAACTCAAAAATGCTAAAGAAATGGCAAGGTTGTAACCCGATGCGCCACAAGGTGTAAAGAGGAACAATTAGTAAGGTAATGGCAGATATCACTAATCGCACATTTCTGCCTTCACTCACTGACTTTTGCTCATTGAATCTCTAGACTTGATCTACTTTTGCCCTAGTATTCAAAGACTCTATTTCCACTTGTTTTTGAGGATGAGGGTTCCAAATTCTTTTGATGATGATGATAAAATTTTGCCATTTGAATGAATCATCACTAATTTTTAAGCAGTAATCAATAGTTCTAGATTCTCCCATAGGAGGACGTGTCCTTACTACTTCCCTCCCAGTCAAGACCCCAAAGAGTTTTGTATGTTTCTGTCAATTACCCTGTAACCATCATGAACTCCAGCTGATAGAATTCTATCTGGCCTTCTATCATGAGACTAACTGCTCAATCCAAGTTGAGTTTCAGGTTTATCACACGTACACGGAAGTGTGCAGTGACATGTGTCATTTATGTCACCAACCAACACACCCAGGGATGTCCACAAGTGTCACCTCACGTTCCACTGCAAACATAGCATGCACACAATGCTCAGCAGCTTGGTACCAGCCTCAAAAACTCCCTCTGGATTTCCAAAGGACACCAATACCATAAACGTGTTGCAGATGAGGTCTCCGCTGTTGCCCTTCCCAATAGAGCGCACAGTTCTGTTTGTTTTCCTAATTGGTTGTACATTACTTACTTACTTTTCATGTTTCTCAGGTGTGTACTCTCTTCAGTTTAGACCATGTGCTAATTTTTTAAAAATGCTTCCTGCAAAATTGGATGATTTTATTTACTCACCAACTATCAAATATTTTTCCAGCTGGTACTCATGCCCCACTGCAGGTCATTGGATATATTTTCTACAGGAGAATCGGGCGAGATTGTCACAAACAGCATGTGGGATACTTTCCAGCGGTACCGCTGCCTTGAGAACAGTCAGAGTGTTACCAAGACTCCAATGACTGATGTCTGCAGAGGCATTCTGACCAGTATTTCTTCCATAATCCATGAAGGAGCTCTGCGTAAGCCTATTTTAAACTGTTCTCTTCAGTTATTTGGTGGAATACCTGCACTTGGAGTTTGGGACTAGGGTTGGGGCACAGGGGTAAAACTGTGATTACAGTCGGCCCTCCTTATCCGCGGATTCCGTATGCGCGGATTCAACCAGCCACGGATCGGGAAAACCCGGAAGTTCTCTCTCCAGCACTTGTTGTTTGAACATGTACGGACTATTTTATCTTGTCATTATTCGCTAAACAATACAGTATAACAACTATTTACATAGCATTTACATTGTATTAGGTATTATAAGTAATCTAGCGATGATTTAAAAGTACAGGCAGTCCCCGGGTTATGAATGAGTTCCGTTCCTGAGTCCGTCTTTAAGTCAGATTTGAAGTCAGAACAGGTACATCCAGTATTATTTAGCGTCAGTTAGTCAAACGTTTATCTTTGTATATAGTATACATTTTACCTTTCTATGCATATAAAACACTTGACAAACACATGTATTTCAATAATTAAACCACTGCATTGCATGGTAATAATTGTAGCTTTCATCGGGGCAGGGCCTTTCACATGCTTCATTAAAATTGTTCCAATCATTGACCGACTGTAGCCTAACGCTTTTCTGATGACCGATGGCGTTTCACCTCTTTCCAATTGCTTATTACTTCCACTTTATTTTCAATCGTGATCATGATTATTTTCGTGAACAGAAGCACTGCGGATTCAGAGCTGCGCCAGGTCCTAAAGACCACCGCACTGAGACAGGTTAAATAAGGTCCGGGGTTTCGCTGGGTCCTAAAGACCACCTCACTGGTCAGCTAAATAAGGGACTTGAGCATCTGCGTTTTTGGTATCCACGGGGGTTCCTGAAACCAGTCCCCTGCGGATAAGGAGGGCCGACTGTATTTTGATGTCAATACGGCTAAGTTGTATCTTGAGCGCTGGATCAGGTTCGGGCAATTCCATTATAGAAAGGAAATTTAGACATTAAAAAGATGTCTCTAGCACCAAATTAAACATAAGATTTGTTGATGGTGTAATATGAGTTTGTACAAAACCCCCTCGGGGTAACAAAATGATGATGTCATTAAGGTTTCCAAGTTGCTTAAAGGTTGACAGAACTAGTAATGAAAGATATGCTTTACTTGGTCAGAGAATCAGTGGAGGATGAAGCGTGTGGGAAACTGGAAAGGGAGGTCTAGACTACATTTTCTTTTCAATGGGTTACTAAATTATGAAATCCATGACTGCCGATTGCTAGCCTTTTCTCTATATAAATAAGGAAACTGGACGAGCATTTAACACAGGAAACTTGAGGTGGTCAGAAACTCCACCCCTCACTCCCACAAACCCCCCCCCCCCCTCCCACCGGCTGTAAACACCATGATTCTGTAAAAGCAACTAAAACTGAAAAAGAGATCTTAAAAGATTTTTGCAGTGGAATTTTATTCTGTATTAATAGAGCAAATATTTTTAGTGTTTGTGTTTTAATTAGTGCTGTTAGGAGCAATTTCCCCCCAACTTTAGCCACGTTAGATTTGTTTAACTTCATAAAATGAAAGTTGTCAGTAATTATATACTTGGAGATAAACGTGTTGAGGACCCGACCAGTTAGACAGATACCATTCTGTATAAGTGTTTTAATGGGATGCTATCAGTATTCGTTGAAACAGCATAGTTTTAAAAGTTATGGGTCATGACTCTTGAGGAATGCTTTGAGGAGGTATGTAAATTTGGAGTATAAGGGCTTTTGTTTAAACCTTAAGTTTTCAAGTCGCATTTCAAATTCCATGCCTGAGGCAAAGTAAAATTTAATTGAAATAATGGGAAGGGGAAGCGAAGAGTGATGCATTTTGCTCAGAAGCCCTTATTAGTCCTTACTGCTCATGTTACTAAAACTGGCATGACAAGGATCAAAGGAATATTTAATTTTTAAAAGATTTCTTTGGAGGTCATTAGTTTTGGGGCAGGTAAGCAGCAGTGTTAGATTGGTTTCATTTCAGAAGATTCTGATCTGAAGTGATAGTTTCCTTGTGGTGCCGATGCCCTAATATATTTATTTTCTCCCCAGCATGTAATTGTGACCCTCAAGGCTCTCTCAGTTCTGTTTGCAATCCAAATGGTGGACAGTGTCAATGCCGTTCCAATGTAGTCGGCCGAAACTGTGACCGCTGTGCTCCCGCCACATACGGTTTTGGTCCTAGTGGCTGCAGGCGTAAGTAGGGCTTTCGTGCAAATGGTGCATTTAATCCTTCTGCATTTTAATCTGTACTTGGGCTTTCAGAGCATATTGGTCAGTGCTCTTATTTACCTTTTTCACTGTGCTGTTTGGGGGGGGAGATGGAGGAAGAGGTACTTTCCAAGGTACCATCACCCAGGACATGCCCCCTTTTCATTGCTGCCATCAGGAAGGAGGTAGTGTCGCCTAAAGGCACAGACGCAATGATTCAGGAACCGCTTCTTCCCCTCTGCCATCCGATTTCTGAATGGACATTGAACCCAGGAACACTATCGCACTACTTTCTATGTCTAGTTTTTTTTTGCTCTACTTATTTAATTTATCTACTTAATATATATGTACTTAGTATAATTTATTTTTTCCCTCTTTATCATGTATTGCATTGTACTTCTGCAAAGTTAACAAATTTCACAACATATACTGGTAATATTGATTCTGATCTGTGAGCAGCTTTAGATGCATTAGACGTTAATTCAGTTGAGTTCATATATCTGTGAGTGTCTACTGACCCCCACACTTCTGGTCTTAAGAATTGGAGGTAGGGTAGGGTTTGCGGGAGGTCTTCTAAATTAAATTTATTCTAAAGCAATGGAAATGGCATGCGATGATTAAAACCCATGATTGTAGAAGAGCACATATTTTAAAAAAAACAAGTTTGATTACTTCAAATATATGAGATTCTGCAGATGCTGGAAATCCAGAGCAACATGCACAAAATGCTAGAGGAATTCAGCAGGTCCAGCAGCATCGATGGAGAGGGATAAATAATTGGCCAAGACCCTTCATCAGGCCTAAAGAGTCTTGATCCAAAACATTAATTTTTTATTCCTCTCCATGAATGCTGCCTAACCTGCTGAACTCCTTCAGCGATATGTGTATTGATTACGTTGACTGAGTGGGGGATAGTTACAAATTTTAAACTAAAAAAATCCCAATCACTTGCTGTACTACCATCACGATCTCCATCTGGAGAGGGATAGTTACGTCACTCTACGTGATATCTCAATTTAAGAAATTTAGGGAGCAAACAGTTTTTATATGAAGTAAATCAAGTTTGTTGTTTGCTCTTGAGTTTTTTGAATGTAGCATAATGCTTTTTTTTTTCAGAATGAAGAGATTGGGTAAATTTTCAAAGCAAACTATCTGTGCTTAGAACTAGTCTTAGCCCGAAATGTCAAGTGTTTACTCTTTTCCATAGATGCTGCCTAATCTGCTGAATTTCTCCAGCATTTTGTGTGTGGTGCTTTGGATTTCCGGCATCTGCAGACTTTCTCGTGTTTATACTTATCCTTTTGCTTAAGTTGTTGAAAGCAAAATGAAGGTGCAGCAAGCAGTGATGAAGGCAAATGGCATGTTAGCCCAAGAATTTAATGCTGATGTAAGCTTTTTGGATACTTAAAGGAATGAACTAACTATAGAGTGCAGTGAAATTCATTCCACTGGCTCCAGGGTTGATAAGTTTGAGAAATAGACTTGTGAGTTTGAGAAGAATCCAGAGGAGATGTCATTGAAGTTTAGAAAATATCTATGGAGCTCAACAGGTTGAATACAGTGAGGACGTTCCAATGCTTAGATCCAGAAAAGCATAGTCACAAGTATGGGACAGACCAATTAGCACCAAAAAAATTTCTTCTCATCTGTGAAGTATTGATCAGTGAGTTCATCCATTCAAAAATAGATAGATTTCAGGATATTACATCATAGTACCACAGTAGAAAATCCTAATGAATGGTAGAGGAAACTCAAGAGGCTGGATGGCCTACTCCTCCAGACTCTTGTGTTCCTCATATCAGAAATCTCACTACTGAAAAGTTGAATATTTTTCCTTTTTTCCTTTTTTTTGTAATTAAAAACATCTTTATAATTTAAACCAATTTTGTTTCTGGTGGCTGCCAGTTTTCAACTTGTATGTTTTTCAGAACTTTGACAGTCCAGCCTGGGTCCGGCAATCGTGGTCTTCATGACCGCGGTTGTTTTTACCAAAATTTTTTCTACAGAAGTGGTTTGCCATTGCCACCTTGAGGGCAGTGTCTTTACAAGATGGGTGACCCCAGCTGTTACCAATACTCTTCAGAGATTGTCTGCCCGTCTGCATCTGTGGTTGCATGACCAGGATTTGTGATATGCACCAACTGCTCATACGACCATCCACCACCTGTGCCTATGGCTTCACATGAGCCTAATCAGGGGGTTAAGCACTTTGCCCACTGGTGACCTGCAGGCTAGCAGAGGGAAGGAGAACCTTGTACCTCCTTTGTAGAGATGTACCTCCACCTCACCACCCATCCTGAATGAATAGAAAACTTGATTTTTGCCTTGAAATTCTGGGGAAATTTTGCACTGCAACAACCCTCCCAAGTAGATGTCCCGGAGATTTCTATTGTTACACTTTAGTAAAGGAACATTTAGTCATGAATTTTAATTGTGAATTTGCTGTTCAGATCAAAGCAACAGTTTTTTATATCTTACTATTTGTGCATTTAATTTTTAGCATGTGAATGTAATCTAGAAGGTTCTATCAATGAATTTTGCCATCAAGCTACCGGCTATTGTCTGTGTAAGGATGGAGTCTATGGCCAACGATGTGACCAGTGTCAGCCTGGGTTTTGGGGATTTCCTAGTTGCCGCCCATGCCAGTGTAATGGACATGCAGATCATTGTGACTTGGAAACTGGCGAATGTTTGAACTGCAGAGATCATACAAGTGGACAAAACTGTGAGAGGTATTGACAGTCCCTTTTAATTCATGCTTGTTATCCTGGGTAAAATGGAACTGAACAGCCTTCAGTAAAACATTCTTTCTCTTGTAGCTGCCTGGCAGGTTACTATGGAGACCCTGTACTTGGCTCAGGTGACCATTGCCGCCCATGTCCTTGTCCAGATGGGCCAAGTAGTGAGCGACAGTTTTCTGCTGGCTGTTATCAGGATCTTTATTCTGGCAATGTTGTTTGCCTCTGTCAAACTGGATACACAGGTACGTGATAGAACAAAGATGGCTGTTACTTCATGTTGACCAACAAGTCTAATGTTAATGTTAAATCTAATCTAAACCACCAGACATTAGCATTTTAAAACCAAATGCTTTGAAACCATAAGCACTGATGTTTTAGACTGGGGTGGAATATTGAAGTATTTGAATTGCCCTAAAGTCTGCATGAACTTGTATCATCATTTCTACAGCTGTCCATATGACCTAATTGCCTTTTCCTGGGCTGCAGGAAACTAAATTTGGAATCTGATGCCAGTATTATTGCAGAATATGCCGGCAGTGTAGGTTATGAAGCTTTAGCCAGAGAGTGGTGAATCTGTGGAATCACAGGTAGGCTGCAAAGGCCAGGTCATTGGGTATAATTAGGGCAGAAAAGTGGAAAGATTCTTGATTAGTCAGAGCATGAAGAGATATGATGAGAAGGCAGGAGACGGGCTAAGAAGAATAATGAATCAGCCATGATGAAATGGCTGATTGTGCTCCTATATGGTTCTGATGCTGGGATCTGGGAGTGTTGGTTAGTGCAAGGAGATGATTGGTACCACAAAAGCTGTGGGTGAGGGACTAAATTCAGAAGATTTGAGATAGAGAGGAATATTGGATCACTACACAGGGATTCAAAGGTTGATGAAATGAAGAACTAGAGTTAACAATGTGACAACAACCATCAAGAATTTATAAGCTGACTTCAAGAGGAGAGAATAGAAAATGCAAAATTGCAATTTGTACTGTTGTCAACTATCTGTTTTCATGTAACTTCAACAATGTGAAAATCACTTTGGTGATCACTTCATATTTTTGTTTATAACAATTTAATGCTTTTGTCTTCTAGGTGCTAGATGCGATGAATGTGCATCTGGGTTTTATGGTAACCCTAATGAGACCAGAGGATCTTGTCAGGAGTGTCGTTGCAACAACAACATCGACGTGACTGACCCAGAGTCCTGTGACAAGAGCACTGGCGAATGTCTAAAGTGCCTGTATCATACAGAAGGTGAAAGCTGCAACCTCTGCAAACCTGGCTACTATGGGAATGCTGAACTGCAGAACTGCATAAGTAAGATACGCAAAACACTTTTAAAACTGCACAGATTTAGGAATTATGGAATAACTATTTGCATTCTCTTGAATTAATTACATTTTCTTGAGGTTTCAATATTTTGTGAAGCGTTGTAAATGCATTGCTGCTGAAGAAGGGAAAGAAACAGAGTTATAAATTAATTGAGTTCCAGTGTTATTTTCAATATTTACTGGGTTTTTTTTGGACTTGATATCTGCAGCATATTTTGTATGCCTTGTCATCAATTCCAGGATTCTGTAGCCTTTTATATTTTGTCACCTGTTCATATAATTTACGGTCTCATCTGTGCTAACTTTGCTTTATTTTACAGTTTGTGGAGGATTTAACATCTCCTGGAGCATGTGTGGCAGATTTGCAAAGTACAGTTGCCTTTTAAGTTGTGTGGGTAGTTTTGGAGAAAACCAGAGGCCTACTAAAACCAAAGTCACAGTGACAGTTTCGCATCTGAATACTAAAAGAGGACAAACTGAAATAATTGGTTATTTTAACCTAAGTTCACATTGTGGATGACTAGAAACTAAATATGGGCTCTACATCAAAGATTACATTTCAGTAACCCTTCTCTTTTAGATGTTTATTATCTAATTGCCATGCTTCACCTCTTGTCAACCCTTGAACAGTTGTTTACATCCCAGTCCATAAGACAAAGGAGCAGAAGTCGGCCATTCGGCCCATCGAGTCTGCTCCGCAATTTCATCACGAGCTGATCCAATCTCCCCTTTAGTCCCATTCCCCCACCTTCTCACCGTAACCTTTCATGCCCTGACTACTCAGATACCTAACAATCTCTGCCTTAAATACACCCAATGACTTGGCCTCCACTGCCGCCCGTGGCAACAAATTCCACAGATTCACCACCCTCTGGCTAAAAAATTTTTTTCGCATCTCTGTTCTGAATGGGCGCCCTGCAATCCTCAAGTCATGTCCTCTCGTATTAGACTCCCCCACCATGGGAAACAACTTTGCCACATCCACTCTGTCCATGCCTTTCAACATTTGAAATGTTTCTGTGAGGTCCCCCCTCATTCTTCTAAACTCCAAGGAGTACAGTCCAAGAGCAGTCAAACTTCCCTCATATGTTAACCCTCTCATTCCCAGAATCATTCTAGTGAATCTTCTCTGAACCCTCCCCAATGTCAGCACATCCTTTCTTAAATAAGGAGCCCAAAACTGCACACAGTATTCCAAGTGAGGTCTTACCAGTGCCTTATAGAGCCTCACCATCACATCCCTGCTCCTGTACTCTATTCCTCTAGAAATGAATGCCAACATTGCATTCGCCTTCTTCACCACCGACTCAACCTGGAGGTTAACCTTAAGGGTATCCTGCATGAGGGCTCCCAAGTCCCGTTGCATCTCAGAACTTTGAATTCTCTCCCCATTTAAATAATAGTCTGCCCATTTATTTCTTCTACCAAAGTGTATGACCGTACACTTTCCGACATTGAGACTTTAGTACAATAATTTAGTGCCATACTGAGAGTGCAGTTTTGTGAGATGTCCCGTCTTCAAATAAGATGGCGAACAGAGACTTTATTCGCCCTTTGATAGGAATATAAAAGATCCCAAAATTTACATTTTAAAGAATAGGTGAAAAATTGATTACCCATTCTTATCACTTTGCTGTTTGTATGGGTTTGCTGTGCACAATCTGGACGTTGAATTTCCTTTGTTTTCCGTAATACAGATTAGGCATCCAAAGATTGAGAGAAACTCCTTTTAAATGTTTGTCTTTTTTTAAAAAAACTTCCAGTCTTGTGTTTTTAATATCCTGACCTTTGTTCTCAGGATAATCTTCAACACGGTGGGTGTCAGAGTAAATGGCATAAAAGAGTCAAATCTGTTAGATTGTTAATATTTAGTAGTTATTCTAGAGTTTAGTAGTTATTCAAAGCAGGTTTAAATTGGCGAAGAATTAAACGACCCCTTTTTACAAAATGTTGATTTAAGGATGCTCATGCCTGTAAACTTTGTAGACATAAAATCTTAATCCTTTTACTGACAAAAGATCTATTTAAGTTGAATTGACTTTATTACTTACATCCTTTCACAAACACGAGGAATAAAAATCTTTGCGTTACATCTCCATCTAAATGTGCAACTTACAGTAATTTGTAATAAATAGTATGTACAACAGGACAGTCAATATAGCAAAGAAATACAATTGTATCAACATGAATCAATCAGTCTGATGGCCTGGTTGAAGAAGTTGTGTCGGAGCCTGTTGATCCTGGCTTTTATGCTGCAGTACAGTTTCACGGATGGTAGCAGCTGGAACAGTTTGTGGTTGGGGTGACTCAGGTCCCCAACGATCCTTCGGGCCCTTTTTACACACCTGTCTCAGTAAATGTCCTGAATAGTGGGAAGTTCACATCTACAGATGCGCTGGGCTGTCCACACCACTCTCCGCAGAGTCCTGCGATTGAGGGAAGTAGTACAATTCTCATACCAGGCAATGATGCAGCCAGTCAGGATGCTCTCAATGGTGCCCCTGTAAAAATCCTTAGGATCTGCAGATGCTGGAAATCCAAGCACACAATTCTGGAGGAACTCAGCAGGCCAGACAGCATCTCTGGAGAAGAGCATAGTCGACGTTTTGGGCCGAGGCCCTTCATCAATTCTTAACTGTTTCCCTTTTTTCTTCATGGTGTTTTTAATGATCCTTGACATTCAATTGAGTTTCCCAAGGGAGTGAGGAAAATATGCATACCCCGGTCAATTTGTTTGTTCTCTGTGGCTTCACAGACCTCTTGCAGACATTAACTTTGACAATAAGCACCCTTAATTTTAAAAAAAATCAGAACACAATGATGAAGTAATTGAAAAGTTTCTTGGCTACTTGCTTCATTGGCTCTGCTGATGATGGTTCTGTGTTTGATTGCGTTTGGTTAACTAGTCAAAGACAAATGAGGGATTGCATAATGAGAAAAATAATCATTCTTTGCAATCTTTGCTTCAAGCATAAAGTAATTAAAATGATCAGCTGGAGTTACAGATCTCCAGCAGAAACTTAATTCTATTCATTTTTCGGTGTGCCGTCTCAGCTGTTTATCTCGCCTCTTTTTAACCTAAGTCGCAGAGCAGGAATCTGAATGGGGTGCAGAAAGTTGGAGTCACTGTAGCCACGTGGAGGGAAAAGGCAAGGGGCTCAGACTGCCCTGAGGATATAAACGGGGGAGTAAAGCGGAGAGTGTTGGTAACTTTAGAGGGAGGTGAGGTCTCTCAAGCAAATGACTTGGGTTTTCTTTTATGAGTCATTTTAACAAGCTTAAAGAACAAATTGGTTGTCTTGTAAATTGGTTTGGATTATAAAGTAGATCAGTTTTTAAAAGCTTTGTGGCCCAGTATTAATTATAACTTCCTCCCCAAAATAGTTAATGATCTTACACAATGTTGGTTCTTTTGTTCTTTTTCCCAAATGTCATTTTACAAGGAAGAGGGTCATGTCACGTACACTACTTTTGAAGTGTGGTTTCTTAGCTGGCCATCACCATTGTGCACAAAGGACTCAGTTAAATATACCTTACTTTTTCATGATTACTGAAGGAGAGATGACAGTTGTAATTAATACTCTGCTTAAATAGTGCCTCCATTTAATATCATGTGGGAATGATGTGCCTTGCTTAACTGCACAGTATCGTATTTTATGTCTTTTCATTTACCAAATAACACCTGTACTGCTGAGCTAATTGCAAAACTGAGTACTCTTATTTCTGTTTTCCCAATCACCTTCCTATTTAACCTATATACAATACTGTGCAAAAGTCTTACATGTGTGTATATATACATTTGCAAATTTTGCTTTTCTTTCTTGAGGATAGTTGGTATTTATAGTTTGTGATTTGAACTGTAAAAATGCTTCTCTGCTTTAATTTTCAGAGTGTGTCTGTAATTCCTTGGGGACAGTACAGACCCAGTGCCCCTCTGCAGATGAATGCCATTGTAATCAAACCACTGGTCAGTGTCCTTGCCTTTCTAATGTGGTCGGTCTGACATGTGATCACTGTGCACCTAATACCTGGAAGCTAGCAAGTGGAACTGGTTGTGAACTCTGCAATTGCAATGAAGTCCACTCGCGTACATCATCCTGTAATGAGGTAAGAATATTTCCTTCTCTAAACACAGAAGTGTCTTTTGAACCTAAAAAAAATACCGGTAAGTTTAGAAAAATGTCATTCTTTTTCATTGTGCTCCTTTTTAAGGATTACAGGAAAAGACTGAAAGGGACTTGATACAATATTTTAATACTATTTTAAATATTTTTAGTTAGACTTTGAGGTATTTCTCATGATGTGTGTATTTACTGAACACTTCATTGGTCGTAAAGCACTTTATGGAGTATCATGAAAGGGAAGTGGTAGACATGAATAAATGTACTTTACTGTCTTGGAAAGTGTGTGTCGGAAAATCACTAGCTGAACTATTAACATCCATGTGACAGGTTACTGCTGTTTTTTGCACAGGGAATTCAAACCAATGTGAGCTTCCTGTGTGATGTTGTAAAATGTAAACTTTCAAACACATTTATTTATTGACATACAGCGTGGAATGGGCCCTTCCGGTCCTTCACGCCTCGCTGCCCAGCAACCCTGATTTAACCCTAACCTACATGGGACAATTTACAATGACCCGATTAATCTATTAACCAGTACCCCTTTGGACTATGGGAGAAAACAGGAGCACCCGGAGGAAACCCACGCAGTCAGGGGGAGGATGGAAATTGAATCTGGGTCACTGGTACTGTAAAGCGTTCTGCTAAGCACTGAGCTATCACGCCGCCCCTGGTGCTGCTCGAAGATGGTGGTGAGAGCGTGAGGAGAAAGGAGGTTTAAGAGCTATTCATTTGTTGGTGAAAATCCACTGCTGTAATCACAGAATGGTTGTAACACAGAACCATGGCATTTGGGTCACCAAGTCATCACTGTCTTGATATGAAAACAATTCAGACCTGTACTTTTTTGAAAATTAACATTAACTCCAAAAAGTGCAAACACCAGTAGAACTTCAGAAATGTGAGGCTGCAGATGTTGTTACACCAGTGGATCCTTAAGTCAAACATTCGCCAAAATTTGAGGTTTGATGTTTGTCTGGTTTACACTTGGCTGCAAATAAGCAAAAATAATGAATATTAATGGAATATGGTACCTTTTTCTCCCCAGTTTACAGGACAGTGTCAGTGCATGGCTGGATTTGGAGGACGAACTTGCAGCGACTGCCAGGAATTCTTTTGGGGAGATCCTGATGTGGAATGTTTGAGTAAGTAGCTGTGCATGGAATGTCGGTGCTTATCTGTGGTTTCTCCTGATTAACATTCTCAGACATGTTTATTCAGTAAACATTGGTGATTTGTGCGTGACTATGAAAACCCTACCGCCTTTTGTCCTATGGGTTTTGTGGTGGTGCTAAAAATGTAGGCTTTTTTTATGATTGATATTTGCTTTCTTTTTTTAAATGGAGTTTCATGTAATTGAGGTGTGTGTATCCATAGTACTGGAAATGCTTAATTTGTTAGCAGTTCTACCTTCAAAGAAATTCAAGATCACCTCTGTTATACAGCATTTTACTCTGTAATATTGTTTCAAGGGAAAATTGAAAATTACTGGAAGTATTTTTATCTGACTTTATTGTATGAGCGACTCAATGTTTACTGTCTAACGTAGATTATAATGTAAATTCTGCTGGTAGAATTTCCCATACAATTAAATGGCTGCCTACGATTTGGGAGATATATTAGGACAACTTGGCTATCAGGTGAAAAGATTCTGGAGTAAGAGTCTGAGTTTTCAATTTTTATGTGAGATCCTGGTTTGAAGTATTGGCGCATCTCTTTGTCAATACAAATGCTGTTCGATTTACTGAGTTCCAGCAGTTTATTTTGAAGTATAATGGATGTTGCCTTGTCCTGTTGCCTTGCTGTATTAACCTTGACAGCAGAGTGAATTTAACTGGCTTTGGTAAGTTAATGATCAGTAACTTAAAAGAATTTGTACTTCTCAAAGTGCCAAAGAATTGAGAGAGTCATTTGAAGTAAGTGGTAGTTCTCTGATGCATATTGCGAATGACTCTACTTCTGCAGGCTTTGTTAGTTTCTGTCTCGCAACTCTGCTTCCATTTAGATATCAACCGCACCCGAACAATTTTTGATGAAGGAGTTTGTTATCTATTGGACTTTTCCTTACCAGGTTCAGGAACAGTTAATACCCCTCAATCTTCAGGCTCTTGAAGCAGAGGGGATAACTTTACTCAACTTCACTTGCTCCATCACTAAAGCGAATTGCTGCAGGGCCCGGTTCCTAGTGTTGGGCACAACCCAGTGTTTGGACAAATTAAATGCCAACCCAGATAGCCCAATGAGGTAGGGTGTGGGGACCAGGGGTGAGGACCAGGCTATTTCTGCTCACTCTTCCACCACGTTCACTCCTCTCCCCACAGCGCTGAGCCTGCAAAACTGCTCTGGCTGCCATGCTCTTCGTTTCTGCGAGCTTTGCAACAAATTGCCCTGCTGTGCGATAAATTGAGACTGAGGCTTTGGGCCTGCTCCGGGCTCCAGGTCTATGGGCTCAATTTGGTTCAGAATGCTGTTACTTGCTTTTATTTTTGGCATAATTTGAGTTTTTTTTTTGGTTGTGCATATGTGGGGGTGTGGAATAGGGAAGAGAACATCTATATGACCATAAGACGTAGAAGCAGAATTAGGCCATTTAGCCCATCACTTCTGCTCCGCCATTCAATCATGGCTGATCCTTTTTTCCCCTTCTCAGCCCCACTCCTCGGTCTTCTACCTGTAACCTTTGATGCCGTGTCCAATCAAGAATCTATCAAACTCTTCCTTAAGTACATCCAACGACCTGGCCTCCACAGCTGCCTGTGGTAACAAGTTCCACAAATTTACTACCCTCCGGCTAAAGAAATTTCCCTGCATCTCTCTTTTAAATGGACGCTCCTCTATCCTGAAGCTGTGCCCTCTTGTCTTAGACTCCCCCACCATGGGAAACATACTTTCCACATCTACTCTGTTTAGGCCTTTGAACATTTGAAAGATTTCAATGAGATCCCCCCCCCCCCCATCATCCTTCTAAATTCCAGCGAGTACAGACCCAGAGACGTCAACCGTTCCTCATATGATAACCCTTTCATTCCCGGAATTATCCTTGTGAGCCTCCTCTGAACCCTCTCCATAGTTATATAGCTATAACTACCCTTTATACTCGTGTTCTATTCTACCCTGATGCAGGGTCTTCAGTCTACAGGGATCCCAGCGCACATCTCTGCTGTTTGTAGCAGCAGTGTGCTAGTTTTGATGGTCATCAAACTTGTGAACACTTTCATTCTCAAAGTGCGTAGTGTGAAAATTGTCAAATGATGTGCAACCTGTACATTTGTCGTTTGAGCATGTATCTGATGAACAGGTAGGCAGAAGGGGGAAAAAAAAGCTTTGGGTGAAAGGTGTAATATACTAAAATTTGTAAGACTCTTGGCTAGAGAGGAGGAATGTTGGTGATGGCATGGTGGTCCAATCATAGGAGATACACATGCCTTAAGGTTGAAGGAGGGGCTGCACCTCTTTCCAAAGTACCCAGTGCACTGTCCTTCACCTGTCCCACTGGTGGTAACACTGCCCTGCATATCACCTGTACCACTGAGAGCAGTATGTAGTTCCCACATTGATTTATAAGTTACCTGGGAGCCCACAGAACTGGCGTGGAATGAGCTGAGCTTGATCTTGGGACAGTAAAAGAAAAATGCTTAATCACAAATGGTTAAATTATGTAGCAGCAAACTGATTACTATATTCCATCTGCAAAGGTTCATTAGGGTCTTAGCAATGGAACAAATGACAGTATATATTGAGCTGTTGCCAAAAATTGAAATCCACTGTGTGGGATGCATAGTTAAATTTGAAATGCTTAAGCTTGATAAACATCTGTGAGCGTTCCTTTTTGCTAATCGCTATTTTGCCATTTCCTGCTGGAAAGTATACATTGAGTTCTCCAGTGATCCCCAGAAGAGTCAGCGCAGTGGCCAGAGTACTAACTGCACGCAATGAACTCTAGAGAGGTACCTTTGGGAAGGAAGGCATTGACTGCAGTACGTACACTTCCTGTTTATAGTTCACATTCCTTTTTTTCCCTAGTTAATAAATTTCAGTCCTGTGTTATCTCAACAATTGCTACTTTGGTTTGAAGAAAGTTATGGAGCTCTGCTTAAGGCTAAAAATTTTTTAGTACTGCTTTAAAATTAACTTCAACCCACCAATTAGTCTAGAGTTCTTAGGGAATTTCCTGTTAAAATTAATAAAATGAGTTTCTGTCCCAGGACATAGTAGCATTAACTCCATATATAATGTGCACACTGTAGAATTCAACCATGATGCAAACTCGAAAGTTTGTGGAATGCATTGGGGCATTGAAGCAGCCTTGTTTGACACTGACTGAAAATTTACGATAGAGGAAATGAATCTCAAGTAACTTGATTAATATTTTCTTTAAATGTAATAACTCTTTCTGAATGAATCATTTTATGAGTATAAGCAAATGCACTGGATGGCTAATCCCATCAATTTGCATCATTTCGGAGGGAGGCACAGTGGCGTGGCTCAAGCACCGACGACTTCTTTGTGCCAGCACCTGGGTTCAATCGGCCAGTGTCTCAGAGTGCTCCAGTTCTGCCAAATAATGATGTGTGAGTTGGTTGGTTAATTGGCCACTCTAAATGACCTCTGTTGAATAACGAGTTGTAGAATCCATGGGGAGTTGAAGGGAATGTAGGGATGATAAAATAGGGTTAATTATAAAATTAGAATGGAATTGTGTAGTGCTGTCATTCATAAGCCCAACATGAGAGTCCCAAAGCAGGGGGAAGAGTAGCATACATGTGAAGGACATACCCATCATCCCATTAATGAATGCAGTGTCTACATTGATCCCTGGAAATACCCACTCAAAGTGGAGTAGAAACATTTGGGATAGTAGTGAGAACCCGAGGCCATGCTTCAAGAGCATGCTGAAGCCCAGGTCACATACTTCAACTTTGGAAGTATCTGCAGCTCTTACATTGATCTCAATAGCTATGTAAAGAGTCCACAAAACCCAAGTGGAAGTTAGTCATCCTAAGCCTAAGAAGAACAGGATCAAATGTAAACCTAGAAATTGAATTCAACACCAACTGTGAAAGTGATCAGTGATACTTCAGAATCATTTGCCTTTATTCTGTACATGCTAATTAAGTTTACTTAGCTTCAAGTGAAGTTGAATATGAATCAACAATAGATTGTAGGGGTTTGGGAAAAAGTCTTTTGGACCATAAGACCAAAGCAGAATAAGAGCAGAATTAGGCCATTTGCCCCCTCTAGTCTGAGCTTCCATTCCATCATGGCTGATCCAGTTTTCCTTTCAGTCCCAACCTTGCCCCCTCCCTCCTCCCCCTCCCCATATCCCTTCATGCCCTGACCAATCAAGAATCTATCAACCTCTGCCTTAAACGTACATAAAGATTTGGCCTCCACAGCTGCCTGTGGTGATGAATTCCACAGATTCACTATTCACTAGCTAAAGAAATTCTTGCTCATCTCCATTCTAAAAGGGTGCCCCACTATTCTGAGGCTGTGTCCTCTGGTCTAAGACTCTCCCACCATAGAAAACATCCTCTCCATGTCCACTCTGTTCAATAGGTTGCAATTCGGTCGCCCTTCATTATTCTGATACCCAGAGCCATCAAACACTCTTCATGTGACAAGCCCTCCCTTCATTCCTGGAGTCATTTTCATGGACCTCCTTTGAACCCTCTCCAATGTCAGCACATCCTTTCTCAGATAAGGGGCCCAGAACTGCTCTCAATACTCTGTGAGTCCTCACCAGTGATTTATAAAGTCTCAACATTACATGCTTGCTTTTATATACTTTTGAAGACAGTAGTCAAGTATTGTCATGAACAAAAGTAAAAAAAAAAGTTCTTAATTGTAATGGGCAAACAGTACTATCAATGTGGAGGTATCTTTAATTCTGTACAGAAATGTGAGTGAACTTACAGCACTGTGGTGATTACATGCAGCTGGAGCCAGTATTTCATCTTAAACACAGTAAATCTTGTGATTTTTGAGCAGGAAAATGAACTGCTCCATAAAAGGTCTTGTGGACAGTCTGATAGGCCAGCCTCTGACTCACTGGAATAGTGTTGCATTTGAGTGAAAAGTAAGTTTGATTCTGTTATTGTTTTATACAGATATGGGGCATGGCACTTTCTAGCATTTCTCTGATGTATGACAGAACTGGTTTAGAGTTTATAAATGCAGTAGCAAAAAAATGGATGTGTACTTTAAAATTCAAGGGACTGGTTATGTGGGCATGAAAGTGGTGATTGAAATTTAGTTTGGAGAAATGAGTTAATGCATCTGGGGAAGGACAAACAAGCAAAGGAATGTCTAATAAAATAAGAGAGTGCTGCAAATGTAGAGGAACAGAAGTCGTGGAATGCATAGATTCCTGACTATAGTGGGCCATTGTTTTGGCAGATAAGATTAAGAATCCAAATGACTGTGTCTTGGTTGAAAAAGGGGAATGTGAAAACTGTAAACACAAACTTTAAGCCGTTTTTATTGCTGAGGACATGGTTCTGGTCACCATGCCACAGGAAGGCTATGAAGGCACAGGAGATTTATGAGGATATTGTTGAACAATTAATTATTTATCTTGACTGGGTTATCTTTCTTTGGGACACTGATATTAAGTTGAAAGTCCTAGAGGATAAACAAATTTTTTTTTACCACGCAAGAAAAGTTTTATTTCTGCTCCTATATCTTGTAGTCTTAAAATTTTATAGTAGCAATGAAGCTCTCAAACAAACAGCTTGAAAGGATGGTGAAAGCAGAAGACTATTTATGTACACACACACACACACACACACACACACACACACACACACACACACACACACACACACACACACACACACACACACACACTCACACTCACACACACACACACACACACACTCACACTCACACTCACACTCACACTCACACTCACACTCACACTCACACTCACACTCACACACACACATATATATATATACAGAATAATTTGCTCTTTGTATAAAAAAAACTCCAAAGCTTGAAGGGCTACAGAGCAAGAATTGGTAACGGGATTAACTGATGGGCTGCTTTTTGTGTGTGTAGTCGGGTTGGAGCCGAAGATTTGCCTGTATTGCAAATTCTGTTTTAATTTAAAGACTCATCAGTTTTCCATTTCAGGTTGAAAAGAAGAGATTTTTAAACAAAGCTATCTGAAGCTTTATACCCTAAGATATTAATTGGAAGTACGCAGCACGCTGCTTCACAGAGTGCAGATGTTGTGCCAACCTTTTAACCTATTCCAGGATCAACCTAATGCTTACCTCCTATGTAGCCCTCCAATTTTTTGTTGGCTATATGCATGCCAAAGGGTTTCTTAAATGTCCCTAATGTATCTGCCTCTACCACCAGCCCTGGCAGAGCATTTCATGCACTCACCACTCATACCTCTGACATCCCTTATACTTTCCTCTTATCACTTCTCCCTCCTGCCATCTGGCCAAAGGTACCGTAGCATTCGGGCTCTCACGACCAGACTGTGCAACAGTTTCTTCCCCCAAGCTATCAGACTCCTCAATACTAGACTGACATCTACATCATTTATTATTATATTGAAATTAGTCCTCTACTGTGCCTATTGTCTTGTTTATTAAGTAGTTATTGTACTGCCCTGCACTGTTTTGTGCACTTTATGTAGTCTTGTGTAGGTCTGTGGTCTAGTGCAGTTTTTATGTTGTTTTACATAGTCTAGTGTAGTTTTGTGTTGTTTCATGTAGCACCAGGGTCCTGGAGGAACGTTGTTTTTACTGAGTACTGTACCAGCAGTTTATGGTCAAAATGACAATAAAAAGAGACTTGACTTGAAAGTAATGGCCTTTTGTATTAGTCATGTCTGCCTGAGACAACAGCACTGGCTGTCCATTCGATCTACTGCCTGTTATTGTGGATCACCTTCATTAATGGATTATTTGGTATAGCTGCTTGAGTTTAGCCATGTAAACAGGGAACATTGTTAAAGCAACCTTTGGAAACTCAGATGTTGCTTCATTTAAATGAAGGGGTTAATTTGTGAATGAGCAAAAAGCTTTCTTAAAATTATTTTTGTAATGATTTTAATATGTAAAACTTGCTGATTGTTTCAAAGATAGATTTGATCATCACATATGGATTTAGAATTAGAATCATCGAATAATTCAATACCTTTTTTGAAATGTGTTCATAGTGCATAGTTTGAGCTGTTCCAAAAATAGATAGATAGATAGATACTTTATTCATCCCCATGGGGAAATTCAACATTTTTTTTCCAATGTCCCATACACTTGTTGTAGCAAAAACTCATTACATACAATACTTAACTCAGTAATAATATGATATGCATCTAAATCACTAACTCAAAAAGCATTAATAATAGCTTTAAAAAAGTTCTTAAGTCCTGGCAGTTGAATTGTAAAGCCTAATGGCATTGGGGAGTATTGACCTCTTCATCCTGTCTGAGGAGCATTGCATCGACAGTAACCTGTCGCTGAAACTGCTTCTCTGTCTCTGGATGGTGCTATGTAGAGGATGTTCAGGGTTTTCCATAATTGACCGTAGCCTACTCAGCGCCCTTCGCTCAGCTACCGATGTTAAACTCTCCAGTACTTTGCCCACGACAGAGCCCGCCTTCCTTACCAGCTTATTAAGACGTGAGGCGTCCTTCTTCTTAATGCTTCCTCCCCAACACGCCACCACAAAGAAGAGGGCGCTCTCAACAACTGACCTATAGAACATCTTCAGCATCTCACTGCAGACATTGAATGACGCCAACCTTCTAAGGAAGTACAGTCGACTCTGTGCCTTCCTGCACAAGGCATCTGTGTTGGCAGTCCAGTCTAGAATTGGAATGAGGAACTTGCATCAATTTCTAGAAAACTGGACCTACCCAGGAAAAAAATTTCCTGGGCTTCACTTTACGTAGTTGAAGTCAAAGATAACTAATTTTCACATTTTGTTCATGCAAAATTTGATTACGTGGAACTGAGCCTATTCAATGGAAAATAGTTTTTAGACAAGATGAAATTACTTTGAGAAAATTAATATGCTCCCAACTTACCCACATTGCAGTGCCCCGGAATGCCAAGATAGCTGTGGTCAACAAAGATAAGGATTTCAAACTACCCTGAAATTTTCACTCAAGCATGTCACAACATTTGAAAACAAGAGATCCACAGTACTTCTAGTAGAAGTCAATAAACAACTTTGTTTAAACTTCTGTCATTTAATGTTTAAGAGCAAAAATAATTTTATATTAATACATAACAGCTATAATTTAAATAACTGTTAGTATTTTTTAAGTTCAGCTACTCTTGCGTTTATCAATTTTCTGTATTAATTTGTGAAGATATATAGAACTTAGATGTGTTGTTTTACTCTGGAGCATCAGTCACAAATTTAGTAAAGCATCATCAAATTGCAGCTCCTTTCATTTTCAGGGTAAGTGCATGTTTGAATGAATATGGCAATTAATGCATTGTATAATTTCAGACTATAGTTTTCCACGTTTTTGGAGCATGGTCACTTTAAATGGTTTGAGTGTGAGCAAGCCTTTCACTGTTGGCCTTTCACAGTCAGATGTGATATCCTACAGCTGCCTTTGATCTGTTATCCTTGGAGTGTCTGTTCTATCCATGACAATACCAGAACATGATAGTAATCATTTGTGTAAACATGGGTAATTCTCAGAACTTCCAGACTGTAATTTCTTCCTTTGCTAGTTAGATTGATTTCTATTGTTAAAACATCTGTCCTTTGAGGTTAGTAATTTCCTGTTTAAGTAGCATCCTCTAGGGCACACTGGAAGATAGATCTGCTAATTGATTTGTATCCAGGTTGATCTAGATTAGAAGATTTTTGTTAAGGAACTACACTAATTTTATCTTGGGCGTGATCAGACTGGTCAACATTAATTCATAAATGGGAAACATAAATTGATTCTTTTTCCTTTGTCTTTTCATCCTGTATAATTCCATGTGCTCCGCTGTAAGTTTTATTTTCCCAAAAGATATGGAATATTTGTAATTTTGGAAGTAATGATGCATTTATTTCAAATATACCTAGTACCCTTACAGGAAAGTCGAGCAAATGGTTGAAGTGGTGCAACTATTTGCTGTTCAGTGGAGGATTTTTGGCAGGGGTGGGGTAGGTGGAGATGTGTAGAAAGAACAGAATGGAAGTGAAAACATCAGGTGTGACCCAGAAGAGCTGTTTGCAGAGAAAAGAAAGTATTTGTAGAGTTATTGGTGGACATGTCGGTCACAGAACAGGAAAGGTTATTGTACATTAATTCAATCCTTCAGGTTTGTAGGTTAGTCAGTCTCTTTCTTGTAATCCTTGTTAATGGAAGCCAGAGAGTTGTCTCTAGTTAGTACCATTTGGTTTAGATTAGCAAAAAATCTAGACTGAAGTATTGCGCTTTGATGTCAGCTTCTGTGTTTTTAAGGCCAACAGCAAATACAATTCCTTGGCTGTTGGCTGCAAAGTCCAAATTGTTGCAGTTTGTTCATTAAGCTTTATTGCCTAAGTGTTGAAATGCTCAATTTTCAAAGTACTTTTATGAAATTCAGAATGAAAATGACTTTTTTTTAGCATTTCGTTGAGTCTCAATGTACCAAAACTATTCAGTTATTAAGAAGCAATTAAAGTATTAAAGTTTATTAATACAGTTATTTTGTGTAGAAAACCATCTTTTAAAAATCAGCAATATTCACATTTCACACTGGTTGATAATGAATGTTGGCTGGAATATCATGTGGCACTGCTGCTGTTGTTTGGAGAGGCATCATTGATTCAGTGCAACAAGTTAGACTCCACCACTATAATCGGTAAATGGCTTATTATTGCCACATGTACTGAGGTACAGGGAAAAGCTTTTGTTAACGTGCTGTCCAGACAGATCATCAAAGTAGAACGAAAGGACAAGCCAGTAGCAGAATGCAGAACATAATGTTATCAGCGTGGGATGTACTACAGATGCTGGAATACACACAAAGTCCTCTGTGGGTCAGGCAGTATCTGTGGATGGGAATAAACAGTTGATGTTTCAGGCTGGGACCCTTCCATCAGGTCTGGAAAGGAAGGGGGAAGAAGTCAGAATAAGGTGGGAGGGAGGGGAGGAAGACGTACAAGGTGGCAGGTGATAGGTGAAACTGGGAGAGGGGGTGAAGTAAAGAGCTGGGAAATTGATTGGGGTGGAAGAGCCAAAGGGCTGCAGGAGGGGGAGTCTGGTGGGAGAGGACAGAAGAACGTGGAAGAAAACAAAAGGAGAGGAACATCAGATGGAGTTGATGAGCAAGTAAGAAGAGAAGGTGTGAGAGGGAAACAAGATGGGAAATTCTGGAGGAGAGCGGGGGGCAATTACCAGAAACTGAAGAAATGTATATTCAAGCAACACACACACAACGCTGGTGGAACACAGCAGGCCGTGCATATTCATGTCATTAGGTTGAAGGCTACCTAGATGGAATATAAGGTGTTGCTGCTTCATACTGTGTGTGGACTCGTGGTATGGTGACAGTATAATTTCATAGTTTCAGGGAAAGTACAGTGGACATAAAACAAATGAGATGTAAGGACCATGAGAAGGTAAATTGTAACTCTTCATTGTATAAGGGGCCCATTCAAGAGTCTTATATGAATGGAGAGTGACTGGGTGGGGAGGGAAGGAGAAGATAGAATGGCTGGGTTGGGGACTTTCCTGGGGCTGCAGGAAGTACAGCCTGAGTCAATGGGGGAATTGGTTTTTGTGTGATAGACTGCAGTTTCCTATAATTTCTCATAGTATTGGGCAGAATAAAGTTCAAAGTAAATTTATAATCAAAGTACATAAATTTTAATTAATTAATTAACCAATCAATTTTCATCTAACCTTTTGGCAAATGCGCCTCTTGTGGGTTCCTGCTAGTTTGACACTGCACAGAAAGTCCCAACACTCACCTCTTTTAAAACCTTCCGCCTCTTGCTCTGAGTGGCTTTTCCGTGCTACCTGGAACCTTCCTAAAGCTGCCAGCACCTCTTCTCCAGTATGTTCCACTCTCCAGGTGAGGAAAGTCCCATTCAGATATACCGTGTTTATATTCCAAGCACAGACAGAGTCTCAGAGGTGTGTCAATCAAGCGGTCGTTTCCTGCGTGCGTGCAACAACCCTTTCTCCCCGGCGCCAGGTTACACCTCCTCTGCTGCCCACCCCACCCCACCCCAGGGTGCTGTTGCAGGTGCAGTGGAGGCTCAGTAGGATGCAGCCTGGCACAGAGCAGATCAGTTATGAGGAGAGGCTGCGTCTCTTCTCCCTGGAGCAGAAGAGGTTAAGAGGGGATGTGGATGAGGTATGTGAAATGACAAGGGCGTATAGGCAAGGTTGTCTGCAAGATACTGTCTCTTAGGAGGAGATTTACCAGAACATTTTTCAGGCGTTTGGAGGAAAGTATAGGGGATGTCAGAGGTAGTTTTCTCACACAGAAGGTGGTGAGTGTGTGGAATGCGTTGCCAGGGACATTTAAGAGTCTCTTAAACAGGCTCTTATGTGGGAGAGAAGGGTCAGATTGATCTTAGATTTGATTAAAAGGTTGGTACAACACTGTGGGCTGAAGGGCCTGTACTGTGCTGTAGTGTTCTATGTTTTATAAACTGTATTTCACCATATACAACCCTGAGATTCTTGCAGTCATACTGTGGAATAATAACCATAGTAGAATCAATGAAAGACTGCCCAACTAGGGCATTCAACTGGTGTGCAAATAGAAACAGAAAGAATAAAAAATAAATAAGGGAAGTTTCCAATGCCCTTGAGCAGTTGCTGTACCAAGCTGTGATGCATCTTGGTAGGGTACTTACTGTGGAGCCTTTACAAAAAATGATGCGGGTCATCAGGGACACGCACAATTTCCTTGGCATTCTGAAGATAAATTTGTTTTATTTCACGAGCTAACATTTCTTGAGAGAACTCGTGATTATTCTGACTGAATCAGAGCCCTTAATGAAATAGGGGATAGGAGCAGAAAAGAAGCATTGATTCATAATATGGGGTTGCAGTACAAAACAAAATACAATTTTGTACAAAAGTGGATATGGTGTTTATCAAATCAGGCTTTCCAGATGAGGCAAGATTTCATTTACTGATGCAGTGGGTTAAAGATGGTCAGTAGCTTAATCAAAATACACCAGAACCCTGGTGGTAAAAAAGGGAAAATGTCACATTAGTCCTGAAGGGAAGGGTGTCATGAGTGTATTCAGGAAAAGAATTTGAACAAAAGTAGAACTAGCATCACTGTGACCTTGGCATGTTTGGAATTGGCAGTGAAGTTGAAAGTATTGTTGTTTGGCACCAGTTCCCCTGTTTTGATAAGTGCATCATTCAGAGTTAATATTTTTTTAAAATTGTGCCAGCTGATTGAGGGGATTCCATAAACTTTAACTGTTTTCAAAGTAGTAAGTTGAAGGATCCATGCTGAAGTTTAACAAGCAGGTAATGTGGACCTGGTGTTTTTGTTGCTGGATTCATTACTGAGCGCCTACTTTTACTGTAGGTGCAGTGAAAAGTTGTCTCCTGTGTATTAGAGCCTTCCATCTCAATGAAACTGTGGGAACTAGTTGTGATCCACGTTTAACTTAGGATTAGTCCAAATGAGGTTACGCCTTTCAAATTCTGCCAGTGGTGCATTTAACCACATGCCCATTTAAGGACGAATAGTCTTCGGTATCCGGATTCTGAGCTGGAATGGTAGAAATGCATTCATTATGTGACTGAAATTGTATGCAGCCTGCCAAAAAGAGAGTTGTATGCATGCAGAGCTCTGCTTCGGCAATAAAAACTTAAAAGATAAATGTGCACAGTATGACATGAAGTAATACTGTACATGGAGTTTCAGCATTTAAATTATCAGACTAAATATTCCTACCAGAATTATTAGGGCTTTCTCTCCAGCCAAAATTCCCCTCTATGCACCAACCTGGATAGTGCTGATTTGTTACAACCTGGTTATTCAATTCTTTATTGAAATTTTTAAAAATTACAAAAATTCATCCTAAACAAAACTTCTCAAGCGGTCGCCATTACAGTACCCATTCAATCAGGCAATGAGAGTGCTTTACATACGCTCTGAGCCATTCAGAGCCAATCGTGTATTAGTTCATGCTCTGCCTCCCCAGCGTGCATAAATGTCATTGCTCCCTCGCCAATTTATTCCAGTTTTTTCATCCATAATGTCTGGAAAACAGCCTGCAACTTCCGGTGAGGGTACTTACATCTAAGATGTCAGGAAGAAGCATTATCATGGATGTGGAGCTCCTGGTATTTCAGGCAGAAGCAGTCATCCAAAACATTGTTGAACTGGCCAATGAAGCAGGATTAGAGGATGTTAATGATGGTGATGTTAAAGAGTTATTGCATTCTCATGGTGAGAACCTTAATAACAAAGAGTTTTGAGAATTGGCAGAGCAACGCATCCTGGGTGAATCTGAGGACTCTGATGGAGAAGAGGAAACACCAGCAAGAAACCTCACCACAAAATCCCTCAGCACTAGCATCACCATGATCAAACGCATCATGGACCAGTTCATTGATAATGACCCTGACTGGGAACGAAGCAATAAGGCAAAGAGAGGGGTTTTCAACATGGTTGATTCCCTGCCACCGAGAACTGTTTCATGGGAGGGAGCTTAAGAAAAGGCGGTCAAATCTCGATGCCTACTTGAAGAAGAAGCCAAAGTTAGAGGAGGACCCACTGCCTGGTCCCTCCTCTAAGATGCAGCCACCTCCCAGTTCCCTCAACAGCCACCTCTCAATTCCCTCCTATGCTGCTGCTCCACTGATGTACAGGTTGTTTGTGATTCCACGAATTACTGTGTGTACATAAAATAATATATATCTCGGGTTTGATTGTTTTTAGCGAGCACACATGTCCATTTCTGCAATGCTATAAAGGCTCCGCATAGTGCCCCACCTCCAAGGAACACGTCCTCAGCGTTAAGCAGGGTCTGAGTGTGTTTGCTCTGAAGGGAACTGTATCAATGTGATTCAGAGCAGGGTGAACTTTCTCAGTCCTTACACTGTCAGCTTTTGCATTCAACTGGGCCTTTCATTCAGTTTGTGCCAATGTCTTCCATCTATCTTTAATCTAAGTTCTAATAAGCTCTAAAGAACTTTTATCTGTCCATCGTTTGATGTAACTCATGAATGTCTCGCGCTGTTGACTGTGACCATGACTTTTTCCTTCCATCGGTGTTTCCCATCACTGAAAGATGTTCAAGCTTCTCTTCCCTCGGTACATATCGCAGAAATTGCAGCTCCCGTTTCCTGATTGATGATATCAGCTCTCTTCTTATTCCAGCTTTTCACAACACTTTATTTGTGCTCTGTCCTTTCATGATATTTTCGTCATGCTTCTCAAACACCAGATTTCTGAAGCTCAGTCTTCCCTCGATTTGCTTTTGTGTTGTCTAATATTCACTTCCATGTGTTAGTGTGGAATGAATGCAGCATCACAACACTTTCACACCCATAGAAATTACATTATTCTTTAGTTTCATGCTCAAACACTCGAACTTGCAATCCTAATCCTTCTCATTTCAACACCAGCCCTACCATCAGATGTAATTGTGCTCCCGAAGCAACTGAATTTCCATGTTTGTTTAAATGTTTCATTGCACTTTCAGTTCACATTCCTGTGTGTCTTTCTTATTTGTGACCGTATACTTTGTCGTCTTGCAGTTGATGGTCAGTCTTCTCTGTGCACCTTCTTGGACTTTATTGACCATTTCTTGGAGCTTCTTTTAGAAGTAGCTATCAGCACTGTATCGCCTGCATATTGTAAGCTGTTCAAATTATATCCACCAGTTATCATGCCTGGAATACTGCTATTTTCTCTTGGAATCTTTTCACTATAAAGGTTATATAGGTTGGATGAGAGAACACGATCCTGTCTGACTCAAATGAATAACTGCTATATTTTCCATAATTTTATTTTGATCTTCTTGTCAGACAGTTGCCATAATTTTTATACTCCATGATGCTATACTTATGAGAGGGAGACGGGGGAGTTGATTTGGTAATGCTATCGAGGGCTGGAATGCTGACAATAGCTGTATAGAGAATGCAATGAATGACCATAGTTATTTACCTCAATATGATTGCCTAATCAAATGTCTGAAATTGAATATTGTTTCAAACTTCTACGAGTTGTCAAGGTTATGGTATGAGAATCTAGAAGGAGGGGATGAAAGCATGTTCACATTTGAAAACTGTAGTGAGTTTCCAGATTGCAGCAATGGAGTTTGTCACAATGGCCAAAGACGTCACTCTAAAACTAGTATACAAAAAATATTTAATAAGGATAGGTTGAATCAGCCACATGTTCAAAGAAAGGCTGAATTGTTTATGGAACATGGTTGTATAAAATGGAAAATTTTAGTACTTCACAGTGTCTACCTTAATATTATGCACATGAAGAAAATATTTTTGTTTGTTGGCTGGGAGTAACTAAGTGTACTGTCTTTCATGATTGCATGACATACTCGTGGTTGAAAATGCTTGTTCAAAGCTGAAAAGAAAAAAAATCAAATAGCATGATAGCTGTTAATGGCCAAAACATTCAAATGACTAACTCATGGATATGGAATGTTGAAGTGATTGATGAAGTAGTTCCAAGTTTGTTGGAGTCAGTGCTGCCCTCCAGTGTTTGCTCAATAGAAGACAAGATGTATCATGTATGACTGCAGACTGCTGCAGTGCTCATGAACGCAGGGACTTGGACTGTATTTTTGTTTGTGTGACTATGTTACTGCTGTTTTACATGTGCTTTGCATGCCTTGTACTGTATTGGGTCTGACTATATCTTGGCTTCGGAGTAATCCTGTTTCATTTGACTGTATTCATGTATAGTTGAATATATAGTTGGACTTGTGCACTCCAATGTTGCAATTATTGTTGATATATCTGTCATGAAAGCTGGGCTTTTCTCATTGATACTGTCAGTGCTAGAGTGCAGATTTTCAGTCTTTCACAATAATGTACTGATTCGTGGCTCTTCGTACATTTTTTTCTCAACAATATTTTTATTTTTTTAAACGAAGAGAGCATAGTATAAAGGAAGTTTGTGCAGGGCATAACAAATGTATCAAATATACAATTCGCATCTATGAAAGAGATGCAGCCATAGTACAATCATGCTTTTGTTGCCTCCCTGCCCCGACCCACCCCTCTCAATCCCCATCTCCAAGCCATCATTGCTTTAGCAAAAAGGGTTAAACAGAACCTTTGTCCCCTCCGAGCTGCATTGGTATGGAGAAGGTGTATTTTCCTAATACATAGACTGCTGTATGTTTACAAGTCTGGGTCCGTAGAATTTTACCGGGAGGTGCTGGAGGTCAGGGATTTATGTGCAGAGGAAAAGAAGAAAGAATGGACCTTTAGTTTGGCTGGGAATTCTGCAAATATTCAAGAAAGGGTCCCCACACCTTTTGAAACTTTATGTCCGAGTTGAGAATTGAATAATGGATCTTCTCAAGGTATGGACTGGACTGGACATGATGTTCCTGAGCCACGGAGTGAGGGTGGGCGGGGCAGCATCCCTCCACCGTGAGAGTATGGGCTCAGTTCGGTCTCCATGACTTCTCTCTTTCAAGTCTTATTCTACATAATCATCTCTTCCAGCCTTCTATACATGATCCAGCATTTCAAGACTGGTACAGAAAGGGAATCAGGTGCTTTAAAGACCTTTTTATAGACAACTGCTTTGCGTCATTTGAGTAACTGTCTGCAAACTTTAACCTACCTAACACTCATTTCTTCAGATATTTGCAGATCAGACATTTTATCAGCCCTTTGATATCAAACTTCCCTGAGGCACCGACACAAAAGTCATTGATGTTTCTCTGCATGAATCCATTGCACAAAGATCTAATATCTACTATTTGCGACAAGCTAGCGGTCCTGAGGTGAGCCCCCCTTGACAAAATTAAAACTGCCTGGGAGCAAGATTTAAATTTCTCACTGTCAGACGATGTATGGGATTCAGTTCTTAAGTTAGTTAACTCAACCTCTTTACGTGCCCGCCACTGCCTGTTACAGTTCAAGGTCGTACACAGGCCCCATATGTCTAAAACTAAATTATCTCGCTTTTACCCAGATCCTAATCCCTGCTGCGACAAATGCAAAAGGAGCGAGGCTTCCCTCTTCGTACATTTTTAAATCCACCAATTTCAAACAAATTTTGTTGTCTACAGAACAGTTATTTGGATTCCCAGTTACACAGTGAATGGATATGAAGAGAACTCTGCACCAGTTGTAGCAAGATTTGTGATCTGTCATCCCAATGTGGATGTTGATCTGTAAAAGCATTTTGAGCCAGGAGGAGAAAATGCAGTCAACCAGCTTTTGTCTGAATATAACAGATCTTGGACCAGTCCTTTCTACTTTGCCATATGGAAAGTGCTTTATAAATGTGAGGTGTTTTCATGAAATCAATTTAATAATTTTTGTTCTTTTTAAAGAATGCAATTGTAATGAACTTGGCATCGAGACACGGCAGTGTAACCAGACAGATGGGCACTGCGTCTGTCGAGAAGGGATTACTGGTGAACGGTGTGATAGATGTGCCCGAGGGTACTTTGGTACATTCCCTCACTGTGAACAGTGCCACGCATGCTTCAGTCTCTGGGATAAAAAAATTGAAGAGCTGACCGCTCAAAGCAAACGACTTGTGGAGCAGGCTGATGCGATCAAAGCCAATGGAGTTATTGGCCCTTACCAAGAAACTGTTAACGCTGTGCAGGACAAGATTAATGAGATACAATCTCTGCTCGCTGCAAATCCTGCAACAGAGCCACTTGACAATATTGAGCAGCTTTTGGAAGAAGCCAAGTAAGTAAGCTTAGTTTATATTAATGCTCTCTCTGCTACATGCACAGGCAGAGTCCTGTATGTTACAACATTAAGTTTGTCAGTTTACTGAGAAAGAGGTTGAGATCTAGAAAGGAAGTGAAAGCAAGACTTTGATTAATGTTGGCTTTCACCTTCTTATCAAAATAACTAAGCCTATAGTCAGTGAAGTGTAGTCACTATATTAGAGTCAGAGTTGTGCAGCACAGATGCCCCTCAGTAAGTCCAGCCTTTTCTCTTAAGCCTATTACTTACTTTACTGCCTGTTATGCTGCCAGTGTTTGGGACAGCAATGAAGATTTTCTTCATTGCTGTTTCTGTAACAATTTTGTTTGACCAGTCAGGGGTGTGAGCCCTGAGCTGAAACCCTGAACCTGGAGGACCAGTAGACCATTCTTAGATTGGCTTCTACCCTTTGACCTTTATGGTATGGGTGACCCTACCAAGAGTCAAAGCACAAGGCCCGTTTATTCCAATGTGGAATAAATATTGACTATCTGCCCTATCGATGCCTCTTATTTTAATGTTCTCTATATGGTAACCCTCAGTGTCCTTTGCTTCAGGGGAAATGAGCCCAGCCTATTCAATCTATCTCTCTAACTAAAGTCCATCGTCCTCTCCCAGTATAAACAGTGTCCTTCCAAAAGTGTCATAACTGGAACTGCATACAATACTCCAGGTGCTGCCTAATTAGTGTTTTGTAAATGATGACCCAGCTCGGTATTCTGTGATCTGACCAATGATGGAGCCTGTCTACCTCTGACGCTTTCAAGGGACCAAGGACTTGAACATTAAGGTTCAACTTGAATTGTCATTCAACCATACATAAATACCCATGAATATAGATAGATAGATAGATAGATACTTTATTCATCCCCATGGGGAAATTCAACTTTTTTCCAATGTCCCATACACTTGTTGTAGCAAAACTAATTACATACAATACTTAACTCAGTAAAAAATATGATATGCATCTAAATCACTATCTCAAAAAGCATTAATAATAGCTTTTAAAAAGTTCTTAAGTCCTGGCGGTTGAATTGTAAAGCCGAATGGCATTGGGGAGTATTGACCTCTTCATCCTGTCTGAGGAGCATTGCATCGATAGTAACCTGTCGCTGAAACTGCTTCTCTGTCTCTGGATGGTGCTATGTAGAGGATGTTCAGAGTTTTCCATAATTGACCGTAGCCTACTCAGCGCCCTTCGCTCAGCTACCGATGTTAAACTCTCCAGTACTTTGCCCACGACAGAGCCCGCCTTCCTTACCAGCTTATTAAGACGTGAGGCGTCCCTCTTCTTAATGCTTCCTCCCCAACACGCCACTACAAAGAAGAGGGCGCTCTCCACAACTGACCTATAGAACATCTTCAGCATCTCACTACAGACATTGAATGACGCCAACCTTCTAAGGAAGTACAGTCGACTCTGTGCCTTCCTGCACAAGGCATCTGTGTTGGCAGTCCAGTCTAGCTTCTCGTCTAACTGTACTCCCAGCTACTTGTAGGTCTTAACCTGCTCCACACATTCTCCATTAATGATCACTGGCTCCATATGAGGCCTAGATCTCCTAAAGTCCACCACCATCTCCTTGGTCTTGGTGATATTGAGACGCAGGTAGTTTGAGTTGCACCATATCACAAAGTCCTGTATCAGTTTCCTATACTCCTCCTCCTGTCCATTCCTGACACACCCCACTATGGCCGTGTCATCAGCGAACTTCCAAATATAGCCAAACGAAGCAGCTTTACTCTGTGGCCACAGTGTAAAACTACCAGCAGTCATGCACAGCCCAAGGCCCATACAGCACATATAAGGTAGCAAGTACATATAAGAAAGCAGTAAAGTACAGTCACACAAAATATATAGCCCAAGTCCCTGAGTCTGTGAATGTTGCAGCAATCTGCAGTTGAACACAATCCAGCTTGTCTCCCGCGGAGTGAACACTGGTCCCCGTTTGTCACTACTTCTTGGTATCGGACTCTACTGTACATGTCCTAATCCTGTTTGACAGAATATTCTCATGTTGGTCTAAACTCAGTATGTTTGCTGTGCAATAGGAAAAGTCTTGTCTGGCATCGTTGGAATCCATTGGTGTGAAGTTAAAACACAAGATATCCAAATACCTTTATCCCCTGTTGTAAACTTGCCGTATTGTACACCAAAATTGTAAAAGAGATTCTTGTTTTCTGACAGTTTTACTGTTGCTTATTTACTGCAAGCTCCTAAAAGCAGATGACGAAGGGTCTCGGCCCGAAACGTCGACTGCGCTTCTCCCTAAAGATGCTGCCTGGCCTGCTGTGTTCCACCAGCATTTTGTGTGTGTGTTGTTGAGATGATTAAAATGTTGTTTTGGGAATTACTTGAATAAAACAAAATCTGAGCCAGTTGACGTTTTAAATTTGGGAATCTTGGTTGACGTACAGACATCAATACACTAAATTTGGTTTCATTATGTTGGTCTTTAGCTTATTTGACTTGTGGTCTGGCCGTGCATTTATTCAGTCTGGAAATATTAGTGAGAGAGCCCATCTGCACCACAGCTGTGAAGTAAATTTTCATGCTTTTTACAAACATTTTTTTTGTCTTGATTTGGCAATTGAGACCCACTTTTGGTGTATTGCTCCAGAATTTCTTTTAAATTGCAGAACATCTCCGTTAAGCCTCAATTTTAAAAGAGGAAGGTTAAAGGGAGAATATTAGGTATTTTGCAGCACATAACTTTCCCCAGTTTTCTAAATGTAGTCTAGCATCTAACTGCAGACCACTCGCTGAATGTTTAATTCCTGACCAGAGGCATGGAATTGTTGGATCGGTCCACTACATCACTTTGCTCTGTGCGTAAACAAAAAAAAAAAAATCTGCAGGTGTTGGAAATCCAAGCAACGCATACACAATGCCGGAGGAACTCAGCAGGTCAGAGAGCATCTATGGAAAAAGATCACAGTTGATTCTTTGAGCCGAGCCCTGCTGAAGGGTCTCAGCTGGAAACATCGACTGTACTCATTTTGTTCCGCAGGTGCTAAGCCTGGTCTGCTGAGTTCCTCCAGCATTTTGTGTGCAGTACCTTGTTCTGTGCTCTCCAATTTGTTGCTGAGAAATATGAAGTACCTGCGCTCAAGATGAAGAGGCTTTATCTGTTCTCAAAGCTTAATTATCTGTTACCTGCAGTTTGGTTAATTTGAGGTTGCACAAATGCACATATTGTTTGAATGCCAAGGTTGTTTTGCTTGAGTCCAAACTCTGCAGCTCCATCTTGAATATGCTTGAATATATTGAAAAAAAATATTAGTCCTTGGTCTAAAGTTTGTGTCTCAGAAGTAGTTCTGGGAATCGGATTCATTGAAAGTGGATGATTAGCTGTATATAAGTAAGGTGGGGGTAGAGTATCGATATAATAAGAAGCTTCGTAGTGTTCCTCTGCTATCAGGAGGAGAGGGCGAAAGCTGTAGGAGGTTTGGAGAAGGAACACATTCAATCCACTGTGCATAGGTGGTGAGGGAAAGATTATTGTTTTCATCGGTAGATGAAGTTCCAAACATGCAAGCTACCTTATCTTTGTTGAATCTAAGTGGAGTAAGAAAGACTTTCTTTCAGAATCTGAACTGTTTGTATGTTGTTCAGCATCCTAGTTGGTAACACAAAGCCATAGTCATACAGGCCACATCCCTTCAGTCCACCACACTCAATTTTGAAAAATATCCCAATTCCTCTGAACATTCGCTAAAAGTTTGAAGTATTTTATTAATTAATATTCCTAAATGAAATAACGATTTGAAGTTTTAAATTCTTGATTTTAGGAAGAAAGTGATTCATCTTGCAGTAAAGGTGAATGGAATTGAATCAGATCTTGCAACAACAGAAGACCAACATAATGTGACTGTCGCAGAACTAAATGATCTTCAGAGTGACACTGAGGGCGTAAAAGCTATCGTGAGTGAACTAGCAGAGCGGTTGGAATACATTAAGAACTCTGATATCCATGGCAAGTATTTAATTGTGTTTTATAGAATTGTAATGTTAGTCCCAATGGGGAAAAATTACCTCCTCTGCGCATCTGTGGTTGATTTGCAGTGAACTTTGAATGGTGTGTGTGGTGCACTTCAGAAATGCAAATCACCCAGCCAAACTTTATGTTTAGATGTTTCTGATGACTTCAGAATGAACCTAGTCTAAACAGATTTAAACAGTTCTCTAGTATGTCTTTTAAATTAAAAGTCATGATTTGTTCAAAGTATTTAGTTTAATGTATCACACCATTAATTTCTGTATTGGGCGGAACTGTTGTTCATTATATCTGTGCAAAAAGTTTATTTTCCACAGTCCAGATTAGTGAAGATGTATAACTTAGAAGACCAAATATTCTGTTCCTCTCACTTTAGCAGTATTAAATGTATAGCGTGATTTGATGTTTTCTAACCTTTACAATTTTAGGAGCCTTGGACAGTGTCCAGAAATACCACGAACAATCTGTAGAGGCTGAAATAAAAGTTAATGCTTCCACCACTGATCCTGACAATATATTGCTGCAGTCTTCCACCATTCGACAAAAAGTGGATGAAATGATCACACAAAATGAGGAGCATTTTGAGGAACAGCAAAAGGAGCATTCAGAAAGTTTGGAAGAATTGGCTAAGAAATTGCAGGATCTAGACCTTTCACCATTAAGCGAAAAGGTACCGTATTTGTTTCTACATCTTAATGGTTAATTATAATATAAAACATGCCAATTCTGATTTCACTAACCGTTACTAGTGGTGCAGTGGGTAAAACAATTGCATAAACATTTCTGCAGTGATAGTAAGGTACATTTGTTGGACATTGCTGATTCTTAGTATTTGAGTGCAGAATGAATATATTCCAACTAAACTAGGGCTTTCCAACCTGGGGCCTATGGACCACTTGGTTAATGGTAAGGCTCCATGGCATCAAAAAGGTTGGGAACCCCTGACTGTGATTTAACTTTTTGCAGTGTTAATCTACTTTCTCTCTCAGTCCTAGTATTAAAAGTACTTGATTTAAAATAATAAAACCACACAGGAGTTAACTTAAACTTGCATGTTTGTCCAGGTTTGTGGGAGCCCCGCAGGAATATCTTGTGAGGAAGCAAAGTGTGGGGGCCCAAGCTGTCGCACTGAGGACGGAAATAGGAAGTGTGGAGGACCTGGCTGTGATGGGCTTGTAACTTTGGCTCATAATGCATGGCAGAATTCTATGGATTTTGATACAGAAATCCTAAATGCTTTGGCAGAAGTGGATCAGCTCTCTAAAATGGTATGTCTCTTTCCAGATATTTAGTTAGAAAAATTAACTTGAATTATTTTAAGTAATTGGTAATTTTGTTTTTCCATGATTACCATGATCTGTTTTGACAGGAACCCTGCCTCAGCAGTCAGTATGATACCATCTGCTACTACATCACTGGTACTAATTCCAAAATCACGGTCACCAATAACATTCCACGTAAAGATTGGAATAAGATAAATACTTAGCTTTTGCATCACATAAATGTAAATAGTAATCTCTTAAATTGTTTGACTAAATTAAATATAAAATTTGATTAAATTAAATTTTTGTGTTGGGGGAGGGGTTGACATAGAATATTTAACCTGCCTTTGGTATGATTTGCTAGCTGTTTGAATTTAGTTTTAGTATGGAACTCTTATAATTTTAATGTGATGACAATCTATATGTGTACAGAATTCAGAAATGAGCAGTTGACAGGTAATGTTCTATTACAGAAGCACTGAAGGTTCCAGAAAAAGTAAATAAAAAAGAATATTTTAGGTATATTCAGAATTGACCCAATTAAGTCGCACACCCCTTCCTAGATGCTGCCAAATATGCTAAGTATATCCTGAAATTTCTATTTCACCCATCTCCGGCATCATGTATCCCATGCTGATTGTGACTAGCTGCCTTAACTAGGTATAACAGAACGGAATTGGAGGAACTAGCCAATGATCCCTATAATTAGTAATTAACAGAATGCGCAAAATTCTTGTGCTGTGCATTTTTTTTTTACCCAATGACAACAACATGTGCGCACTGAATAATTTCTTCAATAAAAGCAGTATAAGTAAGTCAGTTCTAAAATCTGCAGACAAATCATTGCCAATTCCACATTGTTGACACAGTCTGCATCAGAAACCGGAAAAGGAAATGTGATTGTGGCCGATTGTGAAATACTCTCAACGTGCCAATGAGGTAGAGGGTGACAACCTTTTGTGCAGTTTAAATTCCTTTGTGAGCTAGTAGCAAAAGATGTGTGCATGTGCACACCTTAGACAGAACATTGGAACTAACAAAGAATAGTGAGTTTGTGGCAACCCACTTTCTGTGCAGGCGAACCGGCTCACAAATAGCCAGTGCGCGGGGAGAGACTTTGGTAATGCACCTCTGACATCATTTCCGCCCGGAGTGGGTGGGCGCTAGGGATTAAATGCCAGCGCCGCGAAGTTTGAATAAACTAGTCTCAAAACGACTTACCGACTGCGTGTCGTCTCTAGCTCTGTATGTAGCACATCGCTACATTGGTGACCCCGACGGTCCAAACGGGATTTGGACCAAAGATGACCGACTCTTCATCTGTTCATGCAGTTTCGCTAAAACTGCTGACTTTCTGGACGCTGCGAACACGCGTGTGGTTTAGCCAAGCAGAAGCCCAGTTCCAGATTTGGCAAATATCCTCTGATTCCACGCGTTACTACCACGTGGTGAGCACCCTTGACCAGGAGACAGCCGCCCAGGTTGCGGATTTTATACAGTCGCCCCCGGAAGAAGGCAAATATGAAGCATTCAAAGCGCTGCTCATTGGGACCTTTGGCTTCTCACGGCATGAGCGGGGTGCCCGCCTGCTTCACCTGGACGGTTTGGGAGACAGGCTGCAGTCAGTATTGATGAACGAGATGCTGTCCCTGGCTGACGGACACAAGCCCTGCCTCATGTTCGAGCAAGCGTTCCTAGAGCAGCTGTCTGAGGACATACATCTGCTGCTGGCTGACGCAGATTTCAGTGACCCCCGGAAGGTGGCAGCCCGGGCAAACATGCTGTGGAAAGCCAAGAGGGAGAGCGTGGCGTCCGTCGGTCAGATTACCAGGCCACGCGCCCAACAGCAGACCAGACCAGGCCCGGCAGGGGGGCGCACACAACAAAGAGGCAGGAGTGAGGAGGACAGTGAACAGTGGTGTTTCTACCACCAGCGGTGGGGCACAGAAGCCCACCGTTGTCGCCCACCCTGCAAGGGCCAGCAGCCGCTAATGACTATGGTGGCTGGCCACCAGGACAGCCTCTTGTATGTCTGGGACAAACAGTCGGGACGCCGCTTCTTGGTCGACACCGGAGCAGAGATCAGCGTCTTGCCCCCGACGGGGTACGACACCCGCAACAGGAAGCCAGGACCCACACTGAGGGCCGCAAATGGCAGCACGATATGGACCTACGGCACCCGCACAGTGCAGCTGCAGTTCGGCGCCAGCCGGTTCATATGGGACTTCACACTGGCCGCCGTGGCCCAACCACTCCTGGGGGTGGACTTCTTGCGAGCTCACAGCCTGCTAGTCGACTTGCAAGGGAAAAGACTGGTACATGCCGAGACTTTCCAGACGTTCTTCCTGGATGAAGCCAAGTTGCCGGCCCCACACCTGGACTCCATCACGCTGTTGGACAACGAATTCACCAAGGACAATACTTGGACGAGGAGGCCGCGGCTGCTTTCGTTAAAGCCAAGGAAGCCTTGGCAGATGCCGCGATGCTGGTGCACCCCAGAACGGATGTTCCAACTTCACAGCACGGACGGACCCCGACCCATGTATCCAAAGACCTGCAGGACTGTAAGTTTGTGTTTGTACGAAGGGGCGGACACCGGGCACCGCTACAGCGGCCATATGAGGGGCCATTCAAGGTGATCAACAACAACGGGTTCACGTATGCTCTGGACATTGGGGGGAGAGAGAAGGTTTTCACGGTGGACCGACTCAAACCAGCCCATGTGGACGGCGCAGCCGGTCGAGGTTCAGGCACCGCAGCGCAGAGGCAGACCTCCCAAACAGAGGCTGATCCAGACTGTGGACATTGGGGGGTGTATCGCCGGTTCTGGGGGGGGTGGTTATGTGGCGACCCACTTTCTGCGCAGGCGAACCGGCTCACAAATAGCCAGTGCACGGGGAGAGACTTTGGTAATGCACCTCTGACGTCATTTCCGCCTGGAGAGGGCAGGCGCTAGGGATTAAATGCCAGCGCCGCGAAGTTTGAATAAACTAGTCTCGAAACAACTTACCGACTGCATGTCGTCTCTAGATCTGTATGTAGTACATCGCTACAAGTTCTAAATTATGGATGGAGAGCAATTGAAACCAAGAATATGAATTTTAAATCGTTGTATGTCATTGAGCAAGGAATGAAGAAATGCAAAGCTTACCCAGATGGTCAGATTAGCAAATGGAGCACCTATGTTTTAGTGCCTTGAGTTTGAGCATCCATTTGTGAGATAATGTGACTGCAACTGCTTTTTGTGGACAGTTGGATCCGTAGTTAACAAAAATCTGCCAGTTGTGACTTAATTTGTTGCATTCTTGCATTGTCACCTAAGTTCTGAGCAGTGGAATCTTTTCAGTTCCATTTTGTTTGGAGTGAGTGCAGCACATTTAGAGGGATATTAATCAGAAATCCTGTCTGCTCTCAAACCTGAATGTAATGGATCCACAATACTGTTTTGGAGAAAACCAAAGTTCCTCCTGGCATTTGATCCCTTAAGCAAGAACATGAACATCATTGCTGTAGGTGGGAGCTTGTTGTGTGGTTGGTAAGCTTGATGCTACATTGCCCAGAGTATAATAATAGCTGTTTAATAAGTACTTTAGGTATATATTGCTGTTGGCTATAATGATGAACATAACTGCAAGTCATTTATTTCATCTGTATTGAAAATTATACAAAACCTAAGTGATAAGGATTATAGCAGGCAGAAGTACTTGGCAAGAACAGGACTTACTGATAAGAGGAAAAGATCACACTATGATTGGATGTAGATTCTAATTGTGTTACTTGCTGTGGATAATCATTCTCCTACCACTTTGCCACAGTACATGTACCTGTTATAAATTATATTTAAAGAACTTATATACCAGTTCACCTGCCAAAGGAAGTTTTTCTCATTGTTCCAAATCTAACACAGTTACTGTGCAGTTGTAATTTAGCAGGTTTCACTAGGTGTTTGCCTAGTTCATGTGTTCAAGGGGCTCTGATATGTGGTATTTGTGTATCCCTGCAGGTCACTGATGCAAAAGTTAAAGCAGATGAGGCTAAACTCAATGCTCAAAAAGTCCTGTTAAAAACAAATGCCACAAAGGAAAAAGTGGATAAAAGCAACGAAGATTTGAGAAATTTAATCAAGCAAATCAGAGAATTTCTTACACGTAAGAATTGAAATAGCTTTTAATATATTGAATTTATCTCTGCATGATTATTTAAAATGACTGTCATAAGGAATATCCAGATGCTCACAAAAAACCAAGTGATCACTGTGTTTAATAATTTTAAAATATAAACTTGCTAGTACTATGAAGAAAACTAAAACAGTCTACTGTTGTTTCATTCCTTTCTGCGCCTTGTGGCACATCGGGCAGCAACCTTGCCATTTCTTTAGCAAGGCTGAGTTGCTCGCTCAATGTTCAAAGCAGCGTGGATACAAGCAGCCAGCCGGATTCAAACCCAGCACCACTCACCTCTAAGTCCAGTGCGGATGCCACTACCCCACCAGCCAACTAAAACAGTCTATTACACATACTTATTCCTGCTTACTTGCATAGTATTCTTGATACCTTCCATATCAATCAAAATTAAAATGTCTTTTTTTAATTTCAGTCCATCTTTGACATTAATACACTTCAAAGACACTTAAGGTTGTAACATCAGCACCTAGGTTTAGTGCCCTGGGGTTAGCTATAAATTCACAAGTATCAGGTAACTAGAATCATGGCTACTTAACTAATGCAGTGGCCTGGTTGAGATTGACTGAGGAGCTGTGAAGCGGCAGCCTTGCCAGTTGTGCCGCTCACTGTTATCCCTCATGAACTTCAAGGTGAAAGGTGAAATGGGTAACAGTGCCAAATTGTTATTTACTAATACAAACGGGTTAACTGATTTGTTTGCTCGTTCATTGTATGCAGGATTTCTGCTGAAAGGTAGAAATTAGATTATTGTTCTCGCTTCCTTGATCCATGAACATTAACAGTTGTAGGGATCCTGGAATGGAAAAGTCATACCCCCAGTTGCTGGACTGCACATTGCCAGGTTTATCCAGGAATGTATTAATTGGATTTTTCCTATAATTGTGCCACATTTTGTATAGCTAACCATTTTGTACCACTCCTGTACCCTGACCTCAAACCCCTTGCATTTTAACACAGTTTTTCTTGGTAAGACTTTGCAATCCTTTGCACAAATACAACCATTGCCTTTTGTTCTTTTGGACTTCTTTAACTTTATTCTGTTTATTGATAGTTCAATCTAAAGAAATTATTTTCCTTCTACCTCATCAAAAACAACAATTTTGGAATATTTCAATAAAACAAAGATATTTCAGTCATAATAAGTTGCAAATCCTTGGTATCAACCTAACAAGCTTCTTATCCACTCTTCATAATTGTTATTTTCCTCAAAGATAGCTAAAGCTAAACACTATTAACTACAATTAATAATGTTTACATTGTTTTTATAGATTAGTCTTTTGAGTGCTTTGAGTACATTACTATGGTACAATATATCTTACAAAATTATAAGCAATATGTAACTCTGATTTTGTTTATTGTATCATAGTAATGTATTCAAAGCACTCTAAAGAGCAATCTTTAAATTGGCTTTCGTCATATCCACTGACAATATCTCCATACTTGAGAAGCTTATTTCTCAAGATTGTAGATGTCTCAAGCTGAATAGTGGTTTTGAACAAGTTCCAGTGATTGGTTCCAATAACTGTTATTGTTAATTGGGGCCATTTGAGAGAGAGCCTTTTATCAGTTATTTTTAAAAGTTACCATTCTCTCCCATCTGTAGTGGAGGAATTAATTGTGGTGAACACCAGATTTTTAACTACTTGCAATCTACATTCACAGATATTTCAACATCTGTATTCAGTAGACAGATATGGTCAACATTCTAGACTTTTTAGTTAGCAATGCAGTAAAACGATTTATTATTAATACCTTTACATATTTAGACAATTGATCATGATGACATCCTTCAGAAGATCAAATGTTTCAATTTAACATCAGAGAATGTATACAGTATACAACCTGAAACTCTTGCTCTTCACAGAGACATTCATAAAACAAGAAACCCCAAAGAATGAGTGATAGTAACATCAGAACCCCCAAATCTCCCCTCCCCTCCCACGCACAAACAAGGAGCAGATGAGAAATTTAAGAGGAGTGCTTTCATAAAAAAATTACATTATAAAACTGTTATTTGTTTTGTTGCAACTTCCTCTTTTAAGTTCAGTAATTTCAGTCAAACTTCAGAATTCTGTTGCATTTGTCATAATAAATATCAAGTGCAGACTACTAAAATTACAGTCACAAATAACAATATTTTGGTCTTTCCTCAGTGATGTCCTGAAAGATAATTCTAATCTAATCAGTTATATTTTGAGTTAGCTTTTTAGAGCTACATATTGCTATATCAATTTCCTTAAAAGCATTTAACTACTTAATCCAGAAGTATTTCAGCAGCTTTATTTTCTTCTGCTGTAGAGGATGGTGCTGATCTAGAGAGCATTGAAGCGGTTGCCAATGAAGTATTGAAATTAGAAATGCCGACTACTCCTCAGCAGCTTCAGAACCTGACCAATGACATTCGTGACCGGGTGGAGAGTCTCTCAGATGTAGAGGTGATCCTAAACCAGAGTGCAGCAGATATTCAACGAGCAGAAGCACTATTGGATGAGGCCAGGAGGTCCAGGTAAATCATAATTGCTTTACCTTCCGGCTACTTTCTTTAAGTTTTCTTTATAAATTAGTAAATTTTACTTTGTTACGTACCCCGTAACTGGGTCACTTACCAGCAAAGATAGAGAGGTCCGTTGAAGTCTGATGGTACTATTTTTTAACAGTATTTATTGATAAAAAGACACAAAATAATATTAATGCAAACATACAGATAATATACTTCGTCAATACTAACTCTAAAAGCGCGGGTATAATAATTAATCAATAAGAAATAGCTCTATTGTTGTCTAGGGGATAATGTATTGTCCGATGGAAATATAAAAGTCACTGTCATTCAAGCTGCAGCTCTTTAGGTTTAAGAGAGACGGTTTTAAACTTGCCCGGGTCTTTTATGATGCCGGTCCTTTGAGTCGGGGGAGTTGATTTCCCCGTTGCTAGCAAAAAGCCGTTTTCCGTGGTTCCAGCCACCAGTCCCAAGCAACGGAACTGAACGCACGTGGCCTCCTTCAAATGGCTTCCCGCTATTACGGGATCGCTAGCGTTCCTTATGGTGCGTCTGAGGGGCTGTTCCTACAGCCCCTCTTTTATCCTGACTTGCAGGGTTGTAGATGTCAATCAGGTTGGGGTGATGCAATCTCTTTCTCACCCAGCCCACTTTTGCCTGAGGGCGTTCGCGTAGCATAGCATCTCAATCCACAAATGTGTCTCCAAGAGACAATGGCCATGTCCCGTGGCTTTGAATCGCCGGGGAACGAGGCATTCTGCACGTCTCTCTCTCATTTCCTGGGTCCCCTGACCCAACCCAATAGTGATCTTGCGATTCTCACAAAGGAGGGGGCTGCAGGCATAACAACTTGACCTCTCAGTTTTATAGTATGTTAACCATACTGTTTCAAAGTTTGTAATTGATTTTCTGAATTCATCGTGTTAATGTAAACTGTTGCTATTTTCTCATTTGTTACCACCTGTTGTTGACAATCTGGTGCACTTGATATTCAGATGCCATCCAACAAGTTACTGGTCTCCTGGATGTTGTTTGAAGTTCTTCATTTTAATGTCCGTTAGTCTGCACAAACCTTCAGGACCCAATCCAATTAGATCATAGATCCTACAATGGAAACAGATTATTTTTCTGAAATATGGAAGTCTCCCTTACCCTCTTGTGTGCCTTACAGAACTCATGCAACAGATCTTAAAGTCACAGCTGATCGTGTAAAGGAGGCCCTACATGAAGCTGAGAGGGCACAAAATTCAGCAACAAAGGCCATCAAACAAGCTAATGAAGACATCGAGGGAACACAAGATCTGCTGACCTCAGTATGTGACTATAATCATACTTGTGATCATTGTATAGTTTCAATTGTCTTTAAACCATTAAACCAGATCTTGGTTCTGTTGTCAATATTAATGCTCATTAGTCCTAAGTGACCACAAGAATCTGTTCATGTCAGTTGATTAATGTTTCCTCTATCATGCTTTGCATGGAAATAATATTTTTTGAACAATCTCCTTATCGGTCATTTGACTTTTGACATATTGCTTATTTCTTGGTTGATCATTTTTTTCTCACCTTGGAGGACATTGGGGCTAATCTGTAAGAATAGTTTAATGCAATCCAGTTTTCCCTTCACAACCCAAACAGCTGGATTCTTACAGATGTACGTACTGTCTCCTTGACTGGAGGTGCAGACTTAACGGTGCCAGTGAGTTGTTTGGATGTCACAGCTAGTTGGACTACTCTGACTGTAACATGGTAATGAACTTGATTAGGAATCTGGAGGGAATTGCTATAACCATTGTCCAGGCACACTGATAGATAGATAGATAGATACTTTATTCATCCCCATGGGGAAATTCAACATTTTTTCCAATGTCCCATACACTTGTTGTAGCAAAAACTCCTTACATACAATACTTAACTCAGTAATAATATGTAATAATAATAATAATAATAATAATCTAAATCACTAACTCAAAAAGCATTAATAATAGCTTTAAAAAAAAAAGTTCTTAAGTCCTGGCAGTTGAATTGTAAAGCCTAATGGCATTGGGGAGTACTGAATACTGAAGGTATTTGCCTACCCCAGATGAACTGGCAATTCACATGTACCAGGAATCTTAAGGGTTTCATGATCTGGACAGCTCATAAAAAGCATACAACCACCCACTAAGCCATGGAAAGAATTCAGGAATTAATCTTTTGATTTGTCTGGGATATTTATCAATAACAATTCTTCAAAGGTGGCTACAGATATAAAGGTATTTATTTCTTTAGGGTTTTATTCTAGAATTGTGTTCAGTTCCTGTCAGCTTCAATTAATTTTGTTAAATAGTCATGACTCTGTTATCTGATACTTGTGGGTTTATAACTAACCCCAGAGCACCAAAGCTGGGTGCCAATGTTGTCATCTGAAAAATCTTTGAAGTGTCTTTTTTGGGTTCATGTTTCCTGTAAATGGCAGCATTTCATCCATTGCCCGGAACTCCATTGTCATTTACATCAACAAAATGGTCCATGCTAAGGCGCTGCAGTCTCTGTGATTAGATCAAAGAACAAGAGCAAAGTTAACTATTACAGACTCCTAAGTGCATTTTTGCTTGACAGCAAATGCACAGTGTAATCTATTCCAATTAAATCTGTCTTTTATCTCTGTCTCATCTTCAGTTTTAGCATGTGGCTTTGTCTGTTTCAATAATCCATTCAAGCTTGCAGACAGACACCCGCTTGTTAAAACGTCTTGTCTAAATGAAATGTAAAGCAAATCTAACTATGAAAAAAATTGTGAAGAATGGAAAAGTCCATGACTATTGCAGTGAAATGCCCTGCAAGCCTACATACGTGAGAAATCATAATGTTACAAGGTGAATAGAATCTTGTTGCAGTTGGGTTAGGTATGGTAAGGAGGATTACGACATAATGATAATAGTAAATGCAGATTAATCTCGTACTCAATCTGATTCACCCAGAGCTTCTATTGATCTGAAGCTACTAGATTTTCTGGACCTTTGTAGATTTTAATAGTTGTTTTTGTTCTTCTTTCATATTATATGATATTCTACCAATTCAATCATGTGAAACAGTGATTGAGAGGAATATTGGTCAGGAAATAAGATACCACCATAAACACTATGATAGTCTGTTTGAATTGTCTGGCTTGGCACTTGGGGCTTCCCTCATATTTTGCATCATGTAAAACCGTCATTTGTTGGACAATTGGCTTGGGACTTGAGGCCACTAGCATATTTTGGATCATGTAAAACCATCATTTGTTGGAGCAGTTGGCCACAACGTTCGGAGTTTTATGGACGGCAATATATTGTCTTTGGGAAAAGGGAAAACCAAAAATCTCCTTTAGTGACAGTGTTTCTTCCCTGATCCACAGTTTGTTCCACCTGGATAATGGGATTGTGAGGGTTCCTTTTGCTGTCCTTTAGAAAAACCTTTGTAAATCCAGACCATATTATCTGACTGCAAATATGTTGATTAGGGTAGTGTTGAACTGTAACAAATGCAGGAATTGAATTGTTCTTGCATTGTGTATTTGTTCTACGGTGTCAATCTTTGTCTCTTTGATACGTTTTAGATTGAATCTGAGACGTTTGCATCAGAACAAAGTATCAACAATGCTACTCTGCGCTTAGCACAGATTGAGAAAGATATCAGTGACCTAAAGCAAAAGACTGCTGAGAATTCAAATGCTGCAGAAAACATTGGAGAAACAGCAGAGCGGGTTAAACAGGCTGCAACTGAGGCCAAACAGGTAGGCCTTAATTTACAAGTATGTCCTAAGATGATCTCAGTAAAAATTGAAACAAATTTTCATTTTGTGTGTGTGTGATTGAACTAAAGGCAAATTTATACTTGTGCGTCACATCTACGCCGTAAGTATCGCGTACCCTTCGCCGTAACCTACACTGTACCCTACGCCATAGGGTGACGTGCACCTCTCCAGAAAACTAACGCGTTGCGGCGACGTAGACCGCAACAACTGTGATTGGTCCACTTCGTAGCATCACATTTCCTCCTACGCATTTCCGGTTGCTTCTTCTCCACCATGTCTGTAGGCTGTGCGTACACCGATACGAAATAGATGAACCAAATCGTCAAATCTACCTGCCGACATGCGAAAATGTTTGAAATGCATTTCCTCGTCCATGTCTCTCACTGAGAAACTCAACACAGTGGCATAGAAACCCCACTGCCAACTAGCGCTTTGACACACACCAACGCATGTTCGTTACGGTGTAGAGTGACGCAGCAGTGAAAATCAGTGTTACAGCGCAGGCTGAGGCGTAGCCCTAACGCAAAAGTATAAATCAGCCTTAAAACACCTTTAATGCAATTAACACAGCCGCTTTCATTCAATTAGATTTAACATTAACACTGGCCTATACAGTGTTAGTGCTGCACCTTTTTAAAATCTTTGCTGGATACAACAGACTATAGAGAGCACTATGACTAACACTGTAAAAAGTTTTCGTCATGGGGGGTGGTGGTGTTTCAGAGTAAGTACATGCTCTTATACATTGGTTGCCTAATTTTCTATCAGTTTTATCTAAACACCCACTTTAAAGCTAAATCATCTTTTATGTTATTATGTTATTGCCTGACCATATCTGGTTTTCCTTCTTACTCCATTTTTCTGGGAGTAAATTCAGCATTTCCTTTTTTGATTTTTATTCTGTTCCTTAAATACTTGTCAAATAGCTTCGCCCCTTGCACATTCTTCTGAAGTGAAAGAATTATGGCTGCCTCACTTATTTTCTTATGTCTAGTGCTTCATACTGGTTATCAGTTTGGCTGATCATTTTGGTGTCAGTTCTGTTGCCTGGATAGATAGATAGATACTTTATTCATCCCCATGAGGAAATTCAACATTTTTTCCAATGTCCCATACACTTATTGTAGCAAAACTAATTACAAACAATACTTAACTCAGTATAAATATGATATGCATCTAAAATCACCCTCTCAAAAAACATTAATAAATAGCTTTTAAAAAGTTCTTAAATAGTTTACTAAAATACGTTGAATGGTAACTTAAGCTCAGTCCTAACCCCGGCACTTTAACATATCTTACCCCTGGCGGTTGAATTGTAAAGCCGAATGGCATTGGGGAGTAATGATCTCTTCATCCTGTCTGAGGAGCATTGCATCGATAGCACACTGCCGCTGAAGCTGCTTCTCTGTCTCTGGATGGTGCTATGCAGAGGATGTTCAGGGTTTTCCATGATTGACTGTAGCCTACTCAGCACCCTTCGCTCTGCTACCGATGTCATACTCTCCAGTTCTGTGCCCATGACAGAGCCCGCCTTCCTTACCAGCTTATTAAGACGTGAGGCGTCCCTCTTCTTAATGCTGCCTCCCCAACACACCACCACAAAGAAGAGGGCGCTCTCCACAACTGACCTATAGAACATCTTCAGCATCTCACTACAAACATTGAATGACGCCAACCTTCTAAGGAAGTACAGTCGACTCTGTGCCTTCCTGCACAAGGCATCTGTGTTGGCAGTCCAGTCTAGCTTCTCATCTAACTGTACTCCCAGATACTTGTAGGTCTTAACCTGCTCCACACATTCTCCATTAATGATCACTGGCTCCATATGAGGCCTAGATCTCCTAAAGTCCACCACCATCTCCTTGGTCTTGGTGATATTGAGACGCAGGTAATTTGAGTTGCACCATATCACAAAGTCCTGTATCAGTTTCCTATACTCTTCCTCCTGTCCATTCCTGACACACCCCACTATGGCCGTGTCATCAGCGAACTTCTGCACATGGCAGGACTCCGAGTTATATTGGAAGTCTGATAGTTAGCTCAGTGGAAGCGTATTAGCCTCAGGCAAATGTACGTTCAAGTCCAAACTCCAAGACCACAGCACAATGCAGATTTTTTTTATTGACAAGAATGTTGCTTTGTCAGCCACACTGTGTTTCTGATGGAGTTTGTGTCTGCCTCAAAACAGGTATAATTGATTCAATAATATGGACCTGCAGTGTTTGTGGCCAATATCACCTGGCATCACACGTAATCCTGTGTATCATTGTTAGTGCATCCCTTGCTATGAAGACGATTTTTTGTTACCCTAACAGTGACTGTACTTAGCAGATAATGGAATATTTTAAAGTGCTTTGGATGTCCATTTTTTTTTAAAAAGTGCAAGATTGAATTCTCTTGCAATTTTCTCCTTTCCAAGAAACCTACAGTTAACAAAAATGGTAAATATTCTGGGTTTGGCCAATGTTCCTTTTTAAAGATTGGTTGCGAAGTAGGTCGTTGGAGACCAATTTTATTTTGTGATAAGGATCATGAAATAAGAGAAGCAGCAAGCCATTCAAACCCACGCTCCAACAGTTCAACAGGAATATAGCTGAGCTTTATTGAACTTTTCGTATTCTATATCCAGGTTTCTTGATTTTTTTAAAATATGGAGATATCTGTCAAAGTACAATCAATGATCAAGACACCATAGACAGACAGACAGACAGACATACTTTATTGATCCCGAGGGAAATTGGGTTTTGTTACAGTCACACCAACAAAGAATAGTGTAGAAATATAGCAATATAAAACCATAAATAATTAAGTAATAATAAGTAAATAATGCCAAGTGGAAATTAGTCCAGGACCAGTCTATTGGCTCAGGGTGTCTGACACTCCGAGGGAGGAGTTGTAAAGTTTGATGGCCACAGGCAGGAATGACTTCCTATGATGCTCAGTGTTGCATCTCGGTGGAATGAGACTCTTGCTGAATCCTGTGCCTAACCAGTACATTATGGAGTGGATGGGAGACATTGTCCCAAGATGGCATGCAACTTGGACAGCATCCCCTTTTCAGAGATCACCGTCAGAGAGTCCAGTTCCACCCCCACAACATCACTGGCCTTACAAATGAGTTTGTTGATTCTGTTGGTGTCTGCTACCCTCAGCCTGCTGCCCTAGCACACAACAGCAAACATGATAGCACTGGCCACCACAGACTCGTAGAACATCCTCAGCATCATCCGCCAGATGTTAAAGGACCTCAGTCTCCTCAGGAAGTAGAGACGGCTCTGACCCTTCTTGTAGACAGCCTCAGTGTTCTTTGACCAGTCCAGTTTATTGTCAATTCGTATCCCCAGGTATTTTTAATCCTCCACCATGTCTACACTGACCCCTTGGATGGAAACAGGGGTCACCGGTGCCTTAGCCCTCCTCAGGTCCACCACCAGCTCCTTAGTCTTTTTCGCATTAAGGTGCAGATGATTCTGCTCACACCATGAGACAAGGTTTCCCACTGTAGCACTGTACTCAGCTTCATCTCCCTTGCTGATGCATCCAACTATGGCAGAGTCATCAGAAAACTTCTGAAGATGGCAAGACTCTGTGCAGTAGTTGAAGTTCGAGGTGTAGATGGTGAAGAGAAAGGGAGACAGGACAGTCCCCTGTGGAGCCCCAGTGCTGCTGACCACTCTGTCTGACACACAGTGTTGCAAGTGCACATACTGTGGTCTGCCAGTCAGGTAATCAATAATCCATGACACCAGGGAAGCATCCACCTGCATCACTGTCAGCTTCTCATCCATCAAAGCAGGGTGGATGGTATTAAATGCACTGGAGAAGTCAAAAAACATGACCCTCACAGTGCTCGCCGGCTTGTCCAGGTGGGCGTAGACATGGTTCAGCAGGTAGATGATGGCATCCTCAACTCCTAGTCGGGGCTGGTAGGCGAACTGGAGGGGGTCTAAGTGTGGCCTAACCATAGGCTGGAGCTGCTCTCAAACAAGTCTCTCCAGGGTCTTCATGATGTGGGAGGTCAATGCCACCGGTCTGTAGTCGGAGCCACTGGGGCTGGAGGAAAAGTCTCAAGCTTTTCAACCTCGTCTTCGGTACAGGGACGAAGCAGGACATCTTCCACAGCACAGGAACCCTCTGGAGACTCAGGCTCAGGTTGAAGACATGGTGAAGTACTCCACATAGCTGGGGGCACAGGCTTTGAGCACCCTGGGGCTTGACACCATCTGGGCATGCAGCCTTGCCCTCTGAAGCAGAGTTCCAAATATGCAACAACTTGATTGGAGGATTTACTCCTCATCTTTTGTTTGAAAATGCCCTAGCCCTTGACACTCACCCTGTCAAGTCTTTACGTTTCCAAGATATCTACTCATTCCTTTAAGCTCTGGAGAACAGCCATCTCCATCATTTTGATATCCCCACAATGTCATTAGTGCAATGTCAACTTGTAGCCTTTGTCTGCCTACAGACCCCCCAAAAAATGCCTTGCGACGATTCTGTGAGCCTGTCAGCACACATTTTGGATTCATGCCTATGGCTGCAGAAGTACTTAATCTGTTTCCCTGCTTAGAGTCTCCTACTATTACTGTCCTAAACTCTGGCTGCAATAACCAAAGGAAGATTGCCAGATTCTGGAGTGAGACACACTCAGAAGCTTCCCTGACCATTCTCCCTTCCATCACATTTATCACCAGGTATCTCTGACTATATTCCTTTAACCCATGGGATGGCCACTTCAGAAAGCTGGTCACGCTAATGACATTTTCTGCACATTGGCCTTTAACACTTGAAAGAGCATTGAGTAACTTACAGATGCTGCAGGCCGTTTAGAACTTGGGACTTGTCTCCCCTGCCATATTTGTAATATTTTAAAGAAAGGCCATTTTACATAGAATGTACTCAAAATACATAGTTGCCCTCTTAACTAAAGATGTTCCTGATCACCTTGTCTATCTTAAACTGTTAAAATTTAAAAGTAGGAGTACTTAACTGCCCCCAAGTTCCAATCAAATGCTTCACTTCTGAAACACTATATCACCCCCAAATCTGCTGCTGGTCTCTTTGTAGGATGAGCTCACAGGTAGGCCTTCTTCCTCAGGCCAGAAACTGTCGGCATCATTGCAGAACCCACTTATCTGTGCCAGTTGCTGCTTCAAGTCCTTTTGCCATTGAGTTTTCGTGCATTCCTTCAGAAGTTATTGTGATCAGTTTTAAAGTTTATTACCAGATTACTCTTATTTTCTTTTTACATTTCCTGCTGAATTCTATAACACTCCAATCCTTAGGTTTACCATTTTTCTGACATTATAAGCCCTTTTCTTTAATCTAATATCATCCTTAATTCATTCTTTCAATTGTATTTCATCCATTGTTCCCGTTGTGCTTTATGATATGTTGTATCTCATGTATTATTTCTATAAAGGCCATGACACTTGGCAGGCAGTGGCTTAATTTAAAATAGCTTCCCAAACTACCACAACTGAGTATCAGTTGCCAATCCATGAGATGTCTGTATCTAACAAAACTGTTTTTTTAAACATAGGTTCTTGACACAGTCCTTAAAGAAAAGTACAGTTTTGCAGAAGAGAATGTTGAGAAAAAAACACATGCAGCTTCTGATGCTCAGCAGAAAGCAAAGATGCTGCAGAAAGAGGCCGAATCATTGTTAACAGATGCAAGCCGAAAGTTGGAGTTATTGAAGAGTAAGTACTTCTATTGAACTGACGTGATTTGGAGAGTGTTGCGCTGCTCCTTCTTACGCCTTGTGGCACATCCGATTCTGTTGCATTTGACTTTTTTTATGAGGTCAAGTTGCTAAACCCTCAACCCAGCACAGATGGAAGGTGTGCAAGGAGCTATGTGTGGAAGAGAAACAGAAACCTAAACCTAAAAGCTTCTCATAGAAACATAAATTCAGTTTGTAATTATACTCATCATTGATATTGTAATCTAATATAACTAAGTCCATCTGTTTGGCATGTTTAATTTAGGACTTAATACTCTGCTTGTTTCTGGCAGAAATAAAAATCTACCCAGCCAGAATCTCAATTTGACAAAATACTTAAATTTTCTCATAGTTGTTCTTAAAAAGAACAGAAACTTGTCCAGATTGATCTTTTTCCACTCAATGCCGAGTAGATAGAGGAGGGGTAAGGGATGTTGGTTCATACACAAACTGCTTGTGTATGGAAGAGCACTAATTAAAACTCCATTAATCCAGCATCCTCAGGACGTGGTGCCAAACCAGGAGATTTTTGGGACTGTGTTTGTTGTTGCTGTTAATACTCTTAAATAGGCTCTTAAAAAGTTACAAAGTAGAATAACAAACGTGCTGGGTTGATTGGAAGATTTTAAAAGTTTACAAGAGAACTAGATAGTGAACAATTAGCAACCCCCAAACAGTTGGATAATGGATTATTATACATTCAACTCTGCAGCGATAGTTCATCAGACAACACATTGGGAAAAGCTTATCATGGCTAGAGGAAAATCACAATTTAAATATCTTTGTTCTGACTCAAATAAAATCATTATCAGTTTTTCTATAGTTTGTGGAAATCATCTATCTGACCATTCAGAACCCGAAGATGCAGCAGCTGTGTTCCTCCAGTTCCCAGATACTCCCTAAAGTTGATTCACTGGGAAATTTCTTGTAACATCTGGATAAATTAAAATGTGTTTATGTCCAACAATCCAGAAAATCTGGTCTGGAACAATCACAGGCACGAGTGTACCATATTATCAGATTTTACTGTAGTGTTTATGTAATTCAGATTTTGAACTCCACTGGCAAAAGGTATCGATGATGCTTAAAATAAACAATTTTGTTACTTTGTGCAATGTCCTTCCTACTGTGCTTTTCATTGGACTTTTGATATCTGCCAGCCATTCAATGCTATCCTTGCTAACATATTTTGGAAAAAATCAAGCTGAATATTGAACACAGCCAGGCACCACAGAATTTCAGTCTCTTTAGCCGCATTAAAGGTTATTGAGTAAATAACATCCAAACCAAATTCTCAGCACTACAGATTAATCATAACAGAAATTTGTTAGCCTTCATATTTAATTATATGCTGCAGGCTATACAGATCTTGGCACTGATGATGGCAATTAACTTGAGCGACCAAATCATTGATTTACTGCAGCCGAACAATGCACATTTCCTTCACTATCTATGAAAGCACAAATGTGAACTGTCTTTCAGTAATGAGAAGAAAGCCAATGTAGAACAGTGGTATACAATCAAATGGCAGAGAGGGCCTTATTGTCAATTCAGATCACTTTGGAGGGTCATTCACATGCTTGTAGAATTGCAAGCTTCCCCAGAGGTCATTTGTCATTTTGGGCACACTCCAAAGCTTGAATTGTTTGGAGCAGCTCCACTCATTTATTCAGTAAGTTATCTAAGAGAGAAAGGATTTGAAACTTCAAAAATATTTCACTGAAGAATGACTTAATTTTTTAGTTTTTGAATATTTTTGCCAAGTTATGACTGTCAAATCTTTGAGCTTTAGTTGGTGAGGGTGGGGGCAATAGCTTAAACTGCCTGTTGAAGTACTTGTTTAGGTGGCTCTTTGATATACACCATGCAGGACTTCACTAGTCACCCTGCATTATTGCTGACGTGTAACTTCTTGCCCCCGCTTATCCCACTCCTAATGGTGTGGGTGAGTTGGGGAGTGAGGGGTTAACAATTTTATTAAACCCCCTAAATTTCCAATTCCCCCCCCCCCCATTGGCATCAACCTGTGATTGAAGGAGGTTTGTGAATGTTATATACCCATCTTATATTATAAATAAGTTTAATTGCCTCAGACTTACTAGCAGCCTTTATTTATTTATTTTTTTTGGTCTGAATACTTTAGGTTAAGGGTTCCCACCCTTTATTATGCCATGGACCAATATCATTCTGCAAGGGATCAGCTGACCCCAGGTTGGGAACCCCTGCTGGAGATGATACATTTGGAGCAGTTAGATTAGCCATTTCAGTTAAGATTTTATTTTCTCATCAGTAAGCAGATGCAGACCTGTCTTATTTGTAAATGTTAGGAGCTTAAGCGCCAAATAATGGCATTAACCTCTAATGATTGTATTAGATACTGAAAACTATGATACAAAATCCAATTAGAAATGTGTGGCCAGGCTAAAATCTCAAAATTATAATAAACTGTTCGTAATAGTAATTTTCAAATATTTGTCTTCAACAGAACTGGAAAAAAGCTATGAAGAAAACCAAAAAGCCTTGGAAGAAAAGGCACAGCAGTTGGTAAAACTGGAAGAAGATGTACGCACATTGCTGCAGACAATCAGTCAGAAAGTTGCCATCTATAGTACTTGTTTATAATGAGGATCACTTCACAGGCAGTTACCTGTCAGTACTCTACTGATGCTGAAGAACAGTCAATTCCAAGCGTAATTTTTTAAATAAATTGAATGAATTATTAAATGCATCTTTTACTCAATACATTTTATTGAAATATTTCCAGTAGAAGCAAATGCTTAAGATAAAATACAATCTAAACTCAGTATTTTTGTATTATTCATTTTAGTGACTAAATTCAATGAAGTAAAAAAAATTGAAGTGTAGTTCACTTTTTATAGCCAATGTTTAACCCATTTTTATTTACAATTACATTAAACATGGCATGGATTTAGTGACCATGTAAGTAATAAATACATTTTACAGTAGCTTGTGCAGGAATTACATTAGACTGAATTTGTTTGCAAAAATAAAGTAAGTTTCACGAGTGAAGTCTTCTAGAAGCATTTCAGTGGAAAAGGCATTACGCATTTTAATATCAAAGAAGGACAAGGACAATGTTCTACTTTGATACTGAAACTCTGTTTCTACCATTGCAGTCAAACTGAACAAGCCTTCAAACTCATGTTGAATGACATCACTTCTAGATAGTTTCAAATTAGTGATGTGTATGGGTGTCGTCACCAAGCCCAAGAACATACCTGAACAAAAATATCCTTTAACTGTTTCGCAAACTGGTGAAGGCCAAGAATATTGAAGAATTGAAAAATGCTCTTTTTTGTTTATCAATAAGGAACAGTAAATGTTCCCACTGATTTTACATTTTTTTAAAGGACAAGGCATTAGTGAATATTTAGTAATGTCAGGTCACAGCTGTGGAGAGAGAAAGAGTTGTGAACATGCATTAGAAAATTTCATCTGATTCAGAGGCTCTGCAACAACACTATGCCATCTCTGCCTAATGTGAAGTTGCAATGTGAGGTAGATTTTAGGGGTGGGAGAACAATCATAGAATATACAGAAAAAGGAATGAAAAGACCATAAGGCCACAAATGTAGAGATGATGTTATTAAGTAATACCGTGATCATCCAGTCCCAAACACAGGCACATTATCCCATACACGTTTTCAGTTTGCTTTCCTCCCTCAATTTTCTACCTTTTCCTCTAGCAGAAACAATGCCCGTAAGTCCAGAGCATCCATTGTGTATGTTCCCTTTACACCCCCAGGCCCATTTTGTATCTTTATCTCTTACAGCACCTGCTGAAGAAACTGGAATTAATTTTGAGGACTAGATTTTGCCGTTAAAGACATTGATCTTTTTTAATGTTCATCACAGCCTCGATTCTGATTTAATTGCCCTCTAACTCCATTCTGTTGCTTGCTCTCCAAGTTTCTAAAATTTTTTATTCCAAAAGAAGGTAGTAACTTCTAGGGTCCACATAAACACACACAACAGGGTCAGTGATTTCAATGACACTAATGAATGTAGTGTTTGTATAATTCACACATTTTTATATTTTATTACTTACAATGGATCTGAGTAAGGATAGGAAGAAAACTTTTTTAAGTGTCTCCTACGTTCAACTTCCCTCGCTACTTTGTAAAATAAACCATTCAGATCAGAAATGCTCTAGGATATGATTTTATGTCGTCCTTTGACCATTTACCTTCCTCCTATAATCTCAATCACAAATACAAGTTATGCTTAAATTTTGCAAGGAAGTTCTGACTGGGTTTTGTTGAGATACAGTGCAGAACAGGCCCTTCCAGCCGCACAGCCCAGCAATCCCCGATTTAACTCCAACCTAATGGGACAATTTACAATGACCAATTAACCTCTTAACTGTGGGAGGAAACTGAAGCACCCAAAGGCAACTCATGCATTCCACAGGGAAGGGGGACATACAGTCCCTACTCCGACAGCCCAGATGTAATAGTGCAGTGCTACTGTGATACCCAGGCGAAGTTATCCGAAATTGCTGCTCTAGGCATGACCTGAACTACAAACAAGTTGGTGCTTTGAGGGAAATGAGCTAGGTAATGGAAAATGAACCACAAAGTTCAAAATAAGATCCAGTTACACCAAGGATGCAGTTCTGAAGAATTTATGAGCAGAATAATCCAAACTACTACGTACTTTGTCATGGTCTTGACTTGATCAAAAAGATCAATCTCATTCAAACGCTATTACAAATATTGGATCATAATGATGAAAAATTAATCCCCATGACTGTAAAGGATACTGGTGTAAGCTCTGCCCAATTCAGAAATAAATCAGGAATATAATTTCAAACATATTTTCCATGTGAAGATGAGTTATCCTAAAGTTCAAGTGGAAGGCTATCTGTGAAAGTAATGAAAAGGAATTCCATAGAGCTGCTCTTTATGAAACGTTTTCTTGAAACTTTAACCTTTTTTCCCCTTTTAAACATTTGGAATAACAAAGCTGTGATAAGTAATGAATTTAAAACTGGAGTTTACTGTTCCCTCCCTTCCCCTCCACCACACATAAAACAACTAAGCAATTGAGAAAGACTGCCCTCTTGTGGCTTCTTTGTTGAACACCAGTAATTTGAATGATGGCCCACAACTGAACCATATTGGCTCCACTTTGAGCTGATCAAATGTTATCCTCTGACTCTGCATTAGAACTACCAATAGTTCCTTGAGCAATGGTTCCCAACCTTCTTTATGTCTTGAACCAATGCCATTAAGAAAGGGGTTTGTGGACCCCAGGTTGTGAAACCTTGCTTGATTGGATTACATGAGCATCCATTGGTGATGACACAATAAGTTATGAAACTGTCACTATCACTGTTCTACTTGTGCCTTAATCATGAATGAGCTCTCTTGCTCCGTCACACAGCCAAGTGGAAGGGACAACATCTGTACAAATAAATGTGGCTGTATCACTGCATATATCAAACTGAAGTAGTTTTTGAAATTAATACACAGCTTGCTTCAGAATTCAATTATAATTTGCATTAAAATGGCTCTACAATCATATAATGGTTACACTATCAGAACTTTGTCCTAACTATATATCCCAAAAAATAATTTAAATGCTCATTGAGTCTTGAACTTGAACACCAAAAACCTCTATAATTGTTTGAATATTTTAACTGGTTAAGCCATCAGAACTTCATGTCTGTTGAATATGCCAAAAATTAATTTTCATGCTCTGTGGGTCCCAGGCTGCATTCACATCACACCACAGACATTCATCCACACATGTGAGATCCTAACTTTGTGCCAAATCCTGAATGGGAAACATCGGAGAATATTGCTCCTCAGTTGTGCTCTGGGAAAACAACTGAAGCCTGAAGATCTCAACTCCCAAGCGACCTTCACAATACCAGTGACATAAAAAGTACCAAGGAATTGACTGAGTGAGTACCGGTAATCCACACAAGTTTTTTTTAATGCCTACTTGTATCGGATAATCATAAATTAACAGGGCAGCTGTCCAGAATTACAAACCTCAGATATTCACAAGATTGAAGTTTGAATGTTAACTTTGAAATCCTCTCCAAAGTCTGATAAATATAAATGCTTATCTCTGTTTCCACTGTGTTGTGATAATTTGAAAGATAATAACTGACTTACCAGTCTCATGTTAAGGTTCAAACTAAAATTGATTTTGACTTTAAATTATTAAATAGATTTTCATGCTGAATGTTTATCTGTGATCGATAGAGCCTGGTGGCTTTGTTAATCTATTGCTGTCAACTTAAGAAAGACTGCCATCTGCTGGTCAGATCTAAGATTTTAACAGACTTAAAGGGACTGTCTCCCAATTTGTCAGTGTTATTCATAACTTCTGGAGCAAACACTGTCCATGAAATATTTTCTGTCATAAGAAATGTAACAGTCAAATTGATGGCAAGTTTCTACAAAAAAAGCTGATAAAAACAGTCCAATATTTTGTGACATTGGACCCTGCCCAGAACACAACTTCTCTGCTCTTTACTACATAGTTCCTATAAATCTTAAAACTCCCAACAGAGAGCTGACACAGAAAATTCCAACATATAACTCAGTAACAAGTTGAAGCATTAGCTTAGATTTAAGTCCATAGAATAAAATGTCAATTCTTAACATCTATTTGATAGAGAAGTTAATTTATTTTATATTTGCCTTTCAGGGTCACAACCACTGAGGAAACTCACCTGGGTTTGCCTCTTAAAACAAAACAACTCCAACTCTGTCAGGTTTTGATTCATTTTTTTAATAAAGCTATGCACTTTTAAATAAAGATCTACAAAATATTGTTAGATGTGTCTCATTTCTACACAAGATCTGTCCAATTTTCAAATTGTCCATCTTAGCTGCTGCTTTAACGATGGCATGGAGGACTGCTTAATATAAAAACAGTGGAAAATGTGCCCCTTTAACAGATAATGAATGAAAACATGCGAACTCATGTTCACAAGTGTATAAAGCAGCTCTATACATCTGACATAATTGATCTATTTTAAAAAAAAATCATTTCCTGTGTATTGAAGTATGACAAAATGAAATGGCACAAACATGTTGCCCATAGCAAATAAATGGATATTTCAGCCAAACTCATCAAGATGTGTTGAGGAGGGTCAGTCTGTCTGGCATAGGCATAGATCACATCATATTATTGAGCCTTTTACAAATGTCACATATTGGAATGGTCAAAAAATAGTATGAGTCCAACAGGAGTAAACTGGAGAAGAATTTGGTGCCTGCTTGGTCACAACTGACAAATGAAACAGGCTCCCTCAACACATTGATTGTAATGTGTATTTGAAAAAGATGTAATTTGCAGGATTGTGGACATGCTGCTGAATGATATCAAATATAATCCCTCCCCTTAAATTAATCCCTTTATTGAATGGCAAAGACAATGAACAAGTGTAGTTCGGTTACACATGGGTGGAACAGCCTCAAAGTAGGATGAAATATCTCAGACCAACTTTTCCTAGTTCTAATGAGACATTTAATTTGAGGCATTGACTCTGATTTCTTCTTCACAAACACTGTCTTACCTGCTGAGTATTTTCAGCATTATCAGTTTGTGTTTCAGATTTCTAGCACTTGTAGTTTTTTTTGCTTTTTGCTAAAAAAAAGAGCAAAACTGCCTTTAACCAAATAATGGGGAATGGACTGCTCCAACAGTGATGTAGGGCTTCTCTCCACCACAAAGGCAGTTACTAGATTGAATACCAAACAGTTCACAACTGCACTTACAACTCTTGTCCTCCATTCAGAAAGTGTCAGTACCAGTTCTGCAGAATATTCACTGTTTTCTTTAAAGTAAATGTCTCTTAATTTCTTTTGGCATTAGATGTCAAACTTTTCCTCACAAATGCAATGCCCATTTTCTTCATAATCATCTCTGGTAACAACCATGTCCATGAAATCAACATGTTCAGAAAGCAGCTTTCCACCTTCCCATGAATATGTAATAGGACTGAAAGGCAAAAAAAAAGTTATTCCTTCATCAAAGACTTAATTACAAGGTAAAGGTCAAAGGAATTCTGTTAAAGACTTCCGCATTTTCACACAGAGTGGCATAACAGAAGAAAGCAACATACAAACTCACTCATGAAAGGGGAAAAATCTGCATTTGCCAAAATACTACATTAATTCAATTCAATGCTGGAGGGGCATTTGGCTCTTTGCCACAAATACACCAAAGGTTCTGCTGGAAAACAGCATGTCTGTACTGTATCTGTTTCCATAGATGTTTTTCGCACGTGTGTTCCAGATCCCCAAGGTACCACTTTCCTATCTTCCTTTGCACTCACTCACAACAGCCGGGGTGAGTTAAGCCTGTGGCCACTTTGAGAGGAAAACATGTTGTTGCTTTGCCAAGCATTCCTACTATTAGCACAAAACAGCAAGGAGGCCTCGACAGGGGTAAACACAGACAAAAGGAATAAACTGCAGAAGGATGGTGCATACTTGGGTATAGAGTTTACAAGCAATCATGTCCACTTAAAAAGTGTTAAATCATTGGCAAATTCTTGGAATGAACTTCAGTCATCTCAGTTCCCAATACAATACACTAGAATACCAAACTCAAGAAATTATGCCAAAGCTACATAAAACACTAACCTGGACTAAGTGCAGTATTGCTCCTAATTCTGAAAACCACTCTAGGAAGAGTGAAGAGGCTTTACAGAATGTACAGAGAAAATTATTAGAACATCAGGGATTATAGCTAAACTGTTAAACTGGTAGTGCTTGACAGAAAATCAGTTTAAGGAGACTTTAAAATGCTTACAATCCTGTAGTTTCAAGAGTAAATAAAGTATGAACTTACTTCTATCCAATGAAAGGTCTAAGGTAAAAGGGAACAGATTTAAAGTAACTTGCAGAAAATGCCACAGCCAACATCTTCGTGATTTGGGACATGGATATGGTTTCATTAGTAACCATTAAATGGCACTTAGATAAATAATACGAGAAAACTAAGGGGGGGGGAGTGGAACCTGTTGAATGGTGAGCTTTGAATGACGTCCTGTAATTTACCATTCTGTCATAATATTAAGATAGAATTAAAATGCAAACAAGAGTTCATGCTGGAAATATAGTTCAGCACAGTAAGCTATTGCCAGATGTCATCAGAGGTCCTGGGTTAATCTTCCAACTGCAGTGTAGAATACATATTTTGAGACAGCAAAAGAAAAAGGAAATGATATTCCAAATTCTGATAAGTTTATAAAACACATTTGTATCTCAAGTTAACTTAAGCAGTAAACTACTTACTTCTCAGGCAGCAAAACTGACACGTCATGATCGCACGGTGTAAGAGATCGTACTTCAGCATAAACACGATCTCTAAATCCCGGCAAGAGCGAATTACCACCAGTCAGGACAATGTTCTTATAGAAATGAGGGTGCATCTCTGATTAAAATAAAAAGATGAAAATGTTGGGTTTAAATAAATTGTGCCATATTTCTGCTCTTGTTTAAGATATTGCTTAAAAGCAATTTCTTTGACAAAACTTCTCTGAGTACCTCTTGTTGGCTCAGTGTCAATTTTGCACTGGTAATACTGTGCATAGAACATTTCCCTCATTAAATTTATAACTATTATTATTATCACATGCACCAAGAGATAGTGAAAAGTTTTGTTTGCATAGCACCCAGACAGATCATTCTATACACAAGTACATTGAGGTAGTACAAAAGAAAAACAGTAACATTGCAAAATACAGTGTCACAGAGAAAGTGCAAACAGATGCAAGGGCCATGATGAGATAGATTAGAGCCACTATTTGCATGCAATCAAGAGCTGTTTACTGAATTAGGATAATCAATAATGCATATTCATAAAGAACTATTTGAAATCTGAGTTACGCTCCGCAGATACTCACCCTCAGGTAAACTTTGCACAGAATGAACAATTGCTTCTGGTATCCCCATCTCCTGAACGCCAATGTCAGAAGGATGAAAGAGGATTTCGGGAACAGCAAATCTCTCATTAGTCAGACGAAGAATCTGCTCACTTGTTTTGTATTTTCCACTGAAAACCATTTCCTCTAAAGGCTGAATTACAGAAAGTCACACACAATTTAAGGATTTTTTTTAGAAAGATGGGCACAACAAACATGAAAACATGAGTCATCATTCCCAAATAAGCCTCAAAGGTCAAAATGCATTTTATATCAAGAATTAAATTAACTTGGATATTGCATAAATATTCCTTCTGTCAAGTTATCACAATAATTTGAATTATGTGATGAGAACAAAAATGAAGAAAGGAGTTTATGGGGAAACAATGCAAGACGTTAAGAGACTGATGCAGGAGGTCTGGGGACAGAACTAACGAAAGCAGAAGGGACCTTCAGAATGTGTACTGAAGGCGGTGGGGGGGGGGGGGGGGAATCTCAAATTATGGTATTGTCATATATACAGTATGAAATGAAAGATTTCAAATTGGTAAATATTAGGGAAAATGCAAATATGTAAATGACATTGAGGTTAACATGTTATAAGAGATAAAGAACTTCAAAGAAGATGGAAGGTTAGTTATGATTGGTCTCCGTGGGCCATAAAAAAATTAAGAAGTGACCCAGTGGAGTTTTGAAAATGACAAGAGATTTTGAAAAGCAAACAGTAAAAGATATGACATTGAGAAAATTAATCAAATGTGTTGGCAGCATCTTTGGTCATTCAGGAAAGGGTGCTGTAAGAACAGGCCTCAGACCAGACACAAAACTCACGGTCTACCAAGCAGCTGTCAACCCTGCCATACAGACACCTGGACTACCTACAGGAGACACTGGATGCACACCAGCTATCTGCAAAATCCCCCAAACCCACTGAAAGGATAAACAAAGCAACATCAGCATCTTCTTCCAGGGCAACCATGAAACCTGAAACCTGAGTTGCACTTAGTCAACCACAGAATCCTGACACCAGATACTCTTGTCTGAGTTCTGTCATGGAAAGAGAGAACTAGGCAAACAGAAGAAGAAAAAAAAATCAAAGATCTGCTCAAAGCCTTCTTGATTAAATGCAAGATCTCCAATGATTATTCAAGATCACTGCTCAAAGTAATGAAGTAACATTTGGGATGGTACTTAGTACCTTGAATCCATGCATTAGGTGCACACAGAAGGCCTGTATAAGCAATGCAAGGAATACAGCACATCACCAGCAACCCTGTCAGGTGCTTCCTATGCCATCTTTGGAAGAGTGTGTAGTACCACACTGATTTGTAGTGTTACATACCCCGTAACTGGGTTTACAGACCAGCAAAGATAGAAGTATCCGATGGACTCTGGTGATACCAAAACTAAAGATGTTTATTAGTAAACTACACAATACAGTACCAAAAATGCAAATATACATATAAAACAGGTTAGCAATAATAAACATAGAAGTGTAGGAATAATAATAAGCAATCATAAACAAGCTCTATCAAGGTCTAGGGGTAAATGACTTGTCATAGAAGAGTATAAAGTTCAGTTCAGTTCATGCGTGCTGAGGTAGTTATGGTTGTTGTAATCGTTGGAGAGAGAGAGAGAGAGCGAGACCGAGCAAGAGATTAGGCAGCTGCAGCAGGCAAACCTTCTGTTGCTGTCTTAATTCGTCGTATCGTTGTGGTCAATCAGCTATGACCCCTCTTCATCAGCTAGACCGTTCTTCTGTGGTGGACTCGTCACTCTGGCATGAGTGGACACACACACAAGTCCCCACCAGCCCTGCCGTCACACTGTGAGCTTTATTGACCGATCTCCTGATTTGGTCTCCGAAGCCCCCACCTTCCTGTGGGTGCACAACACTCAGTCAGTGTCCACTGGTGTGTCTGAAGGGTGTCTCCCCAGACCTGTCTTTTATCCCTACTAACGGGGTCTCAGCTATCCATCAACTCTGAATGACCATGTCCATCAAATCAGGCCACTCCTGCTGTCTCCTGAGGAATGTTAACGAGCAAAGTAAAGTCCTTGTAGTGAAAGGTAAATAATCCAGGAAGAGTCAAAATACAATAAATCAAGTCTCTCTCTCTCCCTCTTATCTGCAGCAGATGTTCCTGCCTCTGTGCTTCATCTCTCTCTCTCATTAGCAGCATAGCAACAGCAATAGTTCATAGTTCTCGGGGGGGGGGGGATGGTTAACTCTGCACCCCATTTCTATCAGGTCTGTTCATCATAACAGTAGATTTTGAGGTCACTGATGGTCAGAGTAGAAGCAACAATCAACGGATTACCTAAAAATACAAAAGTATTTTCTCTGGTAGACTGGGCAATATCCAAGGTGAAAGGTTTAAAATGATTGCTTAAATACCTAAGGGAGTGATGCAGGATATGGAATGCTCTATGTGAACATTGCGAAAACCAGTTCCACACTGATTTTAATAAAGAATTGGGTGGTTACTTTAGTATGAAGAATTTGTAGGGTTATCAACAAAAAAACAGTCCTGTTGTACAGCCAATGTGTCTGATTTTGTTCAGCAACCTCTTGCAATTTAGCCCTAATATATCAGAATATTATGTAAGTTTATAACATACAGGCCTGACATGGAAACACCATTGCCTTTGAACGGAAAATCATACAAGTAGTGGGCTCAGCACAGTACATCACGGGTAAAGCCCTCCTAATCACTGAGTACATCTACATAAAACACTGTTGGCGGAGAGCAGCATCCACCATCAGGGATCCCCATCACCCAGCTCATGCTCTCCTCTCAATGCTGCCATCAGGCAGAAGGTACAAGAGCCTCAGGACTCGCACCACCAGGTTCAAGAACAGTTACTACCCCTCAACTACCAGACTCTTGAATAAAAGGGGATATCTACACTGAACTTCACTTGCCCCAGCACTGAAATATTCCCACAACCAATATACTCACTTTCAACTACTCTTTATCTGATGTTCTCATTATTGCTTGCTATTTATTTATATGTGCACGTGCACAACTTGTCTTCTGCACTCTGGTTGATCTTTCACTGTTATAGACATGTTATAGATGCCCACAAGAAAATGAATCTCAGAGTTGTAAATGGTGATGTATGCACTTTGATAATAAAATTTACTTTGAAATTTAAAGGCAGCACCTCCAACACAAGAGAATGGCATTCATAGTAAAAGCATACAACTCTTGACTGAAGAAAGATCCGATCAGGAGTGCACTGATAAGGATGCCAGCTAGTGAGGCAAGGAATAAAAGGGTAACAAGCATGCAGATTAATTTGGTATCATAGTTCAGCACAATCATGGTGAGCTGACAAACCTATTCCTGTGCTGTTCTACATCCTCACAGAGCTACTTCTGCTTGTCTCTTTGTCCATGTCACTCTGTGTCAATACCAATGTTTTACAACTTGTAGATTACAAAATTGACTTTCCAATCAAGTTAAGTCATCAGAGGAAACTTCCTGAGGCAGAACTGACTGCTGCAACAAGGCAACATCTATTAGAAAGGCAGAACAGTTAAAAATCCAGGTAGAAAAACTGGCAGCTTCAAGTAGCAAAACCAGGGTTACAGAATAAAACTTGATTTGAACTGGTTCAGGAACATAATACACATTGAGAAAAGAAGAATTCTGCAACAGAGGGTGAAGATGCATGTCAACATTTTAGTAGAAGCAGGGTCTATATGAGTTCTTTGAGCAATCCATTTTTTTATACCAGATTCCAACATCTGTAATCTTTTTTTCCTCAGATGCTGTACTTTTCATGTCTGAGCATTGCTGTCCTAGAACCCCACCCAATCTAAACACCGGACATACCTAGTGCTTTACACGATAACCCTCAACGAAGTTATACAAGATCTCAGAGCATTGGCCTAATCTGTACGACCAGCAACATTTTTAGAACACAATTAAATGAGTAATACAATGGAGATGGAGTTCAGTGCCTATTTAAAGTAAAAATTAGCAAGTAAATTTCCAAGTGACATTTCCAAATGATTTACCTTACAAAAACCCTTCTTAATGGTACTGAAGTCTGGAAGCACATAATCTCTCATTACAGTGTTGGCTTCTCCTTTCAGCCTATATAAAATGAAGAAGAATTCTGTAACTCCTAAAATATGAAATATTGAAGTTTTTTTTTACAAATTTTCATTCTTCTGCTTTCTCTTCACAGGGAGATTGAAGAACAGTGTTGGTGTACAGTGCATCTTTGATCTGTTTGATGGTCCAGCCTTCTACTGATTTTTACTTACCTGTTCTGCAATACAATGCAAATAGACCTGAATATGGAATCTTTGATTGTAGTACCATAATTACCTATATCTGTACCTTACTGATGATAAAAAATGTCCACCAGATAGCATGCCTCTTTTGTAGCAAACCTGTGCAACCTGTGAAGATTTCTGCTTTCAACTTTAAATTGAACTAAGTAAACAAACTTTAAATCTATTTCAAACGTAAATAATCTTAAGGATAATAAATCCTACAGATAAGGATCTCAATTCAGTTTTCGCATGTCTATCATGTGTTATGAGCCAATACATTTAGTATTGGCAACTACTAGTAAAGGCAAAGTAGAAAGCTGGCTGGGTTCCCCCAAATAACTTGCACAAGAAAATAAAACTTCCCTTGGGTAATTAAGGAAAAAAGTCAGTACTGATGAAATAATCCTTTCCATATAAACACTCCTCTCATCAGATTTAATTTTCTGACTTCCCCTACATCCTTTCTCAGTGATAAGAATGTAGTGATTCAGCAAAGATACAAAGATAATATCAGTGCAGACATAATAAATCATTGCTTCAACAAATATGCTTTGTGAATATGAGACTAATCTTTTGTGACATTTTTCCCTCCATCTCCCAAATAGCCAAAATTATACCATTAGTATCCCCAATTATAAAGGCTAAAATTAAGTGAAAAGAAAATTACAAATGTGCATTTACTTACTGGGCTATTTCCATGTCTTTGTAGAAGTCTTGTGAGACATAACAGACATCTTCCTTCACTTGATTAATGACATGAGTTTCATCCATGACGTGCAACTGTCTAAAAGAGATAAGGATTCCAATCAGTGATAAAACTGTTAGCACAGTTAGTGCAAATCAAATACAAGCATGAATAAACAAAAGTTTAAGAAATCAACCACTCTGGAATTGAATTATAATCCTAACAATTAATGAAGTGTGCTGATAAAATGAGTAAAACAAATGTTAGATGGGCTTACTTGCTGACTTCAATTCTACTTCTATATGATTATTGAGATATTAGTTGTACTTCTGGTCTTTAATAATCCCCATAACCTTTGGCATGCTGCTTAGCTACTTAGCTCAGTTAAGTTACTGGACAAGTATCCAGAAGTCCGCACCATTGATCAAGCCTTATCATTATTTTTTGCCATCAATTATTCACTACAATTTCTAAACATTAAAAATTTCTCATCTCTTCATACTTCCTGTTCATCCATTTGAACTTTCTATTACAATTGGAACATATATTTTCCTGCAATTGCACTTTCTTGCCAGTGGTAGTGCTAAAGGATCTTGGTTTTCTCATCTGCTGCTTTGTTGTCTGTAAAGTCTGCACTTTAAAGAGGAACTGAATTGCGTTTACTTGCACTAGTCAATCCAACATCTGGCCCTATGTTTTCTGCCCATCCCATGCCCCCCTCCCACCCTCTAGTTATAAGATCTTAAAATTGGCAAGACTACTATACAAAGTTCTTTGAAAAACATTTATTTAGACCAAATGTTAGAGACGCAAGTCTGGATTCGGGCAAAGGGTTCAATCAGGATAGGGGTAAGGTGTGAGGAGGCAGAAGAACAGTCACAAGTGGGAGAGCAGCAGAGAGGGAGAAGGCATCACTGAGTCACGGATGCATCCAAGAAGCTTCAGGTTTAGATATTTTGGTCACTTCAAGCATACATAGTTCAAATTCTTGTTTTCAACTGGTGGCTACATTTTGTAGGAGACCTGAAGATAAGTGGTTTACTTGTGTGCTGAGAATCAAGTGCCCATGAATGACGTTCTGATGTGATGTGTAAAGCTGCAAAATAAGTCAAGTTAAAGTCCCCTTACTGGCCAACCAATTGACAAGAGGGCCACCAATTCACATCCATCAACTATATTGTTGCTATCAAAGTGTGAGTAGGTAAGATTGACTTTCTTTACTCCAATAGACTCATTATTCAAAGGTACTGAATAGTAGATGACAATTCAATTTACAGACAGTGGAAAATATGACCATTGTGAACATTTACAAACTGCCAACAAAAATATGGCCAACCACTGCCCTTCCACTGTTAACCACCCACAGTGATTACTTCAAAGAGTCAATTCCAACTAAGCAGCTGCAAAGCAACACACACACACACAATGCTGGAGGAACTCATCACATCAGGCAGCGTCTATGGAAAAGAATAAACAGTCAACGTTTCAGGCTGAGACCCTTCTTTAGGACTCAGAGGTGTCTCGTCCCAAGACGTCGACTGTTTGCTCTTTTCTATAGATGCTGCCTGACTTACTGAGTTCCTCCAGCATTTTGTGTGCGTTGCTTTGGATTTCCAGCATTTGCAAATGTTCTCGTGTTTGTAAGCAACTACAAGTACAGACTGTACCTGCCACTCACAATAATTTAGCATTCTCCATAAGGAAAAATTATGAGCAGCACTATTTAAAATAACTTAATAAACACCCCAAGATTGTTCAGAATCCACACCAGCAGCTTAAGAAAGTAACAAGCAACACTCAGGCAATGCTGCAGGTTCAAGCAGGTTATCCAGCTGGATCCTCCTGATCCAGTGGATCCCCCAACCCAGTTCTTCTTCCCTTCAAAGTTCTGCAATTCTTTCATTTTTATTTTAGAAAATTAAATTTTGAGATTTAAAAAATATTCAGAATGTGCAAAAGAAATTTCATGTCGCCTTTCCACAGTTATTAAAAATTATAAGCCACAAGTGCCTCAAAGCCACAAGCTTTCCTTTTACACAATATAAACATTAAACTTCCGGTAATCACATCCTTGCTGAAGAAAATCAGCTGGTTTTATAGTTCATGAGTTGGAATTATTAAGCAGAATAACAAATATGAGAGAGGCAAGACATAAGGTTTTTGGGAACTTGGCCATATCTTTGTCTCCTCCCTAGCCACAGGTGAGGTCCCAGAAGTCTGGCAAGTAGCTAACGTCCCATTATTCAAAGAGGGAAATAAGGATAATCCTGTAAGTAAGCAAGTCTCACATCAGTGGTAAAGAAGTTACTGGTTTCTTAGGGATATGATTAATAAATATTTGGAAAACCTTGTGCTAATTAGGAATTTTCAAAGAGTTGACAAAAGTGATTGATGAAGATAAAGCTGTTGATGTTGTCTTCATGGATTTTAGGAATAACATTATGGAGTGAGGCAAATTAACTGAATTTAAAAGTTCAAAGTTCAAATTTATTATCAAAGTATGTATACAATATATGACTTCGAGGTTCATCTTCTCACAGATACCAACAAAACAAAGAAACACAATCAAATTCACCAAAAACACACACAAGACTGCCACATAACGAATTTGCAAAAATGGGGACAAATTGCACAAATAGTAAAAATAAGTAAACAAAAACACATGGAACACAAACAGTAGAATCATCGAAAGTGAGTCTGCAGCTGCGGAACCGTTAAATGCTGAGGCAGGTGAAGCCTGTCTAGAAGCCTGATTGCTGCAGGGCAACAAATGCTCCCGAACCTGGTGACCCAAGACTCCTGATGGTAGTGATACGAGAGGGAGACCGGTCAACTGCAGGCAAATTTCTGTATCATTGAGTCTAAACACAGAAGCATAAAGAATTACAGCACCAATGATTAGAAAATCATGGTTCCATTCCTGTCACTATCTGTAAGGAGTTAACACATTCTCTCCATGACTACATTGCGTTCCTCCCACCTTCCAAAATTGTACGGGTTCGCGAGAGTAAGTGTATGCATGCTACACTGGTGCCAGAAGCACGGTGATACTTGCAGGCTACCCCTGCACATCCTCAGAATGTCTTTCACTGTATATTTTGATGTACGTGTGACAAATAAAGCTAATCTTATAAAATCTTCAACATAACAAAGTAACTACTTTACCAGCAACACTGTTGTCACTATATTTGCAAAAGATTAGTAGATAATTAGAAGTATAGTTGTGGACACAATACACTTAAAATTTCCTTTTAAATTTCTAGGTCATCTGGTATATTTCAGTTAATTCTGTCCTAAATTCATAGGTGTATGGGGAAGAACAAAGGAGGAATTGTAAATTCCTAATTCCAGTTACCAAGGAAAAGCTACTTTAAAAATCAACTTTTAGAGTCAAAAATACTGGAAACACTCAGCCAGTCTTGCAACATCTGTAGAAAGAAAAACAGGTAATGTTTCAAGTCAGAACTCGGAAAGAAAAACAAGTTAGTTTAGGTCGCAGGAAAGGGAGAAAGGGCACAGGTAGAACAAATAAAATCTCTTAAAGAGTAAGAACATATGACCTAATATGGTAGATAAGGGGCAGTTAGTTTAACCTTCCTTGTCCATATATGGCAAATAATAAAGCTTTGGGACATGCCCACTGAACTACAACACACAAAAACAGAAAGTTTCCTGTGTTATTCTTTTTCTTTAATTTTAGATTTCTAGCATCAATAGTTCTAAATTTTTTTCTGAATGCAAGGTCATTGGAAAAAGTACCTTCAATGCCCTGACTTAAGGAGCAGCTAAATAAAGACATGAAGAAAAAAAAATGAAGGATATGTTGACAAAGTTAAATTAAGGACATGAAGTAGTCAATGAAAAATATTAACACTGGGATAGACCAAGGGACCTGTTCAGTACTGTAAATTTATATTATGCAGCAGCTTACAAACAAAAGGTGGTTTACAAAGCATTGTGCATAACAATTGGTAGCATAGTTACTTCTTTCAAAAAACACAGCATTAATGGATCAAATTCCATCATTATGGGTGAGACAGTTTGTAATCTGAGAGCAATCACAGTTGAAGCTTTGGTTTATTCTCTATACAAATTAAACACAGCTACTCACCAAACATCAGAACATATGATTTTCACTGAACTGTACCATATTATCCATTCAAATCAATACAAGTTTTTAAAACAAAATCTATTAATCTTTTATTCAGTTAGCTCCAATAAACCATTCACAATTTAGAATACCCTAAAGCAGTTTTGCCTACAATTTAATCAACATATTTATTCCCTTCAAAAGAGGTGCATTCTTTAAATAAAGAATCTATATTTCCTAAATTTGGTACGGCATTTCTAAGCTATCTAAATCTGGTTTGATGAATTATAGGTTTAATACCGTGTAAAGAAAACAACCACTTTGTTATTTATAACACAAATTTAGCAACCATTTCTTTGAAAGAATCAAATTTTCTGTAATAATTTGTAATAACCAGAACTTTATAACTATTGATTCAAATCACTTGCTAAAATCGAAGATCCCTACTCTCACCAAACACCATCAATCATAACCCATTTCTAATCTGCCAAATCTCTGGAAGATTTACCTGTAAGATATTATTTCCTTAAGATGGTTTGTGAGCAGTTTCCCTCCAACGTTAATCCTGCAAAGAAATACAGAATTATTTCATTCTTCTCTTGGAGAGCCATCTGCCAGAACCCAAATAACTGAAGTTCAATTTGCCAGAAGCACACAATCTTTTTAGATGAGGTAATGATGAGCAGTCGAACACTGACCATATCTTGTGCACAAAAAAAATTAGTGATGGAACTTAACCGACCAAAATTATACACGTACAGTACATCTTATTAACAGAAAGATTCTGAAAATTCCCATCATCATCCATGGAGGGAAATCTGACCTGATAGGACATTCTCACATGATTACAAAACAATCCTAGAACAGAGTCTTTATCCAGGGTGCCTGATGCCTCGCAGTTCCAACAACCCGGGTTCAATCTCAATCTCCAGTGCTGTTTGTGCAAAGTTTGCATGCTCTCCTATGATCCTGTAGGATTATTCCATTTGCTCTGGTTTCCCACCCCATCCAAAGTACGTGTAGATTGGTAGGTTATTTGAGTGCTGCAAATTGCCCCTGGTGTGTAGATGAGTGCCAGGATGTTAATAAGGTGGTGTTTTTTTTTATTTAGCAATAACCTGGAGGACTTGGAGAAATCAACACGTATTCTACAGGGAGTCCTGACAGAAGGGCGCTGGAATTGAACTCCAAACTTCAGAACTCCTGAGTTATAATAGTATCGCACTAACCGCTATGCTTTGGTGATTAGATTATAATGGGTTGGGATAAGATTAGTGCAAAATAGGTGCTTGATGGGTGGCACAGAAGTGTTAGCAGAGTGTCCTGGTTCTGTGTTGTACTTATATATGATTCTATTATTTGCCATACAAAAGACATAATTTAGTCAAGTCATAAATTCAACAAGACTTCCTCCAGATTTTAAATCTGTAGGTTGCACTTACTCTTTCACTAGAAAAAGTATGGAAAGAAATTGTTCCTGTATTTAAGTAATAATTTCCACCTCTCTTCTTTTCCCATCTTCTAACTTCCATCAATGGCTGAACTATTATGAATGTTACCCTGTATCCCCTCACTTAAGTGTTGGTCAAAGTAAGTGCCAAGTTCAATCTCTCGTCAGGATAGATGTCACATTGAAATAACAATTCTGAAGACCCACCCAACTTTCCTTTTCTAGGACACTACAGTTACCATTTGATTTATTTCTTAACACCTGTGAAAGAAATTAAGGAAGCACAAAATGTTTTACCATCAAAGTTTTAATGACTGCCATTAAAATAGATCTGTTGGCTATGATTAAATAAACAATTTTAATACTTTGCTGGGGTAATAGATGACAATATAGAAGAACATTTATGAAAATAACTAATTTACCTGCAAATACCTTCATTCATCTTTTTCCTTTTACAATAAGGAATAATGTGTGTAAAAGAGTAGCCACTGTCCACCACAAGACAGCAAAGTTCAGAATCATTTTCTTCAAAATACTTGGAAGCACTCAATGTCCCAGCTGAAAAATACATTTAAAATATCAAAAATCACATTCCTGTTTAAAAAGGACTGTCAGATAATAAGTTACTGGAGTTGGCAGACCTCATTAATAGAAAAAAAGTGAAGTACGTTCAGTTACCATTTGTCCTGTAGACTGCTTGAAATTGATATTCTTCAAATAAGATTTCATTCATTGATTCTTGGATGGAATTAAAGTTGAAATATGGTTCAGTGATGATTATAGTGGATTCAGGAAAATCTACCTAAATGCAAATTTTGAAACAATTAAGACACAATGTGATAAATTCCTACTATTCGTCCTGTAGGGTCAAAAAAGTATTTGGCCATAATTGAGAAGCTTTGAAAGAATAACAATTGTGGGAGGAGAAAGTGGTTGCTTAGGCAAGTGAACAAAAGAAAATTAGGAACATACTAAATGGAATAGTATCTGCAGTGTAAAACTGAAGATTGATGAGAAAATCCCAGCTGTTAGCAACGCAGACCTTACTGTTTGTGTTAATCCATCACTCATTTTACCATCAATACAGTGAACCAATTTAATTCAATGAGCTAGAAGGGGACATGAGAAGGCATTGAGAGGAGGATTAAGGAAAACCCAATGCGTTCTATGCCTATTTGAAGAGCAAGAGGATGACTAGAGTCAGAAGAAGTAGGGAAGGTCCATAATGAATACTTTGCTTCAGTTTTCACCAGTGAGAGAGACCTAAATGAATATAAAAGCAGCTTAAAGCATGTTTATATGTTGGAATATGTTGACATTAAGGAAGAGGACATTCTGGAACTTTTGAAAAACATTAAGAAGCACAAGCCCCTAGGGCTAGATTATACCCCAAGTCACTATGGGAAGTGAGGAAAGGGATTGCTGTGGGTTTTGTGATAACCTTAGCATTCAACTTGGCCACAGAAGTAGTACTGGAAAATTGGAGGGTTATTCCTTTGCACAAGAAAGGTAATAGGGATAATCCTGGAAATTATAGAACAGTAAGTCTTATGTCAGTGATGGGCAAACTATTGGAGAGGATTCTTAGAGACTGAGTTAATGAGTCTTTGGAGAAGCATAATCTGATCAGGGTAAGTTATCATAGTTTTGTGAAGGGGGAGTTCATGCCTCTTGAGGAAGTGACAAAACAAATTGATAAAGGTAGAGCAGTAGATGTGGCGTATATGGATTTTAAATAAGTTCATTCAGAAAGTCAGGAAGAATAGGATCCAGGAAAACTTGGCTGTGCGAATTCGGAATTGGCTTACCCACAGTAGGTAGAAGGTGGTAGTAGATGGAATGTATTCCACCTGGTGGTTGGTGACCAGAGAAGATACGCAGGGATCTGTTCTAGGACCCCTTCTCTTTTTGATTTTTAAAAATAACTTAAATGAGCAAGTGGAAGGGTGATAAGTTTGTAGATGGAATGAAAGCTGGTGATGTTGTGGCAAGAGTAGAAGGTTGTCATAGGTTACAACAGGTCATTGAAAAGAGATCTAGAACTGGACTGAAGTGACAGATGGAGTTCAATCTGGAAAAGTGCGAAGTGATACACTTTGAGAGGTTGAATTTGAAAGCTGAGTACAGGTTTAAAAGCAAGATTCTTAGCAGTGTGAAGGAACAGAGGGATAAAGCTACCCCACATTGCCACAGAAGTTGACAGGGTAGTTAAGAAAGTGTACGATGGGTTGGTCTTCATTAATCATGGGATTGAATTCAAGTGCCATGAGATAACATTGCAGCTCTATTGAACCCTATCGACCACACTTGGAACACTGTGTTCAGTTCTGGTTGCCTCATTACAGGAGGATGTAGAAGTTTTAGAGAGGGTACGGAGGAGATTTAGCAGGACACTGCCTGGATTAGAAAGCATACCTTATGAGGAAAGATTGAGCGAGCTACAGCTTTTCTTTTTGGAGTGAAGGTGGATGAGAGGTGACTTGATAGAGGTGTAGAAGATGATAAGAGTCATTGATAGAGTGTACAACACTTTTTTCGCCCAAGGTAAAAATGGCTAATTTTAAACTGATTGCTGGGAAGCATACATTAGAGATGTTTAAGGAACTCTTAGATACATAGATGGATGAAAGATGAATGGAAGGCTATGCTTGGGGCTGCATTAGATTGACCTTTATGGGCCAAAGGGCATCTACTGTGCTGAACTGTTCCATGTTCAAACCACTAAACAAACTATCAGCTTGATGAAGCTAACAGACAGGACTACATTCCTGTTAAACAGCTACTGTAAATGGATCTGATCAAAGTCTGCAGTTCCACCAGGTCCAAAGATAGGGGTGGAGAACTAAATTGTAATCACACAAAGATGTCCAATCCTAGCAGTGCCTGAATCCCAAAGATGCTGTGGAGGATTTATCTTGACCTGTTCCTCACACTTTCACCACAAAAGCCAGACATAAACCAACATGAAAATATCACATAATTTAAAGAAACAGTTCAGTACATTGGCCTCATCAAAATCTATGGATCTCTGCATCAGTGCATTTGAGCTTATAACCAGTGCTCCAAAATTATCTGTCAAACAAGCTGTTCCTGCATGGCTATAACATTTTGATTTAACTAACAATGGAGCTAAATGCCAATAGATATCCCACTCATAAAAGAACGAATCTTAATGAGCCAGTAACAGCGCTATCAATCAACAATTACTCAGTATAATCTACCTACTTAGTAACGGATGTAGAAATCTGGCCCCTTATCTCTGCACTCTCTTTCACCTGCAATAACCTCTCATTGTTTTACTTAACAAGTTTGCATCAACCTCTGGCTTAAAATTATTCAAAGATGTAATTTTCACTCCAACATGATAAAGTGGATTCTAAAGATTCATGACCATTAGGAGAAAAAAAAACTCATCTCTTTCTTAACTGGGTAACTCATTTAAAAAAATCAAGTTCCAGATTATACTAAAAGGAAACAAAGCATGCTCTCCACATTCACTTTCTCCATCAAATCCCCTTTTTATTCATCTAAATATTAATATTAGTGGATACTAGCCCAGCCTGTCAATCTTTCCTCTAACGATAACTCATTCATTTCCACTATGTCTTGTAAGCCTTCTCTGAATGACTTTGAATGCATTAACATCCTTCCTTAAGTAAGATCTATACAGTACACAATAGCCTAAATGAGGTATCACCAATGCCTTATAACTGACAACTGCTTTTATATTCCATTCCTCTGGCAATAAAAAAAACTAGGGTTGTTAGCTTTCCTAATTACTTGTTGTACCTGCATTCCAGCCTATTACAAATCATGGACTGGGACACTTAGATCCCTTTGTATTTGAGGGATCTGCAGTCTCTCACTATCTAGGTAATATGATATTTTACTTTTCCTACCAAAATAGACAATTTCACATTTTGTTACATTAAACTCCATTTTTCAGATTTTTGTCTTCTTACTTGACCGACCTACATTCCTGCATGACCATCCTCTTCACAATTTAATTGCCTAACTACCTTCCTACACATTTAGCCACCACATCTTTGACTTCTTCATAAAGTCATAAATATAAGTAGTAAAGAAAATTTGAGGTCCCTGTACCAATTCCCAAGGTACTCTGCTCTTTAAAACTTGCCAAAATAGATAAAAAACCATTTATGCATGCTCTGAATTTCCTGATGGACATCCAATTTATATTTATACCAACATGCAATTTCCTACACCATGACGTTCTAATGTCTGAAGCCACCTTTGATTTGCCACCACATCAATGTCTTCTAGAAATCTCAGTACATCCACCAATTCTCTATCCAGATTACATTGTTTCTTCAAAACATCTCTAATAAATTAATTTCTTTGTCAATAAACCATATTGGTTTTGTCTGTTTCACCTTTTCCAAGAGCACTGCTATCATAAATTTAGTAATAGCTTCTACCATTTTCCCATGTTGATCTAACTGGTTTGTATGTTCCACCTCCTCCGTAACCTGGATCAACACATTGACATCGTGTGGAGGCTTGCATGCTTCAAGGACTCCATCAGGCGATGCCAATTCAGGACCACCCATTTGGAACGGCTGTGGACGAAATGCCAAATGAAGATTGATCCAACCCTGGCTCCTGAACAGACAGGCTCACGGGCCATGCCATAGGAAACAGCAAAAAAATACTTCCCACCTTCCTGTCTCCTTTTTGAATGAAGGAGTTACTTTTACTATTTTCCAATCCAATGGAATGGTACCCAAAACCAGAAAAATAAAGGGCAAGTGTTTGAGATCTTTAGGATTAAGAAATGTTTTTATTGGAGTGATGTAGAGAAAACATTTCCATCCCAAGGACAAGATTATCGAAGTACCTTTATTCGGATCTTGTTTGAAGACAAAACTCACTCAGGGGTACAGATGCTTTCAATAAAAAGCTAGGCAACCAAGAAAGGTATCAAGATATCTTGATGTACAATATGAAGCTGTTCAGTTTAACAAATTTTCTTGAATAAATGGTTTATTTCTCTGCTGAAATAGTAGTAATAATTGTGGCATGTTACTGCCGATCAATAATCTTTTGTTTCAAGTTAAATCAATACTTATTTATTTTCTCATGCACAATTTGTAACAAATGTCCATTTTCAAAGTTGCTTTGTTCTGAAAGCAAATGTATAAAATATACTTACTTTAAAATTAGATCACAAAACACAAATTTCTGTGCACCACATATTGCCATAAGAACATCACAAGTGTAAACTCTTACTGTAATTTGAGAAATCCATATATTTCATTCCAGTTCCACTGTGTAAGTGCTCCGCAACACATTGAGGACCCAGGTCAGACTGGCATTGAATAACGTGCAATTACCTTTACTTGTATTGGAGATGTACCGAAGTAGTATGAATTCAGGATGCCTGCAAGCCCTACTTCTGAGCAACCCTTTCTTCTGTGCACCATCATTCCCACCTTCCTGACTGATAAGCTACAGAACCTGGGCCTCTGTATCTCCCTCTACAATTGGATCCTCAACTTCCTAACCAGAAGACAACAATCTGTGCGGATTGGTAATTATATCTCCTCCACGCTGACGATCAACACTGGTGCACTACAGGGAAGTGTGCTTAGCCCACTGCTCTACTCTCTCTACCCATGACTGTGTGGCTTGGTATAGCCCAAATGCAATCTATAAATTTGCTGATGATACAACCATTGTTGGCAGAATCTCTGATGGAGATGAGAGGGTGCACAGGAGTGAGAGATACCAATTAGTTGAGTGGTGTTGCAGCAACAGCCTTGGACTCAACATCAGTAAGACCAAAGTGCTGATAGTGGACTTCAAAAACGGTAGGAATCAAAAGGGAACACAAACCAATCCTCATAGAGGGATCAGAAGTGAACAATTTCAAGTTCCTGATCAAGATCTCTGAGGAACTAACCTGGTTCCAAAATATAAAGAAGGCAAGAGTGCAGGTATATTTCATTATTTGAGGAGATTTAGTTTGTCACCTAAAACACTTGAAAACTTCTACAGATGTGGAGAGCATTCTGACAGCTTGCAACACTGTCTGCTACGAGGGAGCTACTGCACAGGATCAAAAGCTACAGAAAATTGTAAAATTAGTCAGCTCCATCTTGGGTACTAGCCTCTATAATATTCAAGCCATCTTCAAGGAGTGATGGCTCAGAGAGGCAGTGACCATTATTGAGGACCCCCAATACCCAGGACATGCCTCTTCTCATTGTTACCATCAGAAAGGAGGTACAGAAGCCTGAAAGCACACATTCAATGATTCAGGAACAGCTTCTTCCCCTCTGCCATCCGATTTCTGAATGGACATTGAACCCATGAATACTACTTCACTTTTTAAAAGACTATTTCTGTTTTTGCACTACTTCTAATTTAAATGTTTAATATACATATATACTTACTAAAATTGATTTATTTATTTTCTATACTATCATGTATTGCACAGTCCTGCTGTTGCTAAGTTAACAAATTTCATGACATATGCCAGTGATATTAACTGATTTTGATTCTCATGAGAAGGTTGAAAACCACTGCTGGGAAATCAGCTCTGAAAGGTCCTCTTTATGTTAATTAATTTCAATAAAGAGGACCTTCATTTATGTTGAAGTTAAGTTAACAAACATTCTCCTCCCTCCGCACCCTCCCCGGTACTAAACACCATACATCTCCAAGCTCAACTCAAGCTCAGTCTTCAACTCAACTCAACCTTGCCAGCATTTATTAGTGGCAGTTAAATATCCTGACTTATTTTCCCAATTCCACGATGCTCCCCCTCACCCATGACCAATTCAGACCCAGTGCTGAAGTTGGCCTTGCCTAATTTACCTTTGATGGAAATGCATTCTCTTGCACAAAGGCCAATAGTCCAGTACACTGGGCATTACCAGATTTACAAGTCACAGGCCCATGTTCAAAACAATTGCAGGTGGTCATACAACAAATGTTGAAATGCCCCTACTAACACCAAGAAAAATTTAGGAATTTGCATTCTGTAAAAACCCTTAAATTCTACTTTTTCCTGAAAGTATGTGCAGAAATACTTATTCATAAACAATGCAAAACTGCAGATGGCCATTAACTTTCCCATATGACTTCAGATTTCTAGTTTCATTCAATTCATGAAGCATTAAGTATACTGAACTCAATTCAGTCAGTACTTAGACTGAATCTTATTCAATGCAATGAAAATATTCATATCTCAAAATTATATTTTGGTGTTAATATATTCTCATGATAATCATGATACATTGCCACAATTCCTAATATTGTCAACACTTCAATAAATAACTTTTTATGATGGTTTTGGACAAGAGGAAAACTAATCAGATTAAGGAAATGAAATAGTGGAATCGTTCATATCCTCCTAGACCAATGAACAGTGTTAATGAATGATCTCTCCATAATGCTGTAGTATTGTTATGAGCCCCAAGGAAAACAAGAGCTATCACCTTCTGATCCTGAGACAACTGTGCTACCAACCTAAACAAAGCTGATTAACAGAAAGGAATTTCAAAAACAAATCCACAACTATTAAATAGATCTTCTTAGGAATGGCTCCTTTGGAAACATAACTTTTTAAGATTGCTTCAATTACTTGCACATTTTTCCTGATTTTTTTTTAAAGTAGTATTTAGTAACTTCAACTGCCATTTACTACCAAACTAAAAAATGATCCTGATTAGAAATATCCTTTGCAGAAGCATTACAAAAAATCTAAAGCTTTCAAGCCTTAGATTTGACATGTTACTTGTGGAATGGTAGATCAAAAAAATATATGGTTATGTTTATACATTTAAAAAGCACTATAACATACAAATCAGTGGAGCTTACCTTGTACATTTCTTTCCCAAACAGGTGATCCCATACTTGCCTTTGAACATCCCAGTTAACCAAATATCCCTAAAGTGAGAAATGTTATTTAACATCATGCAAATACATGCAATGAAACAAAATATTATCAAACACTTCTAAGGGAACTTTTATATTACAAGTTAAACACAACTGATCAAAATTGTCAAATTAGAAAGTTACTCAAAATAAATTTGTAAAAGTGAAAATGAAGTGAACTAACAACTAAAAAACCTTTTGCCTCATCTCTACTTGCTCTTTTCCCCACAGTAACTCTAATGAGGTTATCACCATCTGACTACCAGGGCAAACAGTAGATCACAATTAACAGTTGTACAACCACAGCTGGACAGCAATCTGCCCATATGAAACATGTGCTTCTGTGGCTGCACATGCACATTGACAATCTGGAAGCACACCTTCATTCTGTCACCATTTAGAAATACCCTTTTTGTTATAAAAACATGTTCCACATTACATTCAATCTACCACGTTCTTGTCCACTCAGTTACTCAGCCCTACTCACAATTCTACTAGTGTCGTACACTACCACTGGCAGACGTGGAAATATATTTTTTGTTCTTAGCCAAATCAGAGATACATTTTGCAAATAGCCCAGACACATACACAGATCACTCAGATAATCTATTAACCTTACCTTCTAATCCAAGAAAATCCATACCATTTGCTTTCTGCACAATTACTAATTCTCAAATGCAATTATTTATAAAAGTGGCTGAATTTACAGAAGCAGCATATATTGAACGATATTTATTTACTATTGAGATACACAACGGAATAGGCCCTTCCGGTCCATCAAACTGCACCACCCAGCAACTCAATTCAACCCTAATCACAGGACAACTTACAATAACCAATTAATCTACCAACTGGTACATCTTTGGACTGTGCTCTTCTCACACACACAGAGGACACACTACAGGCTGCAATTGTTCAGTTCGGCAAGGATGCCAGGGCTTTTGGGTTAATGGTCAAAACAATGATCCTCCATCAGGAACCCCCTTGAGATGTTTACAACTCACCTCGGATCACCATTGACGACCACCCTCTCACCATGGTTGAGCAGTTCACCTACCTGGACAGCATTATCTCCAATGACACTACAGTAGTTACGGACATTGACAATTGACTCCCCAGAGCCAGCAGTACTTTTGAGCGCCTCCAGAAATGGGTGTGGATGGCCCACCAGCTGTGTCTGTCCACAAAACCCAGGTGTACAGGGCTGCCATCGGCACAACACTGCTATACGGCTCCGAATCCTAGGTCAAGCTAATCTGGATGCTCGAGCACTTCCATCAGCGCTGCCTCCGCTCCATCATGGGTATCAGCTGGTAGGATTGTGTCTCCCAACAACGAGGTCCTGGAGAAAGCTCAACTTCCTACCTGCAGAGCTCAAGCAGCTCTGCTGGCCAGGCCACATGTCTCACGTGGACAACTCCTGGTTATGGAAAGTAGTACTCTACGGAAAACTCTCCCAGGGTAAGAGAGATCGTGGTGCCCCATGCAAGAGGCACAAGAACCAACTTAAACAGCAGCTCTCTCTGACAAATATCGAGGTCAACGGGTGGTAGCAGCTGGCTTGTGACAGAGACTGCAGAAGAACACTGATCCATAGAGCAGCCAAGAATTTTGAGGAATCCAAAACAGCAACTGCTGAAGAGGAGATGCAGGAAGGCTCCTACTGCCCAAGTGCCCACATCCAGCTTTTCCTGTGTCCCTGCTGCTCCAGAGTCTGCAGATCCAGAATTGGCCTTGACAGTCCCCAACAATTGTGCCATCACTCCTGAGGTTGCTTCTTCCCTCATGATTTTTGCAAGCAAAGAACCAGCTTCATTTTCAAGTAACTCACCTCTACTGCATTCTTTATTTCAAAAGGCCCTGGCATATTAGCAATCTACGCACCAATCTCACTATCCACCACATCCTTCTCCTTTATTAAAGCAAAGTATTGGAATTCTCCACCTCTAAGCACATGTTCCGTCCTTTACCCTTGAGTAAACCTACTCCCTTCCTATTTTTTCTTCAAGTCCTTGATACATGTATAGAATGCCCTATGATTCTGTTTAATCCTTGGTGAGCACTCCCGGTGTGGCCTTCTGTACATCAGTGAGAATCGACGTAGATTAGAAGATTGCTTCACTGAACACCTTCACTCCGTCCACTAGAAAAAGTGGAATCTCCCAGTGGCCACCCATTTCAATTCTACTTCCCAGTTCCATTCTGACATCTCAGTCCACAGCTTCCTCTACTGCCATGATGAGGCTATCAGGTTAGAGAAGCAACACCTTATATTCCACCTGGGCAGCCTCCAACCTGATGGCACGAACATTAATTTCTTAAACTTCCAGTAATTGCCCCCCACTCTCCTTCACCATACCACATTCCCATTTTCCTCTCTCACCCATCTCCTCACCTGATTCTGGAGCTCCTCCCCATCGCCTTTCTTCCATGACCTGCTGTCCTCTCCAATCAGATTGCCCCTTCTCCAGCCTTTTATCTCTTTCACCAATCAACTTCCCAGCTATTTACTTCACCCCTCCCTCTCCCAGTTTCACCCATCACCTTGTGCTTCTCTCTTCACTCCCCCACCTTTTAAATCTACTCAAGGGGGATGAAATGAAAAAGTACAAATATTTTCAAAGACTATTGCTATGTATTGGTGATATAGAATGGTCAGGGAGGAATTTGACATCAAAGCTAAGAATTTTAAAATAAAGTGTTTAACTGGAAGCCAGTAGCAGCCATGGGTGTGATGTAGAGAGAGGAGTTGGTGCCAGTTAGGACATGAACTGCAGAATTTTGGATAGTCGTAAGTTGGCCAAGGGTAGAACAAAACAGGCCATCTGGAAATGTGTTGAAATTGTCAAGGCTAAAAGTAATAATGGTGTGAAAGAATTTTACAGCAATAAATGAGCTACAGAAGAGATGATGTCGAGTAATGCCACAGGAGAGGAAATAAACAGTCCTAGTGAAGGCATGGAAAACTGGTGAAAAGCTTATCCACAGGCCAAATCCACGGTCATAAAAGATTATCCAAAAATTATGAAAATAATCTACCTTTATATAGATTGTAGAAACCAAACAAACAGCAATAGTGTGGAGGGCAACTTCATGCAATGTTCATACAAGAGTGCTTTCTAGCTCAATTTAAAAGAAACCAAGTATGGTCCAATCACAAGCAACAGAAAATCTGCAGATGCTGAAAATCCATACAAAGTACTGGAGGAACTCAGTAGGTCAGCCAGCATCTATGGAAAAGAGTAAACAGTCGACATTTTGGGTCGAAACCCTTCATCAGGACAGGAGATAAAAGATGAGAAATCAGAGTAATAAGGTGGAGAAGGGGAGGAAAAAAGTACAATGTAGAAGGTGATAGGGTGAAACCAGGTGAGGGGGAGAGGTGAAATGAACAGCGTTCTGTAAAGGAAAGGTCAGTGCCTTTAAGCCGTTACATCTCATCTTCGTAAAATTCTTCGTGGGAAAAGTTTGATTTGGGAACCGAAGCATCACGACGTGAAAGAGAACTTAAATCGTCTTAAAAAGTCTCTCCCTTAAATGGTCTGTGAGCATTTTGAACTTTTGCAATACTACTTTGAAGAACTGTTTTTGCAACATCACTTTAAGAACTGTTTAAGCTTCATTGCTTTAAGAACTGTTGAAGCTGCTGCACAGCAGCTGATTTCCGGTTACATTAGTGATTTGTTTACTTTTGGGGGGGGTTTGTTTTCAGTGTTTAATAAACGTGTTATTTGTTAAAAAAAATCCCTGCCTAACTCATATATTTATTGTTGCTTGAATCCGTAACAGGAGGAAGAAAGTACAATGTAGAAGGTGATAGGGTGAAACCAGGTGAGGGGGAGAGGTGAAATGAACAGCAATGAAATTGATTGGTGAAAGCGAAAGGGCCGGAGAAGGGGAACTCTGACAGGAGAGGGCAGAAAGGGAAGGGGTAGGTTACTTCCTGGGGACATGTCTCACTTCACCATTCCCTATTCACATTTCCCACTCTCACATTATCTCCTTACCTGCTCATCACCTCCCTCTGGCACTCCTCCCCCTTCCCCTTCTTCCGTGGTCTTCTGTCCTCTCCTTCAGATTTCCCTTTCTCTGACCAATCAATTTCATTGCTCTTCACTTCACCTGTCCCCCTCACTCGGTTTCACCAATCACCTTCTACATTGTATTTCTTCCTCCCTTCCCACCTTCTTATTTTGACTTTTCATCTTTTTTCCCCATCCCGATGAAGGGCCTTGACTCAAAACGCCAACTGCTTACACTTCTCTGTAGATGCTGCAAGGCCTGCCAAGTTCCTGCAGCATTTTGTGTGTTAATTCTGTTTAATCTCACTTGTCAGATATATTCGCTTGCAAAAAAAAAAATCACATGAACAAATTGGGTACATCTTTTGATGAGGAAACTGAGGGTGACCTAAAAACCTTAAAATAGTAGGAGGTCCAACAGAGCAGTCATAAAGAAAAGTTGGACGACACAGCTGTTTCTGCAGTAAAATCGTAAGAATACTGAAAAGTAATAGTTGCCAATGAAGACGGGATTGATAAATCTCGGTTCTGATGTTACTTTGCTACAATTTCAATATCCTGCGCACAATACAGCGAGCACAAAAAATGACGTCTGCTCTTGACTAGAAACCCAATGATACCCGTGAGAATCCCTGGAGCCGAATGAGATAAGAGCGATTAGACATCAACGACCAATGAATTGGTGCCTGTCAGCAAAAGATGGACAATGCTACGGGGCTTGCAAGATCTTTGTGGTCAGGTTTCTCTAAAGTAGCTGCAAGCGTCGTCGCTTTGAAGCTCACTCTAAAACCGCAGCCAGTGAAACCCACGCACTCACCTTCTGAAAGGGAAGAATATAATACAGACCCGAGGGATCCTTGATCTCATCTATCTGGTTGGCGGTGAAAGTTTTGAGTCGAGCAGTCCTCGAGCGAAACTGGCAATTAGGCAAAATGCTGCAAGAGGAAAGCATTGAATCAGACATCGGCTGGAGGCCCAGAGAGAAAAGAGCCGGACGCTAGGGCCGCTTCTCCTGCAACGCACCTCACCCCCTCCTCACTGAAGCCGATCTTCGCTGTGCTAGCCCCGTTGTCCAGAACCAGGGTCGCCATCGTCCCATACGCCACCGCCGCCAAGCGACCAATCAGCAACTGTCCTCCTGTACGTCTACAATATCGTCCCCCGACCATCAACCTTCTCTTGGCAGGTTCCACAGCTTGGAAATGTCCAGAATGGTGCATATTATGCGAGCATGATCTAGAACTTCAATTCCCAGGGGGCAATGCGAGGGGGTGCATCCTCCGGAGCGACGTCGTTTCGCTGGGACCTGGTTAAGCACAATTTCAGGAATAAAATATTCTCGCGTAACCCCGCGCCAAATTTGTCTTTATATTGTTTATGGACGGTGTGAGGTTTAAACACAGAGAATAAATGAATGCCGTGTGCGACTTAGAAAGAGACTGCGTGAGTACGAAAGGAGCTACTAAGTGAGGTTGTACGATAGTTACGAGAGAAACTGACCCGCATGGCGGGAGACCATGTTCCTTAGTTCAGCAATTACCGGATTTACCAAAAGAGATTCAAGTGAGAGACGCAAAGTTCCCGCCATGGATAAACTAAGCTCTCCCGCTCCTATGCGGTTTACAGACAATGTAACTGATAACTGGAAACGCTTCAAACAACGATTTAATATATATTTAGCTGCTAACGGAGCTGGAGGGACCGTTGATAAAGTGAAAAAGTCTATTTTTTATTTGATCACATAGTGAAACTACACACACATACATATATATATATATTTCTTCTTGAGTATTTTGTTGGCAGCCTCAATGCTAATGCAAATAGCTTTTCTATTTCTTTTGCAAACTTTCCTTATACTGTGATGTGGCTTGCTCGGCAGATTTGAGAATTTTACCGGAAATCTCAACCTCATAGCAGTCGGTGTCAATGAATTAGTTAATTTTGCAAGAGATCAGATTCACAAGTGTTTTGTGAGACAGCTGACTTCTGAATTCTGTCTTAATGTGACGCACCGTGCTGAATGCCCTTTCTACATCACAGTTAGGATTTGGCAGCACCAAAAGCAGCTTCATCAACTGGCAGAGCTCTTTGAATCTCAACTGCCCTGTGCTCACAGGTTTTACTGTCACTGTCATTATTTTGACCCCTGTAAGGCAGGGGTACACTTTAGTGTAGTCTGGGGTGAAGTAAGTTTTATATTTTCTTATTTTGGAACAGGACAAGCCGGCTCACAGAGAAAACTGGTAGGTCTACTTAGCACAAAGATAGACCAATCAGGATTTTTGCCCTCCCCCCTCCCCCTTCCTCTTGCTCGCTCTCAAAATTCAATTTCCGGGATATTGTGGCAACCCACTTCCTATTGCAGTCTAATCGGCTCACAAAGTGGTGTGTGCCAGCATTGAGGCTGGTCCCAAAGAGGGCGCCAAGTCTGCTTCACCAGCAAAGGGAAAAGCCCGCACACGGGACAGGACTGTGAATACACGCCCCCTACAGCATTCCAACCCGGGGAGGGCGGGATCAGGAAGGCTTTAAAGTGAGGCCGCGAAGTTTGAATAAACCTCTTTTGCCACTGCAGCTCACCAACTACGTGTAGTTATTTTAGCGCTGCGTGTAGCACACCGCTACAATTGGTGACCCCGACCGCCCAAATGATATTTGGACTGGAGATGAACGACACCGCATCTGTTCATGCAGTTTCGTTAAAACTGCCAAGCTTCTGGACGCTGCAACCTCACCTATGGTTCCAGCAAGCAGAAGCCCAATTCCACATTCGGCAGATAACCTCAGATGCCCCACGTTACTACTACGTGGTGAGTTCCCTCGACCAGGAGACTGCCGCCTAGGTTGAGGAGTTCATACAGTCACCCCCGGAGGATGGCAAATACACAGAATTCAAAGCCCTGCTCATAAGGACTTTCAGACTCTCACGGCGCGAGCGAGCTGCCCGCTTACTGCACCTGGATGGTTTGGGGGACAGGCTAATGTCGGCTTTGATGAATGAGATGCTGTCCCTGGCCGGAGGACACAAACCCTGCCTCATGTTTGAGCAGGCGTTCCTGGAGCAGCTGCCCGAGGACATACACCTGCTGCTGTCCAACGCGGATTTCAGCGACCCCCGGAAGGTGGCGGCCTGGGAAGACGTGCTGTGGAAAGCCAAGAAGGAGAGTAGGGCGTCCTTTGCACAGATCACCAGGCCACGCTCCCAGCAGCAGACCAGACCAGGCCCGGCCGCAGAGCCCACTAACCCCAGAGGCAGGAGTGAGGAGACCAATGAACAATGGTGCTTCTACCACCAGCGGTGGGGCGCAGAAGCCCGCCGCTGTAGCCCGCCCTGCCAGGGCCAGCCGCCGCTGATGGCTACAGCGGCTGGCCATCGGGATAGCCTCCTGTATGACTGGGACAAGCAGTTGGGACGCCGCTTTTTGGTCGACACCGGAGCCGAGAACAGCATCTTACCTCCAACGAGTTACGACACCCGCAACAGAGGACTGGGTCCCACCCTCAGGGCTGCGAATGGCAGCACAGTAAGGACCTACGGCACCCGTACGGTGTGGCTACAGTTCGGCTCCAGCCGGTTCATGTGGGACTTCACACTGGCCGCTGTAGCCCAAACCGCTCCTGGGAGCGGATCTTTTGTGAGCTCACAGCCTACTGGTTGACCTGCCAAGGAAGAGACTGGTCCACGCTGAGACCTTTCAAACGTTCTCCCTGGGTGAAGCCCAGTTGCTGGCCCCACACCTAGCCTCCATCACGCTGTCCGACAATGACTTCACCAGAGTCCTGGCGGATTTACCATCGGTTCTGGCGCCACGGTTCATGGCAGCCATGCCCAGACACGGCGTACAGCACCACATCCTGACCCAGGGACCACCCCTCCATGCCCGTGCTCGAAGGCTTCCCCCAGACAAGCTCTGACTGGCGAAGGAGGAGTTCAAGAGGATGGAGGAATTGGGGGTCATACGGCGGTCCGACAGCCCATGGGCCTCCCCCCTGCACATGGTGCCCAAAGCAACAAGGGGCTGGAGACCATGCGGCGACTACCGCAGGCTGAATGAGGCTACAACACCGGACTGCTACCCTGTGCCGCACATTCAGGACTTTGCAGCAAACCTGCACGGCGCACGGATCTTCTCCAAGGTAGACCTCATCCGGGGATACCATCAAATCCCGATGCATCCGGACGACATCCCCAAAACAGCACTCATCACCCCGTTCGGCCTTTTGGAGTTCCTCCGCATGCCGTTCAGCCTAAAGAATGCCGCACAGACGTTCCAGCGGTTAATGGATGCGGTGGCACGCGACCTGGACTTCGCTTTCATCTATTTGGACAACATCCTCATAGCCAGCAGTAGTCGTCAGGAGCATCTGTCCCACCTCCGTCAACTCTACGCCGGACTGAGTGAATACGACCTAACAATCAACCCGGCCAAATGCCAGTTCGGGCTTGACACCATCGACTTCCTCTGCCCGCCAAGGTAGACGCAGTCCGTCATTACCCCCGACCCAGTACAATCAAAGGCTTTCAGGAATTCTTGGGTATGGTGAATTTCTACCACCGCTTCCTCCCTTCAGCAGCCCGAATCATGCGCCCCCTGTTCGCCCTGATGTTGGGTAAGGGCAAGGACATTACCTGGGACGAGGAGTCTGCCGCCGCTTTCATTAAAACCAAAGAAGTCTTGGCAAACACCGCGATGCTAATGCACCCCAGAACGGACGTCCCTACCGCCCTCACAGTGGACGCATCCAACACGGCAGTCGGTGGAGTGCTGGAACAACTCATCGAGGGTTGCTGGCAACCCCTGGCGTTTTTCAGCAAACACCTACGACCACCCGAGCTCAAATACAGTGCTTTCGACCGGGAACTGTTGGCGCTATACCTGGCAATCTGACATTTCAGGTACTTCTTAGAAGGTAGGCCCTTCACCGCGTTCACGGACCACAAACCGCTTACCTTTGCGTTCACGAAAGCATCCAACCCTTGGTCGTCCCGCCAGCAGCGACATCTGTCCTACATCTCCGAATACACGACGGATGTCCGGCATGTCTCGGGAAAGGACAATGTCGTGGCGGACGCCTTCTCCCGCCCTAACGTCCAAGCCCTGTCCCAGGGGGTAGACTTTGAAGCGCTGGCGGAGGTGCAGCAGGCAGACGAGGAGATCCCTAGTTATAGAACCGCAGTCTCCAGTTTGCAGCTCCAGGATCTCCCCGTCGGCCCAGGTGAGAGGACCCTACACTGTGACATCACCACCAGCAACCCCGCCCCGTCATCCCGGCAGCCTGGCGGCGGCACGTTTTCAACTCCATTCACAACTTAGCGCACCCCTCCATCAGAACAACCTTCTGGATGGTAGCCAACAGGTTCGTTTGGCACAGACTCCGCAAGCAGGTCAGTGAATGGGCCAAAACGTGCATGCACTGCCAAACAGCCAAGGTGCAGCGGCACACCAAAGCCCTGCCGCAGCAGTTCCACCCCACCCGCTGGCATTTCGACCACATTCATGTGGATATCGTGGGCCCCCAGGCAGTGTCACGAGGAGCGCGGCACCTCCTCACTATCGTGGACCGGTTCACAAGATGGCCAGAGGCGGTCCCGCTCACCGATACCACCTCTGAATCCTGCACCCGAGCACTAATTGCAGCCTGGGTATCTCGCTTTGGTGTACCGGCCCACATTACCTCTGACAGAGGCGCCCAGTTCACCTCCAGCCTGTGGTCAGCTGTGGCCAGCCTTTTGGGGACACAGCTGCACCACACAACTGCAGTTGAATGGACTAGTGGAGCGTTTCCACCGTCACCTGAAATCGGCTCTCATGACCCACCTCAAAGGGCCTAACTGGGTGGACGAGCTTCCCTGGGTCCTGCTCGGAATCCGCACGGCGCCCAAGGAGGATCTGCACACCTTGTCGGCCGAGTTGTTGTACGGCGCACCCCTGGTCGTCCCAGGAGAGTTCATACCAGCCCCAAGGGGGCAAGAGGAAGAACCCGCAGCAGTCCTGGACAGACTACGCGAGAGGCTCAGTAACCTGGCCCACGTACCCACTTCACAGCATGGGCAGAACCCGACCTGCGTACCCAAAGACCTGCAAAACTGTAAGTTCGTTTTTGTATGAGGGGGCGGACATCGGGCACCGCTACAGCGGCCCTACGAGGGGCCATTTACAGTGATCAGAAACAACGGGTCCACATTCGTGCTGGACATTGGGGGGAAAGAGGAGGTTTTCACAGTGGACCGACTCAAACCGGCCCATGTGGACTTGGCGCAGCCGGTCTAGATTCAGGCACCGCGGCGCAGAGGCAGACCTCCTAAACAGAGTCCGACCCAGACTGAGGACATTGGGGGGTGTGTCACCGGTTCTGGGGCGGGGGGTGGGTTATGTGGCGACCCACTTCCCAGCGCACTCGAACCGGCTCACAAAGTGGTGCGCGCTGGCATTGAGGCCGGTCCCAAAGAGGACGCCAAGTCTGCTTCACCAGCAAGGGGGAAAGCCCGCGCGCGGGACGGGACGGGACAGGACTGTGAATATGCGCCCCATACAGCATTCCCGCCCGGGGAGGGTGGGATCAGGAAGGCTTTAAAGCGAGGCCGTGAAGTTTGGATAAATCTCTTTTGCAACTGCAGCTCACCAACTACGTGTTGTTATTTCAGCACTGCGTGTAGCACACCGCTACAATATTATATATAATTTGCGGCCGTCAGGGAGCCACTATCAATATGCGGGAGACTTCCGGGAGAGCTGGGATGTCTGCTACATGTAATTGGTGAAGATGCTTCGGACATCTATAACAGGTTTCAAATTGATGAGACAGCCTTGACATTAAGACAGACTGATGACAAAATTTGAGGAGCATTTTATCCCAAGTAATAGCATCCATAATATTGATCAGACCGCTTTTATGGTGAACACGATAACATGAGTATTTTGTCCCAAGTAAAAACCTCATTTGAAAGGTATTTTTTACCCCCGTGACCAGAAACAAGATGTTAACTTCGACTAATGTTTAGCTGAGCTTCACACGTTGAGCAAGTCCTGTGAATTTGGAGATTTACGAAACTCACTAGTTGGAGACAGCAATTTGTGGAATTTCAGAAAATGACTGTTGTGTAAAAATAAGGATTTGACACTGGAAAAGGCTGTGGATATGTGTAGGGCAGCAGAGACTACACAAGCACAAGCTAAGGAGCTGCACACAGCAGACACAACTAGTGGAGCAGTAAAAACGGGGAGCAGCACCCGAGGCATTTACCAGCAAAGCAGAGGAAGGCTCATACGGCAAATGTGGAAGCAGTCACATTCCTAAGACATGGAAGTCTTGCAATAACTGTGGGAAGAAGAATCGTTTTGCAAAGTGCCACAAATTCAGGGGCTACCAAGAGGAAGGTGCACAGGGTTGATGATGAATTGGAGGAATTCTTTGTGTACTCTCTACAGACTGCTGGTGCTGGTAAGACAGAATGGGATGTCCAATGACTGTGAATGAGACAGTAATATCATTCAAACTTGACACCAGAGCCCAGGTGAATCTTGTCCATGGATGATCACAGGACGCTCACAGTAAAGAGCAAGATTGATCTAGATTTATCCAGTCAAGATGGTGCCAGCAAACAACACTTCCTCAGTGATGTCTTCCAGATAATACACGAGAGTATTTATTTCACTTTTTCTATGGCTTCTTAAATGTGTTTCTGGAACAAGTCACTGTTGGAACCTGTGACTTGGAGTTTGGAGATCAATTGAGTGATCTAGCACTTTGCTGTGTCGGAGAAAATTCCAGAAGGTGTGAGCGAGCAGCCTCGAGGTGAAGAAGCTTAGAGATGGGGCACGAGCCCTTGATCGATTGTATTTCTAATCGATTAAAGCGTAGAAGAAGATTGCAACATCGAGGCGAATGTAGAAGGCAAACAAGTGTTTAGCACAACTACCTGTCTCTTACTTGCTGCTGTGATGGATCTCAGAAGGCTTCTGCATTCGACTGGTGGTCTCTCTCTCCCTCAAAGTTCTGTGATTTATGTATTGGACTGTGGACTAGTTCAAATTGTTCTCTTTCAGTTCCGTGTTTTTTTTTACATTCTGCTTTTTTGCCAATTCTTTCTTGTTGCCATTTAGTGTAATTTGTTTTGGGTTTGGGGTTTGATATTCTTCCTGCCATTTGGTGCAATCTGTTAGTTTTTTTTATCTGAGGGAGAGGTTTTGGGATTTGATGTTCTTGTTGCCATTTACACGATCGACACTGGCACACCTCAGGGGTGTGTGCTTAGCCCATTGCTCTACTCTCTCTATACCCATGACTGTTGCTAGGCATAGCTCAAATACCATCTATAAAATTGCTGATGATACAATCATTGTAGGTAGAATCTCAGATGGAGACGTGAGGGTGTACAGGAGCGAGATATGCTAACTAGTGGAGTGGTGTCGTGGCAACAACCTTGCACTCTACATCAGTAAGATGAAAGAGCTGATTGTGGATTTCAGGAAGAGTAAGACAAAAGGACACATACCTATCTTAATAGAGGGATCAGAAGTGGAGAGAGCGAGCAGTATCATGTTCCTGGGTGTCAAGATCTCTGAGGACCTAACCTGGTCCCAACATATCAATGCGGTTATAAAGAAGGCAAGACAGGGACTATACTTCATTAGGAGTTTGAAGAGATTTGTTATGTCAACAAATACACTCCAAAACTTATATAGATGTACCATGGAGGGCATTCTGACAGGCTGCATCACCGTCTGGTTTTGGGGTGGTGCTACTGCACAGGACCAAAAGAAGCTGCAGAGGGTTGTAAATTTAGTCGGCTCTATTTTGGGTACTAGCCTACAAAGTACCTAGGATATCTTCAAGGAATGGTGTCTCAGAAAGGCAGCATCCATTATTAAGGACCTCCAGCACCCAGGGCATGCCCTTTTCTCACTGTTACCATCAGGTAGGAGGTACAGAAACCTGAACGCACACACTCAGCAATTCAGAAACAGCTTCTTTCCCTTTGCCATCCGAATCCTAAATGGACATTGAACCCTTGGACACTACCTCACTTTTTAAATGTGTGTGTATATATATTTGCACGATTTAAATCTATTTGTACACTGTAATTGATTTACTTATTTATTGTTATTTTTTCCCTCTTCTATTATATTGCATTGAACTGTGCCTGCTAAGTTAACAAATTTCATGACACATGCTGGTGATAATAAACTCGATTCTGATTCTGATTTTTTTGCGTGGAGTGTGAAGGATTGATGATAGTGTTGCCAGTTGCGAGGTGTGTTTTGATACTTTTCTTTGAATTGTTACGTACCCCGTAACTGGGTGGCTTACCAGCAAAGATAGAGAGGTCCGCTGAAGTCTGATGGTACTATTTTCAAACGTTTTTTTATTTATAAAGGGGCACAAACGTATGGTTAATACAAAACATTCAGATCATATACATCGTCAATACTCAATCTAAAGCACAGGTATAGTAATAATCAATCAGAAATAAGCTCTATCGTTGTCTAGGGGATAATACTGAGTCCAATGGAAATATAAAAGTCACTCAGAAGTCTGCAGGCTTTTCCGTTTGGGAACCGCTGGCATTTCACGTGTTGGAGAGAGGGATTGGTGAGAGAAAGGAACACTTGCCCGTTGTCTTTGCGAAGTAAATCCCTGTTGTTAGTTAAAAACGGTTTTTCCTTTGGTTTCAGCCACAGACTCCCGATCCGGAATCTAACGCACGTGGCTTCCTTCAAAATGGCTTCCCGCTCCGATGGGAAGCGCTATCGTGTCTTCTTAGTGTGTCTCCTTGGTGCGTCTGAGGGGCCGCCTCGGCAGCCCACCTTTTATCGGGACTTGCAGGGTTGTAGCTGTCAATCAGGGTGGGGTGAGGCAATCTCTCCTCATCTCCCAGCCCATGTTGCCCTGAGGGTTTGCACGTAACCCAGTCCCCATTCCACAAAGGTGTCTCCAAGAGACAATGGCCATTTCCGTGGCTTTTGTCTGGCTGAGAGGCCAGACCACATTCCAAAACCTTGAGGCCTCTTCCTCACTCTCCTGAGTCCAATTCAGCACGTCGCTCTCTCTCTTGGGTCATTGACCCCCCCTTCACTAGGGCTCTTGCGATTCTCACAAAGGAGGGGGCTGGGGTCATAACAGAATGATCTCCATGCTTTTTTTTGTTGCATCTGTAACACCCTGGTTAAGATTTTTACTGCTATGCTGTAGGTCATATATGTCAAACTCAAGGCCCGCGGGCCAAATCCGGCCCGCGGTGGAATTATCTTTGGCCCGCGAGATAATATCTAATTACTATTAAAGCTGGCCCCAGTAATTGAAGCGCCTATGGCGTATGATATGGCTAATGCTGAGTTTATTCAGGTACCAGGTTTTCAGGGTTTTTAGTGTTTATTCGGCAGTCTTCTTCATAAGAAACGGAATTTGTAAAGTGAAACACTTTGTAGTTATAGCAGAGACTGAGACACATGAGAGCAGGCTGAAAAAACGGAAGCAACGAAAACTGCGTTTGCACGCGTCCAACTGATCCGGCCCGCATGAAGCTGCATTTTGCTCAATCCGGCCCGTGACCTAAAATGAGTTTGACACCCCTGCTGTAGGTATTTCATTTTAGCAATTCTGTAAGAGCAGCCTGTTTGGCTTTGAGCTTTGAGCTTTTATTGTTCTACTTAGGAATGTGGTGTCAGCCAGTCAGGATGGTGGAATCGGGAGAAGGTTCAAGAGAACACTGGCCAGAGCTGTTTTGTGAGGGACATTGGTGTTGGTCAAGGTCTTTTTTGGGGGGAGCTGGGAGAGGTCAAGAGGGAAGATGGCCGAGGATGATGTCCCAGTTGCACAAGGTGCTTTGTTCAGATGAATATGCTTCAAGGAGGAAGGACAAATACTACCGTGGGAGAGCCAATTTGTTCGAGATGGATTTCGAGTGACGTTCAGAAAGTGGTGTGTGGTTTCACACAGGCCAAGGTCCAGCATGTGAGTTACAGACAAGCTCAAGATGAGCTCCAACTTGTGTACACATTTGACTCTTTAATTATAATGGGCCCTTTTTTTTCTCTTTTCTTTAATAACTCTTGGTTAAGTTAAAGTTCAGAAATTTAATTTCTTTATAATTGTATGCAGTGCATGATCTGTTATTTCTCGCCAACAGGCAATTGCAGAGGGGCAGTAAATCACACAGCATTCACACAACTCACGGATTTGGCATGACCAAAGTCGTATACACCCTAGACGTGCGGAGCGTGAGAAAGGTGGCTTTCTTGCTCTGGAGTCCAGTGGCTCTTAGCCAGGGGGTAACGAGCCGCATTTCCAGTAAAAAAGGGGTTTCACGTGGCTATCTGGAGAAGATGAATTTCAGAGTTGTATACTGCATATATACTTAGATAATCATTGAACTTTTGAAGTTATAAATGACAAGCTACACTGGAGAGAATGTTCCAGTAAAAGTGGGGTGCATAGTGACCTTCAAGCACAAGAGGCAGCATCTAATATCACAGCTACTGATTGTAGAAAAGAGAGTACAGCCAATATTAGGTCTGAGTGGATGTGAAAAACTCAACCTGATGAAAAGAATTTTCATTGTGGCTTCACAGACCAAAGATGAGCACACAACAGTCATGGAAGAGTGTGGAAATGTCTTTGAGAGTCTCGGATGCTTATCTGATGTACACAAAATTCATGTAAATGAGACAGTAGCTCTAGTTGTCCATGCATGCGGAAAAGTTCAGTTTCTACTTGGAGACAAACTTAAACAAAAGCTAGCATGCATGGAACAGGTGAATGTCATACAGAAAACTGAAGAACCAACAGATTGGGTGAGCTCACTGGTCATTGTGCAAAAGAACAATGGAACATGGTGGAGATGTCTAGACCCAAGAGCTCTCAATAAAGGCATCGAGAGAGCATTTTAAAGAGCCAACACAGGTGGAAATCATGTCCCGATATGCAAGTGCCAAGTGGTTTAGCAAGTTCGACGCATCATCTGGGTGTTGGCAGATAATGCTGTTGAGGCAAGGTCAAGGCTGTATTTTGTAACACACCACAAGAAGAAAGATACCATTTTCTAAAGCTACCGTATAGGATTCTGTCTGCATCGGAAATCGACCATAAACCCTCCATGTAATCTCTGAAGGCGTACCTGATGTCAGGACTCTGGTGGGTGAGATCATTGTCTTGGGATCCACCAAAGATGAACTGGATACACAACTGAGACAACTGTTTGACAATGTCAACAAGACCAAGGAACTGATTGAAGACTTACGGAGAGGAAAACCAGAGGTCCAGGAGCCAGTAATCATCAGAGGTGGAGAGGGTCAGTGACTTTAAAGTCCTGGGTGTCACTATCTCGGAAGACCTGTCTAGGACCCATTGTATAAACGTGATTGTGAAGAAAGCACAACAACACCTCTACTTTCTCAGGAGTCTGGCTTGAGCAGTTGACAAAAAGGAAAAGAGTCAAAGTCAAGAGTCAAAGAGTCCAGTATCTCCTGATAGAACAGCGCAGGTTACGAAAACTGCAGGGTCAAATGAAACTATGACAGTTCAAAGATACAATACAGAATGGATGTCTAGCAGCTGAGAATGACAGTCCAATGTGTATTTGGGATTATTGGGCACGCAGGGCTGAACTGTCAGGATCTTCGAAGGGAACAGGTTTGTAATACCGGTACCGCTAAATAAGGAAATGCTCCAGAAGGTGCACGAAGGTATCTTGGTGAGGAAAAATGTAAACACAGAGCTCGTGAAGTGATGTACCGGCGAAGAATGAACCAAGGCATCAGCCAGATCATTGCTTCATGTGAAATATGCCTTACTTACAGACCTAAGCATAAGCAGAACTGCTTACACCACAGCCTGTACTAGACAGGCCGTACTTCAATGTTGGAGTGGATTTGTTTGTTTGTAAAGGGAAGAGTCATATTGTTTTAACAGACTACTTTTCCAATTACTCAGCGGTTGCAACACTGCAATCGGCATCCAGCAAAGCAGTCATCACTTTCCTGAAAATTTTTTGTAAGGCATGAAGTTCCATGCGAAGCAGAATCAGACAATGGTCCCCACCCCAATTTTCGATCTGTGAATTTGAGTCATTTGCCAATGTTCAGGGCTTTTGACATATAACTTCAAGCCCACATCAACTCAGATCTAACAGAAAGTTCAGTCAATGTAGGGAAGGGCCTCATGAAGAAAGCACAAGATGGACAAGAGGATTTCCACAACTCTAATGATCGACAGCAGAATGGCCTGTTACCAGCCCAAAAGCTGATGGGTTGACGCATACGCATTAACCTTCCAATACATGAAAACCTGCTGACACCTAAAGGAGCACACAGCTTCAAATTGGCTAAAATGAAAAAGGAAAGAAAAACAGAAACAGTATCATGACAAGACTGCAAAAAGCTTACCAGACCTGAAGCCTGGAGATCAAGTGTGAATGTGAGATCACAATTCTGGCATGTGGTTCGTGCAAGGATATGTAGAAGAAGAAGCAGCACCACATGAAGGGACCAACTGGATCTACGATCACAAGCTCCAGCCCATTAACTGTCAGCATACCAAAGGGCCAGCATATGTAAAGGATGAACTTGTTCGAGTTCGCAGAAAGTCACAAATATTGCTTGCATTCGCTGTATTAATAGACCTGTGGAAACAAATAGCAGACCAAAAAAGACCATTGAGCCACCTCAAAGACTGGAAGTCGATGAGTGGATATGTAGCTGCTCATTACAATTAAAGTAGAAAATTTGAAATAAAAAATAAGAGATGGGCTACGGAATGTAGATATCTTTGTTGGGAAGGATAATTGTTCCTCGCAGGTTTATGAGGATGTAGTATTATTCTTTCAAGGGGGATGATGTTTCATTATGTGTGCATAATAATAAACTTCAGTTCCTCATGGGCAATGCAAGGAGTTCACCCAAACCGGAAGCTGGTTGCATGTGCACTGTTCAGTAATAAATTGTTCAAACCTAAACCCATGCCATGTTGGTCCTTATTAAGAACTGACATAACAGGTGGGACTTATGAAGGAACAATGGATGAGAATGGAGAAAAACCTAGGTTAATGGACCCCCTCCACAACACATTTAAAATATAAAAAGATAGATCACAAGGTCACAATCATAGAGAACGACACATCTTTACAGTTTATTTAGTAGCTAATTTGGCAGGTTCTTAAAATTGGTTCTGTAAATGTAAACAAGGAATGCCAACCTTCCAGAATCAACTTGCAGTATTGGACAATTGAAGATTAATTTCAAATACATTTTACAGAGAAGTACGTTGGAGAAAAATCACAAGATGGACTGTTTTTAAAAAGAGTTTTCATGTTCTTTGAGCACCCATATATTAATTACATAAAATTATTTGTAGCATCTATTGTATTTGTTTATTTTTCCTGTAAATGCAAGTAAATGAATATCAAAGTAGTATATAGTAACATATGTACTTTAATAATAAATTCACTTTGAACATTGGTGAAAAGAATAGATTCTGTTTGCTAGAAAGGAATCATCTACTCGAACAACGAAGAGTCTTCCATGTTTTGGTTGCTTTGGAAAGATGGTATTTTGTGAGGATGACTTATAGTGGTAGCACAGGGTATGCGAGGGAAGAGGCTAGGAAATAACTCATAACAACTGATGGAAATCCTACTTTAATCATGGAATTTTATGATCCTTGGGGTCAATTAAACATAATAGACATGGCCTTTAAGATTTCATGGCCAAATGTCACAACTAATTAAGGTAAAGAATTCTGTAGATACCTAATCTGAATAAAGTAATGTTTCCTCATCTAATTCCTAATCTGAGTAATGTTTCCTCATCTAATTCCTAAATGACAGCATGTCCAAGGTTAACAGTCTGTCTGCACTTGTCCCTTTATGTTATTGTTAATACTTTAATGTTTGTAACAAATAAAAGAAGGCAATTCAATGTCTATACTTTAATACCTTTACTTCCTTAATTTTGCTTCTCAGATCTACCCCCACATCAAGGAAATCTATGTTGCACCATCTTCACCGAATTCTTCATTGGCTAAAGAGATCTAACCAGCACACTGTACTCCCGGTGCAATTTGCTGAATAACTGCAGCAAGATTTCTGCCCTTGTACATAAGAACAAAAAGAAATAGGAACATGAGTAGGCCACTTGGCCCCTCAAGCCTGTCCTGTCATTCAGTGTGATCGTGGCTGTTCTATCCCAGGCCTCAAGTCTTCCTCTGCTAGATTCCCATAGTCCTCAATTTATTTCCATTTTAAGTACTTTCAATGATCTAACCTCCACACATTTGTGATAGCAAATTCCAGAAATACATGAACTCCTACAAGAAGAAAATTCAACATATCACATATCTAAATGACTGGCTCCTTTTCTTGAAACTCAGTCCCATTGTTTAAGATTCTTACACAAGTGAAATCTCACAACAATCACCCTGACAAGCCACCAGAATATCTTTTATGTTTCAATAAGAACTATTAACCCTGCTTAGCCTGGCTTCATTGGGAATCTTCTCATCTCAGGAATTAGCCTGGTTAGTTTCAAATTTCAAATTCAGTATATTGTCAAAGTGCATATACGTCACCATATTAAGCCCTGAGATTCATTTTCTTGCAGCATGAACAGTAAATCCAAGAAAAACAATAGAGTCAATGAAAGACTTACGTCCAACAGGACAGACAAGCAACCGATATGCAAAAGACAACAAACTGTGGAAATACAAAAAAATAATAAATAAGCAATAATTATCAAGAAAATTAATTGAAGAGTCTTTGAAGGTGAGGTTGTGGGAACAGTTCAGTGATGAGGCGAGTGAAGTTATCCCCTTTGGTTCAAGAGTCTGATGGATGAGGGGTAATAACTTTCTAAACTTGGGTATAGTTCAAAGGCGCGAGGAAGGTATTTTTAAAGGTATCTGAGGAGAAAGGATCTTATACCAAGAGTAATCAATATCTGGGATGAAGTTTATAATATTTAGAATATTTAGTCAAGGCATAGATGGATATGGATACAATGCAGGCGAATGGGATAAGTATACACCCTATCCTCGTTATATGCATCTTCAGACTATGTGGATTCACAGTTATGCAAGGAAGCTATTTCTACCAACGTCTCCTTATATGCGTCCAAAACTCACAGTTATGCGAGGAGCACTGCTTTCCTGCTAATACAAGTCACGTGCGCAGGCCTCACAGTCTCACTGTTGGGACGAGAAGCACCGCTTCCCCGCCAATATAAGTCACGTGCGCACGTCTCACAGTCTCACTTCCGCCAGTCTCACATTGGTTTTGGCAATGTATGGATGTGCGATCTTGCACTCTTAAACTTTTGTTGTTTTTACCTACGCTGCGGTGATTTTGTGCTTGAAATATTTAACTATGCCTCCTAAGCGTCCGATGTCAAGTCCTGGGCCATCAGCCAAGCGGCAAAGAACCGCTTTAACACTTGAAAAAAAGTTGGAAATTATAAACAGGGCGGTGTCAGACAAGACTGGGCTTTTTTGGAAGCGTGTGCCGAAACGCACTTAAGGATGAAAAAACTGCGTCAGGTTTCAAGGCAGCAAAGGATAGATTGACTTTGCTTATGTGTTCCAATGCCGAAGAAGACTGTAAGATGAAGCCTCTCTTAGTTTACCATTCACTAAATCCCCATGCTCTTAAGGGTTTGAGTAAGAATATGCTTCCTGTCCATTGGGCAGCTAACAAGAAAGCATGGGTCACTTTGAAGATTGGTTTGCTAATCATTTTGCTGTTGAGGCTGAACGCTACTGCTGGGAACAGAATTTTGCCTTTAAAGTTCTTTTGTTGCTTGACAATCCGCCAGCCCATCCTAAACATTTGGACAGCATTCATCCTAACATAACAGTGCGTTTCCAGCAGCCTAACTCAACATCGCTGATTCAACCACTCGACCAAGGTGTGATATCCACATTCAAGGCGTATTTTTTACGGCAAACTATCTCTCAGATGCTGCAAGCAACAGACGATTTTGAAAATCCCGGGAGTTTACTAACGGTGAGGGAATGGTGGAAGTCCTTCAACATCAGACATACCATCAACAACATTGATGAATGCTGGAAAGAGGTCAGGTCTGTGAGAGTTCTGTGAGTCTTCCTTCACCCCTTGCTGTCCTTGATGATCCTGACACCACACAACCATCCACCTCATCCATGTTAAGCTGCCCTACACCACAACAACCACTCATCTCCCGGAGCAAACACACCTGCCACTATTGGTGAGTACTGTACACCCTAGTATGTTAACTTTCTATGATTTACTACATTGAATATGACCTTAAATTGATGAAATATAATACGAATGTTGCCTTGTGGTACTGATTTTGTGTCGTATTGATATGAAAATGTGAATACAGTTAAAACATATTTAGGAAGCCCTCCAGAACGCATCCCTGTTTTCTCCATTTAAATAATTATTCACATTATGCGTCAACTGCAAGGAATGTATCCCCCGCATATAACGAGGATAGGGTGTATATGGGCTAAAAGATCAGCAACGATGTGATGAGCTGACATACTTATTCCTGTTCTCTACAACTCCTTATTCCTGTTGTTTTTAAGCCTTTTACAATTAATAAACAAGATTGTTTAAAGAAAATTACAATAAAACTAATTTTGACGCTTTCATGACTTTTTAAATTAGTTGCTTGCAAGTTTCCTGGAGTCTTGTCACACAGTGTTGGAGGGAAGGCTAACTAGGTAGCTACTTTTAACCAGGCTGTCTCTTCTCGGCTTATCTTCACCAGCTTTGCCTGCTTAAAACACTGTAAACTCCTCCCTTGCCAACCCCCTTGCTGATCACTCTCTAGCACTTAGGATTCTAATGGGGCCATTATTGTGTAATAAGTGATGCAAAAATGAAAGCTAGTAATTCCGTGAAACAAGCAGAAAAGTGCAAATAATGAAGCAATCAACCAAGGTATCTCAGATAAAAATACAGCAGATTTACAGAACACAGAATACCAGTCTGGAAGTGAGAGGATCTGAATCAGAAACTATTCCAGGCAGGAGCTTCGGGATCCCATCTTAATGTTGTCAAGGTTGAAATATACTGTATAATAACAGAGGGAGAGTTCAAGACAGATGGGATAATAAGATAGAACCGGAAGTGTGCATTCTGAATGATTTACACTGCTATTCTACAATATCAATGATTGAAGAATACTAAACCAGAACTCAGGAGTCATAATCAATGTATTAATATTCCTCTCACTAAGGGGGTAAAGAACTAAAAAGGCAATTATTACAAGGAGTAAAATGTAAAAACTATCTTAAAATGCTACAAGTAGTTATGATATAGAATCCAATGTCACCGACTGTAGGATGATGGAAGCAGATTCAAAGGGGAATTGGAAAAGTATTTGAGGGAGAAAAATATGAAAAGTGTTCCAGAACAGCAAGGGAAGAATCAGTATGGGTTCAAGTTACCAGATGGCTTCTTCTCTTGCTCTAATGAGTGTCTAAAATATAATGAAATATGTTATAGATGCTCACATATAGCACTGCCTTTTCCCAATGAAAGTCCATTTGCATTCTTTGTATTTATTCATTTTCATTAGGATGTCAGTAGAACCATAGAACACTACAGCACAGAAAACAGGCCATTCACCCCTTCTAGTCTGTGCTGAAACTTTATTCCGCTAGTCCCATTGACCTAGCCAACATTTATTGCCCATCCTTAATCTCCCTCAAGAGGAGGTGGTGGTCAGATTCGGGAATTACACCCAGCAGCAATATTTTCAAGTCTGGATGCTGGACGACTTGGAGGGGAATTTGCAGGGATAGCATTTCCGTGTATCTGTTGCCTTTACCTTTTATTTGTGGTGGAGATCACAGGTTTGAACATGCTTTCAAATTGTCCTATTTTGCAACTATTTTTGTGAATGGCATGCACTGTAACCACAGTGCACCAGGCAGGGAATGATTGTTTAATATGGTGGATAAGATACTTGTTGAGCTGATTGTTTTGTCCTGAATAAAAGCTGCTTGAATTTTGCTGGAGCTGCATCTTAGCAAGTGAAGAGAATTCTGTCACCATTTGTGATTTATGCCTTATCAATTGTGGAAATTTATTGCATTGTCAGCAGATATTGCTTGTAATTGGATATCCAGTCTTTGACCTGCTATTGCAGCCATTTTTTTTGATCTGGCTGGTCTAGTTAATTTTCCTGTCAATGAAGGAGGTCCATGCCAATAAATGGCAGGAGAAGTTGGAGATGAATGTTGCCTGTCATTCTTTTGCCTTGTATGATACTTGTCACTTAATTGTCCATTGCTCAATATTATCCAGTTCTTGTTTGATGGACTGTTTCATTGGTGGATGAGTTGCTACAAGGGAACATTGTACAATCATTACCATTCCTGCTTCAGACATTGTGATTGCACCTGAATCTTCTGCAGTGATGTCCTGAGGATAGGATAGTTAACATCCAAATATCACCCGTGTCAGAAACATGAATCTGACCATTGGAGTGATTAACCACCCCCCCACCCCGATGTCCAATAATTTCCATTTCACCTGAACTCATTGATGACACACTCAGTCAAATCCTGCCTCAATATCAAAGGTAACCATGTTCACTTTTGGAATTCAGCTTTTTGATTCAGATTTAGACTAAGGCTATGTTGAAGTCTATAGCCGGTTGAGTGGTCCTGGCAAAACCTAAACCAAGCATAAATGAGCAGATGGTTAGATGGTCAATTTGACTTGTTAATTCCTGATGATCAAGAACAGAATGTTTTGGAGATTGAGGAATTGAATAGGTGATGATAAACTAGTTTGGATTTCTTCGTTTTGTGATTTAGAGATTTTGGAGAATTTTGTACATGCTAGTGTAATTTTATTGGAGCAGCCTTGCCAGAGGGTTAGCTAGGTCTGGAGCATCAGTCTTCAGTAGTAAGTAGCCTTTACTGCATTCAGCACTCTCATCCATTTTTTGATATCACATGGAATGAATTAAATTGACTGAAGATCCTTCTGAAATGATGAAGGTCTCAGGAGATGCCATGATAGCACAGAGGTTAGCAGGGCACTAATATAACTCAGTGTCAAGAGTTTGGAATTCACTCTTACTGTATTTGTAAATAAAAATCTAAAATAGAAACAGATGATCATTGGCACTTCTGGCTACCCTCTGCCAATGTTGAAGATGGGAGGTGCTCTTGGAGTGTCCTCCTGATGTTTAAAAATCCACCACCATTAACAATCAGAGCCTTGATCTGATCCATTGGTTATAAGACTCCTTAATTCTATTTATTGCATTTTTATTGTTTGACAATGTTCACAGTTGGCAGCTGATTAGTGAGAATGTCAGTTGGTGCTCCATATTCCCTAATTGCCCCTTTGAACTCCTCATTGAACCAGCGTAGAAACTCAGGCTTAATTGTAATGGTAAAGTAAGGGATATACCAGAGTATGAGGTTATAGATTGTAGTGATGTACATATCTGCTGCTGTTGATGTGCCATGGTAATGCTTGGAAGCCTAATTTTGTGCTATTAGATCTGTTCAGGCTCTATCCCATTTAATCCCACATAGCATAGCAGAGAATGCCACTATGATGTCATAATAATGACAGATTTCTTCTGTTCTTATGCATTTTTAGTTTTATACTCACCTTATGATGACTAACTTTTCAATTCCATATTATTAACTGAATTTAAATTCCATAGATGTAATGAACTCGTGTCTGGACTGTTAGTCGAGACCTGAATTACACATCTGGTAACGTAAACACTACCACACCACTCCTGCACATGATAAGCAGTAAGGCAATATTAGGTGGTTTATTGCAATGATGGTCTGCTGTAATTTTGAGTAATGCTTTGAAGCATTGACCTTAGGCAACATACTGCAATCATCTGCCTCAAATGCATGAAGAATTTGATTCTGAAGCACTAAAGAGTAATCACAATTGTAATGTATTGGTTAGCCAAAGAAAAAGCTGCTTGTTCTATTTAGACAGACAATGCCTCAACTATACACTATAACATGTATTTCACTCTTCTCATAAGCAGATGAAAAAGCAAGAATAAGTTTTGCAGATTTTTTCATTATCTATAATGTTAGTAACACAGCTTATAGTTTTATTGTCTGGCAGTCCCTTGTGTTGTTCAGTATACGTTGATATGATCTTTTAGATTATTTTCTTCACTGTTCCTTAGCTGGGTGTCCTCAATACTGGGGAGGCTAGTGCCCATGATGGAACTGGCTGTGTTTACAACTTTCTGCTATATTTTCTGAACCTGTGCAGTGGCCCCTCCAGTGTATGTAACCAATTAGAATGCTCCAGCACAGTACATCTGTAGAAATTTGTGAGTATCTTTGATAACATGCCAAGTCTCCTCAAAATCCTAATGAAATATAGCCGCTATCATGCCTTCTTTCTAATCGCATCAATATGTTGGGCCCAAGATAAATCTTCAGATATGTTGACACTCAGGAACTTGAACCTACTCACACACTCCACTGTTGTTACTTCGACTTCCTCTTCCTGAAGTCCGCTATTAAAAACAGCATCCATCATCCAGGACCCCCACCACCCAGGGTGTGCTCTGTTCTCACTGCTGCCATCAGAAAGAAGGTACATGAGCCTCAGGACTAACACCACCAGGTTCAGGAGCAGTAATTACCCCACAACCATTAGGCTCTTGAACCGAAGGGGATAACTTCATTCAACTTTACTTGCCCCATTTCTGAAATGTTCCCAAAACCTATGAACCTTCTATCAAGGACTCTTCATCTCATGTTCCTGATTTTTATTGCTTATTTCTTTTTATTATTACTTATTTCTTTTCGTATTTGCACAGTTTGTTGTCTTTTGCACACTGGTTGAATGCCCAAGTTGGTGCAGTCTTTCATTGATTCTGCTATGGTTACTATGCTATGGATTTAATGAGTATGCCCACAAGAAAATAAATCTCAGGGATGTATATGGTAATATATATGTATTTTGATAATTTACTTTGAATATTGGACTTTTGTCCTACTGATGCTGAGTGTAAGGTTGTTGTTGTGACACCACTCATCTAGCTGATCTCTCTCGCTCCTGTGCGCCTCCTCATCATCATCTGAAATTATGCCAACAATAGTTGTGACATCGGTAAACTTATAGTTTGAGGACACACTCCTCCACACAGGTCTTGGTGAAGTCAGTGACAAATGTGTTATATTATTCCTGATTCAAAGATGAATCCCTGAATATTATCCAGTCCACCATCTCAAAGTGGTCCTTTTAAAAAAAAAAGGCACTCTTCCACTTCCCTTGACCATACCCTCTTCGTTCTCACCACAGGTTCCGAGGTCTTTAGTCTTTGCCTATGCGCTGGGAGTGGAAGTGCATCCAGGGGATCGGACTTTCCAAGGTGTGGGCATGGGATGGCATGGTAAATGCTCTTAATGGTGGTATACCTCTTGTCAAGTGAGTTAGTTCCTCTGGTTTCACAGGTAATATGTTGGTGGTTGTTGTTCAGAGACTTCATCAAGTTGGCCTGGATGAAATCCCATGCAACGATAGCGAAGGCATCGGGGCGTTATTTCATGTCTGCTGATCAGGGCGTTCAGTTCCTCCAGTGCCTGCCTGATGTTGACCAGAGGTAAAATGTACACCACGACCAGGATGACAGCAGAAAACTCCTTCAGCAAAATAATCTACATGACTGCTAAATGTTCCAGGTCAGGAGAGCAGAAATGAGACAGAACCACTATGTCTGTGCACCATGATGAGTTATCATAAAGCATACCCCACCTCCTCTACCTTTAAAAGGCTCAGCTGCCCTGTCTATTCAGTGGATGGTGAAGGCCTCGGACTACAGCGTTGCATCTGAAATGGTGGGGGTGAACCATGTTTTCGTGAAGCCAAGTACACAGCATTCCCTAACGTACTGCAATCTTGCTCTGAGGCCTTCAATTTTATCTTCCAGAGGCTGTACATTTGGCAGCAGGACAGTCGGGAGTGTAGGGTATAAAGCCACTCTGTTTCAATCATCAGGAAATCTGCAGATGCTGGAAATTCAAACAACACACACAAAATGCTGGTGGAACACAGCAGGTCAGGCAGCATCTATAAGGAGAAGCACTGTCGACGTTTCGGGCCAGGACCCTTTGTCAGGACTAACTGAAAGGAAAGATAGTAAGAGATTTGAAAGTAGTGGGGGGAGGGGGAAATGCGAAGTGATAGGAGAAGACCGGAGGGGGTGGGATGAAGCTAAGAGCTGGAAAGGTGATTGGCGAAAGTGATACAGAGCTGGAGAAGGGAAAGGATCATGGGACGGGAGGCCTCGGGAGAAAGAAAGGGGGTGGGGGGGGAAGCACCAGAGCGAGATGGAGAACAAGCAGAGTGATGGGCAGAGAGAGAGAAAAAAAAACAACTAAGTATGTCAGGGATGGGGTAAGAAGGGGAGGAGGGGCATTAACGGAAATTAGATAAGTCAATTTTCTCTAATTTCTGTTAATGCCCCTCTTCCCCTTACCCCATCCCTGACATATTTAGTTGTTTGGTCGACAGTGCTTCTCCTTATAGTTGCTGCCTGGCCTGCTGTGTTCCACCAGCATTTTGTGTGTGGTGTTTCAATCATACCTGCAGTCTAGCGCACCTTCCCCATTTCCGTTTTCTTAAAGGGGAATTGCACTTGCATCCTGAGTCTCTGTTCAGGGTCTGCTGATTTTGAGGATTGATAGATTTTTTAATTGCCTTAAAACAATGTTGCTTACTGAAGTACCCATAGCTGAGGCTGAATTTCAGCTGTGATAGTCCTATTGGAGCTGAACACCAAAAGACAACACTAATCAAAGTCATCATGTCTAAAGTCAAAGTTTCAGGCTGAGACCCTTCATTAGGACTGGCCTGATGTGTAGTCTTCTGCTTAATCAGGGTGTAAGTTGGAACCAGAGCTGGAGGTGGCCGGGCCACAGTCAGGAGGCAGCTGGAGCTGGAGGTAGCAGTGTCCATGGTCTGGAGATGGTTGGCTGGAGATCGTAACCAGATCTGAGGTGGTGGGATACATGGCCTACAGGAGGCTGAGACCCAGGTCAGAGCCATGGCAACTTGCCAGCTTGTCCTCCTTTTCCTCATCCCACCTTCTTAGTCTGCCCCCTTCCTTTCCAGTCCTGATGAAGGGTCTCACCCCAAAACATCAACTGTTTGTTCCCCCGTCGATGCTGCCTGACTTGTTGAGTTTTTCAAGCACTGCGTGTGCGTGTTGCAAAAGATTTTTAACATCGGTAGAATCTCTTGTGTTTATAAAAGCCTACACAAGAGACTGTAGATGCTTGAATCTGTAGCAAAGGAGCTGTCAGATGAGCTCATTGGGTCATGCAGTGAGAATATGATATTAAAGAGATTATCAATGGTTAGATTTAATGACGAGCAGGCTGTCAGTTCCAAATGGCCTACTCCTGCTCCTAGTTTTCAGTGTTTCTGTGTGAGACTATGTAGCTAAGTACTAGCACATGCCCATTAGAGGATTCTGATAAGCCAATGAGGAAGTATTTGCGTCTTTTAAAATACTGCTAGAGGAAAACATGCATGGTTTTAACATGGCTATAAGGAAATTTCTAGGCCTCTTTGTCTGAATTCCCTCTGACGCAATAGCAAATGCCTATGTTAAAAAAGATTTCAAGTATTTGTCATAAAGGTAGACAACCTTTCTTATCCTGGTCTATCTTTCTCAACCCGCCTGCCATGGTCAGCCACACTATCTTCTTCTAGTGCTGCAGTTTTGAAGTCACACTCCTACCCCTACCCCTCCAAGAGGACCACAACCTTGTCATGGTTTGGAGTCTTGTATGTCTCAATTACCCGGAAGGTTATGTTGGCTGGAGTCATGGCTTTATGCTTTGGCTCTTGGTGGGTCACCCATGCCAAGCAGGTCAAAAGGTAGAGGCCAGACTAAGAGTGGCCCACAGGTCCTCCAGGTTTGGAAGTTCACCTCAGGGCTCACAACCCTGACAAAATGTTAAGGAAACAGCAGTGAAGAATCCTTCATCTGTGTGCAATGATTCAAAGATGCCCATAGATAGAAGAGGGAAGCCAGAGGTCCATGAGCAAATAATCATTGGAGGATCAGAAGGGGAGAGGGTTAGTAGCTTTAAATTTCTGGGTTTCACTATCTCAGAAGACCTGTCCTGGACCCATCATATAAATATAATTGCAAAGATAGCATGACAGTGCATCTATTTTCTCAGGAGCCTGCAGAGATTGGGCATGTCATCAAAAGCCTTTTCCAACTTCTACAAATGTGTACTGGAAAGAGTGCTGACTGGCTGCGTTATGGCCTGGTATGGGAACACCAACGCCCTTGAGTGAAAGATCAGACAAAAGGAAGTGGTCCGGCCTTGTACATCTTGGGTAAAACCCTCCACCATTGAGTACATCTACCTGAAACAGTGACGTGGGAAAGCAGCATCCATCATCAAAGATCCTCACTGCCCAGGCCATGCTGCTGTTGTTGCCATTATGTACAAGGTACAAGTGCCTCAGGACTTGCTCTACCAGGTTCAAGAACAGTTTCTACCCCTCAACCATCAGGCTCTTAAACAAAAGGTGATAACAACACTCATTTAAATACTCTTATCTTGTTATTTCATGTTTGTCATCTATTGGTATCTGCATTTTCTCAGTTTGTTGTCCATTGATCCTGTTTACAGATACTGTTCTATAGATTTGCTAAGTAGAAAAAGCAGAAAAATAATCTGAGGATTGTATGTGGTGACATGTATGTACTCTGATAATAAATTTTACTTTGAACATTGACAGACAAAGATGGAGGACTTTCATGCTGCCCTAAATGCCAACTGGTGTAACAGGCAGTAAGTTAACCGACCAGCCCCCACGTCCTGGAACGTTGTTGTTCCTCTTAGCACCTTGTGGCACATCGGCCGGCAACGTTACCGCTTTTTCATTAGCATTTGTCTGTTTTTTAACGAGGCCGAGCTGCTAGCTTGATACTCAACCCAGCACGGTTGGAAAATGTGCAAGGAGCTGGCCAGGTTCAAAACCGGGACCACTCGCCTCGAAGTCTGTTGCGGATGCCACTGCTCCACCGGCCGGTTATCCTGGGATGTGGGAGGAAACCAAACTGCACAGGAAAAATCCACATGTCACAGGTAGAACATGCAGACTCAATAAAGGTAACATAGACATTGGAATCAAACACGTCACTGAAGCAGCACACCATTGTGTTGCTCAGTATCTTCTCATTCTGATCCCATACCATCACCTCAAGCATCGATTTTTGGTTTTCTACATTTTACTAATATGCAGCTCCTTAACAACAGGATTCAAAAACACAGTGGTTGCAAGTTCCCACTCCACTGCAATGTACTAATGAACAACTGGTATATGTACTTTGTATATGTGCCGAAGTGTATATATGCACTTTGATAATAAATTTACTTTGAATTTTAGTTATAATTCCCACTCTCTTCTTTGAAACATTGCCATGCAATCTTTACCGTCAGCCTGAGAGAACAAATGGTTAATGGTGTTTAATTTGGATGAGTGTGAAGTGTTGCATTTTGGGAAGAAAAATCAGGGTAGGACTTTCACAATGAACTGTAGGGTCCCACAGTGTAGAACAGAGGGATCAGTACCCTAAAGATGACATAATTGTTGATGGGATAGTGGAAAAATGCTTTTGGCACACTGGTGCTTTGAGTATAGACGTTGGGATGGAATGTTGCAGTTCTACAAGACAGTGGTGATGTCACACCGAGTATTATACTTGAAGATTCATGAGGATGTTGCTGGTACTGGAGGGATCGGCTTATAGTGAGAGGTTGGGCACACTAGGACTTCTTTTCCTCAATGCAGGAGAATGGCGGATGATCTTATAGAAGGATATAAAATCATAAGGGTTGTAAATAGGATGAATGCAGAGTCTTTTTCATAAAAGAGAGGTGAAAGATTTAAATACCCGAGGAACATCTTTTTATCACACGAGCGGTGGTAATACGTGGAAAGAGCTGCCAGAGGAAGTGGTTAAGGCAGGTTCAATAACAACTTAAAAAAAAAACATTTGGACAGGGAAGGCCAGAGGGAGCAAGGGCCTTGCACTAAACTCCCACTTGGCCAAGATTCTCACTAATGGCATCTGGGAATACTGTTTACAGTGCCCTGAAACCAGTGTTTTTGTTTTGAAGATTAAACTTAGCGCTATCTCAAGGATATTGCTGTCATTACCTACCAAAGTCACAAAATTTAAAAAAAAGACTTCTTCGGAAGGCAGTGTGTGTAAGCTTCTATTTTTAGTAATACAGTAGATGTATTATCTGGCTTTTGTATTCCATTGCCTTCGAAGGGTGGAATGCCGAGCAAGACTTTCCTGAACATGCATTTATTAATTGAACGACTGGCATGGTTACGATACAGCAATAACAACCAGAATACTTCCTTGTTGGAGTACAACTGATTTTGCTTTGCCGAGGAGCGTTACATTTTTGCACATTCGTTATGAATTTCCGGATTAGCGCAACGGGTCTGGAGGACTGTGCACGACACAGCATTCAATCGATTAACAACGGCAAACAGGCAGTAATTGTGAAACATGAAACAAGATGACAAAAGCCTGTCATAGCAGGAAACATAGACCCGGTTGTTTTGAAGCGTTGGTGGGCGGGGAGGAGATTTAGCAGGCGGCATTAATACTTAAGATAATAGTTGTTGCCAGCACTGCCGCTGGCTAAACCCATTCTCTGCTCAAAAGTAGTCCAACAGCTGTGCTCAGTTTGTTGGTTACTATGGAATCATCATTGGCTATTTTCGTCATGTGACACCTTTATATTAGTAACAATGTAGCGTTTTAAAAGCACGTCATATCCGTAAACAAATAGGCAGAGTCCATAATCCCGATATCCCGAGAAAGGGGGGGAGACTCAGGGAAAACAACTATTCCATAGGAACAGAGGACGGAATCCATGGGATCGGTACATCGGCTTACGAGGCAGCACGCAATTCAATTAAATATAAGCGACCAACGAGTTCTCTAGCTTGGTGGTGATACTGAACACTCAGAATCAGACAACTCAGTGACTGCATCACCCCTGTTGTTGTAATGGACACGCCGGCTCTCGGGTAATTCATAAGTAGTGGTGCGGCTGCTACCCCTCCAGCTGCTGGTGGAGCCCTTTAACTGTGGGTGACAAGTCCGTGTACCACCCTGCTGCTGGAGCCCTTTAACCGTGGGTGACGGCTGGAGCTGAGCAAGTCTGTGTTCGGGACCGTGTACCACCCTGCTGCTGGGAGCCCTTTAACTGTGAGTGACAGCTGGAGCTCAGCGAACTTGAGCCCGGGATTGTAAACAAACCCGTTTCACTATCGTCCCATTGCTGTTCAAGTCCAACAAACGCATTAATCATCAGCGACGTCCAGACTCACTGTTCTCGAAGTGTATTGGTGCATAAGAAGTGCAACTTTTTGGATTGATGTTAATTTTTTTTTTAAAAAGCCATTCGGGCTCGGATCTGGCTTCTTGAGCTATATCTGTTTGGAAGGAAGGAGTTATTCAAATGCCTCTTCTCCTATTTACAGTAGGTAGACTAAAAAGTTCAACGGTTGACTTGTCCTTCCTGGGCTGCTTACATAGTTGTGGAGTTTTTTTTAATCTATGTGAAGGGTTGGCAGATCATGTTGTGATCGCTCTGATCACGTGGTTGCTGGGCGACGTGAGAGGAGGTTTGAAACTGAACTTCAACTCTCTTGAGCGACCCATCTATGGCGATCGTGCACCGAGTGCAAGAATAGCTTTCTAATTACTCGCTAACTTTTACACTGATGCTATTTACACCTCCGTCCCAGGAATTGTCGCTAGAATTCCGGTTTTGCCTTCTATATGAAACACCCTTGTCTGTTGGGGCAGACGTCCTGGTGGAGTTGCAGCTGTCTGAATTTGTATTTTAAGTATTAATCATAAAGGTCATTGTTGACCGAGTAAAAGTTCTTTTGTCTGAAACATAGAATCTGCAATTTAGGGCGAAGTGCTTTTGTTTTATTAGGACTATTTACAATTGTTTTGGTTAGGAGTTATTTCCAATTTCAGTAACATTTAACGATTTCAGTCCTATGTTATTTATATTTTTATATTATAAATTCTAGTTGTCATATTCTTTTTCTGTAGTCTTGCAATTACACTCCGTACCAGCGCTGGAGCTGCAGCACGTTCACGGGAAACGTGCGAGGTCACGTTTAGTTGTCATAAGCTGCAAAGCATAATTTGTTCACTAATTCCTGTGTTGATGAGAGGAAGTGCATGCAAATGTTTAATTCTCAGGCCTAATTCACTTTCTGCTCTTTTGAACCTTTGCTGTTGCATCAACTGTCAGCAAAGAGTTTCAGAGTTGCAAACCTTGTTCAAAGGCTTATTTATTATCAATAAAATTAAAAGGTGGAACAATTATTTTCTCCAAAGACTGAATAACTCTTTGTTACATTAGTGGTGAAGTTTACTAGGCCATACTGAGAATCACCACACTACCATCTTAATATTGTAAACTGTTTATCTTTTAAGTGGGTTTACTCAAGTCCTGCATGTGGTTGTTTGTCTGCAATTATCTGTCAAAAGATAGGGCAGCCACTGACCTTTGACCGATAAGCGGTAAAATTCATTGTCTGGTTTCCTTACGTCTCTACTTTTGTCCCAGCAACTCCAGTTTGTACAATTAGTCTCACCCCCATGTGGTCTGGTGGAGAGAAATTTGCAGGGTCTTTACTTGGGATTGGAATTGGCTTATTTTTGTCAAATGTACCAAGTTTCAGTGAAAACCTTTCCTTGCATACTGTTCCTACAGATGAGATCCTTCCACAGTGCATGGAGTTAGAACCAGGTGAAACAATAACAGTGTGGATAATGTGTAACAGCTGCAAAAAAAGTGTAGAGCAAATAAACAGTAAATGCAGGCTCACAATGAGATAGACAGAGGTTAGCAGTCCAGCTTGGGAACTATTTAATGGTCTTAAAGCAGATTGGTAGAAGCAGTCCTTGAGCTTGATGGTGTATTTTCAGGCCTTTATGTTCTTCTGCCCGATGGGTGAGGACAGAAAGGAGAATGCAAGGGCTGGGTGAGGATTTTGAATATGCTGGTTACTTTACTGATTCAGTGAGAAGTGCAGATGGTACCTTAGATACTAATTACTTTCCAGTAACCCTATTCATGTATGAACACAATTGTGATATCATCATGGTTTAATTGAGAATACCTTCTAATTTGTTTTGATATTTTCAGGGTCACTGTTCAGTGACAATGTTTATGTCTGACGCATGGTGAAAATGCCATGGTAGATGAAATTTGGGAATTTTTATTAGTGAAGTTAAAATACAGGAACTGTGCTGCCTTAAACAAGAATTTGATTTGACAAAGCTTTTAAGGATGGTGAGATCTTCGTCATAAACCAATCAACCGTGGCCAATGAAGATACAAAAATCCCTGTTTGAATGCCAGCAGTTTCTTCCCTTGCTTCTCACAATGTCTTGAGATGCACCTTGTCTGTCCCCCAGGGATTCGTCTACCTTTATGGCTCCAATGCCGTATTTATGTTTGCTGACGACACCACTGTCATTGGCTGAATCAAAGTGGTGATGAATCAGCATATAGGAGGGAGACTGAAAATCTGGCTGAGTGGTGCCAGGGCAAACTCTCCCTCAATGTCAGCAGGACCAAGGAGATGATTATTGACTTCAGTTGGAGACCGGAGATTTGTGAGCCAGGCCTCATGGGGGGATCAGAGGTGGAGAGGGTCATTTTCTATTTCAGAGGATCTGTCCAGCGTCCAGCACGTAAGTGCCGTTATGAAGAAAACATAGCAGCACCTCTACTTTCTTTGAAGTTTGCAAATATTCGGCACATCATCTAAAACTCCAACAGACTTCTATAGAAGTGCAGTGGTATAGATATAGACTGGTTGCAGAATGGCCTGGTATGGAAACACCAATGTCCTTGCTCGTAAAAGCCTATAAAAAGTAGTGGATGTGACCCAGTTCATTGCTGATAAATCCCCCTCCCCATCACTGAGCACATCTACACGAGGCACTGTTGCTAGAAAGTAGCATCTGTCATCAGAGACCCCACCATCAAGACCATGCTCTCTTCTCACTGCTGCCATCAGAAGGAGGTACAGGAACCTCAGGACCCACACCATCAGCTTCAGGAACTGTTAGTACTCCTCAACCATCCGAGATGATAACTCACTTACCCCTACAATGAACTGTTCCCACAAACTGTGGAGTCACTTTCAAGGACACTTCATCTCATGTTCCTGATATTTATTGCTTCTTTAACATTATTATTATTTTTCTTGTATTTTTCCTGTTTCTTTGTTTTTACTTTGATAACAAGAAAATGAATCTCAGTATTGTAAACAGTGACATATACGTATGTACTTTGATAATAAATTTACTTTGGCTTTTGAATTTAACCTTTATGCACTTCAACACTGCCAATGCCTCCTCTTTTGTAATGTCAATATGTAGTAGAGGATTGCTTGGCTTAATAGAGAGAAAATGAAATGCAAAGAGAGAAGCCTAGAGTTGTACAATGCGACAGGATGTGGCCAGCTGCCAGGCTCACAGAAAATTGAAAAACTGAGCGAGTATCATTGTCAGACCCAGGAAAGGGGAGGAAGAGTGGCTCATTGTCCTGAAACTTTAACTCCTTTTATCTTTCCACCGATGCTGCCTGATTTGTTTCATGTTTCAAACACTGCATTTCAGATTTCCAGCATCTGTAGTTAAGTTTTCATAACCCTGATTAGGTTGAAAGTTAATGTAGTAAATTCAAAAATTGCCCCCACCCCGATTATTTCCATTTCTTTTGTTTACTAACTAGTTTTCAATTGACTAAAGTCAGGTAAATAGATGAGATTCAAAGTACATTTATTATCCATGTATGTGTGCAGTACACAATCCTGAGATTTGTCTTCTCCACAGACAGCTGCGAAACAAAGAAACACCATGGAACCCGTTCAAAGAAAAACATCAAAATGAACAAACGGCAACAAAAAACACAGAATATAAAACACAAAATTGAAGAAGTCCAGGCTCCGTTCAGCTCAGTGTTCTTTATATGCAGGATGCCCCAATTTAAAATTGCCCAAAATAACAACAAAAGGGAGCAACCAGAAACACAGCATAAAGTGAACTACAGAGTCCAGTCTACAAACTGCGCTGATTAAAACTTGCTCCAGCACCATCCTCTGACAGCGTTGGGGTGGGGATAAGAGGGAGAGGGAGAGAGAGAGAGAGACCATTTGAACACAGGGACCTTCCTTTGGGGACAGCAAGGGAGAGGGAGAAAGAGGCCATCTCACAGAGACATCTTCCTCAGGTAGCAGTGAGGAAAAAGCAGGTAGACAGTGCTGAATACTCGTTCACCTTCAGCACTCGACTTGCTGATTTGAATTTTCCTTGGTGCTTCAGTTGGCAAGATCGGTGAGAAATGGAGTCGATCATGGGCTTGTGCCCCTTCCCGAGGCTTCTTGGCCTCCAGGCCGCATCTTTTGCCCAAAGCCTCACAGAACCCTTTGGAGACAGCAAAGCAGCAGATTGCTCCATCGGCCCGAAGACACACCACCAAAGTGTAGATCACGGGCACTGAACAGTAGATTACAGGTTCCAGCAGTAGCAGTACCACATTTGAAAGAAAAAGATGTGAAAGAAGTCGTTTTGTGAGCCGTCCGGAGATGTCACCCTTGGTAGCATTGTTTGCTGGCGTCATCTTCTTCCGTAGAGTAGTTGTATTCCATATTGTTTGATTGGACGTACCATGAAAGTACTTTGATTTCAAAGCGTTTCCATTTTAGTTTTATAGACAATTGCAAATTGGTAATATGAATGGAAAGATAATTAAAAGCAGGCTGCAGTCAGCAATAAAGCTTTTTATTTCTTTATCAGACCCCTATTCATCAGCAAGCACATGAGCTGTTAACATTACACAAAAATCTAATATTTTGAGGCAGCTTCAAACTGGGTTCCTATGTAATAATCTGTAATTGCCAAATTCCACTTTGAATTCATTTCACCAATTAGCAGTTCACGCTGTGACTGTGTAACAGTGAGAATGCTGCAGTAGGAGATTCTGAATATTTTTCCCTTTTACTTTTCCAGATGAGCACTATGGAAAATTAGTTTGATTGTCAAAAGAATATTGTTTGGCATTCTTGCTCTTCTTTGACTTGGCATTCAGTGTTTTTCCTGCGCATGACATAATTCCTGTCTTGTGTTCTAGCTCTGTTTACTCAGTTCAGAATTTGATGTGTTTGGGTTTATAATCTCTCATTTTGGCTGAGCAATGTACAATTACCTCTAGGCATCTGTCTCTTCCACACTGTTTTTGTTATTCCAAATGCATCTTTGAATAACAGACCTTTATTTTTAAAAAAAAACAAAATCCCAATTAATTGTGTTGAAGATGGTTCCAAGAACTTGTTTGGAGAAAATGGATTTTCATGTTAGTTCATTTTTATTTTACAGGGAAAAGATGCCTTTCAGTAATGAGAAACACTCCTCAAATGATGAATCATTGAACAGTGATGCTGAATCTTGTGATCGGTCGGATAGTGTCACTTCTTCCAGTGACTACGAATATGCTCGACAAAGCTTCAGTAGTGATTCTTCCAGTAAACCGAGCTCGCCAGCCTGTAGGTCTATATTTTTTTCCAAAAAAAATCAGTTGTAATCCATAATGAATGTTGAATAATCCATAGTTAATAATAGTTCTGGTGAACATTCTTCATAATACTATTTTTAAAATTAGATTTGCTGTGCATCACATTTCAGTTATGTCCGTAACTGAATAGTTACGTCAAATGTAAGAGAATAATATCGTGTGTGTAATAAGTTACGTAACAGATCTATAACGTATGTTCTTGCATTCCCACTGTTTGACAGGACTCTGCTATTTGGATCCAACACAATTAGTCTAGAGGGTTGGGATTATGATGCGTCCAGAAACAGGAAATTTGAGTTATTTCACATTAAAAATATTAAAAGAATAGTGAAGTAATGTTGGATTGTTTAGAGGATTTGTACTCTTCTGCCACTGTCACCACTGCTCTAAAGGAGTATAGGCCACGAAACAATGTCTGTTTATCTTTTTAAAATTATTTTTATTTATTTATTAAATTTTAGAAAATTACAAAGAATAAATGTGATGATAAAATAGTGAGAAAAATAATATTGGCCCTCCTCCCCCCCCCCCCCTTAACCCTTATCTAAAGAAAGAAAAAAAAAGAAGAGAAAGATTGCCTGGATATCGGAGGATCCCCACATGTTCCATGGAGTTCAAAATAATTTTAATATTTATTTATTTTTACTTTCCCCAATTATTTTATAATTTTATCTTCAAAGGTGTATGTATTTAATCCTTTCTTTTGTAAGTATGGGAGCCAAATTTTCAAAAATATATCATATTCATTTCTTAGATTGTATGTAATTTTTTCAAGTGGAATACAACTATGTATTTCATTATTCCAATGATCCATAGTTAAATATAAATCAGATTTCCAAGTAACTGCGATAACTCTTTTGGCTACTACCAATGCAATTTTTATAAAAAAAATTTCTGATACTTATTCAATTTAAGTTTCAGTATTGTCCCTTCAACGTCTCCTAATAAAAATAATACTGGACTATGTGGGAGTTGTACTCCAATAATTTGTTCCAATAAAAGTCTTAGATTTATCCAAAATGGTTGAATTTTAAAACAAGACAAAGTAGAATGTAAAAAAAGTACCAATTTCTTGATTACATCGAAAACATTGGTCAGACATATTTGAATTTAATCTATTTATTTTCTGTGGTGTTATATATAATTGATGTAAAAAATTATATTGTATTAATCTAAGTCGAACATTTATTGTATTTCTCATACTATCAGAACATAATCTTGACCAGTTTTTTCCATCAATTTTAACATTCAAATCAGATTCCCATTTTTGTCTTGATTTATGAATTCCTGATTTAATTGTCTGTTTTTGAATCAAATTATACATACAAGATGTAAATTTTTTAATTTTTCCTTTTTGAATTAATATTTCTATTTCACTAGGTTTTGGCATCAACATTGTTTGTCCCAGCTTTTCTCGTAAATAAGCCTTTAATTGAAAATAACAGAAAAGAGTGTTATTTGATATTTTATATTTATTTTTTAATTGATCAAACGACATCAATATACCTCCTTCAAAACAATCACCTATATATTTAATCCCCTTTTGGAACCAATTATGTAAAAGTTTATTATCCATTATAAAAGGAATAAGCCTATTTTGAATTAAAGTTCTTTTTGCTAATAAAGATTTCTTTATCTCATCGTCCTTATTTACCTTATTCCATAAATCAATCAAGTGTCTTAATATAGGAGATTCTTTTTTTTTCCCGTATCCATTTGGATTCCCATTTATATATAAAATCTTCTGGTATATTTTCTCCTATCTAATTCTATTCTAATCCATGCCGGTTTTTCTTCATCAAAAAAAGACACAATAAATCTAAGTTGATTTGCTTTATAATAATTCTTAAAATTTGGAAGTTGTAACCCTCCTAAATCAAATTTACATGTCAATTTTTCCAATGATATTCTTGACATCTTTCCTTTCCAAAGAAATTTCCTTACATATTTATTCAGTTCTTGAAAAAACTTCTGAGGTAATTGTATTGGTAAAGTTTGGAATAAATATTGCAATCTAGGAAATATATTCATTTTTACAGCATTAACTCTACCTATTAATGTTATTGGTGGCATCATCCATTTATCAAGATACTCTTTTATTTTTTTTAATAATGGCAAATAATTTTGTTTATATAAATTTTTTACATCATTATCAACTCTAATACCTAAATATTTTATCCCATTTATTGACCATTGAAATTGAGTTACTAATCGACATTGATTATAATTTCCTTTGGTAAGGGGTAAAATTTCACTTTTATCCCAATTTACTTTATACCCTGATACTTTCCCATATTCTTCCAATCTAAAAGATAATCTTTGCAAAGATGGCAATGGGTTTGTTAAATAAATCAAAACATCATCAGCAAATAAATTAATCTTGTATTCTTCTTGATTAATTCTAAAGCCCCCGTCGGAATCTGTTCTAATTAATTCAGCTAATGGTTCTATTGCCAATACAAATAAAGCAGGTGATAATGGGCAGCCTTGTCTAGTTGACCTTGTTAAGCAAAATGGTGTTGAAATCTGACCATTTGTAACTACTTTAGCTTGAGGATTAGTATTTAAGGTTTTAATCCATTGTATAAAAGATTTTCCTAACTCATATTTTTCCAATACCTTAAATAAAAAAATCCCATTCCAATCTATCAAATGCTTTTTCTGCATCCAAAGCAACTGCCACACTCACTTCCTCTTTTTTTGTGCCAAATGAATTATACTAAGTAACCGGGTTATATTATCCATTGATTGTCTGTTTTTAATAAAACCTGTTTGATCCATATATATTAATTTTGGTAAATATTTAGATATTCTATTAGATAAAATTTTTGCTATTATTTTATAATCTGTATTCAACAAAGAAATAGGCCTATATGATGTTGGTTTTAAGGGATCTCTATCTTTTTTTGGCAATACAGTTATGATCGCTGTTGAAAAAGATTGTGGGAGTTTATGTATTCTTTCCACTTGAAATATTAATTCCATAAAAGGAGGAATTAATAAATCTTTAAATTTTTTATAAAATTCAGGAGGAAAACCATCTTCTCCTGGGGATTTATTACTCTGAAGTGATCCTAAAGCTTCTTCAACCTCTTTTAATGTAAAGGGTATATCTAATCCTTTCTGTTCTTCCAAATTTAATTTTGGAAGGGTTATTTGTGATTAAAAATTTATCTATCTCAGCAATCTTATTTTGTGATTCTGATTGATATAGTTCAGTATAAAATTTTTTTAAAGTTTCATTAATTTCTAAAGGTTTATAAGTAACCTTATTTACACTTGTTCTAATTGCATTTATTGTTTTAGAAGCCTGTTCTGTTTTCAACTGCCAAGCAAGAATTTTATGTGATCTTTCACCTAATTCATAATATTTCTGTTTAGTTCTCATAATTACTTTTTCTGTACGATATGTCTGGAGTGTATTATATTGTAGTTTTTTTATTAACAAGTTGTCTTCGTTTTTCTTCTGTCATATATCTTTGAGATTCTTTTTCTAACTTTGATATCTTTTTCCAATTGATCTATTTCTGCCATGTATTCCTTAATTTTAGATGTATAATTTATAATCTGACCCCTTAAATATGCTTTCATCACTTCCCATAATACAATTTTATCCTCAACTGAATGTAAATTTGTATCCAAAAAAAATTGAATCTGTTTTTTCATAAAATCACAAAAATCTTGACGTTTTAATAAAATTGAATTATATCTCCATCTATAAATCGATTCCTCCTTATCCATCATTATCAAGGGGGAATGATCTGACAGTATTCTTGCTTTATATTCCACACTTTTCACTCTATCTTGAATATTTTTTGATAATAAAAAATCAATCCTTGAGTAAGTTTTATGTCTATTTGAATAAAATGAATAATCTCTTTTTCTTGGATTAATTTTTCTCCATATATCAATCAGGTTTAAATCTTTCATTAATGATAAAGTTAGTTTTATTACTTTTGATTTTGTAGCAACTTTAGTTGACCTATCCAAAAATGGATCTAAACAAAAATTAAAATCTCCACCTATTAATATTTTATTGTGCATCAGCCGTTCAAAAAAACTTCTTGTATGAATTTTGCATCATTTTCATTTGGTGCATAAATGTTAATAAAAGTCCATAATTCTGAAAAAATTTGACAATGTATAATCACATATCTCCCCATAGAATCAATTATTACATTTTGTATTTTAATTGGTAAAGATTTATTAACCAAAATTGCAACTCCTCTCGATTTTCAACTAAATGAAGCTGCAAAGACATTTCCAACCCAATCCCTCTTTAATTTCTTATGTTCTGTTTCTGTTAAATGTGTTTCTTGTAAAAAAGCTATATCTCCTTTCATTTTCTTAATATATGTTAAAACTCTTTTTCTTTTCACAGGTCCATTAATTCCATTAACATTAAAACTTAAAAAATTAAGTAAATTAATCATACATAATACCTTGGGAACTCTTTAAAATTCTCCATGTTGCTATGAGTTTCTCCCCAACCATCCAGGCAAAAAAGAAGAAAAATAGAAGAAAGATAACTAATATATAAGAAAAAAAAAACAAAGTACCACCCCCCACTAATGTTGCTAATAAAAAGAACACAACATTACCCCCCCCCCCCATTTTACGGGTCATGGCAATCACCATGATTGTACACGTGAAACTCGCAGCCATCGATCAGGAGCTCCTCCAGCTCCCCCACAAAAAAGAAGAAAATATATTAATGAAGAAAAAAAAGAAAATAATTAATGTCCCTACTCCCAATTAATACTCAACTATTTTTTTTATAAATGTCCATCAAGTCCAACCTTGTTTCAGTCTTCATCATTAGTCCATTTCATTTCTATAATTCTTTACTCCTCTTCGTGGACATCAGGTAATTCTTGTACAAATTTCTCCGCTTTCCGGTAGTCAACGAAAAATCTTCTTTCTTCGTTATCCAGGAAAATGATCAATTTTGCTGGGTAGCTCAATAAAAATTTATAGCCCTTTTCCCATAAAGATTTTTTCACTGGATTAAATTCTTTCCGCCTCTTCAGAAGATCGTAACTTATGTCTGGATTTAAAAAAAAACTCTTTTCCCTTCTATTATCAATGGGCCATTTCTCTTTTTAGCACCTTGAGTAGCTGCCTTCAAGATCATTTCTTTATCTTGGTACCTTAAGCATTTTATCAAAATTGATCTTGGATTTTGATCTTGTTGAGGTCTTGGTCTTAAAGCTCTGTGTGCTCTTTCAATTTCAATTACTTGATTTCCTTCTTTCATTTCCAAAATTTTCGGAATCCATTCTTGAAAGAATTTTATTGGATTTTCTCCCTCTGTACCTTCCATAAGACCAACAATTTTCATATTATTTCGTCTACTTGAGTTTTCAAGCGCATCTATTTTTTCCAACATCAGTTTTCTTTCTATTGTCCAGGCAAGGTTATTGTCTTCTATCTATCTATTCTTTCAGTGTTTTCTTCCACTTTTACTTCCATCTCTTTAACTTTATTATCCATCTTCTTTTGTTTTTCCACCACATTATCGAGTGTATTCTGCATCCTTCTTGTAGTTTTTAATTCATTCATAATATATATCAGGATATCTTTTATGTCTCCTTTAATCTCCTCCTTCTTTTCCTCTTTTTCTTCCTCTGAATTTCCCAAAGAGTCTGATTCCACTTCCGATTCACTTCCAGCCGTAGTTGGGATTTGTAGTTTTGTTAATATCTGTTCATGCATACTTGTTTCTTCGCGCATGTGTTGTTCTTGCCGTTTCTTCTTAGAGACTGCCGACATTGCTGCAACTTCCTGTCCCGCATCATCAGAAGTGCCATGCACTTCACCGGGAGGAGATCCAACTTGAGTCCGAGGCTTCGCCGAGATGGTTAGGCCTTTTTCCCCGCCGATTTACGCAGTCTTCGAAGTAGTAGCTTTCTTCTGTTTCGGTTTAGGAGCCTTATCAAAAGATAATCCTGAGTTACTTATAGTTTCTAGTAGATATTTGTTAACTCTTCTTCATTTAAACCCTATTTCATTACTTTTTACGAGGGAGCTGGATTCCCAATGTCTCGATCCTACATCATCACGTGACGCCCCATCTGTTTGTTTATATCTGAACAGTGTTTACATTGAAGGAATGTTATCTTAACACTAAAGTTAATTGATAATTTCCTTTATAATTTATCTCAACTGATTTGATTCCCCCTTGTATCTTAAGGTGGAAGGCCTATCCACATAGTTAACTACTCCAAAGTAGTTATGAACATCTACTGTAGATGTTGTAAAATTGCTTCAATTTGACCTAATGTGTCTATTGTTCTGAGGATGCCATTACCTAGCTACTTATTATACTGGAAAGACTAATGTGCTGTGTGTTACTAGAGGTTCCAGAGAGGACCTGGACCTGGGCTTTGACCATAATTTCCAGTTGGTTATGAAAAGGATTGCTGTGCTTCTGACTGTGAATTTGAAAATGTAATCAGTGAGCAGATTTAGTTTAAATAGAATTGAAATTTAAAATCATCAATAATTATAGATAAACTTTCATTCACTTTTGTTTCTTTGAACTTCAGCAGTTTTGTCAGGAATTTACAGTCCTGAGCCATTAAAGCATAATGCTGAAAGTAGCAGAACTGAAGTGTTCAGAAAAAAATATAATAATTGGAGGAAAGATAATGAAAAATTAGGATTTATTTTCTGTTGCCCATTTATTATCAGGTTTGAAATACTGTCACCTCGTTCTGAAAAACTGTTTGCATCAAATCTTTTTTAAAATCATCAACATCTCTCTGGAACAGTCCACTGTCCCCATAGTCTTCAAGAAAGGTAACCTGCCTTAATGATGACTGTCCAAAGGAACCAATAATGAAGTGTTTGAGCAGCTGCTTAAGGGTCACATTAAATATCATCTTCCTGCTACATTGGACCCTTTTCAATTCACTTATTGCTTATATCAGTCCACTGATGATGCCATATCCTGTGCCTTCTAATGCGTCCTGTCCCACCTGGGAAATGGTGGCTCATATGTCAGGATGCTGTCTATTGACTTCAGCTCGGCATTTAATACAATCATCCCTCAGAAGTTGGTGGGTAAACTGTCTTCGTTGGATCACAATACCTCCCTCTGTAATTGGACCTTGGACTTCTTGACAGACCACAGTTAGAAGAAACATCTCTAGCTCTATCACATTGATAGCTCTATCACCCCCCACTGCTCGCCCCCCCCCCCCCCCCCCAGGGCTGGGTGCACAGCCTACTGTGGTTAATGATGCTGATACATGACTGCACTGTTAAATCCAGTTCAAACTAGATCACCAAGTTCGCTGATGACACAACAGTGGTTGGCCTCATCAACAACAATGAGGAGACTGCGTATAGAGAGGAGGCAGAGCAATTGGTAAAATGGTGTAAGCACAACGACTTGAGTCAGCGTGGTTAGGGCTGAAGAGATGATTGTGGACTTTTTTGAAGGATACTGCTCCTTGCACATAAGTGGCTTCTCTGTGGAGAGAGTTAGGAGAACCAAGTTTCCGGGATTGCATGTAACCAGCAATCTCAGCTGGTCTCTCAACACCACCTCTTCAGTCAAGGAAGCTCAGAGCATCTCCACTTCCTGAGTAAACTGAGGCAAGTATGGCTCCCCCTCACCCCCAATACTAACCATTTTCTACAGAGAACCATTGAAAGTGTCGTGACCAGCTGTGTCACCATCTGGCATGGGAATTGCAGGGCATCCAGCTGCAAGTCCTCACAAAAGAGACCCTCAGGGGTCTCTCCTCCACTGATCTGAAACATTTATCAGCAGCTCTGCATTCGCAGGGCCCTTAGCATTGCTAAGAATCCCTGCCATCTGTTGAACAATCTCTTTGACCTCCTACTTATCAGGCAGAAGGTACCATAGCGTTAGGTCAATAGGAAACAGCTTCTTCCCCCAGGTCATGAGACTACTGGACTCCCTGCCACCAGCTGTCATCAGGTTTGAAGTGCCAGTAGAGTTGTGCTGTTTACTTTTTAACTTGTGTTTTAAGACCATAAGACAGAGGAGCAGAATTGGGCCAATTGGCCCATTGAGTCTGCTCCACCATTCAATCATGACTGATTCTTTTTTTCCCTCCTCAGCCCCACTCCCTGGCCTTCTTCCTGTTACCTTTTGATGCCATGTCCAATTAAGAACCTATCAAGCTTAAATGCACTCAATGCCCTGGCCTCCACAGCTGCTTGTAATAAATTCCACAAATTCACCACCCTCTGACGAAAGAAATTTCTCTGCATCTCTATTTTAAATGTTGCCCCTCTATCCTGAGGCTGTGCCATCTTGTCCTTGACTCCCCCGCCATGGGAAAAAGCCTTTCCACATCTACTCTGTCTAGGCCTTTCAATATTCAAAAGATTTCAATGAGGTCCCCCCTCAGCCTTCTAAATTCCAGCGAGTATGGACCCAGAGCTATCAGACGTTCCTCGTATGATAACCCTTTCATTCCCAGAATCATCCTTTTTAACCTCAAATGTACCTTGTGCTAAATACAATCTTCTGGAGTATATTTTACTATTTGGTAATTTATTTGTGCTAGTATTAATTTATGTATTGTGTGTGAGTTATATGTACTATACTGTGCACCTTCCCTGGAGGAGTGTTGTTCCATTTGGATGTATACATGTATATGGTTTAATGGCAATAAACTTACAATTTGATTCCAAGTTTGAAACCTGGATAAACGACTAAATAAGTTATTAAATCACTAAATAAGTTATTCATTTTCCTCCTGTTTAATGTGTACTACTGAGTGGACAAATGTCTGCTTTAAAGTAAGTCAGTTGCTTAAATACAGTGCCTCTTTATTTCAGCTTTAATTTTGTCATCAGAAGGGCATTTTGTACAATCTTGATGTGACATATTAGTGTGTTGTCCTGTTATCTTGCTGAAGGGAATCATTCATTTTGTGAAATATAAGAGCATTCTTCTGGCATTAATGATTGGTAATTGGGAGATGGATTAAACTTTGCTGCTTGGCTTGTCCCGGGTGTATTATAATCAGCAGAAAAATATTGTTGTGAGTATATGCTCGATGTGACATAAACTCTGCTCTCTGTTTCCATTGCGTACTCTATTTTGCAGGATGCAGAACCTTTTGGATATGTTCAATAATGGTATTTACTGTTCTCCCAAGTGATCCAGTTTTGAGCAACTGGTTAACACAAAAAGTATACACTTCTGTGCTTTTATGGGTATTTAATGTTTTCCTGAGTGAGCCAGTTTTAAGCAACAGGTTAATATCAAAAGTATACTCATCTGTGCATTTATGAATGTCATCTTTTATGTTGTCGATTTCTGGTAAAATGTTACTAATTTGCTTGGGCAGATTTTGAAATAATTTCACATGTGTATTTTGGAAATGTGTGTGGTTTCCATCATACGTTCTTTTCCATCTTTAATGATGGATGTGAAGTTATTCATATTGAGCAGATGGAGTAAGGGATCTATTCATACATGGATTATATTTATGAAGTTTTTGTGCCTGTACTGAAAATTTGCTTGTATATTATGTTAAGGTTTTTATTTTTATATTACAACAGCAAGCCCTCCGAAAATGGTTTCTTTTGACAATATGATAGAGACTGCAAATGGGTTGTCAAAGTTGACACTGGCTCATGAAATAGTTATGAATCACAATTTCCAAATGAAGTCAATTGATCTACCACCACAAAGGTAAGAAAAGTTTCCAACTTGGGATGGGGTGGTGAATATATAAGCACATATGATATACACGTTGTATACGAGGAATAGGATGGACATTACTGTTCTCCAAGCTGATTTTTGTTAAATTTAGGAAACATCTGTCACTCATGCCAGTATTGATACAGCTCTTTAGATGCAGATGAGGTTTTGAGAGTCAGCACAGCTCATTGGCAATTTAGTCACTGTACCCCACTCCTTTGTTCCCAATTGAGTTCCTACAAAAATTGTCAGTTTTATAATGTAATAATTCAATAAATTCTAGTAAGAATAAATCATTAAAATACAGTTGGCACTATTAAAGGTCTTGATCTCCGAAATGTCACTATGTAATTTAACATTTGGGGGAGGGGATGGAACAGAACAATGAACTTTTCAATTACACCAGATTAAAACAGTATTTGTTATGCCATATTGCTTTATAACCAAATTGCTGAATTATTAGCAGACCATGTAAATGATACTGCAGCGAATTCCCTGTCAAGAAGGCTAGATTTTCATCTTGGCACTGAAGGTTAATGCTTCTTTAAATACATTTAATCCCCTCAATAATGCATAATGTTCTGAAAAGCTTGTTATTATATGGTATTTCTAGACTAAAATAAGATGGTAGAGACAACTCTTGCCATCTAAGAAACATACATTGGGAATAGTCTGAAGCCTATTACCACAAGTGAGAGTCTCTGGCAGGCAAAATCTTAAGATGATACATTGACATCATTTTAAGGTGGTATAATTTGCTAAAATCACTTGACATTTAAGTTTGGGATGTGTTAATTTGTTTGCATTCAGCTTGCAATTGACTATATAAGATAATGGCTTGTAGAAATGGCACCTTATATGCTTTGTGCAGCAACAAGGCTATTTATAAAATTGAGTAAAAATCTATATTTCTTGTAAAAATATGATTTGTTTGCTGGTGATAAATACTGTTGTACTTTGATTTGAATGAAGGCCTGTTGAGTTGTTCTTTGATCTCGGCAATTTACCTGCAAACGTTTTGTCACCATGTGAAGAGACATCATCAATACACTTTTAATTGTGGTGTCCTCCAAATGCTTGGCTTTTATATACTAATCAGTCAGATGATTAGTTGTCATTACGGAAACTCAATTATGATGTAGGGAGAAGTCTCGACATTGATTGGCTGTGTGGTGAATTTCGTGCATTGTGCTCTGGAATTTTGCCTGCATTGGCTCATAAATGAAGTCTGTCATTTGATTTAATTCTTTTTATATTTCAAAAGATTATCAAGTATTAATAGTAGTAGAATAGTTAGTTAATAAAATAAATCAGTTTGCTTCTTTTTGTTTAGATTTCCATAATGATACAATTCAGAAGATTAAAAATTAAGCATGAATAGGCAGACTTGAATTTTTCTGTCACTCTTTGAAAGCTTGAAAATAATAATCAAATGAAGATATGTCATAATGATGCTTAAAATCCATGTTACCCGCCTTGGGCACTTTTATCTCCTGAATCTGTGCAGTGAGAAATTAATCACTCCATGTCACAAGGAAGATCACCCGGGATAGCAGGAGGAGATGCATCTCATTGTCTGAGCACCCAAGAGATCTTCATCTGCAAGTTAGTACATGATTGAATGGACCCCTCTGTGTACATGTGCAAGGCCAGAAAAAGAGTTGTATCCTGACACAATATCTAACACCCACCACCCAACAGCAGTTCATTGACCACAGGATTAATTTGCTAGATCAGCGGTTCCTAAATTGTTTAGGGTTACTGCCCCCTTGGCTCCCAGAACACATTCCCTGTGCCCCCTGTTTTTCCAGCCATTACTTAAAAACAATAAAGAATTTTGATTTACGATGCACGGTGAAAGAAAATGCTATCAAGAGATGCCAAACTTGAAGTATAAGTTGAGCATCAAGAATCAAATTGGAATAGAAACTAAGGACTCTTGGTTAATGAGAGGCTGCTTTGGACTTCCTGGAATCCAGAGAATTGCTAAGAATTGCTACAAATCAGTGTAGATGTTTTGTCAATTGATCTAGTTGCTTTCATTCTCATTTTCAAAGGTTCATTTTATCATCAAAGTATGCATGTACAATCCAACACTGATACTTGTCTACTCCAGACAGCCATTAAATCCAGAAAGACCATGGGTACTGAGGAAAGAAAAGACACCAACTCCCCTCCGACACGAAAAAAGAAAAGAAGCAAGACTTGGAGACCCCAAAATCCCCCTCCTTTTCCACAGAAAAAAACAGCGACAGTAGCACCAAACCCCCAACCCCACCTCTTACACAGAAAAAATTAACAGATCATCCACTTGCCTATCAACTACAAGACAGAAGACACCAAAAAACTTAAGGAGACCAATCTAACGTACAATCCAATAATCGCAAAGATCTCAGAATATTGGAAACATCTTTTCATCTCTATACGAGGAGAGTAGTTGCATGAACTCAGTCCTTCAGTAAAGAGTGGCCGCCATCCCGGGTCCTAACACCGCCGATCTGGCTGCTGACCATCTCTGTTGGGAGCCATCACTGCCCCCTCTGTATTCACTTCGATGCTTCAGTCTTCCTCGCCGCTTTGAGATGGAGTCGTTCGTGACTCCACACCTCATCTCTGGTCTTTTCCACGAGTCAGCTTGTGTTCTTGGTCCTTTTCACACACCCTCCCTCCCCCTCCCCCCCCCCCCCCCCCCCACCGTCTCTATCTCCACGAGACAGCTCGCCAGACACAACGTCACGCTGGATCCTTTGGACAAGTTCCAAGCAGCACATCACTGGCTCTAACAGTTTCCGTAACACAAACAAGACAAAAAAAAAAACAAGCAGAAGGCATAGAAAAAGTGAAATAATCAGAGCAATTTGTTATCTGAAAGATGTCCGAGGAACCTCTGTTCGTTGGTGCCATCTTGACCAGAAGTTCAGGAAATTTATATTGATGCTAGATTTATTGGCTGACTTAATGCATTTGGGGCCTGTTTTGGTAGAGATTTGAAGTTATGACCTTCTGTTTGTTAATCTGCTACCTGAGCCACTGTGTAGCTTCAGTTTGTACTTGTAGGGGTTGATTAAGGCTATTATTACAAGGAGAGTTGACTGTATTTGCAGCATGCTGGAGGCCGCTGTCATTCTTTTATATAGATGCTTACACAAACAACCATTACTTGGTCTAAAGCCAACAGACACTAGGGATTAAATGTCTCCTCTTTATGACTAAACCTTTCTGAGTTTAGTCAGTAGATAAACATTCTCTCCAACATTCTTCTGATACGAGGGTGCTTAACAATAGACAGCAATCATTAGAATTAGATAAATAACAAAAAACAGTATTTCCCCGTCTTGGGATTACATCCAACGGCATTTTTCTGTTTATTTTTGGTTTGAATACCGTTGGTAAAATTGTGCAGAATGCTGTCAAGATAATTGGTCCTGATCACAAGAGAATATTGAATTAATTACACTGTTGTGATTGAATCATCCTTAGAGATGTATCCTTTTAAATATATGCCATTTTCCAGGTCCTGCTGTAGCTTTTCCTTGCATCAGTGCACCTTCTCTCCTTGGAGTGTCTCTTAAGATAATAGCATTAATAAACTCGTTAATTTCATTAAATTTCACTTTGTTTTCACTTCAACACATTACCACAGGAAACTGACTGGGTACTGTTATTACTACTACCAATTATTCTTTATAGTGACTGACCAGGTTCACACAAATCTTGAATAATAAAAATAATGTATGGTGTATGGGAAGGTGAAATTGATGGTGGAATCCTGTGTAAACAGGAATGCATGATTGACATTACCGATCAATTGCCTTGGAATCTAATCGAATTTAATTGATGTGAAATGTTAAATCTTTCACATTGTTTCACACACAATGTATCTTTTTTTTAAAAATGATCTGAATTTGTTTCATCTACGCTTTTAATGTATTTTTTTCTTTGTAAGTCAATTCCAGTTCATTTCTCCTGCAGCATTTTAGCAAGTCTAGGTCAGATCAAGTCTTGTGTTGTAAAATTGAAACTTTTTTAAAGTGAACCTCTTATGATAAAGGAAAATAATATAATTCAAATTGAGAATTGCTTGCCATCCCTGTAAGTGTGTTGTTTACATTACCAAGAACTTGCTTGAGACCAGTACTTCCTAGTTACTTGCCATTTAGTAAAGTCTGTGTTTCTGTCTTCCTTTCAGTGAGTAACTTCTTACCTTCAGACAAGGTAAACCACCTTGTCAATCACTCAGACTGACATCTCTTTTTGCAGACTCTGTCTTCCTAGGAACTCCCTTTGCCACGGAACTTTAATTCATCAATAAACCTCAAATTGCAACATTCCTATCTTTCGATTATCTTTTATTAGAGAAACAACACAGTAACAGGCTTTACTAGCCCAATGAGTTTTGCTGCCAAAATGCACCCATGTGAACATGAGGGAGGAAACCCATACGGGTTTCACAGGAAGAATGTATTTGAACCTGGGTCACTGGAGTTGTAATAGTTGTTATACTACCGTGCCTTCTTTAATATGGATTTTTAAAAATTATTCATTCAGTGGCTGTGGCTGATCTAGCACTTAACTGCCCTCGTGAAGGCAGAGGTGAACTGCTGACTCAGTACATCCAAACTGCTGTTATGGAGCCAGTTCCAGGACCTAGGAGTAAATGACAGTAAAGGAGCGGTAATATATTTTCAAATCGGGATGATGTGCTGCTGAGAAGGAGACTTGGGTGGTGGTGTTCTCGTGCTGTTTGGGTTCCCAGCCTCTGAACAGCTCTTGCAGCCACATTGAGTATATGGCTACTTCGGTTCAGTCCTGGTCAATAATAGCCCTATGGATATTAAATAGTTTGGGTTACGCTGATGACAAGGCCATTGAGTTTCAGGTGGGGGGTTGTGTTAGCTGAAATTTCTCTTTGTTAGATGAGCCCTTCTGGTTTAAGGTGGTACTGGTGAACATGACTTCTGGCTGGTGGCTGACAAAACAAGGAAAACCACTAAATACTTTGTTAATTACTGGTAAACTATCATTGCAAGCAATGCTGGAAGAACTCAGCAGGCCAGTCAACATCTATGGAGAAGAGTACAGTCAATGTTTTGGACTGAGACACTTCAGCACAACTGGAGAAAAAAGATGAGGAGTAGAGTTTAAAGGGGAGAGAAGCACAAGGTGATAGGTGAAACCTGAAAGGGAGGGGGGGAGTGGTGAGAGATGAAGGAAACAGCTGGGAAGTTGATTGGTGAAAGAGATTCAGGGCTGGAGAATGGGAAGTCCTGATAGGGTAAGTCAGAAGGTCATAGAAGAAAGAAAAAGGAGAAGCATCAGAGGGGGGAGATGAGCAGGCAAGGAGATAAGGTGAGAGAGGGAAAATGGGATGTGGAATAGAGAAGTTCAGAATTTTGAGAAATAGATGTTCATGCCATCAGGTTGGAGGCTACCCAAACAGAATATAAGATGTTGCTCCTCCAACTTGAGTGTGGCCTCATCGTGACAGTAGAGGAGGCCATGGATGGACATGTCAGAAAGGGAATGGGTAATGGAATTAAAATGGGTGGCCACTGGGAGATCCCGCTTTTTCTGGCAGACGGAACGTAGTGAAGCAGTCTCCCAATCTGCATCGGGTCTCACTGAAATACAAGAGGCCACACAGGGAGCATCAGATACCAGAAGTGTCACCTCACCTGGAAGGACTGTTTAGGGTCCTGAATGGTAGTGACGGGGGAAGTGTCGTGGCAGGTGTAGTGCTTGTCCCGCTTCCAAGGATAAGTGCAAGGAGGGAGATCAGTGGGAAGGGACCTAAGGAAAAGTGAGTTGCATAGGGAGCAATCCTGCAGAAGGTGGGGTGAGGGAATGTGCTTGGTGGTGGGATCCTGTTGTGGAGATGGCGGAATTTCTGGAGAATTATGTGCAGGACACAGAGACTGGTGGCATGGTAGGTGAGGACTAGAGGAATCCTAACCCTGGTAGGGTGGTGAGAGGTTGTGGTGAGGGCAGACGTGCGCAAAATAGAAGAGATGTGGTTGAGGGCAGTGTTGATGGTGAAGGAGGGGAAGCCTCTTTGAAGAAGGAGGACACCTCCTTCATTCTGGAATGAAAAGCCTCATCCAGATCTTCATTCCAGTGGAAGGTTGGAATCATAATGTTTGGCCTGTGTCCCTTGTTTCCATACTTGATCAAATGCTGCCTTAATGTTAAGGACAGCTATTCTAACTTCACCTTGGAAATCCAACTCTCCTGTCCGTGTTTGGATTTGTCCTTCTTCCGGATGAAACAGACTTAGGCAATTTTGCAAATTGTAGCAGTCATGGTACAGCTTGGCCAAGGCCATGGGAAGTTCTGGAGCACAAGTTTTCAGAATGATTGATGGAGTGTTGTTAGGCCTCATAGCATTTGATCTATCCAAAGCCTTTGACAAAAGAGCTAAATGATCCTTATCAATGGATACATCATCCAATTGTGAATACCTACCAACCTGAAAAACATTTATTGCATTCTGTTTACAGTCTTTAAAACTGTCCTTATCCATTCCAGTATGGTTACATTCCCCCACCCCTCTCACACCCTGACCTTTTGTTAAATGCCTTTTGAATATTTAGATATATGACAGTTGTTGATTTCCCCAATGTTAGTGGTAGTCCTTCAGATTCGAAAAAGACACGCTGTTGTGCAGTTCTTCTGTGGACACGGAGGTGGCTCTGCAGTCCCAGTCTGGAAGTGCAGAGTCTAGCACAATGGGGGCACTGGAAGTCCATTGTTGTAATAATTGTGGCTGCTGTTCTGTGATGCTGCTCACGGTTTTCCATCAGTTTTTGGCAGCGCCTGTCTTCAACACTGGTGTAGGCTTCATAGCACAGGGCTCGCCAGCAGGTTCTGTCAGCAGCCGCTGAATGTCACAGTAGGGTAGGGTTTCTTTCACAGCGTCTTTGTAGCGTTTGCGTGGATGACCTTGAGTTCTCTTTCTGGTCTCCAGTTCACCACAGAGCAGCTGGCGAGGCATACGGTGGTCGTCCATTCTGATGACGTGTCCCACCCACCGCATCTGGGCGCTGTGTTTAGGGACTCAATGTTGGTGGACTCCACACGATCCAAGACCTCCAGGTTGGAGGAGACACGGTCTTGCCAACGAATGCCAAGGATGGAGCGGAGGGCGCGCATGTGAAATTTCTCCCATTGTTTGATGTGTCGTCGGTACAGAGTCCAGATCTCACATCCATATAGGAGAGAAGGGATGACCACAGCTCTGTAGACTTTCAGCTTTGTGGAGATGCAGATGTTGTGTTGATTGAGCACTCTGGTACGCAGCCTCCCCAGAGCCTGGCTGGCCTTGCTGATCCTGGAGTCAATTTCTTTGTCCAAAGACCCATCACTCGAGATGATGCTTCCCAAGTATTTAAAGCTGTTTACATTTGTCAGCTGGGTGTCATCAACAGTGATTTTTGGTTCTATGGGGTTGGTGTTTGGCACCGGCGGGTAAAGTATTTCAGTCTTGTTCAGGCTGATAGTCAGGCCAAAGGGTCTAGCAGCGTCTGAGAATTTGTTCAGCATCAACTGTAGATCATTGTCTTTGTGCGCCAGGAGCGCACAGTTGTTAGCAAAAAGGGTTTCTTGCATGACTGTATGGAGGGACTTCGTCCATGCGTTCAGGTGGCGAAGGTCAAAGAGAGAGTCGTCCAATCGGTACCTGATGTACACTCCCTCCTTCAGACCTTGGACAGCACGTGACAACATGCAAGTGAAGAACAGATTGAACAGGACTGGGCTAGTACACAGCCCTGCTTCACCCCATTGGAAATGGCATATGCAGCTGACGTATCACCACTGCAAAGCACCTGTCCTGTCATTCTGCCGTGGAGCAGCTGAATCATCTTCACAAATTTCCTCGGGCATCTGTAATGTCTCAAGATGATCCAGAGAGCCTCCCTGTTTACAGTGTCAAAAGCCTTTGTCAGGTCAATGAAGACAGAGTAAAGAGGCTTGTTCTATTCAATGCACTTCTCCTGGACTTGCCTCACGGCAAATATCATGTCTACTGTACTCCGTTCTGGCGGAAAGCCACACTGCGCCTCCGGGAGGTTCCTTTCCGAGACAGCGACAAGTCTGTTCAGGAGAATGCGGGCAAAAATCTTGCCTGTGATGAACGGCAGTGAGATACCCCTGTAGTTTCTGCAGTCTGATTTGCTTCCCTTGTTTTTGTAGAGAGCCACGATGAGGGCATCGTGTAAGTTGCGAGTCATCTCCTCTGTGATCCGGATGTCTTCCAGGATGTCTTGGAAGGCCTGTAAGGCGTTTAGGCTTAATGCTTTGTAGATCTCGGCAGGAATGCCATCCTGCCCTGTTGCTTTATTTGAGCTCATCTGCGAGATTGCTGTCTTGATCTCATCAGTAGAGGGCGTCAGGTCTGGGTCGTCCAGGACTGGCTGCTGAGGATCTGCTGTAAGACATCAGGATCAGCTGTGGACGGCCTATTGAGTAGGTTGGAAAAGTGTTCAGCCCAGCAGTTTTTCAGTCCTTCCTGGTTTTCGATCAGGCTCGACCTGTCAGATGACAGCAAGGGGGAGCATCCTGATTTAGAAGGACCATAAACTGACATTATGGCGCTGAAGAACCCTCTGGTGGCATGCATGTCTGCATTGCGTTCCACCTGCTCAGCCTTTCTCTGCCACCATCTGTCCTGCATTTCACGCAGTTCCGCCTGTACTTTGGACTGCAGGTGTTTAAACTTGTCTTTCTTTGAGACAGGTGATGGGCCATTCTGCCAGTCTGCATTGGCCCTGTTCTTGGCCGGAAGGGCTGCTGAAATGGTCCCACGGTTTTCATCAAACCAGTCTTTATGCACTGTATACTGCCCGATATACTTTGAAATACCTACTGGATCCTCGAATACCATTTCTCTTTTATAGCAACATTTTTCTCCTTGGAATGCACATGCATTGAGGATTGTGGAATCTTTAAAATAGCTGTCATTGCTCTGTGCAGTCATATTTTGCAAGGGATTTCAGTTGCTTTTTGTATCTTCAGTGGTTTGACTGTTTATGGTTTGTTTTTGAGTTTCTTCAGAAAATAGTTTCAAGCAGCAGAAAATAACTCTCCACCAAATAATTATATTTCATCATAAGTCACTAGATAATGAAATAAATGGAATGATTGGCTTTTTTTAAACTCAAGAATTTGAGTTGTTCCTGCTGCCACTTACATTAACAAATTAACTAAATTAAATATTGACTAGAGATTTGAACCTTACAGAGTTTGGAATTTGAAATGTTTCAAAGTGACTCATTTATGTTCAGATGAAGCTTGAAAAGAACATTTGGATTTCACGGATGGATTTTTTTCTGATGATTAAATAAAATTGCACATCAAGTTGTTTTAATGCTTATTGAAATTAATAGATACTGTTTAGTGCCTTTGAGTCTCTAAGTTATATAAATGGTACGGCACCTTGTTAAATTGATTAATGAGTAATAATTTCTTACCATAGTGCGTTGTTATTTCATCTTTAAATGGTTCGTGGATTAGCGTACTTTAAAAATGATTTTGTTTTTAATGCATCTCTGTTAAGACGATTACAGACATGTTGTGCAAGGTGATACATGAAAATGTAAAGAAATGTACCACTGACTTTCTTTTTTAATTCCCTTTAAATAAAGCTCTAATTATCTTCTCTTGCTGGGCTGCAATTTTCAGCATTTTTATATGTATTTTCGTTTCCTTTCTAAAGTCAGTTTCCATTTCTGCTTTTGGATCACATCTGTTTACTCTTCACTTCATTACTGTCAGAGCAGCTGAGAATGGGGAGTGAGGAAGTCAGCACAAACACATGCTTCACACATGCACGCCACCCACACTGCTCACATGACTGACACCATATGTAGCGCAAATTGGAGCTAGACTGTGTTCTGATTTGGTCTAATCCAATTTATAGGTCAGTTTCTATTTTTTTTGTATTTTCTATAGTAGTATTTAAAGCTCGGCTAAAACACTGGGGTATGACAATTCCTCTACCCAGTAGTTTGTTAGCAAATGTATAGTTGCTGGAGAACAAGATTAAGGACCAAAGTGCAAAACAACTGTATTGGAGGGAAATAAGGGACTGCTACATTCTGTGTTACATGGAGACATGGCTAACTCCAGACAAGCTGAATTTGGCGATCAGACCTGAGGGCTTCTCAGTCCACTGAATAGACCTGAATGCTAATTCAGGGAAGGCAGAAGGAGGGGTCGGTGTTTCATGATCAACCCTTTGTGGTGCTTGGACGTAGTGGTTTTATTGGCACACTTGTTCCCCCAACCAGGAACATCAAATGATTAAGTGCCGCCCATTCTACATGCCATGAGAATTCTCCCCTTTGATTCTGACCACAGTTTATATACCGCCAGCGGCCAATGTTAAACAGGCACTCAAGGTACTGAGTGCTGTGATCAGCCTAACCTGACACCCTTCAAATCATTGCCAGGGGCTTCTATCAAGCTTGTTTGAAGAAATCTCTGTCCAATTATCATCAAAATATCACCTGTGGCACCAGGGGTCCCAATGCACTCAACCAGGGCTACACTACCATAAGGAATGCCTACTGTTCAATCCCTAGAATGTAGTTTTGGGGAAATCTGGTCATTCGGCTGTCCTTCTAGCTGCATAAAGGCAGATGCTTAAAGAGCATGGCTCCAAATGTAAGGACAATGAAGAGGTGGTTGGAGAAGGCAAAGAAGTGGCTACAGGATTGTTTCAAGTCTGTGGACTGGGCCATGTCTGAGGATTTGAACAAATACTCTACACCATGGCTGTCATGGTCTTTATACAAACAGTTGTAGATGAGTGTGTCCCCACAATCATTCAGAGTCTTCCCAACCCAGAAGCCCAAGATGAACCACCATATCTGCAATCTGCTCAGGGCCAGATCAGTGGCGTTCTGGTCTGGTGACCAAATAAAATACAAGAAATCAAGTTACAATCTCTATAAAGCTATCTCGTGTGAGAAGTGGTAATTCTGGACCAAACTTGTATCACTGAAGGATGCCCAACAACTGTGACAGGGCTTGAATGCAGTAAACTTCCTACAAAGCAAAATCAGGTGGCTTGGGTGACACCAAGGTTTCACTCCCAGATGAGCTCAATGCCTTTAACGCTCGCTCTGACTTCCAAAACATGGAGGCTGTGGTAAACTATGTATACCTGTCTGAACACGCCCCTCTGCTGACTGTTCCTGTGGCTCCTCCCACAGACCCCTGTATAAAGGCGATTGGAGGTAGTGCTCCTTTCTCAGTCTCCAGAATGTCGTGGGCTCCTCTGCTGCTAATAAAAGCCTATCGTTCACCTCCCATCTCCGAGAGTTATTGATGGTGCATCAATTTTATTAGCAACAGAGGAACCCACGACATTCTGGAGACTGAGGGAGGCCTTCACGAACTCCCACAGCCCCCAGTGACCCTGTGATTACATCTTTCTGGAGGATGAACCCACAGAAACACCCATCCAGATGAGATACCTGGCCAAGTACTAAAAACCTGTGCTGATCAGCTGATTTGTGTGCTCACCAATATCTTTAACCTCTTGCATTAGTGGTCTGAGGTCAAATCGGCTTCAATTATACCGATGCCTAAGAAGAATGTGGTAACCTGCCTCAATAACTATCGTCCAGTAGCACATGCATCCACTGTGATGAAGTATTTCGAGAGGTTGGACATGAAACATATCAACTCTTGCCTGCAAAGCAACTCTATCTGTTCCAATTTGCATACAGAAACAGTAGGCCAAAAGTAGATACCGTTTCATTAGCTCCTCTCTCAACCCTGGTATATCTGGACAGTGAAGGTGCATACAATAAGATGCTCTTCATTGAATGCTTGGCATTCAATACTGTCATCCTCCCAAAACTAATCAATAAGCTTCAACACCTTGGTCTTAATATCTCTTTGTGCAACTAGATCCTCTATTTCTATTTGCAATAACATCTCCTCCATAATCACCATCAGCATAAGTGTACTAGAAGGCTGTGTGCTTTAGCCTACCCCTACCCCACCCCAGTCTAATCGTGACTGTACAGCCAAGTTCAGCTCCAGTGCCATACTTAAGTTTGTTGATGACATCACTGTTGTTGGTCGAATCAAAGGTGGTGACAAATCAGCATATGGATGAATGGTGCGGCAACAACCTCTCAGTCAATACTAGCAAGATCAAGGATCCAATTATTGACTTTCAGGAGGAGGAGACTGGAGGTCCATAAGCCAGTCTGCATTGGGGGATCAGAGGTGAAGAGGGTCAGCAACTTAATATTCCTTGGTGTTATCATTTCAGAGGGTGTGACCAGCGCCCAGCACATAAGTGCTGGAGAGGGTCTTGTCCTGGGTCCAGCACAAACTTCTATAGATGTGTGGTGGCAATAATATTTACTCGTTGCGTCACAGCTTAATATGGAAACACCAATGCCCTTAAATGGAAAAGCCTACAAAAAGTTGTGGATACAGCCCGGTCCTTCGTGGGTAATGCCCTCCCCATCATTGAGCACATCTGCATGGTGTGCTGTTGTAGGAAAGCAGTATCCATCATCCAGGCTATCCTCTCTTCTTGTTGCTGCTATCAGGGAGGAGGTATAGCAGCCTCGGAACCCACACCACTAGCTTCAGGAACAGTTATTACCTCTCAACCATCAGGCTCTTGAACCACGGGGGATAGCTTTCCTCAACTTCAATCACCAAACTGTTCCCACAGCTTATAGACTCATTTTCAAGACTCACCATCTCATGTTCTCGATATTTATTGCTTGCCATCTATCCGGTCCTGAACTATCCCAGTCCGTCCTGTTGGGTGCAGTCTTTCATTGATTTTATTGTGTTTCTTGTATTTGCCCACAAGAAAATGAATCTCAGGGTTGTATATGGTGATACCTGTGTATCGTGTGTAAGGAGTGCATTTTCCAAGTGCTCTCCGTCATATTTGAATATAAATTTATTTTGAACTTTGTTTGCTTTTACTACAGATTCCAAAATATGTTAATTTTATAATTGAATAATTAAACTGTAAATGTCAACTAATTTACTTAGGATCATCTTTTGTGCACAGTTTACAGAGGAGGGTAAAAGAAATAGTTCACAAAGCATTCTGGGACTGTTTGGAGGCTCAGCTAAACCAAGATCCACCTGAATACGAACATGCCCTCTTGCTTTTGGGAGAAATTAAAGAGGTAAATAACTATGTGTTTTATTTTCTTCAGGTCATCATCTAGGTTTTGCCTTCTCGTTGTAATTGATGAGAGGTATTGTCTAGTTTCAAAAAGGAGTGATTTTAAAAAGTGTTCCTCTTTGGACAACTTTGATAGGAAAATAACTTTTCCATGGATAAGTATTATCTGCAATATGTTTGTCATTTAACATTTCCATCATTCCAAATGGTTCCTTAAGATTGTTATTGGCAGGGGGTGGTAGTGTGGATAAGCTCACACTACCTATTAACTGCTCCCAAATTTCGTGAATCTCAAATAGTCTCTGACAACCAGGTCCATCTCCAGCTCCTAAACTTCACGTGTGGCTTAGCTTATAAGCCTGGCAGAACTGTTTCTACTGACAGGAGAAAGGGCAAGGTTGGGTTACTGGCACCTTAAAACCAGTCACCTTTAAGCAGATGGGGCTTGTCAGCCATGAATGGCAGCTCACCTAGTAGAAGGAAAACTGACCTCAATCCTCCGCTGCCTTATGTCTATACTGGCTCATGGGGAGGGCTTTGGGAGTAATCCCTGAGGAACAAGCTGGAGTCCCTCAGGCAGTCCTACATAGAGTTCGATGCTGATTGGCAACTCCTGCAACACCACTGACGCCAAACTGTAGTGGTCTCTGTCATTTGTCAGCTGCATGGAGAGGGGGAGCCTGCTGTATGGGCAACAGCTTGCTCTCCATATTGTACTGCCCTGGCTTGTGTATCACATAGACAGCTGGGATGCAACTTCTGTGGTTGACCCCAAACAATGGAGGGCCAAATGAAATTAGGTATTCACTTAAGGAGAGTTTTTATTTCAAACATAAGTGGTTCTGGCTTTACTTCTGATAGTTCTTGCCCAGACCTCAGTTCAGCAAGAAAAATAATTTAGAAGGTTGTTGATAAAGAATAACCTGTTATGTTGTGTGTGAAGGCATTGAGAAGAAAACATGGAAGGGATGAAGTAGTTTAATGTGTTGCCCCTGTTTTTCAGAAACCTGTTTTTCAAGTATTTATTTATAGCCTCTTACTTTGTAATACTTCCATGACCATAACATGCATTTATTGTTAATGACATCATCCATTTAAAATGTAGTTGTCGTCTTTTCATTTTGCTTCTTCCGAACATTTTAGAATTTTTTCATCCAGCACAGTTTAGTTTAGAATCACAAAAAAAAACTTCAGGCAAAAGAAGTAAATGTTGATAATGGCATTACAAAAATACTTATAAATGTAACACCATCGAATACAATGTTCAAATAATAAGTACAGGTTCTTTAATTTACACAACTATTTCTTATTTTTAGATACTTCTGTCGTTTTTGATACCTGGCCAAAATAGACTTCGAAACCAGATCTCTGAGGTCCTTGATCTGGATCTAATTCGACAACAGTCTGCACACAATGCTATTGACATTAATAAACTGGCTGACTATATAATCACCTTAATGGCCAAATTTTGTGCCCCAGTTCGGGATGATGAAGTCAAAAAATTAAAATCGATTACAGAAACCGTGCCGCTGTTCAGGTAAATAGGATATTCTTTGTAGAGTGGAGTGAAAGTTATAAATTGCTACTTTTGAGCTTTTTGACACTGAAACATTTTCCTTTATAATTCGTAGTTGATGGTAAAATGAGGAGAAATCCTTCATATATTTGTCAGTATAACTGTGCTTTTTCTTACATATCACCACTGAAACTTTTAATGAGCTTTGTATTTCTTCATTAGAGAGATGTTTCGTGTTCTTAATTTGATGACTATGGATATGATCAACTTCACCATTCAATATATTCGGCCACACGTTCAACAATGTTCTGTGGATTATGAACGAAGCAAATTTCAGGATTTTCTCGACAAACAACCTGGTACGTTGAGTTGATTTGTGCATAATCAACTTTTAAACTAGAAGGTTCACTGTTTCATCTTTTCTTGATGTGCAATGGCCATTAGTTTAGAATTAATGTTCCATTGTCTGAGAGGTTGAGAGAAGTTTACATGAAAGAAATTCTGATGCAGACATTTGATGATGCTCTCCAATGGAATGCAGCTCAGTTTTTGTTAGATTTGAGGAATGAAGAATATTATCGGAAACATCTCTGGTCTTGTCGATTGATAATCCTCAAAATAGAAGATATCCCATGTGACAATTTCTGTGCCACCAGAAGGAAAGGATGCCAGTAACAGGTTTCAATAATAAAACATGTTACATAGCATTTAATTGTTTTTTTATTTAGGGTCTAAGCAAGAATTATTTAGAAACTTTTTATCAATAAGAGCTAATAATGGGGTTGGTTCTAACAACATGTAATGTGCTGTAAATTTTTTGAATGATTGTTCTTTAGCTTATCTTTCCTCATGCATTGCAATATTCCAGTAAAGCTGGTTGCATCCTTATCCAGTTTTAATGAAAATAGCTGTCCTGTCTCTGAATTTGAAGCAATCGCTTTGTCAAAAGATGTTTATTTTTGTACAGAGTTAACATATTTACAATGAGGAGGATTGCATATAACTCTTGGATAAACATAAATGTTTCTGTTTTTAGATGCCCTTGATTACACAACTCAGTGGCTTAAGGAGTCTGTTGCTGAAGTTTCAGCCTTGGGTCCCTCAGACACTTCCTGTGCCACCAATGGGAGCTCGAGTCTTTCTCTAAGTCCATCTTCTGTGCTAAACAATGCTTATTTGAAATTATTGCAGTGGAATTACGGCAATAAGCCAGTACCTGAGGTAAATTTATATATAAAGGAACACCGTTTCAAAGTTTTATCAAACAAAAATTTGGAGAAGCGGAGATCTCTGACATGTTTCAACTAGGACCCTGTAGGATTTATAATTTAGAGATGGATAGGAATTGTCTGAGAATTTTTATCAAATTTTATGCCCAAAGGTTGTATGGGGAAAGACAAAGGGACTTTGAATGTATCTGTGCCACAAAGGTACCAGCATTTTTATTTTTATTTTTTTTATTTTCCAGTGGAAGAATCTGAGAATCTATCATCATTAAAAGGTTTTAATTTTCTTAGCCCAGGAATAACTACAGTGAATTGACTGACATTGTAAAATATGTTTTCAACCTTTTGTTACTACAGAAATGAAATTTCCTTCACTTAATTCTCAGTTTTGAAATTTTCTCTGGTCTCATAGCACAACTTCTATGCCTTCTCCTGTTCTTTAGGATATGGGATGAACTCAGAGTCTTAATGGAAACATAATAACTGTTTCCTTTGTTCTTTCTGTATGGTTTGTTTTTTTTAAAAAAAAATCACAAGTAGAAGAGGGAATATTACACCTTAAGTTACTTCTAGCTGGACATTTTACACCATCAGATTATTTGTGCAAGGCCAACTAAAATGGGCAGGTGGAAGGACATTTGCTTCCTTTCCACAGCAAACAATTGTGAAAATCTGCTTTCTTAATGAAAGGAACAATAGATACCAGAGCATTTACTAACACCATCAAGATCTAGTCTCTTGTTAAATAGTTCATAGGAGCAATAATTTTTCCTTTTCATACTTTTTAAAATCTCTGTGATCCATTTTGTATCTCTAAATTTGTATAACATAATGTTTATCACCTTAAGGTTAAATTATCCAATCTGGATGCTTCAGATATCATAAAAGATCTTACTAATCTACTTACCCTAATATTTGGGGATATAGTTACTGACTTAATTCCTTTTCCATCCCTTTATCCAGGAGTCATAATATCCTTGCTATTTGGAATTCCAAAGCCCAAACATATAGTAAACCTGCCAGATTTTGTACTGGGGCTCTGGGAAGTGAATAGGCATGTAAGCATGTTCAGTCTTTGGAGTGTAGGGGGAAAAAAAAGTAAGAAGTGTCATTTGTACAGGAACTAAGGTGGAGTAGGAGGTCACGATTATGAAGCAGCAGAGTAGAAAGCTATATTGGGCAACAACTCGCTGAGAGGGGAGCTGCAAAGAACCAGGAATCTGGCTGCGGAAGCAAATCATCTAGTTTGAGTCGTGGAATAACGTGTTTGATGTTTGAGTAATAAAGATGCAGAAAAGTTTCACGTAGTATGTTTTTAAAGGTGCAGTCATTTACCATGCTTAAATATTATTCTATCCCAAATTAATATTTTCAAGAAGTCATTATCAATATTCTGAATTGTGATTTGTGCCTCACTGCACAAAGCATAGTATTCAAAATATTTTTCTTCTTTTATTCTGTGATAAAAGAATAAGTCATTGTTGCCTTTTCACTTTGTACTTTCTATAACATAAAATCACTTGTCATTGCTTATGAGGATCAACTTAACTGCTTCCAGCAATCTGCAGCTGTTTGGAGAATCTAAATTTTGTATGCAATGAAATATGATGTCTAACTTGCTTTGTATTTTCTGCTTTTAAATCTAAAAGATTTGTAAACCTTTGTATAGCACTACGTATGAATAACTTGCGCTGATGAACTTTGAATGTCGTCTATATGGGAATTTTGGGCTTTGACCCGTTGATGGCATGGTGTGTGAGATTGTGAACTTGCCTTTCAGAACAGATGTTTTGTTACTGTCAAATGACAGTACAACAGTAGAAGAAGGCCTTGGGAATGGACACAGTTAATGCAATAATGTATACATGCTTTATACCCTTGTGGCAAAGCACAGCTCCTAGATACAGTATAGAGGAAGAACTAACATAGCAGGAGAGCATCTTTTGTAGAGTCACTTAATCAAGACAACAGTGTTTAGGCTTGTACTATTCAAATTGTATTTCTTTTTCAGACTCTTTTGACTGATCAATCACGTCTCCAAAAACTACAGCAAAGACTTAACCAGCAAAAACTTGTCGCCTATCTGATGCTGATCATCTGCAACTTCGGGGGAACAACACTCTCAAGCCTTCCAGGCTTCTGTGACAATGTAAAGAGAATTTTAGTTGCCTTGCTTCAAGACATGAATGACAAGTAAGTTTGATTTTCATTGTTTGTCCTAAAGTTGTAATTGTTTTTGGAATTTGAGGTATTAAGGTTGTTGCACTGGTTGCTGCAGATGGCACTGGTTTATCAGGTTGCAGTCAGGGATAAATGTCTGCTTGCATATTATTGGAATGAAGTTCTGAGATGATTCTAACTTTTTTCAGATTTGCATTTCCTTGAAATTTTAATTTCAAATCAAGGAAATCTATGCTGAGATAGGGCAGTGTAGTGCATTATGATGAACATTCAAAAAGAGAAAGATCTGGAACATTTCTAACTCTGTGAGAATGCAATTTGCCTTAATTATGTCACCTGGCCAATGAGCAACTTCTTATTGAACTCTAAACCACTTTGTCATTTCAACAGTGATTGGGAATTATCAATAATTATCATCATGTCATTAACATCTACTTAATATGAAAAAATAAATTAACAAAAATGTCCCCCTGTGATTTATGTGATTTTAAAAAAACCTATCAAATATTCATCCGATCTAATTATGAAAGTTGCTATTAAATGCATTTCTACCATCCTTTTAGGATGGTACAAGTGCATTTAAAACTGCTGAGAGAGCTGAGGGGTGTGTAGTAGCTTGGGGATGATTTTTTTTTCTCGATTACTTGCCACACTTATGTTATTTTGCAGCAAAATGCATGAAGTCAATAATTCGCTATTGGAGTCATGTTACAACAAGATGCATCTTTGTGCTCTCTTGTGAACTAAACAATTTTACTTTTCTTTATTAGGTGTTCGATGTTTGGGTTGGGAGGTGGGGCAATATCCTTGTGCTCAGCTGTTAATGTCATCAAACAAAATTAATTTGAAAAGTAAGAAGCAGATTTGAGGGGAAAAAATCATTTAAAATGGAGACATTTTGCAAATTCAACAGATTTTAATTGCTGCTTGCATAGTCCTGCAAAAGATGCCCTGAATTTTGTCACTGAACATGCATTTAAACTGCTGTAGTAGACAAAGGGCTAATGCAGCCTAGTTTACTTTCGAAGAGAACATTTGAGGATGATTCTTAGTGTATGATGTTGAGTGTTGTTTAAAGAGGGATCGTTGGGTTTCCAATTAGCACTTTTTCTGTGTACTTTTTTTTTTGACGATTAAATTTCACATGATGAGAGGTGCTCTAAATCTACATGTAAATTTGTATGTGTGGTTTGCTTTGGGCCAACAATTGTATAAAGAAGGTTCTATCTGATTGGATTCTATAATTAGGAATTTGCAACATATTCAAGTTCTTGCATACAAAAATGAAATCTTTTCTATCCATAAAACTTTGTTTAACATAATTCTGATATCTTTTTGTCTAAATTGTGAATTTATGTAAGCGTGGAGCCATGTGAATTGTCATATTCCTAAACAATCGCCCAACGTCACCGAAGTCTTTGAAATCCTGCCACTCACCCACTTTTACATAGAAACTTCTGTGCTTGTAGATTATTACAATAAACTATTAAAGTATCAAAGCACTCACAATGTGAGTGAGATAGGATTTGGAATGGTGTAATCTAATATCTCTACTGCCCCCTTCCCAGGAAGGAGAATCATTTTGATTAGCACTCAGCACTAATTTGACTATTTTTCTTTACCGGTAATATTGTGAAGAAATTTCAATCTTGAAGAAACACTTAAAACCATAAATGTGAGGGTATGTTGTGAAGTAAGCCAAGCCTTAGTTGAACATGGATACCCTGACCTTAACAATGAAAATCAAGCAAATCTCACAGGACAAATCAACAGCATTAAAGAAGAAGGAAATCCTATTCGTACCTTAGTCAGTAAGTGGAAAATTTATATTCACTGTTTTATATTATATCTTTGTATTTATCTGAAACAATTGAAGACTTTTTAATAGGATTTTAAACTTTACCATCACGACTAGCCTAAGTTCATTATGTTCTAGTATTAATGGAAGTAATAGTTATAATAATGAAATGCATCTTTGCAACATTTGTCAATTTCAATAAGACTAATGAATTGCTTGACTCATAGTTTACTATTAGGTATCATTATCTCTCATCTTTTTGAGTACAGATCTATATCCTGTTCACAAAAGATAACTCTCTTAACCTATTATTTAATTTCTTGTCTTAGTTCCACAGTTTCTGGCTCAGTTTCTTGTGGTAGCACCATTAAAATTGAAGACAATTGATTCATGGTAGGGCCAGCTACAAAAGTTATCTGACAGTTTCAATCCTCAGTCCCAGAATCATGCATATTTTCCCTTCTATAATCGGTTTATTTAGTTCACTTGCTTCCACCACATTTTAATGCACCATGTTCCAGATAAAATGCTTCCCATTTAAACAAGATCTCCTTGGATTTTTACTGTAAATCTCTGTCCTCTGATTGCAGCAGCAGAAGGTTCAGAACCAGCAATTCTGTGTTATCAACATCCTTAATGATTTTTCTTAGCCCTCAGTCCCAGAATCCTACATATTTCCCTTCTATAAGGCTTTTCGAGGTTATTGGGGGATATTAGTGACAGGGACTGCAGAAAATACACCATGTCATTCATTTCTCAAAAAAAATAAAGTGAGCCAGTCTTTGTCACCAAAAGTTGGAGGAATGTGGGGGGGGGAGCAGGGTGGTGGGGACAGAATCAATGCTTTGAAGGAGCAAACATGGACACTATTTGGAACAAATAAAAGTAATTATTTTGGGTGCATTAATTAGGACAACTGTGTGTTGAAATGCAAATAAAATAGAGACTGAACATTTTGAGCCTGTAAAGAATTCTGATTTTGTATGTGGACTGGGCATTAAGAGGGAAGATAAACAAATTTTTTTTCTACTTTTGAGAGTTCTGAGAGTTTCTGCTTGTGTGCTTACCTGTGAAATTGAGATGAAATTGTGAGCCATCATCAATTTTAACTATTTAATGAAAACACTTTAAATTTCAGATAACCGGATTGAGCATTTCATGAGAAATTTGCTCAGTGTAGAGAATCATCAGAAGACTGTATCTGTTGCTTTGGGAGGTCTGGAACCCATTCAAGCTGAACTGGAAGAGATTGGATCCCAATATGTCTCTATTATTAAGTACAACAAACAGGTCTATGGGCCTTTTTATTCTGGCATTCTGCGAAAATTGCTTTTCAGTGATCTTGCATCAGCAGGCACAGCAGCATCGCCTTCTCCTTGAAAGAAGGAGGTTAATAAAAGGGAGCATGTCTGTTTGGTTTTTAGTGTTTTTATGTTGCATCTTCATACATTGGCTGTAATGAATGGTGTTATCTGCATAACACTTGAATATATTTAGTTAATTGCAAACGTATAACATCTACTATTCTTCAGCAAAGCTGGCAAATCGTATAAGTCTATTTAATAAAAATCATTTGAGCCTGAAGTTATAATGCATTTGTTCTAAGTAATTCAGGCATTATTTAGTATTTTTAAATTGGCCATCACTATTAACTTATACCATGATTATAAAGTTATGTAGTTTTTAAAAAAAAATACTAAGAAAATCTAGAACTTTTTTGGTAATTGCATTAGTGCCCTTTTATCTTATGAAAATCATAATATCGATTGGACATAGTAGTTAGCATAATGCTATTACAGTACCAGCAATCCAGGTTCAGTTCTGCTGCTGTAGGTGAAGAGTTTGTACATTTTCTCCTGGTGCTCTGGTTTCCTCTTGCATCCCAAAGATGTATGGATTAGTCAGCTAATTAGTTACATGGGTCTTCCCCTAGAAGATCAGAGTGGTCATCTATGTGTGGAGCCTCACGAGATGGGGGAGATCTTAAACAGTTTTTTTACATCCATATTTACTCAGGCATAGCATATATGGAAGGAAGGGAAACAAGCAGTAGTGTCATGGAACATATAGAGATTAAAGAGGAGTAGGTGCTTGCTGCATTATATAAAATAAAGGTAGATAAATCCCCCGGGCCTAATATTATATTTCCTCGGACCTTGAGCGAGACTAGTGTAGAAATTGCAGGGGCCCTGGCAGAAATATTTAAAATGTCCTCAGCCACGGGTGCGGTGCCGGAGGGTTGGAGGGTAGCTCATGTAGTTCCATTGTTTAAAAAAGGAACAAAAGTAAACCAGGTAATTACAGGCCGGTGAGCCTGACATCAGTAGTAGGTAAATTATTGGAAGGTGTTCTGAGAGATTGGATAGACAAGTATTTGGACAGCCAAGGGCTGATTAAGGATAGTCAGCATGGTATGGTAGATTGTGTTTAATAAATCTTGTAGAGTTTTTTGAGGAGGTTACCAAGAATGGTTTTCAGCAGAAGCACACAACAGTAATGCAAATACTTGCTCTCTGTAGAATCATCGAGGAAGTCAAGAAGAACAACCTACCAGCCGTGCTTACTTTCTGTGGTGAACTAGATATACCTGTCTGACTGCTCCTGTGGCTCCTCCCACAGACCCCCCCCTGCTGACTGCTCCTGTGGCTCCTCCCACAGACCCCTGCTGACTGCTCCTGTGGCTCCTCCCACAGACCCCCCCCCCCGCTGACTGCTCCTGTGGCTCCTCCCACAGACCCCCCCCCGCTGACTGCTCCTGTGGCTCCTCCCACAGACCCCTGCTGACTGCTCCTGTGGCTCCTCCCACAGACCCTGCTGACTGCTCCTGTGGCTCCTCCCACAGACCCCTGCTGACTGCTCCTGTGGCTCCTCCCACAGACCCTGCTGACTGCTCCTGTGGCTCCTCCCACAGACCCTGCTGACTGCTCCTGTGGCTCCTCCCACAGACCCCTGCTGACTGCTCCTGTGGCTCCTCCCACAGACCCTGCTGACTGCTCCTGTGGCTCCTCCCACAGACCCTGCTGACTGCTCCTGTGGCTCCTCCCACAGACCCCTGCTGACTGCTCCTGTGGCTCCTCCCACAGACCCTGCTGACTGCTCCTGTGGCTCCTCCCACAGACCCCTGCTGACTGCTCCTGTGGCTCCTCCCACAGACCCTGCTGACTGCTCCTGTGGCTCCTCCCACAGACCCTGCTGACTGCTCCTGTGGCTCCTCCCACAGACCCCTGCTGACTGCTCCTGTGGCTCCTCCCACAGACCCTGCTGACTGCTCCTGTGGCTCCTCCCACAGACCCCTGCTGACTGCTCCTGTGGCTCCTCCCACAGACCCCTGCTGACTGCTCCTGTGGCTCCTCCCACAGACCCCTGCTGACTGCTCCTGTGGCTCCTCCCACAGACCCCTGTCTGACTGCTCCTGTGGCTCCTCCCACAGACCCTGCTGACTGCTCCTGTGACTCCTCCCACTGACCCCCTGCTGACTGCTCCTGTGACTCCTCCCACAGACCCCCTGCTGACTGCTCCTGTGGCTCCTCCCACAGACCCCTGCTGACTGCTCCTGTGGCTCCTCCCACAGACCCCTGCTGACTGCTCCTGTGGCTCCTCCCACAGACCCCCCGCTGACTGCTCCTGTGGCTCCTCCCACAGACCCCCTGCTGACTGCTCCTGTGGCTCCTCCCACAGACCCTGCTGACTGCTCCTGTGGCTCCTCCCACAGACCCTGCTGACTGCTCCTGTGGCTCCTCCCACAGACCCCCGCTGACTGCTCCTGTGGCTCCTCCCACAGACCCCTGCTGACTGCTCCTGTGGCTCCTCCCACAGACCCACTGCTCCTGTGGCTCCTCCCACAGACCCCCCCCCTGCTGACTGCTCCTGTGGCTCCTCCCACAGACCCCTGCTGACTGCTCCTGTGGCTCCTCCCACAGACCCACTGCTCCTGTGGCTCCTCCCACAGACCCCCCCCTGCTGACTGCTCCTGTGGCTCCTCCCACAGACCCCTGCTGACTGCTCCTGTGGCTCCTCCCACAGACCCCTGCTGACTGCTCCTGTGGCTCCTCCCACAGACCCACTGCTCCTGTGGCTCCTCCCACAGACCCCCCCCTGCTGACTGCTCCTGTGGCTCCTCCCACAGACCCCCCCCCGCTGACTGCTCCTGTGGCTCCTCCCACAGACCCCCCGCTGACTGCTCCTGTGGCTCCTCCCACAGACCCTGCTGACTGCTCCTGTGGCTCCTCCCACAGACCCCCTGCTGACTCCTCCCACAGACCCCTGCTGACTGCTCCTGTGGCTCCTCCCACAGACCCCTGCTGACTGCTCCTGTGGCTCCTCCCACAGACCCCTGCTGACTGCTCCTGTGGCTCCTCCCACAGACCCCTGTATAAAGGCGACTGTGGGCTGCTGCTCTCCCTCATTTTCCCCAGGATGTAGTGTTGTTTATTCTTCCAGTCAATAAAAGCCGATATCTCGTTTCCTAAGTCTCAGCATGAGTTATTGATGGTGCATCACTTTCATCGATTTTCGCAAAGCTTTTGACTCCATTCACCGAGGTAAAATGCTGAAGATCCTGAAAGCTTACGTAGTGCCAGACCATCTACTGAGAGCAACAGAGTCCAGCTATACAGAGACCATGGCAAAAGTTGTATCACCAGACGGAGAAACAGCAGTTTTCAAGCTCCTAGCTGGTGTGTTGCAAGGAGACATTCTGGCACCCTACATCTCTTTATAATCGTCCTTGATTACACTCTACGTCAAGCTACCAAAGATCATGACAGGTTTGGTTTTACCATAAAGCCAGGACGAACCAAAAGGATGAGACCAGTTATGCTCACAGATCTCGATTTTGCAGATGACATAGTCCTGCTCTCTGACCAGATGGAGGAAGCACAGCAGCTACTGACAAAAGTGGAAATTGAGTTGGACTTCACCTAAAAGCTAAAAAGACAGAGTACATGGCGATCAACTGCGACGAAGGTACTCTTAAGGCCGTAAAGAATGATACCATTAAGAAAGTCTTAGACTTCAAGTACTTCGGGTCAAGAATGATGAGTTCAGAGAAGGTCATAAAGATACGGAAGGCACTGGCGTGGAGGGCTATGAATGACATGAAGCAAATCTGGAGGTTGAACCTGACCAGAGGGCTCAAAAAGAGGATCTTCATAGTAGTCATAAAGTCCATTCTCATGTACAGACGCGAAATGTGGACACTCACCAAGACCATACGAAAGTCACTAGACGGTTGTTGTACATGAATGCTTCGGATGGCTTTGTAAGTTGGCAACAGCACATGACGAACGTCGAGCTCTATGACAACCTACCGATGCTCACTACTAAAATCGAGGGGAGAAGACTGCAACTGGGGGCACTGTCTACGCCACCCTGAGCTACCTGCCAGCCTAGTCATCACATGGGAGCCCAAGCATGGGAGCATGAACCCTGGGTGCCCTCCCAAGGCTATGGTCTACATCCTCCTAGAAGATAGAGGCGCAGCTAACGTAGATGAACTGAACACACTGATGAGGGAGAGGGAGGAGTGGAGAGTCTGTCATTGTGCCCGACACCCGCCCCCTAGGCCTGAGTCGACGTAACTAACTACCAAGAATGTAGATGAAGGAAAGGCTGTGGATGTTGTCCACATGGACTTTAGTAAGGCCTTTAACAAGGTCCCACATGGGAGGTTAGTTAAGAAGTTTAAGACACTAGGTATCCTGGGAGAGGTTGTAAACTGGATTCAAAATTGGCTGTGTGGAAGAAGACAGAGAGTGGTAGTGGATGATTGCTTCTCAGACTGGAGGCCTGTGACTAGTGGTGTGCCTCAAGGATCTGTGCTGGGACCATTGTTTGTTGTCTATATCAATGACTTAGATGATAATGTGGTAAATTGGATCAGCAAGTTTGCTGATGACACTAAGATTGGAGGCGTTGTGGACAGCGAGAAAGGCTTTCAAAGCTTGCAGAGGGATCTGGACCAACTGGAAAAATGGGCCAGAAAATGCCAGATGGAATTTATGACAGACAAGTGTGAGGTGTTGCATTTTGGAAGGACAGAGCAAGGTAGGACATGCACAGTAAATGGTAGGGCACTGAGGAGTGCGGAGGAACAAAGGAATCTGGGAGTTCAGATACATAATTCCCTGAAAGTGGCGTCACAGGTAGACAGGGTTGTAAAGAAGGCTTTTGGCATCCTGGCATTCATAAATCAAAGTATTGAGTACAGGAGCTGGGATGTTATGGTCAGGTTGTATAAGACACTGATGAGGCCAAATTTGGAGTATTGTCTACAGTTCTGGTCACCCAACTATAGGAAGGATATCAGTAAGATTGAAAGTGTGCAGAAAAGATTTACTAGGATGTTGCTGGGTCTTCAGGAGTTGAGTAACAGGGAAAGATTGAACAGGTTAGGACTTTATTCCTTGGAGCGTAGAAGAATGTGGGGAGGATTTGATAGAGGTTTACAAAATTGAGGGGTATAAACAGAGTAAATGTGAGTAGGCCCTTTCCACTTAGATTACGAGAGATAAATACGAGAGGGCATAGCTTTAGGGGGAAAGGGGAAAGGTTTAGGGGAAACATTGGAGGGAACTTCTTCACTCAGAGCCTGGGAGTGTGGAATGAGCTGCCATCTGACGTGGTAAATGTAGACTCAGTCTTAAGTTTTAAGAATAAATTGGATAGATACATGGATGGGAGAAGTATGGAGGGTTATGGACTGAGTGCCGGTCAATGGGACTAGCAGAATGAAGTTTCATCAAGACTAGAAGGGCTGAATGGCCCGTTTTCTGTGTTGTAGTGTTCTATGGATGTAATTGGGCAACACAGCTCGTTGTGCCTGAAGGATCTGTTACTGTGCTGTATCTCTAAATTTAAAAAAAAAAGCTGAAAATAAACATCACTTTAGTCCACTGACACAAAAATAAAGCTGATGGAATTGGGATTTAATTTTCTGAAGCTGTATCAGATTGTTTACAACCTTATTACATGAGCAGATGCGTAAGATGTACAGGTATCCTTTGGAGGCTAAGACCATTCTGTGTGCTGCTTTTCACACATTTTGAATCAGCTGGAGCCCCTTTTAAAAATCCTGAAAATTTCAAGCAGCTACAGAATTAAAGGGTTGATGAATTATTAGAGAGCTTTTAAATTATGTTTGCACAAGGTCAATGGATTTAAGTTTCCATTGTCCTGTTCAATTACCTTTAGTTAGGTTATTCCTTCATTTGAGTTCAAATGCTCCTAAGTTGCGTGATAACCAGACAACATAAATTTAATGAGCACCTTTAATGTAATAAAATGCCCCATGACACTGAGCAGGAAATTATTGAAAAACATCGAGTCATATGGAAGATACTGGGGTAGATGATAAAACTTTGTCAAATGTATTTTAAAAGAGATTTGAAATGGGTAAATGCAAGGCCCTGGAAGGATTTGAAAACGAGAATTTAAAAACCAATAGCATTGCGTTCTCAGTAGATCAACAAGCAGGAGAGTCGTGTAAGTGAGGTTATCATCCCCCTGCTCAATATTTTTGAGTTATTTGCACTCTTATTCGACAATGGTCTAAGATTTGGCATTCCCTCACCGTCCTCTCTGTTTCTGATTTTCTCTTTTTATGACATTCCATCAACACTTTCGACAAGATTTTGATTACTGGCCCTAATATCTGTGTAGCTTGGTGTCAAATTTTGTTTTGATAATGCTTTTACTAATCATATTGGGACACTTTACTAAATTGTAATATAATTTTTTTGTGAGGGGGTTACTTAAAGTTTCTGCATCAATACCTTGCTGTACAAGTTATATTGACCTTCAGTTTAATGGTTTTTCAGTTTTGTTTTGCATTTGGGGTGTAGTATTATGTCATCAGCAGCTCATGGACATTGATTTTTTTTAAGCATTTTTCTATCATTAAAAATTTGAAAGTACTTTCAACTTAGAAGAGTGGTTGTAATCAATAGTTTCATTTGGTTTGGACTGTTGTATAAACTTGTATTGTGCATATATGGTGTCTAGTTTAATTTGCATGGAATAGGATATGTAATCCAGTTGATGACCTGTATAATACTCTTGGTGTAAGTACACACTTGAAGCACATTGGTACACAGTTACTTGTATTTGATAAATGTGACACCCAAAAATATTCGAACAGTATTCAGTACATGGGTATCTATTTGCATGGCAGGCTTTTGACTTTTACAGGTACAATGTTAGCGTTAACTGACATAAGCAGTAGTTCTATAATCAAAGGCATTATTTAATAATTTTACATTGGCAGGTTTATAATCAGTAACTTTTCAATTTTAGCTTTGAAGTACTCTATTGGTAGGAAATTTGAGAAATACTTTCTGCCATTCATTCTTGGGTAACTTTTTCCTATGTAATGCATAATATGTGTATTTCTATCCGTGTACAGACTATTCTATTCATTGAACAACTGTATTTCATGAGTTGGTAGAGATTCTTGACCGCATAGTTTTAAATCAATTCAAAATGTTCTTACATTTTGTATGGGACAGATTTACAGTTTTATTGTTTGAAAATTTAAGGATCAGCCCTCTGCAATGTAGAAATGAAAACTGGGCTGCGGGATTATATGCTTGTATTGGAACAACTTTTAATATCGTTGGTCATTGTCAGCATTCATGGGTACCCACCCAATGTTTCTGCTCAGTCCTTTGCCCAATACATAACCCAAAACAATGATATGTTTTGTTCTGAAGGTTTGAAACTAGAGTTCAATAATCAACAACTTATTTGTGTGAAGTAATGGAAGAAAAGCTAATGATGTGGTTTCTCTATCATTTTCTAGACTTTATCCACTTTTATATTATAGTGCTCGTGTAGATTACACCATTTATTGCTTATTTGAAGCTGATGATATGCTGGGTGATGCTGATGGTTATCTAAGGTAGATAATTCTATTGGTAGTGCAAGACATATTCAACCTGAAGGAAACCAAGTGATTGACCTTGAGAAAGAGAGTAACTATTGAACCTTGGCCGGACTGAGAACAAAAATACAACTACTTCCACATCTCTGTGTGAATGCAAGAGAGCGAAGTTTTGCTGGTGCTGTCATTTTAATTGCCATATTTCAACTCTCATTAAGAATATGTATTTTTTTTTAAAAATCTAAGTTTCTTATACAATAAAACCTTATATTAATCCTTGTTTTTTTGAAGATTTTTATTGATCCTTGTTTTTGTTTTAAGACTTAAGCATCTTGAAAGCATCTTTCTTGTCCATTGTTTAAAAATATGCATAAATGAGGAGATTTTGTGTTTTCCTTACAGAATTAATTTCTGATACTACTCTTTGGTGATAAATATTGACAGGAGTACATACAGAGGTCACAATACCAACAACACTTTCACAGATCTATTTGTAATTTACCTCTTCTATGATGGGACAATGGACGCACACCAACTATGTAAAATCCTATTTATTTATAACGCTGTTTAATTATGTTAGCATTTAAATGTGTTATTTTTAACAGCAGTAAGAGACAAATGGTATTATTCATCAGTAAAAGAGCCTGTGCACTATTTATAGTCTGTTGTATATTTTGAACTTGCTTTGTGGTCTTTCTCAAACATTTCAATGGGTGCAGAGATTTCTATTCATATTTAAGCTCATTTCAATTCTGGTCAGCAGAGGGTAGTGGAAACCCTTTCCTCAGGGGATCCATTTATCCATACTTAATTGTGGCTCAACAAGCTGAGTGTTCTTAAATTTTCTTCCCAGTAAATCACTGCAGGCTAGTTACAACACTGTTCAATCTTTTTCTAATATATAAGTTGCTGGAGGAACTCAGCAGGTCAGGCAGCAGCTGCGGAAAGGAATACATCAATATTTTTAACAAAATCTGTTATTTTCTTGAAAAAATGTAATTTGTTGAATCATCAAAATATAATACTGTACAACTGGTGTTTCATAAGACATAGGAGCTGACTTAAGCCAATCAGCCCATCAAGTCTGCTCCACCATTCCTCATGGCTGATCCCGGATCCCACTCAACCCCCATACACCTGCCTTCTCGCCATATTGATGCCCTGACCGGGGCCCAGAGCTTCCAAATGGTCCTCATATATTAGCCCCTTCATTCCTGGAATCATCCTCATGAACCTCCTGTGGACTCTCTCCATTGACAACACATCCTTTCTGAGATGAGGCCCAGAACCGTGACTCCAAGTGCAGCCTGACTAGTATCTTATAAAGGCTCAGCATTATCTCCTTCCTTTCATATTCTATTCCCCATGAAATGAATGCCAATATTGCATTTGCCTTCTTTACCAGACTCAACCTGTAACTTAACCTTCTGGGAGTCTTGCACGAGGACTCCTACCTCCCTCTGCACCTCTGATGTTGAACCTTCTCCCCATTTAGGTAATAGTCTGTGCTATTGTTCCTTTTAGCAAAATGAATTATCATACATTTTCCAACACTGTATTCCATCTGCCACTTTTTTGCCCATTCTTCCAATTTGTCTAAGTCCTGCTGCAATCGCATTGCTTCCTCAGCACTACCGACATCTCCACCCAACTTCATATCATCCGCAAGCTTTGCCACAAAGCCGTCAATTCCATTATCCACACAGAATGCTGGAGGAACTCAGCAGGCCAGGCAGCATCTATGGAAAAGAGTACCGTCAACATTTTGGGCCAAAACCCTTTGGCAGGACCGGTTACAGCCCAAAACATCAACAGTACTCTTTTCCTTAGAACCTACCTGGCCTGCTAAGTTCTTCCAGCATTTTGTGTGGGTTGCCTGGTTTTCCAGCATCAGCAGATCTGTAATTCCATTATCCAAATCATTGACAAACAATGTGAAAAGCAACGGTCCCTATACTGACCCCTGAGGAACACCACTAGTCTGGCAGCCAACCAGAAAAGCTTCCCCCCCACCCCCCCCCCCCCGCATTCCCACACACTGCCTCCTGCCTGTCGGCCATTTCTCTATCCATGCTAGTTTCTTGCCTATATTGCCATAGGATTTTATCTTGTTAAGCAGTCCCATGTGTGGCACCTTAGCATATGCCTTCTGAAAATCCAAGTAAATAACATCCACTGCCTCTCCTTTGTCCACGCTGCTTGTTACTTCCTCGAAGAACTCTAACAGATTTGTCAGGCTCTCTTTACAAAAGCCATGCTGACTTCGACTTATTTTATCATTAATCTCCAAGTACCCTGAAACCTCATCCTTTATAATGGACTCCAGCAATTTCCCAACCATTGAGGTGAGGCTAACTGGCCTATAATTTCCTTTCTTTTGCCTTCCTCCCTTCTTAAAGAGTGCAATCTTCCTGTCCTCCAGAACCATGCCAGAATCAAGTGATTCTTGAAAGATCATGACCAATGCATTCATTATCTCTTCAACAACTTCTCTCAGGACACTGGGATGTAGCCCATTTGGTCCAGGTGACTTATTCACCTTGACCTTTGAGTCTGCCTAGCACTTTTTCCTTGTAATAGCAATGGCACTCACTTCTGCTCTCTGACACTCACGGACCTTCTTCATTTAAGGTTTCAAAATGCATTGATTAAAAACTTAAGAAATTGCACTGATGCCAAGAGACTAAAGTAACCACAAATTTCATTGGGAGTTATTATCTAAGTAGGTAAAAGATATGATTTGAACAATTACTTGTGACTGGCTGTGTTCAATTTTCCGAAACATCTACTGTGAAATTTAAGCAAATGGGTAATGAAGGGAAAATCAGTACTTCTTAAAGAATTTACTGAGCTGCAACAAAGAAATTAGCAGATTTAAGAAAAAACACCTTGGAAAAGGTTAGTGATGCACAGTAGAGGAAATAAGGCAAAAAGAGATAATGAATGTGAAGAAGTTGTTACAGGGAAACAATTTTGTAAGAAATAAGATGACAGAACTGGACACAGTTTTGCCAGTAGAGAACTAACAATAAACAGCATTCTGATATTTTATCAGATTTAGAGTACCTATATGTCATGGCTAGTAACAAAATTACAAATTACTCATTTCACCTCATTTAAAACATCAGCAGGCTGCAAAATATTAATTAGACTGCACTAAGATTATTGTGTACAGTTCCTGTTGCTACACTATAAGAAATACAGGAAGGATGTGGTATCAATAGAGAGAATGTAGAAGGGATTCATGAGGATGTTGCACGGAATGTCATTTGTGGTAATAAGGAGAGACTGGGTGGACAGGTTTGAGTCTTGGTAGAATGTAGGAGGATGAGGGGTGATCTCAGTGAAGTTTATAAAAAACAATGAGAAGTATTGATAAAGTAGTAAACAAGTTTTTCTGCAGATGCTGGAAATCAGAATCAGGCTTATTATCATCAGCATGTGTCAAGAAATTTGTTAACTTAGCAGCAGCAGTTAAATATAGAAGAGGGAAAATTAATTAATTACAATATACATATATTGAATAGATTAAAAATTATGCAAAAGACAGAAATAATATATATTAAAAAAGTGAGGTGGTGTTCATGGGTTCAATGCCCATTTAGGAATCGGATGGCAGAGGGGAAGAAGCTGTTTCTGAATCACTGAGTGTGTGTCTTCAGGCTTCTGTTCCTCCTGCCTGATGGTAACAGTGAGAAAAGGGCACACCCTGGGTGCTGGAGGCCCTTAATAATGGACGCTGCCTTTCTGAGACACCACTCCCTGAAGATGTCCTGGGTATTTGTAGGCTAGTACCCAAGATGGAGCCAACTAAGTTTACACCCCTCTGCAGCTTCTATCAATCCTGTACACTAGCCCCCAAATACCAGACAGTGATGCAGCCTGTCAGAATGCTCTCCATGGTACATCTATGGAAGTTTCTGAGTGTATTTGCTGACATGCCAAATCTCTTCAAACTCCTAATGCAGCATAGTTGCTGTCTTACCTTCCTTATAACTGCATCCTGACATTAGTGTTTGTATTGTCCAGATGGTCTATGGCCATGTGAAGAGCCACTGAGATTGCATCTGCCGTTGACCTAATGTAGCAATAGGCAAATTGCAAAGGTCCTTGCTGAGGCAAGAGTTCAGTCTAGTCATAACCAACCTCTCAAGGAATTTCATCACTGTAGATGTGAGTGCTATTGGGCAATAAGGCAGCTCACATTATTCTTCTTAGGCACTGGTACAACTAGTGCCTTTTTGAAGCAAGTGGGAACTTCTGCCTGTAGCAGTGAGAGGTTGAAAATGTCCTTGAATACTCCCGCCAGTTGGTTAGCACAAGTTTTCAGAGCCTTACCAGATACTCCATCAGGACCTTCCAGCTTGCGATGGTTTACTCTCTCTAAAGACTGCCTAACATCGGCCTCTGAGACAGAGATTACAGGGTCACCAGGTGCAGCAGGGATCTTCACAGCTGTAGTTATATTTGCCCTTTCAAAGCTGGCATAGAAGGCGTTGAGTTCATCTGGTAGTGAAGCATCACTACAATTCATGCTATTGGGTTTCGCTTTGTAGGAAGTAATGTCTTGCAAACCCTACCAGAGTTGTCGTACATCCGATGTCACCTCCAACCCCATTCCAAATTGTCTCTTCGCCCTTGAAATAGCCCTCCACAAATCATAGCTGGTTTTCTGGTACAGACCTGGGGTGCCAGACTTGAACGCCACAGATCGAGCCTTCAGCAGATGACATACCTCCTGGTTCATCCATGGCTTTTGATTTGGGAATGTACAGTGAGTCTTTGTAGGCAAACACTCATCACACAGGATTTAATGAAGTCCAAAGCAATTTCCAGAAAGTGCTGGAGGAACTCAGCAGGTCAGGCAGCACCCATGGAAATTAATAGTTGATGATTCAGGCTGAAGCACTTCTTGAGGACTGGAAAGGAAGGGGGAAGACACCAGAATAAAATAAAAGGGGGAGGGGAAGGAGGCTAGCTGGAAGATGATATTTAAAGTCAGGTGGTTGGGAAAGGTAAAAAGCTGGAAGAGGAAGGAATCTGATAGGAGAGGAAAGTGGACCACAGGAGAAAGGGAAGGAGAAGGAGACATGGGCTAGGTAACACACACAAAATGCTGTTGGAACTCAGTAGGCCAAGCAGCATCTATGGAAAAAAGTACAGTTGACATTTTGGGCTGAGATCCTTGGTGGGGGAGATAGGCAGGTGAGAGGCTAGAGTGGGGAATGGAGGGGGAGGGGATTTTTTTTTAACCAGAAGGAGAAATCTATGTTGATGCCTTCAGGTTAGAGGCTACCCAGAAAGAATATAAGGTGTTGCTCCTCCACACTGAGGGTTGCTTCATCATGGCACAAGATGATGCCATGGGCCAACATGTCGGAATGGGAATGGAAACTGGAATTAAAAAGTTTGGTCACTGGGATGTTCTACTTTTGGAGGATGGAGCAGAGCTGCTTGACAAAGTGGTCCCCCAATGTACGATGGGTCTCGCCAATGTAGAGTAGGCCAAATCAAGGGCACCAGAAACAGTAGACGACCCCAGCAGATTCGTAGGTGAAGTGAAGTGAAGTGATACCTCACCTGGAAGGACTGAGCCCTGAATGGAGGAGAATGGGCAGGTGTAGCACTTTGACCACTTGTAGGGGTAAGTGCCAGGAGGGAGATTAGTGGGGACAGATGAATGGGCAAGGGAAACATGGAAGGAGTGATTCGTGCAGAAAGCGGAATGTTGGGGATGAGAGGTAGAGATATGTTCAGTGGGAGGGCAGTGCTTTTCCCAGGGCAGGAAAATGTAGCAGAAGAGGGAATGAAAAGCAGAAAACTGGAAGAGCTCATATGCCAATTAACAAGATAAAAGAGTCCTTGAATGAGTGCAGTTATGCCTTTTTGTTTAAGAATCTGCGGAGGAAAAAATGGTAAATTGACTCAAGACCCTTCATCACAACTGAGAAGGAAGAGGAAAGATAGCCAGTAAATAGTGGCCCAGGGAGGGATGGAGTTGGTAATTGACAGGAGGAGATGATAGGCAAATAGAATCAGGTGCAGAATGGGTGGAAGTTAAAAGGAAAACAAAGGTGAGGTGAGTGTGTATGGGAATGACACTGAGGGTACAAATGACCTGAAGTTAGAAAGCAGTGCTAATATCATTGGGTTATAAGCTACTGAAGTGTAATATGAGGTACTGTTCTAATATTCACATACCAATTCTCATTGAGGGATCAGAAGTGTGGTGAGAGTGAGCAGCTTCAAGTTCCTGGGTGTCAAGATCTCTGAGGATCTAACCTGGTCCCAACATACCGATGTAGTTATAAAGAAGGCAAGACAGTGGCTATACTTTATTAGGAGTTTGAAGGGATTTGGCATGTCAACAAATACACTCAAAATCTTCTATAGTTGTACCATGAAGAGCATTCTATCAGGCTGCATCACACTCTGGTATGGAGGGGCTACTGCACAGGACCGAAAGAAGCTGCAGAAGGTTGTAAATCTAGTTAGCTCCATCTTGGGCACTAGCCTACAAAGTAATCAGGACGTCTTTAGGGAGCAGTGTCTCAGAAAGGCAACGTCCATTGTTAATGACCCCAGCGTCCAGGGCATGACCTTTTCTCATTGTTACCATCAGGTAGGAATTACAGAACCCTGAAGGCACTCACTCAGCGATTCGGGAACAGCTTCTTCCCCTCTGCCATCCGATTCCTAAATGGACATTGAAGCTTTGGACACTACCTCACTTTTTTTAAAATATACAGTATTTCTGTTTTTGCACGGTTCTTAAAATCTATTCAGTATACATAATTGATTTACTTGTTTATTATTATGTTTTATCTAATTTATTTTTTTTTCTCTCTGCTAGATTATGTATCGCATTAAACTGCTGCTGCTAAGTTAACAAATTTCACGTCACATGCTGGTGATAATAAACCTGATTCTGATTCAGATTATGTGTTTGGTTGTGCACAGAGATCAGTGTAGGATGAGTGATGAGAGTTAAAATGACACACAATTGGAAGCTTGAGAGGGTTGCTGCTGACAGAATGTCCTCCAAACATTTGCCCACTCCACACTTGGTTTCTGCAATGTCGAGGAGGCCGCATCGCAAGCACTAAACACAGTAGAGTAAATTTGAAGAGGTGCAGATAAATTTCCTGCCTCACTTGGAAGGGGGTTCCTGGGTGGTGGTGAGGGAGGAGCTGAAGGAATAGGAGTTATACCTCAAACATGAGGAAATCTGCAGATGCTGGAAATTCAAACAACACACACAAAATGCTGGTGGAACGCAGCAGGCCAGGCAGCATCTATAGCGAGAAGCGCTGTCGACGTTTCGGGCCAAGACCCTTCGTCAGGACTAACTGAAAGGAAAGAGGTTAAGAGATTTGAAAATAGGAGGGGAAGAGGGAAATGAGAAATGATAGAAGACCGGAGGGGGTGGGATGAAGCTAAGAGCTGGAAAGGTGATTGGCAAAAGTGAAACGGAGCTGGAGGAGGGAAAGGATCATGGGATGGGAGTTTTACCTCCCATGATTCCGGGGAGATAAATAGACCAAAGAGACAGGGTTGTGTGTGGGAGGGAAAGATGAAGAAGTGAAAGGTAGTGGGATCACATTGGAACTAGGGGACACAGAGCATAAAACATTGAACAGGCCAACGCAGGAATAGGCTTGTGTCAACCATGACACCAAATGAAACCTCCCACCAGCCTGCATGTGAACCATTCTCCTCAATTCCATGTTTATTGATGTGTTTGTCTACCCTCTTAAATACCATTGCACTTGGAAGTGTTCAAGGCACCTTCTGATCTCTGTGTTAATGAAAATACTTGCACAGCACATTTCCCTTGAACTTAACCCTTCTCAGATGAAAGCTATGCCGATTATAGGGAGACAAATTTAAATGAGATCTAAGGGTTATGTTTTCACCCGGGGAGTGATTATTTGGAACAAGCTACCAGAGGAGCTGGTAGAAGCAGATATAATTAGAACGTTTAAAGGTTTTTGGACGGGTACTTGGACAGGAGTTATATAGGCAAATCCCCTGTACAGTGGATGCAATGGATTGCAGAAGCGTTGATAAACTCCAACCTTAACAATGACTAAAAGGACGATGGAGACGGGAGGTCATCGATATCCTATGCTCCACTGGGAGTTTAGGGCCTAGGTTAGCAAGTACTTGGACAGGAAAGGAGTACAGTACAGGGATACCAGCCTACTAAGGCAGCATTTGCTAAAATAGGCGTCAGGCATGGGGGAGGTGAGCCGAAAGAGCTCTTTCACGATTCTATTATTAGACGCTCCAGAATCCGGTTCCGTCACGGAAGGTGGGACGGTGGGGAGTTATCCTTTAGGGGAAAGCGATGACTGTGGGGAATGCTGACAGTGAGCGGCTCTCCGGCTGCGCCTGGGGTTATCACTGCTGCCGGCGAGGCTGGCCGGACGGCTCCATCGCCGAATTCCGTGTACCGCCGTCTCCTAGCAACCCGGCCAGCCGGCTCATTGGGATCCTTCCGCCAGACCGCGGACAATTTGGTGCGGAGGAAGATGAGCCCAGCGATCGGCGTGAGAAGGTGGAAAAAAAAGTGCGCTGATGGAAATGAGGACGAGCCAGGGACGTGGCTGAACTCGGTGTAGTTTGTGTATTTTCCCCAACGACCTGATTCGGATTTGTTCGGTGCCTGGACAACTAAACTGGAAGCTTAACCGCTCTCTTGCCTTACTTGTGCGGGAGATTAGGAAGGTTTGTTATGTTGGTATAAACGCCAGCAATTCTTGTTTAATTACCACAGGTCGGTTTTTATTGTAGAGCTGATGGTTTCACTTTTCAGTCAGTATCGATAATGAAGCCTTTAAGCATTATTCACGTCGCTGCACTCTAAAGTGTTATAAGGGACTGCAGATGCTGGAATTTGGAGCCAAGTTAAAAAAAAAACTTCTGGTAGAACTACTTAAGTCAAGCAACATCTGCCAAGGCAATAGGGTGGTGGAGATTCTGTGCCAGCACTGAGAGCGTGGAGGGATGATGGTCGGTAAAAAAAAAGTGAAAGAGGTTGGTCGGAAATCACGTATATGCCTTTATTCCTTCTACCGAAGTGCATGACTGAACACTACCCCTACACTAGATTTCATCTGCCACTTCATTGCCCATTCTCCCAATCTAAGTCCTTCTGCAGACTCCCTGCATCCTCAATACTACCTGCCCCTCCAGCTATCTGTATTGTCTGCAAACTTGGCCACAAAGTCTTCTATTCTGTCATCCGAATCGATGCCATGTAATGTAAAAGGAAATAGTCCCAATACCTACCCAGGTGGAACAGCATTCGTCTCCAGCAGCCAAACAGAATAGGCCCCTTTTATACTGACACTTTGCCTCCTACCAGTCAGCCAGTCTACTATCCATGCTAGTATCTCTCCTGTAATGCCATGTACTCTTGTTAAGCAGCCTCGTGCAGCATCTTGTCAAAGGCCTTTTGAAAATCCAAGTAAACAGTATTCACTGAGTATCCTGCTTGTTATTTCCCCAAAAAATTACAACAGATTTGTCAGACAAGATTTCCCTTTAAGAAAAATATGCGGACTTTGGTCTATTTTAATATGAATCTCCAAGCATCCTGAAAACCATCCCTTAATAATAGACTCCAACATCTTCCCAATCACATAAGTCAGGCTAACTGGCCTATAATTTCCTTTGTTCTGTCTCCATTCCTTCTTAAAGAGTGGAGTGACATTTGCAATTTTCCAGTCCTCTGCAAGCATTCGAGAATTGAGTGATTCTTGAAAGATAATTACGAATGCCTTCACAATCTCTTCAGCAACCTCTTTCAGAATCCTGAGATGTAGTCCAACTCATCCAGGTGACTTATCTACCTTCAGACCTTTCCAATTCTCAAGCACCTTCTCCTTAGTCATTGCAACTACACTCACACACAAAGAGCTGATTGCGGACTTCAGCAAGGGTAAGTCGAGGGAACGCAAACCAATCCTCGTTGAGGGATAAGAAGTGGAGAGAGCAATTTCAGCTTCCTGGGTGTCAGTATCTCTGAGGATTTAACCTGGTCTCAACATATCAATGGAGGTATGAGGAAGGCAAGACAGTGACTATACTTCATTAAGAGTTTATGGAGATTTGGTTTGTCACCAAAAACACTTGAAAACTTCTAAAACTTCTACAGATGTCCCGTGGAGAGCATTCTTGCCATCTGTTATGTGGGGGGAGGGCTACTGCACAGGATCAAAATAAATAGCAGAAAGTTGTAAAATTAGTCAGCTCCATCATGGGTACTAGCCTCTGTTGTATCCAAGACATCTTCAAGGAGTGTTGCCCTATGAAGGTGGCGTCCATTATTAAGGACCCCCATCAGCTTAGACATACCCTCTTCTCAATGTTACCATCAGGAAGGAGGTACAGAAGCCTAAAGAGGTACACTCAGTGATTCAGGAACAGCTTCTTCCCCTTTGTCATCTGTCTTCAATGGATATTGAACTCATGAGCACTACATAAGTTTTTTTTTGAAATTCCGTTTTTGAAGAACTATTTTTAATTTATTTAATAAATATGTATATACTGGAGTATTGTGTGCAGTTTTGGTCTCCAAATTTGAGGAAGGACATTCTTGCTATTGAGGGAGTGCAGCGTAGGTTCACAAGGTTAATTCCCGAAATGGCGGGACTGTCATATGTTGAAAGGTTGGAGCGACTGGGCTTGTATACACTGGAATTTAGAAAGATGAGAGGGGATCTGATTGAAACATGTAAGATTATTAAGGGATTGGACACGCTGGAGGCAGGAAGCATGTTCCTACTGATGGGTGAGTCCAGAACTAGAGGCCACAGTTTAAGAATAAGGGGTAGGCCATTTAGAACAGAGATGCAGAAAATGTTTTCCACCCAGAGAGTGGTGGATATGTGGGATGCTTTACCCCACGAGGCAGTGGAGGCCAAGTCTCTGGATGCTTTCAAGAGAGATTTAGATAGAGCTCTTATAGATAGCTGGGTCAAGGGATATGGGGAGAGGGCAGGAACGGGGTACTGATTGTGTATGATCAGCCATGATCATAGTGAATGGCAGTGCTGGCTAGAAGGGCTGAATGGCCTACTCCTGCACCTACTGTCTATTGTACTTACTGTAATTCATTTATTTTTTCTATATTTAGCATGTATTGCATTGTACTGCTGCCACTAAGTTAACAAATTTTTATGATATATGATGATATTAAATCTGATTCTGATTTTTTCTCCCCCAACACACTTTAATTTCTTGCACACTGCTACTGTCTTTCACAGTGAAGACTGATGCAAAATACTTAGTAAGCTCATCCACCATTTCTTTGTTCCCAATTACTACCTCTCCAGTGTCATTTTCCAGTAGTCTGATATCCTCTCTCTTACTATATATCTGAAAAAACTTTTGGTATCCCCTTTGATATTTTTGGCTGGCTTACCTTCATATTTCGTATTTTCTCTCCTTGTGTTTTTTTTTAGCTTACTTCTGATTTTTAAAAGCTTTGCAACTCTCAAGCTTCCCACTAATTTTTGCAATACACTCACACCCCACAAAAAGCTACCCCACATAACACTGATTTGTTGCAATGTGGTTATTCAATTCATTATTGAAATTTTTAAAGGTGACAAAAAATCATTCTAAACAATATGTAAAACTTCTCAAGAGTGGCCGCCATTACAGTAAACATTCAATCAGCCAATGAGAGTGCTTTACATGCACTCCGAGCCACTCACAGCCAATCACATTAGTGCATGCCCTGCCTCCCCAGAGTGTATCTTCCTCCTTCACCAACTTATTCCATTTTTCACTCATAATGTCTGGAAAATGGCCTTCAACTTCCAGTGAGAGTAATATGTCTAAGATGCCCAGGAAAAGCATTGCAACTGTGACACTGCAAGTAATATCCTGTGAGGATATTAATGATGGCGATGTTGAAGAGTTACTGCATTCTCATGGTGAGAGCCTTAGTAATAAAGAACTTTGAGAATTGGCAGAGCAAAGCATCCTGGGTGAATCTGAGGACATGGATGGAGAACAGGAAACACTAGCAAGAAACCTCACCACAAAATTCCTCAGTGCTAGCATCACCATGATCAAACAAATCATGGATCAGTTTATTGATAATGATCCTGACTGGGAGTAAAGCAATAAGACAGAGAGGAGTTCTTGACATGATTTCCTGCTGCTGAGAACTGCTTCATTAGAGGAGACTTAAGAAAAGGCAGTCAAGTCTCGACGTCTACTTGAAGAAGAAGCCAAAGTTAGAGAAGGACCCACTGCCTGGTCTCTAAGATTTAACCATCACCCGCTTCCCTCCCCTGCTGCTGCCATGTGTTGCTGCTCCACTGATGTACAGGTTAGGCCTATTTGCGTGTTTTTTACTCCACAAGTGACTGTGTATACAGCTCTGCCTTTAATACCATCATTCCAAATAAACTGCTTCCTAAGCTCCGGAACCTGGGTCTTAGCACTCAGCTGGATCTTCAACTTCCTCACAGACAGGACCCAGGCTGTAAAAATAGGGGACAGCCTCTCCTCTACAATCACTCTGAGCACCAGTGCCCCACTAGGCTGTGTACTCAGCCTCCTGCTGTACTCAATGTACACCCATGATTGTGTAGCCAAGTTTCCATCAAACTCAATATATAAGTTTGCTGATGACACCACAATTGTAGGCCATATCTTGGGTAATGATGAGTCTGAGTACAGAGAGGAAATTAAGAACCTGGTGGCATGGTGCGAAGACAATAACCTATCCCTCAACATCAGCAAGAAGAAGGAATTGGTTGTTGACTTCAGAAGGAGTAGTGGACCGCACGACCCCATCTACATCAGTGGTGCGCAGGTGGAACAGGTCAAAAGCTTTAAGTTCCTTGGTGTGAATATCACAAATGACCTGACTTGGTCTAACCAAGCAGAGTCCACTGCCAAGAAGGTCCACCAGCACCTTTACTTCCTGAGAAAGCTGAAGAAATTTGGCCTGTCCCCTAAAACACTCACTAATTTTTATAGGTGCACCATAGAAAGCATTCTTCTAGGGTGCATCACAACCTGGTATGGAAGTCGTCCTGTCCAAGACCGGAAGAAGCTGTAGAAGATCGTGAACATAGCCTAGCACATCACACAAACCAATCTTCCATCCTTGGACTCACTTTACACCACACGCTGTCAGAGCAGTGCTGCCAGGATAATCAAGGACACGACCCACCCAGCCAACACACTTTTTGTCCCTCTTCCCTCCTGGAGAACATTCAGGAGCTTGAAGATTCATATGGCCAGATTTGGGAACAGCTTCTTTCCAGCTGTGATAAGACTGCTGAACAGATCCTGACCTGGATCTGGGCTGTACCTTCCAAATATCCGGACCTGACTTGCACTACCTTACTTTCCCTTTTCTATTTTCTAATTATGATTTATAATTTAAATTTTTATATTTACTTTGATTTGTACTTCAGGGAGCGCGAAGTGCAGAATCAAATATCGCTGTGATGATTGTATGCTCTAGTATCAATTGTTGGTGACAATAAAAGTAAAGTAAGTAAAGTAAATAATATATCATATTACTTACATAATGAGGAACGCATTCTCAACGTCAAGCGCGGTCTGAGTGTACTATATGCCCTCTCTTTTGTTTTTCTGCTGACTTTGACTTCCCTTGTTAGCCATGGTCTCTTTAGAATGTTTCTTCATCTTTGGGATGTATCTATCCTGCACCTTCTGAGTTGCCTCCAGAATCTCTAGCCATTGCTGTTGTGCTGTCCTCTCTGCTAGTGTCCCTTCCAATCAATTTTGACCATCTCTTCTCTCATACCTCTGTAATTCCCTTTACTCTACTGTAACACCCATAGATCTGACTTTATCTTCTCCCTCTAGGAAGATGGAGAAGAAATGTGAAAATAGAAACAAGAATGGTCAAGCAAGAAAGATAAAACCAAGTTGTAGAAGTTTCTAGAGCGGCAAAAGCTAAATTAATATTCGTTACAGAGTGATACATTAAAATTATAATGAGAAAATGCATAGAAGTTAATACTTTAAGACACAAAAACCTGCTGAAACTGGAAAACAGGCCCAGAGTAAATAAAGAGCTAAAATAAATTAGCATTAGTAATTTAGGAAGATACAAGGTGAATTCTGTCATATTATGATCACTCTCTCCTAAGTGTTCCTTTACCTTAAGTTTATCAATCAAATCTGATTCATTACACAACACCCAATCCAGAATTGCCTTTCGCCTAGTAGGCTCAACCACAAGTTGCTCTAAAAAGACATCTCAAAGGCATTTTACAAATTTCCCCTCTTGGGATCCAGCAGTAACCTGATTTCCCCAATCTACCTGCATATTGAAAGCCCCATGACTACATTGCCCTTATTACATGCCTTTCTATTTCTTATTGAAATTTATATACCACATCCAGGCTACTGTTCAGAATTCCCGTATGTAACTCCCATCAGGGCAACTCACATCAGGGTTGTACTTTTTATTAGTAAATATTTCAGTTGGATCATGGTGTGAGAGCCTGCTGAGGGACATGTTGAAGTTGATGCAGTAATTTATAGAATAGGAAGGTTACAATTTTGCTGAAGTTAAAGTAAGAGTAGAAATGGGTGGATTTAAAAAGCAAACACGAGGAAATCTGCAGATGCTGCAAATTCAAGCAACACACACAAAATGCTGGTGGAACACATCAGGCCAGACAGCATCTATAGGGAGAAGCACTGTTGACGTTTCGGGCCGAGACTCTTCGAGCATCCCTATAGATGCTGCCTGGCCTGCTGCGTTTCACCAGCATTTTGTGTGTGTTGTTTGTAGAAATGGGTGGTATGGAATTGAGGTGATTAGAGCATGATATAAAGTCAAACTCTAGAAAAAAATTAAGGTCGTACATTGTTTTCATTTAATCTGAAAAAACAATAGAGAGAAAATGAAGCTGCCCTCCTTACCTCTCTCTCTTTATTCCATATTCTACCTTCCTCTCCTATCCAAGGTGGAGATGATCAGCAACTTTAAATCCATTGGCGTCATCATTTCAGAGGATCTGTCCTGGGCATAGCACATAATTGCAATTATGAAGAAAGCTCTGCAGTGCTTCTACTTCCATAGAAGTTTGCCAAGAGTTGGCGTGACTTGTAAAACTTTGACAACCTTCTATAGATGTGTGATGGAGAGTATATTGACTGCTGCATCACTGCCCAGTATGGAAACACCAATGTTCTTAAATGGAAAACCCTACAAAAAGAAGTGAATACAGCCCAGTCCATCATGGGTAGCACCCTCCTCTCCGTTGAGCACAGCTACACAAAATGTTATAGCAGGAAAACAGCATCCATCCTCTGGGGCTCCCACCACCCAGGTAATGCTCTCTTCTTGCTGCTGCCATTAGGAAGGTTTTGAAGCATCACACCACCAGCTACAGGAATAATTATTACCCCTCAACCATCGGGTTCTTGAACAGGATAACTTCAACTCAACTTCATTTACCCCATCTCTGAACTGTTCCCACAACCTATGGGCTTACTTTCAAGGATTCTTCATCTCGTGCCCCGGTGTTATTTATTTATTTATTTATTCCCCCCCCCCCCCCCCCTTTATTTTTGTATTTGCACAGTTTATTGTCGTTTGTATACTGATTGTCCACTCCATTGGTCCGGTCTTTCATTGATTCTATTATGGTTACTGGATTTATTGAGAATGCCTGCAAGAAAATGAATTTCAGGATTATGTATGGTGACATAAATGTACTTTGATAATAAATTTACTTTGAACTTTGAAGCAAACAAACATCTCTCACAATGAACTGAAAGCTGGATGTAATTGTGATATTCAGCAGGCTGGTTGCAGAAATCTAAGAAAAGGCACTGCATTAAATGTTTAAAGATTTAAAATGTTTTAAAGATCAAGTGTTTGCTGATCATGAAACTGAGAGAAATTCATCGATGAGTTTGCAAAGATCGTAGCTGGTCTAGCACCAGAACAAGTATACAATGCTGATTGATTGTTTTTGTTTAAACCTTACATTAAACCTAAAGAAAGTAAAATACAAATACAGTGTTCTGTAATCTTTTAATCAAAGCTTGACGTCGTAGGTGGGACTGAAAGCTTGCTGTTGTTTAGGCATTGGATGCTTCTGCTGTGCTGCTTTTGTTACCCTGTACACTTTATATTTTCATTATATTAATGGTATGTAATAATTTTCACTGTTAAGTACAATGTGTGACGAACAAGTGTAAGACAAAAACTGCTTACCAATAGCACATAAGTTCTGAGTCAGAACTGATGGCAATTGCAAGCTATCTCATTATATATTTAAAAATCTGAATCTGAAACACTTCCAGCCTCAAACATGTTGGGTAAGGGGTACTCAACCTGTGCAGGTTCACAGGTGTCATCTATCCCTTTTAAAGGGAAAAATATCCAATCAGATAAGTGTCCAGCAATGGCTATCAAGCAAAGATATAAATCAAAGGAAAATATGTAAAATATTGCCATAAATGGAGTAAATACAAGGATTGGGAAAGAATTTGCATTTAGCAAAGAAAGATAAAACATTGATAAGAAATGTGAAAATAGAAACAAGAATGGTCAAGCAAGAAAGATAAAACTAAGTTGTAGAAGTTTCTAGAGTGGCAAAAGCTAAATTAATATTCGTTACAGAGTGATACATTTAAATTATAATGAGAAAATGCATAGAAGTTAATACTTTAAGACACAAAAACCTGCTGAAACTGGAAAACAGGCCCAGAGTAAATAAAGAGCTACAATAAATTAGCATTAGTAAAATTTATTTTGGAGCAAATATGTGAATGAAAGGTGATAAATATCCTCCTGATTCAGTGAGGATAACTCACTGCTATGAACTGATTCTATGATATACAGACTCAATTTCAAGGACTCTTTACACCACATATTCTCAGTTTTATCTTTAATTAGCAGTTTGACTTCTTTTGCACATTGGTTGTTTGTCAGTCTTTGACTATGTGCTGTAATTTTGCAAAATTTTATTGATTTTTCCCCCCCTCTAAATGTCTGCAAGAAAATGAATCTCAATGTAGTCTATGGTAACTTACAACTTTGAATGTTTGAAAAACTGATGACCTGCAGCCTTGGGTTTTGAAGGAGATGAATGTAGTTAATCATTTTCTAAAGTTCTTTAGATTCCAGAACAGTTCCTACATGTTGGAAGATAACAAATGTAACTACAGAACTACAGACCACTTAACCTGATAGCAGTTGAAAGGAAAATGCTGAAATCTATAATATGGAAGTGGCAAATGGATGTTTATGATTGGGTGAATATTTAGGTAAAGAAAATGTTTTGAGAAATCTATTAGCTCTTTGGGGCTGTAACTAGCAGAGCAGATAGATACAGGCAGACCAATGAGAGTATTTGGACTCTCAGATGGCCTTATATATCATGCCATACAAGAAGTTATTAAATAGCATTACAGCAAAAGGTATTGGGGTAATCGGGCAACATGGTTTGAGGATTGTTTAATGGACAAAAAGCAAAGGAGGGAGTACCACAGGAATTAGTGCGGGAGCTCCAGTATTTACAGTTGATGTCGACTTGGATGAAGGCAGTAAATGTATTTGATATCTAAGTTTGCTGATGATGCAACATGAGATGCGCCTATGAGAGTATTTAATGTGGCTTTATAGAACATCGCCAAATTAAATGAATGAGCAAGGACTTGACAGATATAATACTAAGTGGTAACAATTTACACATTTCATAGGAAAAATACAAAGACCCTTTTTTTAAGTGATGGAATTTGCAGTGTTGATATTCAGAGGAATCTGGTTAACATGCATCAAGAAGGGAGAATATATTGGCTTTATTACAAGAGGGTTTGAGAATAGGAGTTGCCACAGTGTGGAAGGGCACACTTTTAGCCCTTAACCGTGCCACACCCAGACTCTCCTCACGACGCTCATGTACCGGGCATCTCGTACGCGTCTATTCCGGGGACCTCACACACATAAAATTGATGCACCATCAATAACTCACGCTGAGACTTAGGAAGCTAGATATTGGCTTTTATTGACTGGAAGAATAAACAACACTACATCCTGGGGAAAATCAGGGAGAGCAGCAGCCCACAGTCGCCTTTATACAGGGGTCTGTGGGAGGAGCCACAGGAGCAGTCAGCAGGGTCTGTGGGAGGAGCCACAGGAGCAGTCAGACAGGTATATCTAGTTCACCACAGGAGTAGAAGTGTATAAATAATCGATTACAAGCTGAGCAGTTTTTTCACTGATTTTTGACATTTCTACCTCAGTAGTTGTGAAGTCTAGTTGCTGAAGATTGTTCAACACAGCAAAGGTGTTTTTCGTGTTCATGGAATTGAGGGATCTTGAGGGTACTTCAGGAAAATGATTAATTAAAAACACTGAATGGTTTACACCTATTTTAAATGCAAAGTCTTTGGAAAGATTTGCATGAAATTGGATAGGACAGTATTCTTCAGGAAAGTGACGTAGGTAATGTTGGTAGTTGAAAGTTAAACTAAAATTAGAATACCTTCAGGACCTAACGCCTTATCAGGGTTCATCCTGTTGAAAGATGGTCTGACATTGGCCTTGGAGTCAGAGATCACAGGGTCACCAGATATTGCAAGGATTCGCACAGGGGTAGCTTTATTCTTCCTTTTAAAGCATGCATAAAAAGTGCTTTTTTTTTGTTTTGCTTATTTTGCAGAGCTTCAAGACTTTCCAGAGTAAATGATTTCCTAAATGCTTGTTCCTGCTATTTGAATAAGCACATCTAATGATTTTAATCAGCATATGGTTTGAAGGGTTATTGATACGTTTATTTTCTGTCGTCGTTAAAGTGGGGAAACCAAGCTGGGGGTGGGGAGATGGACTTGAAGAAGAACGACTTAACTAGCAATTCAATTATCTTGCCTTGATGCACCTTAGTTTCGATGAAGGGTCTTGACCCGAAATGTCGACTGTCCATTTCTCTTCAAAGGTGCTACCTGATCCGCTGAGTTTGTCCAGCTTTTTTATGTGCTGCTCCAGATTTCCAGCATCTGTAGTCTCTTGTAATGCCCATTAGTGCACCTTGAAGCTTTGGCTGTTTTTTTGATGATGCAAACTTATTTTAACAAATAGCAATTTAAAACAAATTTTAAGTTGTAGAATCAATGCTATATGTAATATGCACTTTGGTTGTGTTTCCCTTCTGCAGTGATTTTCTACAATGATGACTAAAGGTCTTAACGTAGCAGTTGTGGAAAATAAAAGCAGTGGACTGCCAAATAGAAATGGTTTATATTCTCCGATGCGAAGTGCTGCAGTAGCTAAGGACTTGCATCAGCGGTACAAAGATCTACTTGAACCTCTCAGTCTGTTCACATCCAAGCCTAAAGATGCCAACTTACCAGGTACCTCTAGGGAATATACTGTGCTCCATGCATATTGGGGTTTTTCAGGTACCTGGTTGAAATAAATCCAAATTATTTCTATAACATATACTATTTTAAAATGTGTTTTGGAAGTACAGTGGATTCTGGTTAATTAGGATACATTGGGACGAGTACATTTCGGCCTAATTAAGTGGCTGCCCCAATTAGCCATTTCATGGAAATAGTTAAAAAAATGTAAAAAAGACAATACCATCGTAACTGAGTAACAAATTATGTATTTAAATAAAATACCAAATAAATTAGAATACTCCTACTACTACAGTACTATAAAACTGTATATTAGTTTCTAATAGTTATTGAGAGAAGAATTCTTCTTTACCATGTTCCTTTGATTGACTGTAAATGAACAAAGTCAAATCAGACACTAGTGTAAATAATAGACTGCATTCATGCAATGCTTTCATTAATTGCATGTTCCAAGTCTTCATTTTCATTGTAACATTCAAGATGATTGTACATACATTCATTCCTAACTTGTTGAGGTAATGAAATCATTTAATTTTCATTTCTGGCATCTCCAAGTCTGAATGCTTGAAACCACAGAGAGTAAAACAGTTCTGAATTGTCTTGCTGCTTATTTCTCACCAACCATCAGTGACAAAAATCAAACCTTTTTGAACACAAACACACGCAAGTGACACTATTTAAAAACCGTTCACTCTAAGCATGGTGTGGTGTCTAATGACCACACAAGTGCACACGACTGACTCTAGTTAGAAACTCCTCGGCAACAGTCTCCTGTTCCAATCAAGCAGCAAATAAACAAAGGGATTCCTAGCTAATTTCTCAATTAGTTTTTGTTCTTGAAGAGTTGTCCCATATAAATGATTACCATTGACCCAATTAACTGGAATCCACTATATAATGAAAAAAGGCGCTTAATTTTCCCTCCTTTGGTGTGATTTAGGGAAGTGGGATGGGAGGAAAGAGACAAAATAAACAGTTATATTGATTATATTGCCTTTCATGATTTCACCATATTCCAAACCATTTTGAGACCAATGAAGTGGTTGTGTATTGTTGGTCATAAATATATTATTGAAGGCGTGACAGAAAATTTTGAAAAGCAATCCCACCACAGCAAACTCAGTGATATTGGCTGAGGAATAGCTATTGGGGTAAACTCCTGGGTAAATATTCCCTCTCTTTTTTACATTATCTGCAACTGTACTCCTGTTCTTTACAACTGATGATGAAATGTCAGCCGAGATTTCTGCTCATGTTTCCTTTACTATAAAGACTTGATGAATAGATTTAAATGCTTGGAGCAATAGTAACATATTTATTCACAAAGTGTGTTTCATTTTTTAAAAAGTAAAGTGGGTTACTTAGAGTGCTTTACCAAACGTCTTCATGATTCAAATATTTTGTAATCCGAGGGTTCCCAGCTCAGTTAATGGTAGTGGTCCATGACATGAAAAAAAGGTTGGGAACCCCTGCTGTAATCACTTAAATAGTCACTGTTTCATTATAGGAATCATCAAAACCAATTTGCTACAAGCGAATCTGTAGGCAGTTTTGTGAATCTTTTAATAAATGTGTTAATTGATAAATAAATGTTAGCCAGTACATTGAAAATAAATTCCAAGTCTTTCTTCAAGGTAATGTCTTGGGATCTTTCTTGTTCATCAATAAAAACAATCAAAGTCTCAGTTTAACAACTGCCTTGGTATTGCGTCAGCTCAGATTTTTATCTGGAGTATGTGTTTGAAGTTTGAGTTTTACTTTGAAGAGCGTGTTAGCAATTCAGCCACAATGGACATGGTGTAATAATAGAATAAGGGTGAATAGAGATAAAAGAAACAAGATGTTGAGTTCTGGAAATTCTAGCAATATTAAAGATTAGTTTCCAGCACTCCACTGTGAAGAAACTTTGAGGAAAATGTAGTTTAAAAATGGGCATAGTGTTTTCTTTGTCTATTTATGATGCTTTCCGATGGCAAATTTAGTAGTAAAAAGGGGGATTGGCAATGCAGGTCTTCTTTCATTGGGTGTGAGAAGCTGGCACATCATGAGGGTGGACAAGGCTGCAGATAGGAAGTGGAAAGCAGACTGAGATGAGGTTGAAAGGTGAAATGACTAGGAAGCTGCCCAATCAATTACTAATATTTAGAAACAAAGTTAAAAACAATAATCTGAAGTACAGTACAGGGCCAAGTATACTGAAGGCAATGCATTCATCTTTGAACCATTCCAATTTATTTTTGTTCAAAAGACATTATTTACCAGAAGTAGTACAGCTTCACCAGACATAGGAGCAGGATTAAGCCATTCAACCCATTTAGTCTGCTCTGCCATTTGGTCATGGCTAGTTTATCGTTTTTTCTCAACCCCGTTCATGGCAGGATTCTTGTATTTCAAATACAGTTTTCACAGAAAATGTATGAAATGATGTGGTTTACTGGCTAAATATATTATTGAATTTGTTTATTAAGTATTGCATCAGGAGCGTCCAGTAACCCCTATTGATGAGAATGTGAAGTTGGCCCCATCGTCCCTCGCTGATCTTTGTCAATTGATTCAGAGGAGAATTGCTGCAAAATCGGAGGTTAAAACTGTTTCTGTGGCAACCCAACAAGAACTGGTAGGTAAATTAATTTTTAAAAAATGCTTTATTTAATGTGTGGAATGAGCTTCAGTTCAGGTTTTGCACTAATACTTCCTATCTCAGCCCTGAAGAAGGTTGAGAGCCTGAAATGTGAATCCTATTATCTTTACAGGTGTCAATTCACTTGTGTGTTTCCCACCCATAATATTCATGTTTCAGATTTCTGGTATTTTACCTTTTTATACAGCATGGGTGCCATGGTAATGTAGCTGTTAGCGCAACACTTTTACAGCATGGGCCATTCCGAAGCTCAGTGTTCAATACAAGTACTGCTCTGCAAGGAGTCTCTTTATGTCCTTACATAAGGACATAAATGGAATGCATGGGTTTTCCCCGCGTGCTCTGGTTTCCTCCCATAGTCCAAAGATTTCCACACAGTAGAAATGCCCTGCCTCAGAGTTCCTCCACAAATTAATTTAAGTGTGTGTACATCTACCCTATCATCCCTAATTGCTGCCTACAAAATGCTAAGCAAAGAGATTATTGTTCAAATGTCTTGAACAGTCTTTAGAAATGCAGCTTCGTTCGTATGCCTGTTGGCTCTTTCCCTGCAGGTCGATTGCAGCTTAATTACATTCTTTGTCTTCACTCCTTCATTCTGTGGTTGCTAACACTCTCTTTCCAGGGGCACCAGCAAGGTAAATGCATCAGGCTCACATGCCCTCTTATCAGTGTACAGGAAGGGGCAGGGGTGGTCTCTATTTGAATGACTGCAAGGACCTCTTCCTGGTGGCACATCCTTCTGAACTGACCAGTTGATTACTGGCCCAACCGCTGAAAGGGGCCAGCTCATTTGCACTCACTCCCCATTCAGGCTGAGGGTGTCTACCTTCCAGCTGTCGTGTGCAATCTTTCTTAGTCTGCCATGCCATCAAAGTTGTGGAACCTGATGTCTCTGCTTTAACTTAAATTCCCCCCCCCCCATATATTTTCCCCAATATCTTTTCTGTTCTATGCTATTCAACAAATCATCTACCTTCAGCAACCAGCCTTCATTATAGAGTACAGTTACCATTACACCTTAGTATGCTATTCATGGATTTCTATCATGCTCTCAGTATCTTCTGCCTTCGCATTTGCTGTGGGTCTGTTTCCATCAACTGTGGTCAGGTCTGGTGTGGCCGGCTGGTGTTCATCTCTTAGGTTCTCTGTAATTACATGGTTATTGGGTAGACTTGATCTCCCATTCTTTCTGATGGGAGCAACAAGAAGGTTAATCGTTTAACCTGAGTCCAGTGTTTCCACTGGCTGCCTCGCTGAGTCTGCACACAGACACAAGTGTCACTTGTTAAAAATCCCATCTGTGGTCCTATTGATCTGGGAGCAAACCCTGCCTTCTCAGGTAGCACCCTCACCATGACTTGGTCAGCCAGCTGTGGTAGGACTATCTCCTTTTCCTCTGGCTCTTTGATCAGCAATGTGCTTCTGTTGCTTTGCATGGCCCTTCACATCTCCATGTAATCTTACTAAATTGGCAGCTGTAGTTTCTTTCTGTACACTTGTGCTCCTTCCTGTCCCCTTTCTGGAGAGTCTTTACTGTAATCACCTCAGGCAGCTGCAATACTTCTAACAGTTCCTGACTCTGCTCAGCATCTCTCCTTGGGACCTCCTGATATGATTCGCACATCTCACCCTGTCTCTCCTTCCTACTTGGAGCTGTGGTTTCTCTGTGGACCATGTTAGCTGCTTTGCAGGTCACACATATTAGCTGTCCCTGTCTTGTCCACATTATTTCTCCCTTTCCCGAATCTATAACGGCCCCTGCTTTCCTTAGGATATCTAATGCAAAGGACAGTGCCCTCATTATTTGGACAGATCCAGAAATACACTGGAAGCTGCACTAAGCCGATTTTGAGTACCTTGGGCTGACTCCTCTCCGCCCTCGTTGTTTCACCTCCTGCATTGGTAATGGAAATTAACTCTCAAGTAATTTGAGCAAGGGTAGTTCAGTTATCAATACTGATCCATGGATGACCAACACTAGCAACAGAGGCTGCTGTCAGACATTTGTCTGACCTCATCGGCTCTATAATCTGGTTAGAAAGATTAGAAAGAGAGGGTGCTGCTGTGGACTCTGCCTGCTTTAGTAAGTGATTTTTACACTAACCTCATTTTTCAGAGCACTGGCCTGAGAAACTACAGCTGTAATAAGCCGTCTCCTTTATCCTTCCATGTTTATTCCAGCAGTTCCTTGCTGTGTGCCCCAGCTGCCGGCACACAAAATAAACCCCCTGTGACATCACAGCAGCTGTATCCACTATAATCACTTTACAATTTATTTTGCACTTCCTTTGGTCTATCTCACTGGCCCAAGAAACTATCACGGAGTAGGTCGGCCCCACTGCTATCCCTAAATCTAAAACTTCCCAGTGACTGAGCTCAGGCCTTCCTTCATCATTTTCAGGAAGACTGGGTCATCCTTCCCTGGATTATCCAGCCCCGAACACTCATCATATACTTGATATTTATGTTCTGCATAATCCATGTCTTGAATTAACAGCTCTTTGAATGACTGTGATTATCACTCCCCAGTTAACCTCACTTCCCCTTTAAAAACACGATATCTCTCTTCATTGCTGGTGTTCCCAGTTGTTGCCCATGTACCATTCCACACCTCTTGGGCCATCCTGTCCCACATATTCCTCAGGTGCTTTGCATTTACCAACATATGTGTATCTTTAGGGCGCATCTGGTCAATTTCAACCATTTCCTCGAGCTTGCACCACGATTCTGAATTCCCACATGCACCTTTGAGTGAGGGCAACTCTGACAAAATGCAAACAAGAGAAATGCTGGAAATTAAAGAAATATACACAAAATGTTTGATTTCCCTCAGGAGTGAAAGGCTTATGAATGGTGGTAACTGAGGTCCAGGGCTGGCTTGGGTCTTAGGGTTCTTGATCTGATGTTGCCTGACCTCAATAGGTGCTGTCCTGGCAAACACATCTGGGTAAAAACCTCTCCCTGAAGTATCTCAACACTAATTCCCACTGTTATGATACCAGCCCCCTCCTTTGTGAGAATTGCAAGAGCCCTAGTGAAAGGGGGGTCAATGACCCGAGAGAGAGAGCAAGAGAGAGAGAGAGAGAGACAGGCTGAATGGACACAGGAAATGGAAAGACAGCAACGTGCTGGATACCGCATTCCACTGGGACAAAAGCTGGTGACTGTGGCATTGTTCTCAGGAGACACCTGGGAACTGCAGACGTGCCAACTCACAGGGACATTGTAAAGCCCTCGGGCAAAGTGGGCTGGTTGAGAGAGAGATTGTATCACCTGCAACCTGATTGACACCTGAGATCCCGTGAGGCAGTATAAAGAAGGGTCTGAAAGAGGAGGACCCTCAGACGCACCAAGGAGACACCAAGAAGCACGATAACGCTTCCCGTGGGAACGGGAAGCCATTTTGAAGTAAGCCACGTGCGTTAAATTCCGAATGCGGGGTTTGTGGCTAGAACCAACGGAAAACCGCTTTTATTTAACACCAGGGAAGCCAAATCCTCTGAGGCTGAGGATTTGATTCATAAAGACAACGGCAAGTGTCTCTTTTCCTAACAATCTCTCTCTCTCTCTCCAACACGTGAAACCAAAAGGGAAAAGCCTGCAGACTGCAGAGTGACTCTTTATATTTCCAATTGGACTCAGTATTATACCCTAGACAACGAAAGAGCTTATTTCTGAGTGATTATTAATGTACCTGCGTTTTAGATTGAGTATTGACGCATGTTATCTGAATGTTTGTATTAACCTTAATTTTTGTGCCCCTTTATTAATAAAACTTTTGAAAATAGTACCATTGGACTTCAACTGACATATCTATCTTTGCTGGTAAGTGAAACCAGTTACTGGTTTCGTAACAAGTGGGGTTCTCGTCTCGGGATTTGACACCAAAAAAGGGGGAGGTCAGTCAATCGGGATTGTAAGTCAAAACAAAATAATTTGGATCTGGTACGCAGGTAGCCAGACAGAAAAACCAGCAAGGATGGACGTGTGTGAATTTATGGAAAGCGCGACTGTGGCGGCGCTGGAGGTGAGCACCAAATCAGACATGTTAAATTTGGCGAAGGGGTTAGAACTGGAGAACGAGCAGGATCAAGCTGAGAGGCAAAGACAGCATGAAATTCGGATCAGAGAGTTAGCAGCAGCCGAGAGAGCGGCAGCGGGGAGAGAAAGAGAGAGGGAGGAGCTAAGGAGAGAGCGGTTTAATGTTAGTCGGGAGCTGAGAGTAGTACCTCCGTTCGAGGAGACGGATGTTGATAGTTATTTCTTGCTTTTTGAAAAGGTGGCAGTGAACCAGAAGTGGCCACAAGAGCAGTGGGTCGCGTTGTTACAAAGTGTGTTAGCAGGAGGGAGGATTTGGGCAGCCATGATGCCGACCCGCCGACCGGCGAGTGCGGTGGCCCCGCCCCTAGAGTCCCAAAGCTATCGCGCATGCGCGGTCACTCGCAGCCTGTCGGAAAAAGCGGCTGAGAAAGAGGACAGTTTAAATGAAGCCAGCGGTGATCTGGCCAAGATGTTTTTACCGACCCTGTACCATGAGGGTTCCGAGGGTGGTAAAACAGAAAGCAGTATAGTAAAAGGGGGTAAGGGAGAGGAAATAGCCCTGCCCTTAGTGAAGAGAAAGGTCCTAGAGGTAGGAACTAAAGTTGAGAAACGGATAAAGTTGTTAAAATGTCCAGAGTTGGACATGGTTAATCTGTCTGGTTTGGCAGAATTGTTTGAAGAAGTTCAGAGTTCTAAAGGTGTTCTCGATGGTCCCGAGAGTGAAATGAGGGCAGTCTTAGAGAGGAAGGGTATCCTTGCTGTGGAGAAGTCAGCTGAAATGGCCGAGGAGGTTGTTTCAGCTCGCAGGGTTGCGCCTTCCCCAACGGGGGGCTGCCTAGAGAGTAACTGGAAGGATCGGGAGACGTTAGAATTTGAAAAAGGTACGGGTATTGAAAGCCTGGAAGGGGCCAATGTCCCGTTTGAGTGTGTCCAAGATGGGGGCGCACGTGGTGCTGAACCTGGTAAAAGAGCTCAGGGGAAGTCTGAGGTGTTTGATTCAGGGGAACGGGGCGGCCGTCTTTGTGGATCAGATAGGGTTGGTTCAGTAGGAAAAGGGTTAACCTTGGTAACCGTGGGAAGTGTGAGTTCCACGGTGTTTGTATTCGAGAGTGGGGCCAAGGTTAATGCCGAATTTAAGGGGGGAATGAGGATTGTTATTGAAGGAAACGGAAAGTCTGTAGTTCCCAAGTCGAAGGAAGAAATTTTAAACCTGGCAGATCGCTCACAGAGTGAGTCGGGAAATAGCGGGGCCCCCCACTCTATTGTTACGCCAGGGTGGGGTGTGAAGAGGTTGCATTCGAAATGCTACCTGAAAGAGGAGTTGGAATTAAAAACAAATAGCCTGAAGGGTCTTGACAGTTTGGGGCATGGTGTTGAAAAAATAGCCCCGATGAACGAGGCGGGCGGGAGTTCACCACGCCAAATTACTCAAAGTCCCAATGGGGGGACTTGCCAGAAAAGAGGTGACGGTTAATGGGGATGCCATTTTTTTTAAACAGCAAAGCAGGTTTTTACGGGTTGCGCCAAAGCCTGTGAATAATAAAGACAGACCTTTGGAGACCTGCCGGCGAAGTAAACCGACCGAAACGATTAGTATTCGCATAAACTTTTGTAGATGCACCTAAGCTAAGATCACACCTCCGCAGTTTTGTGGCTGAAAACAATAAATAAATAGGTGGTTATTGAATTGAAGTCTGATGCTACAAGACTTTAAGATATTAAGATGTTAAGATATTAACTAAAGGGGCACTGTACTTGTTAACTGTTTAGATGCTGACTTGAATGTATAACTGTATTACTCTGTAGTGAAAAGAAAAGCTTCTGTATTGTATTAGATTCAAAATTTCTGTAAGACTGTACCACTCTGGGTTTTAACCGCTGGTAAAAACCTTTTTAAGAGGGGAGGTGTTATGATACCAGCCCCCTCCTTTGTGAGAATTGCAAGAGCCCTAGTGAAAGGGGGGTCAATGACCCGAGAGAGAGAGCAAGAGAGAGAGAGAGAGACAGGCTGAATGGACACAGGAAATGGAAAGACAGCAACGTGCTGGATACCGCATTCCACTGGGACAAAAGCTGGTGACTGTGGCATTGTTCTCAGGAGACACCTGGGAACTGCAGACGTGCCAACTCACAGGGACATTGTAAAGCCCTCGGGCAAAGTGGGCTGGTTGAGAGAGAGATTGTATCACCTGCAACCTGATTGACACCTGAGATCCCGTGAGGCAGTATAAAGAAGGGTCTGAAAGAGGAGGACCCTCAGACGCACCAAGGAGACACCAAGAAGCACGATAACGCTTCCCGTGGGAACGGGAAGCCATTTTGAAGTAAGCCACGTACGTTAAATTCCGAATGCGGGGTTTGTGGCTAGAACCAACGGAAAACCGCTTTTATTTAACACCAGGGAAGCCAAATCCTCTGAGGCTGAGGATTTGATTCATAAAGACAACGGCAAGTGTCTCTTTTCCTAACAATCTCTCTCTCTCTCTCCAACACGTGAAACCAAAAGGGAAAAGCCTGCAGACTGCAGAGTGACTCTTTATATTTCCAATTGGACTCAGTATTATACCCTAGACAACGAAAGAGCTTATTTCTGAGTGATTATTAATGTACCTGCGTTTTAGATTGAGTATTGACGCATGTTATCTGAATGTTTGTATTAACCTTAATTTTTGTGCCCCTTTATTAATAAAACTTTTGAAAATAGTACCATTGGACTTCAACTGACATATCTATCTTTGCTGGTAAGTGAAACCAGGTACTGGTTTCATAACACCACACAACCCAAAACTTAAATGACAGATACAAGTTAAATAGTACACACTTAGAACTGTAGCGTATGTACTCTGCAATCTGCCACTTTTGTGTGTCTGAACTCATGATGCCTGCTGTATTCCTTTGCATCTAACTGTTACAACAAGGTGCACACACACTCGCAAACACATATGGTAAAATACAGCACCTGGATTGAGTATACACCCTTCCCCTTCAATAACCACCCTTCGCAGCTGGGTGTTCCATCTCATCAAATTAGCTCACAAATTTTCATCTCTTACATAAACACATGCATGTGCGCTCATTACCTTTATATATACCAGTTCAGCTCTTCATGTTCACGATATTTAGTGATCCTGTACACCACCGACCCGATCAGGTCCAAGTGTGAGTGCTAATTAAAAAATTACTCACCCACTTAGAGTAGGATCACTGGCCGCACAGTGGGTCGCAAGATGGTATCCCACTCCTGACACCAAATGTTGTTGTGTGAATGAAGTCACCAGAGAGGAGCACTGGTAGACATAAAGCAGTCTCTTTATTTGATAAAATATGACAAATAAACTGACAGCCTTTGGAGTCGAGGGAGGAAGGGAGCGACGGATGGACTTATTTGCTTTCGGAGCAAGGTCTGCTTGGCCCAGCTCTACACAACATTTTGTGCTAAAGATCAAAGAAAAATTCAGGACTATTCAAACATCCATATTTACTAAATTTTCTTTGATCTACATGTACCTGGATCTTCCCACCATCACACCCAAAATAAGTGTTAAATTACTGTTGTATCCATGTAATGGCATGTGGATTGGATACGTAATTGATTTACTTGTTTACTTATTATTATTATGTTTTATTTTATTTATTAATATTTTTTTCTCTCTGCTAGATTATGTATTGCATTGAACTGCTGCTGCTAAGTTAACAAATTTCACGTCACATGCTGGTGATAATAAACCTGATTCTGATTCTGAAAAATGTAGGCAATTAGTTAAGTGCCTGTTTCCTGGTCTGCTTTTTAAATTAGTTTTCAATGTGTATTCGAATCTGAGGTTGGTCGCTGAAATCAATATTTTGCTCTGTGTCCTAAACCCAAAAATTGCTCCAACACCCTGTTTACGCCTCAGCATTATAGATCTTCAGAATCCTTCGCTCCAGGGAAAATACCGGAGAGAATATCCACCAATCTCTCTGTATAATTAAAGTCCTCCTATAGACGCAGTGTCCTGGTGAACCTTCTCTGCACTCCATTGCAATCACATCCTTCCTGTGGTGTAGCAACCAGAATTGCATAGTTAGTGCAATCTAACCAATGTTTGGTAAACTTGCAAAATAATTTCCCAATTTTTATATTCTGTGCCCTGAACTGCAACTCCTATCTATCGCTTCTGCCATTTCCAGGGAACTATGGATTTGAATTCCATGGTCCCTGTGTTCATTACTCCTTATTGCCCTATCATTTTCTGCATATGGCCTACTCTTTACATGCCTAAATACACTAGTCAGGATTAAATTCCATTTGCCATTACTCTGCTCAACTTTCTGATCTCGATCCCGCTGGAACCTTAGACAACTTTCCTTATGCACTACAAGATTTTGTGTTATCTACAGACTTATTAATTGTTCCCCCTACATTTCTTTTCAAGTCATTTTGTTATTTCATAAACGACAAAGATCGCAGCACTGGCTCTTGCATTACAGCATTTAGTCATGGACTTCCAATTAGAAAGCAACTTTCCACCACCATCCTCTATGTCCTATCACCAAACCAAGTTTGAAACATTTAGGGCTGCTTGCCATGAATCCCATGTGCTTCAACTATCTGGAGTAGCCATGCAGGACTTCTTCAAATACCTTGCCTATTCCATTTTGACAACATCTAAATACTTGGGTTATGACCAAAGGAAAATGGCTGGAGTTGCTTAACACTTTAGTGCAAGGATGGTCAAAAATCACATTGAGAAAAATTAGCAAAAATAGTCAAAAGAGAACTGCCAAAATTTACAAAATGATATCTACCAAAAAACACAATAATAGCTCCGTACTTATTCTTGTTCTGTGTGAACTCCTGACAGTCCCTATTACTCTCCCCAGAGCGTGATGAGTTCCTTGTTATTCATCACCAGGACATACCATCTTTATTTACCAACGAAGTTACACATGAATTAGAATATGATGCACCCCACAACATAGTTACAATCATATTATAAAATGAACTGAAGTATCTACGTTAAATGCAGTATACAAACAACATATACACATTTACACATCACTATTACTAAAGGAATGGAATATTCCACCATGTATTACAGGATAGACACCATAAAGCCAAACTGAGCACATCAGCTCAGTTTAGTACTGACTATAAGAATTTACCGGAGAAGATATTGAAGTGTGTACACTCAGCAGCACAACAGCAGAATGATCTCTCTCCCTCTCCCTCTCCCTCTCCCTCTCCCTCTCCCTCTCCCTCTCCCTCTCCCTCTCCCTCTCCCTCTCCCTCTCCCTCTCCCTCTCCCTCTCCCTCTCCCTCTCCCTCTCCCTCTCCCTCTCCCTCTCCCTCTCCCTCTCCCTCTCCCTCTCCCTCTCCCTCTCCCTCTCCCTCTCCCTCTCCCTCTCCCTCTCCCTCTCCCTCTCCCTCTCCCTCTCCCTCTCCCTCTCCCTCTCCCTCCCCCCTCCCCCCTCCCCCCTCCCTCCCCGTGATCAAATTAGTGGCACATGATTTTCCCCACACAATTCCATGCTAATTATTGCTGATCAGTCCCTACATAAATCCATAGCCATAAGGATCATTGACTCGTAGCAACCTTGCTGCCCTTTCTTTTCTTTTCTTTTTACAATATTTTTAATCCGAAGAAAAAAGAAACAAGATTTACAGAGTGCGACACATAGATACATCTCAACATAACTTGTGTACATTCATATATTGTAATAAAATTGATCAAAATGTTATAGCATAACACATAAAGGTATACCACTCTGTAATCAAAAGTTTAAAGATAAGTCATACATCATAAAAGAAATATTTTATATTAAAAAAGTCAACCCCCTACCAACTACCAAAGAAAAAAGCTGATGGATGATAATGGATAATTAGAAAAAAAAACATTCGCTTAAGAAAAGAAGATAAAAATATACATAAAAGTCTGTGCACTGTTAAACTTTATAAATTGGAAAAGTAATTTAGGAAAGGTCCCCAGATATAAAAAGATTGTTTCGAATTTAAGACTGAGCAGCGGATCTTTTCTAAATTTAAATAAGACATAATATCACGTAGCCATTGAAGATGTGTAGGAGGGGTAGACTCCTTCCATTTAAGCAAGATTGCTCTTCTTGCTAAAAGAGAGGTAAAAACTAAAACCTGTAGGTTAGGAGTACTTAAAGTTATATCTTCATTTGCAATAATAAAAAACAAGGCAGTAAGATGATTTGGGTCAAATTGGACCCTAAAAAGTTCTGAGAAGGTATGAAATACTTCCCGCCAAAACTTTTCAATTTTAGAGCAAAACCAAAACATGAATTAAAGAGGCATCAGCAGAGTTGCATTTATTACAAAGTGGAGAAACATTCGGGTAAAAACTGGACAGCTTCTGTTTAGAAGTGTAAGCTCTATGAACCACTTTAAATTGTAGAAGAGAATGACGAGCACAGAAAGATGATTTATTAACCCGTTTAAGAATTTTATTCCATCTATCATCAGCAATCTGAAATTTAGGTCATCCTCCCAAGCTTTTTTTATTTTATCTAAAAAGTCTTGTCTAGAATCAATTAACAAGTTATAGATACCAGTAATAGAACCATTAACAAAAGGTTTTAAATTTAAAAGATCGTCCAGTAAATTTTTATCAGGACCTATAGGAAAAGTAGTTAATTGGAAACGTAGGAAATCTCTAATTTGAAGGTATCTGTAAAAATGTGTTTTTGGGAGTGCAAATTTATTTGACAATTGGTCAAATGAAGCAAGAGATCCTGTGATAAACAGGTCCCAAAAACCATTAATACCTAGTTCATCCCAATCTTTAAAGACTTTGTCAGTCATGGAAGGGATAAAAAAAAATTAAGGAGAATGGGAGATGATAATGAAAAATTTGCTAAACCAAAAAATTTCCTAAATTGAGCCCAAATCCTTAAAGTTTGCTTAACAGTTATGTTATTTGTTATTTTATTTGCTGAAAAAGAAGAGTATGATCCAAGAAGAGAGACAATAGAGGAATTTTTTACAGAATTAACTTCTAAGGAGACCCATGATGGGCAATCTTTACGATAAATATAATAAGACCAGAAAGTTATATTCCTTATATTGGCAGCCCAATAGAAAAACCTAAAATTGGGTAGGGCTAGTCCACCCATCTCTTTATTTCTTTGTAGGTAAACTTTACTTAAACGAGCTTGTTTATTATTCCAAATATAAGATGTTAAAATTGAATCTAAAGAATCAAAGTAGGTCTTAGGAATAAAAATAGGTAAGGCCTGAAAAATATATAAAAATTTAGGAAGAATCTTCATTTTAATAGAATTAATTCGGCCAACTAGGGATAAAGAAAGAGGGGACCATTTAGAAAGCGTCTTTTTCACATAATTCAATAAGGGGTTTAAGTTTTCTTTAAATAAATTCTTGAAGTTTTTAGTAATTGTTACACCTAGATATGTAAATTCACTTGTAACAACTTGGAATGGAAATTTGGCATTTGATGACATTAGGTCATTTAAAGGAAATTTTCGAAAAGTTTAATTTTGGGCCTAATTTTATTCATTGGGTTAAATTAATCTACTTGTCTCCTACCGCTCAGGTTATTACTAACTCCTAAATTTCTAAGCCCTTTAAATTACAGCGGAGAACTAGACAAGGTTGCCCTCTTAGTCCTTTACTTTTTGCTTTAGCTGTAGAACCCTTAACAATAGCATTTCGAGAATCTAAGGACATTTCTGGTATACTAAGGGAAGGTATGACTCATAAAATTTCATTATATGCTGATGATATTTTACTTTTTATCTCTAACACTGAAACTTCTTTACCTTTGGTTCTTTCTTTAATCTCCCAGTTTAGTTCTTTTTCAGTATATAAGCTGAACCTACATAAAAGTGAGCTGCCCTTTCAAAATAACAGAATGACATTAGTGATCCTCCAGTTTTCTGGCACCTTACTACTTTACCTTACTTCTGTAAGATTTCTTTTACCAGCAGATTGTTTCTATTTTTCATTCTAGTTCCAGCACTTCATCCCTCTGACCAAAATTAATAGCTCAGTCTGAAACAGTAAGTGTTGGTAGGCTTTTGGACTATTCGAGCCATCTCAGTTTAATCCAAATTTAACTTTATTCAAGACTATATCTTTATTTGAGTGTCGTTATCTATGTTTAGGAGAGCAAAGTGCAATTTTTTTTCTGAATATGGGGTATGAAGTCATGACTGAAATTTGCAAATAAATTACAAGCCAAGGATAAAATACTGAACCTTTGCAAGTAGTCAGTATATTCAATCTAAAACTAATCAGCAAATTATTGTACTTTAAGGAATAATAAACTAAAGTCTTTTGAATTGTGTAAAGTATTATTTTTTAAATCGTCTTATTTCTGCATAAACTAATTTTGATGTGGTACTGTTATTTTTAGGGAGGAGTCATTCTATCAGATGTAAAGTTCCTCTGGAAGGAATTTGAGCTCTATTCTCATGACGGTACTTTGACAAAAATGGAAAACAAAGAGCTCAGCCGCCGAATGACTACTCACATCATTACAGTGTGTGAAAACCTATTCCTTCACTATCTTCGTATGGTGAACGCAGTGAGACAACATTCTGTTTTCACTGATGAGGCCAACCTGAGTAGATTAAAGGCCCAACTTGCTCATGATTGCGCTAAGTTGTAAGTTTTGCAACTCTCGTTGTGTATTTTATTCTCAGTTTTATTTCACAAATTACAGAAATTAATTTGAGAACATGAAGTGTTATACATATGTGAATAATTAATTGATTCATATTCTTTCCCTTTATCATCTGATTTCTGAATGGACATTAAACTCATGAACACTACTTCACTACTTATTTTTGTACAACTTATTTTAACTTAACTATTTAATAGACATATATATACACGTGTGTGTGTGTGTGTGTATATATATATATATATATATATATATATGTATATACATACACACTTCATGTAAATCCATTTTTCTCTATATTTATCATGTATTTTATTACACTGCTGCCTTAAAGCTGACAAGTTTTACAACAAATGCCAGTGATATTAAACCTGATTCTGATATTACAGGGGAGGTACAGCAGATAAACAAGCCATTCAGCCTAATCAGACCCATGCTATGTTTTGTACTCCACTCAAGCTCTTTCCTCATCTAGGGCTATCAGTGTACCCATTTCTCTCTCAATATTCCTTGTCTCAGCTCTATTAATGCACAATAATATTTACTTTATAATTGCCAGGCCATAACCTCCACATTCTCATTAATAATTTGAGTACAAAAATTTCTTCTAAATTCTTAAGTGGATTTCTTGATGACTGTAGGTTCAGAAAGAGACTACCGTTAGGTGAAAATTTATATATAAGGAGACACAATAAAGCTCTCAAATTCCACCAAATCTCCCGTTGCTATAGGTGATAAGCAAAGAGGTTAAAAGCTGGTTAATCTCCTCCCAGGGAGGACATAGCAAACTATGACTGTTCCACTGAACTGAAACATAAAATTCATTTATCCAGTGACCATTGTTGTCAGGAGGCAGATTATAAATGCTCAAGTTTTTTATATTTTACATACATTGCAGTTTATTTTACAGACTTCTTATCTTTAACTTGATTAAGAGGATTGTTAAACACTGCTGATTTTCACAAAATCCTTCCTTTGAAGGCTGGTTCCTGCTCTTTGCAGTGATGAACAAAGCCTTTTTTAATTACATTGAAAGAAATTCTGCCTTGCAGTTGAGATTAAATGAATGCTTGTTGTACAGAGGAGATTGGTACTCCCCATTTATGCTTGTGTACAAATAGAAATAGTTAAGCATTCATATTTTCAAGTAGAGCCCAAGATGAGCGTGATAACCTGTCTAAATGACAATCATTCAATAGCTCTTACATCCACAGTGATGATGTGTTTTGAGAGGCTGGTGCTGAACCATATCAGCTCCTGTCTCAGAGGGGACTTGGACCTGCAACAATTTGCCTACTGCAGCAACAGGTCTACAGCAGATGATATCTTGTTGGCTCTTCACACAACCCTGGAATATCTTGACAATAAAAATGCGTGCATCAGGATGCTCTTCATCAATTACCCATCAACATTTAACACCATCATCCACTCAAAACTAATCAGTAAACTCCAAGACCTGGGCTTCAATGTACAGTTGGGACCTCCTTGTGCAATTGGATCCTGGAGTTCCTCACTTGTAGAACCTAGTTAGTCTGGATTGGCATAAACATCTCCTCCACAATCTTCAACAGCACAGGAGCACCACAGGGATGTGTGCTTACCCCCGCTCTACTTGTTTGACACCTGTGACTGTGTGGCTAAGTACAGTTCCAACACCATACGCAAGTTTGCTGCTGTGGGATGTATCAGTATACATGAGCGAGATGGAAAATTTGGTTGAGTGGAGTAATAACAACAACCTCTTACTCAATGTCAGTAAGACCAAGGAACTGATTGCAGACTTCAGAAGAGGGAATCCAGAATCCAGATCCAGTAATCATCGGAGGATCAGAGGTGGAGAGGGTCAGTAACTTTAAATTCCTGGGTGTTCTTTTGTCACTATCTCAGAAGATCTGTCCTGGATCTGTCTTATAATTGTGAAGAAAGCACAACAGCCCCTCTATTTCCTCAGGATTCTGCTGAGATTCAGTATGTCATCAAAAACCTTGGCAAACTTCTCAAGATGTATGGTGGAAAGTGTGCTGACTGGCTGCATTATGGCCTGGTATAGGAAGACCAATGCATTTGTGCAGAAAATCCTATAAAAAGCAGTAGATTCAGCCCGGTATATCACAGGTAAAGCCCTCCAATATACTGAGCACATGAAACAGTGCCGTATGAAAGCAACATCCATCAGCAAAGATGCTCGCCACCCAGGCCAAGCTCTTTATCTCACTGCTACCATCAGGTAGAAAGTACAAGTGCCTCAGGATTTGCACCACCAGGTTCAAGAACAGTTGCTACCCCTCAACCATCAGGCTCTTGAACAAAAGAGGACAACTACACTCACTTAAGGACTCTTTTATCTTGTTATTTCATACTTGTTATTTGTTGCTTTTTTTTATATCTGCACTTTCACAGTTTATTGTCCATTGATCCTGTTTACAATTACTGTTGTATAGATTTGCTAAGTATGCCCGCAGCAAAAGAATCTCAGGGTTGTATATGGTGACGTGTGTACTCTGATAATAAATGTTATTTGAACTTTGAATTCCTTGTATCAAAGCATTTTCTTATTTTTCAGGATTCCTATTTGATTCTCCTTGGCTTTATTTTACTCGGGAAAAAAATGGCTGAGTCCTTCTCTGATCTACAAGGGTATCACTTCAGATTCAGATTCAGTTTATTGTCATTTAGAAACCACAAATGCAATGCAATTAAAAAATGAGACAATGTTCCTCCAGAATGATATCACAAAGCACATGACAAAACAGACTACACTAGAAAATCCACATAACGTTTGGCAATCCCCAATCCAGAGTCCGGACAGGCTGCTGCGTATTAATATCGCGCTACCATCTTAGCGCGTTCCCCGGAAAGAAGCTCCAATTCCACCAGACAAAACAAGACCAAAAACTAAAGCTACAAGACCTGCACAAAACCACACAGTTACAACATATAGTTACAACAGTGCAACAATAGCATAATTGATTAAAAAAAACAGACCATGGGCACAGTAAAAATAGTCCCAAGATGTTAAAAGACTAAGTTCGAAAGAAACCACCACACAGATTTCACTAGTCCTCAGGGTCCCGATTTGACTCGTCATCTCACGCCAGTAGCAGAAGGGAATACCCCCGCTATGAACTTCCACGGCACCACCCGACTCAGCCTCGCAGAGCAGCATGCAATGAAAGCTCCGTCAAACCCAACCTCGCAGACACAGCACACACTGAAAGCGACCTGATCATAGCGGACTCAGAGTCCATCGAACCTCCGAGCCTCCGGCACAGCTTCTCCGAGCACTATCCTCTGCCGAGCGTATTAAGACACCCCCGCCAACGGCCATTGGCAACGCGACCCCGAGGACTGGGGGCCTGTTCTTCCCAGCAGATACCCGGACCTCGCAGCAGCAACGAAGAAGGTCTTCCTGGAGATTTCCAGATGTTCCTCCGTGCTCCCACGTCCGTTTTTCATCCGATTATGGTTGCGCATGGCACCCTGCTTCACAAATAACAGATAAACAGCTCTGGAGTGGCCGCTGCAAGCTGCTTCACGCCGCCATCTTGAATCACTTGTGTACATTTTCACTACACCAATTCCATTATTCCTTTGTCTCCTTTATTAAATTGCAAAAAGAATAATGCACATTTCTAGTGTGGTCTAACCAAAGTTTTATATTAGTTGACTATAACGTACTTTTCAATTCTTAACTCTTGAAATAAATCCTGGTTCCGGATCTGATAACTTCCCTGCTTATCATACTCAGTCCTGACTAATGAAAGCCAATATCTAACTTCTAACCTTGTTATCTACCCCCACTGCCACCTTTAAGGATCTTCAGAATTGTATACCAAGTACCCTCTGTTGCTCAATATACCTGAGGAACATCATTCATGGTGTATATCCTAATCTCATTAGTACTACCAGATTCTGTATTGTAGATTTTCAATATTGTTGTCCATTAATGATCCTAAGTTTTATTCTTAGCCTCTCAGTCATCCTTCACCAATCTACTAACCTATTTTTGTTACACTTGGGGTCATTATTTATTTAAAATGCATCACATATAATGTGAGGCAATACTTCAAAATTATACCTATTGACAACATTTTTACTGAGGCTGTTTGATGCTACACTTGGTCAAATTCTCCTGACAAGGGTGCTCTCCCACGTTTCCTCACTGCAATTCAGCTTTTGGATCATGTTATGGTGCCACAGTAGCACAGCGCTTAGCATGATGCTATTACAGCTAGAGTTCAATTCCAGCATCTTCTGTAAGGAGTTTGTACGTTCTTCCCTTGACTGCGAGAGTTTCCTCTGGGTGTTCCAATTTCCTCCCACTGTCCAAAGATATACCAGTAAGTAGGTTGTTGTAAATTGTCTTGTGATTAGGCTAATATTAAATAGGTAGCTAGATGGCACAGCCCATTGGCCTAGAAGGACCTGTTCTGTGCTGTATCTCTAAATAAAAATAAATAAAATAAAAATGATGAGGTCTGAAGCTTAAAGACAGTGGCAGAAACCATACTGGGTATTAGTGGGTAAGAGCTATTACAAAGCACCATTACCAATACTCTCCATTGTTGTGCTAATAATTAAGAGTTGATTAGCCAGATAATTAGCTGGCTTGGGTTTGTCTTGCCTTTTTATGAACAGGGTGTATCAAAGAGATTTTCCACATTACATTGCAAGTGTCTGACAACAACTTGGTTAGAGACTCAGCTAGCTCTGCAACAAAAACGTTTAAAGGTGATCTTTATTTGTCAGTTGTGCATCAAGACATACAGTGAAATGTGTTGTTTGCGTCAATGATAAACAGATTCTGAGGATGTGTTGGGGGCATCCCGCAGTGTTTCCATGTTTCCAGTGCCAACATAGCATGCTCACAATATACTTGCACAAAATATTACCTTGGGTTAAATCCTGGGTGATAGAATCCTATTGAAGCTCCTTCGGAAATTACAGGAACGTCACATTTTGCCTTTGTCTTTAAGATTAACTAATAACTCAGAAATAAGGGCACAGAATTCTGTGAAAAGAGTAATAGAAAATAGATATTAGCTCAGAAAAGACTGAGGGCTGAATTAATTTTAAGCTGTTCTATTTCAACTGTATTTTTATGATTTTAAAAAATTTTTAAAGCTTGAATATGCGAGCTATAAAACATCAAGTTTCTAAAGAAATCAAGGCCCTGCGCAAATCAGGAGAAACTGATGACAATTCTGAAAAAGAAAATGCAGCGAAATATAAACCTATGATCAGCAAATCAACATCTCCTAAGGCTCCTTTTACCTTCAAGTACCTCTTCAACCTTAGCCGACCCAAGGGACCACCAAAACCAAAGAAGCAAACAATAGAAAGTGACCTTAAAGAGGTTGGTCAAATATTACAATGTGAATTGCAGAATTTGGTTTTGGAGATTGAGGGAATTTTTCTCAACTTTTGCACCATGTTTCTTTATAGATCAATGACAGTATTCCACAGCTGGATCTAATGCAGCTCTATAATGTGGTACTTCATGAAGCTGAATCAGCTGGTGATCACAAACCAATGGAGAGTAAGAGATTATTCTTTTTTTTATTATTTAGAGATTTTGCACAGTAACAGGCCCTCCTGACCCTTTGAGCCCATGCCACCCAATTTCATCAATGTGACCGATTAACTTACTAACCTGTACATCTTTAGAACGTGGGATGAAACCCATGCAGTCACGGAGGACATACGAACTCCATACAGGCAGCAGAGGAATTGAACTTGGGCCACTGGCGCTCTACTAGCATTATGTTAACTGCTGTGCTACCTGTTGTGTATTCAATATTTCAGTAATATTTGAGTAATCTTACATTTAATCAAACATTGTTTAAATAATTCATTACAAGTTATATGTGTAAATACATGAATTGCATACATATACTCCCATGTGATAAGCATGCACCTCACTTGAAGGAAAACACCTTTCGGATTCTTGTGTCTTCCTTCGAATTAATTTAATGTTTTGAAGTTACAAAACATTGCACTACTGAGCTCCAATTCTATTTAATTATTTTATTAATTTCATGATGCAAAAATGAATCTGCCCTCACAGATGTGCCATGGAACTATTGTGCGGTGCAAATTTTCAGAATACTAGTGAGGGAAGCTGTAATTGCTATTTTTTTCTTAACATCAAGGAATGTTTATAGCTGGTCACATGGGTAGTTTGTTTGTGTCACTGGTCACCTCAAGTGTAATGCAGGCAGAATGTTAAAAACAAACATTCCCACAATCTCAGCTGTGCCTTGGCAGAGCGTTCAGGATGTACAGTGAAAGGTAAGTGGAAATTAATTGCATCAGAAAAAAGTGACTCCATTGTTTATGAAGCTTGTAAGTAAGAATTGTTTGCAGTTTTACTGTAACACAGGACATAGCTTGGCATTTTCATTTTGGCATTCATCAGAACAGCAATTCCGCTAAGAAGTTGACATATATCAGAAGAGATCTCCCTGCAAAATGTTGAAAAACCATTCAAAGTTGAAACAAGCTACCTGTCTTCCACCTTTTATTTTCCCACAGCCAGTAAATTAACAGTGTGATACTCTTTATAATGCCTGGACTCATCTTTGAAGCCAGCCTGCTCAAAATCTTAGATTTAGGGTGAGAGGTGAGAGATTTAGAGAGGATCTGAGGGGGGGGACCTTTTCACACAGATTGTGATTTGCACTTGAAATGCACTGCCCGAGGGAATGGTGGAAGCAGAGCTGCTGACAGCATTGAAGTGCAGAAAGATGATGGAGGGGTGCCCACTGTTCATTGTGGATGTGGTGGGCCAAATGGCTTGTTTTCAGCCTGTATGACTGTATGTGAGCACATCTGACTCTGATCTAGGACTCTTACTGAGAGGAATCAACTAATCAGTCACAGACAACCTAAATATGCTCCCAGCCTTTGAGCAATTGAAGCTTTGTTCTAACTCCAGCAAGACTCGTGTTATAAAGTTTGTGGTCACTCCGCAGATTCACGCTCACCTGAAATTTCTGGTGGATCCTTCGACTATTTTGACTTTCAAGGCCTAGCTAGAAGCCTGAGGGAAAGAGCCAAATCAGAAGAATTCTCAAACTTCTGCAGAATTTGTGATGAGACACTGAAAAATATGCCAAATTTAACTCAGATTATGGGGTTTCATTTCTGTGAGTACACAGAAGCCTGTAGTCTGAAATATGCAAATGATTTATATGAATTCAAAATTCTAAAACCACAAACTACTTGGTGACCAAGCATGATGTAGATTTTAAATCAAGGAAGGATTGAGATTTACTCAAAGACATTGCCCAATCAACAGTGGTGACCAATAAAAGGAGCATGGGACAGGATTAACACCCCATCAAATAAGTCATTACTTGTTCTCAGTAGAGATTGAATCTGACCCCATCAGGCTCAGACTTCTGTGGTGAGCATAGGAGAAATAGCCACAACTTCTGTGGCTAGAAAGTGAGACCAACCTCTGTATGTGTTGTGTAAACTAACTTGAATCAATGTTGAGAATGGATATTTGCTAGCAGTTTACTAAATAACATTGAGCATTATCATAAACCATAAAATGGTTTCAAAACTTCAACATACACTTTAATTTGTAAGTCAAATTAATAAAGGATACTAAAAAACTATCAGGGTAGGGTGAGGATAGTGTCATTTATACATAATATACAGTGGCACGATTCAGGGAATAATCTAACATGAAGAGGCCTTGGGCTGGAGTTCCAGATACCTTATATTGAGCTCAACTTCACTGCAAGGAAAAAAAGGTAAAAAATAAAAGAAATCATTGTATGAAAGGAAATAACTTCATCCGTGAGTACAAGATTTGGAAATAGATGGCCATTTCAGTCATTGCTTGACTGATAGAACTTCACGGACTGAAAAACATGTTTGAAATGAAGTATGCAAATAATTAACATCCTATTTTGCCTCCAGTTGTTGCAGTACGAAATCTCAATCTTCAAGAACAACAAAATCAAGAAGTTGACTTAACCAAAAAAATGCAGCTAGAACATCAAGTAAATGTAAAGGTAATATTAATAGTGGGAAAGGTTTTTTAAAAATTGTATTTGTGATCCTACTTAGTTCAGGTCTAATCACCTCCATGTGGTGGAGACTCAGGAAGGCAGCATCCATCACTCAGGACCCTCACTGTCTGGGTGATGCTCATGTTTTGCTTACAGGAGCCTGAAAACCCACCCTCAATTATTTAGGAAAAACTTCTTCCCCTCTGCTATCAGATTCCTGAGCAGTCCATGAACTAATGAACAGTATTCCATATTTTTGCGCTATTTATTTGTAATTTATAGCAATTTTTACATCTGGACTGTGATGCTACCACAAAACAACAAATTTCATGACACATAACTGATTGGTAATAAACCTGATTTCCGATTCTCTAGAGGTAGTGAAATAGTTAAGGATTTTAAAACTGAAGTATAATAGACTAGTTTTTCCATGTTGATAATTTGGCTGAAGCACTTTGACTGCTGTTATAGATGGAACTTAGTTGTATAATTAGTGTCTTGTGGTAACCTTATCAAAATGATTGTAAAACTGAATATAAGCAGTGAAAAAATATTTGAAAGGGTCTGTTGGAGTTAATATGATTAATTACATGTTGTCTCTATTTCAGAATTGGAAATTAAGTCAAACTACAAAATCTGGTTTATCAGAAAGGGAAAATAGCTATTCCTTTACCTCAACTTCCCACAGCAATTTGTTGCTTGGTTTCTACAAAGAGACGAAAAATGAAGAAAATGACCCTTTGTCAATTGCTGATGATCTGCAGAAGTAAGCCTCACAAAACTCTCTGAATTTGTTGATACCGGGGCAATATCCAAGCTGTGATTGTAAAATTTATGAAGCTTACGAATTAGATGGATAAGTTATGTATTTGATTGTTGAGATCATCCTTGCAGTATTTTTTCAATAAGATAACAAGACTGGTATAATGTGAGAGTAAACACAAATGCGGTGATCTGCCATACAAGGTGTGAACTGAGAGTGGCTGAGTTACAAAGTACAGCCCTGACAATCATGCATAAGAGAAAAAGTCAGACTTAACAGACTTTGCAAAAACATTGCAAAATTGTGGGTGAGAACAGCAAGGAAAATATGGTTGATCATTCTATGATGCAGTCCAACATTAGGATCATTCTCTTCCACCATCTCGTCCATTCCCACTATTCCCACTCCTGACCCCAAAACATCATTTCTATTCTTTTTATTCAGTGACACTAAATTAGAGTTCAGCTGGTACATTTAGACTCTTGTATTGCTTTGACTTAAACTTGGGCATGACAAAGGTTGGATGTTCTTATCAACTGTGTTCAAAAGTCTCAGGACATGGGACCACCATCTTTGCAAATGTAGTGGCCTGGAGATGTAATTGTTGTACATCTTGAAGAGGAATAAATTTCAGCATGTATAAAGCAGGGTTATCAGGATTATTCAAAAATCTCACAGCCGGATTTGTAAGGTGCTTAAAAAAAGCTTTCTTAACTGAACATTAATAAAGTTGTGGCAGAATTTGGTCTCACATAAAATTCTCTTGTCTCATGGAAGAGTGAGATTTCTTTATTGATTAGTCTACTGTCTGAAAATCACCTGCGTCAAGCAAATGGGCAGTTTAATGAATGGGCACGGTAAGCTGGTGCAGATTGCATTAGATATTCCTCTGAAACTGAACTTTATTTGAACTGCAAGGTTAGTGTGTGACATTGGAAATTATAGTCGACTTTGGGTACTGGTTGGGAGTGACATCATTGGAAATTATAGTTGACTTTGGGTACTGGTTGGGAGTGACATCATTGGAAATTATAGTTGACTTTGGGTACTGGTTGGGAGTGACATCATTGGATGGCTTGGCAAATGAACAGATGGATTATTTTTTTCATTTGCTTTCTTGCGTAATTCAAACCCATCTGTTTATCAAGCTAAATACTTGGGGTATAAAACTGAACTGCCATGTTTGGCTCATGGTTTGTCTTATTGTTTTTAGGATTGGTTAGAGAGGGGAGTGATTGTAGAGAAAGGTTACCTTTTTATACAGGTAGAACCCTGACCCTTACTCTAAACTGTAGGAACTTCTGGATCTTTGACCACCCTCCCTTTAACTTAATCAAGCAAACTGATACCTGTATTCCAAGCTTCCTTTTCTCTCAAGACCTTAAATGTATTTTAGCTTTTCAAATTCATACCCATGTTTGCTCTCAAAACTATCAATTGGTGATTTTCATGATTATAACAAAAGTCATCTGTCCCACTTTGTCTTCAGCTTTAATACAGTTGACCACACCATCTTCTACCAGGACTTCTTCACCATTGTTTATCTGAGGGCAACTATACAGGCTTACTTCTCTTCTTATCTATACTGTTATATTCTGTTATAGTTAGTAGTTTCTCTATTCACTTTCACATCATTACTTCCGCTGCCCAGAGGATCAGAAATACCTCCTATTTCTCTCCTCAGCAGAAGAATGGGAAAACACAAAACAATTTTCATTCTAGTTTCACATGCAGCTTCACACTAATGCAGCCTTTTTGATCTCTGCACTGTCTTTAATTGTTGGGCTGCTCACAGATAATCAGAAAAGAGCAGAAATGTGCTTCAGCTATATATTCACAATATATATTGAGTTCTTTCATGACTTTTCTTAATTAAACCCTCTCTGAGATGTCTACCCTGTCTACCATCTTAGATTGAGTCACGCTGTCTTCAACAGCTATACCCTCAGCTGCCAGTGATCAATGTTCTGGGTTTCTTTGTTTAAAGTTCTTTGCTCCCCTATTCTCCTTTCTGTGTTTACTAAGTTTAATTTTCTTTGTTTGTTGTAATCTCTTTTGTACTTTAGAATTCCTCACAACTCCCATCTACCCAACTGCTGCTTTTCCACTTTGATCTCATGCCTTCTCATAAACTGTAACTTTAACTAACAGCTGCTGAGACCTGAAATTTGACCTCTCTACTGGATTGTAGTTTTCATTACGTGAGACAAATGAATATGGACATGAATGACAGCAAGAATCGATGAATTTAAAAACACTGGAATATCAGTTTATATCTCCACAGATATTGAATTGTGGAACTACTTAGCACATATGCCTAAGGACACTCATTATGTCCCCAAAGATCCAAAAGATGTCACAAAATATTTCAAATCATTGTCAGTGGAAAATATAATGTAAACATAAAAAAGAGATGCTCTATAATAAATAATATTTATTATTGATTTCCTTTAGCTTGTTGCAAATTTCTACAGTTGGTCAAGGGGTTGCAGCTGATCCAGAAACAACTCTTCCTCCTCTGATTGAAGCAATCACGTATGATAGGAGTAATGAAATTAAAAAGCATAAGCAACAGAAAATGCTAAAGGTACACAATGTGAAAGAAATGAATACTGTGTTAAATATCCCAAGTGAACCAGTAACTTTTCTAATCTTTGAACAGCACCTGCTTAAAAACAATTCTTCTCATGGAAAATATGTGTGCTAACTTTTTCTCTCTAATATACTTGTCTTTGTGGACATAATTTAGAATGTAACATTGAAACAGCGAGCTGTTGGTCTTTCCTCTCATTGTGGCAGGAGTGATATCTCTCTTTCCCTTGTTAGTGAGAGAGAGAGCCCATCTGAGATGTCGACGTGTTGGGATGGACAGTAGTTTTTGATGGATCGTAGTTCATGGTCTCTGGGGCTTTGCAATTGCTTACATGGTGGGTACATGGTGGAGGTTGATGCTTTTGTTGGAGTAAGTGGTGGTGGAGGGGAGATGTTTGATGCTTTTGCAGCTGCTTGTGCATGGGAGGGGGTGCTTTGTGGTTCTAACGTTTTCTGCCATTCATTCTTCGGGGTTGTTTTCTGTTTCGTGGATCTCTGCGCAGAATAAGAATTTCAGGTTGTATACTCTATACATTCTCTGAGATTAAATTAAACCATTGAATCTTTTAAAAACATGGATCATATTTTTCAAAATGAGTGCACTTTTTTGAAGCAAAAATAATCTTACCTTTCTGTTAGCAAAACATTAAATAGATAACAAGGCATCCTGCAGTTCCAGCTGCTGTGTGAGTCCATTTGTTCTCACTGTAATGGAAATATTCACTTAGTTCTAGCCACACCTCTTCCTCCTTCTGAAACTTAATTTCTTCTCTTTTTCCCGTTTCTGGTGATGATTCTCCAACCTGAATCCTGTTTATTTCTCTGTTCATGTATATATATATATATTCTGCTTTTCTCATTGTGTGTTTCTGGTATTTTCAGTTTTTACTTTACATCTAGTGCTATGCTGCAGAAGCAACTGATTTATTTTGCCGTTTCTTTCTGCCTTATCCATAATTAATAAATCCTGTTAAGTTTGCTGGAAGATAAAACAGAATTGGACTAAATGGATAGTTCCTTCAGTCATTTGGGCAAGTATAACTAGATCAATGAGACATTTCTGCTTCTCATCCTGGCACTTTTATTTTTAGTCTATTTTCACTGTACTTTTATTACAAGAAATGAAATTGGCTTCTTATGGTGAAATTAATAGCATGAATGTATGCTATTACTGAAAGTACTAGATGCCTCATTACAAAGGAGCATTTTATCACTCATGTTAACATTGTCTTTAATACATCACCTTATGTATAATTACTGTATTTTCTGTCTCACTATATCATGGCTCTGTGTCAAATTAGAAAAGAACAAACACTAATGCATTGTAGTCATCCAAATGTAGGGTGATGGTTACTGCTAAGTTAGGGAGTACTTTTCGTCATATGCTTGTACTAATTAGAAATTAATGAGATTTCTTTTTCTGTCTTTAGTGTTTTATTCCAACTGTATTGGTTGGAGATGAATTGAAATACCATCAATGAAAATGAAGTATTTAGAAATAAAAGAGAGCAAAAAAAAATGTAAAGGTCCTTGCATGACCTTTTTGGCAACAGGAGTCCATTAGACTTCTGCAGTAATGGGCACTGAGTGCTACAGTTTATTCAGGATTAGCTTTCCATCTTCTGCAGTTGTGTTCTAATAAGACTGCCAATAAATATTCCCTATACAATGTATGGTAGAAATAAGCCAGTGACATTAAAAATAGCAGGTCATTGATGAAAAATTTTGGCAAGGAAGGCAGAGTTTTACCTCGATTTGTGTTTCACTCTGCTATTGAATGATTGAAGTGTCCTGCTATCTTGAATTAATCCCCTTCACTTAAGTGAAGCAATTAACAGTCTCACCCACACACACAATCAACTGCTTATAAAAAAAATTAAACTCTTCATTTTCAGCCCTTGTACTTTAAAGATAGTAACATCAAAGAATCATTTTGGTTTTCAAAGTTCTTGATAATCTCTGACAATATAATTTAAGCCACATGCTATACAACTGAAAGATTGAGGGTTTTTTTTATAATGAACAGTACCTTGTAAATAGATTCTCAGTTATCAAAATTCTGTACCAAACATGTATTCCAAAATAAGTTTTATGCTAAATGTTTTAATATTCCATGTTGCTATCTTCAATATATTAACCTGCATAAAACTTAACAAAATTTTGTACATTTGTCGGTTGTCCATTAAATATTTACAACCAATTCCAAAATGTAATATAAATATATTAAAGGAAATAATACAGTTTTATGTTAGGTTGAACATATGATAAATAAAACTGAACAAGGTATTTTATGATTTCTATGACTGATTTGCAGCTCAAAAATTTTATGTGAGATGTCTGCTTTTTTTAAGGAACTTGAGGAAGAAGAGGAAAAAGAACTAAAGCAGAGAGTTCAATCAAAGGAGCCAGGACACGTGCAGCCAGCTATTGTCAACATCAGATTGTCCCAGAAGATGATGGCACAAGCAGCAGATGCTCGTGTGTCAGACAGACAATCTACTGACTCAGTCCATCTTGAGATATATCCAGCTATATATGATCACCAACAGGAAGAGGTATTGTAATACAGTAAGAATGTTGTTTGTTTTAACAAAAAAAGACATGGGTTGGATCTTTCTAGGAAAAATAGAGCAATGTGTTAATGATGCATGTTATCATTAGTGGCTAAGAAAATTAACTATTTCATAGATTGAAGAGGTTAGCACAAGATACAAATTTACTACAATGTGGAGCCTCAGGACTCCATCGCTAGGTTCAGGGACAGTTATTATGGCTCAGCCACCAGGCTCTGGAACAAAAGGGAATTACTTCACTCAACTTCACTTGCCCCATTGTTGAAATGTTCTCACAGCCAATAGACTCACTTTCAAGGTTGCTTCATCTCATGTTCTCGATATTTATTGCTTATTTACTATTATTATTTTTCTTTTTGTATTTGCACAGTTTGTTGTGTTTTGGACGCTGAATGAACACTGAAGTTGTTGCATTTTTAAAATTGATTCTATTATGATTATTATTCTATGGATTTATTGAGTATTCCCATGAATGAAAATGCATCTCAGGGTTGTATATGGTGACATATATGTACTTTGATAATAAATTTACTATGAACTTTGGTAAACACACAAAACTGTAGATGCTGGAAGCTGAAACAAACAAATACTGGAAGAACTCAGCCAGTCTCTGTTAACATTTTTAAGCAGCATTTAGAGAGGCTTGTGGACAAACAGGGAACAAAGGAATGGATATGGACCACGTGTAGGCAGATGGGTTTAGTTAAAGTAGTATTATGGCTGGCACAAACACCGTGAGCTGAAAGGACTGTTCCTGTGATGTACTGTTTTATGTTCTGTGTTCTCTGTTCAGTCAAAGGGCATCTGTAGAAAAAGAAGTTAGGACACTGATCTGATGAGGAGTCTTCAACCTGAAACATTTAACTGTTTTTTTCTTTTTCGCTGGCTGAGTTCTTTTAGCATTTCTGTTTTTGTACCGCAGTGTTTACTTTTTGCATCAGTGATAACTTAATCCTGAGCTTCCCTGATGTTTTTCAGGGTTTGCTAGATTTGCACGTTAAATTTCCTGCAGAATTTATCTCTAGAAGCTAACAGCAACAATGCTGTATTTCTGATGATTGCTAATGTTAATTAAGCTGCCTGGCCAAAATAAACAGGTGAATATCTGGGCTTTCATTCCTTCAACTAGTAAAATAAGATAATATTGTTTTAATATTATCCTTCCCCTTTTCAACCCAGTCTTTATATTTCTCTTTTCGTTTCTTTTACCTTTGCTGATTTGACTCGTTTTCCTCAGTTGTATCCCGATTGTTTTTTTTGTTCTTAAATCATATTGTTTGAGGAGATTCACACTTGATCTTGTGTAATAAGATTCCAGTTGCCTCCCTGCCTTTGTTAGCTCATGTTTCTGGCAAGATGCATTATAAATCATACCTGAGCGTAAGGTTAGAGAAGCAAATGTAACCAGTGACAAATGCCGTGAGATGCTCTTTTCTAATAAGATTTAGCTTGTAGTTAGAATCATTACACATTTTGTAAATAAATATTTGCATTGACTTAGCACCTTTAACAGTATCTATACTTCACTAAGTGCATTCAAATGAAACATTTCCAATCTTTATTTCTTGTTGTAGAGAGAATATGTCGTTCAAAATTTCCCCATTCCAAGTTCCCATAAACAGCAATGTGATAATGACCAGATAAAGTCATGGTGAGACAACTATTTAGCCAGGACATTGAAAGTACTTCCCTGCTCCAACCAAGAGGGTAGAAGAGGTTTAAAAAATCTCATATGGGAGATAGCATCTTTGGCAGTAGAATACATCTTGGCACATCATTGTGTTATCAACATAAATTTTGGACTCGGGTCCCAGAGAAGAAGGATGCTTATGTGAGAATGCTGTTCTTCGACTGCAGTTCAGCACTCAACACCATAATTCACTCCAGGCTTGACAAGGAAGCTCAGAGACCTCAGCCTTCATCCTGCATTGTGTAGCTGGTTCCTGGACTTCCTGTCAGATCGCTGGCAGGTGGTAAAAGTGGGCACCCCTCACCTCTGTCCCTCTGACCCTCAACACAGGTGCCTCTCAGGGATTTGACCTAAGCTTCCTCATTTACTCTCTGTATACCCATGACTGTATCGCCACTCACAGCTCCAATTTGCTAGTTCAATTTGTTGACAATACTACACTGATTGTCCTAATCTCAAAAAATAATGAAGCAGCCTACAGAGAAGAAGTCATCACCCTGACATAGTGGTGTCAAGAAAACGACCTCTCCCTCAATGTCGCAAAAACAAAGGATCTGGTTGTGGATTGCAGGAGGAATGGAGACAGGCTAACCCCTATTGACATCAATGGATCTGGGGTTGAGAGGGTGAACAGCTTTAAGTTCCTTTGCATATACATCACTGAGGATCTCACGTGGTCGAATCATACTGACGGTGTGGTGAAAAAGGCACAACAGTGCCTCTTTCACCTCAGACAGTTGAAGTTTGGTATGGGCCCCCAAATCCTAAGAACTTTCTACAGGGACATAACTGAGAGCATCCTGACTGGCTGCCTTACTGCCTGGTATGGGAACCGTACTTCCAACAATTGCAGGACTCTGCAGAGAGTGGTGCAGACAGCCCAGTGTATCTGTAGATGTGAACTTTCCACTGTTCAGGACACTTACAAAGACAGGTGTGTAAAATGGGCCCAAAGGATCACTGGGGACCCGAGTCACCCCAAGCACAAACTGTTCCAACTGTTATCATCTGGGAAATGGTACCACAGCATAAAAGCCAAGATCAATAGGTTCTGGGTCAGCTTCTTCCACCAGGCCAACAGACTAATTAACTCATGCTAATAATATTGTATCTCTATGTTATATTGACTGTCCTATCGTACATATATTTATTATAAATGACTATATTATTATGAAAGATGGAGACGTAACATAAAAATTTTTACTCCTCATGTATATGAAGGATGTAAGTAATAAAGTCAATTCAACTCAATTCAATTCTATTTCAAAAGCAGGAATGCTCCTTGACATTGCCAGAACATAACATTTGTCTTGATTATTTTCGGATTTTAAAAAAGGCTTATAGAAATGGTTTATTTTTAACTTCAGGCAAGCAATTTTTCTTATGGTTATAGCAATACTTGAATTGTTGCACATTTTTATCTTTCAATTCATCAACTGGGAAAGTCAGGTATTGTCTTGTGTTGACTTTTATGAATTAAAGCTTACAGAAGAGAAAAGAGCGTTATTTAACACAGGAATATTTCATGTCATTTTCTTAGTTTGACCAGGAAATGGTGAAAGCAATGGACAAAAACTTAACTTTTGGAGAAGAGCTGCAAGAGATTTATCAGGATCTTTTGAAAATGATCCCAAATGATCACCTGTTATTTGATGAGGTAAGAAATATTTTCAGATGGGGAACTGTTTTTCAAATACTTGGCAACATAGAAGTTTCTTAGACAGTAAAAAGTGTTACAAATACAGTGTTCTTTATTTTTTTTTAAGAAATTGCTTTCCACAAACTTGACAGCTTTATCTAGATAGAGGTACAGAAATGCAAAGCTCTTGCTGAAGAAAAATTTTATGTAAGACTGAATTGTGATAAATAATTATAAAGAAAATTAAAGGAGAATCTCTTCAGTTACAAGCGATAATTTGACAAGAAAGTTACCAGACTAAGGGTAATAAAAACTATCGAGTTGGAAACTTGATAGCAAAATATATTTCTGGTTATGATGTTTGTCACATGACTTTAAGATTTTTTTTACAAAATCGGTAGTAGGCAGCACCCTAGTCTGCCCATCCTTAAGATGAAAGGGAATACTGGAGACATCTAGAGCTGAGGAGAATATGACAAAAAAATTGCACTGTCCAATTCCTATAATGAAGCTACTATAAAGAGCTGCTAACTTGTAGACTTATTGTTATTTTAGAATCAATTATTTCTGAAGTAAGAGGAGTACAGTGGTGCTAGAAAGTTTGTGAACCCTGTAGAATTTTCTCTCTTTCTGCATAAATATGACCTAAAATGTGATCAGATCTTCATGTAAGTCCTAAAACTACGTAGATAAAGAGAACCCAATTCAAAAAATAACACAGAACATTAGACTTGTTCATTTATTTATGAGAAAAATGATCCAATGTTACATGTATTTGACAGAAGAAGGATGTGAACCTTTGCGGTAATGCCTTCTACAAAAGCTATTTGGAGCCAAATGTTGTAATCAATGAGATGTGATTGGAAGTGTGGGTTGTATAGGTGCCCTGCCCTATAAAAAAGGCACATAAAGTCAGGTTACTGAGTAGAGCCTACTCTTCTCAATAAAGATCTGTTTATGTGCACCAAGCTTCTATCAAAACAACTTTCAGGGGATCTTAGAAGAAGCATTATAGAGATGTATAAAGCTGGAAAAGGCTACAAAAGCATTTCTAAAGTCCTGAATGTTCATCAGTCAACAGAAAGAGAAATTGTCTACCAATGGAGGAAACTCAGTACTGTTGCTTCTCTCCTTAAGAGTGGGCATCCGCAAAGATCACATCAAGAGCGCAAGTTACAATGCTGAAAGAGGTGAACAAGAATTAAAGGGTAACAGCAAGGTACCTGCAGAAATCTCTAGAACTTACTAAAGGCTCTGTTCATGTGTCCACTATAAGAAAAATACTGAGCAAGGATGGACACCATGGAGGAAACCACTACTCTCCCAAAAAAAAATTGCTTCATATCTCAAGTTTGCAAAAGACTACCTGGGTGTTCTATGCTTCTGGAACAAAGTTCTGTGGGCAGATGATGCAAAAGTTGAACTTTTTGGCAGAAATGCACATTGCTATGTTTGGAGGGAAAAGGGCACTACACACCAACACCAAAACCTCATCCCAACTGTGAAGCAAGGTGGAAAGAGCATCATGGTTTGGGGCTGCTTTGCTGCCTCAGGGCCTGGACAGCTTGCAATTGTTGGGGGAACAATGAATTCAAAATTGTATCAGGACATTTTACAGAATTGCCAGGGTAGCAGCCCTTCACGTGAAGCTTAATAGAAGGTGGATAATGCAGCAAGTCAATGATCCAACAAAACAAGAGTAAATCAACAACAGAATGATTTAAAAAGAAGAAAATTCCTGTTTTGGAATGGCTGAGTTAAAGTCCTGACTTTAATCCTATAGAAATGTTGTGGAAAGACCTGCAGCAAGCAGCTCATGCAAGGAATCAGTTTTTTAAGGAGGAATGGCCTAAAATTCCTCCTCGCTAATGTGCAGGGTTGATCAGCAGTTACTGGAAATATTTGGTTGAAGTTATTACTGTACAAGGGATCACACCAGTTACTGAAAGCAAAGGTCCACATACTTTTTCGAACAAATACATGTCATATTGGATCATTTTTCTCAATAAATAAATGAACTAATACAATGTTTATTTGTGTTCTCTTCTAGTTTTAGGACGCGTGAAGAACTGATCTCATTTTAGGTCATATTTATGCAGAAATAGAGAAAATCCTACAGCATTCACAAACTTTCTAACACCACTGTATTTATTGGCTTCTGCAAAATTATCCCTAAGTGCACCAAAATATATATCTTAGCCAAAAACATTCTATTTTTGTGATTATCAGTCGTATTTGTGGTGTGCACTCTGGGAAACCCACATGGCCTTAGCCCTGGTTAACCAAGGTTAAATAATAATTGTCTTTAGGCAAACTGTTTAATTCACACCATATATACAAGTGGAAGTTTCAGTTCATTTCAACCCTAAATATTTGTGGAAGCTGACACTGTTGTGATTACACATTTAAATGTTTGCGGTGAGCCAAATCATGATCAACATATTTTATATTTAGGGAGATCCATATTTATTAATTTGAACATTTTAATCACTATAGTGTTATACATTGTGACACAGTATATTGTGTTTAAAATGTTGTAATTAGCAATTTAAGCATTTAAATAATTTGTAAATATTTATATATTTAAACAGTTTATATCCATTTATGTATTTATAATGATTAGAACACTGTTTTAATTTATTTGCGGAACATCTGCAAAAAAAAGTGTTGTCTGTGGATAAGAAAATAAGAAAATGGCATTAAAATGGGAGTAAAAGCAGACTAGAGCCTGCTCTTCCACCCAAAAGATCATGGCTGATGAGATTATTGGCCTCATCTAACATTCCTGCTTGTTTCCCATGTACTTCATCATGAAAATATTAATGTCGAGATGCCCACCTAATGCTGAAGGCTGTTCACTTATTCACCTTTTGAGGCATGAATGTCACTGGAAAAATCAGCATTTCTTATCCTGCAGGAGTGGCGATGAACTGCTCAGTTGAAGTAATGTGGCCCTCCAGGTGCAGGTACTTCATCATGCGGTTGAGCAGGGACTTCCAGGATTTAGAAAAATTACGCTGATGGAATGGAATATACAGTATCTCCAGTATATAGAAATGTGGGACTTGGAGTGGAGCTACAGATAACATTGTTCCATATGCTCGGTCCCCTTGTTCTTCTTGGTACTGCACATTGCAGGTTTGAGAGTCAGAGTACTACATCCCGATGTTTCCCATCCAAGTTATTGTTCAATTGTTCTTTTGTTATGGCTTTGGTGATCATGGTATTTACAAGACAGATGACCCCTGTCATTATCAGTACTCTTCAGGGAATGTCTGCCTGGCGTCAGTGGCTGCATAACCAGGACTTGTGATATGCAACAGCTGCTCATACGACCATCCACCACCTGCTCCCGTGGTTTCATGCGACACTAGTCGGGTGGAGGGTGGTAAGCAGGTGCTACACCTTGCTCAAGGGTGAACTATAGGCTAGTGGAGGGACCTCACCAAACCAAACAGCCAGCTGCAAACCACATGGAAATTTGCTTAGGCTCACAAATGCCAGAAGGTTGCATTTAAGAATATCTTCCAGGAAATTTATTTTTAATCTCAAGAATTTTTAGACATGGCTTATCACTTGCTTTGCAAGAAGTGCCTATTGGAACCAACTGGTTCTGGGTTTGAAGTAATTGCACTTCAAACAAACCCACGTTAATGAATTCAAATCAAGACATCATAAAATGTTCTAAACGTTTCATCTTTTCTTCTAGGATCCTGTAATAGTCCCTCCAGCAGTAGATGTGGACCTTGCTGGATGTTTTCCATCTGACACTTTAACTGGAAGAGTAAAGGAGCGTGTTATTAACCCTGAGCTGAAGTTATTGGATTCAGATTACGGGACCAAGAGGTAAGACAGAGGTTGGCTTTGAAAGTTCATGCCGGCGTGAAAACGATCTTATGAGTAGATAAAGTTGCATGGAAACATCAGCAGATCCTCACTGAACTGTCAACATTTGTCACCCCAAATTTGTAATTTAACAACTTTTCAGTTCCAGCTCTAGGTACAGTGATACAGGATGATGTTAGTGCCTGCTGAACCAGGGACAGCAAGGCCATTTGATTGAAAGGGAAGGGCAATGAGGGAGAAGTGTAAGCGTAGGGTAATTAACACTTTTTAAAATTGGGTTTGCTTTAATGTTTTTCCAATTTAAGTATATGTTATGTGATTTTCTTAAACTGTTAATTGCAATATAATAGTTATGGTTTTATGAATGTTTCTGAAAGTTCTTTATATCTTTGACAGTTTATAGAGCTGGTGTATGTGTGTTTATGAGGGCAGTGGGCAACATTCCAGCCACTTTTTTTTTTACAGCTGCATGGACCAACCATTGCTCTAATCAGGAACGTTTTACAAGGCTTGAAAACTGCACAGCATTTTCAATGGTTTGTAATATGCACACAATGAAAATGGAAAAATCACATTCTTTTGATTTTATTAATTAGTCAAAGCGTATAATAAAATATACCACAATTAAAAATCTTTTATGATTCTTAAACCTTTAAACTTAGACAGTGTTGGCTGGCAGTTTATTGACAGTGAGCTATCAACTTCCATTCTGTCTTTGTTGTTACAGTTTGTAACAACTTCAAACATTGACAATGTAAGTACATTGAAGACCTAAAGCATTTCGAAGTAAAGATTTGTGGCATGCTTATTATTTAGAAAAAATATGAATTATATGAATTAATTAATTACAGGGTATTCACAATTATATTACAATTATATTTATGCAAACATGAATTTCAAAATTTTATTAATATTATATAAAAGAAAATTCAAGTTGCGTGGCAATAAAGTCTGTGTGCACGGGAGCATTTCAGTTGCTGTGCAGCCATGTACCTGCACCGCTTAGAAGGAACAATGGTGGTGTGATGTACTAGGCAGGAGGCTGCACTGTCTGACTTTTGTGGTCTTGTTTCTCTAACTGCTCAGTACTTGGGTGTAGTTCTGGCTCCACTACATAATACTGTTACATTGTGCAGGGTCCAATCATCATACCAGAATCTCAACATCTTGGATCAGGATAGTAAATTCCAGCAGGTCACTATTACTGGACTCAGAAGAGGCAAGCATGCCAGTAGCAAATGCAGCTGATTGATTGTGAATCTGGATGTACTATTGCCTCAAACAACAAATTTCACTTCATATAAGATAGTGTTAATAAACCTGATTCTGTCTTGCTCCTTGCAGCAGGTACTGGCACACTTCTGTATACTTGATGAGAGGTTATTTTACAAGAGAATTATTTCAAATCAATATTCATAAATCTGCCTGAGATTATATAAATGCATATCACTGGACTTCATACTGTTTTCTTATGAGCTTCAGTTGGTACCAAATTTTGTAGGGATATGAATCCCTTAGAAACATACAAAGTATTTACCAAAATAATTGTGGATGTGAACCCTTTCTGTTATCAGGAGAGAATGTCTGTGTTTCTTTCTTGGAACAGAGAAATTTGAGAGGAGATTTATTATGGTGTTTAAAACCATGACTGATTTGGACAGGGTAGGTAGAGAGCCTAGGTGGTGGGGTGGAATTATCTCTCTACCAGAAGAGGTGTAAGGCACTCCTTCTCTCAGTTAGCCTGCAGGTTACCCTCAGACAGGGTGTGGCACCTGCTTAGCCCCCTGATCAGGGTCACGTGAAGCCACAGGAGTAGGTGGTGGATGGTCGTATGGGCAGCTGGTACATATCACAGATCTTGGGTACGTGATCACTGATGCCAGGCGGACAATCTCTGAAGAGTATTTATAATGGCTGGGGTCACCTGTCTTGTAAATACACTGCCCAGAAGATGACAATGGCACACCACTTCTGTTGAATATTTGCCAAGAACAATTATGGTCATGGAAGTACCATGATTGTCTCCATCATATGACACGGCACATAATGAACGAAGTAGAGAGCATGAATAGTGGAGGGTCAAGGATAGGAGGGCATAGATTTAAAATGAATGACATAAGTTCCAGATAAAAAATGTTTACTACACCATGTATCTAATATTTCTAATTCATTCCCTGAAGATGTTGTAGATACAGGTTCAAATATTTGAAGTAATTACAATGTGAGAAAAGAGCAGGAGAATGGGACTGACAAGGTAGCATTACAAGGTGTCAACTCAGGCTCGATAGCCCATTTTTATGCAACAAGCTTAGACTGTTGTCGTTAAAATTTGACTCAATAAAAGACCAATTTCAAAAAATCAATGGAGAAAATTATAATCAAAATCCAAGCTCATAATCTAAATAAGTTTTCACATATTATTGGCCATGGTAATAATATGGCCACAGTAACGTAGTGGTTCATGCAAAGCTCTGACAGCTTGAGGTGTTGGATTCGGACTTCAGTTCCAATGTCATCTGGAAGGAGTCTGTATGTCCTCCACGTGGAATGCATGGGTTTTCTCTAGGTGCTCTAGTTTCCTCCCACAGTGCAAAGACGTAACAGTTGGTAGGCTAATTGGTTATTGTAAATTGTCCCGTGGTTAGACTAGGGTTAACTCGGGGGACAGGAGGGTTTTGCAGGGGTGGTGCAGCCTGAAGGGCAGGAATGGCCTGTTCTGTGCTGTATCTTTAAATTAAATAAAGTATTCAAAAATTGAACACATATGGCTATTGCAGCAGAGCAGTTAAGCTGCAATAGAATAAATAGTTGAAAAGGAAGAACATACATTCATAGCTGGAAATGGGTTAAGTGGTACCATTTTAATTGAAGTTTGATCAGTGATGCAGATATGAACTGCTCGAGTTCCTGTAACCCTGTAGCTCTGGTTTTCATTCAGATCACAGAGCACTCTACCAGATTACTATGTTGACACCACACATTATTCTACTTACTGCCTGTTACACCACTAGCATTTAGGGCAGCAATGAAGGTCTTCCGTTTCTGGTGGTGTTCAGGGTTTCCTTCATCATGCCAATGGCTTCCTCTCAATTTACATTGTGGTCAGTCATGCAAGTCTCGGATCAAGATGCAGGAATAGTGTTGCACTCAGATGTAGAAGGGTTCTTCATTGCTGTTTTCTGACAGTTTTGTTTCACCAGTCAGTGTTGTTAGCCCTGAGCTGAATCCCCAAACCTGGAGATCTGCTGGACCAGTATTATTCTGGCCTCTACCCTTTGACCTGTTTCATATGGATGACCTTGCCAAGAGCCAAAGCATAGGCCCTGACTCCAACCAACATAGCTCTTCCAGTCATTGAGGAACACAAGCCTGCAAACCACAACAAGGTTGTGGTCCTCTTGGAGGACACATCATTCTAGATGACAAATTATTTGTACAAATCTGTGAAGCTTATAATTGGGAACTCTTCAATCTTGGTTGGAAAGAATATGCTGCTACAGGAGTTGATGCTTTTCCACAGAGAAGTGATATTTTGTTGTATTTTCAATGAAGATAGCAGAACAGTTTCTTCCCTGTGGTAGATTCAGGCTTATTTTTCATTTGATGGTAGGACCTGTGATATTTCAGTGTTAGTTAGAAGGTGTAAGGCCAAACTGGTGCAAGCAAATTTGTGAAGTACATAGAAAATGTATGCAGGGCTTTTAATGCAGCAGAGACATTTCAAAATTAGAACAAAATTGTGTTCATGAAGCCTTATAGATATAGTCAAATTAGGCTCCTGATCAAATGATTTGCAACTTTCTTTCTATTTTTATGATGATGCCTCCTTCTAAGAAATTGTGCAGCAACGAGGATATATGTTCATAATTACTATTTCCCATCAAGACACTTTAATGCAGAAAAAAATTGATGAACTCACTTATGCAAGTATATCAATTGGAGTGAAAATTCACATTCATAATGAAACAGGAAATATTTTGTAGCTTTGGGGTCCATTTTAAAGGTGCTTTCATTACCTAGGATTCTACTCTTTTTTAGAAAAAAGAGAACCACTGTGACACCGAGTTTCTTAACTAACTGATCTATATTTGAAATGAACATTACTGAAATATGTACAGTTTTGAAATATGTACAGAAATATGTACAGTTACTGAAATATGTATCTCTTTATTATGCTTATTAATAAGTTATAGACCAAAAATTTAGCTACTTGTGAGAAGAATCTATTGCTTGTTTTTAAACATGATTTCCAATTTTTACAGGTATTTATTAATGAAGAAAGAAATTGAGAAAAGAAAAGTTAAATCTGAAAATCAATTCCAAAAAGTTGTTCCACAGCAGGATTTAAATATAAATTTAAATGATTACCTGACATACGTCCTTACACAGGTATATTATGGGGATGTTAACAAAGTTTGTCAGAAGTTCTTAATAAAGCATTGAGTGTTTTCATTGGATTTATTGTGCATATTCACAAGTATTCCGGTTCTCACGACCAGACTATTTAACAGTTTCTTCCCCCAAGCCATCAGACTCCTCAATACCCAGAGTCTGGACTGACACCAACTTATTGCCTTCTACTGTGCCTATTGTCTTGTTTATTATTTATTGTAATGCCTGCACTGTTTTGTGCACTTTATGCAGTCCAGGTTAGGTCTGTAGGCTAGTGTAGCTTTTTTCTGTGTTTTTATGTAGTTCAGTGTAGCAGTTATGGTTGAAATGACAATAAAAAGTGACTTGACTGGACTTGACTTGACGACTTGATTTGCAACACTTCCGAAACATTACTGTTGCTATTTAAGTTAAAAAGTTATAATGAAATACAGTACTGTGCAAAAGTCTTAGGCACATATATATAGCTAGGTGCCTAATATTTATGCACAGTACTGTAGTAATTTTATGTATTGCACTGTATTGCTGCTACAAAAAAACAACACATTTTTTGACATATGTGAGTGATGATAAACCTGGTTCTGATATGGGTCTCAATTGTGTACTGAGAGTGGGAAGTGAGCAGAGGGAGCGGAATCATGATTGGAAAAAGAGGAAGGGAGGGAGTGGGAGGTACCAGAGAGACATTCTGAAATGATCAATAAACCAATTGTTTGGAATCAAACGATCTTGCCTGATGTCCCAGGGCTGATGAGTCTGCATCTGCACTAACTCCTTCCTGGCACTCCTTCCCTGCTACTTGTCCTAAAACCATTCCTACAGCGCTCCACCCTTGCCATTCCCGACATCATTTTCTTCTGCCAGATTTACAAACTAGTTCTCAGCCCCACGTTGATGAATATAGTACTGTGCTTAGGTCTTATGGCGCCCTAGCTATGTAAACATGCCTAAGACTTTTGCACAACACTGTAACTTGAGAACTTGAACATGTATTATGTAGGTATTTGTGTGTACTGCTGCATTTACACATTATATAGACTTTTGGATAACTGCTGGCTTTTTGAACATTGAACATAGAAATCTACAGCACATTACAGGTCCTTTGCCCCACAATACCTCTCATCATCTTATACACCTCTGTCAAGTCACCTCTCAACATCCGTTGCTGCAAGGAGAAAAGGCCAAGTTCACTCAACCTATTCTCATAAGGCACGCTCTCCAATCCAGGCAACATCCTTGTAAATCTCCTCTGCACTCTTTCAATAGTATCCACATCCTTCCTGTAGTGAGATGACCAAAACTGAACACAGTACTCCAAGTAGGGTCTGACCAAGGTCTTTTAAAGCTGTAACATTACCTCATGGCTCTTGAACTAATTCCATGGTTAATGAACGCCAACACACCATACAACACTGTCAACCTGCGCAGTAGGTTTGAGTGTCCTGTCGACACGGACCCCATGATCTCTCTGATCCTCCACACTACCAAGAGTTTTACCATTAATTCTAAATCTGGTCTTTAAATTTGACCTACCAAAATAAACCACTTATCACTTATCTGGGTAGAAATCCATCTGCCACTTCTCAGCCCAGTTTTACATCCTATTGATGTCCTGCTGTAATTTCTGACAACCATCCAGACTATCCACAATACCCCCAACCTTTTGGAACTGTGATCTCATCTGGCACTAGAAGTAAGTGAAATGAGACTCTGCTTTGGAGTCCGATGCAACTAAAGCACTTAATTTACACTAAATACATATATTGATAATTCAAATTTGAGGCTGCAGTCCTTTTCAATTAATTATTTTATTTTCATGCAAGAAATTTATTAGTCTACCTAATGAGAATCAGTTAAAACGCAACACATTGTCTTTATTGTTGGAGTAAACTTGAGTAAAATGAATCCTCCCCAGACTTAACTTATTTATTTCTATGGAATACATCACAAAACAAAGATACATTTCAATTGGTGTAGCATCTTTTTATCCTTCAGGACAATACAATGAATTACTTTAAAAGTGTTGGTAAATTTGGCAGATAATTTATAGACATTAAGGCAACAGAACCAGCAGTCTACTAAATAACTAGTTTTGAGATAGCATTTTAGGAATAAATGATTGAAAGGATTACCCTTTATTTTCCAAAGAGACACAGGCAATTGCAAGTTTCAAATGAGATATTGGTTTAGTCATAATAGCACTTAATCTATACCACATTGAATTACTATGTGCAAAACTAAATTTATTTGCCTTTTAAGGTAAGCATATTTAGTTATTTCAAAAACAGTTTGTACAGTGTACACAGGCTGCATTTATTGAATGAATTGGATTTATGGAGATGGCAGCACAATGAATGAACATGACTTGTCCATTTTGTGGGCCTGATGTTATTAAGCATTGACTAATCTTTATTTATATTGGCAGTTGCTACAATTTGATGCTGGGGTGTGATTTGGCTATATTTGTTATCAATGAATATACTGCTTTGACTCAAACCATGATACGAGTTTTTCCCAGTAACTACAGCCACAGTGTGGGTGTAATTGAATAGTGCAAATAGTCAAAGCTTTACTTAGAATATCAGAAATGAGAAAATCTGCAGATGCTGGAAATCCAAAGCAACACATAATAAAAAATGTGGGAGAACTCAGCAGACTAGGCAGCATCTATGGAAAAGAGTAAACAGTCGAAGTTTAAGTCCAAGATTATTTATCAGTCCTCATAAAGGGTCTTGGCCGGAAACATCAACCGTTTACTCTTTTCCATAGGTGTTGCCTGGCCTTCTGAGTTCCTCCAGCATTTTGTGTGCTTTGCTTACCTGGAATACCAAGATATGCTCGGGCTTTGGAGGGAATTTCATGATACATTGACTTTTGATAATATGTGGCTGTGTGAAAGTTAAATTTCAAAAGGGGCTAGAAATTCTCAAGCTATAAAAGAAAAGAGGGTAGATAGAAACTATCTACACTGGTTGAGAACTGAAGTGAGGAACATAATCTAAAAGTTACATTAGGCCTTTCAGGAGTGTAATTACAAAATATTTCTAGGTGTAAAGGATGTTGGAAGATTGGCAATCTCTTTTACAAACTGTAGGGAGAGGACATGTTTGCACTTGTACATAACATCATGATTCAGACTTTATTTACTGTATTATAAAATATTTTGAGCAGTATGCTGCCTTGTTTTTGCATCTTGCATATTAGTCTACTGTATGTCTCTGTATTGAAGCAATAGATTAACATTGATAACTGAAGTGGTTGACTATTAAACGCACTGCAGGTAAAAGCCAATTGTAAAATTACATAATCAATCGATTCATTCTTTGAACTGATTGACTTTACTTAAGATTAAATAAAATAGCCCAATTATTATTGAAGCATCATTCTTCAACTTGGACATTCTTCACGTTGCAAACTACGAAAATAAATAACGAGAAAAGGCAGAAAAAAAACTGATTGCTTGTTATCTCCACCTGATTCTTATGATCCCTGCTGCATGGTGACTGGACACTTTGTAAAGTACACTCCCTTTTCAACTGTTTCTCTGCTGCTACCCAGTGGATATCTATTTTCGATATAGTATCTGCGGAGAAAGAAACATAATTCTGAGTGAAGATCAGGAAAATGATTAAATGCTGAGGCAGAGAGAAACAAAGGGAAGGAAAGGATAAAAAGGAAAATGTAGAAGACGAGAGGTGACAAAAGAGGATGGTGTGTAAAATAAGGGAGTGTGGCAATCAAACAAGTGAAGAAAATAAAAATAGATGGAAGTGTAAATGCCTTTCGGTGAATCAGAGATATTCTCCTTTCCATTTTCTTTACACCTGTGTTTTATATTATATTTGTTACGTAATTGCTGGGTTGATATGTTTTCATACTTGCTGCTGAATAATATAAATATCTCCAGCAGTTTGTTTCTTTTTCAAATATACCAGTATAATTATACTCTTATTACTGCTAACTGTGTGCTGGTATAATATGCATTTCACTTGTAACATTTCTTGTTACCTTGAGACTTTACTATACTAAATGCACTCCTGTTTAGCCTCCCTTGTTCTAATCTCTGTAACTATGAGGTAATGTCAAAATTGTATCAGTTCCCAATTCCCTTTTACTTATCACTGCAGTGGCTGCTTGGGTGCATTAAGGAGGAACTCAAATAGGAATTTCTCACACGTGCCTTCTGAGCGTTCCATGATCTCAACCTTCCCTGTCCCCATGATTTTCTGCATCTTATAATCCTCTGAGATATTTGTGCTTCTTTGTTTCCGCTTTATTGATCAGTTCTGTGTTTAGTCACTCCACTCCTGTCAGCTGTGTCTTTCTTTAGCTGGTGAAGCTCTGAACGGGAAATTCCCATCTCACTCTTCTACCTAACCTCCTCTCTTTCTGCTTTGAAGATGCACCTTAAAACACATTAATGACCAAGCTTCTTGGTCATTTGCTCTAATAACCTTACATCATTTTCTGTGTGATAACAATATTGTGAAACGCCTTGAGATATTTTACTTCATTGAAGAATCTACACTACTGTGCAGAAGTCTTAGGCACATATGTACTGTACAGCTAGGGTACAGTAAGACTTTTGTCCATGTGGAGCAGAGAGCAAGTTCGTAAAACTTGCAAGAGCAGAGGATGTTGTGAATGGTGAGGGTGGAATGTTATGGGAAGGTGTGGGACAACAGAGGAGTGCCAGGAGTGGGGAGTGGCGCAGGTGCAGACAGACTCAGCCCTGAGACACCAAGCACGGTCATTTGATTTCTAGCAATTGGTGTATTGATCATTACAGAATGTCCCTCTGGTACTTCCTGCTCCCTCCCCTCCCTCTTCCCCTTTACCCAACCATGATTCCCCTCTCCCTGCCTCTTCCCACTCTCAGTCCACAACAGAGACCCATATCAGAATCAGGTTTATCATCATTCACGTCATGAAATTTGCTTTTGTTTTACAGCAGCAGTAAAGTACAATACATAAATTTACTATAGTATTGTGCAAACGTTTTAGGCACCCTAGCCATATATAAACAAGAGAAAATCTGCAGATGCTGGAAATCCAATGCACAAAATGCTGGAGGAACTTAGCAGGCCAGGCAGCATCTATGGAAAAGAGTACAGTCAATATATATACTTTTGCACATCACTGTATATAATTTGAAGTTTTCTTGTTAGGTTATGGATTACAAAGCTTCGAATTTGTTATTGTTTGAGGATGTAATGTTTGACCTGCTGATTATCATTAGAACCATACTTTTTTTGTAAAATATAGCACAGCTAAGAATCAGTGGAATTAGAGTTCTCTCTCCTGCTTTTGTGTTGTCAGGGCTCTGACTACTTGGCAGTTCTCTATCACTTCTACGAGAATGAGGATGAGAAAGATGAGGAAAGAAGAACACTTTTTGCTCGAGAATTGGAATTGAAACGGTAAACTTGTTTTGGAAAGATTTTTCCCCCACATTATTTAATGTGGCAGGGTTTAATTGTATTTAATAACAGGAATTTAAAAGATGGTTGAAATGATATTTTACTTTTCCAATCAGTGACGATCTAATAGAACATAATCCAATTATTTCTTTCTTAATAACCAGAGAAGAAGAAATGGAACTTTCAGAAATTCGCTTAGTAAAAGAAGAATTTGTCACTGGGACATGGAATATAAATACTATAATGCTTGGAGGTTTAGGAAAAGAACCTCTTCCAAAAGGTGATATTGCTTTCTCTATTTTTTTTTACTTTAAAAGCTGTTAGAAAATTACCAACATAAATGTGAAGAAAACTTCTTATAACTTGAAAAACTGAATGCATGGGAATTGGAGTATACTGCATACACCTTTTCTCAGGGATCATGTAAGCATCATGCAGGGCACTCATGATAGCTGAAAAAGAAATCACATACTTTCTCTGTTGTAGATGCATCTAACATTGACTTTAAGGTCTCTGTTTCTAAAGGAAAAACTAGGAAATGAGAAATGGAGCATGCAATTTATACAGTGCTCAACGTTTAGAGGAGAATGTCTCAGATCTCTGCACAGAGCTGGGAAATGATTCCATCCAAATAATATTTATTAGCTATTTTGTTGTTTTGCATTGGATGCTGGTGTTTATCTTTGTAGTTTGGGTATAGCCAGTATTCTGAACAAAATTAAGGCAATTAGAAGATATTTTAGTACAGATGATGGGTATGATGGGTACAAATACACTCAAAAACAGAAATAGTTGTACCGTGGAGAGCATTCTGACAGGCTGCATCACTGTCTGGTGGGGTGGGGGTGGGGAGACTACTGCACAGGACTGTAAGAAGCTGCAGAGGGTTGTAATCTAGTCAGCTCCATCTTGCGTACTAGCCTACAAATACCCAGGACATCTTCAGGGAGCGGTGTCTCAGAAAGGCAGCGTCCATTATTAAGGAACTCCAGAACCCTATTCTCACTGTTACCATCATGAAGAAGGTACAGAAGACTGAAGGCACACACTCAGCAGTTCAGGACCAGCTTCTTCCCCTCTGCCATTCGATTCCTAAATGAACATTGAATCCTTGGACACTAACTCATTTTTTTTATAAATATACAGTATTTCTGTTGCATGTTTTTTAATGTATTCAATATACGTATACTGTAATTTATTTATTATTATTTTTTAAATTTTATTTATTTTTCTCTGTATTATGTGTTGATTGAACTGCTGCTGCTAAGTTAACACATTTCATGTCACATGCCTGTGATAATAAACCTGATTCTGATTCTGATGTTAGCAAAGGTATATAACTTAGGGAAACATACTTGTGTTTTCTGACAAGAAGGTATGTCATCATTTAAAGATGTTTCTGCTCATTTTCATTTTTATATACGGTATGCTGCTGCTTAGCAGGAGATCCTATCGAACAATGATGTTTTGGTTGTACTTTCCCTGCAAGTGTGACAAACAGTGTTAGGAGACTTTGAATATATATGCGTATACTTATTTATAAGGGTCTATACCCATGACTGTGTGGCTAGGAACAGCTCAAACACCATCTAGAAATTTGCCAATGACACAGCTATTGTTGGCAGAATTTCAGATGTTGATGAGAGGCGTACAGGAGTGAGATAGAGATGCACCATCAATAACTCTCTGAGACGGGAGGCGAGATATCGGCTTTTATTGACTGGAAGAAAGAACAAGCAGTAATTGACCACCATACTACATCCTGGAGACTGAGAGGCAGGGCTCAGGCCTCAATCGCCTTTACACCAGGGTCTGTGGGAGGAGCCACGGTCAGTGGGAGGAGCCACAGGAGCAGTCAGCAGGGGGGCGTGTCCAGATAGGTATATGTAGTTCACCACAGATAGGTCAGCTGACTAAGTGGCGTCGCAACAACAACCCTGCACTCAATGTCAGTCGAACCAAGGAATTGATTGCGGACTTCAGGAAGGGGTTGTTGAGGGAACACACACCGGTCCTTATTGAGCAGTAGAAAGGGTGAGCAGTTTCAAATTTCTGGGTGTCAACATCTCTGAAGATCTATCCTGGGCCCAACATATTGATGCAATTACAACAGCTCTATTTTATTAGGAGCTAGGAGGAGACTTCATATGTCATCAAAGACTCACAGATTTGTACAGATGTACCGTGGAGAGCATTCTAACTGGTATAGAGGGGCCACTGCATAGGATTGGAAAAAATCCGCAGAACATTGCCAACTCGGCCAGCTCCATCATAGGTACTAACCTCTCCAGCATAGAGGACATCTTTAAAAGGCCATGCCAAAAAAAGGCGGCATCTATCATTAAGGACCTCCATCACGCAGGGCATGCCCTCTTCTCTTTGCTACCATCATGGAGGAGGTACAGGACCTTCTTCCCCTTTGTCATCAGATTTCTGAATGGACAATGAATCCATGTACACTACCTCACTTTTTTTTTGTTTGCTCTGTTTTTGCACTAGTTATTTAATTATATATTTCTTAATGCAATTTAGTTTTAAAAAAATTGTGTTACAATGTACCGCTGCCACAAAATAACAGCTTTCACAACATAAGCCATTGCTATTGAACCTGATTCTGCTCAGTCAGATGCATTACAGGGAGTGAAGGTGTTGTGGAGCATACATTTCTTTACTGCCTTCATGCTGCTGCTGAGGACTTCATTGACACAATCATGCAGAACACTTCAACTCCGCTATGGACTGTCCCAAGCCCGGCTGTGAAAGGAGGAAGGTTGGGCATGGGCCTAGCAACCCCATCCTTTAAAGCCCCAGTGCTATAGAAATGCCAACAGAAGCTCTAAGGACCTCATCTCTGGGTGAGGAAGGATACACCAAGAAGATGGGCTACATCTGGAGACAACGTGAATGACTGGGTCAGGATCGAGGACTCTGCGAGCTAGTGTCAGTGGCCCATGCCCCAGTAGGGGTGATGGAGCTTAAATAAGTCAACTGTAGAGTGTTACTCTATTTGAGAGAAAGAGAATAGTCTTCAGAAGTTAAATTCATAACACTTGGAAAAGAGCACCTTGCAAATGTTATGACTCCAAGGACTTTCCAATGGGGCAGGGAGTAATTAAATTTACCTTCATCATATTAAGAACATTGCATTTTCACTTCCTGATCATGCAGCAGTGAAGAAAACTGTGATGGTTAAATCGTGATATCTGGGAAGTGAGTATCATTTAGCCAGTCCTGACGAAAGGTCTCAGTCTGAAATGTTGATTGTTTATTCTTCTCCAGAGATACTGCCTGACCTGCTGAGTTTCTCCAGCGTTCTCCAGATACTCTGAATTTCCAGTATCTGCAGAATCTCTTCTGAGCATCATTCATTGGCTGTCACTATGCCTTCCAATGCAGATATTTGGGCCAAGAGTTAATCTCTTACCATCTGCCTCTCATCATTCCAAACAATAACATTCATAAATTGAGAATTATGCTGGCATCTGCAGGGGAATTAAGCAGATCATGTTGAAATGACGCATTTTCTGTTCATACCATTGACAGTGCCTTATAGTAAACGGTAGCATGGTGTTGGAATTTGCCATCATCTATTCCATCCTCCACATTGTGGCCATGAAGCAGACTCGTACCTTGCCAGGATCTTTGAAGCAGGAGAGCGGAGGAAGAGGGAAAAAATTAGCAAGAGGAAGAAGAAAGGAGGAGGCAATGTCTGGTGTCCTTCTCTGATCAATATGAGAAAACAAATGATTAAGCTATGCTTTCCATGAATGTAACACTAGACAACAATTGTTTTGCCTCCTGAATACTTTTGGGTGTATCTTATGGATTTTGAACTACTGCTGTTGAAAGTCCCCATGAAATTTCCCTATCAGGCACCATTTTTAAAAAAAATCACCTATGTATGTTATTTCAATTTATAAGTCAAGTCAGAATAACTGATGCCAAGATTGAGGAAGGCACTTTTGTTGGTCCACAATCAAGCAGGTAATCAATGACAGGCAATTCAAAGAACTTCTACTGAGGCTGAAGAAATTTGGATGGAAGACATTCAAGGATGTTGGTGAAAATTTTCCTGGGAACTAGAGAGCACCAAACTATGTGCAGCTACTTGACAACATGCTTCAAGCATACAGAACTGTGAAGTGCAGCACGTCACTAAAGATCGATTTTCTGCATTCCCATTTAGACTTCTTACGTGCAAATCTTGGTGCTGTCATTGACGAGTATGGTGTAAGGTTTCACTAGGACATTGCGGTCATGGAGAAACTGCATCGGAGCAACTAGAATCCAACAATGCTGGCTGATTACTGTTGGACGCTCAGACAAACGAAAATCATCAACAAAACATTTTTAGCTTAGTTGATCTATTGCAAAGCATCAGCACTATTATGCAATTAAATGCATTATATTCAATAAAAGTTAATTTCTTGTTGCCCACTGTAATCTCAATTTACCCATTACTCATAGGATTCCTTTATTATCCATGTCATACATGCCTGCCCTTGTGTTCTTGTGCTGTTCTTCCTGGTTGCTGATTAACAGCATCTAACTTGTCGTGTTGGTGGCCCTGAAGGATGATCTGAAGAAGTTTAGAGCTGTTTCAGATTGCACTATCTCACCATGAACAGTAGCAATGGTGAGATCAGAAATGCTGTCCTTAGAGAAGAGAACAGGCTTGAACTCATGAATCCTCTACCAATTCCCCAATACCTCCACCTCAGCATTCCCTTTAATCTGTTGGAGAGCTAAGTAATAACGTGGTCATCTTGAAAACACACTTCATCGTTAAATCCAAAGGTAAGATAGCAGATGTCTGAGCTGGCTTGACAGATGTCTGAACTTCTATTGAGCACCTGGACATTGAATGCCCTTTGCTACTCCTGCTATTGAAGTACAGGCATCGGCCAAAAGACAGTGCAGGATATTTCAGTGCAAAATATTGAAATGAAATCACTATTACTTCCATCCTGGAAAGGAAAGAGTTTAAGTTATAAACAAAGGCATTCACACGCTTGTAGTTGATTTGCTCATACGGGTGGTCCCCCTCCCTTTACAAAAGTAGAGCGTTCCTATGAAACCTTTCTTAAGCCAAAATGGGGAAAAGCGAAGAACCATTCATTTATATGGGAAAAATTTTTGTAAAATCGAAAATCCTCTTTGTAATGTGAAAACAAGTTACTAATGTACGTCTTTAGTAAAAATGAAGTGGCATAAAGCGAACATTTGTAAAGCGAGGGAGGCCTGTACTCCTTAACTTTGCTATGTATGCCTCCTGATAGACCTATTAAACCACAAAGGATTTTGTTGTGACTAACATTAAACTTCTTCTCTTGGATGTCCTATGAGCCCTCACCCTGTGGAGAGATGACACTGGCTATCCTTTCCTGCTGCCAAAGCTGCAATCCTCCTGTATTCAGCCACCCAGTCATATGCCAGTTCTGTCTCTAAGCTAATCTACAGAGTTTCTGTGCCAGTGTCAGAGTTGAGGGACAGAATGGCTTCAGAATTCCTCTCTTACTGCTTAGTCATCTCTCTCTATCCATTTGCTGGGTACCTGAAAGAGGAGGTGTGTGGGTGTGCAAGAAAAAAAATTGCATGTTTACACCACTTCTAAAATATAAGATTTCTTGAGATGTGAGGAAAGTGAAAGAGAAGGACAATTAGAAATGAGGCTACCACCATTCTTAACGATTCTGTTGACACTAGTCATGGACTGTGTGCCTGCAACTTCAGTGCTGGCAAGCAGTATGTCCTTCAGGTGATGAGACAACATAACTGCACTTGTTGATGGATGCGCTGATTGTGTGCTGTCTTCTACATTATTAATTAAACATGTAAGTGGATGCCTTGTAATGTGGTTGTGCGACATTGAAAAGCTGACTGCATACAATTTGTGAGATGTGGCTGTGAGGCTTTAGCTGATGGTTCATAAAGGTTTGCAATAGGACATTAAAATACTCAATCCTGACATTAAGAAGTTTATTAGCAGATGAATGATTGACTTGGATCTTCTTTTCTCTGGTGTGCAGAATTGCCTGCTCATATCTTTGTATTTGTAATGTGTTCTTTATTAAATTCAATCCTTTGAGTCTGTTTATATGGTTAACATCTTATTTCTGGAGGATATGCCCTAACTACAACCCATGGATATTCTGATACAAATTCCGATATTTCTGTTTGATACTGCCTTAGCGTAATCTTTAGTAATGTAGTGGTTATTTTGTTAATTGGAATTCCACTATTTTAATCATGTTATGCTTTTGATTTTCTCTTGCAGCTGCTAAGGTAAGATTACTGGCAAACAGGTAAGGAAATAATATTTTAGAATTGTTGAGTAATGCAGCATGGAGTTGGATCACGTTGCCCAACTTATCCATCTCAACATTGGTGCCCATCTAAGCCTTTCCAATTTGCCCACATTTGTCCCATTTGCCTCTAAATGTTTCCTATCCATGCAGCTGTCCAAATGTCATTTAAATGTTATTGTATCTGCCTGATCTACATCCTCAGGTACTTGTTCCATTACATCACACTCTACATGAAGAAGTTGTCCCTCAGTCTCTTTTAAATCTTTCCCCTCTCACCTTAAACCTGAGTCTTCTGGTTTTTGATTCCCTTTCTCGGGGTATTCACCCCATCTACAGTAAGTCTCTCATACACCACTATAAGGTCAACCCCTCAGTCTCCTATGCACCAAGGAATAAAGTCTGAGACTACCCAAACTCTCCCTATAACACAGGCTCTTGAGTCTTGGCAGGATTCTCATAAATCTAGTTTGCACTCTTTAAAGTTAAATGATGTAATTCCTATAAGGTAACCCAGACTGTATACAGTATTCTATGTGTGGCCTCACCAATATCTTGTACAATTGCAACATAATGTCCCAACTATAGACAATGACCTGACTGTTGAAGACAAGAGTGTCAAAAGGTGCCCTTCACCACCCTGTCTATATGCAACACCACATTGTGAGTAATGTTCACATTTAGACTCCATTTCAGTCTCACAAGTCTGCAAAACAAAAGTTATTTTTTCCTACTCTTTGACCTGAAAACTTTACAGTTTCTTCCCGTTATTTTAAACTGCTCAATTACTAGAAGAGGTCTGACTTTATATTCTCCTTCCACTGCCTTTTTAATTTCAAACAGACCCATAGACCTTTATTATTTTGAAAATGATACAAAAGTTGTAAATTTGTTTTCATACTTTTCTTCATTCTGAATAGTATCCAACTCAGTCTGCACTGTATTCTATTACCTAAATGACATTTTAATGACAAACCCATATTCATTAAACCAAGACTTTCCACAATTAGGCACAGACTTCCTATTACATCATTACTTTCATATTTCAAATAGTTTACAATAATCCTCAGTAATCTGTTTGCTTCTTTCATAAGGGCTTATCCCATACCCACTTTTTAAGATTAAAAATCTGAGCCACACCTCTTTACTCTGCCATATTAGTTCTTTTCCACACACCACAAACATTAGATTGCTTTGATGCTTTTTTTCTCAATTTTTATAATATCTCTTACATTAGTATGGCTTGTGACATTGGATGCCTTTCTTATCAAATTGTTTTTAATAAAACAGTGAAGAGAAATGGTCTCTGAGAAGAATCCTTTGGATTATTTAAGGTGACCTTGTATTGAAAAATTATTTTATGTTTTTTCTCTATGTTCTAACCAGTTATTTCATCAAACTACTCACTCATTCTCAGCTCCTGCTGTTTCTCCAATAGACTCCTTTGTGAAAGCCATATACTGCACTGGATTCCTCTCATCCATTGCATCCATTCAGTCTGAAACCTTTGTAAGATATTTCCAATCATTTTTCTATCACCTAGATGTTAGTAACTTAGCTTGTGCCCTCACTTTTTCAAACCAAACAGCCCAAACTGGTGTGAATGTTTCCTCATTGGAAGAGAAACACAAGGGCTCTAGTTCCTTGCCTACCCAGTAGGTGACACTAGATCTTTCTTATTGGCCAGCCAAGAGTGATCAGAGTCAGGTTCAATATCACTGGCATACGTTGTGAAATTTGTCGTTATGTGGCAGTGGTACATTGCAATATATAATAATAAAAACTGTGAATATAGTAATTATATACTGTATACATTAAAAAAGTTAAGTTATATAGGTAATGCAAAAAGAAGGGAAGAAAGTAGTGAAGTAGTGTTCATGGGTTCAGTGCCCGTTCAGAAATCTGATGGCGGAGGGGAAGAAACTATTCCTGAATCATTGAGTGTGTGCCTTCAGTCTCCTTATACCTCCTCTCTGATGGTAGCAATGAGAAGAGAACATGTTCTGTGTGATGGGGGTCCTTAATGATGGATGCTGCCTTTTGAGGCATCATTCCTTGAAGATCTCCTGGATGCTAGTGAAGGCCCATGGTGGAGCTAAATGAGTTTATAACTTTCTACAGCTTATTTCAGTCCTTAGCAGTGCCCCCCCTCCCAATACCAGACAGCAATGCAGCTAGTTAGAATGCTTTCCATGGTACATCTGTAGAAATTGGAGGGTGTCTTTGGTATCATATCAAATCTCCTCAACCTCCTGATGAAATATAGCTGCTGCTGTTCCTTCTCTGCAACTGCATCAATATGTTGGGCCCAGGATAGATCCTCAGAGATGTTGACACTCAGGAGCTGGAAATTACTCACCCTTTCTACTTCTGATCCCTCTAAGGCATATATGTCAAACTCAAGGCCCGCGGGCCAAATCCGGCCCGCGGTGGAATTATCTTTGGCTCGCGAGATAATATCTAATTACTATTAAAGCTGGCCCCAGTAATTGAAGCGCCTATGGCATATGATATGGCGAATGCTGAGTTTATTCAGGTACCAGGTTTTCAGGGTTTTTAGTGTTTATTCGGCAGTCTTGCTCGGCAGTCTTCTTCATAAGAAACGGAATTTGTAAAGTGAAACACTTTGTAGTTATAGCAGAGACTGAGACACATGAGAGCAGGCTGAAAAAACGGAGGCAACGAAAGCTGCGTTCACACGCGTCCGACTGATCCGGCCCGCATGAAGCTGCATTTTGCTCAATCCGGCCCGTGACCTAAAATGAGTTTGACACCCCTGCTCTAAGGTGTGTGTATCCTCATCTTACTCTTTCTGAAGTCCACAATGAATTGGAGATTTTTTGAGAAACGGTTAATGGTGTCAGGGATGAAGAAAATGAGAATATAGGGGCAGGAGTAATCAATAGATCTCTCAGGCTTTCTCTGAAATTTAATAAGATGATGGCTAGTCTGAACTTGGTCTCAAATCTGTTTTATTGCCAAATTTCCATTACTCTTGACTTGCCCTTATAAAACACAATGGATGGAAGAAATCTTGTGAAAATTGCATGCATGGCTTCATGCACTAGTCTTTTGGAGAAGATCTAGCAGCTTAGAAGTGGGGGAAAAAAGGAAAATGAGAGTTTAATGTGCTTTCTTTAAAAACAATGTTTTATATCTGTACAAAATAAATCCATAGAACATACACTTGTTTTTGTTTATTCTTTGTCCAACACCAAAATTAGGAAAAAGTAAAGGTTCAGAAGCTGCTTGGAAAAAGCCCTGATTTTGAAGATATAGATCATTTACAGAACAGACTGCAACGCATTTGGATCCTTCTCCATGTCCCTGATAGAGAACGTCTTGATATGGCAATTAAGTATAGCTCACAAAAACACAGAGCCCAGGTTTCCAAGGTATGTAGATAAAAAATATGTTGCTGGCTTGGCCCAGAACTTAATGCTGTTTCTATGCTTTAAGAACAACACAGTGCCAAGTATAATTTTACTCCTAAAGGAAATATCAATGTATTGTGTACTTGTGTTTTATCCTGAAATATTCCAGCCCACAAGGTTCCTGTGCATTTGTTAAGGTACTTCCTTACTTACATACTGTCTGTTACACCGCTGGCTTTTAGGGCAGCAATGAAGGTGTTCATCCCTAGCAGTGTTCAGGACATCCTTCATTGTGTCAGTAGCTTCCTCTCAGTTTTCACTACTGTCAGTCATGCAAGTCCTGGGTGGAGACTCAGGAATACCATCACATCCAGATGTAGAAGGATTCCTCATTGCTGTTTCCATAACAATTTTGCTTTAGCAGTCAGGGTTGTTAGCCCTGAGCTGAACCTCTGAACCTGGAGGACTGGTGGACCGTGCTTAGACTGTCCTCTATCCTTTGACATGTTTGGCTTGGGTGACCCTACCAAGAGTCAAAGCTTAAAGCCCTGATTCCAGCCAACATAGCTCTCTGGGAAATTGAGGCACGCAAACATCCAAACCCAGCAACAAGGTTGTGGTTCTCTTGAAGGATTTGTTAAGGTATGTATCCTGAAAGCTACCTCCACTTGTTTGCAAAGCTCTATCTGTTCTACAAAAATCCAGATCTAAAAGGCTCTGACGTTAATCTTAATCTCAAATTCTGGTGCTGCACAGGATGAAGTCACCTGAGATTTTTAGTTGGGCTGACTGGCCTAGTCTTGTGCCCCCAATCTTATAAATTGTTTGCTGTAAACTTCATCTTATTTTCTTGGTTTTCTACAAACATCATCGCTTTCTCTATTCTATTATTTGGTCACATTCTACATCTAAAATGTAAAGTCCTTACTTAAATCTCATTGCCTCAAGAGAATAACTGATCTATGTAAGACTGAATAATTCATTCCCCTTGTCTCCCTGGAGTGTTGTGCTTTCTTCTCTAGTACAGTGCTATAGGGAAACCCACAGTTTTTATTCTTCTTTTAGTTGTCATAGCAGCATTCATCCCATCCTCATGGTGATCAATATGGGTAATTCTATTTTTTCTGATGTGACTTGCCCTCTCATTGAACTGAACAATACCCCTATTATCCCAGTCTTCTACAATGTTGAACTTTCTCCACACTTAAAGGATGTGATTTAAAAATAACTGCCTTGAATCTTAATTCAATTGCAAGCTTTCAATATCTAACATTGCTGTTGAGCAATTTAAATTTCTTAGTTTGCATTATGTAAGCTAACAGGTTAGAACTAAGTGTTCCTTTTTAAGATAATTGTGTTATGGTTTTGCTGACATACTGAAAAATTCCTTTGATAATTTAAACCTCACTGCCCTTTGTGATCACAATTCAATCCATGTCTCTAACGTAGCTTTCTCCTTTGTCATTTCTCCACACATCTGCCTTTTGCGCTTTCATCTCTTCATGCTGCTTAACCTGCGACTGACTCTAGCCTGCCTCTTCAGTGATTGCTTCCTCAACAGAATCTTTGACTGATTTTTCCACAAGCTCTCTGACTTCTTTTCCATTAACAAGAAGTTAATGGCATTAAGCCAAAGGTCCATGAGCATGCCTTCATCAGGGGAATGGAGTTGTTTTAAATTCCTTGGCATCAATATATCAGAGGATCCAAACTGGGATAAGCATGGGATAAGTATCATCACAAAGAAGGCATGACAGCACCACTGCTTTGTTAAAAGTTTGCAAAAAATTTACAAAATTTGACAAACTTTTATAGATTCACAGTGGAGAGTATCCTAATTAGCTGCATCACAGTCTTGAATGGAAACTGCAATACCCAGGAATTGAAAAAAAACTTGAATTATTTTTAGATAATCTGGAATGATGCTGAGACTATGAGAATGAGAAATTGTTTCTTCTTTTGTCTCAGGCACTGGACATATGGGAAAAGGCTGTCCAACTGATTCAAGAACGAGAGTGTATTTTGAGCAAACTTGAACGTTTTGAACAATTTGCATCCGACCCCAACCGCTTCTTTGAAAAAGGTGAATGAGGAAGTTGTTAGTATCAAGGATTGTAGCTGACTGTCGTTCACCTTGCAGGCCCATTACTTGGTGTAATTTCATTTAATCTATTGTAATATCATGGCTTTTGTTTCATGTGTGACATAAACTTAGAAATTGGTTGCTCACTGGCTTCATTTTCCTTTTTGTCAACATAACTTTTAAGACCAATTAGCCACCTTTAAATATGCTAAAAGTGTAGTTGACATAACAGCTGCCTTAGAATGAGAATACAGGACACTGACTTGTATTATCTGTTCCCTATGTTCATACACCAGTTGTTATTGCCTTTCTGTATCATTGCAGGGAAAAGCTGATATGCAATAGTTGACAGTGCACTAAATAAATGGAACCTTGCAGTGGAGGAAACTGAAACAATTTACTCATTATTGCAAGAGTGAAAAGCAGATGGCTTCCTTTATGTTGAGAGTTTTGATGAAGTTTTGCAACATCCCACTATTTACTACTGACTCCCAGGTATCCCTTACAAAGAAGTGGATGGTAAATTGTGAGATGTTGCAAGTATTCTGGCTTCAGCTTGAAAGAGGACAGATTGAAAAAGTATTCACTGTCCTTGGCAGCAACTTAATGTGGCCTAGGCTCAGTTGCGAGGTGGATGCTGTGATTTTGCAGATTTTACTGAATTACTGATGCATAGTTTAGTTGTTGCTGAAGTTCAGATAGACGTATTTAGTTGAAAACTAGCCCCATGTTTAGTTGAAAAAAAACCCCTGCTGAAAACCATTCTCCTCCTTTCCTGCACTCTTCCATTAACTTGTCCTGCTTTATGTAGCCTTATTCTCCCAGGCATGCTGAATCCTAATCCAACTATTGCAACATATCAGGCACCAGCTTCTTATGTTGAAGCCAATGAGAAGTCCTTGAGCATTCATAATACGTGTTTGCTAATTCATATGAGTTTGGAGAGGATCAGCTACTTGTCAAAATGCAGTGACCGCTAGAAGAATTCACTGGCTATCTAACCTGCAGGTGGGCAAGGATCCCTTCAAATGGTATTAGAAGATGTTGGGAGTGGAGATATCTTCTCTGTGGCTATAGGTTATCTTCAGCTATGTAAGGTTGAGCCCGCAAAAAATCAATGCATATATGCGAAGGGTGATTGATAAGTTCATGGCCTAGAGTAGAAGGAGTCAATTTTAGAAAACCTAGCACATTTATTTTTCAACATAGTCCCCTCCTACATTTACACACTTTGTCCAGCGGTTGTGGAGCATACGGATCCCTTCTTTGTAGAAGTCAGCGTCTTGGACCTCCAGAAGTGGTCCACAGCAGGGGTGATTGATAAGTTTGTGGCCTAAGGTAGAAAGATACAGCTCTCGTTACGTACACTTGCAGTTCAACTGATTATGCAGAAAGTTTGAAGATAATAACTCATCTCCTTCTACCTTAGGCCACGAACTTATCAATCACCCGGTGCTGTGGACCACTTCTGGAGGTTCAAGGTGCTGACTTCTACAAAGAAGGGATCCGTATGCTCCACAACCGCTGGACTAAGTGTGTTAATGTAGGAGGGGACTATGTTGAAAAATAAATGTGCTAGGTTTTCTAAAATTGAATCCTTCTGCCTTAGGCCACAAACTTATCAATCACCCCTCATAAGATTGGCATTGCAAGCTGTTTGAATCCTTTTTTGTTTTTACTCTTGTTTCTGCTTTTAAAACAACAAGTGCTCTTTTGTTAATAATGGATGATGAAGTTAAATGGATCTCTAAAAACAAGACTTCTTGTCTGATACATTCCACATCTATGCATTACAAACATCATTTTGAAGGTCTTGGAACTCAGAGGACATAAAAAATCAGTGCTGCAATAATGATAATTTCTCACCATATATACTTAGCCACTTTCATCTGCCTCAATGATAGTTCCCCCCCCCCCCCACCCCCCACAAGCGTGCTATTGTATTCAATGAAAGTGAAAATCTCATTGTTTCCACAAGGACAATTTTGCCCTTAGGACAAGATGGTAAAAATTTTCAGTCTCAGTAATTAACATGAGATTTTTGTCAGCTGTTCTCTCAGTGATCCATTTACTTCAACATTTGTGATTCGAAAAAGAATATTTTTCCATTAATGATATTGAACATCTGTTAATCTGGATAGACTATTTTTAATTTTATAATGAATGTAAGAAAAGGAACAAGGAAATAGAGGTTTATGATGTTCATAGGATTCTTATTCCTGTGAAAACCCTTCCAGATATTTCTGCAGGTTTTATAGAAACATAGAAAACCTACAGCACAATACAGGCCCTTCGGCCCACAAAGTTGTGCTGAACATGTCCCTATCTTAGAAATTACTAGGCTTACCTATAGCCCTCTATTTTACTAAGCTCCATGTACCTATCTAAAAGTCTCTTAAAAGACCCTATCGTTTCCGCCTCCACCACCATCGCCGGCAGCCCATTCCACACACTCACCACTCTCTGAGTAAAAAACTGACCCCTGACATCTCCTCTGTACCTACTCCCCAGCACCTTAAACCTGTGTCCTCTTGTGGCAACCATTTCAGCCCTGGGAAAAAGCTTCTGACTACCCACACGATCAATGCCTCTAATCATCTTGTACACCTCTATCAGGTCACCTCTCATTCTTCTACGCTCCAAGGAGAAAAGGCTGAGTTCTCTCAACCTATTCTCATAAGGCGTGCTCCCCAATCCAAGAAACATCCTTGTAAATCTCCTCTGCACCCTTTCTATGTGGCTTCCACATCCTTCCTGTAGTGAGGTGACCAGAACTGAGCACAGTACTCCAACTGGGGTCTGACCAGGGTCCTATATAGCTGCAACATTACCTCTCGGCTTCTAAATTCATTTCCACAATTGATGAAGGACAATACACCAGAAGCCTTCTTAACCACAGAGTCAACCTGCACAGCCAATAATTAATAATTAATTGGATAAATATTCCAAACTGGGAAAGATGCAGGGCTCTGGGATAAGCCAGTAGGATAGCAAGGGTGGGGGAGGTGATGGTGGAGGCATGTTTTATTTTGTTCAAACAGTGAACAAATAGAACTGTTGGGTGAATGGTCTCCTACTGTGCTTGGAAAGATGATGGATGTTTATGATATTTATTCTTCCCTCAGATGTAGAATTTTTTTTGACATAGCTGAAAAAAAAGGTGGTAATCATGTCTTCTCTGCATTTTGTTTCACAGGTTACACAGGTACTTCAGTAATGAGGTTACAGGAGTCCAAGAAGAGGGATAAGTTTTATTCTGACTTATCACAAATTGAAAATCCGTTGTCCAAAATACTAAAGAAAATCAAAGATAATTTTGAGGATGTAGTTTCTTTCAAGGTAGAGATGGCGGTGTTCAATTCTTTGCTCTCTAAATGTACTTCTGAGGGAATTTGTTTTACACCTGAACTACTATACAAAATTTAGATGATGTGGTTAGATGTTTTTTTAATGTTTTGCATATGCTGAGGCCTTGCTTAGCTCTCAGAAGTCATTCCCAGGGTAGAGAGTGCTAATGGAATTAGTACTAATACTTGCATTCTGTGTGAAGAGATGTATTACCACAAGAGCAGCTGTGCTAGGGCCCATTGCAGACTCTTCCCCTCCCTGCTGCTGTGCTGGGAAACTGACACAAATCCTTGCTTCTCTCTGCTGGTGCACCTGCAACAACAATCGCTCATGGCTCAGTGTGGAAAGGTCACCCATGAGAGTTGGTACTTTGGGAGTGGGGGGAGGTGGGAGGGTTACTGGGGCAAGTGATGCAGCCATTCATTTCTGGGATGTGGGGACACAAGGCTGCATCCTGGCTGTGACATTGAGTGTAGAACATTACTGTATTAGCTGCTCCATAGCCTCCATGATGGAAGCTGCTGGCTCTCTATTTCAGCTTCTCCAACCTGGAATTTTTTTAAAAATGGTCCAAAGGACAAGCGGTCACTATTGAATATGTTACCCAGCAGAAGGGTATGGACCAGGGAGTGCTGGGAGGATGGTATCTTTCATCACCTCCTGCAAGAACTGTGTGATCTGTCTAGGTCCTGCCAGACCTCAGCTGTTCCTCACAATTGCCATATGGACCAGCTGCAGCCCTTGGCATTAAACATCTGTATCAATTCACCCTGGCCTGTCCAGCATCAGCCCTCACACTTTATTTCTGTGGGACCACCCTGTAGGGGATTAGGTATTTGTACTTGGTTCTTGAGATGGCTGTACATAGCAACAGGAAGATTAGCACAATGTTCCTAGCAATGCAGTGCACACCCCTGGCTAATGCCTTTGTTAAAGTACCTGGGCTATGTATTGGCCAGTGTATGGATCCTAGGCCCATAAGCACCAGAACAAATTAATGCTTCGCATGGTATTACTAACTCGTTCCTCTGACTTCTCCTCTTTCTTTTCAGACCTCATGAAGGGTCTCAGCCTGAAATATCAACTGTTTACTCTTGCCCATAGATAGAGTTCCTCCAGCATTCTGTGTGTTTTGTTATTGGTATAATAGTTTGTGTGTTTATGATTCTAAGACAAAAACTCTCAAATTGTTTTCGGCTTAAATGCTAATTAAGTATTTTTAATAAAATCATTTTATTAAGTTTATATAATCGGAGAGGCAAATTCTTTTCACTTTTTAGTAAGCCATCAACCATCTTACCCCTCAACTATCAGGCTCTTGAACCACAGGGGACAACTTCACTTGCCCCATCACTGAAATGTTCCCTCAACCTATGGACTCGCTTTCAAGGACTCTGCATCTCATGATTTCAATATTTATTTATTTATTATTTCCTGTGTTTTGTATTTGCGCAGTTTGTTGCCATTTGCATTCTGTTTGTCTGCCTTGTTGGGTGCAGTGTTTCATTGATTCTATCATGCTCATTGGGTTTATCAAGAATGCCAACCAGAAAACAAACCTCAGGGTTGTATATTGTAACATACGTACTTTGATAGTAAATTTACTTTGAACTATTCAATTTTGTAGCTGACTGCTTACAGTGAACAGTAAACTTGTCAATAATCTGTAACAAAAGGATGCAACCTCTGCTTATAGGGACGGCCATATGCAGAGAAAATGCAGCGGGACAAAGTGGAGATGCTCTACTGGTTGCAGCAGGAGAGACGGAAATGTACTCTGCAGAGAATCGCAGCCTATAACCCTATCGCATCTGAAAATAGTGACTTTCAATCCTGCTTTTTAGCAGATTTCTAGAAAAGTTACCTCACCCACCAACCCTTTCTACTCTGTAACTGCTTAATGATTTCTTTAAAATGTTTAAAAATTGTTCACTAAAGAACGCAATGCAGGAGCTATTGAAAATAGTTGCAACAGTGGATAATAAGTTCAGCCAAGTATTATTATATTCTGTGTTTTCTTCTTATTCTTTGTAAGATGTCATATGCAGAAGGAAACTTCTTCAGGTTTTTTTAAAATGAAGGTATTTTAATTTAACTTGATTTTATCACTTAAAGGAACGCTGATTTCTAGCTCTCTAGTTTTTTGTCGAGGTATGCTTGTAAACCCGCTGCAATATATAGCTTTGTATCAGTTGATAAATATGTATTTTATTTCTCCATCCTGTATAAAATAGCTCTAAGTACATTCATTTTTAAAAGTTCTTTTGTTTTTAAACATGGTTTTCATTGTTATTTTTTCTCTGTATCAATTGTTTTAGAAAATGTTCTAATATCTTGTGGTTATTTTAGGCTGCAACTGGACGTCATTATAATTCCTATTTCACAGTGACCTCATATTATAATCAAGCTATCAATCTTCTAATGTCAGCTTTGTATAGTATCAGGGACTTCTAAGGTGGTGGAATTTAACAGAAGTGTGATTATCTCTGGAAGGTTCAAGAGTGGTCTCTGCTTCTGTGTTTGCCGCAATCTATATTCATAATCCCCAAAACAGCCAAGAGAAGGTATGCAAGAGGAGAACTATTTTTATGAATCAACGCAATAAATAATAACTGGTATACACATACTTTATGTGTAACGGTTGTGATGTCTGTCACACAAAAATGAATTTAAGATGAAAATGCAGATCAAAATGTATTGCTGTAAACATCCAATTAAATTTGAGTTTTTGGCATGTCAACTACTCTTTTGTTTAACTGGCAATGAATTAACACTGCTCTTGTTGCTTTAAATTTTGCACTCAGTATCTCATGAAAACAGCATTGCATGAAAGTATTTTAAAACATACAAGAAATGATCTGTTGTTTTGTACTGCTTACCATTTTGTTCTTGCTTAGTGGTCACTAAACCATCCTGATCATGAGGAATTCATTTCTTATTGTGTTATGTGACTTTTGGAATCTTCACTCCATTGAATAGTCTAGTCAAATGATGTCATTTCCTTAGACTTTGTCTGTAGGCACTATTTATAGTAAGCGCTACCCTTTTAAATGGACTGAGCTCTTTTGCTAATTCATGATACTTTTTATTGTAGTCTTTACTTCATAGTTCTGATCACTGTTGCTATTTTGCTTTCTTAATTTTCAGCGTGACCCCATTCTACCAAACTTTGGAACACTCAGCTGGAATGTGAAATCATTGGGAAAATTTACCTCTCTGCTCACCTTTAAATTTTTTCCCTCTCAACTTAAACCTAGGTCTAGATTGCCCCACTCTAGGAAAAGGACACTATCTACACAGCTCATAATTTTATAAACCTCTAGGATTGTTCCTCAGCCTCCTAAATAACAGTGAAAATAAAACCAGCTTATCTAAACTCTCCTGCAAAGTAAATCTCTACATTCAGGCAACAACCTGGTGAATCCCTTCTGCACTCTTTTGAATGCTATCACAATCTTCCAGCAGCATGAACAGCACTGTACACAACACTTAAAGTGCAGTCTGACAATGTTTTGTGTATCTGCAATGTGATGCCCTACCTCTTACACTCAGTACCTTGGCCGGTGAAAGCAAGCATGGCTAATGCTTTCTTCTCAGCCACGTTAGATACCTGAGTAACCTGCTTCAGGAATGGTGCAGCAGGTAGAGGTGCAGAGACCCAGGTTCAATCCTGACCTCCGGTGCTGTCTGTGCGGAGTTTGCATGCTCTCCTGTGACCTTGCGTCTTTCCCCAGGAGCTCTGCTTCTCTCCTAAAGATGAGTGGGTTCAAAGTAAATTTATTGGGGGTGGCACGGTGCGTAGTGGTTGGCACAATGCTTTACAGTACCTGCGAACCAGAATGAATTCCTGCTGCTGCCTATAAGAGGTTTGTTTGTACGTTCTCCCCGTGACCATGTGGGTTTCCTCCGGGTGCTCCAGTTTCCAACTACAGTGTAAAGGTATACCGGTTGGTAAATCGGGGGATTGCTGGGCAGTGAGGCTCGAAGGGCTGGAAGGGCCTATTCCGGCCGTATCCCAATTAAACTATGAACTTCAATGCTAGGATGGTTGTCACTATACCTCCTGATCAATGCAACATGCCACCACTCATAGCCTTTGATGTCATCGTTTGTGCACTGAGCTTTTTGTGTATGTGCATCATGTAAACTGAGATCCCATAATAACCAAGGAAGGCCTGGCTGCAAACTCAAACATCTGGCCTCCGGAGCACACCTGTGCTCTAAACAGACCGTTCCAACTGCAGACTTCAACTGGTGTTGAGGTAAGGAGGTTGTGTTTGCAACAAAGGGCTCTTGCAAGCATGAGCAGTGTCAAGAATGTTTTGATAGTCATAGAAAAGTACAGCACTGACACAGGCCCTTTGGCCCATCTAGTCCATGCCAAAACCATTTAAACTGCCCACTCATATCGACCTACACCAGGACTAAAGTCCTCTATACCCCTACTATCCATGTGCCCATCCAAACTCTGCTTAAATGTTGAAATCGAGCTCACATGCACCACTTGTTCTGGTAGTCATTTTCACATAAAAGTAGCAGGCAATGATGTAAGAAAACAAATTGGATGATGGTTGAGCTCTATTTCACCAGAGATTTCAATTGAGGTACAAGGTGCAGCAGAGGCCCATCATGTGAGAACTTCTCATCACTTGGTGTGATGTATGGGAGTTTGCCTCCTACTTCATGTTGCTATACAGGAATGTTTGTATAGTTGGCATGCAACCTGCTTATCAGAAGCCTCAGTGCATCTTTTCCACAGCTTCAGTACAAATAGCAAAGGAGTGTGCTGGTAATATACTGTACATCAACAGGTTTGATGAAAAGCCATCACTTTCTATAGATGCTGCCTGAGGTGTTGTGTATTTTGGGCATTTCGTTTTTGTTTCACTTTTTCAGTTCATTATTATATTTATATATTGTTAACCTCATAAAAAGTCAAAACAACTGACTTGAAATATTAAGAGCAAACACAAGGAAATCTGCAGATGCTGGAAATTCAAACAACACACACAAAATGCTGGTGGAACACAGCAGGCCAGGCAGCATCTATAAGGAGAAGCACTGTCGACGTTTCAGGCTGAGACCCTTCGTCAGGACTAACTGAAAGGAAAGATAGTAAGAGATTTGAAAGTAGTGGGGCGAGGGGGAAATGCGAAATGATAGAAGACTGGAGGGGGTGGGATGAAGCTAAGAGCGGGAAAGGTGATTGGCAAAGGGAAAGGATCATGGAATGGGAGGCCTCGGGGGAAAGAAGGGGGGGGGGAAGCACCAGAGGGAGATGGAGAACATGGTGGGAAGGGATGGGGGGGACGAGTGGACAAGGGAGTCGCGTAGGGAGCAATCCCTGTGGAAAGCAGAAAGGGGGGGGAGGGAAAGATTACAAGGATGAGTGCCGATCTCCCTCCTGGCACTTATCCCTGTAAGCGGAACAAGTGCTACACCTGCCCTTACACTTCCTCCCTCACTACCATTCAGGGCCCCAGACAGTCCTTCCAGGTGAGGCGACATTTCACCTGTGAGTCGGCTGGTGTGGTATACTGCGTCCGGTGCTCCCGGTGTGGCCTTTTATATATTGGTGAGACCCGACGCAGATTGGGAGACCGTTTCGCTGAACACCTATGCTCGGTCCACCAGAGAAAGCAGGATCTCCCAGTGGCCACACATTTTAATTCCACATCCCATTCCCATTCTGATATGTCTATCCATGGCCTCCTCTACTGTCAAAATGAACCCAAACTCAGGTTGGAGGAACAACACCTTATATACCGGCTGAGTAGCCTCCAACCTGATGGCATGAACATTGACTTCTCTAATTTCCGTTAATGCTCCTCCTTCCCTTCTTACTCCATCCCTGACATATTTAGTTGTTTGTTTTTTCTCTCTCTCTGCCCATCACTCTGCCTGTTCTCCATCTCCTTCTGGTGCTTCCCCCCACCTTCTTTCCCCCAAGGCCTCCCGTCCCATGATCCTTTCCCTTCTCCAGCTCTGTATCACTTTTGCCAATCACTTTTCCAGCTCTTAGCTTCATCCCACCCCCTCCGGTCCTCTCCTATCATTTCGCATTTCCCCCTCCCCCCACTATTTTCAAATCTCTTAGTATCTCTCCTTTCAGTTAGTCCTGATGAAGGGTCTCGGCCCAAAACGTCGCCAGTGCTTCTCCTTATAGATGCTGCCTGGCCTGCTGTGTTCCACCAACATTTTGTGTGTGTGACTTGAAATATTAACTGTATTTTTCCTTTCATAAATGTCTACTGTCTTGCTGTGTTCCCAGCATTCTGTTTTTAAAATGGGGCATTCAGCCCATCAATTCTGCTAGCTCTCAGAGCAAATGCATTTCCCCACTCATTTCCCTGTATCCTATTATGTCATTGTCACCCCTCCCCCCCCCATCTTCTTCCACCTAACTTCAGTGGGACTAAATTAGAGTAACCAATTAACATGTACGACAGTAACCGGAGGGAAACCCACACGGTCACAGAAAAATGGCGCATTTGTGTGTGAGTTTAATGTATCCTTCAAGAACTGCATTACGGTTTCAGGCCAAATGGAGCTGCCTACATTTTAGATACAAAGTGAAATGTAATAGGGTGTGGGCAGGTGAGAAGCGGTGCAGCAACTAAACAGAACCGCTGGAGGAACTCAGCAGGTCAGCGAGCACCAGCGAAAAGAAATGATTTCGGTCGAGATCTTTCACCTGATTCCACCTCACGGGCAGCGGTCGCGAGCGCGCACGCAGATCACGAGCGCCTGGTTCGGTTCCCTCCCTCTGCCGGCAGATGGCGCTCGACTCACTGAATTCCTCCAGCTGCACCCTGGCCGGGGGCGTGCCCGCACTTCAGACCCGCCGTGTTGCGCGCTTTGCGCGGCCTGTCTCGGTCCAGACCTGTCACACGCTTTGCGCGGCCTGTCTCGGTCCAGACCTGTCGCACGTCCACGTACGGACGGCCGGACGCACCCGGAACTTGCAGCGGCCGCGGCGGTGTGCGTCTGGGGAGTTCGGGCTGCCCCGTAAGGGGGGCTAAAAACAGACTCTAGCCGCACCCGTCTAGGGTAAGTTTTCCAGGAACCGGTCTAGTGGTTCAGCTCGGATTGTCAGAGGCCGGACCCTGATGGCCTGCGGTTCTGCTGGTAGCCCTGAACTTCAGTTCGTCCAGGGAAACAGAAATAACACATTTGTACAAAGCTGCTGTTCTTTTAAGTGTAGGCTCTGTGGTCATTTTCAAATAACACTCAAATATTGACCAGACAATGCCTTTAGTGATGTCGGCTGAGCTTTTTTACATTATTTGTCGCCATGGGGATCTTTAAAAGTCTTATTTGTAAGAACGACGGTCGTCTCGGTTATACTATCTCAGTCAAACGGCACTCGATGATGCAAAACTCCTTTGTTGCGGAGGAGAGCGCTTGGTATTGGTTAAATACATGGAGTTGTGCTTGAACCGACAATGTTCTGGAAATGTTACCAGCGAGCGAAGGAAATGTATGGTGTTCTAGAGTTGGATGAGTGGAAGGTTGCAAGGTGGCAAATTCTTTAATTAGAAATCCAGAACATGCCCAGACTGGCACATGCAGATTGGAGAGCAGAAAGACCTACAGTTACATTGCCTCTGTATCCGTTTCCTATCATTGGCCTGTTGATGGCAGAACTGCAAATATCATTTGTCCAAATAGCCTGGGGTATTGGTCAGTTTATAGTAACCTAGATCTTTCTAGAATGGTGAATTTGAGCACAGGTTCCATGTTAGAGTGATGTTCTATCATTTCCCCCATCTTTTTGAAGTATATCATAAGATGTACAACAGTGCGGCATTAGAACAGAGTCTTCGGTCTACCAGAACTCTGCTAAACTGATGCCAATCTTAACTAATCCCGTCTGCCTGACATGGTCCATATCCTTCCCTACCCTGCCTGTTTATGTGTGCCCCCCCCCCCAAGTGCTCCTTTTAATCTGCCTCTACCACTACCGCTGGCAGCATATTCCAGGCACTAGTGACTCTGCAAAACATCAGCTGCCTTGTAAATCTTTAAAAAAAAACTTTTCCACTCTCACTGTAAACCTTCATATTTGATATTATTAGCCTGGAGAAAAAGACATTACTTGCCCTACCTTTGCCTCTAATAACCTTGTATACCTACATCAGGTTGCCTCTCGGCCTCCATTGCTTCAAAGTTTGTCCAACACCTCCGCAGAGCTAATACACTCCAATTCATGTAACAGCCTCTGAACCTCTTGTGTACGTTTTCCAAAAAGTCTCCACATCCCGGGAGTTCCCAACCCGGGGTCTATGGACCCCTCAGTTAATGGTATAAAAAAAGGTTGGGAACGCCTGTAGAGTGTAGCTACCGGAATTACACACAATGTGACAGTGGGTAAGCATTCTGGGTACAGTGACCACACCTCATGTTGTCAGGTAGTTACGGGGAAAAATTGAATTAGATCTTGTGGGAAGGTACTAAATTGCGGGAGGTCAAATTAAGACAGGATAAGCCAGGTGTTAACTGGGAGCTGTTGTGGTTGGACAAGTCTCTGCCTGACATAGACAATGTTTAGTGTGTTATGGTAGAAAGTAAGGATAAGGATGGTAAGGGAACCTTGGATGACCCAAGTGGTACTAAATTTACTCTGAAAGACAAGGAAAGCATGTTCAAGGTTTTGTTGTTCAGTTGTTTAGTCAAGTCTGACTCTTCGTTGTCTCATGGACTCCTGCACACCAAGCCTTGTTGAAAATTGCCTCTCTAAGATCCTCCAAGGTCATACACATTGTCTGAGTAATATTATCTATCCATCATAGCCTGTCATCCTCTCCTTTTACCTTCTGTTTTACCTAACATGAGAGTCTTCTCATCTCCCCCCTCCCCCTCCCCTTAATGCCCAGGTGGCACATGGGGCCTCACCTGTCTTCTCATGATGTTGAGCTTTTGTCTCATAATCACCCCCCCCCCCCCACCCAGTGAGCAGTCTGACTTTATTTCTTCAAGTATTGACTTGTTGGATCTTCTTGCTGTCCAACGAACTCTTAACACTTACTGCCAGCATCCAAGTTCGAAGGCGCTGATTCTTTTATATTTGGCCTTACTAATAGTCCAGCTCTCACAGCCATATATCAGAACTGAAAAAAACCATTGACTTGATTATACGGATCTTCATAGACAATGTTATGTCTCTGCTCTTCAGCATTTTATCTAAATTTGCCATTGCTGCCCTCCCCAGAAGTAAGCGCCATTTAATTTTGTTGCCATCTATAGAAATCTTTGAACCGAGGAAGATAAACTCTTGTCAATGCTTCCACTTCCTTTCCACTTATTACCACGGAGTTAGTAGGGCTGGTTGACATAATCTTGGCTTTCTTAATATTGAGCAACAAGCCAGCTTTTGCACTTCCTTCTTTCACTTTGATTAGAAGCTTCCTCAGATCCTCCTCACTTTCAGCCATTAAAGTAGTATCATCTGCATATAGAGGTGGTTAATATTTCATCCGGCAATTGTGATTCCAACATTTGAGTGATCTAGACCAGCATTCCTCATAAGGTATAAGTTTTAGGAAGCGAAATTCAGGCTGGGCCCTTATAGCCTCAGCAGGAAAGCGCTTAATCAGGCAGTTTAGAGGCCTTAGCTCAAGGAGAGTGCAGGTTCACTCTAGGATAAAGGAAGGAATTCTTGCTGAGAAACAGAGCAAATGGCTAAAGTACTAAATAAGTACTTAGCATTGGTATTTATCAAGGAGAGAAATAAATGAGGGACAGTGAAACAGAGAGGAGCATGTTGATGTACTGGATCATTTTAAGATTAAGGAGGAAGTAGTACTGGGTCTTCCTAAAACCTTTAAGGTGGATAATTTCCTGGGGCCTGGTGGCACTTATCACAGAATATTGAAAAAAAGCAAGTGAGGAGATTGCTGGGGCTTTGACAAAAACAGTTGTATCTTCTAGTAATAGGTGAGGTCCCAGAGGACTGAAGAGTAACAGAGGCTTTGTCATTCTTCAAGAAAGGAAATCAGGATAATCCAGTTAGAAGCTAGAGGGAGGCCCTCTAGCATCAGGGGCAAGGAAGCTGCTGGAGAGGATGTGAAGCGATAGTATTTATGCAGATTTGAAAAGGCACAGCCTGCTTATGCTCAGTAAGGAAGTCCAGCTGCAACTGTGTAAAGGATTATTACGTGCTGTTTTGGTCACCTTATTTTTGAAAAAACGTGGAGGTGCAGAAGAGGTTTAGAAGGATGCTGCTCATAGAAGGTAGTATAAAGAGAAGGACAAACTTGGGTTGTTTTGTCTAGAACGTCAGAGGCTGAGGGGGGATCTGTTAGAGGTGTGTAAAATTGTGAGAGGCATTACAGTCAGAATCTGCAGGTATGTTTTCTTCTTGCAATTGATTTCCCAAAGTGTATCATCTCGTGCTCATCCAGATTAAATTCCATCTGCTATCTCTCTGTCCAAATTTCCAACTGATCCATATTCTGCTTTGAAAGCCTGCCTTGCTATCCGGAATTCCGCCGATTTGGAAAGATCTATGACTTTGATGAATAGACTTGAGAAGATGTTTTGATAATAGCATTGTTAGAATCTTGTGTTGGCTTAAAATTAATCAGAACCATGTTTAAAATCATTGGGATGCGTATATCATGAAATGTGTTGTTTTGCGGTTGCAATACATAATAAAAAATAAATTACATTAAGAAATATATTTTAAAAATTAAATAAAGTAGAGCAAAAAAGAAAAAATAGTGAAGTAGTGTACATGGATTAATTGTCCATTCAGAAATCTGTTGGTGATGGGGAAGAAGCTTTTCCTAAAGTGTGTGTGTCTTCAGGCTTCTGTACGTCCCTAATGATAGCAATGAGAAGTGCATATGTCCTGTGTGATGGGGATCCTTAATAACAGATGCCACCTTTTTGAGTTATTGCCTTTTGAAGATGTCCTCGATGCTGGGGATGCTAGTGCCCATGATGGAGCTGACTGAGTTTACAACTTCCTGTAGGTTTTTCTGATCCTATTCAGTGGCCACTCCATATCAGGTAGTGATGCAACCAGTTACAATGCTCTGTACAAATTTGTGAGAGTCTTTGTTGACGTACCTGTGCAAGTCTCCTCAAACTCCTAATGAAGTATAGCTGCTGTTGTGTTGTCTTTGTAATTGCATCAATATTTTGTGCCCAGGATAGATTTTCAGTGATGTTCATGCCCTGGAACTGGAAACTGCTCACTCTTTCCACTGCTGATTTCTGAATGTGTTCCCTTGACTTCCAACTCCTGAAGCCCACGATCAATTCCTTGGTCTTACTCACTTTAACTGTAAGGTTATTGTGGTACCACTACTCAACCAGCTGATTTATCTCGCTCCTCTGCATTGCTTCATCACCATCTGAAATTTTGCCAACAGCAGCTGTGTCATCGGCAAATTTATAGATGGTTTCTGAGCTGTGCCTAGCAATACAGTCGTGGATGTAGAGAGAGTAGAGCAGTGGTCTAAGCACTCATCTTAGGCAATTTTGTTTGTCAGCGAGGAGGAGATGTTATTTCCGATCTGCACTGATTGTGGTCTCCTGATGAGGAAGTCAAGGAATTGAGTTTTAGAGGGAGGTACAGAGGCCCATGTTTTAAAGCTTGCTGATTAGAACTGAGGGTGTAGTAGTGTTGAACATTGAGCTACAATCAATAAACAGCATCCTGACATAGGTAGAATGGCCCCCATTTTTCGCTTTAGAACAGCTCACTGTAAGGAAAGACCTATATTAATTCCTGTTTTCACTAACCAAAGAGGATTTTTGCTTTTACAAAAAAAGACGCCCGCTTTATACGTGTGTTACCCTGAGAAGGACTACCATGACCGTGAAGCCTTGTGCTTGTGCAGAATGAAATGTTAAACCTGATGGATATTAAAGAACCTATGGGAGGTTTTAAATAATCGGAAGTTTCTCTTACAGTCCTAAGTCTTCAAAGTCTTGGTTTTAAAGTTAAAACATGTCAGGTTCATAAATACAATTGCCGTGTCTGTCAAATCAGATACAACTGTCTGTATTTTTTCCATGGATACAGAGGAATATCTATAACTGAGTGGGTAAAAAAGTCTGGGAACTGAGTATAATGTGAAAAATGTAGGGTTTTCTCTGCTATCAGGGATTAAAAAAAACCCGTGATCTAAATAAAATGAAATGCCAAGAGGTGGATATCCCACAAATTCTGCACAATTTGCAAAAGGATTGTATTTAGACTCAGCAAGAAAATAGGACAGCTAGCAGTATTTTATTATTTATGAGTGGAAATTTATACAAAATTAGGGCATTTGTGCTTTGGTTTCATAGGGCTGTGAGGATTACATACAGTACTGGCCTGCTGTTATGAGGAAGGATGGTAATGCATTAGGTAGGTCATAGATGGCTTACAAGGTTGCTACCCAGAACAGGCAGGATTTCTGAGAGAAAGGTGAACAGGCTGTCTCCACTGGTGTTTAGAAAAATTGGGTGATTTGACTGAAACATATATGATGGTGGAGAGGATTTTTATCATGATGTATGTGGAAGGAATGTTCAATCTTGTGGGAGAATCTAGAAGCTAGCAATCATTGTGTTCAAAAAATGAGTTGCCCATCGAAGACAGAGCATTTTTTTCTGAGGGTCATGTACCTTTGGAATTCTCTTTCATAAAGGCAGAGGTACTAGAGTAAGTTTCTTGATAAGCAAGGGATGAAACGTTGTGGAGATAGGCAAGAATGTGGTGTTGACATTCCAATCAGATCAGACATGAATTTCAGCATAACTAAAATTCAGAAGGCTGCACGCCCTGGTTCTCTTTGTACATGCTTGCTGTACATAAAGCAGCACAAAGAATGATCTGGCTTGTCCGTAGCAGTTAAACTAATTGGATCTGGAAAATCAGAAAGCAGACGCATTCTACCAATGTCAATCACGTTAATATTATCAACTATGTTAATGATTTAAATTTGGAAAATCATTTTTTTCTGTGCTACTCGTACTATTGCAATGAATGAAATATAGGTTGTTAGCACAGTTCTGGTGTTTTCTGTATCCAGGCAGTGAATGCGCTGTTCTGTTGCCAGATGTTGAAAAGCCACTCAAACAGCAAAGAATTTCTGCATAATTATGAAAAATGTGAAATTAGGAAAAAATGTATACCTGAAGTCAAAAGTAGTTTTCTTTGTAACAGTTTTCTGGGATGAAATTGGAGAAATTGCTTCATTAAAACTGCACAATAATGATCTCCAAGTATATTCTTACATCTGAGTGCCGTAGTGTTTCCCTCTGCTCTTTACTGTACACATTGTTTATAAAGTATATCATCCTGACTTTTAAACAGGCCACCTACAGTTTTTTTAAATTTGTTTTCAAGAGTGTTTTTTGGCTTTACATTTTTGTGCATTCTTTTAGCCTCAATAGAGTCGAGATAAATGATGTTTAAAAATAAATCCTTACATTCAAAAATTTTTTCTTTCTTTCTTTCTCTTTTATTTCCCATAATTCTCCACCTTCCCCCTAGCCCATTTCCCTCCAGCCTATCACTTCCCAGCTCTCTACTTTATCCCTCCCCCACTTCTTATCCCCCCTCGACCATCCCATGTTACTTCACTCCTGATGAAGGGTTTGGCCCAAAACGTCGTTATTACCTCCTCCCATAGATGCTGTCTGGCCTGCTGAGTTCTGCCAGCATTTTGTGTTTTTTATTTATTTCCAGCATCTGCAGATTCACTCGTGTTGCATTCAAAATTTTACAAGTTTGTCAGTTAGCAAAGAGGTTTCTGGGGGCTTGGTATTAATCAGGTTTCTGCTATCCTGCAGTAACCAAGACTGTCTTGGAACTACAGTGACACTCCTCATGTCGTGAAAGCCAATAATCTAGATTAAATCTAATTGTCAAGGATTACTGTTCGTCATCTGCACTATCCCCTCTTAAACTGTGTGGGTGCGTAGCCACACAGTAACTGAAATGCTCCTGCACACATAGCCTTTGTTGCTGCACAACTGGTATAAAGACACGAGAAAACGTTTACGAAACGTGAAGGATTTACTTTCTTGTACTGTAGTTGATTATACTATTCAATTAATAAATAAAATCAGAAGTATGTGATATGCATACTATGAATATTTAGAATTAAATTAATTAATACTTAATTCATAATTAATTAATACTAATTAATCCATAATTATTACAAAAGAATTAAAGGCCACACAATTTTCAGCTGCAAAAAACATTTGAGGGAATGTTGGTTGTCTTGATTGCCTGGAGAAAAATAGGTATTTGCTTTATATTTTAGTTATCTGCAAAAGTGCACTCTTTTTGAGCTGTGGCTTGGCTCAGCTCTAATGCCATCTATAAATTTGCTGATGACACAACCGTTGTTGGCAGAATCTCAGATGGTGACTCAGGGGGAGTACAGAGGCGAGATATACCAGGTAGTTGAGTGGTGTCACAGCCGCAACCTTGCACTCATCGTCAGTAAGACTAAAGAGCTGATTGTGGACTTCAGAAAGGGTAAGACAATGGAACACACACACCAGTCCTCATAGTGGAAAGTCCTCCCAGAAGTGGAAAGAGTGAGTAATTTCAATTTCCTGGGTGTTAATATCTCTGAGGACCTAACCTGGTCCCAGCAAATCAATGCAGCTTTAAAGAAGGCAAGACAATGATGATATTTCATTTGAAGTTTGAGGAGATTTGGTATGCCTTTAAAACACTCACAAATTTCTACAGGTGCACCGCGGAGAGTGTTGCAACACTGTCTGGTAAGGAGTTTTTATTATGTATTTCAGTGTACTGCTACCACAAGGTTAACAAGTTTCACAGCATATGTCGGTGGTATTAAACCTGATAATGAGTAACCGTAGAACACTACAGCACAGTACAGGCCCTTCAGCCCTCCATATTGTGCTGACCCATATAATCCTTAAAAAAGTACTAAACCCACACTACCCCATAACCATTCATTTTTCTTTCATCCATGTGCCTGTCCAAGAGGCTCTTAATTACCCCTAATGTTTTAGCCTCCACCACCATCCCTGGCAAGTCATTCCAGGCACTCACAACCCTCTGTGTAAAAAAAACTTACCCCTGATGTCACCCCTAGACTTCCCTCCCTTAATTTTGTACATATGCCCTCTGGTGTTTGCTATTGGTGTCCTGGGAAACATGTACTGACTATCCAACCTATCTATGCCTCTCATAATCTTGTAGACCTCTATCAGGTCCCCTCTCATTCTTCTACGCTTCAAAGAGAAAAGTCCCAGCTCTGCTAACCTTGCTTCATATGACTTGTTCTCCAACCCAGCCAACATCCTGGTAAATCTCCTCTGCACCCTCTCCATAGCTTCCATATCCTTCCTATAATGAGGTGACCAGAATTGAACACAATACTCAAGTGTGGTCTCACCAGAGATTTGTAGAGTTGCAACATGACCTCTCTACTCCTGAACTCAATCCCCCTGTTAATGAAGCCTAGCATCCCATAGGCCTTCTTAACTACCCTATCAACCTGTGCAGCGACCTTGAGGGATGTATGGATTTGAACCCCAAGGTCCCTTTGTTCATCCACACTCTTAAGTAACTGACCATTAATCCTGTACTCAGTCTTCTGGTTTGTCCTTCCAAATGCATCACCTCACACTTTTCCGAATTGAACTCCATCTGCCATTTTTCTGCCCAACTCTGCAGCCTGTCTTATAACCTCTTGTAACCTTCGAGCACTTACAGAGCCATCCACAACTCCCCCAATCTTCATGTCATCCGCAAACTTACTCATCCATCCATCCGCCTCTACATTCAGGTCATTTATAAAAATCACAAATAGCAGGGGTCCCAGGACAGATCCCTGTGGCACTCCACTAGTCACCGACCTCCAGGCAGAATACTTTCCTTTCACAACTACCCTCTGCTTTCTTCCTTTAAGCCAATTTTTTATCCAAACAGCCAAGGTTCCACTTATCCCATGCCTCATGACTTTCTGGATGAGTCTCTCATGAGGGACCTTGTCAAATGCTTTGCTAAAGTCCATGTAGACCACATCCACTGCCCTACCCTAATCAATTTCTTTTGTTACCTCTTCAAAAAACTCAATCAGGCTCGTGAGGCACGATCTTCTCTTCACAAAGCCATGTTGACTATTCATGAGTAGACTGTACTTCTCCAAATGCTTGATTAATGAATTTATTTTTAATATATATTTGAATAACACTTTTTCAAATGGTCTTCTGCTTCCATTTACACTTTCAGTCAACTATAAGCACACGGATGATCGAAAAATGGAGGGTGATGTAGAAGGCAGGGGTGAGATTAATCTCAGTAGGTTGAAAGATTGGCACACAATATGGGCTGTGCTGTGCTTTAATGTTCTACATGCTTTTCTTTTCTCTTTGCTGCTGTTACTTTAAACCTCTGTTTTTGAAAAGGGCCCTTGCAGTTGTTTCCTTCTAACTTCTAGTGGGCAATTAACGTGAGCTCTCCAAAGTGCCACACAGTAGTGGTGTGAACAGATTTTGATGGATTGCGACAAAACCAGAAATCTGTTGTACATTATGTATGTTTTATTAGGTTAGATTACATGGTTTTTTTTCTTCAGTTCTATATTTCATGAATCAAGTGTGAACAGTCAAAACAGCTGCCCAGCCAAAGGAACATGTTGTTCAATTAACAGATTGCTGGTAAAAAGAAAAAAAAATGCACACTAAACTGGAAGTTCAGGAGAATTTGGAGGTTTTTATATTCTCAGAGGTGCTGTCTTTGACAAGGCACCACAAATGAGGTTGCTTAACAAGTTAAGAGCCCATGGTGTACAGGAAAGATACCAGCATGGATAAAGCAGTGGTTGATTGGCAGAAGGCAAAGAGTGCGAACAAAGGGAGCCCTTTGGTTTGGCTGCCGGTCAGTGACTAGTGGTGTTCCATAGGATCTGTGTTGGGACCACTTCTTTTATGTTATATGTCAATGACTTGGATGACAGAATTGATGGCTTTGTTGCAAAGTTTGCAGATGATATGAAACAGGTGGAGTGGCAGGTAGCTTTGCAGAAGTAGGTTACAGAAGGACTTGGATTAGGAGAATGGGCAAAGAAGTGGCAGATAGAATATGGTGTTATGAAGTATATGGTCGTCCACTTTGGTAGAAGAAATAAAAGGTAGAGTATTTTCTAAATGGGCAGAAAATTAAAAAAAGCTGAGGTGCAAAGGGACTTGTCCTTATGCAGAATTCCCTAAAGATTAATTTGCATGTTGAGTTGGTAGTGAGAAAGGCAAATGCGATGTTAGTATTCATGTCAAGAGGATTAGAATATAAAAGTAATATTGAGACTTTATAAAGCACTGGTGAGACCTCACTTGGAATATCATGAACAGTTTTGAGTCCCTTATCTAAGAAAGAATGTGCTGACATTGGAGAGGGTTCAAAAAAGGTTCATGAAAATAATTCCAGGATTGAATGGCTTGTCATATGAAGCGTGTTTCATGGCTGTAGGCCTACGCTCACTGAAATTCAGAAAAATGAGGGGTGACCTTATTGAAACCTGTCAAATGGTGAAAAGCCGTGATAGAGTAGATGTGGAGAGGATGTTTCCTCTGTTGGTGGAGTCTAAGACCAAAGGACACAGCCTCAGAATAGATGGGCTTCTTTTTAGAACACAGATGAGGAGGAATTTCTTTAGATGGAGTTGTAAATCTGTGGAATTTGTTGCCACAGGCAGCTGTGGAGGCCAAGTCATTGGGTATATTTGATTAGTCAGGGCATGAAGAGATATGGGGAAATTGGGGCTGAGGGGGAAAATGGATCAGCCATGATAAATAACAGAGCAGACTTGATGGGCCAAATGGCCTAATTCTGCTACTATATCTTATGGCCTTTCAGATAGAACATAGAACAGTACAGCACAGGAACAAGCCCTTTGACCCACAATGTTGTGCCGAACTAATTAAATTACCAATCCAATAGTTAATTACACGAATCTGTTCTGCCTACACAATGTTCATATCCTGCACATTGCCTGCACGTTCATGTGCCGATCTAAGAGCCTCTTGTGTACCTCTGTAGATTGAAATGAAAGAGGCAATTGGTAGCTCAGGTTAGCTGCTTGTTTGTAAGGTTGTTTGTTCACTGAGACTTGAGGTTAGGTCGCAAACGTTTTGTCACCACTGAAGGTGACGTTGTTGCACAGTCAAGTGTTGCTTCTGCAGAGCGCTCACATTTCTATAGGTTTGACTTGTTCTGATCAGTTGGCGGTCTCACTGGCCGCTAGTTTTTGCTGGGTCCCAGTCAACTGGATAGCTGAGTGATCTCTGCTGGCCCGTATCCCTGATTATTGGTCAATGCGAGTGTTGGTTCCTTGGGGGTTAATGGCTCACCCCTTAGCCCCAATTCTGCACTTGCATAGGTTTGTAAATTGCGTCCAGTTCAATATGCAATGAGAACCGACCCTTACAAACTTGTGTCCTTGGTCTTCACATACTGAAATGAGTGACAGAGGATCATGTCATCTTACGGCTAGCTGATGCTCACCACTAATCACAGACTTCCAGCCAGAATAAGTCCCATTGACCACTACCCTCTGTCGTCTCTGGACAGATCTTGAGACGTGACAGATAAGTAGTATTTTCCTGTTGAGAAAGATAGAAATGGTCCAAAGGCACTATTTAGAGACCAGGGGAGTTTCCTAGTGATGAAACCAGCATTTATTCTCTGAATCAGCTAAAAACAAACTGGACTGGTTCACACTGGCCCAAACACACTTGCTCCTTTTGCTGCACCAACGTTTTGCACTACGCAGTTAAAAATGATCTTGAAACCTCTATGGTGATTAAACAGCAATTGACAGAGACCTCAAGATGTCATGCATTGAGACCTCACCCCATTCACTGCTCTGAATAACTTTGACAGGTTTATCTTGTTAAAGCACTATCCATTAATTGAAAACATAAAACTTCTGAGAAATAAAATAAGAACAAATAAGGAAAATGCATTTTTCTTCATAGATGCTGCCTGACCCACTAAGTTTCACCCAGGTTTTTGTCCATTGAGGGTACTAATGTTTGTCTTGTTTTTGTTTGTAAAAAGAAAATCTATTGTGATGGTAAAATTGTTTTTAGGAAGCAATCTTCAAACTTGAAACATGAAGGATTACTAATTAAATGGCTGAATTGTGTTAGAGGACACATTATTACATGTGCTCAGTTTAATTTTAATATTGAAGATTTCAACTGCAATATTTTAATTTTAATATTCATTGTTTTATTAAATCTACTTCAGACAGGAAGCATGGACGAACAAACTCGCAGTTGTTTGTTGAGGAATCGCTTAGCGCTTGAGCAAGATATCAAGACCTCATACATTATGGATCACTTAATAAGTGAAGAAGTTCTGAACCTTGATGATGAACAGAAGGTTAAAGTTCAGGTAATTGACCATTTGCTGATGTATGTAATGAAGGGTATGATTGATTTGCATCCTGTTATGTCCATAGTTTGATTATTACATTGGCGTTTAGAAGCGTTTAGAAGAAACCTGTAACACAACTAGACTTCTGATATAGGGAAGATGTTCCTTATTGCTGGAGAGTCCAGAACTAGGGGACCACAACCTCAGCAATTCCATTTAGAACTAAGATCAGGAGAAATTGGGGCTCTGAATAAATCTGTCCCTTTGAGGTAAGCAAAGGATGGTAGGGCGAAGGAACCATAGTTAACGAGATGTGGAACATCTAGTGAAGAGGAGGAAAGAAGCATACTTGGATTTAGGAGGCAAGGAACAGACAGGGCTCTTCAGAATTATAAAGTAGCCAGGAAGGAGCTTATGAAGGTACTTGAAAGAGCTAGAAGGCCTTGGTGAGTGGGTTTAAGGAAAACCCCGAGGTGTTACACATGCATGTGAAGACCAGGAGGATGATTAGAGTGAGGGTAGGACCAACCAGTGATAGAAGTTGGAATGAACTTGGATTTGGGGGAGAAAGCCGAGGGACAGCCTTTCTAACCTACCGAATGTTGAAAGGACTAGATAGGGTGGATATGGAGAGGATGTTTCTTCTGGTGGGGGTATCCCGAATTAGAGGGCACAGTCTCAAAATTGAGGGCGACCCTTTAGAACAGAGGTAAGGGGAATTTTTTTTTTTAGCCAGAGAGTAGTAAATCTGTGGGGGAATGCTCTGCCACAGACTGTGGTGGAGGCCAAGCCCATGGGTATATTTAAGGCGAAAGTTGATTATTTCCTGATTGATTGGGGCATTAAAGGATATGGTGAGAAGGCAGGTGTATGGGGTTGAGTGGAATCTGGGATCAGCCATGATGGAAGGGCAGAGCAGAACTGATGGGCTGAATGGCCTGATTCTGCTCCTTTGTCTTATGGACAGGATTACTGCTCCTTTGGCAAAGGTCCTTGTGTCCTCACTGGCTTCAGGAGTAGTACTGGAAGATCGGTGGCAAATGTTACTCCATTGTTCAAAAAAAGGTAATGGGAATAATCCTGGGAATTATAGAAAGTAATTCTTACATCAGTGTATTGGAGATGATTTTTAGAGACAGGATTTATGAGCATTTGGAGTAGCATAGTCTGATTAGGGTTAGTCAGCATGGTTTTGTGAGTAGCAGATCTTTCCTTACGAGCCTAATTAAATTATTCATGGAAATGACAAAAACAAATTGATGAAGGTGGAGCAGTGGACGTGGTGTATATGGATTTTAGTAAAGAGCTTGACAGAGTAGGCTCATTCAGAAGGTCAGGTGGCATGAGATCAAGGGGAATTTGGCTGCTTGGATTCAGAATTAGTTTGCCTACAGAAGACAATGGGTGTTAGTGGATGGACCATATTCTGCCTGAAGGTTGATGATCAGTGGTGTTCTGCAGGGATCTTTTCTGAGACCCTGCAATTTTTATGATCACAGAAAAAAATCTTAGTGATTTTTAGAAATAACTGAGGAAGTGGAGGAGTAAGTTTATAAGTTTACAGATGATGCAAAGGTTGGTGATGTTGTGGATCATGAGGAAGGTTGTTGAAGATTATAATGTGACATTGGCAGGATACACAGATGGGCTGAGAAGTGGGAGATGCATTTCATCCAGAAAACTGGGAATTGATACACTTTGGAAGATCAAACATGAAGGTAGAGTGCAGGGTTAATGACAGGATTTTTAGCAGATTGTGAGAAACAGAGAGATCTTGGGTTCCACATCCATTAGTCCCTTGAAGTTGGCACGCAAGTTGATAGGGAGGTTAAGAAGGCATATGGGTGTGTTGTCCTTCGTTAGTTGGGAAATTGAATTCAAGAGTTGCGAGGTAATGTTGTAGCTCTATAAAACTCTGGTTAGGCCACACTTGGATCATGTATTTATAGGACGATATGAAAGCTTTAGAGAACATGCAAAGGAGATTTACCAGGATGCTGCTTGGATTGGAGAACACATCTCATGAAGAAAGGTTGGGCGATCTAGAACTTCATACCAAAAGAATGAAGAGATGTGCCGAGAAGGCAGGAGCATGTTAGTGAAGTGCATGATCAGCCATGTTTGTCTTGAGTAAGCGAGAAGACCCAAATGACTTACTCTTGCTTCTGTTTTTTCCTATTTCTATGGAACAGGAACATCTTCAAATTCCCTGTTCCCTCAGTTGAGACTTTTTTTCTGTAGTTGCATAACCAAAGGCCTGTAATGCCCTAGGTAGTAGCTTCTCGGAATAATTTAATATATGAATTAAAATGGTTCACGTAAAGCTGCCACCAGCATCTCACAGATGATTCCATATGGGCATTAAATATGTGCCTTGTCAGTTATACACAAATCTCAAGATGTAAATTAAACCTGCCCATTAACAATAAGAAAATGCTATGTTGCAGAATTGTTCTTATTTATGATTTTCACTTTTCTTTAGGCCACACAGAAAGAACGAGCTGCTTTGCTTATTGATTTGATACTTAAGAAGGACAATTATGCCGTCATATCTTTCTATAATGCATTGCTGAATGAAGGCTACAAGGAACTTGCTGCTCTTCTTCAAGATGGCCTTCCGATCATATCGACCTCAAATAAAAGTTCCATGGATGGTTTGACACCCTATGGTAGGCATATTTTGTAAAAAGCTTTGTCTATAACAATTAAGTGTAAAGGTGACCTTTACATTACAGGCATGTTGTGTTCCAAGAAAATAGACCCCACTCTGATTTTCTCTAATGCAAAATCACAATATGTCAAGAAATATGAGCTGAAAAATAATTATTTTAATTTATTTACTTTTTATTCACATAAGTTGTGTGTAAATGAATTTTACTCTGAATTTCAAACTTTTGAATAGTGATTTTATGAAATCTGTAGGGATGAAATCAGAATCAGGTTTATTATTACTGGCATATGTTGTTAACTTAGCAGCAGCAGTTCAATGCAATGCATAATATAGAAAAAAAAACAATAAAATAATAATAATATAAATAAGTAAATCAATTACGTGCATTGAATAGATTAAAAATCATGCAAAAAACAGAAATAATATATATTAAAAAAGTGAGGTAGTGTCCGGAATCAGATGGCAGAGGGGAAGAAGCTGTTCCTGAATTGCTGAGTGTGTGCCTTCAGGCTTCTGTACCTTCTTCATGATGGTAACAGTGAGAATAGGGCATGCCCTGGGTGCTGGAGGTCCTTAATAATGGACACTGACTTTCTGAGACACCACTCCTTGAAGATGTCCTGGGTACTTTATAGGCTAGTACCCAAGATGGAGCCAACTAAATTTACAACCCTCTGCAGCTTCTTTTGGTCCTGTGCAGTAGCCCCTCTCCCCCCCCCCCCCTTACCAGACAGTGATGCAGCCGTGACCTGAATGGCTGAAATGTTGGGTTTGCTTGTCTCATGCTGTTATGGTGCTGTACTTGTGTCTAAAAATCACCTTTGGTTAGCTCAGCCTTTTTATTTCTGTAAACCACCTTACAGTTCCTCACTACTTTCAAGGAGCTGAGGTAACAGTTTATGTTGAAAGGGGACTCGGTGCTTTTATCTTTGTCCACCAAGGACTTCAGATACTAAGTAGATCTGAAATAATCACTGAAGTGACAACTCCTGGGGAGCATATTCACATTATTACTCTCATTGTAGGTTTGGATTCCAGCATTGCTTAGTGATTAATTTCATTTTCGACTTTCCGTGAAGATGGCTCCCTGCTAAGCTGCTGGGTGAGACATCGACTATAGAAAAACTAAAATAACATTTGAGCAGTGGTCACATTACACAAAAGCCTACATTGATCAGGATACTCAAACATGATATTCTCATCGAAATTCTTTCAGACCTTGGTCTCCTTATTTACATCATAGTCAGTGGCAAGAATGCATGAAATAGTGAGACAAGGTTTTTAAATCAGACAAGAAGAGAATATGGAAAATACAGGGTGGAGAAACAGCAGGTAAAATGTTAAAAGCAAAATAAGTATTTGGACCATCATATTACTTTTAAATTTGGTGAAATTACAAGAGGTATTGTTCCATGGTGACAACCTAACATCTTAGAAAATCCCCACTAGTTAGTCTCCATAGTTTTAAAGTGATATGTAGATGGATTAGAAAGTTGTTGAAAACCTACTCACAAATCATGGTGAGAAGAAATTCAGTACTAGCAAGGGTGGTGGAAGTAGAAGTCCATAAAAGCATTGTTTTAGTCTTGGATATGCATTGTTTTGTAACCAACATGGATCGTGATCTGTATTACTGGTTATATTGATGTGGAATATGTCTGTCTGCCCTGGGCCGTCTAGCCCTCTGACTTTTTTTTGGTGAATTCCATTCTCTTGTACCTGGTTCCATTCTCTTGCACTAGAACTGACTGGTAGAGGCAGGTTACTGTTCTGCATTGTTTCTGGACTTTATCTTTGGTATGTAGCTGTGTAAGATGGAATAAGCATTTAAATGCTGTTTTAAGGGTGCATTATGTTACCAAATCAGTATCCTTCTGATAATCATACTTGCCTAGTATCCCAAGGTTATGTGAATGCAGGCATCTTGTCCTCCTGAAATGAAAGATGAGGATGTAATAACAAACCATACCCCTTGCTGCTAAAAAGTATCCTGTTTATCCCTGATTTATAGCATTACTGCCCCATATTTCATAATGCCAGTTTTTTTCACACTGCTGACACTAATGTAATGTCTTCTACTATCACTCGATCACCCTGACGACACTTAGAGCTCTCTCTCGTAACCTTCATTTTCTTGCTTTTTGCAATATTGAGTATCACAGCAGTAAATTCTTTGGGAGCTTGCAGACTAATCATGCCTTTGGAATACTCACTTTTGGCTAATTGCCCTTTATAAGAAACCATCAATTCATTGACAACAGTGTGACATCCTGGTTTCCACCCTCTCAGTTTATCCCTGGTGTTTGTATTATTGAACAATGCCATGTTTGTTTAGACACCAAACCATTATCAATCTCTATCAATCAAACATTCTCAAGTCATTGAAACAACTTCAAGATAACAGCACTTAGGCTTCATATATTGCTATAGATTATCCCCCATGTTTTAAACTTGCACTGATAGGTTTCTGCTGCAAGAATAAACGTAGGCAGAATGAATTTCCTACAACATTAAGATCTGTATCATACACAAGTTTGAGAAAATCTAATTTGAAATGATCATATCAACATCATTGCCTACATTTTGCACATCACCTAATATGGCTTAATAATTCAAGTTGCTTTAGTATTCAAGAATTACAGGATAAGGCTGTGAAGATGGTGGTGATCTCCCTTAAGTCACTGTCTTTCCTTTGCACTTGCTGAAGCAAGCAGGTTTAAGTAAGCACTGTCGTCTGCATATTCCCCTTTCAAGACATAATGTTCTGATTCATGGTGGTTGAGGGGTGGAGGGGAATATTGTTATTGCTAGGACAGATGGTTAGTAAGGAGAACAAAAGATGCAATGGATCTCAACATGCAGATAATGTGAAAGTTTTGGATCATCCTTTTCTTCCACTCTTTCTCCATCCTTGTGGAACATGCATTATATAATTTACAATTTGCAAAATAATCCAGCACCCTAAAAAAACTTTCAGGCTGGATTGACAGATTTTCCAGGCCACTAGACATTACACCAATAATTCACTAACGCAACATTAATTTGCTTTTGTTTAGATGTTGCATGGTAGTACAATAAATTTTCCAGTGAACCAGGTGAGTTCAAGGGAGTGCAGGAAATAAAACCTGGTTAGGCTTGAAGAGAGTTCAGGAAACAGGAAACTTTCCCCCCCTCCAATTTAAAAATGAAGGGACGTGAAACTTCATTAATTTAAAAGCACTGTGAGAGTCAGGGCCCTGATGTGCTTAAAGGGGACATGGACAATGGAACCTGGTGTTGGAGTTTTATTGTAGTGGATTGCATATAAAATAATATTTCACTTTCGAGAACTACACAGGGTATAGATTAGGCATGATGGTCCAGTGGTCCCTGACATAAAGGATGTTTCTGTGAGCAGCTATAAAAAGTTTTTTTTATGAGTTTTAAATTGATATGTATGCCAGGTGCGTTTCCTAGAACGTGAAAATTGCATTTGCAATATCTTTTGAGAAAATTTGAAATAAATTCTATGTTGTAGTCAGTTATGACATTTTTTTTCCAGAATAATTTATAAACGAGATTGGTTCACTGATTTCAATTGCTGCTGGCTGTATTGATTTTAATGGAAATGTTAATATTCTGCATCACAGAGGATGCCTATTATCACGGTATAAAATCTTAGCCAACAGCATAAGCTGTTCTTGCTTATCAGGTATTCCGAGTGTGAACTTGAAACATACTTTCTTTTTGCAAATATAATATTAATAAGCACAGAAGTGATTTATTAAACAGAATTAGAATACATGGGATTGGAGATAATACCACTGTAGAATGAGATTTGATTAACTGAAAGAAGACAGTGAATGGGAACAAACAAGTAATATTTGAGTTGGTAGACCGTAAGTGGTAGGATGTCATATGGATTGGTGCTGGGATCACACTATTTATCCACTGATAATGGAGGCATGTGCAATATATTGGTGTTTGCTGATGATACAAAGCTGTGTGGCCCTGCATAGAATACGTAGAGAGGCTTCAAGGAGATATAATCAGGCTGAGTGTAATGATGAAAATAAGGCCACTAGAATATTATGTGAAAAACTTGATTATCCATTTTGATAGGAAAAGAAGAAAGAGAAAGTGTTATTATAGAACAGTGCAGCACAGAAGCAGGTCCTTCGGCCCACAGTGCTGTGCTAGCCACAATACTAAATGAAACTGCCTGCACATTTCCCTCCATTCCCCGCATCTTTGTGTCTGTATAACTGCCTCTAATCCCACTATAGTTTGCTTCCCCCTCTACTCCAGCATTATGTTCTGAACGCCTAACACTATGCGTTTTAAAATAAATCTTGCCCTGCACATCTCCCTTAATCTTTCTCCCTCTTACCTTGTATCTCTGCCCTCTGGTATTTGACATTTCTACCCTGGGAAAGAGACCCTGACTATCTACCCTATCAGTGCCTCTCATAATTTTATAAATTTATGTCCGGTCTCCCCTCTGCCTTCAGTGTACCAGAGAGACCAATCCAACTCTCTCCAACTTCTTTCTTTTTCAAACTGAGAGAGGCTGAAAAGTGCTGGTGTTCAGAAGGACCTCATGCATTTGTACACAAGTCATGGAAGTTGACTTGAGAGTAATCAAGAAGAGAAACTGCATTTTAAACTTTATCACAAGAAGACTTAAGTAATGATGTAATGACTTGAATGATGGGGAGTCAGCACATTCTGCGCTCTCCTACTATGGTTCCTTCAGACATGTTGTTGATGACTAAAGTGTCTTTTTTGTCGTTTGTTGCTGATGTACTGGTTGGCGCTAAAACTGCAACCAAGAGGTTGGATATGATAAAATTAGTTGTTGGAGCTGCAGAGAGATTCCTTGATATGAAACAGGTTTTGCCGGAAAAATTACATGAGTATATGACAGACAAACAATTACTGAATGCTTCCCAGTTGTTGGGGTCAGAGAGAATGGGGGAGCTTTATGTGGTTGATAGTATTTGGATGTTTTTAATATTACAATGGAATGCAAGAAGTTTAATTGCAAATGGTCAAGAATTTAAAAGGTTTATTGGAACTTTTAAAGAGAAGCCTGATTTGATCTGTATACAGGAGACATGGTTAAAGCCTCATTTAGATTTTGTGATCCCTGGGTATGATAGTTTGAGAGCTGACAGAATGGGTAAATTTGGTGGAGGGTGTGCAACTTTCATAAAAACAGAACTTCAGTTTAAAAGACTTGATTTTAAATCTAACCTTGAAATTGTGGCTGTGAAGGTTTGGAGCTCTCGTGGTCAAACAACTTGGTTAACTTCTATAATCTATGTAATATGATGATATCAGATTTTGATGGGATTATGAATAAAGTATGATCCCCAGTAATCTGGGTTGGAGATTTCAATACCCATAATCCTATGTGGGGTAGTGAAAGTAAAAATAGTAACGGAGTGGTGGTAGAGGATTTTCTAGTTAAATACAGTATGGTACTTCTAAATGATGGAAGGCCTACAAAATTTAATATTGTAAAGAATACTTGTAGTCACTTAGACTTATCACTTCCTCAAACTTAGCCAGGATTGGGGAATGGGATGTTATGGACAGGTACACACTAGGACGTGATCACTATCCTATATTATGTAGATTTGGTAGAAATTTGATAGTAGAAGTTGAGGAGAGGGCTGCTAGGTATAATTTTTCATTGGCCAGGTGGGATGAGTACCAGGAGAAAGCTGTGGATATAATAGAAGAGATTGATAGCGAGGGCTCCATATATGAGTGGAATGAATCCCTCTGTTCTATAATTCATAAAGTTGCTTAGTTGAATATTCCGCTATGGAGTGTTCCTAAGGCTCGAGCATTAGTTCCATGGTGGAGTAAAAATTGTGATATAGCAGTAAGAAACAGAAATAGAGCTTACAGGAAATTAAGAAAGTGCCCAGTGTTAGATAATGTTATGGAGTATAAAAAAGAAAGAGCAGTAGCAAGGAGAGTAATTAAAAATGCAAAGAAGGATAATTGGAGAAGATTTTGTGGAACCCTGGTCCCTGAGATACCTATAAAGCAGCTATGGATGATCATTCACAGAATGTCAGGGATATATAGAAGACCATCTATCCCAGCTTTGCTGGAAGGAGATATTGAAGCTGTAACCAACAAGGAAAAGGCTGATATGTTTGTAGAGGTGTTCCAAGCGTTACACAGTTCTAGTAAGCCAGGTGATTTGAGAAAGGAAATTATGTTAAAGGAAAGTTGGAAATTGGACAGTAGCTTCGATGATAACAGCTCCATGAATTTGTTTTTCTCCCTTAAGGAATTGCAGGAAGCTGTCCGATCAGGTTCAAACACTTCTCCTGGTAGGGATGGACTGTGTTATGAATAGCTTAAGCATTTAGATGACTCTGTATTAATAGAAATGCTAGCTCTGTTTATTTCAGTGTGGAAAGAAGGAAAATTACCAGTAGAATGGAAGCATGCAGTGGTAGTTCCAGTTTTAAAGCCAGGTAAAGACGTGTCTAGTCTTAATTCGTATCGGCCTGTAGCTTTAACATCAGTGCTTTGTAAAACTATGGAATGAATGGTCGCCAACAGACTTGTTTATTTTTTAGAAAATAAGGGACATTTTGCTGCCTATCAAAATGGTTTTAGAACTGGAAGATCAACAATGGAATCTATTGCCCTTTTAGATCATGATATTAAAAAGGCGTTTCAAAATAGAGAAGTAATGGTAACTGTATTTCTAGATATTCAAAGAGCATATGACTCACTATGGAAGGATGGTTTATTAATTAAACTCTAAGATGCGGGAATTAGAGGTAGAATGTTTAATTGGATCAAAGATTTCTTTTTTAAAGGACAATTCAAGTAAGAATAGGCGGAACAAGCTCCAAGTCAGTTAAAATAGATAATGGTACTCCTCAAGGAAGTGTCATTAGTCCAGTTCTTTTTAATGTCATGATAAATGATATCTTTGAGCAGCTAGGGACAGGATTTGGCAAATCGTTGTCTGCAGACGATGGTGCAATCTGGAAAAGAGGAAGAAATGCCAAGTATGTATTAAAGCAGGTACAAAAGGCTTTATGATCAGTTGAAAACTGTGCAAACAAATGGGGTTTCAGGATTTCTGCTTCTAAGTCTAAATAAATGATTTTTGGCTTTAAAAGAAAGATTCCTGATTGTGAATTGTGTCTATATGATTCTCCATTAGAAAGAGTCAAGGTATGTAAGTTTTTAGGTGTCTGGTTTGATGAAAGTCTTACTTGGAGGGTTCATATGGATAAAACAATTGGAAAGTGTGAGAAAGTTTTAAATGTTATGAAAAGTATTGCTGGATGTGACTGGGGAGCAGGGTGGGAAACTATGTACTTAATATACCTAGCTATGATTAGATCAGTTATTGACTATGGTTGTATTGCTTATGATTCCGCTGCTACGTCAGTGCTTGAAAAATTAGACACTGCGCAGTTCAAAGCACTTAGACTCTGTTGTGGAGCTTTCAGAACAACATCAGTCCCTGCATTATGTGTGGAGATGGGAGAAGTGCCTCTACATTTAAGATGAGTTAAGTTGGGCCTGCAGTATTGGGTAAAACTAAATGGCTTCAATCACAGCTGTCCATCAAAATGTCTTTTGCAGGAGACGTCGGAGCGCCAAAGTAAAATTAAAAGATATCCATTTTTACATTTGGTTAATATCTGGGCTGTGAAATTGAAACTGATTGAGGAAGACATAGCTGACCAAATTTGTTTGCCACCCATTCCTTTTTGACTTTTGCCAGAGCCAGAAGTAGACCTATTCCTCCTTTTTTAGCTTCAAGGAAGCAGAGCAATTTCAACAGCGTCGATCATAAATGAATATTTAAATAATAAGTGGGGATCTTGTATGAAGATTTTTACTGATGGCTCAGTGGACCCAGAGAGCAGTAAGGCAGGATGTACATGTCTCAACTCAGAGTTGAGATTGGTCACTGGGTTTCAGATGGTGTTTCTGTCTTTGCAACAGAATTATTAGCAATCTGGGCCTTGTGGTGGATGGAAGACTCGCCACCATCATCTGTTTGGATCCTTAGAGGCTTTAAAAGGGAATAAATCAAAAGCTCATCCTGACATAGTTATTGAGATTCTCTTGGTTTTGTTTAGAGTAGGGCAGATGGGTTGTGAAGTTGGATTTACATGGATACCTGGGCATGCTGGGGTGGAGGGAAATGAAATTGTGGATGGCATTGCAAAGTCTTCCTTACAGAGCGGGCAAGTAGGAATTAGAATACCCCTAGGCAGAGCAGAATTGAGAAGTAGGATAAAAAAAAAGGCATAGAGAAGAAATGGCAAAAGGATTGGAAAAATGAATTAAAGGGAAGGCATTTCTTTTCTAGTCACCCTCTAGTTAAAAAGGTCTCAGACGGTTACTCTTTAAATCATAGAGATATGGTGAAATTACCAAGGCTTAGGTTGAGGCATTGTGGGCTAAACTATTACTTAAAGATAATAGGAAAACATCCAACTGGATTATGTGACTGTGGTAGTCCAGAGACAGTTCAGCATGTTTTGCTGAGTTGTAATCGATATAAAATTGAAAGGAGAATATTGTTCAAGAGGCTATCTGACTTAAGTGTATTTTGTTTTTCTATTAAATCTTTGTTTGGCCACCAAGAGAACCACCATCTGATTGAAAAGTTTATTATTCTGTTTCTATGTGCGACTAGTTTATATTTGACAATTTGAGTTTCTTTAAATTCTGTAATTAATTGTACATCCTGCGGAGGGCAGTAATACGCCTAGATGCGTCTAAACTGCCAGAAATAGAAGAAGAAGACAACGACTTAAGTATAGATGAGATGGAGGGATTGGCCTATAAGGAGAGGCTAGCAAACTAGCCCTATTCTTTCTTGAGTATTTTTAAAAAAGGTAATTTCATTGAAATGTTCACCGTTCTTGTGGAGTTTTAAAAAAGAATTTATTCATTTACGGCATAGGGGCATCGCAAGCTAAGCCAGCATTTATTGTTCTCCCCCCCCCCCCAATCCTTCCAGTTGCCCTTGAGAAGGTGGTGATGAGCTGCCTTCTTGAACTGCTGCAGTCCCTGAGGTGTAGGTACACCCATAGTGCTGTTAGGGAGCTAAACTATGTCACTGAATGGTGGAACAAAAGCAAGGGTCAAATATTTCTGGTTCTTATAATTTCAAACATTGCAATTATTAATATGAATGTACAACTCAGTTAATCCATTTCCTATTGATCGGCATATGGCTCAGATGGTAGTGAATCTTGGGCTGTCTTTAAACTCACTGGGAGAGGATTAGTGGCAAGGCAGGAACTAATCAGAGATAGTAAGGCATTGTTTAGGGCAGATCTTGTTTGAATAATTTGATTTTGTTTTGATGAAGTCAGGAAGAATATGAATGACAGCAGTGCAGTTAATGTGGCTTATATGGACTTCAGTGAGGGCTTAGATGAACTCCTAGATGGGAGACATGTCCAAAAATTTAGGGTCAATGGGATATGAGCAAGTTGGCAAATTGGACCCAAAATTGGCTTGGCGATAGGAGACAGAGGAAGGTTTTATTTTGATGATTGGATGTCCTGACTTGTAGTGTTCTAGAGGAATTGGTGCTGGGTTCGGGCTGCTTATAATATATGAATTATAATATGGTCGATTCTGGTTAATTGAGCCATTGGTTAATTAGGCAGCCACTTATTTTGGATAAATCTTAAAAGAACAAAAGCAAATCAAGAAAATTAGCAGGGCTCCCTTTGTTTACTTGGGACACTATGCCATTTAATTGAGACAGGAGACAGTTGCTGAGCAGCTCCTAAGAAGCATCTGTTGTGTGTTCTTTTGTGACCATTAGACACTACATGCTTAGAGTGAACGGCTTTTGAATATTGTCAGTGGTGGACGTTCGTGTTCAAATGAACAGTGATTTTTGTGACCGATAGTTGGTGAGAAATAAGCAGTAAGACAATTCAGAACTGGTTTGCTCACTGCTGTTTCAAGCATTCAGGCTTGGAGATGCCAGCAATGGCTGGGAGTGAAAATTGAACTATTTCATAGCTTCAACAAGTTAGGGACTTGTAGGTATGACTATCACCTTGAACATTACAATGAAAATGAAGGTTTTGAAGATGCAACCATTGACAACACTGTATGAAGGCAGTCCATTATTTGCACTAGGTGTCTGATAGATAGATACTTTATTCATCCCCATGGGGAAATTCAACATTTTTTCCAATGTCCCATACACTTATTGTAGCAAAACTAATTACATACAATACTTAACTCAGTAAAAATATGATGTGCATCTAAAATCACCCTCTGTACTTCTGTCGTCGTATTACCAGTGTTCTAATTTGTTCTGTATTTCATTTAAATTCGTAATTTGTTACCCAGTTAAATGGTAGTTTGTCTTTTTTTGTGCTTTTTTAACTAAACCTTGGGACTTCGGCTAATGGGGCAGCTGCTTATTTAGGCCAAAATGTACTGGTCCCAAAATGTCCCAGTTAACCAGAATTCACTGTATATGATTTGGATATGGATGTAGAAGGCATGGTAAAATGTACTGGTCCCAAAATGTCCCAGTTAACCAGAATTCACTGTATATGATTTGGATATGGATGTAGAAGGCATGGTAAAATGTACTGGTCCCAAAATGTCCCAGTTAACCAGAATTCACTGTATATGATTTGGATATGGTTGTAGAAGGCATGGTAAATTGGGGGATTTGTTGTTTGTATGAAGGGTAGACTTTTACTACATTTTGATATTGATATGTTGGCAAAATGGATGGTTTTGTTGCACATCACTAGGACTAAGCTACTGGACCTGGAGACAATCTACAACTCTCGATGCCTATGGTGTGCTTGTAACATTAACAGTCGGTTCTATCCCAGACACTCTGTTCAATCTCCTGCCATCTGCTAAGAGATACAGAAACATCTTAGCCAAGACAGTAAGACTGAAAAACAGCTTCTTCCCGAGGGCTGTTGTGCAGCTGAATATTGCTGCACCCCGGCTTGCCAATGGCTTTTGAATGTTATTGACTATCAAAGTCACTTGTTGCATGTAAATATGGAATTTTTAAAAAATTAAACAGTACTGCATGCATTGTAAATATTTGTTTAGCGCGGATTGGAGTAGCACCAAAAGGTTGTCTTGAGCAATGACAATAAGGTTCTGTTTTATCTTATTCTCAGCTAGAGTCCTGTGTGTAGATCTGGTTATTATTGGAAAGATGCAATTGAGCGGGTGAAAAAAAGATTCACAAAGATGTTGCTTGGGATGTATGTTCAGTTATGAAGAGAGTCTGGAGAGTATTGGTTCTCTTTTCTTGAAATGGAGGAGGTTGAGGAGATAGGTTTGAGGTTTATAAAATTGAGGGGTATACATAGTGTAGACTGCAGAAACTATTCCCTAAATTGTAGTTACGTAAAACTAGTGGACGTAGATTTATGTTAATGGGTAGAAGATTTAGAGGAGACCTGTGAAGAACCTTTTTTTATTTGGAGTGTTGAGGACCAGAAATACACTGGTTGAGAAGCAGAGTTGCTTACAGCAATTCAGAGCCTAGATGAACACTTCTAAGCCTAGGTGATGGAAGGCAGCAGCCAGGTGCTAGAAGGTAGAAGTCATATAAATGGGCACCTCTGGTCAGCAAGGATGGGGTGGGCCAACTGTTGATACCAGTTCTTATGTGCTTTGTTGCATATGTTGGCTTTCATGTAGAAACGGTGATTTTCAGTGACAATATAAGAACAGAGCAATCATCTCATCTCATGCTCTTGATATTGCTTATTTATGATTATTATTATTTCTTTCTTTTTTGTATTTGCAGTGTTTGTTGTGTTCTGTACTCTTGAACGCCTAAACTGGTGCAGTCTTTCATTGATTCTGTTATTGTTATTCTGTGGATTTATTGAGTATGCCCACAAGGAAATGAATTTCAGGGTTGTATATGGTGACTTGTATTTACTTTGATCATAAATTTACTTTGAATTTTGCTGTCCTAGGGTGATATTTGTGTATTTTTAATGGAAGTCATATCCTCAAATGTGAAGTAACATACTTTTCTTTCTTGTCCCAAGGCTAGAGATGACTACAACTAGAAGAATCACATTCCTTCTTAACCTGATTGAAATTATTTAATTCTCCATACACCAAGGATTGAACCTCATTTGCAAAACTCAGAAATAGACAATAGACAGTAGGTGCAGGAGTAGGCCTTTTGGCCCTTCTAGCCAGCACTGCCATTCACTGTGATCATGGCTGATCATACACAATCAGTACCTCGTTCCTGCCCTTTCCCCATATCCCTTGACCCCGCTATCTATAAGAGCTCTATCTAACTCTCTCTTGAATGCATCCAGAGACTTGGCCTCCACTGCCTTCTGGGGCAGAACATTCCACATATCCACCACTCTCTGGGTGAAAAAGTTCTTCCGCATCTCTGTTCTAAATGGCCTACCCCTTATTCTTAAACTGTGGCCTCTAGTTCTGGACTCACCCATCAGCGGGAACATGCTTCCTGCCTCCAGTGTGTCCAATCCCTTAATAATCTTATATGTTTCAATCAGATCCCCTCTCATCCTTCTAAATTCCAGTGTATACAAGCCCAGTTGCTCCAATCTTTCAACATATGACAGTTCCGCCATTCCGGGAATTAACCTTGTCAACCTACGCTGTACTCCCTCAACAGCAAGAATGTCCTTCCTCAAATTTGGAGACCAAAACTGCACACAATACTCCAGGTGGGGTCTCACCAGGGCCCTGTACAGCTGCAGAAGGACCTCTTTACTCCTATACTCAATTCCTCTTGTTATAAAGGCCAGCATGCCATTAGCTTTCTTCACTGCCTGCTGTACCTGCATGCTTGCTTTCATTGACTGATGTACAAGAACACCTAGATCTCGTTGTACTTCCCCTTTTCTTAACTTGACTCCATTTATAAAATATAAAAAGGAAGAAAATAATTCTGACTTAAGTGTCTTATTAGTCAATTTTGGATATTCTTACTCCTGTTGCAGCTTTAATGCTTTTGGCTGTGATATTCTCTGTGTGGCAGGGTGGAGATACATCTCTAACAAAGGAGGTGTAAGGCACTCCTTCCGTCCACTAGACCACAGGTCACCTTTGGGTAAGGTGTAACACCTGCTTAGCCCCCAAGCAGGGTGAAGTGAAACCATGGGAGCAGGTGGTAGATGGTCATATTAGCCGCAATTGCATGTCACAAGTCCCAGTTGTGTGACCACTAATGCCAGGCAGACGATCTCTGAAGAGTTTTGATGATGTCTGGGGTTACCCATCTTGTACAGACACTGCCCAGAAGAAGGCAATGGCAAACCACATTTGCAGAAAAATTTGCCAAGAATAATCATGATCCTGCAGACCATGATTGCCCACGTCATACGACACAGCACATGATGATGATGACTACTCTCTCTCTCTACTTTGGTTATTTAGCAAAGAACCACTTGTATATCAAAGATCATCAAAATAATGACAATGTCACTTCCCAGCTTTGGCGTTTTTTTTTACCCTTATTTGTTTTCATTCATGTTTTCTTTGTTGTTAGTTAACCTTTAGTAAGCTGTCATTCTCTATGTACCTGACTCTCAATGTAAGTGATTTGATATACAATTCAATATAAAATATACTGACCTGCTGAAACTTTAGTCTGGACCCTGAGATTCATTTCCTTGAGCACAATACATTTCTATTAAGTTTAGAAATATCTAACTTTCTACTTCTGTTCAAGTATTTGAATTAGAATTTTAAAAAATTTACATCCGTCTCTCAATGCGAGGGAGTAAAAATCTTTGTGTTATGACTCCATTGTAAGGTACAGACAAGTGAATTTAAAAGTCTAATACTTGTAGAAAAAGCTGCCCCATAGCCTGTTGGTCCTGGCTTTAATACTATGTTACCGTTTGCCAGAAACAGTTGAAACAGCTGAAACAGTTTATGGTTGGGGTGTCTGATGTCCCCAATGATCTTCCAGGCCTTCTTTCTGTACCTGCTGCTATAACTGTCCTCAATGGAGGGAAGTTAACAACCACAGATGCACTAGACTGTCCGTAGCACCCTTTGCAGTGCCCAGCAATCAAGGCTGGAGTAGTTTCTGTACCAGGCGGTGATACATCATCCAGTGAGGATGCTATCGATGGTGCCCCCGTAGATGGTCTTGAGGATTTAGGGGCTCATGCTGAACTTCAGTTGCCTGAGGTGGAGGAGACACTGTTGTGCTTCTTTGCCACGCAGCCATTGTGTACAGTCCAGGTGAGATCATCAGTGATGTGTATACCCAGGAACTTGAAACTACTCATCCTCTCAACTGCAATCCATTGATGTTGATTGGGGCAAGCGTGTCTCTGTTCCTTCTGTAATCCACAATCAGCTCTTTTGTTTTTTGGACATTGAGGAAGAGATTGTTATCTTGGCACCACTGTGTCAGGGTGTTAACCTCTCCCCTGTAGGCTGTCTACAAAGCCTGTTTTATTGATTAAGCAGTTTTTGCTTTGAATATCAAATGTCTTTGTTAAGTTGTTAAATTTACATACTTAAATGCTTGAATTGGAAAAAAATTTATAGTGAAAATTAAAGTGTTATGATTATGCTGGAAAGCAATTTCTGCTTATGGCGTCTAGTGAATGAATTAAATAGTTTTGTTGTATTTTGTGCATAAGTATTCTTACTGGCTTTTAATTGTCCTTTCCCACAGTTCAAACTATATTATGTGAAGGTGGTGTACCACAACGACCTGTTGTATTAGTTGATCGGCCAGAGCTTGTGCAAACCATCAGAAATGAATTCTATAAATTGAAAGAGGAGCCTGGGTGGATTACTATATCTGGGATGGCAGGTTGTGGGAAGTCAGTCTTGGCAGCTGAAGCCTTAAGGAATCACGGAGTTATAACTGGTAAGTTTCATTATTGGTGAGAACTTTAACACTGTTTTCTTATCTCTTCTGTAGGTAAATTTATATTCGTAGTTCTGAATAATCTTTTTGAGTTTATTTTACCTTGATATGTAGGTATCATATCTTAGATCAGTGTATCTTTGTAGACAGGCAGAATACATTATTGAATAGTATGAAATACAATGTATTTTGCATGCAAGGCTTGGAAATGGAAGCTCAATTCTTTATTGTGTTGAAACATTCATTAAGTCAAGGCCAATTTTAATCTTTTGGAACCTGTTCACAAATGTGTTCCATGTAGGCTGATGCACTTCAACGTCTGGTAGTTTTAATTTACCACCTGCATCATCACAAAAGTGATCTGTTTATCAATGCCTCCTTTTTAATTTTTATGTATATTTTTAACTCAAAGTTGAGCCTTATCTTCATAGAAAGGTTATGTAGAGATGGAGACAATTTGTACATCAAGTCAATGCTGGTTTTTAGCAGTGCAAACCCGATTTGTGCTGGATCAGCTCCACCTTCTCATTGCATATCAAAACTCTTCCTCAGTCTTTGCACTGTCAGATCCATTTTTAATGCAGGAATACCTTGAGATTTTTTTTGCATATAATAAGGGAGGTAGCAAGGCGGAGATGCATCTCTACCAAAGGAGGTGTAAGATTCTCCTTCCCTCCGCTAGCCTGCAGGCACCCTTGGGTACAGGTGATGGATTGTCATATGAGCAGCTGGTGCATATCGCATCCTAGATATGTGACCATTGATGCCAGGCGGACAATCTCTGAAGAGTATTGATATTGGCTGGGGTCACCTGTCTTGTAAAGACATTACCCAGATGAAGACAAAGGCAAACCACTCACGAAGAGAAATTTGCCGAGAACAATCATTGCCAAAGACCATGATCACCCACATCATACAACACCACACTTCATAAGTGTATTAAGATCAGATGACCTAGGAGCAGAGTGAATCCAAGGGAAGCATCTGATCCAGATTGGGTACCTGACCAAGTACTGAAGACCTGTGCTGACCAACTGGCTGGTGCGTTCACTGATATCTTAAACCTCTTGCTTCGGCAGTGTGTGATACCCACCTGCTTCAGTCCAAGAAGAACGTGGTAACCTGCCTTAATACTTATTGCCCAGTGGCACTTACATTCACAGTGATGAAGTGGTTGGAGAGGTTGGTGTTGAACATATCAGCGCCTGTCTGAATGGCAACTTGGAACTGCTCCAATTTGCCTACCAGAGCAACAGGTCCACAGCAGGTGCCATGCAACTTGGCTCTTCATGCAACTCTGGAACATCTGGACAGACAGCAAAGATGCATATGTCAGGATGCTCTTTATCAATTACAGTTCAGCATTTAATACCATCATCCCTTCAAAACTAATTAGTAATCTCCAAGTCTTGGGCCCTAATACCCACTTGTTCAAATTCCTGGGTGTTACTATCTCAGAGGACTGTCCTGAACCTATCATATAAATGTAATTGCAGAGAAAGCACGAGAGCGCCTCTACTTCCTTAGTGGGTGGAGATTCAGCATGTCGTCAAAAGCCTTGACAGACTTCTGTAGATGTGTGGTGGGAAGTGTTACGGCTGGTATGGGAGCAGCATTGCCTTTGAGTAGAAAATCCTGCAGAAGATAGTGGATTCAGCCCAGTACTTCATGGATAAAGCCTTCCCAACTGTTGAGCACATCTAAATGAAACTCTGTCATAGGAAAGCAACATCCATCATCAAAGATCCTCACCACTCAGGCCATGTTTTTTTTTCTTGCTGATGCCATCTGGCAAAAGGTACAAGTGTATCAGGACTCTCACCACCAGTTCAAGAACAGTTACTGCCCCTCAACCATCAGGCTCTAGAATAAAAGAGGATAACTACATTCATCTATTGAGATGTTCCCACAACCAATCATCTCACTTTAAGGATTCTTTGTCTTATTGTTTCATGCTCTTATTATTTATTGCTATTTATTTATATTTACATTTGCACAGTTTGTGGTCCTCCATATTCTTTCTATATCATTAATCCTATTTACAGTTACTGTTATAGATTTGCTGAGTATATCCGCAGAAAAGAGAATCTCAGAGTTTTATATGGTGACATATATGTACTCTGATAAATTTTACTTTGAACTTTGATCCCCTCCACATTTACTCTATCTAGGCCTTTCAGAATGTAAGCTGTTGGTTGCTCTTACTGATTTTTTCCTTCTAAGTGGAATGGGCAGTTTAGTTTCTCTTTTCCCTTTCTATGTTTAATTCACAATGTATTATCACTGAGCCATTGTCTTCATCTAGTTGGGATAGGGACATGGGTCAATGAAAACAGTACACGTCTGAAATGGGTCTTAATGTTGACCTGCACTGTATTGCAGAAGTTACTCAAATTTTGCTAGAATAAAATCTGTAATCGTACTGCTAAGCAACTTTGACTTTTGAAGGGGATTTCACGCGCTCATCGTAATGCTACACTGAAATCACTCTGTGAAACTCCTGCAGAGTGACTGCATAAAAGCTTCATATGCATGGTACATCTCAAATTAAAATGTGTTGAATGTTCTAATAGTAAGGACTCTATGACAGGATTAGAGGTTTCAAAGCAATCTCTCTCGATAGACGTATGTAATCAATTATTTTTTGATCAATGTGACTTGATCCATCTTCTTTGACCACATTTCAAGCAGATAAATTAAACAAATCTTATAGAATTTAATGTTTTTTTCCAAGAGAATTTAAGATACGTACAGTATATTGTGAGAAGAGACCAAATTTATACACATGATATTTGCATTTCGTAATTCTGTTCCTACGTCTTATATACTTGAACATTCAAGTGTATTGGAACCACATTTGGTTTGGTTAATCCCAGGTAAATGGACCTTACCTTGATTCCTTTATATTGCACCACTTCACTAGTCGTTTCAATATTAAATTTTAGTTAATTCTGTCCATTTCTTGATCCTAATACACGGGAGTTTTCTGTTCGTACGTGTGAAGGAATCAAGAAGAGAAGAAATTTGGTTTATGGATGTCTCAGCTGGATTACACTGTTTCTTCTATCATTTTTTTTCTTAATTTTAAGAATTCTGCATCTTGATGTTCCTGAGGAAGAAGTATAGCAAGATGTTAAATGATTGAGCCAGAAGTTGAGGACATAAAGGGGATGTATTGGGAACAGTAGGACATTGCAAAAAGGTTCTGTTCATGTCACCGTTTCTCATTTGTTAATGTGGTACTTCACACCCACTGATGTTTTTGTTGTAGTGTTTGACTCTCAAGCAGCACCCTTCATCTTTTAATCCACGTTTGTAATGTTACTGCTCAATGATGAAACAGTTACCAGGTTAATGAAAACCAACACACGTACTGACTAATCCATGTTCTCCCAAGGCCCGAATTCAGTAGTAAATGTTTAATAATGAAGGTTCAGAGGCTTTCTGGAATGTTGGATCTTTATAATATGAAGCTATCAGTTACTTCTGTGGTAAGATGTCTGTTCCACAGTGTACTGAACAATCCTTTATTTGCAGAAAGCTGCCTTTGATGTACTTGCTGAGAACAGGGTGAGCATGTTGTTGAACTGATCCACCACGCTTGCTTCTCCTGACTTTGGCCCAGATTAGAAAATGCTATGATATGCTTGTAGACTGGTTTACATAAATACTAATGAGGAGAGAAAAAAAACACTTACTTTGTAGCTTTTGTTGGTTATGTTGAGTGTTGCTTTAACAAACAGCATTATTTTCTAAATACACATTGTAAAATACAAAATTAAAGTTTGAGTTCACTTCTCCACACGTAGTACTATTTCTATTAAATGTTGACTAGTTTGATTTATTCTGGAGCAACAACAAACTGCTGGAGGAACTCAACAGGTCAGGCAGAATCTTTGGAGGCAAAGGGATAGATGACTGTATGGTTCAAGATCTTGCATAAGGATTGACAGCATCAGCAGTTTCTTGTTTGATTTGTTCTTTCTGGATTGTAATTTGGCAGAATGCTTTCCTGGAGGAGTACACTGGTTAGCAGTTGGAAAACAGGATCGTGCTGGTATTCTTGTTAAACTGCAGAATCTCTGCAGTCGATTTAACCAGGATTCCCACACTTACCCAAGTCCACCTCTTAACATTGAAGAAGCCAGGGACCGACTCCGTTTCTTGATGGCACGTAAATATCCTAGGTGAGCAGGTAAAAGGTTTTTTTTTCTCTCCCCCAGTGTAACAAATGGTGAACTCTGTATTTTGTTCAAGCTAGTATACATCTAATTACCTATTGTACTGTAGGGAAGGGATATCAAGGTTAACATAAATATACATACTGTACAGTGTAATCTTAATTTGTATTTATTTAACTGTCTATTTGATTGAATTATTTTGAACATGAAATTCCCTTTCTGCTTAGGATAATGTGTGGAAAAATGTGTGAGGAAAATAGGCAGCAGGTTGTTATAAACACGAGAAAAACTGCAGATACTGGAAATCCAAAGCAACACACACAGAATGCTGGAGGGACTCAGTAGGCCAGGCAGCATCTGTGGAAGTGAATAAACAGTTGACATTTTAGGCTAAGATCCTTCATCAGGGTTAGTTACTGTACTTTAATAGGATCTTTATTTGAATCAAGTCCATAATAATGAGATGAAAGTGAAACACGCTATATGAATTGCAAGATTTATGAGCTTGGGTGGTTACAACACAGTTACTGGCTCATAATAATTGGAGTTCGATTGGCTGACTGAGAGAACTACATTATTAAAAGTGAGCATGCCTCTGTGGTTGAGTTGGAAAGCCTCTTCTGGACTTTGTGCATTAAGATTTGTTGCAATAGATTTTTTTGGGCTTGAAGTGGTATGCGTCTTTTTTTTACTTAAATATAGAGCAGCTTTATATTGTAACCCATTCAGGTTCACCTCACCATAATTTATCAGAATGATTAAAACGAAGAAAGTAAAACTATTTTGAAGTGTAAAAGATAGGTGGATGGGCTGGAAGCATTGGTGAAACAGGGAGTCTGGGGAAGGACTTGGACAGATTCGAAGAATGGGCAAAGAAGTGGCAGATGGAATATAATGTAGGGAAGTGTATGGTCATACAGTATGTTAGAAGAAATAAAGACCTAGACTAAACAAGAGTCCATTCAGAAATCGAAGGTACAAAGTGCCTTTCCTAGTGCAGGATTCCCTAAAAGTTAAATTGTAAATTGAGTTAGTAGTGGGAAAGGCAAGTGCAATGTTAACATTCATTTCCAGAGAACTACAATATATTGTAAAAGCAAAGATGTAATGCTGAGGCATTATAAGGCATTATTATTTGAGAGAATGCATTTGGAGTATTTTGGGCCTCATATGTAAGAAACGTTTACTCGTATTGGAGAAGGTCCAGAGGAAGTATATGAGAATAATCCCAGGAATGAAAGTGTTGAAGCAAGAGGAGTGTTTGATGGTGCTAGGCCTGTACTTGTTTTCAGAAGAATGAGTAGGGATCTCATTGGAACCTAATGAATATTGAAAGACCTCAAAAGTGGATGTGGAGGGGATGTTTTCATTTGTGGTCAAGTCTCGATCCAGAGGATACAGCCTCAGAGTAGAAGGACATCCTTTTAGAGTCGAAGGACATCTTTTAGAGTCGAAATGAGGAGGAATTTCTTTAGCTAGAGAGGGAGAAATCTGTGGAATTCTTTGCTACATTTGGCTGTGGAGCCCAAGTCCTTGGGTATATTTAAAGTCAAGGTTGCTAGGCTTTTGATTAATAAGGGTGTCAAATATTACAGGGAGAAGGCAGGAGAAAGGGGTTGAGAGGGAAGATAAATCAGCGGTGTTTGAATGGTGGAGCAGACTCGATGGGCCAAATGGTCTAATTTTCTCCTAAAGGCAAATTACAAATATAAAGTCCTTGCAGCCAAAAGTTTTTCCAAAAAATTCAGAAAAAAAGTTACTTTAATAGATGTTCAACATAGAAGCAAGAAGTGTGTTTCAAGAAAGCTACATTTGTTAAAATATCTTTTTAATATTTTAATTAATAATAGTCACATCTTTCAGATATTCATTGGGTGTGAAGCACTTTATATGCCCTGAAGTTCTCATTTTTAAATTTAATTCAGATCTCTTTTGGTCCTTGATGATGTTTGGGACAGCTGGGTACTAAAGTGCTTTGATGTTCAGTGTCGTGTTCTGATCACCAGCAGAGATAGGAGCATCGCAGAAGCAGTATCAGGTAATGAGATTTTATTCTTAAAATTGTTGTTGCTATCCTGGAACTTTGAAGAAACAAAGAAATTAAATATTTTTATTTTCAGGTTTGTCATTGTCAGTTTTTAATCTATAAAGGTATTAAACAAATTCTATTTTTAAATTGTGATCAAGAAATTATGGATGCAGTTGAGCCTTGTGAATAGTGTGACTTCAATTGGTTTTGCTGCCTGAAAGTTGAAGACACTGCAGATGCATTAATCGTAATTTTCTGAAATTGTTTAAGTTTCAGGAAATATGCCTTTTTATTGGAAGATGACTCCATTAGACAGGTAGAGATGGTAGGTAACTACAGTCCTGTCCATTTAACATTGATTTTAGCAACTTCCCTATAATCAACCCATTGGAGGCTGTGTCTGAGTACTTGAACAGTTATCAGTTGATCAAATCCAGTCAGCGTTGATTTATGAAGGATAAGTTATGTCTGATCAGGCTAGGCAGTTTAGTATAGTGGATCTGGGAGTGGTTGAAGAAGGGATTTGTGAAAGTGTTACACAAATGGTGACCAGAAGTGTCAATGAGTGGAATTAAAAGTAACTTCATGACATGGATTGAAAATTGACTAGGAGAAAGGATAATAAGCATGTACTCTTGACAGGATTATGGTGCCATGTAGTAATCTGTTCTTGATCTGTGAGATGGAGAGCTGTGAAGGAAATAGTGGATTCAGGTCCTTGCACATAAATGCTTATAAGTTACAGTATTGAGTACAAAAGATGTTTTCTGGATTTTATTATAGTGAGAGAAGACTTATGTTTTGTGGCGGTCTTGGAAACTGACAGTGTTGATATGGGCAAAATTTTTCATTCTGTACAAGTATGTAGATCTAAGGTCACTTAAAACAGGAAAATAAAAATTTTCTCTCAGAGTTGTGATGGAGGGAGATTTTTTAAAAGACAGATGGATAGGTTGTTGGTCATTATGAAGATGAGTGCTAACTGCTGTTTATCTGCAATGTGATGTTCACAGTCTTACCATGAACTTGTTTAATGGTAGGGTAGGTTGGCTAAGTGACCTGTTCTTACCCCTAGTTTGCATTCTGATTTATAGCCGGAAATTTGCTGCAAAAGGAATGTAAGTCATTGCTTTAAACAAGAATTGCCTTAATTTATTTAATTTCTGTAATGTTTTGCCCTCCAGGCTGCTGAAAGAAGCATAGAACTTTCTGTGAACACCACAAACAGTTGTGAATGATATAGATTGAAAAGTTTTTATAATTATATAAAGCAGAGAAGGATAATTGATATTGGGCAATGAGGAAATGGTAGAGGCTTTGAATGGCTATTTTGTGTCGGGCTTCACGGTGGAGGACTTGTCTAACACCAGAGAGAGATGTTATGGATGTGATGCGAGATGAGGACCTTGATACAGTAGCTATCACTAAAAAAGTGGTGCCGAGCAAACTTGTGGGCCTGAGGATAGACAAGTCCCCTGGTCCTGATGGAATGCATCCCAGGGTACTGAAAGGAATAGCAGAAGTTATAGTAGAGGCTTTGGTGATAATTTACCGAAATTCACTGGACTGTGGGCAGGTCCCAGCGGATTGGAAGACGGCAAAAGTCACGTCATTGTTCAAAAAAGGACGTAGGCAAAAGGCAGGTAACTATAGGCCAGTTAGCTTAACATCTGTAGTTGGAAAATGCTTGAAGCTATCATTAAAGAAGAAATAGTGAGGTATCTTGAAAGAAATGGATCCATCAGGCAGACACAGCATGGGTTCGGCAAAGGCAGGTCCTGTTTGACAAACTTACTGGAGTTCTTTGAGTATATAACGAGCGCAGTGGATAGAGGGGAACAGATGGATGTTATTTACTTGGATTTCCAAAAGATGTTTGATAAGGTGCCACATAAAAGACTTACCCATAAGATAAGAATGCATAGAGTTGGGGGTGATGTATAAGCATGGCTAGAGGATTGGTTAACTGATAGAAAGCAGAGAGTTGGGATACATGGGTGTTATTCTGGTTGGCAATCAGTGTGCCGCAGGGGTGGGTGCTGGACCCGCAACTCTTCATGATATAAATTAATGATTTAGAAGAGGGGACTGAGTGTAGTGTATCTAAGTTTGCTGTTGATATTAAATTGAGTGGAAAAGCAAATTATGAGAAGATATGGAGAGTCTGCAGAGAGAGATAGATAGGTTAAGTGAGTGGACAAGGGTCTGGCAGATGGAGTGCATTGTTGGTAAATGTGAGGTCATCCACTTTGGAAGGACGAGTGAAAAAGCAGATTATTATTTAAAAAGTTTAAAAAAATTGCAGCATGCTGCTGTGCAGAAGGACTTTGGAGTGCTTATGCGAGGATCACAAAAGGTTGGTTTCTGGTACAGCAGGCTATCAAGAAGGCAAGTGGAATGTTGGCCTTCATTGCTAGAGGGATTGAATTTAAGAGCAGGGAGGTTATGCTCCAACTGTACAGGGTACTGGTGAGGCTGCATCTGGAGTACTGCGTGCAGTTTTGGCTTCCTTACTTGAGAAAGGAAATACTGGCTTTGGAGGCAGTGCAGAGGAAATTCAGGTTGATTTGGGAGATGAGGGGGTTAGACTGTGAGGAGATTGAGTCGCCTGGGACTATACTCACTGGAATTCAGAAGAATGAAAGGGGACTGTATAGAAACATATAAAATTATGAAAGGGATAGATACGATAGGGGCAGAAAAGTTGTTTCCACTGGTCGGTGAGGGAACATAGCCTCAAGATTTAGGGAAGTAGATTTGGGATGGAGATGAGGAGGAACTGCTTTTCTCAGAGAGTGGTGAATCTGTGGAATTCTCTGCCCAGGGAAGCAGTGAAGGCTACCTCAGTAAATATATTTAAGCCAAGGTTTGATAGATTTTTGCATAGTAGGGGAATTAAAGGTTATAGGGAAAAGGCAGGTAGGTGGAGATGAGCCCATGGCCAGATCAGCCATGATCTTTTTGAATGGCGGAGTAGGTTTGACAGGCTAGATGGCCTTACTCCTGCTCCTATTTTTTATGTTCTTATATAGAACAGAAAATACTGGAAGCACTCAGCAGGACAGGTGGCATCTGTGGAAAGAGAAGCAGAATTAATGTGCCAGAACTGGAAGAAGAGAAAACAAATTCATTTCAAACTGTAGAGAAAGTGGACAAAAAGGGAATATATCAGTGACAGGGTGAGCCAGGGTTGTTTAGGGCCCCTTATTTAAGAAAAGGTATACTGACATTGGAGAGGGTTCTGAGGAGGTTCAGTAGAATAATTTTGGGAATGAAATGCATATCGTATGAAGAGTGCTTGATTGTTCTAGACCTTTATTCGCTGGAATTTGGAAGAATGAGGGTGGATCTCATTGAAATCTATCAAATGTTGAAAGGCCTAGATAGAGTGGATGTGAAGAGGATGCTTCTTAATGGTGGAGGAATCCAGGACCAGAGGGCATCCACTTAAAACGGAAATGAAGAATTTCTTTAGCTGGGATGGCAAATCTGTGAAATTTGTTGCCACAGGCAGCTGTGGAAGCAAAGTCATTGGATGTATAGATGGAGGTTGGCAGGTACTTGATTAGTCAAAGCATGAAAGATTACGGGGAGAAGGCAGGAGAACGATGTTAAGAGAGGAAATGGATCAGAGCTATGGTGAAATGGTGGAGCAGACTTGATGGGCCAAATAGCCCAATTCTGCCCCTATGTCTGATGGTCTTATGAGATAAATGTAAGAGCACTTTGGTCAGTAGGTTGCTAGGGGTGGTTAGAAGTTGATTGTTAAAAATTGTGCAATACAGAACTCTATGTCTATAAAGTCAGACTGTGCTCTTGGAGAGAGAAAAATTGTACCTGCATTGCAGATAGATGATTTGCAGCAGAACTGGCCAGATCTGATCAAGAGAAAGTTAGTTAATTGAAGTTCTAGTACTCAAGATTGATATAAGCCTGGATGGAATGTGATGCTATTTCTCAAGCGCCGGGCCTCATTATGGCAGTACGGCAGATCAGAATGGGAGTGGGATGGGGAAGTAAAGAGGCCGGCGACGATTCTTCTAGTAGACCCAGCAGGTTAAATGCGGGTGATCCACAGAGCCGTTATTGAGTCTTGTAGATGAAGCCACATTGTGATCTCTGATTGTGGCACAATAGATTGCAAGAAGAGCAAGTGAATTGTTGCTTCACCTGAATAGATTGGGGGGCCCCAGATAATGAAAAGGGAAATTTAAAAAAGGACAATTGTCTTTCTCCTATGGTTGCATATTAAAATGCAAAAACACATGGATGATTGGGGTGGTGGGTGGTGGTTGTTGGGGACAGAGGAATAATCCAGGGAATCACAAAGGAGTCAGTCCCCAGAAATATTGAAAGTGAAGGTTTGGCGAGGGTGGGGGGAGTGGGAAAAGTGGAATGATGTGCTTGGCGATGGAACCTTGTTGGACCTGGGACAATTTTGCAAAGGATAATCCACGGAATGTAGAGACTGGTGAGGTAGACGGTGTGGTTGAGGGGAGCTCTGACCTGCTCTGTCCAGCAGGAGAGAGGATGAGAGCAGAGGTGATGACACATTCCCCACCTCTCCTCCTCCTCTCCTACTTCAAACAAGTTTGGTTTTCTGTTGCCCAGTCTCCACAATGGGTCTTGATCTGAGAAGTTAATTCTTTTTGTTAGATCCTGTTTTTATTTCAGATTAAATAGGAAAGAACGATTCTATTCAGACAGAAGGAAAGTATGAGATGCAGAGCAAATTAAATGTATTTTTAAAAGCTCTACAACAGTTAATTGGTTGTGGGGTGGAGATGTAAGGTGCTCATTCCCTCCACTACCCTGCAGGTCGCCCTTGGGCAAGGTGTGACACTAGCTTAGCCCCACCTGATCAGGGTCACATGAAGCCATGAGTGCAGGTGGTGAATGATCGTGTGATGCACACCACATGTCCTGGTTATGCAACTGACGCCAGGCAGACAATCTCTGAAGAGTATTGATAATGGCTGGAGTCTTACAAAGACACTGCCCAGGCAAAGGCAATGGCAAACCACTTCTGTAGAAAAATTTGCCAAGAACAATCATGGTCATGGGTATAGAAAAGAAGCAGGTTAAGGACAGTTGGAAGACCATGATCGCCACATCGTATGACACATTGCTTAATGATGATAATGGTGATGACAAAAGTTTAAAATCTGATCCATGTGACTCCACATTTCTGATCATTTTCAGTGCTATAGAGACTTGAGGTAGCAACAAGCTCTTAGTATTTGTCTGAAAATACTTGGAACAGAAATACCTTGGTGGTGGGGTAAACAATGTTATTATATAAAATGTGCATGATTGGAACTTTTGGATCCTTACTTTTACTGATGGTGTTGCCCTCAGATTTCACAGACTTCGTTGTCATATTTTAACACAAGTTCTGAGCCATTATCTCAAAAATTCAGAAGGAATTAGACTCCACAGCATTGAATTCAGTGTTTATGCACCAAACCTCTTGGAAGGGATGAAATCACTGGAATTACCATGACAGAGATTAAATCACATACATGCATATGTAGGAAGAAATGCATATCAGCATTCTTTGTTCTCCGGAGTAGAATTCCGAGGCTTCACAACCTTTTAAATGAAATGCTACTTATCATTCTTATTTGAGGCTGATTTCCCCCAACCTTGACATTAATCTTCACTTCTAGAATTTCTCGACACTGAAACTACTCTCAGCATTTGTCCTTCTGACCCTTCCTAGAATTATATATTTGAATGAGATCGTCTCTCATTGTTTTAAACCAGAGAAGTCAGATCAATAAATTTGCATCTTGAAAGTTAAGGAGCTGTGAAGCAGCAAGGCGCTGTCAGATTATTGATCAGACACCTTGAATGAGCCACAAATTTTTGTATTTAAGAAGTGAAGCATCCAAAGCCATGAACTTTAGTAAACTCTGCAGCCACTCTTCTATCTTCCTAGTTGACTGCGGCAGTAAAATAGATTGCTTTGAAAACAAGAAACAATATTGAGTAAGTTTAATCAGAAGCAAGAGAAAATCTGCAGTTGCTGGAAATCCAAGCAACACACACAAAATGCTGGAGGAGCTCAGCAGGCCAGGCAGCATCTATGGTTGCATCCACTGCTGAACTTATTTCAAGGATGATAGGTTCAGACTTCTGTTGATGGAATAATAGAGTTTATGGAAAGGGCTAGACTGCTAATGAACAATGCTAAACCATGGGTAGCTGTTGAGATTGAGTTTGTAATGTTTAAAAGGTATTTATAAAGTATTTGTCCAATATTTTTGCTCAAATTGATACTTCAGCTGGTGTATCATATCTGTGTCTATGTCCTAGACTCCTACACGGGTGTGGGCAAATGCAGGAGAGTCAAATCTTTGCACAGATGATCACTGCTATTGTGGTCCATTGTTGGTGTACAGTTATGGAGCATGAACTTATGCTGGGGAATCAGCCTACTGAACTTGTGTTAGGGGGGAAGAAATGGTGATGTTGCAACTCCAGTGGAAAAGACAAAAGGGAGAATTTAAATATTATGAACAATTTTAAATTTAACTTGTTTATTTTCCCACTGCTGCCTGTAAGGAGTTTGTATATTCTCCCCGTAACTGCAGGGGTTTTCTCCCAGTGCTCTAGCTTCCAACCACAGTCCAAAGGTGTACCAGTTGGTAGCTTAGTTGGTCATTGTAAATTATCCCATGATTAGGCTATGGTTAAATCGGAGTATTGCTGGCTGGCACGCTCAAAGGGCCAAAAGAGCCTATTCAGCACTGTATCTGAGTAAAGAAATAAAATTAAAATCTTCTTGTTCACTTTTGTGCTCCAAATTTTTCAATTTTTTATTAATGCATTTAATAGTTCTTGAACATTTTTGGATGCATGGGAGAAAATTCAAAAATATTTAGGCGTTTGACAGTTATGACAGTTGATTCAACCTTGGGGGGTTGTGACTTTGACTGTCAAAGTACTTCTTTCAAACTGGTAAGGTTCTGTCCTGCTTGGAGCCTTGCTGATTAACGATTTTCTTTTTGCTGGATCTCATTATATGGGCACGTGGAACAAGTAGGTGGGTGATGGGGAAGCAATTTTGCAGGAGATCTTAAAACTAAGAATTAAACAATGCAGTGTAATTGCAGGAACATGGAAGTGGAGTTACAATCTTTAGCAACCATGGGCACAATCAGAGAATAGTCTGTTACTGCTGTGTTTTTGTAAAGGCTTCATTGAGAACTGGAGCCCACACAAGGATGAAGTTGTACCTTACCATTAGCTACCACTCTCTGCAGATGAAAGTGGAAAAATGATTAGAGAATAACCCACTGGGAATGATTCACATTTATCTCTGAAGATGTTGAATCATTTGGGTTGTTAGTGAAGTGTTGCTAGTTAGCATTACTAATTAGTTAAGTTAAACCTGAAAACTGATAAAATGTTTTAACATGTTTTGCAGGGAATCAATTTCACATTTCTGTGCAAAGTGGTTTGAGCAATGACAAGGGGCTAGAGATACTGGCACGTTTTGCTAACATGAAGGTCTCCTATTTGCCAGAGGAAGCGCACAGCATAGTGCAGGAATGCAAAGGTAAGTTTTTAATGGACTGTGGCAGCAGACTAAATTGCGTAACAAATCAGGAATCTCATTGAATAGAATTGGAGTAAAGTTTATAATCAAGAAGAGATTTTTCTTTACATAGAATTGTTGGGTTGTTATTTTGCTATGTTGCTGCAGTACTTAGTTTTGCCACTAAATGGCAGTGCAACACATAAAATTTCAGTTTTGAAGTTCATTCTTTTTAATGAAGCACAATAGCAATGTGGGATCTTGTTGAATTGTAATATATTCTTACTTTCTATACAGTACTTGTGCATCTTGTTCAGTATATATGTACACAGTATATAAGCTATTGTGCATCACAAGGATCTTGAATGCACTCGTGTGATTTAAATCGCTCACAGATGACATATTCTTGCCTATCATATTATGCCTATCAAAAACTGTGTTAGTTTTAACACTGAATTACATACATCATTCATGGTTTCATTCTAATTTTGGAAAATGATTTTTCCGGTAACAGGTTTGATGGATATTAAGATCCAAGAACATAAATTCAGTTTGTGATTTGAATATGTTTCATAAGGGAATATAGTTTCATGGATTTTTCATAGTGACTCATACCCATTTATTATACATAAATGTCATCATTGTGAGATGTATTTCTTTATCATGCAAATGCTTATTGCTTCACTTAGCAATAAATTGATAAATTCAGGATGCCACCAACCCAATATATGTTGATTCATACTTTACCTTTAAGGTGAGGGTCCTAGCTTAAAAAATAACATTTTGAAAAAACTTGAAATGGTTTTCTTAAAATTAGTTAGACTTTGTAGTCTTTAAGAGAAAGGTACCCAAGTTTCTATTTTATTTGGGGCGGTAAAATATTCCTATTCTTACAAAATAGCCCTCCTTCCAACTTGAGTCTGGGCAGCTATAAGTGAAATGATCAAAATATTTCAGTAATACAGTGTGCTGGAGGAGCTCAGCAGGTCAGGCAGCAAGTATGGATGGGAATAACCAGTCGACTTTTCGGACTGAGGCACTCCCGATGAAGGGTCTCAGCCGGAAATGCCGACTGCTTGTTCCCATCCATGGATGCTGCCTGACCTGCTGAGCTCCGCCAACACATTATGTGTATTGGTGTGGATTTCCAGACATCTGCAGTACCTCTTGTCTCTAAAATATTTCAGAAATTTTATCTGTGGCAGATACTTCATATCTGTTCGAAATACATTTCAGGGTTAGACAATTTCTGTCACATTCTTTTACTGGAGTTGAATCATTCCCACTTAATTGAGCTACCTGTGAACCAAGAACAATTAGAATTTGTGGCTTCTAAAGGAAGCTATCCTTTACTTAACTGAAAAAGTCATATTGGCCTGAAATTTATGAAAGTAACAATGGGGAAAATGCTGGTGCCTACAGTCTTCACTGAGAAGAACATCTGGAAATTTCTCATGGGCAATTAAGTGTGGAATGCACCAAATGGTGTTGATGACAACCATCTCTTCTATCAGGTGCACTGTTGTTTTAAATAAAGCTAAAAATGTTATGCCTCCTGTTATGAGTTACTGACCTTCGAGTTGCTTGCGTAATCTTTATTGCTGCTGACCATCTATCTAACCCAATATAAAGTGATGAAGACCATCATTCTCTCAGTAAATTTAAAAATTGATTGACTTCTTTCTAAAGCTTGTGAATATTTTTGTTACTGTCTTGATCCACTATGTATTTCCAATCTTTGGTTTACTGTGAAATTAGACCATAAGACATAGGAGCATTTACACCATTTGGCCCATTGATTCTGCTCTCCGTTCCATCATGGCTGATTTAATGTGTGATTAACCCAATCCCATCTGTGCTGGTACACTTGAGATCAATGCCAAGAATAAAGCATTCGGAAGAAGAAAGCAGTGTTGGTTCTTTATTTCTTAACATTAAATAGTTCAATAACTTCACAAGTGCAGCACATAAAGTTCATGTCTATACCTCATCTTTATGACTGCAGTGTTCAGTCATTACCAACTAGGTTGTTTATTACGTTGCAACAATTTAGTGAGTAGCTGTGTGAGTTGTAATCCTCACTTCTTATCTCCTGCTTTGCTGTAGGCAAGAATTGTTCATTCTGATTCTGTTCCTCCTCCCCCCCCCTGTTACCTGCCACAGTGAAAGATGCAACACATTCCCTATAAATAGTTCCAAATTCAAAGTGACATTGTATTTGAGGAAATCTATGCTCTGGAGCCTGCTAAAACTTTTGGAGTAGCTTTAATTGAGGTCAGTGATGCATTGCTTTCTGTGGTAAAATCTGGGCCAATATGTTTTATGTAATGTCCCTGTTTTTTTGTTAGTTCCTAACAAACTAATGGATAGCTTCTAATCGACACTGACCAGGTTTTCTTATTTCAACAATTCTCATGCAAGTTTTCTGTCTGTCACAGTTTGAGCATGTGTAGGGATAAGCACCGCAGTGTTTATGTTTGAAGGGGAGAGTGTCAGGGCACAGGGAAGGCTGGGTGTGGGAAGAACTGGTCAGGGAGTCGTTGCAGGGGGAAGAGGAGAAAGATGTGAATAGTGATGGGATTATGTTGAATAACCTGCAGCTGTACCAACCTAGTCCCCTGCATTCAGTATTCAATGTGGCCTCGACATTGAGAGGAAGCAAGCGCTGTTTAATCGCCTGTATTTCTGTCAGGCTTCTGGTTGTGTGTCATTTCTACTCCCACACCAGCCTTTCTCCCTGCTTTCTGTTTATATTTCCGGTATCTGCATTTTTTAGGTACAATTTCATTTAGTGTTTTTACAGTTAGTATAAATTATTAGCTTTCAACCATTCAGCGAGGCCATTTGCAACATATCTACCCACCGCTTCTTGTGCAAATAGTGTTGTTTCCTCAAGCGGACTCATTCATTCAAACCTGGCAATAGTTTTTGTTTATAAACATTGCAGTAAAGGGGTTTGAATTGCAAAGCCTGTTTCTTCCTTTCTGTATTATATTTTCTCTCCAACTTTATCTGATAACAATTAATTTGGATTGTTTGAGTTTGAGTCCAAGGGCTCCAGGACTTCTAACTGTGAGCACTCTGATGTCATTCTTATTTTCGCTTGCATAGGACGAAGAAATCCTCCATCAGGACCACAACCTTGCCGTCTGGTTTGGAGGTTTACATGCTTAATGACTTGGAGAGCTGGAGTGAAGGCCTTGTGCTTTGGCTCTTGGTAGGGGCACCCAAGCCAAACAGGGCAAAGCGTAGAGGCTAGACTAAGAGTCGTCCACCATTCCTCCAGGTTTGGGGGTTCATCTCAGGACGAACACCCTGACCGGTCAAAAAACAAATGTTATGGAAACAGCAATGAAGTAATCTTTTATACAGTGGGATGGAGAACCTTCATTGCTGCCCTAAACACCAGCAGTGTAATGGGCAGTTAAGTAAATAATTAGGAGGAAGAAATGCCAGTATCACTGAACTGAAAAACAGAAGCCAGTAGTACGTGAGAAACTTCACTGTCATGTATTATTTATTTGAGTGCCACATTGTTAAACACAATAAAAATAATGTATTGACACAGTTCCATAATTTCGTTCATTTGACTTTTCTCAAACTGCTGTAAACTAGAGCACTGAGATTCATGTGCGTCACTTATCTGGCCCGTTCTGACAGATGGTGTTGCAGCAACTTAGCATGCTGTATGTGCAGATGGCAGTGTATAGCTTCAGGTACCTGTTTCATGGAGAAATATAGAACAAAGTGTACCTCTCCTGCAGGTGATTAGGAATTTCTTGTGCCATAAACTTGAAGGCTGTGGTCTTAACTGTCATTAGTGTTACGCCCGTGGCCCCCTCCTTTTTGAGAATGGCAGGATTGCTATTGATTCGAGTCAGGAGACCCAGGAAATGAGAGAAAGACATGCAGAATCCACAAAGAGTTTGGAATGTGTCCTGGCCTCCGAAAGGCGGAACTATTGATAATGGCTATTGTCTCTTGGAGACGGACTTGTGTATTGCATCCTGTACGATGCATCGAAGCCCCCCAAGGCAATGAACCGAGGGGGGGGGGGGGTTGGTGGAGGGATTGCATCATCCCACCCTGACTGACATCTGAGACCCTGTGAGTCAGGATAAAAGAGGGTCTGAGGAACAGCCCCTTCAGATGCACCAGAAGAAATGCTAGAACTCCTGTAACAGCGAATGCCAGTGGAACCAGCCCACATGCGTCCTTTTCCATTTGCCTCGGAATTGGTGGGTCTTGCCACGGAAGCACGGCTTTAGCTAACCTTGAAGGGGAAATCAGTCCCCCAACGACTCTCGAAGGATTGACATCATAAAAGGGATGGGCAAGTTAAACCTCCGTCTTTCTCTCCAACCAAAAAGGCTGCAGCCTACAGCTTGACTGAACTAAAGTGACTTTTATATTTCCATCGGACAATACATTATCCCCTAGACAACGATAGAGCTATTTCTTATTGATTTTTATTATACCCACGCTTTTAGATTTAGTATTGATGATGTATATTATCTGTGTGTTTGCATTGATATTATTTTTGTGTATTTTTATCAATAAATACTGTTAAAAATAGTACCATCAGACTTCAACGGACCTCTCTATCTTTGCTGGTAAGTGACCCAGTTACGGGGTGCGTAACATTAGTAAGAAAGGCAATGAAGATTGTTAATTTCCTTTTTGGATCATGTCAGAAATCTAAGCTGTCATTTCCTTTGTCAAAGGAGTGGTCATATATATTCACCTGTGTTCTCATGGCAGCAGGTTGGATAGCACAGAATTCCTTCTGTTTTGTTGTGAAGTGTCAACCTAGATTTTGTACTTTAATCTCTAAAGCAGGAGTTCCCAGTTTTTTTTCCATATGCAATGGACCAATACCATTAAGCAAGGGGTCCATTGTCCCCAGGTTGGAAACCCCTGGTCTAAAGTCAGGCTTGGACTAATGACTTCCTGTTTTACTAAAACACACTCACATTGTTACCCTGCGGATGCCCATCCACAGTCTCTTGCTCTGCTAAGCAGTTGAATTGTGAGGTGAATTTAAGGTTAATTATAACATCCAGTGTTTTGAACATCTTTCCCCACTGCATTGCATTGTTTTAACCTATAGGTCTCTCCTTGGATAAGAAACTCTGTAATTGTTTACTTCTGTGATACTGGAATTGTTTAACTGATAATTGCTCGGTGTAAAATATTTGACGATGCTGCATACATCCGATCAAGAAATTAATGGAAAATTATGACATCTTTGTTAACCAGCTTTATTCTGAACTTGGAGTCTAGCTATGTCAAAAACCTGGGGCACTTTGAGTTGCCATTACACAATCTCTTATGTCTGTCTTTCTCAGATTACTGAACACCAGAGTTTTGACCTTCAGAATTTTTTTTCTGTGTGTTAATATAACCATTTTTGGCTTGGGTAGATTGTTACCATTTGTTCCTATTCCAGTTCCTTTAAATAGAAATACTCCTGCTCTAATCATAAAAGTGCTTGGCTAACCATGTTGAATTGTGGGGCTGAATATGATTTATTTATTCACATTTGTTCACTTCATTCTTTGGATTATTTGTCAGTTTGAGTAGATTCCCTGCTTCCTGGATCAACTGTTTTTAAGCTTTAAGCCTAAGCTCAGATGTCATAAATCATTTTTATAAGGCTGGAGTTCTTACAAATGTATAAAAAACTCATGCAATAACATGTAGCTTTTCAAATAGCCTTAGTCTATTCACTATTACCAAAAATCTAATTGTTGCAAAGTATGGTTCACATTCTTTTCCCACCCTCTTTTCCAATCTTCTCTTGTTTCTAAAGACAATGACTCTTTGCTGAAATACAGTTCAGGAGCTGAAGATTCAAATACTGAGATTCGATTGTCGCTGACACTCTCACTTTAAAAATGATCAAAAAGTCCTGATGACATTGGGAAATAGTGGCAAGGTAAAGTTGCTGAGTTCAATTACGTAAAGGTTTGGAATTAGAAGCATGTGTGACATAATTGCTTTAATGGATTACAGTAAAACTCCAATAATCCAGCACCCATGGGTGGTGCTGGACTGGCAGATTTTCTGTGCTACTGAATGTCATCCCCATTAATATCCCAACAAAGTTTTAATACACCTTTTAATGTTACACAAAAGTGCTATAAATTTTCTAGTGAGCTAGTTGAGTTTAAAAGCAATGCTGGAACAGAACATGGTCTGTTTAAAGGGAATAATGGAAATGGGGCCCTTGTGAGGTTAAAGGGAGCAATGAAAATGGGGCCTTGTGAGGTGATAAGGGAATGTGATAAACAAAATTCAGTGAACTAGATGCTGAACCTTAGGAATTATGAACAACTGGATATCAGATTATCGGAGTTTTACTGTAGTCCTGGTAGATGCTTTTATGTAGTTTTAAAGAGGAGCATTGATCTTCTTCTGCTCTTCCATTTTACATCAGGGCCCAATGGTAATCTCTTCTGTGATCAATGGGATTACGCAAAATAACATCCACTTCTACGAAAAATATTCCCATTAAAAATGCAAAGCTTCTTTCAAAGAGCTTTGTGGATGAAGTCCAAGTATTAAAGATCAGATTATAAGGAGGTAAACCAAAATCATGAAGCTCTAAATGGTTTGAGAAGGTAAATTAGTGAACACCAGATGTTTGCATGAAATGTGAATAGGAAAGGAATGGCTCTGGACTGCAGGAGATAATGTAGGATAATGAATAAGTTCAGAGCTCACCACAAGTAGTACCATAGCAGAAGAAGGAGAATAATCTGAAATCTAATATTAAAAAGTGGGAAAGATCATAGATTGCTACTCATTTAGCACAGGTGCTAGTGAGACTATTTCAGCAGTTCCATTTAATATCATGGAATGCATACAATGTACAACCTGAAATTCTCATTCTTCGCAGGGATCCACAAAAACAGAAGAGTACCCCAAAGAATGAGTGACAGTAAAAAAAAACATTAGAACCCAAAACCCCCCCCACTCGCCCTCCCACACACAGGCAGCAGCAGAGCTGTTTCCCCCACCTTCCTCCCACTTATTTCAGTAAAAAAAAATGCTGTTGGTAGAATCTCAGGTGGTGATGAGAGGGCGTATAGGGGTGAGATGCCAACTAGTGAAGTGGTGCTACAGCCTGGCATTAATGTCAGTAAGATGTAAGAGCTGATTGTGGACTTCAGGAAGGGTAAGATGAAGGAACACATAACAATCCTCATAGAGGGATAAGAAGTGGAGAGAGTGAGCAGCTTCAAGTTCCTGGGTGTCAAGATCTCTGAGGATCTAACCTGGTTCCAACATACCGATGTAGTTATAAAGAAGGCAAGACAGCGACTATACTTTATTAGGAGTTTGAAGTGTTTTAGCATGTCAACAAATACACTCAAAAACTTCTATAGTTGTACCGTGGAGAGTATTCTGACAGGCTGCATCACTGTCTGGTATGGAGGGGCTACTGCAAATGACCAAGAAAAGCTGCAGAAGGTTGTAAATCTAGTCAGCTCCATCTTGGGTACTAGCCTACATCTTCAGGGAGTGGTGTCTCAGAAAGGCAGCGTCCATTATTAAGGACCTCCAGCACCCAGGGCATGCCCTTTTCTCACTGTTACCATCAGGTAGGAGGTACAGAAGTCTGAAGGCAGAGACTCAGCGATTCAGGAACAGCTTCTTTCCTCTACCATCCGATTCCTAAATGGACATTGACTCTTTGGACACTATCTCACTTTTTTAAATATACAGTATTTCTCTTTTTGCACATTTAAAAAAAAAATCTATTCAATATATGTAATTGATTTGTTTATTATTATAATTTTTTTCTCTCTGCTAGATTATGTATTGCATTGAACTGCTGCTGCTAAGTTAACAAATTTCACGTCGCATGCCAGTGATAATAATTCTGATTCTGACAAAAGCAAACACTCGGTGATTTACGGTGTTGAAATCTGCTGTGTGGCTCCCCCCCCCCCCCCCCCCCCCCAGTTCTCTGACTCGAGAATTGGTAACAAACTCTCGCCTACCAATGAGAGGGAGAGGGGAGTTCATTGAGTACAGAGCCCTTTGACAGCTGATCCACTGTTCCCGATATTCTGATCCTGGAATATTCTGTGCAATTCTTATGTGAACTATAGGAAGAATATAGAACCATTGGTAACAGTTCAGTTCGGTCTTGTTAAAGGTGTAGTTTGGAGAGAAGAAGTGCCAAACTCTATGTATATATTCAGTGTTTTTAAGGAAATATCCTGATTTGATAGAGATTATCACCACAGAACACAGATTTACGTAGAAAATAGAAACAGTACACAGGTGCTTTCAGTTTTACTATTTTGCTTGTGGGTTATTTTGGCTGTTGAAATGATTGCTACTACCATCAGGAGGAAGTACAAGAGTCTCAGGACTCACACCACCACATCACATGCCCTATCACTGAATTGTTTCCACAAGCTATGGACTCACCTTCAAGGACTCTTCATCTCACGTTCTTGATATTGTTTGTTCATTCATTATTTTTTCTTTTGTATTTGCACATTAGTTGTCTGTACTGCTGGGTGTGGTCTTCCATTAATTCTGTTGTATTTCTTGGATTTACTGTGTATGCCTGCAAGAAATTGAATCTCAGGGTTGTATATGGTAACATGCAAAAGTTTGGGCACCCCTGGTCAAAATTTCTGTTACTGTGAATAGTTAAGTGAGTAGACGATGAACTGATCTCCAAAAGTCATAAAGTTAAACATGAAACATTCTTTACAACATTTTAAGCAAGGTTAGTGCATTATTTTTGTTTTGTACAATTTTAGAGTGGGGGAAAAAGGGAAAGGAGCACCATGCAAAAGTTTGGGCACCCCAAGGGATTTGAGCTCTCTGATAACTTTTACCAAGGTCTCAGACATTACTTAGCTTGTTAGGGCTATGGCTTGTTCACAGTCATCATTAGGAAAGGCCAGGTGATGCAAATTTCAAAGCTTTATAAATACCCTGACTCCTCAAACCTTGTCCCAAAAATCAGCAACCAGGGGCTCCTCTAAGCACCTGCCTAGCACTCTGAAAATTAAAATAAATAATGCCCACAAAGCAGAAGAAGGCTATAAGAAGATAGCAAAGCATTTTCAGGTAGCCGTTTCTTCAGTTCGTAATGTAATTAAGAAATGGCAGTTAACAGGAATAGTGGAGGTCAGGTTGAGGTCTGGAAGACCAGGAAAACTTTCCAAAAGCACTGCTTATAGTATTGCTAGAAAGGTAAATCAAAACCCCTGTTTGACTGCAAAAGACCTTCAGGAAGATTTAGCAGACCCTGGAGTGGTGATGCACTGTTCCGCTGTGTAGCGACACCTGCACAAATATGACCTTCGTGGAAGAGTCATCAGAAGAAAACCTTTCCTGCATCCTCACCACAAAATTCAGCATCAGAAGTTTGCAAAGGAACATCTAAACAAGCCTGATGCATTTTGGAAACAAGTCCTGTGGACTGATGAAGTTAAAATAGAACTATTTGGCCGCAATGAGCAAAGGTAAGTTTGGAGAAAAAGGGTGCAGAATTTCATGAAAAGAACACCTCTCCAACTGTTAAGCATGGGGGTGAATCGATCATGCTTTGGGCTGTGTTGCAGCCAGTGGCACAGGGAACAGTTCACTGGTAGAGGGAAGAATGAATTCAATTAAATACCAGCAAATTCTGGAAGCAAACATCACACCATCTGTAAAAAAGCTGAAGGTGAAAAGAAGATGGCTTCTACAACAGGATAATGATCCTAAATACACCTCAAAATCCACAATGGACTACCTCAAGAGGCGCAAGCTGAAGGTTTTGCCATGGTCCTCACAGTCCCCTGACCTAAACATCATTGAAAATCTGTGGATAGACGTCAAAAGAGCAATGCATGCAAGACGGCCCAAGAATCTCACAGAACTAGAAGCCTTTTGCAAGGAAGAAGGGTCAAAAATTCCCCAAACAAGAATTGAAAGACTCTTAGCTAGCTACAGAAAGCATTTACAAGCTGTGATACTTGCCAAAGGGGGTGTTACTATGTACTGCCCATGCAGGGTGCCCAAACTTTGCTTCGGGCCCTTTTCCTTGTTTGTTATTTTGAAACTGTAAAAGATGGAAATAAAAAAGTAATCTTGCTTAAATTATTAAAGAATGGTGTCATCTTTAACTTTATGCCTTTTGGAAATCAGGTCATCTTTTACTCGTTAGCTATTCAGAAGAACAGAAATTTTGACTGGGGTGCCCAAACTTTTGCATACCACTGTATATGTACTTTGGTAATAAATTTACTTTGAACTTATCTGGAGATAGTGATTTAGATCTTGTGTATTGATATTTCACTCTTAATGGCAATTAGCTACAATTAGAAAACATATCACTAGAAGTTGGTGTTTATCTTAATATTAATGTGCATGTGAATGTTAAAGGACATATTTTCCCCCTCTAATGGTGTACTTTTTACAGTTGTGTCGATGGAAGGAGTGACTTACCAACTGGAATACAGAGAACTGAATGGTTTATCTTTAATTCTTTGTCAGTTTATGTAACTAAATCTGGAAATGTTGACCTGAGGGCACTTATTAGCATATATTTTTATGCAATAGATTGATTCCTTTAACAAAATGAAGGGATGGGTGACTGAGCTCCAGCTACTGGCTACAGTCATACTATCAGATTTTGTATTTCCTCAGGGCATAGGAGGTGACCATTTGGCCCATTGAGTTGGTGCTGGTTCTCGAAGCATTCCCATCTTTCCCATTCTTCCACTTATTCTGTAATTTATTCTCTCACATACCCATGAGCTTATACCCTTCTGAAAAACAAAGTTCAGTTTTCTTTCGCAGTTGTGGGGAAAAAAAAATTCGTGTAGAATCATATATTGTTTAAAAAAGTTTTAATCATATTATGAAACACTACTTGCCAGCATAATAGCTGTCTTTTCCCTGGTTGAGATTTTATAAGGCTATATTTCTCAAATTAAAAAAAAATTAGAAACTTGTATTAATATTTTTCAGGTTCTCCTCTGGTTGTCTCCCTCATCGGTGCTCTATTGCGAGAATTTCCAAATCGGTGGTCGTATTACCTCAAACAGCTGCAGGGTAAACAATTCAAAAGAATTCGTAAGTCGTCCTCCTATGATTATGAGGCACTTGATGAGGCTATGGCAATTAGCATTGACGTTTTGGAGAAGAGCCATAGAGAATACTACAAGGACCTCTCCATACTAAAAAAAGATGTGAAAGTGCCAACTAAAGTAAGTTCTGCTGTTTTCTAATAACCCGTGAATTTGTGTTTTAATTTTTGATTGGCGTCTCCCAATGGTGACGTGCACGAGCGATCTGTGTGGAGTTGCCCTTCCAGCTCCAGTCTGGGAATTTAATAGGGAGCTTTGAGTAAATAGTAAACTGTGTGATGTTCTTTACAGATGGCTGTTTGAGGTTATTGAAAAGGTACTCTGAAAAATGAATTGTATTTTCATTTGCTGTGTTCTGGAATAAGCAGCACCATCTGCAAATTGGATGCCAGTAATATTTATGTAAATCTGTCACTTCTGTGGTAGGCCATTTTGAAACTTCTTTTCAGTGAGTTATAAAGCTTTCGTTATGTCAATCAATTTGTCACCCTTTTAGAAAATAATGAATCAATCCAATGCAAGAATAGTTGAAAGAAGAACATTTCTTAAACATTGATAATAAATTATTCAAATGAAAACTTAGTGGAATTATACTGAATATGGTTCCTTTTGCATATTTGTGAAACTGAACTATTAAATCTATGTCAGGAAGATGTGGAGACACTTTTGACCACATTTTTCTTGTGATTGCAAGACTCTGTTGGACGCTGGTAATGCAGAATACTGCAGGTCCGGTGCTGTAGTTTATTGGCAGGACTGACGATGAGGGAGCTGTGTGGCCTTGCTTGTAGCATGGATTAGACTACATTGTGCAGTGTTGCCTGTTGCATTCGCACAGAAGAGGTGACGCTGGAGGCAGTGTGGTGCACCGTCAATGCTGAATTGGGGGCTGGCCCCTTTTATGGGTGCTCCCTTCCAGTGTTCACTCAGTGGAAGATAAGCTAGATTGTGTTCATCCGCAGACTTCTGTAGGCTTGTTCTTGCTGACAACATCCATGGAGTCAGGGTCTTGGGCTATATTATTTTGTTTTTGTGTGACTGTGTTCACTGCTATTTTACATGTGTGACATCTGCATTGTGCTAATACTGCTTTGCATCCCGTCCCTGGAGGAAAGCTGCTTTGTTTAGCTGTGTTCATGGGTATTCATATATGCTTGAATCACAAATATTGACACCTTAATAATGACAATTGAATTGAACTTGACTTGGTCTTGAACTTTTCTGAGTTGTCACTTGGATGGATCAAAGCTTTTCATAAATGGAAATAGAGTGAAGAGTGGGACTGCGAAGTACAAAGCTCCGTTATAAAACCCATGAAAGAGTACTCCTTTTCAGTTGTAGTTTTAATGGCAATTTAGCAAATTTTCCTCATTTTTTTGAGGTTAAGGCCTCCGTGTGGTACACGTAAAGGCACCTCGTACGTAGACTTGGTTTGCTAAATGCCTGTGAGCAGGGTAAAACACTTCCTTTGAAGTGTAATTTCAAACAATCTTTGACAGTACTCATAATCAGTACAATAGGTGCAATCCAAACTATAATACAGTTTTCAAATTGATGTGACTTCCGGTGGTGGAGGGTGGGTGGTGATAGCTTAGTGGCTAGCACACAACGCCTTACAGTACGGTACCTGGGTTCAATACCCATTGCTGCCTGTAAGGAGTTCGAACATTCTCCCTGTAACTGCATGGTTTCCTCCCACAGACTGAAGACGTACCAGTTGGTAGGTTAATTGGATATCATAAATTGTCCTGTGATTAGACTCAGATTAAGTCAGGAGATTGCTGGGTGGCACAGCTCAAAGGACAAGAAGAAACAATTCTGCACTGTATCTCAATAAATAAATTACGTGAATGTTTATTAAGGTAAAATTCTGCTCCCACATATCAACAATGTTCTGTATAAAGGTTCAGTGTAGTAGAAGGGACTATTCTTCCACCCTCAGCTTAATTAACCCATGTTCAGAGGAAGTTTCTCAATGATCGAATGACATGCTGAGAATTTCGATCATTTCACCTCAAATGGTGCTAGTCTTTGTGCATTTCTGAAATAAAATACACATTATTACAATTAATCTTAAAATGTGTATTACTTGTAGAATGGGTTGGATTCATATTAGAAAATGAAGGCACTAGCTTTCATCCAACAAATTGGTTTCCATGCACAATAACGAAGCAGTGATCAGTGGAAATCAGTGATGTGTACTTTTATTGTAAACATTATGTCAACAAGGGTACTGCATTATAATGTTGCACAACTTCCTTTGCTGACAGCTACAAATCCATAGAATATTTCAATCTGTTAGAGGAACCAGACAAATGCAGGTTCTTTTTTGTGATATTAAGATTCAGGTTTTGTTTTGCTGTTCATATATTGGTTGACATATTTTATATGAGAACGCAATCTGCAAACTGCCGTGGGGAGCTTCAGTGAATTGGTGTTTCTCATCCTTTTCAAATAGCAGTTCAAAGAAAGGACACTAACACAAAGTACATTCTGCTTGCATTTTGAAGACTAGGGTGAATGCACATTGACCATATATTTTTACTATCTTTTCATCTGATTCATCCTTTCTTATTGATTGGACTGAGGCTTTGCTTTTTAATCTGCGCTTCGGTAACCTGAAGCCGTCCCTACAAGTGCATTGAAAGTTACCGTAATTACTGGATGTATTGCAACATTTTACCAAAGATGTTTTGAGTTTTGGTGTAACACCCTGGGCTGATTAAACACTTAGAACGTTAGATAGAGATTGTAGGGGTGTTAATTTATGGAATTCGAATTCGAGAATATATATTGATTGATATTTATTAGTTTTTTAGGATGGGGGTGTCAGAAAAGCCATAGTTGGCAATATGTTTGTGGTCAATTCAATCTATTTATCATTGTTATTTTTCATATTTTGATCAGGTTCTGTGTATTCTGTGGGAGTTGGATGTGGAAGAAGTGGAAGATATTTTACAAGTGTTTGTCAACAAATCTTTACTGTTCTGTGACCGAAACAAGCGATCTTTCCAGTATTACCTGCATGATTTGCAGTTGGACTTTCTGATTGAACAAAATCACAACCAACTTTCGGTAGTTTTTACTTCAATAAATATGTTTTTCCCTTTCCTTTGATAATTTTTTGTTCTTCAATTCAAATACTTGTGTGCATCAGTTTTACATATAAGTTACGACTATGTAGTATATACACAGAGACAGTGCATTTCCCAAGACATTGTCATACCCATACAGTAATAAGACTTTGGATATTATGCACGGAATTTCTATTTAACACACTGATATGGAAGTATAATCTTTAAAAGTGACACTTCTCCTTTTATGTCAAGAAAGGACAAAATATAGCAAGGAGACCATGGCATTTGTATTGAGTATGTACTGGGAGCTCAGGTCAAAGTGCTTTTCATTCAGACATTGCTTGCTAACAATTGTTGTTGGGTAGTCTTGTACATAATAGTGTGTAGGATATTGCAGGATGGCTAGGAAGTGGCCTGGACTGATTTTATAATCTTCAATTCCTGGTCCTACTGGATGATGTAATTGAAATATTTTCTTTGTGGCTATTTTGGCCTATTGATTCTGTGTGGACTCGTAGGACAATCCCATATCCCCACTAGTTTTCCCTGCAATCTGTTCTGAAATTTTCATCAACTTTCCAGTGATTCCACCACTCTCCTTTGCACTGCAGGCAATTCTCATTGGCCATTTAATCTGCCAACCAGTACCTTTCGGCGATGTGGGAGGAAAACAAAGCAGCTGGGGATATCCACACAGAGAAAGGGTTAATATTCAAACTCCACACATATGGAGGTCAGGGTTGAACCTAGTCATTGGAGCTGTGAGACAGTTGTTCTGCTTGCTGTACCACTGTACCACCTGTTTGAGAGTCAGTGGTTGGAGTATGTTTAATGAAAGCACCACTGGTTTGTACATATAAGTTGTGGTTGGAGTCTACAATTGGTGTAGGATCTCAATTTTAATTTTAAAACAGCATATTAGTAAGAATAAATTAGTACAAGATTGTCCAATTTGTATACGTTATTGGTTTTATTACTAAAATATCTTGAGAGTATTTATTGAACTTATATTTGCGATTTTTTTTTGTAACTTAGGAATTACATGCCAAAATGGTTCGTCAGTATCAGAAGACCTATAAAAAGCTGCTTCCATCTCCTTCTGATGAAGATTGTATGTATTGGTACAGTTTTCTGGCTAACCATATGGCAAGAGCTAATTTGAATAAGGTTAGTGCTCATTTTACAATCAAATTCTCATGATTAGTAAAACCTAATTTAAAGATGAAAGTTCCAAGCTCAGACTAGGAAATTGATAATATGTGACCATAGAAGGAAGGTACACTTGTACTGGGTTTGGAACTCTGTCATGTTCTGGGCATTCCCTTCCCATTAATTGCCATGTAAAAAGGCTACAGAACCAGAATGCATTTGTAAACAGCTTTTAAGTACACCACAACTTCTCTACACCCAGGAGCAATTTCAGATCCTTGGACTAATTTTCTTGTTGATAACAAGGCTGTCTTAATAAGGACTTTGTTAAAGACACCCACCTTTGTTACATTATATACGACTGAAAGATTATCCTGGTATTTATTTTACCACTCTACAGAGGATATTGTAGAGGAAGTTTTTAGTTTTAATTCTGATAGGGGTTAAGTCATGATTTGTATTAGAACATGATTCTTGCAGTTTACATTACCAATTATTACTCTTAGATTCATTTTGATTTAGTTTGTTGCTTAACAAAGTCATTTTGGACATGTTAAAAAATGGTAGGTTCACAAGTTTAGTTCCAGACATTTTCCTCTGGTTATAAATTCAAAAAATTGCATAGTTTTTTATGTACTCTACTCTTAAGATCCTGGATAAGGAATTTTCGGTTTTTTCCATCTATAGGTGTCACTTCTGTGAAATGTTTTTTGTTGTATTTTCAATTTATTACACAATGGAACTGATTTTGTGATCACTTTTTTTTATCGTATTTGAATTCAAGATTCAAGATTGAATTCAATGTCATTTCCAGAACACAAGTATAAATGAGAACAAAATAATTGTTACTTTGGATCTGATACAGCACAAAAATAACACAATAAGATAAAAGAACATAACATAACAAACTGTGGAGGAACTCAAAGAATCAAACAGCATCCGTGGAGGCAGAGGTGGGGAAGGGGAAGAGGTTGATGTTTATGTTTCAGGTCAAGATTCTGCATAAAGTTTGATTGTTTAATTTACTCTAGATTCCAGCATTTGCATTTCTTGTGTCTCCAATTCATTTGAGTTGCTGTCCAATAAGAGCAAGTGCATTTAAGATTATTCTGAGCCTAATTTCAAAAACTGATTTGAAGTTAATTTAGGGAGTTTAAATATATTTCCTTTTTGTTTTCCATTCACAAGTTAGTGCCCATTTATTAGAGAAATATTTAAATTTAAAATTAATTAATGGATCTATATTTATAGCTGTGATTACGCAAAATCAGTTGAACAATATGTAAAAATAACCTCACGAGTAAATGTTTCTTTATGACTGTATTGTGGAGATTATGGAAACCAGCTGAGATTTTCAGATCCCATGAAGATGGTAAGTAACAGCTGTGGTTTAAGTCTTACATTCATTCATAGGCAATAGCTATGCATTCCTATGGAGGTATAATCAAATAACAAAGCGTTGCCAAGCAATTTTTACATATTCCTAAGTGACATTTTCATTACCTCCCTTCTTTCATTGCCAGAATGAGTAGGCGAGGAAAGATTAAATTGTTCTTTTTAAAGAAAAGAATATGTAATTTAATCAGGGGGTGGGATTTTTAATCGAGTTGAGCTCTATACATAATTAATCTTCTAAAGTTCTGTTTCCTAATGGAATAACTAATCTGCATGCTTCAAATAGAGATGGTAATGAGCATTACCTCACAAAATCATTTTGCAAGAATATTGTTAGAAAATGAGTTAGTATTTCAAATAAGCTAGTGTATAAAATTTCACATTTTATAGATTAATAAATTAGTTTTCTCATTATTAGGAGTTTCAGCAGAGTTAAATTTGTAATGGGTTTTGTTGTAAATATTTCAATTTTTCACATAACTGTTAAAATATTGTCCATGTAGATGAGCTGCTGCAGTTTTACCCAATAATCCTAACTCAAAATAATGGATATGCTCTGGCTGATAGTCTGTTGACATTGACTAAAAATGAGACTAATTCCTGTGTTCACTGAAGGTAGTATAATAAACTAGAACAATAACCTGTATGCATTTTCATCAGAAAACAGTTTAAATAGTCAGTATCTCCTATCAGATTCTTTCCTCTCCAGCACTTAGCTATCCCACCCACCTGCCTTCATCTATCACCTTCTAATATACTCCTTCTGCTTCTCCCCCCCCCACCTTTTTATTCAGGCGTCTTCGTGCTTTCCTTTACAGTCCTGAAGAAGTGTCTCAGCTCGAATTGTCGACTGTTTATTCATATCCATGGATGCTGCCTGTTCTGCTGAGTTCCTCCAGCATTTTGTGTATGTTGCTCTGGATTTTCAGCATCTGAAGTCTTTTTCATGTTTATGTTATACAATTTTGAAGTTCTGTGTTTTTTTTCCTTTATTTTTCATTTGTTGTCACAACTAACCCTCTAAGTGGTTGCATACTGTATAGTCATGTGATTTTGAATATGACCCGTCAGTAGCATTCTGAGATTATTTTAACATTGGGTTAATTTGTCAGTAATCTCTGATTTTACCTCCTAGTAGACAAAGTAGGGTGATGCTCTGTTTATTTGCATAGTATACCTCTCTGAGAAGAAAGGTTGTCTCTTGTCCCTTCCACTCCCTTCAAGTCAAGAGCAAACTGACTTTCTGGATAGTTCAAAGTGGCAATAATGTTATATTAAAGCCATAAGCACAGAAACAGGCTCACCAGTCTAAATCGTCCATGCCAACTGTGTTGCCCAGCAAGCTAGTCCCATCTGCTTGCACTTGTCCCTTGGCCCCCTAAACCCTTCCTATTTACGTACTTATCTAGATGGATTTAAAATGTTGCTAATGTTCCCAACTCAACCACTGTTTCCAGCAGTTCAATCCAAATAAGTGCCACATTTTGTATGAAGGAGCTGCCCATGATATTCCTTTTAAATCTCTCATTCTTATCTTAAACCTATCTCCTCTTGTTTTTGGCACCTGCTTATGGAAAAAAAATTCACCCATATACAGGCAGTCCCCGAGTTACAAACGTCCGACTTACGGACAACTCGTACTTACAAACCGAGGAAGAAGAACGCCGTCTGCCATTTTAAGTCAGATCACGATGCCGTCCGCCATTTTAAGTCGTTGCCGTTGACACTGTGTTGAGTGTTTAACTTTGTATTTGGCTTAAATTGTTCTTAATAAGATTCACCCTGACTCCACCCCCCCCCCCCCCCCCCCCACCCCGGTTCCGGTCGGCTGGTGGCGCAGTGAGATCAGCGCCGGGCTGGAGAACGGAGGTTCGCGAGTTCGATCCAGTGACAGACCGCTCCCGTGCCGGGTTGACGTCGATCCAGTGACTCCTGTACCATCCGTGCCGGGTTGATTTTGAGCTCACAAAACTCGACTTCATAAAAAAAAACACAGCCACCTCCAGTTTAAATTCCCACGTGGAATATTGTGGAGGATCAAATACCCAAACCCAGCACAGCCCCCACTTGTCCTATTTAGCCTGTCTCGGTGCGGTGGTCCTCAGGACACAGCAGACCTCGGGGGCTGGTGCAGCTCAGGACCTGCTGCCCGCAGTGTTTCTGTTCCATTGACGGGAAGTGATCGCAATTGAAAATAAAGTGGAAATAATGAAGCGTTTGGAAAGAGGTGAAACGCTATCGGTCATTGGAAAAGCGTTAGGCTACAGTCGGTCAACGATCGGAACAATTTTAAAGGATAAAGTGAGAATAATGGAGCATTTGAAAGGGCAAACACGAGGAAATCTGCAGATGCTGGAAATTCAAACAACACACACAAAATGCTGGTGGAACACAGCAGGCTAGGCAGCATCTATAAGGAGAAGCACTGTCGATGTTTCAGGCTGAGACCCTTTGTCAGGTCAGCATTCAGCCCTGCCCCGATGAAAGCTACAATTATTACTAAGCAAAGCAGTGGTTTAATTATTGGAATGCATTCATTTCTTAAGTGTTTTACATGCATAAAAAGGTAAAATATATACTATATACTAAGACAAACGTTTGACTGACACTAAATAATACTGGATGTACTTGTTCTGACTTACGTACAGATCAGACTTAAAGGCAGACTCAGGAATGGAACTCGTACGTAACCCAGGGACTGCTTCTACAGTATGCCCCTCATGATCTCAAGACCATGAAACATTGGAGCAGAATTAGGCTTTTTGGTCCATTGCTTCTGTTCCACCATTTGATCTTGGCTAATCCATTTCCCTCTTGACCCCAACTCCTGTATTCTCCCATAACCTTCCACGCTCTGACTTATCAAAAATCTATCAACCACTGCCTTAAATATATTCAATGAGCTGGCCTTCACAGTCGCCTGTGGCAACAAATTCCACAGATTCAGGTCCCTCTGGCTAAAGAAATTATTTCTCTTCTCTGTTCTAAATGAATATCCCTTATTCTGAGGTTGTGTCTTCTGGTCCTGGACTCCCCCGCTGCAGGAAACATTCTCTCTACATCCACTCTATCTCTGCCTTTCAACATTTAATAGGTTTGAATGAGATCTGCCACCCCACCCCATTCTTCTAAATTACATTGAGTGCAGGGACAGAGCCTTCGAATGCTCCTCATATGATAAGCCTTTTTCAATCATAGAATCATTTTTATGAACCTCTTTTGAAGCCTTTCCAATATTAGCACATCCTTTCTTAGATAAGGGGCCCAAAACTGCTCACACTACTTCAAGTGTGGCTTCACCAGTGCCTTATAAAACCTCAGCATTAAGTCCTTGTTTTTATATTCTAGACCTCTTGAAATGAATGCTAACATTGGATTTGCCTTCCTCACCACCGACTCAATCTACAAGTTAACTTTTAGGGAATCCTGCACAGTGACTTCCAAGTCCCTTTGCATGTCTGATATTTGAATTTTCCCTCCGTTTAGAAAATAGTTTATGCTTTTATTCCTTCTATCAAAGTGCATGACCATACACTTCCCAACACCGTATTCCACCTGCCATTTCTTTGCCCGTGCTCCTAATCTGTCTGAGTCCTTCAGCCTCCCTGCTTCCTTAACACTACCTGCCCCTCCTCCTACCTTTGTATTGTCTGCAAACTTGGCCACAAAGTAACCAATTGTCATCCAAATAATTGACATAATGCAAAAAGAAGTGGTCCCAATACCAGATACTGCGGAACATCAGGTCACCAGCAGCCAATCAGAAAAAGCTCCCTTTATTCCCACTCTCTAGCTCCTGCCAGTCAGCCCATGCTCAATCTGTAATAGTTTATTTTCCATAATACCATGGGCTGTTATCTTGTTAAGCAGCCCCATTGGTGGCATCTTGTCAAATGCCTTTAAAAAGTCTAAGATTCTCCTTTCTTGATTTGTCAAGCAAGATTTTTCCTTTAGGAAACAATGCTGACGACAGCCCATTTTAATGTGCCTCCAAGTACCCTGAAACCTCTTCCGTAACATCTTCCCAACCACTGAGATCAGGCTAACTGTCCTGTAATTTTCTACTGTCTGCCTCCCTTCATGAAGAGTGGTGTAACATTTGCAATTTTCAAGTCCTCTGGAGCCATACTAATATCCAGCAATTCTTGAAAGGTCATTACTAATGCCTCCACAATATAAGAAAAGGCTTTTGGTATCCTATTTGATATTATTGGCTAGCTTACCTTCATATTTCATCTTTTCACTCCTTATGGCTTTTTTAGTTGCTTTCTGTTGGTTTTTAAAGTTTCCCAATCCTCTAAGTTTCCACTTATTTTTCCCCTATCATATGCCATCTCTTTTGCTTTATGTTGGCTTTGATTTTCCTATCAACCACAGTTGTAACCTTGGATGCTAAGCTCCCAATTATACTCTTCTTTCAGCCATGACTCAGTGATGCCCACAATGTCATACCTGCCAATCTCTAACTGCGCTACAAGATCATCTACCTTATTTCGTATGTTGTACACGTTCAAATAATACAGCTTCAGTCCTGTATTCATCACAATTTTGTACCCCGTTACACAGCAATTCATCCCACTGGCTACAATTTTGCCCTGTCATCTGCCTGTTCTTCCTGACAGTCTCACTGCACACTGCATCTGCTTGTATACTACCTGTCCCATTCTCAGCCCTTCACTCATATTCCCACCCCCCTACCAAATTAGTTTAAACCCTTTCCAACGGTTCTAGCAAGTCTGCCCACAAGGGTATAGGTCACCCTTAGGTTCAGGTGTAACCCGTCCCTTTTCTACAGGTCATACATTCCCCAGATGAGATCCCAATGATGCAGGAATCTAAAGCCCTGCTCCCTGCATCATTTCTTCAGCCATGTATTCATCTGCCAAATCATCCTATTCTTACCCTCACTTGTACCTGGCACTGGCAGCAATCCAGAGATTACCACCCTGGGGGTCCTGCTTTTCAGCTTTCTACCAAACTCCCTAAATTGTCTCTTCAGGATCTGCTCCTTTTTTCCTGCTTATGTCATTGGTACCAATATGTATCAAGACTTCTGACTGCTCACCTACCCCTTTAGAATTCTGTGGTTCCTGGCATCTTGGAGGCAACATACCCTCTGTCTATCGAATCCATAGAATATCATGTCTGCTCCTACTGCAGTGCTCTTCATCTCCCTTCCCTTCTGAGCCACAGCGCCAGATGTAGACTTGATGTTGTTTTTCCCCTATCACCTCCCCCACTATCCAAAGTGATACAATTTGAGGAGAACAGGCAATGAGTCCTCTGCACTGTTTGCCCATTTCCTTACCCTCTCCTGACAGTCACCCAGGTACCTGCCTCCTGCAGTTTAGAGGTGACCACCTCCCTGTAGCTCCTGTCTATCACTTCCTCAGTTTCCCATATGATCTGAAGGTCATTGAGTTGCAGCTCCAGCTCCTTAATACGTTATCTGAGGAGCTGCAGTTTGGTGCACCTGGTGTAGATGTGGTTATCCAGGAGGCTGGAGGGCTCCCAGAATTCCCACTTCTCACATAAAGAACACAACTCAACCCCTGGAGCAGTACTCACTGCAAGAACTATGTACCAACAGGGGAGGAATGAAGAAGAAGAACCTCTCCCAAGCCTGTTCTCACTGAAGTGTGATGACCCGCGGCCTCCTTACTTGAACACCGGTCCACTCACACAATGACCAATCTGCTTGTCCGTGCCTCATTCTTAATCATTCTTGCCAGTGAATCGTGATTTGATTGCAATTGCTCCTGGGCAACACACACAGAATGCTGGAGGAATTCAACAGACCAGGCAGCATCTATGGAAAAGAGTAATGTCGACATTTTGGGCCAAAATTGCCCACGAGCACACCTTTTTAAGTCTCACTCATGGACCTGGGAGTAGGCTCCTCTCTTGCTCCTGATTCAACTAGGCCACTGAAAAAACACTAGAAGATAGAGATATATATATATTATGTATCTTTATCAGGTCACTCCTCAATCTCCTATGCTTCAGGTATAAAAGTCCTGGTCTATGCAATCTTTCCTTGTAAATCAATCTTTGCTGTACTCTGTCTAGTTTAATAACATCTTTCCTATTATAGGTGACCAAACTGTCCATAATACTCCAGCTGCAGTGTCATACATAACTGGATCATAACTTTCCGACTCTTATACTCAGTACTCTAATGATGAAGGACAGGATGCCTTTGCGGCTCTGTCTACCTGTGAATCTGCTCTCGGAGAACTATGCACTTGCTCTCCTATGTGCCATAACACTGACCCTACCATTCAAGTTCTACCCTAATTTGATGTCCTAAAATGCAACACTTCACATCTATCTGGATTGAAAGACATTTGCTAATCCTCAGCCCAGAGATCTAGCTGATCTAAAATCCCCCCTGCAATTTTTCATAATCTTCTGTACTGTCTGCAATGCCACCTATTTTAATATCATTTTGTAAACTTGTATTTATGCATTTCTGTACAAATCATATACAGTATATTGAATACAAGTAGAAAGGGTTCCAGCACTGACCCCTTTGGCATTCCACTAGACTCACGTGTTCAGTCTTGGAGACAACTCTCAACCCTCACTGCTTGCTTCCTACCACTGAGCCAACTATGAATTCAATAACTATCTGCCCCTGGTTCCCATGACCTTTCAGACTAGCCTGCCATGAGGAATCTCGTCAAGGGCCTTGCTAAAGCTCATGTAGAACGCATCCACTGCCCTACACTCATCTGTTCTCTTAATTACTTTCTCGAAGAACTGCAAGGGATTTGTTGAATACAACTTCCCACACACAGAGCTATGCTAAGATTACAAAGTCAGAACCTCTCTCCAAATGTACTCTAGGTTCTGTAGGTCCTGTCTGTCAGCATCTCCTCCAATAATTTACCCACTGCTGATGTCAGACTTACTGGTCTGCAAATTCCTGTTTTGCTTTTGCTACCCTTTTTAAACAATGGGACTGCTTTAGCTACTCTTCGGTCCTCGGGGACCTCACCTATGGCCAGGGATGAAGCAAAAATCTCTACAATTTCTTCTCCTGCTTCCAATTAGGTTTGAGAATGCACCAGGGCAGGCCCTGGGTATTATTATCAACTTTAATGCAGTTTCAAGTCTCCAATACCTCTTCCCTGTTAATTCATGTGTGGTCCAAGGCATCACTACTTATTTCCTTAACTTTCACTATTTTCTGTTGAATAAAAATTGAAAAGAAATATTAAAAATCTCATCAATTTCCTTTGGATTCATAGGGGACCTACTCTCTCCCTAAGCACACTTCTACTCTTAATATACCTATAGAATCTCTTGGGATGTGTTTCACATTACCTGCTTGATCCTTCTCTTTTCCTTCCAAAACTTCTCTTAAATGCACGCCTCTTCTGCTTGTAGTCATCCAGAGGTTCACTAGTTCCCAATTTCTTTTACACAGTATATGGTTCTATTTTTTCATTAGAGCCTCAGTGTTTTTTTCCAACCAGGATTCCCTAAATCTGCCAGCCTTACCCTTCACTTATTCTTGAGAAATGTTATTGTTTGCTTTGCAAATTCCAAGAGTGTGGATTCTAATTTATGTTTCAATTGTATTAAGCAATAGCATTCTGAATTTTACACATTATTTTGTCATAGGAGCTGTACTCACTAATGTTTTCAGTGGATTGGATAAAGGCCAAGACTGAAATGATGGGTCCAGCGCAGTTAATAAATGACTTTGTGGAATTTAGGCATATACTGGATGAGGAGGTATGTCTCACAATGACTTAACATCTTTGACTGTGCATTTGAGCACTTGCTAAGGGAAATGGAATAGGGGAGATGGAATCTTTTTTAAAAGTGCATGTTTATTGAATAAGTTAATTTTTGAAGTCTTGATATTGTGAACCATGGGCACAGAAAGAGTGCTATAACAAAGACTTTGTTGAAGACATTTGGAAAGACTAAACAAAAACATTTTTCAATGTTTTTATTTAAATTGAGGCCTCCTTCAATAGATGTGAGCACATCTGTATGTTGATACTATAGAAATATTGTACATTCAAGGTTCAAGTTTAATTGTCATTCAACCATACAAGAATACCCATGAATGTAGCCAAATGAAATGGTGTTACTCTGGGGCCTAGATGCAAAACACAGTAGAAACAGTCTGGCACAGCTCTAGGCACATAAAGCACATATAATATTGCAAGCACATGTAAGACAGCAGTAAAAAAAAAGAGAGCAGTCACACAGAAAAAATATAGTCCAAGTCTCTTGAGTCCATGAATGTTGCAGCAATCTGCATTCAAACACAATCCAGCTTGTCTCCTGCCTGGTGAACACTTGGAGGGCTTTATGAAGTTTTGAGGTTGTAAAAGATAAACAAAAAAAAAAGTGCAAGTTCTTGTTACAAGCAAAATGCATTGAAAGGCGATGAAGAGAAAAATTGTGCTTAAGTAACATCTAAACCAAAGTAGGCATTGATAGCATTTCTCTGATTCCATGAGTCACTATTTGTATACAAGGTGTCTCATAATTGCAAGAACTATGTATATTTGAAATTTTAATATAGTAAACAGTTTCCCAAAATTCAAGAAAAAATTGTGGGCCTCTCCTGGAAGGTTCCAGAGGAGGTTCATGAGAAATATCCTGAGAATGAAAGGGTTAATGTCTAAGGAGCATTTGTTGTCTTAAGGCCTGCACTTGTTGGAGTTCAGAAGAGTGAGAGGGTATCTCATTGAAACTTATTGAATATTGAAATGCCTAGACAGAGTGGACATGCAGAGGATGTTTTCGATAATGGGAGAGTCTAGGAATACAAGGACATCCCCTCAAAACAGATAAGGAATAATTTCTTTAACCAGATGGTGGCGAACCTGTGGAATTTATTGATGAAGATGGTCATGAAGGTCAAGTCATTGGGTATATTTAAAGTGGAGGTTAATAGGTTCTTGATTAGTAAATTTGGGTGTGAGGGGAAAGATTTAAAAGGAACTGAGGGGCAGTGTTTCAGTGCAGAGGGTGGTAAGTGCGATATATGGAATGACCTGCCGTAATGGAACTGACTGAGTCTGTGATCCGCTGCAGCCTGTTGCGGTCCTGTGCTTGGAGCCTGCATTCCAGGCTGTGATGCAACGGTCAGAATGCTCTCCACTGCATCTATCAAAATTTGAAGAATGGTCTGTTTCCATATTCTTTCTTAAGCACGTACTAAAAAGGTTCAGAGGTTCATTTATTATCTAAGAACGTATGCAGTATGCAACTGAGGTTCTTCTCCAGATAGCCACGAAACAAAGAAAAACCATGGAAGTAATTTCAGAGAAAAACAGTAAACCCACCACCCCCTGCACAAAAAACTGAATGGCAATGTGGTCATCAACCCCACAAAGCTCTATTTCCCCCACAGGACACGCAACAAGAATATTGGCCTCTAAATCACATTCTCCTCGCACAAAAAAACTAATAAAATTGCAACAAGAACTTTGACCTCCCCCCCACCCCCCGCATGAATCGCAACAAGAGCATTGGCCACTCAATCCCCTGCCCCCCCCCCGCACAATACAATCAGCCCCCAAATCCCCCTCTCCCCGCACAAGAAACTAACAAAAACATGACAAGAATGTCTATCCCCAGACCCCCTTCCCCTTCACACAAATGCAACAAGAACACGAGATGTGCATCCTAACCAGTGACTGTATGCACTGTGGGTTTCAGGTTTCAGTCACACTGGGGGGGATAATATGGTGCAATACGAAAGGCACAAGAGAGCTCACAGAACAAATGGCCACAGTGCAGAAACAGAGGTGTGTTCACTGAGGAGTGATTTTCCATTCATTTGAATTACATTAGCTTAATTATATGATATTCACAAATATAATTGGCAAGGTTGGAGTGCTGTTTGATTCTTAGTCTGAGTTAAGTAGTTTATATAATTAATGCAATTATTACACAAAACGTTATGAATCTTCCTGACTCATTAGTGTACTCCCTACACAGTATTCCGTAATTTGCATTATTTGCACTGTTACAGGTTTCTTGTTTAAAAATAGTAATTTTGAGATCTGCTTGCATAGATCTTGAAATTTGCTAGGGCATTTGTGAGTACAGGTTGAGTACCCCTTAGCTGAAATGCTTGGTGCCAGAAGTGTTTAGTATTTTGATGTGTATGTGTGTGTATGTAGGTATATAAAATCAATGAAAATACAAAACTACATATAGTTATATGTAGATATATATGTGTGTATGTATATATGTGTAAGTATATTGCGATAGCTTGGGATCACCGTAATTTCCCATGATGAACCTATTTGCTACCGATGAGTAGTCTTTGTCTTACAGTTGCTCTTCACACATGTACTGATGCAGCTGTTCACAGTGTTAGATTCTCATCAACAACAATCTTGGCAAACTGATCAATGAACTTTCTCTGCTGCATCATGATCAGCAGACTCTATCACCACAAATCTTTAAAAATTTAATTCCATGCCTTTTCTTAAACTTCTGCAGCCCAGTTTCAGTTCATTGAAATAGCTCTTAGCATGTTTCATGATCAGCATACTGTTAAGCGACACTGACGGATCCACTTTTTTAATACACGATCGAGATCTTCAATTTTCACTTCATGCAGTGAAAAATGCTTAGAAAATGCTTTCTGCTTTCTATTAACCTGTTCATTGCATATATGAGGCCACTTCTCAGTACTGTCTGTGGTGTGAAAATTTTGGATAACCTGTAGTTAGTTTTTCACTGTTATGACAGTAGTGGAAAGGCAGTTGAGATTTCTTTTTGCCTTTAGTACAGCAGTTCTCAGGCTTTTGCCTCATAGTGCTATAACAAGAATGAAAATATATTGAGCTCGTTTGTGTATGCCAGTGCTATTTTTCTGTGTATGGGGGAGAGCTTTTTGATTATTTGCCCTATTATTCTTTTGTGTTGTATCTCCTGAACAGCTCTTTACCCTTTCATAGGCAGTGTTCAATATACAGTTACTTCTTGTAGCTAGAAGGTCCACCTTCTGCTTTAGTTGAAAGTATTAAATCAACATTGTTCATACAATATGATGGGATGTAGTTTCTTTTCTGGTACTGTGACTGACTAGAGTTTAGAGATCTTTGCTAACTGCAAATGTTCAGTGGCTAGAGATTGATACAATAATGCTAAAATTGCACAATGACTTGGCCACCAATTCTCCCTAAATCTACCACATACTACAGCTAAATTGACTTGTTGTTCTATTTACCGTTGACAGGGTTTTGAACTGATCAGCTTCAGTTGTATGTGAACATTTTGAAATGTGGGAAATAAACGTATGTTTTGGGTTTTGAATCTTGGTTTGACTGAGTTTGAGAATGTCCTGACAAAAGGCCCAAAGACTCTGAATGGAACTTCTAGGAAAATAGTGAAATTTTTATGTATTTTATAGCTGCATACCATTTTGATTCACTGTGCTCATAATTGAACTTCATTAATGTAAATTCTCAAATAAAATTGGCATGGTTGGGGGTATTGTTTAATTCTGAGTGATATTTAAGTAGCTTTTAAATTAATGTAATTATTTCAGAGAAAGATATAAATCCCTGACACATTAGTATATTCCCTAATTTGCCTTGTACTGTTACAAAGTTCTTTTTTTAAAAATGGCAATTATAGAGTTCCATGGGAGGTAAGGCACTAAGGGTTAAGGCAGGTTTTTATTCCCTGGTTCCAGTTTACCGAGTCAAATTGCCTTGTTGAATTTCTACTGGATTTAATGAGTGACTTCCTCCTGTCAGACTATGGTTTATTTTAAACTGCGTGCCCAGGGAGCAGCATTTTCAAGACAGTAACTTGGCACCAAGATAATTGCAAAAAAAATTGCTGGGATTTTTTTCCCATTGCACTTGAGAAGTCATTATCTCATATTTGACGCTTCATTTTGAAAAACGTGTTAGCTGGGATGAGGCATGCACAACATTCTGGGAGTCCAAACTGATTTAAACACTTAAGAAAGTCATCCTTCAGCAGAGATTGCTGTCTTTACTTGTTCTTGCTGGTTGTCATGCCTATTGCTGATCTGTACTCTCTTCTAGACAGCACATTTTTTGTGTAAATGAGTTTGAGTTAGGTTTCCGTGAGCAGATTTATTTCCATTCCAATTATCTCTGATGAAACAAAGTTCAAAGTACATTTATTATCAAAGTATGTATACAACCTTGAGGTTCGTCTGCTAACGGGCAGCCACAAAACAAGGAACCTGGAAGAACCATTTTTTTTAAAAAAAGAGCCAACAAACACCTAAAATGTAGAGAAACAAAAAAAAACACAGCTCATGCAAACAATAAAAGCAGCACCAGCATTCAGAACGAAAGTGAGTCCATAGACTTCAAGCCCGGATCCGGCAGGTCCATAGTTTCAGCGTCAGTTCATCAAACAGCGGAGCAAATCGTCACAGAGCTCACAAACGTGAAGCCCGGAACAGGCTCACAGCTTCAGCTGCAGTGCCTCTTCACCCAACACCCGCCTTTTCAATCCACCTGGCCCAACATTTAAATTGTCCAAACACCGGGTCGTTCCCCACACTAGGAACTGAGCCCTGTCGCTTCAATACACTCTGGCATCTGGACCCCACCACTGCATTCCGGCCCGCACCCGACCCTTTCCAAATTAGCCCAGTGCTTAGATTGATCAGACCTCTCTTTAACTCACGTTGAGAAACTGCCAGAGGATTTTAGCAGCAGGTTTATTGTGTTGGTGACTTCCTCAGAATCAGATTTAATATTACTGGCATATGTTATTTAATGTGTAGTCTTTGTGGCAGCTGTACAATGCAATGCACAGTAATAAAGAAAAAAACAATTACAGCAAGTATATATAATAGTTAAATTAAATAAGTAGTGCAAAAAATAAAAGAATTTAAAAAAATACTGAGGTAGTGTTCTTGGGTTCAATGTTCATTCAAAAATTGGATGGCAGAGGAGAAGAAGCTGTTGCTGAACCATTGATTGTGTGCCTTCAGGCTGCTGTACCTCCACTTGCAGTTTGTAACAATACTGTAGTTACCTTGTTCAGAGTGGGTGGGCTGTTACCGTCTGGTGATAAGACGGTGTGATTCCTCAGAGTTTGTGGCTTCGCATCATTGACCAGACCTAGGATTGAATTCAAAGTACATGTATCAATGCATTTTTTCCAGATAGTCATACAAACTTTGTGCTGTTACCAATGTAACCTACTACAGGTTCTGAATGTTAATCTCTTCAAATCCATGTGCGTCATATATCTTGATAATTGGCTCCATTCTGGTTTTTCATATTCTCTTTTGTCACAAGTAAGAGATTTGACTGAGACGATTTAAAAAAAATCCTGGTAGCTTGAAGTGTATTACTTGAAGATAAGATGCAGTGTTTGGTGGTGAATAAGATAATTAAGTCAGGTGATAAACAAGTCTGAGAGCATTAGTAGTGTTCTGGAAGTCTATGTTCAGTGCACATCTACATATTTGCTTTTAGAGTATATTTGTCGATCTACTTTTACGTGCTCAGCCACAGCCCCATATGGCTTGTGTATCGCTGGTTGCAGGAGGGCAATCTATATTTATACCTTCTGAAGTTCTGTTTATTCTGCCACTGTTTCAGTGTGAAAATTCTTGCAAGTCATCTGTGCTATTTAGGAAATCTGAGACTGGGAACAAGGGATTATAGACCAGTTAGTTTAATGATTGGTACAGTTGGAAGAAGTACTTTGTGAACCCTTTGCAACTACCTGGTTTTCTACATTAATTACTCATAAAGTGTGGGCTGATCTTAATCTAAGTCACAACAATAGACAAACACAATCTGCCTAAACTAATAACATACAAACGTATATGCATGATGCTGGAAAAGGGTGCACAAACATTTCTAAAGACCTGAGGGTTCATTAGTCCACAGTAAGAGAAATTGTCTACAAATGGAGGAAATTCAGTATGTTGCTCCCTGGGAGTGGACACTGCAAAGATCACACCAAGAGCACAACATGCAATGCTGAAGGAGGTGAAAAAGAACCCAAAGGTAACAGCAAAAGACCAGCAGAAATCTCTAGAATTTGTTGAAGTTTCTGTTCATGTAAAACACTGAACAAGAATGGCCACCACAGTGGAAATCATTCCCAAAAAAAAAAATTGCTGCTCGTCTCAAGTTTGCAAAAGATCTCCTGGATGTTCCAAAATGCTTCTGGGGCAATGTTCTGTGGGACAGATGAGATGAGATTTGAACTTTTTGGCAGAAATGCACACCACTATGTTTGGAGGAAAAAGGACACTGCACAACAACACCAAAACCTCATCCCAACTGTGAAGCATGGTGGAAGGAGCATCATGGTTTGGGGCTGAGTACACTATTTAAACAATCACAGTCTAGGTTCAAAAATGTATGTGAACCTCTGAGGTAATACCATACAGTGGTGTGCTTTTAGTTTAGGCAGTTTAGGTTCACAGCAAACACAATCTCAATGGCTCTTCACACAGCCTTGGATCACCTGGACAATACAAACACCTATGTCAGGATGTTGTCTTTGACTATAGCTTAGCATTTAACACCATCATTCCCACAGTCCTGATTGATAACCTACAGAACCTGGGCTTCTATACCTCCCTCTGCAATTAGATCCTCAACTTCCTAACCGGAAGACCACAATCTGTACGAATTGGTAATATCTCCTCCTCACTGAAGGTCAACACTGGTGCACCTCAGGGATATGTGCTTAGCCCAATACTCTACTCTCAATACCCATGACTGTGTGGCTAGGTATAGCTCAAATGTCATCTATAAATTTACTGACGATACCATTGTTAGTAGAATCTCAGATGGAGATGAGAGGACGTACAGGAGCGAGATATTGAGTGGTGTTGCAGCAGCAACCTTGCATTCAATGTCAGTAAGATCAAAAAGCTGATTGTGGACTTAAGGAAGATTAGGATGAGGGAACATGAACGAATCCTCATAGCATGATCAGAATTGGAGAGGGTGAGCAATTTCAAGTTCCTGGGTGTCAGGATCTCTCAGGATCTAACCTGATCCCAACATATCAATGCAGCTATAAAGAAGGCTATATTTCATTAGGAGTTTGAGGAGATTTGGTTTATTACTTAAAATACTCAAACCTCTACAGATGTACCATGGAGAGCATTCTGACAGGCTGCATCACTGTCTGGCATGTGGGTGGGGTTGCTATTGCACAGGCTTGTAAAAAGCTACAGAAAGTTGTACAATTAGTTCCATCTTGGGTACTAGCCTCCATAGTATTCAAAATATCTTCAAGGGGCAGTTCCTCAGAAGGGCAGCATTCTTTATTAAGGATTTCCATCACCCAGGGCATGCCCACTCCTTATTGTTACAATCAGGAAGGAGGTAGAGAAGCCTGAATACACACACTCAGCAATTCAGGAATAACTTCTTCACCTCTGCCATCTGATTCCTAAATGGACATTGAACCCATAAACACTACCTCACTTTGTTTCCATATATTATTTCTGGTTTTGCACTATTTTAAAAAATTTAACTAGTATACATATAGCTATATTATTATGTATTGCAATGTACTGCTGCCAAGTTAACAAATTTTGCAACATAAGCCTGTGATACTAATCTTGATGCTGATTTTACTTTGCTGCATCAGGGCTTGGACAGTTTGCAATTGTTGAGAGAACAATGAATTCAAAATTGTATCAGGACATTTTACAGGAGAATGTCAGGGTAGTGCTTAGTCACTTGAAGCTTAATAGAAGTTGGATGATACAACAAGACAATGGTCTGAAACGAGTAAATCAACACAGGATGGTTTAAGTGTGTTCAATGACACCATGAAAAGTACAATTGTGTGCATGTGTTATTTGTTTAAGCAGATTGTTTTTGTCTATTATTGTGACTTAGATGAAGATCAGACCATATTTTGAGTAATTGAGAAAACCAGGTAATTGCAATAGGTTCACAAACTTCTTGCAACTGTGCATGACAATACTACAGTCTATATTAATGATGCAATTATTGAATGGAGTGCAGTAACTTAAACATTTTCAATGTTTTCTTATGAAGAAAGAACATGAATTTCTGAAGAGTAGGTCATGCATGGCATGCCTGATTAAATTGTTTTTCAAAGGGGTGACTAAAGTAGTGGACAAGAAATGTACATGGGTGTTAATTAAATGGCCTTTTAGAAGATACTTACCGGTAAATTGTTCTGTACAAACTATTGGTAGCAAAGTTTGAAACTTACAGAAGTAAAGGCAAATTATTGCCCTGGTGAGGAAATTAAATGAATGGCAAGAAACAAAGTATAGAGATAATTGATAGGTGATTAAATTGGCAAAGGGAATCTTGTAAAAATGATCATCTCTTTTGGCTGTTTTATCACTTAAGTGATGGGATAGAAAAATATATACAGTATTAAGATTGCTTATGATGTAAGATGGGTGACATTGTACGCAATGTACCGGTAGATGGAAACAGAAACTTCTAAAGGCATTTGGACAACACAATGAAAAAGCTGTAGACTTGAAGTCTTTTGTTTTGGACCTTTCTAAATGTAAATAAGATAGAGCCAGTGAAGACCCATGGAGTCTTTGGAATTTTCAGGCATGAATCAGTAAAATACTGAGATTACATTGTGAAAGTACTCAAAAGAAGCAAACAGACACTGCTTTTTTTTTAACAACTGTAGGTTTTGAAGTACTGTTGAAGTGGTACAAAATGTTGAAGAAACCATACCTGAAGAACTAAAAGCTTTTCTTAGAATCATATCTTAATTTGGGGAGAAGGATGTTTGCGGAGTCAAGTTATCTTTTTTCCTTCAAGTGCAGTAATGCACACTGGCCTTGTGAAGGGAAAATAACAGGAAAGAGAACATTGTGAGACCAAACATAAAGGGATGTTTCTTGCCTTTATTTGTCAAGGACATGAGTTCAAGAGTCGGCAGGTTATGTTGCAGTTTTATAAAACTCTAGTTGGGCCGCATCTGAAATATTGCATTCAATTCTGATTGCTTTATTTTAGGAAAGATGTGGAGACATTGGAGAGGGTGAAGAAGAGATTTATCATTATGCTGTCTGGATTAGAGGATACGATATAAGGGGAGGGGTGGACAGACTTGGATTGTTTTCTCTGGCAAAGTGGAGGCTGAGGGGAGACCTGAGAAGTTTATGAACTTATGAGGGGTGAAGATAGATGGTCAGTAACATTTTTTCAGAGCTGAAATATCTAATGCTAGGTGGGGGTAGGGTAAACATTTAAGGCAAGAAGGGGATAAGTTTAAATGAGATGTGAGGCAAGATTTCTTGAGAGTGATGTGTGCCTGGAATGCACTGCCAGGGGTGGTAGTGGAGGGAAATATGATAGAGGTGTTCACAAGCCTAGAATGGAGGGATATGGATATTGTGTAGGCAGAAGGGATTAACCTAGTCTGGCACAGCATGGTGGGCCAAAGTTATCTTTTTCCTCTGCTGTACTATTTTATGTTCTATAACAGGGGTTCCCAATCTGGGGTCCACAGACCCCTCGATTAATGGTAGTAGTCTATGGCGTAAAGAAGAGTTGGGAACTCCTGTTCTATAAATATTGTCTCAGTGAATGGCAGTGCTAATGGTAGTGACAATTATGTATAGTATTGTGATTCTTGGAGGGTGGATAGCTGTTTCTTGATATATTTTCTTGAATAAATTGATAAATTTATTTAAGAAACAGACCTCAGTATAGTCTGTGGAGGAGTAATCAGTCTGACCAAGCAATGCTGGTTGTTGGCTTGGATCAGAGTGACTTGGAGGAGTGTGGATTGCAACCTGATATTTAGCTTACAGTAAATGTATTCAACCAAAAGTGGAAGGTTTCACACTTGTGCAGTGTGGAATTTGGAGATTGTCGAAGTTTAAATTTAGGAATAGCAACATTCTTTGTAAATTGTTAATGAACTTACTGGATCTAATTCGATGGAATAGTGAGACTTTGTGTTCTGTAAATGTCCCAGTAACTTAAAACTTGTTGAGCTACCAAATGGCCATAATTTTGACAGGTGCCTGAAGCTGTAAATTGTGGTTAAATTTGGAATTGATTGGAAGTCTGTTTGCTATTACATTTCTGCATTGCTCTGATATGAAGAACTAGACCAGAATTTCAACAAATAAAGTCATATAATAAATTGAAAACAAAAATGAGTGAATGATGTAATTGTTGCAGTACCAACCTTCTTAATTAGATTTTTGGTACATTTTGCCTGTAAGCAGTTTTCTTTGTAACAATTGGTATAGTAACAATTGTACAGGGAGTACAGACAAAAATGTTGTTGTCAGTGAGAAGAACCCCTGTGGCTATGTTATAATGAAACTTGCCCTCGTACGGTGTTAAAGGTAAATGTATATCACAGACTATGGGATAGTAATTACCTGAACATTCAGTAAGAATTCTCTAATATTAGGCAGCTGAATATTTCAGCCATGGGACTGATTAAATTTCAACTGCGATGACTGTGACTGTTCTTCCAAAGGTACAGTGATTATACCTGCTGCAGTTTTGATCTTACGATTAACATTCACATAAAACAAAGTATATTTACCAGTAGAATTTATTAATCACAAGATGAATGTGGAATTAAAATTCCCATGTAAAATATCGATTTATTAAATCTACAATCTGGTGGCATGATTTCGGGTCTTTTGGGTGATCTGGCGTTTTGCTCTCTCTGAGAGTGTTCCACAAGGCTCAAACAAAGTATGCGGCCAGGAAGTCTGGAGATGGGCTCACGATCGACTCCATCTCTCAACGATTGAAGAGCTGAAGAAGATAGAACATAGAGGTGCGTGCGGAGAGTGAACATGTGTTCAGTGCTGTCTATTAGCCTCTCCCTCACAGCTCCTGAGGGAATGTCCTTACATTTGAGAGATCTCTCCTCTTCTCTTCTCTCTCTCTCTCTCTCTCTCTCTCTCTCTCTCTCTCTCTCTCTCTCTCTCTCCTCTCTCTCTCTCTCTCTCTCTCTCTCTCTCTCTCTCTCTCTCCTCTCTCTCTCTCCCTCTCCCTCTCCTCTCCCTCTCCCTCTCCCTCTCCCTCTCCCTCTCCCTCTCCCTCTCCCTCTCCCTCTCCCTCTCCCTCTCCCTCTCCCTCTCCCTCTCCCTCTCCCTCTCCCTCTCCCTCTCCCTCTCCTCTCCCTCTCCCTCTCCCTCTCCCTCTCCCTCTCCCTCTCTCTCTCTCCTCTCTCCTCCCCTCCCCCCCCCCCCTCCCCTCCCCCTCCCCTCCCCTCCCCTCCCCTCCCCTCCCCTCCCCTCCCCATCTAGAGCAAGGTTTACTTGACGCAGATTGTAGGTTTGCCCTCTAATTCAGGTTTATGATGTATTCTAATTTCTAATTCTGATGCTGGTTGTTGTTTTTTGTCACTATATTTGGGTGATTTTTGAATTGGAGTGGCCTGCAGATAATGAACATTGAAGTGAACTGTACTGAAACGTGCCTTTTGATTTTGTGTTTCATATTCTGTGTTTTTGCTTGTTTTTCTTTGTAGCTGTTTACACATGGGGGGGTGAGATTTGGTGTTTTTCTTTGAGTGGGTTGATTCCATGGTTCTTTGTTTCGTGACTGTGGGGAAGATGAATTTGGGTGTTGTATACTGTTCATATATATACTTGGATAATAGATGTACTTTGGATCTTTGATAGTTATTTAAATTCAATTCGATTGTGTAAACAGGAGAATGAAGATTACTATGTAAGATCAGGTTAAATTTTAAATATTAAATCCCAGGAAACAACCTGGTGAATCTTTGCTGTATTCTTTCTATTGCAAGTATTTTCTGTGGTAGGAAGATAAAATTTAAACAATATTCCAGGTGCATACTCAACAATTTGCTGCATAAATGCAGTTCAGTGCCTTTACTTATACCCAAATATGGTGTCGGGAAGTGTATGGTCATGCACTTTGGTAGAAGGAATAAAAGCACCAACTATTTTCTAAACAGGAAGAAAGTTCAAAAATCTGAGGTGCAAGGGGATTTGGGAGTCCACGTGCAAGATTCCTTAAAGGTTAATTTGCTGTTTGAATTGGCGGTGAGGAAGACAAATGCAATGTGTGCATTCATTTCAAGAGGACTAGAATATAAAAGCAAGGATGTAATGCTGCAGCTGTAAGTGGGGCATTACTTGGAGTATTGTGAGCAGTTTTGAACCCTTCACTTAAAAAAGGATGTGCTGACATTGGAGAGGGATCAGAGGAGGTTCGTGAGAATGAAAAGGTTATCATATGAGCAGCGATGGAAGACTCTGGGCTTGTACTTGCTAGAATTAAGAAAAATGGGGGTGGGGGGGAAATCTCTCTGAAACCTGTTGATTGTTGAAATATAGAGTGGTTATGAAGAGGGTGTTTCCTTTGGTGGGGTAGTCTATGACCAGAGGGCACAACCTCAAAATAGAGGGATATCCATTTGGAACAGAGATGAAGAATTTCTTTAGCTAGATGGTGGTGAATCTGCGGCTGTGGAGGCTAGGTCAATGGGTGTATTTACGGTGGAGGTTGATAGGTTCTTGATTAGTCAAGGCATGAAAGGTTTTGAGGAGAAGGCAGGAGATTGGGGTTGAATGGGAAATGGATCAGCCAGAATGAAATGGCGGAGCAGACTCATGGGCTGAATGGCCTTATTCTGCTCCTATGTATTATAAATATCCCAATTGCAGCAATCAATGGAGTACTTCTCCAATTTCCTGCTGCTTCTGCATGTTACCTTCTATGGTTTGTATGTAATGGTACAATCTCTTGCCACTTAAAGAATACTTTTTTTTTAATACACCAAAATGGATTACTTTATATTTATCTGCATTATATTCCATTTGCCACGTCATCTTCAAATTACTTAGCATATCTGATATTTTCTTGATGGCTCTCTGCATCAGCTTGGATGTATTGCACTTAGCAACTCATCCAAATCAGTGATACATTCTGTGAATAACTGGGGCCTAAGCTCTGACTCCTGTTGCACCACAGTCATTACTGTAGCTTCCAAGCATAAAAATAAGTTGTTAATCCTGATACAGAAATTGCTGCTAATATTCAGCAGTTCCGGTCACATCTGTGGGAGAAAGAACAGAGTCAACATTTCAGTTACGAATCACTTTGTCAGCACTCAGCTTCATCTCTGACTTGGAATTATGACTGTTTCTCACCCCCACAGATGCAGCTAACCTGCTGAGTATTTTCTGTTTTCATTTTTTTATAAAGCTTCAGCATCTGCAGTTTTTAGATTTTCAGTATTTTCTACCAATTACATTCTGTTAACCAATCCTCACTGGAATATTGCTCTCAACTCCATATGTTTTAATTTTGTTTAATAACTTTTTCTGTGATACTTTACTAAAGGCCTTCTCAAGTCCAAATGCAGAAGGTTCACTCTAACCTATTTTCTTCATGACATCCTCAAAATTTCTTTTAGATTTATGAAATAAAATTCTTTTATGAATCCATATTCATTGTGTTCAATTAGGTTATTATTTTCCTAGTGTTCCATTATAATTAATAGATTTCTTTGCTGATGTCTGTCTAACTAGCCTTTGGTTTCTTCTTCCTCTCTCAAAAGTGGGAGTATATTTGCCACTTTATGCTTAGTAGAATTTTGGAGGATGGCAACCAGCGCATCCATTTGTTCCATTACCAGCTGTTCAAAAACCTTGAATCATCAAATCTTGGGGATTTATTGGCTTTCAATTCAATTAATTTACTCCCTGAGAGTAATTCTCAGTAGTAGAAGATAGAGGTTTAATTGAACATGAAACATTTCCTCTCATTAAAGTTTTTAGAATTTACGTGACGTTACTATAATTATTGACCAAACACTAAAACATTTTGGCTGCTCTTTTCAGAAAGTACATGAATCAGCTTTATGATGTGGAATGTAGCCATTTATAGATCATTGAGGGTGATGAGTTCCCTTCCCCAAAGGATAGAGTGGTTGCATTTTTCTTATTTTATTTGTGTTAACTCACATATAATTGGTTTCATTTTCACAGCCTGACTTGTAGGTTTTCGAACTCCTGACCATAGATCACATAAGCAGCAGAAGGATTTGAGATTACTGTGATGATCAAAGCAACTTTGCTTGTATTTTTCTTATTTAAAATAGAAAATAACTTGAAAAAAAATCATAATGTCAGGAGTACATAGTCAGGCAGCATCTGGGACAAACAGTTGCTATTTCAGGTTGATGACTTTTCATCAGCATTGTTCCAAGAATTCAAACTTTCCACTTCCATAATTCTGTCTTGTTCCATTCTTTGTTCAGCTCACCCGCTGAAGCCTTGATTTACGCCTTTACATTGCACAACAATCTGCACTCAACATCAGTCAGTAAGACCAAGGAATTGATTATAGACTTCAGTAAGGAGAAGTTGAGGGCACGCACACCAGTCCTCATTGAGGGATCAGCAGTGGAAAGAGTGAGCAACTAATTGATGCAACTAGAGATGGCATGACAGCAGCTGAATTTCTTTAGGAGTTTGAAGAGACCTGGTATGTCACCAAAATCTCTCGCAAATTTTACAGATATACAGTTGAGAGCATTTTAAATGGTTGCATCACTGTTTTGTCTGGAGAGGCCACTGCACGTGTTCGGAATAGCTGCAGAAAGTTGGAAACACAGCCAGCTCCATCATGAGCACTGGCCTCCCCAGCATCGGGGACATCTTCAAAAGGCAATGCCTCAAAAAGGCAGCATCCATCATTAAAAACTCTCATCACCTAGGAAAACCTTGTTCTCATTGCTATCATCAGGGATAAGGTACAGGAGCCTGAAGGCACACCCTCAGCACTTAGAAACATCTTCCACTTTGCTATCAGATTTCTTACTGGACAATGAAAGCCACCTCTTTTTTTTGTTCTCATCGGGCACTACTTGTTTAATTTAGTTTTTATGTGGTGTTAAGCTGCCTGATGGAACTACCAAGTTCTCATGGAGAAGGTATTTCCACAATGCTAATTAGGTATCAAATTCCATGATTTTGGCTCATGACAATCAAAGTGAGTACAGTCCAAGTGTAAGCTTTGGTGAATATGCACCTCATTAGCTTCACTGGTATTGTTGAAGAACCTGTGTTACTTCAATGCACCTTTTAGATTTTGTACTCTGCCATCATCATGTGTTTGTCATGGGGAGAGTTGTACAATGGGACAATGCTACCCTCTGATAACAAAGGTTCACAGCAAGACCCTGGCCAGTGTGGGCCACTCCCATATCTCAGAAGCCACCTTTCACCAAAGGTGGACAAGGATGATAAAGTTTGTCATGGCATTTGATATACTATCACAACCTTGGCCGGTTAAGGAAAAGGTCTGCTCCCTACCTAACCTTTCTCATGCAGAACTGATGCAGCTTCCCTGGTTCTCATGAGCTTCTGTAATCAACATATTTCTCCATCTTCTCCAGCTCCAGTCACATCTTCCCCTCTTGCCCCTTTCTGCTTTCCACTTGGTCCAATCTATCCATGTTTTCTTCATCACTTTCCATCAATGCTATTTTGCATACTTCAAATTCCCTGCAACTTCAGGAGGTACATCACATGTATCTGCAGCACCTCCTTTACCATAATCCAGGAATCATCCTTTCCAGGTGAGGCTGAAATTCATATGCTGCTCCTCCCTCGTGTCTGTTACATTCAGTTCTAGTGATATGTCCTTCTCTGCATTGGTGAGACCAAGAGTAAAGTTGGAAACCACTTTGCAGAGCATCGGTATTAGCCACCATGAGCTTCCTGTTGCCACACTGACACCTATGTCCTTGGCCACCTTCATTGCCACTGTGAGGCCAAATGTTAAAAGATGTTATGTCATATCCTGCATGGGTTGCTAGCAGCCCAAAGCTATGAACGTTGAATTTTCCAATTTCAGGTAATCCACTCCTGAAGAAGGGTCTCAGCCTGAAACATCAAATGCTTACTCCTTTCCACAGATGCTGCCTGACCTGCTGAGTTCCTCCAGCATTTTCCACACATTGCTTTGGATTTCCAGCATTTGCAGACTTTCTCGTGTTTATGATTGGCCACTGCCCCATGTTCCTTTCACACTCGTACAAGTCTGTCCATGGTCTTTTTCCTTTAGTTCACTTTTCCATTCATCCTCCTTTCTCTCACTTGGTTCCATCTTCCCACTAGGCTTCTCTTTTCTGATCCTAGCTATCACCTGCCAGCCTCTATCTCAGCACTCACTACATTCTTCTCCCCCATCTGATTCCATCTGCCCATAGTCTACCACTCATCTGGTTTCACCAGTCAATTACCAGCCTCAGTTTCATCCCTCCTCTCACTTCTGTGCACTTTAAAGTGTTTCCTTATTCCTGATGCAGGGTCTCATTCCGAAATGTCAACCATCCCTTTGCTTTCATAGATGCTGTTTCACTTGCTGAGTTCTTCCAGCAAGGAAGATTCCACCATTTGCAGTCTCTTGCATCTTCTAAGGAAGAGGATGTTTGATCAAGACCTCAAACCTACCATAAAACTTGTGGTATTTGAAGAATTCTTAATGTAATGGTATCCCATGTCCAGTAGAGATGCCGTTTTGATCGTGTTCAATGCTCAGAAGATTTAGTGTGAATGTTTCTTGCTGGTTACAACCGTTGCCTGAATACTGTCAAGACCATGTTGTACTTTGGCAGACACTTCCTTCGTTGTTTGCACGGTTACAAATGGAAGGGATGCTGATCTTTCATTTAAATTATCTCTCTTCCTGACTTTATGATGGAGAAAGTTATTTCCAGCAGCTGTAGATGATTGGGTTTTGAACAATATCCTGACAAATTTCTGTAGCTTTTTCCTGGGTATAAGCAAATAGCTTTCAACAGTACAGTCATCTGCAATTTGACCCGGTCCATATTCAGGCCAGCTACAATGATGTCCAATCCTAACTGGTTCTGAGCATTCGGCCCGTCAAAGTGTAGAGTATACTTGATGGGCCGAATAATCTCATTCTGCTCCTGTGTCTTATAGTCACAATCCTGGAGAAAAGTACAGGGGAGTAAGTGATCTCATTCTGCTCCTGTGTCTTGTAGTCACAATCCTGGAGAAAAGTACAGGGGAGTAAGTGCTAGTTGACAGCATTATTGATTATCTCTTTACTGGTGACTGAGAGGAGGCCTGTGGTCGATTGATCACCCACGTTGAATTGCCTACCATTTTGTTCTGCAGATGGCACCAACCCAATTTCTCCACATTGTTTAGATGTCTGTCGTACATCTGTATAGGAATCACTTATGCAGTTTCAGAAATTTGTCTGGTATATGGTCAGTCCTGCTTTGCTTTATTCACTGAACTTGATATTCTTGAGTCTGCAGTTGGATTCTGTGGTAGTGAGGACCTGATGAGGGTAAGATACTTTGGAGTTTGATTGTAGATGATTGTAGTTGCTTCTCTCTTGTCTTTTATGTATGATGGATACTGGCATTGTTAACAATATTTATGTTTTAGTTTGCTTTAAAAAAAATGTTTGCTCCACTGTAGAGCTTTGATCTTTTCTGTTATTTTGAACAGCTGGATCAAATAGCACAGAATTTTGCAAATGCGGATGGCAGATCAAAAATGGACAGGATCTAGAAAATAGAGAATAAATCATTCCAAATATGAATCAAAACCAGGGAAACAAAGGTGGATGAGTTTCTAAAGATAATTAATAAGAGTTAATGAGTATCAGTCCTCTCAGGAAGTGAATCTGGAAAAATATAAGGATATAGTAGATCTTGATATAAAAGCTTAACTAACCTTAAGCTGTGTTGTGAGTGTTAAGATCTGACCTAAACAAGCTAACAACATTTTAAAAACCGTAATTCTTAAAAGAATGAGTCTCATTGTGTTTTAGTTTTCTCTGCCATTTTGGAATCAGAAATTTGCTTTGATCACTGATACAGTAAATATAAGTAATAAAAAAAACCATTCAGCTAAACAACTGCATTCACTCCTTTTATCTCCCCCAAGAGTGAATATCTGCTAGAAATAAATAGTTCAAGAAGTTTTATTTGACTGTCTTCCCCAGCTTTGAGCATGATTAAGCAAAATTACTGGATATTAATATAATCTCTTGACAATTTGCATTCAAGGTTTGCCTCAATAACAAGTAACCCGTTTTTTCTTACAGCTGGCTCTCTTGGGTCTCACTGTTACCAAGGGTTTAGACCGGTCTACATTGATGCAAATCTCAGGTTGCATGCCAGCATATCTGTCTTTTGATTTGATATTTACTTGCCTGTAAGACAGTGATGCTATGAGTAGTGATTTTCAAATGACAAACGAGTCAACCTGACAAGTACTTATTAAAGTAAGTTAGTCTCAAGGTCCACATCAACAGAGCTTGAAGACCAAATGGTTCAAGAGCTGCAAGTCTTAGTACCTGAAGAGGTCTTCCTATTCATCAATATAATTTTCCATCCTAGTCCCTGTCATAATCAAGTAAATTTATTATCAAAGTGCATATATGTCACCATATACATCTGTGAGATTCATTTACTTGCGGGCATACTCAATAAATCCAATAACCATAATAGAATCAACGAAAGACTACACCGGTGTACAAAAGAAGACAAAATATGTAAATACATAAAGAAAGAAGTAATAATACTAGTAAATAAATAAGCTATAAAAATTGAGAATATGAGATCTTTGTGATGGGATAAGAGCATCCTAGTGGCCTCCTTGAGTGTACCTGAAAATTGTTGATGTTGAGGAGTGGATTTCTGTTGTGTGCTATTTTGTGATGTGGGCTCTAGCTCACTGAGAATTTAGTTGAATGATTTTAATTTATTTCACTGTGATATAAGGTATTTGCCAGGATTGGCTGAATTTGAGCTTGGATTTTGAAGATAAAAGCAAAGTAACTATTTCACATTTCCTTTGCAGTTAATACTTAGAGTTCAGTCACATTATTAATATATTCTTCTTGTTTTGAGGAGTTTAACAGTACATAGACAACTTTTTGCAGAAAGTTGTTCCACACGTCAATTAAAAGCAGAGCACATTGCTAATGATTCTAATTCTTTGATAATTTTTAAAGTTTTGTTTGTACCTTTCTGTCCTTATAAGAATTCCAAATGTAAATCACTGAGGCACCCTTTTCAGTGTTCCACAATCTCATCTCCTTAGTTTATTTAATATTTATTGTTCCCTTTGTTGGTGGTTTATTTGCCTGAAAGTGTTTCAGCTGCAAAGTAGTTGGTAACTTGAATAGATATGCAGTAACACAGTTGAGAGGTGGAGAGGATTTGGTTACAAAGAATTGTATGGCACTGTTATGTAAGGAAATACTAACTGTATCTCAAATAAATGGCAGTCTTAGTAGTTCGCAATGCAGGTTCACAGTACCAGACATATAATAATTCAAAAATCATAATGAGCTACTTATGGGCTGGATTATTGAATCTAATGCCCATCTGCCACTTGCTACATTGTTATATCTACTGGTTGTTCCTCCTCACAGTCATTGGCAAACCTGCTGAACTCCAACTAAACTCAACAGGCTGACTGGATAGTGACTCTGGTGCATATTATAGATGCAGAATTAAAGAGTGATGAATTTGCAGAGTTTCGCAAAGAATTAGATTTTTCAATATATTGTTCTAGATTTTTCAAGATGGCCACCCCATAACACACTCTATACTCTACCGGGCTTGGTAGCTGCAAGTTGTGTCATTCGGTAGTGATGCCTAACTACTTTCTCCTAGCTGGTGGGGTCTACGTCCCTTCTCATTGACTAAATTAAAGTAGCAGGGGCTGGGCCTGAGACGGCAAATGAGCCAATTGCTAGAGCAGACTTGGGGTGATTCACAATAGTAGATCTGAGGTGAGGCAGAGTTGAAGCAAAGAGGCCCGAGCCCGAGAGTGAGAAACAAGCTGAGGTTTGACTGATTTAAATGCAGGACCAGATTCGAAAAGTCAGATACGGGCCAAATTGAGCCAGTGAGTCCCAGGCTTGAGAGCGTATTGGAGCGGCAGGGCTCAGGTCCAAGATTGAGGGGCTAGCTGTAGTTTTTGGACAACTTAAGCAGCGGGCTAGATCGAAAAGGTCAGGATGTCAGAGTTTAGCTCACTATGTGTGAGGTTTACTTGTCTTTGCTGAACCGAGGCTGTGGCCTACAACTGACAGGCTCCTGGATCTGCCATGACTAACTTTGTGATTGTGGACTCCCTTTCATGATTTTGCTTACTTTTATCGCTTCTGCTATTTGTTTTTATTCTGCACATTGGGTGTCTGACGGTCTTTTTAAAATGAATTCTAATGGGTTTATTCTGTGGTTACCTTTCAGGAGAAGAATCTCAAGTTAGTGTATAGTATACATACTTTGATAATAAATGTACTTGGAATTTTGAACTTTAAAATTTAAGTTGCAGTTCTTTTACATGACCTTTTCCAAACTATCAACCTCATGGATTTATGAGGTGTATTAAATATTTTAAAGTAGTTCAAATTGTTGATTATTAAGTTGCTGACTTGGTTCAGGATGAGTTTCATTGGCCTTGATGATCAAGACTTATAACACTTAGTATTCAAATTGAAATTTCAATGTTTCTTGCACATAAAGGTGTGTAAGTGAAATCCCATTAGACTGTACAGCCGTTTCTCATTTAAGTCTCTCTGATTGTTTTGGCTGAGTATTTAAAATGCTTTTGGAACATAGAATATAGAACAGTACAGCACAGTGCAGGTTGTCCAGGCCACAATGTGTACTGGCCCTTTAAGCTACTCCAAAATCAATCTATTTGTTCCCTCTCACATAATGCTCCATTTTTCTTCCATTTACTGTACATGCCTATCTTATGATCTCCTACATGTCTCTAATGTTTGTGTCTCTACCGCCACCCCCGCCCCCAGCAGTGCGTTCCGCACACCTACCACTTTTCATGAAAAGAAAAACTACCTCTGACATCTTCTCATTCTTCCTCAAAACACCTTTAAGTTTTAGTCCCTTGTATTAGCTGTTTTCATCATGGGCAAGAAAAGTTGCTGGCTGTCCACTCTTATCTATGCCTCATTATCTTGGATACCTCCAACAAGTTAACTCTCATCTTCCTCTCCAAAGAGAAAAGCCCTGGTTGCTCAAGCTATCCTTATAAGACAATATCCTCATTTTATGAAATTATATTTGATGTGAGTCTTTAACAATATGCAACTCGGGTATTAATCCCATGAGGTAGGGGCTTGAACCTGTTATTCTAAGGTGCCTCGCCACTGAATGATTTGTGCAACACCACATCTCAGTGGATACCTGATCAGAAGCATAGGAGACCACCCATTGACATGAGCTGGGCGATTCAGACCCAGTGGCATGGCAAAAGACCAGTTTTGCCAGTGAGTAGTAGTCAGAGGTTGGTAGTTTGACAATCGCCCAACGATCATACCTTCAAATCTGAAATGGCAAAAGCATACTGGTGTAACAGTAGTGGTTGTTGTAATGTGAACAAAATCTCTAAAGCTAGTGGATATAGAAGTGCTTTATTCAACAAAAGCAAGAGCAGGCTTTATATTGAGACCTTCTTGGAGGAAGAGACCCCTGATTGAATATTACATATTTTTATATGCTGATGATCAAAGGTAACAGGACTATTCTATAGTTACAATGTATCTACAATGCTTCCTTTGTATTACATATAGTTTTCACACATCTTTTTTGCACCAATGTTCCAGACATCCAAAATGAATGTTAATCAGCACTGTCTGGTTTGCAAATCTAGTCTACAGCTTCATGAAAACTATTGTTCAGCGCAGCTTTTTAAATTCAATCTACAATGCACGTTCATGTCTGCAGAATGGTTACTGGTGCAGTTGATATTTACTATATACCCTAATTCCAGAATACGCCCTAAAGTGGTCTGCAAGTGGATTGATCATCTCTGCATGTATGAACCGCAAGTTAAAGTTATTCCAATTATTTTGCAGAATAGTACTGTGCGGGAAAATTTTCAAGAATTCCTGTCTTTGAAAGGCCATCTCATGGTGCAGAAACCTTTTCCAGATATTGTGCAGTTGGGACTTTGTCAGCTAGACTCCTCTGAAGTGTACCGTCAAGCAAAACTGAAGGCTGTGGAAAAAGCCAAAAATGGAGCTATCTACTTGGAATGGATGTTAGTATTCAAAAGTGGTGTCAGAAAGTCTGTTTATCTGATTAAATATCAATGTGATTTTGCTTTTGTGTTAATTCAAGTCGATCAGAGACTTACTGAATTTGTTTTATATTTGTGTATTTTGGGGCTACCACAGAGATTTAACTTCATTTTTTAAAAAATTAACATGAAAACATTGAGTTTATCCTATTAATTAAAAAATTGTATAATAGTTTAACAAAATATTAATTGAATTAATTTTTTGTTAGGTTCGGGTCTGTTAGTTTTTTTTTAGAAATAGGCTAAAATTCTGTTTATGAAATCTCCTTGTTGAGTCAGAAACAACAATTATCCAGTCTATTAATAAATGTCATAGTTTTTGACTAAGATTGGATAAGTTGTGACATAATACACTGGCACCTTTCCATTCAACAGTTGTTGTCTGGCATGTAGGTTTATATAAATAGCACATATGCTGGGGGGTGTTAAACTCAGTAACACATTGACTGTTAAGATGTCATCAGATATTGCTAGAGCACATCTAAAGTGGTTGTAATATCTTGAACCTGACATCTGCTCTTTATCATCAGAGGAAAACAGCTTCCATGATTGAATTGCAAGATCTCAGCCAAGTTGACTTTGTAGCAAATAGATTGAGATTACACAATATTTTGACTGATGCGGGGGAATAGTGTAATGTGTGTGGAGAATATTACATTTTTGGTGAGTGCAAGAAACATCAAAATTTTAAAGAAAAATAGATCAGATGGTTGATTGAACAGACTTGGTGTATAGAATTAGTATGATTGCATTGATGAATCAACATGAACTCCCTGGACAAGTGACTTTGTTATGTCTGTGTGCATGTACAATACATTCAACGAGGAGCAGATATTTTAATTGATCTGTGCAAGCCAAATGATTATTACTTAAGTTTGTTGACTGACCTCTACCTCGGTTTATACATCATTTCAATAGAGCTTTCATTAGCCAGAAAATTTTACATTGAGGATTTTGCAGTTCTCTGGGCTTAACATTGGACTGAATCTTCCTGGACCATATCTCATCTGAACCAGATGTGAAGGACGAAACTTGCTGTCCATGTGTGCTTTCGAATTGAATGGCAAGGTCCAGGCTGCCAGTCGTCCTCAGGCAGCCGAGCAGAGGCCCCAAGAACAGACAAGCTTTGATCAGAGATGGATCAGGGACAGATCTTACTTCCTGTCAAAGACTGTAACAGATACTAATAGTTTTTTTTAAATCTCTGACTTTCTTAGGTTTGTCTAAAATAATCTGAAAGAATATCTTGCTTTTTGCCTCCTGCTCAATTAATAATTTTAATCCAGGTGAAGACTGTTTTCTTTGCCAGAATCGCAGTTCCAAATAGTAAAATGACACACTTGGTTGCTATTTCTTGCTAGCTATTTACCCTTTGAACGCTTCTGAACTATCTAACTCTTAAATGTATTTGTCTTATGTTACTAAGCTGGCTCTATTTTGTAATATGTAGAAATTGTATAGAATTCTGTAAAATGTAGAAGAGGCCACACCCTCTGCTTGCTATTGCCATTGGGTAGGAGGTACAGAAGCCTTACTTAACTGCTCATGTCCCACACCACCAGGTTCAGGAGCAGTTATTACCCTGCAACCATTAGGCTCTTGAAGTGGTGTGAATAACTTCACTCACCACTACTCTGAGCTCATTCTATGATCTATAGGCACATTGTCAAGGACCCTTTCGAACTCAAATTCTCAATATTTTTATTTGCACATCTCCTATTCTTTTGCACATTGGTCTGTGTAGTTTTTCATAAAATTCTATTGTATTTCATTTTTTCCTTGTAAATGCCTGCAAAATAGTGAATCTCACGGTTGTATATATTATTATAACGTTGATTAAAAATTTATAATTTAAGAATAAGTTAAACAATATGCTTTAAGCACTTTTCTTCATTGATATAGGTTAATAATTTTTTTCATAACAGAAACAAGGCCACCTTGCAGAACTCATCACGTCTTGTTGTTCAACTTCACTGTGATGCTGTTTTTCATGCCTGTTTTTCTCATGATGGATTGAAGATAGCTTCTTGTGGAGCAGATAAAACTTTGCAGGTAAATAAATAAACATTTCATGGAGTGGCATGGTAGCGTAGTGGTTAGCACAATGCTTTGCAGTACCAGTGATCTGAGTTCACTTCCTGCTGCGGCCTGTAAGGAGTTTGTATGTTTTCCCTGTGGCCACATCGGTTTCCTGTGGATGTTGTGGTTTCTACCCACAGTCCAAGCATGCAGCGGTTGGTAGGTTAATAGTCATTGTAAATGACCCTGTGATTGCGAGGGTTAAATCTGGGATCGCTGGGCGATATAGCTCGAAGTTCTGGAAGTACCTACTCTGTGCTGTATCTCAATAAAATCAAAAATAAAATCTGTTATTCCACTATTGTGATGAAAAATGTAAAAAAGAAAAGTATTAAATCGATAACAATCCTTTCACATCTTCAGTTTCTAAACATAGTGCTTTTTGTTATTTTGTATTGTTTGTCATTACTATCTTTTGTATAGCTATCAATGATATTTATAGCTGTGTCACAGAATAGAAAGAAAAGTGCTCTTAGGAATTTATATTTCCCATTCTGCACCTAAAAATAAGCTTTTGAGATTGTATTTCTCTTTGTTGGATCACTGACGCCATCAAAATGTTCACTAATAAGCTCTCTAGTGATTTATTATTTGCCTGGTTTTAAAAATGAAATTTGTTCCTCAAAGAAGTAATACTAAAGAGTTTATCACATCTGCATAGTTCAGTGCTTCACTTTTCTATGAGAGGACTCAAAAACTACTAGTTCATGGAATGAGAATCTTTTCAGTGAGGTGCTGGTAATATATTTGCAACTATTTTGAAACAATTTTCAGTTATCTTCTACATTTTTTTTCTAGGGGCACTTTAAGGGTCATGTTTGCGATCAGTGATCAAGTTCTTGAAAAGAGTATGAGTAAATGCTTCAACATTCTATTTTAATTTGTTGTCCAGATTTTTAAAAGTGAGTCTGGTGAGAAACTTCTGGAGCTGCTTGCACATGATGATGAAGTGTTGTGCTGTGCATTTTCACCAGATGACAAACTTGTTGCCACATGCTCGGCTGATACAAAAGTTAAGGTAAGCAATTTCAGCAAACGTTTTTCAACAAGCAACCTGGTGGAAGAACTTAGCAGGTCAAGCAGCATCAATCGGTGGGTGGTGTGGGGGAGAGGAATGGTCGATGTTTAAGGTCAAAAACCTGCTTCAAGGCAGATTGTTGCTTCAGATTCCAATATCTCCAGCCTCTTGAGTTTCTGGCAGATCTATGAATGACCAATTAATGATTTAAACAAGCAGCTTCAAGAGTGGCTCATATTTTGAAGGCACAGTGTGCCAGGGTAATGGTTTGCTCAACACTTTACAGCAGCAGCTCTAAAATTGGGGTTTGTTTCTTGCCGTTGTCTGTTTGGACTTTGTATATTCTCCCTGCGACTTTCTGTATTTCCTCGGGGTGCTTCCATTTCCTCCTACATTCCAAAGATGTACTGTTAGGCTTAGTGAGTTTGGGCATGCTACGTTCCCACCAAGAATGTGGTGACCTTTATAGTGTGCCCTGCACAATCATCGCTGATTTAATTTGATACAAATGATGCATTTCACTCTGTTTCATGTACATCTGACAAATAAAGCTAATGTTTATTAATTACATCAGCTTAACAGCTAAATGAAGTTCTTTCTTTGTAGGTCTGGAATTCATTGACTGGCAACTTGATTCACACACTCCATGAACATAACGAACAGGTCAACTGCTGTCAATTTTCACATTCACAGCATATGATGATGTTAGTTACATGCTCCAATGATACCCTTGTGAAAGTAAGTTCTTTATTGAGTTGGTGTCTTTTACATAGAAAGCTAATTGACATGTCAGATATTAATGCTGCTCAATAGCATTTCTCATGATAAGCTAATTGATACTTATTTGTTTTAACATGTAATGCACAAACATCATCCTGTTGTAAATATGTTGTTTTATGTTGCACTGTGGAGCTTTTGCCCAACAGTCAACTGAATTGTAAACAGACAGTTGTTTGCTCACAGCATTCAGTTGGGCTGGAGGACAATCTCTTTTGCAATTTTCTTACAGGCCTTTAAGTGACTAAGGTATCACATCCTGGAGCTGCTGACACATTTGGCAGACCTTGTTAGAAGGCAGATTTAGGAAGTAAAATGGACATCCAGTCTTTCTTTTCTCATGTTTATCTACAACCAGACTGAGATTTTCTTTCAAGTGATTCACTCCTTCTCAGACTGACCTTTGTCTTCCATTGTGCAATTTCCATGATGTATCTCTTGAAGTTTGTCTTGAATGTATTTTCAATGTAATTTCAATATAATTTCCAAGATGGCGGCGTGACGCAGCTTGCAGCGGCCACTCTGGAGCTGATTATCTGTGAAGTGATTATTTGTGAAGTGGGGTGCCATGCGCAATCATAATTGGATGAAAAACGGACATGGGAGCACGGAGGAACATCGGGAAATCTCCAGGAAGATCTTCTTCGTTGCTGCTGCTGCTGTGAGGTCCGAGACTCTGCTGGGAAGAACAAGCCCCCAGTCCTCAGGGTCGCGTTGGCGGGGCCGTCTTAATACTCTGGGCAGAGGATGGTGCTTGGAGAAGCTGTGCCGGAGGGGATGGTCGTCGGCTCGGAGGTTCGACGGACTCAGAGTCCACTGCGGTCAGGTCGCTTTCGGTGTGTGCTGTTTCTGCGAGGCTGAGTCGGGTGGCGCCGTGGAAGTCCATAGCGTGGGTATTCCCTTCTGCCGCCAGCGTGGGATGGCGAGTCTGTCGGGAACCTGGGGACTTGTGGAAACTGTGTGGTGAATTCTTTTGAACTTACAGTCTTTTAACATCTTTGGACTATTTTTACTGTGCCCATGGTCTGTTTTTTTTATCAATTATGCTATTGTTTGCACTGTTGTAACTATGTGGTTTTGTGCAGGTCTTGGAGCTTTAGTTTTTGGTCTTGTTTGTCTGGTGGATTTGGAGCTTCTTTCCGGGAAACGCGCTAAGACGGTAGTGCAATATTAATACGCAGCAGCCTCTCCGGACTCTGGATTGGGGATTGCCAAACATTATGTGGATTTTCTGGTGTAGTCAATTTTGTCATATGCTTTTGTGATATCATTCTGGAGGAACATTGTCTCATTTTTTAACTGCATTGTGTTTGTGGTTTCTAAATGACAATAAACTGGATCTGAATTTCTGAATGTATCTTATTTGGCTTCCCATTTTCCTTTAGCAATTTGTGTGTAAAGCAGTCCTTTTGAGCAGGCTAACATTAGGCATGCTATGTCTGCTCCTTTTCAGTTGAGGCTGGATAATCAGGCCCACAACCACAGAAGATGTTGAGCTCTGTGTGAAATTGATGCCGTAGCCTCTCAATTCCTGTTGAGCATCTTCTAAATAAACTACTACCAGTGGTGACATTTTAACTTTTTCAGGTGTGTCCTATAGGTCACCCAAGTCTTGCAGCCATTAGGAGAGTTGGGATTCCTTCTGCTTGTAAACTAAAAGTTGAATACACTGAGTTTATAGTTACTGAATGCTTGGCAAGATAGACTGCTGAAAGCAAACGTAGCTTAACAGATTGCGTGCTCAATCTTAGTGTCTACGTTTGCCCTTGAGGGACTGATGGTTGCAAGGTAGTCAAAGTGTTCTACACTTTCCAATTCCTTGTTGTAATTTCAGGTGTAATGATAGACCAGGAACAGGCTGGCCTCAATTTTCTGTGTTGTTGATGTTTAGAGTTAGCCTTAGGCTTTAGTAAGCTTTTGAGAATTAGTTAAGGGTTGTTTGTAGGTCTGTTGAAAATTTCATTGTGTTACCACAATACAATCATCTGCAAACTGGTTTCCAATTATTATTGCTGATATTTGGGGGTGGCTTGGTAGTGTAGTGGTTAGCACAGCACTTTATGGTACAGGCAACCTGGGTTCAATTCCCACCGCTGCCTGTAAGGAGTTTGTATGTTCTCCCTGTGACCGCATGGGTTCCCTCTGGGTGCTTTGGTTTCTTCCCACTCTACTGATTAGTAGGTTAATTGGTCTTTGTAAATTTGTCCTTTGATTAGGCTAGCATTAAAAAAAATTGGGGGTTTGCTGGGCAGTGTGGCTCAAAGGACTGGAAAGGTCTGCTCTGTGCTGTATCCCAATAAACAAACAAATAGGTTAGTTCCATCATAGCAATGAGAGATATTGAAGGGATTATCATTAGTCTTGATATTTGATGCTTTTGCCCTGTCAAAGTAGTGTAGCAGTTCATGCAATGCTATTATAGCTTGGTGCTATCTGTAAGGAGTTTGTACGTTCTCTCTGTGACCACGTGGGTTTCCTCCGGGTGCTCCCATTTCTATAGTCCAAAGATGTACCAGTTAATTGGTCATTATAAATTGTCCTATGATTGGTGGTTGTCCATTGTGTCCGACAATGACAGGAAACCTGTGTGGGAGAGTTTCTAAGGTGGAAAAGCTTTTGCACTAGGGCAGTTCCACTCTCTTGACCTCTGAAGTTTGGGACCAGTGTTACAAAGAAAGCGTCACAAACTGGGGTCGTCCCTGCTTGCGGTGGATGACCATGACATCTTCTGTGTCTTGTCATGCCCTTTGCTTTCCATGGAGTATTGCAGTACCACCTTTCTGGCCATTGGACCTCACTGTAGATCTCATCCACCCAGTCCACCAGATCCGATTTCATGTGCTAAGACAGGCATGTCCCTATCCCACCGGGGCATGAGGCCACCGGCTACTCTCACCTGGTTTAGCCCGCCTGTCGAAGCGGTGTGCGGGGTGTGGCAAACAGCTACTTGGAACATCAGGTGAGAGCTGAGTGTCTGGTGGTGGGGACCAAAGGTGAGTCAGCTGCCCCAGAATGGACACGGCAACCCCCTTCACCAGAGGTGCTACCCCTCCCCGGACACCCCATAAACCCCTGTCCTGTGTTTAAGCTAGTGCCAAATAGGTGGGTTGCTGGGTGGTGTGGCTCATTGGGCTGGAAGGGCCTGTATCTCTAAATAAATAAATAATACTTTCTTCCCATGGCTGGAGAAAATTGTGGGTGCCATAATACAACTGAGTTACATCATAAATAATACAAAAACATTATACTTGTTCATTTGTTTATTGAGAAAAATGATCCAGTATTACATGTATTTTTTGGAAAAAGTACGTGAACCTTTGCTTTCAGTAACAGGTATAAATCTCTTGGACACCAATAACTTCAAACAAACACTTCTGATAACTATTGATCAATCCTGCATATCGGCTTGCAGGAATTTTAGGCCATTCCTCCTTACAAAACTGCTTCAACTCTGGGATGTTGGTGGCCTTCCTTGTGTGAACTGCCTAATTCAGGTCCTTCCACAACATTTCTATAGGATTAATGTCAAGACTTTGACTGAGCCATTCCAAGGCATGAATTTTCTTCCTTTTAAACCATTCTGTGGATGATATACTCTTGTTTTCTAGATCATTGTCTTGTTGCACTATCCAACTTCTATTAAGCGTCAGGTGACGGACTGCTACCCTGACATTCTCCTGTAAAATATCTTGATACAATTTTGAATTCATTGTTCCCTCAACAATTGCAATCTGTCCAGGCCTGAGGTAGAAAAGCAGCCCCAAATCATGATGCTTCACAGGTGGGATTAAGTTTTGGTATTGATATGCAGTCCCCTTTTCCTCCAAACATAGCAATGTGCATTTCTGCCAAAAAGTTCAACTTTTGTCTCACCTGTCCACAGAGCAGTGTAGAACATTCAGGAGGTCTTTGCAAACTTGAGGCATGCAGCAACACACACAAAATACTGGAGGAACTCAGCAGGCGAAGCAGCACCTAGGAAAAGAGTACAGTCAACGTTTCAATCTGAAACGTTGACTGTACTTTTTCCCTAGATGCTGTCTAGCCTGCTGAGTTCCTCCAGCATTTTGTGTGTTTCAAAGGTACATTTAATGCCAGAGAAGTGTATACAATATACATCTTGAAATGCTTTTTCTTCACAACCATCCTCGAAAACAGAGGGGTGCCCCCAAAGAATGGACAACAGTTAAATGTTAGAACCCTTAAGTCCCTCCCCCAGCTCCCCTCCCTCCTGCGTGTAAGCGGCAGCAAGCAACAGTCTCTCGCTCTCGCTCTCTCTCCCTCCCTCCCTCCCTTCCCCCTTCTTTCTCTCTCCCCCCCCCCCCCAATAAGGAGGTGAGAGGTGTCTCTGTTTCACAGCGAGAGGGGAGACATGACAAACAACTTGCTGGTTTACAATGTTAAAAGTCCGTTGCGTCACTTTTTCCGAGTTCTGTGTCCAAAGATCTTGGGTCTCTGGGAACACAGCCAGAGATCTTCTGTCTCCTGCAGAGGCATTGACCTCTAATCCCCCACCTCCAGAGCAATGAGACCCTGAGCCTCCGCAGGCAAGGGGAGCTCTTAAGCAGAGCCCTTGGTGTGCCGAACAACGGCCAGTTGTGAAACCCCAAGTCTTGGTCCCATTCCCTTAAAGAACCGTAGCCAGCATGTAACTCCAGGTAAGGGTCTTCAAAAGAACCCTGAAAGGGAAAAATAAAAATATTAAAGATAGAAATAGAGCTGTTTCTGAAGATGCAAGCAAAGGAGTATGGATTTCCAGCATCTGCAGATTTTCTCTAGTTTGAGACATGCAGCAATGGTTTTATTTGGAGAGCAGTGGTTTCCACTGTGGTGTCCTTCCATGAACATCATTCTCGTTCCATGTTTTTCTTACAGTGGACGCATAAACAAAGACTTTAGCAAGTTCTAGATATTTCTGCAGGTCTTTTGCTGTTACCCTTGGGTTCTTTTTCACCTTCAGCGTTGCATGTTATGCACTTGGTGTGATCTTTGCAGGATCCCCACTCGGGGAGAGTTGCAACAATACTGAGCTTCTTCCATTGGTATACGGTTTCTCTTACTATAGACTGATGAACACTCAGATCTTTGAAAATGCTTTTGTAGCTTTTCCATCTTTATGCATCTCTACAATTCTTCTTCTGAGGCCATCTAAAAGTTGTTTTGGTTGAGGCATGGTGCACATAAACAGATTTTTCTTCAGTAGAGCAGGCTCTGTCAGTAACCTGTCCTTGTGTGTCTTTTTTATACAGAGCAGGGCACCTCTATGACCCACACCTTCAATCTCATCTCATTGGTTGGAGCACCTGACTCCAAATAGCTTTTGTAGAAGGCATTATTCCAGAGCAACCTTTTCATACTTTCCCAACAAATACATGTAATATTAAATCATTTTTCTCAATAAATTAATGAACAAATATAATGTTTTTTGTGTTATTTATTTAATTGGGTTCTCTTTATTTAGTTTTGGGACTTGTGTGAAGATCTGATCATGTTTTAGGTTATATTTGTGCAAAAACAGGGAAAAGTCTATAGGGTTCACAAACTTTGCAGCAGCACTATATGTATATATGTACATGTGTATGTGTAGATAGATAGGTATCTATATGCATATTCAAGATATTGGCAATTTAGTAATTTTTTAAAACTTGATCCAATAGTATTGAACTTTTGTACCCATCTTTAATGTAAGTAAGGGATAGAGAAGTTTTGAGTTTGGGAATGGAATCAGGAATGGTGTTTATTAAATATTCTAGACTGAGATCAGAATACAGTAGATTCTTACTTAATTGGGGCACATCAGGGCCAGTACATTTTGGTCTAATTAATGTCTGCTCCAATTAGCCAAAGTTTCATGGAAATAGTTAAAAAGGTAGAAAGACAAACTGCGTGACAAAATATGTATTTAAATACAGAACAAATTAGAACACTACCATTGCTACTGCAATACTACAAGTATCTGGGAGTACAGTTAGACGAGAAGCTTGACTGGACTGCCAACACAGATGCCTTGTGCAGGAAGGCACAGAGTCGAATGTACTTCCTAAGAAGGTTGGCGTCATTCAATGTCTGTAGTGAGATGCTGAAGATGTTCTATAGGTCAGTTGTGGAGAGCGCCCTCTTCTTTGTGGTGGCGTGTTGGGGAGGCAGCATTAAGAAGAGGGACGCCTCACGTCTTAATAAGCTGGTAAGGAAGGCGGGCTCTGTCGTGGGCAAAGTACTGGAGAGTTTAACATCGGTAGCTGAGCGAAGGGCGCTGAGTAGGCTACGGTCAATTATGGATAACTCTGAACATCCTCTACATAGCACCATCCAGAGACAGAGAAGCAGTTTCAGTGACAGGTTACTATCGATGCAATGCTCCTCAGACAGGATGAAGAGGTCAATACTCCCCAATGCCATTAGGCTTTACAATTCTACCGCCAGGACTTAAGAACTTTTTAAAAGCTATTATTAATGCTTTTTGAGATGGTGATTTAGATGCATATCATATTTTTTTACTGAGTTAAGTATTGTATGTAATTAGTTTTGCTACAACAAGTGTATGGGACATTGGAAAAAAAAGTTGAATTTCCCCATGGGGATGAATAAAGTATCTATCTATCTATCTATCTATCTATCTACTTACTATAAAACTGTATTTCCTGATACTTATCGAAAGAGGAATTCATCTGTGTCAGGTAATTTTGACTGTAAATGAACAAAATCAGCACCTTTACCTAGTGCAGATAATGGACTGTTGACAATTGAACCCTCCAACTCCTCATTTCCATTGTAACATTCAAGATGATTGTTGATACCTTCAAATTCTTCGTAACTTGTAACTTCCTGAAGTAGCGAAATTGTATTATCTTCACTTGGCATCTGGCATCTCCAAGCCTGATTGTTTGAATCTGCAGTAAGCAAAATAGTTCTGAATTATCTAACTGCTTATTCCTCAGCAACTAACAGTGACAAATATTGCAGCTTTTTGAACACAAACACGCAAGTCATGCTATTCAAAAACTGTTCACTCAAAGGCATGGTGTTGTGTCTAACGGCCACACCAGTGCATGCATCTGCTACTTGTTAGAAACTGTTTGGCAGCAATCTCCTGTCCCAGTTAAGTGGCATAGTGTCCTAGATAAATGAAGGGAGTACTGGCTATTTTCTCGATTTGTCTTTATTCTTTAAGGGTTGTCCCAAATAAGCAGCTGCCCCAATTAACTGATGGCCCAATTAACCGGAATCCACTATATCTCAAATCACATCTCCTTGGGATGTCACTTCCATGAAAAATAATCTGAGATTTTAATTAGTATCTTTCCCTTCTAATTTCATATTTATTGACTGCTTTTATGTTGTCAAGAACCATGACTTATGCGTGTCCTTAGCTACCATTAGTATAATTGGTGTGGACATTAAACTGACAAGATGGATATTCAAATTGAAAGGGAGTATCAGAAAGGCACTAAGCCAGTAATGCAGTTGTTTGAATTAATAGATCAAGAAAGTAATTTTAAAAACATACTATGTTTTTGATTGATAGGGCACTACTTTTGGTAAATCGTGTCAAAAAAGTATTTGTAGTGCATGCATTTAAAATTCTTCATGTCTGTTGCTGGGTTACATGTGGTTGGCCAGTATCAACTGAGTCAGCCTTTGTCATCAGATGCTCTGCATCTGGTTATTAAAGCTAATTTTAGTGGATAAGCGGCTGGAGTTTTACTCACGTCATGCAAGTACTTGTTATATTTATCCATGTAATCTTTGATATGCAGAGTAAATTGTGCTTCCAATATCCTCTTATGTTTTTGGATATTTAACAATGAATTGTGTTCATCTTATTACGGAGTGTTTTCTCATCACAATGTGTGCCTTTTGAGTTGTTGAAGTGTGCTACAATTACAACTTTGTGTCTGAAACTTGTTTTTGTGAGGGGATTACCGGTAGTTTTTGTAGATATAAGGCTGTCATTGAAATTTACCTGGTCTTGTGTGAGCTAACCATTTTTTAAGGAGGAAAACAATGATTAAAGATAAAAATTAGTAATTCTCTCAAGACTGAGGGATGTAAGTACAAGGTAGGAATGAGAAAGGTATGTTGTTTCTTCATTTTCAAACTTGTGATTATTGCTCTTTTTCATAGACTTGGGACCTGAAGGGGACCAGCTGCAAAAACTCTTTGTTTGGCCACGAGGCACCTGTTAACCATTGCTGTTTTTCTCCTGATGACCAATATCTAGCCAGCTGCTCTGATGATGGGACAGTGAAGGTATGTACCATCTTTGATTAACAAATGAAATGGAATTTTATACTATTACCTCATTATGAGGATCATGTTACGTTCTTTCATTTTGAACCTCAACCGAAAAAAAAACATGTCAATTGCAGATAAAACTTTTTTGGTTTTTTTGGAGGCTGGGTTTGAGCTGGGGAGGGAGACCTGATAGAGCATATAATTATAATAAGTTATTAGTAGCATAGATAAGGTGGATTGTCAGATTATTTTCCCCATAAAAGAGATGTCTGAAACTAGAGCGCTTAGGATTAAAGTAAGGTGTAAGAGGATTAGATAGCATCTGAGGAGGAATTATATCAACCATGATTGCAATTTGGAATGTGTTGAAAAGACGACGGAGGCAGTTACTCAAATTTCATACGAAATTTATTCTCAAAGTGTGTATATGTCACCATATAGACTCTGAGATTGATTTCCTTGCAAGCATTCACAGTAGACCAAGAAACACAATGGAATCAATGGAAAACTACAGACAAGCAAGGACTGACAAACCACCAATGTGCAAGAGAAGACAAACTATGCAAATACAAAAAAAAACTTATAATACTGAGAACTTGAGTCCATAGGTCCTTGAAAGACAATAAAGTCCTTGAAAGTGAGTCCATAGGTTGTGAAATCAGTTCAGTGTTGAGGTGAGTGAAGTTATCCATGCTGCTTTGGAGCCTCACAATGTTTAAAAAGTGTCTGGATGAGCACTTGTATCTCTAAAACATAGGTGGCTATGGAGCAAGTGCTGGTACATGAAATTAGTGTGGGTAGATGCTTGATATTAGGCATGATTGTGGTGAGATAAAGAGCCTGTTTGTGTTGTGTCACTCTGCTTTTCCATAAATTTACATATTTCTATAAATAAACCAAAATTGGAATTAGAATTACGAAATGCATGATGTGATTGTTGAATTAAGTATGGAAATGCTGTAGTACTGCTAATTTTAGAATTTAAAACATACATATTTTGAAGTTCATAGAGAGAAAATGAGCTCCATTACTGATAAACAATTTCTTCAGATGTTGTCAAGAAGGATAACAGAATTTAGAAAAGGGAATGGATAGCATACATTGGGGATTATTTATCTACCATCTAGCGTGCACTTTTTGTTCCTTCAGTATTCCTTTTGAAAAGAATTTGACATGCCTAGATATAATAAATGTCTTTGACCTTTTATTTTCAAGTGCATATGAACGTTTATCAATCTGGCCATTATTAAGTGACAGCAGATTTTTTTTTATTTTCTCAATTCCTTCGGCTCATTTCACTCAGTGGAAAGTTTTAGTGGTCTTAGTGTTTTCTTTCTTATTTTTGGGTTCACTTGCTGCTGTATAGAAATTATTACAATAGAATTGTCTCTTCCTGACATCACCATCGCAGTTTTACTTTCGCAGTGCATCGCTCTTCATATGTTCTTCCTAACCACATATTCTCAGCAATTCAATTAACCTTGCCATTTCAAATGAATTTGTTGCTCCCACTGTCTTTGTCACAGGTCATCTCTGATTTTTTTTTCCCCTTACATCTTTGTCCATATCAATCACCTCACTAATACATCTCTGCCTGTCACGGGGGAGAAAAAAAGAAGTCTCATCCCCCAGTCAACTCGAAAGTCATTAGTCCAGCATTGCCATGCTGCTGGTTATTTATTTGCACAGCCACTCCTTAGCTCCCACCACTGATGCCCTGGCCACCATTAAAACAAACATACTGTAGATACCAGGAAACTGAAATGAGAATGCTTGAATCACTCAGAACTTAGGTGGCAATTGATTAGTTCCGATTGAAAGGTCATTGAACTGAAATGTCAGCACTGTTTCTATTTTCACCAGTTGCTGTTAATCTGTAGATTACTTTGAGGGTTGTCTACTCTCAATTTATTTCACTCTATCGCCCTGACTTCATGCTTATCATTGCTCTCTTGTATCTAAGGGCAGCAGACTTGGTTTATTTTTGGATTAGGCTTTACAGCAGAACTACCAAATCATGTTCTCATTTGCCAAAATTGCTCACTATTCTCAACATCCTGGAATGAAAAATAACCCTCAACCTTTGCAGTACTGCAGAGAGTATTTTTAAAACACTCTCCCTTCTATGAGAAAGTAAGAACCTTCTGGAGTTCTTTGCAACAATTCAAAATCACCTAAATTTACTTTGCCTTTTGCTTCCTTTACCCTTGCCACTGGGCTGAATATTGTAATGTATTACCGTAGATTCCGGACTACAGAGCGCACCTGATTTTTAGCCGCTGGCACTAATTTTAGAAATAAAATCATTTTTTTAAATGTAAAGGCCGCACCGGATTTTAGGCCGCACCGGATTTTCGGCCGCAGGTGTCCCACGTTGTAATATGAGATATTTACACAGAAAGATATTACACGTGAGGATTTTTTTAACTTTTAATTAAATCCATATGGTAACAAAAACAAATACATATTGCAAATGCTTTTTTTCGAACCGTGCCCGTACGCGGCTACTTTTAAATATACGTTGCGTATACTTCTTTACTGAACAACATTCCAATATCTCCTAACGACTGGTAAAAAATATATATACTGCAGCCTACCAGGAAAAGTTATTGATACCTTTAACTTAAAAGCAGAGTTCGCTCGGATCCAAAGCCGCTCGCGGAATCCGCTCCCCCCCTCCTTTCCGTTTCATCGCAAACGGCATTTAAAAGCAGATTTCGCTCAGATCCAAAGCCGCTCCGCCGCTCGACCCCCTCCTTTCCGTTTCATCGCAAACGGCATTTTCCCACAAGACGCCGCGAAACCGGGTGTGTCGTCATAGCATCCCGCGATGTAGTACAGAAAACAAATATAGTTTAAACTAAGAGGGTAGGTAGCACAATGCTTCGAGTGTTTTCCATGTTGATGAGGGTGAGTACAAATGACTGATTTACAATAATTTAATTGTGAAAGTGCGCTTGATTTATCGTACAATTTCATTGGACCTCTGTGAACTACTCATCAATTTTATTGGTCTACTGTTACGAGGCAAAATGTTTACGAGGCGGCATGAAAAAAAAAATGCATTAGCCGCTTCGGATTATTGGCCGCAAAGTTCAAAGCTGTTCAAAATGTGGGAAAAAAGTAGCGGCTTAAAATCCGGAATCTACGGTATGTGAGTATTCATAGGTCAAAGTGCGTATGACGTCAGAACGCGGGTTTTGTAAAATGGAAGTCTGGTGAATAAACGTGTGTGTTTAATACTGCGCTGTCCGAGTCACATTAACGCTACATGGTGTCAGAAGTGGGATTCAAACCCACGCCTCCATTTGGAGACCATTTTTTTTTATTGCCCTAGATCTCATCTCTTCTCTCCCTCTCCCCCCTCAGTATAAAAACGCAAACACCATCTATTTCCACAGGTCCTCAAAAGACATGCAGCATCCAGTGGACTATAACCTCCATTGACTCTTACTGCCTCTAATTGTCTGGTATTGAATTAGCACAAATTATATTGTAACAATCCAAGCTGCTGCCTTCAGTATTCACAGCAAATGATCTTCCCTAGCCATCTGATTCATCGCCATTCTGTGAATCAGACAATTTGCGATCTTGGTGTCATGCTTGAGAACAAGATGAGCTTTGTCACCTCATATGAACTAGGGTTTACTAATCTATCTCCTTTGTTCCCTCTAACCTGCATTGCCTCTTGGATCAAGATTATTCTATTCTTGCTTTTGATTTGCCCCTCCCTTTCTTTACACTGTTTAATAGTTTATTTACTCCTAAAGCATATTGCTCTCACCCAATTCTGACCCCGTGAACATCATTGGTTTCTCCACTATTGTTAGTTCTACCCTCAGGTGTCGAGGCCCTAAGTTTAGCAATTTACCATAATTTTCTCCTTCAGGAAATTCCTGAAAAGAAAACTACCTCATTGACTGAATTTTGAGTTATTTGCCCTAATACAGGGGGCACAAATTTTTACAATGATGATAGGGCATGGATACTGGGATTGCAAGATTAAAATATCTTGACAGAGAAAAGGTTTTCATCTTTGCTTTTTAATCGCCTTTAATTACTACAGTGACCTGGATGTCCCCCAAATTCCCTCCCACAACTGGCAATGTATATTCCTGGCTGGAACATACTCCCCACTACCATTCAATCAGTACCTGAGCCCCTGCCCCTGCCCCCTCAGCATTCCTTTGTCCTCTCAGAACTCTTCTTGCATTCTGGCAAAATGACTGACATAATGAAGGTCACACTTGGGAGAGAAGGATCAGATGGATAAAAGATAGCAAAGAGTAATAGCCATCAACACAGACAATAGAGATAAAATTTAATTAGAATAAAGTGAATTTGTTAAATTCCAGCCAAGACTGGAATGTGTCCAGTGGTTCAAAGTCATAAAATAACAGTCTTACACCTTCAGCAAAAGTTTAACATGAAATCTGAGAAGATCAACAACTGAATTACTAGCAGCTGTCTGATAGAAATCAGGAAAAAAAGAGTGTGGTAGAGTTTCTTAATGAGATTACAGGCATGAGAAGTGGAAGTGTTTTCATTCTATGCATGGATAATAAATGGGATTTTCAGGATGGATAGCAATTTGGGTGCCTGGCAGTGAATAGAGAGAAAGGATAGCATAGAGGCACTGCAATTGGTTGAATGTGACTAATGATGGCCACTGTTGGGGTCACTGCTATCTGAAATATTTACATAGGATTTAGAAGATGGAATGGAGAGCCAAATATCCAAGTTTATTGCTGACGCAGTGAGTTGTGTAAGTGGATGAAAGTGTTAAATTATAAAGCAATATGAACAGATCACAAGACAGTGGAAAATTAATTACAATATAGCCTAATTTGAGCTTTCCATTTGGGCCCTGTCAAGTTCGGTATAAAGTACATTCTAAACAATGAAAATCTAGGCACACTGTTAATTAAGTGAGACTATGGTTGCAGCTCATTAAAATTTCATGGATGTGAACAGAAATATTCAAAAAAACTATTGGGGCATTGACTTTTAAACTTTTAAAGAACAGCAGTATTCAAGGGTATAAGTAATGCTACAATTATGTAACAGCCTCATCTTGAGAAATATGAGCAAATCTGGGAACCATACCTCAGGAAGGTAAGATTTGCTTAAAGAGTATACTCTAAATTTATCAGTATGATATTTAAACTCTTAAGTTTCTAATCCCTGGAATTAAGAAGGTTATGTTTAATTTGATTAATGTTTTTAAGTGGAACTATTAGGATGTTTATTAGACTATTAAACAGAAACAGCATTTGCTTGTTGGTGACAGATGAGAGACTGCAGATGCTAGAAAACTGGAGTAACACACACAAGATACTGGAGGAACTCAGCAGGTCAGGCAGCATCCATGGAGGGAAATAAACAGTCAAAATTTTGGGCCAAGACCCTTGATCAGCACTGTTTGCTTCCGCCTGTCGGTATTTTAGGACTGTGTGGAATCTTTTAAAAGTTAGAGCCAGGCCTCTCATAAGTGAAATTAAAATATTTCTCTGTACAGAGAATGTTAGAAATTTGAAGTTCTCTTCTGATACGAGACTTAAATACTAGATTTTAAATTTGAGGATAATGGATTTTTGATGCACAAAGCAATTAAGTGATCTAGAGAAAGGAGCATAATAGACAATTGGCCAATGAATGATCATAATCTTGAATAGAATAGCAGAATGGGCTTGTGACTAAATAGCAATAGTTCCTCAGTTCATCACCTAAAGTGAAGGACAGTTCCATGTATCCAGTTTTTTGATAGTGCAATCAATGCCAGATGGCCAAATAAGTGAATAGAGGGTACTTAAAGGCCATAAAGTGATATGGACAGAACATAGAACTGTACAGCACAGGAACAGGTCCGTTTGCCCACAATATTGTGCCAAATCAATTAAATTAGTAATCAAATAACCAACTATACTAATCCTTTCTGCCTATACAATGTCTGTATCCTTCAATTTCCATCATACTCATTGGCCTATCTAAATGTCTCTTGAAGTCCCTAAAGTATCTACTTCTATCACCACCCCTCTCATTCTCTGTGTAAAAAAAAAAAAAAAAAAGCTTGCCCCTCACATCTCCTTTGAATTAATCTCCTCTCACTTAAATGCATGCCCTCTGGTTTTAGACATTTCAACCCTAGGAAAAAGATACTCCCTATCTACTCTGTCTGGGCCTCTCATAATCTTATAAACCTCTATCAGATCTCACCTCAGCTTCTAGTGCTCCAGAGAAAACAACCCAAGTTTGTCCAACCTCTTGTTATATGTTCATTGTCACAGCACATTCTTTCTAATTCAGGCAGCATCCTGGTAAACTTCTGCATCCTCTCCAAAACCTTGACATCCTTCCTATAATGGGGCGGTTAGAGTTTTATGCAGTATTCTAGATGTGATCTAACTAGAGTTTTATAAAGGTGTAACATAACTTCCTGGCTTTTGAACTCAATGCCTCGGCTAATAAGGGCAACTCATGGCATATACCTTAACCACCCTATATGTGTAGCTACTTTCAGGGAAGTATGAAATTAAATCCTCTGCTAATCAGCACTGTTAAGTATCTTGCCCTTAATAGTGTACTGTCTTTTTTACATTTGACCTACAGTACCAAGGTGCAACACTTCATATTTGGCCGTGTTAAACTCCATCTACCATTTCTCCACCTGTATCTGCAACAGATCTATATCCCACTATATTCTTTGCCAGTCATCCACTCTATCAACAACACCACCAATCTTCATATCATCTGCAAACTTACTAACTCACCCATGTACGTTTTCATCCAAGTCATTTATATATATCACAAACAGTAGAGGTCCCCATGTAGATCCTTGCCGAACATCACTAATCGCAGATCTCCAGCTAGAGTAAGTCCCTTCACCTCCATCCTGTCTTCTATGGGCAAACCATTTCTGAATCCACACCACAAATCTTTTGGATTAGCCTCCCATGAGGAACCTTGTCATATGCCTTACTAAGATCCTTGTAGACAACATCCACAGTTCTACTTTCTTCAATCACCCTTGTCACCTCATCAAAAAACTCAAATTAGTAAGACGCGACTCGATGAATTAGTAAGAGAGCCATGCTAGCTCTCCCTAACTAGGTCATGGTTCTCTTAAATCTCAAATCTATCCCTAAGAATTCTCTCCAGTACCTTCCCTTCCCTACCACTAATGTGAAACTTGTTGGTCCATAGTTTCCAGGGTTATCTCTGGTTCCCTTTTTGAATAATAGAACAACATCAGCTACTCACCAGTCCTTGCCTATGGTTAGCGAAGATATTGGTCAAGGCCACAGAAATTTCATCGCTTGCTTTTCTCAATAATCTAACCACCTTAATGCTCTTTTAAGAGACCCAACACTGCTTTACCGTGAAATGCCGTACCATTAATACACTTGCCGCTGATCTCCCTGTCCTTCTCATCTTTCTCCTTGATATAAAGAACTCATCAAGGATCTCACCCAGACACTCCACATCCAAACAAATGTTTCCCTCCCCCCACTTATCCTTGAGTAGTCTTGCCTCTCCCAAGTTATTCTTTTGCTCTTGATGTGTGTATGAAATGTCTTGGGACTCTCTTTAATCCCACTTGACAATGACTTTTCATGACCTCTCCTGGCTTTCCTAATTCCCTTATTGAGTTCTTTTCTGGCTTTTATAATCCTCAATGATTCTTTTTGGTTCTAGGTTATTAAGCTTTATATACTTTTCCATTTTTATTTTAGACTAAATTCATCACCCCCCCCTTGCCATCTAAGGTTTTCTTACCTTACCACCCTCGTCCTTCCACCTGACTGGAACGTACCTGTCCTGTACTCTGTGCAGTTGGTCTTTAAACACCCTCCAAATGTTGGATGTGGATTTGCCCAAAAGCAGCTGTTCTGAATTAACACGTACTAGTTCCTGCGTTATGCTCTCATAATTTGCCCTGTTCCAATTTAATACTCTCCCGCAAGGTCCATACTTATCGTTATCTATAGCTATCGTAAAACTTAAGGAGTTGTGATCACTGTTCCCCAACTTCTGACCCTCTGAAAGCTCAGCCACCTGGCCAGGTTCATTATTCTTGTTGAGATAGCTACAATTGATTTAAGAAATGTTCAGTCAATTTAAGTGCCAAGCCAGATTGTAAAGGTGTCGAGGCCGAGGGTGCAGAACAAGCCAGTGTTCAGCTCATTTCTCTGCATCAGCCAAGATACCCCACCTGACCCCATCCTATCTGCCTTGGTTTGACCTGACTCCCTCTCTTCCTGCTGCTACCATCAGGTGGTTAGTGCAGGAATCTTGGTTCCACACCACCAGGCTTGGGAATAGCTGGTCCCCTCCAGCTGTCAGGCTGTTGGACCAACTTTTGTTTTCTGGCTGACTGCAAGAAGATGAATCTTAGAAGTTGTATTTTGTGCACATTGAATATAAGTTTAATTTGAAACTTTGAAACCCTCCTGGATGTACCTAACAAATTCTGCCCCATCTAAAACTCTTGCACTGACAAGGTCCCGGTTTATATTAGGGAAGCTGAAGTCCCCCATGACAGCAACCCTGTTGTTTTTACACCTTTCATTTATCTGCCTGCATATCTGTTCTATGTTCCCGTGGCCATCGGGGAGTCTGTAGTACAATCCCATCAGAATGATTGCACCTTTCATATTTCTCAGTTCCACTATGTTAGTCTCAGTGAATGAGCCCTCCATTATGTCACCTCTGAGTGCATCTGTGATATTGTCTAATGTCCATAATGCTCCTAACATTAAAATACACACACTTCAGACTATGTATGCCATAGTATCTGTTACTTTTGCTCTTGTCTCTTTTAACTGAAACTGACATCCTTCCACTTTCTGACCCCTGACAAAACCTTCCTGAGTAGCTCTCATGTACTCCTAACTGGGATATTGGTTCCTCTCCAGTTTAGGTACAACCTGTCCCTTGGGTACAGGTAACCTTTGCCCGAGAAGAGGTTGTAGTGATCCAAGAACTTGGAATCCTGCTCTCTGAACCAGTTTGTTAGTTCCTTGGTTTCTTATGAATGCACTCATTCATCTGTACTGTTATCCTGTTCCTACCCTGACTAGCATGTGGTACTGGGAATAATCCAGAGATACTTTCCTTTGTTCTGCTCTTCAACTTCTTTCCTAAATCCCTGTGTTCTCACCTCCTTTCCACCTGTGTCATTGGTGCTAATGTGCACCATGACCTCTGACTGATCACCCTCTCCCTTGAAAATATTCTGCAGCCACTCTGAGGTATCCTGGGAGGCAACACATTATCTAGACATGTCTTTTTATGGCTCAGAATTTCCTGTCCATTCCCTTAACTATCGAGACTCCTATCACTATCACCTTGCTGAGCCACAGAGCCACTGGTCTGGATGCTGTGCCCTGATATGTCATTGTCCCTCCAGCAGAATCCAAAGGGGTTTGCTTATTGCTGAGGCAAATTACCACCGAGGAACCTTGCACTGACTGCTTACTCCCTTTAGTTCTCATGTGGTCTCCTATCTACTTTCAGAAGCTTGCACTTGTGGAATGACCACCTCAGTAAACATTTCATCTGAGGTTTTCAGCCTCCCAGATGATCCTAAGTACATCCAGCTCCAGTTAGACCATAACGCATAGGAGCAGAATTAGGCCATTCATCCCATCGAGTTTGCTCTGCCATTCCATCATGGCTGTTTGTAGATCCCACTCAACACCATTAACCTGCCTTCTTACCATATTCTTTAATGTCCTGACCGATCAGGAAGCTATCCACTTCTGCCTTAAATACACACGGCAACTTGGCCTCCACTGCAGCCTGTGGCAGAGCATTCCACAGATTTGCTACTCTCTGGCCAACAAAATTCCTCCTTGCCTCTGTTCTAAAGGGTCACTCCTCAATTTTGAGACTGTGCCCTCTTGTTCTGGATACCACATCATAGAAGACATCTTATCCACATCCACCCTATCTAGTCCTTTCAACATTCGGTAGGTTTCAATGAGATCCCTCTGCATTTTTCTAAATTCCAGTGAGTACAGGCCCAAAGTTGTCAAACACTCCTTGACCTGGTCAATCAGAGGTGACATTGGGTGCTCATCCCATAGATCTAGCCCTCAGGGTGACTGTTAGCTGTCTTGAAATCCCTATTCTTACAGGAGGAGCATTCCACTACCTTAACTACTATCTTGTCCACGCTGATTCAGGGAATCCACCTTTTATACCGGAAGCCTCTTTGGAGAATATCACACTTGAATCGAGTGATTGCTGTTACAACTGCTACTAGTACTACCTCCACTTAGGAAACAACAGAGGTTAATTTTGGCTGAGTTATGGTGAGAGAGCATAAGAAATAGGAGCAGGAGTAGGCCATCCGGCCCATCAAGCCTGCCCTGCCATTCAATAAGATCTTGGCTGATCTGTCGTAAACTTGGCTCCATCTACCTGCCTTTTCCCCATAACCCTTAATTCCTTACTATGTAAATACCTATCTAACTGTTTCTTAAATATATTTAGTGAGGAAGCCTCAACTGCTTCCCTGGGCAGAGAATTCCACAGATTCAGCACTCTCTGGGTAAAACAGTTTCTCCTCATTTCCGTCCTTAATCTTCTCCCCTGAATCTTGAGGCAATGTCCCCTAGTTTTAGTGTCACCTACCAATGGAAAACTCCAGGGAGTATAGTCCCAGGCGATTCAATCTCTCCTCATAGGTTAACCCCTTCATCCATGGAATCAACCCGGTGAACCTCCTCTGCACTGCCTCCAAAGCCAGTATATCCTTCCTCAAGTATGGAGAACAGAACTGCACACAGTATTCAGGTGCGGCCTCACCAGTACCCTGTATAGTTGCAGCATGACCTCCCTGCTCTTGAATTCAATACCTCTAGCAATGAAGGCCAACGTTCCGTTTGCCTTCTTAATAACCTGTTGTACATGCAAGCCAACTTTTTGCGATTCACGAACAAGCACTCCCAAGTCCCTCTGCACAACAGCATGCTGCAATCTTTCACCATTTAAATAATAATCTGCTCTTCTAGTATTCCTTACAAAGTGGATGATCTCACATTTACTAACGTTGTATTCCATCTGCCAGACCTTGGCCCACTCACTTAACCTATCTATATCCCTCTGCAGACTCTCCACATGCTCTGTCCAATTTGCTTTTCCACTCAGTTTCGTGTCATCAGCAAATTTTGCTACACTTCACTCAGTCCCCTCTTCCAAATCATCAATGTAAATGGTAAACAGTTGTGGGCCCAGCACCGACTCCTGCGGCACCCCACTCACCACTGACTGCCAACCGGAGAAACACCCATTTATACCAACTCTCTGCCTTCTATTGGTTACCCAATGCACTATCCATGCGAATACACTTCCTCTGACTCCATGCATCTGTATTTTATTTATATGTCTCTTGTGTAGCACCTTATCGAACGCCTTCTGGAAATCCAAGTATACGACATCCACCTGTTCGCCTCTATCCACTGCACTCATTATGTCCTCAAAGAACTCCAGTAAGTTTGTCAAACAGGACCTGCCCTTTCTGAATCCATGCTGTGTCTGTCTAATGGAACCAATCCTTTCTAAATGTTTCTCTATTTCTTCCTTAATAACAGCTTCAGGCATTTTCCTGACTACAGATGTTAAGCTAACTAGCCTATAGTTGCCCGCCTTTTGCCAACATCCTTTTTTTAAAAAAGTGGCGTGACATTTGTTGTCTTCCTATCCGCCAGGACCTGCCCAGAGTCTGGAGAATTTTGGTAAATGATTACCAACGCGTCTGCTATAACCTCTGCCAATGCCCTCAGCGCCCTGGGGATGCATCCCATCAGGTCCAGGGGACTTATCTACCTTCAGGCCCTCTAGTTTGCTCATCACTATCTCTTTAGTGACAGTGATTTTATCGAGGTCCTCTCTTCCCATTTCGAGAGAAGAGGTTATCTAGACATGATCTGAGTTCTAGGTTTATTCCTTTGTTAGATGAGTGATGAAATGGACTCCTTGAGTGTCAGATTAGTGTGGATGGGTGCCTGATCACTGCAGTCTCACCAGGCAGAACGGCGTGTTCCTGGGTTGAATGACTCTCACTCCCTGTGACTCAATGTGGTTGTATACAGAAATTAGCTATCATTGCTTTGTTCAATGCGACATCTTATTGGACTGTGTCTGATACAGAATTTCTGAGATTGACGTATAGAAATCAATGGAATTAGCTGCAAAAATCTTGCGCCTAGAGCCAGGTTTGAAGATTGTGAATAAGACAGGATGCCATTCTGATCAGTTTTCATTTGGATAATTCTTTCTTATCCTATGTAAATGTACCATGCACTTTTTGGAGCTCTATCCATAAATGAATTTTTTGTTCTTAATAATACATTGAAAATTATAATACATTTTCAAGTGACATGTGCTTTAACAGTGCAAGACTGAAGCAAGGCTGTGTTCTATATTCACAGCTGTGGAGATCTGGTAACATGTGGAAGTGCTTTGATGTAAAGGAGCAATGTCAGAAATCAGACGATGATGATGATGCGGAGGAGGTTCTACTGAAGTGTTGCTTATGGTCGTCTGATGGCACCCAAGTTCTAACAACTGCAAAAAGCACTCTCTTTGTAAGTGTTTTCTCAAAGTAAAGTTTACTGTTATTATTCTAGAGTAAATACGTTGTGTTTTGAGAAATTAACAGTTGATGATGTGTGCTGTTTAATATATCAGGAAATGAAGTGGGGTTGCCTTTCTTTTCCTCTCTAACACTTCAGAACATGTTATCACATGCACGTTGATAAGTTTACCCATGGGTGAATCCTCGTATATGGGCATCTGGAGTCAGCTTGTGAAACAGAGGTGGGGCAGGCTGGGTTTTTGCTGGTGGTTGGGTTTGGACAAAACACTCTGGATCAGGAGGAGTACACTTATATTGCTGCTGTCACGCGTCTGAAATATCGCAAAACATCAGCGCTCCATCTGAAATTTAGCAGCCTCAGTGTGTCAATGATGAAGGTGCTGCGTACACCACAAGGAACTCAACATTCTGCAGCACAGAGCAGCATGCTTCACTTTACTGTCGGTGTATTCATCACACACTCTAAGGCAAAGGATATGCTACCATGCTGCTAATTATAGCTATGATTGGACTGGAGTCTTCAGAACTCAGCTGATGGTTAGAATGCAATCCAGTTTTGCACACCAAGAGGGATACCAAAGCAACTCACAAGCTTAAGAAAGTGACATTAGGGTAATAGACTCATAAAATAGGTATACCAGGAAAGAGCAAACCAGTTCGTCTTATTCCTCTGATTTGGAGTTCAACATGCTCATGTTGTTTCCATCTGTCTCTGGATTTGATCTGTTTTGTGGTAGAAGTTGCAGGTTAGGGTGTGCTGGTGGATTAGCCTTGTACTGGAGAAAGTAAATGTTTAAGAAGGTGCCAATCAATCTGGTTAGCTTGTCTGTCCTGATGAAGGGCCTCAGCTGGAAACATCAGCTATTCGTTTCCCTCCATAGATGCTACCTGACCAGCTGAGTTCCTCCAGCATTTTGTGTGTGTGGCTTGTCTGTTGAACTTCTTGAGAACTTTTGGAGTTGAACTAATGTGGGCAAGTGGAGATTATTTTCTGACACTGCTGAGTCATGCCTTATGGTAGAAAGGCTTTGGGATCTTAGAATGTGATGCAGTCGTTGCAATTTACGGACCTTAACTTTTGATTGATTATGTGATTGTTTCAATCATGTTTCTGGTTGCTGATGATCACAGCATGTTGATTATAGACACAGCAACTCCTGTGCCATTGAATGTCAAGCAAAAGTAGTCAGATTCTCACATGTCGGAGGTGATCAGTGCCTGAAGTTGTGCAGCACAAGCATTTCTTGCTGTTTATTAGCCCTTGTCTGAATGTTGTCCACATGCGGCACCTATTCAAAATTAAAAGTGTTTTAGAAACCCAGATATACTACCACTACTGGTATTCTTTCTATAAAACTATGCTGACACTATTTGATTGCCAGCATTTGTTCCATTGCTGAAAATTAGGCTAACTAGTTATATTTCCCTGCTCTCAACCTCCCTCCTTTCTTGAATTACAGTGTTTCATATGTGGTTTTACAGTCTTTAAGACCTCTTTGGAATTCAGAGAATACTGATTCCAGTGCATTTACTAATTATGCTCCCACCCCCTTTTAGACCCTGGATATGCAGACTATCAAGTCTATGAGACTTCTCAGTCTTTAGTTTGCTGAATACTTGATCTTGAGGGATATAAGATGTTTACATTCCTCCCGCTCTGTAGTCCCTTGTTCGTCTATTATTTAGTGTTTTTAGAATCTCTTCCTGTTTGCTTTCTCCCATTATTTTGTCAATCTCAAGAAATTAGTATTTACTGTAGCTGTTCTTTCAATATAGCAGTCAAAGCTGTTAATATGTTTTATGCATCTTATTTTATCATCTTCCTTTTTATAATTTGCCTTGTTGTTTTCTAAAAGTTTCCCTCTTCTTGCCTACCACAAATCATTGTATGATTTGCAACACACAAAATGCTGGTGGGACACAGTTTCAATGGAAATGAATAAACAATCAACATTTCAGGCTGAGACCCTTCTTCAGGACTGGAAAGAAAAGGGGAAGATGCCGCCAGAATACAAAGGTGGGGGTGAGGCAGGAGGATAACTAGAAAGTGATAGGTGAAGGAAAAGGTGGGTGGGAAAGGTAAAGGGCTGGCGAGGAAGGAATCTTAACAGGAGAGGAGAGTGGACCATAGGAGAAAGGGAAGGGGGAAGGTATCCGGGGAGATGACAGGCAGGTGAGAAGAGGTAAGAGGCTAGAATGCTTTTCCATTCAATTTGATGCCATCCTTAGTTACGGACAGTGTAAAATACATTAATTCCTTCCGATGATCAACTGACTACCTTATCCAGACCCAATCTGCCTCCAGTGTCCTTCAGAAGTCAGACAGGCTAGTCAGCTGTAATGTTGCATAGCCATTTCTACAAAATATTGAAGTCCCCCAGAGTACATCTATGCCTTGACTATTCTCAGTGCTTCATGCTGCTGACAAGGAGGAGCACTATTCATCATCTGAGGGAGGATGATCGATGGTAGTCTGTAGAAGGTGTACTTGCTCATGTCATTGGCTTGACGTTGAGACTAAATGCTGCCCACATTTGGTCCTGATGTCTCCCAAGTGTAGGTGCTGTCCTACATCCCCTGGTTCTCTGATGTCAGTGCTGCAGAAATTTCCCAGGGATTGAAGCAGAACTCAACAACAAGGTCAAATATTGCGATAGGGGAATAATTTTGACTTCATGAGAGTAGTCTGCAGATCTGTGCTTTGTGGAGCTATGCTCACTCCAGAGGAGCAGATCCTCAGCAATTCCATAGGTGCTGGAAGATTCTTTGCTGCCATGTAAGTTCCTTTGCACACCCTCTGACACCCGTGATCATGCGTAATTAATTTGGTCAACAGCGTAGAAAATAGGGGTAGGAGTATTTCAGTCTGGTTTTAGGGTCTGTTCCACTTATCAACGTAATCATTGCTGGTCTCCTTCGAGACGTTGTTCCTGTCCTTGTCCCTTATCCCTTGATCCCTTTGGCTTTAAGAAATATGTTTACATCATTCTTGAATATATTAAATTACTTGTTCCCAGTGCCTTTTTTAGTAAAAAATTCCACACATTTCTCCTGTTCTCTTTTTAAATGGCATACCTCATACCAGGCTACCGGCTCATGGTTCTAGACTTTTCATCTGTCAGGGACATAAAACTTTATCCAGTCTAGTCTTGTAACAGTGTTATATGTTTCTGCATGATCCCCTCCCAGTCTTCTGTGCTCCAAAGTGCATAGGTCTAAGGGACCAAATCTGTGCTCACATATCAGTCAGGTCATCCCAGGAATCAGCCTACACCGTTTGTTAAACTCTTGTGGTAAAGCTGCACACAAAATTCCAGATGTCACCAAGACCCTGCACAACTACAGCACGAGATCCTTGCTCTTGTACTCAAATCCCTCTGCAATGAAGGCCAGCACACCATTTGCCTTCCTTGCTGCACTGGAATGCTTGCTTTCAGCAATAAAGGACAAGGATACCCAGGTCTCAGTGTACCTTCCCTTCTAAATCAACACCATGCATATAGTCTGTCTGTCAGTTTGCAGAACCAAAGTGGTAAACTCACATTTATGCATGTTAAACTGCATCTGTTCTGAATTCGCCCACTTACCCAACTTTGCAAATGATATTAGAGACTTTGTATTCTCCTTGTAGCTGAGAATCACTGTATGAGTCTTTCGCCTTCCTCCATCCCATTCCCCATCTTCCTTGGCTTCATGTCATCAGCAGATTTTGAGATGTTACAGTGCATTTACTTTGCCCATTCAAATTGTTGATGTCCGCTGTGAGTAACATGGGCACAAGCAGCACCCCACTAATCGGAGCCTTTTCTGCAGTATTCAGACATTGAATGCCTGTACCCTTGGCCACAGTGGAAGGCAAGTGATCAGCTGTCAAATTGTGATGTGGTCTGAGAGTATGCATTAGAGTTGGCATCTACTTCCATGTTGTGTCCTCTGTGTAAATCTACGCTTTGTTAGTGCTAGGCTCCATCAGTCCTTCAACGTAGTACACCAAGTTTCTGTACCAAGATTTCATTGTGTATATCCATCAACTAAGGCTCCCTCATTTAACTTCTGCAGCAGAACTATATAAAAGTTGTGATTAGTAAACTAAATTGATAAATTGGTTTATAATTGTCACAGTGAAAGCTTGTCTTGCATATCATCCAGACAGATCAATTCATTACAACAGTGTACTGAGGTAGTACAGGGTAAAACAATAACAGAATAAAGTGTTATATTACAGGTAATGTGCAGTGCAGGTTAAAGAAAGGTGAAGGTCACAATGAGATAGATCATGAGGTTGAGCCTATCTTATCGTCCTGGTGAAACATTCAATAGTTTTATAACAGAGATAGAAGCCGTTCTTAAGTCTAGTCGTATGTGCTTTCTTGCTTTTGTATCTTCTGCCTGAAGGGAGGGGAGCAAGAGGTAGTATCCAGGGTGGGTGGGATTTTTGATTATGTTGGATGTTTTACTGAGGCAGGGAGAAGTGTAGATGGAGTATTGTGTGCAGATCTGGTCATCACACATTAGGGAGAATGTTGTTGTGTTGGAGAGCATTCAGAGGGATTCATAAGACCACAAGATATAGCAGCAGAATTAGACCATTGGCCCATCGAGTCTGCTCCGCCATTTCATCATGGCTGATCCAGTTTTCCTCTCAGCCCCAATTTCCAGCCTTTTTTCCGTATCTCTTTATGTCCGGACCAATCAAGAATCTATCAACCTCTGCCTTAAATATACATATAGACTTTGCCTTCAGCAGCCTGTGGCAAAGAATTCCACAGATTCACCACTCTCAACTAAGGAAATTCCTCCTTATCTCCATTCTAAAAGGACACCTCTCTATTCTGAGGCTGTGTCCTCTGATCTTAGACTCTTTCACTGTAGGAAACATCCTTTCCACATCAAGGCCTTTCTCCATTCGATAGGTTTTAATGAGGTCATTCTTCTTCTGAATTCTCATTCTTCTGAATTCCAGTGAATACAGGGCCGGAGCCATCAAACACTCTTCATAATCACTAGTTTCAGCATATTCTTTCTAAGATAAGGGGCCCAAAACTGCTCACTTATACACCAAGTAAGGTCTCACCAGTACTTTATAAAGTCTCAACATTACATCCTTGCTTTTATATTCTAATCCTCTTGAAATGAATGCTAACACAAGATTTGTCTTCCTTACCACAGACTCAACCTGCAAATTAACCTTTAGGGAATCTTGCACAAGGGCCCCCAAGTCCCTTTGGACCTCAGTTTTTTTGTATGTTCTCTCCACTTAGGAAAAGTTAACCCTTTCATTTCTTCTACCAAAATGCATGACCATACACTTAATGACACTATTTCATTCTGCCATTTCTTTGCCCATTCTCCTAATCTCTCCAAGTTCTTCTATAGCCTCTCTACTTGCTGAAAACTACCTGAAAATTGTGCAACAAAACCATCAATCCCTTCATCCAAATCATTGACATATAACATAAAAAGAATTAGTCTGAACACAGACCCCTGTGGAACAGCATTAGTCACCGACAGCCAACCAGAAAAGACTCTCTTTATTCCCACTCTTTGCCTCCTGCCATCCAGCCACTGCTTTCTCCATGCTAGAACCTTCCCTGTAATACCATGGGCTTTTAGCATGTTAAGCAGCCTCATATGTGACACATTGTCAAAAGCCTTCTGAAAATCCAAGTACATAACCTCCACTGATTCTCCTTTGTCTATCCTGCTTGTTATTTAGAAACATAGAAAACCTGCAGCACATTGCAGACCCTTCGGCCCACAACGCTGTGCAGAACGTGTACTTACTTTAGAAATTACCTAGGGTTACCCATGGCCCCCTATTTTTCTAAGCTCCATGTACCTATCCAGAAGCCTCTTAAAAGACCATATCATATCGGCCTCCACCACTGTTGCTGGAAGACCATTCCATGCACTCACCACTCTCTACGGAAAAAAAACTTACCCTGACATCTCCTCTGAATATTTCTTCAAAAAATTCCAACAGATTTGTCAGGCAAGTTTTGCCCTTGAGGAAACCATGCTGGTTACAGCCTATTTTATCCTGTGCCTCCAGTACCCTGAAAACCTCCTCCTTGATAATCAACTCCAACATCTTTCCAACCACCGAGGTCAGACTAACTGGCCTATAAGTTTCCATTCTTCTGCCTCACTCCCTTCTTGAAGAGTAGAGTGACATTTGCAATTTTCCAGCCTTCCAGAACCATTCCAGCATCTAGAAATTCTTCAAAGATCATTACTAATGCCTCCACAAGCTCTTCAGCCATCTCTTTCAGAACCCTGGGGAGAATATCATCTGGTCCAGGTGACTTATCTACCTTCAGACCTTTCAATTTCCCCAAGAACCACCTCTCCAATAATGGTAACTTCACACACTTCATGCCCCCGACACAAAAGAAGAAACACACAGATGTAGTTTAAAGTGGAGGGAGGGAGTTATGGTATATAGCCACTGGAAGGAGATTGCAAATATTAAAGAAAATACTATTTGATTTTCTTTCCCTTTTATCATAATTTTGGGCAGACTTCCTTTTGCTCCCTTTTGTGAAGCAATGTGCTCTACCAGGGAGATGAGGAAGATCTATCATGATTTTTAAAAAATCTAAAATAAATCTCTTGTAAAGCAATTTAAGTTGATTTTATGCCTTTCATGCCATTTGATGTGCAGTGATTAGTAATTAACCAATTGCTTAAAAGTAGCTTGAGTTTCACACAAAGAAACCATACCCAATAGATGGCTGAATTTATTGAGCTATTTCATTTGTATATACAAATCACTCAACTGGTAAAATTGTAATTGCAGTTAAAAGCAGACAATCTGTAATTTACTAAGTAATTAGCTAATGAGAGACACCATCTCCTTCAAGAATGATGGTGTTTAGTGAAACTTGATAAAATGTGATTACTTTTCTGATTCCTGATTTTAGAATCATAGATTGGATTGGTATGTAAATGTGTACCTCCAGATAATAAATTGGTCCATTTCATCCAATGTATTATGTGAATAGCTTCTGTTTTAGTGTTTTATTTCTTTCAGAGAAGAAAGGACACACCTAGATTTTGTTTTTTCTCATTTTATTGGTCAGCATTGGCAAACTTATTTAACATTATAGCACAAAATAGGCTTTGTGTTGCATATTTGTTGTAACAACTGCAAAGCATTGTATCAGGAGCCCACAGTAACACATACAAAATGCTAGAGGAATTCAACAGATCAGGCAGCATTTAGAGAAAGGAATAAACAGTCCAGGTTTCGGGTCAAGACCTATCATCAGGGCTGGCTGCGTGTTTATTAGGAGTGTGTTTTTGCAATAAAATTTTAATTCTGAATCTCTTCTGAGGACCATTAGTAAAACGTGTTTTCTGTAATTCTGTAATCCGATATTTTCCATCATATACTTGAAGACAGAAAATATATTGAAAGGTTTATTCAAATTTTACCAAGCAACCATGAATATCAATTTGGAATCTTAAAGTTCAGGATATTTTCTCTTTTGCCTGCTATGTCACCGGCATTTAGAGCAGCAAAGAGGGTCCTCCATCTCTGGTGGTGGTCAAGGCTTCCTTCATCTTGTCAGTAGCTTCTTCTCAATTTTCACTTCTATTTGTCATGCATATCCCGAGTGGAGACTCAGGAATACTGTCACACTCAGATGTAGAAGGATTCTTCATTGCTATTTCCATAACGGTTTTGTTTTACCATTTAGGGTTGTTAGCCCTGAGCTGAACCCCTGAACCTGTAGGATTGGTGGACTGCTGTTAGTGTGGCCTCTACCCTTTGACCTGTTTGGCATGGGTGACCCTACCAAGAGCCAAAGCATGAATTCTTGACTCCAGCCTGCATAGCTCTGCAAGTCATTGAGGCATACAAGCCTCCAAAACACAGCAAGGTGGTGGTCCTCTTGGAGATTGAGACATTATGAATAATGGTCATTGATATTTAACACAATAATTTGCATGAAAACATATTTAATTCTTTATTGGTCTTGGACTCTCAATGTGTATTTTTGCTACGGCTGGGATCTCATCCAAGATTTTTAAAATATTCATTGGTTTACAAATAAAATTAAAACAATACATATTTATCAGTTGAATACATTTCAGGATTCATGTGATATGTTGCACTGTGTCTGGGAGACCATTCTGGGGATATGAGCTATATTTTCCATTTACCAGATATAAAAACACTGAATACAATCATGCTGTCTTTAGTCTCAATAGAGAGAATGTTAGCTTGCAAATGAATATGCTTGGCTTCATGTTGAAATTTTAAAAAAGACAGAATCAAGGCATTTGCACAAATGGAGTAGATTCTCTTTGTTTGCTGCAGCATTATTTTAAATTTTGAAGTCTCATAATTTTAAAGAGAATGCTCAGTTTATTGTTTCTGGGAGGGGTGCAAATGGATCAACAAATAACTTTAGTTTTTCAATGTCTGCACACTGTCCGAACATTTCAAATAAATACCATAGCTTCCCACAAGTTGTTATTACACTTGTAAAAAGAACCTATCAAATATGAAAGTAAGAGAAATCACCTCATTGCAAGTGTGCTAAGATTTTCAGTTTAGTCCAGAAAGGTATGATTTAACTGACGAGACCATACATAAATTGTTCCTTTTGCTATCAAAATGCTGAATTCCAGTTACATTATTCTAAATGTTTTCAATACCTCACTGAGCCACCCACCTTCTGCACAAAACAGTGCACAGCAATAGTTCTTTCTAAAGGTTCCTTACACTGACAGCTGTTGAGTCTAAGAGATGTTATGGAGTTGACTGGGGAGACAACAGCATCTATCCTGTGTCTCACATAGGTCTTGCTGTTGAATAATGTATTGAAATAACAGCAGTTAATCTTCAATCAACCAGATACAAGTTTCAGTTCTGCTGAAGAGTCTTCAATCTGAAACATTAAGCAGTTTCACTTTCAGCAAATGCTGATCACCCAGCTCGGCTTTAGTTTCAGATATTACTGCTGATCTGTAATTATTTCATTATGCTACCTTTCATTATAGAGCACCATCTTCGAAATGCTAGTCAGTTTTTCCCATGACATCACAAAGACCAGATTTTACCCTGGAGCTGATAAACAAGATCGTGCACTTTGTGTCTCCGTGGAAGTATGCCAGTACTTCGAGTTCATCATAGAACCTGGAAGGCATTTAATTTATCACACTAAACAACAGTCCTGCTGATGAAGCTGAGTCAAAGTTTGAAATTCTACTGGGGGGAAGGATAGTAATCTTTTCTTGCTTCCTTTCAGTTCCCCTTCCCAAATTTCCCAAACATGACATGCAGAACTGAAAACATTGTAAAATTTAAAATTACCTTTTTTAAAATATGAAATTCAGAGGCTTAGTAGAACACAGTTCCCTGCTGTTAGCGAACAATATTTCACAAAATTGTCATTAGTAAATTGATGCCTTGATAACTTATAAAGTAGTTTCATAGTTTACTGCCATTTAATTTTGCACCATCTGTAAGATGGTTGCTGGACAGACAACTCCCTTTTTAACATCTCCAATTTTTGTAAGCATTGATGTCCTGCAAATTCATTAAAACCGGAATGTTTCACGTTAACGTGTCTTTTGTGTTCCTTTGGGACTCAGCATTCATCCACAGAATAAACCTGTGTTAAGTAATTTTGAAGTTCAAAGTAAAATTTATTCTTTCTTTTTATATCTTTTTATTAATTTTAAACAAACAGAAGAGAAACATAGATACAGAGAGTTTGAGAATACATAATTAATAGGTTAAAGTATAAATTCAAATAGATGATAATCCATATATAATAACCTCCCAAACTCATAGTGATTACGAAAAAAGGAGTAAATAAGAAAAAAAAAACCCTCCAAAAAAAAACCTAACTTGGGCCATTGCATTAAGTCAAATATACACAGCAGCGTCAATAACTCCGTACCTCCATCCAAATAATTAAGGATAATAAAAGTAAGGTTTAGGAAAAGTCAGTTTAGCTCATATGAAAATGTTGAATAAATGGTCTCCAAGTATCTTCAAATTTAATTGAAGGGTCAAAAACAACACTTCTAATTTTTTCTAAAGTCAAACAAGAAATAGTTTGAGAAAACCACTGAAATATAGTTGGAGGATTAATTTCTTTCCAATTCAATAGGATAGATCTTCTAGGCATTAACGTAACAAATGCAATCATCCGCCGAACTGAGGGGGATAAACAACTATTATCCACCATTGGTAAACCAAAAATTGCAGTAATAGGATGCGGTTACAATTTAATATTCAGAACTTTTGAAATAATACTGAAAATATCTTTCCAATAATTTTGCAAACAAGGGCAAGACCAAAACATGTGGGTCAATGAAGCAACTCCAGAATGACATCTGTCACAGGTTGGATTAACATAAGAATAAAATCGAGCAAGTTTATCCTTAGACATGTGAGCCCCATGTACAACCTTAAATTGTATTGTTACGTTCCCCAGTAACCGGGTAAATTTCCAGCAAAGATAGATGGGTCCACCGAAGTCTGATGCTACTATTTTCAAACGTTTTTATTTATAAAGGGGCACAAACGTATGGTTAATACAAAACATTCAGATCATATACGTCGTCACAACTCAATCTAAAGCACAGGTATAGCAATAATCAATCAGAAATAAGCTCTATCGTTGTCTAGGGGTAATGTAGATATAGATTGTTTACTGGATATTTAAAAGTCTTTTTGCGGTCACTGCAGTTCCACCAGCTGCCGTCGTTGTGGTGTCGCGTTGGTGCACTTTTGTTAGACAGAGAGAGAGAGGGGGGATGAAAGAGTTACCCGACAGGTTTTCCAACCTGGAGGGGTTCGGTTTGTCAGAGCCTCGTTGGGGGAATGAACACTCATCTGTGGCCTCCCCTGTAGCTAAGCCGTTCTTCCGTTGTGGGGTCGCCAATCCCAGGCAAGGAAAAGACGCACACGAACCCCACCACTGACTGTCGCTCTCTAAACGCTGTCACAGGATCTCAAGCGCGTCTTCTGGTGCGTCTGGCGCCCCGCCTCGGCAACCCACCTTTTATCTGGACTGGCAGGGTTGTAGATGTCCATCAGGGTGGGGGGGGCGAGGCAATCCTTCCCCCATCACCCATCTCACATTGCCCTGAGATTTTGCACGTAGGCCAGTTCCTTATCCCACAAAGGTGTCTCCCAAGACAATGGCTATGTCCGAGGCTTTTGTCTTGTTGAGCGACCAGCCCACTTTGCCCGAGGGCTTTACACGTGGTCTTCATGAGACAATAGTCAAAGAGTCGCTTTATTCTGCTTCCCGGGGGAACGTGGTCTTCAGCACGTCTCCCTCTTTCTCTTGGGTCATTTGACCCCCCCCCCCCCCCCTTGACTAGGGCTCTTGCGAATCTCACAAAGGCGGGGGCTGGGGTCATAACAGTATTAAGGCATGTTTAGCACAAATAGAAGAGGAATTGACTAATTGTAAAATTTTCTCCCACTGCTCAGTGGGTATAAGACAATGAAGTTCTTTTTCCCATTCCTCTTAATTTTCCCTGATACTTCTGGCTGTATTTTCATGATCATATTATAAATGATGGCTACTAAACCCTTCTGGCAAGGATTCAGAGCTAAATTTTTTTCCGTAATGTCCATTGGACATAATTTCGGAAAAAACTGTAACATGTTATTCAAGAAATTTCTAACTTGCAAGTATCTAAAAAAGTGAGTTTTAGGCAAATTATATTTATTAGATAGCTGTTCAAAGGACATAAAACTATTGTCTAAAAAAAATCACGAAAACCTTTTGTTTTCCATAATACAAAGGCGTGATCCATAAAAGAGGGCCGAAAAAAAAGTTAGATATAATAGGGCTTGATAAGATAAACTTATTCAAGCCAAAGAATTTACGAAATTGAAACCATATTCATAATGTATGACTAACTATAGGATTGGTTATTTGTTTATTCAATTTAGATAAAGCAAGAGGAAGCGAAGATCCTAAAATAGAAAACAATGAGAAGTCTTGTACAGATTTACATTCCAAATTTACCCATTGTGGGCAAGATACTATAATCGATTCTTGTGTCCAAAATATTAAATATCGAATATTAACTGCCCAATAGTAAAATCTCAGGTTTGACAAAGTCAAACCACCCTCCTTCTTAGGCTTCTGTAAATATTTTTTGCTTAAACTAGGATTTTTATTCTGCCACACATACGAGGATATTTTGGAATCAATAGTATCAAAAAAAGATTTAGGAATAAAAATTGGTAATGCTTGGAATAAATATAAAAATTTGGGTAATACTATCATCTTAATAGTATTAATTCGACCAACCAATGACAAAGATAATGGGGACCACCTGGTAACAAGTTGCTTGATTTGGTCAATTAAAGGTACAAAGTAAGATTTATTATCAGAATACATGCATGTTACCACATACAACCCTAAGATTCTTTTTCCCTCGGGCGTACTCAGTAAATCTATGGAATAGTAACTATAATAGGATCAATGAAAGAACAAGAGCATTGAAGACGATAGACTGTGCAAATGCAAATATAAACAAACAGCAATAAATAACAAGAGCATGAAATAACAAGATAAAGAGTCCTTAAGGCATGATTATTGGTTGTGGGAATATCTCAAGAGATGAGTGTGGTCATCCTCTTTTGTTAAGAGCCTGATGGTTGAGGGTAGTAACTGTTCTTGAACCTGGTGGTGTGAGTCCTGAGGCTCTTGTACCTTCTAACTGATGGCAGCAGCAAGAAAAGTGCATGGCCTGGGTGGTGAAGATCTTTGATGGATGCCGCATATGACAGCATTTCATGCAGATAAGCTCAATAGCTGGAAGGACTTTACCCGTGATCTGTTGGGCTCAATTCACTACCTTTTGTAGACTTTCCACTCAAACGCATTGGTGTTCCCGTACCAGACCATAATGCAGCCAGTCAACACACTTTCCACCACATATCTATAGAAGTTTGTCAAGGTATAAAGTAGATTTCAGTAAAGTAGTCATTGTCATCACCATCCTTATGTGGCATGTTGTGTGACGTCAGTGATCATGGTCTTCCATCTGTCTTTATCTCAGAAAAGTAAGATTCGGTTTAAAGCCCATAAAATTATTGATGCTTGTTATCAGTTCTTTTACTTTATCTTGACAGGCTAATGTTCTGTTGATCTCATATTCCTCATTTATACTGCTTCTTTTCTCATGAGCTGCACTTTCTCCTCTGGCTCCTTACAATTTAAATCCATATATTTCCCTCCAGGCCACTAGACCTTAGTCACAGTTTTATTCCAACGGAGGTGGCCGACGATCACTTAAAATTCCACAGAGAGAGAAATGGGATAAGAATTTATCAGGAGGGATCTAACCACTATTTTCTTGCAACCTGGGATATAACATTACAAGTTTGCTATTAGCAATTTTAATTTCTTTCTTCTGGTGCACGTGTAAGCCAGGCAGGTGCCTGAAAATGTGAACCTAAAGCCCTTTCCAGATAAAGAAGAAACTATCACATAGTGAGCAGCAAGACTGACACTAAGTGCTTGTGTTGTATGACTAGTAAGCATTTTGGTTACAAAGTTTATACAGGAAGTGTGTTATCAGTTTAAAAAGAGGTCTATAGAAGATGCTTAGAGAAAGATTGTCTAGTACTGAATAGAGTGCCTGGGAGGCTCAAAACCCAGTGCAAGAGAACACTGGCTTATTGTGGCTTGGAAATTAACCAGCCCTCCTCTCATCATTTTAACTATATTCTGCTTTGCAATCCAACATAACAAATTTTATTTTAAACGAAAAGTGGCACTGATCAACCATTAATTTCTAACACATTGATCATATTAAGTGTTACCTATGCTAAAATACTAGTATTTAGTTGTGAGCCAATTACATTTTTACAATTTCTGTGGGACAAACCAGATTTTTTTTAAATCACAAAGTTTACTTTCTCCTTTTTCCTTGGTTCTACTGTGAGAAGAAAACCAAGCAAAGAGATTCATTTTATTTTATTTAGAGATGCAGCACGATGTGGTCTGAGCCACATCATCCAGCAGCCCCTGATTTAACACTAGCCTTAATCACTGGACAATTTACAATGACCATTTAAACTGGTATGTCATTGGACTGTGGGAGGACCTGAGGAAAACCATGCATTCCACGAGAGCATTTATGGAATTCCATACAGATCATGCTGGAATTGAACTCCGACACCCCGAGCTGTAATAGTGTTGCGTTAACCACTACACTGCCTTGGTGCCCCCTGCTTCAAGTCTGTTCAGTGGTCACTTTGAAACATCACAATTATTGAAACACGTTCCAGGATGGGCACAAAAATGTAAATGAAGCCCAGAAAATATTAAGGTAAATAAAAGTAATATTTTTTAAACATAAAATGGAACTGGACCAAATATCCTTCGGTATTAATCTCATGTATATTTATTGTACGATATGTACAGATAGTATGATGAAGCAGGAGTTCACCACAGATTCAAGGTTAATTATGTTAATTATGTACTTTGACTTCAAGGTAGATAGGTATATCAGTTAGTTGAGATTACAGTACTATGCAAAAGTCTTGGGCATCTAGATATATAGCTAGGGTGCCTCAGACTTTTGCAAAATGTTCAATTTGTCAACATGGAGCAGAGAGCGAGTTTTTAAATCTGGCAGGAGCAAAGGATGCTGGGAATGGCAAGAGTGAAGCGTCATGGGAGTGCGGTGGGGCAGGTGGCCGGGAAGGAGTGCTGGGGCTGAGGGGAGTGGCACAGGGGCAGACATACCCCTCCCTGAGACACCAGGTATTTTGATTCCAATCAATTAGTTTATTAGTCATTACAGAATGTCTCTCTGGTGCTTCCTGCTCCCTTCCCCTTCCTTTTTCCAAACATGATCCCCTCTCCCTGCTTCTTTCCCATTCTTAGTCCACAGTAGAGACGCGTGTCAGAATCAAGTTTGTCGTCATTCACAAATGTCATTACATTTATTTTTTTTCTGCAGCAGCAGTACAATGCAATACATAAAATTATTACAGTACTGTGCAAATGTATTAGGCACCCTAGCGATATATATGTGCCTAAGGCTTTTGCACGGTACTGTATATAAATGGGATTGAAAACATCATGTGGAGGATCACAAATTTACAATTCACAAAAAATGCTGAAAGAATTTTGCAGCACTAGAATAGTTTTGATACCTACTGTTTTTGCTTCACGTGCCATTTTCTTGGCTTGGTTGCTTTCATTATCTCTGAATGCATGTGTTTAAAGGATTTTGGAGGGGTAAGTTTTTTAAGCCCCCCCCCCATCTTATTAATTAAACTGACTTTTATTTATTAACGCATCTTTTCCCAAGTTGTTATTACCAGATTATTTTACTTTATTTTTCAGATATATAATGTAATATCTGGTGACTTGATACGTGAATTAACAATGAGTCGTTACAGCACTATTCAGTCTTGTGATATTTCTCCTACCAGACCATTGCTGGCTGTGGCTTTGTCTCACAATTCTGTTGAGGTAAGTGGATGGTCTTGAGAAACGTGCATTTATGTGCGTCATTAATGCAAACACTCCGGAGACACCAAACTAACTGTTGTAAGTGAAAGCTTAAATTTGCTTTGAGTGTTCAGAAGAGTGTTGCAGGGCAGAGGTCAGAAACAGTGAAAGGCTCAGATGCTGATATTGGATTGGGAGAAGGACCCACAAACCAAAATGAAATAACTTCAAGGTTGGGAGGGACATGTCAGAAATCGTTGAGTGGAATTTTGTACTTTATTTTCATAAGAAAATGTTGCCGAGTATTTCAGGATTAAGTCATGAGAAACATGACATGGATCAATCCATCTCTTGTTTTCTTAGGAATCATCCTAACTGAGCCATTTTCATATTGTGGCTCAGCTCATTGTGTTTTAATACTTTTATTTAACCTCTGTCCCTTGCAATTTCATTCATAGTAATATCACAGGAAGAATTTTGATACTACGTATCATGATAGTGCCCTTACATTCCCATATCTAAATATTGAACCATAGCATTTCCTCATACTCTAAATTTCTGTTACCTTGTATTATTATTGGCTTTCATTTCTATGAGGGCGGAAAGACTACTGCTTTTAACTGGGGCAGCACATTTTGGGACAGGAATGGGACTCAGATTTAAAATATTGGGCCACGCGGAAGTTCAGCCTTTGGCAGATGGAGCAGAGGTGCTTGATGAAACGGCTCCCCCAATTTACAATGGATCTCACCAGTGTAGAGGAGCACAGGACACAACAGACAACTCCAGCAGGTTTGCAGGTGAGGTGTTACCTCACTTGGAAGGACTGTGTCGAGCACTGAATGGCGGTGAGGAAGGAGGTGAATAGGCAGGTGTAGCACTTTGGCCACTTGCAGGCATAAGTTCCCGAAGGGAGATTAGTAGGGAGGGATGAATAGACAAGGGAGTAACAGAGGGAGTGATCCCTGCAGAAAGCAGAGAGAGTGCGGGAGGTAAAGATACGTTTGGTACTTCTACTTTTAACTAGAGCTACAGACCATTCTGGGGATAGTACCACCTGTAGATTATCCTCAGTGTAAACACCATCTTGCTTAGAAATATAAGACTTTTCAATTGTTATTGCTGGGTCTAACTCCTGGTGCTCTCTGACGAACAGCATCAAGTTTCAGATTTCAAAATGGCATAGCGCGAGGCCATTTGGCCCAGCATGCCTCTGTTGGTTCTCAGGGTATTCCCATTTCACCACCTATTTCTCTGTAGCCTGTTTTCTCTCATATACCCAGCAACTACTCCTGCTTCTCCTTTCACTCACCAACATTCAGGGAAGTTTACAGTGAATCAGTAGACCAGCATGTCCAAGTTGGGGCATCAGCATGGTCACCAGGAGACCATGGAAATTCCATGCAGGCAGCATCAGAGGTCAGGACTATAACTGTGTCACTGGAACTATGTGATGGACACACCATCTGCAGTGCCTTTGTGTCATCTGCCTTTTCAAAATTCAGAAAAATAATCAAAATAAAATTAATGAGATCGCTCCTTTTTAACTGCACTGGATTATCTCTCTCCTAATAAAACCCTGTATGTTGTCATGACTTCCACATTGTACATAGAATGCTCATAGTTTTGTAGATTTGTTTATTAAATCTCTCAGTTTCTTTGATTGTTACGATTCAATGTTCCCTTTTATTTTCTTGCCCACTGTTGCAGCAATCTTCCACTTTTCTATCTTGAATTATCAGTCCTGAGTTTTCTTGCTATTTAAAAAAGATTAGGCTTTTTGAATTTTATTGTATTTTCTTCATATAATTTATTGATTTAGAGCCACACTCCTTTGCTTCACACTTTTCCAACGAGCCTATTCGTTGGGTTACATTCCATGAATCCTTGTGGGAGCACATACATAACTATCAAACCACTTTCCAAAGTCTCTGACATCAGCAGCGTTTCCCAGTCCATGGGCATGAATATTTATAGAGAGGATAGATTTGGAGTGGGGAGAAATCAGCTGCAATTTCCTGCTGAAGTAAACTGCAGGATCTCATCTTCTATTTTCCAACTGGCCAGTTGCCTGGTGGGGAGCCAGTGGCATCACAATGCTAGGCATACTTTTGAGTAATTCTCTTGGCAGAGGATTGAAGCTAGAAATTGTGGTCTGCTGAGCTGGGGATAGCTCCTGATTGGAAGTCAAGAGAAAAGTTCACCATTGGTGAGAGGGGCCTCAATTGTCCAAGGGCTTCCTTGAGGGATCATGATCTTGATACTTTAGGATTGCTGTAAAAATCACTCACTGCCTTGAACTATCAGCTCCTGCGTCCACTTTGTCGCCTCATTCCTGGAAGAGCAGGCTGTGTGGCAGTTTGATTAAACTAATTTACATCTCACTTTTACATTCAAAATCACTATCAATGAATTACGATCTCTTAAATTGTGATATGAACAAAATTGACCAATGCATTTAATATTTTTGTTCAATTCCTTCTAGTTATGGGACATGGTATCGTTTAAGAGAGTGGCTGACTGCAGTGGACACTTGAGCTGGGTTCATTGTGTTCAATTTTCACGTGATGGTTCAAAATTATTGTCCTCTTCAGATGACCAAACTGTTAGGGTAGGTAAGATTTTAATAAATCATTCTGTGAATGAAAAGACACTATGCACAATAACTATACATACAGTGTTGCTTTGGTTAGTTTCAATTCTGCAAAAACATCATTTTGGAACAAAGAGCCATCCATCTCAATATCTCCCAAATGATAATTGCTCCATCTTCCCACAATATGTTACCTATTTGCTTCTGTTGCATTTAAAATTATTCTCCAGGTTTTCAGATGTACAGTAAAATTGTATGTGGTTAATCTCTGAGAGAAGCATGTGTACTGGAATAATATCACCAGAGGAAAAAACGATTTTGAAAAGAGATTTGTAGCAAATGTTAATTTTTTTAATCGTCCCTGCCTTCCCCTCTCAGCAAATTTGAGGGAAAGCATTTCTCATTCTCAGGAATGATCTTTATGTTGTATATATTAGATTGAGCAACCACAAGAAAAATGTATAAGGTTGAGCTGTCAGACTTGTATTAACATGTAAATGATCTGCAGTTCTTAACAATGTGAGGATATAATGTAACTTAAAAGTTTTATTATTGTGTAAGATTTTTACATTTAGTTCAAGTATTGCTGGTATGATTAATTGACTACTATCTATTGATCACTTCTTCATAGCTTCTCCTATTTGATGTACTCTTAGTTCCTTCCCACTCATTGTCTCAAGCTAAATCAGGCTGTATTTCCTGCCCCTGTATCCAACTTCATCTTGAATCAGAATTCAACTAATCCCATACCTGACAAAAATAATGATACATTTGTCTTTGTAGCATTGCTCAACTTTGTACCTGCCTTCAGCACCATACTGTTATTATCTGGAATCCTGAAGTTTTACCTTTCAGTTTCAATTATTCTGAAGATCTGTTGGCCTCCTGTCCTCCAAACTGCAAACTTCAGCTCAACTAAACCTGATGTCCATGGTCTAGCCAGTCTCATGATTTTCTCACCAACCTATAATTTTAAACTGTTTCAGATTTGCTATTCTCATCACTAATAAAACTGTAATAAAACTTTGGTGAAATTCACTGCTTATAGAGATCTAATTTTCTACAGGAATTTTGTTTTTCCAGGAAAATGCTCCTCATGCCTTCTCTACCATTCAGTTTGATCATGGCTGAACTTACCTCAGTGTCACAAACTGCAAATCCAATGGTTCTCTTAGTGTTTAAAAACCAATCAGTCTCTGTTCCAAATACTCAACTAGTGTTTCCTCACGGTCCTTTTAGGAAGAGAATTTCAATGATTCACGAATGCCAGGGCGAAGAAGTTTCTCCTCATCTCTACTAGGAATACTGACCTCCTTTTCTCAGAAAGTGATCTCTTATTCATATGAAACACCAGCTCAACTTCTACCCTGTTGAGCCCCAGAACATTTTTGTATGTATCAATGAAAACATCTTTCATTTGTGTAAACGTTAGACCAGAGGTTTGCAACCTGGGGTCCACGGACCCCTTGGTTAATGGTAGGGGTCTGTGGCATAAAAAACTGTTGGGAACCCTTGCCTTAGACAGTTCAGGCCCAGTCTTTTGGCTGTCAGATATGAAAAACCTGACATCTTAAAAACTAAACTGGTGGAACTTCGTTCCAGTCCCTCTGTCACAAGTGCATGACTGCATCTGCCCATAATATTCAGAAGGATAATAAAAAACATTATTTTGAAGTTTTTTGAATTTCCACTTGACTGCATATTTTGGACTGCTGTAGCATGCCAACTTAGAAGTAGAGCTGTTCAAATTGCTTGGTTGCACAGATTCCCTTTGTCTCTTTCATCCTATGAAGTTATTGAATAGATGAAAGAAACTGCATTCTTGTTACACCTTCGTGTTGTAACACGAGTGCTTCATCCTTTCTGAAATGATCTGCAGTGCAGCAGACTTCCATCAGTAGTAAAATCTACTGATTTTTATTCTAAAGACTGTGTATTCTGATGACAAATCTCATTATATTTCACCACCTTCAACCTGCAATGAAAAGGAGGTTCATTTGAATGGAGTTTGCTATTGATGAACTCCATTCAAAGTCAAAACTAATTTTAGTACTTCTGAAATACCGTGGGCAGATCTAGCCATTTACTTTGTTATATGGTGGACTAAGCATTGTTAGTATTATCGTCTTGTCAGGAAAAACTTACACTGTAAAGTATTCCCTCTTTAGATGAAAGGGAGGGAACACTGGAACGACATAAATAAGTGAATGAGCTTCTTTCTGTCTTTTCAAGTAAATGAAGTGCTTGAGCTTACTGATTAATGGTAGAATATTCGCTAATAAGACCATTGGAGCAGAATTAGGCCATTTGGCCCATTGAGTGTGCCTCCACCACTTCATGTTGGCTGAATAAATGGCCATTTCCCTCTCAGCCCCAATGTCCTGCCTTCTCCCTGTAACCCTTCATGCTCTGACTAATCAAGAATCTTACCAACCTCTGCCTTAAAGGTGCCTATTGATTTGGCCTCCACAGATTCACCTCTGTCTGGTTAAAGAAATTCCTCCTCATCTCCATCTAAGTGGACATCCCGCTATTCTTAGGCTATGTCCTCTGGTCCTGGACTCCAACACCGTAGGAAACATCTTCTCCACATCCACTCTATCGAGCCTAATCTGGTGGTCATAGAACAGTACAGCACATTACAGGCCCTTCGGCCCACAATGTTGTGCCGACCCTCAAATCCTGCCTCCTATATAACCCCCTACCTTAAATTTCTCCATACATCTGTCTAGTAGTCTCTTAAACTTCACTAGTGTATCTGCCTCCACCACTGCCTCAGGCAGTGCATTCCACGCACCAAACACTCTCTGAGTGAAAAACCTTCCTCTAATATCCCCCTTGAACTTCCCTCCCCTTACCTTAAAGCCACGTCCTCTTGTACTGAGCAGTGGTTCCCTAGGGAAGAGGCGCTGGCTGTCCACTCTGTCTACTTCTCTTAATATCTTGTACACCTCTATCATGTCTCCTCTCACTCATCCTCCTCCTCTCCAAAGAGTAAAGCCCTAGCTCCCTTAATCTCTGATCATAATCCATACTCTCTAAACCAGGCAGCATCCTGGTAAATCTCCTCTGTACCCTTTCCAATGTTTCCACATCCTTCCTATATTGAGGTGACCAGAACTGGACTCAGTACTCCAAGTGTGGCCTAACTAGAGTTTTATAGAGCTGAATCATTATATCGCGTCTCTTAAACTCTGTCCCTCGTCTTATAAAAGCTAACACCCCGTAAGCTTTCTTAACTACCCTATCTACCTGTGAGGCAACTTTCAGGGATCTGTGGACATGTACCCCCAGATCCCTCTGCTCCTCCACACTACCAAGTATCCTGCCATTTACTTTGTACTCTGCCTTGGAGTTTGTCCTTCCAAAGTGTACCACCTCATATTTCTCCGGGTTGAACTCCATTTGCCACTTCTCAGCCCACTTCTGCATCCTATCAATGTCTGTCTGCAATCTTCGACAATCCTCAACATTATCCACACCCCCACCAACCTTTGTGTCGTCTGCAAACTTGCCAACCCACCCTTCTACCCCCACATCCAGGTCGTAAATAAAAATCACAAAAAGTAGAGGTCCTAGAACAGATCTTTGTGGTACACCACTAGTCACAACCCTCCAATCTGAATGTACTCCCTCCACCACGACCCTCTGCCTTCTGCAGGCAAGCCAATTCTGAATCCACCTAGCCAAACTTCCCTGGATCCCATGCCTTCTGACTTTCTGAATAAGCCTACTGTGTGGAATCTTGTCAAATGCCTTACTAAAATCCATGTAGATCACATCCACTGCACTACCCTCATCTATATGCCTGGTCACCTCCTCAAAGAACTCTATCAGGCTTGTAAGACATGATCTGCCCTTCACAAAGCCATGCTGACTGTCCCTGATCAGACCACGATTCTCTAAATGCCCATAGATCCTATCTCTAAGAATCTTTTCCAACAGCTTTCCCATCACAGACGTAAGGCTCACTGGTTTATAATTACCTGGACTATCCCTACTACCTTTTTTGAACAAGGGGACAACATTCACCTCCCTCCAATCCTCCGGTACCATTCCCGTGGACAACGAGGACATAGAGATCCTAGCCAGAGGTTTAACAATCTCTTCCCTTGCCTCGTGGAGCAGCCTGGGGGAATATTCCGTCAGGCCCCAGGCACTTATCCGTCCTAATGTATTTTAACAACTCCAACACCTCCTCTCCCTTAATATCAACATGCTCCAGAACATCAACCTCACTCATATTGTCCTCACCATCATCAAGTACCCTCTCAGTGGTGAATACTGAAGAAAAGTATTCATTGAGGACCTCACTCACTTCCACAGCCTCCAGGCACATCTTCCCACTTTTATCTCTAATCGGTCCTACCTTCACTCCTGTCATCCTTTTGTTCTTCACATAATTGAAGAATGCCTTGGGGTTTTCCTTTACCCTACTCGCCAAGGCCTTCTCATGCCCCCTTCTTGCTCTTCTCAGTCCCTTCTTAATCTCCTTTTTTGCTACCCTATATTCCTCAATAGACCCATCTGATCCTTGCTTCCTAAACCTCATGTATGCTGCCTTCTTCCACCTGACTAGATTTTCCACTTGACTTGTCACCCATGGTTCTTTCGCCCTACCATTCCTTATCTTCCTCACCGGGACAAATTTATGGTAATCAGTATGGTAATTTATGGTAACTAGGACAACTTTATGGTAATTAGTTTTCAGACAACTTTTTCAGTGATGCACAGATTCATTAATTTTGATCTCATTAGTTTCTGCATTACACTATAAACTTTTTCATAGTGAAGCATTATATTTTATGTTATCTCAAAAGTTGTAATGTCTTCTACTTTCCTCTGACTTGTTTTTTTTTTGGATATCAAATAGATTACATACCAGTAAGATAGTGCTCAGTTTTTCCAATATCACTTTAATATCTTCTAAACTTTTTTTATGAAACTTAATGTCATTTGGTTTCACTGTATTGGTTGTATTGTGTGGATAATAGGCTAGAGCAGTGAAATAATTCATGAATCTTCTGGTTATAACACTTAAATTATATTCTGTTTTGACAGCTATGGGAGACAAATAAAGTGCATAGTTCCTCTGCTGTTTCTTTGATACAGTGCATGGATGCAATCTTCCAACAGAATGAAACTTTTGTTCTAGTATCTGATAATAAAAAATGTTTACAGGTAAGCATTTTTTTGTTTCTAACAGGAAGGTTATGAATTGGATTCTCTGTGTCTCTCTGTATTGTTAATTTAAGCAGCTTTTCTCAGACCAGCCAATATATTAGATCTGACCAGACCGTCTATTTGCTATTTCCATTTGCTGATTCAAAAAAAGGAGAAACTGAGAGTAACTAAAATCTTTCTAAACAAAAATCATCAATTTAAATGTCCTTCAATTGCTTCATTTTCTATTCGCTGTATACTTCAAATGTAGTGGCATTTAAACTCTTTGGAACACAAGGAGGAATACTTAATGCAGAGAAGAAAAGACCAATGAAAGGAAAGCGACAAAGCAGTTACAAAGAAGGCATGACAGTGGCTATGTTTCATTAGGAGTTTGACAAAATTCAGTATGTTGCAAAAACCTTTGCCACTTTCTACAGTGTACTGTGGAGCGCATTCTAACAGGCTGAATCACCATCTGGTGGGGAGGGCACTGCACTGGATTGAAATAAGCTCCAGATAGTAGTGAACTGAATCAGCTCCATCATGGGCACAAGCCTCCCCATTCTCCAGCATCCTGAACCTCATCATGGAGCGATGCCTCAAAAAGGCAGCGTCCATAATTAAGGACCAGTATCATCCAGGACATGCCCCCTTCTCATTGGGCTCATCAGAAAGGAGGTACAGGAGGCTGAAGACACACACTGAATGATTCAGGAACAGCTTCTTCCCTGCCATCAGATTTTTGAATGGATATTGAACCCACGAACACTACCTCACTTTTTCTCTCTTTTTGCAATCTGTGTGTGTGTGTCTATATACTGTAAGTTACAGATAATAAACTCGAGAAAGTATACGAGACAATAGTAATGTTGTATTATGAGTTGCAATACACTGCTGCCGCTTAATAAATTTCATGACAAATGCCAGTATAAGATTCAGATTCTGAGCTGAAGAGGAAGTAATCAAAGTTGGTTTGCAGATGAGATCATATGCTGGTTTGCTGTTGGGACTAATTTACTGAATATAGTTATAAAGGTGATGGATATATACAACTCTTATTTCAGTATGCAGTTTTTATTTAATTTCAAAAATAAACTAATGTGATGGAATTTTGTATCAAGCTTAAAGTGATTTAATTCAAACTGAAACCAGGATCTTAAATCTAAACAAAACCATCAATAACTGCATGTGTCTTGAGTTGGAAAGACACTTCAGAAAACTTTGACTCCATCACTTCATATGGATTGTGGAACACATTAGTCAGATTTGGCTGCCACAAGCATTTGACCTAGTTTGCAATTACAGGGTAGCATCCTAATCAAAGGCTCTATAATGGAGCCAATCTTAGTGAACACCAATTACAAACAAGTACACAAGTACATATTTGCACTAACACTTCTGTCAAATTCTTTCTGCATTTGTGCTGCTTGCTTGTCACAGCAATGAAGCTAATGTTCAGAATTAATTGAAAGCAGCAAGTACACTCCAGAAACAAGGTCACCCAAACCTCAGTAGCTAAACTGCGGGATGCAGACAACACTAATGTCTGCACATTCTCAGAAGCTGGGCTTCAAGGTACCTTGGCTCATCCATTGAAGCATATTGGAGAATGGATCCCATGCTCAATTCAGTAAAAGTAAGGTCTTCTACCAATGTGCTTACAGTAGAAAACACTGTCCTCCGTCAGTAAAGGTTTGTGTGAGGTGCTGGGAAACGTGGACTAGTTGCTGTGTCTCAGGAGCACACTCTTTGAAAGGTGGACATTAGTAAAGGAATTCATCATTTGCTTCAGTGTATTAGCATAACTTCATTTAATGGGGAAAAAACTTTGTGAAGGTCAAACTCTCAGACCAAGTACAGCCTTCATGGTATCCTGGCCAGCAGTGATCAGTGCCCTGCTTTATGCTTCTGAAACACGGATTGCCTTCAGCAAACACTTGAGGCACTGAAAAGATAGTATCAATGCTGTCTCTGCAAAATCCTTCAAATTTACTAGAAGAGATAAGTGCCTCAGTGTCTATACACCTGGTCTGACACCACCAGCGCTGAGGACTAATTCCACTCAGTCTGTCCAACTGGCAGGGCACATTGTTCACTTGCCCCAAAACCGGAATCTTGAAACACATTTTGAGCTCTGGAACAGGAAGAGAATATGGATTGGACATGGGAAGAAACTCAAGGGTATGCTTTAAGCCTCCTTGAGAAAGCTCAACATTCCCATTAACCCTGCGGAATCCCTGGCTGAAGACTACTAAAAATGGAGAAGGAACATTCAGGATGGTGTTGAGAACCTGGAGTACATACATGGTAACCACACAGAAGAACAGAATAAGGAACACACCACTTCGACATTTCTGCTCCCCCACCTTGTAGAAGAGTTTAGTTCTGACATTGGCCACATCAGTCACCTCAAAATTTTCAAAACTGGAGCAAATCAAGACATTCTTGATCCTGAGGGAAAAAAGATTATATTAAATCAAAGAAAGCCCAAGGATTAAGAATCCTTGACATCCGCAGCTGTCTGTGGTAATGAATTCCACATATTCACCACCCTCTAGTGAAAGAAATTTTTCCTCATCTTTGTTCTAAAGTGATGACCTTTAATCTGAGGCTGTGCCTTCTGATCCTAGACACTCTCACTATATATCCTCTCCATATCCACAAGGAACTCATGCAGCATCTATGGAAAAGAGTAAGCAGTTGATGTTTCAGGCCAAGACCCTTCTTGTGTGTGTTGCTTTGTATTTCACAAAAAAGCTTGAAATTAATGGACACCAATAGGTAAGCGTAAATGACGTGCTGGAAGAAATTAGCATAAAATGTATTGGAGAAACTAACTCATCCCGAAGAAGTACTCTAAAGGGGAAGATGAGGCAACGATGGTTGACAAGGGAAATTAAATACAGCATAAAAGCAAAAGAGAGGACATACAATAATACAAAAATTAGTGGGAAACCAGACAGTTGGGAAGCTTTTAAAAACTGTTAGAAGGCAAATAAAAAAAGCAATACGTGGAGGAAAAAATGAAATATGAAGGTAAGATAGCCACAAATATAAAAGAGGATATCAAAAGTTTTTCTTATATATAGTGTAACAGAGAGGCAAGAGTAGACATTGGATTGTTGGAAAATGTCACTGGAGAGGTAGTAATGGGGAACAAAGAAATGGCGATGAACAGAATAAGTATTTTGCATCAGTCTTCACTATGAAAGACACCGGCAATGTGCCATAAAAGAGTCAGGGACAGAAGTGAGTCTAGTCACTACATAAAGGAAAGTACTTGAGAAGCTGAAAGGCCTGAAGGTGGCTAAGTCACTTGGACTGGATAGACAACACTCCAGGATTCTGAAAGAGGTGGATGAAGAGATTGTGGAGATATTAGGAATGATCTGTCAAGAATCAGTAGACTCAGGAGTGAATCCAGAGAGCTGGAAAATCACTGTTGTCACACTACTCATTAAGAAAGAAGGGAGGGGAAAAAAGTAGGAACTTACAGGCTGTTTAGCCTGACTTTCATCTTTGATAAAGAGTCCATTATTAAGGAGGAGGTTTTGAATGCAGTGGATTCCAGTTAATTGGGACACACCAAGGCTAGTCCATTTTGGCCAAATTTAGCAGCTGCCTCAATTAGCCAAAGTTCCACAGAATCCGTTAAAAAGGTATAAAACAGACAAACTACCATTTAACTGTACATTTAAATAAAATGCAGAAGTTAGAACACAAGGAAAACTACTACAGTACTACAAAATTGAATTAGTTCCTAATTGTTATTGATGGAGGAATTAATCCAGTGTACGCTGCCATGGTCTTTTGATTGACTATAAATGAACAAAATCAGCGCAGACACCTCGTGCAGATAATAGATTACATTCATAGAATGCTTTCGATAATTGCATCCTCCGAATCTTCATTTTCATTGTAACAGTCAAGATGATTGTTGATAGCTTCAAATTCTTCATAGGTCCTAACTTCTTGAAGTAGTGAAATCATTTGTTTTTCACTCCTGTCTGTTTCTGGCATCTCCAAGCCTGAATGCTTGAAACTGCAGTGAGTAAAACAGTTTTAAATTGCCTTACTGCTTATTACTCGCCAACTATCAGTGACAAAAATTACTGCTTTTTGAACTCAAACACATGCATGGTGTAGTGTCTAATGGCCACATGACATGCATGCAACTGACACTAGTTAAAAACTCTTTGGCAATAGTTTGCTGTCCCAAATAAATAAAAGGAGTCCCAGCTATTTTCTTGACTTGGTTTGGTTGTTTAAAGGTTGTCCCAAATAAGTGGCTGCTGGCCCAATGAATCAGTTTCAACTGTATTTGGAAGCACATGGTAAAATAGGCCAGAATCAGTGTAGTTTCCTTAAGGGGAGATCTTGCCTGACAGATCTGTAGGAGCTATTTGAAGAAGTAATACATAGGATAGACAATGAGTCAGTAAGTGTTGTTTACTTGTATTTTCAGAAGCCTTTTGAGAAGGTACTGCACAATGCTGCTAAACAACATAGGAGACTATGGTATTAAGGTAAAGTACTGAAATGGATAAATGTTTGGCTGACTGGCAGAAACGAGTGGAAATAAAAGGAGCTTTTTTTGTTTGGCTACTGGCAATTAGTGGTGTTGTATAGGGTTTTGGTTCTGCAATTTTTCATGTTATACATTAATGATCTAGATCGCAGAAGTGATGACTCTGTGGCCAAGTTTGCACATGATAAAAAACCTTGCGGTGAAGGAGCAGGTGGCACTGGCAAAGAGTCTACGAGAGGAGTTGGACAGGTTGGGTGATTGGGCAAAGGAGTATCAACTGGAGTACAATGTAGGGATGTGTATGGTGATGCACTTTGGTAAAGAAATAAAGATTATTTTATAAGTGGAAGAGAATTCAGAAATCAGAGGTGTAATGTAGGATACCCTAAAGGTTAATGTGCAGGTTGAGTCAAAGATTCCAAAGTATATTTATTTTCAAAGAATTTGTAAATTATATGCCTTGAGATTTGTTTGCTTACAGGCAGCCACAAAGCAAGAAACTCAAAGAACCCAATTTCAAAAAAAAGAGAAAGGAAAAAGATGCACACAAACACATCATGCAAACAGTAGGAGCAAACGACAACGTTTCGAACCAGACTGAGTCCTTAGATCTACTCCCCAGAACAGCCAGAGTGGGCCCAAGCCTCGATCTCAGTTTATCATATTAGCGGGGCAAAAGCACAGCGAAGCTTGCAGACACAACAGCCACCAGAGAGAGGAATAAATATCGCAGGGGAGCATGTGAAATCAGACTGACCCTTGCCTCCCGTCCTGACACTTGGGCTTTCTATTCTATCTGGACCAGAGTTTAAATTGTCCAAACACCAGCTCGTGCCTCACTCTAAGATCTGGATCCTGATGCAACACCATGCTTGGGCCGCACAACCCGAAGCCATTCTTAGTCTCACCAATCACCTCGATGCTTGGAGTGATCCAACCTCACACCCGTGTTAGGTGGACTGGCATCGAAACTATTCCACAACAACTCGCCGAGTTCACTACAACAGTGACAGCAATACCAACTCTGTCTGCAACCCCATCTTGAACACATTGCTTCATGGCTTTGGAATGCATTTGCACAGCCTATCCTTAGAAACAGCTTCACTCCCACTTGCTCCTTCAATGTTTACGGTGATAGTTTATCATAATTTACTTAAGCAAAGATGTTATTAGGAATTTTTTTTTGTTGAATTTCTTACCTATTGAACTACCAGTGAGCCATTGCATGCATTCGATAACACCATTTTAAACCTAAAGTCAGTAGTAAGGAAGGCAAATAAGCTTAAGTCAGATATATCATTATTACAGTGGAGTAAAGGGAATTACAGATGCATGAAAGAGGAGCTGGTCAAAGTTGATTGGAAGGAAACACTAGCAGGAGTGCTGACAGTTTCTGGGGGCAAATTTGGAAGGCACAGGATTGATACATACCAAAGATGAAGATGTATTCTAAAGGGAGAATGAGGCAACTGTGGCTGACAGGTGAAGTCAAAGACAGCATAAAAGCAAACGAGAGAGCATATAATATAGCAAAAATTTGTGGCAAGTTAGAGGATTGGGAAGCTTTTAAACACCAACAGAAGGCAACTAAAAAAAAGCCATAAGGTGAGAAAAGATGTAAGCTAGCCAATAATATAAAAGAGGATTGCAAAAGATTTTTTTTTCCAGATATACTGTATAAAGAGTAAAAGAGAGGTGAGAGTGGTTATTGGACCGCTGGAAGATGATGCTGGAGAGGTAGTAAATGGGGACTAACAGATGGTGGACAAACCTAAGTATTCTACATCAGTCTTCACTGTGGAAGACCCTAGCAGTATGCCAAAAATTCTAGAGTATTGTGGGAGAGGGAGCAGAAGCAAGTGCAGTTGTTGTTACTGTTACTAAGGAGCAGATGATTGGGAAGCTGAAAGTAGATAAGTCACCTGGACCAGATGGACTGCACCACTGACATAGCTGAAGAGATTGTGGAGGTATAAGAAATGATCTTTCAAGAAGCACTGGATTCTGGAATGGTTTAGGAGGACGAGAAAATTGCAAAATGTCACTCCATTCTTTAAGAAGGGAGCGAGACAAGAAAGAAGATTATTGGCCAGGTAGCTTGACTTCAGTGGTTGGAAAGATGTCGCAGTCCATTATTAACTATGAGGATTCAGGGTATTTAAAGGCACGTGATAAAATAGGCCAAAGTCAGCATGGTTTTCTGAAGGGAAAATATTGCCTGACAAATCTGTTGGAATTCTTTGAGAAGGCAGGAGAATGGAGTTGAGAGAGATAATTCAGCCATTAAAGAAAACTCCTTCACCCAAAAATATCTGCTGATAAGGCAATATAATTTCCCCACATCATTTATGCAATTCTAGGTATGAAGATTGAGGATTTTCAACATAATATTCTAACAAATGTCAAGATTTTTGTCAAATTAGTTTTTGGGTGTCAGGAATAAAAAAACTTGTGTACAAGTTGATGTGAGATTTTTTTTGAGTTCCTTTGGTCAGTGGGGATACATAATAGTCTGATATATAAATTTGACCACTTCAAATAATGTACATTGTAACTTGTCTTACACTTTTTGAAGTGATTGACTCGTCTATCAATCATAATCAAATGAAATTAGTATTCTGTGTCACTGTATTTCATTCCAGAAGTTTAATCTGTTGGATGTTGATAGGTTCTGTTAAGCACTAAATCTGTTTGATCTGTTTGCAGTACTCCTGTCTGGCTGGAAACATGCTTTTCCCAACTTTAATAGTGTCCTTGTTATTTTGAGTATAAACTATACCTTTATTTGTCTTTTCAGATGCTCAGATAATTTCTGTATTAACTCAGTTATTTTTTTTATTGAAAACAGCTAATTAATGGGGGAACTGGCAATGCAGTGCACCAGAGTGATGCCCAGGAGTCTCGTATTCGTTGTTGCTGCCTCAATCAAGATATTAATCTGGCTGCATTTGGCTGTAGGGATGGAATCTTGAAGGTATGATTACAGATTTATTTTTGAAACATTTTCATTGTCATTTGGAAAATATGGCTTTATTTACAACGATGGCTTTAATGCTTCTGTCTTGCACATAAAATTTGGCTGACCTTGAAAGTCTCACATGATGATATTGGACCTGAGTGAGCATGGAAATTGGATAACATTCAGTGTCAATGTAAAGAATTTCTCAAGTGAATAGCTGCTCAAGACAGGATAAAGATCATAAAGGTTTTAAATTTGATTGCATCTGTCTCATTGAAATTATTTCTAGTCTTTGGACAAGATTCATATCTTCTGAAACCATTTATATGATGTGTGCAGTACCATATCTGCTTATATCCACTGCACGACTAATTGAACTTTACAGCATTATGGTTCTGTATTGATTATAAAAAGACATTGATGTAGAATTTTCTACCTTATGTTGATTTTTCATTTTTGAAACACCTTTTACCACCTCCTGTGTCTTTTCCTTCTACTTACTGTTCCCCTGTCAATGAGCGAGGCAGACAATCTGCTCCTGTAGCTTTGCCAGCTGCTGAGATGTTCTCATAACCAACCCATGTTGACTTTATCCTGCTCCAGTGGACAAGATGCTGACATGCCATACCCTCTCTGCAGGTACACTCTGATAAATAATCGTGAGCCCACATTCAGACCATGTGTGGCCTAATTGGTTAACACTTGTTTAGTGCCAAATGGTCCATGTTCTCCTATAATTAGAATAGAAGTTTTTGGCCAGTTTGATGACCTGATGTTTTATTGGCTCTCCTTATGATGGTCTTTGTTTCATCTTTATTATAAAAATTCAGTGTTAATACTATTTCAAAGAATCTTTTTGACTAGTCAGAATTGTATCAATAAAACATAACAATGAATTTCCACAGAGGTTTTAACCATGCACCTAAGGCTTATTAAATGATTAACAACGTTCCGTGTAATTCAGTAATGCTGTACACTTTTATTAAATCTATAACCACAGGCTAATTTTTTTTGAACTTATTCATGCACCCAACACATTCAATATATATTTTTTGAGGATTTGGTATTGATTAATTTTACAGCTTTACAAATCTTGTATTTGTCTGGAATAAGAGAACAAGAGGAATAAGAGAATACAGCAGAGCAATGTTCTTCATTGTCATTTCAGTTATGTAACCATTTGTGTTTGTTTTTTATACCTTATGTACAGTGGGGGGAAAGTAGGTCTGAGAATAATTGTCTCAACCTAACTTCTGACTATGAATGAACTGAAATGTCACCTCCTGATTTAATGTTAGCATTAGGTGTAAGTAGTCCATAAGAACATAATCAATTCTATATCCTAATGCTATATTCTTATATTTATTTCCACTAGAAAATACCATTGATAGTTATTGAGCAATGAAAATAATAGGAGATGATCATGAAAGCCAGTGTGACTTTATTAATTCCAATTATGTTCAGCTAATATAGATTATTTTGTTGAATTTACTTCTATGACTGCAAAGATCTGTCCACTGATAGTACTTTGTTAAGTAGATTTCTGGATGGTATTTGATAAGATTCCATATAAATTACCAGTGGTGAGTTTGCATGGAACTGGAAATACTTTTATTTATTTGGTTTGGCGGTTAGGCAGAGAGTGGCAATAAAGAGTAGGAAGTTACTTTGGCCAGATATGGTTGGTAGTTTGCTCCAATTATCAGTTCTGGGTCCTCAGATTTATCCATGATTTAGATAGGAAAAAATATGGATCTAGTTTGCAATTCACATTAAATTAGTAGTAAGCAGAGCAAATGGAAGGAGAGGTTCCAAAGGGATACTAGCAGATTACATTTCATTGGCAGATCAAATGAAGCTGAGGAATGATAGTTTACGATCTTGATTTGTCTCCATCTGGGTTACTGATTTCAGTTCTGGACAGTATATTGTAGGAAGGTTATATGAGACTTGGCAGCTCAAAAGATAAAATTGATAACAGTTTGCATACATCATCTTGTATTCTTTTGTGTATGAGGCACTTATTAATCTCTTTAAAACCTAGAAACAATTTGATTGAATAGGTTTGGAGAAACTGAACTGCTCTATAAGGTTATGGATGACAATGGCCAGTACAATTTGAACATAAGGTCTTATAGAGCATAGAACAGGAACAGGCCTTTCTGCCTACAGTGTTGTGCTGAACCAATTCAATTAGTAATCAAATGGCCAACTAAATCAATCCCTTCAACCTACATAATGTCCTTCCATTTCCCTCACATTCATGTGCCTATCTAAACTTATCTGTCTCTACCACCACCCTAAGCAGTGTATTCCAGGCACCTACCTCTCTGGTTTAAAAAAAACTTGCCCCTCTTGTTTCCTTTGAATTTACTCCCTCTCACCTTAAATGCATGCCCTCTGGTATTATATATTTCAATTGTGTTTGTTACTGATATTAAGGAGTGTAGATCTAAAGCAACTTGGTGACAGAACTGACACAAGAGTCAGAATAGAGTACTATTCTCACCAGGGCAGTAAGTTAAAAGAGTCATGTGTTAAGTACTTGGAGCTCAGGCAGATTTGCCAAGCTGTCATCTTTGTTCAACATGGACACAACTGCAAAACCAAGCAGACAGAGGCACCCTGTTGAAGAGCAGATTTTCAAATAACTAAATGTTTCATTTCACTTCAGTGGAAGACTTAATAACTTTACCTTGATTTTAGCTGCTTTGTTTTATTTGATTCAAGATTTATTGTCTTGACATCTATAATACAAAGTAAGAACTAATAAATATGTAAATATTTATCCTAAATATGTAAATACAAGATTTTTTATGATTCTCATAGTAAAGTGTTACATGAAATATTAGGATAGACCTTAAATTTGTTTAATTGTTCAGATAGTTTTCAGCTAAAAAATCCTTTTGTAGAATTGCGTCTAGATCTCAAAAGACATGAAAATGAAGTTGGCTTTGCATTCTATCTAACTTGCTTAACTTTGTCAGGTTTTAAGATATAATTATCACTTGCTGTCCAATCACCTAGCCGTCCCCTTGCATGAACAATATTTAATAGTTCAAAAAGAAGAGACCTTCAGCAATTTTCCCGACTGTGAAATAGCCGAAAAACAATTCTTTTGTATCAAAAACATTATGAAACGCTATGATAAGAATAAAGCTAGATGATTCAGCATTGAATTCAGACTTGGCAAAGCGATACCAAGCTTACTCTCCTCTCAAACATCCGTTATGCTGCCCAGCTATGTCTTTCCCACCAACAGGGCAAATGTACCAAAAATGACATTGCAGTAGTATAGAGTTGAGGTGTAATGACCTGGGTATCTGAGTCTGAGTCCAGATCTCTTGTCTTCGGGGCAGACATGCACAGCAGGACTTTCTGTTGGTCATCACCCACCTAAATCAGTTTGACAGTCAGGCCTCCTCTGTACTGAATGACACTGGAAGGAACACCCAGGATATCAAAAGCTGGGAATGGACCTGGATGGAAATCTTCAGTGAATTATCAGGAGCTCTCATCCTCAAGAGAACTGAGTGAGTGGACTGATTCCTGAATGATGTCAGTGCCAAGCTCGATCTGCAGCTAAAGATGAGAGAATCAGCACCGGGAATAAAAACAACTTTATGTCTCCTTTAATGAACTACAACAAGCTAGACAAAGGTTGCTAGAAGTAATCATCACTAATTGTATTTTAGTTAGGTAAGCTAATCAGCTACAGATAAACAGAAGCCTCGTTTAACATGCAAGGCATTCCAATAGGGCTAGAGGGACAACTACAGCATTGTATGAGGGACTGTGGACCAGAAAGGTCTTTGACAACCACATCTGCAATTTGGGGAATTTTGGTTCTTGAAGTGGAAATGAGTTTCTGCTGCTAGAACTTCGGAATCAAATTAAAATTCAAGGATAGTAATCTTAGGGACCTGAAACATTCAAAACTTGAGACTGACCGAAGTGAAATTATTCACCCAAGGGAGGAAGGGGTTTTGATTCATGGGATGCTGAATTCAGAACCAGAAGGAAGAGCTCCATAGGATCCATTCATCCTAGGCTGAACTTGGTTATCTAATTTGCCAGGACCACAGGGCTTTAAATTGAAATACGTGGATGGTTTGGTTGAGGATAAGGGAAAGGATGGCACTGCAGCATAGCAGTTAGTGAGTTGCTTTACAGCACCAGTGATAATCAGGGTTTGATTCCTGCCGCAGTCTATAAGGAACTTGTATGTTCTCCAGGTGACTGCATCGGTTTCTTCCAGGTGCTCAGGTTTCCTGGCACATTCCAAAGACGTACGTGTTAGTTGGTCAGTTGGACTCGTTGGTATCAATTGGGTGGTGTGTGCTTGTGGGGCCAGAAGGGCCTGTTACTGGACTGCATCTCTAAATAAATAAAAATAGAGATATGACTGGAAGTATTAAAGTTCCAAGGTGAAACAACATTTTTGTACCCATAGGTAGAATAAGAAAGGAAGCGATAGAGAATTGATGGCTTTATAATATCAAGAGAAAGTACTTGGCACATACAGGTGAATTTGCTTGACCTAGTGGTTTTTGAATGATTGGCTGATGTTTCAGATTGGAAATTAAATATTTAAGGGTTCCTGAGAGCTTGAAGGGGCAAATAAAATGTAGGCAGGCTACTAGTGATGATACAGAATGTTTTAAGCTCAGCAAAAAGGAATGATTTTAGCCCAGGACTGTAGTATCAGTGGGAATAGGAATAAACATAAAATAAGGTCCCCTTTTAAAAGCACACAGCTGCAGGGGGATTTAAATTTAAATAAAAAACTGTAGCAAAATTGTGGAAACTTAAACTTTGTATACACTAGGAAAATCAAATAGTCTAAAATACTTTTCAGGTCAAATTACTATAATCCAATTCAGATAATTTTCTTGAACAATACTTGTAAAAGCAATTAGGCTGCTTTGTGTAATAAGACCAGGTTAATCTCATACTTCGTGGAAAAGTAATTGCAACATGATAGCATTTTATTAGTATCGTAAGTGATGAGGATCAGTTCGAAACTTAAAGCTAATTATTTGAGTTCTGCATGGGCTAAGGTAGATTTGGGTAATCAGATAACAAAAAAATAACCATTACAGATGTTAGGAAGCACTTGCAAGGAACATTCGGAATGCTTAATAAATGCATATTCTGTGTATTTTTTTAAATCTCCAGAAAATATTGATACATGGCAAACTGAGGAGGTTAAGAAAAGTACTAAAAATCTTAAACTGTTGTTGAGAATGTAGGACAATCAAAGTCTTTGACAGCATTTCCTATATTTATCTTTTGAGGTGGTGGAAGTCATAAGGTTGGTGTGCACTGAAAAACATGAATTCCAAGTTGCATACACTGCTGATTTTGAATTAGTATCACCATCACTTTGTTATTGCTAGGTCAAAACTCCCTACCTTAATATTTCCTACTCCACATCAACCATACATACAAAAGTAAACAGTTCACTATTACCTTCCTGAAGGTAATGAGGGATGGGAATAAATAATGGATTTTCCAGCAATGCCCAATCCTTTGATGAATGCATTCTCCTTCCACCAAGTTATTCTTAAGCAAATAGCCATTTCTAATTATGTAATCCAACACTGCTAAGAGAGTAATAAATTTCTCTCTCTCTGCCCATCACTCTGCCTGTTCTCCATCTCCCTCTGGTGCTCCCCTCCCCCTTTCTCCCGAGGCCTCCCGTCCAATGATCCTTTCCCTTCTCCAGCTCTGTATCACTTTTGCCAATCACCTTTCCAGCTCTCAGCTTCATCCCACCCCCTCCGGTCTTCCCCTATCATTTCGCATTTCCCCCTCCCCCTCCTACTTTCAAATTTCTTAGTATCTCTCCTTTCAGTTAGTCCTGACGAAGGGTCTCGGCCCGAAACGTCGACAGTGCTTCTCCCAATAGATGCTGCCTGGCCTGCTGTATTCCACCAGCATTTTGTGTGTGTTGTGAGATCAGATTTATAACAAGTACCCTATTCAGAGTGTGGATTTTAAAATTTTTCTTATTGGCACAATGAGGCAATGCATTGATAAATTGTGAATATTCTATTAGTCAGTTTCTTAAATGCACAGTAAAATTAAAAATATATATAACTTGAACAATTGCATCTAATCCTTATAACTTTAAACCTAATGTTATTATTCCATTGTAATATTCAGATTCAGATTCAATTTATTGTCATTTAAAAACCACAAATGCAATGCAGTTAAAAATGAGACAACATTCCTCCAGAAGGATATCAACAAAGCACTTGACCAAATAGACTACACCAGAAAATCCACATAATGTTTGGCAATCCCCAATCCAGTGTCCAGAGAGGCTGCTGCGTATTAATATGACACTACCATCTTAGCGCGTTCCCCGGAAAGGAGCTCCAAAACCACCAGACAAAACGACCAAAAACTAAAGCTGCAAGACCTGCACAAAACCACATAGTTACAACAGTGCAAACAATACCATAATTTGATAAAAAAACAGACCATGGGCATGGTAAAAATAGTTCTGAAATGTTAAAAGACTATAAGTTCGAAAGAAACCACCACACAGTTTCCACAAGTCCTCAGGGTCCCGAAAGACTCGTCATCCCACGCTGGCGGCAGAAGGGAATACCCCCGCTATGGACTTCCACATTACCACCTGACTCAGCCTCACATTTCTAATATGAACTTAGACTTGACCTCTATTTAACATAAATACTAGAAAATTTAAATTACTTAGTTAAAATATTTTTGAAAGCTGCATAAATTAACATTTTATGTATTCAGTCAAACAGATGTAATTTACTTATTAGAATTGACAACAGATTGGTGAGACCGTGAGTAAGAGTGTGTACAGGAGCAACAACAATCAGAAGCGATTGTGAAATCAAAGAGGATCAAATGAAGGAAATGTTGAATGAGCAGCATGCATAAAACAGGCAGCATTCATTTCTGGCATAGATGTTATCAGTTTGTACGAGATTGATGAAGAGTGGAATGCCAGAATGGTCAATAGCCACACTTGTGTGTGTTTATTTGTGATGCACATTGATGCTTAATGTTTAGTTTTTTTTAATGGTTTCAATGTCTTTTTATATTGTTGATGTAGGTAGGCATGAAGTCGGCCAAGTTCATCCTACAGAACATTGGTTGGAAGAGACAGGAATTCCAGAAGAGCCTGTTGATAGCAATAGGGCTAGAAAATGGCATAGTGAAGGTGCAGGTCTAATTTAAGCACCTAAGAATTATATTAACCACAGCTTTCTGCTAAATGCAACCCCATTGGTGTAGTTACTGAGTGTTGCTGAGAATGATACTTAAGGGGTTTGGTAAACTTATAGTTTAAATGCTTTTGCATTTAAGTGAAGCTGCTCTGCATAGTTCAGCCAATTAAATGGGGTCAGTCCCAACAAGAATACAGGAGGATTAATTTCAGAAAACACAACAGGAAATTAAGCAGCTTGTTGAGACAGTCCTGACAAAGGGTCTCGGCCTGAAATGTCGACAGTGCTTCTCCTTATAGATGCTGCCTGGCCTGCTGTGTTCCACCAGCATTTTGTGTGTATTGTTTGAATTTCCAGCATCTGCAGATTTCCTTGTGTTTGCTTGTTGAGAAATTTCTCACTGATGTAATTTTCAAAAGCAGAAGTAGATTTTGTACAATTTTAGGACTCCAAATTGAAAATATTTGCAGCAGTAAATAATATTAGTGTAATTAAACAGTTGTTTAGCCCTTGGAGTGAAAGGGAATTGCATTTGAAAGTTTTTCAGAAAATCTTCTTTAAAGATTCTGTAAGGTCACCCTTGTTAACTGTTTTGGGTGGAAAATCCATTTCTGCAATAATGTATTGATTATTTATATTAATACCATTTAAGCATATGAAGAAATCCAACATATCAGTTTTTCTGGGTATCATTTATGAGCACAGGTGATTATCCATAAAAGATCTCCTTCAAGAAACAAGTGATAGATAAAATAAGGAAACGTGACGTGAGAAAAGCAGTATTTATGCATTGTTAGTAGTGATTAGAGACGTGGAGAATAACACCTTAATTAACAATGCAGATTCTGACCTTTCAGAAATAGAATTCTTGCTGTAACATCAGTATAACTAACCACTTAGTGACTAGTATTATGTTTATTACTTTGTTCACAAAGATGAATCGTTGAATTTTGTCATTTCATTTACTTAAAATGAATATGACAAATGGAAACAACAGTAAAGTGAAAATTATTTATTTGTATGATTAGAAATGGTCCAATTTCCCTTCTACTGAAATACTTCTGCAGTGCCTTGCTTCCAAAAATTGCATTGTCTGTGTTAGAAATGTACCCTTTCATTAACTCGCTTTATTTCTGCCAAGTTACCTAAAAATAATTACTGTAATCTTACAAATTTTCTTGTCTGTATTTAACTGTGTTTTTCTATTAAGTAAAGAATGAGCATTGGGGCACGGCATCATAACCCCATTCTGTAGGAATGCTAATTTTTTTTTCAACTTTTTAGGCCACAGTTTAACTAGAGACCCTGACCATGGGACACCATGTGTGATGACTCCTGCTGTCCGAATGTTCAAAGGAGATTTTATAATTGTTCAGTACTTTATAAATCAGAATGTAGAGTTGCTTAAATCTGCTAAGTGTGTGTTTGTGTATATGTCTGTATATGTATATATACTGTATTGGGATCAACCATGTCCTTGTTGTCTATGTGATACACAGCCAGCCAGTACATAATCCCGGGTAGTGTGATATGGAGAGCAAGCTGTTGCCCATGCAGCAGATTTCTCCTCTCCACACAGCTGATGAATTCAAAGGAAAGGCAGAGACCAATGCAGTCTGGTACCAGCAGCATCACGGGACTTGGCAGTCTGCGTTGAACTCAATGTAGGACTGTCTTCGGGAGTCCAACTCTGGATTTTTCTTCAGAGTTTATTCCGGAAGCCTTTCCCTTGAGTGGGTATAGCTGCAAGGCAGTGGAGGTTTGAGATCAGAGGTGTCCTTCTCCCAGATGAGCTGCCAACTATGGCTAATGAGCCCCATCTACCCATAGCAACTGGTTTTTAAAGTGCTAGTAACCCACTTTTGTCCCTCCTTCTGTTAGTAGAAAGTTCTTCCAGTCTTATTAGCTAAGCCACACGTGAAGGCCAAGGCCTGGACTTGGTTGTCAGAAGCTATTTGAGATACACGCCATTAGGAGCCTTTAATAGCTGGGGGAACTTAGCCCACTACCTCCCCTAGCTTTAGTAAACTTAAGGAGCATGTATTTGTGCATGTATGTATGTGTATATGTGCATGTATATGTGTATATAATAAAGAATAAACATGAACTTACCTAAATTTAGCAACCAAATGGAAGTCAGATACCCCATTCAAATGACTGGCTGCTAATGGGTCTCATATGAAATATATCAACATTCACAACTCCGGAGATAACTCAGCACCCTGAAACTCAGTGGCGTCCAGATTGTGTTGCACTGTGATTCATTATAAGGCTGCTAAACAGCCTTCAAGACATACCTCGCCCAATATGTTTGATCTCATCTTTAATGATTTGTGTGCCATATTATCAGCTAAGTGTAACACCCTATAGAGAAGCATTATTTTAGGATTTCAGGGGAAGGAAAAGAATAGTGGAAAGCAAACTGAAATTTAGAATGGGAAGAATTGATATTCTAGGAGATTATATATGGATGGCTATCATACGATAAGGCTGTGGAAATCTTCAAGGACAAGTATCCTGAAATAGATGTTATTCAGTGAAATGGATTAGTGGAATCTAACCAGCATGATGGTAGAATTTGTGTCTGCATCTGGCAGCATCGAGAGTAACAGAAATTTATGAAGAACATTACAACTAGGATGTCACAGGAGATGGAAACAACTTTGAAATTAGTGACATTAATAAAACAAAGCTAGGAGAATGACAGGTTGGTAAAACAATGGATTGTTCCAAGGGAAACACTGGTATTACATGTTCAGCCAACAGTTATATTAACCACTATGATGGTATTTAGTTATTTCGATTAATTTTTAAAAATTGATTTTCCCCCCAAACAGTATCATTTAGCAACTCTCTTGTAAAGACCAGTAACTATGCAAAGCAGTTAGAGCACTTTTTTGCTTTCAATTTTTGAGGAGGCTGTGGTCTAAATACTTTATTTAAAAGTCAATGCAGAATGGATAAATTGGAATATTAAATTTAGAATACTGGAAAGAAGGCAGGCTCTCAGCAACACTTAGGCAAATTTTGCTTGCTAAAATTATAAGCTAACATTTGATTCGTATAATCGCTTTCATGCTGTATTGTTTAACAATAGTGAAAAACTGCACTTTTAGCTGCAGTTAAGTCAATGTTTTTATTTTCAAAGCCATCTCTCCTCGCTCTTTTGATGATTTACAATGCTGAACTATTTGTTTTCCTTTCCAGGTTCTGGAACTTCCCAGTGGTAAAATTATCAGGACATTAACAGGCCATACAAAAAGCGTTCAACAGTGTCGGTTTACACATGATGAGCAAGTGCTTATTTCCAGTTCTGACGATGCTACGATAAGGGTAAGATGTATTTTGGAAATCTTTTTCTACATTTTCTTATTTTAAAAAAACCTGAAAAACCATTCTGTTTCCCACCTGTGGTATGTCTGCTTGGTCTGACAGTGGAAAGTAAAGTATTCCAACTTTTATTCTCATAAAGTGATCAGTACTTGGTATAATATCCTGGAAAACATAGTGAAAGCAAAGCTTTAGAATAATCCTGGAGGCAGTTAGATTCTGTGTTTGGTGATTTATTTTGATAAATCACACAATCTTAGAATATTAGTTTTAAGTATAACAAATGTTAGTGTTAGTGTTAACAAGATGTTAGTGTTTTGCAATGAGTCTGCCAGGAATTTGTATAACTGGACTTTATGGGATTTGAGTGTCATCAACAAGGCTAGCTACGTTGCCCTAACTTGCCCTTCAAAAAGTGATAATGAGCTGAAGCATTGAACCTCGGCTGTCCTCCCAGTGAATAGACAACCACAGTGCTGTTGTCATTCAAGTTTCCTTAGTGGATCTAAGATTTCTGTGCATCAGTGGAGCTCTATTCAAATAGGGATTATTCCATCATTCTCCTGACTTGCACCTTAATTGTGGGACAGTTAAGGGATGGCCAATAATCAGCTGATTAAACTTTGACATGGATACTTCTGGGCCATGTACATTTTTTGCCACTTAACAGACCATGCCTGAGTTTTGATTGGAACTTGTTGCATGCAGGCAGAGGCTGATTATTACCGGAGGAGTTGCAAGTGGAATGGAGCAATTTACCGTCTTCAGAAAAAAATGAGCATTTTTGACCTCCTTATGGAGGGAGGATTATGACTGAAGCAGTTGATTATTGTTGTGCTGTGGTCATTGCCACAAACAGCTCATTTACCAGTCTTCTGAGGCTGGCATGAGTAATCTGCTTTAATGTGCAGTATGAATCCAGCTGGTGGATAATGTCTTTGCTTGATTCCAATTTTACAAAGTTTCCTTCATAGCACATTTGCTTGTGAGCTGCTGTGAAGCCAAGAACAGCCACCTCTGGAGTCCAGTTCTTTGGTCCAGTTTTGGTTTGAGACTGTGATGAGATTTGAGCCATCCGTGTAGTCTCAATGATGTCCAAAACTAAACAATTGTAAACAGATTATTGTTCCTTAGTGCAGTTCGAAAGAATAGTTGGCTACACCTTGCATCGTTTTTCTGCTTTACAGTTTTGTAACACCAGTGGATTGAATCTGATTTAGTGCGGGCTTGCATTCTGAAATAGACGGGTGTGTTATATACATAGTAAATTCACAGTAGATCAAATAAATAACGTAATGATGTTCTTTTATGGCTCAAAGTGTTAAATTAACACCTTGCCTCAAATAAAAAATGAAGCATCTGTTTCCTGAATTAAAGTTACAAATTTATGTGGCAGACCTATCTATGGTCACTCTTGATGAGTGATTTTTGAGTGATCAGAGTAGTTTGCTTCGGTTTTAATGTGCGTCATTGTGGAGAATTTTGCAGCTTAGTTTAGACTATTTTCTGACTGACAGTATGTGAAGAGAAAGAGAACAGGTAAAGAAAACAAATACTGATGAAATATCTCCCTGAATTTGGGGTCATATCCACACCATAAAAAGGAGTGTGTGTGGTCCTAAACAGGAGGAAATGATCTTGTCTAGGGACTTGTAGCTTTTCTTTAAATAACTGTAATTTTTAAAATTTTAATATGTAGGAAAGGTTCTCAGATTTTTCAGCAGAATGTTGTGAGATTATAGATTGAATCTGAATGTTCATGCAGTGTGTATTTTTATACACAAGCACCTCAGATTCAACAGTATTACATGTACATACAGTGTAACTATCTTTAGCATTGTTTTTATTCTGTTTTTGAAATTCTAGAGATGATAAAAAAATAAATTCTGCCTCCTTTAATGAACTTAAGTTGGAAATTCATCCAAATCAATGATAATATTTCATACATCTCATTGTATAGTGGCTGCCCACTATCCTCTTCCCAAACTTAAAAATCAGTCTTCCATGCCAGTGTAAGATGTTGCATTGGTACATTCACATACAGTTGGATTAACTTGAATCATATACATTTCCCAGCACATGGATTTACATTGAAGCTAGAATGATGAAGTAGTTCAGTTGTTCATTTTGTAACATTTTAGGGTCAGTTTGATTATCCCTTATCTGTCCCTTCATCCATGCGTGTATCCCCACATTCACTGGCACTTTTACCTGAATATTGGTAATTTGTAGAGCCAACTGATCTTGAGCACTGGTTGACAGGGTTATCCTATGAAATAGAGCAAGTTACATGTGGCAATGTATCTCGAGGCCCTGTCCCCTGAACATTTTGATAGAATTTTGACAGATCTTACAGTGCACCCCCTTGAAAGTTTTCCTGTTTTATTGTTTTACAACATTGAATCACAGTGGAATTAATTTGGCTTTTTTTTGACACCGATCAATAGAAAAAGACTCTTTCGTATTAAAGTGAAAACAGGTCTCTCCAAAGTGATCTAAATTAATTACAAATATAAAACAGAATAATATATTGCATAAGTATTCACCCCCTTAGTAGATCCACTTTTGGCAGCAATTACACCCTTGAGTCTATGTGGATAAGTCTCTATGAGCTTTTCACATCTGGACACTGCATTTCTCTCTCATTCTTCTCTACAAAACTGCTCAAGCTCTATCAGATTGTATGGGGATCATGACTGAACAGCCATTTCCAAGTCCAGCCACATAGATCCTTCTTCCAGTTGACTTCAGTCTCCCACATACCTTCCAGCAAACTCTAGCCAAGATTTCTCGTGTTTTTTTTCCCGAACAGTGGCTTTTTCTTTGCTACCCTCCCATAAAGCTGCAACTGGTGAAGCACCCAGGCAACAGTTGTATGCGCAGCCTTTCTCATCTCAGCCACTGAAGCCTGAAACACCTCCAGAATTGTCATAGGTCTTTTGGTGGCCTCCCTCACTAGTCCCCTTCTTGCATTGTCACTCAGTTTTGGCCTTCCCTAGCCAGATTTACAGCTGTGCCATATTCTTTCAATTTCTTGATGATTGACTAACTGTACTCCAAGGGATATTCAATGACTTGGAAATTTTCTTGTATCTATCTCCTGACTTGTGCTTTTCAATAACCTTCTTGTAGAGTTGCTTGGAGTGTTCTTTTGTCTTCATGGTGCACTTTTTGCCAGGATACTGACTCCCCAGCAGTTGGACCTTCCAGATACAGGTGTATTTTTGCTACGATCAATTGAAACACCTTGACTGCACACAGGTGGTTTCTATTTAACTAATTATGTGATTTCTAAAGATAATTGGCTGCACCAGTGATGATTTGGTGTGTCATATTAAAGGTGGAGGGGTGAATACTTAAGCAATCATTAATTTTATGTTTTATATTTGTAATTAATTTAGTTCACTTTGTAGAGATCTGTTATCACTTTGATATGAAAGTCTTTTTTCTGTTGATCAATGTCAAAAAGCCAAATTAAACCCAGTGTGAATAAGGGGGTGAATACTTTTTATAGGCATTGTCTGCTGTAAATGATAATGTAATCAGAGATTTTAAAAGATTCAAATAGATATAAATAACAAAATAAATAAAACTTATTAAAAGCAAATTAAAAATGAATTTAATGGTTTAAAGTACTAAAATGTAATTACAATAAAGTAGAGTGAAAAATAATAAATTATTGCTCTATCTTCTTTATGAAGATTAACAACTTCATTCATATGGATGGAGCTGTATTTCTGAAGCCCGCCTTCTGAGGATGTACATCTAGTCCCTCAGCTCAGTACATTATGCTCTGTTCCTGTTCTCTGTGCTGTGTCAGATTTCCTGGTTTCTGACTGCACTGATCATCAGTTTCCACAATATTGATTGTGACTTTCAAAGGCAATGCCCACCACTGCTCAGTGGTGTATTAATCCAATGTACCTATTGGCTGGCTGTGTTTTTGAAATGGTAGATACCCAGTTTGTGCCTTTTTTAAGATTCTGTAAATATAAGTTGATTTGCTTTATAATAATTTTTAAAGTTTGGAAGTTGTAACCCTCCGAGGTCAAATTTCCATGTCAATTTTTCCAACGATATTCTTGACATCTTACCTTTCCAAAGAAACTTCCTCACATATTTATTTAACTCTTGAAAAAACTTCTGGGGTAATTGTATTGGTAGTGATTGAAATAAGTATTGTAGTCTAGGGAATATATTCATTTTTACGGTATTTACTCTACCTACTAATGTTATTGTTAATATCATCCATTTATCAAGATCTTCTTGAATTTTTTTTCCATAATGGTAAGTAATTTAATTTGTATAAATTCTTTATATCATTATCGACTCTTATACCTAAATATTTTATACCATTTGCCGGCCATCTAAATTGAGTTATTAATCGACATTGACTATAATCTCCTTTAGTAAGAGGTAAAATTTCACTTTTATCCCAATTTATTTTGTAACCTGATATTTTCCCATATTCTTCTGATCTATAGGATAATTTACGCAACGAGTGCAATGGGTTTGTTAAATAAAGCAGAACATCATCAGCAAATAAGTTAATCTTGTATTCTTCCTGATTAACTCTGAAACCCTTAATATCTGGGTCTATTCTAATTAATTCAGCTAATGGTTCTATCGCCAACACAAATAAAGCAGGTGATAATGGACAACCTTGCCTAGTTGACCTTGTTAACTGAAATGATGTTGAAATTTGACCATTTGTCACTACTTTAGCTTTGGGATTAATATTTAAGGTTTTGATCCATTTTATAAAAGATACCCCTAATCCATATTTTTCCAATACCTTAAATAAAAAATTCCATTCCAATCTATCAAATGCTTTTTCTGCATCTAAAGCAACTACCACACTCATTTCCTCCCTCTTTTGAGCCAAATGAATTATACTAAATAACCAAGTTACATTATCTGCCGATTGTCTATTTTTAATAAATCCTGTTTGATCCATATGTATTAATTTTGGTAAGTATTTAGATAGTCTGTTAGATAAGATTTTTGCTATTATTTTATAATCAGTATTTAACAAAGAAATAGGTCTATATGATGTTGGCTTTAAAAGATCTCTATCTTTTTTTGGCAATTCTATTAAAATAGCTGTCGAAAAAGATTCTGGAAGTTTATGCGTTCTTTCCGCTTGATGTATTAACTCCATAAAAGGAGGAATTAATAAATCTTTAAACTTTTTATAAAATTCTGGGGGAAAACCATCTTCTCCTGGAGATTTATTACTTTGAAATGATCCTAAAGCTTCTTCAACCTCTTTTAATGTAAAAGGCATATCTAATCTCTTCTGTTCTTCCGTATTTAATTTTGGAAGAGTTATTTGTTATTTATTACATTTTTTTTGATGAAGATAAACCGGCATGGATTAGAATAGAACCAGATAAAATAGGAGAAAATATACCAGAAGATTTTATATATAAGTGGGAATCTAAATGGATACGGGAGAAGAAAGAATCTCCAATATTAAAACATTTGATTGATTTATGGAATAAGATAAATATTGATGATGAGATAAAGAAATCTTTATTAGCAAAGAGATCTTTAATTCAAAATAAACATTCCTTTTACAATGGATAACCAACTTTTATACAACTGGTTTCAAAAAGGGATTAGATATATAGGAGATTGTTTTGAAGGAGGTATATTAATGTCATTTGATCAATTAAAGAATAAATATAAAGTATCAAACAACACTCTTTTTTGTTACTTCCAATTAAGGGCTTATTTAAGAGAAAAATTAGGTCAATCAATGTTATTGCCGAAATCTAATGAAATAGAAACATTAATTCAAAAAGGAAAAACTAAAAAATTTATTTCTTGTATGTATAGCTTGATTCAAAAACAGGCAACTAAACAAGGAGTCCATAAGTCAAGACAAAAATGGGAAAGTGACTTGAATATTAAAATTGAAGAAACAAGTTGGTCAAGACTATGTCTTGATAGTATGACAAATACAACAAATGTCCGGTTAAGATTAGTGCAGTATAATTTTTTACTTCAATTATATATTACACCACAAAAAATAAATAAATTAAATCCAAATTTATCTGATCAGTGTTTCCGATGTAACCAAGAAATTGGTACTTTTTTACATTCTACTTGGTCTTGTTCTAAAATTCAACCTTTTTGGACAAATTTAAGAGTTTTATTGGAACAAATTATTGGAACACAACTTCCACATAATCCAATATTATTTTTATTAGGCGAAATTGAAGGGATAAAATCGAAACCCAAATTGAATAAATATCAGAAAGAATTTATAAAAATTGCACTGGCAGTAGCATATTGCACTGGAAATCAGATGCATATTTAAGTATAGATCGTTGGAAGAATGAAATTTCCAGCTGTATTCCACTTGAAAAAATTACTTATAATTTAAGAGATAAATACGAAACATTTTTGAAAATTTGGCGCCCTTATTTACAAAAGACAGGATTAAATATATAGGTGCTCTGAATATAAAATAATTGGTTATTTGGGGAAAGAAATAAATATATATACTAAAGTTATTACGAACTCCGTGGAGCATGTGGGGATCTTCCGATATCCAGGCACTCTTTCTTTCTTTCCTTCTTTCTTTTTTTCTATAGGGATGTTAGAGGGGAGGGGGAAGGGTATTCTTTTTTTCTTTCTGTAATCATCTGAAAACTTAATAAAAAAAGTTTTTAAAAAAAGATTCTGTAAATAGATTGTGAAACCATGACACAAGTTGTATGAGAAGTGAGACAATGGATCCTGGGATGTCAAAAAGTTGACTGTTAATATTTTGTGTAGATTACCTTATTGCTGGGGGCCTTGTTCCAGTTGCTTTTATCATAGCATAATGAATTACAAGTTTCCCCCACTATCCGAAGGTAGAGTATTCCTTTGAAATGGTTCATAAGCCAGAATGTCATAAAATGAATAAGCAATTACCATTTATTTATATGGGAAAAATTTGTGAGCATTCCCAGACCCAAAAAGAACCTACAAAAACATGCCAAATATCACATAAAACCTAAAATAACAGTAACATATAGTAAAAGCAGGAATGATATGATAAATACACAGCCTATATAAAGTAGAAATACTTTTCTACAATCATTGCAGCACTGTCTAGCGTAGTGAAAATCTCACTACGGAGCGTATAATCTCACTATGTAGCGCTACTAGCGTAGCAGAAGCTCTCTCTCCAGAAACCTTTAAGCTATGAAGCTGCCAAATCATACCAAATAACACATAAAAATACACAACCTATATAAAGTAGAAATAATATATGTACAGTGTAGTTTCACTTGGGAAATTGGGAAGACAGCGAGCACTCTGATGATGGTGTGTGTTAGGCAGCTTTCAGGATTCTTTCTCTACGCGTGTAAACAGTGCGAATGATGGACATAGGCAAGTTCAACATGCAGACAATGTCCTTCATTCACCACGATCGAAACACTTAATTATGTCTAGTTTTACGCTAAGTGTAACACCTTTACAAGCTCTTTTAGGCTTTTCCGATACCTTAGAATTAATCTTGCTAACAGATGCACAAAACAAATCGAGGTAAAGCACAGATGCTCACAGGCACGTGTTTAAGCGATAGCAGCTAGAATGCAGTTCGGGGGGAGGAGCTTGGCTGCTCGGGGCGCGCTCTGCCTTTTTTCGTAAAAGTGAAACACACTTCTGTTTGCGAAAACAGGTAACTAATGTAGGTCTTTCATAACAGTGGAGTGTCATAAAGCGAACATTCGAAAAACGAGAGCCACCTGTAGCTGTATTTGGGGCCCAATCTGAATATCCGCATGTCCTTGAAGAGACAGAATCTCTTGGACATTGCTTCAGTTGGTTCCATTCCAGTCCTGATTCCTCAATAAACGTTGCATGTTCTCCTTGTGTTATTCCATAAGCCAATGGTTTGAAATGTCTTAATAGTGTCAAGAAGAATTAGGTTCCCTCCTCCTGTGTAAAGTACACAAATGGTACAAGTCAGCTCAGTATTGTACCTTCATCTTTACCCAAGCAAATGCAATCATCAACTAACAGACTGGGCACAGTGAAGGTATCCTTTTATATCAATGAGCGCTTTTCTTTCTGAATTTCAACCTTTTTTTTAACTATAAACTGTGGATTCTGGTTGATTGGGAAATTTTGGGACCAGTACATTTTGACCCAATTAAGCACCTGCCCCAATTAGCCAAAGTTTCATAGAAATAATTTTTAAAAAGTAGAAGACAAACTGCCATTTAACTGAGTAATAAATTAGGTATTTAAATGAAATACAGAACAAATTATAATACTATCAATACTTCTACAGTGCTGTAAAACTGTTAGTTCCTAACAGTAGGTTTGCTAGTTGTTCATCGTATCCGATGATGACGGGAAATCTATGTGGGAGAGCTTTTAAATTGGGAATGCCATGGCCCATGGCACTGGAGCATTTCTATTCTTTCTATGTCTGAAGACTGGGTCCTAACTTGTAGAAGTAGTGAAGTTGTTTCATTTTCACTCCCAGCCATTTCTGGTATCTCCAAGCCCGAATGCTTGAAACCAGAGTGAGAAAAACAGTTCTAAATTGTCTTACTGCTTATTTCTGGCCAACTAGCAGTGACAAAAATCAGTGCTTTTTGAATGCAAGAGCACGCAGCTGCCGCTATTTGAAAGCTGTTTGCTCTAAGCAAGGTGTGGTGTTTAGTAGCCACATAAGTACACTCATCTGAAGCTAATTAGAAATTGTTAGGCACAGTCTCTTGAGTCACATTACCAACAGTGTCCCAAATATGGGAAGGGAATCCTGGCTATTTTCACGAATAGTTTTTGTTCTTTAAGGGTTGTCCCAAGTAAGTGTCTGCCCTGATTAACTGATGGCCCAATTAACTGAAATCCACTGTAATTGTGAGTTGCCTTATTAAAATTCCTGCTGTAAAGGCATGCCTAAAATTTTGGAAGAATTAAAGCAAGAACATTGTGTAATGTTTTAGTTGCTGAAGTTGATTGTTCCTATCAGCAGCAGTTAACTACTTTCAGTGATACTCATTTTCTCCATTGCTAGGACATTTTTTTTCCTCCTTGCAAGATGGATTTCAATTTGATACGCTGCAGTTGAATCTGGTTTTCAGGTGAATAACTATCCAATGTGTGTTAATGACTGACAGGCCTTTTGGCTGTAACTCTGACAACTTAATTCTCTTGGCATGTGTGAATTATTTTGGATGTGCAGTCATCCTTTGAACCATTTGGATTCTTGTACTCTTCTGTCTTTCAGATAGTATCTAAATTCTAGTAGGACTTGACCTCTGTGCATCAAATTGTGTAACAGACAGCATCTTGCTTCATTTGAGCAGCAGGTGCCCTTGCGCTGTATATGAGTTATGTTCCTGTCAGAGTGGCTGTACAGACTGTTCAAAGAATTGAATTATGTGGATGATCTTCTCTTGTTCCTCTCTCTAAAGCAGAGTAATTTGTAACAGATCAGACTTTGAAATATGGGAATTGCGTCTTTCCATATCATTGTTTTATGACTGGAAATAATTTACACATTAAGTATGTATACAAATCTTTTCAGTGAAGTTGAAGGTTAATAGTAAGCTTCTTAAGATACAGTTGGGCTCTATGGCTGACTAGAGAATTACATGCTGGAACCTCTGTGACAGTACCTGGACATGTACGTAGTTTTATGGTTTCATACTTTGCATTTTTTAGTGTTTTCAGAAGCAGTGAGCTCCAATCTAGGGAAGCTAGAGAGCAGAGTGGACTATCAGAGACAAAAAATCCAACTCCCTGTGGTTATTGACATTCACAAAGAAAGACCTAGTTTGTTAGCTGAAGATTGGCTGAAAGATTCTGTGGAAGGAAATTTTTTTGTGTACAGATGTCAAAATCAGCTCAAATCTGATTGCTAGGTACCCAGGTGTTTTTTAAGACTCCCTTAGGAGAATAAAACACTTTAAAAAAAACATGTGAAAATCTAAAGCCATGTACTGAAAATTACACTGATCTGCATACTGCTTAGAACACAGAAGAAGAGCTCTCTAAGCTTGTAATGAATGGCTTATCCATGAAAACCTGCCTTATTAGGCCTTCACCACCATTGTGGGGCTTTCAAAAGTAGACCACAATCTGGTTGTGTGGCAGTTTATAAAGTTACAATGATTAGACGATGAAAGTTATCCTTTCCTTTCTACATAAGGTTGGTACACTGAGCTGGTTGGTTCATCATTATGTCCAACTGCGAACCATTATTTTGAAAATAAATAACAAAACAAGTTTCTTTTTGAAGTTAAGTCAGCTTCCAAGCCTCAGTGGATCAGCTGATAGAGGGAAATGATAGATGCCTGCAAGCAAAACTTTGTAATATTACAGTATGATTCAGGAGTAAATCTTACAGATATTTTATAAATACAATGTATGACATAAAATAGTTTTCTTTAGGTCTCAAGGTGACTAATTAGAGTTGGCAGCCAGTCAAGGAGTTAACAACAACTATCTTGAAGGCCTCAATCTTCCAAATATTTTAGAATAATGTTCCTCTTTAGGCATGTTGTAGTACTGCGCAGACTGCCTGATTTGACTACAGCACTTCACCTCCTTCTGCATCACTGAAGGACAATAAATGGCTGTGGACCAAGGACCAGCAGAAGGTGTTTGCAGATCTACAAGATGTTTCTCAGCTTGAACATAGTGACTTCAGTAGAGCAATCAGGTTATAGAGTCAAGGAGCATTGTAGCTAGGAAACAGGCCCTCCAGCCCATCTAGCCTGCACCAAACTGTTTTCCTGCCTAGTCCCATTTATCCACACCCAACCATAGGTCTCAATACTGCACTCATCCATGTACCTATCCAAACTTCACTGAGATGTTGCAATTGAATCCACACGCAACACTTCTGCTGGTAGTTGGGGGTCGAGTGTCACAAAGTGTGGAATTGATTTGGTGACTGGTGATACAGTGGATGGTAGAAACAGTAAGACTCATAGCTCGCATTATGAGAACACTGAATATAAACAAAAGTTATGTTCAGATTGATAAAGGGGCTCTGGCAGTAATATTCAAAATCAGCAAATGCTGCATGTTGCTGCCAGGTAGAGCATTAGTCGTAGATCACGAGCCAGTTTTGTCCTTTTAGGTGGGAATTGGCTATATAAGGCAAATAGGGATTTGTTATTGGCTCAACGGTAGGAAGCAGAGAGTTATGGTCGAGAGTTGTTTCTCAGACTTGAAGCCTGTGCTTAGTAGTGTGCCTCAGGAGTTAGTGCTGGGACCTATGTTGTTTGTTCTTTATATAAAAGATTTGGATGAGAATATACTCTAAAACAGGTGGCATCATTAACAGTGAAGAAGGTTATCGAAAATTACAGGGATCTTGTTCAACTAGGTAAAAAAAAAAAGCTGAAGATAGGGAAATGACTTAATTCAGGTAAGTGTGAAGCATTGCGTTTTGGGGAGACAAGCCAGAACGGGACTTGTACAGTGAATGCTCAGTACCTGGGGAGACTGTTGTGGAACAGAGGGAGTATACAGTTCATCAAAAGCAGCATGACAGGTAGCCAGGGTAGTGAAAAGGGCATTCAGCACACTGGCCTTCATCTGTTAGTGCAATGAATATAAATTATATTAGACATTGGACATTAGACGTTGGGACATTATGTTGCAGTTGTACAAGGCATTCATAAGACCACACTTGGAGAATTTTGTACAGCCCTGATTGTGCTGTAATAGGAAAGACTCCATTAAAATGGAAAGAGTGCAGAGAAGGTTTACAAAAATGCTGCTGGGACTGAAGGGCCTAAGTTACATGGAGAGATTGGAAATGCTGGAATTTTGTTTCTTCAAGTGTAGGTGCTTGAGGGGAGACCATAAAATCACAAGATGTATAAATAGGGTGAATGCACTCTGTTTTTCTGAGGAAAGGTGAACAAAAACTCAAGGGCATTGGTTTAAGGGAGTGTCCTGTGGGGGGAACTGTTTACTCTGATTGTCGAAAGTTGCTTCCATCATGATTGGTTAGTTTAGAAACTGCAGCTGCTTTTCCCATTGGATAGCTGCCTAGGGTCTAGTTTCAAATATCCTGGGTATATAGAGAGCACATTTGGGAGGTTCACTCTCTTCCTTTATTTAAGGCAAACAATGCACATAACTTTTGGGAAGGTATATTCTGTGCGAGCTTTTAACTAAGTATGTTTGTTGAATATTCAGCTTTGTAGTTTCTGTAATTTGGGGAACGTGAATGTTTGGTCAGATTTTTACAGTTTGTATAAGTAAATATACTTACTCGAAGTCAGTGCATTTTCTGTCTGACTTGCCAGATCTGTGAACTTAATTCCAACAATACAGGGAGATGTAAAATTTAAAAGATACTCCAACAATGTTCCCTGTAAGGTTTGCGCGCGCGTTGTGTGTGTGTGCACATCTTTTGCTACTAGTGCACAAAGGAATTTAAACTTTGCACAAAAGGTTGTTACCCTCTACCTCCTTGGCATGTAAAGTATATTTCACAATTGTACGCAATCATTTTTCCTTTTCCAATTTCTGATGCAGACAGTGTTGACAACATGGAGTTTGTGATGATTTGTCTGCAGAGTTTAGAACTGGCTTATTTATACTGTTTCTATTGAAGAAATTATTGATTCACTATCTCGAATATTAAAGAAACAATGGGCATGAAGAGCAAAGAAATGCTCATTTATTTAAAGCTGAATGGCTTAACAAAACAGTAGAAACCGAAAGCTCATGAGGTCACGAATGTGCAGCTACAAGAAATTTATGTACAATACAAAAACTGGTGTTACTTGAGTGTATTACCGTGATGCAGGTGGGAAGCAGTGGAGTGATTTTGGAAACTTGACTTTTTAAAGCGTCATTTATCAAGCAAATCATGTATGGACAGTATGCAAAAGCTCAGGTGAGAAAATCCTTCAGTACCTGCTACAGGCCTGCTATTACGTTTTGTGAGAGTACAGATGAACGAGAGCAAAAATGATCCAACCCAGAAGAGATCAAAGTTCTTATTGACAGTGTTTTGTGAGCTGTTAAAATGAATATATATATATATATATATATCAAATTCAGTGCGCACATGTTGTTGTCACTAGGCAAAATAATTGCACAGCACAAGATTTTTGGGCACACTGGTCATTACAAATTGGAGGGAACATTGGACTCAAGGGGCAACTTTTTCACGCAGAGGGTGGTGAATATATGGAAGGAGTTGCCAGCGGAAGTGATTGAGCCAGGTACAAAATAACGTAAAAGAAATTTGGATAAGAACATTGATTGGAGAGGTTTTGAAGGGTATGCCGAACATGATGAGTTTGGTGAGCACTGTCTTTGCAGTGGATGAGTTGGACCAGAGAGTTTCATGCTGCTTAACCCTTACCCTATGATTAATCCATGTCAAATCACCATCAATTTTCTTAGATCTGGTAGAAAACACTCCATAGTTTTCTGCTTAGTGCGAAGACCTCATTTCTCATAACATTGTAGCCGAAGTTTTGTCCTGACATTCCTCGGATAATAGAGATCCCAAACCTGCAATATTCCGACTACACAGAAACTAGAACAGTGCAACACAGGAACAGGACTTTCAGCCCGCATTGTTGTGCTAAACTAATTAAGCTAGGATTTTATGTGAGCCTTGCTTTTGTACTCTGTGTTATCAGGATAAAGAGGCATAATTTATATAAACAGATGGAGCTGTGATTCATTTCCAGAGTCCAACTGCTGTTTATCGCCTGAAACTTTTTGAGTTATCGTCTGGGCAATTATGACCTACATGACTTCATGGCGCTGCTGATTTGGATGCCTGACTGAGTAACTTGGCAGTGTCAACTGTATCTTTTAGAGCCAGGCATTTTTCTCCCTCTATACACTTCAGCAACAGCTGGCTTGCCATGTGTGAGACTCCCCTGTGCCTATATACACTGTGTCTAAAATGAGCAGCATATACATGTGCCAAAAGAAAACAGGGAATTGAGGCATTCAGCAGATTGTGGCCCTTGTGAATTTGGCTGCTGATTCTGGATTATAGATCTGGGTCACAAAATCATAAATTAAAAATTGGCCACTACATGATTATAAAAAGTTTTTATTTGTTTCCCTTGTTATTTGATGGTTATGTAGTTTACATTCCATTCTAAAAATTTATATTTGTAACTTCAGTTTGTCTTTGGGAAAATATTCTACTTTCAATAATTCTGGACAAAACTTCTTCAGAACTCAGCATGAGGCATTTGAAGATGTATGCCAAGAAAGCTGAAGGTCATACTGTGTACATGCACAAATATTGGATCTACTGCTTCCTCAGAAATGTAGATTTATTTTTAATGCTTTGTAAGAGTAAACTGAAGACTTTATCAATGTTAATTAAAACAATTTCACTCATTGTCAATTAGTTAATCAGGTATAATTTTGAAAGTGATTATGACTTTACAATGTGATTTTTTTTCCATAAATGCTGAGCCTACTATTGGTGAATTATGTAGGCAAAATATTGGCATAATGGAAATATAACGTAAAATTTGTGCTTAGTGCTTTTGGAATAAAGAATGGAAAGGAAATTTATTATTTGAATGGTCTGAGACTATAAAGTACTGTGATATATCAAGAAACACAAGTAGTTTGCAAGCAGGTACTGGACACCAAATAATTATGGATGCTGGGAAGCTAGTCCTTTGTTGAAAAGGGTGTGAGGTATGCAAGGAGATAAATTGTGATGCAGCTTTACAGGATGCTGCTGACACTACACCTGGAGTACTGGACACCATTTCAGTGTCTTTAAGAAATAAATTTGCATTTGAGGCATTGTAGTTGACTGCTCATTACTTGTTGGGGGCACTAGAGAGGCAGGGTTGTGGGGTTCATAGAAAATGTTCTGCATGTCTCTAATATAGTTTTCAGTAATATGAAGCCACTCGAATTGTTGGCTAATGATTTTGCAAGGATGAATTTCCATCACCCAAACAGTCATAATATGGGGGATATCTGTGTAGAGAAGATGCACCGATTTTATTCCTGGGATAAAAGTTTTGAAATATGAAAAGGGATGAGTAGGTTGATTAAAGTATGGAAGAATAAGAAATGATCTTATTTGAATGCAAGATTCTGTGGGGAATTGACAGGGTGGATGATGACTGGATCTGAGTGTATCCAGAATTAGGAACATAATTCCACACTAAGAGGTTGTTCATTCATTCCCCCTCAGAAAATTGTGAATCTTTGGAATTTCCTACCTCAGAGAGCAATGGAGGAAATTGCATTGAATATATTTAAGGATGAAATTAACAGACACACAGACTACAAAGGAGTCAAGGGATAAGGGAAGAGAGTTTTTTTAGGGCAGGATTGAGTGATTTATTGAATGGTGGAAGAGGGATTCTACCAACTGGCTGGTTTCTTAGATTTGTAGTGTCTTTTTATTGACCTTTTAAGAAAGAATTAATGTGCATTTATGTAGCACCTTCTGTATTCTCTGGTTGTCACAACAGGGTTCATAACTGACCCAATTGTGACTCAGATCACTCAACAGTAAGCCGGAGGACGTGCTGAAAATCTTATATTCTGTTTCTTTGGTTTTAAACATAGGTATGGAATTGGCACACGGGGGAATGCAAAGTCCTTGAAGGACACATTGAACAAGTGAAAAACTTCAAGCTGTTAAGAGGATCACAGCTTCTATCCTGGTCTTTTGATGGCACTATGAAGGTAAGGAAGTCTTAGACTTCATTTTTTATTTGAATTGGAGTTCAAAATACTAAGTCAAAATATATCGCAATCCTTGTGACAAATTAACAATAAAATTCATATGGAGGAATAATTTGAATTACTATAATTTTGATTAAATTTGACACTAGCAAAATAATGTGAAAATCTGTATGTGGTTTGTTACCTATTAATGCCACCATATTGAAAAGTTAAATACAGCATGTCCATAGCAAAAATACAGTAGTATGCAGTCTGTTGGGGTTAATTCGGGACTGCCATTACAGGTCAGGAGTGGCTCACGTAACACACATAATGTTAGGAGGCTGGAATGCGAGGGAGGGGGAGCGAAACTGGGGACCCCGCTACATCGAAACTACTAGTGTCACGCGATTCAGTAAACAAAAGAAACAGGTAACTCGTGAGCATATGGCTGCGGGCCAATAAGATGGACACAAGTGCCCGATATTACCTAATATGTAACGGGGGGTTGTGCTGGGGGGAAAAGGGGTATAAATAAGAGCAGATTGTAAGGGGAAGACAGAACGCCTTCTCCAGCGACTCCGTGGATTCGCTGTGCCAGTTACGAATTCTGCAATAAAGCCACGTTTTGCTATATTCCGGTGTTAGTTGTCTCTCTTCCTAAAAGAACACAGGGCAGAATTTCAAGCCCAACAAGTCTTAGCCCTTATATATAGTTAGGTTGCCTAAGACTTTTGCATAGTACTGTACTTGTTAATGTGGAGCAGGGAGTGAGTTTGTAAATCTGACAGGAGCAAAGGATATTGGGAATGGTGAGGATGGAGCACCGTGGGAAGTGTGTGGGACAGGTGGCAGAGAAGGAGTGCCAGGGGTGGGGTTGTGGGGGTATGGATTGGCTCAGATGCAGACACACCCAGCCCTAAGACACCAGGCAGGTCATTTGGTTCCAAGCAGTTGGTTTATTGGTCGTTACTGAGTGTGCCAGGTGCTTCCTACTCCCTGCCCTCTCCCATCCCATTTTCTCAATCATGATTCCTCTCCCTGCCTCTTTCTCACTCCACAGTAGAGATCAGGTTTATTATCACTGACATATGCCATGAAATTGTTTTTTTGCAGTTACAGTACAGTGCAGTACATAAAATGACTACATACTGTACCACAAGAGTCTTGTGGAAGTGGATGATGCTGTCATGTACCTGAGCTCACCCCACATGAATGATGCTGGTGGTTTTGTGAGAATTATATTTTTTGATTTCTCGTGCCTTCAATATAATCCAGCCACTACTTCTGAGCGAGAAGCTGTAAAGGATGGACATAGACAAATTCGCTATCTCCTGGATTACTAACTACCTGACAGATAGACCCCATTTTGTATGGCTGGGTAGTTCTCTGTCTGAGATGGTGATGAGTGGCACTGGAGCGCTGTAAGAGACTGTCCTGTCTCTGTTTCTGTTCACGCTGCACACCTCAGAATTTCAGTACAAAGCTGAGCCTTGTATCTTGGAGAAATTCTCTGATGACTCTGCAGTGGTTGGGTGCAGCAGAGCTGAGCAGGAGTTGCAGTACAGAGGACTGCTGGACAAGCTTGTGGAGTGGTACGGGAGGAATCACTTTCTCCTGAATGTGGCCAAAACCAGGAGGGTGGTGATTGATTTTAGGAGGAAGAGGACTGTGACAAGTCCTGTATACATTTTGGAAGAAGAAGCTGCCTTGGTGGAGGAGTACAAATACGTGGGTGTTCACCTCGATAACAAACTTGACTGGAAAACCAACACCAAGGCTGTTTACAAGAAGGGGATGAGCAGACTCTATTTTCGAAGGAAGCTGAGATCCTTCAATGTGTGCAGCAGGGTGTTGGAGATCTTTTACCGGTCTATTGTAGTGAGTGCCATCTTCTTTGTAGCTTTATGTTGGGGAAGTAGTATTGGTGCTGGTGATGTAAAAAAAAATAAACTCGTCAAAAAGGCTGGATCCAACCTTAGCTAAAACCCGGACTCTTGAGTTAGTGGTGGAGAGCAGGTCACTAAACAAACTGTTTCCATTATGGAAAATCAGGCACATCCTCTCCATGACTGACTGAATAAGCAGCAGAGCACCCTTTCCAAGAAATCATTCAGCTCCACTGCCAAAAGAATCGTTGCAGAAAATGTGTGTGTGTATATATAATAGAGAGAGAGATACACACACAACTTTTGTACAAAGACTTTTACTACAGTACCTAATAATGCCCCAGAAGAGAACCCCTTGTTACATTGTGTTATTTTGTTCGATAGCCTGTCTGCGTGCACACCATTATGTCAGATATTGAGAAGTGATTTCCTTTGGGCCTGGGTCCACTGGAAGCTGCCAAATCCTGTCTTTATGGTCTAAATTAATTTCATACAACACTGGTGCAGTCAGCAGAATAACACAGTGAGGGAAAACTTAACCTGTCATTTCTGGTTCAACTCAAATTCTCAGAATTCAAAAGGTAAGTTGCCTGACAAGTTAGATTTGAAGCAAAGCCAAGAGTGGAAAAAAAAACAGTAGAAAACAAACAATATTTTTGAATCCAGTGTGGGCATTTGAAGTGGTGGGGCCCAGAAGCATAGTGGTTAGCACAACACATTACAGTACAGGCCACTCGGGGTCAATTCCCACCGCTGTCTGTAAGGAGGTTGTACGTTCTTGCAGGTTTCCATGTGGGTTTCCTCCAGGTATGCCAGTTTTCTCCCACAGTCGAAAGACATAGCAGTTGGTAGATTCATTAGCCATTGTTAATTGTCCCATGATTGGGCGAGAATTAAACAGGGAACTGCTGGGCCACGTGTCTCGAAGGACCCAGAAGAGCCTATTCCACGCTGTATCTCAATTTAAATTAGCCAAAAAAAGCGGCACACCTGAGGACTGGGAGAAATTCAGAGACCAGCAGAGGAGGACAAAGGGCTTAATTAGGAAAGGGAAAAAAGATTATGAGAGAAAGCTGGCAGGGAACATAAAAACTGACTGTAAAATCTTTTATAGATACGTGAAAAGAAAAAGATTGGTCAAGACAAATGTAGGTCCTTTACAGTCAGAAACAGGTGAATTGATTATAGGGAACAAAGACATGGCAGACCAATTGAATAACTACTTTGGTTCTGTCTTCACTAAGGAGGACATAAATAATCTTCCGGAAATAGTAAGGGACCGAGGGTCTAGTGAGATGGAGGAACTGAGGGAAATACATGTTAGGTAAATTGAAGGGATTAAAGGCAGATAAATCCCCAGGGCCAGATGGTCTGCATCCCAGAGTGCTTAAGGAAGTAGCCTAAGAAATAGTGGATGCATTAGTGATAATTTTTCAAAACTCCTTAGATTCTGGATTAATTCCTGAGGATTGGAGGGTGGCTAATGTAACCCCACTTTTTAAAAAAGGAGGGAGAGAGAAACTGGGGAATTATAGACCGGTTAGTCTGACATCGGTGGTGGGAAAATGCTAGAGTCGGTTATCAAAGATGCGATAACAGCACATTTGGAAAGAGGTGAAATCATCGGACAAAGTCAGCATGGATTTGTGAAAGGAAAGTCATGTCTGACGAATCTTATAGAATTTTTTGAAGATGTAACTAGTAGAGTGGATAGGGGAGACCCAGTGGATGTGGTATATTTAGATTTTCAAAAGGCTTGACAAGGTCCCACACAGGAGATTAGTGTGCAAACTTAAAGCACACGGTATTGGGGGTATGGTATTGATGTGGATAGAGAATTGGTTGGCAGACAGGAAGCAAAGAGTGGGAGTAAACAGGACCTTTTCAGAATGGCACTCGTGGGGTACCGCAAGGCTCAGTGCTGGGACCCCAGTTGTTTACAATTTGTATTAATGATTTAGACGAGGGAATTAAATGCAGCATATCTCCAAGTTTGCGGATGACACGAAGCTGGGCGACGGTGTTAGCTGTGAGGAGGATGCTAAGAGGATGCAGGGTGACTTGGATAGGTTAGGTGAGTGGGCAAATTCATGGCAGATGCAATTTAATGTGGGTAAATGTGAGGTTATCCACTTTGGTTGCAAGAACAGGAAAACAGATTATTATCTGAACGGTGGCCGATTAGGAAAAGGGGAGATGCACGAGACCTGGGTGTCATTGTACACCAGTCATTGAAGGTGGGCATGCAGGTACAGCAGGTGGTGAAAAAGGCAAATGGTATGTTGGCATTCATAGCAAAAGGATTTGAGTACAGGAGCAGGGAGGTTCTACTGCAGTTGTACAAGGCCTTGGTGAGACCTCACCTAATATATTGTGTGCAGTTTTGGTCCCCTAATCTGAGGAAAGACATTCTTGCCAGAGGGAGTACAGAGAAGGTTCACCAGATTGATTCCTGGGATGGCAGGACTTTCATATGAAGAAAGACTGGATCGACTAGGCTTATACTCACTGGAATTTAGAAGATTGAGGGGGGATCTTATTAAACCGTATAAAATTCTAAAGGGATTGGACAGGCTAGATGCAGGAAGATTGTTTCCGATGTTGGGGAAGTCCAGAACGAGGGGTCACAGTTTAAGGATAAAGAGGAAGCCTTTTAGGACGGAGATGAGCAAAAACTTCTTCACACCAAGAGTGGTGAATCTGTGGAATTCTCTGCCACAGGAAACAGCTGAGGCCGGTTCATTGGCTATATTTAAGAGGAAGTTAGATATGGCCCTTGTGGCTAAAGGGATCAGGGGGTATGGAGAGAAAGCAGGTACAGGGTTCTGAGTTGGATGATCAGCCATGATCATACTGAATGGCGGTGCAGGCTCGAAGGGCCTACTCCTGCACTTATTTTCTATGTTTTTAAAAAATTAAAAAGTGAGTTGAATATGCTGTGTGCATTCAAGGCAAACCTAATCCAGCTAAAGATGAATGTTGCAGAAACAAAAACAGAAAGAATTGAGCATGTAAGAATGGAACAGCTGTTGTCATGGGAACATTAGCTCGCATATTGTTTGGGTAAATCGAGGTTGGTTGATGCAGTCTCAGGAAGGACTTCATTAAGTGGCATGAAGGAAGGGAGCAACAGTTCAATCTAAGACCAGTGTACTATGTTGGAATAAAGGAGGCTACAATGGAATGGAGAAGGAGATGGCTAATGTTCGCTGGATACACAGACTATATGATGAGACAGTTGGGGAACAGTGGAAGACTTTCTAAGAGATATTTCTAGATCTGTCTCATCACTTGTATGATGACAACCAGATTTAACTACTAAGAACAAATTCAGGGTTTCTGCCAGGCATCCAGGTTGTCTTTGAGAAGTGTCTTGGCCCTTTGTTGTTCTTGTGCATGGCTTTTTCTTAGATATGCTATTGGGCCGGTGTCACTGAAGGCTTTGCCACATGGTACCAGGAGACCCTAATATCAGTCATTTTGGATAACGGTGGTGTGTGGGTATAAGGACAAATAAGACTGCAGAATCCAGTCTAGTCCTGATGAAGGGTCTCGGCCCGAAACGTCGACTGTACCTCTTCCTGTAGATGCTGCCTGGCCTGCTGCGTTCCACCAGCATTTTGTGTATGTTGCAGAATCCAATTCCTGCTTCCCACCTTGTTTCCTCACTGCTATCCCATTTTCTCAATTTCTCCATCAAGGTGGAGAAAGATGAGGCTTTGTGCTCTGGAGTTTCTAAATTGTTCTTTCTTCTTCCAGAATTATGGCTTCTCTCTGTTATCAAGCCATCCTGTCCTCTATTTCCCACATCACTACTTCACAAAGGCAATAAATTTCCCTTGGCCCTTACCTATCACCCCATTAGCTTGTCCATCCAATACTCCATCCTCCACCATTAAGCCAGCTTCACCACGATCCCACCATCAAGTCACATTGTCTCCTCTACTCCCATTGTCTTTCTGCTTTCATAGGGATGCTCCTTGGTGTGCATATCACTCTCCTCCAACCCCATGCCCTGCACACTGCTGTTCTAGCCATCTTTCCTGTTCCGTATCAGTTCTGATACAGTCTCAACCCAAAATCTTTAGCCTCCCTAGGTGCTGCTATTCCAATGTTCTAGTTTTCAAGTGTGCATATTGGGGGAAATTAGAAGGGCAAGAGAAGCTGTCATACAGGACCTGCTCAGTAAATTCTGTGTCATATTTTCTAATCCACCATTTGCCTTGAGCAACGATATTTTTCTGTTACTATACTTTTTTGCTGCTTTCATCAAAAGTGTTCCATTATCGAGACCTAATCACTGAATCTAAACTGCTCCCCTATCTTGTGAAATGTAATCGGACAACTGCTGAAGATAAACTGCTCAGCAAACTGAGTAAGAAAGCAATTTTTGCAGCAACACACAGCATCTATGGAAATGAATAAACCTTCACTTTTTTTTGCAGTCGCCACTGAACCATTTTCTGTCTTGCTGCATTTCGGCTTTCTTTGTGTCTGATTCTTTGAAATAGCCCTCAGTCATTCATAATTATTAATCCTTTATGCCGACCACTGTGTGTATTGAGCACATGCACACACACATGCACACGTAGTCACACACACACGCATGCACCTCTAGTGTCTTTAATGATTGTTTAGTGGGGCCTCTGCATTTGTTCCCCAGCTTCATTTCTCCCCCTGTGCACATCCTTTTGTGAATTGTAGCTGTTTATGATAATTTGAATTGTTTCTGAAAGCTTTATATATCTCATGCTATTTATTGAATTTCGAGCGATTTTTTTTGTCTAAATGGTAAAATTCGACAGTTGGTTGAGTCATTTTTAAAGAATGATGTTACATAGTAATACCCGGGCTTTTGCCATTACTACAAAACAAAAATAAAGCAACAACACCATTCATTAAATGGTATGATTGCTTTATTTGTTGTGCAGTCTTAGGTTGTTTCAATCTCTCTTTCAGCAGAGAGGGGGAAAAAGCTTTCTCTAATCTTTTTGCTTTCAATAAACTTTCAGCTCTGATTTCTGACTAAATGGCATTGGAAGATTATTATTATTTTTATGTATTTATTCAATTATTGAATCCTATATGTTTAATTCTATATATGAGGAACCTAGAACAATAAAGGCATTAGAAGCAATCAAAAGCAGAAATAGCAAAACCTAAATTAAAGGCAGCTTTGCTACAATCTGTTATAGATGATTGTATAGGAATCAGAGGAGAAATAATAAAAAGATCTTTCGTATTGAAATGACATGTGAAATGTCTGTGCTCATCTCAGTTGAGGTAAAATCAAGAATATTCTCAGCCTCATAATTTTATTGTTTTAAGTTAACTTCCTTTGCTTCACATTTGCTTCATTAGTACATAGCTCTACATAGTATGTCAAGCAAAGAATGTATAATATACATTGGCAAGAGGCTGTAATTAACTGTTCTGCAAAAGGTTTTATTCAGAACCTGTGATATCTGGTCAAAGGTTGTGCTTGACTATTAAGAAACACCAGATTAGAAAAAGGGTGTAAAGACAGGATATTATTTCAGAAGTTTAGATGAAATATATTGAATATTTATGCATCATTCTAATAAAAGATTAATGCAGTTTGATGATTAGCTCTGCCCGGAATTATGTACATTGATAATGATGGCTGGCTCTTCGCTTGTGAAGATCAGGAGGGACTTTCTTCCTGCCTGTGCTGCTTGGGTTTATAGTGAGGATCAGCGCACATGGACCAATTCCACTCTTTAGGCCAGGGAATATTCCACAATGGCACAGCAAGCTGTGATGACTGTGGCAACTGCAATGTTGTAGGTTGAGTATTGGAGTTTCTTTCTCTAGATAGATTGCATGGCAAGGCTAATGAGTCCCATGTGCCCAGGTTTGGAATCGGAGTTGATCTTCTCCTAGACTGGCTACCAGCCAAGGCTGATGAGCCCAGCATGCCCACCCAGTTATACCGCCGGACCCTTCGTCGCGCCATGACTTAGCAAACTCAGTAAGACAGGGATGCCATGTGAAGGCGTTGCCATGGGCACAGTAGTGTAGGAGAGGCCATATGCAAGTGACCTCCTGCATGCCAAGCCAAACAGTGGTACTGCGGCATTCACTACACCCGGAAAGGAGAGGCACTGAGAGACTCTTCACCTTCCATGAGTGAGCAGGATGTCCAGCCCACCTATGAGTTCCACCTATGCTGGGTTGAGCATCGAGCTAGTGACTCTGCCTTGTAAAAGAGACAAATTCTAAAGAAACGGCAAGGTTGCCACCCATTGTGCCTAACGGCGCAGGAAGAACTTTTTATATGAAAAATCACAGAAGTATGCATCTAAACAATATCTTGCTTGCATTCAAGTAAAATATATAACTAAACTGGGAGTGGTGCTTGACATTTCCAGTTGTTAGATTAACACCCCTAAGTTTCAGCAAGTAGGAAAGATGATATGAACTTGGTGAGGTTTATTAATTTAAAACACTGAAGGGAATTGAAGCTACATGATAACATGCCATCCTTCTACCTCAAAAATATAGAATCAATATTTGGGTGGATGGTATGCCGCAATTGAATCTTTTTTTCAATGGCCAGTACACATTGGACCAGGTTTTGGAGCTGGATGTTAACAATGCATGACAGTTATTAGAAATACATGCACATGGATCTTCTATGGATTGTGGCAATGAAACTTAACAACAAAAATCCAAAAGCCTGTAGATAATATCCTTCACAGGAGGAGGAGGAGGACAAATGTTAACAGCACAAGGAATTGTGTTTCATTTAGCTATCAGTTTGAAGATGATACAAAGACAACTCAATATAAAACTGGGCATGGATATCAAATTGGAAAGAAAGATGGGCTTGAGAGAAACAAAAGCAACTGGGGAAAAAAGTAAAAGAAATCTTTTGTTTCATTATCTTCAACAATAATTAAAATTTAATGGAATGGGACTCCATATTTGTAAAAGTAATTTTCTAGTGCCAGGGGCATTGTTTGGCAATAATGAAGATATCACACAGTATAAAGTTAAAATGCATTTGCAAATAGGCTATCTCTAAGCTTTTCTGACAGATTTAGTGGGAAGGTTTAAGTTAAGTTCTGTAAATTCATGTTCAGATTTTGAGTTACAGATAACTGTCAGCATTCTCCATTTGTGATGAATAAATCTGACAAATTATACCAGAGCAGCACACACAAAGTGCTGGAGGAACTCAGCAGGTCAGGCAGCATCTATGGAAATAAATACACAGGAGCATTTTGGGCCAAGACCCTTCTTCAGGACTGAGAAGTAAGGTTGGGGGGTGGTGGAAGATGCCAAAATAATGTTCAGTTGCCTTCAAATCTAATACTAAATGTGCAAATTAGAAAGGGACTATTTAAATTCTATCTACTGAAGTCTTCCCTATACTTGTTTCTCACCGAGTCTTCACTCACGTGCACAAATGTTATTTAGCTTTAATCTTCAGGTTGTTTCTCACCTATGCCGTGGGGGGTGGGGGGGGGGGAAATTCCATCAATGAAACTTTCACTGAAGAGAAAGATAATTATGCTCAGGGCAATGAAACTAAGGACAACGAAACTTCATAAAGAATATTGCATTTCAGCTTCTTAATGAAACTAGCTGGAGGCATGCATCTCTTCTCCTTGTTCGCACACATGTGTGGAATTCACTAATCAATTTATTGTTTATGATCTTTTCGGAGGAGTGGAATTCATTACATTTTTCCTTAAAGCAAACTGCTGTTTCTGTATTGCAAAGATAAATTCTAACAAGTGTTACAATTATGCTATATTTAGCACTCGGGGTGCCTTTCACAGGGATGACAACACTAGTGATTGGGGTCTTTTGCATTACCATTGATGCAGCTGTGATGGGAAGAAGGAACAAATCCAACAATAAATTGCCCCAGGGCTTTCTACGAAGGCTGGTGCTGGGCAAGCTAGGGAAAGCAGCACACCAATCCATTCATTGCTGTGAGAGCATTACCAATGATGGCAATATAGTCGTGCAGATTTCCTGACGTAAGTCAGCAGCATTAAGGAAGGTGTTTCCTTTCAGTCTTAAAGGTGCACCTTTCATTCCTGGCATGCCAGCACTGAAGTTCAGGGGCTTGTGTAGCTGTAATTAAAGTAGAGAACCAAGAGTACTATAGCAGGAATCAGTGCTTTGCAGGGTGGTCCAGAGTACATGAAGAGCATGAATTGGTCTCCCTCTTTAAAACTGATTGGTCTGAAGGATATTATTATCAGATCTTATTGATTTGAGGAAGTTCAGCTCAGTTCTTTGCTAGTTCACACAAATCGTACTTGAGCCATGATCCATTAATCGAGAAAAAAATTTCAAATTTCAGACAAATATTGATTATTTGATTAATGCAGATTTGCGGTAAAGTTATTACTCTTTGTTTTAAACCAGTTCAGAAGAGTCCAAAATCTCACCAAATAAATTGCTTTGACAATGTAGGTGTGGAATTTCATTACTGGAGAGTTGCTGAAGAATTTTCGTTGTCATGACGGAGCAGTTCTATCGTGTGATGCATCACCTGACGGCAATAAAGTTGTTTCTGCTTCTGCTGATAAAAGTGCCAAGGTTGGTGTTTATTTTTCTTCTGAAGTGTGAACTAAATATCTGTCATTGTATTTAAAAATAATGGATCTACTTCCTATTTAAGACAAATCTGGCTGAGACTGTAGTTTTGAAATATAGCACATGTTCCTTACTCTGTCGACTTGTGTGTGATGCAGTCTTTAAAAAACACAGTAGTTCTTTTCATGAGCCAGCACCTCTGGTTGTAACAAAAGAGCTAGGACATTTGTTCACAGACTTTAGTGCAAGGAATTCATTATTTTATTGACATCTTTTGTATAATTCATAAATAAGAAGTGAGGCATTGACACAGGATCAATCACATTGATGTTAATTTTTTTTGTATTTTGATGGAGGGCAACAGAATGTGATTACATGCTAGCTAATCTGTAAGTTGATTCTGGCATTTACTTTGTGATGTGGAAGGGTGCTTATTCCTCTGTGAAGGTTAGAGAAAACAATAGTTTTGCATTACAAAAATGGAAAAATAGTTTGTTCCTGTAAATATACATGGATTAGAAAGAGGCAGTAACATAGTGCTTGTACACTTGGTAATCTTGAAGCAGTACCTCAGGATCACTGATAACTTCCATACTGGTTTTCTGGCTTCAGAAGAGGTCAACATGGGGAGCTATTGAGTTTTCCGTAAATCAGGTAGCAGGTGCCTAAACAGGCAGTCAGGTGGATGGTTTGTGAGGTGATGCACACCGCCTGCCACTTGCACAGAGCTTCAGTATGTTTCTGATGCATACACTTTGAGGTTCTCAATACCAACTTGAAAGTTCCCTCTCTGCTTTGAGCTATATTTTTCTTAGAGTCTTGCGCTCATCCTCCAATCAAATTAACAGAGCTGAAATTAAGATAACACACACAAAATACTAGAGGAACTCAGCAGACCAAGCAGCATCTGTGGAAAAGAGTAAACAGCCAATGTTTCATCAGGCACAAAACATCGACTGTTTACTAATTTTTGTAGATCCTGCCTGGCCTGCTGATTTTCTCTAGCATTTTGTATGTAGTACTTTGATTTCCAGCATCTGCAGATTTTCTCTTGGCTGAAATTAAGGTGTCTTTGTTACATGTGTAATCAGATTCTCATTGAAGGGATGTGGAACTGGGAGAGGATGCTGGTATTGATTTGCTTATCCTATCACTGAGACAGTATTTTTTCAGTGCTTTGATTTGCATTGAGAGTTAGGGTTCATCTAAGACACTTACACGAATGCGGAGATCATTGCTGCCTAGAAAAGGGAAGTTGCGTTCTAGGTTTGAGGCCTTGATATTTGAACATCTTTTCCCTCAAATCACCAAGCTCTGTGCTGCCATTGAAAGTAATAGTGTGTTTCCTCTTCAATATCTGTCTTTGCTTAGTGCTGCTTCCCAAATTGTGAGTAGTGATCCACGTTTCCAGTGTCTCACCACTGGCTTTATTTCTGGTGGAGGGCAGATTTGTACACTGAGGCCAATTGCTCTTGCTTGTAGAAGATTGAAGCTGGTGGTAGAGGGACGTTTATCAGACTGTAAGTCTCTGACCAATGGTGTTCTGCAAGGATCATTGCCCAGACTTCTGTTTGTAATATAGATTAACATTTTGCATGAAAAGTGTCGATGCTGTGATTTGTAAGTTTGCAGATGGTAAGAAAATTGGGGATTTGTGGATAGTGAGGAAAGTTCTCAAAAGGCACCGACAGCAGGATATAGGTTGTTTGGAAAGTTGGGCAGAGAACTTGCAGATTGAGTTTAATTTGGGATGTCAAATGCTAAAGGAAAGCATATTTGCATAGTAAGTGGCAGGAACCATTGAGAGCATTGACATATAGACAGATCTTGGAGTGCAAAGTCCAAAGCTCCTAGAAAGTGGCAATGCAAGTGAACAGAGTGAAAAATAAGTTTATAGGGCATGGTTGTCATCATCATTGGGGACATTGAGTATAAATGTTGGGATATTATGTTGCAGCTATACAAAACCTTGCTTATGCCATATTGTGTTCTGGTCATCGCACTAAAGGATGGATGCAGAGGCTTTGGTGAAGGTGAAGAAGGGATTTACCAGGATTTTTTTCTTCAATTATAATGCATTTACTATTAGCTGTAAGCCGAGGTTGGGCAAATGAACCGATTTTGTCCGGAGTGTCAGAGGCTGAGTGGTCAACCTGATAGAAACATATAAAATTATGAGCGGTACAAGTAGAGTAGATAATCAGCATCTTTATCCCCAAAGTGGAAATTTCAAATATTAGAGAGCACAAGTTTAAGGTAGAGGAGAAAAGTTTAAAGAGGATATGCTAAGCAATTTCTCTTTTACATAGTGACAGGTAGCTGGAATGATCTGCCGGGTGTGGTGTAGTTGTAAATACCATAGCAAAATTTAAAGGGAGTTTAGATAGGCATGTGAATAGGCAGACAATAGAGAAATATGGATCATGTGCAATCAGACAGGAATAGTTTTGATTGGCTTCGTGGTCAGCACAGGCATGGTGGGTAGGAGGGAGGGCCTGTACCTATGCTGTACTGCTCTGTGTTCTCTGCAGAGAACTTTGTCCGGTAGATGTTACACGTAGGATCCATCTCCCATCGGCGTCAGTGAAAGAGTTGACAATGGCTTGAAGCTCGCTGCATAGCAGCCCTGCATTGTCTGCATTCTACAGTTCAACTATTAAGATTGGGTTCCTTGGGATCTGCAGTATAATCGCTGTAGGTTGAATCTTCTCCAAATAATTCTGAAGATTAGTTTGTGACAAGATTGTTGGAAATGCAGTGTGGGCCTCTTTGCAATATTACTTCCAGTGGGTGTTGGCTTCCTCTCAATCCTTGAAAAGTTGGCTCCAACCCTGGCTGTCAGTGAGGTGAGGTCTTGGATGTTTGAATTCAGATTCCTTTCACAGCATTAATAAGCTGGTGCACACCACAATGTCAGCAAGGTACTCTCCCTCCTTCCCTTCCACCTGCCATCTGTTCTTTATTTGAGGTATTTTTCAGTTATACCAATTTTTCTTACATGTTAACATAATAACAACATTGACCTTAAATAAAATGTAAATTGACTTCCAGTTTCAGCATTTCACAGTACAAGAACGTTTAAATTTTTTAGGACATAACTATTTAATAGTACATTCAGTTTAGGAAGTAGTGTGTTCTCCTCATAATTTCTGAGTTGAGAAGTGCTGAAACTTGTCCTTAATATAAATTAAATCAAAAAGTGTAATACCCAAAAAGGGAGAAAATGTTTTGTTTTTTTTCCCCAAGTGTTTTCTAGATCTAAGTATTAAGTGGGGAATTAGATGTAGTCTCTACTCTACCCAATATGGATGTTCACTATTCTTATCAAAATGTGGATTAGGTTTATGGCAATGGCCTTACAGGGATGAAATGAACTGGATGTTCATTATTCACCATCAGATTCTTGTTTAACTCAGGACTGGAATTTTAGAAATTGAATTTCTGTCATATTACTGAATTAAATCCCTCTCAATTTTTTTTTGTTAAAGTCAAGTTTTTGGGTGGTTTTACCAGCTTATATTCATCCTGCTCCCACCCTCCCCCCACCTTATTCTTGCTTCATTCCTCTCCCTTTCCAGTCCAAATGAAGGGTCTCAACCTGTTCATTCCTCTCCATGGACACTGCCTGACCTGCTGAATTCCTGCAGCATATTGTATTTGTTCCTCTGGATTTCCAGCAATTACAGAATACCTTGTGTTTAAGTTTTTGGGGTGTTCAAATTAGTCTGCAGGAACTTTTAGGATTTTGAATATTTCCACTATTTCACATCATCTAAGTTTCAACTTGTAGATCTTTGATCAAATATGGATTAACCAGAAAATTTAATAGTTTTTGTCTCAAGTTGCAATGTTCAGTCTCTAAGACAATGTCCAGCTAATTTGGGTAAACAATTCAAAGGAAAACATTGTTGACAGTGGAAATCTTTTATGAAGTCAGACTGTAGTTTAACTTACTGGGAAACCTGCCAGAATTGTATATCAGTTTGGGACCAATTTTAAACAAGAAAGACATTCAGAATGGTAACATAAAGTTGTACAGCACAGAGAAAATTCTTTGGCCTGTTGAACTAAATTAACTCTATGGTATCAGAAGTCAATGAATCCCAAACACCCTGTGCTTTCTGAAGCCAAGCAAGGTAGTTTTAAGTTTTTTTTTCATGTATTTACTAAATTCTCTTTTGACAATTCCTCTTCCATTTGATTCCATCACCCGTTCAGACTATTCATTCCAATTCATGACTTAGTTCTTGAAAAATGTTCCATATGTTGTCTCTGATGCTTTATAGACCATTGTCTAAAATCTCCACCTCCTTGTCTGTTACATGAAAGAGCTTCCACTTATTGTTTAATCAAAATCATTCATTAAACATCTGTATTATATATATCCTTTTCTGAGAAGAATGGTTCCAATTTCTTGTTTTTTTTTACATTACTCAAGTCTTATGGTATTGCAGTTAATCTCTTCTGGACCATTTCTAAGGGAAAGATAATCAAAAATGTCATTATGGGGTCAGGTTGGTATCTATAGTTCACTAGCTTTTAATGCATCTACTGGCTAAAGTTTCTTTTATATAAATTGAGGTTGTGCCATCTATTCAAGTTGTTTCTGTATGTTAATATTATAAATCAAAGCCATGGGTGATTTGAACAGACTTCTAATATGGACCCGAAGAGTCAAAAGCAATCTCAGCATGGTGACAGAAAAGGAAGGCGACAGTTCAGCGCGTGGCCATTTGTAAGTTCAGTCCCTCCCCCCCCCCCCCCCCAAATGCAGGGAAAACCTTTTCTTTCAAATGCACAACAAGCCCTTTTTGAGTGCTTCAATCCAGTCTACCTCCACCACTATATATAAAATCATCTTGGACTTAATGAACTCTCTCTTAGTCCAGATGTGCCTAAAATCTTTGTTTCTTGTTTTATTATATGTATTTTCTTCTGTTCACTACCATCTTCATCTACCCGCCCCATAAAATTAGTTTAAACATTTCGTCATGACATAAGCAAACCTTTCTTTTGAAGATGATAGTCTTAGATCTGTGGTGGTGCAATCTGACTAGTCTCTGTATGAACCACTTTCTGTGGAGCTGGTCCTGGTGTAAGAATCTGAAGTCCTCTGCCCTAAACAATTGATCCAAGCATGGATTCATCTGCATTGCATTCCTGTTCCTAAGCTCTCAAGGAGTAATTTAGAGCCATAGTCATAGAACACTCTCACACAGAAACAGGCCTTTCGACCTACCTAGTCCATGCTGAACTATTAATCTGCCTAGTCCCATCAATCTGCATTTGGACCATACCTCTCCGTATCCCTCCCATCCATGTACCTATCCAAATTTCTCTTAAGTGCTGAAATTGAACCCAAATGCACCACTTCATTTGGCAGCTCATTTCACATTCTCACCACCCTCTGAGTGAAGAAGTTCCTGTTCACGTTCCCCTTAAACATTTCACCTTTCACCATTAACCCATGACCTCTAGTTCTCATCCCAACCAACCTCAGTTGCATTTACCCTATCTATACCCCTCATAATTTTGTATACCTCTATCAAATCTCCCCTCACTCACCTACACTCCAGGAAATGAAGTCTTAACCTAATCAATGTTTCCTCATAACTCAGGCCCTCAGGTCCTGGCAAAATCCTTGTAAATTTTCTCTGTAGTCTTTCAGTTTTATTGAGATCTTTCCTGCAGGTAGGTAACCAGAACTGCACGTGATACTTCAAATTAGGCCTCATCAGCAACTTGAGCATAATCCCAATTCCTGTACTCATACTTTGTGTTATGAAGATCTATGTGTCAAAAGCTCTTTTTACGACCCTATCTTCTTGTGGCATCACTTTCAAGGAATTATAGATCTATATTCCCAGATCCCTCTGTTCTCCTGCACTCCTCAGTGCCCTACTGCTCACCATTTCAGTTCTATCCTGGTTTGTCCTCCTAAACTGTAACACCTCACACTTCTCTGCATTAAATTCCACTTGCTGCTTCTAAGTCCATTTTTCCAGCTGGTCCAGATCCCAAGACAAGGTTTTTATAGCCTTCCTCACTGTCTACTACACCCCCATTCTCGGTGTCATCCTGCAAATTTGCTGATCCAGTTTACTATCTTAAAATCCAGAATGTTGATAAAGGTGACAAAAGAACAACGGACTCAGCACTGATCCCTGTGGCATAGCACAAGTTAGAGGCTTCCAGTCAGAGAGGCAACTACCTACTATCACTCTGGCTTGTCCTGTGAAACTAATGTCTATTCCAGTTTACTATCTCATCTTCAACGCTAAGCAACTGAACCTTGGCCAGCTTCCCATGCGGAACCTTGTCAGAGGTCATGTAGACAATATCCACTTCCTTGCCTTCATCAACTTTCTTGGTAACTTCCTCGAAAAACTGATTAAGATTGGTTAGACACAAGGTACCATGCACAAAGCCATGTTAACGATCTTTAATTCTTTTATGTCTATCCAAGTGCTTATATATCAGATCCCTTAGAATCCCTTCCAATAACTTGTGCGTTGTTGATTCTGGCCTACAATTTCCTGGCTTATTTTTAAACAACAGAACAACATAAGCTATCTTCCAATCCTTTAGCATCTCACTCGTTGCTAAGGACATCTTAAATATCTTTGCTAGGGTCCCTGCAGTTTCTTGTACTAGCCACCAACAAGGTCGAAGGGAACACCTTGTCAAGTCCACCCAAATTTGCCTCAAGACAGCAAACACCTACTCCTCTTTAAGCTGTATACAATCCTTTGCCTCACTTATAAAGACTGTGCCTATCTTCTGAATAAATGCTGATGCAAAAAAAATCCATCAAGATCTCTCCCCATCTCTTTCAGCTTGGCCTTTCTCCAATTTAGAATCTCAACTTGAGGACCAGACCTATCATTTCTCATAATTATATGGAAGCTAATGGCATTGTGATCACTAGATGCAAAGTGTTCCTCAAACTCCTGTCACCTTCCCTGTCTCATTCCCTTAGAGGAAATCTAGTATCCCTCTAGTTGGGACCTCTGGTTTCCTCCCACAGTCCAATTCGTAGGTTAATTGGACATTGTAAATTGTCCCATGATTAGGCTCGGATTAAATTGGGGGATTGCTAGGTGGAGAGGCTCAAAGGGTCTATTCCAGTCTATCTCAATAAAAAAACACTATCCCACCCAGCCCTTTTACTGTATGGAAGTCCCAATCAATATGTGGAAATTTCAAATTGTTCACTATTACAACCTTATGTTTCTTAGAACAGTCTGTAATCTACAAATTTTGTCCTCTAAATCCTGCTGACTGTTGGGTGATCTATAATATCCCATTAACGTTGTCATCCTTTTCGTATTCCTCAGTTTCACCCACATAACCTCAGTGTACGATCTCTCCAGTGTGTCCTATCTGAGCACTGCCATGACATTTTCCCTGACTCGTCATGTCAACCCTCCCCCTTTAATCCCACCTGCTCTATCATGTCTATAACAACAGCTGCCAGTCCTGCCTCTCCTGCAGGTGAGTCTCACTAATGGCCACAATGTCATAATTCCACATTCTGATCCATGCCCTAACCTCATCTCCATTGAAACATACACAGCTCAGAACATTAGCTCCACCATGCTCAACCTTTTGATTTCTGACTTTGTAGGCTTAACAACATCTTTCCCGCGACCACTCCACTATCTGCTTTGGCATTCTGGTTCTCATCCATCTGCAATTCTAGTTTAAACATCCCCCCCCACCCCCCCCAAATGCAGCACCAGGAAACCTTCAGGTTTAAGATGGCGCAACTGAAGATGGGTGACAGCTTATTTGTGGTTTATAAAGCAAGAAGTACAACTGAATAATTTATTAATAACGCAGCTTTTCTGTGATAAACGATCACCGCAAACATTGAAGAGACAAGGGGAGGTGGGGCTGACTCGAGGGTCAAGGCATGGGGGAGCGATGCAAAGTCAGAGCATACCATGTTTGAAGAGAAGTAGTCGGAGCAAGATTGAGGCACGCTCAAGACGGAGTCGGAGTCAGAGATGGAGTTGGAGCGAGTGGAGTAGTTTTGGATCCTATCTACCTAAACCAAGAGCGAGGTTGGATTGATCTAAGCGTCGGGCCGATTTGAAAATATCGGGTACAAGCCAGAACGTGGCGGTGGGGTCCAGGCCCAGAGCATATTACTATGGTGGATAACTCGGTGTTTGGACAATTTAAACTCCAGCCCAGATGGACGTGTCGGGACTGGAGGCGAGGGTCAGGCCAATTGTGCTCACTGCTTCTTGACGTTTGCTCCGCCCGCCACGGCACTGAAGCTGAGACTTCTCCGGCTAATCTGGGCTTCATGTCTATGGACTCAATTTTGTTCTGAATGCTGTTGTTTGCTCTTATTGTTTGCACGATTTGTGTGCTTTTTTTCTCTCTCTCGGCACATTAGGTGCTGGTCTTTTTTTTAATTTGGTTTTTTCAAGTTTCTTGTTTTGTGGCTGCCTGTAAGCAGGTGAATCTTAAGGTAAAATTAATATATTTTTGTTACTAAATGTACTTTGAACTTCTGAAATTTGCAAGGATAGTAGTTCCCCTCCAGTTCAGGTGCAAACTGTGCCATATGTATAGGTCTCACCTTCCCTGAAAGAGAACGTAATGATCCAAACATCTGAAGCCCTCGTCCTGCGCCACCTCTCCTTCTATTCTGATTCTATTGTTGATGGTCATATTCTCTGTTCTCCAGAATTTTCGGCGGACAACTTGCAGCCCTAGAATCTCAAAAACACTTAACTGCTTCCCTAACTAAAAGAATTCCCTTTTCGACAAATTCCACTTCAATAGCTGAGTGCTTCCAGAATTTTTTCATTTTATTTATGAACTTAACAACCTGGCATTTATCTGAGTAAGAGACAAATCACAAGCCCAGATCTTTCTACCTTAAAACTTGCACAGGAGGTTTCAAATAAGTTGTCATGGAATTAAAACCAGTAAACGCTGGAGCTACCCAGTATTTACAGTAGCATCTTTGGAGAAAGAAGCTAGCTTAATATCTTGGGTGGATGAGCTTTCAGCAGAAATGTGAAAAGTTAGAATCAAACATGTTTTCAGTTGCAGAAAAAGGAAAGTGGAGAAAATGAAGGGAATGTCTGTGGCAGCCAAGAGAGGCCAGATCGTGTGAGCATGATGGTGCCAGCTTGTGATACTCATAAAGCACAACTGATCTGTTTGGAGGAGATAAGTTTAAGGAGTACTAAGGAGAAAGGGAGTGAGAAAGAAAGGCTATAAACAGTGATAACCTGCTGCACTTACTGGAATCTTGAAATGGCATGAGGCGCAGTATTCAGAACTGAGCACTTGTGAGAGAGCAAGATGCTCTTTGGGGTTTTCGGAACTGCCCGCCTATCCCATTCCTGCTCTGTTTGATGCTGCTTGGTCAGCTGAGTATTTCTACTATAATCCTTTATTCACACAATGATGTAAATGATATGTGTGGTTTCTGACAATATTTAGAATCCATTCAGTATCAACCATTCAAAATTCAAACTAACTTGATTATCAAAATATATAGATGTCACCCTCAGATTCATTTTCTTCCAGGCATTCACAGTAGAGCAAAGAAATGCTGTAGAATCCATGTAAAACTACACACAAACAAAAACTGATAACACAACCAATGTGAAAAATGCATTTATTGACATACAGCTCAGAATAGGTCCTTCGGCCCTTCAAGCCTCGCCACCTGCCAGCCCCCCGATTTACCCCTAGCCTAATCACAGGACAGTTTACAATGACCAATTAACCTACCAACAGGCATTTCTTTGGACTGTGTGAGGAAACTGGAGCACCCGGAGGAAACCCACGCTGTCACGGGGAGAACATACAAGCTCCTTGCGGGCAGCTGCAGGAATTGAACCCGGGTCGCTGGAACTGTAATGTGTGGTGCTAACCACTGCACTAATAAATAAATATTGAGAACATGAGTTGCAGAGTCCTTGAAAGGGTGTCCATTGGTTGTGGAATTCAGTTCAGTGTTGAAATGAGTGAAGTTACCCATGCTGATTCGAGAACCTGATTGCTGAAGGGTAATAACTTCCAGAGAGCATCGTCTGGAATCTTCAGTGCTTTGCAATGGAATCTTCATTGGAAAACTGCCAGATTGCTTGACTTGCATTACATTAGCTAATTAAACTAACTTACATGGTATAGAAGACCTTTTGGCTTGTTATGTTCATTTTAATTCTCAGCACAGCAATTCTATCAGTTCTATTCCACCTTGCAACCTGTTCTGTCTCACGTGCATACCATCAACACCTTTTTGTTTTCTGGTAAGATGGCAGTGAGATAGGTTGCTGCAGCCTCTCTGGGTCCTAGCCAAAGTGTAATTGTCTTTTTTTGTGATCGCAAGCCACTGCTGGATATGAAGAGCAGCAAATATTGCAAATCTACTCCACTAGCAAGTTGCTGTATAGTGATGGAGCTGGACTTGTTGCGTACCATGTTGCAGCCGCCTTCAGACACTCAATTAGAAAGGCATCAGAGGCACTGTGCGGTCCAAGGACTGGTGCAAATGATTGTCTTGGGCATTTTTTTTGTGATCGCAAGACCCTGTTGGACATTGGTATCATAGAATACTGCAACTCTGGTTCACTGGTTCAGTGGTGAGACTGGCAGCAGGAAAGCTGCATGCCCTTGGTTTTTGCTCGGACCTGGCCCCCATGCCGTGGAGGTCGCCTGTTGCAGATGCTGGAGATAGTGAGAGGGAAAGCAGAGCTGTCACTGCTGGATTAGGTGCTGGCCCCTCCTGTTAGTGCTGCCCTCCAGTGTTCACTCAGTGGAAGCACTAGCATGTGATGAGGACTACTGTGCGACTCCAGGACAACATCCCATGCACCATCAGTCTATAGGCCATAACACTCAGAAAACTGGGCTTTTGTGACTATACGTTTTACTGTCATCTTAATTCTGTGTGCTGTGTATGACTGTTGGTGCTGTGTTTTGCATTTTGGCCCCAGGGAGCCCTGTTTTGTTTGGCTGTATTCATGTATGTGGTTGAATGACAATTCAACTTGAACTTTGATTATTTTATCACTTGCCTACACCGAGTAATTTATAGTTGACAATTAACTCTTCAGAATATTTTTGGGATTGGAGAGAAAACCAGATTGAATCATTTCCCTGGAGGTGTGAGGAAGGATTAGTGACGGCTGCACCAGTGTGTCAGCCACAAAGGAAGTGTGAACAATGGTGTTAATAGAACTTAATTTATTTCACGTGATCTTTGCATAAGGAAGACTCCTCAGATCACTTTCTAAACCTTTTTCCAAACCCGTGTTTCTGCAACAAGTAATATCTGTTGAATTTTTTTATCCTTGTAATTATTTATTTCTGCTGCAGTAAGAAGAAACAGATAGTAAAAGAGAGAACTCAGGGAAATGGACTAGAGAATCCATTGCCTGATGATAAATATGCCTTGTTCTCACATTGCATCAGATCCAAGCGTACTGGTGAAGCCTAGGCTATGTGCATTCTCTTTGAAGCCAAGTGTTGAAAGGCTGGACAAATGTGTTCTGCACTGTTTATTTCAGTAGGGGAAATCATGCTAAAATGTTTGAAGTTTTGTTACACACTCAGTACCAATATTTTAGGCAGCTTCAGAAAAGGCATATTCAATGAATCTAGAGCAACCCTTAAGTCTTAAATCTTCATTACTCCTGATGAAGGGTTTCGGCCCGAAACGTTGTCACTACCTTCTCCCATAGATGCTGTCTGGCCTGCTGACTTCTGCCAGCATTTTGTGTTTTTATTTATTTCCAGCATCTGCAGATTCACTTGTGTTGCCCTTAAATCTTACTACTTTTTCTTCATTATTTTGGGATATATGATCATCACCAGCAAGACCAGAGTTCATTGCTCAACCCTAATTATCCTTAATATGATGCTGAGTTACCCACTTGAACTATTAGTCCTGCAGACATTCCCACATGTCTTTCAAGTCCTGAATAAGGGTCTCAGCCCAAAATGTCAACTGTGTACTCTTTAACATCGGTACTGCCTGACTTGCTGAGTTCCTCCAGCATTTTGTGTGTGTTACTCCCACGTTCTTTTGTTCAGCCACTTCCCAGGATTCAGATCCAGTAACAATAAGAGTCTTGGGTAGTAACTGTGGTGCATGGTAGCATTGAAGAGAATGGGAAAGGTATTTTGTTGAAGATCGTCAGAGATGACTCCACAGATTGAGGACATGATATTAATACTCCCAATCAATGTCAAGGGCAGGTGGTGAAACTCTCTCTTTTTGGAGATGATCATTGTCTGGCACTTACAGCACAAATGTTATTTGGACTTACCAACACATGCCTGAATATCATACAGGTCCTACTGCGTTGTGTTTCCTTTCTTCAATTGAGCTGCAAGTAGAAGTGAACGTTGTACAATTAGCAGCAGACATTTCTCATTTTAACTTTATGATACTCAGGAGGATATTGATGAATCAGCTGAAGTTGGTTCGGCCTAGGATACAGTCCTGAAGAACTCCTCCAGCAACATCTTGGGGCTGAGATGTGTGATCTCCAACAATCACAATAATTTTCCCTTGTCTGAATAATGATAGCAGTCTTTTGATATTTTCCCTTAATGTCCACAGATCAAAGTTTCTGAAGTTCCTTGGTGCCATGCTCAGTCAAATGCTGCCTTCATATCTACCTTTCCCTCACATCTGGCTAAATGCTCTTTGGCATATGTTAGTCCCAAGACTGTGATTCAGTCTGGGCTAGGTGATCCTATAGAGAACCAAACTGGGTATCCTAGGAGAATAAGTTCCACTTGATAATACTGTTAGTAATGCCATCTGTCACTTTGCCGTTGATTGAGAGCAGACTGACTAAGCCCTAAACAGTCATATTGGAATTGGTCTGTTTTGTAGGGGCAGGGCATATCTGGATATTACTATATTCTTTCAGTATTGCATATTGGAACAGCTTGAGCGGACGGACAGTCTCTTCCAGAGCATGCTTTCACTGATAAAGCCAGATTGTTACCTTGTTATTGACTTTTCTGCATTCATGACCCTCAGCTTTATCGTTAGATCACGTAGAGTGAATTGAATTGCCAAAGCCTGGGAACTGTAAGAGAGGGGATCTCTGGAGGAAGCTAACATAGATCATTCACTTGCTGCTTCTGGCTGAATGTGGCCAAGAATCCTGCAGCCTTGTTAGAGAAACTTGAATGTTTTGGTTGTGCTGTCACTGAGGATGGGGATGTTACTGGAGCTACAGTACCTCCATCTATTAACATTCAAGCATTCAGTTGTTCACCACTACTACTTAAATTTTTCTCCAAGACACATCCTTTTTGTTAGCTTTAATTAAATAATTAGATCAAATCACTACTTTAAGTGTGGTCTCACCAACTGCAACATAACTTCCCAATATCAATACCCAGTGTGCCAGACATTCTCATCACCACCTGTGACACCATTTTCAGGGAACTGTGAACTTGTACTCAGTCCTTCTGTTCTACAACACTCCTCCCCAATGCACAACTGTTCAATGTGCAAGTCCTACCCTGGTTTGACTTCACAGAATGCAAAATCTTAAACTTACCTAAATTGAATGATTTTTGCCATTCCTCAGGTCATTTATTCAGCTGATGGAGATTCCTCTGTGATTTTTGATGATCCTTCTTCACTGTCAATGACGACACCATAGTGCATTACATTGTTAAAGTCCGGTAAGCTAGTTGGTATATAAAACTGAAACAGAAGATGCTTTGGAAGACTTGCAGAAAGAAATTTATTATGAATATCTGCATAATTATTGAACAGAAATTTTGCCTGGGTAATAATGAAGTGCTCTTTCATCAGTATGAGGGGTGATACCAAAGTAATTTAGAAGCAAAGATAGAATCTATAAATTGGAAGAGGGAGAAAAATTCATGATACTCGCAATACATAGCATTTAAATCTATGTCTGCCCTTATGGGCTGCTTAATTCAAAAAAATGGAATATTTATTTTTCTGTCCATCCACATGTAGAGGAAAGTCTTGAATGCCTTTATTTTGAATTGGTCAAATAAATTAATTTCATTTCTAATATAGGGATTTGTAGTTTGCACTTGTTGTGAAGGTCATTGGCAAAGTGTGCACTTGGTTAAGATTGATAACGAAGGGACATAGATTTAAGGATTAGCGGAGAGATGAGGTGAAGTACTTTCACCTAATTAACAGTGGTAGACTGCCATTCTTTGCCCAAAAGAATGATGGATGAGAAGCTTTCATTACCTTTAGAGGTTCTGCACTGGAAATGCTTCAACATTCAGCAAGAGGTGGAAAATAGAAGCAATCTAAGCAGCTCAGTTTTTAGCTGGCATGATGTGAGAGGACAAATGGCCGGCTCCTGTCCAGTAGATTTCTATCTTCCATGTGGATTGGTATTTTCTCTTCTTTGACCTTTATCATTTATGGCAATTTTTAATGGAGTTAATTATTGGACTGTCTCTTGCTGTCTCAAATGTCAGTAAAATCATCTTTGGACGCAGCAAAGTCACAACATTTCGTTTTCAAAACACTGTCAATAAAGAATGTAGTGCTGTGTGACACTGCTTGAAAATGCTAACGCTGTTACAAGGCTCAGCATTCACATAGGAGGTTTGCTGCAGTTAAATGTATAAGTGCAGAATTATGGCAGTCTTTCAGACCTCAAATACACTTCCGGAATCCAAAGTATTGTTGTCATTTGGTGTTAAAATTATTCAGGCTACATATGTTAATACAACCTGTGTACTGTATTAATATAAAAATGAGTAAGATTCTTTTTAAAGCCATCAAAAGCCGTTACTGATGTGGAATATGCCAAGACTTGATTTTCAGCTTTTACTTCTGTTGTGGCAAAACTGGTCAATGTGGGAATAGGGACAGGAATTTTATCTCGAGTCATTTTGAAAGACATTTGCTTTCCTGCATGGTGGCCCTTACTTGATATCCCTTTCTATCCTTGATTAATAAAAAGCTGCCAGTCTCGGGAGTATTCTTGATTTTAAGTCTGAGATTGGTGGGTTTTTGAATACCCTTCTTATTGCATTTCCTAAAGATATAGCTAAAATCTATATGCTTTAGCTCCTAGGTTGGGCTTCCTCACAGTGGGTATAAATACTCTGGTTTTATCCTCCTGGTTTACTGTACAGTCACTCCTTGGCTTTTTGTGGAATCATTCCTGGACATTATATAACATTAATCTATAAAATTTTTCATTGTTGGTCTGTAGCATCTGGCTAAAAATGTTCCAACTATATGTCAGATATTTATTTTAGATCACTTTGTCTTACTGGAGGCGCGGTGTGAAATACCAATTATAAATCTTGCACTAGATATTAGAATTCATGGTAAAAACATAATTCATTTACTGCACGCTGCCACTTTTGTTTTCTGTTACGGTCTGCATCCATGCTTTACAGCAAATGCAAAGGTTCCTCTTGGAATGTTGTGGAGAATTATTTTACTGCAACTTGAGATTATCCTTTCTCTCCTCTCTTGTCTCTCTGCCTGTCTCCCTCCCGGCCTCACACCCCCACACCCACCTCTTGCCGCCCTGTCCCTACACCCCTACCCTAATCCTCTCCCCTGCTTCCCACCTGCCCCTTGCCTCCCCCCCACCTCTGCCTCACTGCCCCCTCCCTTTCCCTCTGCCTCTCAGTTTACATATGCCCTTTAAACCCAAACTTTTATTTACCTATCATAACACCTTGTCAAACTTTTTCTGGCAGCCTGTAAGAAATATCATTTCAATGAACTTTCTGGGAATTATATTTCTTGCTTTTTTTAATGGCGGTGTTGCATATCTATCAATCATTTAACCTTTATCTTTAGATCTGGAGCCTGAAGAACACCCTGCCTCCTCTTGTTCTGGCCGGCCACAATGCTTGTGTTCGGAGCTGCAGATTTACTTGGGATAACGAATACTTGGCAACTGGAGATGACAATGGTGAAATCAGGGTAAACATCACTTAACTCAAAATACAATAGTATATTTTTATTTCTTTTGCTAAGTTTACTTTGATCAATCTATTTATACAAGGAAATGAGATTTCTTTGCAAATACAGTGGCGTGCAAAAGTTTGGGCACCCCCGGTCAAAATTTCTGTTACTGTCAATAGTTAAGTGAATAGAAGATGAACTGATCTCCAAAAGTCATAAAGTTAAAGATGAAACATTCTTCTCAAGATTTTAAGCAAGATTAGTGTATTATTTTTGTTTTGTACAATTTTAGAGTGAAAAAAAGGAAAGGAGCACCATGCAAAAGTTTGGGAACCCCAAGAGATTTGAGCTCTGAGATTACTTTTACCAAGGTCTCAGACCTTAATTAGTTTGTTAGGGCTATGGCTCGTTCACAGTCATTGTTAGGAAAGGCCAGGTGATGCAAATTTCAAAGCTTTATAAATACCCTGACTCCTTAAACCTTGTCCCAACAATCAGCAGCCATAGGCTCCACTAAGCAGCTGCCTAACACTCTGAAAATTAAAATAAATGATGCCCACAAACCAGGAGAAGGCTATAAGAAGATAACAAAGCATTTTCAGGTAGCCATTTCCTCAGTTCATAATGTAATTAAGAAATTACAGTTAACAGGAACGGTGAAGTTGAGGTCTGGAAGACCAAGAAAACGTTCCAAGAGAACTGCTTGTAGGATTGCTAGAAAGGCAAATCAAAACCCCCGTTTGACTGCAAAAGACCTTCATGAAGATTTAGCAGACTCTGGAGTGGTGGTGCACTGTTCTACTGTGCAGCGACACCTGCACAAATATGACCTTCATGGAAGAGTCATCAAAAGAAAACTTTTCCTGTGTCTTCACCACAAAATTCAGCATCAGAAGTTTGCAAAGGAGCATCTAAACAAGCCTGATGCATTTTTGAAACAAGTCCTGTGGACAGATGAAGTTAAAATAGAACTATTTGGCCGTAATGAGCCAAGGTATGTTTGGAGAAAAAAGGTGCAGAATTTCATGAAAAGAACACCTCTCCAACTGTTAAGCATGGGGGCGGATCGATCATGCTTTGGGCTTGTGTTGCAGCCAGTGGCACGGGGAACATTTCACTGGTAGAGGGAAAAATGAATTCAATTAAATACCAGCAAATTCTGGAAGCAAACATCACACCGTCTGTAAAAAAAAAGCTGAAGATGAAAAGAGGATGGCTTCTACAACAGAATAATGATCCTAAACACACCTCAAAATCCACAATGGACTACCTCAAGAGATGCAAGTTGAAGGTTTTGCCATGGCCCTCACAGTCCCCCGACCTAAACATCATCGAAAATCTGTGGATTAACCTCAAAAGAGCAGTGCATGCAAGGCAGCCCAAGGATCTCACAGAACTAGAAGCCTTTTGCAAGGAAGAATGGACGAAAATCCCCAAACAAGAATTGAAAGACTCTTAGCTGGCTACGGAAAGCGTTTAGAAGCTGTGATACTTGCCAAAGGGGGTGTTACTAAGTACTGACCATGCAGGGTGCCCAAACTTTTGCTTCGGACCCTTTTCCTTGTTTGTTATTTTGAAACTGTAAAAGATGGAAATAAAAAAGTAATCTTGCTTAAAATATTAAAGAAACGTGTCATCTTTAACTTTATACCTTTTGGAAATCGGGTCATCTTTTACTCGCTTAGCTATTCACAGTAATAGAAATTTTGACCAGGGGTGCCAAAACTTCTGCATGCCACTTTATATATAAATGCCCTTAAATGCTGCAGAATTATGTCTAAAGATCAGCTTATCCAAATATCCATCTAAAATAAGGAAGGCCAATACTTCACTTGCAGAGAATAAAAGGGGAAACTTAACTTAAAATGGGACCAGCATAACAACAACTAAAATTTATTCTGTATTTTTAATTCTAGAAAAAAAAATCCAGTGCCCTTCACATGAGCATAATGAAATCAAATTTTAATATGGAGTTACTTCAGGAGATATTGGGCCACATGACACCACATTTATCCTAAGAAATAGTTATAAGAAATAGAAAAAGAAATATAAGTATCCTAAGGAGCAGCTTGGAGGCTAAAGAAGAGAGAGATGGCTGAGAAGTTTATGGTGGACATTACACTGCTTGGGCCTTGAGGATGGCTAGCAGATGTGGAGAGGTTGAGATGGGGGTAACTCAGGAGGTTGGAATCAAAAAATCTCAAATATACCTCCCTCTGCAGTTGAATCCTTAAATTCCCTATTGGGAATCCACAGTCTACAGACTGGTAATAACATCTCCTCTTTGCTGGTAATTAACAGAGGCACACCTCAAGGATGAGTGCTCAGGCCAGTACTCTACTCTTTCTACACTCGTGACCAATTGCCGAAGCACACCTCCACCACCATCTATAAGTTCACTGATGACACCTCTGTTGTTGGCAGAAGCTCAAATGATGAGGAGGAGGCATACAGGAGTGAGATAGATCAGATGGTTGAGTGGTGTCACAACAACAGCCCTGCACTCAATGTCAGCAAGACCAATGAGATGAGTGTAGATTTCAGAAGGGGTGAGGTTGGGTAAACACACACCTGTACTCATTGTGAGGTCAGTGGTGGAAATGGGGAGCAGCTTTTGGAAAGCATTAGGACAGATAAGTCCCCAGGCCCAAACGAGATATACCCCAAGTTATTACTGGAAACAAGGGAAGAGATTGTTGCACCTTTGGCAATAATCTTTACATCCTCACTGGCCACTACAGTACCAGAATATTTGAGGGTGACAGATGTTATTCCTTTGTTTAAGAAAGGTAATAGGGATTATCTTCGGAGTGCTAGACCAGTGAGTCTTACATCAGTGATGGGAAAACTATTGGAGAGGATTTATGATCATTTGCAGAAACATAGTCTGATTAGGGGTAATCAGCATGGCTTTGTGAGGGCTAGGTTATGCCTCACAAGCCTGATTGACTTTGAGGAAGTGACAAAACAAATTGATGAAGGTAGAACAGTAGATGTAATGTTCTGCAGGGATCTTTTCTGGGATCCCTGCTCTTTGTGATTTTTATGAATGATTTCGATGAGGATATGCAAGAGTGGATTAGTAAGTTTGGTGGAGTTGTGGATAGTGTAGAAATTTGTGGTAGGTTACAACTGTACATTGTTAGGATGCAGAGCTGGGCTGAGAAGTATCAGATGGAGTTCAGTCTGGGGGAAGTGATAAACTTTGGAAGGTCAAATTTGAAGGCAGAATACAAGGTTAATGGCAGACAGGATTCTGAGCATGTGGAGGAACAGAAATTCAGGATCCATGCCCACGGATCCCTCAAAGTTGCCGTGAAAGTTGATAGGTGGTTAAGAAGGGTTATTCTGTGTTAGCCTTCGTAGCCAGGAATTGAGTTCAGGAACTGTGAGAAAATGTTGCAGTTCTATAAGACACTGCTTAACCACACTTGGAGTATGTGTTCAGTTCTGTTCACCACGTTAAGGAAAGGACATGTAAACTTTAGAGAGACTGCAGAGAAGACTTATCGGGATATTACGTGTGTTAGAGAGAACGTCTTATGAGAAAAGGTCAAGTGAGCTAGGGCTTTTATTTTTAGGATGAAGATGTGTGAGAGATGATTTTGTAGAGGTGAATAAGATAATGAGAGGAATTAATCACGTGGATGGCCAGAGACTTTTTTCCAGGGCGACAGTGGCTAATGCGAGAGGGTATAATCTTGGAAGAAAGTATAATGGGGATGTCAGAGGTAAGTGTAGCTATTAAGTGCATGGTATCATGCACTGCCAGGGTGACGGTCCTTAAATGTCCAGATATGCTAAGGACATTTAAGACTCTTAGTCAAGCGCATAAATGAAATAAAAATGGAGGGGTGTGTGGGATGAAGTGTTAAATTGATTTTGGAGTAGGTTGAAAAGTCAGCACAACATCGTGGGCTGAAGGGCCTGTGCTGTGCTGCACTATTTTACATTCTATATTCTTACAGAGGTGCACCAAGTAACAAAGGGCATTGATAAGATAATGCACACAGTACTTTTCACAAGGAAAAGTAAATTAGAGGAAACAGGTTTAAGGTGAAAGGGGAAAAATTTTAAAGCAACCCAAAGGACAAACTCTTCCCAAAGTGGTTGGTACGTACAGTGTATGGAAGAAACCACCAGAGAAAGTGATTGAGGCAGATATGACAACCTTTAGATGACATTTGGACAGTTCTATCAATAGAAAAGTTTTAGACGGATATGTACCAAATGTGGGAAATGGGACTAGCTGAGTTGGGCATCTTGGTTTGCTAGGTGAGTTCGGCCGAAGGACCTAAAATTCTGTGCTGTGTCACTGTATTACTCGATGACAAACTTCATTTATTAAGTAAAAGAAATACACGTTTAGTCCCTTCTGCAAACTATTTTCCAAGTCACCTTGTGGTGCTTTAAGACTGTCAATACTTACTCTTTGGTAATTCATGTAGGTCTTTTTTTCCTTTCCTGATCTGACAGTGTGGCTATTTAGGGTAATTGAAAGTGGTGTTAGTGACATTGAACTGAATGTTGTCAATGAAGATTGGTGGTTTTCAAATGCTATGGCCAAAGGAAGATGCTGGAAGTTATATTTGATGTGAGTGGAAGGCCATTGCAAATAGCTTGTTAATAATGTATAGATAAACAAGCATCTAATTATAAAAGGCATTGGTTCAAGGGTGCAGACTGATCAATAAGGGGAAGGAGAATTAGTTTGCACCTGTCAGTTGGATAACACATTATTTACAACTATGCGAGCCTCCTTAATGGTGTCATTGGAAGAGATTCTATTAATTTAGGAAATTATAGCATCAGGAACTGAATATTGTAACAAAGAGGAAAATAACTTCTTATTTGTTAGTCTTGTAATTTCCTGGCATTTATAACGGTCTGCATTATTTTATAAGAACACCATCTGCAGCAGACACCCAGGATTGTCACCTAGCTGGGTGAAGAAACTGCATTAATTTAAGCCAATTTTAGGTCATTTTTGAGGTCTGTGGAGCAAAACTGTTGGCAGAACTTCCATGCAACTTGTGTACAAATGCACTGTAGCCACTATTATCTCCCTTTTCAATCTCCTACCCACCCCATCTTTTAGTTCCTCCAGAATTGAAAGTTTAATGTCCTTTCAGTGCATATCAAAGCCATTCAGAACATATTCAATGAAAATGTGATTGATACAGTGAAAGATATTCAAGTCAAATGAAGTCAAAGTAGATAATCTCAGTTAGTTGTTACAATTTACTAATATTCAAGATTTCTTTTTCCTTGAATAGATCTGGAGGGTGAGAGATGGTTCTCTGCTTCATATTTGTCCGAATGATGCCGAGATCAAGGATTCCAAACATGGAGGCTGGGTCACAGATCTTCACTTCTCTCCCAACAGCAGGATTTTGGTCTCCACTGGAGGTTATATAAAGGTAAGGGCACGTATACACAGCTTCTGTAATACTCTAAAAGATTTTGTTTGTTCACTTGGCTGCAAGTTAAGGCAGAAGGCAACTAATGTTATTTTGAATTCTAAGACTATTAACAGTTGATTAGCAGATTTCAAGATGAGCCGAGATGGCAAGTTCTTAGGCAAGTTTAATATTTAGTTTCATACATACAGTTTTGAGAACAGTATTGTTTTAATTATTGAACTGTGATGTAGTGTTGCCTATAACTTTATTGAACTTTTTCTTTATCAATCTTAATAATTAATGATTTTCCAAAACCACAAATCCTACCAATAAGCTCTGGCTGCTTGTTAATGGTACTTCTGAAGAGCATTATGAAATAATGCGGTGAATTAATCCCCCAAGAAATTTATCAATGCAGCCTATACCTTTGGCAGCACCAACTTCATCAGTCGATATTAAACCTTAATCACATCTTTGATAAATTTTAATTTAGTTCTGCTGAAAATCTTGCAATCATATAAAGCAAATCTACAGAAACTATTGATGAATACCTACTCACTGTTATACAGTAAGGACTAAGCAAAAACATTTAAAAATACTCTTTTAAAAATACAGGGGGAAAAGGGATTCAAAGTCAATTTAATTTTTAAATGACTGTCAAGGTGGAATTTACTTTATTAAGGTGAGCATTGAATGCATGGTTCCTCCCAAAGGATGACTCCATGATACAGAAACTTGAGGATCCATAAATTGCAGAAAACAGTTACTTAAAATCTAAAATTCATATTTATGTTAATTTCCTCACCTAAATCGTTAATTTATTGCTGTAGTCCCTGTACTTACTGTATCTTCTGGAACCATACTAGCCTCTGTCTGTCACTGGGAAGAGGTCTCATTTATTCATAATCTTTTGTTTCCTGTCTACCAAGCAGTTCTATGTCAGTGTAGAAAATTAGTATATGATCTCATATGATTTAATTTTATGCACTAATTTCTTATGTGGACCTTGACAAAAAGCATTCTGAAAGTTCAAATAACCAGGACTATTTGTTCTCCTCATCCACTCTACTGGTTATTTTCTTAAAAGGTTCCAGTAAATTTGCTGTGCGTGATTGCCCTGCCATAAATCCATACTGACATTGACTGATGCACTGGTTTTCAAATGCTCTGCTTTTGTATCTTTATATATATATATATTTTTCCACTACTGATGAATCAGAACTGGCCTATAATTCCTTGTTTTTATTCTTTTTTTATATAACTGAGGTTACCTTAGCAACTCATCTGTAGGAACTGATGAAGAGACCAAAGCATGTTGGAACATTACCATCAGCGTATCCAGTATTTCTGGAACCATTTCTTTGACAGAAAAGGAAGGGAAAAGACCTAATGTAACCAAGCTTAAGATTTTTGACAAACTACATTGGTAATTCCCGAAATTCACATCTGTTTGAGTGATGCTCATTTACTGCAGGGGAAGTGCGAGAAGCATTGCAACCTGAATCATAGACAGCAACTTTGGGGTTTCCGCATAAGAGGACCTAGAACAAAACTCCCAAAATTGCTGTCACTTTCAAATGATTGTCTCAGTTATCACCAGTAACTCTGCATTATTATTGTCGCAATATCCAGACCATGGCTTTTACAGTCACTAAAACCCATCATCCAGAGAGTATACAATCCTCTATGTTAAGAATGATGTGACTGTGCTTCAGAAAATGCAGAAGAAAGTTACCTGGAGTTTGCCTTGGATGAAATATTTTGGTTGTGAGGATTGGCAAGGTTTATTTTCCTTGGAGTAGAGAACTCTGAGGGGAGAATATAAAGTCATCAAAGGCAGAGCAGTCTAGAACCAGCAGACGCAGGTTGAGGAGAGAGGTTCCCACCCTGGGGTCTACTCACCCCTTGGTTAACGGTAGGGCGCCATGGCAATAAAAGCGGCTGGGAACCCCTGGTTTAGGACAAAGCATAAAAAGTTTCAGAAGAAATCTGAAAAATATATTTTTTCACACAGAGGATTGCTGGAATCTGGAATGTACTGCCTTGCTGAGTGATGAAGATAGGTACTCTTCCTAAGGAGTTAAAAAGATTGAGGCAAGCGAGAAACCTGCCATCTTAACTGAATTTAATTGGAGCACCATTGAGAATGTCCTGACAAGCTGCATCTTCATCTGGTGTGGGGCAGCCGAGCATCAGACTGGAAGTCTTACAGGGGACTGTGTGAACAGCTGAGAGTGTCAGAGGGGTCTCCCTACCATCCATTGGGGACATTTATCAGGAACGCTGCATACACAGGACCCTTAGTATCATTAAGGATACCACCCATTCATCCAGCATCCTCTTTGACTTTCTATCATCAGGCAGGAGACTCCAGTGCATAAAAAGAACAGTCAGAATGGGAAGTAGTTTCTTCCATCAGGCCATTAGGCTTCTGAACTCCCTGCCACATCGCATTCAAAGTGCTACTGATTGATCTCTTCTGTACCTTATAGTATTTAATTTATGCACTTTAGTTTGTTTATTTACGTGTAATCTATTTTCAAATTTCATCCTTACTTTCGTAAGTTATTATGTGTTACGTATACTACAGTGCTTTATACCCTGGTCTGGAGAAACATTGTCTCGTCTGAGAGTATGCATGTAAATAGTTAAATGACAATAAACTTGACTCTGACAAGCATCTAGATGAGATTGGAATTGCCATAGCATAGAAGATGATGGACCTAATGGCTGTATATGGAATTAGTGTACAGGGTGCCTGATAGCAGGGGCATGGTGAGCTGAAGGCCTAGTTTCTGTGCTGCATTATTTTATGACAATTTACACTTTTGCATCTAGGGTTGCCCCAACCCTAGTCTCAATCCAGGAAAGCACATCCAAGGTTCTGTGTCTTCCTCTAGCCCTCCTCCAACCTCTGACTCCATAATCACTGCTCTTTGTTTCAGTCTCTTGTGCAACAACCCTCCTCTGGTTCACCATTTTTAGCACCTTTTTTTTAATCAGAAATCCATGGTTTGGAATTGAATTGTTAACCGTTTTGTTTATGAGGAGAGACTGGATCAACTGGATTTATTTAACTTGGAGTAGAGAAAGCTGAAGAGATGTTTATTCCTCTCCATGGATGCTGCCTGACCTGCTGAGTTCCTCCGGCATTTTGTGGATGTTGTTCTGGATTAGCAGCATCTGTGGAATCTCTTGTTTATAACCATTTTCTCTGCTTTCTTCTTTGGCTTTGAAATCTTGGCTTTGATCGTATCTATTATCTCCTGTCTGTACTTTTCCCTCAGGCTTCTGTGAAGCATCATGGTGTATTTTAGGTGTTAAAGGCATGAAGGAAATCATTTCTTTCAGAGAATAGTTTTTGTAATCTATTGTCTGTTCATAGTTTTCAATAGGAAGAGTTAAATTTTATTTCCATTATGAGGGATCTTAAATCTGAATCAGACTTCATGGCCCTTTGGGATAATTAATTCTTTGTGGATAGGATATTGTTAATAGACTATTCTTGTCCATTAATCACCTAATTAGCTTTTGAATAAATGCTTCGCATTGAGGCAGTCATCCTTTGTAAAGGTCTCAAGCAACCCTGCAGAGTCCATGCTATTTGTGCACAGTGCTTATGTCCTGTTACGATTTTAATTAAGACCTTGTTGGAGTCATGCCTGAGAATTATCCTGACGGTGTTATCATGCTAGTCTGGTCTGGACAAATACTGTGTAATCGTTGTTACTATAGCAACACTCCTGGAAAAATCTGAATAGAAAACATTTGCATGCAAATTTTGTTAAGGGATCTGGAGAATATTTTTCAATATTATCTTTGCAGTTTAGAGTAACATTGACTTCAGGTGATGTTTACATTCAGTTGTAATTATTTTGGGTAAAATAGCAACGCCTTTATTAATGGACGCGAGTCTATCACCAATCATATTCTTAAGATTTGCCAAAACATTCGTATTTCACCAGATTATTCATCTGTGAAGGGTACTTACTTTGCAACTACACCTTTATACTTGTAAATGCAAGCTGGACAGCAATTGGAAGCAAGATCAAGGGGTGCTGCATCCAATTCTGTTTTCCCTTTGGACAGTCTGACAAATGGAATTAGCTGCCTGTGTAATCATGGAAATCTACAGCACAGAGAAAAGGCCGATCATCCATTGCGTTCTTGTCAGCCATGTAAGAGTAATCCCAGCTTTCATTCGGGAGCTTTGCAGATTTCAGCTTTTAAGACTTATTTAATGTCTTTAGGGTTATTGCTTCCACTGCCCTTTCAGGCATGAATTTATCCTTCCCAAATCTTTTCTAATTCTGCTACCTTGAACCTGGCTTATCTCCAATAAAGAGTTAAAATCATCCATGCCTTCATTGTATCCTTGTACCTCTTATCATAGAAAGATAGAAAGCCTACAGCACAATGCAGGCCCTCTGGCCCACAATGCTGTGCCGATCATGTACAATACTTAGAAATTACCTAAGGTCACCCATAGCCCTCTATTTTTCTGAGCTCCATGTACCCATGCAGGAACCTCTTAAAGACCATATTGTATCTGCATATCAATGCCTCTGAAGTGGGGTGCTGGAGAAAAATACTGTGCATCTTGTGGACCTCTCACAGAACAAACAAATCAGTCCTCAGTGAGATCAAACCAAGTCTCGATCTGGAGGCTCAAATGACAAGAGTGCCCCTATTGTACTTTCGGGCACATCATGCAAAGAAACACGTACAAACAAGCTGAATGAACTCAGCATCCGTTGAAACGAGCATTCAACGTTTCGGGCCGAGACCTGTTGATTTGGCCACAGCATCTGCAGTGTACTTTGTGTTTACTATTTGTTACTCCGCTGCAAAGTCTCTTTGAGGTTTGCCTACCCTGAAGAAGTTTAAAAAATGGAACAGTCTCGGCCCGAAACATTGACTGCTCATTTCAACGGATGCTGCCTGACCTGCTGAGTTCATCCAGCTTGTTTGTACGTGTTGATTTGACCACAGCATCTGCAGTGTACTTTGTGTTTACTGTGCAAAGAAACAGCTCCCTGGAAAAGGATATCATCCTTGGCAAGGTGGAAGGACAACGGAAGACAGGAAGGCCACCAATACGATGAATGGACAAAAGGAGGACAGCTATGAATGTCACATTATCAACAATGAGTTGCGTTTGTGGGGATCGGAACTCAGTAAGGGCAACAATCCATAGGGTCGCCATGAGTTGACGACTCGCTAACACTTAACAACAACCTCTTCTCGTGTTATCACATCTTCCATGTGGTGTGGTGACCACTAGATCTAGCTGTCATCTAACATTTTTAAAGTGCCGATTCTCCATTCTTGCACTCTGTGGCTTGTCAGTGAGAAGGAAAGCTTCAGGCTCTGGGAAGACAAAGATGATGTGGTTATTTGGGTGGAAAAGTGGATGAAATGAAATCGAGAGACATGCTTTTGGAGTAGTGAAATGAGGTACAGGCATCCACAATTAATCTGAGAGATACGAAGGAACAGAGGAATTTTGGAACGTATTTCCATTGATCCTTAAATGTAGCACAAAGCATTGATAAAATTATTAAAAACACATCTGGAATATTTTCCTTTGTGTGCTGAGACCAAGAATATAAGAGCAGAGAGGTAATGTTAGCACTGTACACAATTATTGTTGGACCAAAGGGTGAGTATCACAGACCAGAAGAAAGAATTACAGAGTAAATGGTGCATAGGAGACCTTATCGGGTATTGCCAGAAACGACAAAGTTTGGCTGTGAGAAAGGATTATTTTGCCTGTGGAATGAAAGAGGTCGAAAGGCAAACTAACTGAGGTAGATAAACTTGTGGGAGGTATAGATAGAGTAAATGAACAGGACACATGGGGTCAGCAGCTAGTGGAGCAGCTTTGCTTCAACCCTGACCTTTAGAGCTGTCTCAGTGGAGTCAGTACATTCTCCCTGTCTTTGTGTGGGCTTCATCTAGGTGTTCTGTTTTCTTCCCACATCTCAAAGATTGCAGGTTGGTAGCTGAATTGGCCTCTAAATTTACCCCATGTTTGTTGGTGATTGTGGAATCTTGGGGGATGTGGGGAGAACGAAATTGTACAAATGTAATTCCGTTTGTTTTCTCATGCACAGCCTTTTCTTGAGTAGCATTAGCTGACAGGACTACAGAACCCTGGATGCTGAAGATGTTGAAGTTGTGGGCAAGAAAAAGGAGGCATGGGTCGAGTGTGGACAGCTGTAAACAAGCAAACCTTTGGAGGAGTGTAGGGGATGCAAGAAGATACTTGAAGAAATCAGAAAGGCAAAAGGGAGCATGAGGTATCTGTAGTGGTAGCTATTAGAGGAATCTAAGGATATTTTATAAATGTATTAAGGGATAAAGAGGAACCAGGGAGAGAATAGTGTCTCTCAAAGACCAAAGTAGTTATCTATGTGTGGAGCAGCAGGATGTGACAAGGTCATCAGTGAATATTTCTCAGATTTTTACCATGGAGAGAGACATGAAGGTTTCAGAACATGAGATAGTTAATGGGGATGTCTTGAGGATTGTCTGCATCACTCTACAGAAGAGGTGCCAAATATCTTAAAGCATATGAAGTTAGATAAATCTACTGTACATTTTTGTTAGTTAAGGGTGAAACGATGGAAGACTAGAGGGTGGCTAATGGTTAGTCTTTACTTAAGGGCTACAAAGAATAATCTGGGAAGTGAAGTCCACTAAGCTGAGCATCTGTGGTAGGTAAGTTACTGGAGGGGATTCTGAGGGATAAAAGATATAAGCATTTAGAAAGATGGGTGTGTGTGTGTGTGTGTGTGTATATATGTAAAAAGTCGACTTTTCAGGCTGAGACCCTGAAGGACTGAATGTTGACTGTTTACTCTTTTTCCATAGATGCTGCCTGGTCTGCTGAGTTCCTTCAGCATTGTGTGTGTTTTGACTAGGTGAGAATGTACAAGGTATAGTTAGTAAGTTTACAGATGACATTAAAATTTGGATCTTGATTACCTGTGCAGCTAGACCAATGAATGGCAAATGTAGGTTAATTCAGGTAAGTGTGAGGTGTTACAGTTTGGGAAGACAGATCAGGATAGAACCTTGACATTGAATGGTAGGCCCAGAGGGACTTAGTAGTACAAGTACATAATTCCCTCAAATAGGCATCACAAGAAGAAAAGGGTGAAGAAAGCTTTTACCAGGCTGGCCTTCATCATTCAGGGCATTGAGTCTAGAAGTTGGGATGTTAATGTTGTGGTTGTAAAAGATGTTGGCAAGACCATATTGGAAAGATGCAATTAAGCTGAAAAAGAGTGCAAAAAAAGTGTTACAGAGATGTTGAGGACTGAGATACGAACTGAAGTTGTATAATCTAGGATTTTATTCATTGAAGCATAGGAAAATGAGGTGTGATCTTTTAGATAAGTATAAAGTTACAGGGGCATAGTTGGGGTGAATGCACACAGCCTTCTGTAAGGTTGGGGAATCAAGAACTAGAGGCTATAAGCTTAAGGTGAGAGGGAAGAGATTTATAGGAACCTGGGGGGTATTTTTTTCCCTTCAGGGAGTGTTGCCTATATGGAGTGAACTGTTGGAGTAAAATGTTGAGGTACGTACATTAAGAACATTTAAGAGACTCTTGGGCAGTTACATGAATAGGAAAGGTTTAGGTAAGGGGTTCCCAAACTTTTTTATGCCATGGATCAATACCATTAAGCAAGAAGCCCGTGAACCCAGGTTGGGATCTCCTTTGTTTAGAAGGATATGGACCAAAGTTGGGAGATTGAAATGGCTTGCATGGGTGTCTTGGTTGGCTTGGACCAGTTGATGAAGGGCCTGTTTCCATCTTGTATGACCCAATAAAGAGAAAATATTCATTTAGTACTGTACCTCTTTTACCTCCACGCCAAGGTTACAGTTTTGCTCTATGGGCCACTCTTCCCTTTGATCATTGTAAAGTATCTAGGAGTTTGTGTTTTTATTAATTGCCTGTAATTCTTATGTAGCTTCTTTACTTTTTCAATGTTCTTATTAAATTCACCCCCTCTTCTCTTCCCTCCCTCCCCCCCCCCCCCCCCGATTAAATAGTCTTTCTCCAGCTCTTGAACACTCTGTCTCTGGTATCAGCTTCCCTTCTTTGCCTTTATTCCACCTTGTATGCTTGTTGGCTTTCAGTGAAGAAGGAATATAGGAATATGGTTCTAGTTTTGTGAGTTAATTCTTTTGTCTTGAAAAGGGTCTGAATCATTATTATCTACATCAGCAGCTACTTTGAGTCCCATCACAAATTAGCTCAGTAAAAATTGCCTGCCCCAGTTTAAATGTTTACTCCCAGACAATCAATCACCTTTCCAGCTGCTATGGTCAACATAACTAAGTCATGATTGTGCTTCCACTTCCCTTGTGGGAGAATTTGTGTTCTCCCACTTCTGCTCCTTCCACTACTTTAAATCTTCCCTAGTAACGGCTCTTCTCTTAGTAGGCTTGATTATGTACTTTTTCTAACATTTATGAAACATGCATCAATTGTACCTTCAATATTTTGCCGGTTTCACAATACTGCGTGCACCTTATTATTTTTTCACCTCAGAAACCTGTCCTCATCTTGGTACTTGCTGACCCTGTGACCTGTTGGTGGTCCTGTGGGATGCGCCCACCAACTTCCTAATCCTTGTGTATTCCTTATTTCAACCCAATGTATTTATTTATTAACACAAGAGATTCTGGAAATCCAGAGCAACACACACAAAACGCTGGAGGAACTCAGCAAATGTGCTGCCTGACTCACTGAGTTCCTCTAGCTTTTTGTGTATTTATTGATCTTTCTGGCATATTGTATCATTTTCATCTCATACCTTCAATTGTTTATTTCATCAATATTGCCAGAGTCCCTCCATTTATATAAAACCTCCTTTCTAACTTACGTTAGCATCTTAGTAATAATGAGCAAACACCTTTTGTGAATAAATGACTTGAATTTCATCTTGCAATTATTTGTTTTCATTTTCGTACATTAAGTTGACATTATAAAAAAAAATGCACATTAACTTTTAATGGCTTCAAAACCCTGAGAAGAATGTTCCTTGGGAGCTGCATGGTATTATCCTTTCAACATTTTTGTTATTGCAGTGACTTTCAGTTCAGGTTTTGCCCTTGACTTGTTCAAGCTGTTCATGGAATTAGAATCTTTTCATCCCTATTTTTAAGATGAATGTTTAGTTACTAGATAACATTAGTTCACAGCTTTGAGTCAATTAGGAGCCCAGCATTCAAAGTCAAATTTCATGCTTCATTTCTCTATACAGAGCAAAGGCATATATATGTTTTCAGTATTGTCCAGTGTGATGCGTTGTTTTCCTAATCTTTTATTTATTTAGTGATACAGCACGGAGTGGGTCCTTCCAACTGTTTGAGCCGCACTGTCCCAGCAACCCCCAAAAACTCAAACTTAACCCTGGGTTAATCATGGGACAATTTACAATTACCAGTTATCTACCCGGTTCATTTTTGGACTGTGGGAGGAAACCAGAGCACTCAGGAAAAACCCACACATTCCCCTGGGAGGACATACAGACTCCTTACAGATGGCTCCAGAATTGAACTCCGAACTTTGATACCCCATTCTGTAATAGTGTTGTGCTAACTGCTGTGCTACTGTGGCAGTATTATTTTTCACATGTCCCATTAGGCTGAGATAGGGATAGATGTAACATTGGTAACTGGCATTTTTGCCTCTGTGTTGATTTATTTTATCAGTGAATTTGAGGTCCTTTTGGATCAAACATTCACTCACAAGTACTGTCAGTACTGCAGGTACTGGAGCACCACTAGACGTGAATGCACATTTTCAGTGCACTTTCATCCATCTTCATGAATTAGGTTGTTTGATCTTGAAGAACTGTGTTAGATATCCGGAAGGTGAGAAGGAAAAGCATCCTTTAAATAGAAAATTAACTTTAATCTCTCTGAATTGGGCTGGATCAGAAGTGGGCTCAGTACGCAAGTGAAGGATAATCCGGCTAGCAGGCTGAAAGATAATTGCCATTAGAGTTTAGCAATCTGGATTGATTTCATTGTTTTTTTAATATACAATATAAAAATGATTTGGAGGTGGAGACCTTCTTTCCAGTATATTCTGTTTGATTGTTAAACTGGAATATGCTGGCAAAACAGTGAAAAGAAATAGTGGAATGGGATCAGGCAAGGATGGCAGATGAGTAGCAGAAATGACAGACCAAACGTTTGTGGGGAGGGGGAAGGTGGTAAAGATGGAGAGAGGAAATATCAATGGAAAATTAAAACCACAGCTTCCAGCTGAAGGAGGACTAGGTGACCCGGTGAATAGCGTGCTGAAGACATTAACTATGCAGCAGCAGTAAAAGAAACAAGGAACAATATGGGTTTTAGACTCATGAGCTGACATACTGTGTGCCTAGTATTTTTAATATTATTTCCTTTTGCAGAGCAGACTGCTGGCTTGAGTTGTAGTTAAGATTTGATGTTTTAAAAACTTATAAATGGATAGAGATTTAGAACAAGAAGCGCAGACAAACAGAGGATGATCCAATTTGATGCTCTGTGAAACATAATGCTTGGCTCCTACCCAAAGAACGCAGATTCAGTATTTGCAGCCAGAAATAACCAGAAGAAAAGGTAATACTGTGAATACAGGACGAGTCAGAGCTATTTTTATAGTGTAAAATCATATTGAGCAAAGTAAGTGTGATTTGTTTTTAGTGATTTACCTCATGCTCATTGGTTATGATTTCACAGGCAGATGATTCCTAACTGTTCCAGTCTCAAAGATGTATTTTAGTCTGCTCTCTAAGATGGCTGGTGTTATCACGTGGATTCTAATAGCACATATTTAAGTTTTGAATTGTGCAGGCACCTGTATAGGAACAATCAAAATATTTGCAAGGCTGCTGTGCCTGAGAGAATAACTAAGGCAGACCTAAACTTGTACGAGGTTATGCACTATTGACTCCCAGTATTAAATATTCATGAGATTAAACTGGAGTTACAGTGTAGCTTGCTTTTTAGAAGAAAAATGAGCTTTATTTGTCACATAAATGTTGAAATGATTGGTGAAAGCACCTTTTGCATCAGGACACGAGGATTTTGCTGGGCAGCAAAATGTATTGCCATGCTTCCAGCACTAACGTAGCATGCCCACAAGTCACTAACCGTAAATGTGTGCCTTTGGAATGTGGGAGGAAACCAGAGCACCAGGAGAAAACCCACAGCATCATGGGAAGAACATACAAACTCCTTCTAGACAGCAATGGGAATTGAACCCCAGTAATACAGCTGGTGCTATAAAGTGTCGCATTACCCACACCACATTAATCAAACCTTTTTCTCTCTTGCTCCCTTCAGTTGATGCTTATGATTTGGCATAACTGACAAGAGCAGAAATTATTGCTCATCCATAATTGTCCTTGCTGTGAGGAGTGGAGCAGTTGGAATTGTAAAACAATTCCCTTGTAAAAGAGATTATTTTGTACAGTAGTTAGGCAGCTTTACTCTGTATATAGTACTAAGTTAAGATTCTGTCTTCCAACACAATGTGAAGGGACATCCCACATGTTCGTAAGTGAACTTTATTACAATTGATTAATCATTAGACTCTGGCTGTACCAACTTTGCACAACAAAGAATAAATGGGTCAAGGATGTGGCATGCAGAATGTTGCCTGCGCTTCTTACCTACACATGAAGTAAAGATTTAGCATTCCGTATCTCTTGGTGTCACAATTGACAGTGATGAGAGTCCTGGACAATGTAATGCAATCTAATGGACAGGCCTAAACAAGCCATATATTGCTAAACACAAGAGATTCTGCAGATGATGGAAATCCCGAGTAACACACTCACAAAATGCTGGAGGAACTCAGCAGGTCAGGCAGAATTGATGGAAAGGAATGAAGAGTTGGTAATTCAGGTCAAAACACTTCATCTTCAGTTGTAGCACCGAGATTTAGAGTCAGGAAGTTCTGCTGCTACTTTATGAAACTGATTTGGCCACATCTGAAGTACACTACTGCATTCAGTTCTGGTTGTCCCTTTATTGGAAGGATGTAGAGCCTTTAGAGAGTGTGCAGAAGAGGTCTAGAACATAAAACATCATGTTGTGATGACCTTTAAACCTACTCCAAGATCAATCTTACCTTTCCCAACCATATAGCCTTCTATTTTTATTTCATCCATGTGCCTAAAAGACTCTTAACTGTCCCTAATGTACCTGCCTCCACCACTAGCCATATCAGTGTGTTCCATGCGCTTACCGCTCTGTTTTAAAAAAAAATTACCTCAGACTTCCCCCCCCCCCCCACCAATACTTTCCTTCAATCACCTTTAAAGTATGCCATTGTTTATTAAACATTGCTACCCTTGGAAAAAGGCGCTGGCTGTCTATCTGTCCATCATGTATACTGTTATGAAGTCTTAAGAGCAGAATTAGGCTACACAGCCCATTGAATCTGCTCTGCCATTCCATCATGGCTGATTTATTATCCCTGTCAACCCATTCTCCTGCCTTCTGCCTGTAAACTTTGACACCCTGACTAACCAAGAACCTATCAACCTCTGCTTTAAATATACTCAATGACTTGGCTTCCACAACCACCTGTGGCAATGAATTTCACAGATTCACCCTCAGGCTAAAGAAATCTCTTCTCTGTTCTAATTGGATGTCCCTTTATTCTGAGGTTGCGCTCTCTGGTTCTAGATTCACCAATAGGAAACATCCTCTCCATATCCACTCTAGGCCTTTCAATATTCAGTAGGTTTCAATGAGATCCTCCCCTCATTCTTCTAAACTCTAGTGATCATAGGTCCAGAATTTTCAAATGCTCCTCACTCATTAACCCTTTCACTTCTAGAGTCACTCCTTGAGTCATTCTTATGAACTTCCTTTGTACCCTTTCCAATGTCAGCACATCTTTTCTTAGATAAAGAGCCCAAATTTGCTGCAATACTCCAAGTGCAGTCTTATAAAGTCTTAGCATTACATCCTTGCTCTTATGTTCTAGTCCTTACCACTGACTCAACCTGCAAGTTAACCTTTACGGAATCCTGCATAAGGACTTCCAAATCCCTTTGCATCCCTGATTTTTTTTAAAATTTTCTCCCCAATTAGAAAATAGTCTACGCCTTTATTCCTTCTACCCAAGTGTGTGACCATACAATTCCCTACACTATATTCCATCTGCCACTTTTTTGCCCCTTTTCCCAATCTGTCCAATTCCTTCTGCAGACTCACTGCATCCTCAACACTACCAGCCCCTCCACCTATCTTTGTGTCATCTGTGAACTTCACCACAAAGCAGTCAATTCTTTCATCCAAATCATTGACATGTAATGTGAAAAGAAGCAGTCCCAATACCAGCCCCTGCGGAACACTACTTGTCACCAGCAGCCAGCTGGAATAAGCCATCTTTATTCTTTGCCTCCTGCCAATCTTCAATCCATGCTAGTATCTTTCTTGTAATACCATGGGCTCTTAACTTGTTAAGCTGCTCTTAAAAAGCCAACTTGTTGGTAAACTACACATTCACTCTAATGGGATCCAGCACCAACCTGATTTTCCCAATCTACCTGCATATTGAAATCCCATATGACCATCATAACATTGCCTTAATTACATGCCTCTTCTGCTTCCTGGTGAAATTTATATCCTACATCCTGGCTGTTGTTTGGGGGACTGTATATAATTAGAATCAGGATGTGCCCACCCTTGCAATTTCTTAACTCTGTCTACAAGGATTCTTCATCTTCTGATCCTATTGTCTCCTCTTTCTAAGGATTTGACCTGATTTAATTTCTTATGTACAGAACCACCCCACCCTCTGCTTACCTACCAGTCCTTTCGATACAAGGTGTAACCTTGGATGTTAAGCTCCCAACTATAATCTTCTTTCAGCCATGACTTAGTGCTGTCCATGTCATACTCTAACTGCGCTACAAGGTCATCTACCTTATTTCATATACTGCACGCATTCAAATATAACATCTTCAGTCATCACTCATCCTCCATTGCTCCAAAGGGAAAAGCCCTCACTTACTCACCTTTCCTCGTAAGACATGTTCTCTAATCCAGGCAGTATCCTGGCAAATGTCCTCTCCACCCTTTCTGAAGCTTCCATATCCTTCCTATAACGAGGTGACCAGGACTGAACACAATACTCTAAATGTGGTCGAACCAGTTAAGATTAGCTTTATTTGTCACAGGTACGCCGAAACGTGCAGTGAAGTGCATGATTTGCGTCAAATCAAACTAGTGAGAATTGTGCTGGGCAGCCTGCAATTGTCACCACGTTTCAGTGCCACATAGTATGCCCACAACTCACCAACTCTAACCATACATCTTTGGAATGTGGGATGAAACAGGAGCACCCAGGGAAATTCACACAATCATGGGAAAAACGTAAAAACTCCTTTTATAGAGCAGCAACTTTACCGCACGGTTTTTGAACACCGTTCTCTGATTAATGAAGACCAACTTATCGTGTAACTTCCTAACCACTCTTTCAGTTTGTGCGGCAACTTTGAGGGGTCTGTGGTCTTGGTACCCAACAACCCTCTGTTCCTCCACACTGATAAGAATTCTGACTTTGTTTGACCTTGTAAAGTGTTCATTTCACATTCTTCCTGATTGAACTCCATCTGCCACTAATCTGCATCCTATCAATGTGCCTTTGTAATCCATGACAAACTTCTACATTATCCACAACATCACCAACCTTTGTATCATCTGCAAACTTGCTAACCACTCTTACACCTATCCTTTATCAGGAGGCTGCTTGGATTAGAGGGAATGTGCTGTGAAGTGAGGTTGGACAAACTTTTTTTTTCTCTGGAGCTTTGGAGGCTGAGGGCTGATGATACAAGTTCATAAGATTGAGAGGCTCAGGTAAAGTAGATAGCCTGGTGGATTGAAATGTCCAGTACTGGAGGGCAAACATTTAAGATGAGAGGTGTAGGTTCAAAGGAGATATGCGGGTCATTTCACACAGCGATTGACAAGTGCCTGGAATGCACTGCCATGCATGGCAGTGGAGACAAATTTGATAGAAGTATTTCAAAAGGCTGTTAAATACATGAATATGCCTAGAATTGAGGAATATGGACATTGTATAGGCAGAGGGGACTAGTTTAGTAAGGTATTTAATTATCAGTTTAATTATTTCAGCACAATGTTGTAGGTCCAAGGGCCTGTTGAGAATCAGAAACAGGTTTATTAACACTGACATATGTTGTGAAATTCTTTGTTTTGTGGAGCAGTACAGTACAAGACAAAAAATTACCGTAAGTTACAAACTAAAATCAAAATCAGTAGTGCAAAGAGGTAGTGAGGTAGTGTTCATGAGTACATGGGCCGTTCAGAAATCTGATGACGAAGGGGAAGAAGCTGTTCCTAGCATGTTGTGTTTGCCTCTGTACAGCCTGCATGGTGGTAGTGATGAGAAAAAGGCAAGTCTCAGATGGTGAGGGTCCTTTGTGGATTCCACCATCTGAGGCACCGCCTCTTGAAGATATCCTCAATGATAGGGAGCCTTGTACCTGTTATGGAGCTGACTGTGTCTACAAGTCTCTGCAGCCTCTTTCGGTCCTGTACATTGGATCCTCCACACTAGGTGGGGATGCAACCAGTCAGAGTGCTTTCCAACGTAATCTGTAGAAACTTGCGAGAGTCTTTGATGACATACCAAATATCATAAAACTCCCAATAGTGTGTTGCTACTGGCATGCCTTCTTCATGATTGCATCAAAATGTTGGGTCCATTATAGATCCTCTGAGATGTTGACATACTTTGCTGGGTACTGTATGTGACCTATGGTGAAGTGATCTACCAGTGACTTATGATAGTGAATGGATAATAGTTGTCTTAAACCAGATGATTTGTGTGCATGAAAACATTATTTAAAAGTATTGCAAATACCGTAAATTCCAGTGTAAGAGCCGAGAATTTGGCCCTAAATTTTGGTCCTGAAATTAGGGGGTCGGCTTATATAGAGGGTGCCAACTTTGGAAAAACGAATATACGGGAGACAGGTGGTATTTATTGGCTGTTTTTGAGTCAAATTTGTTCCACTGTCGATGAATGAATTCTTTGAATGGTTTGTTTAACCTCACATCTAGTGGCTGGAGCACGGACGTCAAGCTACTGGGGATGACTGCAATGTCCGTACTTGCAGCTTGCAGTGCTGCTTTTGTCTCACCTGACAAGTGCACTTTGAATATTTCCCAGACAATTAGTGACTTTTCGTTCCTGAAATCTTCGGGACGTCGACGCCACACCATTTGAACCCATTTCAAGCAACCTGCTTCATCCATCCAGCTGCGTTCTTGAACGTAAACAACACCATCCCGTGGGAATTTTCTGAGCAATCCTTGTTTTTTGTCTCAGTACAAGATCACATCTGTTCATAAATTGGGTGCACCAACTTCGCGTAGCTTTGAAATTTTTGCTGACCTCACGGTGTTTTTTGGCCCATTTCAACGCTTGAACTCGAATCATTTCTCTGGTAACAATGTATCCGGACGATTGCTGGTGATTCACCCAACTCTAAAACTTATTCTTCTGAGTTCTGACCACTGGCATGTTTTCCCACAGTTTGCACATTTCGTCTTTGGCATTTCTCTTAGCGTGTCCTCTGCCTTTCTCCACTCTCTCACTCTCTCTCGTTTACACTAAACTTCTTAGCAGCTGCAGAATTATTCGTTCCTTTAGCAAAATCAACAACCTTCAGCTTGAAGCCAGCATCATATTGCAACATGTTTTGAGTATATGTGACAATGTAACAAAGAATGAAACGGTAACTGGAATTTGATATTATTGTGTAACAAAATAGCAAACTTCTTGAAGCTAAATAGTTTGGTAAGGTACATCTGCATTTCTGTTGGGAGCATGGTTTTACCCTGTGTATTCACATACAGTTGTGCAGGCTTCACATGTAACCCAGTCCAGAATACTTATTGGTGAAGTCTTAGTGTTATTTATCATATTGTGCAGGAAGTGCTTTTAGCTTTTCAAGTAAGCAAGTACATGTTAAGCTTACAACACTCAGCAAGATTTATTATGAACTGACAAAAGAATATTCTATTCCTCTGCACTGTTTTCCACATGTCCACAGATCCCTGAAAGTTGCCTCACAGGTAGATAGGGTAGTTAAGAAAGCTTATGGGGTGTTAGCTTTCATAAGTTGAGGGATAGAGTTTGAGTCATGAGGTAATGATGCAGCTCTATAAAACTCTAGTTAGGCCACATTTAGAGTACTGTGTCCAGTTCTGGTCGCCTCACTATAGGAAAGATGTGGAAGCATTGGAAAGGGTGCAGAGGAGATTTACCAGGATGATGTCTGGTTTAGAGAGTATGCATTATGACCAGAGATTAAGGGAGCTAGGGCTTTACTCTTTGGAGAGAAGGAGTATGAGAGAGGCTTGATAGAGTTATACAAGATATTAAGAGGAATAGATAGAGTGGACAGCCTGCGCCTCTTCCCCAGGGCACCACTGCTCAATACAAGAGGACGTGGCTTTAAGGTAAGGGGTGGGAAGTTCAAGGGGGGGATAATAGAGGAAGGATTTTTTACTCAGAGAGTGGTTGGGGCGTGGAATGTACTGCCTGAGTCAGTGGTGGAGGCAGATACACCAGTGAAATTTAAGAGACTACTAGACATATGGGAGGCAGGGTTTAAGGGTCGGCACAACATTGTGGGCCAAAGGGCCTGTACTGTGCTGTACTATTCTATGTTCTATGTTCAGTTTAATAGGCACAATTTTTTTCAGTAAAACTTCAAAACCAAGTCACCTCTAATTAATGATTTATATTTAGCATTGCACTGGGACGCATAGAAACTAGTTCTCGGTTACAAGTTATGAATGTGAATCATATCAAGCATTTCATGCAGCTTTAAAGACGCAATGTCTCAATCATCAAATATACCTCTTCACTTAAAAAAGAATATAAACTCATTCATTTGGAAGTTTTAGAGAGGGTGCAGAGGGGATTTACCAGGTGCTGCCTGGACTGGAGGGTGTGTCTTATGAAGATAGGTTGAGCAAGCTTGGGATTTGCTCTTTGGGGCATGAGGATGAGAGTGACTTGATAGAGGTCTACTGGATGATAATGAGGCATACAGTGAGTGGGTAGCCAGAGACTTTTTCCCAGGGCATGAATGGCAAATACAAGGAAGCATAATTTTAAGTAGTGGTGGGTGTGTGGAATGCCGTGCCGGGGTGGTGGTACAGGCAGATACATTAGGGCCATTTAAGAAACTCTTTGGTCTGTGGATGATAGAAAAATGAAGGGTTATGTAGGAGGGAAGGGCTAGATTGATCTTAAAAGGTTGGCAAAGCATTGTGGGCCGTAGGGCATGTAGTGTGCTGTTGTTCCTATTTTCTCTGTTGTTGCTTATTTTTGTCATTGTGGTCTTGATGTAGTATAAACAAGAATCAACATTAACCAAAATTCTGACTGCCTTACACTGTTACTTTTTTTAATCAATGATGGTGCTTCAAGCCAATAAACGTTTTGCTCTGAAAATTAATATGTTTTTCTTTGCGAGTTTCTTGTTTTGTTGTACTTTGGTATCTTTGTAGAAGGCATGGTCCTGAAAAAGAGCTAGAAGTGACTGTTGGAAGGTTCATTTGTTAACGAAGTATGTATGCAGTAAACAACTCTGAGATTTGTCTTCTCCAGATAGCCACGAAACAAAGACTCGTCCTGAAACTTAACTCTTACTGCATTTTAGTGTCTTGCCTAGGCACTTTCTTTCCCTTTATTATGAGTGTAGGTTATTGATCAGACAAGCTATTCAACCACAGAGTCACAGCAGCTGTGTGCATTTCTGTTTTCAGCTGATGTGTACCACATGATCTTCAGCAGCAGGAACCCACATTCTAAAAGCCCAAGGAGACAGCCATGCCATTCATGCTCTGGTTCAGAACCACCTGTTCTGCACCAGGCATTAAACTTGCAACATGAAAGAAAATAATTGTTCATTTCACAGCATTCAAGAAACCCCTGTTCTGAGTTTGTCTCAACCAGTGGTATCAGTTACAAAGAAGGTTTGCTTATGTCCTGCGGTGACTTTATGGTGAGCAGTATTTTTGGACAATGCAATTGACGTTACTCAGTTGGTACACTTGTATGTCAGTTTGAAGCCCTGCAGCCAAGTTCATTCACCAACTTATTTTTAACTTGTAGCTTAGCACATTGATGTGTGACTGATCCTTTCACAGAACTACTGGTTGGTAAACATTAGGTCTGATACAGAAGTGATGCAAATCTAAGTTGTTTTCCCCTTTAGATACCTTGAATGATATTTTACCTCCCCAGTTATCTAAAATATGATGAGTTAAAAGGAAAATCAAACATGTAGTTAATAAACATTGCAAAAGCTACTAAATAAAGAACACACAGAGTTCATCCATTAAAAAGCAGATGCTTGGATATATGGCATTACTTTAGAAACAACATTTATCACCTACTTTAGCCAGTTTTCTCACAGTAAAATCCTAGAAACAAGTTGAATATGCAAGCTTTGAACTTCAATTTTTTGGGTTGTTCTGGAATGACAAAACTGATAATTCAGGAACAGGTCACTCAGTTTAGCTGATTAAGGCTAGTATTTTTTTTTACAAATTACATCACCTCCCACTTCAATAATTTCTTTCCATCTTCTCCCTGCACATCTCCAGTCTCTCCTTTCATGTTGGCATCAACTGTCTGTTTCACTCCTTCATCTGCTCAATGTAATGTTGATAGGTTTGTTGTATGTTTAATTAAGGGATTCCCAAACTTTTATGCCTTGGACCCTTACCATTAACCAAGGCTTCCATGGACCACAGGTTGGGAATCCCTGGTTTAGTATCAGTAACTGACACTTGTGTCTCTGGCTGCAGTCATGTAGCAAGAAGAAACAGTTTCTCCATATCTACCATTAAATTGCTTGTGCTAATTCTAAACTCTCCATCCAGTCTCTTGATCTTCTGTTTTCCAGCTGAAGGAGCCATTACCTGCTCAGTTTTGTTCAGCATTTGCACCTTCTCAGCTCGTGGTTTCTTTATAAAATTTTCTGAATATTTTTGAATGCAGTATTCCATGTGACGTAACCAGACTATGTTAAGCATTTAGGGGTGGAAGTTTGAGGCCCTGAGGGATTGAATCTTCTTCTGACATGCTTGCCACCCAAGTTTGTCAGTCACTAGAAATTGGAGGATGTTCTTACTTGCAACAAATCCCTCATATGAAGTCTTGCTGGCAGTGTGGCTTCCAGAGCAGGGCCTTCTAGACACATGACAGATTCAGTTTCCTGGTTTGCCCTGACAGCACGCGAAGATCTATCTCCAAGCTCACTGGCTGCCATTGATCCACATTATCTATGGACAACCTGAATGTAATTAAGAAATCTAAAATTAAAATGGAAAGCACTTGCATATGATTAAATTAATTAAGGCCATTTAAATTAGCCAAATTGATCACAATGGGAAAGGACATCAGCTTCCGCACACTTTTCTCTTTATAATCATTTCTTTACTGATTTTTATGGGCCCATTTGGACATGTGCCAGGCTCAGTGGGCAGATACCTCAACCTGGAGAATCTGAAGAATTCGTACTCCTCTAGTGGTTTTTCTGAGCCTCCACGAAGCTAGGTGTGAAAGCCACTAGATCTGAGTGATCTGCAGGTTTTTAAGCAGAAGACTGGTGTCCTTGCTTCAGTTTTTTTAATACTATTACTTGGGAAATTAACTCCCAGTATTTCCTTTCCCTACCTTGTGCCATTAACAGGATTTGATTTTTTGATCTTTTTTATATTGCACAATCCAAGATTCTTTTGTTCAGTGTCTTTATTTCCAAGGAATGAGCAGTGTCCCTGTTCCATTCCCTTCACACACTGCAAGCAGTTTGAAAGTGGAAAAAGGAATGTTGATTGCAGCCCAGCATCCAATCTACCATCCTCTCAGTTCTTGAAAAGTACTATGAAATCTTTTGAAGAGATATGAATAGCCCCACTGAACAAAGTTGATGCTGTTTGAGAGGTTGCAACTGTGTCGGGGATGTTAACCATGTCCAAGATGTTAAAGTAGGATCCTTTTGGAGCAACGTTTGGTCAAGGATAAACTAACTTGGGCAAAAAATTTAATAATATTATGTGTTAATTCTGACTTGATTAACTATAATTTTAAGCCAATAATGCCCCTATATTTCTCGAATTTTGTACAAGGGACTGTCTAAGTTACTTATGATGTAACATTTCAACCTTATTTAATTGTAGGTAGAACACTTTGAAGTACTTCTGAGAGATACGTTACGATTCCATATGAATGAATGAGTCATTCTTTATACAATAATTCAAGCATGTTAAAAAATTGCACTGAGAATGTTTTAGATGATTTTGACTAGTGTTTATTTAATTCACAAGAAAATTTTTTGCAGCACTTATTGGGAAGATGGAAACAATCATTGCAAATTTTTCAAAAATTAAGTACATTGTTTATTTCAAATTGATGTTGGTAAGTTTTTAAATTATTTTTATCCTTGTTGCTGACTAGAGTTTTAGCTGTCGCATTCTTAACCATATTACTAAATTGAGATGAAATATTCTAACCAAGAGAAAAATGTTTGAGAGTAATTTGACACCTCCCTCAGAATATAGTCTGATAGGAAATATTCAGGGAACTGTGGGAAAAGAAACTAAAGCAGGCTGAAACAGAACAGATTGTTTTGTTTAAAGTCAGACCATCTGTAATTGATATAAGATTATGAGGCAGAAAATATGAATACACATTATATGATTTTAATACATAATTTGATATTACTCTCTGTGATCATATGTGAAGTACCTATTTGTTTATAGCTTATTGCAGTCATTAAGTTTAGTAAGATTTCTTTCATTTGGAAGAAAGCAAGTAAATTTAGTTTGAAGTACGAATTACACATAATCAGAAATGCCATGTTAAAATAAATAGACTTGACTGATACTCAATCTTCAAATTATAATTGCAACTGAATGCCAGGGGATAAATACAAGAATAAATTATGAATGTGCATTAAATAATTTATTTGGTTTTCATATTGTGACACTACCTTATTCCTTTTAATTTTACATCTGATATAGTGCATCTACCCTTAAAGATGACACTAAAAGCTAGACACCCAGATTCTTTATTCTTTTCCAATGTTTTTATTTCATAATTATATACAAGCGCAAGGTTATTGCATGTATCATTTTGCAAGCCAGTGCCCTGTATTGTTGGTCTACTTCTAAATTAAATATTTATTAGTCACTTGGTTGTTTAATACAAAATAAACCAAAAATGAAAGGGGTAGAGGTGTAATGCAGCTTATGATTTTAAATGCTACTGTAATTGTATTTGTTCATTTTCTGTATCACTGATGAAACACATCCTATTTGTTTATTTGAATATTATAAATTTTCTAATTCATTTAATGCAGTGAATGTCTTTGCTTTTTAATATTTTTCACTTTGAACATAATGCTTGAATATTACGTTCCCAGTTTCTCATATGATTTGTTAGTTTATACTAATGCTAGAATCTACCCAGAAAGAATATAAAAAGACTTGAAGTAGATATATCAGCTTTTAAAACTTATATATTGATTATTTTTCTCCAGAGATGCAAGAGGCATATTGATCAATTCCATGATAGCTCATGTAATCTTCCATGCCTTTACAGATATGCTTAAATCAATTTTTGTCTTGCGGTTGGGTGGCTGTGAAAGTTGCTAATCTATTGATTTCATCAATTTTTCAGTCCACAGTCTAGGATCCATCACTCTAAGCAATTGCCTCCTGTAAAGTGTCTCACATTGGAGCTATTCCCTGTAGTTCCCAGAAATGAATGAGTGGGAACAGTTCAATGGAGTCATAGTAATGTTACTTTTTTATGGCACTTCTTAGCTTGTGAGGTTCTTGTCACTATAGGAGACTGTCAGCTTGACAATGCTGTTGATCAAGAAATATTGCTTTTGTCTGCATGAATTCACAAGGGTATATATAATGTAACTTAAGTATATTTGCATGCACATCTATGTCAGTTTTGCTAGTGAGTAACATTTTCAAGATAGATTTGCTCTAGTTGAAGCATTGTCACTATACCTTTTTTCTCCATTGCATTTTTTTTAATAATTAGTTCTAGTAATTCCAGTTAAGATAGCACTATTGAATGTGCACAACAGTGCACTGGGTAGTTCAAAAGGCAAGAAATTCAACTAAAGACATAACTGAAAACATTTTTTTTTTGAGGTAAATCACCACAGACAGTGAGGAGGCAAGTGATGGTGAGGCGGGTTTGGGGGATGAGCTGAGATGGTCTATTGCAGATTCGATGCAGATGGAGTGAGGAGAAGTTGGGGTAGTGGAGTTCCAATGCCCGTACAACTGGCCCTGGTGCAAGGTTGGATCACTCTGGGCTCCGAGAAGAGAAATTGGGGCAGAGGAGTTCCAATGCCCGTACAACTTGCCCGGGTGTGAAGTTGGATTGCTCTGGTTGCCAAGCTGATTTGATGAGCCTGAGAGCTGCTTTGGGCCACGCAGTGAAATCTGGGCCCAGGGCAGGTCGCTGGGCAGTGTGGTCGGGCCTACTCCAGTTTGCTCCAGGATTTGGATCTGAGGATTCATTTTGGTTTGGAATGTTGTTATTCACTTCAATTTGAATGAGTTATGTTTTTTTTCCCTTTCTCTTGTGTATTGGGTGTTGACCCTTTATTTGTATTGTTTTCTTTAATGGGTTCTTTCGGATTTCTTGCTTTGTGGCTAACCGTGAGCAAACAAATCTCAAAGTTGTATAATTTATATATTCTTCGATAATAAAAGCACTTTGAATCTTTAATTTAGTATTTGAAAAACCTATTTTAAAGATATTTCAATGACGTACTCTAAAAATACTACATCTGCAAGCACTTTCTATTTTTATTTAGTTTTCTCATTTTTTTGTAATAGCCGTGTAATAACCTCCATTGACCATATTTACATTAGAAATTGCCAATGTGTGCGTACACAGGCACGTGCACGAGCACACTCACTGACTTTAGTCTCTCCAGTGATGGAGCTACAGTACCTCAATTTTGTGTCAACCAAAACATGAAAGAATTGCACTCCAATTCTCAAACTAACACATCTTCCCAAAGCAAATAAATAATAAATGGAAATATATAAAATTAAAAGAGATAGAATAACTTTATAAATGGGGTTGGAAGTATTCTTACATTGCCTTTATTTCACCTATTAACTTTCTAATTTGTTTAATTGAAGATAAAAATTTAGACTTGACTCTTCAGTGTCATTGAAAATGGACTATTATAGTGAAAAATTTAAGTTCAAATGCTTCTATGCTATTTTACAGTTGAAGGGTGTATGTTAAATACATAATAAAGCTTTATACATAACACAGCAGTGTAACATTTATATTATAAAGAAAGCTGTTAAAATAAATTATGAATATGGAACCTGCTGGCAGTTACTTTCTCTAGTTTAGCGGCATTAGTATTTCCAGTAAATGCTGCAAAGTTGACTCACCTTGTCCAGTACTTGTACTGCAGTGTGATCCATTGACTGCAGTGGTAGTTTCTCTTCTGCTATACATCTAAAATGCGAACAGTTCCGAATTGTGGACTGCTGAAATCAGCCAGACAGCAACTGAAGGAAAAGGAGGAGTGCAGGAAGCGGAGGGGAGAAAGTCAAAATGCTGAGGTGTATGGTAGGCTGGAGGTATGTTTTGACTTGTACAGTGTTATCCAAACTTAGCGTCACTTCACAGAGTAATGGCAAGTAAAAAGAGTAAAACTGTCAAAGGTCACTTGTTTGCAGCTTATCAGCTTGATGAATGTCAGAATCAGAGCCAGGTTTATTATCACCGGCATGTGTCGTGAAATTTGTTAACTTAACAGCACATGGCCATATTGTTCATAATTGTTCACCATTGATAATGCATTTTGAGTTGTTAAATGCTAGTTGGACATGTGCACAAGGTACTGGGATCTTTCAAGCATTAATATATGGAGCAAGTTTATAGTTCTCTAAAAATAGCAATTCAGTTGGATAGGGCAAGTTGCTGAGCTTGCTTCCCTTTACAGGTCAAGGGATTGTGTATAAAAGTTGGAACATTGTGTTGCAGCTGTATAAACATTTGGTTAGACCTTATTTAGAATATTGTATGCAGTTTGGATCACTACATCAGAGAAAGCATTAGAAAGAGTGCAGAAAAGATTCATTAGGATGTTGCCTGGAATGAAGGCTTTGATTACAAGGAGGGATTGGATCAGCTGTGATTGTTCTCCTCAGAGTGCAGGAAGCTGAAGTTTCCTTTCTAAAGTGGTGTAGATTGTCCTTTTCCAAGGTTAGGGGAGTCTAAACTAGAGGAAGCACACTGAAGGGAAGGAAAAATATTCAAAGGAGATCTGAAGGGCAGTCTTTTCACACAAAGGTTGGTGAATATATGGAGCAAGATGCCAGAGGAGGTGTAAACCCAGAGCGCTATGAAGCTAATTCAATTACAACTTTTATTCTCAGGAATGAATCCCAAGTGGTAACTGAGGTATTAGTTCAGCAGTTTCAGTTTGTCCTATATTTGATGTGAACTCCACATGAGAAAAACAAACTCTGAAATGCAGTTCTGAAGAAAGGTCACTGACCTGAAGTCAAAACTCTGTTTGTGTGCTAATATTGCTTGGCCTATCTACTACTGTATTTCTAGAATTTTCTGTTTTATTTCAGATTGAAAGATCATTTTGCAGGACACTTCTCTGCACAATTGTGTTAGCTGTCTGATGCTTCAGTTCCCTGTCCCACTCCTACTCTTGACATGAGTGGCCTCTTCCTTTTGCACTGTTCCACAAAGATTGGCCCAGGTTCCAGGCACATTGCGGACTTTTCACTGATTTAAAAAAAGGTTGAAATGTTTCCGTCTTTTTGTGCAGGTGGTGCTTGACGTGCTGTGCAACGACAATCAAATTTGAATCTCTATTTCCCATCCCTCCTCTCCTGCAAATGTTACTTTAGTGGCAGAAACACTGAAAGTGACATCAACATTGAATCCTTACGAAATAATCCAAAAGTGTCTTAAATGTGATTTACAAGATGAGCACAATAGATAGAGGAAGTTACAATATCAAAGACAAATTGGAATACATAGACTGCAGCCAATGCATGCTCCAAATGCTCTCTGTTTTTTTTTATAATGTTATAAAACTGGCCTTCAGTTCAACAAGATGCAGAACTAGATATTTTAATATCTAGTAAAGTATTTAGAGACTGAATTATGATAAGAACTTTTTTTTAAATTTCAAAACTGTGGAAAGATTTGTTACGGTAACAAAATAACCCAGTTGACCCTCAAAGGAAGTCATTGCAATTCTGAAACTCAATGTAGTAAAGTTCGTAAGGGTCGTCATGAAGATCTAAACAATGTTGACTCAACTTGTCTAGTATCTTCTCACACATTTGACTAATTTTGAATCCCTTCAGATTTAAACCTAAACATTTATTTTGTGCTAATTGTTGTCCTGTTACACTGGACTCTCAGGAAATCCTGAAGGTATAGAATGTAGAGTTTCATTGTTTCTACAGAGGCAACAGTGCTTCCCTCTGCAAGAGAATTATTGATGATTTTCAGAAAAAAATGAGGTTCTAGAAAAGAATTTCAAACAGATTATAGTAGAAAATGAAAATTAAAACACTAAGACAAAACATACATACATGCTGTCTAAGTTCCCCTTCAACTGGGTTTGCAAACATAAATTCAGATGCTCATACAGCAGATCAAGAGATTGCAAAAGCCAGGAGTTTCAGATCAGAAACTCTATCAGTACTGGTGAAGCAACAAAGCATACTTTTATTGGATGAGTTCAGTTTTCAGTGTAAGAATAAAGTAGGCAAGACAATAGATTTTGTCTTTAGCAAGGCATTTCACATGATCCCACATAGCACGCTACTCCAGAAGGTTAAAACAAGGCAAGCTGGTTAATTGAATCAAATTGGATTGGTGATAGGAGGCATATTGTAGTGGTGTAAGGATGCTTTTCCCATTGGAAGTGGTGTACAGCAGGGGTAAGTGTTGGGATCGTTCTTCTTCGCAATGTGAATATTGTAGGTATTTATTTATCTATTTACTTTATTGTCACCAAACAATTGATACTAGAGCGTACACTCATCACAGCGATATTTGATTCTGCGCTTTGTGCTCCCTGGAGTACAGATCGAAGTAAATATAATAAAAATTTAAATTATATATCATAATTAGAAAATAGAAAAGGGAAAGTAAGGTAGTGCAAGTCAGGTCCGGATATTTGGAAGGTACGGCCCAGATTCGGGTCAGGATCTGTTCAGCAGTCTTATCACAGTTGGAAAGAAGCTGTTCCCAAATCTGGCCGTACGAATCTTCAAGCTCCTGAACCTTCTCCTGGAGGGAAGAGGGACAAAAAGTGTGTCGGCTGGGTAGGTCGTGTCCTTGATTATCCTGGCAGCACTGCTCCGACAGCATACGGTGTAAAGTGAGTCCAGGGATGGAAGATTGGTTTGTGTGATGTGCTGGGATATGTTCACGATCTTCTGCAGCTTCTTCCGGTCTTGGACAGGACAACTTCCATAGCAGGCTGTGATGCACCCTAGAAAAATGCTTTCTATGGTGCATCTATAAAAATTAGTGAGGGTTTTAGGGGACAGGCCAAATTTCTTCAGCTTTCTCAGGAAGTAAAGGCGCTGGTGGGCCTTCTTGACAGTGGACTCTGCTTGGTTAGACTAAGTCAGGTCATTTGTGATATTCACACCGAGGAACTTAAAGCTTTTGACCTGTTCCACCTGTGCACCACCGATGTAGATGGGGTCGTGCGGTCCACTACTCCTTCTGAAGTCAACAACCAATTCCTTCGTCTTGCTGACATTGAGGGATAGGTTATTGTCTTTGCACCATGCCACCAGGTTCTTAATTTCCTCTCTGTACTCAGACTCATCATTACCCAAGATACAACCTACAATTGTGGTGTCATCAGCAAACTTGTATATTGAGTTTGATGGAAACTTGGCTACACAATCATGGGTGTACAGTGAGTACAGCACGGGGCTGAGTACACAGCCTTGTGGGGCACCGGTGCTCAGAGTGATTGTAGAGGAGAGTTTGTCCCCTATTTTTACAGCCTGGGTCCTGTCTGTGAGGAAGTTGAAGATCCAGCTGCAGATCTGAGTGCTAAGACCCAGGTATCTGGAGCTTAGGAATCAGTTTATTTGGAATGATGGTATTAAAGGCAGAGCTGTAGTCAATGAAAAGGAGCCTTACATATGCATCTTTATTCTCCAAAGTGTTCTAAGGAGGAATGTAGTGCCAGAGAGATGGCATCTGCCGTTGACCTGTTTTTCCGGTAGGCGAATTGCAAAGCGTCGAGGTTGACCGGTAGGCTATGGTTGATGTGTGCCATAACCAATTGCTCGAAGCACTTCATAGCAATTGATGTCAGAGTCACAGTCGATAGTCATTCAGACATGCCACCTTACTCTTCATCAGCACCGGGATTATCGTTGCCTTCTTAAAACACATGGGGACTGAAGCAGGGAGCAGTTGAAGATGTCAACAAACACTCCAGCTAGCTCTCTTGCACAGGCCCAGAGAACCCGTCCCGGGATGCCATCTGGGCTCGTCGCCTTCCTTGGATTTATCTTCAGGAAGGCTCTACTAACGTCTTCCTCAGTGACGGTGAATCTCGATGCCACCAGGTCCGGTTCATCCGGAGGGGGCAGGATGCTCCTCTTCTGTTCGAATCTTGCGTAGAATACGTTAAGTTCATCAGGAAGAGAAGCGCTACAGTTATTGATATTCCCAGCCTTTTCTTTGTGCCCAGTGATCTCATTTAGACCCTGCCATAGTCTACTGGCATCCCTCTGGTTAGCCTGGGCTTCCAACTTGGCTCGATACGAGGATATTTAGGGATACAGCACATTAACAGGCTCTTCCAGCTCAATGCCAGCAACCACCTATATTTAACATTTGCCTAGTCACAGGACAATTTAAAATGACCAATTAACTTAATAATTGGTATACGCTTGGACTGTGGGAAGGAACAGAACCACCTGGAGGAAACCCACACAGTCACAGGGAGAAGGTGCAAATGTCTTACAGAGCACACCAGAAACGAACTCTGAGCTCTGATGCTGTAGCGTTGTGCTAACCACTGCGCTACCATGGTGTCCAGGTGTGATCAATACATTTGCTGATGACATGAAAGTGTGGTGATGTAGATAGCAATTAAGGTTACAGCAGGGTATAGATCAGATGGAAAGCTGGGTGAAGAATTTGCAGATAGAATTGTGAGATAATACATTTTTGAAGCCAAATAGGACAGGGTGTGTACAGTAGTAAGATGCTAAGGAATGAAAAGGGACCTTGGGGTTCAAGTCCATAGTTTCCTGAAAGTGACAACTCAGGTAGATGGGATGGTGAAGAAGGCACAGGTAGGTCATAGGTTAGGACATAGATTATAGAAATTTGTATGTTGGACTGCAGTTGGATTATTGTATGCAGTTCTGGTTGTAACACCATGAGGAAGATATGGTTGGAGAGAGTGGGATTGTTTTCCCTGCAGTGAGAGAGGCTGACTGGTGACCCGAAACAGGCATATAAAATTACAAGAGGCATAGATGGGATAGACAGTCAAATATTTTCCAGTATCAAAAATAAGAGGGTAATAGATATAAAGTGAGAAGAATGAGCTTTACAAGGAATTTGAGGGAAACATTTTGTTAGACACGTCCAAATCAAAGTTTATTGTCATATGCGCAAGCACAGGTGCAACAGAAAACTTGCAACAGCATCACAACCACATGGCATCATATAATCAGCATTTTCAAGGAAACCCCTTTTACTAACTGGAATTCAATGCCAGATAAAATTATGCAATCAGAAACAATGTTTAAGAGACATCGATTCAGGCATAGAAGTAGGGAAAGCATGGAGGAATACAGAACACATGCAAAGGAGAATCTGTAGATGTTGGAAGCCCGAGCAACACACACAAAATGCTGGAGGAACTCAGCAGGCCAGGCAGTATATATGGGGAAAATAGTCCAGCCAATGTTTTGGGCCGAGACCCTTCAGCAGGACTGGAGAGTAAATGATGAGTACCGTAGATTCCGGATTTTAAGCCGCTACTTTTTTCCCACATTTTGAACAGCTTTGAACTTTGCGGCCTTTAAAACGGAGCGGCTAATACATGATTTTTTTCATGCCGCCTCGTAAACATTTTGCCTCATAACAGTAGACCAATAAAATTGATGAGTAGTTCACAGAGGTCCAATGAAATTGTACGATAAATCAAGCGCACTTTCACAATTAAATTATTGTAAATCAGTCATTTGTACTCACCCTCATCAACATGGAAAACACTCGAAGAAAAGCATTGTGCTGCCTTTATGGCAGTTACTTTATAATATTTTCGCTTAGTAATTCATTTTCTAGTTAAAGTTAGAAGAGTTTTAACTATATTTGTTTTCTGTACTACATCGCGGGATGCTATGACGTCACACCTGGTTTCGCCGCGTCTTGTGGGAAAAATGCCGTTTGCGATAAAACGGGACGGAGGGAGGGAGCGCATTACGCGAGCGGCTTTGGATCTGAGCGAACGCTGCTTTTAAGTTAAAGGCGATCAATAACGTTTCCTGGTAGGCTGCAGTATATATATTTTTTACCAGTCGTTAGGAGATATTGGAATGTTGTTCAGTAAAGAAGTATACGCAACGTATATTTAAAAGTAGCCGCGTTACGGGCACGGTTCGAAAAAAAGCATTTGCAATATGTATTTGTTTTTGTTACCATATGGATTTAATTAAAAGTTAAAAAATCCTCACGTGTAATATCTTTCTGTGTAAATATCTCATATTACAACGTGGGACACCTGCGGCCGAAAATCCGGTGCGGCCTTTACAATTAAAAAATTGATTTTATTTCTAAAATTAGAGCCAGCGGCTTTTAATCAGGTGTGCTCTGTAGTCCGGAATCTACGGTAGGTTTAAAAGGTGAGGGAAGGCAGAAAGAAACACAAGGTGATAGGGGAAGCTGGGAGGGGGGGGAATGAAGTAAAGAGCTGGGAAGTTGATGATAGAGATACAAGGCTGGAGAAGGGGGAGTCTGATAGGTGGAGATAGAAGGCCATGGAAGAAAGAAGAGGGGGAGGAGCACCAGAGGGAGGCGATGGGCAGGCACCAAAGGGCCCATTTCTGTCCTCTATAATTCTAAGCCTTTGAGAACAACAGTAAATCACAAACATAAGAAAATCTGCAGATATTGGAAATTCAAAGCCGAAGGAACTCAGCAGGCCAGGCAGCAGCTATGGAAAAGAGTAAACCGTTGATATTTCAGGCCGAAACCCTTCATCAGGACTGAAAATCAACAATGAATATTTGGCATATATAGAAACAGTATCTTTATCATAAAATACACAAAGAAGTCACTAAATCTAATCTGAAAATATTAATAAAAACAAAAAATCCAATATAATTATACACAATTAGGATTATCTGGCAACTAATCAGCCAGGTTGGCCAATATTTATTAGCAATGGTAATTAATTTTGTATTGTACGTTTGCACTCTAACAGGACTTCATCTGTGGAATTCTACAAAATTCAGTCTGTGGTCTAAAAGAATACTGCTGACTCTGTGTTATATCAGTTCAAGTTACAGAAGTTCACCCTTAAAGAATTTACAAATTACCATCCAAAATCTAGCAATATAGAATAAAATTCACTCCCATAGAATTTATCTTTTAAAAAAAAGGTTTATTGAAGCAAGCGCAGATGACACGATTTTATGTTATGAAAAATTGTACTACAGGCTGTACTAACGGATCGACCCCCCCAAACTTCCCATAAGCTAGAGGTTGCCTGTACCACGGTTAAACCCCAAAGTCCAATAGAATGTAATTATCTGGGGTACAGTGCTATATGAATGTTTGCATGATAATAGATCTTGAGGAAGTGTGCTGAAACAATCCCTATAGTTTGCTTTTATTTTCTGAATTTTATTTCTGACATTCCTTTCTTACCATGTCTATTTCTGCTGACACTGACTCGAGTCAGGGTAACGCATAACAGTCAGCAAAGAAAACTTCTGGTCACCTTTTAACTGGAAGATGTTGTGTTGCAACAATTAATGCATCTTAGTAATGCTTGAGTTTAGTAATGTTTCTTGAATGCAGTACTGTTTCTTAATTTGATGAACTGTGGTGATTGCTGATTCCTCTGGCTCTTCCAGATGTTGGAATAAGACTGAAAAGGTATTTCATGGGGGGAGTGAAATATCTCTCAATATTTCTCCCTTTCTGTGATCAGACTGTGTTAACATGTTTCACTATAAGAGAGCCAGTGATGAATAACCATCATGGGTTTGCCATCGGGAAAATAAATTTTTAAGATCTGAGAATGTTGGTTTGACACTGCGGGCTGTGTTTTTTTCCCTTTGAAACCTCAGTCAGATGAATCGGAAATTTCATTCATTGTTAATGCACCAATTGGAACACAATATATGACAAACACCATTGTAGAAAATTGTAAGCAGAAATAACCCTTAGGTTTGAGTTTCTAGAAATAATAGCTATGTTTTTGACAGATTCACTTTGGCATATTTTTCTGATGAGCTACTGAGGCCATTCTGACTGCACAGCAGTTAGTTTTCCCTCCGAGAGGATGACTGTGTATTCTTTGGATAAATGGTATTTAGATGGAAGGAGCCTGTCCTTATAAAACATTAGCAATAATATGATTCAGTAGGACTGAATAACTTTTGACATCAGTAATGCTGCAGTTATTTCCTGAAGGGGTTGTAAATTTTGAAAAATCTGTCTTGGGAAGGGACTGCATTAAAGATGTTACTCTTTATTTTGACTGTTAGTAATGTTTAAGTTACTTATGAAAATGTGTTAGAACTGAAAGGTCCTACTGGTTTACTGATTTTTCTGTTGCGGGATCTCATACCTACATTAGCTGTTCGTCATTTCACAGAAGCTGCCTGACTTGTTTCCTGTTTTATTTCAGATTTCTGACATCTGCAGTTTTCCGATTGCCATTAAAGTTCAGGTGTTGACATTAAACAAATTGTAATTCAAAGCTGCTCAGCTACCTTTGAGACACTTCTATACTCATTACACTTGTGCAATGAGGTAATGAGATTCAGGAGAGCAGAAGTACTTTAAACTGACTAATTTGAAATACCAATCACTTGACAGGAAGCTACATTCCTATTACTTGCAGGAGCTCAATAGTTTTTGTTGATTAGATCAGTCACTTCTAATTATAGTAGTGAAAAGGGCACTTCAAAATGAACTCGTTTTGTTACCCTTTAAAACAAAAGGAGTCTTATAATCGCTGGTATTTGCATTTTTGCATTGCTGGCCTTTTTTGAAAGTGTGAAAGTGGCACAGCTTCTCCTTATTTGAAGTGGTTTATAAAGTTACTTTCCCCAAACAGTAAGATTGATGAACACCTCCACACACTTAACCCACCCTACAACATTCCCCACCACCACTACTTTATCATTTCCTGTCAGTCTCCTTATGTACAGACCCTCCTGTGCCTGGTGTCACTTCATGGACATACAATCAGTCTATCTATATAAATTACCTTATGTTTTTATATTTATATTGCATTTTAACTTATTGTATTCTTTATCTTACTGCGTTTGTTTGCATTGTATCAGATCTGGAGAATGCTTATTTTGTTCTCCTTTACACTTGTGTACTGGAAATAACATTAAACGGTCTTGAATAGTGAAATAACTTTATACATGTTTTGCACCTGAACTCTACATCAAGTGTTCCTTCGTCAGTCCTAATTTAATCAGCCTATGGCCAAAACTGTATAATTTTATTTTAGCAATACAGCGCAAGAGTAGGCTCCTCCTCCGGCCCTTTGAGCCACGCCGCCCCAATAAACCCGATTAATCCTAACCTAATCATGGGACAATTTTCAATGACCAATTAACCTACCCAGTGCGACTTTGGACTGTGGGAGGAAACTGGAATACCCAAGGGAAAACCTACGCATTCCGTGGGGAGGATGTACAGAGACGCCTTACACAACGGTGTCGCGATTGAACTCCAAGCACTGGGATGCCCCAGGCTGTAATAGCATCATGTTAACCGCTACACTACTTTAGTACCCAATCTGCACCAGCATTATCCTTTAGCCTGAAACCTAAGAAGACCCATCTGACTGCCTGAATGAGATCAGCAGCTCTGCATTAAGTTGTTCAAAATAATGTACGGGCGCTCAAACGTAAAATATAATTGGTAACAGTTACTCTGCTGAAATCTACTTCTCAATGCACTATCATTCCATTCTATAATCAGACACATATTTGAACAGTAAAGCAGAAGTATGGATACTCACTTGGCAATCCTTCCCCAAATTAGGATGATTTAAATGTCAGTGGGCAATGCAAGACAATAAAAGGAATAATCAAGTGGTTAAGAAAGCCATAAATACAGCATTGGAATCTGATATAGAGAAAGTGTATTCATTAAAAGCTTGCATCAAGTCACATGTAATGTCTGCTAGTCTTTTATTATGTCTTAGTCACATTGTAATTTGCTTAAACTGACAGCTAGTTCAGCAGGACTATAAATGACATGCCCACCTGTATCAGCTTTCTATGGCAGTACCTACCTGTTTTATCCAATACCAGCTGTGGTGAAAATAAGAATTGTCTGTACTGGTGATGTGACACAAGGGTTCTCATTGAAACCTGGAGAGCTAAAGACAAGAGGCATTTAGAAATAGCATTTAAAAAGAAAGATGTATTTAATCTGGAGCAAGACCGGTCAACATGTGTTAGAATAAGGGGCAAAAGGAGCATTCTGAATTATTCCTATGGTCACCCTCTTAGTGACATTCCCTTCTTTCACCCTCCCTGCAGCTTTAAAAGTGTCGGTTGTCTCCTATTCAATCTGAGAAAGGGCTTGTGTGGGTATTTCAACATTTTGTTTCGGTTTTGGTGGGGACTGGGTAGGTACTGTACACAAGATCAACATTTATAGTCTGTCCCTAAATTTTACCTTGAACTGAGTTGTTAGACCAATTTCTGTGTTAATGAGTTGCATCATAAGGAAAGATTCTATAAATTAGGTCCATATGATACTAAAATATGCAAGTTTCTTAGGGAAATTGATGTGGAATGTGCTGTAAGGATGTTTCCTTTAGATTGTTAACATTGTGAGATTCTTATAACCTGATGATAAACCTCTGTTGTTTTTGGCAAGTGGCTGCAAATAAAACTGTTTTGCTTTTTGCTTCATGGTGTACTGTGGACCGTCAGCTGTAAGATCGATCTGGTCTTCTCGTGTTTGTCAATGTCAGAAAGACAGATTGACTTCAAAGTGGACAAAAAATTCCATTTGGAGAGGTAGAGAGCAAATTGAATGATAGTATTGAACAGTAAAATCTACAATAACATTACTTTTCTTTTACAGTGGTGGGATATGAATACTGGAGAATCTCTACAGACATTCTACACAAATGGGACAAACTTGAAATCCATACATGTTTCATCTGACTTCAAGACCTTTGTGACTATTGACAATATTGGAATCCTCTACATCTTGAAAATGATAACCTGAAATGCATTACTCTGAAGAGACAAAACATCAGTTTTTGTGATTTCTGCTGGGAGGATTTACATCTATTGCATTTAAAATGCTTTATCTGAAACTTTGAGCAGATCAAGCTTATGGACTATGAGCCATTTTATGGAAATTTTCTAATTTTTTTCATACACAACAAATTGCTACTGGAAATTTATTGGTGATTTCAGCTACACAGGAACTAAGATAATGCATGTGATAATATTTTCTGTTATTCACACCTCCTGAATCCAGTGACTCCACTGCTGGTATGTTATTGCTTTGAGACTGTGGCGGAACGCATTACAGATTTGAAGCACAGTGAGCAGTTTACAGAGGTTTAAAGTACGTGACTGGTTTACAAATGCTCAAGACTACTTGATCACTTTGCAATATGTGCTTGGTACTGTTTACAAAAAACACACACTGACTTCTCAGGTTTGCAGCTTTTCATTTGATAAGATGTTCTGTTTGATACCTGAAGATTGTTTGCGGGATTTCAGGAGCAGTGTTTCAGAGAATGTTATTATCAGAGCTGAATAGTATTCTTATTTGAAGAGTATTGATCCTAAAAATGTTCATTTAAACTTCACGCCTATGTTTCTACCAATTCTTATTTTCATAATTCATGCAATTAAAATTTTCATGACTATTTAAAATATTTATGTTATCTGTGTGAAAAATATTACAGAGCACACTTCCCATTATGCCTTTTTCTGGAGTACTACTGACCTTCAAAATACTTTACCTCAGCATTTTTGTGCAATAGTGTATTAAATCATATGCTGATGGGACATGACATTGAAATCTGGTGTTAACCTAAACTGGGGAATCTGGATGAGCAGGATATTATAGGAGGGCTGGAGTCTGAGCCTATCTATCTGGCTCACATAAAATTCAACTTCCCAGTTACAACATAATTGGTATGACAGAACTGTCTATACAAGAGTACTTTAGATTACTATTGGATTTAGGTAATCCAGGAGCATTGACCATTCTTACAGTCTTTGAGGGAAACCTCATCCAATGGGACAGTCTGGTATTTTTCAGCTTCTCTTGGGAAAATGTACATAAAAGCTAAGAAACCTTGAAAATCAAGAATTAACATCATTTCCCAAAATTTATAAACCTAAGAGTTTCAGAGACAGTGGAGGGACTCTGGATTACCGCAGGTAAAAAAGGCTGTACAACTTCCTAACTCAGCCAAGTAGTTGTTTGTGACCTCTAGCTTTCTGTAGGCAGGTCAAATGCTCCCAGCCAACACAATGTTCATGACTGAACTCGGAGAACTGAGATCAGCACTGTCAAATATTTAGGTTTCTGGAAATGGATAAATGAGAAAGAACCTGGTCCTGCAATTGATACTTTTGATACGGTCTCCTTCAAAATAATTAAGTATGCAGAAGGTTCGGTTAATTTGCATTTATATGATAATGTTTGGTGGTATACACCAAACATTGCTATTGCAGTTCAGCTTAAATTTAAAGCCAATAAAAATTAATCCCAAAAACTGGTATAATTCAGGAAAAACCTTGCTTAAAATATTAATACAATTTACTTATGCATGGAAAAGGAACCTACTGCTTACTGCAGCAGAGACAATTCAATTGGTTAGGGTTAAAAATGAGTCTTGAGATGCCAAGAGAAAGTGGTTTTACAGAATTTGGGTTTAACATTAATTGGAAATGGTGTCATAGTTAACTTTTAAAAGTCTTGAGTTATTTTACAGGATCAATTGACCTCTTTTAAAGTACAGGAAAATTTGTTTTAAAATTTACAGAGTTCAATTGATTCAACACATTAATCCTAAGTTCCGCTTAGAGTAGAAACCACAGTGTACTGAGTTTGATTTGCTATAAAGTCTCCTTGAAAACATTAGTAATATTTTTATTTCATGTTAGAAATATAAATAATATGAACTAAAATATATCAATCAATTGACATGATTACAATGCACTAGGTTTTAGTCATTTTCCCCTGCAGGAGATCTAGGGCAAAGCACACAGTGTGCTGGAGGAGCTCCGCAGATCAGGCAATATCTATGGATGGGAATAAAAAGTCGACATTTCAGGCCAAGACCCTTCATTTTTCCTGTTTATTAAACTACCAGAACAAAAACTAAATTGCAAATTGGGAGGGAGGAATTCCCAAAAAATCATCAATGGGCTCACACAAAAATTTTGGAGCTGCATGCATCCCTATGGTATCTTAAAGTGGATGGTGTCCTGCCGAAGGGTTTCTACCCGAAACGTCGACTGTTACTTTTTTCTGTAGATACTGCCTGGTCTGTTGGGTTCCTGCAGCATTTTGTGAGTATTGCTCAGATTTCCGGCATCTGCAGATTTTCTGTTTGTGGTGTGATATTTGATGCTTTGTTCTTAATTGTCCACATTTTCCCAGATTACATTTAAATTAAGGTAAAAATTGCACAGTTTTTAAATATTTAAAACGTTCCAAACAGTCAAACTGTTTAATAGATAGCTTGACATGATTCAGATTGGCAACACGATCTCCATTAGTGTAGGTTCACCCTCTGCTCCACTTACTTTACAGTTAATGACTGTGAGGCTAAGCACAGCTCCAATGCCAGATTACGTTTGCTGACAACGCCACTGACGTTGGCTGAATCAAAGGTGATGGTGAGTCAGCAGCTAGGAGGGAGATGGACGATCTTGCTGAGTGGTGCCACAACAACAACCTCTCACTCAATGTCAGCAGGACCAAGGAGCTGATTATTAACTTGGGGAGGAGGAAACCAGAGATCCTTGAGCCAGTCCTCATCGGGGGACTCAGGTGGAGAGGCTCAGCAGCTTTAAATTCCTGGGTGGTACATTTCAGAGGACCCAGCATGAAGGTGCAATTATGAAGAAAGCATGGCAACATCTCTACTTCCTTAGGAGTCTGCAAAGATTTGCCATGGCATCTTATACTTCTGCAAAGTTCTAAAAATACGTGGTGGAGGGTATATTGACTGGTTGCATCACAGCCTGGTATGGAAACGCCAATGCCCTTGATTAGAAAATCCTACAGAAAGTAGAAGATATGGCCCAGCCCCTCGTGGTTAAAGCCTTCCCATCCTAGGAGCACATCTACATGGAGTGCTGTTGTAGGAAAGCAGTATCCATTATGAGGGATCTCCACCATTGAGGTCATGCTCTCTTCTCGCTGCAGCCATTAGGAAGAAGATACAGGAGCCTCAGGACTCACTACCAGGTTCAGGAACAGATATCACCCCTCAACTGTCAGGCTCTTGAACCAGTGGGGATAACTTCATTCCACTTCACTTGCCCCATTACTGAACTGTTCCCACAAGTTAAGGACAGAACTATGATGGTGCTTAACAGCAATTCCTTTGAGCTCATCTGTGGAAACAGCTTAATTTCTACCTTTAATATCTGTCTTTTCTCCCTTTTCAAGGTGGATGGAATTCTGTCAGAGACCCTGACTAGAATTACAATTAGACTTTGGTTCTTTGCAATAGTAGGACCTACACCCAGGGGCTCACAACCGGTCGCTTTTTGATATCCCAAGGACGCAGCTTAGAGGACAAGCGTGTCTTTGGGGCTCTGAGGCTTTGTGACTCCGTGTGTGAGCCAACTTTATGCTGGTGCTGCTGACTGTTGTGAGAGAGAGAGTTTGTTGCCAATTCTCAAATCTGAGAACACCTGGGGGGTAGAGGGAGGGAAGAAAAAGCAACGCAGCAGGCACTGACATCACAAATCAGCAAATTGTTTACGTCTCCCCTCTCACTGTGAAAGGGTGACACATCTGTGTCCCTCTATTGGGAGGAGAGAGAGAGCCTGTGGTATGTCAATTTGTTGGGTGAACGATTAGTTTATGATGTACTTGGACTGCAGATCATGGTCTTTCTTGGGTGCTTTGCTATTTCTTGCTTGGGGGTGGAGGGTGCTGATGCTTTTTTTTTGCTGACATGGGACGGGGAGGGTAGTGGGGGTGCTTTGTGGTTCTAACATTTTTTACTGTCACTCATTCTATGGGGAACTCTTCTGATTTCATGGATGTCTGTGAAGAGCCAGAATTTCAGGTTGTATGTTGTCTACATTTCTCTGATATTAAATGGAACTATTGAAATCTGTGTCTTGTTCTTAGTGTTCATCATTTATTTCTCTCTTGTAGTTACAGTTTGTTGTCTTTTCCACATTGGTTGTTTGTCCATCCTGTCTTTCATTGATTCTATTGTGTTTCTTGGATTTGCGAAGATGTCCACAAGAAATGAATCTCAGGGTTGTATAAGGTGACACATATGTACTTTGATAATAAATTTACTTCGAACTTGCTAATCGGATTAGTGCCTACTTCATTGAGGAAATTCATCCCAGGGAATCTGCTGTAGGTAATTATGGGTTTAGAGGATTAGTGGGAATTAAACAGTTCTGAAGAAATCCCAGGGCCATCTAAAGGGAAGCTGGAATAATGTCTGCAAATTGGAAACATAAAGGGCACACAAATACAGAAGTCCCTATCTTATAAATAATTACTTTCATCAGTTTGCAAGTCATTTTAATGCACAGTTTGGATATTATGTTTGCTAATCACTTTTGCAAACATCCCTTATTTTTAAATAGGCCTCTTGATAAACCTGCAGAAGGAACCACACAGGAGATCAGGAATAATTCCAGACTCTGCAGGTAAGTGTTTATCTGCCAGCATTATTGTATAACAGAAAGAAAATATACTTAAAACACAGCACTGTTGTTGCGAATCAGTTAAACAATTAACAGACAGTTTAAGACACCATGGAGTGCTCAAGATTGGCAAGTGAAAGGATAATTTGCTAAGTGCGTAGAAGTTTTTTCTCAACTGTGACCAAATTCTATTTATGTGTTCGTTTACAAAGTAGTGGACTTAATAACTTCTCTATAACTAACATTCCTGTTAGGCTGTACATTGTATGAAATTAATTGAAACATTTGAATCTGCTGTAAAGTTAATTCATTTTCAACACCAGACCATTTGTGATGCTATATATTTTTTCAATCTCATACAGCTGTTAAGGTAATATTTTTTTCAGAACTTAATTACAAATTCACAAAAATCTTGCAGATCAAAGGAGACCTTTTGATTCATCTGGGCTGTGCTGGCATTCTGAAAGAGGTCTAATTGTAGCTTTTTCTTTTGTCCCATCTTCCTGTAAGTATCTCCTTCACTGCTGCTCAGCATACAATGTATTAGGAGGTCCTTAAGGATCCAGCATGCTTCAACTCTGGCTCTTTAGGTTCTGAGGTAACCAATAATGTCCCAGTGTGGCACCGACAGAATCAGAATCAGGTGTATTATCATTGTGAAATGTGTTGTTTTACAGCAGCAGTAAGAGTGCAATACATAAAAATTACAATAAGAACATGTAATAAATAGTGCAAAAAAGAGAACAAGATACCGAGGTAGTGTTCATGGGTTCACGGGCCATCCCAAGCATGATGGTGGGCGGGGAGGAAGAAGCTGTTCCTGAAATGTTCAGCGTACATCTTCACACTCCCTTGCCTTGTTGATGGTAGTAATGAGCAGAGGGTGCATCTTGGATGGTGAGGGTCTTTCATGATGGATGCCTCTTTCTTGAGGCATCACCCTTTGAAAATATCCTTGATGGTTAGGAGGCTAGTGCCAATGAATTTACAAGACTCTGCAGCTTTTTCCCAATCCTGTGCATTGACACCTGAATATCAGACAGTGATCCAACTAGTCAGATTGCTCTCCATGGTGTATCTGTAGATATTTGCCAGTCTTTGACATACTAAATCAACTAAAACTCCTGATGAAGTATAACCACTCCCTTGCTACCTTCATAATTGCATCAATATGTTGAGCCCAGGATAGATCTTCAGAGATGTTGACATCCAGGAACTTGAAGCTGCTTACCCTTTCCACTCCTGACCTCTCAGAACTCCTGTGTGTTCTCTCAATTTCACTTTCCTGAAGTCCACAATCAACTCCTTGATCTTACTAATATTGAGTGCAAGGTTATTGTTGCAACATCTCTCTGTACACCTTCTCGTCACCATCTGAGATTCTGCCAACAGTTGTGAACTCACATACCTGAGGTGCATCTGTGTTGATATTCCGCAAGGAGGAGATGTTACTTCTGATCCACGCTGACTGTGGTCTCCCCATGAGGAAGTGAAGGATCCAGTTACAGAGGAAGATGCAGAGGCTAGATTTTGAAATTTGTTGATTAGTACTAAGGATATGATTGTGTTGAACGCTGAGCTGCTATCAATAAACAGCAGCCTGGTTGTCCAAGTCTGAATGGTGAGCCAGTGAGATTGAATCCACTTAGACCTGTTGTGAGTAGGCAGATTGCAGCAGCTTCAGGTTCTTGCTTAGGCACGACTTCATTCTAAACATGAGTGCTTCTCAAAGCACTTTGTCACAGTAGATGTGAATGCTACTGGTGAGGCAGTACAGGAGTGAAGAGTAATTAGGACATTCTTTTCACTGGTTACAATGGATTGTGAGTACTCCCACCGCATGGGCTCTAAGTTCCCAGTGCTGCCGTGAGTGCTTCTTCTGCATGTTGAGGAATTCCAGGACTCGGTTAGGAAGCTGCATTTTGCTTCTAAAGGTTTCAAAAATATCCTTGATCTTTTCCTGTGCTCCATCGTAACCTCTTACTGTGCCAGAGTTTTGAATTGAGTCTGGAAGTTTTGTATCGGCATGCAAGCAATATGATCTGCCCAAATGAAACTGGGGCTGATTTGTTTTTGAGGAGGGCACTCCCATTGGTTCACCTCTCTTGCCAGTGGATATAGCATTTGCAGTACATCTGTTGTATTTGGAGGTGCACACTAAGGTAATCCAACTCTCACATATGTGGAGGAGAATGGTGATCACTGCTACCCGATTATGAACTTTGCCAGGATGGTGCCTCCTGAAATTCGCTCTGCATACTACTTATTAGGAGGCCCATTAGGCTCAATTCTCATGTTTTCTAGGATTTCACAATTATTCTTTATTATTGAATAGTAGTGCTGAACAGCAGGAGAAGAGTGGTTAAGGCCCTTTGTACTGCAGGTCTTGAGTGTAATCTCTATCCTGCCACATGCATTGAAAACTTTGAAACTCAGCCTTCAAATACAGGGATATACAAACTTCAGCTGCATGCTCCCTCTTCACTACTGAAGCTGTAGCGACATGTATTCTTGAGTGAAGATAACGCGGCTTAGAAGCCAAGAGGTGCTTATCCTCACCTAACAGCCCATGAGCCTCTGTAGCCAAAACATTGCTTTCTGCACACCGCCATCTTGAACAGGATGCTACCCCCCAAACACATCTTTACCCCACACTCCTCAAGGATCATTCCCTCTGTGATTCCCTTATCCATTCGTCCCTCCCCTTTAGTCTCCATCCTGGCACATCTCCCTACAAGCGAGAGAAAAGCTACACCTGCCCATTCGCCTCCTCTCTCACTGCCATTCTGGGCTCCAAACAGACCTTCCAGGTGTGGCAACACTTCACCTGTGAATCTGTTCGGGTCATCTACTGTATCTGGTGCTCCTGACATGGTCTCCACTACATTTGTGAGGCCAGGCATCAGTTGAGGGACTACCTTGTCAAGCATCTCTGCTCCATCTGCCAAAAGTGGAATATCCCAGTGGCCACTTGCTATCCCCATTCCTATTCTGACATTTGGGTTAATGGCCTCCTCTTCTGTCACAATGAGGCCACTCTTAGGGTGGAAATGTAACACCTCTTATTCCATCTAGATAGCTTACAATCTGATGACATGAACATTCATTTCTCCTTCTGGTATATTTTTCTCTTTCATTCCATTCCCCACTCTGGCCTCTTACCCCTTCTCAATTGCATGTCACCGCTCCCTGGTGTCCTTCCTCCTTCCCTTTCTCCCATGGTCCATCCTTCCCTCCTATCAGATTCCTGCTTCTGGATCCCTTTACCTTGCCCACCCACCTGGCTTTACCTATCACCAACTTGCTTGTCCTCCTTCCTCTCTTCTCCCCCCCCCCCCCCCACTTTTACATTCTGGCATCTTCCCCCTTCCTTTCCAGTCCTGATAGAAGTTCTTGGCCCAAAACAACAACTATTATTTCATTTTCGAAGATGCTGCCTATCCTGCTGAGTTCCTCCAGCATTTTGCGTGTGTGTTGCTCTGGATTTCCAGCATCTGCAGAATCTCTTGTGTTTGCGGCTTCAACAATTTTCCACTGGAAACGGGCAATGCTGCGTCTTGTGTATTTGTACGGCGTCCAGTTATATTCCTGACTTTGGGAAATTGTAAAATCTGCATTTGGAAAATGCTTCTTCCTCATTGGCCAATAGAACAAAATTCAAAGATGCAGCAGCTCAAACACTTTGGGAGTTCTATTTGCAATGTTTTTAATTCTGAAAAGCACAAAGGAATTAGGGTGCATCAGTGAGCTAAGACAAGTGGCATGTCACCTGTACAATAAACTGATATACAATCCAAGTCGTTTTAGCCAACAGGGATAAAGACTGGCTGGAGCATTGAATCCAGAATCAAATTGACACATGATGTGAAATTTGTCATATTTGTGACAGCAGTACAGTGCAAACACAAATAAATATATGAATTACAAGAAGAGTGCAAATGAAGCAGTAATATCGTCATGTTCAGAGATCTGATGGTGAAGGGGAAGAAGTTGTTCCTAAATGGTTGAGTGTGGATCTTCAGGCTCTTGTCCCTGCTCCCTGTCAGTAGTAATGAGAAGAGGGCATGTCCTGGATGGTGACGGTCCTTAGTGGTGGATTCAACCTTCTTGATGCACTGCGTTTTCAAGATGTTCTCAGTGGCAGAGAGGATTGTGCCCATGATGGAGCTGCCAAGTCTTATTACCCTCAAAAGCTTCTTGTGATCCAGTTTACTGGGGTCTCCATATCAGGCTCTGCAACCAGTCAGGATGCTCTCCGCCAGACATCTATTAAAATCTGCAAGTCTTTGGTGACACACTATCCTCAAACTCCCAACAAAGCCGAGCCTAAAATGTGTGTTCTTAATGATCACATTGATGTTTTGGTCCCAGGTTCAATCCTCTGAGATATTGACACTCAGGAGCTTGAAGCTGCTGACCGCTTAGTGAGAAGTGGTGCGTGTTCTCCCAGCTTCCCTTTCCTGAAGTCCACAATCATTTTTTTGATCTTGCTGAGGCTGAGTGTGAGGTTGTTTGTGACACCATTCAACCAGCCAACCTATTGTGCTCTGTAGCCACCTTATTGTCATCTGTGATCCTACCAACAATGGTGGTGTCAATGGCGGATTTATAGATCACTTAGCTACGCGGTCATGAGTACAGAGAGTAAAGCAATGGGCTAAGCATGCATCCTTGAAATGCACCTGTTAAGAGTCAGCGAGAAGATGTTACTGTTATCTGTGCTAACTGTTGTCTCCCAAAGAGACTGTCAAAGATCAGATACAGAGAGAGGTACAGAGGTCCAGGTTCTGAAGCTTTTTTCAATAAGTACTGAGGGGATGATACTGAGCTGTAATCGATTACCAGTCGCCTGATGTACATTTTGCTGTTGTCTAGGTGCTCCAGAGCTGAGTTGAGAGCCAGAGAGATTTGTCTTCAATAGGTCTGTTGTGGCAGTAGGTGAATATCCGCAGACACAGGTACTCGCTCAGGTAGGAGCTAATTCTATCCACAAACAGCCTCTTGAAACACTTTATTATGATCGATGTGATGGCCATTGAGCCAGCCCACCATGCTCTCATGGACACTGGAACGGTTGATGCCCTTTTGAAGCAGGTGGGAACCTTAGACCTTAGCAGTGAGAGGTTGAAGGACACCCTTCAACCAGGTGTCCTTCAACCAGATGGTCAGAACAAGGTTTCGGTACCCAGCTAAGTACACCATCAGGGCTCGATGCCTTGTGAGTGTATATCTTCTTGAAGAACGTACTGATGTCAGCCTCCATGGGAGAGATCACAGGGTCACCAGATGCTGTGGGGATATCAGACAGGAATAATGTTTTTCTCCCTTTCAAGCATGCATAAAAGGCATTTGAGCTCATCTGGAAATGAAGCATCACTGCCAATTATGTTAGCTTAGGCCTTTAGGAAGTGACGTCCTGCAAACACTGCCACAACTGTTGCGCATCTGAATGTGTCTGTAATTTCACTTGGAGTTGCGTTTTCACTCCCATGATGGCCTTCTGTAGGTTACACCAGGGCTTCTTGTTGGATTCTTGTCCTGTGGGAGGTTCAGCTTATTCTGCTTGTTGAAAGCTGCTTCTGTAGTGATTGGTTAATTTGGAAACTTCAGCTGCTCTTCCTATTGGTTGGCTGCCTGGTGTCCAGTTTCAAATATTCTGGGTACAAAGACTAGCACATCTGGAAGTTTTTCTCTTTTCCTTTGTCTCTGGAGCACATGGTACAAAATCCTTGGGAAGGTATGCCCCATGCACACTTTTAACTTTCAACTAATACTCAGCTTTGTATTTTGTGTAACCTGGGGGAACAAGAATGCTTGGTTGAAATTTTTTTTTACTGTTTGTAAATAAGTAAATAAATAAATTTGGCCCTGTAAGCAGATTTTTTGTTGGAGCAGAAAATGCATTTCTTTCAAAGGTAATTTAAAAGAGGGGACCGGCCCCCTAGTATGAGGGGTACTAAGCCCTGGGGTAGACAGATAATAGCGCAGGCTTTGAGAGACTCACTAACCTACTGATGGGTTATGGGATGCCAGTAGATTGGTCAGACCAGTAAGATTTCACCAGGGTTGAAATGGGACAGCACGTTGTTTCCATACTTCAAATGTTGGGTTTCCCCTGGAGAAAAGATAGCCGACAGGACACTTTCTGGCTGTTTGTAGTTATCATCTTGTACATCACCAGTATAAAATGATTGTGGGTCTTAAGAATGAGATGGTGACCTAAATCAGCGCTGTAGCATTCTGAGATAATTACTGTTGATGGCCCAGACTCAGGCTGCAAAGTTAGAAGATGTACAGATAGCTTGTCAGCTGTTGAAGGTACAGCAATTGGAAGCTGCTGGTGGGGCAGACTGGCAGTCCAGTACTGTGGAGATTCAAGCTTTACCGTGGCAGGGTGACGATCCTACTGTGGGGATGGGGCTAAATGGCACTTATTGGATATGCAGTTCCTATGTCTACCCATGGTCCCCACAGGGTGGTGCGGTTGATATGTGGTGCCATATGTATACCACCTTGGTGCCCTGATTGAGCACCTTGCCCATGCTGGTTGGCATAATAAGAGCTATTACAAAGGAAGGAAGGTTTTGACTGATAGGTTTTCTCAGCATGGCCAGACTGTCCCGGGAACTGATTTTGATGGCCTTAGATGACCTGCTCACAAAAAAAAGGTGGCACCTGTACTGTAATTGGTCAACAAAGCTGCACCTACATTCCTGATGGGTCGGGTAACATCACTCACCTGGTTGATCACAACAGTGTATAAGATTAAGTGGGAGGATCAGCTCATTAGCTATTACACTTCAGGGTGGGGCTGGTGGTCTTTTCCAGTGCAGGGAGGCTGATGGACTACTGTAGTATACTGGGGCGGGGGGGATGACTATTGAGTTTTCAGTACTGGGTGATGTGTTTGTATTTTATATGTCTGAGGGTCAGATCATCGTGGGGTCGCGACTTTCGAAGGGTAAGTGTCCTGTGGGGGGTGTGGCTTGTTCTGCTTGTCTAAGCTGCTTCTGTCATGATTGGTTAGCCTAGAAACTGGAACTGCACTTCCCATTGGTTGGCTGCTCGGTGTCCAGTTTCAAATGTCCCGGGTATAAAGACGAGCACAGTGGAAGCTTTTTTCCCTTTTCTTTTGTCTCTAAGCCTCATGGTACAGAACCCTCGGGAAGCCCCGCAAGCACTTTTATCTAAGTATCTGTTTGTTGAAATCTTAGATTTGTAATTTGTGTAACTTGGGGAAACAAGAATGTTTGGTTGATTTTTTTTTTACCCTTTGTAAATCAATGATTCATATTCTTATTCGCAGTCAGTGGTTTCTGTGTCACTCACCAGACCCGCGAACCTGATTCAATGATACAATTCTGGATTGTCAGTCTTGAGCACCACATATCTAGCCCTCAGCAGACTGTGAGTCTTCTGTTTTATCCATGACTTCTGGTTTAGGAAGACTCGCTAAGTTCTAGAAAGTACACACTCAACCGCACAAGTCTTGATAAAGTCATTGACTCATTCAGATTTGAAGATCCAGTCCAGTGATTCAAAGCAGTCCTGTAAGTGCTCCTCCACCTCCCTTGACTATACCTTTGTCATCAGAGCCACTGGCACCACAGTCATCAGTTTCTGTCTGGAGTAAAAGTACAGCAAGGCGATCAGACTTGCCGAAGTGCGGGTGTGGGACGTTCTTGATGACGGTGTGACAGTGATTGAGTGTGTTGACTCCTGTTTTCCCGAGGTGACACAGTAGTGGTAGAGACGTCTTCAAACTGGCCTTAATCATAGTGATTGGGAAGGCAACGGTATATGCTTTCTCATGACCGTTGATCACAATGGTCAGCTTGAGAGCCAGCCTAACGTCTGCCAGGGCTGGAACATGCACCACTACCAGAAATGAGAATTCTGGAGAATTCCCTCAGCAGCTCAATTGACACTGTTTTGTCGTGCTGTAGCGGTGTGCTACACGCAGCGCTGAAATAACAAAACGTAGTCGGTGAGCTGCAGTTGCAAAGGAGGTTTATTCAAACTTCACGGCCTTGCTTTAAAGCCTCTCTGTTCCCACCCTTCCTGGGCGGGAATGCTGTAGGGGGCGCATATTCACGGTCCCGTCCCGCGCGTGGGCTTTTCCCCTTGCTGGTGAAGAAGGCTTGGTGCCCTCTTTGGGACCGGCCTCAATGCCAGTGCGCACCACTTTGTGAGCCGGTTCGAGTGCGCTGGGAAGTGGGTCGCCACATAAACCACCCCCCCCCCCCCCCAGAACCGGCGATACACCCCCCAATGTCCTCAGTCTGGGTCAGACTCTGTTTGGGAGGTCTGCCTCTGCGCCGCGGTGCCTGAATCTTGACCGGCTGCGTCGTCCACATGGGCCAGTTTGAGTCGGTCCACTGTGAAAACCTCCTCTTTCCCCCCAATGTCCAGCACAAATGTGGACCCGTTGTTTCTGATCACCGTAAACGGCCCCTCGTAGGGCCGTTGTAGCGGTGTCCGGTGTCTGCCCCGTCGTACAAAAACAAATTTACAGTTCTGCAGGTCTTTGGGTACGCAGGTCGGGTTCTGCCCGTGCTGCGAAGTGGGTATGGGGGCCAGGTTACCGAGCCTCTCACGTAGTCTGTCCAGGACTGCTGCGGGTTCTTCCTCTTGCCCCCTTGGGGCTGGTATGAACTCTCCTGGGACGACCAGGGGTGCGCCATACACCAACTCGGCCGACGAGGTGTGCAGATCCTCCTTGGGCACCGTGCAGATTCCGAGCAGGACCCAGGGAAGCTCGTCCACCCAGTTAGGCCCTTTGAGGCGGGCCATGAGAGCCGACTTCAAGTGACGGTGGAAACACTCCACTACTCAGTTCGACTGTGGGTGGTAGGCAGTTGTGTGGTGCAGCTGTGTCCGCAAAAGGCTGGCCATAGCTGACCACAGGCCGGAGGTGAACTGGGCGCCTCTGTCGGAGGTAATGTGGGCCAGTACACCAAAGCGAGATGCCCAGGTTGCAATCAGTGCTCGGGCGCAAGATTCGGAGGTGGTGTCGGTGAGCAGGACCGCTTCTGGCCATCTTGTGAACCGGTCCACGATAGTCAGGACACTGGCAGGGGGCCCACGATATCCACATGAATGTGGTCGAAACGCCGGCGGGTGGGGTGGAACTGCTGCGACAGGGCTTTGGTGTGCTGCTGCACCTTGGCTGTTCGGCAGTGCATGCACGTTTTGGCCCATTCACTGACCTGCTTGGCAGGGTGTACATCTTTGCATTGCACCAGTGGTAGCTTCATGTGTGCTATCATACATTTTATAAGACTACCCTAAAATAAGCATTTCTGAAAAGTGGCCAATATAAAGTACAACATATATATTCAACCTAGTGGTATTTTGTCATCAGTTATCCCTCAACATTGAAATTTGTCACAATGATAGCTGAGTTCACGCACTTTTCATCAAATGTTGTTATAAAATTCTACATTGAAAACTATGTCATTGGTGGCACTTGCAGTACAGTGCCCAATTTCAGTAGAGTGAATCATTTAATTTTTAGAAAAATATTTGTCTGTTGGAAAAAGTCAATAAAAACCCTAGGACACATATAATCACATAGATTTGTATAGAATTTATTCAGGTATTTATATAAGTAATCACTTTTTGTATATATTCCATATTTAGCATCAGTACAGCAGAAAATGTTACCTCCCCCTCCCCCAAGGTAAAAAAAAAACCTCATTTGGAGAGATTTCTGGAGTTTTATCAATGTTATGATATTTTCCATATTGTTGTATCAAATCAAAACAATCTTAAGCTTTTGTCATAGCATATAGAATTACAGTACAATAATTACAATGTGGGGTTCCACACAGCCATACCCTATCCCCCATTTGGTTGTAAAATGAATATATTTAATCAGACTGCTTTCCATACTTTGTTTTCCATACTTTCATAACCTATTAATAATCATAAAAATTTTCCAAGTCTTCCACATCTTCATCTGAACTTTCCACACTCTCTGAGGTGGATGTCTGGTTCTCACAGTCTGCCAGTCTACACATGTCAGTGCACCTGAGGCCATTTGCAACACTCATACATCTCGGGAGTGAACATTTTTTTGGACAGTTACAGGCCAATAGATCCAGGATGGCATCGGGTGCTTCCATCCAGTGCACCACCAACTGTTCAGCTTCCTCTTCTCTCTCCATCTTCCATCCTCTGCCAACAGGGCTTGGCACTTGTGGGTTCTTCTCCAAACATCTCCATATACCAGCCTGGTAGTTGGTTCACTGTGCATGTTTTGTTAAGCAGTCCTTGCATGGTGGGAGTTGATGACTTTTGATTTCACCTTTTTTGGCAGAGAAATGGTGATACCTGAGCTCATTGACCTTGGTGGTCGATGCTTTTGGGGCATACAGGAGACATAGAAGTGCCTCCAGTTTGTCCATCAGTTCTGGGGAGAGGTCCCATTCCTGACCCAATTCTAAGAATGTGTCCTGAGTTTCCCTGTTGATGGTCAGAAGTTGCATCACTGCCTCGAATCGCAAGACTCTGCAGCGGATAGTGAAGTCAGCTGAGTAGATCACTGGGGTCTCTCTTCCTGTCATCACAGACATTTACACCACACGCTGCACCCACAAAGCTAACAGCATTATGAAGGACCCCACGCACCCCTCATACAATCTCTTCTCCCTCTTGCCATCTGGCAAAAGCCACTGAAGCATTCGGGGTCTCACGACCAGACTATGCAACAGTTTCTTCCCCCAAGCCATCAGACTCCTCAATACCCAGAGTCTGGACTGATATCTACATCATTTATTATTATATTGAAATTTGTCCTCTACTGTGCCTGTTGTCTTGTTTATTAATTATTTATTAATTAATTATTGTATTGCCCTTCACTGTTTTGTGCACTTTATGTAGTCCTGTGTAGGTCTGTAGTCTAATGTAGTTTTTGTGTTGTTTTAGGTAGTCTAGTGTAGACTTGAGTTGTCTCCCATAGTCTAGTATAGTCTTGTGTTGTTTCATGTAGCACCAGGGTCCTGGAGGAATGTTGTTTTGTTTTTACTGTGTACTGTACCAGCAGTTTATGGTCGAAATGACAATAAAAATCGACTTGACTTGATGTATGAGGCTAACCACTGCTGAAACTGGGTCCTTATCTTTCTGGATTCTTGGCGGCTGTAGCTCTGCATGACAAAGCTCTGATTTGTTGCCTTGCGCCATCTCCCTTCACTGACCCAGGAATGCACTGTGGTGCTCAGCTGTTCTGTAGTAACGCTTGATATCTCCAGCGTTCAGGCTGAGCTATGATGTGCCTCCAGGAGCCTGTGTGTCTTTGTTCACTGTGGCTTCAATAGCCTGGTCCACAGGGACCTGCACAAAGGGGTTGTTACTTGACAGCTGCACTGAGAATTGGCCAGTCTTGAAAGCCTCATACACAGAAGGATTCTTCTCTGGGAGGTTCATCATCTGAGCAAAGTAAGGGGACAGGTACCTGGCATAATTCATCTTATCATAGGCAAAGCACCATGGGATCATGGTTCTTACAGTAAGGAAGTTAACAAGCAAGCTACCACCGCTGCAATGCTATCGCATATTTTCTAGTACTTGGGGTGTATACAGTTCCAAAAAATCACTATAAGAATTATTTCCCCCAGATGGTTCCGATGGCCCAAATTTGGGGTCCTGGCTCACGAACTACAACGAGGCAAGTTATTTTCACAGTTCACTTAATGTTGAGAACAGGCCAAAAGATGTTTTGCAACATTTTCTCTTTCCTGCAGCCTCTCTCTGAACATGTAACCTTAAAACTAACTTTCATTAATCACTTCCTTATATCCTGCACCAGGTTATTTCATTAATGAGCAGACAGGGAGTGAACATTCTATTGCCCTGTGCTTTAATCAACCATAAATGTCTGCACATAACACTTTGATTATATATTGTGGAAGTTGATTACATTTTAATGAAGGTTTCAAAGCAGAGTTACCTGGACTGACACAAGATTTTTTAGAAAAAGATTTAGTTTTTATGTGATTTTTCAGCCCCCATGGTCACTTTTAGTTTTAAAAATGAATGTGTGATGTGTTTTAAATACTGTTAGCTTTTTTTCTGAGTTCATTATCCATGCATCACTGCAGCTGTGAGCACAATGCTTTTCTTTCTGACATAATTACAGGAGTCTCTTTTGAACTGCTTTATTGCCCGAGTGGTCAAGGTACAATATTAAGCCGCATAGAATAAATAATTCCTTGTGTATGTGATGAGGAACAGTATCTACACAAGTCTCTCGCTATAAAGTCAGCTGGTTACAGCGTTGGGAGTGTTGTAATTGGTTTGAGCATCTGTGGACTAGGGTTGTCAGCTGGTAATTGTGTTTGCGCTAGGGTGCTGCCCCGTGATCAACAGACAAATAGTGTTTACCAACCATCCTTTCCAAAAACTTCCGACAAACCTTCACTTCATAAATCTGCGCGAAATTTGCTAATGTGTTTGAACAACCCTCAGTTTGCCTTGCAGCTACAATAAAATGGCCCTCATTAAAGTTGATAAGTTCCTCTGTGTGACCGATTGCTAAACAGGGTGAAATCACCCTCCACACATTTTCGAGCTTGTCTGCAGCCTTTAATGTTGTTAACTATATCACTGTCATTCAGTAACTCCTCTAAACTCAGCTCTTATTTGTCCGGTAATAATAATCAATGGGGTCACCTGCAGGTACCTCCCCCTCCCACTTCTCATGAAAATATTGTGCCTAATCACATACACAAGGAATTATCAGTTCACTGATGACACAAATCCCCACATCACAGTGCGCTCTCCACTAGCTTTGATTTGTCACACTACTGTCTGCCGATCAGTACTGGATTAAATTTGAAAATTCTAATTCGAATCTAACTAAATTAGAAAATAGTATTTTATCCTGCAATGTGGACTCCAGAATATACCATGTGCCAAAAAATCAAAAGTGACATTTAATTAAGACCGTAAGATATAGGAGCGGAATTAAGCCTTTAGGCACCTCAAGAATGCTTCATCATTTCATCACGACTGATCCAATTTTCATCTCAGCCCTGATCTCCTGCCTTCTCCCCATGTCCCTTCATGCCCTGACCAATCAAGAATGTATCAACCTCTGCCTTAAATAAAGACTTGGCCTCCACAGCTGCTTGTGTTGAAGAATTCCACAAATTCACCACTCTCCGGCCAAAGAAATTCCTCCTCATCTCCGTTCTGAAAGGAAGCCCCTCTGTTTTGAGATTGTGTCCTCTGGTCTTAAACTTTACTACATCCTCTCCACATCTATCATTCAATAGATTTCAATGAGGTCACCCCTCATCCTTCTGAATTCCAGTGTATACATGTCCAGGGCCAGTAAAAGCTCTTAATATGACAAGCCATTTAATCCTGGAATCATTATCGTGAACCTCCTTTGAACCCTATTCAGTTTCAGCACATCCTTTATAAAATAAGGGGCTCAAAACTGCTCACAATACTCTAAGTGAGACATCACCAGTGCTTTATAAAGTTTCAACATTACATCCCTGTTTTTATATTCTAATCCTCTTGAAATGAATGCTAACATTGCATTTGCCTTTGTCACCACGGACTGAACCTGCAAATTAACCTTTAGGGAATCCTGCACGTGGACTCCCAAGTCCCATTGTGTCCCAGTTTTTTTGTATTTACTCTCCATTTAGGAAATAGAAAACCTTTTCATTTCTTCTACCAAAGTGCATGACCATATACTTGCTGACATGGTATTCCATCGGCCATTTCTTTGCACATTCTTCTAATCTGTCCTTCTGTATCCTCTCTACTTCCTCGAAGCTATATGCCCGTCCACCTATCTTCATATCATCTGCAAGCTTTACAACAAAGCCATCCATTCCATCATCCAAATCATTGAACATCACTAGTCACCAGCAGCCAACCAGAAAAGGCTCCTTTTGTTCCCATTCTTTACCTCCTGCCAATCAAACGCTGCTTTATCCGTGTTGGATTCTTTACTGTAATACCATAGGCTCGTAGCTTGTTAAGCAGCCTCATGTATGGCACCTTGTCAAAGGTCTTCTGAAAATCTAAGTATACAACGTTAATCAATTCTTGTTTGTCTATCCTACTTCTTTAAAGAATTCTGACAGATTTGTCAGGCAAGATTTTCACTTGAGGAAACCATGCTGACTATGGCCTATTTTATCATGTACCTCCAAGTACCCTGAGACCTCATCCTTGATAATCAACTCTAATGTTGACTGGAAAATTGCAAATGTCACTCCACTCTTTAAAAAAGGAGGGAGTTAGCAGAAAGGAAATTATAGACCAGTTAGCCTGACCTCAATGGTTGGGAAGATGTTGGAAACAATTTTTAAGGATGAAATTATGGAGTACTTGATGACACAAGACAAGATAGGACAAAGTCACCATGGTTTCCTTAAGGGAAAATCTTGCCTGATGAACCTGTTGGAATTCTTTGAGGAGATTTCAAGTGGGTTAGATAAAGAGGATGCAGTGGATGTTCTATATTTGGATTTTTAGAAGGCCTTTGACAAGGTTTCACACATGAGGCTACTTACTTAGTTAAGAACTCAAGATATTAGAGGAAAATTACTGGTATGGTTTGAGTATTAACTGATTGGTAGGAGGCAGTGAGTGGAAATAAAAGGATCCTTTACTGGTTGGCTGCCAGTGACTAGTGGTGTTCCACAGGGGTCGGTGTTGGGACTGCTTTTTATGCTGTATATCAGTGATGGTATAGATGGATTTGTTGCCAAGTTTGCAGATGATACAGAGATTGGTGGAGGGGCAGGTAGCGTTGAAGAAATGGGTAGGATACAGAAGGACTTAGGAGAACGGGCAAGAAAGTGGCAAATTAAATACGATATTGGAAAATGCATCGTCATACACTTTTGTAGAAGAAATAAATGTGCAGACTATTTTCTAAGTGGAAAGAAAATCCAAAAATCTGAAATGCAAAGGGACTTGGAGTTCTTGTACAGAATATCCTAAAGGTGAATTTGTAGTCAGTGGTGAGGAAGGCAAATGCAATGTTATCATTCATTTCAAGAAGTCTAGAATACAGGAGCAGGGATGTGATACTGAGGCCTTATTAGGCACTGGTGAGGCCTTACCTTGAACATTGTGAACAGTTTTGGGCTCCTCATCTTAGAAAAGATGTGCTGGCTTTGGAGAGGGTTGAGAGGAAGTTCGCACAGATGATCCAAGAATGAAAGGGTTATCATATGAGGAATGTTTGATGCCTCTGGGTCTGTACTCACTGGAATTTAGAAGGATGAGGGGGATCTTATTGAAACCTTTCGAATGTTGAAAGGCCAAGACAGAGTAGATGTGGAAAGGATGTTTCCCATGGTGGGGTTTCTAGGACAAGAGGGCACAGCCTCAGGATAGAGGGTGTCCATTTAAAACAGAGATGCAGAGAGATTTCTTTAGCCTGAGGGTGGAGAATTTGTGGAATTTGTAACCACAGGCAGCTATGGAGGCCAGGTCATTGGGTGTATTTAAGGCCAAGATTGATAGGATCAGCTATGATAAATAGCGGAGCAGACTTGATGAGCCAAATGGCCTAATTCTTCTCCAATGTCTTCTGGTCTTATTATATCCACTCTTGTCTATCTTTTACACTTTATATATCTGAAGAAACTTTTCGTATCCTCTTTAATATTATTGGCTAGCTTACTTTCCTCTTCCATCTTTACCATAATAACTTCTTTTAGTTGCCTTCTGTTGGTTTTTAAAAGCTTCCCAATCCTCTAATTTCCCACTAGTTTTTTGCCTTCTTTTTGCCTTTTATGCCGGCTTTAACTTCTCTTGCTGGCCATAGTTGTGTCATCTTTCCTTTTAACTATTTCTCTCTCATTGAAGTGTATATTTCCTGTGCCTTCTGAATTGCTTCCAGAAATTCCAGCTATTGCTGCTGTGCCATCATCCCTGCCAGTGTCCTTTTCCAATCAATTGTGGCCAACTCCTCTCTCATGCCTCTAATTCTCTTTACTCCAAAATGTAGCCATTTGATGAGACACTTCCTCACCATAAATAGGCCTCTCAAAGATTATATTTTCTATAGCTTTGTAATATTGTGCTGGTAAAATTATGTTCAGGGGCAAAGGACTTTATTTTAAATTTGTTTAATGAATTTTATATATCAAGCAACAAAATACAAGATGCCGTTTTGTACTAATGGTTTTATAATGCATTTTAAACTAATTCAGCCAATTTCTACTGCTTGCCTGTGTTCTCATTAGTTATATATATCGCATGCTATCACATTATACTTGTATTACATATAAAGTACAGGTCCTGGTGAAGGGTCTCGGTCCAAAACATTGACTGTTTTTTCTTTTCTTTAGATGCTGCCTGGCCTGCTGAGATCTTCCAGCATTTTGTGTGTGTGTGACAAGTACATGATGTTAGGTCACAGATTAACTAAGGTCTTACTCCCTGGTGGATCAGGTTGAATTGCCTTTTCCTGTTCTAATTTTCCCAAGGCTGACCACAGTTGGAGAGAGGGGATTTCAGATTGATAGGTTCCAGTTTGGGATGTGCATTTTTATAAGCTAATTTAGTTCTTATGTATATACTGTATCCATAACTCCTGCTTGAAAACATGAAGGAATCACAGTATATTTCAAGGAAGGGAAATAAATGAAAAACTAAGAAAGTTATTATTTAGAATTAGAAGTCTGTCACATATGAATTAATGGAAGAGGACAAATGCCTTAATGTACATCTTAAATCACTAAAGATCAGTAAAGGACTACTAAATCAAGTTATGTACGAGTTATAGTACTGTGCAAGAGTCAGGCACGGATAAATAACTAGGGTGCCTTAGACTTTTGCACAGTACTGTATTTGTCAATATGGAGTGTAGAGCAAGTTTGTCAATCTGGCAGGAACAAAGGATATTGGGAATGGTAAGGCTGGAGTGCCACGGGAGAGGTATGCAATAGGTGGCAGTGAGGGAGTGCCAGGGACAGAAGGTGGCATGGGTGCAGACACACCCAGCCCTGAGACAGCAGCCAAGGTTATCTGATTCCAAACAATTGGTTTATTGATTATTACAGAAAGTCTTTCTGGTGCTTCCCAACCACTCCCCTCACTCCTCCCCCTTTCCCAACTGTGATTCCCCTCTCCCTACCCCCTTTTCACTCTCAGTCCACAATAGAGACCAATGTCAGAATCGGGTTTATCATCACTGTCGAATATCATGAAATCTTTTTTTTGTGTGTCAGCAGTACAGTGCTATGCATAAAATTACTGAAATACTGTGCAAAAGTCTTAGGCACCCTAGCTATACATAAAGTATGTGCCTAAGATATTCGCACTGTACTGTGAGGAGAGGGCTTCCAACGGTTAGAGTTGACCCATGGATATTGCTTCTTATCTGTCTAAATACACAAGGCTGGGCAGTAAGATATGGAGAGCAAGCTGTTGCCCATGTAGAATGCTCACCCTCTTCATCCATCTGATGGATCTCATCCATCCAAAGGAACAGCAGAGACTAATACAGTTTGGTACCAGCAGCATTGCAAGAGTTGCCAGTCGGTGATGAACTCAATGTAGGACTGCCTTACAGACGCCAGCTTCAGATCATTCCCTTGGGGTTTACTGCTGAAGCCTTCCCCATGGGAGGATATAGCCACAATGCAGTGGAGGTTTGAGATCAGAGTTTTCAGAACCAGGTTTATTATCACCAGCATGTGACTTGAAATTTGTTAACTTAGCAGCAGCAGTTCAATGCGATACATAATCTAGCAGAGAGAGAAAAAATAATAATAAATTAATTAAAACAATAATAAGTAAATCATTTACATATATTGAATAGATATTTTTAAATGTGCAAAAACAGAAATACTGTATATTTTTTTAAAAAGTGAGTTGGTGTCCAAAGCTTCAATATCCATTCAGGAATAGGATGACAGAGGGGAAGAACCTGAATCACTGAGTGTGTACCTTCAGGCTTCTGTATCTCCTCCTTGATGGTAACAGTGAGAAAAGGGCATGCCCTGGGTGCTGGAGGTCCTTAATAATGGACGCTGCCTTTCTGAGACACCACTCCCTAAAGATGTCCTGGGTACTTTGTGCCCAAGGTGGAGCTGACTAGATTTACAACCTTCTTCAGCCTCTTTCGGTTCTGTGCAATAGCCCCTCCATACCAGACAGTGATGCAGCCTGTCAGAATGCTCTCCACAGTACAACTATAGAAGTTTTTGAGTGTGTTTGTTGACGTGCCAAATCTCTTCAAGCTCCTAATAAAGTATAGCCACTGCCTTGCCTTCTTTATGACTACAGGTGCATCAATATGTTGGGACCGAGTTAGATCCTCAGAGATCTTGACACCAAGGAACTTGAAGCTGCTCACTCTCTCCACTTCTGATCCCTCTCTGAGGATTGGTATGTGTTCCTTCATCTTACCCTTCCTGAAGTCCACAATCAGCTCTTTTGTCTTACTGACGTTGAGTGCCAGGTTGTTACTGTGGCACCACTTTACTAGTTGACCTATAGGGTTGACTAGCGGTATTCATTTAATATTTAGATATTCCTTTCAGCTGGAGAGTTGCCACCTAGTTTTCCATTTGAGACTTTTAGTTAACAGCCCTGACTGGCCAGTGCAGAACTTCTTCCTGGATACTGCAGCAGATGTTGTCTTTTTTAAAAAAACTTGTTAATTAGCTTCATTACAATTTCAGTTTTTTTTTTATCTGGTCACGAATGTGACAGTGAAGATGTATGAGTTAATTAATCCACTGAAAGAATTAAATGCCCTTGTACACTAAGTAGCTTAATGAACCTTATCTTATTGGCTAATGCCACAAGTTCCATCTGGAGCATTTATTATTTAGTCACAGTGAGTAGCTGATCAATAAGACAATGGCCCCATTATTCACCTTCCTCCTGGACAGATACGCAGGACAGAAGAAAGGTGAATAATGGGTCCATTTGTTCTTTGGATCTATTTTAATGACCCTGACTTGGGGTGCAATTCACAATTTCTAAATTTCCAGATGACACAAAATGTGACAGTCTTGTGATCACGTGGTTTGTAGGCTGAAGGCAGATGAGGTTTAATTCAAAGTTATATCAGATGATGGGAAGAATGAGATGAACTTCTATAAAAGAAAAGATATTTAGTCAGAAAAAGAATGGGACATTTGATATAAAATAAAGAAGGCTCTTCTCAAAGGTTCTGATTGTTAGATGGATGAAAATCTCAAGGGTCACAGATGAAATAAAGGGTTGATCACAAGGGGAAGTTTTTCTGCAGCTTACAGTTGTAATCTGGACAGCATTATCTGGAGATATGGGAAAGGCATGTGCTATCATGACCAAAAGGGAATTAGAAAGCTATTCAGTAAAGAAAAAATGCAAGGCAATGGAGAAATGGCTGATGGATGGAGCTGGAGTTTCTCTGGTAAACAAGTAAATGTATTTGATGGGGTGATACCTTCTTTCTGTGTTATAACAATTCTATGATGCTGTGAAGTCTGGGACTTCCTCATATGCCCTGGATTTACTGATGTTGATTGTGTGGATAATCAGAGGCTTTTTCCCAGGGCTGAAATGTCTGACACGAGAGGGCACAGTTTTAAGGTGCTTGGAAATAGGTACAGAGGGGATGTCAGAGTTAAGTTTTTTACGCAGAGAGTGATGAGTGAGTGAAATGGGCTGCCAGCAATGGTCATGGAGGCAGATATGATGGGGTCTTTTAAGAGACTCCTGGATAGGTACATGGAACTTAGAAAAATAGAGGGCTATGGGTAAAGCTAGGTAACTTCTAAAGTAAGTACATGTTCAGCACAGCATCATGGGCCGAAGGGCCTGTATTGTGCTGTAGGTTTTCTATGGGCTGCTGAACTCCACGCAAAAGTCTTTTTGGGGTTCTCTGGTACTTCAGATCCTGGAATTTGAGACACTATTGACTTCAATGGAAGTGAAGTGGGAGCTTCTATTTCTAATCATCTTGTTTGAGTTCAAGCTTTTCAATTACTTTTCCATCATACTTGTTTTTAGACATAGAAGCAGAATTAGGCCAATTGGACCATCATGTCTACTCTGCCATTCCATAATGGCCTATTTAATGTTCCCTCTGAACCCTATTCTCCTGCCTTCTCCCCATAGCCTTTGACACCCTTATTAATCAAGAATCTATCAAACTCCACTTTATAAATCCAATAGGTTCTGCGGGTGCTGGAAATCTAGAGCAACATACAAAATGCAGGAGGAACCCAGCAGGTCAGTCAGCATCTATGGAGTTAATAGGCAGGTGGGAAGAAGAGGTAAGAGGCCAGAGTGGAGAACAGAAGAAGAGAGAAGGGGAGGGAAAAATTTTATTGGAAGGAGAAATTGATGTTCATGTCATCAAGTTGGAGCTACCTAGATGGAATATGAGGTGTTGCTCCTCCAACCTGAGAGTGGCTTCATCACGACAAAAGAGGAGGCCAGGAATCAACGTGTCAAAATGGAATGGCAATAGGATTTGAAGTAGTCTGCCATATATATGAAGACATTTTAGAATCAATAATATCAAAAAAGGATTTAGAAATGAGAATTGGTACCCCCTGAAATAGGTACAGAAATTTAGGTAAAATAATCATCTTAATAGTATTAGTTCTACCAATCAACGATAAGGACAATAGTAAGCAGTTGTTTAACATAATCAATTAAGGGTAAAAAGTTAACTTTAAATAGATCCTTATGCTTCTTAGTAATTTTAACACTCAAATAAGTAATCAGTAACCAGTATGGTGATTGTCTATAGATTGGAGCTTACATATTTAATGAGAAAAACTCACTCTTATTAAGATTCAATTTATAACCAGAAAAAGTACTAAACTGAGCAACACCATACAAAATGCTGGAGGAATGCAACAGGCCAGGCAGCATCTATAGGGAGAAGCACAGTCGACGTTTCGGGCCGAGACCCTTCGTCAGGACTAACTGAAAGAAAAGATAGTAAGAGATTTGAAAGTGGGACGGGGAGGGGGAAATCGGAAATGATAGGAGAAGACAGGAGGGGATGGGGTGAAGCTAAGAGCTGGAAAGGTGATTGGCAAAAGGGATACATCGCTGGAGAAGGGAAAAGATCATGGGACGGGAGGCCTAGGGAGAAAGAAAGGGGGAGGGGTGGGGAGCACCAGAGGGAGATGGAGAACAGGCAGAGTGATTGTGAGAGGGACAGAGAGGGAAAAAAAGGGGGAATAAAATAAGGGATGGGGTAAGAAGGGGTGGAGGGGCATTAATGGAAGTTAGAGAAATCAATGTTCATGCCATCAGGTCGGAGGCTACCCAGACAGAATATAAGGTGTTTTTTTTCTCAATCTTTTTATTATTGTTATTAATATCAACAAAATAAAATTAATACATAGATAATGGGATTACAAACATACACATTTCGACTAAACATGAAAGAATACATAAGCAATGATTACAGTATAAATGAGTATTCCCAAATCATGGATGATACAATATACAAATAAACAAGACATACCTAGGTATATCATAGTATATATTTTAAAAAACAGAAAAAGAAAAAGAAAAAAAATTATACAAAAGAAAACTAATCTAATAATCTAATAACTAATAAAGAAAAAAACAAAAAAGAGAAAAAGAAAAAATGGAAAAAAAGGGCTGTTTATAATATCTCACAAAAATACAAAATCATCAGTGTCGTCAACTTCGATCCTCTCAACATATATAAAATCGAAACTGGAAAAACAAATAGGCTTGGAACAGGGTCATATTACATCATATGAAAATATTGAATAAATGGTCTCCATATCTTTTCAAATTTAATAGAAGTATCAAATACAACACTTCTAATTTTTTCTAAATTTAGACATAACATAGTTTGAGAAAACCAATGAAATACGGTAGGAGGATTAATTTCTTTCCAATTCAACAAAATAGATCTTCTAGCCATTAATGTAAGAAATGCAATCATTCGACAAGCGGAAGAGGATAAATGGAGTGAGTCCATCATTGGTAAACCAAAAATTGCAGTAATAGGATGTGGTTGTAAATCAATGTTCAATACCGCAGAAATAATATCAAAAATATCTTTCCAATAATTTTTCAAAAGCGGACACGACCAGAACATATGAGTTAAAGACGCTATCTCAGAATGACATCTGTCACAAATAGGATTTATATAGGAATAAAAATGAGCCAATTTATCCTTGGACATATGAGCCCTGTGCACAACTTTAAACTGTATTAATGAATGTTTAGCACATATAGATGATGTATTAACTAATTGAAGAATTTTATCACAATTCTCAATAGGGATAGTAAGGTTAAGTTCTCTCTCCCAATCATTTTTAGTCTTATAAAAGGGCTCTGAACGTATCTTCATAATTATATTGTAAAGTTTTGATATTAGCCCTTTCTGAAAAGGATTTAGTTCAAACAAATTCTCCAAAATACCTGAAGACACAAAATTTGGAAAAGTAGGAAGTACAGTATTTAAGAAATTCCTAATCTGTAAATATCTAAAAAAATGAAATCTAGGCAAATTATATTTATTAGATAATTGCTCAAAAGACATAAAACAATTATCCAAAAATAAATCAGAAAATCGTAGTAGTCCTTTAGTCTTCCAAGCTGAATAAACTTGGTCTATAATAGAAGGATAAAAAAAGCAATTGGATACAATAGGAATATTTAAAACAAACTGAGTCAACCCAAAAAATTTCCGAAATTGAAACCATATACGTAAAGTATGTTTAACTATCGGGTTATCAATTCATTTCGGCAATTTAGAAAGAGCAAAGGGTAGAGAAGTCCCTAAAATAGAACCCAATGCAAATCCTTGTACAGATTTAATTTCCAGGTTCACCCAATGAGGGCTAAAAGATATATCCCAATCCTTTAACCAACATATCAAATATCGGATATTAACTGCCCAATAATAAAATCTAAAATTAGGCAATGCCACTCCACCTTCCTTCCTTGCCTTCTGTAAATAAATTTTACCTAACCTAGGATTTTTATTCTGCCATATATATGAGGAAATTTTTGAATCAACATTAGTAAAGAAAGATTTTGGAATAAAAATAGGTACCGCTTGAACTATATATAAAAACTTGGGTAAAATAACCATCTTAATAGCATTAATCCGACCTATCAGAGATAAAGATAGTGGTGACCACTTAGTAAACAAACATTTAATCTGATCGATTAAGGGTAAAAAATTAACCTTAAATAAGTCTTTATAGTTTTTTGTGATTTTAATTCCTAAATAAATAAAAGAGTCATTAACTAATTTAAAAGGTAAATTTCCATAAATTGGAACCTGTCTATTTAAAGGAAACAATTCACTCTTATTAAGATTTAATTTATACCCGGAAAAATCACTAAATTGAGCCAACAATGATAAAACTGCAGGAATGGATTTCTCAGGATCAGAAATAAATAATAATAAATCATATGCATATAATGATAACTTATGTATATCTGTCCCACGATTAATGCCAAAAATGTTCTGTGATTCTCTGATAGCAATTGCCAAGGGTTCTAAAGCAATATCAAATAATAATGGACTAAGAGGACAGCCTTGTCTAGTACCCCAAAATAAACGAAAAAAGGGAGATCTTTGATTGTTAGTAAGCACCGAGGCAATTGGAGTATGATATATCAGTTTAATCCAAGAAATGAATGTCGGACTAAAATTAAACTTCTCAAGCACATTAAATAAGTATGGCCATTCAACTCTATCAAATGCTTTCTCCGCATCTAATGAAATGACACATTCTGAAGTGCTATGTGAAGGAGTATAAACAATATTTAATAATCTCCTAACATTGAAAAAAGAATAGCAATTTTTAATAAAACCGGTTTGATCTTCCGAGATAATTTGGGGTAATACCTTCTCCAGCCTGGATGCCAGTAACTTGGAAAAGATCTTGGAATCCACATTCAATAAAGATATTGGTCTATAGGATGCACAGTCAGTAGGGTCTTTATCTTTCTTCAATATTAAAGAAATGGAAGCTCTATAAAAAGATTGTGGCAAATTGCCCAATTTAATTGCTTCTTCAAAAACCCTGCATAACCAAGGACCTGGTGCTTTCCCAGAATTCATAGAGGAAATAACCCCTTTAATTTCTGCATCCGTAATAGGAGTTTCTAATATTGAAAGATCATCTGATGATAATTTTGGAAAATTCAATTTCCCAAGAAAATCACGCACGGTATTACGATCATGAGGGAATTCGGAATGATACAGGGAGGTATAAAAATCTTGAAATGATTTATTTATCTCATCGTGGTTAACTGTCAGATCCCCATTCTGCTGACGGATCTTAATAATTTGACGTTTAACCAAAGCAATCTTCAATTGACTAGCTAACAGTTTACCCGATTTATCACTATGTATATAAAAATCAGATCTGGTTTTCATTAATTGATTTTCAATCGAAGATGTAAGTAATAAACTATGTTCCGTTTGAAGTTCAACCCTTTGTTTGTAAAGCTCCTTACTAGGAGTAATCAAATATTTCTTGTCAATCTCTTTAATTTTATCAACCAATAAAAGAGTTTCCTTCTTGATGTGTTTTCTCAGACCAACAGAGTAGGAGATAATCTGTCCACGCATATATGCTTTAAAAGTGTCCCAAAGTGTTCCGCAAGAAATATCATCCATGGAATTAGTTGAAAAGAAGAAATCGATCTGTTCCTTCATAAATTTAATAAAATCTGGATCTTGCAGTAAGGTAGAATCAAATCACCATTGTCTAGCACTAGAAGCTGTATCCGTAAATTTAATAGAAAGTTTTAATGGAGCATGGTCAAAGATGGCTATAATATCATAATTACAACCAATTACCGATGGAATAAAACAAGAGTCAATAAAAAAATAATCAATTCTCAAGTAGGAATGATAAATGTGAGAAATATGAAAAATCTTTGTCCTTAGAATGCCGAAATCTCCAAATATCAAAAATTCCATTATCAGACAAAAAAGAGTTAATACAAGTGGCTGACTTATTAGGTAAAGTCTGAGTAGATATAGATTTGTCCATCAAAGGATTTAAACAACAATTAAAGTCACCACCCATTATTAACTTATATTCATTTAGATTAGGTAGAGAAGTAAATAAGGACTTTAAAAAATCAGGACAATCCACATTTGGAGCATAAACATTAACCATAGCAACCTTTTTGTTAAAAAGTAAACCAGTAATTAACAAAAATCTACCATTCGAATCTGAAAAGATATCATGTTGGACAAATGCAATAGAGGAGTCTATAAAAACTGAAACTCCCTTTACTTTGGCATTCAAATTCGAATGATACTGTTGACCCTTCCAAAACCTAAAAAAGCGATAATTATCCTCTTTCCTCACATGAGTTTCTTGTACAAAAATAATATGAGCATTAAGTCTTTGGAATACTTTGAAAATCTTTTTCCGTTTAATCGGATGGTTTAAGCCATTAGTATTCCAAGAGACAAAATTAATGGTCTGAGCCATATTTCTGAAATCAACCCTTTGGTATATAAAGGGTTAACCAAATTATGACCTCATGCACCTGGAAGAGGAACAAAAATAAGGGGAGGATCCGGAAGTGATGACATCGCGGACATTTTTGTAGTTTAAAATCAGCCCAAATGAGAAAACTAAAAAAAAACTGATAAAAGAAACATAAGATTTAGAAAAAGACCTCCCACCCCCCACCCAAGAGGAAAAAACAAGACTACCCCAGCCAGGGATAGGCTGGGAAAAAGAAAAGATGAAACTAAATCTATCCCCATATCAGCAGAAGATAACTCTGTATATAAAGGATAAAAAAAAGATCCACCCAAACTCTAAAGAAATAATAATCACTATACTGAAACCAAACCACTTAATATAATTGGTAGTAAAAAAAAACAAAAAGAGTATAATCACTAGTAACTTATAAATCGGGTTAAAACCCAAACAAACTAAAAAAAAATTTAAACTGTGATAAGAGATGCATTATAGGAAGAAGATGAGAGAAAATAAAATGGCGAAATAAAAAAAAAAGCCAAAAATATTTTAGAGGAGAAACCGCCAACTTAGTAAAAAAAAATTCACCTTTGAAGGATTAATAATAATGACCAAAGATAAAGTACAGTGGTTGAAGTAAGTAAAATAAAAAGATTAGCATGGCGAGAAAAAAAACTTTAACTAGAGTCTAAAATATAGAGTAAACCTACACCAATAGCCAGAAACAAAATCTGGTTTTGGAAATAAAAACCATCTTGCACGATCAAAATCACTCATTTATTTGAAATGAGTGTCTGTAGCAGTAGGGAAGTTCTCATCCAGAAAGCTTCTCACTTCAGATGTAGAAAGGAAAACTCGCCTTGGTGCATTCAGAGGCAATATTCTGAACTTCGCTGGGTATAAGAGCGCAGGTTTTAGATTTTTCTCATAACATTCAGACATCAGAGGTTTAAAAAGAAGCCTTGCCTTCATTACTTCTAGACTAAAATCTTCTACTAAACGAAAATTGTGATCTTGAAATTTGACCATCCCTACACGCTGAGCCACACGAATAAGTTGCTCTTTAACATGCACATAGTGAAATCGGACAATTACAACCAGTGGTTTAGCTGAAGCACTTGGTGATCGACGCATAACTCTGTGAGCGCGATCGAGTAACGGAGGACTGTCTGGTAATACAGAAGGGAACGCATCCTTTAAAAGTTGAGCAAAGTACTGCGAGGGGTCCCCTTGTTCAATACCTTCCGGGAGACCAAGTAGGCGTAGGTTCTGTCTTCTGGACCGATTCTCAAAGTCGACACTCTTGGCTTTAAGTGTTTCCACCTGTTTAATCGTCAAAAGTAAGTTCTGCTCCAATTTTTCAATTATCAAATCTCGCTTCCGAGCGTCTTCTTGCAGAGTTGCAATTAGAACTTGCTGCTGGTTAACTACTGAATCCGTCTTATCCATATAATATTGAAAAGCCTTTATATCTTGTTTAAAAATTTGTCGTTCTTCAAATTTTTGATTTAAAACCTCCAATAACATTTCATAAGTCAATTCAGTGCCTTTAGGATCAGTCGTCTTCTTCCCGTTGCCGTTAGGATCCTTCCCGAGTTCTTGCCCTTTAGATCTAAGAGCCATTTCTGTATTCCTTTCTTCAAAAATTCACAATAAACTCTTAAAGGTAAGTCCAAAAAAGTAACAAGAATCTTTTGGTGTAGGTAAAAATAAGTTAAATAAGGGTGATCATAGGTTAAAAAAAGTAAAGGTTATGGAGCGAATCTGAAACAGTGCTCACTCCATGAGCGTCTCCTGCTGACCTGCCAGAATATAAGGTGTTGTTCCTCCAACCTGAGTGTGGCTTCATCTTGACAGTAGAGGAGGCCATGGATAGACATATCAGAATGGGAATGGGACGTGGAATTAAAATGTGTGGCCACTGGGAGATCCTGCTTCCTCTGGCGGACAGAGCGTAGGTGTTCAGTGAAACGGCCTCCCAGTCTGCGTCGGGTCTCACCGATATATAAAAGGCCACACTGGGAGCACCGGACGCAGTATACCACACCAGCTGACTCACAGGTGAAGTGTCGCCTCACCTGGAAGGACTATCTGGGGCCCTGAATGGTGGTTAGGGAGGAAGTGTAAGGGTAGGTGTAGCACTTGTTCTGCTTACAAGGTTAAGTGTCAGGAGGGAGATCGGTGGGAAGGGATGGGGGTGACGAGTGGACAAGGGAGTCGTGTAGGGAGCGATCCCTGTGGAAAGCAGAAAGGGGGGAGGGAAAGATGTGCTTGGTAGTGGGATCCTGTTGGAGGTGGCGGAAGTTACAGAGAATTATATGTTGGACCCGGAGGCTGGTGGGGTGGTAGGTGAGGACAACGGGAACCCTATCCCGAGTGGGGTGGCGGGCGGATGGAGTGAGAGCAGATGTGCGTGAAATGGGAGAGATGCGTTTGAGAGCAGAGTTGATGGTGGAGGAATGAAACCCATTTGTTTATAAAAGGAAAACATCTCCTTCGTCCTGGAATGAAAAGCCTCGTCCTGAGAGCAGATGAAGCAGAGACGGAGGAATTGTGAGAAGGGGATGGCATTTTTTCAAGAGACAGGGTGGGAAGAGGAATAGTCCAGGTAACTGTGAGAGTCAGTAGGTTTATTGTAGATATCAGTAGATAAGCCATCTCCAGAGATGGAGACAGAAAGTTCAAGAAACAGGAGGGAGGTGTCAGAAATGGACCAGGTAAATTTGAGGGCAGGGTGAAAGTTGGAGGCAAAGTTAATGAAGTCAACGAGCTCAGCATGCGTGCAGGAGGCAGCGCCAATGCAGTTGTCGATGTAGCAAAGGAAAAGTGGGGGACGGATACCTGTATAGGCTTGGAACATGGACTGTTCCACAAAGCCAACAAAAAGACAGGCATAACTGGGACCCACACGGGTGCCCATGGTTACATCTTTGGTTTGGAGGAAGTGGAAGGAGCCAAAGGAGAAATTAATTAGAGTAAGGACTAATTCCGCTAGATGGAGGGGACTGGTGGTAGAGGGGAACTGGTTAGGTCTGGAATCCAAAAAGAAGTGGAGAGCTTTGAGACCTTCCTGGTGGGCTATGGAGGTATATCACAAAGCCAACAAAAAGGCAGGCATAGCTGGGACCCATATGGGTGCAAATACTGAGCAAGTAGTGATATTATTGCAGGGATGGATTTCTCTGGGTTAGAGATATATAGTAACAGGTCATCTGCATATAGTGATACCTTATGTATCTCATTCCTACGAATAATGCCAAATATATTGGGTGAATCACAAGGAGTGATTGCCAAGAGCTCCAAGGCAACATCAAATAGTAAGGGACTTAAAGGACAGCCCTGTCTAGTACCTCAAAAAAGCCTGGAAAAGGGGGATCTCTGATTATTGGTAAGTACAGAAGCCAAAGGTGTATGATCTATCAATTTAATCCAAGATATAAACTTTGGGCTAAAATTAAATTTCTCAAGCGTATTAAATAAATATTCCCCTTCAACTCTATCAAACGCCTTCTCGGCATCAAGCGAAATAACACATTCTGGAGTTTTAGATGAAGGAGTATATACAATATTCATTAACCTCCTAACATTAAAATATAAATAACGATTTTTAATATCCGGAAAGCCATTAAGGGTGCCAAGAGGCAATATTGAGCCAAGTTGGAAGCCCAGGCTAACCAGAGGGATGCCAGTAGACTATGGCAGGGTGCAAATGAGATCACTGGGTGCAAAGAAAAGGCTGGGAATATCAATAACTGTAGCGCTTCTCTTCCTGACGAACTTAATGTATTCTACGCAAGATTCGAACAGAAGAGGAGCATCCTGCCCCCTCTGGATGAACCGGACCTGGTGGCATCGAGATTCATCATCATGGAGGAGGACATTAGAAGGGCCTTCCTGAAGATAAATCCAAGGAAGGTGACGGACCCAGATGGCGTCCCAGGACGGGTTCTCCGGGCCTGTGCAAGCAAGCTAGCTGAAGTGTTTGCTGACATCTTCAACAGCTCCCTGCTTCAGTCTAAGATCCCCTTATGTTTTAAGAAGGCAAGATAATCCCGGTGCCGAAGAAGAGTAAGGTGGCATGCCTGAATGTCTATAGACCTGTGGCTCTGACATCAATTGCTATGAAGTGCTTCGAACGATTGGTTATGGCACACATCAACCATAGCCTACCGGTCAAACTCGATGCTTTTCAATTCGCCTACCGGAGCAACAGGTCAATGGCAGATGCCATCTTTCTGGAGAATAAAGATGCATATGTAAGACTCCTTTTCATTGACTACAGCTCTGCCTTTAATACCATCATTCCAAATAAACTGATTCCTAAGCTCCAGAACCTGGGTCTTAGCACTCAGATCTGCAGCTGGATATTCAACTTCCCCACAGACAGGACCCAGGCTGTAAAAGTAGGGGACAAGCTCTCCTCTACAATCACTCTGAGCACCGGTGCCCCACAAGGCTGTGTACTCAGCCCCCTGCTGTACTCACTGTACACCCATGATTGTGTAGCCAAGTTTCCATCAAACTCAATATATAAGTTTGCTGGTGATACCACAATTGTACGTTGTTTCTCGGGTAATGATGAGTTTGAGTACAGAGAGGAAATTAAGAACCTGGTGGCATGATGCAAAGACAATAACCTATCCCTCAACATCAGCAAGATGAAGGAATTGGTTGTTGACTTCAGAAGGAGTAGCAGACAACACAACCCCATCTACATTGGTGGTGCGCAGGTGGAACAGATCAAAAGCTTTAAGTTCCTCGGGGTCAATATCACAAATGACCTGACTTGGTCTAACCAAGCACAGTCCACTGCCAAGAAGACCCACCAGCATTTTACTTCCTGAGAAAGCTGAAGAAATTTGGCCTGTCCCCTAAAACCCTCACTAATTTTTATAGATGCACCGTAGAAAGCATTCTTCTAGGGTGCATCACAACCTGGTATGGAAGTTGTCCCATCCAAGACCAGAAGAAGCTGCAGAAGATTGTGAACACAGCCCAGCACATCACACAAACCAATCTTCCATCCTTGGACTCATTTTACACCGCACGCTGTCGGAGCAGTGCTGCCAGGATAATCAAGGACACGACCCACCCAGCCAACACACTTTTTATTCCTCTTCCCTCCGGGAGAAGGTTTAGGAGCTTGAAGATTCGTAAGGCCAGATTGGAGAACAGCTTGTTTCCAGCTGTGATAAGACTGCTGAACAGATCCTGACCCGGATCTGGGCCATACCTTTCAAATATCCAGACCTGTCTCTCAGTTTTTTTTGCACTACCTTACTTTCCCTTTTCTATTTTCTGTTTATGATTTATAATTTAAATTTTTATTATATTTACTATGGATTTGTACTCCAGGGAGTGCGAAGCACAGAATCAAATATCGCTGTGATAATTGTACGCTCTAGTATCTATTGTTTGGTGACAATAAAGTAATAAATCCTGTCTGGTCATCAGAGGCAATTTGTGGCAATACATTTTCCAATCTAATTGCCAATATTTTGGAAAAGATTTTAGAGTCCACATTCAACAAGGATATAGGTCTATATGATGCACTTTCACTGGGGTCTTTATGTTTTTTAGGAATTAAAGAAATAGATTCTTCATAAAAGGATTGTGGTAATTTACCTACAAATAAGGCATCCTTAAAAATTCTACATAACCAAGGAGAAAGTAGATTTGAAAAGGATTTGAAAACTTCTACTGTATACCCATGCAAACCAGGTGCTTTACCAGAATTCATCAAAGAATTTGCTATGGCAGAATAAAAATCCTAGATTAAGTAAGAAATATTTACAGAAATCAAAAAGGAGGGTGGTTTGGCAATGCTGAATTTAAGATTCTATTATTGGGCAATTAATATTTGATATTTAATGTTTTGGACACAAGATCTGGATGAAATTCATTGTCCACAATGGGTGAACCTGGAGTGTGAGTCTCATTGGCTTCTATATTAGGGGCCTTGTTTCCCTTTGCACTCACTAAACTGAATACATAAACAAATGACTAATCCAATAACTAAACATACAATAAGAATATGGTTTCAATTTCGTAAATTTTTTGGATTGAATAAATTTATCCTATCAAGTCCTATTATATTGAATTTTTTCTTCCAACCATCCAGAATTGATCAAGCTTTTCTTTTATGGGGAACGAAGGGAATAACATGTTTTCCTGACTTATTCATGATAACTGTCTCGTGTCTTTTGAACAGTTGTCTAATAAATATAGTTTGCCTAGTTCACATTTTTTCATATATTTATAGATCAGAAACTTGTTGAATATTATGTTACCTACTTCTCCAGTATCACATCAAACTGAAATTACAGAAATTTTTTTAGGTTTAAACCCCTATCAGAAGAATTTAATAGCAATTATTTATGATTTGATTATGAAAATATATCTAGGTACATCTGATAAAATTAAGAATGAATGGGAAAGAGAACTTCTGGTATCTTTACCTATAGCGAAATAGGAGAAAATTCTCCAACTAGTTAACACTTTTTCAATGTGTGCTAGACACGCTTTGATACAATCTCAGGTGGTTCATAGAGCCCATATGTCGAAGGATAAGTTAGCTCGTTTTTATTGCCATATAAATCCTGTCTGTGGCAGATGTAATTCTGAGGTAGCTTCCTTGACCCATATGTTTTGGTCTTGTCCTCTTTGGGAAAAATATTGGAAAGATATTTTTGATATTATTTCAGTACTTTTGTTTATTGATTTACAACCTCATCCTATTACTGCAATTTTTGGATTACCAGTGATGGACTCTAGTCAATTATCCCCTTCAGCTTGCCATTTGATTGCATCTGTTACATTAGTAGCCAGAAGATCCATTTTATATAAATGAAAAGATTCTAATCCCCCTACTATATTTCAATGGTTTTCCCAAACTATAACATGTTTAAACTTGGAAAAAGTTAGGAGTGGCACTATCAACCCTTCGGTTATATTTGAAGAAACTTGGAGACCATTTATTCAACATTTTCATATGATGTAAGCTGACCTTTTCCGAATCCTTTTTGTTTGTGTATAGAGGAGCGGAGTTAATGACAAATAACGATCTTAACCGATGAAACAAGGCAGCCCAGCTTTTGTTTTGTTTTTATTCTGTTTATTTTTTGTTAGTTTAGGGGATTTTTTTCTTGGAAAAATCTTTTTTCTTTGAATCTTTCTCATGTTTAGTTACTAAGAGATTGGGAGGCTTAGATTACACATGTTACTCAGAGTCTGTGTCTGTATACGTTAACCGTTATTAATGTAATCCCCATCTCTTTGTATCACTATAATTGTTATGTTTATCTATTTGAAACTTAATAAAAAAGATTGATAAGGAAAAGGATTTAAACCAGTCTGCCGCCAGGAAATTCTGCTTGTGGCAGATGGAGCAGAGATGCTCATGAAGTAGTCCCCAAATTTACAACGGGTCTCACCAATGCAGGTGAAGTGTTGCCTCACCTAGAAGGATTGTTTGGGGCACAGAATGGAAGTGAGGGAGGAAGTAAACAGAGAAGCGTGTAATTTCTGTCCCTTGCAGCAATATGTGCCAGGAGGGAAACTAGTGGGGAGGTACAAATGTCAACGGAATCACGGAGGGAGCAATTCCTGAGGAAATTGAGGGGGAGGTAAAGATATGTTTGGTAGTAGGATCCCACTGAAGATGGCAGAAGTTGCGGAAAATGATCTATTGGATGTTGAGGCTCTTGGGGTGGTAATTAAGGATGAGGAACTTTATCCCTGTTAAGGCAGCCCTGTTAGGAAGTTGGGGTGAGAGCAAATGTCCAGAAAATGGAGGAGATGAGGGTGAAGACAGCATCAATGGTGGAGAAAGTGAAACCCCATTCTTTGAAAAAGACGGACATATCTGATGTCCTGGTATGGAAAGTCTCATCCTGGGAACAGATGCATCGGTGATGAAGGAACTGTGAAAAGAGAATAGATAGCATGGGTAGGAAGAGGTATAGTTATGGGAATCGATAAGTTCATAAAATATGTCAGTGGATAGTTTGTCTCCAGAGATGGAGAAAACAAGATTGAGGAAGGGGAGGGATTTGTCAGAAATGGACTAAGTGAGTTTAAAGATAGGGTGGAAGTTGGAGACAAGGGTGAAATTGACTCCACTTTAAATATACCCAATAACTTGGCCTCCACAGCTCTCTGTGGCAATAAATCTCACAGATCACCACCTTGTAGCTAAAGCAATTCTACATTATTTCTGTTGTGAAGGGATATTCTTCTATTCTGCTACTGTGCCCTATGGTCCCAGACTACTCCACTAGAGTAATCCCTCTCTCCAGGTCCATTCTACCTAGTCCCTGGGTTCCCAACGTGGGATCCATGGACCCATGGCTAGTGGTAGGGTTCCATGGTATAAGAACTGTTGGGAACCCCTGGTCTAGGCTATCTACCTACATATTTAGGAATGCTCTATAGCACTAATAATTATAAAATACTCCAAATATTAGGGATGTCTAAAATCTATTGAGAAAGAGGATACCAAGGGACATTTGAAGAGTGGCTATCAGCATTAGGACCAAGTAGAGAGGAGGAGTAGAGGTAATTGAGATCAAAGACTATTGATCAGAAAGATATTTGCATGATGATGTTTACATGTGCCAAACAGCAAGGCCAACTCTCAGCATTTTTCCATTTGAGTTTAGATGCCACTGATATCATTTGTCATCCTACAGGTTCATTTAAACAGTTTTAAATTGAGAATGAATTCACAAGAAATTTAAACTAACATCAGAATCACATTTAATATCACCAGCATATGTCGTGAAAATTGTTAACTTTATGGCAGCATTACAATGAAGTACATGATAAATATAGAGGGGAAAAAGCTGAGTTACTTTAAGTATGTGAATGTTTATTAAATAGCAAAATAACAGAAGTAGTGAGGTGGTGTTCATGGGTTAAATGTCCATTTAGAAAACGGATAGCAGAGAGGAAGAAGCTGTTCCTGAATCACTAAGTGTGTGCCTTTAGGCTTCTGTACCTCCTACCTGATGGTAATAGTGAGAAAAGGGCATATCCTCAGGGGTGGGGATCCTTAATGATGGACAGTATCTTCCTAAGGCACCAATCCCTGAAGATGTCTTGGATAGTATGGAGGATGGTACCCATGATAGAACAGACTAATTTTACAAGTTTCTGCAACCTATTTTGATCTTGTGCAGTCACACCCCCCACCCTCCATATGAGACGGTGATGTAGCCAGTCAGAATGGTACATTTGTAGAAGTTTGCAAGTGTTTTAGTTGACAAACCAAATCTCCTCAAACTCCAAATGAAATATAGCCACTGTTGTGCCTTCTTTATAGCTGCATCAATATGTTGCATCTAGGTGAGATCCTCAGAGATATTGGCAGTGGTTGTATCATGAGCAAATCTTTAGATGCTGTTTCAGCTATACCTAGCCACACAGTTGTGGGTTTTGAGAGAGTAGAGCAGTGGACTAAGCACACATTCCTGTGGAGCACCAGTGTTAATTGTCAACGAGTTGGATATGTTGTTTCCAATTCACACATGTTGTGGTCTTCCAGTTAGGAAGTCACGGATCCAGTTGCAGAGTGAGGTACAGAGGCCCAGATTCTGTAACTTCTCCATTAGGATAGCAGGAATGACAATGTTAACTGCTGAGCTATAGTCAATAAACAACATCCTGACATGAGTATTTGCATATTTGTGCATTTCTTTTTGAGATACCCAATTACTGATGTATGATATATATGATTTACAGTGTTGTACAGGTAATGAATGCTTTCAGATGTAAATATAATTTGTACATATGGTGCAACATGTTATTCATATACTTATATTAAATATAAATAATTTTGTTAGTTATTATGAAATGTGTAAAGCTACAGACTCATTAATACTACTACCTCTTAAAGTTCTTGTTAAAACATATAATTTATTAAAAATATTAACAATGCTTTATAATTCTTTGACCATGCCTTACTATCAAATGAAATTGCTTTAAAGAAAGCATCTACTTTTGCATTGTCTGACAGGAGCTAGGCAGCTGAAAGTAGATCAGTACTATTAGAGAAATTAACTTTGAGAATAACATTTCTAAACTATTAATCACACTTTATTCATCTCATTAAATTCTCTTCCTTCACACTAGGATAGATTTTAACCTCTATATTCTTTTATGTTTCCAGTGCATCCATAGGGAATAGCTTACTTTTCCTGCAAGAATACTTAATTGGTTGCTTTGGCATTTGATTCAGCAAGTAATCTAAATACATTTACTGCATTTTAGTTTACACTGGCATGCATGAATACTTTGCATATTAATGTATGTGCTCGGAGATCACTGGAATATGTTTCACAAAGCCTGCAGACCTAGTTGAAGATGTTATACAGTTCTAAAGAGCTTTTTTCCATTAGAAAGATGTATTTGACAATTTGTGTCAAAGCATAATGCTGCTAAGGTTTCTCAGATTAAAACCCTTTTGGCTTTATCTTTTGTGGATTTCTGGTTGGGTCATTATCAAATTGCCATTTGCAAGGTTTTCTTAATTTTTTTATTGGTCTTCTGAATCAAATTTTCCACTTAGTTTTACATTGAACATAGATCTGTACAACATAGGAACAAGTCATTCGCCCCTCAATGTTGTGCCGACAGTGAAAAAGCAATTCAAAAACACCAAAAAACTAGTCCCTCCTACCTACACCATGTCCATATTACCACGGCCCCACCATCTTCCTTACATCCACATGCCTATCCAAATGTCTCTTAAAAGTTTCCAGTGTATTTGCCTCTGCCACCTTACCAGACAGCGCATTCCAGGTATCCATGACCCTAAGTAAAATCTTACCCCTCATATCCCTTTGAACCTACCCCCTCTCAGCTTCAATGCATGCCCTCTGGTATTAGACATTTCAACCCCGGGAAACGGATGCTCTCTGTCCACTCTATCTCTGCCTCTCATAATCTTGTAAACCTCTATCAGATCTCCCCTCAGCCTCCAATGCTCCAGAGAAAACAACCGAAGTTTATCCAGCCTCTCATGGTGATGTGCCTTCTAACCTATCCTGGTATATCTTTTCTGCCCCCTCTCCAAAGCATCAACATCCTTCCTATAGTGGGGCAACCAGAATGGTACGCAATACTCCAGACGTGGCCTAACCTGAGTTTTAAAAAATTGCAACATTACCTCTTGACTTTTGAACTCAATGCCTTCTTAACCACCTGTGTAGCCATTTTCAAGGAATTATGAACTTTGATTCCAAGATCTCTCTGCTCAGCAATACTATTAAGGATCTTGTCCTTAACACTGTACTGCCTCCTTCCATTTGCTCTACCAGGTGCAACACCTCACATTTACCTGGGTTGAACTCCATCTGCCATTTCTCTGTCCATATCTCCACTGATCAATATCACATTGCATTCTTTGTCGGTCTTCTACACTATCCACAAATCCAGTCATCTTGGTATCCTCCAGAAATTTACTAACCTACCCATCAACATTTTCATTCAGGTCATTTATATGCACTGCAAACAGCAGAGGTCCCAGCATAGATCCCTACGGAACTCCACTAATTATAGACCTTCAGCTCGAATAAGTCCCTTCAACCACTACCCTCTGTTTTCTATGCGCAAGCCAGTTCTGAATCCAAGCAGCCAGTTCACCGATCCCATGCATCTTAATCTTCTGGGTTAGTCTCGCATGAGGGTCTTTGTCAAACACCTTACTAAAATCCATGTACACAATATCCACTGCCCTATCCTCATCAATCTCTCTTGTCACCTTGTCAAAAAACTCAATCAAGTTTGTAAGGCATATTGGGTCTCCTTAACTAGGCCATGGTTTCCAAGTGCTCATATATCCAATCTCTAAGAATTTTTGCCAGCAATTCCCCGACAGTTGATGTAAGAGTTCCCTGGATTTTCCCTTGTTTCTTTCTTAAATAGAGGTACAACATTAGCCAGAGAGTGGACAGATTTGCTTGGGCTCTGAACATGGCTTTTGATTCCCTTTTGCTATATTACTACGGTGAGTATTTGCAAAGCGCATTTTTACTTGATGGGATTTGAATACATTGGAAAAGATAATCAATCAGAACAGTTTCCACGACAGATGTGTTGTTTTGGACCTTCATCTTTTTTTTTAAGCTCATATCTGTTGGCAAAGGATTTCACTTTTTCTTCTCCAAACCAACCCACACAACTCATTCCACCAGTCTACCTCTTACTCTCGCTTTGTTTCCCGAGATTTGTTGCCTGCAGAAGACCAAGCAGAGCAGGTGCTGAATGTCATCCCCACCAGTTGTGCACCATCTTGACCAGTAAGTACAATGGCATGCAAAAGTTTGGGCACCCCTGGTCAAAATTTCTGTTACTGTGAGTAGTTAAGTGAGTAGAAGATGAACTGATCTCCAAAAGTCATAAAGTTAAAGATGAAACATTCTTTTCAACATTTTAAGCAAGATTAGTGTACTATTTTTGTTTTGTACAATTTTAGAGTGGAAAAAAAAGAAAGGGGCACCATGTAAAAGTTTGGGCACCTGAAGAGATTTGAGCTCTCTGATAACTTTAACCAAGGTCTCAGACCTTAATTAGCTTGTTAGGGCTATGGCTTGTTTACAGTCATTGTTAGAAAAGGCCAGGTGATGCAAATTTCAAAGCTTTATAAATACCCTGACTCCTCAAACCTTGACCCAATAATCAGCAGCCATGGGCTCCTCTGAGCAGCTGCCTAGCACTCTGAAAATTAAAATAAATGATGCCCATAAAGCAGGGGAAGGCTTTAAGATGATAGTGAAGCCTTTTGAGGTAGCCGTTTCCTCAGTTCGTGATGTAATTAAGAAATGGCAGTTAACAGGAATGGTGAAAGTCAAGTTGAGGTCTGGAAGACCAAGAAAACTTTTCGAGAGAACTGCTCGTAGGATTGCTAGAAAGGCAAATCAAAACCCCCGTTTGACTGCAAAAGACCTTCAGGAAGATTTAGCAGACTCTGGAGTGGTGGTGCACTGTTCTACTGTGTAGCAACACCTGCACAAATATGACCTTCATGGAAGAGTCATCAGAAGAAAACCTTTCCTGCGTCCTCACCACAAAATTCAGCATCAAAAATTTGCAAAGGAACATCTAAACAAGCCTGATGCATTTTGGAAACAAGTCCTGTGGACTGATGAAGTTAAAATAGAACTTTTTGGCTGCAATGAGCAAAGGTATGTTTGGAGAAAAAAGGTTGCAGAATTTCATGAAAAGAACACCTCTCCAACTGTTAAGCACGGGTATGGATTGATCATGTTTTAGGCTTCTGTTGTAGCCAGTGGCACAGGGAACATTTCACTGGTAGAGGGAAGAATTAATTCAATTAGATACCTGCAAATTCTGGAAGCAAACATCACACCATCTGTAAAAAAGCTGAAGATGAAAAGAGGATGGCTTCTACAACAGGATAATGATCCTAAACACACCTCAACATCTACAATGGACTACCTCAAGAGGCGCAAGCTGAAGGTTTTGAAATGGCCCTCACAGTGCCCCGACCTAAACATCATCAAAAATCTGTGGACAGCCTCAAAAGAGCAGTGCATGCAAGACAGCCCAAGAATCTCACAGAACTAGAAGCCTTTTGCAAGGAAGAATGGGCGAAAATCCCCCAAACAAGTATTGAAAGACTCTTAGCTGTCTACAGAAAGCATTTACGAGCTGTTATACTTGCCACAGGGGGTGTTACCATGCAGGGTGCCCAAACTTTTGCTTCGGGCCCTTTTCCTTTTTTTGTTATTTTGAAACTGTAAAAGATGGAAATAAAAAAGTAACCTTGCTTAAAATATTAAAGTAATGTGTCATCTTTAACTTCATGCCTTTTGGAAATCAGGTCATCTTTTACTCGCTTAGCTATTCACAGTAACAGAAATTTTGACCAGGGTGCCCAAACTTTTGCATACCACTGTATATCACAAACCCAAGAAAGTCTACAGATACTGGAAATCCAAAGCAACATACACAAAATGCTGGAGGAACTCAGCAGGTCAGGCAGTGTCTATGGAAAAGAGTAAACAGTCGACATATTGGGCTGAAACCCTTTAACAGGACTGGGGAAAAAATGATAAGTCAGAGCAAGAAGATGGGGGGATGGGAGGAAGAAGTACAAGGTGGTAGGTTATAGGTGAAACCAGAAGAGGGGAGTAAGTATATCACCATTCCTTAATCACTGTTTTATCGCAATTCAATGTATACAAGGGATTAGATTTGCCTTGGGCCCTTGGTTAAATTATAGACATAGCTACTCTACATGACAGATCTGAAATGTGCACTGTCACCTAATAATTATACTGTTTTAATATGATTTGAAAGTAGGTTTAGCAGGTACAATACCTAACAAATTAATTAGCAAATGAGATCTGACTTTACTGACCTCATGCTAAGTGGACAAATATACTGAAGGGTCATTTAGCATTATTTTCCTTCTGCATGAATTTCCTACCCATTACATTTTAAAGGGTTTTCCCACATGGTGATTGAAGCAATTACTCTAGTTTTCATGCAAAGGTGATTTACCATAGGAAATAAGGGCAAACAGGGGAAGTCAGTGGTGAGTTCATAATGAATACAGTATTCAAGTCGGTGACTGCATAAAAAAAGAATGTAGAAAATTACACTGCGAAATAAGTCCTCCTGGCTGTGCCAGCCAACAATTCCCCTGTTTTAATCCTAGTCCAATCATGGGACAATTTACAATGATCAATTAACCTACCAACCAGTACATCTTTGGACTGTGGGAGGAAACCGGAGCACCTGGAGGAAACCCACACGGTCACAGGGAGAATGTAAAGACGCTAATAGGAATTGAACCCAGGTTGTTGGTACAGTAAAGCATTGTGCTAACCACTATGCTACCATGTCGCTCAATAATATGTAACCCTTCCCTCCTACATACCCTCCATTTTTCTATCTTCCGTGTGCCTATCTAAGAGTTTCTTAAATGCCCCTAACGTATCTGCCTCCAGCACCACCCCTGCTAGGCATTCTACACACCTATGACTCCGTGTAAAAGGACTTATCCCTGACACAGCAGCCGCCCCTCCAACCTCACGACTTTCCTCCAAACACCCTACAATTATACCCCCTTATATTAGTCATTTCCACCCCGGGAAAAAGGCACTAACTATACCTCTTGTACCCTCTCATCTTCGTTCACTCCAAAGGGAAAGCCCTAGTTCGCTTAACCTTTCTTCATAAGACAAGGTATATAGGCTTCCTTTGTTTTAAGCTTTGCTGAATGTGGTGAAAATTAGATTGAAAATATTTTACACTTGAGAGGACCCAAATCCTACGAGTTACACTTGCAATGTCGTTTAGGACTGCGAAGGGGCGGGGAAGACATTACCACAAACTAGTACACAAGAAGCCCGAACGTTATTATTGATATATGCTGACTGCAGTGTCAAACTTTCCAAACAGATCTTTAATCTGTATGTCAGACTGGATAAATGTATACAGTAAATGTATAAACTGGTTTTGAACTAATGGATGACATATTTGATGTACAATTGATGTACAATTTCTGACTAGATGTAAGCCCTTTCAGAGCAGCATTAAGAAGGAAGACAGGAATACGCAGCATTTATATTTCCTGCATCCCAGTATACCTTACAACCAGATCTTCACCTGAGAATTAATAATTGTTAATTTAGCAACATGCACATAGCTATCAAAAGAATGAAGAAAACATCTGTTTTGGTGTTTTTTTCCCAGTTTCCTTTCAGGCAGGACTTTTATTCTGAACAGGGGGATAATTCCTTTGAACATTTTACAGTTTAATGATCTTTCATATCCACCTAACTGAACAGATGGGGCCCTTGACTGTCAGAATCTCATTTACAGCTCAACACTGCAGCAATACAGGGGTCCCTTGGTGATGCAATGAAGTGTGAGCTTCAGTGATGTGTTCAAATTCCAAAGAGCACACTGGAAACATGATCTCACCCCCTTCTAGACTTCATGCTGCTAATACATGGAGCAAACTGACTGCTTCCTGTTTGGAAGCCTGTAAGAAATCCATTTAAGTCATTATTATATTTTATAATTTCATTATCACAGAACCTGACACTAGCCTACAGTTGCTAATAGAATAGAATGTTTTCGATCTTACATCCATCCCACAATGCAAGGGAGTAAAAATCTTTGTGTTATGACTCTGTTGCAATGTACAGACATGTGACTTTAAAAGTCTAATGGCTTGTAGAAAGAAGCTGTCCCATAGCCTGTTGGTCCTGACTTTAATGCTGTGGTACCGTTTGCCAGATGGAAGCAGCTGAAACAGTTTACGGTTGGGGTGACTGGTGGCCCTGATGATCTTCCAGGCCTTCTTTCTGCACCTGCTGCTGTAAATGTCCTCAATGGAGGGAAGTTCACATCCACAGATGCGCTGGGCTGTCCGTACCACTCTCTGCAGTGCCCAGCGATCAAGGTTGGTGCTTTTCCCGTACCAGGTGGTGATACAGCCAAGTCAGGATGCTCTCAAAGGTGCCCTGTTGAAGGTCTTGAGGATTTGGGGGCCCATGCCAAACTTCTTCAGTCGCCTGAAGAAGAGATGCTGTTGTGCTTTTTTTTTCCACAAACCTAGTGTGTACAGTCCAAGTGAGATCATTGGTGATGTGTATATCAGGGAACTTGAAACTACTCACTCTCTCAACTGCAGTCTGATTGATGTTGATCGGGCCAAGCCTGTCTCCATTCCTCCTGTAGAAAAATTTCCATTCACTGTGAAGCAGTTAGAAAGGAACTAACCTCAATGGGCACTCAATTTTTATGACAGCAAGTGAACTCAGTTTTGATGATGATCCCAAGCTGGGCAATTTGATATCAGGCCTGTTCACATAACTTTCAGCGACACATCAAAAATAATTGCAAAGTCAGCTGAGATGTTTCAAAGTGATATGCACAAGAGAAAATTCAAGTTTTCAATTATAACAGACCAACATACCTCATTAACACCATGTTAAATATTTTGACAGCCCTGAATTAGGTGGAAAGAAGACATGGTAAAAAACCACCTCAGTGTCAAATAGGCCCATCAACTTCTGACATTCTCAAAATGGGTTCCTGGAAAAATGTGACAAAGTCAATTGGTGTGAAGTTTGTAATTGCTTATCTTCTGCTCAATACTTAGATCTGTCAGTCACAAAAAATGCTTCTTTGTGGCTTTACAACTGGTAATTTGGCTTTTTTGTAAAATTGGGAATGGATAAGGGGGTTTGGCTAAGTTGAAAATACACATAAACCGTAGTGCAGCAGGCTTGAGAAGCAATGATTATGTAGCCAGGATGGGTACACTGGGTACCCCATTTGAAATGTAAAACGTTTCCAGTTGTAATAATGCTACACATCTGGTCAGCTCAAGGATAATTAATCAATCAGTTTGTTAATCTTATTAAACTAATTCCCAGCATCAATCATGTTAAATACCTTGAAGACTTAGTGTCCTCCTTACCTTCCCCTGTAAACCTTTTGAAGTTATTGCTGGAATCATTAGCACCACATGCTTAAGAACTCCGTGAAAAATGATGCATCACCCTGTACAGCTGTAATTTATACAATTAGGCAGTCTCATGTCACAAAACATCCCTATGTGCTTGAGAATCCACTGGACAACAAAGATTTTGCTTCCTGAATATTTTTGGGTGTATCTTATGGATTTTTGGGCTACCAATCATGATAATCACCATGAAATCTTCCTGTCACTCACCATCTTTTAAAAAATGCCTACATTTGTTATTTCCAATCATAACTCTGTCAAGATGACTGATGGCAAGATTAAGGAAAATATTTGTATTGGTCCTCAAATCAAATAGGTCATCGACAACAGGCAATTCAAAGGACTTCTAGTGCGACTGGAGAAAATAGCATTGAAGGCATTCAAAGATGTTGGAAATTTTCTTGGCAACTATAGAGAACCAAACTACATGCAACTGGTTGACAACATGTCCAGCATACAAAACTATGAACTGCAACATATCACTTCATATTTATTTTCTATATTCCCATTTAGACTTCTTCCCTGCCAATCTTGGTGCTACCAGTGGCGAGGAAGGTGAACGGTTTCACCAGGACATTACAGTCATGAAGAAATGGTATCAGGGCAACTGGAATCCATCAATGCTGGATGAATATTGTTGGACACTTAAGTGAGAAGCCTCAGAAACTGAGTACAAATGAAAATCATCATCAAATTTTTTTAGAGCAAACAAAAGGAAATCTGCAGATGCTGGAAATTCGAACAACACACACAAAATGCTGGTGGAACACAGCAGGCCAGGCAGCATCCATAGGGAGAAGCGCTGACGATGTTTCGGGCCGAGACCCTTCATCAGGACAAAGGGTTTCGGCCCTGATGCACCATCAATAACTCTCGGAGACGTGAGTCGAGATAGGCTTTTATTAGCTGGAAGAAAGCACCGTCAGCAGCAAGAGCCCACCACACAACATCCTGGAGTCTGAGAGAGGAGCAGTGCCTCCAATCGCCTTTATACTGGAGTCTGTGGGAGGAGCCACAGGAGCAGTCAGCAGGGGGGCGTGTCCAGACAGGTATATGTAGTTCATCACAGGCCCGAAACGTCGACAGCACTTCTCCCTATAAATGTTGCCTGGCCTGCTGTGTTCCACCAGCATTTTGTGTGTGTTGAACAAATTCTTTTAGGTCAGTTGAACTATTGCAATTAACTGCATTATATTCAATATAATGTTACTTTCTTATTTCTATAAATTTCTACATGATACAAGTAGTCTGAAATTATATGTGTTCAGCTTCAAGCAACCTATCACAAACAGTAAAAAAAATTCTTAGGAAGCAAAACTTACAAAAAAATTTGTTGTCCAGTGGGCAAAGAAAGACAGATAGAATACAGTTTCGAGAAGTGTACGGTCAAGCACTCTGGCGGAAGAAACAAAATGGGTGACTATTTTCTAAAAGGAGTGAAAATGCAAAAAAAAACTGAGGTGCAAAGGGACTTGGGAATTCTTGTGAAGGATTATCTAAAGATTAACTCTAGTGAGGAAGGCAAATACAATGTTAGCATTCATTTCAAGAGGACCAGAATACGAAAGTAAGGATGCACTGTTGAAACTGGTGAGGCCTCTCTTGGAGTATTGTGAGCAGGTTTGGGCCCCTTATCTTAGAAAGGATGTGCTGAAACTGGAGAGGGTTCAAAGGAAGTTCACAAAAACGATTCCAAGATTGAATGGCTTGTCATATAAAAAGCGTTTGATGGCTGTGGGCCTTTATACCACCTAAGGCTACAATTCTGAAGGGTGCGCCTTTTTTAAAATTTATCTGCTTCCTACCTTTTAATAATGGAGCTACATATTATTAGACTATTTAAAGCTTTGAAATTCAAGTGTGCCTGTATAATGAAATCATCAATTTTTCCTGATGTTGTTCTGTTGATCCTGTTTTTGCATCTCAACCCTATCAAGACACATCCATTTCAAACTCCTATCAATAGCAATGTTAAACATTTCTGAAGTTTAATGCTAATGTCTGACTGACAACCAATATACTTTATGATCCCTTAATTTTTCAGGAAACAATGTCCTGTCTTTCCTAACCAATTCTCTTCCCTTTTGTTTCTGTCAGATTAATTTACTTTTTCTACTTCACCATGCTACATAATTACTTCATTGCTGAAGAAGAAATGTACACCTTCTCTTAGGCTTTGCTATCGTGTGAACAACAGAATTTCTTCCTTTGCAAGTCAGAGGCTCTATTACCTTGTTTTCAGCTCTAAAGTAATTTTTCTGTTTCTGTATTTTAAAAACAAACTTCACCAGTTTTTACTTGCATTACCTTGCATTTCAACAGTGTTGTTTGTCCTTAATTCGCATTGTAAACCTGAACGGCGTTTATTGAGTTCCTTGACTTTAATTCCCATTTTGCGGACTCCAAGGTGGCTAATGAAGCCAACTCCAAACAGTTCCAAAGATTGAGCAGGAGGTTGGGATTTATTTTGTGAGGTGTGCAGATTTATGTGTTTTTTTCTAATTTGTCACCTTGAAGCTTTCAATGTCACCCCAAATGCTCATTCTTCGGAGTGGTTATGGATCAGAAGTTCCTAGGAGTCAGTTGGCCTATTGCACTTCTTTAAGGAAGCTTTGAGTATATCCTTAACTTTTTTTTCTCTCTCTCTCTCTGCCTGGTAAACTCTTCCAATGACAGAACATGGAACAGAGTGTCTGGTTTAGTGTCTGGGGTAAGGCATGCAAATAATGTGGCCTGCCAAATATGGACAATTGAGAAGAATGAGTGTCTCACTGCTGTAGATGTTAGTCTGGGAGAGGAGAGTCAATGCGGAGGGCTTTGCAGAGACTGTATTTTTCAATGCCTTGGGATGCTTACATTCGTGGTCCAGGTCTCCGAACCATATTGGAGGGCAGGGATTACTTCTGCCCTTTACACCTGAGTTTTTGACAAGTCTATGGTCTTAATCTTCATTCTTCCCTTTATCAATTGGCTAAATGCTGAGCAGTGTGTTGCTTGCTGGACCATTCCATGACAAGATGAGTACAACTATTGACAATGCTAGTAAATATATTTAAGACAAGGTTGGATAGACTTTTGCAAGTAAGGGAATTATGGGTTATGGGGGTAAGGCAGGTAGGTGGAGGTGAGTCCATGGCCAGATCAGCCATGATCTTATTGAGTGGCAGAGTAGGTTTGACAGGCCAGATCCTGCTTCTATTTCTAATGCTCTTATGTTCTACAATGTTAAATTAAGCCCTAATTGCCCAGATTGCACTTCATAACTTCTAATCAGTAAAACAACTGAAAAACAAAAATGTACTGAGTTTGTTGACTTTCGTTGGACAAGATCCAGAATTGCGTCATGCCCTCTGTAATACTACTGGTTCCCTGTGGTGTTTCAGGATTAGCTTTAATTGAGAGAAATTAATGCAACACTGACATGAAGTAAATTAGCACAATTCACATTAATTGGTGATTTGTAAGCAGTCAACAGGCAGGAAAAGAGAACTGGGTACACACTTTAAAAACGTCAATCAGAAGACGCTAGCCAAAAACTAATGATTATTCCATTTTCATTAACTCACAAAGTACAACATATTAACACACTACTAGAAAACTTATTAAAGTACTGAGAAAATTAAATGCTGTATTGCTCAGGTGAAAACTGTTTTTCTTTAACTGACAAGATTAAAACAGTTCCCCATTATTATCAGTGCTGCATGTATCTTGCTTGGTTCTTTGTCAATCAGAATTCTTGTAGCCTGTTCTGGTTTATGTAGAATGGAGAAGCTGCCAGCAGTGCTAAAGTTTGCATATAATGAGAAACAATGTGAATAATACAATATCCCAATGTGTTATGCAGCAGAATCAAATTAAAGCAATCTAATTTCCTCCAAAAATTGATGAGGATGCCTTGCAACTCAAACTGGTATGCACACCACAAGAATCACATTTATCAATTACGAAAAATTATTGATGAACGTGGAATGAATATCACATTTCATATGTCAGTTAATTCCTCCCCAAAAAGTATTATGGGAATAAATAAAACTCCTTTAAACAATGGCAAATAGCCGAATGAAAATGGAACATCTTTATTAATCATACATAGAAATATTTTATTAGGTCAAATAAAATGACAAATTTACTTCTGGAATGGCTGCCCCTCGCCCTACAGGTTACACCACTACAGATTACAATTTCAGTTACCCCAACCACCTCCTCCCCCAGACTGTCTCTCCCTCTTTTCTCAGGTCAACAAACAGGACTGTCCAGAATCCACTTCATCCTAATGACATTCCAGGCAACTTATTCCTTCCTTGCTTTAATCTTCCCATTGTCCATCAGTTAAAAGAAGCAAAAAAAACTGGATTGTTTTTGCTGGTGTTTACCGAAAGATGTTAAAAACTGGGCAGGAAATGTGACTGGAGAAAGATGCTTAGTCTTGACAAGGTGAGAAACCAGCAGTATCTACTGCTAAGTGTGATAGTTTATGGAGAATCTCAATTTCAGGATGATAATTTATTGAGGTGTGTGTGTGTGTTTCTTTAAATGCACACAACCCTAACTGCTTAATACCATACCAACCTGAGAAGAGACATTAACATTTCCAGATAATTCCACATTTCAGCTTCCATCATACTTAGTCTTTTTTCCCATTTGTGTGTATTTATATATAGTTTCGGCTGAGATTATCACACGACCTCTGGCAATTCTGCAGCCTTTAGCAAAACAAATTAAATATCTATTTTCAGATTAAAATAACTTATTTATGAAGATGTGAGTGACAGCGTCCTGGTATAAATTTAATTTGTTCCTGTATAAACAGCTTGCTATAATCTATTATTCATAACACAAATGTTAATTTATTTTCAATAAGAGCTGGGAGTCAGACACCTTAGCATCATCTTAATATCAGCCAGTCAAAAAATGTACATATATCATTATTCAATATTATTAACTTTTAACAAATGTCCATAATTTTATGAAGTACAGAATGCAGAAGTTAATAATATTTTCATCTATTCTTGACATTTCTGCCTCCTCTTTCCTCTGAGTAATGGATTCAGTAAGTGTGATCTCGTTCTTGGAATCGTAAATTAGACCCATAGAATTCCTTACATAATATTTGAATTTAAGCACTCTGTTGTAGTGAATGAATTGCAGGAATTTGCTGAGCTTCCAGCTGGAGTAGATTGACTGTCACTGCATGCAAATTTTCAAATTGCAATTCCCATTTCTGAAACACAGATAACAAGTTGAACTATTTCATTTGATTAGTAATAATACTGCCTGAAAAAGTCTGTATATGATATATAGATTTACAATTTAACATACATTAAAATTATGATAAATATATCCCTTTTCAGACTGGACTATGCTCTTGGAAGAAGGAAAATATAAAAGATAAGGAGTGAATAGCTGTCAAATTGCTAAAGCTAATTAAACAGTCAATGTTTAGAAGCATGAAATCAGGGGTAGATCATTTAGTTCCGACATTTACTGAGTTTTCAGATGATGCATGATCCACTCCCATCTTCTTTACCAGTCCTTTTGTCACATGAACAAATTTCTCCAGTTTATCACAAACAATCTCATAGAACACTACAGCAAAGAAACAGGCTTTTTGGCTCATCTTGTCTGTGCCAAGTTATTAAACTGCCTCATCACATCCACCTGCACCCTCCATACCCCTCCCATCCATATACCATACCTATCCAAATTTCTCTTAAATGCATAACTGAGGAATTGGTGCCGGGGACAGGGTTTCAGGTTTCTAGATCATTGGGATCTCTGCTGGGGAAGGTATGACCTGCACAAAATGGACAGGTTACACCTGAACTGTAGGGGACCAATATCCTTGTGGACTGGTTTGCTAAAGCTGTTGGGGAGAGTTTAAACGAATTTGGCAGGCGAATGGGAACTGGACTGATATGGCTGAGGATGGGGCAGTTAGTATACAGGAAGATGCAGTGTGTAGTGAGACTGTGAAGAAGAACAAGCAGATGATGGGGCAAAATTGCAGTCAGCGGGATGATTTGAAGTGTAACATGGGAGCAAAATTAAAAAGAGTGATGAATACAGTATCTGAAAGTGTTATATTTGAATGTATGCAGTATATGAAATAAGGTAGAGATTGGAAGGTATGACATTGAGGGTATCACTGAGTCATGGCTGAAAGAAGAACATAGTTGGGAGCTAAACATTCAAACATACACATTGTATTGAAAGGACAGATAGGTAGAGGAGGTGGGTTGCTCTATTGGTAAAAGATTAAATCAAATCCTTAGAAAGTGTTACATAGGATTGGAGGATGTAGATTCCTTGCGGGCAGAGTTAAGAAACTGCAAGGGTAAAAAGACCCTGACGGGAGTTAAATGCAAAGCTCAAATCAGTAGGATGTGAGGTACACATTACAATGGGAGATTTAACTGACATGTGTAAAAGACAATTCTACAATAGTCATGGGCATTCCAATATTCAGGTTGATTGGAAAAATCAGGTTGGTGCTGGATCCCAATAGAGAGAATTTGAAGAATGCCTATGAGATGGCTTTTTAAAGCAGCTTCTAATTGAGCCCACTAGGGGAAAAGCAGTTCTGGATTAGGTAATGTTGTGGTTGTGTAATGAACCAGATTTAATTAAGAGTTTATAATAAAGGAACCCTTAGAAAGTAGTGATCATGATATGATAGGATTCAGATATATCAGTTTCCGATGTATAAGTTTTACAGTGGAGTAAAGGGAATTTCAGAGGCACGGGCGAGGAGCTGGCCAAAGTTGTTTAGAAGGAGACACTGGCAGGGATTTCATCAGGACAGCAATGGCTAGAGTTTCTGGGAGCAATTTGAAGGCACAAGATAGATACATTCCGAACAAGTAGTATTCTAAATGGAGGTTGCGGGTAACCATGGCTGACAATGCAAGTGAAAGACAACATAAAAGTAAAAGAGAGGGCATGTAATATTGCACAAATTAGTGGGATGTCAGAGGATCGGGAAACTTTTAAAAGCAAACATAAGGAACTTAAAATGGCAATAAGGAGAAAAAAAGATGAAATATGAAGGTAAGCTACTAATAATATGGAAGAGGATACTGAAGTTTTTTTTCAGATATATGGAGTAAAAGAGAGGATAGAGTGGATATCAGACTGCTAGAAAATGATGGTGGAGAGGTTGTAATGGTGGTGACAAAGACATGGCGGGTGAATGTAATAAGTATTTTGCATCAGTCTTTGCTGTGGAAGACATTAGCATATGCCAGTAGTTGCTGTTACTAAGGAGTAGGTGCTAGGGATCTGAAAGAGATAGCTGAAGAGCTTGTGGAGGCATGAGAATCACTTAATTCTGGAATGATTCTGGAGGATTGGAAAACTGCAAATATCTCCACTATTTAATGAGGGAGAGAAGCAGAAGAAAGGGAATTATAGGCCAGTCAGCCTGACCTCAGTAGTTGGGAAGATGTTGGAGTCCATTAACAAGGCTGATATTTCGGGATACTTGAAGGCACATGGTAAAACAGGCCAAAGTCAGCATGGTTTCCTTATGGGAAAATCTTGCCTGACAAATCCGTTTGAATTTTTTGAGGAAATAACAAGCAGAAAAGAGTAAAGAAAGTCAGTGGATGTTGTATGCTTGAATTTTCAGAAGGCCTTTGACAAGGTGCCAAAGATGGAGCTGCTTAACAAAATAAGAGCCATAAATATTACATGAAAGATACCAGCATGGATATAAGGTTGACTGACAGGAGGCAAAAAGGGAATAAAGGAGGTCTTTTCTGGTTGGCTGCCAGTGATGTGGTGTTTCACAAGGCTCAATGTTGGAACCACTTCTTTTCATGTTGTATGTCAATGATTTGGATGATAGAATTGATGGCTTTACAGACAGATTGTGGATGATATGAAGACAGGTAAAAGAGCTGATAGTGTTGAGGAAGCAGGAAGCCTGCAGAAGGAACATGGGAGTCCTTGTGCAGGATTCCTTAAAAGTTAACTTGCAGGTTGAGCCGGTGGTAAGGTAGACAAATGCAGTGTTATCATTCATTTTGTGAGGAGTAGAATATAAAAGCAAGGATGTAAACCTAAGGCTTTAAAAGCCATTTGGTCAGACAGAACTTGGAGTACTGTGAGCAGTTTTGGGTCCTGTATCTAAGAAAAGATGAGCTGGCACTGGAGATGGTCCAGAGGAGGTTCATGAGAGTGATTCCAGGAATGAAAATGTTAATGTATGAGGAACATTTGCTGGCTCTGGCATGTACTCGCTGGAGTTTAGAAGAATGAGGAGGGATTTCATTGAAGCCTATCAAATATCAAAAGGCCTATATACAGTGGATGTGGAGAGAATGTTTCCTGTAGCGGGGGAGTCAAGGGCCAGAGGGTACAGCCTCAGAGTAGAGGGGCAGACATTTAGAAGAGAGGTGAGGAGCAATTTCTTTAGCCAGAGGGTAGTGAATCTGTGGAATTCATTGTCACAGATGACCATGGAGGCCAAATCATTGGGTATTTTTAAAGCAAGGATTGGTAGGTCCTTGATTAATCAGGGCATCAAAGGTTACAGGGAGAAGAGAGGGATAAATTGATTGAGAGGGATAAATCAGCCATGATGGAGCAGACTCGGTGGGCTGAATAGCCTAATTCTGTTCCTATGTCTTCTGGTCTAAATGTTGAAATCAAACCTACATCCACCACCTCTGTTGGCAGCTCATCCCATACTCTCACCAACTTCTGAATGAAGAAGCTTCCCCTCATGTTCCCCTTAAACATTTCACCTTTCACCCTTAACCCATAACCTCCAGTTGTAGTCTTAACCAATCTCAGTGGGAAAAGCCTGATTGCATTTCCCCTGTCTATAACCCTCATAATTTTGTACTATATATCTCTATCAAATCCTCCCCCCATTCTCATACACTCTAGGTAATAAAGTTGTAACCTATTCAATTTTCCCCTATAACTTAGATCCTCAAGTCTTGGCAGCAACCTTGCACTCGTTCAATCCTATTGATATCTTTCTGGTCCGTAGATGACCGCAACTGTACACAATATTCCAAATTAGGCCACACCAATGTCTTATACAACTTGAATATAACATCACATCTCCTGAACTCATTACTTTGATTTATTAAGACCACTGTGTTGTAGGTTCTCTTTAAGACCCTATGATACCACTTTTAAGAAATTAAGGATCTGTATTCCCAGATCCCTCTTCCCTACCACTTACTGTACAAGTCCATCTCTAGTTTGTGCTCCCAAATGCAAAACCTCACACTTCTCTGCATTAAATTCCATCTGCCATTTTTTAGACCATTTTTCTAGCTGGTCCAGATCACACTGCAAGTTTTGCTGTCCACCATGGCCCCATTCTTGGTGTTTGCAAATTTGGTGATCCAGTTAATCCCCTCAAAACTAATCAATACATTTCAAGACCTTGGCCTCAATACCTCCTTGTGCAATTGGGTTTTCAATTTGCTTACATGCAGACCCCAGTCAGTTCAGATTGGCAACATCATCTCCTCCATAATCCTCATCAGAACAGGTGCACCACAAGGCCATGTGCTTAGTCCCCTGTTCTACTCACTTTACACTTATGACTGTGTGACTAAGTGCAGCTCCAATGGCATATTCAAGTTTGCTGATGACGCCACTGTTGTAGGTCAAATCAAAGGTGGTGATGAATCAGCATATTGGAGGGAGATTGAAAATCTGGCTGAATGGTGCCACAACAACCTCTTACTTAATGTCAGCAAGACCAAGGAGCTGATTATTGATTTTAGGAAGAGGAAACCAGAATCCATGAGCCAGTCCCCGAAGGACAATCGGAAGTGGAGAGGACCAGCAACTTTAAATTTCTCGGTTTTATCATTTTGGAGAACTTATCCTGGGCCCATTACGTAAGTGCAATTACGAAGAAAACAGGGCAGTGCTTCTACTTCCTTTGGAGTTTTGTGAAGATTCAGCATCTAAGACTTTGACAAAATGCTATAGATTGTGGTGGAGAGTATATTGACTGGCTGCATCACAGCCTTGTTTGGAAAAACAATGCCCTTGGATGGAAAAATTCTACAAAATGCAGTGGATACAGCCCAGTCCATCACAGCTAAAACCATCCCTGCCATTGAGCACATCTACATGGAGCATTGTCACAGGAAAGCAGCATCCATCAGCAGGGACCTCTACCAACCAGGCCATATTCTCTTTTCACTGCTGTCATCAGGAAGAAGACACAGGAGCCTCAGGACTCTCACCACCAGGTTCAGGAACAGTTATTACCTCTCAACCATCAGGCGCTTGAACTAAAGGGAATAACTTCACTCGCCCCATCATTGAAATGTTCCCACAACCTATGAACTTACTTTCAAGAACTCGTTGTCTCATGTTTTTGAATTTTTAGTGCTTATTGATTTATTATTATTATTTGTTTTCTTTTTGTATTTGCACAGTTTGTTGCCTTTTGCACACTGGTTGAACGCCCAAGGTGGTACAGTCTTTCATAGACCCCTACCCTGAACACTCCATGGTGACTATGAACCCCGTACCCACTGATATATATACCCACGAGACACCGCGCACGCCAAGCCCTACACAGACACCACACGACACTCCCATACCAGGCGCGACGCACACGCACGAGGGATTACTGACGCCTAACGGGCTGGCACCTCAAGTCAGGCCGGAGCCAGCACAACCACTGCCACTGGTGCTACGTAGATCGCAGCGACAGACTCGACTGCCTGATAGACTTGGACCTGTAAATATACTTGTCTTAAACATTGTCAGTCACTTCACCCCGCGGGACTCTCTTTTTAAAAAGGAGGGGTGAATATGGCAAACCATGTATATCTGTCTGGACATGCCCCTCTGCTGACTGCTCCTGTGGCTCCTCCCACAGACCCCTGGATAAAGGCGATTGTGTCTCTGCTCCTCCCACAGTCCAGGACAGTCATCCAGCATGGACGTGCTCCATTTTACTGCTAATAAAAGCCTTTCAGTATTTACTCTACTTCCAGTCTTTTGGAGTTATTGATAGTGCATCAGTTAGAGAAGTCAATGTTCATGCCATCAGGTTGGAGGCTACCCAGCCAGTATATAAGGTGTTGTTCCTCCAACCTGAGTGTGGCTTCATCTTGACAGTAGAGGAGGCCATGGATAGACATATCAGAATGGGAATGTGATGTGGAATTAAAATGTGTGGCCAACATAACATAAGAACATAAGAGATAGGAGCAGGAGTAGGCTAATCGGCCCCTCAAGCCTGCTCCGCCATTCAACAAGATCATGGCTGATCCAATCTTAACTCTAGTTTTCATCAAATCCCACAAGGCAACAGTGCCAACCAACAGGGCACCATGCCGCCCATTTTATTTTATTATTCATCCCGCCCAAACCCATGTGATCACCCGGGCCACTGGGAGATCCTGCTTTCTCTGGCAGACAGAGCGTAGGTGTTCAGTGAAACGGTCTCCCAGTCTGTGTCGGGTCTCACTAACATATAGAAGGCCGCACCAGGAGCACTGGAGGCAGTATATCAAACCAACCGACTCACAGGTGAAGTGTCGCCTCACCTGGAAGGACTGTCTGGGGCCCTGAATGGTGGTGAGGGAGGAAGTGTAAGGGCAGGTGTAGTACTTGTTCTGCTTACGAGGATAAGTGCCAGGAGGGAGATCGGTGGGAAAGGATGGGGGGGGAATAATGAACAAGGGAGTCGCGTAGGGAGCGATCCCTGCGGAAAGCAGAAAGGGGGGAGGGAAAGATGTGCTTGGTAGTGAGATCCTGTTGGAGGTGGTGGAAGTTACGGAGAATTATATGTTGGACCTGGAGGCTGGTGGGGTGGTAGGTGAGGACAAGGGGAACCCTATCCCGAGTGGGGTGGCGGGAGGATGGGGTGAGAGCAGATGTGCGTGAAAGGGGAGAGATGCATTTAAGTGCAGAGTTGATGATAGGATCTACTCGCACATGAAAGAGCATGCATTCAGCTGGGGAGATTTTGATTTGATTTGATTTGATTAGATGTTGATGAAGTTTCGTGAACGTAGCACAGTGGAAGTTGTATACATAGATTTTGGTGAAACTTTTGACAAGATACCTCGTGGTAGGCTGATTCAGAAGATTAAGACGCATGGGCTCCATGGCATATTGGATTCAAAATGGGCTTGTCCACAAAAGATAGAAGGTTGTGATGGAGGGGTGTTATGCTGTCTGGAGGTCTGTGACCAGTTATGTTCTGCAGGGATCTATGCTGGGACCACTCTGGTCTACAAAAGCCAGTGAATTAGTAGCAGCTGTTTAAAACTTTGGTTAGCACTCATTTAGTATATTTCATTACAGGGAAGAACTGGAGGCTTTGGAAAGGGTGCAGCAGAGCTTTGCCAGGTGTTGCAAAGCTAGAGTATTAGCTACAAGGAGAAATTGGACAAGTTGGATAATTTTCTCTGGAGCATTAGGGGCTAAGAGTTGTCCTGGTAGGCAAGATTATGAGAGGCATAGATATGATAGATGATTAGAGTCTTTTTCTCCCAGGGTGGAAATGTCCAAAGCATGGGTTAAGGGTGAGTGGGGGAAATTTTAAAAAGATTTTTGAGGCAAGTTAGTTAGGTGAGGTGCCTGAGAAACACTGACAAGAAAAGTGTTAGAAGCAGATACAATAGCAATATTTTAAAAGGCATTTAGACAAATGAATGGATAAGCAGGGAATTCTTGATATCTATACAAGAACGTTCACATCTGTTCAAAAGCCTTTGCTGAATCACTTGAATCCAAAGTCAGAGTAGAATTTGGATATTGCTAGTGCTTTTGGGATGTGTAGGACTTTCATAGTTGCTCAGGTCCTGCACATCTGCATGGTTAAGTAAATGCTGGCAGTTCCAATTGGAATAATCTGCAATTCCAAGGTAGATATGCCCGTTAAGATCACAGTGTGAATGTGTATAGGCCTATAGTGGCAGCTGCAGAGAGAAGAGAGGTATGTTCCACAGGGATCAGTAGCTTTAATTAGGGAATTATTTTTCATATATATTGGGATACAATAGTAAATTTCATGAGGGTATTCATATTAGAACTATGTATTAATTCATATCAAAAAAGTGGAGGGCATATTCAACTAACCAACGAACTAGAATTAATAAACAGGCTAATGATGCATAAAAATGTAATTTAATTAATAGTGACTGCAATATGATAGATTTCTGTGGAATACCCAGAGGGATGTAAGTACAAAATAACCACTACCTTTGCAAATTTAAGTTAGACCGACTAGTGATGTTCAGCAGGGATCTGTGCTGGGTCCATTGTTGTTTGTCATCTATATCAACGATCTTGATGATAATATTCAAAACAAATTTATTATCAAGGCATATATAGGTCACCATACACAACCCTGGGATTCATTTCCTTGTGGGCATACTCAATAAATCCATAATAGAATAACAACCATAACAATAAGCACCCAGTAAGCACCCGTGAGTTGTAGGTGGTGCGAGGAGACGCCGACCAAGATGGCCGCCCCATGCCTCATGCGCGGCGGCTGCTCGATCTCGCTCACGGTTTGGACTTACAGGCCTTGGTGAAGTGGCCCTTCTTTCCACAGCTGGAGCAGGTAGCTTCTCGGGCCGGGCAGCGTTTTCGGGGGTGCTTCTCGACTCGCATCTGGCAGCAGCCATGGTCAATACGCTGGCAGGTTGCGGGGTCTGCGGCGTCCATGAAGCCGTCGGGAGATCGCGTGCCTGGAGAGTGTCAGAGTTGTGCAGAGCAGCCCCCAGTGTGTTGGCCAGCTCAATCGCCGAGTGTAAGGTAAGATCGACGTGTTCCAGCAGCCGCTGGCGCACGTACACTGACCTGATCCCTATGACGCAGGCATCTCCCACTAGGATCTCCGCATGCTGTTCCACTGACAGCCCCCTGCAATCGCAGGCCCGCACAAGTGTCTGTAGGGCCTGGACAAACTCAGCACTCGACTCTCCTGCCCACTGCTGCCGCGTCGCTAAGCAATGTCTTGCATAGATGGTACTTACCGGCCACAGGTATTGTCTTCTGAGGACGCTCATCGCACTGTCATAACTCGGCTGGTCTCTAATCATCGAGTAGGCCCGTGGACTGACCCTGGAGAGGAGAACTCTGCGCTTCGCAGCGGACTCGGTCACTTCAATCTCCTCCTAATAAAATTGATGCACTATCAATAACTCCAAAAGACTGGAAGCAGAGTAAGTACTGAAAGGCTTTTATTAGCAGTAAAATGGACCACATCCATGCTGGATTATTGCCCTGGACTGTGGGAGGAGCAGTGACACAATCACCTTTATACAGGGGTCTGTGGGAGGAGCCACAGGAGCAGTCAGCAGAGGGACGTGTCCAGACAGATATACATGGTTTACCACACTAACTTCTGTTAATGTGCCCCTTCTTACCCCATCCCTTATTTATTTATTTATTTATTTGTTTGTTTGTTTGTTTGTTATTCTCCCCCCCTCTCTCTCTCTCTCTCTCTCTCTCTCTCTCTCTCTCTCTCTCTCACTCTCCTCCCCCCTCCCTTTTTTTTCTCTCTCTGCCCCTCTCACAATCACTCTTTGCCTGTTCTCCATCTCCCTCTGGTGCTCCCCTCCCCCTTTCTTTCTCCCTAGGCCTCCCGTCCGATGATCTTTTCCCTTCTCCAGCTGTGTATCCCTTTTGCCAATCACCTTTCCAGCTCTTAGCTTCACCCCACCCCCTCTGGTCTTCTATCATTTCCAATTTCCCCCTCTCCCCCCCCCCCCCACTTTCAAATCTCTTACTATCTCTTCTTTCAGTTGGTCCTGACGAAGGGTCTCGGCCCGAAAAGTCAACTGTACTTCTTCCTATAGATGCTGCCTGGCCTGCTGCGTTCCACCAGCATTTTGTGTGTGTTGCTTGAATTTCCAGCATCTGCAGATTTCCTTGTGTTTGCCTTTCCTCAGGGATCTTCTGTGATCTTTTCTCTACCCCGATGCAAGGTTCCCTGACCTAAAATTTCCTGTTTTCCCTTTGTTGCTCTTCTTAAAAAACGGGCTCAACAATGGCTCTTCTCCAGCACACTGGAAACTTACTTGTTGCTAAAGTGGATGCAAGTATCTCCATCAAGGGCACAGCAATCTCCTCTTTTGCTGCCCACAATAACCTAGGGTTGGAACATTTTAATCCTTCCGATTCTTTACATATGTTCTCTCCTGCTTCCTCTGTATTCCTCAAGGGTCCTGTCCAAATTCAGCTTCCTGACTCTTACATAAAAGCTTCCTTTTTATTTCTGACTAAACTTGCAGCATCTCTCATCATTCCAAGGTTCTTGAACCTTGTCATTTCTTGTCTCTCTTTCTTACAGAAACATGTTCTGAATCAGACTAGAAGGCCTTTAAGTGGCAGTACTTGTCAAAATTGGACTTAAATATAGAACAGTACAGCACAGTACAGGCTCTTTTGCCCACAGTGTTGTGCCAATCTTTTAATCTATTCCAAGATCAATCTAACCCTTTCCTCCCATATAACCATCCATTTTTCTTTCATCCATGTACCTATCTAAGAGGATCTCAGATAACCCTGATGTATTTGCCTCTTCCACCACCTCGGCAGTGTTTTCCATGCACCCACCACTCCGTACAAACACCTCCTTCTGATATTTCTTCTATCATTTTAAAATTATGTCCTCTTGAATTATCTATTGCTGACCTGTGAAAAGGAGCTGGCTCTCCACTCTATCTACGCCTCTTATCATCTTGAACACCTCTGTAACGGGGTTTTTTTTTTCTTTTTCTTTGTTACTGTGTATGTAATCAAAATGGCGTCTTTGTTTTGTTAAAAGTAGGAATGCTGGCGCCTGTGTTAATAGTAGGAATGCTAGCGTCTTTGTTATGATAAGTGCTGGAAGCTTGTTTGGGACTATAAACTGATTGTTGGTGGGGGTTTTGGGGAGTCGGTGCGATGGAGTGAGAGAGAGAGGACGGGATGCTGGAAGCTGGGCGACGGTCCCCGGCCCAAGGTGTTCGGTGATGAGAGGAGATGGAGACAGAGGAGTGTGGAGCGTCTGGTCGACCACCGTGGGGGTCCCAGGATGCGGGTCGAGGAAGTCGGAGGGGATCGAATGGCCAGAAGACTTCAGTAATTGAGCTCCAACGATTGTGCACGAAGTGGTTTGGACTTTGATAAGTTTGGCGCCTTTTCTTTTTTTTCTCTTATTCATATATACTGTATCATTAGTAATCGCTTAGTTATAGTAATCTTTATAAATTGTACTCATTTAATCGCATAAGGTGTACTGTCTGTTTGTTGGGCGAGGCGGGGACATCACACAGCATCCACACCAGCTGATTACCCAGTTTGGCGGGGCCGAAGGCTGCTCCCCCTAGACTAGAACGAGTTTGAGCGATGCCTGAGGCGACCCAGGGGTTACACCTCTATCAAGTCTCCTCTCATCCTCCTTCACTCCAAAGAGAAAGGCTGTAGCTCACTCAGCCTTCATAACACATGCTTTCTAATCCAGGCAGCATTCTGGTAAGCCTCCTTTGCATCCTTTCTAAAACTTCCACAGCTATTGGTGACTTGGGGAAACCTTTTTAACTATTCCCATGAAACTTTGACTCATTGGAGCAGCCTTTTAATTGGGCCAAAATGTACTGGTCCTGATGTGTCCCAATTAACTGAATCCATTGTATTCACATATGCTTTTGGCTTTTCACTGATATAGTAGAATGTTACAAAAATGTGGAGGGAAGACTTTATTAAGTAATATTTTTATTCATTTACCTATGGGCTGTGTCGTTACTGCCGTTAATCTTTTCATTTCCATCTGTATTTTGGATCAGTGGGAGTGATGGTGGGAGCCATTACATGTGCCCATTACAAGTTGCTGTCTATTTTCATTGTAGCTGCTTGCTTTGACCATTGAAATAAATACAGCAAAAGCTGCAAACACTCAGCAGGACAGGTAACATCTGTGGTAAAAATAGGATTAACATTTTAGATCAAAGATCCTTCATCTTAAAAGGAAATAGAGAAAAACAAGTTTGTTTTGATTTACAAAGGGGGCGGGGTGGAATATTAAGAATTTTTTTCTCTATGTGCTAACATTGCCGCGTCTACTGAACATTTCCCGATTTCTGATCAACATTTCCACAGATTTTGCATGTTCCCTCATTGCCTCTTATGCAAATCACTGTAATTTTCCAGTCACCCAAGTAGCTTTATCAACGGCCATCCTGTCATGATAATCCTGGCTCCATCTTTCAAAGAACATCTTCTCTGTTGAATTGATTTCTCTTCCATCCTCTCTGCAACTTAATGCTCATTCACTTTCTCAGCTCTGATGAAGGGGCTTCAATCTGATATCATCTGTCATTAACTGTTTCATTTTCCATTGATACAGCCTGATACATTGAGTATTTCCAATATTTTCATCTTTTTTTTAAAATGCCTAGCATTTTTCAGCATTTCCATCTATTAGTACCACTGAATACGCTTTTACCAACTTCAAATAGGACGCAAAGTGTAGCAAATGGCCAAGCATTTGAGAGTAAGGAGTGGAACTTCACTATAATGATAAGTGTAGATGAATTTCAAGTCCTTCTGGAGGAGGTGCAACCAGACAACCCTCAATTAGCAACAGTAGCTGAGAGTGATAATTACCAAGAAGAACAAAAGTACACTGAGAAAGGCCTCAAATGTTGAAAAATAGTTCTTTTTCTCAAGTAGTTGTTAAATACATTTATGTTCACAGTTTCCAAGCAACCTTAGCTCATCTTGTTTGGAAGAGCGGGCAACCGTGTTACACAAGAGTTACATCACTGGACTTCATTACAATATTCAGTTAATGCTCCATTTGTCAGGCAGAGGTTTTCTGCTGCCAATTTCAAAGTTCAAAGGAAATGTATCAAAGTGTGTATATGTCACCGTAATCGACGCTGAGATTCATTTTCTCGTGGGCATACTCAGTAATTCTGATAACCATAATAGAACCCATGAAAGACCACAGCCAGCAGGGCGACAACCAGTGGGCAAAAGACAACAAACTGTGCAAATACAAAAGAAAAATGAGTAATAGATAAATAAGCAATAAATATTGAGAACGGCTTGTTAGGGAAAATGAAGCAGTGATAGATGGGTGATACAGGGAGATAATTACCCCAAGGCTGCAGGAGACAGATAAATGGGTGACTGTCAGGAGAGGGAAGGGAGAACGCCAGGTAGTGGAGAGCACCCCTGTGGCCTTCCGCCTCAACTATTACTCCATTTTGAGTACTGTTGGAGAGGTGGACCTACATGGGAGAAGCAATAGTGGCCATGCCTCTGGCACAGAGTCTGGCCCTGTGGCTCATTAGGGTAGGGGAGTGAGGAGAATTACATCAGTAATTGGAGATTCTATATTCGGGGGACAGGTAGGTGATTCTGTGGATGCAAAAAGGAAACACGGATGGTAGTTTACCTCCCAGGTGCCAGGGTCCAAGATGTTTCTGGACATGTCTGCAATATCCTGAGAAAGGAGGGTGAGCAACCAGAAGCCATGGTACATATTGGTACAAATGACATTGGAAGAAAAAGGGAGGAGGTCCTGATAAAATTATATTGGGTGTTGTGTAATAACCCAGATTTTATTAGGGAGATTAAGGTAAAGGTCAGAGTGACCAAATATGATTGAATTCATACTGCAATTTGAAAGAGAGAAGCAGAAGTCACATGTATCAGTATCGCAATGGAATAAAGGGAATTACAGAAGCATGAGAGAAGGGCTGGCCCAGTTTGATTGGAGAAGAATACTGGCAGGGAGAATGGCAGAACAGCGATGGCCGAAGTTTCTGGGAACAAGGCACAGGATAGATATGTCCCACAGAGGAAGAAGTTCTCAGATGGCAAGGGTAGACAACCATGGCTAACAAGGGAAGTTAAGGACTGCATAAAAGCCAAGCAAAGGGCATATAAGGTAGCAAAAGTGAGTGGGAAGTTGTATAACTGGGAAGCTTTTAAAATCCAACAAAAGGCAACTAAAAAAGCTATAAGAAGTCAATATGATAAAGTAAGATACCAAAAGTTTTTTCAGTTATATAAAGCATAAAAGGAAGGTGAGAGTTAATATTGGACCACTGGAAAATGAAGCTGGTGAGGTAGTAATGAAGAAATGGCAGATGAACTTCATGGGTACTTTGTATCTGTCTTCACTGTGGAAGACACTAGCAGTGTGCCAGAGGTCTGTGAGTCTCAGGGAGCAGGAGTGAGTGCCATTGCTATTACCAAGGAAAATGTGCTAGGCAAACTCAAAGGTCTTAAGGTGGATAAGTCATTTGGACCAGATGAACTACATGAGATAATTTTAAGAATCTTGGCCACTGGGCTATAAACATGCAGGAGCAGTGTGTGGTGAAGTGCCTTGCTCAAGGACACACACACTGCCTCATCTGAGGCTCGAACTAACGACCTTCAAATCGCTAGCCCAAAGCCTTAACCATTTGGCCACGTGCCATCACTTGATTCTGGTGAGGTCTTGGAGGACTAGAAGACTGTAAGTGTCACTCCACTCTTTAAGAATGGAGGAAAGCAAAAGAAAGGAAATTATCGGCCAGTTAGCCCCACCTCAGGTTGTGAAAGTGTTGGAGTCTATTATTAAGAATGAGGTTTCTGGGTACTTGGAGACTAATGATAAAGTACGTCAAAGTCAGCATGGTTTTTGTAAAGGGAACTCTTGCCAGACAAATCTAACAAGCAAGGTGAACAAAGGAGAGCCAGTGGATGTTCTTTACTTGGATTTTCACAAGACGTTTGATCAGGTGCCACATTGCCTTATGAGAATAGGTTGAGTGAACTCGGCCTTTTCTCTTTGGAATGACGGAGAACGAGAGGGACCTGATAAAGGTGTATAAGATGATGAGAGGCATTGATTGTGTGGATAGTCAGAGGCTTTCTCCCAGGGCTGAAATGGCTAACACAAGAGGGCACAGTTTTAAGGTGCTTGGAAGTAGGTACAAAGGAGATGTAGGGGTAAGTTTTTTACACAGAGTGGTGAGTGTGTGGAATGGGCTGCCGGTGACAGTGGTGGAAGCGGATACGATTGGGTCTTTTAAGAGACTCTTGGATAGGTACATGGAGCTTAGAAAAATAGAGGGCTATGGGTAACCCTAGGTAATTTCTAACGTAAGTACATGTTCAGCACAGCATTGTGGGCTGAAGGGCCTGTATTGTGCTGTAGGTTTTCTATGTTTCTATGAGGCTACTTAACAGGATAAAATCCTATGGCGTTACTGGAAAGGAACTGGCATGGATAGCAGAATGGTTGACAGGCAGGAGGCAGTGAATGGGAATAAAAGGGGTCTTTTCTGGTTGGCTGCCGGTGACTAGTGGTGTTCCTCAGGGGTCAGTATTGGGACCGCTGCTTTTCACATTGCTTGTCAGTGATTTAGATAATGGAATTGATGGCTTTGTGGCAAAGTTTGCAGATGATACAAAGATAGGTGGAGGGTAGGTAGTGCTGAAGAAGCAATGTGATTGCAGCAGGACTTAGTCAAACTGGAAGAATGGGCAAAAAGTAGCAGATGGAATACAGTGTTGGGAAATGTATGATAAGGCATTTTGGTAAAAAAAGCAATAGCACAGACTATTATCTAAATGGGGAGAAGGTTCAACATCAGAGGTGCAGAGGAAGGTAGGAGTCCTCGTGCAAGATTCCCAGAAAGTTAGTTTACAGGTTGAGTCTGTGGTAATGAAGGCAAATGCAATGTTGGCATTTATTTCAAGGGGAATAGAATATAAAATCAAGGAGATAATGCTGAACCTTTATAGGACACTAGTCAGGCTGCACTTAGAGTCAACAGTTTTGGGCCCCATATCTCAAAAAGAATGTGTTGTCATTGGAGAGAGTCTAAAGGAGGTTTATGGGATGATTCTGGGAATAAATGGATTAACATGAGGAGCATTTGGCAGCTTTGGGCCTTTATTCACTGGAATTTCGAAGAATATGAGGGAATCTCATTGAAGCCTACCGAATGTTGAAAGGACTAGATAGGGTGGATGTTGAGAGGATATTTCCTATGGTGGGGGTATCCAGAACTAAAGGGCACAGCCTCAAAATTGAGGGGCGACCCTTTAGAACAGAGGTTAGGATGACTTTTTTTTAGCCAGTGAGTAGTAAATCTGTGGAATGCTCTGCCACAGCCTGCAGCGGAGGCCATCCATGTGTCTATTTAAGGTGGAAATTGATCGGGACATCAAAGGATATGGCGAGAAGACAGGTGAATGGGGTTGAGTGGGATCCGGGATCAGCATGATGGAATGGCAGAGAAAAATCGATGGGCTGAATGGCCTAATTCTGCTTCTATGTCTTATCGTCTAACATGAGATGTAGAGTTGTTGAAAGTGAGTGCAAACATCGTGGGTACAGTTCAGTGATGGGGAAAGTGAAGTTATCCCCACTGGTTCGAGAGCTTGGTGGTTGAGGGGTAATAACTATTCCTGAACCTGGTGGTGTGAGTCCTGAAGCTCTTGTTCCTTCTAACTGATGGCAGCAGCAAGAAAAGTGCATGGCCTGGGTGGTGGGCGGGCTCTGATGGTGGAATGACAGCATGCATATCTGTGAGCACATATGAAATTAGCCAGCTGGCCGCCATGTTCTGCAACTTGCAACATGCGGTCTGCAACACCAGCAGGGCCTTGTCCCTGAATCTGAAATGTACCAAGGACTTGACTATTCAGGGGAATGTTCAGAATGTGTGCTTTATCGCAGAATTTCACAGAGGTAAACTGGATTTTATTGATTTAACTCTTGAGCAATCTTAAGATGTTTGCCTCATATTGACTGGATAATTTCAGTGGGTGATCAATAATCAGAGCCAATTACTTCAGTCTAAGGGCTATCATTAATTGACTGCCCTTGTTTCACTTTTTTTTTGCAGTGTGCAACACAATCAAAAGGCCAGGTAGTCTCTGAATAGGACTGATGAGAATACAATTACCCAAACTCAGATTCCTTAGCTTCAGTGAAAATAGATTCTCGCCAGATTATAATTAAAATATAACACATCATTCATCTAAATCTCAACACCATGGTAATGAATTCATAACCACTGCTTTTCTCTCTCCATGCTGCTGCTCTCCAAGCTCAGCCGCATTATTGTAAGGAAAAGCCACAGGGATAGGCAGGAAAAAAAGGAATCACAAGGTTATTGGCTGGTTATTCTCACATGCTGTCAGCCTCCTAGCAACTGGGTTCAGAGGAGCACAGGAAGTGGAGGAAAGAGAATTTTATCAATATGAATGAATGAAATGATGTAACCTCAATAGTTGACATCTAATGTTTGAGCTTCACTTAGTTTCCTTGATTCTTGTTTGACGCTATTGTAATCTGCCAGATATTTAAGCATATCTGAAACCAATGTTTGCTATGTGATTCTGCACTCACTCTCCATCAGAGCAAACACTGAGCAAATGAATGGCAACTTTCCACAATGTGGAACAAATGCAGGGCAATAACTTCGGACAATAGGTGAATTGTCCTGTGCATCGTGTCACTTGCCAGGGGGTGGGCTGTACACTGGAGTTGAAGAGCAAGCACAAGGTAAAGAATTTGAAAGAGCTAAAAGATGGGTTCAAATGAAGAATGTGACCAGAGTAAATTATTTGATGCTTATATTGTTAATTCCTATTATTAACGCTCCACATGCATTTCATTCATTGCCCTGCAGGATGTATTTTGCACCATCTCAGCGGATTGCCTTGATTAAACACACATATTTAAAATAACTATTAACTAATTCATGCTGCAACCTTGCTCAGTAAAAATATCCATCGCAATGCAGGCCTGACAAGTGATGCATTTTGTTAGGATTATGAGAACAAGGGAAAATCCAAATTTAAACAGCAAAAACTAGAGCAATTATTGGCCTGAATTTAAAAAGGAATGTTCCAATAGAAACATGGTATCATTTTAAAAGCTAGCTAATAGGTTAAATTGCAGATACATGTTATTTTGCTTTACACCATAACAAAACAAATGAAGGCCATCTTATAAAACAGTCAAACATAGAAACCAAAGTTCAAAGTAAATTTATTATCAAAAATATATATATATATCACCATATACTATCATGAGATTCTTGCAGGCATTCAAATTAGAACAAGATATACAATAGAATCAATGAAATCTACACACAAGCAAGGACTGACAAACAACCGATGTACAAAAGAAGACAAACTATGCAAATACAAAATAATAATAAATAAATATGTAAATAATACTGAGAACACAAGTTGTGGTTGTACCACAATAGAAAGTACACAACTACAATCACAAGATCTTAAAAATATTCTTGCTTAATAATCTAATCGTTCTAACTGCACATCCACAGATCACCCTTCAAAAGGATCTTCTAAACAGGAGCATCCCTGGTTGATGTAATTTGTAGCCACTGGTATGAAAGGTACATTAACAGCATCTTCCCTTAAAAGTGCTGTCAGAAATTGAAAGACAGATATTGCCATGGCCTCATCTACTGTCAAGATGAAGCTACACTCAGGTTGGAGGAACAACACCTTATATACCGACTGGGTAGCCTCCAACCTGATGGCATGAACATTGACTTCTCTAACTTCTGTTAATGCCCCTCCTCCCCTTCTTACCCCATCCCTGATATATTTAGTATTTTTCCCCCTCCTCTTTTTTTCCTCTCTCTCTGTCCATCACTCTACCTGTCTCCATCTCCCTCTGGTGTTCCCTTCCCCCTTTCTTTCTCCATAGGTCTCCTGTCCCATGATTATTTCTTTTCTCCAGCTCTGTATCCCTTTTGCTAATCACCTTTCCGGCTCTCAGCTTCACCCCACCCCCTCCGGTCTTCTCCTATCATTTCACATTTTCCCCTCCCCTTACTTACTACTTTCAAATCTCTTACTATCTTTCCTTTCAGTTAGTCCTGACGAAGGGTCTCGGCCCGAAACGTCAGCAGTGCTTCTTCCTATAGATGCTGCCTGGCCTGCTGCATTCCACCAGCATTTTGTGTGTGTTGCTTGATATTGATGCTTACGAGATTGGATAAATAGGGTGGAGGCCAGTGTCAATGTCACAGTAAATTTATTATCAAGGTACATATACTGAATATGTACTTTCATTTTCTTGCAAGCATTTACAAGAAAATAAAGAAAAACAATAGAATTTATGAAAAACTGTATACAAAGACTGACAAACAACCAATGTGCAAAAGAAGATAAATTGTGCAAATAAATAAATAAATAATGCTGAGAACATGAGAACATGAATTCCTTGACAGCAATTCCGTAGGTCCTGGAATCAGTTCAGAGTTGAGGTGAGCAAAGTTATCCACGTCAGTTCAGGAGTCTGATGGTTGTAGGGTAATAACTGTTCCCGAACCTGGCTCCTGTAGGCAGCAGCAAGAAGAGAGAATGACTGGACAGTGGGGGTCCTTGTTGATAGAATTGCTTTCCTGTGGCAGCGCTCCTCGTATGTGGTGGGGAGGGCTTTGCCTCTGATGGTCTGGGCTGTATCCACGCTCTCTGCAGAATTTTTCATTCCTGGGCATTGGAATTCCAACCAGGCTGTGATGCAACCAGTCAGGATACTCCCCACTGTGCATCAACAGAGGTTTGTCAAAGATTTAGCTAACATATGGAATCTACCCAAATTCCTAAAAAAAAATGTAGAGGTGCTGCAAGGTCTTGTTTTTGTAACGATACTTGCGTGCTAGCCCCAGGGCAGATCCCCTTGCTATGATGATGCCAAGGAGTTTAAGGTTACTGACCCTCTCCACCCGGGATCCCCTAATGAGGACTGGCTCATGTACCTCCAGCTTCTACCTCCTGTAGCAGATAATCAACTCCTTGGTTTTGCTGACATTGAGTGAGAGGTAAATGCTGTGGCACATGTGCACTTTGGGTCAAATGGACAGTTTATGTGCATTATATGTTTATGTCATGTATATCTTATGTACTTTAACTTTGCAGTGATGTGTCAATTAAAATAATACTTAATAATATTAACGTCGCATTTTGGTAGTCAGTTTGTAAACAGTGACCTCTATGGCACCATGGAATAAACTGGACAGTGGAAGTTTGGTTGATCGCCGAGCTTGGCAAAATACTTGCATACTTTTCCACTCCAAACGAGAAGCCATTATCAGTGCACAGTTGAGGGTGTTGTCTCCTCAGAATACTGGTTTATACTCCTTCAGAGTCCGAATGGGTGTCGATTAGACATTGTGACCTGCTTGGCTGGTTCAAAGCACAGTGAACCGTTTAGCAGTGGAAGATTCTGACTGGCTTGCTTCAAGGGAGATCCATTGGAAGTGTTTGTTTCACTGTCTAGGTTCCGAGATTACTGGAGATTCATTGATTGTTCACGTTATTTCTCTTTTCTCCATAAGGGTTAATATACTGGATTTATGTTGATGTTTATGTGTTTGTTTATGGATCCTCTGTAGAGAACCACGCTTTGAGAAATTCCTGTTCTTTTCTTGTTCTTGCTTGAATCAGGACTCTGGCTGTCATCTAGTTGAAATGGTGTCCTTCATCTTCATGAGCTCATTCCGCAATATTTCAAACTGGATGGTAGCTGCCGGAACCCACGTGTTGAGTGTGTAAGTTGGACTGAGAGCGGGCAGGGAGAGGGGAATCACAGTTTGGGAAAGGGGAAGGGAGAGGGGAGGAGTGATATTCTGTAATGATCAATAAACCAATTGTTTGGAATCAAATGACTTTGCTTGTGTCTCTGGGCTGGGAGTTTCTGCAACCGTGTCCCCTTCCCACCCCTGGCACTCCTTCTCTGCCACCTATCCCACACTCCTCCTGCAGCACTCCACCCTCACCATTCCCAACACCCTTTGTTCCTGCCAGATTTACAGACTTGCTCTCCACTCCACGTTCATAGATACAGTACTATGGAAAAGCCTTAGATACCCTAGCTCTCTGTATGTGTGTATATGAATATGTATAAAATGAGTATATGTATATGTGTGTCCCCAAAGAAAGAGAGAGGAAATTAGTTCTGCCTTTCATAAGCATAAAGCCATGTATGTACGTTGGACTTTTTAATTGCAACACCATATTCTGCACTCTGTTACTGTTTTACATTGGACTATCTCAACACACTGCCGTACTGAATTGATCTATATGGGCAATATGCAAGGTACATTTTCACTGTACTTCAGTACATATAACAGTAATAGATCAATTAATAATATTAATTATTAATAATATTATATTATTATATTAATAATATTACATTAATATGGGAGCTCATCCATATGCAGGAGTGTCCACTAGTTGTGCGGTCCTAACTGACAACAGCCTATATTTGACTTTATTTTCTTGCTTTATCCATTGCAAGTACCTTTAAACACTAATACCATTCATCATTTTAAAATTATTCAGATTTCATGGATGACTTCATATAAAACCCCATTATAATCCATTTATTGCATCCTCACAGCCAACACCGGCAACAAGTTGTATATAATCAGCAAACATGAATGAATTACATTTGATCCCCTCATTAAAGACCATAAGCAAGGCCTTACTTTTATGTTTATCTCTAAAAACAGCACCTCTTAGAGTGGAGAACTTCCCTTAATGTTATATCAAAGGTTGCAATTTCATTTCTCTAGAGAGTTCTCAACTTTTTATGCCATGCAACCCTACCACATGGACCCCAGGCTGGGAATGGCCTATTGCAATTCTACTTCCCATTCCCATCCCAACCTGTCAGTCCATGGCCTCCTCTATTCCTGTGATGAGGCCACACTCAGGTTGGAAGAGCAACACCTTATATTCCGTCTAGGTAGCCTCCAACCTGATGGCTTGAACATCGATTTCTTGACGCTCCAGTAATTCTCCCCCCCACCCCTTCACCATTTCCACATTCCCATTTTCCTCTCTCACCTTATCTCCTTAACCTGCCCATCATCATGGAGCGGCTGATAATACAGAATCTGAGGCCACAAACCAGGCACGCCCGGGATCCTCTTCAGTTTGCGTATAAGGAGAAGGTGGGAGTGGAGGATGCTATAATGTATTTGCTGCACAAATCCCTCTCTCAACTAGATGGGGTCAGTGGTGCTGTGAGGATTACATTCCTGGACTTCTCTAGTGCCTTTAACACCATCCAGCCCAAGATCTTAAGGCACAAACTAACGGAGATGGGAGTAGACTCTCACATGGTGGATTGGATAGTGGACTACTTGACAGATAGACCTCAGTATGTGCGGTTGGGAGACTGTAGGTCTGACACGGTGGTCAGCAGCACAGGAGCGCCGCAGGGGACCGTGCTCTCTCCGGTCCTGTTCACCCTGTACACATCGGACTTCCAATATAACTCGGAGTCCTGCCATGTGCAGAAGTTCGCTGATGACACGGCCATAGTGGGGTGTGTCAGGAATGGACAGGAGGAGGAGTATAGGAAACTGATACAGGACTTTGTGATATGGTGCAACTCAAACTACCTGCGTCTCAATATCACCAAGACCAAGGAGATGGTGGTGGACTTTAGGAGATCTAGGCCTCATATGGAGCCAGTGATCATTAATGGAGAATGTGTGGAGCAGGTTAAGACCTACAAGTATCTGGGAGTACAGTTAGACGAGAAGCTAGACTGGACTGCCAACACAGATGCCTTGTGCAGGAAGGCACAGAGTCGACTGTACTTCCTTAGAAGGTTGGCGTCATTCAATGTCTGTAGTGAGATGCTGAAGATGTTCTATAGGTCAGTTGTGGAGAGCGCCCTCTTCTTTGTGGTGACGTGTTGGGGAGGCAGCATTAAGAAGAGGGACGCCTCACGTCTTAATAAGCTGGTAAGGAAGGCGGGCTCTGTCGTGGGCAAAGTACTGGAGAGTTTAACATCGGTAGCTGAGCGAAGGGCGCTGAGTAGGCTACGGTCAATTATGGAAAACTCTGAACATCCTCTACATAGCACCATCCAGAGACAGAGAAGCAGTTTCAGCAACAGGTTACTATCGATGCAATGCTCCTCAGACAGGATGAAGAGGTCAATACTCCCCAATGCCATTAGGCTTTACAATTCAACCACCAGGACTTAAGAACTTTTTAAAAGCTATTATTAATGCTTTTTGAGATAGTGATTTAGATGCATATCATATTTTTTTACTGAGTTAAGTATTGTATGTAATTAGTTTTGCTACAACAAGTGTATGGGACATTGGAAAAAAAGTTGAATTTCCCCATGGGGATGAATAAAGTATCTATCTATCTATCTATCTATCTATCTATCATCTTACTTTAGTGCTCTCTCCCTTCCCTTTCTTCCATGGTCTTCTACCCTCTCCTATCAGAGTCCCCCTTCTCCAGCCCTTTACTCCATCACTCCATCCCCTCTCCTGGTTTCACCTATCACTTACTAACTTGCACTTCTTCCTCCCCTCCCCCCACCTTCTTATCCTGACTTCTTTTTTTTCCAGTCCTGATGAACATCGACCATTTACTCTTTTCCATAGATGCTGCCTGGCCTGCTGAGTCCTTTCAGCATTTTGTGTGTGCTGCTTGGATTTCCAGCATCTGCAGATTTTCTCCTCCAAACACTAAGAAGTAATAATTACCTAAAGGAGTGTAATATGAGGGGTGATTGATAGGTTTGTGGCCTGAGGTAGAAGGAGTCTATTTTAGAAAACCTAGCACATTTATTTTCTAACATAGTCCCCTCCTACATTTACACACTTAGTCCAGCGGTCGTGGATCATACGGATCTTGGACCTCCAGAAAGTGTCCGCAGCAGGGGTGATTGATAAGTTTGTGGCCTAAGGTAGAAGGAGATGAGTTATAAAGCTCTTGTTACATGCACATGCAGTTCAACTCTTTGAGTGATTATGCAGAAAGTTTGAAGTTAATAACTCATCAGTTAATACAGGTGTCGTTCCCCCCCCCTTTACAAAGGCGGAGCATTCCTATGAAACCTTTCTTAAGCCGAAATTGCGTAAAGTGAAGAACCATTAATTTATTTGAAAACCATTAATTTTTACGAAAAATTTTCGTAGAAGCGAAAATCCTCTTTGTAATGCAAAAACGGGTTACTAATGTAGGTGTTTTGTAAAAGCAAAGTGCCGTAAAGCGAACATTCGTAAAGCGGGAGCATCTGTAACTCATCGTGGTGATTGATAAGTTCGTGGCCTAAGGTAGAAGGAGATGAGTTATTAACTTCAAACTTTCTGCATAATCACTCAAAGAGCTGAACTGCACGTGCATGTAACAAGAGCTGTGTAACTCATCTCCTTCTACCTTAGGCCACGATCTTATCAATCACCTATCTGTGGACACTTTCTGGAGGTCCAAGATCCGTATGCTCCTTGACCGCTGGACTAAGTGTGTACATGTAAGAGGGGACTATGTTCAAAAATAGATGTGCTAGGTTTTCTAAAATTGACTCCTTCTACCTTAGGCCATGAACTTATCAATCACCCCTAGTCGTTGTGATCAAAATATTCCATTTAAAATAACAACAGTCAATGAAGTAAAATAAAACCTCTGCAACTGCTAATATCTGCACTTCCAAAGGAATATACCATTTTGGTATTAAAGGCTCCATGTTACTCTTTAATGCTTATTTATTTATTTATTTATTATCGTTTTTATTATTATTTTTTTTTATTTCTTTCCTTTTGCATTTGCACAGTTTATTGTCTTTTGCAAATTGGTTGTCTGTCCATCATGGTGGCTGTAGTCTTTCATTGATTCTATTGTGTTTCTTGTATTTACTGTAAATGGCCCCAAGAAAATGAATCTCAGGGTTATAGACAATAGACAATAGGTGCAGGAGTAGGCCATTTGGCCCTTCAAGCCAGCACCGCCATTCAATGTGATCATGGCTGATCATCCACAATCAGTACCCCGTTTCTGCCTTCTCCCCATATCCCTTGACTCCATTGTCTTTAAGAGCTCTATCTAACTCTGTCTTCAAAGCATCCAGAGAATTGGCCTCCACTGCCTTCTGAGGCAGAGCATTCCACAGATCCACAACTCTCTGGGTGAAAAAGTTTTTCCTCAACTCCATTCTAAATGGCCTACCCCTTATTCTTAAACTGTGGCATCTGATCCTGGACTCCCCCAACATCAGGAACATGTTTCCTGCCTCTAGCGTGTCCAATCCCTTAATAATCTTACATGTTTCAATCAGATCCCCTCTCATCCTTCTAAATTCCAGTGTATACAAGCCCAGTCGCTCCAATCTTTCAACATATGACAGTCCTGCCATCCCGGGAATCAACCTCACGAACCTACACTGCACTCCCTCACTAGCAAGAATGTCCTTCCTTAAATTTGGAGAGCAAAACTGAACACAATACTCCAGGTGTGGTCTCACCAGGGCCCTGTACAACTGCAGAAGGACCTCTTTGCTTCTATACTCAACTCCCCCTTGTTATGAAGGCCAACATGCCATTAGCTTTCTTCACTGCCTGCTGTACCTGCATGCTTACTTTCAGTGACTGATGAACAAGGACACATAGGTCTCGTTATACTTCCCCTTTTCCTAACTTGACACCATTCAGATAGTAATCTGCCTCCTGTTCTTGCCACCAAAGTGGATAACCTCACATTTATTCACATTAAGCTGCATCTGCCATACATTTGCCCACTCACCCAACCTGTCCAAGTCACCCTGCATTCTCATAACATCCTCCTGACATTTCACACTGCCACCCAGCTTTGTGTCATCAGCAAATTTGCTAATGTTACTTTTAATCCCCTCATCTAAATTATTAATGTATATTGTAAATAGCTGTAGTCCCAGCACCGAGACTTGTCACTAGTCACTAGTCTAGTGTTACTAGTCACTAGTCACCGAGCCTTATCACTTGTCACCCCACTAGTCACTGTCTGCTATTCTGAAAGGGACCCGTTAATCCCTACTCTTTGTTTCCTGTCTGCCAACCAATTTTCTATCCATGTCAGTACCCTACCCCCAATACCATGTGCTCTAATTTTGCCCACTAATCTCCTATGTGGGACCTTATCAAAGGCTTCCTGAAAGTCCAGGTACACCCTGGCTCTCCCTTGTCCATTTTCATGGTTACATCCTCAAAAAATCCCATAAGATTAGTCAAGCATGATTTCCCTTTCGTAAATCCATGCTGACTTGGACCAATCCTGATACTGCTATCCAAATGTGCCGCTATTTCATCTTTTATAATTGACTCCAGCATCTTCCCCACCACTGATGTCAGGCTAACTGGTCTATAATTCTCTGTTTTCTCTCTCCCTCCTTTCTTAAGAAGTGGGATAACATTAGCTACCCTCCAATCCACAGGAACTGATCCTGAATGTATAGAACATTGGAAAATGATTACCAGTGCATCCATGATTTCTAGAGCCATCTCCTTAAGTACCCTGGGATGCAGACCATCAGGCCCTGGGGATTTATCAGCCTTCAGTCACATCGGTCTATCCGACACCATTTTCTGCCTAATGTGAATTTCCTTCAGTTCCTCTGTAACCCTAGGTCCTTTGGCCACTATTACATCTGGGAGATTGTTTGTGTCTTCCCTAGTGAAGACAGATCCAAAGTACCTGTTCAACCCATCTGCCATTTCCTTGTTCCCCATAATAAATTCACCTGTTTCTGTCTTCAAGGGTCCAACTTTGGTCTTAACTAATTTTTTCCTCTTCACGTACCTAAAGAAGCTTTTACTATCCTCCTTTATATTCTTGGCTAGCTTACCTTTGTACCTTATCTTTTCTCCTTGTATTGCCCTTTAGTTATCTTCTGTAACATGTGCACTTTGATAATAAATTTTACTTTGAACTTTAAATCACTGACACATAGCCTGTGCCATGTTGATAATTTGCATCTCCACGAGGCCTTTCCTCAAAAGTTCCATTGGCATGAGAATGCTGCAGGAAGCCATTACTGATCCCAGCAGCCAAATGAACTTCCAGCTAAATGACAGATGCGTTCTTCCTCTTTGTATTGGCTTAGCTCTCCCCAGGAACTGTTGTGAAGTTTACAACCTTATTTCCTTATTTAACTTTACAACCTTATTTAATACAACCTGATTCTCTCCCTTCAAGCAACCTCTCATTCTTTCTAATCAGAGCAAAGGGACTTGTCAGATTATGAGCACAGAGAATGCAATTCAAAAAATGATTAATTTGAACTTTGAAATAAATTAATGTTGTTGGAAATATTGCAGGTGTTACCCATTTTGAGTCAGAGTCTACGATAATTATTACAACGTTGTATAGGCCTTTCCAGCCCTTCAAGCCACGCTGCACAGCAGTTCCCCTGATTTAATCCCAGTCTAATCACAGGACAATTAACAATGACCAATTAACCTACCAACCAGAAAGTCTTTAGACTCCGGGAGGAAACCCAAGCGGTCATGTGGAGAACGTACAAACTCCTTACAGGTGGCAGCAGGAAATTGTCTCCGGATTTAATAGTCTCAGCTATTTCTGCAAAATGCACACGTGCTTTGCTTTCACAGCACAGCACTAAGTGCTTTGTATCTATTGTATAGCAGCTCAGTCTCAGGGGTGTAGCCATCATAACTTTGCTGTTGTTGTTTTCATATGTTTTTCCTTCAATGATCCTGCGAGGCAATGGAAAATTTCCAGTCTGGTTAACAGTCTGACAAGTTGTAATGTGAATGTTCCTTCACCTGGCCGTAAAGATCTTCATATCCTGTATAGTGGCATCAAGGAGCTTTATGGAATCCCTCAACCCATTGTGCAAGGTGCAGAGGGTCAATAACACCTATAAGATAGGAATAGCTTCCTTTTATTCATATCTGCAGATAGCTACTCTTATCTGATGGGTAATTTGAAACCAGACATTCAAAACAACCAGGATAATTTTGGATCAACATATAGACCACGTTAGAGGGACCAACAACCACATTCTCTCTATATTTTCCTTAATACTTCCTTCAGAACAGCATTCAGATGACCTTCATTATAAGACAGTGTACTTTATAGATTATTAAGCCTGCACTCCACTTCATTCCTCAACCTTGAAACTATTTTTCTTTCATATGCATTCAATTCACTGATAAATAGACATGATGAGACGCGACTTAATGGAAATTGTCAAATAGCTGTGATTTGAACTCATTATAACCTGCCAGGATTCATTTATAATCTGGATCTCTTCACAATAATGTTTTACAAATTTGATTTACAATAGTCAGAGGAGGTAGGGGAGGTCCTTAATTAATACTTTGCATCAATGTTCACTGGTGAGAGAGACCTTGATATTTGTGGAAACTGCTTAAAACAGGCTGATATACTACAAACAGAACATGTTGACGCTAAGAATAAGGATGTGCTGGCTCTTTTGGAAAACATTAGGACAGATAACTCCCTGGAGCCAGACAGGATATACTATGTTACTATGGGAAGTGAGGAAAGGGATTGATGCACCTTTGGTGATGATTGTTGCATCCTCCACTGGCCACAGGAGTGGTATGAGATGACTGGAGGGTGGAAAATGTTATTCCTTTGCTCAAGAAAGGGAGTAGGGATAACCCTGGACTTACAGACCATTGGTCTTAATTCAGTGGTGGAAATTTTACTGGAGAAGATTCTTAAGGACTGGATTTATTGAGCATTTGGAAAAGCATACTCAGATTAGGGATAGTCGGCATGGTTTTGTGAGCGGCAGGCCATGCGTCAAAAACTTGATTGTACTCTTTGAAGATGTGACAAAGCACCTTGGTGAAGGTAGGGCAGTGGATATGCTGTATATGGATTTTAGTAAGGCATTTAACAAGGTTTCCCATAATAGGCTCATTCAGAAAGTCAGGAGGCATGGGATCCAGGCAGACTTGGCTGTGTGGATTCACAATTGGCTTGACCATAAAAAGCAGAGGGTGGTTTTAGATGGAACATATTTTGTCTAGAGGCCAGTGTTCTGCAGGGATCTGTTCTGGGACCACTGCTCTTTGTGATTTCTATAAATGACTTTGTGACAGATGTAGAAAGTTGTTGGAAGTTACTTCGAGACAATGACAGGATGCAGAGCAGGGCTGAGAAATGGCAGATGGAGTTCCTGGAAAAGTGAAATTTGAAGGCATCTTCAAATGGATCTTGGGGTCCACATCCAAAGATTACTCTAAGTTGTTATGCAAGCTCATAAGGTTAAGAAAGCATACGGTGTATTGGCCATCAGTAGTTAAGAGATTAAGTTCAAAGGCCATGAAGTGGTGGAGGTGGGTATGATAGGATCTTCTAAGAGACTTTTAGATAGGTACATGGAGCTTAGAAAAATAGAGGGCTATGGGTAAGCTAGTAATTTCTAAGGTAGGGACATGTTCAGCATAACTTTGAGGGCCAAAGGGCCTGTATTGTGCTGTAGGTTTGAAGTGGTACATAGAGTTCATATGTCTAAAGACAAGCTCTCTTTCATTTCTACGGAGATATTTCCCCCTACTGTGATAAATGTACTAATGGAGTGGACACACTAATTCATATGTTTTGGACATGTCCAAGCCTTGAAAAATTTTGGAAAAATGTATTTCAAACTTTTTCTGTACTCTCCAATGTTAGTTTTAAGCCCAATCCCTTGACTGCCATGTTTGGTATTGCTGGGGATAGTATTACAAAACTGAAGCCATCTAATTTGCGGGTATTGGCCTTTATGTCTCTTATGGCCAGGAGGGCGATCTTGCTCAAGTGGAAAGAGGCTGCCCCACTTACTTATGTTCAATGACTATCTGAAGTTATGTTGTGCTTTGACCTAGAGAAGATTCGTTATTCCATTTCTGATTCTCAACATGATTTTCTAATGTTATGGGGATCCTTTCTGAGTTAGTTTCATAATCTTTGAACTGTTATTGAAGTATGGTTCTGAGCCATCATTATTATAATATTATATCGTAAGGTATTTTTTCTCTCTTTTGTTTTTCACCAACCAGCTCATTTTGGTAGTGGGGGTAGATTTTTAATAAAATACAATCATTCTACTTTATTTCATTTCTTTTTTTTAATTTATTTTTTTATTGAAGTTCATCATCAAACAAACATTTCCATAAGATGTATTTCAGACATTGTACATATATATCACAAATCTCCACAAAGTATTTATCTGAGATATACACTTATAGAAAAGAGTGGAAAGAAAAAACAAGCAAAAGGAAAGAACTATGTACAAGTAGGGAGTGATCTTTTTTTTACAACATATTCATTGATTTGTGAGAATAAAATCAGGCCTATGAGGCATTATGTAGTTAAACCATTTTCCCAGTATGAATCAAATTGTTCCAGCTTATGATTAACAGATGCTGTTATCTTCTCCATTTTGTACATGTCCATAGTAATTTCCATCCATGTATTTAAAGTTGGGATCTCCTGTGATAACCATTTCCTAGTAAGAGTCTTTTTACCGGCCACCAACAGCATATTCATTAAATATTTATCTCTTTTCAACCATTCTTGAGGTATATATCCAAAATATATGGTCTTACTCTCTAAGGGTATTTCACATTTAATGACGTCTTGTAGGGCATTGTGCATCCCCCTCCAATAGTTTTTGATAACAGGGCAGTCCCAAAAAATATGATAATGATTAGCATTTTGATTTCCACAATTTCTCCAGCAAACAGGGAGGTTACTATCGTAATGGGATTTCTGAGAGGGTGTAATAAAATATCTTATCAAGTTTTTCCATCCAAACTCCCCCAGTTTCTGTGGACTGGTACACTTCCATTGATACCTCCATATTGTTGTCCATTCTTCCTCAGGTATAATTACCCCTCCTTCCTTCGCCCATTTTGTTTTAATGTATGAAGTCGAATGTGTTTTAAGATTTGACAACCCCTTATACATGCTTGAAATGATTCTACTACCATTATCTGAATTATATGCTTTTCTAAATAGCTCTATCAAGCATGTACTTGTCTTGGTTACATTTTTAAGCATCTTATTAACATATTGTCGCATCTGTAAATACCGATAGAAATCTTGTTTTTCTAATAAGTGTTTCTCTTTAAGTATTTCAAAACTGAACAGTGTTCCTTCTTTCATTATTTTGCAAAGAACTGTTATTCCTTTAGCTGTCCAGTCCTTAAATCTAACATCCAATTTATTTGGTGTAAAATCTGAGTCATATGCACACCATTTAAGAATTGCAATATCTCCCTCTAGATTATATTCTTTTATAGTAGTTTTCCATATTTTAAGAGTCAATTTCACCTTTATTTCATAATTCAATATTTTTTCTACATGATTGATTTGGAATATGGGATACTGTGATCATATTACTGTGATTTGAATGTAATGTAATTCATATTACTTGTATCCTTCTGAACTTTGTATGTATAGAAAAATACAGTTGGCCTTTCGTGCTGAGACTCATCATCAGGAATATTGTGTTCGCTTCTGGTTGCCTCTTTATAGGAAGGATGTAGGAGCTTTAGAGAGGGTGCAGAGGAGATTTACCAGGTTTCTGCCTGGATCGGAGTGTATATCTTATGAGGATAGGTTTAGCGAGCTAGGGGATTTTCTCTTTGGAGAGAAAAAGGATGAAAGGTGACCAGTGGACAGAAATTTTAAGGTGATTGGAGAAATGTACAGGCAGGATGTCAGAGGTAAGCTTTTTTTTTTATACAGAGTGCTGGGTGTGTTGGAATGCCAGGGGTGGTGGTGGGGGCAGATACAATAGGGGTTTTTAAGGGACTCTTAGATGGGCACATGAATGTTGGAAAAATGGAAGGCTATGTAGGAGGGAAGGACTAGATTGACCTTAGAGGAGATAAAAAGATCAGCCCAGTATTGTTGAGAGGGTGCAGAGGAGATTTACCAGGATGTTGCCTGGATTGGAGAACAAGTCATATGAAGCAAGGTTAACAGAGCTGGGACTTTTCTCTTTGGAGCGTAGAAGAATGAGAGGGGACTTGATAGAGGTCTACAAGATTATGAGAGGCATGGATAGTCAGTACCTGTTTCCCAGGGCACCAATAGCAAACACCAGAGGGTATATGTACAAAATTAAGGGAGGGAAGTTTAGGGGAGACATCAGGGGTAAGTTTTTTACACAGAGGGTTGTGAGTGCCTGGAATGACTTGCCAGGGATGGTGGTGGAGGCTAAAACATTAGGGGTATTTAAGAGCTTCTTGGACAGGCACATGGATGAAAGAAAAATGGAGGGTTATGAGGTAGTGTGGGTTTAATACGTTTTTTTAAGGATTATATGGGTTGGCACAACATGGAGGGCTGAAGGGCCTGTACTGTGCTGTAGTGTTCTATGGTTCTATTGTGGGTCAAAGGTCCCCTGTTCTATGTTCTATTGTTGAGACCAGAGCAGAGCTGCACGAGTAAACTAAAAAGCTAGATGCACAAAACCTGATCACCATTTCGATACAAAGTATGGCCCTACAGCAGGATCACAATCATCCCAATGAAAGGAACTTACCCTTCAGTTAAATATTATATCCCATTGAAATTAGGCTGAATACTCTCTGACTATTCAGGGACTATATTTTACCCCACTGAAATTAAGCTTAACATACTCTCTCGCTACTTAGGGACTAGTTTTTTTTTGTGCTTTGCCTTCACACATGATGCATGTCTGATACAAGTCTGAAGTTTTAATCAGCAAAGAAGAATATTTCCCAATGAGTATGATCCCAATGAGAAAACAAAACAGGAGTCATATGCATAAAATCCATAGCCAAACTTGCAAAGTATTGAAGAGACATGTAATCTGGCAAAGTAAATCAGCCCTTACAACAGCTAACAAACAGACCTGCTCAATATGGATTCTTTTGTTCAACTCATAGCATTACTAAATAATGTCAATAATTAATAAAGTTGTCATTGGAGCACAAACTAGCAGAACTGGGTTGACAAGGATTGGTGTGGGGAGATGGTATTGTTAATTTTTCATCTTATTTTACCTTTATGAAACAATTGGGATTCTAAATGGCCTTAAGTAGAATTGTTTCTATTTTGGTGAAATTATTCAGACGCAGGTTCTTTGCACTGGTGTAGGCAGTTAGCTTCAAGAATATGCTTTACTTTATCACTTCAAAGGCATTCCCATACAATTGATGACTTTAAAGAACATATAAGTCTTTTTCTCTGCTCCATTCATCAGTAGATATGGGAAAAAGTAAAAACTGATGGATACAAACTGCTGTACCTTATCTAAATGTTGGCTTCGGGACATTATCAAGTATAGTTTTCTATGAACTAATCTATAATTGGATTACTACTGGCACTGCAATGAGAATAAAGCAAAATACAAAATCTTCCCAAAGTTGTACTTTGTAGAATTTGGGAATACAGTGGATTCCAGTTCATTGGGACACATTGGGACCAGCACATTTTGGCCCAATTATGTGGTTGGCCCAATTAGCCAAAGTTTCACAGAAATAGTTAAAAGGCATAACAAAGACAAACATCTACTTAACTGAGTAAACATTTAAATGAAATACAGAACAAATTAGGACACCTTCAGTACTACTATAGCATTGTAGAACTGTGTATTAGTTACATATAGTTAGCGACTAAAACGCAAAAATTGTCAAAAATCTGCCCAATGGATAATATAACAAAAGCACACACAACTGACACTATTTAAAAACTGTTTGCTCTGTGATGTCTAACAGCCGTTTCTGGCATCTCCAAGCATGAACGTTTGAAACCGCAGTGAGCAAAGCAGTTCTGAATTGTCTTACTGCTTATTTCTCACCATCAGTTACAAAAATCATTGCTCTCTGAACAAAAACACACACAACTAATGCAATTTAAAATCTGTTCACTCTTTATCATGGTGTACAGTCTAATGGCCACATAAGTGGACGTGACTGATGCTAGTTAGACACTGTTTGGCAACAGTCTTCTGTCCCAATTAAACAGCATAATCACCCAAATAATCAAAGGCAATCCTGGCTATTTTCCCAAATAGTTCTTGTTCTTTAAGAGTTGTCCCAAATAAGCGTCTGCCCCAACTAACCGATGGTCCAATTAACCAGAATCCACTGTACTTAACAATTTTTTGACCATTCACAGAAAAGACATATCATTCCATTTGCTTGCAAGGTTTATATCATTTCAGAATAATGTCAGTGTTTCTTTCCAAAATTCTTTGAGCAATATCTCAATTTCCCCCCATACGAGTTGCAGATCCTCAGCACCCAGTGGAGTATGCACACCAACCCTGCCATAAAACTTTTGTGGCAGGAAATCTTGCACACAACAATCAGCAAATTTCAAGCAAATAACACGTTATGGTATGTTAAAATATTACAATAAGATCCGTGACTTCCTGACCAACAGGCTGCAATGTGTAGGTATAGGAAGAAATACCTCCACCAGAATTACCCCAAAGACTGGAACCCCACAAGGTCACATCCTCAGCCCCTTAGTCTGCTCCCTGTACACTGTGTGGCCAGATTCTGCCCTAATTCCACCTGCAAGTTTGCAGATAATACCACAGTAGTGAGCCATATCTTAAATAATGACGAGTTGGAGTACTGGAAGAAGGCAGAGAGACTAGTGGCATGGTGTCATGACAACAACTTTTTCCTCAATGTCAGCAAAACAAGAGAGCATTGACTTTAGCAAGGTGGGGGGGGGGGAGTACATTCTCCTGTCTGCATCAATGTGTTGACGTTGAGACCTTGAACTTCCTAGGAGCGAATGGCACGGATAGCCTTCCTGGTCTAATCATGGAGATGCCATTGCCAAGAGAGCTCACTTTCTCAGGAGGTTAAAGAGATTTGGCATGTACCCAAGATACCTACAGATTTCTATTGATACACCCCAGAAAGCATGCTTTTTGTGTAATGGACATCACTTCCTGGACCAAGGGGCCTCCTATGTTTTTTGCCCAGCTCTGCTTTCTAAACACAGCAACTGGCACACTTAGATATCAAAGGGCTATTTTGAATAAGATAAACTTCTAACTAATATTCTTTTGTTTAGCTTCTAGTTGTAAACCCAAGAAACCCAAGATGGCATCAGTGATAAATGGCGCTGTTTTGTTGACAGCTAACAAAACTATTAACTGGTCTACTAAATATACTTTTTTCTGAACTACAATCACAGCAATCCACAGACTGTAATTTTCCTTTGTGAGTTGTGCTTTTGAACCGCCTGTACAACCTAGTGTTTTTGCGGTATCCTGAAGGAGCTGGTGAACTGGATTCTTGACATTGGGCCAGACTGAAGCAGTGGAGAGTGAAAAATGAACTGGTGTTTAGCCAATTTAAGCGCCAAGCCTGATTAAGAAAATTTTGTCGTCGAGGCCAAAGGTGAATTTGGACTGGTATTCAGCTCACTACTCTGTGAGGCTTTACTTGGCTCAGAACTGAACTGGCTCTGTGGCCACTGATTCAATTTTGGGGACTCAGTGGTTCATGTTCTGTGTATTGTTTGTTTACATACATTTTATTTTTGGTATGATTTGTTCTTTTGGATATGGTTTATGTTATGTGAGTTTTTTCATGGCCTCTATTGTATTCCTTTGTTTTGTGGCTGCCTGCAAGTAAAATAAGCTCAAGTTTGTATATGGTATACTTAGATAATAAATGTACTTTGAACTTTAAAAGGGAACCTGTCTTCAGTTTTTAACGTAAATGGCAAGCAACAATCAGTTTAAAGTTGAAAGGACAACTTTGCAAAACAGACACAATGTCTATAGAAAGCAGAATGTTGGGTCACATCACCTGGACTGGTTTCTCAAGAGGCGCAGTATAAGACAATGGGTTATGTAAATTTGGCTTGTTTCAAATAGACAGTGCTAGTTAAGTTATTCCGTTCAAGGAGGCCTGCAGATAGATGGATAAGCATATCAAATGGTTGGTTCCTTAAGAATAAGTTTGTTATAGGTGGGAGACGTAGTGGGGATAAGCTCCCCCTGCCTATTAAATACTCCAATTGAATGTGTAATGTATGGATCTATTTCTTTTAGAGCAATGACTCCCCTTAGCACTACTTATGGACTAATAATTTACCTATGCACATTGATCTGAAGTCTAAGCGTGCACTTCGAATTTCTTTCTCTCTCTCCCTCTCTCTCTCCTCTCTCTCTCTCTCTCTCCCTCTCTCTCTCCTCTCTCTCTCTCCCTCTCTCTCTCCTCTCTCTCTCTCCCTCTCTCTCTCCTCTATCTCTCTCTCTCTCTCTCTCTCTCTCTCTCTCTCTCTCCTCTCTCTCTCCTCCCCCCCCCCCGATGTGAATACACTATTTAAAGCCACCTCCGCATGTGTGACTTTATTTATTGATATGCAGCTGCACAGACACAGCACCATGAGCTTCAAATAGCCTCTGACAACCACGTCCAGCTCCTGCCCTTCACATGTGGCTTAATTACTAAGCACAACAGAACCATTTCTACTGACAAGAAAAGGGGCAGAGGCGGGTTACTAGCACCTTAAAACCAATTGCTTCGGACAGATTGGGCTCACCTTCCATGCTTGCAGCTCACCTAGGCAAAGGAAAACTCTGATCTCAAACCTCCGCCTCCCCGTGTCTATAACCACTCACGGGGAAGGCTTCAATAGTCAAAAATGAGGAAAAATTCGGAGCTGGCGTCCCTAAGGCAGTCCTACATTGAGTTCAACGTTGACTGGCAACTCCTGCAATGCTGCTGGTGTCAAACTGTATCAGGCTCTGCAATTCATTGGATTCATCAGCTGAATGGGGAGGAGAAGCGCGCTGCGTGGGTAACAGCCTGGTCTCCATATTGCACTGCCCCGGCTTGCTCATCACTTAGAGAACTGGGCACAACATGGTCGACAGAGACCAACGGAGGGCCTCAGATCAAATGGCTGATGTGTTAATAAGTTGGGAGGTTTGTGTACTTAAGGAGTCAGCTTCACAGCATTAATTGTGGGTACCTGGGAACTGTGTCTCCAAGAAATTTTAAGATCGTGTTAAAAGGGTATCTGAGAAAAAATATATGTGTGAATGCACTCAAGTGGCAGAAAAATCACTTATGTGTAGGGAACTGTTCAGGCTTATAAGGAATGTTTACAGAACATTGATAGAAAGAACGAAAGAGACACAGGGTGAACTAGAATCAATTCATTTGGCTTTGATTTCTGCAACAGACAATTTGTTCACCTGTATTGTTGATATGTCTTTTTAGCTTATAGGAACTTTACTTGTGTTTTGGAGATCCTTTGTGTTTTAGAAATGACTTCTGAGTTGGAAATCTTGCACAAGATCTAAACCATCAGTTTTAAACGTGTGGAGGGCAGTTTACTCGGGAGAGCACGCGCAGAGTCGCCAGATACCGGTGCCATTTTCTCTCAGTTGCTTCTGTCAGAGCTGCCAACAACACACTGCATCGATGGAAACCTGGAAAGATGCACTATTTACCGAGGAAGCGTGGGAAAAGAGCTGGGCTGCTGGTCAGATTGAAGCAGAGGGGCTTTAGGGTCCCTCTGCCCACCATCCTACTAGATAATTGCAAGCCATAGAGAACAAGGTGGATGATCTTAAAGGGAGACTCACCTACTGCAGGGAGATGTAGAACTGCAGTGTATTCTGGTTCACCGAGACCTGGCTCTGCCCTGCCGCGCCTGACTGTGCCATCCGACTGGAGGGATTTCCAATCCATTGGATGGACCGCACGGCATCTTCGGGCAAGATGAAGGGAGGTGGTGTTTGCCTACTGATCAACACTGCTCGGACACAGTGGCACTGACAAGCTCCTGCATCACGGACCTGGAACACCTGACGGTGAAGTTTCGTCCCTACTATCTGCCACGGGAATTCACCTCGGTCATACTGACAGTGGTCTACATTCCCCCTGTGGTGAACTAGATATACCTGTCTGACTGCTCCTGTGGCTCCTCCCACAGACCCTGCTGACTGCTCCTGTGGCTCCTCCCACAGACCCCTGTATAAAGGCGACTGTGGTCTGCTGCTCTCCCTCATTTTCCCAGGATGTAGTGTTGTTCTTCAGTCAATAAAAGCCGATATCTCACTTCCTAAGTCTCAGCGTGAGTTATTGATGGTGCATCACCCCCCCAGGCGGATGTGGAGTGTGCTGTGAATATACTGTATGCCAACATCAGTGAACTTGAGACCAGGTATCCGGAGGCTTTGCTCATTACAGCCAGGGACTTTAACCAGGCCAACTTCAGAAAAGCGCTGCCAAAGTTATACCAACACGTCTCCTGCTCCACTAGAGGCCCGAATATACTTGACCACTGTTACACAGCAGTCAAGGATGCCTACCGTTCTGTCCCACGGCCTCACTTTGGAAAATCGGACCATCAGGCCATACTCCTCCTCCCGGCTTACAAACGGAAACTGAAGCGGGAGGTCACGGTGTCAAAAGTGATGACGCATTGGACGGAGGAAACGGATGAGGTCCTCCATGACTGCTTTGAATCGGTGGACTGGTTAGTATTCAAGGCAGCTAACCTCGATGAGTATGCCTCAGCTGTCACGGACTTTATCTGGAAGTGCACAGAGGACCGTGTGTCTCGCAAGACGATCCGGGTATTCCCTAACCGGAAACCTTGGATGTATTATGAGGTCCAGTCCCTTTTGAAGGCTAGAGCTATGGCTTTTACATCAGGGGATACCAGTCGCTACACGGAATCCAGGTGTGAACTCCGGAAAGCCATTAAGGGCGCAAAGAGGCAATATCAAACCAAGTTGGAAGCCCAGGCTAACCAGAGGGATGCCAGTAGACTATGGCAGGGCCCAAATGAGATCACTGGGCGCAAAGAAAAGGCTGGGAATATCAATAACTGTAGTGCTTCTCTTCCTGACGAACTTAATGTATTCTACGCAAGATACGAACAGAAGAGGAGTGTCCCGCCCCCTCCGGATGAACCGGACCTGGTGGCATCGAGATTCACCGTCACCGAGGAGGACATTAGAAGGGCCTTCCTGAAAATAAATCGAAGGAAGGCGACGGGCCCAGATGGCATCCCAGGATGGGTTCTCAGGGCCTGTGCAAGCGAGCTAGCTGGAGTGTTTGCTGACATTTTCAACTGCTCCCTGCTTCAGTCTAAGATCCCCTCGTGTTTTAAGAAGGCAACGATAATCCTGGTGCCGAAGAAGAGTAAGGTGGCATGCCTGAATGACTATCGACCTGTGGCTCTGACATCAATTGCTATGAAGTGCTTCGAGCGATTGGTTATGGCACACATCAACTTCAACACTTTGCAATTCGCCTACCGGAACAACAGGTCAACGGCAGATGCCATCTCTCTGGCACTACATTCCTCCTTAGAACACTTTGGAGAATAAAGATGCATATGTAAGGCTCCTTTTCATTGACTACAGCTCTGCCTTTAATACCATCATTCCAAATAAACTGATTCCTAAGCTCTGGAACCTGGGTCTCAGCACTCAGATCTGCAGCTGGATCTTCAACTTCCTCACGGACAGGACCCAGGCTGTAAAAATAGGGGACAAGCTCTCCTCTACAATCACTATGAGCACCGGTGCCCCACAAGGCTGTGTACTCAGCCCCTGCTGTACTCACTGTACACCCATGATTGTGTAGCCAAGTACCCATCAAACTCAATATATAAGTTTGCTGATGACACCACAATTGTAGGCCATCTGTTGGATAATGATGAGTTTGAGTACAGAGAGGAAATGAAGAACCTGGTGGCATGGCGCAAAGACAATAACCTATCCCTCAACGTCAGCAAGATGAAGGAATTGGTTGTTGACTTCAGAAGGAGTAGTGGACCGCAAGACCCCATCTACATCGGTGGTGCACAGGTGGAACAGGTCAAAAGCTTTAAGTTCCTCAGGGTGAATATCACAAATGACCTGACTTGGTCTAACCAAGCAGAGTCCACTGCCAAGAAAGCCCACCAGCACCTTTACTTCCTGAGAAAGCTGAAGAAATTTGGCCTGTCCCCTAAAACCCTTGCTAGTTTTTATAGGTGCACCTTAGAAAGCATTCCTCTAGGATGCATCACAACCTGGTATGGAAGTTGTCCCATCCAAGACCAGAAGAAGCTGCAGAAGATTGTGAACACAGACCAGCACAAACCAATCTTCTGGCCTTGGACTCACTTTACACCGCACACTGTCGGAACAGTGCTGCCAGGATAATCAAGGAAACAACCCACCCAGCCAACACACTTTTTGTCCCTCTTCCCTCCAGGAGAAGGTTCAGGAGCTTGAAGATTTGTACGGCCAGATTTGGGAACAGCTTCTTTCCAACTGTGATAAGACTGCTGAACAGATCCTGACCCGGATCTGGGCCGTACCTTCCAAATATCCGGACCTGTCTCTCGGTTTTTTTGCACTACCTTACTTTCCCTTTTCTATTTTCTGTTTATGATTCATAATTTAAATTTTTATTATATTTACTATTGATTTGTACTCTAGGGAGCGCGAAGCGCAGAAGCAAATATCGCTGTGATGATTGTACGCTCTAGTATCAATTGTCTGGTGACAATAAAGTAATAAAGTAATAACAAAGTCAGTGTGTTTTAAGAACGTTGTTTGGATTGAAACATATATCAGTAAAAATAAATGAACTGTGTCTAAACTACTTTGTTAGCTGGAAGTATCTTCTCTTTGGTAGGGAGGGGGGACCCACTGCTCAAATAGTTGATACTAGCAGCTAAACTTGCTGTGCAGAATAAACAGGGAAGTGAACTTGTCTTTGAAGGTTGGGTGTTTACACCATAAACTCCCTTTAGTGAAGGTACCGGTAGCTATTTGTAATCAGACAGGGCTTAAGGTCTTCGTTTGAGGTTAGAACTTCACCGTTAAAACCCAAAACATTACATCTGGATGCATCACAACTTGGTATGAAAATTGCTTTGCACATGGCCACGAGAAATGGTAAAGAACTGTGGACATAGCTCAATGCATTACAGAAACCAACCTTCCCTCCAAGGACTCTGTCTGTGTGCCTCACTGCCTGAGTAAAGCAGCCAGCGTAATCAAAGACCTCACCTATCCTGGGCATTCTCTCCTCTCCTCTTCTATAAGGCAGAAGATACAAAAGCCTGAAAGCACATATCACCAGGCCCAAGAGCAGCTTCAAGCCCACTGTTATAAGACTACTAAATGATTCCCTAGTACAAGAAGGACTCTTGACCTCACAAGGTACCTCATTATGATTTTGCCCATTATTGTTTACCTGCACTGCACTGTATCCTTAGATATTACACTTGTTTTACCTTATTCAATTTCAGTGCACTGCTTACTGATTGATCTGTCCAAACAGTATGCAAGACAAGCATTTAACTGTATCGCAATATAGGTGAAAAAATAAACCACTTCCAAATATAACTATTGGACAATGTCCTTAAAATGACAGCAATCCTTAACATTATAGCCATTGTATTCACAACTATCAGGCATACAGCACTAGTCCCTAAGACCATTACATATAGGAGCAGAATTAGGCCATTTGGCCCATCTTGTCAGCTCCACCATTTCATCATTGCTGGTCCAATTTACTTCTCAGCCCCAATCTCCTGCCTTCTAAAGGCAATCTCCTTGTTTCCCTTCATGTCCTGATCAATCAAAAACCATTCCAGAATCTGGTAATTCTTGAAAGATCTTTACTAATGCCTCCACAATCTCTTCAGCCACCTCTTTCAGAACCCTGGGATGTACACTATCTGGTCCAGGTGACTTATCTACCTTCAGACCTTCAAGTTTCCCAAGAACTTTCTCTCTAGTAATGGTAACTTCACACACTTCATAACCCCGACATCTGGAACTTCCACAGTGAAGACTGAGGCAAAATACTTATTCAAGTTGATCTGTCATTTCCTTGTCTCCCCTTGCCTCTCCATCATTGTTTTCTAGTGGTCCATATCCTCTCTTGCCTCTCTTTTACATTTTATGTATCTGACAAAACTTTTGGTGTCCTCTTGAATATTAATTGGTTAGCTTACTTTCGTATTCCATCTTTGCCTTCTTAATGACTTCTTTTAGTTGTCTTCTGTTGGTTTTTAAAAGCTTCCCAATCCTCTAACTTCCCACTAATTTTTGCTCTATTATATGCGCTGTCTGATGCTTTTATGCTGGCTTTGACTTCTCTTGCTAGCCATGGATGTGTCATCTTTCCTTTAGAATACTTTTTTTCTCTTTGGAATGTTAATATCCTGTGCCTTCTGATTTGCTTCCAGAAATCCCAGCCATTGCTGCTCTGTCATCATCCCTGCCAGTGTTCTTTTCCAATCAATTCTGACCAACTCCTCTCACATGCCTCTGTAATTCCCTTTATTCCACTGTAATTCTGATACATCTGACTTTAGCTTCTCCTTCTCAAATCTCAGGGTGAATGAGATCATAAGGATTCTTTTACCTTAAGGTCTCTAATCAATTCTGGCTCATTGCACAACACCCACTCTGAAACAGATGATCTCCTACTGGGCTCAACTACCAGCTGCTCTAAAAAGCCATCTCATAGCCACTCTAGAAATTCCCCCTCCTGGAATCCAGCACCAAACTTCATACACATATGGCAGCTTCAGTCCTGCATTCACCCTTTTCAATTAGTCCTTAAAAATTATTATACAAACAACCTCTGAGTTGGCATGATAATAATTTGTTCATCAGGTTTATAAAGTGATCTCTAAGTGGCTCACTTTATATACAAACCAACAGCAGATAATGAGACTAATTGCAGACAATATTTATGAATTGAACCATTTCATTCAAGTTGCTAATCAATGTGCTGAATCGCTTAATTGTTCAGGTGGTCCCAAGGTTAGGACAGGGCTCCTTTTCTGAGAATTGTTTGTAACCCAAATCGTTCCAAAGTTAGAAATAAACAAAAACGGATGTGTAGAAAAAGATCCTAGAAGTGGCTGTTATGGGAGAGTAGGCATGCATGGGAAGAGCAGCCACTGACACCATGAGTGAACGTACGCAGTGCTCCCAGCTCTGTTCAACTCAATCTCACTCCCGATAAGTGCAACATGTGTTGCGGACCGAATATATGTAGAAATGCCCATTCCCACTTGGCAGAAGATACCTGTAACAGTCAGAGAAAAACATGCACAACCATTCTGCCGTTTGCCTAAATGTTCATATGTGTGTGGGTGTCTGTAACCCAGGGAGGACTTGTATGTTTAATTTTTTTTTAATCAATGCAGGGGCTACCCAAGGTATGGGAGACCAAAGACATGGGAAATCAGCTTGTGGTGAACTACATATACCTGTCTGGGCTGCTCCTGTGGCTCCTCCCACAGACCCCTGCTGACTGCTTCTGTGGCTCCTCCCACAGACCCCTGTATAAAGGCGATTGAGGCCTGATGCCCGGCCTCATTCTCCAGGATGTAGTGTTGTTCATTCTTCCAGTCAATAAAAGCCGATATCTCGCTTCTTACGTCTCAGAGTGAGTCATTGATGGTGCATCACAGCTTTAACTTGCCCATAAACTTTTAAAGGTTTTCTCTAAAATAGGAAGTTAGCTGCAGGAATGCAGCCATCTACAGGGTTGGGGCAATGTTCTTCCAAACAACACCCTCTCTTCAAAAATACTGTGCACATATAACCTCTCCATAGCAATCAAAGATCGCCTCTTCAGAACACAGGTGCTGACTTAAAGGATGCCATTTAAGAGATTTGATTTGGAAACTGACGAAGGCAATTTCTTCTATCGACATTTGTCAATGATATTATCAAAAGTGCAACATTCATTGATACTTTTAAGGCCATCATAATTAGCTATTGGGTGTAGGACTTTTGGGATTCTGTGCCATTGTAGTTACACGGGAAGAAAAGAAATAAATGCTCGTGTTAATTCACCCTTGTGAAAAGCTGGTTTATGGATAGTTCTCAAGAACAGAACCCTTATGTAATCCAAGGGCTGCCTTTATATAATCACTGCAGAAGCACTCTGAATAGATAAGTTGTTGCCACAATGCAGATGAATTATGCTAGTGCACTGGAAAAAGCGGAGATCAGTCAGTCCACACTATAAAATGAAGGCAGAGTTGCACTTCCTGCACTTTCAAGCAATGGGTAGGATTCAATGCTGGTAGGATTCTTGATATCCATATATAGCTATGTTGGCAGTCTCATACCTCCTTTGTAATTCAGAAGACATTCAACATTCATGGACCAGCTGCAGTTTGTCAATCTTTTATCAATTTAAATTTGTAGTCTGCTATTTCTGGATACGTAACACAAAAATAGTTTATAGATCCACAAATCTGTATTATTCACTGGCAATATATTCCAGACATTTCCCATCAATTGTGCCCATTTTAAAAAAATGACAGAAAGATTAACATGTTTCAGATTGAAAGTGTTTTCAAAATAAGGTAATAACATACCTCCAAATATCCCCAGAGAAATTAGAACATTTACAAGGTGCTATCTTCAAGACTTCCAATTTGACATAAGGATGTTTGCAAGATAGGAACTCGTGAAGTGTATTTTTCTCTGATGCTTTTTGGTGTTTCATTTAAAGGTGGTGTTTTCGTACATTTTTTTTTCCTAGATCCTGACACACTTCTTTGCCACATACATAGTGGCTTGTCCAAGCAAGTGAAAAGGTGCAAATTGCAATTTTGTGCTTAGAAACAAATCCAAATTTTTTTTAAAAATTTGATATATTAACTTTAATATAGACAATGTTTGTATATAGCAGGAATAGCGAGTGAATTTGACCAGTGCCATGTGTTAGTTGATGAAGAGTTAGAAAGGCAGGTGACTGAGGCTTGACGAGGTCGTACGTGTAGTTTGAGTGCTACCATTGCAGGCTATCACCAGAAACGAGTGAGAGGCACACCAAGTCTTCAAAAAAAAGCATTTGAATAAACAGGTTTAAGGTTTTCCTGCGACACACATACAGTATATTGTCAAAGTCTCAGTACAACTGCCATTTCTTTCTGCCCTTTTTAAAAACTTAATTATTACATTTATATTTTGGATAACAGAAAGTTTTTATTTTGGTAGATTTGGGTGGGATACGTGCTTGCATCTTACTTACATTTTCCCTTTTCTATTTCCTGCAATTAAATGGTGCTTAATGACTATTTTAAATACCCTGACAAACAAAGATAGATTTCTACAATTTTCAAGTCCTCTGGGAACTAAAGGATAAGGGGAAATTAACCGGAAAGAAGGGCAGTGAAATATCCCTCATTAACAGCATTATTGTTCAAATACTGCATTGTATTGATGATCACAATCTAACCTGGTTCTCTTCCTCAGATAAATGGCAGATCACTGACAAATGGAATGAAGTTTGTTGTTTTGTGGCAACAGTACAGTGCAATACATAAAAAATTAATATAAGTTACAACAAAAAGCATACCAAAATTAAATAAATAGTGCAAAAAGAGAGCAAAATAGTGAGTTAGTGTTGATGAACCATTCAGAAGCCTGATGGTGGAGGGGAAGAACCTGTCCCTAAAACATTGAGTGTGCATCCTGAGGCTCCTGTACCTCCTCCCTGATGGTAGCAATGAGGCGAGGTCATGTCCCAGATGGTGATGGTCCTTAATGATTGATGCCGCCCTCTTGAGGCACTGCCTGAAGGTGTCCTCACTTGTTTGTAGGGAGGTTTGAGCACATGATGGAGCTGGCGTAGTCCACAATCCCCCTTAGGTTTTATCAATCCTGTGCATTAGCGCCTACAGACCAGGCAGTGATGCAACCAGTCAGAATGTACATCTATAGAAATTTGCAAGAATGTCTCTGGTGACATACTAAATCTCAAACTCCTAATGAAGTATAGCTGCTGTCATGCTTGCTTGGTTATTGTATTGATATGCTGGGCCTGGGAGAAGGTGACACCCAGGAATTTGAAGCTGCAGGTGGAAATTGAGTGCTGGCAATTTGATATCACAAAGCAGCTCCTTGTACAAAATCCTGAGATGGCCCCAGAATCGTTGAGATCATGTTTGATGGTAAAGCTAGGTCCCTTTCCTTATTCAGTCAGCATCATTGTTTAAGTCAGTCAGCTGCCACAGACATTTTGCTGACCCGAGAGGCAGGTTTCCTCCTGGTCCTGGTGACAGCCTGGTTGCTAGTCTGAAGTGAGCTGCTGCCTCTTGAATTCTTGCAAATCAAAATTTGATGTCGCTAAAATGTCTTGGATTCTTGACAGAGTTCTGAGGACGGAAGCCACTGCTCTGTATCTGTCAGTAAGGGTAAAGAGACCCCCCCCAAAAAAAAAAATTGGAAACTTATTCTGTAAGGACTTGATCAGAAGGCTTAACAACTGCATGAAATCAGTCATCTCACTTTTTTAATATATCTCCAACATCACCATATTCACCAGAGGTCTTGTCCTGAATACCCATCTTCCAGTCAGTGGTAGCCAAAGGCCTTCCAATCCTCTGCAGTAACATCTTTTCCCAAACGTACCATTGAGGAAATGGATTGGTGGGTGTGAAATTAGGCCTGGTGGTTAAACAGCAAAAACCTCTTGTTAACAGTAAGCCTCTGGCTAACAGCAAGTCGGCTTGGTACGTTGAAATCTCCACCTGAATCTAGGTTAAAGATACTCATATCAACATCACCTTTGTTACTTACTGGTAAAAAAAACCCTCATCTACATTCAATAAACTCTTGCTGTTGCAATCTTGATGTACTTGTTCAGATTTCTCTGTGCATTTAGCATCTAGATGAAGGCTAAATAAATTAAATTATACATCTAAAAGAGATTCTGCCAATGCTGGATATCTTGAGTAACCACACGAAATGCTGGAGGAACTCAGCAGATCAGCTGCATCTATGGAGGGGAATAAACAGTCAAAGTTTTGGGCTGTTTCCTTTTATCGGGACATGTCCTCTGCGAAGCTGCAAACTGACAGAACATCAGATTTAAGTTGCGTGAAATTTCATTAATTTTTAATCAGACTATACAGCAATGAGGCTGTGACATGCAGAGCTGTCTAATTCAACTCAACGTGGAATTAAAGAGAAAATAGAGAGCATCATTTGTGTAATATCAAGGTGCAAGAATACAGGAAAAGAGGAATATCCTTGGTAAGAACATCTGGAGCAGTGGGACAAATTAACTTGGTTAAATATTTGCTGCTCCATGCCTGAATCAATTATTAAAAACAGCCTTCAGAACTGAATAAGCTTAATGGCCAGAGGAAGAACCAATGTAATCACTAAAGGGATCACAAGTGAAGCTTTTTGGCTATGACTTGGGATGAAATGTAGCCCTAGGAAACAGTACATTTTACTAATCTCAGGGATATGCATGAAAAGGAAAGTCTGTTCATCACCAGGTCCCGAATCCAGGGGCTAGGAGTCAGATAAAAATAACAACAGTTCATTGCCTCTGTGGGAAATCATTCTGCTGGAGCTCCTGTGGAGATAAACAAGCAAACTGTGCATATTCATAGCCAAGCACCATGAGTGGTATTGCATCACTGAATTAATCCTGGTAGCAATTTATTTCATCTAGTAATAAATTCACTATGGTCATAAATTCAACAGTTTAACACACAGTAATGAACCCTTTGAACTTAGTTATTAAATATAACACTGGTAATTAGCTTCAATATTACTGAGAATGGGAATTACATAATTTGTTTAAAGAATATACATCATTGGATGTATTATGATCACCATATGCAATCATTATCTATTTTATCCAGAGTGAACTTTTTATTTCAAGGAGGCAACCCCTGTGCTATGGCCCTTTAGTTAATGGAAATTTCCCCTTACAGCATTCACAAATTACTGCACAAAATTTTGATATAGAGAATGTGAAAAATTAAATAAACAGAAGATGTAATTTTTTAAACTCACATTTCTTGACACAAGTACAAATGACAAAACCATATCTGAGTAAGCCCTGCACCCCTGTAATACCCCTGTAATGCAGCACGGTGTTATATGCCTCACAAAAGATGCAGACCTGCAGTAGTATAAATTTTCATTGCAAATAGATATTTGAGAATTTTGAAAACCATAGTGCATGTGGTTGGGTTTCAAAATTATTCAGTGCAAGATAGATTAAATGAAATTCTGATAGAATATTCAACAGCTTATTAAAAACAAAACATGAAACCAATTCCTTTTTTTCTGGGACTAGGGTTCCTTTCCCTTCTAATTGCCTGTCTGGAAAGGCAAAAGTTCACTATATAAATGAATTGTCAAGGTGCTGAAACTAAAGCCAAACTTAAACATTTCCCATTTGCCCCTAGAAGATCTTTAAAACACTCGGCAACACCCCGCTAACTGCTTGACCCATGCAAGGCCAACTCAGTGTTGTAGATCTTCACAACAGTGAGATGCCCAAAGTTGTTGCCAAGACCATATTTCCGTTTGTATAGCATTAGAGCAGCATAAGGTTTCCTGAAGATGTTGAAAGGGAATAAGGCTTCCTAATAATATTTCTATTATCATTATGCTTCAACTTATTTAAAATGCTTCTAAGCAATTCAGATACAAATCCAGCCTTTGTTTTAGACCTGGTGCTCATAGAATGGGAACTTTAAGAATACTGTATACATGAGGTACACATCTCATGTATATTCATGTATGAGGTACACACAAACTTGCTGAATCAAAGGCCAAATTTGCTTTGGGCTACAGTTTGTGCAAAATGCACAAATTCAAATTGTTTTGCTCAATTATTACTGCATAGTTGACAACTTATGTCTATAGGGAATTGGTGCACATTTTGTAAGATTTTTGACTATTCCTCATGTTTTAATGAGCACTGCACGTACACTTTTCCAAAACCAGCTGAGGTAAAAGCGCATCAGAGTTGGTGAATAATTTGCTTAGCAAGGTTAGAAAGATATTGTGAGTCATGGAGGAACTTACTTGACCACAGTGGTGGTGGGATGGGAGGTGGGGAGGGTTGCAGAATTGCAGAGACTCTTTCACTTCAGTTCTCAATTGATGCCTGTAAATCTTTGCAATACACTGAGGAGAATGTTCTTGGAGAATTCATACTTGGTAGTTTGGGTGGAATCTGTTGCAATTTTCACACTATCAGGTGAGCTTCAAATGCAGGCAATGATCAATAAAAAAATGAAAAGGTAATGATAAGCATAAGGATCGCATTGATCCAAAGAATATCAATGAAAAAGAACGAGATTAAAGGCTGGAAATCACAGTCGTATTTTAATTGGTGTCAGTTAAATTTTAAAAAGAACAGGTGCTGGAAATCTGAAACAAAAACAGAAGCACTAAGCAGTTCACAAAGGGTCTGTGGACAAAAAATAAAATTGTTTAATGTTTAATGCCCAGGTCCCTTCACCAGGACTAACAGTTTAACAAAGGTTCTCAGATTCAAAAGGTTAACTGTTTCCCCTTTTGCAGACATTGCTTTACCTCAGTGTTCCTAGCATTTTCTGTAATCTAATTGGTGGCTATTTGTCTTCCTCCCACAATGATTTTTTAAGAACATTCCTCATACTTTAATTGCATTTAAGAACTTCAACTTCAGATACATTCAGTGCTCAAGCTCCAAATTGCAATGTGTTTCGAGAGTGCTTTCTCCCCTCAACATGTTATTGACACTGTATTTGGGTGTCTATGAATGTAACATCTTCCATGCAGCACTGTAATCAGCCTGCACCTTACAACTTAATATTTTGTAAAATATTGTATTTAAAATATTCCTTGATGCATTTAAGACTGGTGACCTTATGCAATTTTATTAATGTAGCTAAAATGGAGTGTACCACAAAACAAAGCATTTTTAAATCAGTGTCTAGTTTGTGATCAGTGAATAATCTGCTTTTAACCACTTATAATTGTTTTTTATATCAATGCAGAAACAATTTACAGGTTATGTTGGTATATAATAGTCAATTTCTTAGCAGATTATTTCAAGCGAATTTAGTTCAGTGTTTTTTAATTTTTTCAAGAGGCACATGAATTAATAAAAATGTAGGGCATCAGCTGATCTGACCTGTTGGTAGTCTTGCTAGTAAAACTTTTTAAACTAGATGGAAACAATCTATCTGTTGGATGAGCACATCTAAAATTTTGTGATTCTATGCGCTAGTCTGACAAATGACTGGGAAATTGGACCCTTCTGTTACTGAGAGCTTAAATAATGACATATAGAGTAGAGACCATGAAGGTAAGAGCTCCATTGTGTTGCTTGGTAATGGTGGAGGGGAGTACGATGACGTTGTGGCATCATGAGGGGCAAAGGGGCAATGCAGCATTAAAGACTGGAAGCCATCAACAATCAGTACAGGTCTCCAGTAACAGGACCAACAATTAGCCCTCTGGCAGAACCAGAATTAGGTTTAGTATCACCGGCATATATGTCGTGAAATTTGTTAACTTAGCAGGAGCAGTACAGTGTGATATATGATGATATAGAAAAAAAGTAAATCAATTACAGTAAGTATATATATGTATATTAAATACCTAAATTAGAAAAAGCAAAAACAGAAATAATGAAAGTGAGATAATGTTCAATGTCCATTCAGAAATCGGATGGCAGAGGGGAAGAAGCTGTTCCTGTATTGCTGAGTGTGTGCCTTCAGGCTCCTGTACCTCCTCCCTGATGGTAACAATGAGAAGAGGGCACATTCTGGGTGATAGGACACTGCTGTGAAGTACAGCAGCAATAGAGTTTCACTCATATGCTCTCAGCCACTGTTAACTAATAAATTTACAGTAAATGCAAAAGTCATATTTCATGTTTTACATCAACAAGCTCTTTATAGATCTGTAGCCAAATCCACTTTTGTCACACCAGTTTTCTAAATGTGTGACATAGCGCTGGCTGTTTCAGTTTACTGTCGCCAGAGCAACTGTTGGATTGCAGTAATGAGCACCTCTATGAAGGCAATGTGGTAATTTATGTAAAAATAGATGATACTGTTAAAAGTGAGGGCCCAGAAAAATGATCCAGATATCTGATAACCATGAAGCTACAATGAAAAAAAATCTCACATAAAGGAACAAGGAAAGAAATAATAAGAGATGAGACCCAAAAGTGGCTGCACCCGTTCAAGATCAACAATGAATGATGCAAATAATCAACAAATTGAAAAAATAGAGTGCCCCAGACAAGCTTTGTTTAATGGGAATTTGTTATTTCTACACAGGATTAACTTAGAACATGTAACAGGAGCAGGAACTTTGGCCCACAATGTTGTGCTGAACCAGCTAAGAAATAAATTGAAAACACCCAGAAACAAATCCCTGCTACCTACACGATGTCCATATCCCTCTATCTTGCTCACATTCATGTGCTGATCTATATGTTTCTTAAAAGCCTCTGATGTATTTCCCTCTACCACCACCCCAGGCATCCACCACTCTAAATAAAAAAACTTACCCCTCACATCCTCTTCTCAGCTTTAATGAGTGCTCTCTGGTACTAGACATTTCTACCCTGGGGAACAGATACTCCTGTCTACAATGTCTCTCATAATCTTATAAACCTCTATAGATCTGCCCTCAGCCTCCACCATCCTGAAGAATACAACCCAGCTTCCTGTCACAAAGGAACTAACAAAGTACCCAGGACATCTTTAGTCACAAGCAATAATGAGTGTAATTGAAACAGGTTTTCCAACTATATCAGTCACAGTTTCAAGAGATAGCTAGATCCAATGAAGAGTAGATATTCTTGATATGACAACTTTATTGGGATGATTTATATCTCACATAAAAGGATGACAGACAAATTCCACTCACTGGAGGCAGAGTTAAATGACAAATATGATACACAGGAATTTGAAAGATTAAACATCCTTAACTCTTCCAGTGAGATGGGACACATGGGTGACTATAGCACAGAGGAATGCTTGAATCTGATCATGGACAGAGGTTGAAACTATGGAAAGTTTCAGCACACCATGCTGCTGAATTTCATATTTCATTTCCAGCTGATGTAAGTAACCCTTCTAAAGGAGCAGGTTGACAGTTGGGAGCGGCACGGTAGCGTAGTGGCTAGCACAACACTTTGCAGTACCGGCGACCCGGTTTCAACACCTGCCGCTGTCTGTAAGGAGTTCTCCCCGTGACCATGTGGGTTTCCCCCATAGTCCAAAGATGTACCGGTCATTGTAACTTGTCCTGTGATCAGACTAGGGTCAAATCGGGTGGAGGGGGGGGGGTGTCGCTGGGTGGAGCAGCTCAAAGGGCCGAAAGGCCCTTTCCATCTAGAAATTGGAAAGCAGAGGGAAGGAAGCTGTTCCTGAATCGCTGAGTGTGTGCCTGTAGGCTTCTGTACCTTCTACCTGACAGTAACAGAGTATGTCCTGGGTGGTGGGGTTCTTTAATGCACCGCTCCTTGAAGATGTCGTGATACTACAGAGGCTGGTACCCATGATGGAGCTGATTAATTTTACAAGTTTCTGCAACTTATTTCGAACTTGTGCGGTAGTCCCTACAAACCCCCCCACCACTGTACCAGATGATGCTGCAACAGGTTAGAACGCTCTCCATCGTACATTTGTAGAAGATTTTGAGTGTTTTAGGTGATAAGCCTCAGACTCTAATGAAATTTAGCCACTGTCTTGCCTTCTTTATAGCTTCTTTAAATGTCGCATCCAGTTTAGGTCCTCAGAAATATTGTCACCCAGGAACTTGAAATTGCTCACTCTCTCCACTTCTGATCCTTCTATGAGGATTGGTTTGTGTTCCCTCGTCTTATCCTTTCTGAAGTCCACAGTCAGCTCTTATGTATTGCTGACATTGAGTATAAAGTTGTTGCTGTGACACCACTCAACTAACGGGTATATCTTGCTCCTGTATGAACTCTTGTCTCCACCTGAGATTCTACCAACAATGGTTATATCATCAGCAAATTTATAAATGTTGTTTGAGCTGTGCCTAGCCACACAGTCCTGGGTATAAAGAGTAGAGCAGTGGGCTAAGCACACACCCCTGAGGTGCACCAGTGTTGATCGTCAGCGAGGAGGAGATGTTATTTCTAATCTGCACAGACTGTGGTCTTCCAGTAAGGAAGTCGTGGATCCAGTTGCAGAGGGAGGTACAGAGGCCCACATCCTGCAGCTTTTTGATCAGGACTGTAGGAATGAAGGTGCTAAATGATGAGCTATAGTTGATAAATGACATCCTGACACAGGTACTTGCATTGTCCGGGTGATCCAAGGCTGCATGGAGATCCATTGAGATTGCATCTGCTGTAGACCTATTGTGGCAAAATGCAAATTGCAGTCAGTCCAGGTCCGTTCTGAGGCAGGTGTTGATTCCAGCCATGACCAACCTCTCAAAGAATTTCATCATTGTAGATGTGAGTGCCACTAGCATTCACCAATCGCATTCATGCTGCTCTTCTTGGGCACTGGCATAATTGTTACCTTTTGAAGCAGGTGGGAACTTCCGACTGTAGCAGTGAGAGATTGAAAATGTTTTTGAACACTCCCACCAGTTGGTTGGCACAGGTTTTCAGAGCCTTACCAGGTTCACCATTGGGCCCGGTTGCCTTGCAAGAGTTCACCCTCTTAAAAGACAGCCTGACATTGGCCTGCAAGACAAAGGTCACAGGGTCACCGGATGCTGCAGGGATCCTCATGGCTGTGGCTTTATTCCCCCTTTCAAAGTGAGCTCATCTGGTAGTGAAGCATCACTGCCACTCATGATGTTGGGTTTCACTTTGTAGGAAGTAATGGACTGCAAACCCTGCCAGAGTTGACATGCATCCACTGACTCCATCAACCTCCCCTGGAATTGTTTCTTGGCTCTTGAAATACCCCTCCACATGTCAAACCAGGTTTTCTTATACTTACCTGGATCACCAGACCTAAATGCCACAGATACAGACTCTGAACCCACTGCTTCATCCATGGCTTTTGGCTTGGGAATGTACAGTAAGCTTTCAGAAGCAAACACTCATCCACACAGGTTTGAATGAAGTCAGTGACAACTGTGGCATACTCATCCACATTCAAAAATGACTTGAACAGTCTAGTCCACTGATTCAATGCAGTCCTGTAAGTGCTTGTTCCCCACTACTGGTGCTGCAGTCTTCAGTCAGTGGAAGTACAGTCAGATGATCAGTCTTTCTGAAGTGAGGGTGTGGAATAGCACGGCAGACACTGTTGAACTTAGTGTAACAGTGGTCCAGTGTGTTATTTCCTCAGGTACTACAAGTGATTGGTTGATAATAATTAATTGGTGACTTTATCAAGCTGGCTTGGTTAAAATCCCCCAAAATGATGTGGAAGGCACCAGGATGAGCTATTTCATGCCTGTTGATTACATCACACAGTTCATCTAGAGCCTGTTTGACACTGGCCTGAGGTGGAATGTAAAACACTACCAAAAAGATCACTGAAATCTCTCATGGCAGGTAAAATGGCCAGCACTTAATTGTGAGGTATTCCAGATCTGGTGAACAATATTGGGACATCACTGACCCATTAGTGCAACATGACAAGTTGATTATGAGGCATACACCTCCACCTCTGCTTTTGAGAGACTTGACCAACCTATCTTGACAGTGTTTTGTGAAACCGTCTATTGGAATTGCTGTTTGTGGCATAGAAAGGGTTAACCAAGACTCTGCAAAACAAAGGACACACGTGTTCCTAACGTCCCTCCAATACAGCACCCTAGCTCTGAGAGTGTCGGTTTTATTTACCCCAGTCTGCGCGTACGTACGTATAGCAAAATTTGAAGTTTATGGTGACTCCTGAAACATCAAATCACCAATGAAATTAAGGGACAGTGGAAACTGAGTGAATATTCAGTATTCCTTGTTAGTAGAGGGAGCACTGATCAAAGTATTTTTGCCGCTTTTTTAATACTTTGGAAGGTCGTTGCATCACATTAGAATGGTGGCTGCAGAGAGAATAACCCCAATGCAAGAATTCCTGTAGAGGCAGCAGAGCTGCGGAGGCTGGGTGTAATTTGCTGGGCCTCTCCGTATCCAGGGTCTACAGACCTAGAATCACTCACTTGGCAGTCTGCTCATCCATGACAAGAACTGACGACTTGTTTGCTGGGCCAGTAATGATCTCAGTCACCATGAACAAGTCCTGAGATTTTTGGCTCCCCCTTGATTCCCTAAGGTACAAGGGTACCGATACATAACAGTTCCTGGACTCTCTGGAGCATCATTAAGGCTTAAGGAGGTTGTCACAGACCTTCACCCCTGGAGTGACGCAAGGGCCTGGTATCTTCTGACCTGCAAACATGCCTGAGTGAAGGCTACCAGGAAACTCAAAAACTCCTACAGTTGTACCATGGAGAGCATTCTGACAGGCTGCATCACTGTCTGGTATGGAGGGGCTACTGCACAGAACCGAAAGAAGCTGTAGAAGGTTGTAAATCTAGTCAGCTCCATCTTGGATACTAACTTACAAAGTACCCAGGACATCTTTAGGAAGCAGTGTCTCAGAAAGGCAGCGTCCATTATTAAAGACCTCCAGCATCCTGGGCATGCCCTTTTCTCACTGTTACCATCAGGTAGGAGATACAGAAGCCTGAACCATCTGCCTTCCGATTCCAAAATGGACATTGAATCTTTGGACACCACCTCACTTTTTTTTTAATATACAGTATCTTTGTTTTTGCACTTTTTAAAAAATCTATTCAATATATGTAATTGATTTATTTGTTTATTTATTATTATTTTTATTTTTTTTTTCTCTGCTAGATAATGCATTGCATTGAACTGCTGCTGCTAAGTTAACACATTTCACGTCACATGCCAGTGATAATAATTCTGATTCTGATTCAGAGATACTCCCTCCGACCTTCACTGCTGATACTCAGACTAACGAAGCTTAACAATGTGATTGGATCAGGAGATATGTAACAGATCAAAGATTCAAAGAACATTTATTATCAAAGCATGTGTGCAGAACATAACTCTGAGATTTGTCCTTCTGCTAAACAAAGAAACACTATGGAACCTGTTTAAAGAAAACATTAAACACCCAGCACATGTAAAGAGAACAAATTGCACAAATGGCAAAACTTGAGTGAACAACACATAGAATATCAACGTCAAACCAGGAGTCCAAGGGTATTCAGTTTAGTTCCACTCAGCTCTGCACTGACAGGTCGCAGAGCCAGTCTTCCCCAAGTCTCCGGTCCACGCCGATGGACAAACCACACACAAAACAGCAAAAACGAGTAACCAGGATCAATTACCATGCAGCGGATTAGCTTCAGGTAACTATTTTTATTTGTGCACCGGACGTTGGTCATTGTCAAAGCTCGCATTAAATGCCTATCCTGTTGTGTGATGTTTCTTACGGGTCGTTTTTCCAACACTTATTGCTCTTAGCCATCAATTCCAGAGAATCCCTGGCAGCCAGTGATGTCATCACTACTGAAAAGTTCTCAATGAACAGGAACTAAAAGCATCATTTCTAATGAACTTTATAAAAATTTTACAGAGCCTGAAATGAAGAGTGCAACATACACAGTAGATAACACTACTACTAATTTAAGTTACCGAAGTGTTTACCTGACAGAAACACCAATAAATAAATTATTTAAGGCTAAAGCATTTATAAAAGTAAGATGTAACTACAGCATGAAATTTTATTTACAAACGTACATCTCATGCAAAAATGCACAACACATTCGAGTTCTTTACAGCAGAGTCAGTTTATAAACAGTTGAAGTTCTCGGGTTATTGATTTCTAAAGGTTACAACAGAGAAAATTACAAAACAGCTAGCAGTGTGTAGTAGAGAACAGCAGAAAGCTGTTGATACTGAACTGTTTCTGTGCAAAATGTTAAAGCTGGTGTTGATTTCCTAGTGTAATGACAGTCTCCACCCATTGTTTCACCACTCAAAATGCAAGCAATTTTCTATAGAGCTCAGAAGTGAATTCAGACCTTGGAAACAGCTCCTCCAGCCCACCATATACACGCCAAATACCATGTACCTATTCATATGACTCCTATCATGATCTTATTCTCTTCTCTCTACATTTCTCTACATCTCTACAATTTAGGATATCCTGGAATGCTGGTCAGCCTGTTGCAGAAGGTCAGCTTCATGGCTGCAGCCAGCATAAGCCCACTCATATTTGAGACTGAATCCATTCTCTGTAAAATCACTTTTCGGGAGTATAGAACGCCTGTCAGTGCTTCCCTGTTGCTGCTCAGTTACTTGCCTATTCGGTGAGTGCCCCAGGGCATTTTCTACTTTACAAGGTTCAGAGCTTGGGCAGCAGTAACCTGTGACCTACTGGAGTGCAGGCAATTCTGTCCTGGGCTAGATATGCCAGAGTACTATTACAGAACACTCCCAGAATGATCCTGCTTCTCCTCCAGTTGTCTGGGACCACCAGCAGCCTCAACACCACCCATGAGGACAGAGGCAGAAATTGAATTAGCACCGATAGGTTAAGAATGTGGCGACTTAGCATTATGGAGATCATTGTATTTCACTTGCTGCTGAAATCAAGTCCGCATATCTGGGGATTCGGTGACACAAGGGCTGTTAATATTAATAATGTCACTATCTGGACATTGCAAACTAGATAGGTTTCAATTGACAATGTCTGGAATGTCTTCTCTCAGGTTTTATTGATGGGCTCTGAAGTTTCAGTGTATACAGTGATTCTGACCTCCAAATGGCACAGAAAGCATACTGAGATCTTTGTAGTTCCCTGTCCATCCCATTCCAGTGCGAACTTTACCCATCATGGAAGATGGCGCCATGCTGTTGCTAAACTGTATGAATGGACTTCACCTCATTGTACAGAAACAAAACAGAGAGAGGCGGAACAAGAAGAATAGGTCAGAATCAGGTTTAAAATCACTGGGATATGTCATGAAATTTGGTGTCTCTGTGGCAGCAGTACGTTGCAATACAGCAACACATAATAATTGAAAGAAAACGGTAAGTCTATATGTATGTACTAAATATTTAAATTAAGTAGTGCGAAAACAGAAATCAAAAAATAGTGAGGTGGTGTTCATGGATTCATTGTCCATTAAGAAAACAGATGGCCGAGGGGAAGAAGCTATTCCCGAATCGTTGAGTGTGTGCCTTCAGGCTCCTGTAACTCCCTCCTGACAGTAGCAATGAGAAGAGGGCATGTCCTGAGTGATGGGGGTCCTTAATGATGGATACCGCCTTTCTGAGGCATTGCTTCTTGAAAATGCCCTGGATACTACGGAGACCAGTGCTCTTTATAGAGTATTTTGATCCTGTGCCGTGGCCTGTCCATACTAGGCGGTGACGCAGCCAGTGAGAAAGCTATCCACGATACATCTGTAGAAATTTGCCAGTGTCTGTGGTGACATACCAAATCTTCCTCACATTCCTAATGAAATATAGTCACTGTTGTACCTTCTTTTTTAGGAATGTGATAAGTGAAGAGTGGAGTTAGCTGACAGATGTTCTAATGTTCTTCACCATGTCTTCCATTTCTTTCTACCCTCTTATTCCCCAACTCACATTCTTGACTCATCTTTCCTGTTCTAACAGAAGAGGATTGATTGCAGACATTCTGGTCCTCTCCCCACAGAACTTCTTCATCTCTTGAGTGCCTCTGGCATTATCTGTTTTTTTTTGGTCCTCGATTTTCAGCATCTGCATCATTTTGCTTTCACCCCATCAGTCTCATTTTGGTTCAAACATGGGTTTCTGACGTAAAATGACATGCTGATTTTTACTCCGTCATTCATCTTCTCAATGCAAACAACTTAATAAAGAAAATGGAACTAAACCTTGCCAGAGTTTCATTCTATTCAGAATATATTTCCCTTTGACAAGAAGCTTGGGAGATGGTGGAGTGGGAATGTTGAGAAAAGGTAATTTAGCTGATGCATCAATGTAAATCTACTGTCAGGACTCACAATGAACATATTATTTCTCTTTTACCATTGTCACATATAATTAGCACTGCACGAATGAGGTTGCTGTACATTTTTCTTACATGTGAAGTGGAAAAGCATCATTGTACCAAGTGTTATCTCTCTGGGGATAGGGGAAGAGAACAAAAACATTTTCCAGCAATGGATTCACGTGTGCGGTATTCTTGATTAATTTACCACAAACCCAAACTGTGCAAAGCTTGGTCACTGAGGCAAAAATGAGTAAAAGCAATAAAGGAGGGGCTGGAAATATGACAAGAAACTGGGGCACTTCGAGATGAGTAGTCTTTTAACTCTGTGGTAAAGTTAGCAATTGTGGCCAAAGCATATGTTAATAAGGCATACACTAATAAAACATAGGAGCAGAGTTAAGCAATTTGGCCCATTGTTCTGCACTGCCATTTCATTATAGCTGATCCATTTCCTTCTCAACCCTATTCTCCTGCCCACAACCTTGCATGCCCTGACTAATCAGGAACCTATCAACCTCCACCTTAAATATCCCCAATGTCCTGCCTCCGCAGCCACCGGTGGCAACGAATGCCACAGATTAACCTCCCTTTAGAATACAGTACTATTTCTTCTTAGGGATGTGTTTATACAATAAAACAGGCAGCAAATTCCTATTGTTATCGAGGGAGTTAGCACCAATGTGATGACATATTAGATGTTCTTCATAGTCACTACAGCATGAAACAAAACATGAAACATGATGTGCTTGAATTTTGAGGCTATATCTGTGTTTCTGTCCCTATTAAACAAGAATATCACGGATCTTCTACCTTAATAGTTATCCATTGTCTCCCTTAATGTCTACAAATCTGACCATCTCTATCTGACCCTTCGCAGCACTCGGGAACAATGATTCACCACCCTCTGAATGAAGAAACTCTCCTCATCTCAGAGTTAAATAGTTGCCTTCTCATATTCAAGCTAAGAATCCTAGACTCCTCAGCCAGGGAAGCAACTTCAATATATCGACCCTGTCAAATCTTCTAAGAATTTCAAAAACCACAAGAGATTCTGCAGATACTGGAAATCCAGAGGAACACCCATAAAATGCTGGAGGAACTCAGTAGGTCAAGCAGCATACAATGCAGAGAGAGAATGTAAGATTAACTGTGAAGATGATTGTATGTGTTGGTCACACAAAATAGCGAGATTAATGAAAAAAACTTACAGATGCAGAAAATCTGAATTAAAAATCAGAGAACACTGGGAAGAGACGTTTCATCAGACCTGAAGTATTGTCTTTTCCTCTTTCCATAGATGTTGTCTGACCTGTTTGGTGTTTCAAGCATTTTTGGCAATATTAATATTGACATCAGATAAAATTATATGAAGAAAAGAAGGGTAATGCATCTGACGAATGGAATGGAAAAGGCAAATACACTAAATGGTAGAAATTGAAGTGTTAAGTTGTATGAAAGTAATTTTAAAGTAATCAAATGTTCATGATTCCTGTGGGAAAAACAAAGCGTAATATTGCAGGTGTTGGAAAACTGAAATTAAAGCAGAACCCGCTGCAGACGCTCAGGGCAGGACGGAGAACTAACATTTCAGGGGCATACTCTTTTAACAGAACTGGCAAAGTGAGAAAAGGCACACGCTCTAAGTTGCCTAGGGAGTGGAAAGAACAAAGGGAATGTCTGTGATAAAAGATAAATGTTGCTGCACTCAGGGGGCCGTGAAAGACCGTTAAATTTGAATAACCAGACTAGGGGAGATGCAAATAAAGAGATTAAAAGGAATGGGGGGGGGGGCAAGTAGGTTATGTTGACATTATGAAAAACAAAACATTACAGATGCTAGAAATCTTTAATAGAAAAAAGATATTGGCAATAGTTAATGGATGGTGTAGCATTTGTAATGGGGAGAAAAGGAATCCATGGCTGATAGTCCTTCATCAGACAGAAGTGGTCAGTTCTGATCCAAATTGGCATGCTAGTTATCTGAATTAATATTCACCCCTGAGGGCTGAAATTCACCTTGTCGAGTGTTCAGATGCTGTTCCTTGGGTTTTGTTGGAACAGTTCAATGGGCCCAAACATGAGACTGTGATGGACTACTAACGTGGTCGGTTTTTGAAAACGTAAGATCCATTTAGTGGATTGAATCTGCATTGTGAGCACCAAATGCAACACGCTGGACTGAGAAGACCTTTCCACGGTACTGAGAGGCTACACGGCCACCCCTGTGGGATTATTTTTATCCCCAGGCTACTGTCTTACCCAAATGTGGTCACTCCATCAGGGAGACCTTCCACAAGTGAATCATTGCTGAACTGAAATGTAAATGGTGGAATTTCAGCTGGGATCCATGTAGAATAAGCTGGAGTTGAGAAGATCCATTAAGAGAGGTGGCCAAGGAAGTGAATTTTGATAAACACGTCATCAGGATCAGAATCAAAATCCAAACCCATGGACAAGGTTGAAATCCCTGAGAAAGGAACAATTCCTCTTTAAGATGGGCGCTTGTGGAAGGAAGTTCAACACAGAAGAAACCTAAGGAACCAGGTCACCTGCCTAGCCCACAATCTGTCCTGCTGATATAATTGAAAGGACAATCAGGCAGTTTATTAAGGGAATGTTGATTCAATAGCACCAGTTTTTGGCTGGCAAATTACCTGCCATATGTTATTAACTCCATCTGATTGCATCTAGTAGCCTGCCTAAGAACAAGGCAAACAAACCAACTGAGAGAAAATATGGTCAGTGATAAAAGAACGAACACAAATCGGGAGAGAAAGAAAATACTCTTAGAACACAGAGCAGCTGCACTTCTGTGACACTGAATCTCAGATTTTTCATTTTTCTACAACAGAAAGTGCCAAGCAAAGAACTTTAGAAATTACACCTTAGAAGTGTCTAGGAAATTGAAGAGGAAATATTCCAATCATAAATTTTACGGCACTAACCTCTGTTCTAAAATATTTGTTCAGTGCACCCATCCTTCCCAAACAAAAACACTTACACTTGAAGCTTAAATTGTGGGAGACAGGTTCTGCCACTATTCTGATGGTTTGTCTATACTCTTCGATCCAATATTATGACCTTTTGATTCCCCAGTGATGCATGTCCATAGAAATGCTGACAGCAGGTGAAGGAACCACTTCACAAACCTCCCACCTGTCCACCTAATCAGGCACCTTCTGTCCTGTGTGTAGAAGAGTCTGTAGCTGCCACATCAGTCTCAGCATTCACAAATCAACAGTAGAAGCAAGTTATCTTTATTCCCAAGGAGCTGCCTGAAAAAAGAATAGTGGTGTCTTTAAATGTATATTAACTTCTGCTATATTTTAAGTAATATTACACAACTTTTTTTTGCCTTTGTCGTTTCAAAAGTCTTTTGATTTGTAAAATGGAAAGTGACAAAAAAAGCATGATAAAATTTGCTGTTGATAGTTTTTAAATCCTGAAATCCTTAATCTGAACATTACCATCAGTGAGTGAGAAAGGATAGAAAGGAAACTACCTCCTGATACTTAAAAATCAAAGTTCCACAGATGCAAAATATCTGAACGAATGAAGAAAACGCTGGAGATATTCAGCAAGTCAGACAACTTCTGTGGAGAAATGGGTTTAACATTTCTGGTTGATAATCTTTCATTACAATGAGGAAAAGATGAAAGAAAGTTGAAATTAAGTGCAGAGAATGATCTGAGGAGCAGAAAGAATGAAAGGGAAGGTCTAAAAAGGGAGGAGACGAAGTTCTAGGTGACAGAGTGACTTAGCTGTCGTCGTACAATAGGTGAATGAGGTGAGTGAGAACGAGAGCAAATGAGAGAATTCAACACAAGGAACATGTTGGACCTAAATTAAATCTATTGACACCAGAATCAAAACATAAAAATTAATTATAATTCATTTCATTCACATGGGGATAGAAGATAGCAGACGGCTCAGAAGAAACATGTGCAGCCTTTGATATATCGGGGTAGTCACTACTTTTAAATGCTAAACATGTAGAGTTTATACACAGACTGTTCTTCTAGAAGTAGCTTTGCCTTCAGAAGTGACAGAAAGCCTATCAAATATTAATAGGAAATACCATAACAGGTCAGCACAGCATCCCACAGGTACCTGGTCTTTGATTCCAAATCTTGCAAAGATCTTGGAAGCATCTGCCATTTAATTCTGGATCAAGGTCAAAATCCTCAATCCACACTTTCAGATCCTAACTTTAAATCCCAGCTGTCCATTGCCTTCCTTGTATCCATCTTCTTTTAATTCAGTGGTAGCCCAACTTTCCCTGCTTGCTTGTTTTTAATTTCTTGTTGAATGCATCTATTTAAAGTAAAATTCTCTGAGAGCTGATTTGTAAGCTGTTAAGTTATGTCAGATAACCCAAGGCAAGTCTCCATTGATAATTTACACCATTCCTATCTATATGCAGTGTTTATATTACAGATACAATCACATGGGCTCACATTAATGCTGTTGCTAAAAGTGTTGGAATAAGACTTCAAGAAGCAGTAAGTGTGTAGCACGAGAAAAGGAATATGTGTAAAGAACGTGGGGCTAGTCTCGGCTGGGAACTCTGGCCAAGCATGTCATTCACATGGCTGACATACAAATATTGTGTTCCAAACTCTGTCATCGGATGCCATTGCAACACAAACAGAAGCTTCTGATGTTCAAGATGAAAAAGTGCAATATCCCTACTGACTCCTGTGAACCTCTGTCCCATGACCGATCAAATGGGAGAAGATGCTTTTGGGATGTACCAGGAAGCCCACTGATTCACTCCAAAACCAGCAGGAGCTCACCTTCTCAAAAGCTACCCACCTCTCTGTCCTCTTAGCCATTGCCTCCCCGTCTCCGGAAGGGTCTGCAGTTCCTCATTAAGCACCTCCAAAACTGGAGTGGAAACGGTCAATGCCATCGCTGGTGAAGATCTGTTGTGAGTTTTCACACGTGTATGAGACTCAGTGCCAGGAAGGGAACCATCCATCAAATTCATCGTACTGAAGTTAGCTGTGAGAATGTGTCTGCAACAAACAGTGGTGAAAGAGAGATGTCCAATCATGTGAAGCACTGGCAGAGCAGGCGAGGTGGGGGATCAGTATTTGCTGAGCTCAGTGAGTATTGTTGTTCACTGAGTTTTCTGGTTCAAGCGCTATTTAGTATGCATTTCTGATGAGATCCCTCAGCCCCAAGGCGAACACACTGCTGCCATAGAGAAAATTCCGTTTGGTGTAGCTGCCTTAAGGATGAAATTCAGCTAAACTTTTCATCATACAGTACTGTACAGAAGTCTTGGGCACACCTATACAGCTAGGGCGTCTAAGACTTTTGCACAGTGCTGAAGTTGTCAATGTGGAACACAGAGTGAGTTTGTAAATCTCCGTAGGCCGTAGGGAATGGCAAGGGTGGGGCACTGTGGGAAGGGTGTGGTACTGGTGGCAGGAGAGTGCCAACGGCAGGGGGTGATTCAGGTGCAGACACACCAGCCTGAGACACCAGGCAAGGACATTCGATTCCAAACAATTGGTTTACTGATCATTACAGAATGTCTCTCACTCCCCTCCATCTCCACAATTCCCCTCCCCCTGCATCCTTCCCATTCTCAGTCCTAATTGAGATTCATATCAGAATCAGTTTTATCACTACACACAAATGTCATGATTTTTTTTCTCTTTGCAGTAGCAGTTCAATGCAATATATAAAATTACTACAGTACTGTGCAAATGTCTTATACTATGTGCAGTCTGTGCCTCAGACTCTTGCACAGTCCTGTACAGTCAGTCAGCATGGAAACAGGACCTTCGGCCCATCGGGTCTAAGCCAACCCTTCCAGCTTCATAATCAACTCTTGCATCTCAACGTGAACAAGACTAAAGAGACGATTGTGGTCTTTAGGAAGGTGCAGGCTGACCACTCCTCACTGCCCATAAACAACTCCTCCACTGAGAGGGTTGGGAGAACCAAGTTTCTGGGATTGCACATAATGGATGATCACACCTGGTCCCTCAACATCACCTCTTTAGTCAAGGAAGCACAGAGAATCTCCACTCCCTATTTTAAACAATTTTACAGAGTGTCCTAACCAGAGGCATTGTCATCCGGTACGGGAATTGAAGGACATCTGGATTACAAGGATTGCTGATAGGATCACTGGGGTCTCTCTGCCTCCCATCCAAGACATTTATTAGGATCACCTTGTATACAGTGTCCTTAGCATTTTCAGGGCTTCCCCCATCCACCTTAGGATGTACTGTAGTATTTGGACAAGAACTGTTAGGTTAGGAAACAGCTTCTTCCCCCAGGCTGTAAGACTACTGAACTCCGTGGCAGGTCTGATTACGTATGAAGTGTCAGTAGTTTAATACTGTTTACCTTTTAACTTGTGTTGTAAATGCATCTTAAGCTAAATGTCACTCTTCCGGAATATATTTTTAGATAGATAGATAGATACTTTATTCATCCCCATGGGGAAATTCAACTTTTTTCCAATGTCCCATACACTTGTTGTAGCAAAACTAATTACATACAATACTTAACTCAGTAAAAAATATGATATGCATCTAAATCACTATCTCAAAAAGCATTAATAATAGCTTTTAAAAAGTTCTTAAGTCCTGGCGGTAGAATTGTAAAGCCTAATGGCATTGGGGAGTATTGACCTCTTCATCCTGTCTGAGGAGCATTGCATCGATAGTAACCTGTCGCTGAAACTGCTTCTCTGTCTCTGGATGGTGCTATGTAGAGGATGTTCAGAGTTATCCATAATTGACCGTAGCCTACTCAGTGCCCTTCGCTCAGCTACCGATGTTAAACTCTCCAGTACTTTGCCCACGACAGAGCCCGCCTTCCTTACCAGCTTATTAAGACGTGAGGCGTCCCTCTTCTTAATGCTTCCTCCCCAACACGCCACCACAAAGAAGAGGGCGCTCTCCACAACTGACCTATAGAACATCTTCAGCATCTCACTACAGACATTGAATGACGCCAACCTTCTTAGGAAGTACAGTCGACTCTGTGCCTTCCTGCACAAGGCATCTGTGTTGGCAGTCCAGTCTATTATTTGTTAACTTTATTTGTGGTAATATTACTTTATGTGTTATGCATGAGTTATACACCTTGGTCTGGAGGAAAGTTGTTTCATTTGGCAGTATATATGCATATGGATGAAAGACAATAAATTTGAACTTGAAGCTCATCTCATTTGTCAGCATTGGCCCATAACCTTCCAAATCTTTCAAATTCATGTATCTGTCCAACCATTTTAAAATATGTTACTGTAAAATTTGCCTCAGCCACTTCCTTTGGCAGCTTTACATAGATTTTATTTATTTTATTTAGAGTTAGTGTGGAGTAGGCCCTTCTGGCCCTTTGAGCCACTCCATTGACCCCTCAACAATCCCGATTTAACCCTAACGGAACAATGGGATAATTTACAATGACCAATTAACCTACCTGGTACGTCTTTGGACTGCGGAAAGACTCCTGGGAAAAACCCACACATTCCACGGGAAGGAAGTAAGACTCCTTACTGAATAGCATTGGAATTGAACTCCGAACTCCAGTTAGTTGTGCTAACTGCTATGTCACCATGACAGTTACAATAACTACCTTTTCTGATGAGAGGTTGTCCCTCAAGTTCATAGTAACTCTCTCCCCTCTAACCTTAAACTATCTGCTCTCTGGTTCTTGGGGGAAATATTAAGCACATTCAACCTATCTACACCCCTCATGATTTTCTACACCTCTATAATATTACTTCTTAGTTTCTTACACTCTAAGAAATAAAGTCCTAGCCTGTCCTAACTTTCTCCAAAACTCAGTCAAGCCAAGTCCTGGCAGCATCCTTGTAAAACCATTCTGTACTCTTTCTAGTTTTATAACATCTTTCGTATAGATGTTCCACCAAAAAGGCTGGATTTGTCCTTGGTTACAACCCGGACTCTCTTGAGTTAGTTAGTGGTGGAGAGGAGATCACTAAACCAACTGTTATCCATTATGGACAATCAGGCACATCCTCTCCATGACCTACTGATTACACAGCAGAACACCCTTTCCAACAGGCCCTTTCAGCTCTGCTGTCACAAAGGTATTGCAGAAAATCTTTCCTACCAAATACAATAAGCATTACAACAGTTCATCTCTGTGCAACAGGAGAACACACATCATGGTACAATAGTCTCTGTTTTATTATTTTGTACATTATTATTGCACAGTATTGAACATTGGTAAAATATTACTCTATACTTTATTATTAGTTAATATTATTATTATATTTATGTTTATTATTTATTATTGCTAAGTGTTTTTTAAATATTGCTTTAACAAAATCATTTCCCACTCAGGATAATTAAAGTACTTATTATGATCATTATATTATTATTATTTATAGCAGAGTGACCAAAATTGAACACAATACTCCAAGTGTGGCCTTAACCTGTACAAGTGCACCATGGTCTCCCAACTTTTACACTCAACTTATATACATTTAACTTTTATACATTTTTTTATGAAGGCCACTGTACCAAAAGCCTTCTTAACCATCCTGTCTACCTGTGGCTCCATAGCTGAAATTGAGATTTGCAGAGTGAGTGTTTGCTTGTTGGATCAAGGGAGGGAGAAACCATCATTAAGTACTGTCACTGCATTCGGATATTCTTCACTGCATTACAGGCACATTCCAGGGATTACTCCCCAAGCTTCTGTAGCAGAGATAGATGGCAAAGAAACCTTTAAGAATCTGAACACTGCTTCTCCCAAAATGTGCAGTCGGTAAACAGGAAAGAGGATTTTGCTTCTGTTTATGATGCTGTTCTTCCATCCCAGTATATCATACAATATGTATATTTACGGGCTCAGAACTCGCACTGTCTTCTTTATCTGTAAATAGTCAGTGTACTTATGATTTGATGTGTAATGAACAGGGTTTGATAGGCGATCTTGAAGTAAAGGAGCCATTTGGAGATAGTGACCATAATATGCTAAGTTTTTATCTGCAATTTGAGAAGGATAAGGGCAGATCGGAGGTGTCAGTGTTGCAATTGAACAAAGGAGACTATGGAGCCATGAGGGAGGAGCTGGCCAGTTAAATGGATGGATATCCTAGCAGAAAAGACAGTGGAACAGCAATGGCAGGTATTCTTGGGAATAATGCACAAGGTGCAAAATCAGTTCATCCCCCGGAGAAGGAAGGATTCAAAGGGGGGAAAGGGGCCACAGTGGTTGACAAAGGAAGTCAGAGATTGCATAGCATTAAAAAAGAAGTATGACAGAGCTAAGGTGAGTGGGAAGACAGATGATTGGGAAATTTTTAAGGAACAACAGAACTTAACTAAAAAGGCAATACGGGGAGAAAAAATGAGGTACGAACGCAAGCTAGCTAGGAATATAAAGGAAGATAGCAAAAGCTTTTTTAGGGATGTGAAGAGAAAGAAGATAGTTAAGAACAATGTTAGGCCCTTGAAGAATGAATTGGGTGAAATTGTTATAGGAAACAGAAATGGCAGAAGAATTTAATAAGTACTTTAGATCTGTCTTCACTAGGGAAGACACAAGCAATCTCCCAGATGTATGGATGGGCCAAGGACATAGGGTAACAGAGGAAATGAAACAGATTGACATTAGGAAGGAAACTGTGATGAGTAGACTGATGGGACTGAAGGCTAACAAATTCCCAGGTCCAGATGGTCTGCATCCTAGGGTACTAAAGGAGGTGGCTCTGGAAATTGCGGATGCATTGGTAATCATTTTCCAATGTTCCTTAGATTCAGGATCAGTTCCTGAGGATTGGAGAATGGCTAATGTTATCCCACTTTTTAAGAGAAAGGAGGGAGGGAGAAAACAGAGAACTATCGTCCTGTCAGTCTAACATCAGTAGTGGGGAAGATGAAATATTTAAAAAATATTAAATTTTTAATTATTAAAGATTATTAATAATCTTAGTCCATTATTAAAGATGAAATCGTGGCATATCTAGATAGCAGTGATAGGATTGGGCCGAGCCAGCATGGATTTACCAAGGGCAAATCATGTTTGACTAATCTATTGGAGTTTTTCAAGGACGTAACCAGGAAGTTAGACAAGGGAGATCCAGTGGATGTAGTGTACCTCGATTTTCAGAAGGCATTTGATAAGGTCCCACATAGGAGATTGGTGGGTAAAATCAGAGCTCATGGCATTGGGGGGAAGATATTGACATGGATAGAAAACTGGTTGGCAGATAGAAAGCAAAGGGTAGTGGTGAATGGGTGTTTCTCGGAATGGCAGGTGGTGACTAGTGGGGTGCCACAGGGCTCGGTATTGGGACCACAGCTGTTTACGATTTACATCAACGATTTAGATGAAGGCATTGAGAATAACATCAGCAAGTTTGTTGATGATACTAAGCTGGGTGGCAGTGTGACATGTGATGAGGATGTTAGGAGAATTCAGGGTGACTTGGATAGACTGGGTGAGTGGGCGGATACTTGGCAGATGACGTTTAATGTGAATAAGTGTGAGGTTATCCACTTTGGAGGTAAGAACAGGAAGGCAGATTATTATCTGAACGGTGTAGAGTTAGGTAAGGGAGAAATACAAAGAGATCTAGGAGTCCTTGTTCATCAGTCACTGAAAGTGAATGAGCAAGTGCAGCAGGCAGTGAAGAAGGCTAATGGAATGTTGGCCTTTATTACAAAGGGAATTGAGTACAAGAGCAAGGAAATCCTTTTGCATTTGTACAGGGCCCTGGTGAGACCACACCTGGAGTATTGTGTACAGTTTTGGTCTCCAGGGTTAAGGAAGGACATCCTGGCTGTAGAGGAAGTGCAGCGTAGATTCACGAGGTTAATTCCTGGGATGTCCGGACTGTCTTATGCAGAGAGGTTAGAGAGACTGGGCTTGTATACGCTGGAATTAAGGAGATTGAGAGGGGATCTGATTGAAACATATAAGATTATTAAGGGATTGGACAAGATAGAGGCAGGAAATATGTTCCAGATGCTGGGAGAGTCCAGTACCAGAGGGCATGGTTTAAGAATAAGGGGTAGGTCATTTAGGACAGAGTTAAGGAAAAACTTCTTCTCCCAGAGAGTTGTGGGGGTGTGGAATGCACTGCCTCAGAAGGCAGTGGAGGCCAATTCTCTGGATGCTTTCAAGAGGGAGCTAGATAGGTATCTTATGGATAGGGGAATCAAGGGATATGGGGACAAGGCAGGAACCGGGTATTGATATTAGATGATCAGCCATGACCTCAGAATGGCGGTGCAGGCTCGAAGGGCCGAATGGTCTACTTCTGCACCTATTGTCTATTGTCTATTTGCTTTATTTGCAGCGAGACTGGGAGTTTGTTATCAGAGATAACTGCAGTCACTCTTGTTTAAGGAAATGAATCCAAATCTTTTTAGAACTAAATAAATAGCAATTCTGAAAGGCATAAACAGATTAAACTTGACATCAAGCTCAACTGGCCATGTACTTTCACATGGTAAACCTTGCCAAAGCTGACCCTGTGGGAAATAAGCAGATGTGACTAAATCCCCTTGGCCCAATCTAATTATGACTTTAGAAACAAATATCAAGTTTGCTATAATTCCAATCTTCTCAGTGTCTGCCACTGCACTCACAGAGGAAACATACGTTGAACTTTACACTAACCCATAAGGAATATTCACTGCCAAAGTCTGTCTCCAATATCCCTTTATCCCTTCATCAAATTGTTTCATGGCTTGTACTGAGAAGAAGTGGGCAATTGACATCCAACCACCTCCTCCCCCACAGAACATTTCTGATTAACAGAGATCAATTTCATGAACTTGGACTTGATTTTTTTTTTGGCAATCTACCTTTGGGAGTTTACAAACCTGCATCTATCCGTCCATTCAGTTCTGCCCGAGTAATTTACCAGTTGTTTTTTTTTAGATGTACAGGTACTTCATTTAACTGTGTAATATACAGTGCTGTGAAAAATATTCAGCCCCCACAACAATCTTCACATTTTACTGTCTCATTTTCTAAATTTAAAATAGATTGAAGTAGATTTTTTTGGGCTAATCTATAAAACACTGTGCATCATGTCAAATCAAAAGAAAAATTCCAAAACTTGTCAATAATTTTACTAAAAATTGAAAAAAGAAATTGTGAGGCTGAAAAAGGACTCACCCCCTTCATAATTACTACACTAACATTGTTCAGGTGCAATGCTGCATGTTATCTTTCCAACTCACCCAATTTGTTGATGTAGGAAGTTGGAGGATCACCTGTCTTCAATAAATTCCTAAGAATGAATGCCTTCTCTCTCTGTAAGGTCCAACAGGATGGCAGATTTTCAACAGACCAAACCAAAATGAAGACCAAAAAGCATTCTAGATAAGGCAAGGAAATGATAGTAGAGAAGCACAAATCTGGAGAAGGGTACAAGACTAACTCAAAGGTCCTGAACATACCTTGGAGCTCAGTGCAGTCCGTTGTGAAAAACTGAAAAAAAATACAAAACCAGACCTACAATACCAAGGTCAGGTCACCCCTTTAAACTTCATCAGGTGCTAGAGAAGAATGGCACTTGTAACAGAAGCTACTGTGAGCCAACAGTCGCTCTGAGTGAGCTGCAGAACTGGAAATGAAGTTCATGGCGTCACAATTTCTAAAGCCTTGCAATAAGTCAAGTCACTTTTTATTGTCATTTCGACCATAACTGCTGGTACAGTACACAGTAAAAGCGAGACAACGTTTTGCAGGATGATGGTGCTACATGAAACAGTACAAAAACTACACTGAACTACATAAAAACAACACAGAAAAAAACTACACTAGACTACAGACCTAAAGTGCACAAAACAGTGCAGGCATTACAATAAATAATAAACAAGACAATAGGCACAATAGAGGGCAATAAGTTGGTGTCAGTCCAGGCTCTGGGTATTGAGGACTCTGATGGCTTGGGGGAAGAAACTATTACATAGTCTGGTCGTGAGAGCCCGAATGCTTCGGAGCATTTTCCCAGATGGTAGGAGGGAGAAGAGTTTGTATTAGGGGTGCGTGGGGTCCTTCATAATGCTGTTTGCTTTGCGAATGCAGTGTGTAGTGTAAATGTCTGTAATAGTGGGAAGAGAGACACTGATGATGTTCTCAGCTGACCTCACTATCCGCTGCAGGGTCTTGCGATCCGAAATGGTGCGATTTCCAAACCAGGCAGTGATGCAGCTGCTCAGGATGTTCTCAATACAACCCCTGTAGAATGTGATGAGGATGAGGGATGGGAGATTGATTTTCCTCAGCCTTCATAGAAAGTAGAGATGCTGCTGGGATTTCTTTGCTATGGAGCTGGTGTTGAGGGACCAGGTGAGATTCTCCGCCAGGTGAACACCAAGAAATTTGGTGCTCTTTACGATCTCTACCGAGGAGCCATCGATGTTCAGTGGAGAGTGGTCGCTCCGTGCCCTCCTGAAGTCAACAACCATCTCTTTTGTTTTGTTCACATTCAGAGACAGGTTGTTGGCTCTGCACCTCCTCTCTGTATTGTGACTCGTCGTTCTTGCTGATAAGACCCAACTCGGTCGTGTCATTGGCGAACTTGATGATGTGGTTTGAGCTGTGTGTTGCAGCACAGTCATGGGTCAGCAGAGTGAACAGCAGGGTAATAAAAGGGTATTAGTGGAACAGTGGCCCTGGCTTGTCCATAAAAGCTTTGTAGAAGATACTGTGAAGATGTGGAAGAAAGTTTTGTGGTCAGATGAGACTGAAGTAGAACTTTTTGGCCTCAACACTAAGCAGTACCTCTGCAGTGTAAATCTAAAGCTGCACATCAGCCAAGTAACACCATCCCCTCAGTAAAGTATGGTGGTGGTAGCATCATGCTGTGGGGATGCTTTTCAGCAGCATGGACTGGAAATCTGGTCGCGAATGCTGCTAAATACAGAGAGATCCTGAATATAAGCCTGCTAGCCTTTCCCAGAAAGCTTAAACTCAGGATAGTCTTTCAGCTGGACAAAGGACCTAAGCACAATGTCAGAGTTAGCGACTTTGAACCTAAGGTACAGTCGATCAGACAGACAGCCAGGCCAATAATGACCTCCTATGTGTTGCAAGGTGTGTTTCTGTTGGAAGTTGTTAAATGGGGATACTCCCCAGTGGACATATCTTACCCCGGTATAGCGGTCAATCAATTGGGATATTGTCACAAGTACAGTCATTCTCGTTGTCCGGTGTTGCCCATTTGAAAATAAAGGAGGAATTGTATGAGCTTGAACTTGCATCCAACATCTTCCCTATGCTATTCCTGACAACGTTCATTTGAACCAAACACATCTGTCCATTTGCCCCTCCTCACTAATCTCCCTCCCACGAGTTACACTTGTCCATTCACCTCCATTCAGGGCCCAAAACAGTCCTTCCAGGTGAGGTAACACTTCACCTGCAAATCTGCTGTGGGTGTCTATTGTGTCCTGTACTCCTCTATATTGGTGAGGCCTGTCATCAATTGCGGGGGACTGCTTCATCAAGCACCTCCACTCCATCTGCTGCAAATGGGACTTCCCGTTGAACAAACATTTTAATTCCAGTTCCTATTCCTGTTCCCGTTCTGATGTGCAATTCCATGATTCCTTTTGTGCTAACATGAGGACACCTTCAATGTGAAGAAGCAACACCTTATATTCTGTCTGGGTAGTCTCCAATCTGATGGCTTGAATATCAATTTCTCCTTCCAGTAAACAATTCCTCCCCTATTCCCCACTCTGACCTTTTATCTGTTTATTCATTTCCATAGATGTTGTCTGATGTGCTGAGTTCCTCCAGCATTTTAATTTGATGTCCAGCATCTGCAGACTTTCTCGTGTTTATGCAAACTGCCAAATAGATTTGTTTTAGATAAAACAAATGAATGAACAGATTGAAACTTTCTACTGGATTACATTCGATAACATTACATGTTTGGAAAAGTTACAAAAAAGTGATGTTCTTCCCCAGTAATGTTAAAACCACTAATGTAATCTACACAGGCCAAATGCTGGAGGAACTCAGCAGAACTGGACTGCTGAAGGGTCTCGGCCCGAAACATTGACTTTACTTTTTTTCCATAGATGCTGCCTGGCCTGCTGAGTTCCTCCTGCATTTCGTGTGTGTTGCTCAGATTTCCAGTATCTGCAGATTTTCTCTTGCTTATGCACTGGTGTTTAGATCATGTAATCTAAACACCACAAACATTTCCCTTTACAAATTACCTGTCCTGACCCTTCTGCCACACACTTATTATTCCAGATCAGAAAGATGCTACTGGCAATTTTTCCTAGAGGGAAAAATCCTGAAGCTTTTCCTTCCGTAGTCCTCTAAATAATCTGTAACAAGCTCCCAGCTTGAGTCAGCACCTTCCACACTCTGAATGGATCCAATTCTAAATTGTGGAAAATTCCTTGATGACAAAGTTGCAACATGCTGTACATTATTTCAATCTAATCAAGCACGCATAAACAATCTGTTAATTCTGAAATAGTTGGTATCTTAGCAAATTTCTCCAACATAGATTTGGTTCCTAGATAGCTTGTATGATTCCAGAAGTTAGCCCTTGCAAATTAAGTTTCATTTCATGGTGAATTCACCATATGCATTGAACCACAGGGCAGCATTCTAAAAATAGCATTTGGCCCATGGCAAAAGTGATTTATCTCTGGAAAGCACTCACTCTCTGGGCTAAATTGGGTCAGACTATAATCCTGGGGAGAGACATGAGGAACAATCTTCAATTTGGCCTTTGATGCATAGAAAAGACACTCTTGCTTACACTCTATCAAGGTAATTCTTGTTGGATAAGCATGGTAATTGTTCTTTTATATAATTCATGGCTCGAAAGTTGTCTGGCACTGACGCTAAATGCCAATCCAATTCTGCCTATTAGCTTTGTGAAGATGTCAGTGTCACCACAAGGATTAAGGGAATCTCTGCTCAGTATTCAGCACTAAGGTGAACCATCTCCCCTAACATCAATTACTCACCTGCACAATTCAGCAGGCTGCTGCTCCCACAGCTCTCACTTCAGCTTTTCTTTGCCACGTGCCAGTACACTCAGCTCTTAATCTTTCTCTTCTGTGCTCATTCATTCTACGGGAGTAGCTAGTGCACAATAGCTGCACAAATTCGAGACTCTTTATGATGTAGAAGGAAATAGCCAGTGCACTCTGTTCTTGTTAACACCGGCACATATTGTCAGCATCAAACTACAAAGGTTCACAGTCATCCCAGCATTTTTGTGAAGGACCTCGTGTACAGCACTGTAGTCCTTTCTCAGAACTGATGCTTATCCAATCTAATCTTTAATGAGGTCAAAAGAGTGGCAGAAAGTACAAACACTTCATTAATTCCTAGTTAACAATGACAAAGATAATGATGTTGATAATAGATGGTGTTCATCTGTCAACATCTTCATAAATCTATTGGCTATGCTAATTTGCCTCTGACTTCTGGTCAACTTTCTGCATTACTGAATCGGTAACTGATTCAGTTAACAAACATCACAGCACTCAAGGAAGAGGAAGTGAGTGAATATTTGTTACCCATATTTCAGAGGCCAAAAGCCTTTTGTTCTGTAAATTGCGTGACAAAAATCTCAACTTTTAAGGTATTAAAGATGTTTCTAAACTCTTGTCACGTGCCAAGTTCAAAGTAAATTTATTCTCTAAGTACATATACATCACCATAAGCAACCCTGAGATTCATTTCCTTATGGGCATACTCAATAAATCCAATAATCATAACAGAATCAATGAAAGACCGCACCGATAGGGCACAGCCAGTGTGCAAAGGACAACAAACCGAGCAAATACCAAAATAAAGAAATAATAAACAAACAAACAAATAAATAAATATCGAAAACAATAGATGAAGAGTCCTTGAAAATGAGTTCATAGATTGTGGGAATAGCTCAGTGAAGTTGAGTGAAGTTATATCCTTTGTTTCAAGAATCTGATGGTTGAGGGGAAATAACTGTTCCTGAACCTGGTGGTGTGAGTCCTGGGGCTCCTGCACCTTCTTCCTGATGGCAGCAGTGAGAAGAGAGCATGACTTGGATGGTGGGCGATCCCTGATGGTGGACGCTGCTTTCCTGCAACAACGCTCTGTGTGGATATGCTCAATGGTGGGGAGGGCTTTACCCAAGATGGACTGGGCCGTATCCACTACTTTTTGTAGGAGTTTCTGTTTAAGGGTGTTGGTGTTTCCACACAAGGCTGTGATGCAACCAGACAATATATTCTCTACAACACATCTATAGAAGCTTGTCAAGATTTTAGATGTCATGCTGAATCTTCACCACTTCTTAAAGAAGTAGAGATGCTGCTGTACTTACTTTGTAATTGCACTTACAGTACGTGTTAGGCCCAGGTCAGGTCCGCTGAAATGATAAAATTGAGGAATTTAATGTTGCTGAGCCTCCCCATCTCTGATCCCCTGAAGAGGACTGGATCATGGATCTCTGGTTTCCTCCTCCTGAAGTCAATAATCAGCTCCTTGCTCTTGCTGACACTGAGTGAGAGATTGTTGTTAAGTCAAATCAACATGTACAAACAAGCTGGAGGAACTCAGCAGGTTGGGCAGCATCCGTTGAAAGGAGCAGTCAACGTTTCGGGCCAAGACCCTTCATCAGGACTGAAGAAAGAGGGGGCAGGGGTCCTATAAAGAAGGTGGGGGAAGGTGCAGGTGAAAAACCAATCAGAGGAAAGATCAAGGAGTGGGGGAGGGGAAGCAGGGAGGGGATAGGCAGGAGAAGTAAAGAAGGAATGTTAAGGGGAAAGCACTATGGGTAGTAGAAGAAGGCAGAATCACGAGAGAGGTGATAGGCAGCTAGAAGAGGAGGCAGAGTGAAAGTGGGATGGGGGAAGGGAGAGGGAGGGAATTACCGGAAATTGGAGAATTTGATATTCATACCAAGGGGCTAGAAACTACCCAGACAGTATATGAGATGTTGCTCCTCCAACCTGAGTTTGGCCTCATCATGGCAGTAGAGGAGGCCATGTATGGACATATCCGAATGGGAATGTGAAGGAGAGTTGAAGTGGGTGGCAACCGGGAGATCCTGCTTGTTGTGGCAGACAGAATGGAGGTTCTCGACAAAGCGGACCCACAATCTGCATCGGATCTCGCTGATGTAGAGGAGGCCGCACCGGGAGAACCGGATGCAATAGATTACCCCAACGGACTCACAAGTGAAGTGTTGCCTCACCTGGAAGGACTGTTTGGGGCCCTGAATGGTGATAAGAGAGTAGGTGTAGGGACAAGTGTAGCACTTACGCTTGCAGGGAAGGGAGGGATGTGTGGACCAGGCAGTCGCGGAGGGAACAATCCCTGTGAAAAGCAGAGAGGGGCAGAGAGGGAAAGATGTGCTTAGTGGTGGGGTCCTGTTGAAGGTGGTGGAAGCTGCAGAGGATAAAATGTTTGACCCGGAGGCTGGTGGGGTGGTAGGTGAGGGCAAGGGGAATACGGTCCCTGTTGTGGTGAAGGGAGGATGGGGTGAAGGCCGAAGTGTGGGAAATGAAGGAGATGCGGGTGAGGGCAAGTCAAGTCACGTTGTCACTTTTATTGTCATTTCGACCATAACTGCTGGTACAGTACATAGTAAAAATGAGACAATGTTTTTACAGGACCATGGTGTTACATGACACGGTACAAAAACTAGACTGAACTATGTAAAAAACAACACAGAAAAAAAAACCAACTACACTAGACTACAGACCTACAGGCATTACATGGCACAACTCAGCCACATTTTCAGTCTCCCTCCTATATGCTGATTTATCCCCACCTTTGATTTGGCGTACAGCAGCGATGTCAACAACAAACTTGGACATGGCATTGGAGCTGAGCTTGGCCATATAGTTATAAGAGTAAAGTGAGTAGAGCAGAGGGCTAAGCACACGGCCTTGTGGTGCACCTGTGCTGTGGAGGAGATGTTGTTGACAATCCAAACTAACTGATGTCTGCAAAAGAGGAAATTGAGGATCCAATTGCACAAGGAGATATTGAGGCCAAGGTCTTGAAGCTTATTGAGGTGATGATAGCATTGAATGCTGAGCTGTAGTTGAGAAAGAGCATTCTGCTGTCCAGATGCATCTTTGCTCTCCAGGTATTCCAGGGCTGAGTGAAGAGCCAATGAAATGGCTTCTGCTGTGGCTTAGTTGTACCGGTAGGCAAATAGGAACTGATCCAAGTTGCTTCTCAGGCTGGAATTGATATGTTTCATCAACTACTCAAAATGCTTCATCGCAGCAGATGCAAGTGCTACTGGCGGACAATCATTGAGGCAGGTTATCACGTTCTTCTCAGGCACCAATACAATTGAAGCCTGCTTGAAGAAGGTCGGTACCTCAGACTGGTGAAGCGAGAGTTTAAAGATCTCAGTGGCCACTCCAGCCAGTTGATCTGCTGGTACTCGGCTAGGTACCACATTTGGGCCAGATGCTTTCTGTGGGCTCGCCCTCCTGAAGGATGCTCTTATGTCGGCCTCAGAGGCTGAAATTAGAGGCCCATTGGGGCTGTGGAAGTTTGTAAGGCTTCCTCCATGTTTTGATGGTAAAAGCAAGCATAGAAGGCATTGAGCTCATCTGGAAGTGAGGCCCTGTTGTTGCCTATGTTGCTTGATTTTACTTTAAACGAGGTGGTAATATTCAAGCCCTGCCTCACCCGTTGAGCTTGCTTCGTTGATTCAAGATGAGCCTGGAACAGACACCTTGCCTGAGAGATGGTTTTCTGGAGATCATACCTGGCTCTCCTGTAACTTCCTTGGTTGCCAGATTTGAATGCCTCTGATCTGGCCCTCAGCAGAAGCTGGATCTCATGGTTCATCCAGGGTTTCTGGTTTGGGAAGATTCTGAATGAGGACCTGCTCAACTATGACTATTCTTATAAAGTCTGTGACAACTGTGGTGTATTCATTCAGATTCACAGATGAGCCCTTGAACATGGCCTGGTCCACCAACACAATTCAATCCCATAGCCACTCATCTCCCTCTTGTGACCACCTCTTTGGTGTCCTAATCTCTGGAGTTTTGCTCTTTTGCCGCCTGCCTGTTTGCAGGTATGAGAAAGACAGCTAAGCGATCAGAGTTCCTGAAAAGAGGTCTGGTCATGGAATGGTAGGCATTCTTTATCTTAGTGTAGCAGTGGTCTAGTGTGTTGAGACCTCTGGTACTGCAGGCTATATATTGGTAGTAATTGGGCAGTGATTTATTCAAGAATATTGGCTGTTCAGTGCAAGCAACACACAGATCAATAAAAGGCTGTAAACAGTAATGAACTGTAGATTACAATGGCGGGTTGTTTAGCAACAGAGATACTTCATCATTAGTTTGTCCATATCCTACCACACGTGTTTGAATTGGAGGACGAAAAAAAATCAAAGAAACATTATGTATAACACTTATTTCTAGGACTGCAATACATCGATGGTTTGTCAAGATAATTCTTAACAGCAAAAAATTGACGAAAATTTGACAAGCGTGACAAGTGGAGAATAGACTTTTTTTGAACATTGTGGCAATTGGATTGCAACATTCTTTGAAGAAATCATTCTGGGTATTGAAACAAAAGCCACACTACAAGAGAAACTCCCAGAAACAGGTGAGGATTCTTAACAATAACTAAGTGCAATGTGCAGTGTATACGAGGAAGTCTCAAGAATGTTCATTAACTCTGTGCAAAGTGATATAATTGCTTTTTGAAAAATAGATCTGTGAGAATTATGTATCATATAAGATCACATTACTTTACATCTCTCACCAGAGACATCAGTGATTCCAGTAAGTAATCCTGAAGTAATTCCTGGCCCGAAATGTTGACTGCTGACTCTTTCCCATAAATGCTGCCTGGCCTGCAGAGTTCCTCCAGTGTTTTGTGTGTGTTACTCTAATAAGTAGATGTTGTGCTGGATAGAATATTATAGGGAACTTGATTCATGAGATGGTTGTTTCAGAATAAGGATTAAATGCACTCACAAATGAGAGACTAAAGACAACCTTTCATTTCTAGCCTCCTGAGCATGAAAAGTCATTCATCTCCTTAGCATCTGGAAAAACTGCAGGAAGAGATTGAACTCCAGCTGAGGTGTTAAAAGAAGGACTGTTTGTGTATTAACAAATACCTCACTATTTATGCCTCGGGGAGGGGGGTAATACAAAAATACATAAAAGTGCTGACATGATTCTGACAAGCGTAAACAAAGACTTTGGATTGAACGTAACAACTGGAAGGGAATTTAGTCTGGATGTTGAGACATTTGCATGGGTCAAAGTAGCAAATGCTTGTTAAATGTGTTTATCCAGAGAGTTAATGCAGAGAGTTAATCCACCAGATCAACTGTTGACATAAGCCTTGCCTGAAGACCAAGGAGTACCAGGAGGAGGGAGTGCACAAAATCTAGCAACCATTTTTGACCTAGGGAGTAGAATGTATCTTTTTTCAATTACTTGCCCCTTCATTTACCCTGGTCTTATTTTATTTTTCCATAATTAAGTTGTTGAATTTTACAGTACAGATGCTATTTGAATCAGTAATCCAATTTGTCTCAATCTTAAATCTTCTAATTTTGTCCCCTTTCAAATACAATTCAATCTTGAAAGTAGTAACTTAGCTTTCCCTTTGGTTCTTTAAGATTGTTATCGCTGGGGATGATAGTGGGGCTAAGCTCCTACTACCTCCCTGACAACCTCTGGCAGTCTCCGACAACCAAGTCCAGCTCCTGGCCTTCGTGTGTGGCTTAACTACTAAACCTGGTGGAACTGCTTCTACTAATTGGAAAAGGGGCAAAGGCGGGTTACTGGTGCCCTAAAAGCAGTCGCTTGGGGCAGATGGCAGCTCATTCATAAGGAGGTAAACTCGGATCTCAAACCTCTGGTGCCTTGTGGCTATACCCAATCACAGGGAAGGTTTCGGTAGTAAACCCCATGAAAAATCTAGACCTGGAGTCCCTAAGGCAATCCTACGTTGAGTTCATTGCTAACTAGCAACTCTTCCTACGCCACTGGTGCCAAACTGCTTTTTGCTCTCTGCTGTTCCTTTGGATTCATCAGCTGCGTGGGGGGGGGGGGGGCTTGTTGAATGGGCAACAGCTTGCTATCCGTATTGTACTGCCCTGGCTCGCGTATCACACAGATGGCTGGGATGCAATATCCATGGTTGACCCCAATCAAAGAAGGGCCTCAGTTTATAAGATCACAATGACCGCCGTGAGAAATTTAACCTTATTCCTCCTTGTGTTCTTCTTGCAATCACTGGAAATCTGCATCTTCTGATTCTTGCCCATTCCATAAATGGAGTCAATTCTCTTTACTTACTTTGCCAAAGTCTTTTATAATATTGAACACTCATGGCAAATCACTTTTCAACCTGTTATATTTTAGCAAAAATAAATGTGGCTTCTCTAGTACATCAACATAACAAACGTTCTTTACCCCGAGAACCGTTGGACCAACTCTTTCTGGCATTCTCTCTGAAGCTTCAAATAATAGAAGTTTAAAATAATCTCTTTTATAAATAAAATTGAGGATGTTCTCCACACTTTTTAAAACTGCTTTCGCAAGCTGCCCATCCACTGTTAAGAACTAGTGGATCAATAGAATAGCAGTCAACACTTCTGCCTGACAGCTACAGAGATTAAAATTCAATCCTGACCCAAGGTGTTTTCACTCTGCATGTTATACATTCTCTTTGTGAATCCACAGGTGCTCTGGTTTCCTCCCACCTCCCAAGTACATGCTGGTAGGTTCATTGGTAAGTTTAATTGGTAAACCTCTTCTAGTATAGATTGTTGATGGGGAAATGAGAAGGAAGATGATGGGCACCTGAGAGAAAATAGAGGGATGTGGGAAGATGGGGATCTGTTAAGTGATTATACAGACTCAATGGACCAAATAGTTTCCTTCCATGTTGAAAGAAATATCACTGATCAAACTACAGTATCACCTTGCGCTTCTTTGCTATGCAAATAGACACACATAAAAATTAAGGAACTGGTGTAGGTTACCTGGCCTCTCAAGTCTGCTCTGCCATTTCATAAAACCGTAGCTGATAAGACTGTAACTTCAATTACACATTCTCATCTACCAGAGAAGCCTTTCACTCTCTTGCATATCAAGTATCTACAAACTGCTTAAAAATATCAGTCTTGTATTTCGCTATCCTTTGAGGAAGGATGTTCCAATGAGTCAGGACCCCCTAAGACAGAAGATTTCATCTCAGATCAGTCTTAAATGGGCAAGATTTTATTTTGAATGATCCCTAATTTCCTGCTTCCAAGAAGGAACGCATGCTCTTCATGTACGTTTGTCAAGACCCTCTCAATCTACTGAACTCCAGTAGACAGATGCAGAGCCTGTCCAACCTTTGCTTGTAAGATAGTCTGACCATTTCAAGTATTGGCCATAACCTCTGCCCATTTTGCCCGCTTTCCCATGTCCTCTTGAAGTTTGCCAGTCCCTTAAGTTGGTTCTGCACATCCATGAATTTGCACTTGAAAACTTTGAACTTGTGGCCTCTGCATCTAAGCCAATAGCAAAGCCCCCAATATTCATCCTAGAACCAGGGCTGCAGGTTCACTTTCTATCCAAAGCTAGTTTCGGATTCATGTTGCCAATCTTCCTTTTACTCAGTTTTGTCAATAAATCTGTTGTGTGTCACTTCCTCAAATAATTGCAGAAAGAGTTAAAATACATCTCTGCTTTATTTTTAACCTCAAAAAGTGGCTACGTTATTCAAGCATAGGGACTTTATGTACAAAGGCTCACAGATCAAAGACAGCAGCAATAGGGTAAGATTTCTGCTCTTCCACTCCCTTATTGCCAGCTTGAAAGGCTCTCTGCAGCATTACCACAATGCAATCTGATTGGCCAATTAGATGCTGGCACACATCAATAAGCACAATCTGGAATAAATTGCTTGGTTCAAAACATTGTGAATTTCCAGCTTGTTATTAGGAGGAAAAAGCACATTCAACTTTAATGAATTTAGTGCATGAAAAACTTCATCCTCTTGATTTGCATTGAATGAATTTTTGTGGAGAGGATAGTGTTGTCACCATTTTAATGCATAAATTTGCAATATTAATAAGATATTTTTTTCATTCTGATTTTTTGCAGTATCATTAACAGAACAGCTTCAGGTTATGTCACTTATTTAAATATTTAAAACTGTTGATATTATGTTAAGTGCTGCATCACATCTTTTAGTAGGAAGAAAAAATTCAGACCCCTGTTCATTCAGTGATGCTCTAGGAACCAAATGCTTGATGAGTAGACACAAGAGGCACTGCAGATGTTGGAAATCTAGAGCAATACACAGAATGTGCTGGAGGAGCTCAGCAGGTCAGGCAGCATCTATGGATAAACAGTTGACGTTTTGGGCCGAAGTCCTGATGAAGGGTCTCGGTCTGAAATGTCGACTGCTTATTCCCATCCATAGATGCTGCCTGACATGCTGAGCTCCTCCAGCACATTGTGTGCATTGCCTGATAAGTATCTAGCTAACATCACATGGCTGCTTGTTTCAGTCCATTGACCATCCTACATAACAATGGCAACATTGGGTAGGCTTGTACAACAATACAGATACCTTGTTGAGAATTAATGGCAAACACTGAAACATTAACCCCCAGATCTGTGGTAATATTTCTTACAATGGCTAAAATAGTTCTTTGGTTGGAGAGTTTCTTATAATTACAGATTATTTTTACTACTTCTGTCAAATAACAATAAAGACAGAATTAATTATCCTTATCATTCTTTATATTTATTCATATTACTGATATAATTTCGACAGTATTAACACATTTAGAAGGAATGCTTGAATGGATTTATGTTAGTGATAAGTACTGTCTTCCACCTGAAAAATCTATATGAAAAATCTAATTTTCATCCTTTAAAATAGCACAGTATGAATTATTTGCATATTAGTAAGTCAGCTTTTCAGCCCCTTGAGCTATTTAATTGGAACCTTGGATTGATCAATAGTTCAATATTTGGCCTCAACTTCATCACCCTGCCTAAACCTCATTATCATTATTTCCTCTCTGGCCAAGTAGTTGTGCATCCTTGCAGCTACTACACTGTCATGCCCTCTCAGATTTAGATATGTCTAATGAGATCATAAGAATGAGCTCCGAAAGTAGAGACCAACCTTTCTTCCGAGGAGAAACACCTCAATCAAGTATATTCTTCCTTAACTAATAGGTGCAAACTCTAAACTCTGGGTCTGGTCTCAGCAGCACCATAGAGAGTTGAGGTCTGAGAACCAAACATCAAGACACCCTCATTACAACTTGCTAACTTGAAAATTACCTATTTATCCTCATCATTTCCTTGTCTGCTTACTAATCTTTTATCCATATTGCACAATAAATTTGTTGAAACTCTGTCATGAAAGAATATTAACTCTACCTCATCATTTTATGTTTTATTATAATGAATTCCAACACTTTCCAGCCTCAATGTTAGTCCAAAGGGCCCGTAGCTCCTGGTCTTCTCTCCTCACCCTTGAATAGCTGTATTATAGTCGCTGCTCTTCAATCCTCTGGAACCTCTCCAGCATCTAAGGGAGATGATGGTTGGATGCATCTCATCAGGTCCAAGGGATTGTCAGCCTTCATCCAACTTAGTTTTTCTCTAGATATGCCATTTAAGTCTTTCTCTGTTTTACCCACTTGATAACCCATTACTTTTGATTCACCTTTTATGTGTTTGATTGTGAAGACATACAAAGTAGGTGCCTTTTCCATTTCCTTATTTCCCATGACTATTCCTCTTGTTTTGACTTCCAAGGTCCCAACACTTAAATTTTTTGTCACACTTCTTTCTGCACTCAAAAGTTCTTATGATCCATTTTATATTTTCTGGTTTACACGTGCTCTATTTTCTTCTCCACTGTCAATTCTTTTTAGTGATTTATTGTAGTATGCCTGCAGGAAAATGAATCTTAGGGTTGTGACACACATGTACTTGATTAATAAAATTTACTTTGAACTTTGTAATCATCATGCTGACTGCATAATCTAACCATCTTTAACTTCTGCACTTAAAGACAAATGATGATATTTCCCATGCGCTTTTTTTCTGAATGGAATTTAAATTCTTTGACTGTCTGCACTATATATCAAACATCTTTTTAATCCAAATTTCTCAATTGTTCCTCATTCCTGTGAAATCAAATGCAGCAATTTGATGCTTAATTGGTGTAAATAAGAATTTACAAGTTTAGAAAGAAAAGTATTTTAGAGTGGCGTTCAAAATTTCATCTGAATTATTGAAGAATATCAAATCAAGAAATAAAGTATGCCCATACACCGGTATTAATTTCTTTGCTGATCTAATATGCTCCAAATTAGGTTGTATGCTCTAAACTGAGTTGAATGAATATTTTCAAAAGGGTGAATGAAATAGCATTGACTTAAAATGAAGAACCAAGTGAATTCACAATAGCATCATAATTTGTAATCTCTGGGATCATAAAGGAATTCACAATGTTTGTGTCTTGCTGTAAACTAATGAAATTTGATCTGAGACTTTCCTGTGAATGGGAGAATACACCCTCGGCCAATCCACAATCAGACCAATATCCAGTCTTTGTCTGTTTAGCTAACATGGAGATATTTTTATAATATAGCAAAACGGGGAAACAAATTGTAAAGCATTTATATTTTTATACATCCTGTTTATTTAATGTGCTTTTGCAGGATATAAATAATGACAAAATTACAAAATTTGTAACTGGAAGCCCAAGCATATATACAATTATTAGTTGCAGCGAGGCCACTATTTTATCCCCATACATTTTGGTACCATGTTTACAGTGGGTTTATTTTTAAACTGCCAAATTACTACATACATGTATCAACAGTGAATAGGCAAAATATGTACAAGGAAACCGCATTGTTCAAGTACTGTAATACCGTATTAAAAGATTAACACTGAATTGAACTAAATTTCAGTCCAACCATACAATATACATTTGATTATCAATTACACCCCAAGCTCTAATAGTCATCCTTTAAGTTATATCTGGGTGACTTTTATCATTAAGCCCAGCTTAGTTTCTATATCATATAAAAATAATGTAACATTGAAACAACTTAAGACCATTATTACACAAGTTCAATAAGGATTCTAAAATAAACATTAAATCGATTCACAATAAGTTTTTTTTAAACAGTTAGAGTCAGATAACTGTTATTAAACCATTTGTTTGTAACTCTGCCCGTGCACACCACAGTTCAACTTTGGCTCAATGTGGTTTTCAATAGGCAATGCAGCTGAATTGTGTTATGTGCTGCTACATTTTTTTTGCAAACAAAGAAGAAAGATGATTCTCATATTTAACAAACATTGATTGCTCCAGGTAGTAAATCAGTTGATTGTGGTTTCACATGTTTATTTAAAAAAAAACATCTGTTGCTTTGTTTTGAGAGAAATCAGTCATAGATCATAGTCTTTGTCGGAAGTGGAAGTCGCTTCACATTGCCGAGCATGTCACTATTCCTGAAATTTTGTCTTTTATACTACAGAACAAAAATAGATTAAATTGTGCCAGGTTTCATTTAAATTCAACAACCATGCATGCAAACCATATTTTTTGAGAGAGTTATTATTTTTCATCTGAATGACAACCTCTTCTGCATTCAGCACTGCCACTCGGACCGCTTGTCGACCCAGGGCTGTGTGTGAACATGCAGTATGCCTCCGTCTGTAGTGCAACACACTGTTGGGTTTCAGACACTAACACCATCTGCATTCCACAAGGAACCTCAGCAACATCACAATAAGATACATCGGAATGAAGGATTTTTCTCCCTCAGTGAAAGTATTTTCAAAAACCAGTATTTTACTCCTCAATTGCTGATGTACAAGCTATTTTAAAAGTAATCATGAATCATACACAGTTTAGAAATAAGACTGGAAACCATCACCTGTGTAAAACTCCTAATTGGTTTCTTACTTCATAACATACAATCTTCTTTCACATTTTAGGAGCAAGATGTCATAAAAATCACTACTGGTTACAGTAAAAAGAAATAACAATATTCCCATACTAAATTTTGCAGTACCACGTCACTTAAAAAAAATAAATCACAACATTATCATCAGCACAGATCTGAATTTAAAACAAGGGCTAGAAATTCTGCAGGAATTGAATAAATGTGCTGTGAAATTTCCATTAAACAATAGTGAAATTCACAACAATTGCCTAAAGCAGTTAGTAAACCACCAAAACAGTGCAGTCATTTCAAAATGAAAGCAGTCATTGAAAGATTTTTAGCTTTAGCCATTTTTTTAAAATTATCCCAAAGGCTGCAATTCATAAACTGCAGCTTTTAGTTAAAAAGTATTAGTCCAAAGGGATTTAAAAAAAGCTTTTGACTTTTTGTTAGCTTTTAGCAGCATTGAAGTGATCACATGGACAGAAGAGAATTTCAGAGTTAGAGAGAGTTCACTGAAATCTTCTAAATTTGTGATGAGCCGGAAAAGATTGAAGAAAAATGTTACACTGAGACGGAGAAAAATCTTGACACAGCATCACTTTAAGTCCTTCTGATGGATTAGTTTGTAAGTAACCTAAAGATAGATGTCGTGTGTCTGTGTTGTTCCTGTTGCTACGGTGGGAAGAATGTCAAGGAGAAAAGCAGCTTCATGCAGTGATGACAGTAACTGTATAAAGGTCACTCAGCGAGTGCAAGTTTCCTCTCCGCTGGGCCAGAGGTCACCAGAGGAGACAAAATGTGCTGCTTGCAGTGATTGCTCAAGAGTGCGAAGGCACAGACAGAGGAGAATGAGACATGGGGCTTAGAATATTGTGGTCTCATACTTGGTATTCATTCCCCTTTTTGATTCTTGCACTGGTTCCACAATCCATGGTACATTAGTATGAGTCTTTTGTTCCAGAAGAGGTTGATCAATCTGTAGACAAAAGAGAAAAAACTGCTTCATTAACTGGGCATTTCCTTTATGTATCAATAAAATATGACTCATAAAAATTCATACATCTAATACAATTTTACTCTCTCCACAAACTATCATATCCAAATTCTGTATGACATAAAGAGAGGAAATATTATATTTCAATTCTACTGAAAAAAACAGTAGTTATGTTTTATTAACAACAAATCACGACTTCCTCGGCTATACGAATGTTAAACTTGGCTTCCGTACGTACTGAACATCTCAGGTATATCGGATGCCGGGAGGGTGGGGGAACATTTCAACAAGTACAGCCTGTTTGCGCGCGCGCACACACACACACACACACACACACACCTTCAGTCATCTGAAATATGTATTAGTTTTCTATCCACAAAATAATTAAAATAAATATTAATATTAATAATATATTATGTATGCATTTGTGTAGAGCTGCTCTTTCACATCAATTAAATTCAAAATAAATGTTTATTTTACTGAGTACACTATAAAAACTTTTACACTAATGCAGTGCAATTTTTTCAGAGAATAAGTTCTTAGCATTTTAATCATTACTGAAGTGTCATGATTGCTTAGGCAGGGATAACACTCGACTATGTTTATAACATCATGCAAAAATGCTGCCAATTTTTTTTAAACTTACAGCTGAAGTTTTGCTAGCTAGATAAATAGATTAACTACACTGCAGAAGTTTGAAGTGATGGATCAACTGACTGCACTGTTTGGTCTGTAGGGAACATTGGCGTTAATAAGAGTGCTTCTGAAAGGCCTTTATGACTTGTAGGTGATGTGATTTTTTTTCCATTTTTGGGAGTCTACACTAATTTAGAAGATAAATTATATTATTTTTGAGTTTGATTCTAGGGATGATGTAGGACAAGCAATAACTCTAAGGTACCTTTGACATGAATTAAACTAACAGCTAAACAAAATGGTCACCAACTGCAACATGGTGTGCAGCAGGTGCACCATCACAAGATGACTGCTGTGGTAGGTTGCAGAGCTGGATGTGCAACTTCCCACACAGAGACGCTCCTGAACTCAGTTGGTCCACCAGGAAAGTCAGGCATTTCTGCACAGGTGAGGTAGGGAACAAAGGAAAAAACAGAGACAGGTTCACCCCAGGCCACTTTAACACAGCATTACCAACTGCTTCAATACAGATTACTAGGTAGTAGTCCATTCACTCGTGTGATGAGGAAAAAGCATTTGAAAGGAAAGCAAAAGAAAGAAAAGTAATAAAGAAACAGAACTGGACACTCAATCCGCAACTTCACACCCCACACCCACTGCTGCACGATGCTTGGAATTTTAGTAACGTGAATTGCTTTGTGCTTATTTTAAATTATACTATTTAGACGATTACAGCATAGGCCAGCTGCAAAAGACACGTACCTAGTGTTTTACAGAAACTGGTCTTTGATGAAATCATGTAAAAAAAGACCATTCGTTGTTGGTATCCGGCTTATTACCATTCTGCATCTCCTAGAGACGGTGCGATTAAAACTGTTAAAGGGGAAATCTCACCACAGCACAATTCATTGTTATTGTGCGTAAACAATACATCATTTAAAAAAAACACTAATCAACTACAGTGTAACTTGTATGTTAAGGCATTTATCTATAACCTGAGTAAAACAGATATATTGAAGCACCTTCCATGAAGACTGTGTGGAATCAAGATATATTAATATATATATAAACTATAGCAACAAATAAAACTCAAGAATGGGTTTGCTTCTCCACTATACTTTCAATTATTTACTTAACAGATTAGTACAAAACCCATCATCTAGCTTACAAATTCATTATTTTCTTCATTAGTTTTTGTAACATTGTAATTTTTCTTAATGTCTTGCACTGTACTGCTGCCGCAAAACACAAATTTCACGACATATGTCAGTGGCAATAAACCTGGTTCTGATCAAAACATCTGAATACCTGGAAGGTGCAACATGGAGATTACTGTCAAGTGGGTTAAGGAAAGCTTTTAGTCTGGTGTGACCAAATTACAGGATTCAGAAATAGTGCATCAAACAGATTCCAGGAATGAGGAATCAAATGGATATTTGATGTACCAAATATCCTGTTTACAAAGCAAGCCTATTTGCAACAAGATAAACACTGTCCAGTTCCATATACTCAAACCATCATTTTATATTAACCAACAGAATAGCATGGGGCAGATTTAACAAGGTTAAATCCACAGCGGTGGATATAGATTTCCCTGGAGCTACTCGTTAATCCCAGATATGGCAATCTAAAAGAAAGAAAAGCTGTAATTCAAACAAGTTTGAAAAATGCCCAATTAAAGCACTAATTTCCAATGTCACATTAGTAAGCTTCCTGTAAGGTCCAAGACAAGAAAGTAGTTTAATAATTGATCTGAATTTGACTATGAAGGATAAAATTAAAGATTAGTATAGTGCTGCATTTAGAGAGGTTACATGTGGTTTGGAATAATTTTGAACTTTTTAAGTATGTGGGACCATCTGTTACTGAACAATACAACAGCTCAAAATTCTACAAGAATCCAAATACTAATGGATCTATGTTCCCTACAGACATTCTTTGTCTGAACTGTATTTTTTAGTGTGCCAAACATCACATTTCTTTTCTCAAAGTTAAGAGTCTCTCATAACTCAGTACTAGCTTTAATATAAATGGCTTTGACCAGAAGACTGCTCCTTATAGATCATATGCAATGTAAGACTGCTGGGCATTCTGAAAGTAACTAAGACGCCAAGGAAGTAATAATACACAAGGAATACAAGTTTCACATGCTTTCACACTGCACACTTCACAAAAAAAAGGTCAGTTGGAAATGTCTGTAATGAAGTCAATGTTTTCTGGTGTTAATAATGAGCAATGAAAACTGTCTAGGCTAAAATTCAACATCAGTCCAAAAGCAGCCAGAACTTTTTGTTCCTTTCTTAATTAAGAGCTGAGAAGCAGAACTTTGAGGTTGTAATATCATTAAAGCAATGTTGGAATAATGTTTTACTCATTATTAAATGGACATCAGGACACCCTACAAAGTCTAATCACTTATAAATTTGGGCTCATTTCTCATTAGAATTTATATGATACATGAATTTTGAGCAAGCTTTGATGAAAACGCAGAAACATTCATGCTATGTGGTGCTGTGACTCCATAAGAAGCAATGGGTCTCAGTGTTTAATATTCTATTTTAATGCATGTAATTATTTTATACTCATCATTCTAGAAATAATTGAACACCAAGGCTCTATAATGAAATACAGAACGTTCACTCAAGAGCCAATTATAAATCTGAGATTAAATTAATATTGTGGTGTTTACTAGAAGGACAGATTGAACAGTTTTCAGGTTTGGGAACAGAAGCCCACATTAGTCTTTCTTGAATTTGAGCCCATTAAAGCCTTAGAACAATATCCTGCTCTGTTTTCCATTATATTAGTGTGGAATGAATCACAAAACACTAGTTCAAAGTTGTATAATAAGATATCAGTCAAGATGAATTTTAGCCTTGTACAGTAAATAACGAAATGTGCCAGTCAATGAACAAAACGCAGGGAGGGGCCGGTTAGGCAATGCACACAAAGGAGAAACAAAACCTGAAACTTGTGCGGCAGAGAGTGATGAAACTTGGAAGGAAGAGGAGGAGGAGGATGGGGAGGCCTGTGAGGGGTGTAAATATGATCTAAGGACCATCTGTTATTTGGATGTTTCACCTGAAAAATAAAGTGGAAATTACAACATAGCTGTACATATGCATCATTAAAAAACATTTCTAAGCAAAAGAAACACTGGCTGCTTCTTCAAAAAGAAAACTCCTCTTTTCTAGGTTGGGTGTATGGTCAAATCTATGCCCTGTGATGCAGAACCCATGTGGCCAGTAATGCTTCATTATGACCCATTTCCAGTGTCAGTCTGCAAAAGGGCAGAAAAAGTGAATGGTGACCACTGACTGATAGTCATGCCTCAGAATTGTATAATCAATCTTATTATCTGATTTTGAGTCAAACCTTAAACCAAAACAACACTAATTTTTGCCATCCTGAATAAGCCCAAGAGAGTGTGCACGTTATACTATCTGAACTACAATGCCACAACTTTTGGAAAATATAATGAAAAAAATTAGGTGCACATGAAGAATCCCCTATCTCGTACCATTTAATCTTGCAGATAGGTATCTATTAGTTTAAGAGGTTGTCAATTTTTCATTAGAAACAAGATTTCAATTTGTTCAAAAATTATCAAATATACTTGTATTGCATTAAATGACTTTGATTTATTTAAAGTGGCTTTAACCTTAAATATATACTGCTCATAAACATATTAACCTACTGTACAAATATGGTAGTATCTTCTCATCTGATATACTAGCACTATAACCTATTCAGAGTGCTGTAAAGCCACCATCATCACTTAGTATCTCAATTGGAACCGAGACTAACACAAAAAGGCAGACCGAAGCAAAGATTAAGGTAGACAATATGTTTTATTGAGTGAATATTCTGTCAATGATTTCCCAATGCCTGTTCAATAAAAAAAACAGTAATTTCCTGGAAAATATTGTAAATTATGTTCTGAAGGGCCTTCAACCTGAAATGTTAACCGTTTCTCATTTTGCAGAAGCTGCCTGACCTGCTGTTCTTTTTTAAATATATTTTAGATTTCTAGCATATGCAGTTTAAAAATATATATATTTTTCTTTAACTGTGAACTGTGTTCAGGATAGGACAGGTTTCAGGATATGACAGGTGTTAAATATTTTATGATATAATCTGATCTAGCATAATTTCAGAAATAGTAAAATTCTTGTTAAGCTATTAACCTGACTGCATGAGTTGACAGGGGTCTTGGAAAAAAATAAACCACATCAGGTATGTATGACTTGTTAGGGAAGGAGCATTTGTGCTGCCCATCTCTAACGGAATGTATTTTTAAGGCTCATAATGAAAATCATGTTACATCGCTGAGAATGTCTGCCAACATTGCCAGTGACATGATGCATTTTCATACTGAGCTTCAAGTTCTTTTAGTTAGAGATGGATAACTGATGGACTCTGGAGGATGACTGGTTTCTGCGGAATCACACACAGAATCAGCTGAGGGGGAGAAACTGGTTAGCAGTAATATCTTCAATATAAATCTAATCGTTTATATGTGGGAGATTTCTAAATGCTCATTGAACCCATGAACACTACCTCACTATTTTTTTCTCTTTCTGCACTATTTATTAAACTTTTTAAATATATATATATATATATATATATATATATATATATATATATATACACATACATACATACACACTTACTGTGTCTATTGCAATGTACTGCTGCTGCTGCATAACAACAAATTTCACAACATATGCCAGTGATATTAAACCTGATTCTGACACTAAGGTAGGTCAGGACTGGGATAAAATAAAGAGGTGCAACCTACTGTGGGTGTGTCACAGAGGCGAAATGACAACCAATACTATAGAGTCTGCTGCATTCTCTGGATGATTAATAAACAGCTTGGACTACTACACAGAGGTAAAGCCCACTGATTGTACAGCTTAATGGCATACCTTGATGGTAGGAATTTTCCTCCCAATCCCACAGACATCTAGCCTCCTCTAACCCCTTTTCCAACATCATACCCACCTTCCCACTCAAAGGATGCCCGCCCCTAACCCCAATGGTTGGAAAATCTCCTGGCATTATTATCCCTGTTAGGGTGCCCATTTGCTATGCAAGAAGGGAGGCAACTCAGTACAGACAAGGCTCTGCCATTAATATTGGGTCATGTGTCCATGGTTCTGCTATGTTCTCCTTCTATTTAGGTCTTCTCTACTCTTCCTTCAGCAATAAATCTCCAGACAACAAGTATGTCAAAGAACAAGTATGCTGGAAATAAATTAAGCACAGTATAAATTGGTTCACCGTCTTCCAATAAAGCATCAAATTCAAACCTGCATTGCAGCTCTCTGGGATACAATAGTATTCCAGTCAGAACAACAGATAAGAGACAATATTTAACCTTACCATCTGCTATTCACAATTCTGAAGTCAGACTTTAGATTTACAACTACCCTGGCTTCTGTTACAAGCTTGGGGGAGATACACTGGCAGATTAATAGCACTCCGCCCTACTGGCTAATATCTTTCTCAGCTAGTCTGCCAAAGAGAAGCACAGATCCATTTCTAATACCTTATTTCTAATCTTCATCCTTCTTCAGCATTCAACACAATCATTCCCTCAGCTGTAATCAAAAGGCACAAAAATCTGGGCTCGGTACCTCCTCTGCAACTCAATCCTTCACTTCCTCACCAGGAGACCAGTCTACGCAGATTGGAAACTACACTCGGTCCTCATTGACATTCAACACTGGTGCATCGCAGGGATGTGTGCTTAGCCTACTGCTCTACTCTCTATACATCCACAGCTGTGTGGCTAGGCACAGCTCAAATGCCATCCATATATTTGCCGATGACTCAACTATTGTTGGCAGAACTCCAGATGGTGACAAGGTGGTGTACAGGTGAGAGATCAGCTGGTTGAGTGTTGTCACAGCAACAACCTGGCACTCAACGCAAGACCATAGAATTGATTGTAGACTTCAGGCAGGGGAAGTCAAGGGAATACACACCAGTCCTCAGAGGCATCAGAAGTAGAAAAGGTGAGCAGTTTCAAGTTTCTGGCTGCAACATCTTTGAAGATCTATCCTATGCCACAACATAGTGAGGCAATTACAAAGAAGCACAACAGTTACTAATTTTTCACTTGGAGTTTGAGGAGGCTTGGGACGTCATCAAGGACTCAGTAATATTTTTCTTTACAGTTGTACTGTGGAAGGAATTCCAATTGGTTGCATCGCCATGTGGTATGGAGAGGCCACTGTGCAGGATCAGAAAAAGCAGCAGGAGATCATAAACTCCAGCTCCAGCATGGGGACTAGCCTCCTCAGGATCCAGGACAACTGCAGAAGTCAATGCCTCAAAAAGGCAGCATCCATCATTACGGACCCTCGTCATCTATCTCTGCCCTTCTCTCATTGCGACCTCAAGCAGGTGCTACAGGAGCCTGAAGACACACACTCAATGTTTCGGAAACAGCTTCTTCTCCTCCACCATCAGATTTCCAAATGGACGATGAGCCCATGAACACCTTCCTCATTATGTTTCCCCTTTCTTTTTGCACTTCCTATTTAATTTATTTTTTTATATACACTTCTTACGGTAACTTATTGTTTTTATTCCTACGTGTGGCAATGTACTGTTGCTGTAAAACAAATTTCACGATACATGTCAGTGATATTAAAACTGATTCTGATTGATAACTTCCTACTCAGTTGTTGCATGCTTGAGCCCAGCAAACGCTCTATCTTTGACTCCTGAGTGGAATATTGAGAGTATTGGGAGGTGATTTGGAACAAATGGCTTGACTCTTTCATTTTAAGGTGACTTACTCTACAGTTCTTGAGAAACTAAAAACCCCCATTAAGCTAAGAAAGTGGCGGGATTCAATTAAAGAAAAACAGGCGCAGCAACTTACTATTCACAGGGGAAATGCTACATGATGCCTAAGATTGAACCGAGCAGCTTTCACTCGGGAGAAGCTCAAGAAGCTGATGTGCCTCATCACAGCATCAGTGTAATAGGAACTGGTGCATGGTTTCTAACTGGGTCTTTGCCAAAGTAGCTTATCCTTTACCATTTTCAATGTTTGCTCAATATACAAATTTTAGACTTCATCCTAGCCATCAGCTGAATGAGTAATCTTAGTGCGTATGGCTAGTGATGTCAATGTGACCGTGCAATTTATGATCAGACCATTTAGGACATTTTTAGCTGCCTTTAACACCAGTTACTCACTTGTGGGGTGCTTTACTGATGTTCCATATTAGTGATAATAAAATATACTGCTATTTTCAACAGGGCGAGGCCAAGCTGTCATATTGGAAATTTATGGGGAAGCTGTGGAGTTTTGCCCGCAGCGCGTGAATGCTATTAATAACCAGCAGCGCTGTGAATGAGGCCAGAACAGGCAATTCGCAAGCAAAATCCAGGAATGATTCTCTCATTAATCATCTGTTTCCTGAACTGCCTGAATATGCCGACTGCGCAAGTGTTCAGAAAGGATGCCTCAGCTCAGGACTATTAAAATAAATTGCCTGCATACAGGTAACAGAAAGCAAAGATAGTGGCACAGCAACACAAGAAGATGGAGCAGACATGGACAAGGCTGTTGACAATAAAACAAATTTGTTTGATTAACAGATTAGAGAATATTATTATAATCTGTTCCTGTTGCTCCAACTGACACTAAGGTTGAATTCAAGTTTAACAATAAATCAGATCTACTCATTTAATCTTGAACACACTCCTCTTCAAATTAAAGGCCTCAGAAATATATTTGAATCTGATTTTTGCCAGAAAACACTAAGTCTTCTTCAAATTTCTGAATTTCTCAAGAGCTGTTTTAACAACTTCTATTTACAGGACTGTTAAGCTGGATTTACTTGTGCAGTGGTGATTTTTTTTACACCAAGGCATAGGATACAATTTTAGTTTATTATTTTTTATACAGTAGCTAAGCTTCATTCATCTTACAGTGAGAAGTATTTGCAAGTGTTTGAGCTGTATACTAGAAACTAAGAGTTTGTCAATTACTGGACATAAGCAGAAAGTCTTTGATGAACAGATGCAATGGCAGGGGTGGGGGGGGAAGGATGGCTTGTTCTGCTTCTCAGACACTAAACTATTGTCATTCATCAGAATGTGAGGTACCATACCGAGCTTAATTGTCCTTCGCACCTGTTACAAAGTGCAAGATTTTTAATTTTTTTTAAATTTTGACTGTTTAAACTGCTCTTTGATGGCTGTGGAGTGCGGTTTGAATGGGGGTGGAACTGGTGCTAGTGGGAAGGGGGAAGACCTGAGTGCTGTGTAAATCCGTTATTAATTTTATTAGTATAATTAGATTGTGAATTATAAAGTTCAAATTTTTTTTGTTTAATATAAACTGAAGAGGGTAAGAAACTAAAGATAGTAAAAACAGCATCAATAAATGCCCTCACATCTTATTCATGAGGCAGTTCCAGTTATCTCTGACATATCTAACAGCAGGTCCTAACCCGTTTGAAACAAGGTGCATTTTAAAGATTATCTGGCCCAGCCTTCAACATTCATGAAGCTGAAGAATTCCTGCAGATTTTGGGGACAAAACTAAGGACATCTTTGAATCAAATCTGAACTATCATCCCTGTAATTTGATCTAATGTACTTGTGTAGCCAGCTATTAAATCTACGTTTAGTCTTCAAGCACCACTTTCTGTTAGCTGGAATCATTAAAGAGTTGGAAGACAGACTGCATTCAAGCAGAAATGTGTTTGAGCTGGTGTATTTTTTTCCATGTTGCACATTATTAAACTAACAATCTACATTAGCTACGTGGCATGAGTGTTGCATTTAGCCATATTTAAATCTACCCTGGATACCAAGCCTGGGCGAGGAGAACGAGCCAGCAGCTTGCTACCAGGCTTCTGGCCCATTCAGCCTTACAACTGGGCACAGGAGGTACAGAGGTCACTGCTTAATCACCTTCCCAAAAAATGGCACTGGGCACCTTGAAGCAAAATAAAAAGAAATAGTTTCAATTAATTCATATTCAAATATTAGTGCTCAGAAGACTAGATTATAAATAATTTGCCATTTCCTCTGCTCATTCACTGATAAATGGCAGAGTTTAGAAAGCCCATATGATTAATGATTAACACAGTGCCAGCAAATGAATTTCTTGGACTGATTACAACTCCTTTGTTGGTGACAAAGGCAAGCTTGGGCTTGCTACAGGTCCCATTGGAGAAACCTCAGTCTTGATTTACTGTCTGTAACAGCTCCCAGCAGCACGTATAACCACACACATTTCACATGGCAATTCATTTGTATAATTACTATAGAAAGGTCATTGTTAACTGGAACTTCTTCTGACTGTTTACTGCATGTTGAGCAATTCTGCTTCCAACTGAGATCAGGAGACGTGTCGTCTCAGATGTAGGATGCCAAGACTTCTTTGGTGCCAATTACAGGCAGAAGAGGGTCCATCTTGTTGCAAAACATCTATCTGCTTATTAGTCTCTTACCACAGATTTCCGGATACTTGCTCGAGGCTTTGGGATGGGTTTGCCAGCTTTGCTTTCAAGGCTGTCTTGCATTGTTGGCGGGCCATGGCCACCTTTTCTGGCTTGCAGAGCCAACTGATAAGCCACTTCAAAGGCTTGTCCCAGAGTTAAAATGATCTCATAGGCTAAATTCTGGTGAGAGAAAACATGTTGGATTTCTATGAGCACTTTGAAGACAATTTAAGAAAAATAATCACAGTGCACCATCCAATGTTAATAATTAATGATTTCCTATCTTCAGTATCACCAACAAGGAAAACACTTGGTCTTATTTTTATTGTAATTCATATTATCAAAATTGGAGTGATGAATGCTCCACCTGATCACATTTTTTGATTTTGCTTATTTAAAGTCGAAGTATTAGATTAAAACTGCCAGGTTTCATCAATAAAGCCAAGTCAATCAGACCTAATATTACTTTGAATTCATGTTCCAGCAGCTTAATACCAAAATTGTTTTTCTTGTTGCTATTTTCTCTCAACAGGATGGTGATTTGACATCACAAGGCATTAATATCTAAATAAATAATCCAGTAATTATTTTTGACAGATTATACACACTACCGAATTGTACATTGCTCAAGGCAATGCAACATAAATTATGATTCAAAGGTTGCATCTTATCAACACTTCTCAAAATTGAGATTTCTAATATCTTAATGTGCTTATTACTCCCCAAAAGGAAATTAACTGCAAGACCATATCTCCATGGAAACAATCTTTCCCACAGCAGCTTTATTTTTGATTCTGTTAGGTTGTTTTTGCAGCAGTGGCATTCATTTTAGCTCACACTACCTCCAATATGTACACTTATGCCAAATCTTGCCAATTTCAAAAGTGAAATCTGCTTACTACCCTACTGAAAGTGGATGGAACCTTGGCTGGAAAATACACACATTTAGAGATCACAAATATGTGTCTATATTCTTGCCTTTGTCTAAAATGGTGAGAGTAAATCAAATATGGCCACTGGAAGTAGCTAGAATGCCTGTAAAACACAAAACAATTCTTGCAACCTTTAAGATCAGTTCAAACACTGCCCCAGGTTCCCACACTACCCAGTCTCACTTCAATTATGGTGAATCTAAGTTTGCATTTAAACTTCATCCTTGTTTTTGAGAATCACAGAAAGTAGTTAAAAGTTTTTATTTAATTTCTACATATTTCCAATTTATATATACAAAATATCAAGATTTTATAAAGTACTAACACTTTTAATGCAGGTTAGGTTATATTTTATCCATCCACAAAGTGTACAGGGTAATTTAGTGGCTAACAAACAGCAAGCAGTTTATTCTGTGATGATAACTGCTGTGCAAGTGTGCAGTAACAGCTTCACTCAGCAGAGTTTAAAGATTCATGACTGGAATGCATTTTTCACATAATCTGACCACCAGCTGCGCCACACAATCAGCCTGAACATCAGGAATATGAATACTTTGTTCATCTCTGAATTGTAACATTGTGAGGAATATGAAAAACATTATGGGAAAAGGTTTCAGTTAGAACACTGGCTGTTGCTGAGAAGATTGGCATGAGTGTTCCAAAGGATAGCCATGAGCAATTGTCAATTGTGTGTTTTTATTCGTTGGAGATACATAAATATTCATTCAAATATCCATTCATTGAATTATTTTATTAAAAAAGTTGTCATATGAGGTCTTGTAAATATAAAATATGAAGTAACATACACTTGGGAACTAATTTAAATGACCACTGAAGAATGTACGAAGGTCAATGACCCACATTAAAGTAAAACTCTCCTTATTTAATACAATTTTAACGCAATTCATTTGGCCACCAAAATTATAATGTACATTACTTAATTCACCATTTCATACAAAAACTTGAGGGTTGCAGGGCTTTCCTTACTTCCAGTGTAATCCTCAAAAGTTCATTGCTTGACCAGAGCAATTTCAATATTAAGTAAATGTTACTCTTTTGAAAATAGTAACATTGACTTGTCAGTTAATAATATGCACTCAATGGCCACTTCAGTTAGGTACAGGAGTGGAACCTGGTGTGGTCTTCTGCTGCTGCATTCAAGCTTCAATGTACTCTGCATTCAGAGATGCTCCTCTCCACAGTAATTTTGTAACATTCAGTTTTTCGAGCTACTGCCACCTTATCAGCTTAAATCAGCCTGGCCATTCTCCTCTGACCTCTTTCATTAACAAGGCATTTTTGCCCACAGATTTGCTGCTCAGCAACACTTTTTTTGGATTCTTTTTGCACCATTCTCTATAAAATTTAGAGACTTCTGTGTGAAAATCACAGGAAATCAACAGTTTCTGAGATACTCAAACCACCTTGTCTGGCACCAACTATCAAAGTCACTTAGAAAAACAAAAACAAAACATTATTGAGCAGCAAATCTGTGGGCAGGAATGCCTTGTTAATGAGAGAGGTCAGAGAAGAATGGCCAAACTAATTCAAGCTGACAGGAAGCAGACATATGATATGAAATACATTTCCTTCCCATTCTGATGTGTGGCCTGAACAAAAGAACCCCTTGACTACGTCTGCATGCTTTTATATATTGAGTTGCTGCCACATGATTGGCTGGTTAGGTATTTGCATTAACAAGCAGATGTATAGATCTACCTAATATAGTGGTCATGGAGTGTAATTGGAACACAGATATCAGACCTTGTTTCGGTTGTGGGTCAATATTAAGGCAGTACACTTTACATGCGAGGACTAAGAATATACGCAGTGGTACTGTATATCAGTAATTCTTATACAACTGGAACAATTGCAATCTTTGTCAATGGCTCCATGAATCCAATTTATGCAGAAATTAATTGAACCAATAAACAGAGCACATTGGTTGCATCAGAAGTGAGTGCAGACCAACCCCTGAAATTGATCCCTCGCTAATGAAATGTGATCCACATACAGGGGAAGAAAAAAAATCACACCAGAAACTCTATTGAAATTCAAAACAAAAAGATGAAAAATAGCGAGAGACTGACCACATCAAAAGCACTGAATACATGACAATAGTGGTGAGTCGACTTTAAGTCTTTAGTGATGTAGGCAAAGGTGGAAAGATCTTCAGGGTCCTGAGCAGCACAAGAAATATTTCTAATTTCATGCTCTGTGATGATATTCTGCCAAGTTAAAAAGAAGAGTTTATGTTATCCACAGCTCTGAACACAAAAATATATCAACTTAGTACACAATAGCTCATAAATCAGAACACACAAGGCAGATTTTATGATTTTTTGAGATAAACAACGCTGTAATAGTTTACTTCATATGCAAATCAAACCTTTGTTAAGAGTCACTGCCTGTTTAAAATTAGAGTACTGTCATTCTCTATTTTATTAGATATTACAGTTCAAGTTTTTAACAATGTATGCATATCTTAACATTTTCTGATTACATTGTTTTCAGTGAGCTGGCAATAATTATTCCTCCATTTTCAATGCAGCATTTTTTTAAGTGGGCAACGGTAAGCATTAAACAATCATGCAGGATTAGTTGTCTATCACAGCACTACTCATATAATGATGGAGATACTCAGTAAAACATTTATATTTATTTTTGCCCCTTCTAAATTATTCCTGCAAGTAGTGTATTATAAGCTGCTCTTCAAATTCTTTTTCCTGTTAGTACTGATCAATACTAATTGTGTAACATAATAAAAAAGGAAATCACCATTTGATAAACTGGAGGAAAGGCTTCAGATGGAGTCAGAATTAAGCAGCATTGAATGTGGGTCAGGCAAATTGAATCAGCGGCTTTACAGAAATGCTGGAGCATATGGAGAACCCCCTCCCAGGCTAACCCTGTAGCTAAACTAAACTTCTGAGGCTGCACAGTGAATATTCTGACAGTACCGTCTCTGTGGCCTGACTGTGAGGGTGTGAGTGGTCAGAATCGGGTTAATTATTACTGACATATGATGTAAAATTTGCTCTTTTGTGTCAGCAGTACAGTGCATGACATTAAAAAAATTCAAGACAAGATTCAATAAATAGCTCAAAGGAGGAATAATGGGGTAGCATTCATGGGTTCGTGGTTTGTTCAGAAATCTGATGGCAGAGGTGAGCAGATATTGGGGAAAAAATAAGAACTTAATGTTTAAAAGCATAAAGCTCCCAATAATTAAGAAAAAAGATTAATCTAAAATCTTTCAAATGAAAATCAATAACCCAAGATGATGAGGCTGCAACTTGGCATGCCAACGATCTCGACCATAATGCCGAGAGCCCAGATACAAAAAATGTATCTGGGTCCTCAGCTCAGTCATCTACAGAACATCCCTGGTCTTAATAAAGAGTCAAGTTCAGGGGCAGCATGCACACCAAACTTCTAGTGTGTTCCTGATCTCCAGCTTCTTCTATGCTGCAGTGAATGGTAATGCAAGTCCAAAACATACCACTGCTATGGTCACTACAGCTGTTATTGATCTTCTGTAGGCCCAGGAGCTAACTACCAGTGAAAACCAACCTCAATGAAACCAAATACCTCAACCCGAGACCAAATATTTCAAGCTGAAATGCAAAGGCACATTACAACTGAGACCTCCAGCAGACTGCAGTTATAGAGAGAGAACATATGTTAAAAGATGATAACCTATCAACTGAAACTCAGTTGCCACAGGTCGATTCTCTCTGGTATCTTATGGTTCTGAGCAAACACTTTGTTTTCTCACACTTTTTAAAATTAAATTACTTCCTGCCATTTTCAAACAATATTTCAGTGTCTGGGCTATAGATGAAACAATACCAATTTGGAATTTGCACATTGAGGAAATGTAGTGCATTAATTTTAATGGAATGTGATCTTTTAGCCTAGGATCAGTAGTTCACTCAATTTACATTCAATGGACATAGAATGTTTCACATGTTGTTGTTAAATTGATTAATTGCTGATAACTTTTTTATTATAAAGTCTCAAGTCTATTACACAGGATCAAGATAAGCTGCAGACAGTTGTAAGCTCAGTCAGCTCCATTGTGAACAATATTCTCCATAGTGAACAATATTCTCCATAGTATCCAGGATACCTTCAAGGAGAAATGCCTCAAAAAGGTGGCATCTATCATTAAGGATCCCGACACCCAGGACAGGCCCTGTTCTCATTGCCACCATCTGGGAGGAGGTACAGTAGCCTGAAGGACACACTCAACAATTCAGAAGCAGCTGTTTCCCCTCTGTCATCCGATTTCTGAATTGACATTGAATCCACAAATGCTACTTTATTACAGTCAGCCCTACTAATCCACGGGGGATTGGTTCCGGGACCCCCCGCGGATACCAAAATTCGCAGATGCTCAAGTCCCTTATTTAACATGTATCATTGCGGTGTTCTTCAGGACCCAGCGGAAACCCGGACTTTATTTAACGTGTCTCCATGCGGTGGACATTAGGACCTGGTGTCACAGCTCTGAATCTGCGGTGTCTCTGTTCACGAAAATAATCATGATCGTGATTGAAAATAAGGTGGAAGTAATAAAGCAATTGGAAAGAGGTGAAATGCCATCGGTCATTGGAAAAGCATTAGGCTACAATTGGTCAACGATCGGAACAATTTTAATAGAGCATATGAAAAGCCCTGCCCTGATGAAAGCTACAATTATTACTAAGCAACGCAGTGGTTAAATTATTGAAATATGTATGTTTCTTAAGTGATTTATATGCATAGAAAGGTAAAATATGTACTATATACTAAGAAAAATGTTTGACTAACTGACACTAAATAATACCGGATGTACCTGTTCCGACTTCAAATCTGACTTAAAGACGGACTCAGGAACGGAACTCATTCATAACCCGGGGACTGCATGTACTTTTAAGTCATTTCTAGATTACTTTTAATACCTAATACAATGTAAATGATATGTAAATAGTTGTTATACTGTATTGTTTAGGGAATAATGACAAGAAAAAATAGACTGTACATGCTCAAGCAACGAGTGCTGGAGAGAGAACTTTCGGGTTTTCCCGATCTGCGGTTGGTTGAATCCATGCATACGGAATCTGCGGATATGGAGGGCTGACTGTACTTTTAAAATTTTTGCACTACTTATTAATATATAATATAAACACACAGACATACAAACACTTACTGTAATTGGTTTTTTTCTATTATGTATTGCAGCATACTGCTGCTGCAAAAACAGCAAATTTCATGACATGCTGATGATATTAAACCTGATTCTAATATGAAGATAAAGTGATGAAAAATATCTTCTGTGTGGCATGAACTGCAGAGTTATTTTATATAAATAAAACTCTGGAATCACTATACTACATTTTATTTTGTACATAAGACAGCTAGACAAATTTACTTTGCCTCTGTTAGCCAATAAAGTCTTGGTATGGTGCAACATAGTATTTAATTAACTATTTCATGATTTCCGGTGGGCCGAGGGTTTATCATTTTACCACCCACTGGATCACTTGGTCTGGCGCGTAGTGTCAGGACTGGTCTCCTTTCGGATTAACAGGGTCACGGCGTGAATGTTCCTGACTCGACCCTAGCCCTAGCACTCTACAATGCACCTGCAGAATACTGTGCACCTGTGTGGGGCAGATCAGCCTATGCAAAGAAAATAGACCCGTTGCTTAACGAAGCCTGCCGAATAATCACGGGCACACTGCGCCCCCACACCCACTAACATCATTTACAGACTTGCAGGCATTGCTCCCCAGAGATCCAAAGAGACACTGCAACAAAAATTGAAAAAGGTAGACAGAACTTGGGTCCACGGCACCCACCACATCATCATGTGCCAGTTTCCAACCGCCTAAAATTGAGGAAAAGCTTTGCTTACAGTGGCGGAACTACTGCATGGGACATCTCCCCCCCCCCCCCCCCCCCCAACATACAGGATTGACATCTGGTAACAAACAGAAGGCAGAACCCCACCAAACAATACAGTGCAAGACCCCACAGAAACGTAGCCAGATCCTGGGGGTCACTGCTTGACAGACGGAAGTGGTACACTCTCAACAGAGCGAGAGCGGGAGTTTGCAGGACGGGAGACAATATGGTGAAGTGGGGTTTAAAGACCAGCGAATCCTGTGAGTGCGCTGAAAGGGTGCAGAACATTGAACACGTTCTGTGCAACTGTCACCTGATTTAACTGCTCAACATCAACCAAACAACACTAGAGTGGCTGGCTGTCTGGTGTGACAAGCTATGATATGATGATTAACTATTTCACTTCACACACTTGGGGGATCCCGCCTGACCTGTCCACTGCACTCACTTATCATTTGTGGCTCTGTGATTCTCGTCAAATGTCAGGTCTTGGTGTCATGCCATCCAGCGGTGCAGTGGGCCAGGAGTGATAGGTAAGCCTGGGGCTGACTGATCATGAGCCTTTTGAAAATTCTCTGATGTAAGAGTTCCTTGAACCATTTTAAATGCAAACATTTAAAAACAGCTCATTACTGCTATTAATTTCCTGCCAATCAAAAAACTTCACAATAGTTATTTCCATCAGTAGTTACTTGGATGCCTACATTGTATTATAGTTGAAAATGTGTTCTGTACACAGACCTCAGGCAACAAATGAAGCATACAATAGGATTTAAGGAATGCATTCAGTTTTATACCCAGAAAATAATAGGGATCACCTGTAGAAATTAAGATTACATTGATTGGCTGTAAATTATGTAGAGAGATCACAGTTCAAAGTAAACTAGTGTAATTACAAAATTCAAACTTAAGCTTAGTCTAATGACAATTTTGTCCTTATTATAAAAGCAGAAGGAACTGGTGCAGAAATAATTGGTCAATACAATGCTATACAAACAGGCACATAACTAAGAGTTTTGTTATACAAAAAGTATTGCTCCAAACTTCAAATATAACAAGAAGTTTAAAATTGGTGAATGATATAGAAGGGAAGGTTAGATTGATCATCTTTAGAGAGGCTTAATTTATCTCTTTTCCAACATATATTTAAAGAACCTGTCCATGGAAGACTAACTGTAATAGGCAACGTTGATAAAGTAGCAGATTGTAGCCAGTGTCTGGAAAGAAGACTGGGGCGGCTGATTGTTACATGGTTTCATGATTTACGCTCTCGTATGTTGCATTTTACAATCTCCTTAAATTTTCTCATTGTTGTACACTTGCTTGTTAAAAAATACTTTGTTACAATATTTTCCCTCATCTACCAACACAGCATTTAATTTATTTTGAAGACATAAATATGCTTATATACAAACATGGTACAGACTGATGTTGACTTGATAGTTGCTGATTAACAACCCTCAGTCCTACTTAGCCATTTGAAGGTTTTCTTTATCCCAGATCTCTGTGTTTGCAGTCTCTAGTCACCTCACCATATTGACCATAACTGACACAGTGGCTAGATCCTTTTTTTTTACCCCCACATACCTTATTTGTAGCATCAATGAATTTTACCCCTTTGTATGAGATTGAAAGTACGATTGTAGGGATCTTCTTCATTTGTTCTGAAGCCTAGGGGCAAAAAATAATAATTTATTTTTCCAAAGATTATGACTTTAAGGACATGTAATATACTTAACAATTTGAATGAGCATTACTGTACCTCATCACAGAATGCATATCTGAGAATCAAATAGTCATACTTGAGAAAAAATCTTTATGATTCTTAAAACAAACTGATTTTAATTTTAATACTTGTTGGTAACAAATTTGTTTCAGAAATATTAGTGCTAGCTAATCAATCAACAAAATGAGGGAGCAATTGCTAATTAGAAGGTTTTCAAGGAAGAAAAATCCAGACACTTAAGAAAATTGCACCTCCAAATTAAAAACAATACTGTACTCTCAAAAAAAGTGCTCGCTATGTACAGAGCAACCTTGCACACACTTCTGGGTGTCTCAACACCGACTGTGAAATTTGCTTCCTTATTCTTTAAAACAGAGTTGTTTCTTTTTCTCTAGTTGTCTTGTCTGGTGTACAACTTTCCCAACCAACATCAACTGCAATGAAATGTGCAAAATGTGTCTATGGTAAGATTTTTCAACCTGACATCTCTGAGAAAGCATGGCTCCCATTTGCTCACAAATCTAGGAGTGGGGGGGGGGGTGGGGTAAACACTCAAACAGTCCTCACTGAAATCCATTACTGTGACCATTTTGCCTAATGAGGTTAGGTTATGGCCACTCTCAGCATGGTAGCCTCAGAATCCTTTGAGATTTTTGCCACATTTCACAGTCTTCTGCTACCTATCACATGAAATCACCCAAACTCTATCTTTAAGGCAGCAGGGAAAGTGATAAAGACACTTATCCAAAATGCAAGCATTCAGCAACTGTACTTCGAGTTTGCAAAGACTACCCTGGCAACTTCTGCCTGCAGGACTATGGCTTTCCATGGGTCTCATGCATAAGTAGCATGGCTGCTACAAGCACTGTTCTTCACAACCTATTCATTCCCCTGTGCCATCAATGGTATGTTCATGCCTTTGTTCCATTCTTGTAGGATCTATTCAATCGCAGCAGCACTCATCAGTAAATGGAAGAGTGCAGAGCACCTCTTTGCCTGTAACAATCATGCACGCTGTGCTACATGTTCAATACTTAAAGCACATTAGTAGAAAAGCTGTCTTGAAGTGTTGTCCAAACAGAATAATAGAGTGAAAACCACCTATTCTATTGAGTGAACAGTGTAAATGAACTTTTACTCTTCATGCAACTTTCTCCAAATTCATTAGGGTGACCCACAATGCTATTTACTTCCAAAAAAATGGTAACAAGACAGCAATTTCCAGCCCAAGTCGCCTACAATGGGGAATGCCATACATGCACTATAGCATCCAGAAAAGAGCATCTAGAAAAAAAAACTAGCACAACCCCTTCACAAATGACCTGACTTGGTCTAACCAAGCAGAGTCCACTGCCAAGAAGGCCCACCAGCACCTTCACTTCCTGAGAAAGTTGAAGAAATTTGGCCTGTCCCCTAAAACCCTCACTAATTTTTATAGGTGAACCATAGAAAACATTCTCTAGGGTGCATCACAACCTGGTATGGAAGTTGTCCTGTCCAAGACCGGAAGAAGCTGCAGAAGATCATGAACATATCCCAGCACATCACACAAACCAATCTTTCATCCCTGGACTCACTTTACACCGCACGCTGTCGGAGCAGTGCTACCAGGATAATCAAGGACACGACCCACCCAGCCAACACACTTTTTGTCCCTCTTCCCTCTGGGAGAAGGTTCAGGAGCTTGAAGATTTGTACGGCCAGATTTGGGAACAGCTTCTTTTCAACTGTGATAAGACTGCTGAACAGATCCTGACCCAGATCTGGACCGTACCTTCCAAATATCTGGACCAGACTTGCACTGCCTTACTTTCCCTTTTCTAATTACGATTTACAATTTAAATTTTTATTATATTTACTACGATTTGTATTTCAGGGAGCGCGAAGCACAGAATCAAATATCGCTGTGATGATTGTACGCTCTAGTATCTATTGTTTGGTGACAATAAAGTAAAGTTGTAGTAAAATTCAAACTGCTTCAAAAACTCAATAGTTCACAATGATTATTTCAATCATTACTTGGTCGGACGCTTACGTTGTATTATATTTGAAAGTGCTTTCTTTGTAGAGACCACAGGGAACAAATGAAAAATACAATAGGATTTCAGGTTTTGTACCATAAAATAATAGGAATCATCTGTAGATCACCAACAGCTTAACAATTTATCATGCCTTCGCTGCCTTTCTGATAGAGTTAACCATTTGATCCCCACTAATTCTCTCCTGTAAATTGTTAGAAATTCTTCATGTTCAAACAGCCAGCCAGCTCCTTTTGCGCAGCTAATTAGTTTTTGCATCAAAATTGTTTTTCCTGGTAAGGTGATCATATTTTAAGAATTGTCATGATTTATTTTAGAAGGAAAGTAAATATACCAATTCGTTCCTGCCCCTTGCCATCTTTGCTGAAAGAAATAAACTGCACAGGGAAGCTGAGTCTCATTTCTGTCTGGATCAGGCATCAGCTACCTTGTTTTCCACTGGTCTGAGCAGTCAGGCACCAATACCACCAAAGTGGATTTGCTGTGTACACAGAGAAGGATGGTTCTTGACAATGTTTCATTCGTTAAGTGTTGCATTGTACGATGTAGGTAATCATCGTCTTCCCATGACCATGATCGTTAGTGGCAAATTTTTCCTACAGAAGTGATTTACCATTGCCTTCTTCTGGGCAGTGTCTTTCCAAGATGAGTGAGCCCAGCCATTATCAGTACGCTTCAGACTGTCTGCTTGGCGTCAGTGGCTGCATGACCAGGATTTGTGATATGCACCAGCTGCTCATACGACCATCCGCCACCTGCTCCCATGGCTTCACGTGACCCTGATCAGGGGGCTAAGCAGGGACTGGCTACAGCTTGCCCATGAGTGACTTGCAGGCGAGCGAAGGGAAGGAGTGCCTTACACCTCCTTCAGTAGGGATGCATCTCCAACCTGCCACCCACAACGTATGTGATATAAACACTTCTTCCCCCACCCCCAACCAAAAGTAATATTTAAATGGTCACCTTTGTGATAACTAAATGATTCAATGAAATAACACTGTTGTCTGTATTGCTGACTCCCGTCAAAAATATGGGACATTGTGTTATGCAGGAGTTCCCAACCTGGGGTCCACTGCAAAAAAACAGTTGGGAACCCCTGGCGTATGGAACCCTGAGGTGAGATGTCAAACTTGGATGAGTTTCTAGTCCTAGCTTTATTGAATAGGAAACTCAAAGCAAATGCTTTGGCTGATGGATTGTGGCCTTTCGTGCCTCATTACATAGATTAATAAGCATATTGATTTATTACCACAGATAATTTTGGATTAAATACAACTGCACAATAAGCTCAGCAAAAATCATTATTTTTCTTTGACATGTCTTTGTCCCTACTAATTTTTATATATATTTTTTATTTTTAAAATTTCTGCTTAGCAAATGCCCCATAATTGTCAGAGCTCCATAAACAGAACTTTGCATTGGCACATTATCACACTAAATATTACACATAAGCAACATACCCGCATCTTAGAACATGCATCTTGTGTTGATTCTGTTCCTCGTAATTCCTTGACCAGCATAGAACCTAAATACTAAACACAAGTAATTTATTTGCTCTGTTCTGTGTTTTAACATGATTAAAACATGCAATAAATATTTCCAATTTTAATGACTCTGAATTGCTTTCTGCAATCAAAATTAATATATTGAGTAATAAATAATCTTTATAATATAATAAATAAATAATAAATAGTCAAATTTATGTCAGAGAAAAATGTTGATGTGCTGAAGCAGCTTTCATAGAATAAGTTTATGAGTGAATTGAAGTAGAATGAAGAAAAAAACTGAAAAGTCTTACAGGGAGTTAGGAAAGTGGTAGAGCATTAATTGATATTTGTATAATTTGGTACTAATAATATAAAACAAATATTAAAGATGAACATTAAAATACAAACGTTTGTATAATGAGCTAATGAAAGAGGAATAAAAACGTCATCACTAAGCACAGACCTGTTGTGTTTGTAGGATAGTATCATTGGTTAACATCTAATAGTTGAATTTTAGTTTGAAACCCATTAAAATAAGAGAAGAACATGCAGATAAAACACCGCAGCATGCGAACTTGCTTCATCTCTCAGCCAGTGAGCACTTACGTATGCTTCATAGTCACAGGACTGAAAAATCAGTTTCTCGGGATGATGCTGCCAGTACTGCACAGGTGTCGATGAGGTGGCTTCATTCGGAGGCCGAAGAGTAATGGAAGGCTCACTCCATTCTGCCTGCTGAATAGGAAAGTAATAGGAAAAATGAGCCCGTGACAACAGCAAAGGATGCTTATAAACATATTGATGTGACTAAAAATGATTAGTGACATTTCTTTTCCACTGAAGTCCATTTGTGTGCAGGCCGTTCAAGCCCAGCTATGATTAGAGGATATCCAATTCAAGAAAAGGCATGCGGAAAGCTTGTGTTTATAATGATGGACAATCATGGAATCATGCAAAGCCTGACACCCCTAATCTACTCTCTGTTTACATCCCTTATTTAATGTAACATTTCAGTGACCCATAGTTGATCTAGGGAAAAAAAATATTCTTTCTTTTACAGAAATACCATTTGTTTTAATTGTAAAATAAAACAAAACAAAGTTGCACGTTTTCTTATATAGTGGTGAGTGGTTAAAACATCACAGCAACCAGTATTGTGGAGAATTAGAATGGAAATTCTATTTTACCAAGGTCAGGCTCAATAGGATGAAATATCAAGCCAATATTCTCAGAAATAAATCAACTGCAGAAAATTGAAAATGATTAAACTTTTAAATATGTTCAACAAGTCCATGTCAAAAACCCATGAAATGGAACAACTAAAGTATAAGAAAGAAGAATCTATCTGTGGCTTACTTGCATGAAGAGACTAGGGGGGAAAAAGTTGGTTTGATGCTCGTCATGTATTCCAGAGTTCTGCAGGATACTGACTATTATTATGAAAGTATCACTGGGAGCTGAGAGATTTTAAAATAAAGAAAATTCAGTATTTTTTTAAAAAAGGAAGTATTTGCCTCAATTGACTACAAGTTATTTGTCACAGACTAAAAGCAGATACCAGGGGTCCCCAACCCTTTTTATGCCATGGACCAATACCATTATGCAAAGTGTCCATGGTCCCCAGGTTGAAAACTCCTGAGATAAAATAATGCAAGATGTGTGATGGGGCAGTATCTGTGATCAACAGCGTGAACGAGTAATGGAATTTCTTGTCAAATATCCTAATGTTTTTGAGAAATATAATTCAGCCAGTGAAAATACTTCGATTTTTAAAAAAATTTGCTCCTGAAAAAATCTTCCATATAGAATAGATTTTGGACAGGGTTAAACACAATTGAGCTCACGAAGATGTGCAGATCAAGAAGGAAATCTAGAGCAGAGTACCACAAGGATCTCCATTTAAAACACCAATATTTCTTTACCACATAATATACAAAATGCAAATAAGAGATAAATACACCAAGTTTGAAGAAAATATCAAAGTGAAACTAAACCAGATGATTCTGGCAACAGTTTATAATTAGTTTGGGCTCAGTTATGCTATTAGAGAATCAAACGATGAATTAAGTTTAATATTAACAAAAGACTGCATACTGAGCAAAATGAAAAGTGGCAAAGGTACATCATGAAGGTTAGAGGTTAAACAAAGTGTAACTACGGGCCAGAATTTTGCGGAATATTTATCAATTTCAAAGTCGAGGCAATGTGGAAAAGTATAAACTAAACAGAACTACAACAGGTATGAAACCCAGGAATTATGTTGAGAGTTCATAATGCATTGTCCTGATCAAGCCACTAAGTATGATAATTGTCATTTTTAATTAGATACAATGAATCTGGATTTTTTGATGAACCATATACACATTTCTGTTCCTGAAGTTATCTGTTTGCTGCCTTACTTCAGAGTGTGCATTCCATTTATTTTTGTGCTGAGCTGCAGGAGTCCGCTCCTATCTCTAGTAACGATGAGGGTGGTCCCAACTAGACAAGCAACAAGTAGTTCACTGATCTTAATGCATCAATGAGATCTTCGCAATCCACATCCTGACTGTTCAGCTGCCATTATTTATTCACAGGGTTTTTGAAATGGTAGTTCTCACACTTGCTAATAAACTTCATGTCATTATGAATGTCAAAGAAATCAGCGCCATAAAGAATCCCCGCTGACTTTAGAACAAATCTTACAAAGCAGGCTTTATTTAAATCTTCTGACTCAAATGTTATCTAAAGCCTCTGCTGCGTATTCTATTTAAACATTTTGAATTGTCCTTACATGTATGATATCTGCATTGAGAACAGGTATCTGCAAGATAACAGGAGAGAAAAGCAAGAGAAGAAAGCTCAGCAGAGTGCTTTTTGGTTTGATTGCCTGGCAGTGGAGGGTTGGGAAGACCTAATCTGATACCCAAAATAAGTCGATCTGCAATATTTGTCTTTACTATTATCAATCAGTCTTCCAACTGGTTCATTGGAGGAATCTAGTAGGGAAACAATCAGTCATTTTGTAATTGGAATTCTGCCAACTCCAGCCAGGTGTGCAAACCAATGCTTGCTGATCTAGGTGGCTACAGACAGTTTACTGGTGTTCCCTGGTCCTAATATACTAATAATATCTTTACGTAATGTATTCTTTTCACATTAGGCTTGTGGGGTATGCCCTACATTTGGCAGAAAATTAGATATCTTAAAAGTCCCTTGGCTCGAATATTTTTTTAAAAAATGACTGCTTGTGTGGGCTTTAGACATCTGGCTATCCAAACAGACTACAGAAAACACCTAATAATATCAAATTATCTTTAAGTGCCATATAGAGAATAATAACCAAAATTACCACAGATGCTGAAAATCTGGGAAAATAGAAAATGCTGGAAGTGATCAGTATCCATGGAAAATGAAACAAGAATCTTTCAAGTTGACCATGTTTCAACATGAAGCATCCATTCTATTTCCTTCTCCTCAGACAGTGCCTGACCGGCTAAGTTTTTCCTGCATTTTCTATTTTTATTTCAGAATTATAACAAAATGTGCCAGTCGATTTACAGATGAGACACGCTTGTCAGAACTCTGAGTAGGAACAACCTCTCAATATTATACATGCCAGAACTAAAAGCATGAAGCTGAAATTCTCTGTAACTCACTAAAATAAAAGATTATCTCAGTGAGAACCCAAATGATGAAGGCTTAATTACTGATGATGAATAATCTATAAGTTAATACAGAGACAGAACTGATAGATTATCAGGTCGTGCTGAAGTATAGTATGGCAAGCAAGCTTACAAAATAAAATTATGAGGAAAGTAAGCCAAACTAGTGCAAAGGGAACCCAAGGTTAACAGCCTATTGCATGTTATTCAATGCAATTTACCTGAGCCATTTGTCTTTCCAGTTTTGACCTAGGCATATCCTCAAAGTAGCTGTCATTGATTCGCCTTCTTGCGTCCCCTTGCATCATTAAATGGGAAGAGGGGATATCAAGAGAGCCACCAGTGTAAGTGCTTTGGCTAAGGGATGGGGAAAGTTGAGGAGGAGTGTTGTTCCCAGGGTCCTGTTCCAGAAGCAAATAGCAATGCATTAATTAATGTTATGATTTATGTACTGAAGCTCTCCTAACCCTAACGGTTTAGTTCCTCTGCCTTGTTCATCAATGTGAACTCCAAGCATTTCAAATTGATGAAGCATTCTGAACAGTTTTACAGCCCTTGTGCCTAAATAATCTCTCTCAAATGAATGGATCTATCACTTAGTTTAATCTTGGCATTAAAGCAATAATCTAACAAAAACTGCTTGGTAGAGATTAATATGAAACAACTGCTTTAGATAATTTATTTCAGCATTAACATGAAAATGGTATAAAATGTGATTCTGGAGAACACAAAAGTATATAAAACAAACTTGTGTAGTATGTTTTAATGAGATAAATTGGCCTCTCCTCATTCCTTCAGATTAAATACCTCTGAAACTGAGCTACAACTACTGTAATAAACTCTGCATTTGAAGATTTCTCTCTTCCTTTAATCAACCTCTACCAGCCTTCTCTATTGGTTTTGTCATCTAACATTCAACTATCAGACTCGCAGTAGTGGCCCGGGTAACCTTCCTCTCCCCTTAGACATCATCAACTCAATGCTTCCCCACAACAACAAAGCTAAAAGGTCAGAAATCAGAGTTTGAAGATAGAATGTGGAAAAGGTGGAGATCAAACCTTCCTCTCACTTCACACATGTTACGGTGCACCAACTGTGCTGCATGTGCCAAAGTTTGTAAGAAATCTGTTGGAGAATTTATAAATGCACACCTTTTGCAGATTCTGTGCTTGAAAGAGTCAGGAGAGTTGAATATCAATGATTGTTGGAGATGATGCAGTGGTGCAGCTACAAAAACTGCTACCTCTTGGCTCCATTAACTCGGTTCAATCTTAACCTCTGGTGCTATCTGTGTAGAACAAGGGTTCCCAACCTAGGGTCTACAGACCCCTTGCTTGATGGTATTGGTCCATGGCATAAAAAAGATTAGGAACCCCTGGTGTAGAGTTTACATATTCTTCTGACAGCCTCTGTTTACCTACTCAGTGGGCCAAAGAATTTGATCCATGTTGGTGATTGAATGATTCCATGAAAGGTGATATATCAAATGTTTACCCACGCTCTTTAAGTTCAATATGAAGAACTTAATGAAACTCTGTGACATATTATGTGTTGAATCTCAGAGATGTTAGCTGCAGTTTAATTAAGCACAAGTGAACTTTTGATGGATGATTAGAATTCTTAAATGGGATATTCAGATGTGTTTATTTTTGAATGAGGTTAGCTATAACCTGCAAAATGCTGATTTTTAAAATTTACCTCTCTCTGTCACTTCCTAAAAGATGCAGCCAAAGGGATTTGTCGCTCATCTAATGGTTGTCAAGTATCATGGACAACAGATACTGCATGAATTAAAATGGCATGAAAACTCACTATTTTTCTTGAATGACCCAAACAAGGAGCCAGTATCTAATGCCAGATATGGATGGAGTCTTTTGAATATGTGGAAGAGAGGTACTGTAATAACTTAAAGAGACTGGGAAGAGTTCTGCAGACCTATTGTGGATAGCTGTTGGGAGGTGGGCTGTAGATTTTCAAAAGGTGGAGGCAGCAAAATATCAGAAGAAATGGATGATATGTTGTTTAATGTCAATGTTGCGGAAGGGAAGAACAAGACTTAAATTTATTAAGAAAACAAATGTGGCTCCGGATGTGAGACTAGAATTCTAAATGAGGTCCAGTTCACATCCAGTAGAATAAAACCTTTAAGATATGAATGAAAGATGTTTGTTGGAGAAATAATTTTAGAAAGCAATGGGTTTTGATGACAGATTGGTTGCATGATATAATGGGAATTAAGCCAGCCAAATAAAGGTAGCAGTCTTTCTGACAAACTAGGTATGGATTTGACACCTAGTTCAGGCAGTATGAACAATAGTGAACAGCTAAAAGAGGACTGGACACCAACAGGTATCAGTCAATCAGTATTATTTTACTCTCGCTCTTACCAAGCTAGGGAAGATTATAACTGATTCAGGACTTTAAGTTAGGCAAGCATTTGGAAAACATGGTGACAGACTTGCGATGGAAGGGTTGGCATAGAGAAGCAGGATTGGACCAAGCCTTTGTGCAGACGGATAATGGCGGGGGGGGGCGGGGGGAAATGAATATAATTGTCCTTTGTAAAGAACAATTTATGTGTCTTTGATAATGAACAATATCAATTTATGTGAGGCTCTCCCTCAAATAATGTGGCTTCCTCCTTTCAGACTCTTGCACATCTTTCTCAAGTCTGAAACAGCAGAAATATTTGCAGCATTATAATTCTGAAATTAGACTTGTGGAACAGTGGATTTTCTCAATTACACCAATGGGAAGTGGAGGAGGACAGGACCTGTTCTGCTCCACTTATCTGTCATTGGAAATCAGAAGTAGTATTTAGCATGATATTAACTAGATTACTGATTAAAACACATTTGTTTATAACTGGGTTACGTTATGTGTGGTGTCAAAAAGAAAAAGATCATGAAAAAAGTATGAACAGGTATGATCTGAATGAAAGCACCAGAAGAAACTTTGATGTATTAACTGTTTCCCAGGGCCAAATACCTAGAAACAATTCAAATGGCACTTTGCTCATAATAGTATTTTTAGGGTTATCTATCTTCAATTAACTGTTTCCCTTTGCACCCTGAGGCCATCCGAAATGAATTCAGTGACAGACATTATGCAAAAACATTACCATCCCAAGGACAACAATATTTGGTACTTTTTAAAAAAATAATATATATAGATGGGATTGGGGTAGAGAGGGAGCAGGAGGTTTAACTGAGGTGAGAACAAATCTAAAGCTTTTGCCGTTAGGTCACTTGGATTTGCCGACATTAAACTTTACATATTACAAGCTGTAGATGGTCCAGACGTGCAATAACTATACAACAAAGTGTTCCCTCTAAAAAGGAACTGCACTTGGAATTCATAGACAGTCTTCTGTTACTTGAAGAGTCATTGTTCAGTTTCCGTTGGCAGATGGTGATTGTGTAGCAGAGAAAGGAATAGGCAAAATACATTGCATACACACAACAGCAATAATTGGCTTTAATTACAATTTAGTGGTTACAGGGATTTGAAACTACTTGTTAAAACAATGGCTTTCATAGTATTTTCTATAATATGCATATGAAGTAATGTTTCGTTTTCAGGACGACGTATAAATGTGTGACAGAAGTTGGACAACCCTTTTCGATTCAAGCTCGGCAGGTACAAAGACCAGTTTCTGCCCTTCACTAGAGTTTCAAGTTAACTGCTTCTCGGGAAAAGCATGGCACAGAAGTAATTACATCCTGCAGTGAAGGCAGGTATCAGAAGTTTGGAAGCGTGCATGCACTTTATTGTGGGGAGAAGGCCTCATTTCCACGTTGTCCAGCTTACTTCAGAGGTGACTTACCATCCAAGATACGATATATACATCATCTTGCAAGATGGCATTGCTGGATTCAGGACAACTGACCTATTGATATAAAAAGAGATCCAATCTGAATAGCACCTAGTATGAGTGGCTTTTGCTTCCACCACTCATTAGTTGTTCCCTCCTTCCAAGATGGAGGGTCCTATCACAGCATGCTGCTTCACCTAATGGTTTGCATGAGAATTAACACCATTTGCTTCCAGCAGTGGGAAGCCGGTTTGAATCCACAAATAGTTCCATGTAAGTTACACAGATCTGTGGATACATTTCTACGAATCCCCAAATATTGGCCTGGAAACAGTTATTTTTCCCCTGCTTTTTTTTTAAAAAAAGAAAATGGCAGAATTCAATTTAAAGAAAAAGTAAAATGGTCAAATATACAGTAATATCTGAAGAAAGAAAAGATGAGCTAATGTTTCCAATGTAAACCATTTATTAGAACTGGAAACTGGAAGACAATTAATTCCAACACTTCACTTTTATTTAAGGTTTCTAGTATTTTTATTTTGACCTCCTGTTCTTAGTGTGTAAAGTAATGCCAACTATGGTACAACAGAGCTTAAAAAACTAATATTTTGCTTTGAGAAAAGAACACAAATTATGGTAAAATTGTTCTAAAATATGTATTTAAAAACTGACTTTGAAATACTTTAAAATAAAACCTTTTGCAATAATAAAATAATTGAAATATCCTAACTCCCTTCTCCCATATTCTATGTGCTTCTATGACCAGCATGTGCATGGCTCCCTTTTCAACTGAATATTAAATTATTTGAAAAATACACAACTCTTTGGAAGAGCTTCTCTTTCTTTAATGTGCGCACAACTGTGAAAGACCTTACCATGAGTCCTTTATTACATTTTAATGCTGAAGGCATTCAAAAAAAATGAAATCAAACAGACCAAGATGCAAACTTGATGCGCAAACAAAATACAGAAGAGCTTTTCTTCCCCCCCCCCCTCCCATATAAACACTAAAAACATGCAGAAGGATCTGGGTGGGATCTTAATACACCAGATTTTTCAACCATATAGATTCTTTAGTAACCCAACTGTCTGCACAAAACCTTGTTTAGAATTAAATTGTTTTCTACATGCCTAGATAATTAATTGCTCATTAAGGATTACCTTAAGCATTGTGCAGGCTTTTAGTCTGTCCAATGCTTTATGTAATCAGGTAAAAGAAAACATAATTGAATACAAAGAGGGTAAAAATGAAAGGAACTATAAATAAATTTAAAAATTCTGATTAAAGAAAACGGTCCAAATAGTTTAAATAATTTTTAGATAACCTTCTTGAAAATTTTATATCATATAATAAACATCAAGCTACGTGTCAGAGCTGTTGATGAAGGGTTAAAAGGTGATGCAGTTTAAAGCTAAGACCGACCCAGTGACTACCTGAATGATAGCTGAAAGGCTTTGACATTTGTGGCAAATAGAGTTTACTTTTTAATGAGAATAGTTATTGATTTTTCTTTCTTTAACACCCACTGAAAGATCTGATAGATTTTTCAGGTTGGATTTGAACAAAAGGTCACAATAATGAAAACCTGAAATGAGTTTTTTCACCTCTTAATTTCACAATATTGCTCAGAAGATCTTCAGGGAATATTCCCATATACAAAACAAGGACATTGGTAGTGGTCATGAAGCAAGAAAGATTACCGAGGCAAGCAGCTAATAATGATACTGTGCATGCCAATGCCGAAGGCTTGGTTAAGAACATTAATTAAACTCATACTGAGCTACATTTCATGTGAGTAACAGTATTAATTCAACACTGTATGAACGCAGCTTACCCTCAGAGTAATGGTTCGTGGAGGCTTCTGAGGAGGCTCGTCGTGAAGTCTGTCTCCAAGTGATGCCAAAATTCGTTTTCTATGACCCAGAAGGTTGATTTTCAATACCTAAAAGGTTCAGAGATACAAATTAGAATTCTCTCAGAAAAAAAATCTTCAAACTAGTAAATGACCTTGCAGTGGGAGATATCGAATCAGATTGATGAATTGAAGTGTGGCTATAGAATTTAAGCTGTTAGAAAAATTCTTCTTCTTTCGAATGTGCCTTGATAACAAGGCGCAGTACAATTCTTGAAGGAAATCAACTTTCATCTATCTTTTTTAGACTTAAATGTCCATTGTTGTAGAGAATGTAGCTTAAGTCGGTTTCCGAAAGCTCTCTGCAGTGCTTCAGGATGAAATAGCAAAGAGCATATCTATAAATGAAGATTTAATTCCTTAGCTTCAAACCTTCATCACTCCTGCAGCTGTGCGAGACTGTTGAAAAGGCTAAGCATTTTTTTCCAAAATATAAAGTACTTCACAGAAAGTCTAGATTAGAAAGGTGCAAATTGAATGACCACATTGGGAGTCATCCAGTTTTTAAAATTATGCAGTTGACAACATTCAGCTCAGAATAAGTAGGAAAGCAAATGTAAGGCTTACCTGTTTAAAGGAAATGGTTAGAGCATCGTATCAGTATTCTAACACAATTTAAGTAAAATGTGCTTAACATTATTGACATCAAAAACACTCACTGCAAAACATATCATTAAAAGTAAAATCAACACTGAACCTGATGCATTGAACAATTTAAATGCTGTATTGTAAACAACATTCAGAATTGCTGTGCTTCTAAAATCACTATAAGCCTCTATGTTCAGCCTGAGAACCCAAATCAAACAAATGTATACAAATCATTAAGCAGCAAAACCAGGATATATGGGATATCTTCACACATGGTGTAAGTAGCTTCCATGACTTAGAATTTATCCAATGCCTCAAGGAGGGAATTCTTTTGCCATTAGCTATGGCTTTTATGTTTGGCCAGTTCCACATTATCCTTGCTTTTATTATTTCTGTGATAGAACTGTAATCAACTGAGGATACTTTCCACTCAAATTAGATTGGGAAGGGGACAGCTGAGTAACAGATGTTCTTCTTTATCCAAATGGAAAAGAAAACATTTTTGAATTCTGAATGGTTTGCAAAATATTCCTGCTTCCTTTATGAAAAAATATAAACACTAGTTTACTGTATTTCAACAAATAATACTTTTCAATTAAATATTTACATTAACTCCAAAATCTCACATAGCATCAGAAGAAATTGATTGATGCCACAAAGAGACTGTATAAATGGTATTCATATATCATATTTCATTTAGACTGAAGCTTGGCCTTCAGAAATATTGTTATCCATGTTGAGGATATTAATCACGAATAGATTAAGAGAGTGCAGAGATGACAATACACCAGCAACAAAGTCTGTTAATTCTGCAAAACCTCCTGGATATTCTGACACAGGAATACAGAAATTGGATTAATTAACTGATTTTAGGTGATATTTTCACACAAGGGTTTTGCCTGAAATACATTGTATTTCCAGCAGATAACAGAATGATGCAAATTTAATCCTGATACACTATAGTGAACTATTCCAGTTAGCAAATACACATCTCATGGGCAATGTCAGAACTGACCCAAGTATACAGAATGTACTATAACAAATCATGCTTTCTCCAGTATTTAGCTACTGACAAATTCATGTAATATATATCATCTTCACTTCATTACTGGAGAAGGCATCATAGTTATGGCTGGCTACTTTGACCGCCACAGTCACGGCTGCCCTAATTTTACACAGGCGCTGCTAATGCAGACACATCAATGTGTATACATTCACTGGCTCAGAAGCATGTGAGAGAGCAGTCCTCATACTTAACATCCATTACAAAGAGCCAACCTAACCCCACTGAACAACAACCTTCTGTGATAAAGGCCTCAGGAGGTATGGAGCCTATTCCCATATCTCAGGAGCCATTCCTTAGGGTAGTAAGATAAGATGATTAAATTCACTGTCATGCCAATTCATCCTTTGGCGAACTGTGAAAAACAGTATTCAACATCCAAGACTTCAAACCTAGCACAAGAATCAGAATCAGGTTTACTATCACTGGAATATGTCACGAAATTTGTTTTTTTGGCAGCAGTACATTGCAATACATAATAAAAACTATAAATTACAATAAGTGTGCATAAAAAATTAAATAATTAGTGCAAAAAGAGAAGAAAAAAATACTGAGGTGATGTTCATGGGTTCATTGTCCATTTAGAAATCTGCTGGTGAAGAAGAAGCTATTCCTAAAACATTGTCTTCAGGCTCCTGTACCTCTCCTTAATGGTAGCAATGTGAAGAGAGCAAGCTCTGGGTGATGGGGGCTCTTAAAGATGGATGCCGCCTTTGAGGCATCGCTCCTTGAAGATGTTCATGATGGTGGGGAGGCTAGTGCCCATGATGGTAGTTTACAACTTTCTGCAGCTTATTTCAATGCTGTGCAGTAGCCCCTCCGTTCCAGACAATGATGCAAACAGTTTGAATGTTCTCCACAGTACATCAGTAGAAATTTGTGCGTGCCTTTGGTGGCAATCATAATAACCTATTGCATTGCGGTGATCTCAGTCATCCTCTAAAAAATCATATCACGGAAGAAGGTTGTATCAGCAGCCTTCCCAATTCACTGCCAAAAACTTTGTATTGCCTAGTACCAAGACATCACAAGTGTTTGTGTAGTAGGAGTTTGTTTGTATAATTTGGGTCAAACTTACTGCACAAGTAATTCTTAAACAATTTTCTCCTGGTCTTTTGGTTTTTAGTCTTTTATGGAAAAATCAAGCTTGATATCTAATCATTTCTGGTGCAGCTAATGCATCATACCATTTATTACAAATTATTATCATTTGCACATTCAGACAGAGATGTAACAAAGATTTTTTGCTCATGTATGTGAAGGATGTAAGAAATAAAGTCAATTCAATATAATTGTGAGAAAGCACAGCAGCATCTCTATTTCCTCAGGAGTCTGGAGATTTGGCATGTCATCAAAAACCTTGGCAAACCTCTATAGATGCATGGTGGAAAGTGTTCTGACTAGCTGCATTACAGCCTGGTATGGAAAAGCCAAAGCTTTTGAGTGCAAAATCCTACAGAAGGTAGTGGATTCAGCCCAGTACATCAAGGGTAAAAACTCTCCCAACAATTTGGCACATCTACAATGCTGGTGCAGGAAAGCAGCATCCATTATCAAAGATCCTCACCACCTAGGCCATGTTCTTTTCTTACTGCTGTCATCAGTTAAAAGGTAAAGCAGCTTCAAGGCTCACACCACCAGGTTCAAGAACAGTTACTACTCCTCAATCATCAGGCTCTTGAACAAAAGAGAATAACTACACTTATTTAAGGACTTTTATCTTGTCATGTCATGCTCTTATTTATTAATATTTTATTTGCACTGGCACAGCTTGTTGTCCCTTGATCCTGTTTACAGTTACTGTTCTATACATTTGCTAAGTATGCCCGCAGGGAGAAGAATCTCAGGGCTGTATGTGGTGACATGTATGTACTCTGATAATACATTTTAATTTGGAGTCCCTGCTCCAGCAACCAGATCACAATCCTGACTTTTGTACCAACTGCATGAAGTTTGCATGTTCACTCTGCGACCATGTAGATTTCCGCACATCCCAAAGGTATGATGGCTCTAAGCTAATTGAACACCATAAGTCAACCCTAATGCAAATCGATGGCGGAAGAATTGAGGATTTAACATGCATATGAGAGAGAATAGGTCAGCGAGAAATATGGTGAATGGGAACATTCTGAGAGCTGGTAGAATTCACTGGGCTGAATGGCCTTGTATCCGGAACAATCATATTCTCTAATAGCGTAGCACATGTTAGAACAGAATAGTGCTTCCCTTGTTTATTTGGTGGCAGAAACTTTAGTATGAATATCCTTGTGCAATTGACACTTGCACTTTATGTAAATAAATGACAGACTCCTTTTTTCCAGATATTAATAGATAATTGTGTAATTATAATTTGTGGAAAATATAACTGGCATTACCTGGGTGGGGGGCTGAATTATATAATTACAATACATTGATTAACCATAATATACTGCCTTACACCAGTAAAATGAGGGGCCTTGCTGTCCACTTGGCTCCAAGACAGGATTGTCACAGCTGGTTGCCACAATACTTCCATAACAAATGCAAGGTTACAGTTCCCAGGCTATGCTGATACACATAGATGCATAAACCAAATGCCATTCTACTTTGATGTCGATTTCTACACTGAAAATAGTAACAACGGCATGATTTTTCTTCTTGCAAATTTTATTTTTTTTTGTCAATAACTGCTTGTAATTTATTTTAATCTGTTTACATCCCCAATTGACTGTGAGGAGGCAGTCAGGGGTCAACTAAATTGGTAATTCTCAAGTAATATTTAGGTCCAGACTGAGTAATGTCCCTACTATTGATGAGATTTTAACAACAATCAGATTCACTTTAACTCTCATTAGTATTTTTTCAAATTTCATATGTATAAAATTAGTTTAATTTAAATTATTCAATACTGTGAAGGGATTCAAACAAGTAACATTGGATTCAAAGTCCAATCCAGCAACATAGCAGTATTCTGAACACAAAATTGGAGTTGGGGGGAGGGAGTGCATGAGAGAGAGAACAACCAAGACTCCAGGACCAAGCAATGGCCTGAAGGTTTAATTAACTTTATAATGGAGGTTGGAAAAGAAATTCAAATTCTTCCAGTATATGAATAATGTACTCTTCTTTTGTTTCAGAATACATTATGGATTGTTGATTGGACGTTAATCAAAGGGTACATACAAGATAATGGCATATGAAAAAGAATGCTCTCCTGGTATGGGTCATATAAAGATACTGACTGACACCACAAGCCAATCTTCTATGAAGCACACTTTGAAGACATTTTGTCAAGAGATTAAAATTACACCACTCCCCCTATTCACTCTGATGTGAAGATGTACTCTTCACAGTCTCAATCGTGACTTTCCATTCTTTTGAAAAATGCTTCACAATGAACAATATCACTGCAGAGGCAATTTCTATGGAGCTCTAAAATGCCAGTGAAAAATAAAGCTGTAACACTGCAGATCTGAATAATTTTGTAAATGCTGCTTTTATGCTGTTGTAGCAAACAAAATTCTGAATTATTTGCCATTGTTCAGATTTCTTTTGGGTCTTTCTGGAAGGAATTGTTAATACAGTACATTTATGTCATAAGCACAGAAAAGAGAATAAATGAATGTATATGCTTTGTGCTCCAAACAGTGAAATGTAATCAGAGCTTTGAATGAAGGCCTCCATTTTCTCAGCATTTTGCACCATCGATTTCACCTGCCCCCAAAAGCTCTTCTGGCTTATTTTAACGTCTCAACATTAAGTAAATACAAAAGCGCTCACAGCTGTTTTAATGTCCAGAATTTTGATGTTGAAAGCAAATAACAATTTTTGCTCTTTGTGAATGATGTGTTTCTTCACCCAAGATTGGCTCTATATTTTCAAATCGTTGATTTCTCATTGATTTGGCATAAGATTATCTATTCTTAAACATGCTCATCCAAGAATTCATTTCCAATCTGCGGCGTTGAATGTACTACGTGGTACGTCAAGACCATTGAACTCTACCTTTGCAGATGCACTGGGAGAGAACTTTGTAATTGTTCATGCCAACAATACCTGATGGCTTGAGGCTTTCATTTTTAAAGGAAAAAATGAATTTTTTGAATTTTGTGAATTTGGTGTGAATTTGGCTCTTCTTGTGGGCTGAGTTGTATTATGTGTATCCATTTTTACATTCAATTGCAATAGCCAATAAATCTGGATGCAAGTCATTATCAGATGAAAAAAACTGATTGTGTAAATTTCTGATTGTGCTGCACAAGGAGACTTCACCTAAAAAAATTCTTAAAAACAAATTCAATCCAAAGCCTTTCAAGGCATGTTTTTATTGTTTTATAGATTTATGGGTTTTGAAATGTATTACCATCATGGGAATGACCATGTAAATGATTGGCACTATGCAATTGTTTTGCTTCCTGCAGCCAGACACAGGAATGCACTTAAATTAATGCAATATGAACATCAAGGTGACATGTATACATATTAGCTTCTCTCCAGACTTAATTGCTTGAATGGATGGATAGGGGTGGGGAGATCCCCAAGAATGAGAAAAAAAAACACTCAAAATATTTTGTAACTATTAATTTTTTAATATGAACTTTCAACAGTTTTGATTCTCTTTCTACATATGTACTGAAATTCTTGCTTTGTACACACACCTTCAAATTTAAGTATCAAGTTGCCATTTTCTGCCTTGCATTTATACATCAAAATTCAGTATCTGCCAAAATACTGAAGCCTGCTGCCATTCTGAAATTAGGGAAGTATAGGACTGGAAATTATTTTCCCTTTCTTCTTTAGTCTGCTCATCTTTTTTTCATGAATTGAAGAGTGCACTGGAAGGGAATTTCATTGTTTTTTTCCTTATGTGATCGATAGATGAAGGCTTGAAATGTTCATATTTAAATAGATGCATGGCATGAAGTTGACATTTTCCCGTAAAGTGCATTTGGCCAAAAGCTGATACTAGTTAATTTTAAACCATCCTCTACATAGAGCACTGGTACAATGCAAGGTGCGATACAAATCACAGAGGTCAGAAGGTTGCTATTTAAATGGATCAAGTCCCGCAACTTTCTGTTTATATGTTCACTAATAATATTTGGTGACTGGGAATGTGCAACGCGAGTCTTGAGACAAGTGATGCAGCTGACTCAAAATACTAGCAAAGCAGGATTTGATTCCAACCTCTGGTACTGTTTGGGGGAAATCTTCATATTCTCTCTGTGACTGTATGGGTTTCTCCTGGGTTCTCCAGTTTCCTTTGTGCCAGATATGTGCTGGTTGTTCGATTAATTCTCTATTGTAAATTGCCTCTCCTTTAGGAGTGTGAATTGAGAAACAGGAGAGTCTTATTGGGCATGTGAGAAGTTATAGGTTACAGAGAAATAAATAGAAGTGATTTGATGTAATTGGTTAGCTAGTATGAGACCCAATGGGCTGAATGGTTCTGAGGTCTTCAGCAATTACAAAGCAAGAAATAAAAGGACTGGAATAAATAGATAGATAGATCAGGGTCTTCTTAAACTGTAACCAAAACTATTAACATGCTTTCATTGGTATAATAAACGCCAAATACATATTAAACGTTAACAAAAATTCTATTATACAACTTACAATAATAGCATTTAAAACAATGTATCAAGTGATGCACAGAAGCATTATCAAACCAATTCTAATACCAGCTATGCCGGAAGGTTTTAGCTCGTTTAAAGTTCACTTGAGGACATCTAAGTTGGTGAGAGGACACAGCAGTAGACGGTTTTTGAGAGCAAATTCTAAAGATTGGGGTTTAGGTTGATGAAAGGATATCTACTACTGAAGAGGAAAGTAAAGGCAGGAGGTCAGAATTGGATGAGCACAGAGATCCTGAAAGGTTGCAGGAAGTTAAAGAAATACAATGATGGGATGTAATGTACAAATATGAAAATGCTATTCAGGGTGTTACTAGTGAGTGCTCACTAACATAAGACATAAGGAGTAGGTCATCTGGCCCGTCGAGCCTGCTCCACCATTCAAAAAGGTCATGACTAATCAGGCTATTGACTCATCTCTGCCTACCTGCCTTTTCCCCATAACCTTTAATTCCCCCACTACGCAAAAATTTATCCAACCTTGTCTTAAATATATTTACTGAGGTAGCCTCCACTGCTTCATCAGGCAGAGATTTATTTACTGCATTTCATTTTTCCTCTCATCAGAGCCAGTTTACCTTCCCAAGGCTTTGATTTCTTGATAAAGTAGTTTCATGGACAATTATATCTCCTCAAGCAGTTCCCAAGTGGGCATTTGGAAATGTGAAGCTCACTGTGATTAAAAACAAAGGTATCCCAGCTAGGATGGAAACCTTGACAGACTTCATTCTAACTCAAGGGCAGTGACACCAATTATCACACCTCAACTGCTTCGGGGCCTGAGATAAATCACACACTAGATTGAATTTGGCAAATACCTAGTCCATAAAGCTCACTGAATTAACTCTCAGCCTTTGAAGGAATTTTTCCATCATATTCCTTTGGAATTACCCTCAAAAATTTGAATCCTCGTTTCTCTAGTTTTAAGCTTCATTTGCTTCTAGATAAAGGACAGTGAAAACAGAAAATGACTACATAAATATCTGAAACACTGTGCACAGCTGACAACTATGATGGCGTCTTCAATGCAAGAAAACATTCTCTATTAAACCAAAGACTGATAATATTGGTATTGTGGATTAATCACAAGAACTATTTGATAAACAATGAGAACACAAGGATGTGTATAAATAAAACGAAACAAAAACTATGACTAGGCGCAGTATACATACAAGATTCCTTTATCTGCACTTACCTCTTTTAAAGGATGCTATCTTGAGGGTTGAGGTATTGTCTGCCCCACACAATACCCCACTACAGGGAACGGCAGAAGTTTGAATAATGATTTAAGATCATTTGACCATGCAGGTCCGCACAGTTGCCCTTGATCTTCTTAATGTCTGTGAACGTTAACTTTTCTGGGGGCAGTTATCTGATATCAGCCAGAAGAGGGAACTTGACTCAAAGTTCCTTTTCACTTCTCTAAGCACATTTGAGCTAATAATAGCACATCTTCCCCTGATGACACCAGCAGCTAAATGAGCACACAGCTAAAGCTATCCCTGGATTTTCTTCACAATGCACCATTTAACCACTGAATGACAGGCTGGAACTATTTTTAACAAACCAGTTTGAAATGAGATGATATGCAAATGTGACTCATGCAGTACTTTTTTCAAGAGAACCATTTAACCATTATAATAAACTACCTTCAAATGTAGACAAAATTAGCTGCACACATTTGAACACAACCAAAATTAAACTAAAATGGCCTAAAAGGTCAAGTTTCTTCAACAATTGTCTATTTGGTACTTTAAAAAGCTAATATGATTTAAATCACAAGTGATCTATTTGTATACTTTGAAATTAGTTACTAAGAAATATGCAATAAATGTTCTCAAAGGAAGTAAAGAATGTACAAGGAACTGGACAATAATTTTTCAGAGCACAACTAATATTACAGCAATTATGTAATTTGTTATTAAAGTTCAAAGTAAATTTATTATCAAAGTATATATATGTCACCATATGCAACCCTGAGATTCATTTTCTAGTGCTGTACTCAGTAAATCCATAGAATTAGTGAAAGACTGCACCAATTTGGGCGTTCAACCAGTGTGCAAAGGACAACAAACTGTGCAAATACAAAAAGAAAGAAATAATAAAGTGCTGTGGAAACAACTCAGTGATGGAGCAGGTGAAGTTGAGTGAAGTGAGAGTTAAAGAGAGTTAAAATAAAGAGCTCCAAAGTGAATTTGAATTTATTTAAATCTTACATTCATCCCACAATGTGGGAGAGTATAAATCTTTGTTATGCCTTCGTCACAATGTACAGACCTACATGAATCTGGAACTGATGCAAACATTTTATCAATATGATAAATAATTTTTAATTAATGATAACCACAAATTTAAAACAATACATAATAATTTACTTATAAAGTTCTGCCAGGTTGCAACAAGATGAGCTTGGATATGGTTCTGACTCTATGCATCATTTTACAAGTAACTGGCTCAAAGGATTCAGAAATAAATTGCATTGGCCAGAGAAGTAAAGTTTGAGTAGTCAATAAAAATTCATTGCGTTGTCTCCAGAGTCATTACTGTTTCTTAACCCCTTTTGAGATTTGTTATTTGGATTGTTTTCATTTGCTGTCATCCATTGCCACAAATAACTGCCATAGCACATAGAGAGACACCACCACGGGATCACAGTCATGGTGAGAAAGTGGTTTCATTTCCCCAGTGTAAAACGTTCACATGTAGATAATCTACTTAGAGTATGCTGGCAGTAAACATATCAGTACGGTACGTACCAAAAATCAATTGGAATTTCAGTTCTCCTTTTGGGGCTGTCCTAAGCTTCCATGGGCTGATACGAGCTTTAAAATGCTGTCTTTCTAAAAGCAAAGGTTAGCTGTGTGTACTGATTGTGGATTTCAGCACAATTTTCTCCTTCATGTCCTCTCATATTTTCCCCCCTTTAATATTGCTACTGCGAATTGACATGGCATCTTTGTTGAGCTGCGAAGACAGAATTTCTCACTTTGGCAACTGCAGATGCAGTTTCCCCAATCAGCTGAAAGTTGGTAATGGTTTGTCTTCTTAAGGCAATGGGCTGTGTACGTGAAGTGGCCTGCTGAGAACTGGCAAATCTCGCCCAGTGAGCGCAAGCAAGCCTAACTGACAGGCACAGCTGGGATTTAAATACACCCCCCCACCCCACAATGGAGTTTTCATTGCTTATGCTTCTGTTTTCAAAGATCATAGAGCACGACAGCACAGAAACAGGCCCTTAGGCCCATCTAGTCTGTGCTGAACTGTTATTCTGCCAAATCTGTCAACTACACCCAGACTGTAGGACGAGTCACAAATTAAGGGTAAAAGATGAAATATTTGTATTCTAGTCTTCCCTAACCTCAGTGGAAAAGTCCTGCACTTATTCCATCTATACCCTTCATAATTTTGTAGATCTCTATCAAATCTTTCTTCATTCTCCTACACTCCAGGGAATAAGGTCCTAACCTATCAACGTTTCCATTTAAATCAGGTCCTCATGTCCTAGCAAAGTGATTGAAAGAGTACACAGAAAATTTACGATTATTGATTTTCTCCCCCAATCTTATTGACACTTTTTTCCTGTTGATACTGTAGATGACCAGAACTGCACAGAATACTTCAAATTAGACCTGACCAAGTCTTAGACAATTTCAACATAACATTCCAACTCCTGTACTCAATACCCTGAATTATGAAAGTCGATGCTCCAAGAGCTCTCTTTACAACCTTATCTGCCTGTGACATCACTTATAAAGAATTATGCATGTGTTCCCAGATCCTTCTGTTCTATTACACTTCTCAGTGTGCTACTGTTCACTGTGCAAGACCTGTCCTGGATTGTCCTCCAAAAGTGCAACACTTCATAATTGCCTCCATTAAATTCTACCTGCTAGTTTTCCGCTAATTTTCCAGTTGGTCCAGATCCTGCTGCAAGTTCTGATAGTCTTTCTTGCATTCCAATATGCTCCAATTTTGGTGTCATCTGCAAATTTGCTGATTCCGTTTACCACAATATCATCCAGATCTTTAACATAGATGATAAACAGCAACAGACCCAGCACCAATCACTGCAGCACACCACTAGTCACATGCCTCAGTCAGTGAGGCAACCATCTACTCCCATTCTCCGGTTTCTCCTGCTAAGCTAATGCTGAATCCAATTACTACTCCATCCTGTTTGCCAAGTGACTGAACCCCCGGACCAGCTTCCCATGTGGGACTTTGTCGAAGGGCTTGCTAAAGTACATGTAGACATTTGCTGTCTTTCCTTCAACTTTTCTGCTGATCACCTCATAAAACTCTTTAAGATTGCTTAGACACGACCTACCATACACAAAACCATGTTGACTATTCCTAATCAGACCCTGTCTGTCCAAATACTTATATATCCAGTCCCTTAGAATACCGTCTAATTATTTACCCACTACTGACGTCAGGCTCACTGGCCTATAATTTCCTGTCTTATTCTTAGAACCTTTTTTGAACAAACTAATGACACTCGCAACACTCCAGTTCTCTGGCACCTCACATATGGTAAAGGACATTTTAAATCCTTCTGCCAAGACCCCTGCAGTTTCTGCACTAGCCTCTCACAAGGTCCAATGGGACACCTCATTAGACACTGGGGACTTATCCAACCCAATCTGAATCATGACAGCAAATACCTCCTTTTTTGTAATCCAGATATGGTCCATGACCTTTAGATTTAGAACTCTTCCATCACTAAACTGCCATTTGCAAACACAACCAACTACCAAGCGTCATATCTGTATACTAAATAACTTGGTATGTGTGAAGATAAAAGTACAGTAGAGCTGCAACCTTTATGATTCTGTCATTAATGTGAGACAAACTAATGTTGCATCAAGATATCAAATGCAGCGCACTTACATACTAAGATTTCTATCACTGAAGTGACTACTTAAGCAGCCATTGAATTACAATTGAGAAGGATTATTTTCCTATTTGAGCAAGTGGTTTAATTTAGTTTCTTTCACCCCCTTAGTTTAGAGCTGTAGACTAATTATGCGAATAGCATCAGCTAATGGTCTTTAACCATAGACAACAAGGTAAATGGAACAAATGTATCCCAGTGGCTTTCTTTCTGAACGAGTGTTTTTAAGGATACCTTTATTGGCATAACCAATGGCATGAAGGAAACATATTAATAAACCTCCACACTAATGAGACTAAAGGGATAAATTTTCAGATTTCAGTACAATCACTTATGAGGTAATGATACCATTTTCAATCTATTCTTAATTGCCAAAAGCTAAAAAAAAATAAACACAAGAGATTTTGCAGATGCTGGACATCTTCAGCAATGGACAGAAAATGCTGGAGGAACTCAGCAAGTCAGGCAGTATCTGAGGAGAGGAATAAACAGTCGACATTTCATCAAGACTGGAAAGGAAGGCCGGGGGAGGGGGAAGAAGCCAGAATAAGGTGAAAGAAGGAGAAGGAGCACAAGTTGGCAGGTGATAGGTGAAACAAAGTGAGGAAGGTATAATGACACAAGCAGAAAACCAAAAAATATTCTGCTATTCTATTTTCTTGCTTGTTTGTTGAATAGTTTTCCATTTGTATTCACACAAGTTGTAAACTGTTCTATGGTTCTAAACTTTGCAAGTAAACTATTTCAATGTACTCGTCATTTCTGAATGGAGACTTTTAAAGACATTTTATACAGAATTCAAGAAAATCCCCTGCTAATATCTGAAACTTTAATTAGCTCATTAAGAGCAATAGGCAAGACTAATGCATCTTCATAACACAGCTTAATTTTATATAGTAAAAGTATTACTGTTCATGAATATTCTAACACCAACAATAATTATAAAATAACTACCATTTAATTAAATGATTTATTCTAACCAAGAGATGATCACACTTCTTTCAAATTGCCTCAACCAAAATGTTGTCCTTCAGACTTAATTGCTACCTCTGGCAGAATTATGGTTTTTTTAATACAAGAATTATCACCGTAAAACCTTTGTATCAATGGTGCTGCAAGATTATTTAATTCTTCAAAATGAAGGAATGGCAAATGCATGGTATCTTCAATCAAAACTGCATTTGGAAACATAAACCACATTAATCTGGTGAAAGCAGAAAATAAACTTTGAACAACCCCTTGATATTCTGGCATCTTTTGGCATTGTGCACAGAACACCAGTTAATATGGATATTAAGGATTTGCTCCTAAAAGAATAAAGAAATTTTGCCAGTCCACTGGGCCACAAAAGGGCAGGGGGTGGGGGTTAAAAAAGGGAATAAAAATTGCAACAAGTTAATACAATAAGTTTTCCAAGAATGTCAAAAGAGAAAAGAAAATCTAAAGTTCACAATCCATTAAATGAATAGTTAACAAAAATAATTCAAAAGCACCACATTAAACAAACTGGCACACTTCAGGACATAGTGAAATGTGTTCGAGTACACAAACAGTTATGCCTGGAATGAAGCACCCTCAAGTCCTCATTTATCCTAATTATTAAATACATCACATCTGACAGATGCTTTGCAGCAGAGTGTGCTAAATAATTTGGAAAAGACTGGATAGAAAGTAGATTAACTTTAATGACATTAATTTTATATCATGTTCATTACCTTAAAATCTACTTTTCTATTCCTTTCTCAAACATGCATCCATTTTCTCTTTAAAAGGCTATTAACAAGCTTTGCTTGCACCTTTATTTCTGTTACGTTATTCTCCAACTCAAAATCAGTAGTATTTTTATACAAAATGTATTTCTCCAACAAAATACCTGAATTATACCTAAATTATGACTTCTCACAATCAACTTATTAACAAGAAATATTTTTGACCATCCATCTTATCAAAACTCTTTCTAATTTTAAATGTATCTGAGTGCCTCTTGCTTCTTTTGATCTATTGGCAATACCCTCAACTCCTTTTCTGTGCCAGCTGGAAGTCCATCATTTTTCGATAATTTATCTGTATCCTCTTCAAATATTGCCGATGATCTAGCCTCCACAACCCTCTGCAGTGGAGAACTTCAGAGATTCACCATTCACAATAAAGGCAGTGCATTTATAGTTGCAGAAACCTAGCCAAATAAAAGTTGAGCATTTTCTGTGAACTTGTGACATTTGATGTGATTATGGCTGCACTGTAATAAATAACATCTTATATATATATATAAACCATAAACATAAAGCAATGTATTATGGACTTATATGAAGCATAGATCTAGAATTAATTCCTCCTCCTGTTTCCAGGATTACAGAAGAGTTCCATACTTCTGCCACACCTTCCATACAGATAAATGCCATCATTTTACTCCTGAGAGGCTGGTTTACAATGTACAACACCATGCCCCAAGTGTTACTCTTTACAGTCAGGCATTATTTCTCTGTAAGCTTATGGTTACCATTAGTAATTCAACAAACATTAACCCATTGGCCCAAATTCCAGGGCACATCTCTCAGCTTATGCTTGGAGTTGAGGCAGACTTCTGGAATATCTATCCTGAACTCCATCGAAGGCCAATACATTCTTCCTAACTTGTAGTGTTCAGGATTGATCCAGCTGTGACACAACGAATACCCTTTTGCATCCCAAAGAAAGCCAGCATTCTTTGGGCAATGACATTTTCCAGCCCTTCATCATTTATTAAAGAATTTCATTATATTGCCAAACCCTACCTATCTCAGTGCCATCATCAAATTTGAATATGTAGACTTTTAACCTACCATCCAAGTTGTTTTTAAAACAACACAGAGTTGTGGACACAAACCTTTGTGGGAAATTGCACAGACCAATTTGTGCATCTGCTTGTCATCCCTGCTCAGATTGTCATGGAGAGATGAAAGTTTTTAAATAAGGTTCCTCAGTAAACCATTTCCTTATCATTAGGTTTTAATTCCCTCACTATTATTCAAACTTTATTTGACTGACCCATAACCTTTCCTTCACTTTTTGGCATTTATTTGACACCTCCATAAAATTGCTCATCATCTCTTAGTTCAATAGCTGCTGAAAATCTACCCCATGTTCCTGTTATACCCATTTGACCATATCCCTGACTTATGCCCTCAACTACTCCACAACTAACTACTTCCACACATCACAAATTAACTTAAGATCAGGCTCCAAATTTTGAAGAAATTTAACACACAAAATCCTGTTCAGGTATCATCTTGGCTCAATGAACTACACAGACTCCCAGACCAGCATAGACTAAAATATAACGTTTTTCCATGTAACTATCTCAAGCTCCACTACTCTTAAGAGAAGGTATCTTTCTCTTAATTCTTGTTGCATTCCAGATTTCCTTTTCCTCACCATTGATGGACATTTCTCCAACTTGCTCAACTAATCTCCTGGAATTTCCCCCTTAAGTACCCTGTCCCACTACTTTACTCCCTGCCTTTATAAAGGTCCTTAAAACGACTGCTTCCATCTGATCTTTCAGTAGCCTGTCATGAGATGAGACTGAGAGATGACTTCATTGAAACCAAAGATCTTATAGGGCATGGCAGATTATTTACAAGGATTGGTGGTGTGGCTGGAACCAGAAGTCAACTCTGGGCAGATGACAATAAATTTCATTACTCAGTTGCAGAAATCTTTGGAGACTCATTTGCTGAGGGTGTTCAGGAGATGTAGAGATTTATTGTTAGATATTAAAACAGGGGTTCACAGACCTCTTGCTTAATCGCATTGCTGCATGACATAAATAAAGTTGGGAACCCTTGTATTAAAGGGATCGAAGGATATGGGGATTGGTCCTGGAAAGTGGCCCCAATGTAGATGGAAGGCATTATCTTGATTAATGGCAGAATAGGCACAAAGGGCCAAATGGCCAACTCAGTTTCTATTTCTTAGCTTTACTATCTCCTCATCTAACTTGGTTTCAAGACTGTCTGACAATATTTCCTTGAGACTGTTTGCAACATCAATGCTGCAGTTTGTTAATGGCCTGAATAAACTGTGGATTAAAATATAAATCATTTTGTTTTGAAAGATACCTCAGTTTTAACAAATAATTACATTAACTGCATATACAGGCTGCTGAATTTCATATTTCACCCCAGCTCTTGCGAGTAACCCTTCCAGAGAAGGAGGCTGACAATTGAGTTGGCACGGTAGCGTAGTGGTTAGCACAACTCTTTACAGTACCAGCGACACAGGTTCAATTCCCACCACTATATGTAAGGAGTTTGTACGTTCTCCCTGTGACTGCATGGGCTTCCTCTGGGTGCTCCGGTTTCCTCCCACAGTTCAAGACCTACCTGGCAGGTTAATTGGTCATTATAAACTGCCCCATAATTTGGCTAGGATTAAATCCAGGGACTGCTGGGCTGTGCAGCTCGAAGGGCTGGAAGAGCCTCTTCTACACAGTACCTCAATAAGTAAAAGATTCCGTTCAGCAGAATTTGCCCCCTTCCACCCCCACCCCATGTATCAATATTTTCTTAGCCTCTCAGTTTTATTTTGAACTATCCTGCTGTGTGTGTGTGTCTGTGGATATGGACAGGGTCCTTCAGAATACAGTCTCTTGTGGGGAAGGGGTCTCATTTCCACTCACACTCCCAGTGGGACACATTTTAAGGTCACTCACTCTGACCAGTGAATGTCAAAGGAAATCAGGATGATACACATTGCTGATCTAAACAGATCAGATTCTCACTTTACCTCCCCAGATTCAATACTACAGCTTTGGAATGGCTGCCAAGGAACGACTTTCATTGATGACAAGTCCAAAGTATTATTGATTTTTCAACATTTTTATGAATTACCAAATATTCAGTAATCAATAAAAGTCAAAATATATCATCCCCTACTCGAGCATTTTAATTGGGGAAAAAACTCAGATCCAGAAGCACCCATTAGAAAAATAATCCCAGCTATCAAACTCGCGCTCTAAACTACAGTTACAACATTTGCACAGCTTCCTTGGACAACCAAATATAAAACTACTTCAACAATTTATAAACACTAGCTCCTAACATAACCTTAGCTTTACGCTTACGGTAATTTGTGTTTACTCATCCAAGATATTATCCAAGAGCTGAAAAAACAAAAGATATGCACTTTCCATTAGCACTTCAATTAATAATACATCTTATATGCGGTGTTGTTGTCACAAGTGATTACTTAATTTTATTACTCAGAGCATACAACATTGGGATAATTGCTCTTTGTTGTGTTGGCAGGTGCAAGCACAAACGTACACAACTAGAGGACTGGTCTCCGAAGCATATTCACAATTTGAAGTCGAAGCGTGTTAAATAGAAACCTTGTGCACAAATGGAAGAATAACATTGCAGAAGGCAAAAAAAACCAGAAACTCAAAAAAAGCAGTTTCTTTGTGTAAATTATGCCATTTATTTCCCTTGAAACGTGATGAGTGCTGCTACTATAGAAAACAGCAGACCGCGAGATGTAGCTCACTGTACTCCCTCTGTCAAAGCTGTGTACTATCACATTACTTGGTTAACGTCCTACCCAGCTCAAACGTAACAACATCGATGCGTTATTTACACAACCACTGCAGTTAAAACACAGCACCGGTAAAACTGCATTTTTTAAAAAACTGGAGTTGTACAAAAGACGCAATTGATGTAAAATGGTCAAACAGACAAGGAAAAGACTACAGGGTTCACTGCTCCCGGCCGTTACAGTGAGCTGAACATTTTCCCTACCTTCGCATTATTTCAGAACTGCGCATATGTCTCTCGTCTCGACTTCCATTTTATGTCTGCTACCGTTAACTGTCTCAAAGTTTCCAAAGTGAACGGTTAAATCTGACTCACCTGGCCCCCAAAGCACGAGTGGAATTATGTAGAATTCCCAGTCAGAAATGATCTGCAGTCGCATCCAGGCTGGGTGAGTACCTTACTCCTCTGATGCGTCATACCACACCAAAGCATCAGAGAAAATTAGACGTGCACTTAAAAAAAAATCGGACAAAAAGGCTCAAGACATAAATAACAGCTGTTCTGGCTAAGGGTCAGAAATAAACACGCCCTGCATCAGTTTACTGCCCTAACAATTGTAGTAAGTCTTCACCAGCAGGCACTTTCTCGACTGCACCCGTGTCTTTGCAGTCACGTTATTATGGATACTCTGACACACAGGGCGCCAAGCTGTTATACTGATTCACAACCCGGATGACTGGATACCTTTTTTCCCTCACACATTCAAAGAGATATCATGTATTTATTGTGATTACTTCTGGCTCCCAGCCACAACTATATGCAGTGCTTTGAACGCTCAATTAGTTTCTGGGATCTCGAAATGCCACTTCTGCATCCACCATTAAATAAAATCCCGAAGCGCCCGAAAGATACATCGAATAGCCTGAAATGAAGACCATCACTTCTCTAGCTGCCAACAAAAAAAACCCAACTTTCTTCAAATGGTAACTAATTAAGTAGCTCCCAGTTACAATTTGAGGACATTCAAACTGCACTATTAACTGCAAGGCTGGAATATCTCGACTCCTGTAGCCAATGAAGGCACCCGAAAGCATAGTATTTGTTTAACATATGCGTGCATGCATAAAGGATGACATTAATTATCACTAACCTCTCCGTACCGTAACACAAAAAAGAGAAGGAGCTGAATATTTGTTGGAGAAAACGCAACATTTTCATTGAAATAAGGCACGAGGGCTGGCTAGGGCGCATCCATTTCCCCAAATCTAAATGAGTCATGAGCTCGTTATATTTTGTGTGGGAAATTAACCTAAAAGACTGCACTATTAAATGTTGTAACCTGGGAATTGGATCTGCTAATGAAAGTCTTGTTCTTTGCTGTGCTACAATCACCATAGCAACTTCCAGCTGTCATAGTAACCATTTAAAGATTCTCCATGTTAAAATGCACCTACTAAAATAACACTTAACAAACGTGGCAAATACAAGCTTTCGTGTTTTTAACTCAAAATCATACTTTTCTACATGACACTATATGTGCATTTTATTGAACTTTGTGACACCCTTAGTTCATCAAATAAAGTGATCTAGATCTGGAAATTGGACAATTGGGTAGAATTTTAGAGGAAAATTGATCACTATGTAAGCAATGGAGCACCTATCATTTGATTTCTGAAACATGCAAACTTGCTTTTGTATTTTCCATGTGTTTGACACACATAAAGAAGGCCAGATATGTGCAAAGACACTGTGAATATCGAATATTACATCTAAGAAATTCAGTTCTGCAGGTATGGCTTCACAACCCATTCAGAATCATTGATGTCACTGTTACTTACCCAAGTGTCTCTCCACACCAAGCACTATATGTTAGCTTCAACTAGATGGTGACCTCCAAACTCCCCAGCTGACCACAACCCAACATCCTTCAGTTACCAATCTAGATCCCCAATATCCTGACCACCTTCGAGATCTCTGTTCTCCCCTACTGTCTCCCCTGCCTCCATTCCCAACATCGCTTTATGTCTGCCATGACTTCCTCCACCATAAAAGAGTGAGCAGAGGACAGAGCTTTGTGACAGACTTGATAGGTTAAGCCACTTTCAACCACATGGAAGTTTGTTCTCTACTTACAATGAAATGGAATTTCAGAAATTTAGATTAAATTTGTTGAACACACATAATACAGTACAATGCTGAATCGGCCCTTCTGGGCTTTCGAGACATGCTATCCAGCCATCCTGGGTCAATTGAATCCTAGCCTAAATTACAGGACATTTTACAATGACCAATTAACTGATTAACTGGTACGACTTTCAACTGTGGGAGGAAACTGGAGTACCCAGAAGAAACCCATGCAGTCACGGGGAGAACATCCTTCCAGGCAGTGGTGGGAATTGAACCCAGGTCACCCGTACTGAAGAGCGTCACGCTAATCACTGCACTACCGCGCTGTCTCATAAAACAAGTAGCTTCACCAGGTGAAAAATATATGTAAAAATTTAAGAAGAGTAACTTCAAGGTAACCCCAAGATCTTTTACGGAATAAGTGAAATTTTGTTATAAAATATTCAGGATTTAACTAAGATGTTTGAGTAATAACGAAATAGCACGCTGAAGCTTCACTATAATTAATCTTAAAAAAAGTGACACATGCAGTGCAGGAGGCTGGAAGTGCACACTAGTTGAAGAAAAATATGCATTCTGTAGATCCTTTAACATTACAGAAACATACTGTACATGTCTATGTTGTCTCTTAACTGATTGAAGGGTTTAAGGACATGATGGCTTTCTCCTGCTGTTCTACTCTTCAATCAAATGTGAATGCAAAATACCTCATTCCCTCCACACTCATGCATGTTAGTTCACCCTGTCCATTCATTGTATCAATTAACGGACACACTCTCAACATTCAAACACCAACAGCAAATGTTCAATATTTTAATGTGGTAAAATATAGTAAATGGGAAAATCAATAAGAAATGAAAAGGATGATGAATTTATGTAGTATAATTAAAATTTCTTAATGGGTTACGTATCTTTTCAAATACTTGCAAAAACTTTAGTTTTTGGTGATATTAGTTAAGAGAAAACATCTGCAGAAAATGCCAATCATTATTAAGTATTGTCATGGGATCTTGAACTGCAGAAATCAGCAGAAAGGACATTAATTAAAAATTTCATCTCCAAGTGACATTGTTACTAATGCAACACTCCCAAAGTTCTGCTCAGGGCTGCCAGCCAAAATGTAATTTCAGTTACACATCAATATCATCCCCAGTATAGCTTTGAACATAGATGACCTGTGGTCAATGAACCTGCTGGTTAGACTGGAACAAACTGGTCTTCCAGCCTCAGCAGAATATTAACAGTGAACTGCAGCCACCCAGAGGGAAGAGGGAAGCAGAGCGAGGAGATCTTGCAACTTGAGATGCCTTTTGAGAATTTTCTAAGAGAGTGTCAGATGAGGAAAGGAATTCAGTGAATTATTTTACTATAAGGGCCACTTTTTGCTGGGCAGCTTCTGCTGTCTCTTTCATAATTAGGCTGGATGCAGAACCACTTTCTCATGTGGGTACTGAAACAGGCATTTGTATTCAGAAGACCAAATACCTGATTATAGGGATCAGTAAGGGCACCATTACAGCATTCCAATCAATATATGTCAAAAGTGCTTTGGAGTACAGGAGACTGGGATTCTAAACTGGATTTATAGCAACTATTTTCCACTGTGTATGTGAGTACAACCAATTCCAATTTTAATCCCCTAATCTTTTACCCAGTCCATAAATTCACCATCAACTAAATGAACTAAGACATGATCTGTACTTCCTCATAATCAGAACAATTCACCAATTCTTGTTATTCTTATTAACTCATTTATATTTAGATTTTGCTTTTATGCCTGAAAGCAAATAATCAAGTTGATATATATTTCTAAAGTATCGCATGTGCCAAAGCAAACTTCAATTTTTAAGATCCTCTAAATTATTCACAGAGGAATAAAATCATCAACCATAAAATAATATTTACAATGTGATTTAGCTTTATGGTCAGCAATCTCTAATTTATTGAAGAAGCACTCTAATTCTGTATTGTATTGATTGACTTTGTGTGCGAGTGACACAGCGACACAGTTGTAATATTTTAGCAGCATAATTGTCACATACTGTACATTAAGAAACCAAAAAGCTCACACCCTCTGCTGTCAGTGACAGGCCAAATAAACTTGATTTTCTAATAACTTGATGTGATCTGATGCATGAACACAGTTGGGAAGAGTGTGTCTAACTTAATTTAATTCACCTGAATATAAATACCATCACAAACAATTGTATATAAAGGGCTAAAATGCACTCATGATAATACCATGTGCTTATATTGATCAGAAATTCCACTTTTTTATCCATTATTTCACATCATGTGAACTGATGAATTGCATTTCCCTTTAGAGGCAGTTACTTGGCCAACTGCACCACCAAGTGCTCAAATATGTTAATGCAAGATGTTCATCTAACGTGAACTGAACGTGGATTGTACACCAGCTGACAACTCACAGTCAGTGTTTGGATTAACAGGCTCCAGTGATACCATTACCCTTAACCAATCAGCTATAATTAACAATAAGGAAACATACCTAGTTGGTCTCGGCATGCAATAAAAGCTTTGTATTCCAGGTTGATTTAATTGTCAAAAGACAATCTTATTAGTATGAAGGCACTTTGTTTATTTATTCTCTACTAATTTAAAGGAATGAAAAAAACTGCAATGCTGGAAATCTAAAATTTAAATAAAACAGAAAAAAACACACATTAAGTTAGGCCACATCTAAAGGAAAGTGGAACAGTGATACTTTGGGTTACAGGCCCAAAATATTGACTCTTTTTTCCCATAAATGCTGAGTTTATCCAGCATTTTCTATTTTTTATTTCTCTGTCGCACATATGGGACAAACTATTCTGCTGCCAAATGCAGCAGAACAAATCAATGATCAGGAAAGCTGGGTGGGCTATTTAACCAGCTGGTGGGAGGCTGATTTGATCTGCAAGTGTACCATTGAGTGTCAGGGCTGTAAATTACTCCCACGATTGTTGGCCAATCTGTTGCCATTACTTATTTGGAAAGCATTGCGGCTGTGCAGCTTCGAACAACCTTAAAGCCATCATGTCTCTGTCTCTCTCCAAGGGAAATTGGACTGCAATTGACACCTAGATACCTGGCAGCACAGCCTTAAGCTCTGTCGCTGGAGCGCCCGAGGGCCTGCCATGTGATCTTTGCTTTGAAGTAGCCACTTCACCGTTTCCAAATAGCTCTGATCATCAAAGACAGTTGGAAACAGATGTAGAGAAAATAAAAATAATCAATCCACGTGACTGATGTACATTTACTAAAACACTAATATTAATTAACATGAATTAAAAGAAATCAGGCTGCCAACCTTCACTTATTTTTAATGAACATTAGTGGCCCCACAAATGCTAGTTATGATTGGCATAAAGCTATGAAGTAAAATGTATCCTGTTCTAGTGTTGTTATGAATACAGAGATGAGTCCATGGATAGAGCAGGATATTCGATACAACTACTGAACTCAGTGAGCTCGAGTCCATGGATAGAGCAGGATATTAGATACAACTACTGAACTCGTGTCCTCATACCTCGACTCCATTCTATCCCAATTCGTTCAGTCCCTTCCTACCCACACTTCTGATGCTCACAGTCTCCTCACTAACTCTCAATTCCCTGCTTCTGCCCATCTCATTTCCACCATGGATGTCTAGTCCCTACACACTTCTGCTCACCCAAGAGCAGGCCTCAAAGCTCTCAGCTTCTTTTGCAATAAAATAACCAACTAGTTCCCCTCCTCTGTCTGATAGGACTGGTCCTCATCCTCAATAATTTTTCCTTTGGTTCCTCCCACCTTCTCCAGATTAGAGGAGCAGCCAAGGACACCTGCATGGGTCCCAGTCCCCAGCTATGCATGCCGTTTCATTGGTTATGTAGGACAGTCCACGTCCCAAGCCTACCCTGGTAATGCTCCCCAACTCTTCCTCCGCCACACTGTCGGCTACATTGGTGCTGTCTTACGCACCCACGCTAGCTCGTCAACTTCATCAGCTTTGCCCCCGACTTCCACCCTGCCCTTAAGTTCACTCGGTCCATTTCTGACTCACCCCTCCCCTTTCTCGATCTCTCTTCTATCTCTGAAGACAAACTGTTGACCGATATCTTTTGTAAACCTACCAATTCCCACAGTTACCTTGATTATACCTCTTCCCACCCTATCTCCCGTAAAAATGATATTCCCTATTCTTCATCTTCACCTCCACCGCATCTGTTCTCAGGATCCGGCTTTCCTTTCCAGGACATCAGAGATGTCCTCCTTCTTCAAAGAATGGGTTTTCCCTTCCTCTGACATTGATGCTACCTTCATCCATATTTCCTCTATTTCTGAAACATCCGTGCTCACCCCATTGTCCTGCCACCTTAAAAGTGATAGAGTTCCTCTTGTCCTTACGTACCACCCCATGGGCCTTGGCATTCAATACATTCTTCTCCACAACTTCTGCCATCTCCAAAAGGATCCAACACCAACCAAACATACCTTTACCTCTCTCCCTCCCTCTGCTTTCTGCAGGGATCGCTCCCTCGGTGATACCCTTGTCCATTTGTCCCAAGTGGCACTTACCTAAGCAAACAACCTAAGTGCTACACCTCCCATTCACCTCCTCCCTCAGCTCCATTCAGGGCCAATCTAAAACAGCTCTTCCAGGTGAGGCAGCATTTCACCTGTGAATCTGCTGAGGATATCTATTGTGTCCGGTGCTCCTGATGCAGCCCCCTCTACATTGGTGAAACCTGTTGTAAATTGGGGGACCACTTCATCGAGCACCTCTGCTCCTTCTGCCAAAACCAGACCTTTCCAGTGGCCAAATATTTTAGTTCGCATTCCCATTCTGAGATATCAGTCGATGGTCTCCTCTTGTGCAATGATGGGGCCAACCTCAGGGTAGAGGAGTAACACCTTATATTTCATCTGTGTATCCTCCAACCTGATGGCAAGAATAGCAATTTCTCTTTCCGGTAAAAATATTCCCCAATCCTCCCATCTTCTTCTATTCCCAACTCTGGCCACTTACCTCTTCTCACCTGCCTATCATCTCCCCTTGGGTCCCCTACTCCTCTCCTTTCACCTAAAGTCCACCCTCCTCTCCTATCAGATTCCTTCCTTTCCAGCACTTTATCGTTCCTACCCATCTAGCTTAAACTAACACCTTCTAGCTAGCCTCCCTCCCCTCCCTTCCACCTTTTTTATTCTGGCATCTTCCCCTTTCCTTTCCAGTCCTGAAGAAGGGTCTTGACCCGAAGCGTTAACTGTTTATTCATTTCCATAGATGCTGCCTGACCTTCTGAGTTTCTCCAGCATTTTGTGTGGGTTGCATTAGATACAACTGCCGGCGTGGAAGTCTGGAAATTCACTGGCACATGGAGCCAGGTACTCTCACAACATATTAGAAGTATTTAGACCATTATTGCATGAAACGATACAGTTGGAGGCATTCAGAAAGAATTTGTAAAGTGGCCTAATTAACAATATTTATGTTACAATACGCGCCTGACAGCACCAGCTTCCGGGGTTTGGATGCCCCAACACTCTGGAATATGGATGGCTGGTGCGACCACTTAAAAGGCTCAGGCCCACCCCACTAATCGGCAGCCATGTTTTGGTACCAGGGTTTTAATATCTAAAGGGAACCTGAACTGAGGTTTGGTGCTTAATCAGCAGCTCTACTTTAGATTCTCATCTAGCATCTAGTTTAGGCTACAGTCCTCATTTCAGTCTCGTATTGCGTCTCGATTCTAGTCTCTGATACTCCAGCATTTGGGTCCTAACCATCTGTCTCTGGGTCTCTTGTCACAACTTAAGAAAGCTGAGAGAAAAAAAAAGTCCAGATTTCTATTCATGTAAAGCCGTTGTGCAGGTGCCTGACAAACTTATTTTCATTAAATCACTTAACACATAAAGGCTTGGTGATGTTTGAAATATTTTTGAAAACCTAGGTTTGACAGCACAATTTTAAATTTCCTTTTAATTGACTCCAGAATCTTCACATTTCGACCAGAAGTTTGCTCTGATTACATTGATCAGTTTCTTTCAAAGAACTTCCTGGCTCATGTTCCAAATGTGTCTTTCATCATCCAGACTTGTGTTCCTTTGTGCTATTTTCGAATCACATCTTGAAGTGGTGTTCACGTTTTCATTTTCCAAAGAGTTTCATGGTTCATCTGCCTTGGTAAGCTGCCTTACTTTTCACTTTGTTTGTCTTTTTATTCCACACTGGAGGCTGAGGTAGAACAAAGTACCCTATGGAAAATCCTGGCAATTCTGGACAATGTTTGTCACCCTCTGCATCCACCTCGGCTGAACAGAGGAGCTCTTTTAGTTATAGACTAAGACAACTGTACCGCTCCAAAGAGTGCTATTTGAGGTCATTCTTATCCTCGGCTATTAAGCTCTATAATGAGTCAACCTATAGCCAGGAAAGTGATGACCTTCCTCCTATTAGACTGAGGTAACATTTTTAATTCTTTCTTTCTTCTCTTCTAAGGTTTCTGTATTTGTATATCCATGCATTTGTAATTCTACTGTGACAGTGTTATTTCCTTTGGGATCGATAAAGTATCTCTATCTAATTCAACCTCTCAGATACACTAATTGTAGCAGGGGCTGGTCCGATGGCTTATTTCTCTTTGATCTCATGCCAGCAATTGACTTTTTCCTCAATGGATCTCAGTGGATCTCTATCTCAGAGGATCTCTTTGAATTTAGTGTCACCATTGATTGGTTATTGTTCACTCCAAACACTTTCTTTAGAACTTTAAATGCAAAGTCTGACCATCCCTATGAAACATTCTGCGCTCAACAAGTAATCATGCAATTGCTACTTGATCCACAGACATCACTCCAGAACAGCTTTAGGCTGAAAATCAAAAAACAATCTGCAGATGCTGTATATCTAAAATAAAAACAGATAATGCTGAAAATACCCATCAGGTCAATCCACTTCTGTGGGAGGAGAAACAGAGTCAACTTTTTAGATTGAAGAAATGTTAACTATTTTCCTCTTTCATGGTCTCTGGCTGGATCAGCTGCAAATACAACAGCCTGGATCCAATCCAACATATGCAAAGGGCTGGTCTAGATCAGGAGAAGGTACTGAACTGAATCATGATTTATTACTTTGGAACCGTGAGGTCAGTTAAGGATACACTGAGTCACTTAGATATGCCCATTATAATTCAGTGTTTGAAGAAGATGAAAGGATAAACTGCTGGACAAACTGAATGGTTCAGGTAGCATCTGTGGAGGCAAAGGAATGGCCAGTGTTTCATGATGAGACCGTGCATTAGGACAGCTTGGAAACACATGGGCAAGAGATGGCCAGGACAAGCCCTGAGAAGGACACATGGCAGTGTCAGGAGTCTGGTAAGGATGTCATCAGAGACCATAAGACTATAAGACATAGGAGCAGAATTAGGCCATTTGGTCCATCGAATCTGCTCTACCACTTCATCAGGGCTGATCCATTTCCCTCTTAACCCTATTCCCCTGCCTTCTCTGCATAACCTTTCACACCCTGACTAATCAAGAACCTATCATCTTCCGCCTTAAATATGCCCAATGACCTGGCCTCCACAACTGCCTCTGGCAACAAATTCCACAGATTTACCACCATCTGGCTGAAGAATTACCTTCTTATTTCTGTCCTAAATGGACTTCCCTCTGGTCCTAGACTCCCCCACCAATGGGAGTATTTCTTTCATATCTAAAGAGCAGAACAACAATAGAAACAACAGTGAAAGAGGGACTGAATGTAATCACAACCTCTAACTTTGACATGTCCTTGCTTATGAGGAGGACAATTAGAGTTAAAATTGGCTGCGTATTGTTTGACTTGTGTCACACTGCTGTTGATGTTTCAGTAGTTTGTTATGACTGAGACAGAGGGCAGTTAAGAGTTACCTGAATCACACCTGACAATTAGACCAGATCAAAAAGGGTACCAACTTTCCATCCCTACTAACCAGACCCAATGCATTCTCTTCTTCCTTAAGAAGCTTTAGGTGGACTTACAGCGAAAGACAAAATCTGCAATCTTACGTATCCTAGTAGCAGACATCTACTCAATCCATGCATGACATCCGTGGCAGTAAGTTCTACACAGTGCCATAGGAAAATGCCAGCTCTTCCCACTTCACTAGTCAGCTTTCCTCTGTGGTGCTATGGCCGTCCCAGACACAAAGGGTAGGTTTCAGATGCTGTTAGAAGCCATCACTTACCTTCTGCAGGCACATGGCCTGAACTGACATACTATGCCCGTGTGTCAGCAAGCATTCAGCCCTTCTGGTGCTACTTCTGTTTTATTAGAACGGTCAATCGGTGATCTCCCCCACCTGGATCTGCAGCCATAGTGAGTGAGGAGCTGCATCTGTGTACACTCCCCGCCAGCTGACTCCACCGATACAGATGTAAAAGGGAGGGAGGGGCTCTGAATGCCAAGGTAGGCAGAGTCATGGCTCTGAGGAAAAACACTAAATGCTGACAGATGCTTTGTTAAGCAAATGATGTGCTGCCTTACTCAACCCATAAACATCCAGTTGTTGAAAGCAGCGCTCAGGTCTGACTTCATCAAGTAAGTAAGGGAGCTCATGTGTGTAAAACGAATCTGTCTCATTGAACTTCCATTCAGATAAAATTTCTCAACTACACACTGATTCAAATGTTCACTTATCTGTCTATTCCCTCAGTACTATTCTACTTGACATAGTGGATTTACTGTATAACTTTCAGACTCTTAAGAAAGAATGTAGCAGCAGGTTATTTGGTTACCAAAGCATCTGATATAATCCAATGCAACTTCTGTCACCCTGCTGTAGGTTCTATTTACCTTCACAGAATGATAAGTCCTCTCCATCATTGAACACATCTACAGGGAGCATTGCCACAAGAAAGCAAAATCCATCATCAAAGACACCCACCATCCAGGTCATGCTCTCTTCTTGCTACTACCATCAGGCAGGAGGTACAGGAGCCTTAGCTCCCACACCACCATGTTCAGGAACAGTTATTACCCTCCAACCAGCAGAAATAACTTCACTCACCTCAACTCTGAACTGATTCCACAACTTACTGACTCACTTTCAAAGACTACAGCACATGTTCTCAGTATTATTACTTTTTTTATTTGCATAATTTGCCTTCTTCGGCACATTGGTTGTCTGTCTTTATGTATAGTTTTTCATAAACTCTGTTGGATATTTTATTTTCCTGCCTGCAGTTAAAAAAACTTGAGACATATATGTAAATTGATAATAAATTTAAATTTACTTTTATATTTAAAGTTTACCTTGGCATTCAGAGCCCTCCTCCTTTAGAGCTACATCAATGGAGACACCAATGTAGAGTGGAAGGAGCTCCTCTCTCACTATGACTGGATATCCATGTAGGGAGTGGGAAGACCACCAACTCAAGGCAACTACATTTCATGTCATTGTATGGCTTGATATGAAATGTGGCGGAGGCAAGGAATTCTAATGATGGCACCCTATTCTGGGTCCACCATTGGGTATCTGGATCAGAGAATGCTGCACAAAGATTTTCATCAAGTAGTACTTTAAGCCACATCACCAAATACCCCAGCTGCCTTTGACTTTTGCAACTTGTTGCGTATCAATGTTACACTTCCTTCCACACTTTGTGTGGTTACCTGGAGGTGCTGCTCCTGGAACACGAGCTGTCTTTAAACTCACAGTCCTGATCTACAACTTAGGATACAAAAATGACTTTGGTGTTACTACAATAAATCAACAAGATGCAAATTTTAAATTAGAAACACATTATTTGGAGACAGTGTAATTTCTAACAATTGAACACTGAATGGCCACACAATGTCAAATAATTCTAATTGAATATATTTATCTATCAAAACAAAATTTTCAGCCCTGAAGATGAAAGTAAACAGAAGCATCAATGGCTCGAGAGATGAAATTGCTCAAAATATGATTCATAAATGTACTAGCAAGACCCAATATCCGAGTTGGTGCCTTAGTTATATCTGATTAATCATCCTTCAGCTGAAACTCTGAATTCTAAATGACAGAAAACATACTTTCTAGAGATGTGGCAATTTCAACCACAGGATGATACCTGCAGTGAAACTTTAGCTAGAGAGACACTGATTAGTCCATCTATGTCAGGTGTAATTCTAACCTAGACTGTAGAGGTAAGGTCCATTCGAGATTAATGATTTATGAGAGCTTATGGCTATATCAATTCTTCTTCCTAGTGTAGCATTGGTGTAGCCACTTTGTTCAGATTTAAATCGCTTCAACATTAATAGTTTATTTTGAAGGTATTACATAAATCATGAACTTACATTAATGAGTTCAATTTCCCATAGCTTTTTCACAAGATCCATTGACGTATAACCATTTGCCAGAAAGGTCTTGATGTAATCATTCAATTCTAAAGAATCTAACCAATCCGCCACAGATGTTGGACTGTTTGTATCATATCCAATAACCTTCACCTGAAATGAAAGAGATAAATATATGTGTAAGAGCTGCATAAATTGCGGATAGCAAACTTGTTCTTTTTCATAGAATCAAATCCTTAACCAATTATCATCTCAAATATTAGAAAAGATTGGTATGAAAAGACAATACCTGCATGTACAGGTGCTGCAGATTATATATCAAGCTTACAACCTTTTTAGTTACATCTAAGCACAGAGATAATCATGCTGCCATTACAGTGTCTGAGAACACATCAATTATTGTGACAGAATTAACATCTGCACCAGAATATTTCACAGGAATGGCAGTTGATAGGTTTGGAATTTATATATAATCTACTAGGGTAATCTACTAGGCTCAGGATATTTCCAATTGGATCAAATCAATTGCTCACTGGATAGATTTCCAGAATCAAAGGATGATCCCAGAGCCTGACAAGGTGTTCCCTCGGACCCTGCAGGAGGCAAGTGCAGAAACTGCCAAGGTCCTAGCAGAGATATTTAAATAATTCTTAGCGACAGGTGAGATTCAGGAACAGCTTCTTCCCCTCTGCCATCCGATTCCTGAATGGGCTTTGAAGCTTTGGACATTACCTCACTTTATATAATATACAGTATTTCTGTTTTTGCACATTTTTAAATATTCTATTCAATATACGTAATTGATATACTTGTTTATTATTGTTTTATTTTATTTTTTTTTCTCTTTCTGCTAGATTATGTATTGCATTGAACTGCTGCTAAGTTAACAAATTTCACATCACATGCCAGTGATAGTAAACATGATTCTGATTCTGATTCTGACACTGGAGGATTGGAGGATGGCCAATGTTGTTCCACTGTTTAAAAAAGGTTCTAAAACGAAACCAGGAAATTATAGGCCAATGAGCCTAACATCAGTAGTGGGTAAGTTATTGGATGGTATTCTAAAGGAGTGGATATATAACTACTTGGATAGACGTGGACTGATTAAGGATAGTCAGCATGGCAGGTTATGTCTAACCAATCTTAGAGTTTTTTGAGAAAGTTACTAGGAAGGCAGTGGATGTCATCTACATGAACTTTAGCAAATGCTGACAAGGTCCCACATGGGAAGTTGGTCAAGAAGGTCAGTCACTTAGCATTAAAGTGAGGTAGTAAATTGGATTAGGCATTGACTTTGTGGGAGAAGTTAAAGAGTGGTAGTAGAGAGTTGCCTCTCTGACGAGAGGCCTGTAGCTCCTGGAGTGCCAAGGGATTGGTGCTGGGTCCATTTGTTGTTTGTCATCTGTATCAATGATCTTGATGATAATAGATCAGTAAATATGCAGATAATACCAAGATTGGGGGTGTAGTGGACAGTGAAAAAGGCTATCATGGCTTGCAGTGGGATCTGGATCAGCTGGGAAAATGGGCTGATAAATGGCAGACGGAATTTAATGCAGACAAGTGTTAAGGTGTTGCACTTCAGTCGGACCAATCAGGGTAGGTCTTATACAGTGCACAGTAGGGCAAAGAAGAGGGCCATAAAATACAGGGATCTGGAATACAGATCCATAATTCATTGAAAGTGGCATCACAGGTACATAGGGTCATAAAAATAGCTTTTGGCACATTGGCCTTCATAAGTCTTGAGTACAGGAGAAGGGATATTATGTTGAAGCTGTATAAAACATCGGTGCGGCCTAATTTGGAGTATTGTGCACAGTTTTGAGCATCTACTAACAGGACTGATGTAATTAAGGTTGAAAGAGTACAAAGGAATTTTACAAGGATGTTACTGGGTCAGGAGCACCTGAGTTATAAAGAAAGATAGAATAGTTAGGACTTGGAATACGGAAGATTGAGAGAAGATTTGATAGAGGTATACAAAATAATGGGGGTATAGATAGGATAAATGCAAACAGGCTATTTCCACTGAGGTTGGGTGGGACTATAATCAGAGGTCATGGGTTAAGGGTGAAAGGTGAAAAGTTTAAAGGGAACATGAGGAGAAACTTCTTCACTCAGAGGGTTGTGAGAGTGTGGAATGAGCTGCCTGCACAAGTGGAGCATGCAAGCTCGATTTCAATGTTTACGAAAAGTTTAGATAGGTACATGGATGGTAGGGGTATGCAGGTCGATGGGAGTAGGCAGTTTAAATGGTTCGGCACAGGCTAGATGAGCAGAAAGGCTTGCTTCTGTGCTACACTTTTCTATGACTCTGTGAAAAAAGAGTAAACCCTGAGGACAAGTCTGGAGCTGGAGTCCCTAAGGCAGTCCGACAATGTCTTCAACCTCGCTCTGGCAACTCCTGCGACGACGCTGGTGCCAAGCTGTATCGGCCCTTGCCCTTCCCTTGGACATCGGTGGCATGGAGAGGGGAGACTTGCTGCATGGGCAATAGCCGGTCTTCCATACAACCTTGCCCAGGCCTGCACCCTGGAGAAGACTTTCCAGGCGCAGTTTCATGGTCTAGCGAGACTAATGGATGCCATACATACATACATGAAGAGCGACTGTATGAATGGGTAGATTCTCCAGTTTACAAAGATAAAAGATAATCTCTGTGAAACATGCAAAATTCAGACAGTGTAGAGACCAAGAAAACGTTCCTGCCCTGGAATATAGGACTGAGGATTTTAAATTTGAGGGCTGGTCATTTAGGACTGAAGTGAAATTTTCTACACTCAGTTGACGGTGAATCATTTGAATTGTCTAACCAAATGCACAGCTGAGGAGATTGTTCAAGACTGCGATTCATAGAATCTTGAGCAGCAAGAGAATCAAGAGGTTTCGGAGGAGGGCAAGAAAACTCAGTTGGCAAGATATTCAGCTATAAACTCATTAAATGAGGAATTGTATGCCTACCCTTTCATGTCATAAAATTAGTTTTCATTTCCTTCAAAACGCAGAGGACTTATTATTTATGATTAGAAAATGCTAAATACAATGTTATCAGAGTAGAAAGCATGGTAATATTGCAAGCTTAATTAAGTAATCCTCCAAGAGGACTGCAACCATGTTGTAGTTTGGAGACTTGTTTTCTTCAATGACCCGGAGAGCTACTTTGGCAGGAGTCAGGGCTTTATGCTTTGGCTCTTGGTCAGGTCACCCATGCCAAACCGGTCAAAGGGTAGACTAAGAGTGGTCCACTGGCCCTCCAGAGTCAGGAGTTCAGCTCAGGGCTAACGACCCAGACTGGTAAACAAATTTGTTACGGAAACAAATAGAGAGAGTGCAGAGACGATTTACTAGGATGTTACCTGGGTTTCAGCACTTAAGTTACAGAGAAAGGTTGAACAAGTTAGGTCTTTATTCCTTGGAGCGTAGAAGGTTGAGGGGGGATTTGATCGAGGTATTTAAAATTTTGAGAGGGATAGATAGAGTTGACGTGAATAGGCTGTTTCCATTGAGAGTAGGGGAGGTTCAAACGAGAGGACATGATTTGAGAGTTAGGGGGCAAAAGTTTAAGGGAAACACGAGGGGGTATTTCTTTACTCAGAGAGTGATAGCTGTGTGGAATGAGCTTCCTGTAGAAGTAGTAGAGGCCAGTTCAGTTGTGTCATTTAAGGTAAAATTGGATAGGTATATGGACAGGAAAGGAGTGGAGGGTTATGGGCTGAGTGCGGGTAGGTGGGACTAGGTGAGATTGAGTTCGGCACGGACTAGGAGGGCCGGAATGGCCTGTTTCCGTGCTGTGATTGTTATATGGTTATATGGTTATAAACAGCAATGAAGGATCTTTCTGCGTCTGAGTGCAACGGTATTCCTGAGTCTCCATCTGGGACTTGCATGACTGACAATAGTGAAAACCGAGAGGAAGCAACTGACACGATAAAGGAAGCACTGAACATCACCAGAGGTCTTTCATTGCTGCCCTAAACACCAGCAGTGTAACGTGCAGTAAGTACGTAATTAAGTACGACCTTAAACACAAGAGATTCTGCAGATGCTGGAAACCTTGAGCAACACACACAAAATGCTGGAAGAACTCAGTAAGTTAGGCAGCATCTAAGGAGGGAAATAAACAGCTGATGTTTCGAGCCGAGATCCTTCAACTGGAATGGAAGAAGGCAGAATCCTGAGTATGAAGATGGGGGAAGGGTAAATAATCTCTTGTTGAGGGCTAAAATTTATTGGGCCATAATAGCAAATTCTAGGTTCCAACCTGATGAACACTATTTGTTAAATGACAATCTGAGTAGGTCTTTATGCATCAATGCAGTGTGTTTCTAGAAAGAAAAAATATTGTAGGAAACCATTTTAAAACTAGTTATTTCCTTGCAGCTTTTAATCATGCAAAATTATACCCAAGAAGATATTAGTTTTGTCATTTTGGATTTCTAAGTGGCTTAAATGTGTTTCTGGATCTCTCGTTCTACACTAACTAATGTGAAAAATAACATGAACTGATGCAATCAGAACATCTTCAAAATTAGTATAAGCACTCTTTTATCTGGTAATACATTTAATCTAAACATTACAGCAGGAAAATCATCTTCTAATTAGCAGCCTCTTACACAATTGCTAGACTAGTAAATAAATTAATTGCTCATGCTGAACCTGTTTTCTACTACATTTCTATACAATTTTGGAAAATAGTACACCTAGACCAGAAAATTTTAAGCTAATTTTCTGGCATTTAAACAAATAATGTTATAATAATCAATATATTCAAGAGAAGTTTAGTACTCATCATCAATACAGCAATACACAATTAATGCTTCTATATATTTAAATGCTGCTGCAATTCATCAAATTACAACCCCAAATATCAACTTTTGGTTTGATTACCCATCTCCCTGTCCAATTAATCTAAATTTCTCTTAATTTATTGCATACATCTTTTCTCATTTCTGAACAGTTTTTTTTCCAAGATACACCTTTTAGACCAAGTCTAATATATAGCCAATAGAGATGTAACAATAGAGCGAAAAAAATTTGTTAGGTTGAAAATAAGGTTTAACCTTTATTTATCCAGTAAAATGTTAAAATAACAGATCAGTTAACATTAATCTGATAAATTCAAAACTGTTATGTATTCATGTATATTTTACACTTATGGTTTGCTGTCAAGCTTCCCTATAGGTTACGTTCTGATTGTAATGTGAGAGGTCATTCTGGGTAGATGACTAACAAGTAAAATAGACAGCAGCATGTTTGATCCCCACCATCTCCATCTCTTGTGTGTGTTATTCATGGTCACCTGGCATCCCACGACCACAAGCATAGCAACTGGTGATTAGGTGACAAGACCTCAAGTGAGAGCTAACTTTTTGTTCCTATCGGCAAGAAAAGTCTGTGTGCAATGTTGGCGGTGTACCACTGTGTAACATGGGCAAGCAAAAAGAAAACGTGATAGACTCATATGTGGTCTGCATAGTGATGCCATTCTGAAACGTTTGCTCACAGAAGACAGACTAACATTATAGAAGGCAAGTGAGATTATTACATCTATGGAGATGACTGCAAAAGAAGCAGAGCTATTAAGTGTATCTTCCCAAGTTCATAAAGTTTCTCCTGACTTTAAGAATAAATCATATATTGGCAATCAATATTACTGTTGTGGCAAAACTGGACATTCAGCATAAGGATTTAGGCTGCTGAAACTGTGGCAAAAAGGGAAGTACTAAATGTGCCTAAAATAGTAAAAAGATGCTGTCAACCAAAAACACTAATGAAGAAACGGGACTTTCAGTAAAACAAAAAGAAACATGACTCAGATGGAACATACTGAGGATGGATTGAGTGACTCTCACTCTGTGGTTGAAGAAGCATTGTATGTTTTATCTGTTTCAGGATACAAAGATGCCCATTGGGTGACCCTGCGGTTGGATGGGGCCACAGTGAGGGCCATGGATGATGCAGTATCACTGGTGTCAGAGAGAGTTTACAAGGAGAAATTACACCATCTTACCCCAGAAGGGGTTACTTTAAAGACTTATGCTAGTGAGGTTGTTCCAGTGAGGGGAATTGTACATGTTACAGTGGAGATTAATGAACAGAGAAAAGAACTTCTACTATACGTTGTTGAAGGTAGTTATCCTGCAATTCTGGACTGCTTGTGGTTGGAGCAGCTCAAACTCAACTGATATGAAATGCACTTGATTAGAAGGAGCACTGAAGAGGTATTGAAGGAACATGCAGAAGTATTCAACGGAGAACTCAGCAGTATTTAGGGAATCACTGTTAGACACCCTCAAATCAAAGGTAGAGGCTGAATTAGAAGGAGTGATCCACAGTAAGGTATTGGAACCAGTGTGTGTTAAGTAATCGGGCAACTCCAGTGGTTCCTGTCCTAAAAAGTGATGGGTCTTCAAGGCTTTGTGGAGACTCCAAGCTAACCATTAACCTGGTTCGTAGGGCTGAACAATACCTTCTTCCACTCATTGTTGTCTTTTTTTGCAGGTTTGGCTGGTGGACAGACATTTAGCATGACTGACTTGTGTCAAGCATACTTGCGGATTCATGTGGAACCACAGAGTCACAGGAATTGTTAAACATAATGGTTCACTAATGGTTCACATATTGTACAGTTACCAAAGGCTCTGTTGGCAACACCTCAGCTTGCACACTTTTTCAGTGAGCAATGGACCTGATCTTGAGTGGGTTGACAGCAGTGCATTGCTATTTGGATGACCTACTCATTACTGGGAAAAATTAGCGTGAACACTTGGATGCTGCTCTACAAAGACTCAAAGGATCCAGAAGGACTGTGTAAGTTCTTCCGACCTTTGATTGAATATTTGAACGATGTCATCGACAACTCAAGAGCTTCACAAGGCACCAAAGCTGAAGATATTCATGGAGGATCCATCACCACAGAATGTAAGTCAATTAAGATCTTTCTCAGGACCACAAACATACTTCACAAAGTTTGTTCCTAACCTAGCTAGCATGCTGAAACCACTTCATGAGTTTTTAAATAAATCAGCACACTAGCAGTGGGTAGATTGCTGTGAAGAGGCTTTTAAAAAGGCCAAAACAACTTAGTCACAATCTGAATCACTCACGCAATTCAACATGTCAATGTCCATATAGTTGGCCTGCGACGGATCACCCTTTGTTGTGGGGCAGTATCTCACACATCATGCCATCCAATCACTTCCACATCAAGGACATTAAGCAAGGCAGAAAGCCGCTATGCCTAGACTGAGTGGGAAGCACTTGCAATTCCATTGGTTCCTCTTCAGTTGATGATTTACGCTACTGACAGATTATCACCAGTTGATGTCAATTTTTAGCCCACATGCGGGCATTCCTACCCTGGGTGCTAGCCAAATACAATGTTGGCTCTGTTACCATTTGCACATCAGTACAACATAAAGCACAGGAGGTCTCAGCACCAGTCGAATGATGATGGACTATCTAGACTTCCCTCAGATGTTGCAGCTCCAAAGCTTTCCCTGAAAGAGATCTTTTACTTCAAGGAAGTAGCTACAGCTCCAATGACTGTGGAGCAAGTCCAGAAGCACACACGTACTACCCCTGTTCTATTTAAAGTGGTAAACTTGGTAACTCATGAACGGAAAGCAGAGCCAGCCATGGAAGAGAACCCTTACCAGGCTCGATGGAAGGAACTCACAGTCCAAGCAGGATGTTTACTGTGGGGCTACTGTGTTGTCATTCCTCCACCACTAAGAAAGCAAGTGCTTGACAAACCCCATGCAGGACATTGTGGTGCAGTGTGCATGAAAGAAATTGCACGCAGCTACACCTGGTGGTCAGGACTAGCTGTAACCCTTGCAGAGAAGGCCAAAGCATGCCCACATTGTCAGCAAGTGAAAAATGTTCCTCAACTTGAACCTTTGCATCCATAGGAATGGCCTGAAGAACCACAGGCAGAAACTCACATAGATTTTGCAGGTCCTATAGAAGGCCACATGTTCTTGGTTGTAGCAAATGGTCTGAGGTTGCCATCATAAAGAGAATTTGAAAAATGCATTGAGGAGCTACATTCCATCTTTAGCCATTTTGGGCTTCTTCAATAGCTTGTAGGTGACAATGGCCCACAACTCCTGTCTGAAGTGTTCAAGGCATTTATGGAAGCAAATGACATTTAGAACACCAAGTCAGTGCCATCTGGCCAGTAATGGCTTTGCTGCACGATTCGTACAAACACTGAAACAAGCCCTCAAGACTTCAGTGCAAAATGGATCCCTCAAATTCTTCCTGACATACCACAATACACCATACACCACCACCAAGATGGTTCCAGCCACTGCACTGATGAAAAGACAGCTTTGCACCCAGCTAGACCTGCTTAAACCCCCAAAACACAAAATAGATTGTGCTAAATGAATAGAAAACCCAAGCAGGGAGATGTGCCAAAACTCAGTACAGAACTTTCACAGCAGGAAAGAGAGATCTGCCTGAAACCACATGTCTCGAACAAAGTGGATACCTGCAATGGTGGTGACACAAACTGGCCCTGTGTCTTACATAGTGGAAATGAGTAACCACAACATCTGGAGAAGGCATGTTGATCAGCTGTTGCCCATTTCTGAGGCAAACCAACACAAATTGACCAACCCGGTTCCAGTTGTAGAAATGGTCTGAGGCAGTGACTGCAGAACGTCCATTAAGATCAAATGACACAGCCAGTGCTCCCCCATCACCTGTGCTTTCTGAGGTTCCCCTATTGAGAATGCAGTATCCAAGCCAAGATCTGCCCATACACCACCAAGAGATAAAATGACTTAGATTAGATAGTGAGGACACTCAGTCCTCATTTATTGTCATTTAGTAATGTATGCATTAAGAAATGATACAACGTTCCTCCAGTATGATATCACAAAACACAAGACTAACTTACAAAAACCACATAATTATAACATATAGTTACAACAGTGCAGAGCAATGCCGTAATTTGATAAGGGCAGACCATGGGCACGGTAAAAGAAAGACTCAAAGTCCTCAATAGCCCATCATCTCATGTAGATGGTAGAAGGAAGAAAAACTCTCCCTGCCATGAACCTCCAGCGCCGCAAAGCTTCCTGATGCAGCCTCTGGAAGTATCCGACCACAGCCAACTCTGAGTCCGTTCGAAAAACTTCAAGCCTCCGACCAGCCCTCCGACACCGAGCACCATCTCTGCCGAGCACTTCGACCTCAGCCCCGGCCGCCAAGCAACAGGCGAAACCGAGGATTCGGGGCCTTCCTCTCCGGAGATTTCTCAATTGCACAGTAGCAGCGGCAGCGAAACAGACATGTCATAAGTTTCACCAGATGTTCCTCCGTGCTTCTCACGTCCGTCCCCATCAAATCAGGATTGTGCACGGCCCCTACTTACAGATAACAGATATTCATCCCTGGAGTGGCCGCGCGCACTGCCATTTTCTTCCCTTGGCATCATCCCCAGGTTACTGACACTCTCACAGGAACAGGCAGCTTCCAGACTGACTGAAACTCTAGTGACTAACCCTCAGCACATGGGGCAGAATAATCCCCAGGGTTATGTCTGAGAATAGAGGTAGTCTAACCTCTTCACTAAGCTAAGAAAAAAACATTTTTTTTGTTGTTGGTTGGATTTGACTATTACTCAGCAGCTGGTCTGTGTGTGGGATGGGGAGAAACCTTTAAAATAAGGGGAAAGGATATCTTAGGTATTCATGTATATTTTGACCCTAATAGGTGGCTGTCAACAAGTGGAACTTACTGGTGACCAAACATTTTAATTACGATACCATTTCCATTGCAGCGTAATGAGCTGGGAAGTTGATTGGTGAAAGAGATAGAAGGCCATGCATGAGAGAAAACAGGAGGAAGGAGCACCAGAGGGAGGCGATGGGTGTGCAAGGAGATGAGGTCAGAGAGGGAAAAGAGAATGGGAAATAGAGAAGGGGGGGGGGGTTTAGAGGGCATTACTGGGTTTGAAAAAGTGATGTTCATGCCATCAGGTTGGAGGCTACCCAAACGGAATATAAGGTGTTGTTCCTCCAACCTAAGTGTGGCCTTATCACGACAATGGAGGAGGACATCGAAGGACATATCGGACTGGGAATGGGAAGTAGAATTAAAATGGGTGGCTTCTAGGAGATCCCACTTGTTTTGGTGGATGGAGTGTAGCTGCTTGGCGAAGGGGTTTCCCAATCAACGTCGGGTCTCACTGATGTACTGGAGGGCACACTGGGAGCAGCGAACACAGTAAATGACCTCAACAGTCTCACAACTGAAGTGTCACCTCACCTGGAAGGACTGTTTAGGGCCCTGGATGTTAGTGAGGGGGGAGGTGTAGCGGCAGGTGTAGCACTTGTTCTGCCAGGAGGGAGATCAGTGGGGAGGGACGAATGGACAAAGCAATTGCGTAGGGAGATAGAGACAGTGGGAAGATGAGGCCACCCTCAAGGGCAGAGAAGCAACACCTTATATTCCATCTGGGTAGCCTCCAACCTGATTCCATGAAAATCACTTTCTCCTTCTAATAAACAAATTTCCCCTACTCCTTCCTCTATTCCCCACACTGACCTTTTACCTCTTCTCAACTGCCTATCACCTCCCACTGGGCCCCCTCCTCCTTCCCCTTCTCCCATGGTCCACTCTCCTCTCCTATCAGATTCCTTCCTCTGCTGCCCTTGACCTTTCCTACCCACCTGGCTTTACCTATCACCTTTCAGCCAGCTTACTTCTCTTCTCCCCACCTTTTTATACTGGCATTCTCCCCTCTTCTTCTCAGTCGTTAAGAACAGTCTTGGCCTGAAACAGTGACTATTCATTTCCACAGATGCTGCCTGACCTGATGAGTTCCTCCAGTGTTTTGTCTGTGTTGCTGTCAAGTTTCCCTGTGTGTTACGTACTTAACATTCTGGGTAGATGACGGAAAATTAAAATGAACAGCCGCATGTTTGTGCCTCCCCTCTCTGTCTATCGTTTGTGTAATTCACAGCCCACCCCCCCTTCCCAGAACCTCAAACATAATAGAAGCCAGTATTTAGTGTTAATCCAGTACTTGGTGAAAATTGACAAGGTAATGTGAGAATTTCATTTTAATATCTTAAGGACAAATAGTAGGAAAGGTGGAAAGGTTGCTTTATGAAATAGAATGGATAGTACTGCTGTACTAGAAGGGGAGACTTTATTACATTTCTTTTACAGTAGCTAATTCAATTAATTTTCATTGTTTAGCAATTTCAGTAGTAAACAAGTTACAATTTGTCTCAAGTTGGCAAATTGAATTGAATTTGCTCATTCCTGCCACTGCTCCTATTTATTTTACTCTGCCCTGACATGGACTGTACATGCATTTGTAAAATAATAGATTGGAACAAAACATAGCAATTGTTTAACTAAAACTAAATAACATAGAGTGAATAAACAAGTAAGGCTTTCTCAAACCACTGCAAGTTACTCTGAATTTGTTTCTATTTCATTTGAAACACCTACTGAATGACATGGCATAGAACTTGTCACTGTGCTTGTTTTGGAGTTGTTTAAAGTGCAAACTAGTTCCCACTGAGTGTGGCCAGTATGAATTTTGATACCCAACAAAAATAATTTTACTCATAAGCATCCTATTGAGACAAGATCAGAATTGGGAGGTTTCTCAGACTGGTTTAATCCACAAGATAGTGATATTCAATGCTCTTCAATCCAAGTGAATTATTTCCCAAAATTATTTAAAGCAATATTGTTATGATTTTTTATAAAGTATATCTCATCTCACCCGAGGAAGCCCACGAACAGCTTGCAAAATTCGTTGTCTGTGCGACGAGTTAAGGATGCCTATCTCCAACAAATCCTGGTCTTCCACAACATTGCTTCCCTGGAAAGAGAAAAGGGAGAAAAATGAAGTAAATCCCACTGTCCACTTGTGACCAGACACGTCTGATCAACATCCACGCTGTGGATGGAACTGCACAGTAAACAGCAGGTGAGCACTAACTACAAAATAGCAGTGCTGTGCTATGAAACACCTTTGATGTTCATTTATTTAGTTGTCATAGTAGAATGAAAACTATTGTAACCAAAATAAAGGAAACAGATGTCAAGAACCAGTTTTTTGTAGACCTTATTGATTCTGTGCACAGAAAGAAAGACCCCTTGTCCTCAACAGCCAGCTCCTCAAGGTTTACAACGTTGGTCAACAGTGTATAGCATGTTACCATTATCCATCAGCATGACTGGTCTGCCACTCTGGTTGTATCAGTCTGGTATGGAAACACCAACAACAGAAAAGGCTGCAAGAAAGCAGCATCCATCAACAACTACCCCCACCACCCAGGTACAGAAGCCTTAGGTCCCACACCACCAGGTTCAAGAATAATTACTACCACATAACCATCAGGCTCTTGAACTGGCATGCATAACTTCATTTACCACCTCTCTGAACTGATTTCACAATCTACAGATTCACTTTCCAGGGCATTTTACAATGCATATTCTCAGTATTATCATTATTTGCACAGTTTGCCTTCCTTTACACATTGGTGTTTGTCAGTCCTGGTCTGTTCATGTATATTTCTTTCATAAAATTCTATTGTGTTTCTTTTTTAGTGTAAATGCTGGCAAGAAATTGAATCTTGTGGAGTATATGATAACATACACTTATTTTGATAATAAATTTACTTTGAACTTTGGTAGTATGAGTTCCTTTTATTATGATGCAATCTCAATCCCAATTTAGTTTTTGACCAAATAACATAATATTTCATTCCTGAATATTTCAAGCTGATAACATTGGAGATTATGAAATGTAAATTGTATTTTAAAGGTCAAAGAATAGAGAAGATAGAACAGTGCAACACAGGAACAGATCCCTTTGTCCCACAATGTTGTGCTAAACCAATTAAATTTGTACTCAAATGCCCAGCTAAAGTAATCTCTTCGGTCTACACAGTGTCTTCACATGCATGTGCCAATCTAAATGTCTCCTCAAAGTCTCTCATGTATCTGCCTCTACAACCACCATAGGTAGCGTATTCCAGGCACCCACCACTCGGTGCAAAATCTTGCCTCTCACATATCCTTTGAAATTACCCCATCTCACCTTAAGTGCATGCCTTCTGGTGTTAGACATTTCAACTCCAGGAAAAAATTTTTCCCTACCTACTCTATCTATGCCTCTCATAATCTTATAAACCTCACCCTCCGACACTCCAGTGAAAACAACACAAATTTGGTCAACCTCTTGCCTTCTAATTCGGGCAGCATCCTGGTAAATCTTTTCTGCATGCTCTCCAAAGCTTCAACATCCTTCCTATAACGGGGCGACTGGAACTGTATGCAACACTCCAGGTGCTGCCTAACTAGGGTTTTATAAAGATGCAAAATAACTTCAGGACTTTTGAACTCAATGCCTCAGCTAATAAAGCAACCGTGCCAAATGCCTTCTGAACCACCCGATGAACCTGTGCAGCCACTTCCATGGAGCTATGAACTTGGGCCCCAAGATCGGTCTGCTCATCATCACTTTTAAGGATCTTGCCCCTAACAGTACACTGTCTCCTTACATTTGACCAACCAAGGTCCAACACTTCACATTTGGCCAGATTAAACTCCATCTTACATTTCTTCATCCATATCTGCAATTGAAACTGTATATATCCGCTGTATCTTTGCCAATCATCTATGTTACTGACAACACTACCAATCTTCACATCATTTGCAAACCAACTAACCCACCTATCTAACATTTTCATCCAGATCATATATATATATATATATATATAGTGGAGGTCCCAGTGCAGATCCCTGCAGAACACCTCCAGCTAGAATAAGTCCCGTCAATGGGCAAGCCAGTTCTAAATTTTAATGGCCAATTCACCATGGATCTCATGCATGTTGATCTTCTGATGAGCCTCCCATGAGGGACCTTAGAAAATACCTTACTAAAATCCATGTAGACAACATCCACAGCTTTGTCTTCATCAATCGCCTTCATCACCTTGTCAAAAAACTCTATCAAGTTAATAATACTGACCTGACCTGCCCCTACACAATGCCATGCCTGCTCTCTCTAGTTAGGCCATGGCTTTCCAAATGCTTATACATCTTATCCCTAAGAATTCTCTCCAGTAACTTCCTTACCAATGGCGTGAGATTCACTTATCTATAGTTTCCAGTATTATCCCTGGTTCCCTGAGGGAAAGGAATAAACTTATATAGCTTCCTTCACAACCTCAGGTTGTCCCAAAACATGCCTGGCAATGAATCATTTTTTAGTATAGCTCTAATTCCAAATGCGCTAACCAATTTGTGCACAGATTATCCAACATAAAACAATGTAATAAGAGCAATTTCTCCAGTGATATTGATTTAAGGATAAATATTGTGCACAAAATCTTTTCCCCACTATGAAATAGTACTACAGGACATTTACTTGAGATAATAAACAGTACTTTAGTTTAAGAAGACAGGGCTGATGGTGTAGCATTCCTACAGAACTACCTTAGCAGTTTTGTGCTGAAGACTCTGGAGTGAAATGTAAACACACAATCAGAGATGAGAGTGTTGCAGATCAAGTCACAGCTAATATTGTCCAACTACCATGAGATGAATAAAAATGGCAACTGCATTATTACAGCCTAGATCTGAAACAAAGAGAAGACCTTTCATGATCCAGTAAGGTGATTTGTTTAAAGAATAATTAAGTGTAAGCAATATAACCTTCTATTGGCCATATTATTTAAGTATTGATTGTCTTCGAGGTTGCACTATATAGTTAGCAGCAAACTGGTAATGAGTTGATTGGGCTCTGTCAGTTCATTGTTAACCAATGTGATTAATTGATAGTTGGAATTTACCATCAGAGGCTGGAAGAATTTTGAAATCCAAATTTCAATTCTTCACTTCCTTGTTCAAGGGATGCTAAAGATCTTGAAGAAAGAGCAGGCATGGCGTTGTGTAGGCCACTTGCAGAAAGGTCTGTGGGAATTTACTGGCTTGGGTGAGGTTAATACTTCAACCGATATCCAGCTAGCCTCTTTCCCCTCTCCCCACTTTTTAAATCTGGCACCCTCCCCCTTCCTCTTCTGACCTGAAGAAGGGTCTCGGCCCGAAAACTCGGCTAGCCATTCATTTCCACGGATACTACCGGACCTGCTGAGTTCCTCCAGCATTTTGTGTGGGATGGTATGTATTTCTAGCATCTGCAGACTTTCTTGTGTTTCTGACTAGTCATTTACCCTACATTTTATGGGCTAATCTTATCCAGTTAAGACGGCAGTACTGACGATGTGCGGCAGCTTACTGGTAAATTACAAGGCAAGAGAATCAACTAAAAGCATTGTTTATAACATCTTTCATGAAGCAAATTGTGGTGAACTATTGCTGCAGACGGTAAGGAGGCAGGTAGAGGTGAGGTGGGTTCAGGGGATGAGCACTGCTGGGTCTTTGCGAGGTGAAATATGTTCAAGCCACTGGGGTCACAGTCGGAGTTTGTATCGCGATCAGAGATGGAGTAAGCAATTTGGAGAGGAGTCAACGCGGAACAGCTTCGATACCGGACCACCTAACCCGGGTGCAAGGCTGGATTGCTCCAAGCGCTGAGCCAGTTCGGTAGGCCGAGAACAGCTTCGGGCTGGGTATCCTGGAATATGGCACTACTCAGTGCTTGGACAATTTGAACGCCAGCACAGATAGACTAGAAGCCCAATTGTCAGGTATGGAGTTGGGGGCAAGGGTCGGGCTGATTTCACTCGCTCTCCTGCGAATGTTCAGTCCACTGTGAATTGAGCCGGCTGCTCTGCTTTTCTGCCCCGCTTGGCTTGGCCTAATCTGGCTGCTCCGGGAGTGGATGTGGGACTCAGTCTGGTTCTGGATGCTGTTCGCTTGCCTCTATTGTTTGCTCAACATGTCTTTTTCCCCTCTCTTTCTCTGCACAGTGATTTTTGGCCTTTTTTAAAATGCGGTTATCCAATTTCTTTGCTTTGTAGCTGCCAATAAGCAGACAAATTTCACGGTGTACAATTTGTACATTCTTTGATAACATGTGTGCTTTGAACCTTTGAATTTATTTAATTGGCCACAATGTCATTTGGTAAAAGCTGACTGAAATTCGGAATTTATTTCTTCTTTGTATCCTTCTCTTATTCCAAAACAGAATTGACATGAGATACCATTGCCACTTGTTCTGTGCGTGTTCCCATTATATTTTGATCTCTCAAAGAAATCCAATATTAAGTGTTAAAGCCCTATTATATTTGCAATCTTTGGTGCAATGCAACTCTGACAGCAAGACTATACTGTTGTTGCACTTTAAAACGTTTCTATATCTGTAACACATTTTGGGAAAATATTTTGTTGAATGCCTTTCCTAATGGGTTTTCTTTACCACAGAAAATCACTAACTAATCACTGGCTTGATTTTCCCAAACCTGGATGTGATTGAATTGACCGATACTGCCAAAGGTCTAATGAAATAACATTTTCTTAAGGAAATACTGAGATAAAATAGATGGAATCAGAGCTCATGGGGTATAGTCACATCAACAATTTAAAAAATTGATTAAATCTATAGATATAATTAGAGCAGACTGCTGATTGGCAGTTGTTCAATAAATACCTAGACTATAGATATACAAAGTCTAAATTAAATCCTAGAAACTCAAAGTCTTTATTACTTGACATATGTCACTTTAACTATAGACAAAATCAAGTCTGTTTAAGATTAATCATATTAGTTGACAAGATATATTTTAACACACTGAATTTGAGCTGCACATTAGCGTGGTGATTAGCACGACGCTTCACAGTACCAGTGATCTGTGGTCAATTCCTGCTGCTGCCTGTAAGAAGTTTGTACGTTTTCCCCATGACTGCCTGGGTTTCCTCCCAAACTCCAAAGGGGTACTGCTTGGTAGGTTAATTGGTCATTGTAATTTGTTCCGTGATTAGGCTTGTATTAAATTGAGGGTTGCTAGGCGACATGGCTGGAAGGGCCTATCCCACACTGTGTCTCAATAAATAATAAATAAATTAAGACATTTTTATAAATACTACAAAGCCAATACTCATTTCCTAAGGGCCAAAGGCATTTCACAATAAAGGAATATTAAAGCAGCATTTTCACTATTGCTTGTTCTTCATGGTTGAGTTCCAAAGTCTCAGATTGTTTATTCCAAAAAAAGCAGTTCCCATCTGTTAAGGATCAGCACCCTGTTTTTCATAACTCCAATGGGAAAATTCTCGGAACTCCTTCTCCAAGGAAAGCCTGGTATAAATTATTTGAACCCAGGGCCTTCCCAGCAGCATCAAGCCAACTATACTCCTTGCCACACTAAGTCTACACTTGCCTTGCGCAGATCCCCCAGTGAGGATCCAGAAGCCATCCTAATTCTCAACTTAGCATAAAGCCATCCATGCACAAGTTCCATCATATCATTAATGCAGAAATACTGAAACTTAGCTGGCTGTCAAAACTATCAAGATATTTCTTCGAATGTCTGTTACATTCCAAGATGTTCAAAAACTATTAATAATTCTAAATAATCACACAATTAAAATGCAAATATTCTTAAAATTATTTAAAATATTTAAATAATATATTCAAAATATATATTAGATTATCACTGAACACCTGGTTTCATCTCAGCTGTTACTCTTCATTGAAGTGATGGAATTAGAAACATAGAAAACCTACAGCACAATACAGGCCCTTCGGCCCACAAAGTTGTGCCAAACATATCCCTACCTCAGAAATTATGAGGCTTGCTAGGCTTAAAATAGCTCTCTATTTTACTAAGCTCCATGTAGCTATCTAAAAGCCTCTTAAAAGACCCTATCATATCCACCTCCAACACTGTTGCCGGCAGCCCATTTCCCACACTCACCACTCTCTGAGTACAAAACTTACCCCTGACATCTCCTCTGTACCTACTCCCCAGCACCTTAAATCTGCGTGCCCTTGTGGCAACCATTTCAGCCCTTCACATGCTTGTACATTGTCTTGGGGTTTTCCTTAATTCTACCCACCAAGGCCTTCTCATGGCCCCTTCTGGCTCTCCTAATTTCCTTCTTAAGCTCCTTCCTAATAGCCTTACAATCTTCTAGATCTCTAACTTTACCTAGCTCTCTGAACCTTTTGTAAGCTTTTCTTTTCTTCTTGACTAGATTTGTTATAGCCTTTGTACACCACGGTTCCTGTACCCTACCATAACAGACAGGTTAGAAAAGCATTTAATTGGAGTAAGGGGAATTATGAGGCTATCAGGCAGGAAATTGGAATGTACCTGTCTCATTGGAACGTACCTATGCAGAACGCCACTCAAATATCCCCTGAATATTTGCCACATTTCTTCTGTACTTTTCCCTGAGAACATCTGTTTCCAATTGAAGCCTCCAATTTCCTGCCTGATAGCCTCATAATTCCCCTTACTCCAATTAAATGCTTTTCTAACCTGTCTGTTCCTATCTCTCTCCAACACTATTGTAAAGGAAATAGAATTATGATCACTATCTCCAAAATGCTCTCCCACTGAGAAATCTGACACCTGACCAGGTTCATTTCCCAATACCAAATCAAGTACAGCCTCTCCTCTTGTAAGCTTATCTACATATTGTGTCAAGAAACCTTCCTGAATGCACCTTATAAACTCCACCCCATCTAAACCCCTCGCTCTAGGGAGATGCCAATTGATACTTGGGAAATTAAAATCTCCCATCACGATAACTCTGTTATTATTACACCTTTCCAGGATCTGTTTCCCTATCTGCTCCTCGATATCCCTGTTACTATTGGGCGGCCTATAAAAAGCACCCAGTAAAGTTATTGATCCCTTCCTGTTCCTAACCTTCACCCACAGAGACTCCGTAGCCAATCCCTCCATGGCGTCCACCTTTTCTGCAGCCGTGATACTATCTCTGATCAACAGTGCCACGCCCTCTCCTCTTTTGCCTCCCTCCCTGTCCTTTCTGAAACATCTAAAACCTGGCACTGGAAGTAACCAATCCTGTCCCTCAGCCATCCAAGTCTCTGTAATGGCCACTACATCATATCTCCAAGTACTGATCCACGCTCTAAGCTCATCCGCTTTGTTCACAACACTCCTTGCATTAAAATAGACACATCTCGAGCCTTCAGTCTGAGCACATCCGTTCTCTATCACCTGCCTGTCCTCCTCCTTGCACTGTCTACAAGCTTTCGCAGTCTGTAAGCTAACCTCCTCTTCCCCTGTCTCTTCAGTTCAGTTCCCACCCCCTAACAATTCTAGTTTAAACTCTCCCCAGTAGCCTTAGCAAACCTCCCTACCAGGATATTGGTCCCCCTGGGATTCAAGTGCAACCCGTCCTTTTTGTACAGGTACTTACACTTTTGTACTTAGGAGAAGCACTTCCTATTTAGACAAATAATTGAGCTGATACTATTTTACAGTTGAGATAAGAAAATGGATGCCTGGATTTCAGAAAGACACTTAGCATCATTCCTTTAACTCTCCCATTCTCCCCCTCCTGTTTTTGACCTCTTAACTGTTCCAATGGGGCCAACGTGAGCTCAACATTTCATCTTCTTTCCATACCCAATACTGAATTCATTCATTTTTCTGATGAACCTACAAGTTTAATTTTGTTTGTTTCTCTACAGCTACTGCCCCACCAGCTGTGTTTCTATTTTTTATGATTTCTAACATCTCTCCTGTGGTATGCACTTCATTGTTCCAACGATGTTTAAATCTTTTCCCCTATCTCATTTCCATATCTTCAGCTACTTGTATCTTCTCCAGACGGATTAACTGTGATTAACAAGTCTTCACCACCATCTGTCAGCCAATACTGTTGCCACTTACATCATTCAGAGTCTCTTGCTCTTCACCCTACCATAGTTCTCTCCATATTCCCCTTCTCTGCAACTTAAAGCATAGTCGATTTCTAACTTCTCCCAGTTCTGACAAAGAGCGTCAACCTAAAACATTAACTGCACTAAATGCTGTCTGCCCTGCCAAACATTTCCAACATTCCATATTTTAATGATCTAGTCCATTGAGTCCATGTGTTTGAAAGCAGAGATATGACATGTTTAACAATATGGATTAGTGTAAATCCATGTAATCATCAGAAGATAGAATATGATTTTTCTTTAAAAGCATACATGCATATGTTTTTGCAAAAAGATAATAATTTACTGACTTGAGTGGACTACTCTCAATACCCAACTATATACATGCAAACGGTACATCAGAATGTCCAACAATGAGGTGTAATTTCCAAGTCATTAGATTTATAGTTTTATAAAATGTGAAATACAAATAGAAAATGCCATAAACACTCATCAAATCAGTCAATATATATGGAGAAAGAAACAGGGCTAATGTATCATCAGACAGAGCACAACACTTTATAGTACCAGCAACCCAGGTTCAACTCCTGCTATTGTCTGTAAGGAGCTTGTATGTTCTCGCAGTGACTGCATGGATTTCCTCTGGGTGCTCTGGTTTCCTTCCAGTCCAAAGATGTACCGGTTGGTAGGTTAATTGGTCATTATAAATTATGCCATGATTAGCTGGGGGGGGGGGGAAGGGTTACTGGTCATTGTGGCACAAAGGGCTTATTCCTCTATCTCAATAAGTAAATAAAAAAGTGGCTAAGAAAAAAACAACTTAGTTTGAAGTTGCAGAGGTGGTGGAGGAGGAGGATCAAAAGGACAAAGACAAATTCACTGATAGGGTGAGTCCAACATTGTCATGGGGTAGGTCATATAAGTTTTCTAGTTAAATAAATTAGTGGAGGTAATTAGAGATAATAAGAAATGAGGCATACTGTGTTGTAAATGATTGACCTGGAGGGTATGTTCTGCAGGTCAGTCTGTGCTAAAAGAGAGAGAGAGTGAAAAGCTGAACCAATTTCAGATGTGGATGAGTAACAATGGAAATGGCCAGTTCTGAGAAAGTGAGTTATCTGAAAATCAAAATCAAACTGCAGATGTTGGAAATCTGAAAAGAAATACCAAATAAGAACATCAGAATTTAGCTGTGCTGATTTTCTCTCTTCAAAACTGTTGTCAGTTTGATAGATGTAAAGAACTTATGAGGATTTCTGAAGTGGAATTAAGTAAGCTTTTTTTCTGTTATAGCTAAAGCAGCCCTGAGAACAATTTCATCAGTCCCATTCATTCTGGTCTCTTCGTTCTGTAAATCATTTGACCTCAAGTTCTCTTCTGGTTTTCCTTTTGATTAACCCACTTTTGTAATAGAGAATTTCAGACAAAACTAATTTCTCCATAATACATTGGTTTTTCTCATCCCTCTTTCAACTTTTGCCCTAAGCATGGTGTAATCAGTTTCCCCAATCCAACTTTGTATCCAAAATCCTTTGTTCATGGAACCATTGTAGTAAATGCCTTTTGCAGCCTCTCAAGGCCTTCACCTACTGTGATTCAGATTCAAATTCGCCAAAAGTTTTGCATTGTAGGAAGTTGCTTGAGTAGGTCAGCTGGACTTGTGTTTACTTTTTTTTTGTTTATTGAGATTGAAATAGATATATTTCACTTACATGTCCAGTATCTAATGGATTTAAATCATCACCATGTGCCGTTGCATGGCACAGGCGACCATGGTCTATGACCTTGATTGTTCTTGGCAGATTTTTCTACATTAGTGTTTTGCCTTGTCTTCATCTGGTCAGTGTCTCTACAAAATGGGTGATCCCATTATCAGTGCTCTTCAGAGACTGTCTGCCTGGCATCAGTGGATGCATAACTAGGGCTTGTGATTTGCACCAACTATTCTTACAACCATCCACCACCTGCTCCCGTGGTTTCATGTGGCATTGATCACGTGCTACAGCTTGCCCAAGGGTGACCTGCAGGCTAGCGGAGGGAAGGAGTGCATTACACCTCCTTTGGAAGAGACATATCTCCACCCTGCCACCCAAAATGGGTTCAAAAACAGGACAAAATATGCCTGATAATTGAATTTTTTTTCAGTAAGTTTGTAGGAGTTCAGTCAAGTGGCCTCAGTATTTATGCTGATCGCTGAATACTAGTACTAAATAGTTAGCTCACAAAATGTGGTGATTAGTCTTTTATCTCAGTTGACAGTTTATCAGCAAAGAGTCAATTTTGCAGATACATGGCTGTTACTGAAGATTTCCTGTAGGCCTAGACCTTTTTTTGTTAAGCATTCAAAAGGATGCTGAGGAAATAATTATTTTAAACTTTAGAAAAATCCATTAAGAGCCCATTAAGAGTTTCAAAGTTTAAAATGTCAAATTTGAAGACACGTTAGAGTGGACAGAGATAATTACTGGTTTAATTGTTCCTGAAACTAATAATGTTATCTGAGGAGAAGTGCAGGTGTTTCGGCATTCCAGTTGAAAAGGCTAGAGGTTTAAAAGTAGTGGATTATTTACTTAGTCATTCATTTCTTGGGATTTATGTTTCCTGTCAAGGCCAGCATTTCTTACACATCCCTAATTGCCCAATGTATTGGCAAGTTGCCTTCATGAAAAGCTGTACTCTTTCCCGTGAATGTAATCTCACAATGTTGTTGGGTAAGGGGTCCAGGAATAGACACAGAGATGATGAAGGGCTGTGATATATTTTAAAATCTATGTGACATGGGGGAACACCAGGAGTTGGTGGTGTATTCTGACATTTCTTGATAGTAGAGTTCATGGATTTGGGAGATGCTGTCAGAGTTGACCAGACAAATAATAGTAGAGAGTAGAGATTGTATCTACTGTGTGCCAGTGGTCAATGGAATGAATGCTCAGACTGCTTGATGAAATACTAATCAAGTGGGAGTTGGAGATTTTCCATAGTTCACCACTTATATGATGTCCTGTCAATGGCCTGCATGTTGTCTTGACCTGGTTGTAGGCAAGGTCTGGTTCAATTGTTAAGGATTTGAAACTTGTATAATTATCCTACTCCTGAAATGATTGGAAGGGAAGTAACCAATGAGGCAGCCAAGTATGGCTGGGCCTGGGGATGCTGTGCAGCTCTTACTGACCTCCACCAACATTCTCCTTTGTATAATATGCAACTTCAGTCTTTGGAGCATTTCCTCCATTATTGTCCATTGACTTCAGAATTGACAGAGTTCCTTGATAACGCACTCAGTTAAATTCAGCCTTGCTCTCAATGGCAGTCACTCTCATGTCACCTCTGGAATTCAGCTCTTTGTCCATGTTGGACTGCAAGTTTTATGAGATACAGTACTGTGCAAAAGTCTTAGGTGCATATATATGGCTAGGGTGCCTAAGATTTTTGCACAGTACTGTAGTAATTTTATGTATTGCATTGTACTGTTGCACAAAAAAACTAATTTCATAACATACGTAAATGATGATAAACCTGATAGTGATATGAGCCCTCTATTGTGGACTGAGCGTGGGAAGGGGGCAGGAAGAAGGGAATCATAGTTGAGAAGAGGGGATGAGAGAGGGGAGGGAGCGGGAAGTGTCAGAAAGACATTCTTAATGATCTATGACCCCAGTTGTTTGTAATCAAATGACTTTACCTGGTGTCTCAGGGCTGGGTGTGACTGCACCCGTGCCACCCCCTGCCCCACATTTCCTTCTCTGTCATCTGTCCCACACCCTTCCTGCAGTGCTCCACCCTTGCCATTCCAAGCATCTCTTTGCTCCTGCCAGATTTACAAACTTGCTCTCCGCTCCATGTTGACATCTATAGTACTATGTAAAAGCCTTAGGCACCCTAGTTATATGCACGTGCCTATGACATTTGCACAGTACTGTCTGAGGACAAATGATCCTAGTGAAACTCAAGCTGGGCATCTCTGTACAGGTCAGTGGAAAGTGCTGTTTCATAGCATTCTTGTTAATGCCTTTCATCACTTTGATTGAGGGTGGACATTGAGAAACAGTGAGCTGAACTGGATTTTGTCCATCTTGAGCAGTCCATACAGGAGCAATTTTCGACACTGCCAGATAGTACCAGTGTTGTAACTACTAATGAACAACTACTTCTGGCCAGCAGGTCTTCAGTTCCGTCATGTTCTTACTCTCTTTGTTTTTCTCAATAAAATTGAGTTGATTGATCACTGGCTTCACCCCTTACCAACTGGATCTGTCACCAGTGAGGAGCGGGATGTTTTGACACCTCTTCCTTTTCTCACTATGCATCTACGGTGAATGGCCTGACATAGTAGTTCAATAGAGCTTTAATCTGATCCACTTACTATGTGATTGCTTAGCTCTGTCCTTTGAAAGCTACTTTTGCTGTTTAGCATTCATGTAGAAGTGTGCTGCAGCTTCTTTGTCCATTAGTACATAGCTAGTGCGGTGAGAATGGCTCCAGGGTTAGTGGTATGCTCCTTGTGTGAGATGTGGGACCTCTAGGAGACCTCCAGTCCCCTGAAAACTACATCTCCATGAAGTTCATCAAGCTGCAACTCCTTAGAGACTGAATTAAGAAACTGGAGCTGCAGCTCGATGACCTCCGGCTAATATGGGAAAATGAGCAGGCGATAGATAGGAGCTACAGGGAGGTAGTCACTGCTAAGTTCCAGGAGGCAGGCAGTTGAGTGATTGTCAAGAGAAGGAATGGGAATAGACAGGTGGTGCAGAGTACCCTTGTGGCGATTTCCCTCAGAAACAAATATACCGCTTTGGATACTGTTGAGGGGGAAAACGTACCAGGCCTCAGCAATCAGTCTGGCTCTGTGGCTCAGAAGGGAGGGGTGTAGGAGGAGAGGAACGAAGTAGTGATGAGTGATTTCATATTTCGAGGAGCAGGCAGGAGATTCTGTGGATGTGAAAGAGACACCTGGATAGTATATTGCCTCCCAGGTCCCAGGGTCAGGGATATTTCAGATCAGTCTTCTGCATTCTAAAGGGGGAGGTTGAGTAGTCAGAAGTCGTGGTACATATTGGCAGAACAACATAAAAGGGAGGTGGTCCTGAAAGGAGAACATCATGAGTTAGGTAGATGGTAACCTTTGAATGGCTGCAGTGAGGGTAAGAATAAGATGATTTGCCAGATTAATGCATGGCTCAGGAATTGTTGCAGGGGCAGAGTTTCAGATTTCTGGATCATTGAGAATTTCTTCTAGGGCAGGTATAGCCTGAACCTAAGGGGGACAAATATCAGTTCAGTTGCACCTGAACCCAAGGGGGACAAATATCCTTGTGAGCAGGCTTGCTAGAACTCTGGGACAGGGTTTAAATTAATTTGGCAGCGGGAGTAATAGGGCTGAGGATGGGGCAGTTAGTACAGAAGTAGATGTGATGTAGTGAAACTGTGAAGAATACGCAGATGATAGGGCAAAATTACAGTTAGTGGGAGGAGTTGAAGTGTAACATGGAGGCAAAATTGAAAAGGATGATGAATACAGTATCTGAAGGTGTTATATTTGAATGCCCCAGTATACGGAATAAGGTAGATGATCTTGTAGCACAGTTAGAGATTGGTAGTACGACGTTGTGGGCATCACCAAGTCGTGGCTGAAAGGTGGTCATAGTTGAGAGCTTAACATCCAAAGATACACACTGTATCAAAAGGACAGGCAGGAAAGCAAAGGTTGTGGGGTGGCTCTGTTGATAAAAAATGAAAACATATCCTTAGAAAGAGGTGACACAGAATGAGAAGATGTAGAATCCTTGTGGGTAGAGTTGAGAAAATGCAAGGGTAAAAGGACCCCGATGGGAGTTATATACAGACCTCCGAACAGTAGCCAGGATGTGGAGACAAATTACAATCGGAGATAGAAATGGCATGTAGAAAGGACAATATTATGATAGTCATAGGGATTTCAGTATGCGAGTAGATTGGGGAAATCTGGTTGGAGCTGCATCCCAAGAGAATTTGTAAAATGACTACAAGATGGCTTTTCAGAGTAGCTTGTGGTTGAGCCCACTATGGGAAATAAAATTCTAGACTGGGTTTTGTGTAGTAAATCAGATTTGACTAGGGAAATTAATGTAAAGGAACCCTTAGGAGGCAGTGATCATAATATGATAAAATTCACCCAATAGTTTGAGAGGGAGAAAAAGTCAGATGTATCAATATTATAGTGGAGAAAAGGGAATTATGGAGGCATGAGTGAGCAGCTGGCCAAAATTTATTGGAAGAGGATACTGGCAGGGATGATGGCAGAACACCAAATGGCTGGAGTTTCTAGGAGCAATTTAGAAGATACAGGATAAGTACATTCCAAAGTTGAAGAAGTATCCTTAAGGATAATACAACTGTGGCTGATAGGGGAAGTCAAAGACAACATGAAAGCAAAAGAGAAGGTATATAATATAACAAAAATTAGTGGGAAGTTAGAGGCTTTTAAAAACCAAAAGAAGGTAACTAAAAAAAAGCCACAAGGAGAGAAAAGATGAAATATGAAGGTAAGCTAGCCAATAATATAAAAGAGGGTACCAGAAGTATCTTCAGCTATATAAAGAGTAAAGGAGAGGGGAGAGTGGATATTGGACCGCAGGAAAATGACACTGAAGGTGTAGTAAAGAGGGAGAAAAAAATGGCGGATGAATCTATGAGTATTTTGTGTCCTTCTTCACTGTGGAAGACACTAGTGGTATACCAGAAATCTTAAGAGTGTTTGGGGCAGAAGTAAGAGTAGTAGCTATTACTAAGCAGAAGGGGTTTAAGAAGCTAAAAGATCTGAAAGTAGACAGGTCATCTGGACCAGATGAACTATACTCCAGGGTTCCGAAAGAGGTAACTGAAGAGATTATGAAGGTATTAGAAATGGACTTTCAAGAATCACGAGATTCTGGAATGGTTCCAGAAGATGGGAAAATAGCATACATATCTCCAGTCTTTAAGAATGGAGGAAAGCAGAAGGAAATTATAGGCCAGTTAGCCTGACCTCAGTGGTTGGGAAGATGTTGGAGTCCGTTATTAAGGATGCGGTTTTGGGGGCAAATGATAAAATTGGTCAAATAGGCAATACTTCCCTTAGGGAGAAAACATGCCTGACAAATCTGTTGAAATTCTCTGAGGAAATAACCAAGAGGATAGACAAAGAAAAATCGGTGGGTGATGTGTACTTTGATTTTCAAAAGGCCTTTGACAAGGTGCCACACATGAAGCTGCTTAACAATAGCCCATGATATTACAGGAAAGATGCTAGCATTGGATAGAAGACTGACTAACTGGCAGGAAGCAAAGAATGAGAATAAAATGAACCTTTTCTGGTTGGCTGCCAGTGACTAGTGGTCTTCCATAAAGGTCAGTGTTAAAACCACTTTTCACGTTATATACCAATGATTTGTATGATGGAAATTATAGCATTGTGGCCAAGTTTGTGGATGATATTAAGATAGGTGGAGGGGCAGGTAGTGTTGAGGGAGCAGGGAGTCTGCAGAAGGACTTGGATTGATTGGGGAATGGGTAAAGAAGTGGCAGATGGAATACAGTGTAGGGAAGTGTATGGTCACACAGTTTGGCAGAAGGAATAAGGGCATAGACTATTTTCTAAATAGAGAGAAAATTCAAGAATCAGAGGTTCAAAGGGACTTGGGAGTCCTGATGCAGGATTTCCTAAAGGTTAACCTGCAGATTGAGTTGGTAGTAAGGAAGGCAAATGCAAGGTTAGCATTCATTTTGAGAGGACTAGAATATAAAAGCAAGGATGTAATGCTAAGGCTTTGAAAGGCTTTGGTCAGACCACATTTGGGGTATTGTGAGCGGTTTTGGACTCCTCGTCCAAGATAATATATGTTGGCATTGAAGAGGGTCCAGAGGAGATTTACTAGAATGGTTCTGGGAATGAAAGGATTAATGTATAAGGACTGCATGATGGCTCTTGTCCTGTTCTTGCTGGAGTTTAGAAGAATGATGGGAGATCTTATTGAAAGCTATCAAATATTGAAAGGCCTAGCTAGAGTGGATGTGGAGAGGTTATTTCCTATAGTGAGAGAATCTAGGACCAGAGCGCATAGCCTCAGAACAGAGGGACGACCATTTAGAACAGAGTTGAGGAAAGTTCTTTTTCGCCAGAAAGTTGTGAATCTCTGGAATTCATTGCCATAAAAGAGGTGGAGGCCAACATTTTGTGTGTGTTGGAGGAGAATACCAGCCCTCCAGCCCCACAAAAGATGCTGTCCAACTCACCGAGATCCTCCAGCACATTATTCTCCACTTCACTAACCTAGCGTTATTTTCAGGTAGGCCTTCTGCCGTTCCCATCATCTGCTCTACGCTGCTCATTAAACTGTTGTACCCTTGCTGTGACAGTAATGGTAAGACATGGGTTATGTAGATTGCATTGATGTACATTTCTGCAAAGGCGCTCTTGACCTACAATTCCACACTGAAAGCCAGTTTTGAGCTGCCATTTCTATTCTGAGGTTGTTCCATTTGCACAATTGCAGTGCCATACCACACAACGAAGGGTGTCCTCGTTAGGAAGATGAGACTTAATATGATGTCACTCCTACTAATGTTATTGTGGATGAAAAGCCTGTAATAATCCATATAATGGCTGCACTTACTGACTTTTCCACATGGGGGATTGAATCTCCCATGTAGAAAGGTGCATAAGCTGGAGTACCTGGTTTCCCACAAACAATTCTGTCTTTACACTTCAGCTTGAAGCTCAGCGTGTCAGTGCAGCCTTGCAGACTCTGTGTTCTTTCTGAATTGTACCAGTTCCCAATCCACTTTTGCCAGAGTTGAAAAGGTATGTAGGCAATGATCAGGTCTTCCAGTCATTGTGACAATCTCCTTTCTCTATTTCTGCCCGGAGTTGGAATTCTCAGAAACTGCTGAATCAAAACACTGTTGCTTTTTGAGCAACTATTCCTGAATTCTGCTCTGTCTATTGTGATCCAACAGACTGCAAGGGTGACGGCTGCAAATACAGCCTGGCAGTCTGTACCCTTCAATACAATAAATGATTTGCTCTCCCAGTTAACAAATTCACAATGTGGACTATGCACATGGTTCGAAATAGCTCTAATGAACATTCTTGGTGATTACACTCTGTTTGAACCAATAATCATAACCAATACATATATTCTCAGATTATGATCTCCCTGGTACTGCTGAGAAGGCTTGCCATGTTTTGAACTGATTTGCAAAAACTAGCTTCTCTCAGATTTCCTGCCCAATCACCAACATAGAAAAGATGAACAAACTGGGATTGATCTCCTTGGAACAGAGGTTGAGAGGGCATCTGATACACATGAATATACATCTGTAAATATAAACTGGAAAAAGCAGTAAATCACTTGGCATTTTGTCCCTGATCTGCCATTAAATAAGAATTTTTGTTATGTGATTTTTGTTATGTGGTCCTGGGAACTGAATCAGTATTTGAAAGGGAAAAACATTGCTATCTGGTCAGGGTACAAAGTGGTTTAGTAGGATTGCTCTGACATAGAACTAACTTTAACTTGATACATCATACGTTTAGTGCAGTAACCTCTCCATGATTTTGTAAAATCTACATTCTGTAAAACTAACAAATGCTGTTCAAGAGCAGTATGGTACATGCTGCTGAGTGATAATTAGGGATAAATTGACAATTGTGTGTACAAACTAAATGATTAGATTGAATCCATACTACATTGTGCACCTAAAGATATTTGTTCATAGTTGGCACACTCCATTTTTAAAGTTTGAAATGACAATTTATAATACTGCGTTTAAAACCAAAAAGTAATTCTACACTGTGCTACGAATCATATTTTATGTGGACATTCAGGGCGTACAGTGTCAATACTTTCCAATCATTTGGGAGTTGGTCTCTTGTGAGACGACTGAGCAGACAATTGCCAATCCTTGGAAGGTTATGTTCGATGAAATTTCTGACTGTGATGTGTTGATTTTTATTACAAACATTTGAAATGTGTAGAGCCAAACAGATGATCCATTTTGGCTTCCTCAATGCCAGTGTTCAGTGAATTAGATTCAGAACATGTGATATCAGGAAATGGTTGAAAGCACTGAGTCACAAAGACTATGGGAGCAGAAAACATATTTGCTGTAAGACAGTACAGCTGCAGTACGGGCATTCACTTGACAATGTAGATATGTGCAGAACACAAAAGGCAGGAAAACCAAATTCAGCTCTGCATCCAACATTATCATCCAAGACCTAGACTTTAATATCACTTTGAGCAACTGGATTTTCGATTTCCTTACTTGCAGAGCCCAGTCGGTTCAGATTGGCAACAATATCTCCTCCACAATCACCACCACCTCAAGGCTGTGTGCTTAGCCCCCTAATCTACTCGCTTCAATTGCTGTCATGACTGTGACGCTAAGTACAGCTCCAATGCCATATTTAACTTTGTTGATGACACCACTGTCATAGGCCTAAACAAAGCTGGTGACAAATCAGTATACAGGAGGGAGACCAGGCTGATTACTGACCACAGGAGGAAGCCAGAGGTCTGTGAACTAGTCCTCATCAGGAGATCAGAGGTCCAGAGGGTCAGTCACTTTAAATTCCTTGGTATCATCTCAGAGATTCGGTCTTGTGTCTAGCAAGCACGTGCCATTGCACAGAAGAAACTGCAGAACCTCTACTTTCTTGGAAGTTTATGTAGATTCGGCATGTCATCTAAAACTTTGATAAATGTCTATCCTTTGAAGTATGCAGGCCTCTCCTTCAGATGTTCTACCAGTCTGCTGTTGCCAGTACAACCTTCTATGCTGTGGTGTGCTGGGGCAATGGCATCAACACAGGTGATGCCAACAGGCTCAATAAACTGATTAGAAAGGCTGGCTCTACTATAGGAGTCAAACTGGACGCACTGGAAGCTGTGGTAGGAAAAAGGACCCTACGGAAATTCCTGGCAATCCTGGACAATGTTTCTCACCCTCTGCATGCCACTTTGGCTGAACTGAGGAGCACTTTCAGTAATAGACTAAGACAAACACACTGCTCCAAAGAGCACTATATGAGGTCATTCTTACCCTCGGCCATTAGGCTCTGTAACGAGTCAACCTATAGCCAGGAAAGTGATGATCTCCTCATGTTAGACTGTTTGAGGTAACTTATTTTTTATTCTTTCTTGCTTCTCTTCTAATATTTGTATATCTGTGCTACTGTGACACTGTAATTTCCTTTGGGATCAATAAAGTATGTAACTATCTATCTATAGATGAGCAGTGGAGTGTTTACTGACCAGTTGCATTATGGCCTGGTATCAAAATATCAATATCCTTGATTGGAAAAGCCTACGAAAATAGTAGATATAACCCAGTCCATCACAGGTAAAGCTCTCCTCACCACTGAGCACTTCTACAAGAATCACTGTTGCAGGAAAGCAGTATCTATCATCAAGGACCCCCAGCATCCAAGACATGCTCTCTTCTCACTGCTACCACCAGGAAGTAGGTACAGAAGCCATAAGTCCCACATTACCAAGTTCAGGAAAAGTTATTACAACCATCAGGCTCCTGAATCAGAATGGATAGCTTCACTCGCCCCAACAGTGAACTGATTCCACATCTATGGACTCACTTTTAGGGACTCTATAACTCATGTCCTCAATACCATTAATTCATTCATCCATTTATTTATTTGCTTTTCATTGATTCTATTGGATTTTGTTTTATCTACTGTAAAGGTACTTTGATAATAAATTTACTTTGAACCTATTACTACTTGTTAATTACCTATAAGCAAAGTAATGGAGAGTATTGCTGACAATGCTAACAAGTGACACTTGCCCAAAAGGTGCTCACCATTGCTTAGTTTGGACGAAGCTTTTCTGCTCCAGACCTCATTATAGCTTCAGTTCCAACAAGGATAAAGAGCTGAATTCTGGAGATGAACTGAGAAGAACTACACCAAATATCAGTATTTAATCAAGTGTTGCATTAAGTGTTTGTTAAAGTGGAATCATGTGATAAATTCTCCATTTGTTGGAGCCAAACCTAGTACAAGAAAATGGATAAAGTTGCTGAAGGTCAATCATCTCAGTTAAACACAAGGAATTCTTTGGAGTAACTCACACAAAATGCTGGATGAACTTAGCAGGCCCAGTAGCATCTATGGAAAAGTGTAGTCTACATTTCGGGCCAAGACCCTTCTGCAGATTTTCTCTTGTTTGTGACTGAATTCTTTGGAGTTATGTTTAGGCCCATGTTATTGTTTAATTCAAAAGACTTCCCTCCATGATATTAGATGTTCACCAATGATTGCATAATGTCCAATTCCATTCACAAATCAGAAAATTAAATAGTCCAAGCTTGCACGTTAACAAGAACTACAGCTGTCAGTGATAAGTAACATTAGCTTTACATCAATGCCAGGCAACAACGATCAATAATGGAAAGGCTGACAATGACCCATAATGGCATCACCATCATCCTATGTGTCACTAATAAAATTAACTAGTCCAACCATCTGCATTAGGATCAGAAAACATGTCAACAGCTTGGTATCTGCAGCAGGTGTACTGGTATTGATATAGGTTTGTTGTTGTCATATATACCAAGATACAGTGAAAAGCTTACCATACAGATCAAATCATTACACAGTGCTTTAAGGTAGAATAAAGTTAAACAATAACAATGGAGAATAAAGTGTAAAAGCTACCGAAAAAGTGCAGGACAGGTAAATGATACAGCGCAAGTTCATAATACAGTAGATTGTGAGGCCAGGAGTCCATCTTATTGTAAAAGAGGTTAATTTGAGAGTCTGATAACAGTGGGATAGATCTTCTGCCCGATGGGAAAGAGGAGAAGAGAGAATGTCCAGGGTGGGTAGGGGCTTTGATTATGCTGGCTGCTTTACTGAGCTAGTGTGAATTATAGACAAGCATCCATAAAGGGGAGGCTGGTTCCCATGACATGCTGCGCTGTTTCCACAACTGTCTGCAGTTTCTTGCAGACACATGCCCTCGGTACCCATACCAACCTATCCAGATCCAGACACAATGCTTTCCATTGTGCATCGATAAGGATTTATAAGGTTTGATGGGGACACACCATATTTCAAAGTTCAAACTAAATTTATTATCGAAGTGCATATATGTCACCATATACAACCATGAGATTCATTTTCTTGTGGCCATACTCAATAAATCTACAAAATAATAGCCACAACAGAATCAATGAAAGACCACACCAACTAAAGATGTCAGTCTCCTGAGGAAGTAGATGTGTTCATGAACTTTCTTGGCTGTGATATCAACATGGTTGGGCCAAGACGGACTACTGGTAAGATTTACATCTAGAAACTTGAAACTCTCAGCCCCATAATCATTAACGCACTTTCACCCCCGCTCCACCCCCGGTCAATGATCTGCTTTTTCCTTTTATTAACGATGAGGGTAAAGTTGTTGTCATGACACCATGCCACTAAGCTGTCTATCCCCATCCTGTGTTCCAAATGAATATTACTTGAGATAAGCTCCCCCCCCCACCTCTAAAGTAGTATCATCTGCAAGCTTGTAGATGGAGCTAGAGCAGAATCTGATCACACAGGGAGCAGAAAAGTGCTTTGTGGAGCACCGGTGTTTAGAATAATTGTGGCAGAGGTGCTGTTTCTTACCCTTACTGATTTTGGTCTGTCAGTCAGGAAGTCAAGGATCCAACTGCAGAGGGAGGCATTGACTTCTAAAGACATTCAGTCATCTATATTATAGATCAGGAATACAATGGCAGAGTTTCCATTTGCCTGGATGAAAACAGCCCCAGCAACTGAAATAAACACAACCATATCCAGGACAAACGATCCCACTCAACTGACATATCATCTCCTACCCTAAACATTCACTTCATTCACCACAGGCATATTGTGACTATGGTCTGTAACAGCTGCTAAAATACTTATTTATTGAGATACAGCATGGAACAGGAATAGGTCCCACTGGCCTTTTGAGCCACGTGCCCCCCCCCCCCCCAGCAATCACCCAATTTAATCTGAGCCCAATCACAGGATAATTCACAATGACCTATTAACCTATCAACCAGTACATCTTTGGATTGTGGGAAGAACCCAGGGCACCTGGATGAAGACTTTGCAGTCACAGGGAGAACATATAAACTCCTTACTGGCAGTGGCAGGAATTGAACCTGAGTCACTGCACTATAAAATGTTGTGCTAACCACTAGGCTGCATTGTAGTTGTGTTGCCCCAAAGCTATACCATTGATATAGCTCACTGAGTCATCTTTAACAGCATCAACCATATTCTTGACCAATAAAAACTAGAAGAAGAAGAGCAATAGTCATATGAAAACACAATTGCTTGCAGATCTCCCTCTAGGTTACACACCATCCTGACATGGAAATATATTCCAGTTGCTCAATCGAATTCCTGCACCTCACTGTGATCATCTTTCTAGGGGTACCTTCACCTGAAAGACTGTAGTAGTTCAAGACAATACCATCACTGGCTTCTCAGTAGTTGTAATTGATAGGCAATAGATGATGTTCTTGCTAGTAATGCCTATATTGTGTAAATGAATTAAAAAGACAAAGCAGATTTTCTTCAGCAGTGACTCAGGATACCGAGGAAGGAAGAGGGAAAAACCTCTGACCGAAGAAGAGGGAGAGACCTCTGGGACAAAGTAGTTTGCAGGCATCTTTGTTGCAGTGGTATCAGCAACAAAGCAATGTTCAAATGTGCAAGGCATTGCTGAGTTTGAAACAAAACTGAAAACATTAATTTCACCGAAGTTTCCGCAAATTTCTTCTGAATTTCTTGAACTGGACACAGTTACTGCTGCTCTCAGCAGGATGTTAATGTGTTTCATTTTTCAAATGGTAAGTGGAACCTGTTGACCATCACATTCCCTGTGTCATCTTTCATCCTTTATGACACCATCACCACATTGATGTTAAATTACTTCATTTTATACTTCTGTTGCATTAATATGGAAAAGCTAAATCACAAATGCTTCTTGGAGGAGAAAGTAAACTAAAGTCTCGTGCAATCAATACATTATGAGAGCTATAGCATTTTAATGGTCTAACTCCAAAAAAAGACACAAAATATATTTAATAGTCACAAATTACTCAATAGATTTGACTATGATTACAGAACACTTCCTGTGTTTGTAATCAAATCAAAATTACAAGCACAACTACACTTAACAATATCTTAAAATATGAACTGATCTAATAAGCATAATTTTTTAGACAACATTTCTAAGAGATGTATGTACACAACGCTGGAAGAACTCAGCAGGTCAGGCAGCATCTGTGAGAACTACTCTTTTCTCACAGATGCTGCCTGACCTGCTGAGTTCTTCCAGCGTTGTGTACGTATTCTTTGATCCACAGCATCTGCAGTTGTATTTTTGTGTTTTGATTTCTAAGCGATGAACTGCAAGTTTCATGTTTCTATAATAAGTCTTTCACAAACAAAGTATTTATTATCGATAATTCAAAAATTTAAAAAACTTTAAAAATCAATTATATTATTGAATCACTGGCAATTAATTTACTAACTATCTTTGGTTTCCTTGTGAAGAAGTAATTGAGCACAATACTTAATCATAGTTCTGACCCAGTGACATTTGCATCCTCTAGTCACAACTGTGTGTGATTTAGAGGTGATCTAATTTTCATGTGCCTTTTCCTTTGGAACATCTGGGAGGTGAAGGACATCAGTTTTTTATCTGGATCTTGGTGAGTTCTTACCTTCTACCTTATAAATAGAACATGATGGAGCGTGATGTGTTAGTGAAGATAACTAATGTGATTGCTTTGGCTTGGACAGTGTCTAATTATTTTTAATAATCTGGTAGCTGGAAATTTAAAGACAAATAAAAAATATGCCACCAGAATGTTGACTGAGGAATCGAACCATCACTAAATAATACCTAGTCGCCAACCTGCAAAGGTGCCTGTGAAACGTAGTGGCTGAACCAATGCAGTAAAGGCAACTTCTGGAAATTGACAAGAAGTTTTGGTGAAGGCAACACCAGTGAATCCAATGAAAGATAGTTGGTCTCTATTCTTATGGATGTGCTCTTTGCCTGGCAATACTGTGTCACGTCAAGTTTAGATGTTGCTATTGTTTTGTGGCATGGAGCAAAGATTGCAATGGCAAATAGATCTGAAAACCCAATAATCATCAGTGAACAGCCAAACTTTTGACATTACAGTGAAAGAAAGTCATTCAGGATGCACGAAAGGATGCTGCACCAAGGTACAGAACAGTTGCTATGATAGGCTTCTGATCCCCATAGGCAACTTCCTTGAAGCTAAGCATATATCAAATTGCACCTTGTGGCGAAATACATTTTCCCCACTGTTTATAGGCAATAAAATAACTGGATACACAAGAGACTACAGATGGTAGAATCTGGGGCAAAAAATACAAATTGCTGGAGCAACTCCTTGGGTCAGGCAGCATCTGTAGAGGGAAAGGGATGGCTAATATTTAGGGGCAAGACCCTGCATCAGAGCTGAAAACATTGCGGGAAGATATCCATTTTTAAGGGGTGGGGGTGATGCAGGGGCCAATGGGTAATAGGTGGACCTAGGTGGAATGAGATATGATGGGCAGATGGAGGCAGGTGGGCAGGGAGAGGGGCGAATTTGGGAAACTGAGGCAGGGGATGGTGGGCGGAACAGAAATGTAAATAAAGAATGTAAATCAAGGGTAGGGGGACATAGGTTTGGGGAGGGTGAAGGTCAAACCATGTGGCTGGAGGGTGATATGCAAAGGGATAAAAATACAAACGCTGGACTCTAATAAGTAAGGCATGTAATAAGTGGAGCCAAATAAGACAGAGCTAATGAGAAGCTAGAACTAACTAGGGGGAGGGATAGGAGACCTTTTGGGAAAAATACTGTACATAGGTGCTACTTGGAGAGGACCAGGTGGGGGAGGGGTCCAACTATGTGATGTGATACTGGAGTGGGGTGTATGAAGAAGAGAGGGTGGCAGGATTCAAATAGGTCAGAAAGACAGAGAGACAGAGGAGGACCACAGGATTAAGAGTTATCTGAAGGTGAAAAATCAACATTCATACCACTGGGTTGTAAACAATCCAGGAGGATTAAGAGGTTTTGCTCTTCAAGTTTGCATTGGGCCTCACCATAGCCATGGATAACACAGAGGACTGACATGTCGATGTGAGAATGAGAAGGGCAGCTGAAATGGCAGGCTCTTGGGAGATCAGGATGGTCACTGCAGACAGAATGCTGGCACAGGACCCAGTCTACATTTGGTGTCGACATGTAGAGGAGGCCACGTGAAGACAACTGAATGCAGTAGACAAAGTTGCATATGAACCTCTGCTTCACCTGAGGGGTGTTTAGGTCCTTTAATGGAGATGAGGGTGAGCTGTTGAAAGAAGTATTGCACCTCCTCCACTTGCAGGGGAAGAGGGATTAGCAGCCCAGGGAATCATAGGAAGAATGGTCCATGCAAAAAGCATAGAAGGTGGGAAAAGCTAGGAGTGACTAATGGTGGGATTCTGTTGTAGATAGCTGAAATGACAAAGGATAATATGCTGGATATGGAAGCTACAGGGGTGAAAGATGAGAACTCTCTCTCTGTCCTGTCAGGGAGGGGTAAGAGCTGAAATCTGGGGAATGAAGGAATTGCAAGAGAGAGTTCAATCGAGCAGTCTAAGCTTCCTGAACAAAGAGGGCATTTCAGCTGTTCTGGAATGGAAGGCACCATCTTGACAGCAGATGCAGTGAAGATGGAGATACTGATAGAAAGGAACAGCAAAGGAATGCTTACAAGAAACAGAATGGGAAGTGTGTAGTCAAGGTAGGTGTGGGAGTCAATCGGTTGTGAGTAAATGCCAGTGGATATGAAATGGAGTCAGATCTGGAACAGGCAGAGAAGCATCAGAAATAGTTCAAGCAAATTTTAGGGTGGGTGGAACTGAGCAGCGAAGGTTTTACAATTGACAAATTTAACATGAATACATGTAGTGTCACTGATTTAGTTGGCAATGTAATGGAGAAGGATTTGGCCACTAGTACCAGAGGAGGTTTGGAAAAATGACTGTTCCGTGCATCTGATAAAATAATACCTGATACATAGTCTCTAGCCAAATTTAGATGACTTTGTAGAAATCTGTTTTCACTTTGACATGAAAGCGCATCTTTCCGTTGATCAGTGCGAAAAATAGATAAATTTAATCCACTGTGATTCAATATTGTAAAACAATAAAACATGAAAACTTTGAAGGAGTGTGAATACTTTTTATAGGCACTGTATAATGGAGAATCAAGAGACTACAGATACTGGAATCTGGAGTAACAAACAATTTCTCAGAGGAACTTAATGGGTCAAGCAACATTCGTGGGAGGAGAACAATCACTGACATTCAGATTGAAACTCTCCATCCCGTTTGTGGAATTTTTATTTGGTAGGAAAGAAGAGTGGGCAACTCAAGGTTGGGGCATGATGAGGTTGGATGCTACGTAAGGAGATCTGATGTGGTGAGATCTGTGACAGTCCAGGAGACAGTGGAATGGTGTTCTTTGGTGGCGTCATGGTCTCTAACCACAGCTATGAAGAGGATTCAGAGAACTTCCACTTGACTTCTGCAAGATAGAAGTCAGTCTACCAGACCACAATGGCACCACCCTTGTTTACAGGTTCAATGAATAAGTTAGAATTGTTACAAAGTAAGTGGATGGCCAGTTTTCAGCTGCTGGATATGGATTTGATCTATTTCACTTACCACAGCAGTGATGCTACTAGACAGAGTTGAGGAAATATCCCTGTGAAGATGAGGCATTCTCTTCATAACAGTATGATAGATTGATAAATCTATGTTAGGTTGATAGGGGAGAAAGTTATGCATATATATTCCTGCAAGAAGTATTTATGATTTGCAGTGTAGATAGAATACAACAGGAATAAAATGAATCCGTTTAACATGAGCATCTGGTATTTGTGTCATAAAGGATCGAAGATTATGCATAGAATGAGATGGTCAACAATCAGTGAAGGGTGAAACTCATGGGAACAGCACTAACAATACCCAGTTTCAGAATTCCATAAGAAATTTGAAGAACAAATAGCTTAGTTCTCAGAATATTATGTAATATTTTCACAAAACTATGAAGGTTTTGTGAATTAACTAACCACTTCAAAAATGAATTGTGTTCTCAGCAAGCATGTAGGATTATATTTTCATCTCCATTTTCTTAAAAAAATGAACTGGTGAACATACCCCATTCTGCCTATTGCGAAAAACTGTTGCTAAGGTAACAGCTGAAAATGAATTAAGTGAAAAGGGGAGAAAAGAGTGACCTTGAAATAAGTGAGCTGCATTTTGCTTCAAAAACATGATTTTTTTTCTATAATGGAAAAACCGTTCTTTTAAAGAACATAAATTCTTAATAGATTGCTGGAGATGATAATTTTTGATGCAGTGGTCACATTATATACTAATTGGTTTGTGTTAAACTGTCATTGTAATGTATTTTCTCATTCTTTCTTTCATGAGAATGAACATTCTTATTCCTCCTCATTAGACAGAAAAGCTAAAATGAATCTTATATTGTTCATCCTATTAAGTATCCTACAGAATCCATGGGGTTTGAATATTGTATTTTTATATATTTTTTTAAATCATGCTGTTTTCACAATCAAGTTGCTAGCATTTGAAAACAGAGGAACTACGTTGATTAAAGAGGAAGATGACTAGGTAATTACAAGCTGAACAGGCAAGCTTTGATATTGGGAGAAGTATCAGAAAAAGATTCTGAAAGCCATCACTTGGAAACACACAGATTAATCAAGGAGAGTCAACATGGTTTTGATAAAAGAAGGTGATGTTTGACTAATGTGATTGGAGATTTTGAGGAGGTTGGATTTTAACAAAACACTTGACAGATGTCACAGTGGTCAGTTAAGTAGAAGTCCATGGGAAAGTGACAAAACTAATTACAACAAAGTGTAATGGTTTATGGCTGTTTGTGACTCTTTGATTAAAGTCAGTTCACTGCTGTTTCTGAGTCATATGAAAGGGATCATGATTAGGGAACATTCAAATCATACAAAATGACACAATAAAAGGTGCATAGCTGATATTGATGTAGGAAGGGAGTTTGTGGAAAGAGGTCAGTAGACTCTTTCCACAGCAAGGATGCGCTGACATTGGAGAGAGTGCAAAGGAGGTTCACAAAAATGACTCTGGGATTGAAAAGGTTGTCATATGAGGAGCGTTTGATGGCTCTGGGCCTGTATTCACAAGAATTCAGAAGAATGAGAGGTGACTCCATTGAAACCAATTGAATGTTGAAAGGCCTCGATAGAGTGGATGTAGAGAGGATGTTTCCTGTGGTAGGGGAGTCTAAGACCAGAGGACAGCCTCAAAATAGAGGGGTGTCATTTTAGAATGGAGATGAATGGTAATTGCTTTAGCCAGAGGGTAATCAATCTGTGGGATTTGTTGCCACAGACATGAAAGGATATGGAGAGAAGACAGGAGAATGGGCTGAGGGGAAAAATGGATTAGCCACGATGAAATAGCAGAGCAAAATCAATGGGTCAAATGTCCTAATTCTGCTTCTATATCTATGGTGTTTGACTGATTTGGTGAGCCAAAAGGTAGCACAGGTCATTAATTCCCCGGAATTGTGAAGAAATGCACTTCAGGAAAGCAAACACAGCCAGGGACTACACAGTAAGTGATATATCAATGAGGGAAGATACTTTGGTGATGCTGTTTGAGAAGGAAAAGATGGACCAAAAAGGTACACATTTTGACAAACTGTCATTTGCAAGTGGCCATATAAAACAGATGGCAATGGGGATACAAGATGCTTTCCTTTATTAGTTGAACAGCATAAAAAGTGTATGTGGCTGCAGCTGCCAGCCACTGAATTCTGATAAGGATCTGAGAGAACTGGAGAGGGCTTAGAGCAAGGGTTCCCGATCTGGGGTCCACTGACCCTTTACTTAATGGCATTGGTCCATGGGATAAAAAAAGGCCGCAATCCCCTTGTTTAGTGGGAGCTTGTAAAGAGCTTGCCAAAGACGTATGTTTTATTATGAGAAGAGGTAGCATGACTGAGCTTTGTTTTTGAGGCTAAAGGGAGATTAAGATGTCCAACTCTTCTACCATGTGCTCAACCCCTCCCCACCCCCTAACTTTTTATACTGGCTTTCTCCTCTCTTTCTCTTGCAATCCAGATCTTTTCCTAAAACATCAGTTGTCCATCTTCCTTCATAGATGTTCCCTGACCTGCTGAATTCCTCCAGCTCCTTCATCTGTTACTCCAGATTTCTAGCATCTGCAATCTCTTGTGTCCATAGAAGATTAGAAGCCTGGATAGCTTGGACAAGGTCCCAATTTCTGTAGTAAGAGTTCAGTCAGCATGACACAAACTTTAAGACCGTTGGTTAAAGGAGAGGTAAAACAATACTCCCAAATAATGGTGAAGTTCTGGAACTTGCTACCTGAATGGTGGCAGTGGCAGAAATCCACAGAATATGGGCATCTATGACCATTAGGCATTTCTTGGCCTAAAGCACTGTGGACTGAGGGCTCAAAAGTATAGGACTGTGCTGACCCTCATTTCGCCCTCCTGCCAAGAATCACAGCCTCTGTGTGCATCAGTTTGGCCTATGCTGCTGGCATTTCACACACTGGAGTCCAGCGTTGCATTTGGAAAGCTGCAGTACCTCACACAACTTGATGTGGAGGATCTGCACACAAATCACTCCAACAACCCCTGACAGGAGTCAAGGCTGGGGGTGGAATGTGGCCTTCTGTGGGTAATTAGTGGGGATCAAATGTTTCTGACAACTGACGTACATGATTTTTAAAGAGCATGTTGAGTAGTTAATTGAAACACTTAAAAATAATTAAAATAGTAATGTGAAGCAAAATTATTTCAAAAATGTACATTCGCTTCTCTGTTGCATCTTAAAACAGTCCCATACAAACTCCATTACAATGACTTGTGTTTGGATCTTGCTACAGGTTCCTACTGTCAACTCCCCAGCGTAAAGTACAGAGATTTCCAGGTAGTCTGGGCTCCAGAGTGAGATGCCACGTGAAAGTCCTGGATTTACTACTGTGCACAGCCAACATGATTTGGCCCAAGAACAAATTTTCCGCCTGTGTGGACACAATGAACGGATGCCTGAGCCACAGGTTTCCTTTGATTCAGTGATGTACCAGTTGAAGAGTGAAAAAAAAAATTTGATATGTTCAGAATGTAAGGAACTGGGGTGAAGACAGGCAATTTGGTTCATCATTTGTTCTGAAAGTAACTATCCAAGTTCTCCTGAGGCAGGAAATGAGCAACCACTTGGAAAAAAATCCAGGAGAGTATTGCTCAGTGAATTTGACCCCTGACCACCAAAGGTTGATGAAGCAAGACTCCTGAGTATTATACAATCCTTTCAAATCATACTTAGAATAGTTAATAGGTGCCCTGCAGAATTTAATGAGCTTTATCATGCTACTTGCAAGCTGACAGAGCAGGGAAGGATTCCAGCTAGCTGCACAGAACAGCTTCCTTTCTTAACTTCCCCACTGTGTATTGCATTGTAGAGGCTGGAAATCAGGTGCTGGTATCTTTGACCTCTTGCTTCACCACTGGATTTATCACGGAGTGCTGGGGCAGAGAAATCTTCTGAATGGGAGGGGGGGAGGGCTGGAACTAACTTGCTCTCACATCTTGCACATTTTCAATAATTTGATTGGTTTCCTGAAACTTGATTAAAAAAGATAAATCCTGGTAAGTGGTTTGGTAATTTTCTTTATTTAGCTTAATGTCGTTAATTGATTTTTAGCATTTAAAGTATTATAAAGAAAATGTTTAAATGGTTCTCAATTGTTTGAAAATGGTTCCTGATAATCTGACACATTTATGTTTGACAACAACGAACTGTTAGAAGGCCAGCAGGATTATCAAGGGGTATCAGGATCTGCTCCTTGGAATGTAATCACTGCTTGTGAACCACCCTACTTTGCAAAGCGGTCACAGCATTGAAACCTCAAGTTGACTGGATCGATGGGGGCAACCTAAAAGTGTGGATGTAGCAACAACTCAGGTGGTTTTATTGAACTCAATGTTTTCTGCATTAAGTACTCACTACTGTTATCTCTTCAGGTGTAGAATTTCTTACAGAATTAGATCAACAAAGCTTTATCTTCATTTCTGGTGGTAATATGCACCAGTCCTATTGGTTGGTTGGTAACAGAGTTTCTGTGATGGTTTATTCTTGTTTCATGGTTCCTTAGCTCATTCACTGAATCCATAGAATGATAATTATACTAGCAACAGCAGGTGGCAGGAGAATAAACCACTGAATTTCAGATTTTCAAATGTTAAGCATGTCTATTCTTTATATGTAAGGGTATTATTATTTATATATAAAATTACCACCTATTAAATATTAGTAGCATCATGGATTATTCTTTGGTTACTTGAAAAATTAACCTCTATATTTTGAAATGCATTTTATTGCTGAACATTAGCAACGTCTATTGATTGCAGCTAGTATTCATGTGAGAGTTTAGGCAAAAAATTATTAAATGTATTGAATACAGCCCAAAACATGATATTCATCAAAAGGAAGAATGTCTCAAGAGCTAATGGTACTTGGTACAGCAAAATTGAACAGCTGAGTGGATCAGTGGGAAAATCCTGGATTACTGTGATGTAATTAAGTCTGTTGTGGACGTTCATTATCATTCTACCTTTATTTTAATATGGGTATTAATAATTTTAGTACCTTTTTGAAAAGCATAACTGACAAGTTTCAACATTGGATATTAGACGCCTACATTAGTACACTATTTCACGCTCCAATGTACGGTTCATCTAATTTCACACATCATTGTTCCATGTAGACAGGAGATATCCAGACCTGAGCTCCTGCTGACATTCAGGCAGGAAGCAAGCAACGGTAATGCACATGGAACCTTCCACTTTATCTTTCGGTTCGCTCTAAGCTTCACAAAACTTCCCGGGGAGTCCCAAATTCAAGTCTCCAGTGACCCAGAGGAGCAGAAAAGTGCAGACAAAAGTCAACACTTCGCTTCTCCCACCTCACCTCCCAGATCCACTTGAATCCAGAGTGTTTGTCATGCTAAAACAGGGTTACATCCAATGAATGAACTGGGGACCAACCGTCGTACTGAGCCTACAACTCAGAACCGCGGCAGGCACAGTCCAACTTTATGGGTTCAATTTCTGGTCTCGGTTCACGTCCTGCTCCAGAGACAAATGCTCTGTATCTATGGGCACACATTTCTCATTGATTCTAAATGCAATTTCAAACATCTCTTCTAAAGAGCTGATACAGACACAATGTTAGGCAAGATCCTTTGAATTAGAATTTATTGGTGTCAGAGATGGCAAGTGCACGGAAACTTGAAATACAATGATATGATTAAAAGAATTACTAGTATTCATTAAATGCTCATTGTATCCAAAACATAGACACTTAAATCCCATCACAAACCAAAGTTGAGCATCTTTTGAAAAGCACTGACATAACATTCCACCTGAAAAGTTGCATTGTTTCGCCATGAATCTCAGTCTTTACCATTAAATGTTCCACTGTTAAGGACACCCATTCATTGGCATCTCCAACATCACAAACACAAAATCCTTGCAAAGTAACTAACACCACATGAAATGATTCCGATGTATTTTCTGTATTTTAGTTATCTAGACTACAGTCTTGCTGAAACAAGTCCTAAAGAAGTGATAAGTCCAATCAACTATGAACATTGAAAGAGGTCAAGTAAATGGACAGCAATAAAATGGTCAGTAAATAATTCTGATTTCTAGATCGACAATACTGGGACCTCTGTTTTTTATGGTGTATATAAATAACCTGGATGAAAATGTAGATGGATAGGTTAGTAAAGTTTGAAGATACTACGAAGATTGGTGGTGGTGTGGATAGTGTAGAAGAAATGCAAAGGATAATAGTATATATAGGTCATTTGCAGATATGGGCAGAGAAATGGCAACTGGAGCTTAACCCAGCCAAATCTGAAGCGTTTCACCTTGGTAAGTCAAATGTAATGAGACAGTACACTATTAAGGGCAAGACCCTTAACAGTGTTGACAAGCAGAGAGATCTTGGGGTCCAAGTTCATAGCTCCCTGGAAGTGGCTACACGAGTTGATAAGATGGAGTACTCACATTTATTTATTGAGGCATTGATTTCAAAACTCAGTAAGTTATGTTGCAGTTTTACCAGGATGCTGCCTGGACTAGAGGGCATGTGCTATAACGAGAGCTTGAACAAACTAGGATTGTTTTCTATGGAGTGGCAGAGGGTGCGGGGAGATCTGGTAAGAAGTTTATAAGACTTGAGAGGCACAGATAGAGAAGACAGTCAGTATCCTTTCCCCAGGGCTGAAATGTCCAATACCAGAGGACAAGTATTTGAGGTAAGAGGGGTTTATTTCAAAGGGAATGTGAGGAGCAGGTTATTTTTGCACAGGGAGTGGTGGGTGCCTGGGGTTGTGGTAGGGGTAGATAATTTAGGGACTTTTAAGAGATGTTTAGATTGGCACATGAATGTGATGGAAATGGAAGGATATGAACATTGTGTAGGTAAAGGAGATTACTTTTGCTGGCCATTTGATTACTAATTTAAATGGTTTGGTACAACATTGTAGGCTGAAGGGTCTGGTCCTGTGTTCTGCTCTTCTATAAATGGTAAGGTATGGCATTAATAACACAAATGAAAATAGCAAAGCTAGGCTTTGATTATTGCTACACTGAACAGTATTTTTTATAAAATAGTAATCATATCAATCAGACCTTGTTTCATGAACAATTTAATTATTCAGAAGTGTAACTACAGAGACCTTAGGAAGTCTCAGCTTGTAAAGTTCTCAAGTGAAATCCCTTTAAAGTCCTATTCTAATACATTCATAAGGGACTTTAAGTTTTTTAACAAAGGTTTGAATTTCAGCCTCTCTTCTTAAAAATTCTTGGTGAATTGATAGTAAGAGCACAGTAACATTGTCTCACTCTACAATCTGTTGTACTGCATTTTACCCTACAGCTTATAGTTGCAAGGGTTAACAGCTAACACCACATTCACTCAGTGAAACTTCCATTAGTAACAACAATGAATTAACACATTTAGACCATAAAACCATAAGATACGGGAGTAGAATTAGGCCATTTGGCCCATTGAGTCTTCTACGACATTTCATCATGGTTGATTGTTTACTCTCTTAGCCCCAGTCTCCTGCCTTCTCTCTGTAACCCTTCATGCCCTGGCTAATGAGGAATCTATCAGCCTTTGGTTTAAATATGCCCAATGACTCGACCTCCATACCTGCCTGTGGCAATGAAATCCACAGATTCACCACAATCTGCCTTAAAAAAAAAATTCACCTCATCTCCATTTGATCAAAATTTCCCAACAACTTTACTGTTACGAGGGAGTACTTTCATGGGTTTGGTAAGTGGGACAGAACACACCGATTGTGAATAAGGACATTAATCATTTATTTCCAAACAGTAAAACATTTTGACCAAACATCTAAGTCCCCCCAAGTTACACAGCTACAAATCTAAACGTTTAACCAACAGATAATTAAGATTGCGCGTGGGCCCTCCTAAATCTGGAGCATACTTCCTCAATGGTTCATCAACACTGCTCCTAACCTCAGTGTGAACTGGGCCGAGTCTCCTGTACGAGCTGTTCTTAACTCCTGAGGTGCCTGAAATTGGACACTGGTGCCGTGGCAACCAAGGCAACCAATGGGAAAGAGCTGTTGCAACCTTCAAACGGCAAAACGATGGCTGGCACAGTAGAAGTGGCTTTTGGCCAACAAGTAAACTAACCCCTCACATGACACTAATGGAATCTCAACATTCATTCACTCTGCACGATGAAACAAATTTAAACATGACATTTCATTCCTGCTTCAGACGTGAACTTGCTCGTTGCTTTAGAGAAAGTAATCAATAATTCAATGTATGATATTTACATGAACTTCGTTATTTCCTAAACCATGTTTAAGCGGGGTATTTCACTTCTAGCTGGAATAAAAGCAGCTGAATGGGCCAAATTGAACTGGAAACAGCCTACTGCCCATGCTGTCCCCATGTACATGCTAATTAGAGGACTTTGGATAGATCTAGCAAAGTATAGTGAGGCCTCCAATGATCTGTAGGCCGGGGGGAAAGCTTAGTCCTGAAGCTCTGTCCTCTAAACTATACATGGGTCTTCGCTTTCTGTCAAAGCAATTTAGAAATTTAACTTCAAGCATCTCTGTCATTCAGGGACATAAAAAAACTTAAAATACACATAAATAATTTTCAAAAATAAATATTTTTAAAAACAATGGAGAAGATTAACAAATCACTTCTAAAACATTAAGAAAGTTCGAGTCAATAGTGCTGAAAAATGCATATCTTTTCTATTCTGCAGATCAAGAATCCTAATTCAAATGAAAGCACCCGATCTTGAGGCAGGTCTGACCACACGGAATTAAAGAGTTAACTTCCTAACATAATGCAGATGAAACTCAGCAGGATCCATCTTGGTTTCTGTGTTCTAAGTGGAGCTGAGCTGTGGAGATGAGGCCAGTGGCAGTACCCAGGACATACTTCAGCATGAGTGACTAACTTCTAGAACACAGCTGGAGTGCAAGGAAGCAGCTTTACCTTGTTTATTTCTTGAATTCCTTGTTGAGAAGGTTTTCCCTGGCATGTATATGTGCCTGTGACCACTGTATCTCAAGTCATAACAGCTTTAAATAGGAACAGAAGGAGTCCACTCAGCCCTCTCCTCCCATCCGGTAGGCGCTACAGGAGCCTCCGCTCCCGCACCAGCAGGCACAGAATGAGCTTCTTTCCTGAGGCTGTGACCCTGCTGAACCTCACATCACAGCGCTAAACAGTATTGCGCCCATATTGTGCTGTCTCAGTACTCCTATGTTTGTGTGCTGTAGCACTTACTTCTTATTTATAGTTATTTTGTAAATAACACTATTCTTTGCATTTCTGGTTAGATGCTAACTGCATTTCATTTGGCTTTGTATCTGTACTCGGCACAATGGCAATAAAGTTGAATCTAATCTAATCTAATGCTTGTCCTGTCATTCAATGTGATCATCAATGACATCTTCGCTTCTTCTCTGCCATTTCCAATAGCTCTCAATTCTCCCATCTCTCACACATTTGTCAACTTTCACCAATTCTAGACTCCAGAGAATACTGCTTGCAAGAAGTAATTAATATTACCGTGAGAAAAATAGGAGGTTGGATTAATGCAGTTAATAACACATTTATTATTAGGTCCTAAGTATGAAAGGTTAACAGCAGCAGTGATCCCTTGAGATCTGTTCAAGCAGCACTATGACTATTAAAATCTCAAGGAATAAACTATCCACATGTGCTACAGAGCTTTGTATCCAATAAGCATGTTACTTACTTGGGATTGGTTGCCTTCTTATGTACCAGGTATGAGTAGGATTTTGAGTGAGGAACTCCAGCATTTTTCAACTCTTGAGGATATAATGTTGCTGCTTTATTGCTATATTGAGATATGTGATTGCTCTGAAAAGCCGAACTTGCAGTTAACAAAGCCTGCTTTCTTTCTTCATTCACCAAGATATAGATTCAGTCACATGTCTCCACTTGATAAGATCATGGCTCATTAAGACTGCAACCTCACCTCTGCATGTCTGCCCACCCCAGCAACTTTACAGCCTTTATTTTTCAAAAATCTATCAACATTTACCTTAAAAAAGTCAAAGACTCTCTTTCATTGTTCTTTGAAGAAGGAAGATCCAATAACTTGGAACCTCAGAGAAAAACAATCAAACAAATCATTTGTCCTAATTTTTAAATGGTAATTGCTAAATCAAAGTTTTCCCAAAGCAAAAAAAAATCCTCTCCATGTCCACCATATCAAGGATCATATATGTTTTCATTAAGTCTGCTCTGACTCATCTACACTCCAGCCGATGCAAGCCTAACTTGGCAAACTTTGGTTCATAATATAACTTGCCCATTCCAGACCAGTTCATTTTCTTTTAACTACTCGAAATGCTTTAACATCCTCTTCTAGACAAGGAGGCCAAAACTGTACAGAACATTTCAGATACAGTTTCAACACTGCCCTGTCTAACTGAAGTAAAACCCACCCCGTTTAATCCCTCTCACAATAAACGGTAATCTTATATTAATTTTAATTTATTTGTGGTACCTACATACTTACAAGAACACCTAGAAACCCTCTATGCATTTAAATAACATAACTCATTTTCAATTTTCTGGTTAAAATGGAGAATTTACATTTAACTCCATATTATTCTATTTGACAGATGTTTGTTCATTTACTTAACCCATCTACATCCTGCTCCAGCCTCCTTATAGCCTCTTCATAATTTATTTTCCTACCTACTTGCAACTACTGGCAAACTTTACAACCATGTCTTTGGTGCCTTTGCCCAAGATATTTACAAAATCTTTAAGGAAGTTGATGCCACTGCACCAATTTGTGTGGCACATTTCTTGTTATATCTTGCCAACCAGAGAAAGTATCGGTTATACCTAATCTCAGTTTCCTGTTCCATTTTTCTAACTGCATTCTATTCCATTTAATTATCTCCTCAGATTATAATGACTTCCATAATTCATCGCCTCCACAAAGAATCCACTTTGCCTCAATGTCACAGCCCTTTGGTTCAGTCCTTACTGCAAGGTTTGGAGGTCCCTAAATACTGAGCTGACATTTGGCCATCCGATGTGGAATTCACTACCACAAATGGCTGTGGAGGCCGGGTCATTGGGTATATTTAAAGCAGTGGTTGATAGGCCATCGAAGGTTACTGGGACAAGGCAAGAGAATAGTGCTGAGATGGATAATAAATCAGCCATGACGGAATGGCAGAGCAAACCCGATAGGCTGACTGGGCTAATTCTACTCTTATGTCTTTAGGTCTTATGGATGACTTGTATTAAATGAAAGAAAAATTGTTCACAGTTCCATCTCTGTTTAAGGTGATTGGTGATCTAATCGTTGAATACATGCTGGCATCAATAAAATCCTTGAATTCATTGTCAATGGACTGACAACATTGTGCCTTGGTAGAACTCAAAACAATGTGAATCAGGTACAATTCTCCAAAGGTTGTAGCTATATATATCATATAATAGGAGACAGTTGAACCTATTGGTGGTCAGTCATCCCAACCACAGAAAATCAGCACACAAGTCCTTCAGGGGAGTGCACAACTATAGGTCCAAACATCTCCTGTTACCTCATCAATGATTTTCCCTCTAGCAAAGTGCAGATGCTCACTGATGATTCCACCATGTTTAATCACCTTGGAAAACAGAAAATACCCATGCCTTCTCACAAGAAAGTCTAGGTAGCATGCAGATATGCCTAGTCAGTAACATTTGCTCTACGTTAGTACAAGCTGATGGCCATGTCATAAAAGATGTAATGAAATACACGGCATTCAATGGCTCACTATCACCACTCTGGAGGTCATAATTGTCCAGACACATCACTGAAACAGCTATATGAATATTACAGGATTACAGCAGTGGGTGCGAATCTATCTATCCTATGGCAAACAACTCATCTCCTGGCTCCCAAAGATTTAACTTCATTCAAAAGGCACAAATAAAAATGCACAGTGGAATAACATGTAGTTGTCTAAATGAAAACAGCAGTGAATAGGCTCAACTCTAGAAGCTAACTAATCTCCAGGTCAAAGAAACCTAACTAATCAGTGGCTTAAACATTTATCATCACCTTAAACATTCATCCCCTCCACAATGCGTAAGGTGACCTACTTAGTGCATTACAGCTCTGTCCAGGTTCCTCTTAACAGTGTCTCCCACATCACAAGCAGGTTGAACAAAAGGAAATGAAGACACCATCACTGTCTGTTCCTTTCCAGGCTGCACATCTTCTGATGCTGCTTCATCGTTGCTGGGGTTTAAATTCTAAAGTTCACAGCCCATGATGCACTGGGATTTCCTTCACCAGAAGGACTACAGTGGTTCAAGGAAGTGCCCCACCATTACTTCCTCAAGAGCAAGTAAGCAGACACTTCCATTATGTAAATGTGACGCACAGAACATAGAAGATAGAAATCTACAGCACATTACAGACCCTTCGGCCTACAATGTTGTGCCGGGCATGTAACCTTCTCTAGAAAGTGCTGAGAATTTCCCTAGCGCATAGCCCTCTATTTTTCTAACCTCCATGTACCTATCTAAAAGTCTCTTAAAAGACCCTATTTCATCCACCTCCATCACTGTTGCTGGCAGTGCATTCCATGCACCCACCACTCTCTGTGTGAAAAACTTAACTCTGGCATCCCCCTTGTACCTACTTCCAAGTACCTTAAAAATATGCCCCCTCGTGTTAGCCATATCAGCCCTGGGAAAAAAGTCTCTGGCTATCCATGTTATCAATGCCTTTCATCAACTTATGCACCTCTATCAGGTCATCTCTCATCATTTGGTGCTCCAAGGGAAAAAGGCCAAGTTCACTCAACCTATTCTCATAAGGCATGCTTTCCAATCCAGGCAACATCCTTGTAATCTCCTCTGCAGCCTCTCTATAGTATCCACATCCTTCCTGTAGTGAGGTGACCAGAACTGAACACAGTACTCCAAGTGGGGTCTAACTAAGGTCCTATATAGCTGTAACATTACCTCATGGCTCTTGAACTCAATCCCATGGTTGATGAATGCCAACGCACCATACGCCTTCTTAACAATGCTGTCAACCTGCACAGCAGCTTTGAATGTCCTATGGATACGGACCCCAAGATCTCGCTGATCCTCCATATTGCCAAGAGTTTTACCATTAATATTACATTCTGTCTTCAAATTTGACCTACTGAAATGAACCACTTCACACTTATCTGGGTTAAGCGCCATCTACCACTTCTCAGCCCGGTTCTGCTTCCTATCGATGTCCTGCTGTAACCTCTAACTACCCTCCAGACTATCCAGAACACCCCCAACTTTTGTGTCATCAACAAACTTACTAATCCACCCTTCTACTTTCTCATCCAGGTCACTTATTAAAAAAAAGTCATGAAGAGGAGGGGTCCCATAACAGTTCTCTGTGGAACACCACTGGTCACCATCCTCCATGCAGAATACAAACCATCTACAACTACCCTTTGCCTTCTGTGGGCAAGCCAATTCTGGATCCACAAAGCAAGGTCTCCTTGGATCCCATGCCTTACTACTTTCTGGATGAGCCTTGCATGGGGAACCTTATCGAATGCCTCACTGAAATCCACATACACTACATCCACTGCTCTACCTTCGTTAATGTGTTTTGTTACATCCTCAAAGAATTCAATCAGGTTCGTAACGCATGACCTGCCCTTGACAAAGCCATGCTGACTATCCCTAATCAGATTATGTCTCTCCAAATGCTCACGAATTCTGCCTCTCAGGATCTTCTCCAACAACATGCCCACCCCCGAAGTAAGACTCACTTGTCTTTAAGTTCCTTGGTTATGTCTACTCCCTTTCTTGAACAAGGGAACAATGTTTGCAATCTTCCAATCCTCTGGTACTTCTTCCATCCCTATTGATGATGCAAAGGTCATTGCCAGAGGCTCAGCAATCTCCTCCCTCGTTTCCCACAATAGCCTGGGTATATCTTGTCTGGTCCTGGTGACTTATCTAACTTAATACCTTTCAAAAGTTCCAGCACATCCTCTTTCTTAATGTTTATACACTCAAGCATTTCAGTCCACTGTAAGTCATCCCCAAAATTGCCAAGGTACTGTTCACTGGTGAATACTGAGGCAAAGTATTCATTAAGTACCTCTGCTACCTTCTCCGGCTCCATGCACATGTTTCCATTATCACTCCTGATTGGGCCTATTCTCACACAGCTCATCCGCTTGCTCTTCACATACTTGTAGAATGCCTCGGGGTTTTCCTTAATCCTGCTTGCCAAGGCCTCCTCATGGCCTCTTCCCGCTCTCCTAATTTCATTCCTGAGCTCCTTCCTGGCAGCCTTGTAATTTTCTGGAGTTCTAACAGTAACAGTTTCTTGAACCTTTCATAAGATTTTCTTTTCTCCTTAACTAGACTTCCTACATCCTTTGTACACCATGGTTCTTTTACCCTACCATCCTTTCCCTGCCTCAATGGAACATACCTATGCAGAACTCCATGCAAATGTTCCCTGAACATTTGCCATATTTCTGCCGTACATTTCCCTGACAACACCTGCACCTAATTTGTGTTATTAAACATCAGAAATTCAACCTGAACTTTGCAGTCAATGCTGAAGGACCAGTGCTTACCCCTGAGCATAAAATCACTGCCCTCCATGATTTAGCATTTTCCAACATGACCTATTGTCTAGTGTCTTCTCTGTAATGTGTTGACCTAACTATGTTCTTTAACAATCAGTTCAAACAACCAATTAGATGGTAGAACTTTAGAATGTAGAACTGTAAATGGATTGTAAAACTGTAAATGAGAATGGAAAAAATGTGCAATTTCATCTTCTTAATCATTTCACTTGGAGCAAGAGAAACACCAGAGATACTACTTTGGATTCAAATAAATGAAGAATATACATAATTCTGACTGGCTGCATCACCACCTGGTGAGGGGGGCTACTGCACAAGGTCGAAATAAGTTGCAGAAACTTGTAAAATCAGTCAGCTCCATCATGGGTACCAGCCTCTGTAGTATCATGACATCTTCAAGGAGCGGTGCCTTAGTAAGGCAGTGTCTATCATTAAGGATCCCCACCACCAGGGCATGCCCTCTTCACACTGTTACTGTCAGGAAGGAGGTACAGAAGCCTGACGGCCCACACTCAGCGATTCAGGAACAACTTCTTCCCTTCTGCCATCGGGTTTCTAAATGAACATTAAACCCATGATAGATAGATAGATAGATAGATAGATAGATAGATAGATAGATAGATAGATAGATAGATAGATAGATAGATAGATAGATAGATAGATAGATAGATAGATAGATAGATAGATAGATAGATAGATAGATAGATAGATAGATAGATAGATAGATAGATAGATAGATAGATAGATAGATAGATAGATAGATACTTTATTCATCCCCATGGGGAAATTCAACTTTTTTTTCCAATGTCCCATACACTTGTTGTAGCAAAACTAATAACATACAATACTTAACTCAGTAAAAAAAATATGATATGCATCTAAATCACTATCTCAAAAAGCATTAATAATAGCTTTTAAAAAGTTCTTAAGTCCTGGCGGTTGAATTGTAAAGCCTAATGGCATTGGGGAGTATTGACCTCTTCATCCTGTCTGAGGAGCATTGCATCGATAGTAACCTGTCGCTGAAACTGCTTCTCTGTCTCTGGATGGTGCTATGTAGAGGATGTTCAGAGTTTTCCATAATTTCCATAATAACACTACCTCATGATTTTTTTTGTTATTTTGCACCACTTATTTTAACTTAACTATTTAAAAGTCACATATTATATATACATATATTTAATGTCACTCAGGTTTTTCTTTATATTTATTTGTCATGTATTTCATTGTAATGCTGCCGTGAAATTAACAAATTTCACGACATATGCCAGTGACACTAAATCTGATTCTGTTAATTTTACAAATCCTTTAAATGGTCTGAGAATGGCAATCTATGCTTGTAACTCAGTTTATCAAGATTAGAGAGATTGTTCAGTAATTGTTATGCTTTAGAATGCCAACTAGAAACTCAAATCATACTGCACTCAACTTGCGTTATTACTTACAATGGGTTTTACAGCAGAGGTGGTGCATGAAGTTGAAATTAATGCCAAATCACTTATTTTTATAAAGACAGCAAAAGTGTAGACTATGGCAATAACTCGTAGAACAAGTTTTATTTCTGCTGTTAACTACATGTGTGCAGATGTTGGAAGTTGTTGTTATTTTTATAAAGTAATAACAATATTCAACAATGGCTTTTGCTGATTTGGAATTTCTTACTTACTGCCCATTATGCTGCTGGCATTTAGGGCAGCAATGAGGGTCCTCCATCTCCGTCTGTTCTTGGCCATCTTCTCTATTGTGCCCCAGATGCAGTTCAGGGACCACATTTCTGCCTCTACAGTACAGTGCCATATTGTCCTTGGTCGTGCATTTTTTCTGCCCTTCAGAGGTCCAATGAAATGCTGTCTTGATGATGGAGTTGGCCTCTCTTTCATCACATGCCTAATCCACCTCCACTGTTTCCTCATGATTATTGTGGTTATGTCTTCTTGATGACACTGATGGAGTAGGGCATGGTTGAAGATTGTTCTTGTCCAGAAAATATGGAGGTTCTTTTGAAGGCTCATGATGTGGAATGACAACAGATTGGCAAGGTCATTCTTTGTCATGTTCCAACATTCTGACCTGTACAAGAGTATGGACAGAACACAGCTCTGATACAGCTTCACCTTGGTGTGGATGTTGTATTTCCCCATATGTTGCTCATCGATCTGAAGACATTTCTAGCTTTGGTGAGTCTGCACTGGATGTCGTCCTTGGTCCTACCATCTTCCAGAATGATGCTGTCATGGTATGGTACTCTCCCAGTGCTGGGTAATTCGATGCCATAATACCGTGACAGGAGATTCTACATTGGGGGTCATAGACTCAGTCTTTCTCTGGCTGATTCTGAGTCTAACTTGTCCACCAAAGGTATACAGGTATTGAGTTTTCTCTTGCATGTGCTGGTATGTATGTGATAGTAATGCAAGGTCATCCACAAAGTCAAGATCTTCTAAAGTAGAGAAAAATGTACATCTAAGCCTCTCTCGTTATCTTTCATTGTCTGCCTCATAACCTAGTCAATCACCAAGTTAAACAATATCACCGACATCACACAGCCTTGCCTAATTACTGTCTTGACTTCAAAGCTCAAATTACACTCCACCAACTGTGCCAATGAAATTAGCATAGAAACTCTGGATAAACTGCCAAATTTTGGAAGGAATCCCATATGATCTGAGAATTCACCAGAAACTCTCCATGTGAATGCTATCAAAAGCCTTTTCAGGGTCCACAAAACTGGAATTTCTGGACCAACACAATTCACAGTCTCTATCCCTACTTCAAATTATTTCTCCAATGGTGCAATATTATTCTGAGGCAGTTTTATCGTATAGAGTCCAAACAGAATGAGAAAGCTCATCAACACAAGAGGTTCTGCTGAAAGCGAGTAAACTGATTGTTTTGAGTTTTGCAGGCTAGAAGTCTTTACAAATTGAATGGACTTGCTTGTTAGTCAGGAAATCACACAGTCCAGCAGGATAAGTGAGGAACACTTGCATAATAAATGCACCAAATTAATTTCATTCCCTGCATATTGATTTTCAAACAACAGCTTTTGTTTGTTTTTTGCATACAGATTGGAAGAACATCCGATATGGTTGAATTTATTTAAAACTGGCATAAGTGTCCTCAATATGTATTGCAATTGGATATGAGTGGTTGAAAGTTGGTTTCAAGCCAGTAGTTCAATCAACCAGTTTTAATGATGCCATAAAATATAAAAAAAGTTTACCTTGAAAGGCTTCAAACATGAGAAAATTCTCCAGGATGTTTGAAATTTACTCCATATTGACCTCAACTACAGTAACAACTGGTAAATTGCCAAGCATGGTAAAATAATTAAGGGCTCATTGAGTAAGTCACTAGACCAGGTTCCACATGGATTAATAAGTATTCTATTTAAATAGCTGAACATTTTAAGTGAAAATTATTTAGTTCATTCTGGGTAAACAAAATAAATGAGAGTTTCCCACGGAAATTCAAATTGGAATTAGGCCACTACAACACTGGTTTGGGAATTCTACCAACTGGCATGAAGCAAAAATGGAATTAAGCAATTCGATTTGCAATCAATGCCACATTTGGAACCACCTGTGGGACATTCTTCATGTGCTAGATATTCCCTCCATTGATGTTTGATGTAAGCAGGATTTCTTTAGATACACGTAACATTTTTTGGGAGCACCAACAAAAAGTAGAGTACTGCAGTGATAAATAATAGTTTAATCAAAGATTTGAGGGTGAAGGGCATTGAAATATGTATATTTGACTTGAATTATAAATAAAAGGCATCTTGTGATATTATCATAGACATAGAAATGTCTCCAAATGCTATAAATATTTGATATCAAATATGTAATAACGGGGATTTTTTCCTTTGGTTATATATCTTTGGTTAAGTATGAAAAGCTCAGCAAATTAGAAACTTAGAACTGTTTTTTTTTCTTTCTGACACAATGAAATCATTACTGACTTTAGCATTCTGCATCACCGTGTCATTGAAGTATATGGTCATGAGGAAAGGGTTACTAAAGTTTCTTTCATTTAACTACTTCTATGAGACAAAAGCTGCCTTTACTCCTGATCCCTAAGTGGTTTCCAGAAGCTGGTGAATTGCCTCCTTGAACTAGTGTAGTTTATGTGGCAAACAGATGTGTATAGTGCATTGTCTCAGGATGGAAAATTCAAGGATCGTCATTTAACAGAGATGAAGGAATGCCAAAATACATCCTTCATTGTAAAATACAAGGCTCTGCTAAAGTATTTATGAGGCAGGTTTTATCATTCTGAAAGTTAGCAGTAAGAGTTTTGGAAATGGTAATGCTGTTGAAATGGAGGATAGGTATTATCCGATACTTCTGTGGCAAGATTATTTATTGCCTTGTCAAGACAAGCTTGAATTTTGTCAAGATGTTGCTGTAGGGAGGGCAGACTGTTTCAAAAACTGAAGAAGTGTAAACAGAACCAAGCACTTTGCAACATCAGTTCAAACTTTCAATGAGCTTCGAAGTGAAAAAGAAGATAATAGAGCCCATGACACTGTGACATGATAGATCATAAAACAAATTCATTCATTTCGTTATAAGTTAGGTATAACCATATCCCGCGGTGAGTTTTCCTCTTGATTCTAATTGGTACAAGTTTTAATAGTTTTTTTTAATGATACTCAATAGCAAGGGTAATTACTCTTGTCTCACCTTTGGAATTTCTGCTCTTGTTAACATCTGGATCAAAGATGTAATGACAGTTGGATTGATTGACCCCGGCAGAAATGAATCTGCATATCACTAAGCAAGTACAACTTGTCAATTATTCCTATCTTTACTTTGCTGGCGATTGGGAAGAGGTTGACATGATGGTAACTGGCGAGATTGCATTTGTTCTGCTTGTAATATCAATTTTACACTTTCTGGGCGATTTGCCTGTGCTATAACAGCTTAGCTACAAGCATGGCCAATTCTACAGCACTATCCTTCAGCACTGGAGCAGGGATTTTATCAGAGATAATTTCCTTTGCTATATCTGGGATATTCAGTTGCTGCTTAATGTCACATGGAGTGAATCAAAATGCCTGAAGAGTGGCTTCTCAGATGGTAGGGATCTTAGTCAGAGATGGATTATCAAATGCCACAGGTATAATCAGCATGTCACATTCTTCAGAACTCATCTCAGTTTTGTCAGATGTGGTGCTAGCAAGCAACTTCTATTGACATGGAAGTCTTCTGCTTAGTGCAAGAGCTTATTAACAGGTAGTATCCATGTGCATTTTTTTTTTACCTAAAACCATGAACATTCATTGTTTCTAGTCATTTTTGAAGGCTCCCATGACTACTTACTCCTGACTGTACCCTAACTCTAGTTCAAGGGTTCCCAACCTTTTTCTGCCATGGAGCCTTACTGAAGGGTCCATGATCTCCAGGTTGGGAACACCTGCTCTAGTTGATCTGTCCTGCCATGACACGATGTATTCAAGGATGATGACGGGTAAATCTAAGACCACGGCAAAATATTTATTTCAGAGAATATGACTATGTGAAACATTTTGGTGTGTCTTTGGAACATCTCTTCCAAAGCTGGTACAGTGTAGAAATATTAGTGGGAAGAACTGGACACCTTTGATAGAGCCTGTGTCTTGTTGCCATAAGATCATAAGACATAGAAGCCATTCAGCCCATCGAGTCTGCTCTGCTTTTTTTATCATGGCTGATCCCAGATCTCACTCAACCCCATACACCTGACTTCTCACCATACCCTTTGATGCCCTAACCGATCAGGAAGGTATCAATTTCCACCTAAATATACCTATGGACATGACCTTCACCGCAGTCTGTGGCAGAGAATTCCACAGATTCACTATCTTTGGCTAAAAAATTCCTCCTTACTTCTGTTCCAAAAGGTCACCCCTTAATTTTGAGGCTGTGCTCTCTAGTTCTGGATACCCCCACCACAGGAAACATCCTCTCCACATCCATCCTATCAAGTTTCAACGTTCAGTAGATTTCAGTGAGATCCCCCCACATTCTTCTAAATTCAAGTGAGTACATGCTCAAAGCTGCCAAATGCTCCTCATATGTTAACCCTTTCATTCCCAGAATCATCTTCCTGAACCTCCTCTGGACTCTCTCCAATGACAGCACATCCTTTCTGAGATATGGGGCCCAAAACGGTAGAGAATACTCCAAGTGTGGCCTGACTAGTTTCTTATAAAGCTTCAGCATTATCTCATTTATTTTCTATTCTATTTCCCTTAATATAAATGCCAACATTGCATTTGCCTTCTTTACCACAGACTCAACCTGTAAGTTAATCTTCTGGGAGTCTTACATAAGGACTCCTAAGTCCTTCTGCACCTCTGACATCTGAACCATCACCCCATTTAGATAAAATGCATTATCGTACATTTCCCAACACTGTATCCCATCTTTTTTTTGCCCATTTTTCCAATTTGACTAAGTTCTACTTCAATCACGTTGTTTCCTCAGTACTACCTACCCCTCCACCTATCTTTGTATCATCCGCAAACTTTGCCGCAAAGCCATCCATCTATGGCGTTCTATATTGTACTTAGTACCGCTGATTTCCTGTAATTGAGAAACTTCCTAGGCCACTTCAGAGAATTGTTATGAGGTAACCGCATTATTACGGGTCTGGAGTCACATTCAGGCTGGGATGAATGGAAAATCTCATTACTTTAAGGGAATGAAGGAACCAGATGGAAATTTGTGACCATCTGGTGGGTTCATGGTCACTATTTCTGATACTAGCTTTTTATTCTGGACTTGTCTAATTAAACTAATTTAAATTCCCTTGTGTTAGACTGTGATTAGTACTTATGCCATTAACTCATTAGTCCAGTTTCTGGATTAATAGTCCAGGAACACAACCTCTACAGTGCAGTACTCATTATCACTTTTGTACTAATCATTTTAGTGTGCCTAGTACAACACATGCTAAACGGCAGATACAACTGCAGAGGGCTCTTTCTTCCCTCTGTAAAATCCTCGGAAAACAGAAATGGAAAAGCACAGGCTGCAAGAACGTGTGATCCCACCAATGAAACAATTTAAGAAGCCAACGGTTTGACCCAAGTTCAATCTGAAGACATTTGGTCATTTAATCTGCCTCTTCTAAATGTTAAGTTTCAGAATCAGGTTTAATATCACCGGCATATGTTGTGAAACTCGTTGTCTTTGCAGCAGCAGGACAATGCAATACATAGTAACAGAAAAAAACTGAATTACAGTAACTGTAGGTATTAAATAGCTATATATATATATATATAAAATTTAAATAAGTGGTGCAAAAATGGAAATAAAAAAGTAGTGAGGTAGTGTTCATAGGTTCAATGTCCATTTAGAAATTAGATGGCAGAGGGGAAGAAATTGTTCCTGAACCGTTGAGTGTGTGCCTTCAGGCTTCTGTACCTCCTTCCTGATGGAAGGCATGAGAACATGACCTGGGTGATAGGGTTCCTTAATGATGGATGCTACCATTTTTGACCATCACTCCTTGAAGATGTCCTGGATATTATGGAGGCTAGTGGCCATGATGGAGCTGACTAAGTTTACAACTCTCTGCTGCTTTAACATTCTGAAACGAATTACCAAATCTTGAAGTATTTACTGCAGTTATATGACTGATAATGAGACAGGAAAGACTATTCTCTCCACATTGACAGAATCCCTGGGTAGGTCTACTGGGATTCTATACTTGCAGCTTGGGTCTCTTCAGTGCCAATAAGGACTACATTCTTGTATTAGAAAGAAAACTTAAATCCAGAATTCCATTACACCATAAATCTCCACAAGTACTTAATAGATACAATAGAGAAAACTGCTGAAGTGATCACCTGTGTCCAAAATGTGCAGGTCTGCTAACTAGTAACTTGTGCCCCTTTGTAATTTTCTGGGTCAGTAAGCAATCTGAAGAGAGAACAAACCTCCTGAAATGTGCTGAATACTTTGAGCTGACAACAGACACCTCATTTATTCTCATTAAACACAACTAGTACCTTTTATATAACATGAAGCATAGTCTCAACTATTTTTAATAGTTGATGGTAGGCAGATTGTTGCTCTAACAGAATAAGCTATTAATGTCTAGGCATGAAAAAGAAAAAGTGAGTAAATGTGGTTTAGTGACATCCTAAATGGGATGTGAATTGAGATTTCATAGATCTCTCAATCATCGAAGGAAGTTTCACACCTAGAGTGAATGAATGAGAAACTCAAAAATTAGAAGAGGAACTGATGCTCATGAACAAAAAGAAGTGCTTCTTAAACAGAAAGAGCGAAAACACAAAGTTTTTTGAAGAATGATAAACTAAGTAAATATCATTTAAAAATCTGAGCTCTCTAATTACCAATATATTCCCAACTCTCTCATTTCCTCATCAAGTGAAAATTAATGAGCATATAATTTAATGCAGATAAATGCAAAAAAAAAGCTAAATTCAGCTCATGCTCCTGAAAAACACTGGAAAGATAAATTAGGTTTTCAGCTTTTAAAAATGTTTCCAATTTCTTTCAGAGCCAATGGTGGTAACAGAAGCAAGGAACTGTTGTCTCACACATGGACAATATTTTCTAGGCCACAAATCACCATTCAATAAATTATGAACAGCATTTTTCATTTTTTAAAAATCTAAGTTTAGTTATAAAATGTTTGGCCAGTTTACCTTTAACATAAGAGCACAGGAAAATACATAGATTCATTTTGGAAATTTGATTTAAGTCAATGTTCCCCGTGGCAAATAGTTCTTAATCTAATTATAGTGTGTAGTAGCTGTAATGTGGATGCTTCTCAGTTGATCTAAGGTCTTATAATATTTATGGATTAATAAATGCATGAAGGTAGGTCAATTATGTAATTGTGAAAATATAAAGTAAGTGCTGACAGGTATAATATTTACAGATGAATACACCACTAAAAGAAGTAAGCAGAAAGAAATATCTCAGGTTAATGTCTACTGTGATATTTCTGTTGCATATAGCAGTTAGGTTACACTGGGATTTTAAAAAAAGACAAACTTAGAGGTGGCTGTTGTACCAAATGCTGAATAAAAACAGGAGCATTGGGAGCATACATCAGGTCCAACTGTAGCGGAAATGATGAGAGTTTTTTTTCTTACAGAATTGTTAACAAATCTATTTTACTATTTTGATTCATAAAGAAAGGAGCCTGTACCCAGAGCCCAACCTATGCAGAAATATACAGTACAACAGACAATTCAAATTAATGTCCAGTTAAAGACATTTTAAAGGGATAATAATAAAGCTGTAAGATAAACTTTTTTTCCAGCGTGAACTGATAGCTTTATCTATTACAAAGGGTGAATTATCAGTATATATCTTTATGAAAATATTTCACCTACAACACACTGAGGTGAGATGATGATGCATGTGGGTGGGCTGATAAAAGAACACAGATAACCAGAAACAGTGTTCACCCCAAGCAGTGAAGGGTTATTCAAAAATAAGACATTTCTTTTGAAGCAGTTTGGAAATGGTATTATATTGATAATATTGATATTATCCCGATGAATTATTTTTTCAAAATGTAAATGACAAACAAAGCAATTATAATAAAATGAATCATTCATTTCCAACTATTTCAATTCAATGATTTTATTTACTTTTTTCCTAAGTTTATTGTCTAAGGTATGATACGTGTTTATATATCACGATATTTAAATATTAGAAGGATTTCTCATATTCTTTATTCTGAATAATTCCCTTCCCCTCCTAAATTTGAATAGTTTTCATATTTCTGAAGAAATTAATTTGATAATAAGAAAAATTATTTTTCATATTGTTAAGAAAAAGCCATTAAGGGAGTTCAAGTATTTGTTTGTAGATGGCAACACTTATTTTACTGAGAAAATTCTGATCATTTTACTTGGTTAAAAGCATATTTGTGCATCATATGATCATACTGCTCTCTATAATGATGAAAACATTGGGAATTATTATTGAGTAATAAATAACTGGCTGAACTTATTCAGCTGGTGTTGAACATGTTTTCAAAAATTTCAACAGTTTACTTTTAGAATTTTAACCAGCATATCATAAAAATGCAATATTATTGGTTAATTCCTACATATAATAAATGTAATTCTCTGTCAACAACGAGGTAATGACTTGTGGAATGGGATGAATTTTTTCTATTGGCCATACTTGTGATTTAAAAGACCTGGTAACAGCACAAGAAATTATATTTACCATATAAACACTTGTTAGAAATGAACTGCCATTCTACAAGAGTCAGCAACCTACAGTATATCCTTGCACTGAAATGATATAAATTATCTAAAGAATTCTAATTCTACCTCATCAATAACAAAGAACATGAAAAGCAACATTAAATTTCATTTCAATCCAGTTTATTTACATCTTTTTAAAAAATCAAACCTGGTTATAGTTTGGCATGGATGGGGAAGATTATAATGTAGGCATTATATCAGTGATTGACACTCTCTGTGAGAAATAGCTAATTATAGCAGGTCTCCTAGTAACTAAAATAATTGCTTTTCTCTCTAGCTGAAACTCATCACATACTTCTGTGAGCAATATACAGTGAAAATAAATTTCAAATATGACTTCTGTGAAGCAGGAAGAGAAGTTCCTGTCCCTCTACAAGCACCTAGATGGAGGTATCTTCATAGGTGGCTCGACAGTGACTTCTACACTGTCATTATTACAATATTTAATGATCAGATATGGCCTTTCATTCTATTTTATATAAACATCATTTTGTAACGATTGTGAATATACATTCAAAATATTATAGCAGTCATTAAAATGCAACAATTTTAGGCACTAGAAGTCTCTTGTGACCTACTATTTTCATTACAATGGCATACAAATTCCTTCTTAAGTTAGTTAGACAGCAAAACTTTTTAGGATATTTACATGAATTTTTCATCTCTTCCATAGCCTGTTAATAGGATTTTAATAGTGATATACATGTATATAACACAAATTTTATATATACTACAAAAAACATTTTCAGTTAAGAAGAGGGAACAAATCAATTGCATAATTACAATGCCAGCATTCACTCATACACACAAAAAACTCTTACGCTGTAACCAAATTTTTAACATTCCTGTCAAAAATATTATCATCTTTTGATGGAATTGAAACTGCTAAACCCATCAGGGCTAACTACAGCTAAACTGAAGCTTCCTTCCATCCTTCCTGAATGGTAATTTAGAGCTTTGCAATATTAAATACAATGGTCCACACAGGTCCACAGTTGCTGAGGCAACAGGACAACAGGTCATAACATAGTTGGACAGACAAAAGCAGAACAGTGGGTGATGGGATGAGTAGGACCAGAGGGGTGATACGAAGTAGCATAGTTTTGAGAAAACATGAACTGTTCACGTACAAAAATAAAAATAGAAGATAGCTTACCATGAACTGGATGTTGTCAAATCCATTTGCCAGCAGGTGGTTTTCATACTGGGGAAGTCCTATGCTCTCCAGCCACCGTCCCACAGTCTGAAATACAACTCTGGGTCCTGTAAGAGGTTGAAGGGGAAGCCGCTTCAGCAGTGACATACCATCAATCCGGTAGTAGGGGCATTCCGAGGTTGAGAGGTGGCATTGCCACATCGCATTTCTCGGAATGTGACTGTCGAATGAGCCCGCCAGCTTGACAGCTTTTGTGGTGCACAACTCAATATTCTCAATATTATTCTCTGTAGTTTGACTAAATGCTGGACTGCTTCTCAGAGCCAGCAGGTATCAGCACAAGATGTGGGTCCAGCATGCCAAGGTGTCTTCCCCTTTATAAATATATAGTGCTCTCTCTCTGTCCAAGGAACACATGAGAGTGAGAGTGAGAGAGAGAGAGAGAGAGAGAGAGAGAGAGAGAGAGAGAGAGAGAGAGAGAGAGAGAGAGAGAGAGAAGAGAGAGAGAGAGAGAAAGAGAGAGAGGGGAGAGAGAGAGAGAGAAAGAGAGAGAGAGAGAAAGAGAGAGAGAGAGAGAGAAAGAGAGAGAGAAAATATTAAGAGCCGACTGGTCCCTGAACGTGTGAATGTCGCAGTTCTCCACAGTAAGCACTGCTCTGCCAGCGGCTAGGATTCTTTTTATCAAGTACTCCCACACTCATCAGTATGCTGTACCATGCTTCATGCTCCCCCCCTTCTCCTGTTCATTGCCCAGCCCAGGCTACACCTCACAGTCTCTATAAAGGCCATCAGAAATCTAGATTTCTTTGTCTGCTATCTGTAAATCTGCTGCTGATGCAGACGCTGATGCTGTTTCCTCCTACACAGACACACAGATCTACGCCAACCTTGAATGATGAGTTCAGTTAAAACAAATGCAGGAAAGAGGACTGTATGAAATTATTTTGTGTGCTTACGGTAAATTCTACTGCCTCCTCCTGCATGGAACTCAGAGACAGCAATCCTGAACAACATATTCACACAATATTACAGTTTAATACATTTCCAGAATACTAAAACTTCAAAAGCAACAGAGATTTGCAAAAATTGTTATGGGTATAACAGGAAAAGGCACTTACAGCTACACTAAAGGAGTATTAAAAAACATTGTAATAATTAATACAAACTAATATTGTGCTCACAAATAAATTTGCTGATCCAGAGGGGGAGTTACATTTGTAGCTGTTCCAGACCTCTCTTTTTCCTAGCACAAAGTACCGGTATATTATACTACCATGACAGAACCACAAACCACATATCAAACTCATCCTAATAACTCTTCTTAGAATCTCTGATTATTCTTTATTGATATATATATATGTGTGTGTGTGTGTGTGTGTGTAAAAAATTATATATATATAAAATTATTATTATTATTATTTAGGGAGTGTAAGTAAATCAAGAAGCAATAACAACTATGATAGTCAATGTTCTCCTGATGCAGTGAGAATTAATATAGTTGCATAAGAGTCGACTTTGCCACATAATTATACTTAATTGTCTTTTTATATTACACCGTTAAAGCGCAACAATGCGTCATCCAGAATGCTACACGTTGGTGCTATCAATGAAGAATCAATACTAACTCTATGAAAGTGTTAGTGCAAGGGGCAAGCACTAATATTTTTGAGGAAGATTGTTGTTGAAGAAGAGGGCAGTGGAAAGCCTGAGAGCTTTAGTGCAGGAATCAACCTTAACTGCGGAAAATGCAGGACCAATCATGCGTAGAAGGAAGATGGAAATGCACAAGCCAGAGTTAAGAAGAACCAAATGCTTGAGAAGATGTTTGTGGGATTGGGGTGGTGATGGAGATAAGACTTGAATTCATTAAATTGTGTAATATCTTATGTATTTAGAACCATGGACAAAGATGAGTCAATGAGGCCAAGTATGATGGCAAGCAGTGTTATTGTTGGTTGTTGGTATCAAATCTTCAATACTAATTGTTTAGCTATAAAAAACAGTAGGAAATTATTTGGATCACCATTCTGGGACCTTAGTAGAACAATCTAATTACATTCTACTCCCTATTTTTTCCTCATAACCTTATAAATATTTTCCTTTCAAAATTAATCCAACTTGCATTCCAAGTTGTAACTGAATCAGTGTCCCAGGTAGTGTGTTCAGGACCACTACAACTTACTGCATCAAAAAATAGATCCTTATACCACCACTGATGCTTTTGCCAATTATCTTAAATCTGTCTATCTTATTTACTCTGTCAAAAATGCTCATGAGTTTGGACACCACTTCATTGCATATCTATTACCCTACAATGCTTTAAGAAGAACAATGTCAGTTTCTCCAGCAGTTCCTTGTAAATTAAGTGCTTTATCCTTGGTGCTATTCCAGGAGATCTTTGCTGTGCCCTCATTAAGCCCTTCTGAAAATGTGATGCTGAGAATTCTCAAGCTGAGTCCTAGCTGAGTCCTAAATGAGGTTTCAAGAAGCTTCCAAACAATTCGCTTTCTGACACTCTGTGCCTTTTTCAATACAATCAAGGATCCTCTAGATTTTGTAACAACCTTCCCAACTTGTTATGTCATCTTCAAGGACTTATCTGCACTCTGCTCAACCCAGCTCTCCATGGACCACTGTATCCTATATATTTATTTCATTTAACTTTTATTGTCTGTCTTAATTCATCCTACATACATATGTCTGTTTACACTTTGCTGCATTCATTTTCAGTGATTATGTATCCATCATTTTACTAATTGATATGCTCTTTTTAACAACATTTTTGAGTTTTAGGTTATTGATGTACATTAAGAAACAGGGGGCCTACTACTACCAGTCTCTAGAGAACACCATTCACTATAATTCTTTACTTTCTGTCCTATAACCAATTTTATGCACACATTGTATTTTTCTTTAAATTCTTTAATCTACTTGTTTTTTTTTAAATTATGTGGCACTTTGCCAAATAGTTTTGGTACTTTATATACTCCTAACAGCTGCACTGCCCTCTACAACCCTCAACTTCACACAAATGACTTTAACAAATTTATACAGGCTTTCATTCATTTTTTCCATGCTTTTCCTAACAAAGCATCCACTAATATAAGTCTAAGAGAAGAAAATATGTTCACTAATTGAGTTAGCAGGGCTATATAAATAACAACTGGCTGACAAGTGACATGAAGAATCTCATTCATACTTTCTATCATGAATTTAATGTGGATGTAGAATTGACTCCTCACCTGAAGCTTCATCATGCTTTCCTTTCAGGCCAGTATTGATTCCAGCACCAATAGAGCTCATGATTTTATCAATCTGTAAAGAGCACAGTGAGAACCATTAATCTCTCAGTAGATGCTTCGCAGGCCCATCCTTTCCACAGTCTGCACCTGCAGAAGCAAAGTCTGCTCTGTTCCGATTAAACTCGCCAAGGGATCAATTACAACTGTTTGTTCAGACGCGGTCATAGTTACACACCTGCACTGAATAACTACAAAATGCAATTTATTTTATTTGACTTAAAATGTAACAATTGCACATAAATGTGAAATAATCAATTAGTAAAATTTCCATGACTTATTTCAATAAGCAATTGACAACATAAAGATATTCCCATTGTTCTGGCTATGCTGTCAATTGAACATGGAAGTCAGGAGACAACATTGCCTAGAAAATGGAGTTTACCTTTCTTTTTAATGTGTTTAGCACAGAGTGTTAATCCCTAATTGGATGCAGCTCAAAAGCTCCTTAAATTGGCCAAAAAAAATGCCATGGCGCTTTGCATCCAGAATCACACTGTAAAGGAGGATTTGTGTGGTTCCATAAGGGGCCTCACTAAATTTAGATCAGTTAGAAACATGTTGCTGCGGCACCAAAAACAGAAAATCACTGGTTTTTAAAGGTCCATTCACCATGGCACCCAGGCAGTGGCACGAGTCATTTTGGCTCCACGAAGGGAAAAGAGGGCGCAAGATAGAGCTGTGTGAAGTTCACCAAGAGATGCCAAAAGTAAGTAGGCCAAGTGTACTTGGGGTTTAGGAGACTTCCCCAGCACCACCTTCAAGAGTATAGCAGGGGGAGGTCACCATCATCCCTTTCAGGATAGAGAATCGGTGCAGTGTAGATCAAAAGTGAGACTTTTTTGCCTACAAAAGGCATTCAAAGTGAGCTCTAGAATAATAGAAATACTGTTCTTTCATTCTAACATGGAGACATTCACTCTCACATTATCAATGACATTAAATCTCTGGCAGCCAGCAGCTTTCAAATGTAGAATATGAAAGGGGTACTCAATGTCTTTCATCTCCATTCAGACAAAGAAATTGAGGAATAGGAGAGACAGCATCACATAGGAGAGGGGGCCCAAGCACATTCAATACCTCACCCATATGGAGCGGACAATCTGTGCCTATGGGCAGAGCGGCTACTGAGCCACGAGCCACCTCAGGAACACTGCAATCAATCTGCAAGTATGCTCACTAATAGTATTTCAAGATCATCATTAAATCCCTTTCGATTTAATCATCAGTTAATACCTCAATGACATCTAGACCATAAGACTATATGACATAGGAGCAGAATTAGACCATTTGGGCCTAACTACTTTGGTCATACCTACAAACGTAACAAACTTCTATTTCATCTGTTGGCTATAAGCCACCCTCAGAAGCCAGAAGGGATATTGGTAGAGAACCATCTCAGAGAATGTCACCACAGGGATGTGCAGGTATGTTTAGAGGAGAACACATCATCGGAATGAACAAGGGCAGTAGTGGACCAAAGTCTGGCACAAGTTATAAAAAATCTGGTGCATGAGCTCACTAGAGGGATGGTCTACACATCCACCCACCATGGATGGCTTGGATGTGGACCAGGATTAGGTTGCTTTCCTGCTGGGCTGATTCAGATGGACTGTGAACTGTTGGTCCTGCCTCACCAGCTGCAGCAGATCACAAAAAACATGGAAAAATGCATTTCTAGCCTCGCAGGAGACCAAATGCAGCCAGAAGACCATGATCTCCTCTCTAGAAACTGCATATACTTCTTTTCAAGGAACTCAGCAAAAAGTACAATCAGAAAACTATCACTGGCACATGAAAGCAGGTGTGGAGGCCACATTAAGTTTGATCCTGGCTGATAGCTGAGTAATTCTTGTCTCTTGTCTCTGGTCTTTGCCACACAGGAACAGCTTGAAGTACTTAAGGAACTGCAGGGAACAGTCTGTTGTCCTCGTTGAGCAGAGGGACTCCATTCAAGAGCAGTGCGCTGCTTTCAGTGGACACAGGGATACCATCCATGAGATTGTTGTGGTTGTCCAGGAACAATGCATTGATTCACATCAACAATTGCTGTTGTCAATGAAAGCAGGGATCCTGTTTTTTATAGGCAGAGAGTTCCCTCACATGAGGAAAGAGAGGCAAAAGGTGAACAACTAGATCTGTCAAAGGAAAAAAGATAAGGCACAAGAGGACTCATCTTTCTTCTGCAGCCACAGCCACAACACCCCCAACACATCACCACCACCCTCCTCCATCTCGCAGAACTGGTCGTCACCCTCAACAATTTTTCCTTTGACTCCTCCCACTTGCTTCAAACCCGAGGTGTAGCCACGGGGACCCACAAGGGCCCCAGATATGCCTTACTTCAGGGCTTCGCTGGTAATGTTCCCCAACTCTTCCTCCGCTACACTGATGACTGCATTGGTGCTGCTTCATGCTCATCAATTTCATCAACTTTGCCCCTAACTTCCACCCTGCCCTTAAGTACACTTGGTCCATTTCTGACACCTCCCTCTCCATTCTTGATCTGTCTGTCTCCATCTCTGGAAATAAACTGTTGACCAACGTCTTTTAAAAACCTACCAATTGCTACGGCTATTTTGACTGTACCTCTTCCATCCCTGCGTAAAATGCTATTCCCTTTCCTCAGTTCCTTTGTTGCCTCTATTCCCAGGACACAGCTTTCCTTTCTAGGACATCAAAGATTTCCTCCTCCTTCAAAGAACAGGATTTCCCTTCCCTCAACATTGATACTGCCTACACTTGCATCTCTTCCATTTCCTGTACACCTACGCATCTACACTCACCTGATTTTCTCATTGCCTTAACAGTGATAGAGTTCCTCTCAGCCTTACCTAGCCTTACCCCATGAGCCTCCACATTCACCTCAACTTCCACCATCTGCAAAGGGATCCTACCACCAAACATATCTTTACCTCCCACCCACTCTCCACTTTCAACAGGGATCACACCCTCCATGATTCTCTTGTCCATTCATCTCTCCCCACCAATCTTCCTCTTGGCATCTCTTCCTGAAAGTGGCCAAAGTGCCATGCCTGCCCATTCACCTCCTTCCCCACCTCCATTCAGGGTCCCAAACAGTCCTTCCAGGTGAGGCCACTCTTCACCTGTGAATCAGCTAGGGTCGTCTATTGTATCCGGTGCTCCCAATGTGGCCCCCTCTACGTTGGTGGGATGTTATGCACTCTCCTCTCCTATCAGATTCCTTCCTCTCCAGCCCTTTACCTTTCCCACCCACCTGGCTTGACCTTTCACCTTCTAGCTATCCTCCTTCCCCCCCCCCCACCATTTTATTTTGGCATTGTCCCCCTTCCTTTTTCAGTCCTGATGAAGGGTCTTGGCCTGAAATGTTGACTGTTTATTCATTTCCACAGATGTTGCCTGACCTGCTGTGTCCCTCCAGCATTCTGTGTCTGTTGCTCTGCATTTCCAGCATCTGCAGACTTTCTCATGTTTAGGAGGCTCAAAGCTGCAGTAACATTTAGGCCCTCAGGGTGGGTACAATTGGTGGTGGGGGGGGTGAGGGAAGGTAACTAGTAGGAACATCCAAGCCACAACAGAGTCACTCCCAAAATGCTTAAAATTTCCAATAGTAGAATTAATATTCTTAAAATGATTTTGATTTTTTGTTACATTTCAGGATTAGCTTAGACAAACAACCTGTGAGAGACTCAGTTAAGATCTCTATTATTAAATAAATACTTCTCTAATATAAAAATGCCGGAACAAACATACAATGGTTTATCCTATCAAGCTGGTTTATACAGTGTCATAAATAATAAATTGGCAAATATAGTTCATTTATTAAAAATAGAACTTTAGTTTACTGTATTTGTTGTACGACATGCTACAAAGAACTAGACATCATGATCTATTCTAAATAATGATTGTACTTTGCACTGGTTTATCAATGTCATAGTTCTTCCAATACAAATCAGAAATTAAATACTGTACTGTGTCTTCTTGGAACCTTCATTAACTGACATTTGGAAGAGATACCTACTACTTTGATAATGATTCTTACCTCTTCCCATTCAGCTGTGAAGGAAGGTGTTCGTTCCAAACATTTCCCCGTGCATTGTTTGCTTTCCTTAAAGTAGTTTGAAACAGACTCACAGCGTGTGTTCCTTGACTCTTCCTCGATAGGTGAGCAAGTAATAAGATTGGAGTCCGACTTTGAAATGTTTCTGCCCAACTGTAATTCAAGGAGAGTCTTTCCTCCTGATCTTACCCTTCCTAAAGTGCAAGCTCTGTCTTCAAAGCCGAGCTTTTCTCCAGTGTTGCTTATCCAGTGATCGTCATTCCGAAAAGTTCTAGTGCTGACAAAAGTGTCACTGTCATTATGGTTCACTTTTGTATGGAAAATGGTCTTGTAAACAACTTGTGATCTGGCTTCTTTGTCTGATATTGATACATCGCTGTTATTATGCTGCACTTGTGACTCATTTGTTTCATCGCTACATTGAAGTGAATCTGTTCTAATTAACTTTGGCTCCTGGGTTGACTCTTTGATCCTCAAGGCGCTGTCATTGGTGAACTCCTTATTTGTCTTGGTGTACAGATGATAAGGATTCTCTGGAGATTCACAAGCTGGGGAAGAGCCATGTAATAAACCTGCAAACTGCTTAGGGACATGCCCATCATGGAGTTCCTCTTCTGCTGAGGCTTCACGTTGGCAAAGATTCTCCTCTGGCAAAGACAGGGATAAGCTGTTAGTAATTTCAAATTCTATACAGAAAACAATTAAACGATGAATTGTGTTTAATTAAAGTAGAGGCTGGTTTCTTCAGAAATAAAGTAACAGACAATTTACCAATTCCTCTTTCATCTGTAGAACATTAGCTCAAGAGTGAAAGAGAGATTGGTAAACTGCCTTATTTTATTTCTTATCTATCAGCCATGGAACTGATAGTGCCCATTTTTATCTTTTTTCTTATAAATTACAAGGAAGCCATTCAGCCCATTTAATCTAGAGTGGCTCTCAGAGGAACCTTATCAGTGTTATTCTCCCATTTATTTCCCTAGAAACTTATTGTCTCCGAAATGGGCAAAAATTCCAACTCTCCCCCCCCCCCCCCCATGCCTATCCACAATTCTTTTGCAACCAAACCATAGTAAGAGCAGTTTACACCAGCTAGCTTATCTACCAGAGGTGGGGAGAAATTGAAACACCCAGAGGAAACCCAGGAGGTCACAGGAAGAGAGTGAAATCTACACACAGGTAGCAGCCAAGGTGAGAGACAAACCCAGCTGCTGGAGCTTTGAGACGGCAGCACTAATGCTGAAATACTGGTAAATATTTCACTTTCATTGCTTCATTCAGTCTGAAGGATTTCTTAAGCAAACCTTGTCAAGTTCCACATTACTGAAATATTTCACTTCTTTGTGCTTCACAACATATTGCACTTATGTCTTTGAAATGCTTTAGTTTTATTTCAACACGTTTGAACGAAATAAATCAAGAGAGAGAATCCTACAAGAGCTATCCTTCAAAATCTGTACATTGAGAACAGGATAAGGATGTGTCTATGGGGTGCTAATATTAAAAATAAAAAAATATGAATGAAATTATTATATTCATAATTACTCTATCAAAACATTTGGGGTTCTGACATTTAACTGTCATTCATTCTTGGGGGCACTCTTCTGTTTTCGTGGATGGTTGCAAAGAAAAAGCATTTCAGGATATATATTTTATACATTTCTCTGATATTAAATGTACCTTTGAAAGCTTTGAAACCTTTGAATTAATCAATAAGTTCAGCAAATAGCTTGTACTACCTAAACTCCATCCCAACATAACTTTTCAGCACATTGCGAATGACATGTTTCACAGACAAGCACTAGCTTTTATGAACAGAAACTTAAACCTTATACGCTCAGTAAATGACTTACTGAGTACCTCAGGATTTTTCATTTTCCTTTGGCTGAGAAGGAAAAAGAATACATTGCCATTCAGATACGCTTAAATTCTGCACAACTATAACATCATACTGACAAAAGTAGGACATTGTATTTATGTATTGACAATTACAAAGAAATGCCTCAAGATGTTTCACAAATAGAAACATGGTAATAGATAATAAAAGAGAAGGCAAGAAAGATAATTGGAAGCTCTAATATAGAGATGGATTTTGTAACGGCTTTTAAAAGGTGAAGTTGAAGAGAAGTTTTTGGATAAGAAGCAACATAAGGCCCCTCAAGCACGACCTTCTGTTCAACAATATCATGGCCTATTCTTATATCCCTAGATTCCCTGAATACCCAGAATTCTATTGACCTTAGATATGAAGGCAGAATTCCAGATATTTGCTACAATCCTAAATGGCCTACATCTTAATTCAAGACAAATGCCTCTTGTTCTAGTCTATTTAGCTAGAGGAAATCATCCATCCCAAATCTGAACTACAATGCCCTAAAAACTCTCTGTTTCAATGAGATCACCTTCATTCTTCCAAACTGTACAGAATAGAAGCCTAGTCTATTTAATTTCCCTTCATAAGATAGACCCACTATTTCATGGAACCAACCTGGTGAATTTTTGGTCAATTTCATCTGTAACAACCATACACAATACTTCAGGTGTAATCCTCTAGTAATAAAGGCCAACTTATCCATTGCTTACACAAAGTACGCTGCAGATGCTGTGGCCAAATCAAGACGTACAAAAAGGCTGGATGAACTCAGCAGGTCGGGCAGCATCCGTTGAAAGGAGCAGTCAACGTTTCGGGTCGAGACCCTTCGTTAGGACTAATATCCATTGCTTTCCTCATTGCCTGTTGCACCTACGTGTCAACTTTCAGTGACTTATGTACACTCAAGTCTCATTAATCAATAATATTCCCATTTTTTACCTCTTTAAAAAATCCTCCTTTTTCCTGCTTTCTCCACCAAAGTGAATACCTATACATTTCTTTTCAGTGTACTCTACTGTCATGTTGTTGCTCATTCATTTAGCTTGTCTAAATGCCCTTGAAACCTCTTTGCATCCTCATTTCTACCCACAATTATCATTCCACTTCACATTATTATCAAAGTAGAAAATACTGCACTTGGTCACCTCAACCAGACTCTTGATATTGATCATGAATAGTTCAAGTCTGGGTTCAAATTTACCATTGCACAGGTATACATACATAGGAGTAAATGTCATGAAAACTTGGTTCTTGTGGCAGAAGCAAATTAGAAACGGCAAAGTAAATAAACTTAATTAAGATAAATTATACATAACTTAATAAGTGGAAGCATGCACTAATCCTTGTTTTCTAAGTCTTGGTAATATATCCTTTATTATAAAGTCCAGCATTTACCCTATTCCTGATACAAAGAAGTTTGTTTTTACTTCCGTTCTTTTTCTGAATTGTCGTCAATGTTGTTTAATCTCCAGTCTTCGAGACCATTCCAAAATCTATTGTGGAAGCTGATAAAACAGAATATCTGCTCTTTTTATAGCCAACTCTTCCATTGCGCTGGGATGTAGATCATCAGGTCCCTGGGATTTAATAGTTTTCAGGTTCATTAACTTCTCTCAGAGTCTTTATTTACTAACTTATCTCCTCGTTTGCACTGGAGCTTAGATCTACATCATTTCTGAACAGAATTTTTAAGCCTTCTTCCATGAAAACAGACTCACATTTGTTGAATTTCTCTGCCATTTCCTTATCCTCCATTACATTCTCTCTGTCAAAAACCATATTTCCTCATACTTTTAAAAATATTTATATGTCTTTGAAAGCTCATGAAACCTTTTAAGATATTTCTCAGTAGATTACTTTTATTTTAGTCTCTCAGACATTCTTAGTGATTAATCCTCAGGATAACTGCTTTTGCTGGCAATTTTATTTCTGATTTTAAACTAATTTTAAATTCTCCAAGTTGGTCCACAAGGCTGGAGACACCTGGTCACTTGAGTCTAATCAGTTTGGGGTGTAGGAGTTAATTAGCAATAGAATTGTTGAGGGTCATGATCAAAGAGATGTTCAGAATAGTGCTGAGAAGTTGGTTATCACACAAAGAAGATCACAAACAAATACATCACTGGAAGAGCATGTGGATCAGTGCTGAGTTTCAGATATTTACAGATGAAAATAATGACTTAAATGAAGGGATGAATTTCAGTGCTGCAAAGAGCATTTATAACCCAAATACTAAGACCTTACCCACTGAGAGCTAACAATCAGAGCTGAGATTCATGAAACAACTTACATGTAAATGTAGAAGGAAGAATTATGTCAGTGATACAAAGTTGGTAGGTTTGTGGATAGTGAGAAATGTCAGTAGGACAGCAGGATGCAGATCAAATGGAAAGCTGGGCAGAGCACTGGCAGAAGGAATTTAATCTTGACAAGTGCGAGATGATGCACTTTGGGAAGTCAAGTCAAATGGTGCCACACTAAGAAATATTAATGGACCATTGGCTCAAGTGCACAGATCCTGTGAGTGGCAGAGGCATATAGCATGCTTACCTATATATTCCAGGATGTAGAATATAAAAGTTGAGCTTTTTTGCAACTTTATAAAGCATTGGTTAGACTGTACTTGGAGCTTTTTGAGCTGTTCTGAAAGAAGAAAGTTGTTGTGACTGAGAGAGTGCAGAGGAGATTCACCAGGATATTGCCTGAATTGGTGGAATTCAGTTATAGGAAGAGATTGGGTAAGATCACAAACAAGGGAAAATCTGCAGATGCTGGAAATCTGAGCAACGCACACAAAATGCTGGAGGAACTCAGCAGACCAGGCAGCATCTATAGAAAAAAGTACAGTCAATGTTTTGGGCTGAAGCCCTTTGGCAGGACTGGAGTCCTCCCTCACTACCTTTCAGGGCCCTAAACAGTCCTCTCAGGTGAGGCGACACTTCACCTGTGACCCTGTTGAGGTCCTTTACAGTTTTCGATGCTCCCGGTGTGGCCTCCTGTACATTGGTGAGTCCTGATGTAGATTGGGAGACTTCTTCACTGAGCATCTACACTCCGCCAGAACAAGCGGGATCTCCCAGTGGCCACCCATTTTAATTCAACTTTCTATTCCCATTCCAATATGTCCATCCATGGCCTCCTCGACTGTCATGATGAGGCCACACTTAGGTTAGAGGAACAACAACTTATATTCCATTTGGGTAGTCTCCAACATCTTTTTCAGTAATGCTCCCCACCCCCCCCCACTTCTCTATTTCCCACCCCCTTTTCTCACTCTCACCTCATCTCCTTGCTCGCCCCTCGCCTCTCTCTGGTGCTCCTTCCCCTTTTTCTTTCTTCCATGGCCTTCTGTCTCTTTCACCAATCAACTTCCCAGCTCTTTACATCATCCCAACCCTTCAGGTTTCACATATTACCTGGTGTTTCTCTCCTCTCCCCCATCTTTTAAATCTACTCCTCAGCTTTTTAATCTCGTTTTGGCCCAAAACGTTGACTGTACTTTTTTCCATAGATGCTGTCTGGCTTATTGAGTTCCTCCAGCATTTTGTGTGTGTAGATTGTATAGAATGGTTTTCCCCCTGGAATGAAGGAGTTTGAGGAGATACTCAGAATCTTTTTCTGCTAGTAGTGATATCAAAGATAAAAGGCCATAGAGTTAACTTGAGAGGAAGGAGTTTTAAAGGGGATAAGAGAGGAAAATCTTTTTGTTGCTATCTGGAACTCACAGCATGAGGAAGGAGTTTTAAAGGGGATAAGAGAGGAAAATCTTTTTGTTGCTATCTGGAACTCACAGCATGAGGAAGTGCTGCAGGTAAATACAATTGTTTCATTTAAGAGACAATTAAATAGTCACTTAAAGAGGCAAGGCATTAAAAAAACCATAAATCTTAAATGTTAATTCTAATTTTTGCTATAATAGCATGTTAACTTCTAGTGTTTCATGGACATGGAGTTTCAGATCTCTGAATGCTAATATTTTTCAATTCTTACTATTTAAAACACCCTTCTTTTCTCATTTTTCTTATGAAAGTTGATGATTTCACTGTTTTCTACTACATTAACCTGCTGCAATTCTACTACCATAAACCTGCAATGTCCTCACCATTCACTTAGCATAGTTATATCCCATCGATCTTCCTCAGAACTCACATTGTCACCCAGTGTGATTATACTTCTGGGTTTTTTTTGGTGTTATGTTAATTGTGAGAGCATTGTTTCGTCATTATTCGTGCTCTGAATGAGGTCCCTTTATACATCTGCATATTGGCAACTCTGTCCTCTCTGATTTGGGAAGAAATAACAAAAACTGGTAAGTTACCTGATAGGCATGGTTAGCCTTAAGCTCTCATTGAAGCCAACTAAATGGTTCTAAAAACAACAAGATTGATGTTGAAAAATTAACTTTCATAAAATTCCCATATATTCACACTAAAGAACTTATTTTGATGGCAAGTTGGAAAGGGGGTTGATTGTGCCATTTCTAATAGTTTTTTTACATTTACTATGAACTTGGTGTTCATATGTGAAACTCTTATGCTATTCTGTAGTGGTGGATAGTTGAGACAGCTAATGAGCTTGCATGCTTGAGAATACTACAGGATTCGGAGCTGAGGGTTGTGCTTTCTTCTCTTTTTTTTGGTTTGCTGGCTACACAAGACTAGACTTCCTTCACATTGCTTCTGAGAGTGTAAAGACAATCAGGCGATTTTAGCCAACCCATCCATCCCTAGTGGAAGCTTCTTAAAACTGGGCATGCCAGTATCTCTGAGTAAATGATAACAGTCTGGAACATGTAACCTGCCACTTGACAGCTTTTTAACCTTACAGTTGCAGCATAATCTGCTTAGCATTCTCCTACTAACACCTGCTGACCTTCTGATGGAGTTCAGCTGTCTCTTCCAACAGGTACTGACTTCATTGGTACAGCTGCTTCTGTGTGTGCTATTGTTCTTAATGTTCAGAGTTTGATATCATGAAATTCTTAAATTCATTGGCTACAGGGGTTCCACGTGAAATGAAATTGGGCAAAATGTAGTCACTGGTTCGTTCATTTTGTGCCCTGTAGTATGATGTAGGAGATCATGGCCTTTCCATGACCATGATTGTTCTTGGGAAATTATTCTACAGATGTGGTTTGCCATTGCCTTCTTCTGGGTAGTGTCTTTACAAGACAGGAGTATTATCAACACTCTTTAGAGACTGTCTGCCTGGCGTCAGTGGTCACATATCTAGGACCTGTGATATGCACCAGCTGCTCATACGACCTTCCCCCACCTGCCCCCATGGCTTCATGTGACCCTGATGGAGGAGCTAAGCAGGTGCTACACCTTGCCCAAGTGTGACCTGCAGGCTAGCGGAGAGTAGGAGTGCCTTACTCCTCCTTTAGGAGAGACGTATCTCCACACCCCCTCCCCCCCATAGTAGCTGGGCATTTGTCAGAAACCTGAATGGGCAGCATTACCTCATTCATCAATGGTATGTTGTAAATTATTACACCTAGGGACATAAATATATCATAGACTATTTTAATACATATTAGTACTATACTTTCATAAATACATAATGTAACTTGTACAACCAGAGCTAAGGCAACATTATTCCAAAATTAGTTTTATTTACTAGTCATCAAATTTATAGCTTTTCTTTCCCAATAGAAATTATTATTTTTTAAAAATTATCGAGATACAACGTACAATAGCCCCTTCCGGTCCTTCAAGCTGCACCGCCCGTCAATCCCATGATTTAATTCTAGCCTCATCATGGGACAATTTACAAGGATCAATTAGCCTACCAACGGGTACATCTTTGGACTGTGGGAGGAAACCGGAGCACACAGTGGAAACCCACATGGCCACAGGGAGAATGTACAAACTTAGAGATACTGGTGGAATTGAAGGAAAAATAACATAAAACTAACCTTTCTACTAAAAGCATGCATGATTTTGCTTTAAAAATCTAATAACTTCAGCCATAAGCTGTCAGACATCAAACTGAAATCTTTTCTTTCCACAGGCTGTCCATTTAAATTGGAGGTTAATAAATAAGACCAGATGTTATTTCATTGGCTCTTCACTCAACCATGGATCATCTGGACAGTGAAGATGCATACATCAGGATGCTCTTCATTAACTACATCCCTGCATTCAATACTATCATCCTCTCAAAACTAATCAATAAGCTCCAATCCCTTGGCCTCAATATCTCCTTGTGCAACTGGATCATGGATTTCCTCACTTGCAGACTCCAGTGAGTTCGTATTGGCAACAACATCTCCACCACAATCTCCATCAGCATAGGTGCACCACAAGGCTGTGAGGTTAGCTCCCTGCTCTACTCACGTTATACTTATGGTATTATATAGGCAGCTGCAGAGGCCAGGTCGTGGGATATATTTAAGTTGTAGTTTGATAGGTTCTTGATTAATCAGGACACGAACAGGGAGAAGGCAGGAAAATGGGGTTGAGAGGGAAATGGATCAGCCATGATGAAATGGCAGAACAGACTGGATGGGCTGAATGGCCTAATTCTGCTCCTATGTCTTAAGGTCTTATGGCTAAGCACAGCTCCATTGCCATATTTATGTTTGTCGATGACACCAATTGTCATTGGCCAAATCAAAGGTGGTGATGATGAGCATATAGGAGGAAGATTGAATACCTGGCTGACTGGTGTCACAACAACTCTCACTCAATGTCAGTAAAGCCAAAGAATTGATAATTGACTACAGGAGGAGGAAACCAGGTATCCATGAGCCAGTCCTTGTCAAGGAATCAGAGGTGGAGAGGGTCAACAACTTCAAATTCCTCGGTGTTATCATTTCAGAGATTCTGTCTTACATGAAAATGTCATTATGAAGAAAGCACTGTAACACTTCTACTTTCCTGGAAGTTTGTGAAGATGTGGTATGTCATCTACAACGTACACACACACACACACACACACACACACACACACACACACACACACACACACACACACACACACACACACACACACACACACACACACACACACACACACACACACACACACACACACACACACCCCTCCCCCCCACCCCCCCGAAGTATAAAATGCCACAAATAGTCCGTGTCATTTATGAAGTGAGACAAATGTGATGATCATGGTAGGATTCTGGTGAGGAGCTAGCCATTTGGTGAGCTCTAAGTCCACTGATAGATGATCTGCAACCACAGTCAGCTCTTCATATTCCTCTGTGGTTATGACGGTGATGATGGAACTTTTAAAAGCACATGATCATTGTGTTCCATGTGGCCAGATCACAATGAAATAGACAAAGGTAATAGACAATAGGTGAAGGAATAGGCCATTCGGATCTTCAAGCCAGCACCGCCATTCACTGTGATCATGGCTGATCATCCACAATCAGTACCCCGTTCCTGCTTTCTCCCCATTTCCCTTATCTTTAAGAGCTCTATCTAACTCTTTCTTGAAAGCATCCAGAGAATTGGCCTCCACTGTCTTCTGAGGCAGAGCATTCCACAGATCCACAACTCTCTGGGTGAAAAAGTTTTTCCTCATCTCCATTCTAAATGGCCTACCCCTTATTTTTAAACTGTGGGCTCTAGTTCTGGACTCCCCCAACATCGGGAACATATTTCCTGACTCTAGCATGTCCAATCACTTAATAATCTTATATGTTTCAATCAGATCCCCTCTCATCCTTCTAAATTCCAGTATATACAAGCCCAGTCGCTCCAATCTTTCAACATATAACAGTCTCGGCATCTCGGGAATCAACCTCGTGAACCTACGCTGCATTCCCTCAATAGCAAGAATGTCCTTCCTCAAATTTGGAGACCAAAACCGAACACAATACTCCAGGTGTGGTCTCACCAGGGCCCTGTACAACTGCAGAAGGACCTCTTTGCTCCCATACTCAACTCCCCCTTGTTATGAAGGCCAACATGCCATTAGCTTTCTTCACTGCCTGCTGTACCTGCATGCTTACTTTCAGTGACTGATGAACAAGGACACCTAGATCTTGTTGTACTTCCCCTTTTCCTAACTTGACACCATTTAGATAGTAATCTGCCTTCCTGTTCTTGCCACCAAAGTGGATAACCTCACATTTATGCACATTAAACTGCATCTGCCATACATCTGCCCACTCACCCAACCTGTCCAAGTCACCCTGCATTCTTATAACATCCTCCTCACATTTCAAACGGCCACCCAGTTTTATGTCATCTGCTGCAAATTTGCTAATGTTACTTTTAATCCCTTCATCTAAATCATTAATGTATATTGTAAATAACTGCGGTCCCAGCACCGAGCCGTGTGATACCCCACTAGTCATTGCCTGCCATTCTAAAAGGGACCCGTTAATCCCTACTCTTTGTTTCCTGTCTGCCAACCAATTTTCTATCCATGTCAGTATCCTACCCCCAATACCATGTGCTCTAATTTTGCCCACTAATCTCCTACGTGGGACCTTATCAAAGGCTTTCTGAAAGTCCAGGTACACTACATCCACTGGCTCTCCCTTGTCCATTTTCATAGTTACATCCTCAAAAAATTCCAGAAGATTAGTCAAGCATGATTTCCCCTTCGTAAATCCATGCTGACTCAGACCGATCCTGTTACTGCTATCCAAATGTGCCGCTATTTCATCTTTTATAATTGACTCCAGCATCTTTCCCACCACTGATGTCAGGCTAACTGGTCTATCAATCGAAATGACATTAATCGAGCAACTGACACACTTTACAGAAGACCTAAGGAATTCATTAGTCTGTGTAGAAAGAAAGCATTCAGGTAGTCCTTTTTTATAAACTATCTTCTATATTTTCTCACTTAAGCTCCTGTAAAACTGAAGCAACTATCATGGAATTTCTAGTCCTTTAAAGTGTTCAATTTCACTCACCCCATCACTGAATTGATTCCACAACCTATGAAGTCGCTTTCAAGGACTCTTCCTCTCATCTTCTCAATATTTATTATTTATTTATTATTATTGTTTCCTTTTTCTTTTTTGTATGTGCACAACTTGTTGTCTTTTGCACATTGGTTGTTTGTGTGCAGGTTTTTATTGATTCAATTATTTTTTTTTTATTTACTGTGAATACCCACAAGAAAATGAATCTCAAGATAGTATATGGTGACGTGTATGTACTTTGATAATAAATTTCCTTGAAAGTTGAACTTAAAAAAAAGTAGAGAACACCTCAGGAGAGTAAGATGGAAAAAAATATTTAAGTGAGATGGTGGAGATTCTTACTGTATTCAATTTTAACTGTAATGAGATTGTTCAACTTCTGTTGGAAATATTTGATATTTCTGTCAGTCTTTGATCTGCCAGAGCCTAAAGCTCTTGACAACTAAAGCTTCTTTGCCTTAGGAATGTTTTCACTATCATCACTAAACTGCATGTTTCCTTGTATACCTCAATATAATTCTTGGGGATAGTGGGTTTGTCATACGTGACATGAAAACAGATTAAGCAGACTGGGCCTATCCTCTACAAGTCTGGAAGAAGAAGAGATGAGCACACTGAAATGTATAAAGTTGTCTCAGGCTTGACAAGGTAGATGAAGAGCTGATGTTTCCTTTGGCTACAGTATCGAGAAGTAGGGTAACATTTTCAAAATAAGGGTCAGCCATTTGGGCAAGTTTTTCCTTGGGTGGAGAATCTTTGGAGCTGCCTCCTCAAAGAGGGTTGTGGAGGCCAATTCCTTAGTAGGTTCACATCAGTGATATGTAGATTTTTAGGTGTTAATTGTATTAAGAGACACATGGTTAGTGGGGGTGGGGGATGGTAAAAGATCACCCATGTTCCTATTGATTGGCAGAACAGACAGGAGGGCTTCATAATCTTCTCTTTCCATATTCTAAATCAGCAGTTGGGCTTGACTGGCAAATGGGAGAAGTCTGGGTACCATCTGTTTGTCTTAAATATAGATATAGCCCATGATTTGTTTCAGAAGGCCTTTGTCAAGATGCCGCACATGAGGCTGCTTAGCAAGATAAGAGTCCATGGAATTACAGGGAAGTTACTAACATGGGTGGAGCATTGGCTGATCGGTAGAAAACAGAGAGTGGGAATAAGGGGATCCTATTCTGGCTGGCTGCCGGTTACCAGTGGAGTTCCACAGGGGTCGGTGTTGGGACTGCTGCTTTTTACGATGTATGTCAATGATTTGGACTAAGGTTTTAATGGATTTGTGGCTAAATTTGTGATGATACAAAGATAGGTGGAAGAGCGGGTAGTGTTGAGGAAACTCAGAACCTGCAGAGAGACTTAAGATAGTTCAGGGGAATGGGCAAAGAAGTGGCAAATGAAATACAATGTTGGAAAGTGTATGGTCATGCATCTTGGTGGAAGAAATAAACAGGCAGACTATTATTTAGATAGGGAGAGAATTCAAAATGCAGAGATGCAAAGGGACTTGGGAGTCCTTGTGCAAGATACCTTAAAGGTTAACCTCCAGGTTGAGTCAGTTGTGAAGAAGGAGAATGCAATGTTAACATTCATTTCTAGAGATATAGCATATAAGAGCAGGGATGTGATGTTGAGGCTCTATAAGTCACTCGTGAAACTACACTTGGAGTATTGTGAGCAGTTTTGGGCTCCTTATTTTAGAAAGGATATACAGACATTGGAGAGGGTTCAGAGAAGATTCACGAGAATGATTTCAGGAATGAAAGGGTTACAGTATGAGGAACATCGGGCAGGTCCTGGGCTTTATTCTCTGGAGTTCAGGAGAATGAGGGGGGATCTCATAGAAACATTCAGAATGTTAAAAGGCCTGATGGTTAGATATGGCAAAGTTATTTCCCATGGTAGGGGATTCTAGGACAAGAGGGTACAACTTCAGGATTGCAGGACGTCCTTTTAGAACTGAGATGCGAAGAAACTACTTTAGTCAGAGTGTGGTAAATCTGTGGAATTTGTTGCCACAAGCAGCTGTGGAGGCCAAGTCATTGGGTGTATTTAAGGCAGAGATACATAGGTTCTTGATTAGCCAGGGCATGAAAGGGTATGGGGTGAAGGCAGGAGAGTGGGGATGACTGGAAGAATTGGATCAGCCCATGATTGAATGGCTGAGCAGACCCGATGGGCCGAATAGCCTACTTCTATTCCTATATCTTATGGTCTTATATAAATATTTCCTTTCAACTGAGTATACTCTCAAATTCACAAACATACAAGTCTAAAACACTTCTTTCTCCCACCAAGCCAGTATCTCCAGCAACATCATTAATTTCAAGCAGACAAATTTCATGAGTGTAAGCTAACTGGATACCATGTAAACTATATTAATAGTATTCTATGAATGTGTTCCTTTCTAAACAACAGCAGACAAGCCCAAAAATGAAAAGGAACTGATGCAAAACATAATTTTACCTCAAGATTAGACCAGAACCATGTCATACTATACGGTGGAAAGTGCTTCTGTGTTCCTTCAGCTTAAGGAGGTTATACAGCCATATTGCTCATAATCATGGCAGTGGAGTATAACAGAACAGGGAATTGTAAGAGGTGCAGCTTATCACTAAGCAAGATAGGAAAATGTTCTGATTAATTATGAAGAAACAGTGTTGAAATATGGATACCTTTGTGTTTGATGTTGAAAAGCTGGAAGAAACAGTTAGCCAGTGTGTCATAGAGAGGTGACAGATTTGAACATGAAGCCCCCATAAGTGAAAACTAAGTGACACTGCTAAAAGGTTTACTTTTACTTAAGGTTTACTGATGCTTTACTCAGCTCTGTTGTCTGTCTCGGTATTTCCTCAGGGTCAGGCTGAGTCATTCTCAGTGCAGTTCTGATGTGGATGATGAAACCAACATGGGATAAGACTCACTTGCATTAGGGGACAGATGCTGTTTCCTGGTATCAGAAAGAAGACCAAAAGAAATACGTAGTTTCTATCTCTGCTCATCTTTCTCTGTAGAATGCCACTTGAAGGACATAATTAATCCATGTTAAGAGATTGCACCAAACCTGGCCATACATTCCTCATGGGTCAGGACTGCAGCTGAACATCAAACTAACTGATGCCCAAGCTTCCTACCTGGAACACTGTTTTTGTTGTAACACATTCTTGGTGGGACTAACAGCTATGGAAGCCGACGTCACTCCCAAATTTTCCTACAGATATCCTGCTATTCCTTCATTTGTTTTCAAAACAGAGATAATGAGGGCTTTAAAATTGCTTCTTGGGGAAAAAAAACAATCAAAATAATATTGCTGGGGTGAGAATGTACTGGGTATTAAAAAGACACAAGCCTTGTTGGTCATGTGGTTTTTGAGTAAGTTTGAGAAGTGATATGGGTAATTTTTATGATGCTTTACCCACAAGCACTCCTGGTTGAGGGCTTTGAACAGTTCTCCGGGAATGCCATCCTTGCCTGGTGCTTTGCCACAGCTCATCTGTTTGATGGCTGTGCTGACCTCTGTCAGGGAGGGGGAGTTGTTGAGGTGCTCATGGACTGGGCTCTGGGGAATCTGGTCGAGTACTGACTGGTTGACAGTGAAGGGGCGGTTCGGGAGCTGACTGAAGTGTTCCTTCCATCTGGTGTTGATGCCCTTTTTGTCCTTGATAAGCGAGGATCCATCTGCAGAAAGCAGAGGAGCTATGCTTGACTTTGAGGGACCAAAGACAGACTTGATGGTGTTGAAGAACTGCTTGGTGTTGTTTGTGTCAGCTGAACCTCATCTGCCTTCTTCATCAACCTCATATGCCTCTTCCATGACAACATGACTGGAGAGATTCTCTCAGCTGACAAACCTAGTGAGAAATTTGACATCTCTAACAGCGTTAAACAGGGCTGCGTGCTTGCACCGGTACTTTTCAACCTTTTCTTCACTCAAGTACTAATGCATGCCGTCAAAGACCTAAACCTGGGCATTTATATCAAATACCGCCTGGACGGGTCACTGTTTGACCTACGTCGCCTTGCAGCACACACAAAGACCCTCCGAAAGCTGTTCATAGAAGCGCTCTTTGCAGATGACTGCGCACTCATGGCGTACCAAGAGGACCACCTACAAACAATGGTCAGCAGATTCTCCGCCGCATCTAAATTGTTCGGCTTGACAATCGGCCTCGGTAAAACAGAGGTCCTCCTGCAGCCTGCACCTAACAGCACCCCGCCACAGCCATACATCACCATCAATGACACACAACTACCGAACATTGACAACTTCAAATACCTGGAGAGTACCATCTCCAGCAATGGTGCCCTTGATAAAGAAATCACGTCAAGGATCCAGAAAGCAAGCCAGGCACTCAGAAGGCTCCGGGTCAAAGTTCTGCAGCACAAAGACATTTGCCTCTCCACTAAACTGAAAGTTTACAATGCTGTTGTGGTCTCATCACTTCTATATGGCTGTGAAACCTGGACACTGTATTGCAGACATGTCAAACAGCTAGAACAATTCCACAATTACGCTCTGTGATCAATCATGCAAATCCGCTGGCAAGACCGTATCTCCAACCTGACAGTCCTGGACCGAGCCAATTCCACAAGCATTGAAGCCAAGGTTTTGAAGGCTCAGCTCAGATGGACCGGCCATGTGATCTGCATGGATGAGTCCAGAATGCCGTGTCAGTTGTTCTACGGAGAACTGGAGCAGGGCAACTGTGCCCAAGGTCACCCAAGGAAGAGGTACAAGGACAACCTCAAGTCAAATCTTAAGTGGGCTAAACTCCAGCCCTGCGATCTCGAACACACTGCTGCTGATCGGTCCAAGTGGCGTAATCTATGCTCCAAGGCAGCAAACAGCTTCCAAGCCAACTGGCACATGCAGCGCCTCAAGGCGAGTCAAGAAAGACACAGGAAGGCGTCTGCTCCTACCCCAACAGGCGGTGCTCCTTGCCCTATCTGCAACCGTATCTGCGCTTCGGACTTCGGCCTCAGAAGTCATATGCATGCCCACAGACGTTGACTACGCAACACATTCGTCTTCCTCGAACTTCAAGAGACTACTGCTAGACCCACAAGCAGCTGGCTACCCAGCAATATCTCTGCACCTTGCCCATCTCATGATCTCCATGCAAAAAGTTGTTGTCCCTTATAGAGTTCAGGGCTTGCTTGATGCACATGGCCCTGCAGAACATCTGATCAAACAAGACAAACAAAAGAAGGGTCTTGGCCCGCAACATCGACTGTACTTTTTTCCACAGATGCTGCCTGGCCTGCTGAGTTCCTCCAGCATTTTGTGTGTGTGTGCTGTTGATAGATCTAACAGATGCCCCTATCTCACAGTCGTGACTTTGCTGATCTGTAATCAATTTGTCATGTTGCCTGAGGCAAATAGCAACTTTGATAGCTTGTGGTACAAAGGGAAGATAGTGGAGAGGTCACCTCTCTGATTCATTCTGCGAGCGATCCTAGGATTGTGCTGCTTATAGACAAAATGGCGGCATCTGGAATCCACTAACCTATTTGAATCATGCAGTGTACTTGGAACTGAAATCTAATGTCAGAAGGGTGACACTTAGGCACCCTTTAGCAAGTAAAGAAAGGAATAAATAAGAAGAAAAAAGGCAATAATACAAGGAGAAAAATATCATTGGAAGAATTAAAATATGGCTTTCAAAAGCAGTAATAATCATGCAGGAAGTCTTTTCGAGCAGGCTTGTTCTCAGGATGCCAATGCCACTTGTGATAAGCTTAATGATTATACTACTTATAGGCCCATGCACGCCTGTACCATAATTTAATATTCCTCACAGCCACATTTACCCCTCAACCCTTCCACTGCCTCAGACTTTTTTGGAAAAAGGCTAGTGATTTTACAGACCCAATATCTATGAACTGTGCATTTATAGTACGAGTCCCTTTCAGCTGAGTGAAAACTCATAAAATTGGCTCTGCAAGGTTCACTGAATAAATAGCTGGGAAGCAGTTGAACATTGACATTACAGCTCTAGGATTATAGGGTACCATCTGATCAGAGGCACAGACGTCAACCTGGCAGAAAAGGCAATGTTTCCCTACTTTGATGGAAATTTATTCATTAAAATGGGAGAGATTTGTCAATCAAAAAAAAACTGCAGCAGTAAAAGTCACTTCTCTTTACCTTTGGGCTGACAATTCATGTTTAATCAGTCAATTTAGAGTGTAGTGCAAGAATATGAGCTGCAGGGAGTCTATAATCCTATTAGCTATGATAGAACGTTTTCTCTGAGTATGTCCATAAATAAGATGTTTATGGTGTCGGTACACAAGGAATCTTCGATGTCCATCTTCTGATAGCATAAAGTGGGGAAATTTTAAAAACAGTTTTATTTATAACCATATAACCATATAACAATCACATAACAATTTATATGTTATATAATCATATAACAAATAAATATAATTTATATTTATTCTGTTTGTATTTTGTGTTCATTACTCTGAAGAATATCTGTGTTCTGGTGTGGAAACACTGTTTCAGCTTTTAGGATTCCATCACAGTAAAGAGCAGTGTCCAAATACATATTTAACAGTAAATGGCTCCCAGTAGGTAAAGATAACCCTTTACACCATTTGTAAAAATTAATTTCAAATTATTCTGCTGCAATCTGGTTTTTTTCCAGCCACTTCCACACGAAACTTTCCATATTTATCAGTGTATGCGTGGCATATGCTTGGCATGTCCGAGCAAGATGGAATTTCCTAGCTGAGCTTTACCAGCTATTTTCCAGGTGTGGGATAAGATCTTGTTAAAGTTCTCGTCATTTACACTGGGGAATCTTCTCTCAGATTCTGCCCCAAGCTAGAGACTAAAGCATCTTTTATTTTATTTATAAGATCTACAATTATTTGTGTTTCATTTAATGCTATCTATATTTTTAATTGAGGTTTAATTTTAGGTCACAGAGTTATATAATTTAAAATAATTTTTAAATATTTGGAAATTGCAGAGGTATTCGGAAACACTAACAGCTTTGACAATTGTGATCATGGCTTTTCTGACAATTTAAGGTTTTCAGGAGAGTTTCTTGGGCAGGACTTGGTTTTACCTGTCCATGTCATTCATTACCTTGCTTGAGGCTCTTCTCAGGGCTACTTGGCCTCAGGACTGTCTGGGCTAGCATGAGAGGCCTTCCAGAGTCAGTTAACTGGAGTAGCAACAGCAAATGCAGTTAGCTGGCTACTCGGGAAATATGGGCCCTTTTGTGTGAAAAGAATATTTGTTTATTCGTAATTTGTAATATTTATAGATTTTCCAATGATAAAAACAGAGGACAGGATAATAAAGGAGTTGCATTGTAAAAAGCAGCATACCTAATTGTAAAATTGACATTTAAAATAAATGACACTGTCAAAATGCAAATTCAAATAGAAAAATTAAGCAAAGAATAAAATAGCTACTCAAGAGCCACAACTTAAAAAGCAGCATCACAATTAAAAATTGAAGTGATTCTGTTTAAAAAAAAAGTTAACAATTAAATTTTGTAATTTGTATGCAGAAACATTTTTAGTTAGAATCAGAATCACTGGCATATGTCATGAAATTTGTTGTTCTGTGGCAGCAGTACATTACAATACATAGAATTAAAAACTATAAATAACAAAAGGTATATATAAAAAATAAATTAAAGTAGTGGTGCAAGGGGAAAAAGAAAAAAAAATACCAAAGTAGTGTTCATGGGTTCATTGTCATTCAGACATTTGATGGTTGGAAGGGAAGAAGTTATTCCTGAAAAACTGAGTGTGTGTCTTTAGGCTCTTGTACCTCCTCCTTGATGGTAACAATGAAAAGAGGGCATATCCTGGGTGATGGGGATCTTTGATGATGGATGCCCATGCAAGCAAACCTTGGGGTTGTTCTTTCTGAGTCAAATGCTCTATCAGAAATGTCCACCCACCCGGCCATACCAGCCTCTTGACCAGTAGGGAAGAAAAGGAAGTAATATATGTCCACAAAACTCAAATTCATTCAAAGTACTGGGTGCCGAACCAAAAAAAATAAAGACTAATAAAAATGTAGTAAAATTCTTTTTGTGGAAACCATTCAGTATGATATGATTCCACGTTGGATCTTTGTGTGGCCAGTGCACAGAAAACATAGAATAATCAATAACAGCCTATAACCTTTCATCATTTGAACAAGTATTCTAACATAACAGAAGCTGGGGTGAAAATACAGATGACCTTGGAGAGTAATCCACTATGGGGATTAGGGCTAGAATAGAATTTGTTATACTGTGAAAAGTAACATATATGTCATCGAAGAAACTGTCTGGCTTTTGAAATAATGAGATGGGTTCATTTTTCTTAAATGGAAATGTGTTGTGCAAGCATTTACTTTCAAGACAAACATGTTGTGGGGTACATTGTGACACTGGCAAGTAGTGTTGCTGTGATGGAATACAGTACTATAATTCCCACAACTCCTTCATCACTTAATGAAGGCACGTGTTTTTAATCTTGTTATACTGCTCATTGAAAAAGTTGCTGATGGCATTATTAATGCTAAATTAATTGAAAGCTGGTAATAAGCATGAAAATTAACCTTTTACTAATTACTGCAATGGGCATAAAAATCAATACATATTCAAGTCCAATTCAGGTTGCAGTATGAATAATCTATTGTAACACGCACCAGTTTTCTTAAATATTGATCAGCATAGGTTTCATAGAAATACAGAACACTACTACTGGGCAGGGGTTATTCTGCCTGTTGCATTCATTCTAGCTTTTTGTAAGAGGAATCCGACAGGTGGATTGCTGGTAAACTTGGTTAAAGAATGGAGACGGATCAGTTGGGATATTAAGTTTCAGGTATCAACAAATAGGTGGACATCTTCACCAGTTTGGCATATACTACAACTTATACCACAAGTGTTTGTGCAGACTCCACATTTCATCTTGGTCATTAAGGGCTCACACAACACCCAACACATGGAAAACAAACAATGTCCATCACAAGAAAAAGTAACTTCTAATGGGAAAAATTGACAGGAAATGTATACATTATGTTTCTAATTTAATAGTTACACACTGACTGAAATTGAATGCTTTAAAGAACTTTCTTTGACCCTTTAAAGCTCACACCAACTATTTCTTAAGGATTAAGAGATTTCCTGCCAGAACGTGGCTCTGATTCTTGTGCGGCCTTGCACGAGGGATGGCAGCTGCCAATGCGCGCACTCTGCCTCACCTAGCTTAAGTATCACACTCCCAGGCTACATAACTGAATTTTACTCTGTCTCACTGTGAGAAGGGAAGAGGGCTATTGCCAGAAAATGTTTTCCTTTTTTTTTCATATCAGTATCATGAGAAATACAGCAGGTCAGGTCAGTCCTGAAGAAAAGTCTTGGCCTGAGACGTTGATTGTTTATTCATTTCCACTGATGCTGCCTGACTTACTGAGTTCTTCCAGCATTTTTTGTGAATAGCAGTCAATATAAGAATTGCAGATCGTAAGATTTTAAGGTCTCTCTTAGGAACATGCTAGGCTATGCAGATGTAGGCCACAAGACCTAGAATAAAAAGACATAGCTAGAGGCTTATAGACAGTCGTAACCCATGCAAACAGGTCTTGTGGCTCAGCTGGTCCATGCTGACCAAGGTGTCTTCCTGATCTAGTCTCATTTGCATGCTTTAGGGTCCTTTCTCTGCACATGTACCACTCTCTGTGTGAAAAACTTGCCACTCAGATCCCTATTAAGTCCTTTTCCTCTTACTTGAAATTTATACCCTCGAGTTTTAGCCTACACTATCCTAGGATAAAGACCCCAAGCATCGACCTTACCTATGGTCACCCCTTAGTGTTGTTTCCCCTCCCCCAGGGTAAACTGTTCTAGTAACTCCAGCTGCCATTTTGCCCACTTTGCTATTGATCCAGATTCTATTGTAACCTTCACTGTCCATCAGACCACCAATTTTTGTGTCATCTGCAGACTTTATCATGCCATCTATATTCTCATCCAAGTTATTCAAATGACAAACAACAGGGGACCAAGCGCAATATCTGTGGCACACCACTGGTAACATGCCAATGATATGAAACACAATCTTCCCAGTATTACTCTTATACATCTACCACCAAGCCAATTTTTTATCCATTTGGCTAGCTCATCCTGGATACCATATGATCACCTTCCAAACCAGCCTATCTTATCAGACCTTGTCAAGAGCCTTGATAACGTCCATATGTGTGACATATACTGCTTTTCCCTCATCAATCCTCTTGGTAACCTCTTAAAAAAACTCAATTAAATTCTGAAGAGATATGATTTCCCATGCACAAATCCAAGTTGAGCATCTCTGTTCAGCCCTTGTCTTTCCAAATGCTCATAAACCCAGTCTCTCAGAATCCCCTCTAGTAACCTTCCCAACACAGTCTTATTAGGCTCACCAGCCTGGCTTGCCCTACTAGATAAAGCCACAACATTAGCTGTCTGGTACCTCACCCACAGCAAAGAAAGATACAGAAATTTTGCCATGTTAAGGCAAGGTAAAGGCAAGCAGAATTTTTTTTCCACTGAAGTTGGGTGGGACTACAACCAGAGGTAATGGGTTATGGGTGGAAGATGAAAAGTTAAAGGAGAACATGAGGGGAAATGTCTTCAGTCAGACTGTTTTGAGAGTGTGGAATGAGCTGCCAGCACAAGTTGTGCATGCAAGCTCAATTTCAAAGATTGAGCCAAGTTTGGATAGGTACATGGATAGTAGCAATATGGGGGGGGGGGGCAATGCTTCCAGAGCAGGTTGATGGGAGTAGGCATTTTAAAAGGTTCAGCATTGACTAGATGGGTCGAAAGGCCCATTTCTGAAATGTACCTCTCTATGAGTCTATGTTCCCAGTAATTTTTTGCCTTGAAACTTGCAAGATTGTCAATTCACATGAAATCGAATCATATACGTGAACACTGACAACATTGGTTAGCAGTATTTTAGGGGTTCTAGATGTCAATTATTAACATTAACAGTTCTGATAATTAGCACTTTTATCTCTAATAGCTTTCAAATGGGAATAGATTACAGGTGAAAGTGATAATGACATTTCACAGCTGCTGGAAGATTAAGACGTAATTAATTTTGTGGACAATTTTCAGTTAATTCTGACATCACAACAGAGACTTTTCCTGTACATAATTTGTACATTATTACTCCTTCATTAGGTAATATTAAATGGTTATTAACTTACTTGTGCTATTAATTGTTCTTATTAAGTAAATAACGTGGCATACATTTAAATGCTAAGACTTTTTGCATTGTTTTTCTGGGATGGGAGTTTGTGTGTGTGTGTGTTGGGGGGGAGTGCATTGCAATAGAAGCTATGTTGCTTTACTGTTTAAAACATTTTAAAATGCCATGTCATCGACACTGCATCACAGAATTACAGAACATTATAACATGGAAGCAGCCCATTCGACCTGCTGTGTCCATATCAGCTCCACATAAGCGATCCAGCTAGTCCCATGGCTCTTTCAGATACTCTTCTAGCTCCTTTTCAAAGGCTTCACTTGCATTCCTTTCACTGCCAATGCAAATCTAAATCCCAATCATTTGGCGTACAAGTTTTTTCCTCATCTCACATTTGGTTGTTCTCCAGTCACTCTTATTCCATGTCATCTGGTTCCTGACCCTATTTTCAAGGAAAGTAGTTCTTCTCTATCTTGTTTCCATCCTTTTCCTGGTGCCAACCAGTTCAGCTTCACATAAAATGTGACATCCAAACACGACGTGACACTGTAATTGTGGCCACGTCAGTACTTTATAAAGCTTCAATGTGACTTCTTTGCCATTGCGATCTGTGCCTCAATTTAGCCCTGGATGCTGCAAACTTTTTTTTAAAACCACTATCTTTAGCTACCCTGTGACTTTCAGCAACTGTGCATGTATGGATTCAGATTTTCTCCTTCTTAGAATTAGGCTCCCTAGTTTTTATTGGGGCTTTTCACTCTTCTTACCAAAAAGTTACACTGTATATATCCCAATATTAAGTGTCATCCACCCATTCCGCCTGATCTTAGTATTTCTTTGATGGCTACGACAATTCTTCTCTCAGATTACCAAAGCTTCATATTTACTGTCAGTGGTGAATTTGAAATTTGTGCCTTGTACATCACAACCCAAGTCATGAAAACATACTAAGGGAAGCAACAGAGCTCAAACGCTCTATTTTATTCTCCCCTTCAGTCCAAAAAATAACTTTCACTATTATTCTCTGTTTTCTGTTACCTACCTGTTTTCCATCCATGCTGTTACAGTTCTTCTGATTCCCGGAGCTCAAATCTAGATTCTAAGTCAATTGTGGGGCATTTTATCTTTGGAGTTCCTCATCAGCTATGTTTCCCTCATGGACAGACCCTCCCCATTTTATCCTTTGTGTTTAAATCAAAAGCACTAATGGGCAAAAAGGTAGGAAATTAAATCCTGGTGTCTTTTCATATATTCTTCAAATTCTTTATTAATCCATGACAATACTTTGAAAGCTGTTCTCAGACATTTCTTTGAAATCCACAAGATATCTTCTCTGTTAATTAGTCAGCAATAATATGATATTCATTAAACTGCCATTTGAGCGTTTTCTCAAATTCCCCTTTTCAAATACTCATATACATACAGTATATTTTACTGTAAAGACTATTATGGACTGATCAAGTGTAATTTTATGATTTTTCTGACTTTTTACAATGTCTTGATAGAACTGTAAATCAGTAAAATGCAATGATAAATGAATCTGCTGTATATACAGTCACATCAGAAAAGTTGTTTCCTAACCTCTGTTACATTTTAGATCACTGAGCCATCAAAGGTACTGTAAAATTGCATTTATTGTTGTGTAGCAGATTATATCTCATCCTTAACAAACAAATAATTAGCTTCTCACATTAAAAATAGAACCTTTGTCAACAGCTTAGTCAACAATGTCTAAGTCATAGCCCATCTTCACTACAACACACCAAGCTATACTCCTACACTGTCAGAAAGAGATTAAATCCAGTCAGCAACAAGCAGCACTGAATAATTACAACACCAGCTCTCCATTTTGCATAAGCCCATCCATTATGTATCTTCATAAAAGCAACTCTGCCTAGCACTAACAGGTTCTATTAACATAGACTCATTAATGCACCAGAGAAATTAAATTAAAGTATCTATTGGTTGTCACTATTCTCAGCCTCAACCACAAGAATAATGGTTAAGCTTAGGTCTTAGTTAAGCAATGCGATCAGTTGAGGTGAAGTGTTAGGAAGTGAAGTGGAAGGTGGGAAGTAAGTCAGTCTTGCATTTATTTACTATCTTTCATGATTACACGGTGCACCAAAACTCCATATTGTAGAAAATGCTGCCAAATGGCATCCAGGAACTCACCCACAAACAGCAGTGAACTAAACACCTTAATAAACAAAGAAAAGGTCATCAGTGATCTGAAATGTTAACTCTTGGTTTCTTTCTCTCTTATTGTTGCCTGAGCTCCTTCACTTTCTAGAATTTTCAAATATTCAGCATCTGCACTATCCGTGCTTGAGTCCGTAATTTACATTAATGAAGCTGAAAGGAAGCTGAATGTTAACCAGGCAATAGGGAGATCTTCTTCATGGAGTATCACTGAATCAGTTGCACCAAGCCAAGAGTGAGGAAACATTGTAGAGACTCATGATTGGTGGACCTCCTGAGCTTGCCGGTTGCCTACCTTCACAGCTTATTCTTATCTAGAACTGGGCCTCAGATTTGGTCCGTCCTGCTGATCAGGAGGACCCAGACCAGCAGAGGGCCTGTCTGGTTGAAATATTCTTTCCTAGAATGACCCTGGAAACTGGAGAATGTGTACTTCCACATTCACTGACTGTCAAAATAGTCAAGGAGATTGAATACATATGAATGCCTTTTACATTCATAAATATTCAAAATCACTTAAAAACAATAATCAATGAATATGTTCTAAATTCTTAAACCAATTTAAGATTAAAGCCACTTGATAATGCTCAGAACATTACATACATTTAAATCAACTAATTCACTTGAAAAGAAAATGAGACTATACTTATCTTCCTTTCCACTTGATTTCCTTGAATAAAGTCATTTGACCAACTGGACGTGTGCTGGGGCAGCGGGAGAGGTTCAGCAGGCAGACTTCCCAACTTGAGGGCTGGGAAGTCTATGGAATCGAAAGGGAAGCACAGCTGAATCATCTGTAGAACTGCTGGCTTTTAATTGGAAGATCAAGGCTAATCGCTCATCTGAAAGATGGCTGTCCATAGGATATAAATACCAACTTTGAAGTTATGCTCAGTCTTCTGGAGCAGTGTGTGATCATTTTCATGTCCTTAAACAATCAGTTTATTTATTTCATTACACTGTGTCTGGGTTTGTTGGGTGCCAGCTGGTACCATAATTCCCCCACTACAGTTTACTGGCTCAGAGATAAAAGGTGTGCTATTGAACCAAGGTAAACACTTAAAAGTAATGTTCCAGAAGCTAAATATGATGGGCTATACAATTCTGGGTACTCAAAACTAAATTGAAAAAATATCATCTTGTGTATACTAATACTTTTGATTACATTAAATTTTGCTATGATACTGTCTAAGAAGCACTTTGCTATTAGACTTGTTGAATGCCAGAACTGCTGGCCCTAATTTTTAATGAGATACAAACCAATTCTTCTTGTGGGAATTAAACAATCTAAGAAAAGTGCTTTTGGACAACTGCATTCAGCATTTTCCATTATCTTCCATAACATGTGACACTTGTTTAATACTCATATAAGCAGACGACACATGTTCCTAAAACCACATTACAGAAAAAGGTGAATTAACTGTGGAGTAATGCTTGCAGTACCTTAAAAATTAGAATACTTTAGCACATATTGTTTGAAAACTCCTTTTCCACTTTTTTTTACAGAAAAATACAAAGTAATACTCATGTTGCTTGCACAGTGCCTGTTTCCTTGGAAACAGTACAGCTGGTGTCATAAAATTAATAACACAGAACACAAAAAAATCCAATCCTGTGGAAAAAATTGAACTCTACTTTGTGCTCACTGCTGACAGATTGCCATTTTGGCACAGTTGCTAAAGCATGCAACATCAGTTCATTAGCTTGTCCAAGCAGGATTTTAAAATAAACTAGCAGCTGAAGTGGGTCTGGTACTCTTAGTAATCGGTGCTCTCTATGAAAAGTAAGCCCCTTCAGGTATGGTAGTGCCAGGCTCTCTCCAGAGCTGCAAAACATCTCCCAAGTGCGTCAGCTGCAGAAGCAATCTGACTCACACTGTCATATTATTCCTGCAGCTTCACTGTAACAGCAGAGAGCTCATAATGGAACTGTTCCAGCATCATTCAACGCCTACTAACATCATACTGAGCATTTCTATGGAACAAGATAGGCTACAATGGCAGGAATAAATGCTGCATTCGGTGCTTACTTCAAATATAAATGGCAATTGGCCTCTCACTATTTCTAAGTCTAGGATAGTCCAAATAACAAGAATTATTAAAATTAGTTTATCTGATCTCCCTAGATTAAGCAGCTCCAGATATGTTTTGTTTCTCTAGTTTCATAAGTCATTTCTTCTAGTTTCATTAAACTTATTTATCATTTGCATTATTACCATATTAGCAAAATAACTTCCTGCCAAGATGGAAAAGCTAATGTTATTAGTAATGCAGATTCAATTGAGCAACACTGCCAGACTGACGTATCCCTCAATTGGAATCTGATGATTTCTAAACTGTTCATTGGTTTTTAAAAATAGATCTATCAAAAACAATTGCTTTTCAAACTTGTTTTAACATGTTTACCTTGAAATCATTCCAATGCAATTTCCAATGATCACTGAAATAAGCCATTAATGCATATTTAGTTTACTTTATCTGATTTACTGACATTAGAAAATGGCACCTTGATTTGAGTGTGTTGATTTTAACAATCTGCTGTGAATTTAACATCGAGGTAAAATGTTTGCCATTACAAGATCAAAAGTACCCAAGTTATTAAATTACTGGACAGGGGGAAACAATTAATTTACAGAAGTCAGCATGTTTTAAATATAAAGCATTGTAACTTCTAATTACTGGTAATAAGGGCTTTGTAGAATTATTCAGTTCTTCTCTATTGTGATAATTGAGCTACAAAAACCACCTTTACACCACTTACTATCTTATCCAGTGAGTAGGACATGTTCCCAGGATAGAGGGAACACAAATAGAATCAGCACTGAAGAGGCCATTGCAGCATTGTATGCAGAGGAATACATTAATGAAGGTGCTGCTGCTGCTCAGAGAACCTTGTGGGAGCTCTCGTCCTCCCCATCATTAGACTTGTGGGAATTCCTGTCCTCCTCATTGCTGTACTTGCAGGAGCTCCTGTCCTCTCCATTGTTACACCTGTGGGAACTTCTGCCCTCCCCATCATTACACTTGGAATCCGGATAGCAAGGAACAGGCACAAATCCAGCAAGGAATCTGATCTGTGAAGGCTAGCTGTGAGGACTAGCTTGGCATATGCCAGGGAAGGCAGTATGCACCACGAGTACCAGCATGCGGACTTAGGGCAGCTCTCTGTCTGCCATAGTGTAGTTCTCTCTGCACTGTTTTCTCCTTCATAGTCTCAAATTACAGTGTAAACTTTCCACCTTCTCCATTCTCTAGTTACATACTTGTTTCCTATTTAATATTTCAAAAATATTTGAATAATTTTGTATATATGTTGCTGATTAAGCATTCTTGTTCATTTCAATAATTTATTACCGATTATATATATAAATATGTGAATTGCATGTGTCATCACACTACCACATAATACTTACACACCTCACTTAAAGTAAACTGGAAGTTAGACTCACATTCCTGGACTCCCATGTCTTCCTTTGAATTACTTTAATATGTTGAAATCACAAAATGTAACTACACTTCTGGAATTCCAATGGCTATATTTATTCCATCAGGTACTCCTCAATCAAATCTCACATTTTGCATTTTCTCAGCGCACATCCATACTATACCAGATCACAGGGGATAATGTGTGGTATTCCAGTGAAAGCACAGCATTTAAAACATAATTTCATGGATTGGCTCTCTTGACTCCATGCTTTGGTATCTTCCTTCTTCACTCTCTAAGACACTGTAAATAGCAATTTAAACTACCTACAAAGGTGCATTATTTATGAAATTGCTGACAGGGTCAGATTGCTTTATTGTAGGTGTTTTGTTTTCAAATAGCCTTCTGCCAGAGTTCTCAGCAGAAAACCCAATGGCAACTCTAGCCAGTAGCTAGTCACGTGAAACTATCCTTAAAGGACAGAGAGCACAAAAGGATAATTATTGCCCATATACCAACATGACATGCCCTTCAACACCCAAACGCATCACTTAGGAATGTCTACCTTGGTGTAGTTTTCAGGAACCATAGGATACAGATCTGATGCAGAAACCCAGGCTAATATTTTACCCTGATCTGCAGGGTGGTAAGGATAAAGTATCTCCCAAAGGTAAAGCAGTTTGTGAGGTAGTACTGAAGAAGCCTTGTCAACTTGCAACAGAACATCATGTAGGAAGTCAAAGAAAGGTATGACCGAAAGTTTGTAATGTGGTGAATGGCATACTTTTTGACCCAAGTGCCCTACCAGGTGATAAAGTTGGGCTTCTTGTGTTGCAAACTGCACTTATCCAGAGAGTGGCATTCCCTCATGCTCCCAGTAAAGAACTGGAGGTATCAGGAATGAAGGCCTCTGACATTTATTTATGTGGTGTTCATGTGTGGCTGATGCTATGGTGGAAATTTGCCAATGATCATGCTACTGAATATAAAGAGAAGGTGAGAGGTTGGAGTGTCTTTCTAGAAATAGTCATCATCTTGAACTTATGTAGAATGAGCTGAGAATCATATTTTTGAACCAAAAGCATAGTGCTGCCAGAAACAATATTGACTGATTCTGAAAGTACCACTTCTGCACTTACGCCAGATGGAACAGTTGGGAAGCCTGACTCCTGGGAAAGGATATGCAGCCACAGATCAATTTCTAGTTAGATAAAAAAAAGCAGGGTTTGTAGATTTAGACTCTAGCTCATTTGGAAAGCTTTTCCAAATGTTATTGTTGACTCTTCAATAATTCCAGCTGCTCTGCCTATGGCTTAAAATACCTCAGCTGTCTCACATTGTACATGGCCACAGGCTTTTTGCAAGTAAATCTAAGTGATTGTCAAGGTATTAGTCAAGGTTCCATGATCAACTCTTTTCAGGGCCTGATGAGCAGATTGATCTCAAGTGCTATTTAATTAATTCATTCATTCTTCTTACAGAACACAACAACCAGTTTAACATTCAATAAAATTTACCTTTCATTTTGCCAGGCTAGGAAAGCCATATGGAGACTTAGTTGCGACCAATCAATATAAAGGCATATGTCAGCCATAAGGATTTCTGCTCTCTCTATAAACTTATCATGCATTAATGCTTAACAATAATCCAGAGGCCTGCTAAACAATTGTTGCTGGTTTATTTTATTAGTTGGAGAGCCAAATTAAGTGCTGGATTTCAAGTTATGCCTGTGACCTTTCTGAAGCACTCCTTAGATAACCGCTTCAATATATAAATAATCAAGTACTTAAGTCCAATCAGTCTTCAGGTTTTCCTCAACCAAGACAGAAATTTTGAATACATTATTATTTTTTTGTGCTGTGCTGTGTTTTCTTGCACTTGACAAAATTCTTGTTATTGGGGAAGTACGATGAGAAATCTCTTCATACACCTTAGGCAAAGATGTTTGGAGTAAGAAAACTAAAATTAAGGTAACACGCAAAATTGAGGCAGACTAGGTTTTGTTAAATTATTTGTGTTTGCAATAAATTTTAAGTATTTCTAACTGTCTTTGGTTTTTTAAAATTAGATATTTGAATTGTTTATTTTGATACTTGACACATGACCTAATTCTGTCTCACTATCCAATTACGCAAGGTTTTGATGATTGGGTCCAGAATGCTCTTCTGCAGCAGGTTTGGCTTCACAGATCCAAAAATGAGGGTGCAGGACAACAGGGTATCCAGGTGGTAATCTATGCCAGACTTTTGGCAGCAATTTCTATTTATATTTTATTAAAACTAACATGATAATATGTATAATCATATCACCATAGAATCTAGCCCTATAAGACAGAAACCCAAAATCCTGTTTGAATTCTATGTATTATGAGTCACAGCTTATTTTCATACTAAGAGACATCTCAGAAGGACACAAATTGCCATATTTATTGCACTTTCCCTATATTTACTTTCCTTATATTTTCTTCCCTTAAAACTCTAACATGTTGCTTATATAATGCAACAAGAGAAAAGACAGCAAGAGGACAAAATTTTAAAAGAACAATTAGTGTAAGTGCACTTTATTGGCATACCCATAGTATTCAAAACAGGAAGGTACAATGGTTCAATCTAAAAACTAAACAATAGAGACTACAATGGGATGAGGGAGCAGTTGACTCGCATAGACTGCGACACAGGATATATGGTGGGACAGTTGAGGAACAGCGTAAAACTTTCAAAAGGTTTTTCACAGTCCTCAAAAAAGTATACTCCAGTTAAATGCAACTACAGTAAGGGTAGGGCAAGCCAGCCTTAGATAAATTAGGCATCGAACTACATACAAAGTTGTCCAGTGTAATGGGAAACAGGAAGATTGGGAAAGATTAAAAAGTAACAAAGAGCCATTAATCAAGCAATAAAGAAAGGTAAGATAGATTATGAAGGTGTACACGCACAAAATATAAAACCAGATAGTAAAAGTTTCAATAATTATATAAAGCAGAAAAGAATGGCTAAAGTGAATGTAGGAACCTTGAAGAGGTAAAGGGGTAATTAATAGTGGGTAATGCAGAAATGGCCAAGGCTTCGAACAACAACTTTGTGCTGGTCTTCACAGTGGATGGCATGTTTAATATGCCAAAGAGAGATTTTATAGATGCAATGGGAAGTAAAGACTTCGATACAAATGTTATCACTGAAGAGCAAACTCAAAGTACATACGTCCAATGGTCCTGATGCAATGCAACCCAGGATACTGAAAAAAAAGGTGGAAGTTATAGGAGAAGTATTTATGATAATTTACCAAACTTCTCTGAATTCTGGGCCGGTCCCAGCAGATTGGAAGACAGTGAATGCCAGACCACTGTTTACAAAGGAATGTGGGCAAAAAGCAAGAAATTATAGGCCAGTTAGCTTGATGTCTGTCATTAGGAAAATGCCTAAGGCTATTATGTGATGAGAGGCCTAGGTGAGGATGGTAAGGACCCAAATGCTGGAGTGACTGAGTCTAGAATAATAGTAGGGAGATGGAGGGCTGCAGGTCGATGGGAATGGGCAGCTTAAATGATTTTGGCATGGACTAGATATGCCAAAGGGCCTGTACATGATTATAATTATAATGTTTATAAGACATGATTTTAAGACTGAGATGGGAACGGGGTTCTTGACTAGATGCTAGTTGAGAACCTGACGAGACTAGACGAGAATCCAAATGAGACAGAAATCCTAAACGCAATCACAGACTGAACCGAAGTTGAGCTGACAATTGAGCACTGAACTGGAGTTCAGGTGATCTTTACGTATCCAGATCTTGGTGCCAAAACATGGCCACTAGTTAGTAGAATGGGTCAAAATTTTTAGAGGGATCGCACCAGCTATCTATACTCTGGAGACTCGAAGCATCTAAACCCCGGAGGCTGGCACAGTCAGGTGCATACTGTTAACAATCACTAAGTAAGAAATAATGAGACATCTGGACAGAAATGCTTCCATGTAGCATATTCTGGAAGGGCAGATCCTGTTTGACAAACTTATTGGAATTTTTTGAGGAGAACAGGTGGATGTTTTACACTTGCATTTCAAGAAGATGTTTGATAAAGGTGCTGCATAAGATAAGGATGCTTTGTGTTGGGAGCAATGTATCAGCATGGATGGAGGACTGGTTAACTAATTGAAGGTAGAGAGTTGTGATGAATGGGTGCTTCTCTGGTTGGTGAGTGGGGTGCCAAAGGGGTTGGCACTGGGCCCACAACTGTTCACGATATACATGAATAATTTGGATAACAGGACTTAATATAGCACATCTAAGATTGCTGATGACATTAAATTGAGTGGGAAAGCAAATTGTGCAGAGGATGCAGAGAGATATAGAGAGATTAACTGAGTGGGCAAGAGTCTGTCAGATGGAGTACAATGTCGAGAAATGCAAGATCATCCACTTTAGAAGGAGAAATAGAAGATCAGGTGATCTGACAGGAATGGAATAAAACCATACTCCAGGTATGTAACATTGTATTGATGCACTTTCTGTTGTTTCTTGACAGGATTAGAATTCAAGGCTTCACCACCTTCAGATTTAGAGAGATCGCACCGTATGTATTTATTCATCATTAATGGGGCTAAATTAAAATTAAAAACTAACTCTAACTGAGAATGCCTATCAGATGTTGACGACTGCAGTGAGTTGACAGAGTCAGTCAGGTTTCGTGTCTCAAGTTAGGGTGCCACTTATCACCCGCCCCCACAAGAACCTTGAATGCCACCCGCCCCCACAAGAACCTTGAATGCCACCCGACGATTTCTATTTCCCCTAACATGTCTCCTTAGGACATGTAACTGCCCCCATAGGGAATGACTGATTTCTTATACAACTCAATATAGCATCTTAACTCCAGTACTCAATACAGTTGGCCCTCCTTATCCGCGGTTTCCGCATACGCGGATTCAACCAACCGCGGATCGGGAAAACCCGGAAGTTCTCTCTCCAGCACTCGTTGTTTGAGCACGCACAGACTATTTTTTCTTGTCATTATTCCCTAAACAATACAGTATAACAACTATTTACATAGAATTTACATTGTATTAGGTATTATAAGTAATCTAGAGATTATTTAAAACTACAGGCAGTCCCCAGGTTATGAATGAGTTCTGTTCCTGAGTCCGTCTTTAAGTCGGATTTGAAGTCGGAACAGGTACATCCGATATTATTTAGCGTCAGTTAGTAAAACGTTTTTCTTAGTATATAGTATATATTTTACCTTTCTCTGCATATAAAACACTTAAGAAACATATGTATTTCAATAATTAAACCATTGTGTTGCTTAGTAATAATTGTAGCTTTCATCGGGGCAGTGCCTTTCACATGCTCCATTAAAATTGTTCCAATCGTTGACCGACTGTAGCCTAACGCTTCTCCAATGACCAATGGCATTTCACCTCTTTCTGATCACTTTATTACTTCCACCTTATTTTCAATCGTGATCGTGATTATTTTCGTGAACAGAAACATTGCGAATTCAGAGCTGTGCCAGGTCCTAATGTCCACCACACTGAGACAGGTTAAATAAAGTCCGGGGTTCCGCCGGGTCCTAAAGACCACCGCACTGAGACAGGTTAAATAAGGGACTTGAGCATCTGTGATTTTTGGTATCCGCGGGGGTACCAGAACCAATCCCCCGCGGATAAGGAGGACCGACTGTACTTTGATTTATGAATGCCAATATTCTAGAAGCTGTCTTTATGACCAATCCACTGGTGACACCACTGTCAAGGAACTATGGACCTGTATTCCTTGATCCTACTATTCTACTGCACCCCTCAGTGCCCTTCCGCTCACCATGTAAGACCTACTCTGGCTTTTTCTCTGAAAGTGTAACACCTCAAGGGTGTCGGCCCGGAACATCGACTGTTTACTCTTTTCCATAGGCGCTGCTTGACCTGCTGAGTTCCTCCAGCATTTTGTGTGTGTTGCTTGGATTTCCAGCATCTGAAAATTTTCTCCTGTTTGTACACCTCACACTTGTCTGCATTAAATTCCAGGGTGTCACCAAAGTACTACGTGAATTGTCGTGATCTTGTTCTATATTGGTCCTTCTTAAATATTGACCAGAGTGCCACCTTGGTTTATATATTCACATCTTTAGACCAACTTGAACTCAAAATTTAAGCTACTGTGTGACTAATGTAGAAATAGCCTTCATGCGACAGATCAGGGTAAGCTCTTACGGGAAAATCCATAGCAAGGTGAACTACTTATATATTAAAGGTTGTTCATTTTACAGGGGAGCTCCTCCCCCTCTCAGAGCTTTGCCAATCTTTGGGGCTCTCTTCCTCAAAGGTGGCAAAGGCAGAATGTTTGAATATTTTTTGAGGCCAAGATAGATAGATTCTTTATAATGGGTGAAAAGTTAGTACAGGCAGACAGGAAGTGATGAATAGGCATTACAATCAAATCAGCATGTTCTCTTACTCAGCGATGGAGCAAGTTCAAAGGGCATCTAATACTGATTCCTGCCCCTAATTTGCATTTTTGGTTATACATATAAATCAATGCTCTGAACAAGGATCTACTAAGAATTCATTTTTGTAGAAATTTCTAGATTCTGAAAAACAATAAGTTATCCATTTCAGATCTCTCCGTGCACTTCAAACTGGGTGTTCCTTCAGAATTACTCTCTTGAAATTATGATTTGCCAACTACGTTAACATGTTTAAAAATACACCACATATCTTTCAATATGTTGCAACCATTTAACTACATTGGGCTATACACTGGGTTGGAGAAGGAAATATATAATATTTGTTAAAGCAGAAAAACATAAAATTCTTTTCATATTCATAATTTGTTATCTTACCTGTTAGATCACTGCCCTCCATCGATCCAATGGAATAGTTGGCAGGGCTAATAGGAGGTGTGGTATTCACACTGGCATAGCCTGCAGATGAACTGACCTCCGACTGATCGTACACGTGACTTGGCCTGTATACCTCTTGTGAGGAAATTAGTGAAGTTCTCTGCTTGGGCTGAAAGATATAAAAAAAATAAAATTGTCAACATAAAGCCTTCCAGATTATTTTTACTGTACTCTTTTTAAAAAATTATTTGGTAAGAAATGCAAGCTGCACAAGAGAGACTCCAAACAATGCAGCATAGAATTATTACTTGTGCAATTTTGAGGGCCTTTGTTATTCATCACAGAACTCCAAGCTTGACATGGAGAAGCAGCTGAATGCAATCTTTTGTTGTCTTCCTGGAAGCACAGGGTTGTTCATTTAATCCCATTTTTTGCTCCCTTGGAGAGATGCCTAGCCTTAGTGCCTGCCAACATTAATGTACTTTCTATGGCACCCTTAATATTCCAGACCATGAGCAACTAAGTGAGCTTCTGCTTAACCTAATTCAGATACATGTAATAATTATAAATTACTTCGTAATACTTCAATTATTTTTTTCTTATTTTTAATCAAACTGTTGTGGACATGATTCTTTCTTAGCAAAACAGCTACACGGACTTGGTAAATGAAACACTTAGATCACTCCATGCAAATCGAAGTCAGATTATAAACCCGATGATTCGCCACCAACTTTCTAAATTAAGAAAAATCAAATCCTCACAAGTCTGTAAATTTTCTCCAATACCAAAATGTAGAGGTAGGAAGCAGTACAAATTCAACAGCACAATGTGAATAGTACCACGTATGGTTAATCACCAAAATAAGCAATACGAAATAAACCTGCGGGGGAACTTAAAGGAATCTAGTTCTGGCAGTGCCGATACATGGTTTCTTTTGCTTGGTTACAGTTTAACATGAAACAACTCACAAAATATATGAAGCCTCGGAAAAATGATTACAAAGTCAGCTTGTTCGAAAAGGAATAATGAAAGAAAATACATATACATTTTCTATACAATTTTTTCTCAATTTACCTTCTAGTTGAAGGGAATATTTAAGTAACATGGTGATTATAGATTTGGCTACCTATAGTCTGTAATTTACAACTGGGATATTAAATAGTACCTACTGTTTATGGAGCAATCACTAAATGATACCAACTGATTACTGCTAGACCACAATGAGCAAGATTTATGATAGTTCCCCAAATGGGCATTACCCTTTGCTAAGAAGACAATGCCTTTAACGACACCTCAGTAAATGCTCTGTTGTTACTGTATGTGTGATGAACAAGTGGAGGAGTACAGCAATCGGGGAAGATGTTAAGAGGTACAGAATATTGCACCAAGCAAGCCACAGTCAAGTTGGTGAATTATGGCGTCAACATTGTAAATGGATGATTTAAGCATCAGTCCTTACATAGATCTTCTGGAAAATCAAATATATGTTGGCATTTATTTCAGTTAAAGTAGATTAACTTTCCCAGCATTTTCAATGAACGGTGCTAGAACATGAATGGTCTTAAAATGGGCACGGCACGGTTTAGATGTCATACATTATACTATCAGTTTGAATCTGGTGTGCATGAGAAAATTTTATTTTTAACTCTTAACAGGTTGTTGACAATAATGCAGGAGATTTTAAGTAATATATACAGTGGGTTAATATACATGTTATCATATGAGTTATTGTAGCCAACTATCCTGCCAATGAACACACTTGGCATGACAGAAAAAAAACGGAGCACCTGTGGATCAACTAACGCTGTCGCAAGGAGAATGTGCTACTCCACAAGGTGGCAACTGAGGGAAAAAACTAACCCAGGTCTCTGAGGCTGTGAGGCACCAGCCACTGCACCACTCCGTGGCCACGCCGGTCATCAAAGCCCCCACTGCCAACATCTTGGAGATCATCAGTGACCAAAAATTTCTGTGAGCCAGCTAGGTACATATTGCAGCCACAGAAGTAGCTTGGAGGCTGGACATTCTATAGTAAGCAATTCAAATTCTGACTCTCTGAAACATTTCCACCAGCTGTAGGGAAACAGAAAGCTCTCCACAGATTTGGAAGTTTGCAGCTCCAAGGACACACTTGAACTGCATCTCTATCCACCGCTTCACACTCCACTTGATTGGCACCCAATCCACCACCTAAACGTTCCCTATATACTAGCGCACCATGTATGCTATCTTTACCACAAGCAAATTGCCAGTATTCCAAATCTGTGACTTTAACCCCTAGAAAGGCAATGACACACATACACATACCATCTGCCAAATGGCTAAAAGGAAGAGAAGAGTACAAATAAAAGGGTCTTTTTCTAGTCATCTGAACACACTGTGTGTATGCTACCGGAAACTGCATTGTGGCCTGAACTTACCTTTTTTTTAAACAGTTATGAAAGCACAAAAGGTAAGGTACGGTTGTTAAAATTTGTTGATGACAGAAAGATAGGAAAGTAAGCCAAAGGATGACACTTGGTAAATACAAAGGGATGTAGACAGGTTAAATAATTGGGCAATGACCTGGCAAGTGCAATATCATGTGGGAAAATAAGATGTAGAGAGAGCTGGGTGCTTTGTCCATGATTTGCAAAAGGCTAGCATGCAGGTGAAAATTAATTCAGAAAATTAACGACGTTTTATTGCTAGTCCACCATTCTTCCAGGTTTAGGGGTTTGGCTCGGGGCAAACAACCCTGACTGGTAAAACAAAATTGTTATGGAAACAGCAATGAAGATTCCTTCTACATCTGTATGTGATAATATTTCTGAGTCTCCATGGAGGACTTGCATGACCGATAGTAGTCAAAATTAAGAGGAAGGTACTGACATGGTGAAGGGAGCTTGGAACACCGCCAGAAATGGTGGACCTTCATTGCTGTCCTAAAAGCCAATGGTGGAATGGGGAGTAAGTAAGTTATTGCTAATTAATTGAATACAGAAGGGCAATTGTGATTGTTCATCTGTAGATCCATGTCTTCTTATTTAAGTAAAGATTTAATAGTTTATAGAATGTTCACTAGATTAACCCCTGGAATAGCTGAGTTGTCTTATACGTAAAGGTTGGATAGCCTTGACATGAATCTGCTGGACTTTAGATGAGTTAAAGATGTTTTAATTGAAACATATTAAATCTTGAGGGATCTTGATAGAGCAGATGTGAAGTGTGTTTCCTTTTGGAGCAAATCTAGATTTAGGCATCATTGTTTAAAAATAAGGGCTCGACCACTTACGGCAGTGATTATGTAAGATAATTTCTCTCCGAGAGATGAAATCTTTGGAACTTCCTTCCTCCAAGAATGACTGGGGGAGTTTATTACAATTTTTAAAAGTAGACAGAGATAGTTATTTGTAAAGGAAGGGGTTAAAAGATTACTGTGAATCGGAGGGAATGCTGAACTGAGGTTAAAATCAGGAACAGCCATGATCTTACTAAATGGTAGAGCATTTTCGAGGTGCTGAATGGTCTACTCTTGATCCTAATTCAGATGTTCACATGGAAATTCCCCTTCTAGTCAGCACCATCTTGGCATTGCCATTCTCTCATATTTGTTGAGTGAAAATCCTGGAATTTTCTACCTAGCATTAGTGTTGGAGAATGGAAGCACTTGGACTGTTGCCAAGTTAAGTAACTTCTGGGAATGAACATTAAAAATGCTGTCTTGGCAGAGATACCCATATAGCATCATGCTATACCTGAGATATGGTTATACCCTCAATGGCCCATCTACAAATTAAAAAAAAGCTAAGTCCCTGTTTGGAAGTTTGTGGTTTCAGTAATAGTTAATCCAGCAGTGAATTTGGCTGAAAGCAAAACTCCCACGTACATAATCGTCATTCAAGCAGGCAGGCAGTTTCTTACTCACACCGTTACTTGTTTATTCAGTAACCCACAGTCTCTCATTCATCCCACGCAGACACCCAAGTTAATCACCTGCATAATCACTAACCTACAGCCATCCAATCTTTTATGAATCCTAAGTATCTATGATTCTACCTTGATATGTAAAATGCTGAAGCGTAAGTCTTTCTTGCTTCTAAAAAAAATTCTACAGGACCTTCAGACAATTAATCTTATGTGTGATCAAATTATAACTGATTTATTGAAGCAGGTTGTTTTAAAAGAAGTTGTTAGAGGTAGCATGTATCAGGCCAGCTGATAGGTCAGAGATCATTACATGAGAATACAGCCAATAATCCATACAAAATCTCTCCTTGGAGATAAAGAAGAAACTGCAAATGAGAAGTAATTTCAAGACTTCAGCCTTCATTCCCCAAAATGTATTCCCTTCAAGCTATCTTCAGTCTGATTGACAGCACTTAATTTATCATCCTTACTCACATAAGACCATTCAGTTGGATAACCAGATCAGATGAAAGCAGTAGGGACTGGCTCTCAGTCACAATTCCACAGCCTCCGTATCCACAGTAACAGAACTGGCAGAGCTGTTGAATCACTGCTCCAGAACCCAAGGCTGAATCCTGATCTTGGGTGCCGCCTATATAGAGTTTGCCTGTTCTCCCTGTGACCACAAGATGCTCTGGTTTTTTTGTATCTTTTCCACAACTAGGAATATCTTCCAGGTACCTCAGAGATGCTGTGCTTGTGATTGAGTCCAAGTGGCTGGAGAGGGAGATCCTTGCTGTCTGCCACAGGGAATGTTCTTGCCACGATCTACAACACCTCCTCCCCAGCAGCCAATGAAATGTTCTGCCCATCCAGAGCCATGGCCATTACCTTCACCCCTTGAAAACTCCAAGAAAAAATGCAAGGGTCAACACCAATACATGTGGGCTATTTTTTGACCACAGCAGAACCTTTGACTATGGAACGTCCTTCACAAATTAGATTGCCTACAGAAACTCATCTCCATTTTGCATTCACTCCATGATGACACTGGCCTCCATCTCATACTGTAGCTCTAGAACAGAACAAATTTCCGTGAAATCAGGCGTCAAACGTGGCTGTTCCATTGTCATACATCTTTCTCAATCTTTCTTGACACACTGTTACATCTTACCTTCAACAAGTTACCAGTGTGAGAAGAGTTAATCTTTACAACTTCTATAATCTTGACAAATAAACTCTTCTCTGGCTTCCAGCCAGGTACAGGTATTGATTTTAGCTGACATTTCAATGACAAACTCTGCCATCTTCATCAGGAAGATGCCTGGGCATGTCTAGTTCAGTAGTCTTTATACCTCCGTCATCCCTCCTTACAGGTTAGTCCTCATCCAATCAGGTTTCTACTGTCTTCCCTTGTTCTTACTTAGAGTGAGACCTTCATCTTTGTTAAAATTCTTTGCCTCTAGTTTTATTTCAATGGCTTCCTTCACCGGGCGGTCCCAAAAGCCACTGGCACGGCACAGTAATTTTGTGCCATCAAAGTCAATCCTATGGCCATTACAAATATAATGTTCTGCTACCACCTATTTCTCTTGGGTAACCCAAATGGATACACTTCCTGTGCTCCTCGATGCGGGTTTCCACCGTGCATCCCATCTGGCCAATATAAGTTGCTCCACTTTCACAGGAAATCTTGTAAACGCCAGCCATCCTGGGTCCCAGATCATCTGAGGCATGTGAATTTGCACACGCACATTGGTGACATTGACTTAAGTATAACCAATACGGGGTTCACATTCAATCATCATCACCCTCATTATGAGCTGCGTCGTATGATGTGGGCATTCGTGGTCTCATGATCACGACTGTTCTTGACAATTTTTTCTCCCAAAGTTGTTTGCCATTGCCTTCTTCTGTAGAGTGTCTTTACAAAATGGGTGACCCCAGCCATTACCAGTACTCTTCAGCTAGCATCAGTGGTCACATATCCAGGAATTGTTATATACACCATCCACCCCCTGCTCCTATGGCTTCATGTAACCCTGATTGGGGTGGTGTGGTGAGGGTGGGCTAAGCAGGTGGTATACTTTACCCAAAAGTGACCTGCAGGCTAGTGGAGGGAAGGAGCACCATACACGTTATTCCACCCCACCACCAAATTTCAATTACCAAGATAAAAAACAAACTGCTGGAAGAACTCAGCGGGCAGAGCAGGATCTATGGATGCTTTTTCAGATCCCTATGCTTCCATAGATGCTGCTCAAGTCACTGAACCTCTAACAGGTTTTCCTTTGCAGCAGATTCCAGCAAGACTAGTCGTAACCCTAACCCCGACCAGGCTGATTCTGCTTCACCACACTGTGCTGACAATCTGGAATGGCAAATCATAGAGCACTCCTCTCCCACTGGAAACAGTCTCCAAGTCAGGGACCACTTGCATAATGGTATTGGTCCATGGTATATAAAAAAAAGGTTGAGAGCTCCTGGTTCAGGTGGAAGCAGACATTGACAATAACCTTCACCATTTCCTTCACTTTGGCAGTAAAAACTCTCGGGCCACTTGAGGAAAACAGTATTTGAAAATCAAGATCACAGACCAGGCCCAAAACTCAGAGTGTACTCTTCCACTGTGATCTCTGCCCTCCAGCATGCTATTGAGATGTGGTTCCGTTTCAGAACCCATGGGGGGTGGGAGCAAAAAAAAACATCAACATTGTCTCTGCAGAAACTTCCAAATTCACTGAATGGACAAATAAACCAATATTACTGTGCTCTCCACAGCTAATATTCCCAGTATTTAGGCCCTGGATTACACAGTGGAAACTAAGAGCAGGTGATTTCAGACTCCCAAAACAAATATTTTATTCTGACCCATGTCAATGGAAATAATCACCAAGTGGACAAAGGAAAAGATTCAAGGATCATGAAGAAATCAAACATTCCCACTGCCTCTTGGGAACTTCACCCATGGCTGCTCAAAATGGGGTGGAGCACTAGGTAGAACTGAGAATACATGTTCTATTCAACCTGAGACATTAGCTCTGTTTCCCTTTCTACATGTATAGCCTGATTATTGAACTTTTCCAACATTTTCTGTGAGATTTTCAGCATCTATAGGTTTTCTCTTGTTTGTGACTTCTCCATTTAGTTGTGGTGGCAGGGGAGGAATGTCCATAAGTGTTCCTGAGGACGGATTTTGCATGAATAGAAGAAGTGGGTGTTAAACTGTACATGGCTACTTTGATCTCAGCAACTGATCAGAAAGAGTGATTACATTAGTCATGGCACAAATTTGAATCCATGCCAAAGACATTGTTAACATTCTTCTGCCAGCATCATTTATAGCATTCAGTTGTGCCAGAGGTCTTCACTTGTAGTATATGCTCACACAGTGAAGTGTTTGGCCCCAATGTCCTTCCAAAGTATTTAATTTACTGTGACCCTAAGATATGGTCTGCACTCAATTGCACAGGATAACAGTCATAATAATTGCAGTTGAGAGGACAACTTCTCCCATTACATTTCAGTGAGGAGGTAAATTTGAGGACAGTGTCACTAATTTTCCAAAATCACTCTCCAATATATTCAGCATTTATAATGAGCGCCGACAGATTGTCTTGTGCAGGGTCAGTAATTGTCTGGTACCTCGTCAATAATTGGAACTCCAAGGCAGAAGTATTGTATTTATCAGGACAGTAGTTTTTCTGTTGAAAATGACTGAAGTGAAAAATGCAACACAGGATACAAATGTACCAAGGCAGCGACCAAGCCAAACTGACACCAATTAATCCTATATGAAAATAAAGCATAATCAGAAACATGAAGCCAACTTGCCGTTTGTAGAAAGGTGGAATTTAATTGAGGCTTTTGACAAACTTTTGAAAAGTTTGTATTCAAGTACTAAATGCCAAATCACATGATCTAACCAGACAACAATTAAATTGTGACAAGCACTCCCTAGTATGTAGAACTAAGACAAGCTACTACCAATAGAGAACTGAAGAGGGATAGCACTTGAACACATAAGGGAGAAAGAGAATTACAATGTCCGTAACTTTTACTGTACCTAAGTCATTGCCCATGGCTTTTCTTTCAATCCACCTGCCCTAATCGACCATGAGCCTTTCTTATTTGTGCAATTCAGGTTATGATGGAATCACCGAGATTTGAACGCAGCCTTAACTGGTAGCCCTGGATTTTCCAGACTGGGAGTCCAAGTAAGTATGAGAGGAAGCTCAAGCAGTATTTTATTTTTTAAATGTGTTTAGTCACAACAAGGAGCAATTTAACATTCAGAGGAAGCATACATAAATATTTGAAAAAAGATTAAGTAAGTTCACGGGGAGAACTGGAGCAATTCTGATTTGCTCTAACAGACTGTCAGTATGTGGAATAGGTCCACATGGGCCCTATTTGTGATATAAAGCTCCATGACTCTACATCTATCAATTTTGTCAATATTTTGTAGTGGAAACATTTCACCGAGTTACTTCTGCCGTTGAGTTAAATTATGGAACAATATTATTGACGAGGTGTTATGCTGAAAAAGAATTGCTTGTCTGAGATTTGAGTCATATACTCGAGAGATTAACATTCAGTGCCAGTTATGTCAAAATAAAGTTCCAAATAGCGACATACAATGATTAATTTTCACTCAGTTACACAGTTTTGTGATCCAAATAAGTAACGATGGACCAGCTCTCTTTGGGTCCTGTCACCTATAGTTGCCACTGACGGTTATCCTGTGCCCATTCTGCAGATGACACCCGAAGTCAGAGACATAGTTTCCCGGGGTGGTGGGGGCATAGTTTCCTGTAGTTGAATGGTTCAACATGAGAGTTAATAGTCTCTTCAACAGGCACCATGAAGTATCCAGGTCACCCTGGCAAACTTAATGGCTTGTAAAGATTGAACCTTTAAATTTTGCTGCTTGCCAATGTACAAACTTGAAAGCAAGCATATGAATTAAGAGAAGTTGCTGGTTTTCGAGCCATGCTCCACCATTCATAAGATCATGGTGGATAGAAATACACATTCCATCCCTACATTCACTCCCATCTCTGGTACCTCTCATACCACTGCTTATCAAAAGTATTTATCTACTTCTGCTTTAAAAAATGCTCAAAAGCTCAACTTCCACTTCCCTTTGAAGAGAACACCCTAAGCAATAAAAATCCACCTTATCACTGTCTTAAATGTGTAGCTTCTTCTTTTAAGCAATCCCTCCCAGTTCTAGATTCTCCCACAGAATGGAAGATCTTTTCCAAACCCCTCAGAACTTATATATTTCAAACACATTCTTACTGATGATAAATAGATAAATAGTGACCAATTTGGAATGATTTCTTCAATTAGTCTTATTGAATCAACATCATGTAGGAAAAATAACCACAGGGGCCTAACAGCAAAATGGTGGGTTAGTGGGAGTTTTAGGAGGGGATGAGAAAATGACTGACGTATTAAACATACGTATTGATATTTTAAACAGATATTTTGTTTTTGCTTTCACAGTATTTATTTATTTATTGAGCTACAGTGTGGAGTTCCAGCACTTTGAACCGTGCTGCCTAGCAAACTCCGATTTAACCCTAAACTCACCGTGGGATAATTTAGAATGACCAATTAACCTACCAACCAGTATGTCTTTAGAATGTGGGAGGAAGCCCTTACAGTTATGGTGAGAAGGTACAAACTCCTTATATGCAACAGCAGGAATTGAACCTGGGTCACAAGTACTGTAAAGCACTGCACTAACCAATATGATATCTTAATAAATATAACAGAAAATCAAGAATTTGTTGGAAGTCATAAAATTAAACTAATATTAGAAAAGAGGAAGTACTGGAGAAATTTTGGGGCAATGTCACTGAGCTATATAACATGAAAACAGGCCTTTTGGACCAAATCATCCATGCTGACTAAGATAATCCTATTTGCATGTGTTTGGCCCATATCAGCAACTCCTCAAATGTTACCCACACAGATGGAAATGCTGCCCTCATGGTCGGCAGGATTCGAACCACCAACCTTTCAGTTAAGAGCTGAATGTGCTGACTGATTGTGCCACAGAGATAACATCAGAAAAGGCAGAAAAGGATCTGATGGCTCATATGCCCAGGACTTTTGGACCAGAGGGCACAGCTTCAGAATAGAGGAATGTCCATTCAGAACAAAGGAGAGGAGGAACTTCTTTAGCCAGAGGGTGGTATGTCTGTGGAATGTGTTGCCAGAGGTGGCCGTGGCGGCTAGGTTATTGGCTAGGTTGAGGGTTGATAGGTTCTTGATTAGACAAGGCTTGAAAGGTTGTTGAGAGAAAGCAGGAGAACAGGGTTGAGATGGAAATGAATCATCCATGAAGAAATGGCAGAGCAGACTCAATGCGACTGTCCCTTCACCTTATGGATTCTATAAAGGCACCTGCAGATGCGAGTAACAAACATAAAATGATGTGAGTGTGATTTTCCAAAATTGCTTAGATTCTGGAAAAGTTCAAATGGGTTGGAAGTTAGTAAATATAGCAGCACAATACCCAAAGTGAGTGAAAGAGAAAATTAAGAATTACAGGCTAATTGGTTGACATTAATTGTTGGGAAAATGTGGAATCAGCTACTGAGGATACAGTAGGACACTTACAAGGTACTTGCCCGTTCATTTGGAGTCAATATGCTTTTATGAAAGAGAAAACATGGGACAATTTATCCATAATTTCCTTGTATATTTGTTAAGTGAAATATTTAAAACACCATTTAAAAAAATTTCTAAATCCACTTTTGCAAACTTAGAATATAAATTCTTCGACTATTCTCTAACCGTCAGTATTTGCATTGCTTCTATGAAGTACCTGGAGCAGAGAATCCCAACCTGGGGTCCATGGACCCCTTGTTTAATGGTGTTGGTCCATGGCATAAAAAAGGTTGGGAGCCCCTGAACAGAGTATTCAACGGCAGTTTTGTTTTTGTTGTTGACATTAGGGAAGGGGATTATAATGATCGAGTTTTTAACCTCTGATGCGAGTGTGTGGTTGTTTTCAATCTCTCTGCCATGAGTACTCATCTACTAGGAAGACAAGAGCTGACTACCATTACACTTGTACATTCTGTGAACTAGTCAAAATCATATTGCAGCTCACTGGCTTTGGGCAACCTGCAATCTGTCCCCTAGCCACTAGCAGCCTACAATCAGATCAGGTAGCAGCTTGCAGGACAATACGTCCTTTGTACGTCTGGTGGATCTAGTTGGTGTGGGGGGAGCGCTCATGGACAGTGAGGGATAAGGTTAGTTTGCAACAGGAAGCTGTTTTCAAGTTCATTGTTTCACACATTGTCTTTGTGGAGTTCACAGGAAAAGAATTTCTTTTCCTGATCTCACAAGAGTAATTTTCCAATCCTACTTTTAAAGTTTCTTCTGCTTGATACTATATTTTACTTAGAACATGTTTCATACATTGTAACTTAGAAGTTGAAGAGAATTACCAGATCAGTGTCACAATTTGTAAAGGATTCAAAGGCAGCATCTAAATAAGAGTGGTCAACTTGAAGATCAATTTAGATCAAATGCTTTTTTCCCATGAGTAGAATATTGTACAGTTTTCATCAACTGCAAAGATTGGGGAAAAGTGAAAACCGTTAACACTGTTGACACTCAATTGACAGATGAAATGCAAATACCTAGTTGGTAAATGCCTCACTTTCTAATGCACTTCTTCATCAAAAAGAATATTTTTAACTGAAGATGATCCATCATATATGGTGTCATGTGATGTCAAGTGTTGTCTGTAAATGTAAATCGTCCCCTTGAAATTAATGTGTCTGACATGAAATATTACTGAAAAAGAGAAGTGTGATTGTGCATTAATCTTAATTTTTAAAACAAAACTTTCCTCTTGCTTGTATTTAAGGGAATAAAAGTGCTTTTCTGAACAAGAGGATAAGATTATACTTTGACACCTAGTTTTTTTTCCCCACAGTGAAGGGAGGGAGACAGTTTGGGGCATAATTTTTTTCACCATGAAGTTTACAAATACACATCAGAGGCAGTCGGCAATCAGGCCAAGCAGCACCTGTGGGCGTGGATGTGGGGTGAAAAGAACTGTTGTGTATTTAATGTTTGAGTTATCTTGTATACCTATTGTTTGATTAAGCATTCTTGTTCCACTAAATACTTATAATGTAAAAATACATTAATTGCCTATGTCATCACACTACCACATGGTACGTGTGTGCCTTGCTAAAAGTAAACTTGAAGTGATAACCTGCATTTCTTGGACTCCTGTGTCTCCTTTGAATTGATTTAATGTTTTGAAATTACAAAACATAACAAGAACTGTTGACATTATCAGTCAAGATCCTGCATTAGGACTGAGAGTGGAGAGGAAGGAATTGGTCTTTGGCTTATCATTGTCATGTGAACTGAGATACACTGAAAATCTTTGTTTTCAATACCATCCACATGTGGCCAACATAAAGAAGGGGTGGGGGGGGGGAGAAAGGTGCCAAGGTGATAGGTGGAGTGAGGAGGGGTGAAGTATGATGGACAGATGGAGTCAGTGGGGGAGGCGAGGGGTGTGTTGGACAGCAGAGGCAGGTGGAAGCAGATACGGGAAAGACAGAGAGATATAATCAAGTTGGGGATGAGAGGGTGAAGGAACCTTGTAGTCAGTGAATTTCTTGTGCAAGGGCACCGAACTATTAATCATCACACTTCATAAATATATGAATCATGCATTAAGTAGATTCCAAAATATCCACAGCAAAGTAGGAACACATTCTGGCAATGATCCTCAATTAGCAAATTCCTTTGAAATGCAGGAAGGGTGATGAGGTCACCCTGAAGTGGAAGTTCTGATACTCAGTATTTTTTAAAAAATTTCCATATGGTCAGTGTGAATTTCATGATCTTTCTGACTTCTGGATGTATTATTCTAAATTACCTAATAAGAAAACAAATGTATGTGGAATTTTTCACCAAACGTTTAAGATAATTCAGTGAAACTCCAAGATATTCATCTATTTATAGAAACCCAGCTAAATCCTGTAAATAGTATGCACCTTACCCGGTGCTCAATTAAGCATTTAATCATCTACGTCTATGTTTATCACTGTCACCTTCAATTCTAATCTTAACCTGATATGTTCAAAGGAATTAAATAGCATTGCATTAGGTACTCTCACAGCACCTAGCTATTCTACACATCTTAATAGAATGAGAAAATAACTCTTCTGGTCTTTAATCTAGTTCAAAGCCTATTAATGTTCTCTCTGCATTTCCTAGTTGACAAATTCAGTTTGAGTGAAATGTCTTGACTGTATCTCCACTACCTTTGCCTTTTTTTTTTGATGATAGGTTATAATGGCTTCAGATTCTCCCTTTTCAAATCAAGGTTTTTTGACTCCTCTTTATAACCCTGAATTAATGATAAGAATCATTCTTAATGCTAACCTCTAAATGCTTACCAATACATCAAGAACTTTACGTAGCTCAATAATTCAAATGCAACCTCAAGCTAGGAGTTAGATGAGATTACACTAAGTTTAATAATTTTAGCAAATGTTCCAACACTCTTCTTTTTCCTTATTTGCCGACACAAGTGCTTTCCTAGGATATTTGTTATATTAATTTTCACTGTTTCATAGTACCATTCGTTACAGCTATTCATATAAATATATTTTATTTTTCCAGTCATAGCCCTTTCATATGCCCAGATTATTTTAAGTCATATTCCACTCTGTGATCTGACAGTATTGTTAAATCACCAGGAAGGCTCTATTACAAATTACTTATTAACAGCATAAGTTCCAAGGGAACCAAGCCATAACTCCATAATGAGAGTATTTTCCCATTTATCATTACCAATGACTTCTCATCACAAAGTTGACTTCCAAAACAACAAACTTAATTTGTTCAAAAGCTTCCAAAGTTCTTTTAGTATCAGAGAATATATACAGTATACAACTTGAAATTTGTATTCTTCACAGACATACACGAAACAAGAACCCCATAGAACGAATGGTGGAAACATCAGAGACCTAAAGCACCCTCCCTTTGTTGTTTACTTTTTTTTAGTAATTTAGATACATGGAGATTAGAAAAATAGAGAGCTATGGGTAACCCTGGGTAATTTCTAAGGTAAGGACATGTTCAGCACAGCTTTGTGGGCTGAAGGGCCTGTATTGTGCTGCAGGTTTACTATGTTTCTAATTTAATCTTTAATAGGCTTAAGTGTAGAACTTTATGACATGATTTCAGGAATCCCAGTAATTCTATATCCAAGTGAAGAATATGTGCATAAATGTGATAACAATCTTGAAGAATTCCATTGCTTTAAGTATATCAGTTGTTCTGAAGTAATGCTGCTATGATCTTTCACTCAGTAAACTCTTTCTTGGGATATTGATGGTACTCTATAAAGTATTTAAATCATTTCATTTGAAGCGCCTTTGAAAATAATGGTTCTTTAATTATCCATTCATTTATGACTTGTATGTTAAATGGAAGTCCACATAACATTCACTGTGTTCCAGATTTATTTAAGCTGTTAAGTATATATGTAAAGTTCCCAAAATACATTGCAACAAAAAGACAATTATATCAAGTGTCAGAGTTTTATATTTGAATGCTTGATACTGTTGTACTTCCTTCGTATGTGATAACAATTGCAATATTTCAGGTAATCCTCAAGCATCCCCTGCACACTAATAAACACCTCATCAGCAGTCTTTGCAGTAATTCAACACAAACTGGCTGCTTATGGCATTGTATAAAGAAAGATTCTTAGCTTTATCTGTCATGAGATTGCTACATCGGCCTACAGTAGACCTGTTGTACTTGAAACTTCACTTTGCCAATGACTTTCAATGTCACAATAACCTCAAACACTTTGTTGATAACTTCAAAGTTCAAAGTTTAAAGTACATTCCTGATCAAAGTATACAACCTTGAGATTTGTCTCCTCACAGGCAGCCACAAAACAAAGAACCCAAAAGAACTCATAAAAAATTCCAACAAACACCCAATGTGCAAAGAGAGAAAAAATAATCATCCAAACAATAAAAGCAAGCAAACGAATGGAATTACTAGGTCAGTCAACATAGAATTGACGGATAGAACAGCCACTTTCCATGCAGTAAGGAAACATGAAACATAAAGGTAACAATGAATTAAACACTGAAGATTTAAAAAGCGAAAGCAAATTTATTATTAAAGTATGTACTGTATATGTCACCATACACAACCCAAAGATTTATTTTCTTGCAGGCATACTCAATAAACCCATAATAGTATCAATGAAAGATGGCAGCAATCTGGGCACTCAACAAAGTGTGTAAAAGGCAACAAAATGTGCAAATACAAAAAAAAATAATGAACAAATATCAAAAACATGAGAAAAAGCATCCTTGAAAGTGCGTCCATAGGTTGTGAGGGCATTTTAATGATAGGGAAAGTGAAGTTGAGTGAACTTGACCCTTTTGGTTCAAGAACCCTGTCATTGTCATCTTAATGTTGGGATTTGTTTTATCATTTTTGAAATAGTATGCCAAATTACAAACACCCTCTTTTGCTCAATATTGTTCTAAGTATATTAAACAGTGTGTATTCAATGGGCTGGTAACTTGTTGGTGAAATATCATACAGATGGCATAACCTTACAGGTAGCTTTCATAATGATATGGAGAGCTTCTATGCTAGACGTACAGCAGAAAGGCAGAACATGGGGAAAGACAGAAATGGAAATTAATGTTCAGCTTCTAGTAGTCTACAGACAACAAAAAATAAAAATGTGAATTAGGCAGTGTTGTGCATCTCATTTTAAGAGTTTGGGGTAATGCCATATGTGGCTAATTAGTCTGCCCACTTAGTACTGCAATTTGTCAGTGCTGGGATCTATTTATCATGATGGACTTATTCTTATTCTTGCCTGCAAAACTGCTGATTGAGTATAATTAGGTAAACTACAACATAGTTATATGCTTTTATATTCCCAAGCCTTCAGCTAAATTCAGTTACTACTCCATAAATTTTGCTTGTGCAGAGTTTTTAGGCTGTCTTCAGAGTAAGTGTCATGAATATATTAACCTATTGAGCAAAACAATTAAAATTTTAAGTTACATTCCTTCGGGAATAAATATATTTCAGTAAATATTTTAATAAAAATTAGGTAAATGTAGTATTAATATGATAGATAATTTTTTTTGAATAATTTGATAGATAATTTTTTTTGAATAATTTGATAGATAATTTTTCTTGAATAATTTCTTGACTGGAAAATTGCAAATACTACTCCACTATTTAAGATGGGTGGGAGGCAGCAGAAAGGAAACTATAGACCTGTTAGCCTGACATCAATGGTTGTGAAGTTGCTGGAATCGATTGTTAGGGATGAGATTATGGAATACCTGGAGGCACATGACAAGAGAGGCCAAAGCCAGCATGGTTTCCTGAAAGGAAAATCTCGCCTGACAATCCTACTGCAATTCTTTGAGGAAATTACAAACAGGGTAGATAAAGGAGATGCAGTAGACAAGGTATACTTGGATTTTCAGAAGGGTTTTGACAAGGTGCCGCACATGAGTCTGCTTAGCAAGGTAAGAGCCCATGGAATTACAGGAAGTTACTAGCGTGGGTGGAGCATTGGCTGATCGGTAGAAATAAAGGGATCCTATTCTGGCTGGCTGCCAGTTACCAGTGGAGTTCCACAGGGGTCCGTGTTGGGGCCACTGCTTTTTACGATGTATGTCAATGATTTGGACTAAGATATTAATGTGTTTGTGGCTAAATTTGCTTTTGATAACAAAGATAGGTGGAAAAGCGGGTAGTGTTGAGGAAACATAGAGCCTGCAGAGAAACTTAGGTAGTTTAGGAGACTGGGCAAAGAAGTGGCAAATGAAATACAATGTTGGAAAGTGTATGGTCATACACTTTGGTGGAAGAACTAAAGGGGCAGACTATTATTTAGATAGGGAGAGAATTCAAAATGCAGAGATGCAAAGGGACTTGGCAGCCCTTGTGCAAGATACCCTAAAGGTTAACCTCCAGGTTGATCCGGTTATGAAGAAGGCAAATGCAATGTTGGCATTAATTTCTAGAGGTATAGAATATAAGAGCAGGGATGTGATGTTGAGGCTCTAAAAGGTACTCATGAGACCAGTATTGTGTGCAGTTTTGGGATCCTTATTTTAGAAAGGATATACTTACGTTGGAGAGGGTTCAAAGAAAATTCACAAGAATGATTCCAGGAATGAAAGGGTCACTGTATGAGGAACATTGGGCAGCTCTTGGGCTGTATTCCCTGGAGTTCAGGAGAATGGGGGGGCTCTCATAGAAACATTCCAAATGTTAAAAGGCCTGAATAGATTAGATATGGCAAAGTTATTTCTCATGGTAGGTGAGTCTAGGACAAGAGAGCACAACTTCAGGATTGAAGGATGTCCACTTAGAACCGACATGCAGAGAAATTACTTTAGTCAGAGGGTGGTAAATCTGTGGAATTTGTTGCCATGAGTGGCTGTGGAGGCCAAGTCATTGGGTGTATTTAAGGCAGAGATAGACAGGTTCTTGATTAGCCAGTGCATTAAAGGGTATGGGGTGAAGGCAGGAGAGTGGGGATGACTGGAAGAATTGGATCAACCCATGATTGAATGGTGGAGCAGACTTGATGGGCCAAATGGCCTACTTCCGCTCCTATATCTTGTGATCTAATGGTCTTACGAATACAATACTAATATATGCAAATATATTCAAACTAAGGAATTCATAAGGCTACAAAAATGAATCATGTAGCAACGGTTTAAGTCAAATCAACCAATAACTTCTTCAGTCTAGCAATAGCATACCTGGTCAAAGTTCAACATAAATTTATTATCAAACTACATATATGTCACCATATACAACCCTGAGATTCAACCTCTTGTGGGTATACATAGTAAATCCAAGAAACATAATAGAATCAACGAAAGACAGCACTCAACAGGATGGACAAACAACCGATCTTCAAAAGAAAATAAACTATACAAATACAAGAGAGATAAAAGGAATTAATAATAATAAATAAATATGCAATAAATATTGAGAACCTGAGTTAAGAAATCCTTGAAAGTGAGACCACAGGTTATGATGGTCAGTGATGGGGCAAGTGAAGCTCAGTTAAGTTATCCTCATTGGTTCAAGAGCCTGATGGCTGGGGAGTAATAACTGCTCCTGAACCTGGTGGTGTGAGTCTTTAGGCTCTTGTACCTTCTTCCTGATGGCAAGTGCAAGAAGAGAGCATGACCTGGGCAGTGGGGGTCCCGGATAATGGTTGCTGCTTTCTTGTGCCCTGTGACAGCTTTCCATGTAGGTGTGCTCAATGGTGGGGAGGGGGCTTTGCTGACGATGTATTTTATACAATTAGACAAACAATATGACTTGCTTTCTGCATTCCCACTTAATTTTCTTATGGTAAGACAAAGGCACAATTATACTGGCCTCAATTTTTCTGCGATGTTGTATGTGTTTACTCTCCAGTTATTTTTTTTATTTGTCACCTCTCTGATACAGTTGCTGATGCTATGGGAGGCAAAGTACTCATCCTGAACACAAGATTTCGTGGCCAGGGGCTAAATACATTGCTGTGCAAAAGTATTAGGCACATATATACAGCTAGGGTGCCTAAGACCTTTGCATAGTACTGTATATTACGTCTTTCCATATACCTAACACTGCTGAACTAATACTGTGTAACACTGCATAAACTTAATTATAGTTGACAGGAATAACATAGATAAGTCTAATGAATACTGAGATATTATGAACACCCTCCAACTTGTTGCTTATATTGAGTTTGCTGTGCGAGATAGTGTGAGGTAAAGATCCTACTTTATACACAATCACCAATCAAGCTGAAAATTCCCCTCAAAATTTCTCACTTTCTCAGTAGAGATTTTTGTTCACATCTCCACTTAAAAGTATTAGCATATGACCAAAATGTTGCCACAAATGGGATAATAGGGAAATATTTTAGAACAACATTGTTTACAAAAAAATATTGGGATTAAAAATAAATCTATATTCATGACATTGGATAGGTTTAGAAGTGTTAACTATGTGTGATTTAATTAATTGAGCTATTCTGACAGTTCTTCCTGAACCTGCAACCTCTATCACCATGAAGGATTGGGACAGCAAGTACACAGGGGTGCCACCACATCCCAAGTACACAGGGGTGCCACCACATCCAGCTTCCCCACCAGGTCATATATCATCCTTGGAAAGGTGGTGGCAAATGCCTTATTTAACTGCTACAAACACTGTGAAGAAGTTTCATCACCAATGGTGGTTGTGCAAAGCTCAAGGTAAACTTATTATCAAAGCTGCCCACAAACTGTCGCAGTTTTTCACCAGTGACATCTTTAGTAGTGGATTCCAAGATTCCAGTAATGATGATGAACTTCCAAGTAAGTAAGTGATAGTCTGTCTGCAAAGCCCACATCATATAAAATGTATTTAAAAATAAAAACATTTATTATAAAAAAAGCTACCTCTAAAATCACCATGACCAACTGTGAATCCTATTGTGACGAAGTTGTCAGTTTCTCAGTAAACTGAATTAAACTTAATGTTTATAAATAATGAACATTAGTGTCCTTCAAGTCAAATAAGCCTACTTTTAGTTTACCTACCTAAGTTTAATGGCCTTTTCATATACATTTGTGCAAAACTCAAAAGGTGACAGATTTAATCTAGAATGTGACTGTGTTTTCCAGGTATTTGTTTTCAACCAGCAAAAATGATCGGAGGTACCTGATGCGTGACAGATGTAAAATGCAGTGTAAGTCAAGTGAACATTATGAGGTATATAAACTCTTCTTTGCATTATTTTGAATCTCTTTGATATAGCTGTGATCAATAGAATAGCTCAAGGCGATCAATGAGATCCTTTTTGATTTTGCTTCCTCATGTTCTAATTTTAAGAAATTCTAGAGCCAAAGTGGAAGAACATCAAAAAAATTAAAAGAGAAAACATAATTAAATCTGAAAATAATGATTAGATACAAATACAGTAGATTCCAGTGAATCGGGACACATCAGGACCAGTATATTTTAGCCCAATTAAGCAGCTACCCCAATTAGCTAAGGTTTCATAGCAATAGTTAAAAAGGTATTAAAAAAAACAAACTACCATTTAACTAGGTAACAAATTATGTATTTAAGTGAAATATAGAATAAATTAGAACACTACCAATACTACTGGTGGTTATTTGTCATATCCGACAATGACAGAAAACCTATGTGGGAGAGTTTTTAAGGTGGAAAAGCCGTTACATTGGGGAAGTTCCATTCTCTGGGTATCAAAAGTCTGGGTCCACTGGTATGAGTAGACATCACATCTACAAAGTTCGTGAACCCTGTGGAATTTTCTCTATTTCTGCATAAATATGACTTAAAATGTGTGTAGATCTTCACATAAGTCCTAAAACTAGACAAAGTGAACCTAATTAAATAAACAACACAGAAACATTACACATGTTCATTTATTTATTGAGACAAATGATCCAATATTACACAGCAAAAGTATATGAACCTCTGAGGTAATGCCTTGTTGGAAAAGCTATTTGGAGTCAGGTTTTCCAATCAATGAAATGAGGGCGTGGGTTGTAGAGATGCCCTGCCCTATAAAAAAGACACACAAAGTCAGGTTACTGACAGAGCCTGCTCCTCTCAAGAAAGAATCCTTTACGTGCACCATGCCTCAATCAAAACAACTTTCAGAGGACTTTAGAAGAATTGTAGAGATGCACAAAACTGTCCACAGTAAGAGAAAACGTCTACAAATGGAGGACTCAGTGCTGTTGCTACTCTCCCTGGGAAAGATCACACCAAGAGCACAATGTGCAATGCTGAAGGAGGTGAAGGAGGTTACCCAAGGGTTATTACAAAAGATCTGCAGGAATTTCTAGACCTTACTAAAGTCTCTGTTCATGTGTCCACTATAAGAAAAACACTGAACAAGAATGGTGTTCATAGAAATAAATCACAGAGCAAACCACTGCTCTCCAAAAAAAAACATTGCTGCACATCTCAAGTTTGCAAAATACCACTTGGATGTTCTCCAATGATTCCAGGACAATGTCCTGTGGACAGATGTGACAAAAGTTGAACTTTTTGGCAGAAATACACATTCCTATATTTGGAGGAAACCAGGCACAGCACACCAACACCAAAACCTCATCTCAACTGTGAAGAATGGTGAAAGGAGCATCATGGTTTGGGACTGCTTTGCTGCCTCAGGATCTGGACAGCTTGCAATTGTTGAGGGAACAATGAATTCAAAATTGTATCAAGACATCTTACAGGAGAACACCAAGGTAGCAGCCTATCACCTGAAGCTTAATAGATGTTGGATAATGCAACAAGACAATGATTCAAAAGGCAAGAATAAATCAAAAGAATTTTTAAAAAGATGAAAATTTGTGTTTTGGAATGGCTGAGCCAAAGTCCTGACCTTAATCCTATAGAAATTTTGTGCAAGGGCCTGAAGCAAGCAGTTCATGCAAGGAAGTCCACCAACATTCCAGAATTGAAGCAGTTTTGTAAGTAGGAGTGGCCTAAAAGTCCTCCAAGCCAATGTGCAAGACTGATCAACAGTTACTGGTAACATTTGGGTGAAGTTATTGCTGTATAAGGGGGTCATAACAGTTACTGAAAGCAAAGATTGACTTTCTTTTTCCAACAAATACATGTAATATTGGATCATTTTTCTCAATTCATAATGAACAAGTATAATGTTTCTTGTTTCTTTGAATTATTTATCTAATTGGGTTCTCTTTATCTAGCTTTAGGACTTATGTGAAGATTGCTCACACTTTTTGTCATATTTCCGCAGAAACAGAGAAAGTTCAACAAGGTTCACAAACTTCCTAGCAACACTGTAAGTCATTAGTTTAAGACAGAATCCAGCAATGCTTCACTATTCATTTTGGCAAGATGTAATGATATTTTGGGAACCCTATTGTGCAGGGCAGGTAGGGCTACTTACAAGTGGCTACACTGGGCTTGGTTAGAAGGCCAGAAACGAGAGAGATAAATTTTCCAACTGAGCCATCAGGACCATCACAGAGGCTGCTGAGCAAGCCTCCAGATGGCTACGGATCAAGAGATGTGACCCATGGACCAATGCTGCTTGGACACAATCTAGGTCCTAATCAACTCTTGCTGGGTCTCCTGAGTGAGCGTGTCTGATTTGAAAGACCCGAAACACCTGATGGCTTCAGGTTACATCACTGATGATGTGTCTAGCATGTATCTCAGGATCAGTTTACCAAGGACAGCTAATTCAAAGTCCAAAGTAAATTTATTATCTAAATATATATATGTCACCACTTATAACCCTGAGATTCACTTTCTTGTGGGCATTCATAATAAATGCAAGAAATGCAACAGAATCAATGGAAGACTGCACACAATATGACAAACAACCAATCTTCAAAAAGCAATTCTCCAAATGCAAAAGGAAAAATAAATAAATAAATAAATAAATAAGCAATAAATATCGGGAATGTGATAGGAAGAGTCTTTCAAAGTGAGTCGACAGGTTGTGGGAACAGTTCAGTGATGGGGCAAGAGAAGTTGAGAGAAGTTGTCCCCTTTTGTTCAAGAGCCTGATATTCATAACTGTTCCTGAACCTGTTGAGATGGGTCCTGAGACTCCTGTACCTTCTTCCTGATGGCAGCAGTGAGAAGAGAGCATGTCTTGGATGGTGGATGCCCTTGATGATGGACACTGCTTTCCTGCAACAGTGTTCTGTGTGGATGTGCACAACAATGGAGACAGCATTATCTGAGATGGACTGGGCTGTATCCACTACTTTTTGTAAGATTTTCTGTTTAAGGGCATTAGTGCTTCTATACTAGGCTGCAATGCAACACGGTCAATATACTCTCCATCACACATCTATAGAAGTGTGTCAAAGTTTTAAATGAGGCTTAGAGTTTGTTGTTGTGGCACCATTCAGCCAGATTTTCAATCTCCCTCCTATATGCTGATTTGTCACCACCTTGAGTCGGCCAACATCTGTGGGGTCATCAGTAACTTAAGTATGGTATTGGAGCTGCACTTAGCCTCAGAATCATAAGTATAAGTTGAGTATAATAGAGGGTTAAGCACACAGAATTGTGGTGCATCTCTACTTAGGGAGATTGTGGAAGAAATATTGCTGCCAATCCAAAGTGACTGGGGCCTGCAAGTGAGGAAATTGAGGATCCAATTGCACATGAAGGTATTGAAGCCCAAGTCTTGAAGCTTATTGATTAGTTTTGAGGGAATGATAGTACTGAATGCTGAGCTGTAGTTGATAAAGAGCATCCTGATGAATGCACTTCTGCTGCCCAAATGTTCCAGAGTTGAGTGAGGAGCCAATAAAATGGCATCTGCTGTTGACCTGTTGTGATGGTAGGTAAATTAGAGCAGATCCGAGTTGATTCTCAGGCAGAAGTTAATGCTTCATCACCAACCTCTCAAAGCACTTCATCACAGTGGATGTAGGTGCTACCAGAGAAGAGTCATTGAGGCAGGTTACCATGTCCTTCCTAGGCACTGGTGTAGCTGAAGGCTATTTGAAGCAGGTGGTTACCTCAGACTGTTCAAAAGCAAGGTTAAAGATATCAGTGAACACTCCACGTAATTAAATAAACCCACCACCTACTTTATTATTCTGAGTTCTATGCTTCCTTTTGGTCCTGATGAAGGGTCATAGCCCAAAACATCGACTCTGTGCTCCTGGCTGACCTGCTGAGCTCCCCCGACATTTTGTGTGTTGTTTTCCTCCAGAGACGCTGCCTGACTTGCTGAATTCCTCCAGCATTTTGTGTGTTGCTTAAGAATTCCAGCATCTGCACAATCTCATGTGTTTATGCATCTCTTTTTCTTGTCCAACTTTAAGATGGTCTTTAAAAACAATTTTTTGATAAAGCATTTGGTCCTCTACAGTAACATCTCATTATATGGTTCAGCATTAATTTCCTTTTGAAATATTCCTGCAAAACACTTTTGTATGTTGATGTTTAATGAAAATTGCTATATAAATGAAAGCTGATATTGTTGATGTTTTATTCTTCACAAGGTAAACGAGAAATTAGTTAGATTAAAATGAGATTTGCTGATAATTCTTAAACTGTGCACTGGTTTCAGTAAAACCCAACAGATTAAATGACTAGGGCTGGTTTAGCTCACTATTCTTAGTTCACAGGTAATTAATTGGTAAAACTACAAAGGCATTATCTTCCTGATTAACTTCACAAAAGGCCCTGTAAAATAACTATGTCATAGAATTAGATATTGGGAAGGAACAGTAGCATGCCTGAATGTAAAACTCACATTTACTAATGGAGTTAAAATACAGTTGAAGAATCTGTGAGTAGTGAATATATGGCAGATTTGGTTATAAAGAAATCACGAGCAAGAGAAAATCTGCAGATGCTGGAAATCTGAGCAACACACACTAAATGCTGGAGGAACTCAGCAGGCCAGGCAGCATCTATGGAGAAAAGTACAGTCGACGTGTTGGGCCTTCAGCAGGACTGGAGAAAAGAATTAAACAGAGTAGGCAATTCTTTTCCCAGCCAAGTGCTCAATTAACACTGAAAGAATATAATATCTTACAAGTGATCCTGAAGCAAACACTCTAAATAGCAAAATATTTTTTGAAGTGTTTCTCATATTCTATCAGAGGAAAACAAGTATGACGTCATTTTTTCATTTTTTGAAAAAATTCATGTTTAGCTTCATATCTACCACTATCACTGTAACCTTGCATTCTTTCCTCAATCCTAAAATAGATTCTTCCTATCAAAAAAAGTTGTTTGAATAAAATTTCTTCTAAGCTTTAATGAAAAGGCACAAAGAATAAGTTTTTTAAAACTTATCAGGGATAGTGCACTGTAAAAGAAGCCAAAAATCTTTGAGCATTATCGAATTAAATGATAGTTATCTTCTGAAGCAGACATGAATGGTGTTCCCCAAAATCACAGAGTAGATTCCAAGCATCTAGAAACAAAATAGACATGATCTTTACATAAGAATAACTCCAAAGGAAATGCAATTTGCAACACTGTGCAAGATCTTCCTCAATCTGATTAAAGTCTTTCGTCTTAATTTAATGGGAGTGAATGTGGAGCATCTTACTCAAATTTGGTTACCTGTAGAAAGTCATTTCCCTCTTGTGTCTGCTACATGATTTTAAGCAACAGGACTACATTAGACTAAATATCAATGCAGATTTATATCAAGCAAAGCTTTGTGTGTGCCCCAATATTTTTCTCAAGCATTCCAATGTTGAACCTCACATCCAAATAATCTCCCTCAAGTGGAATTAATCTAAAGGACAAGTAGAAGATTGTTCAGCCCAGTCGACACCTACAACAGAACAAAGCTCACTCCAACCTCAGTCACCACACTACAGGATGTGGACAATGTGTAGTATGTACATTTGGAGGTCTGGCTCGAAGTTATTGTCAACATGTTCACAGAAGTATATGGGAGAATGGGTCTTGCACTTAACATCTGGTAACTGTATGGCTTTTATCAAACAGCCATTTCTGTTCACCAATCTCCCCCTCCCCATTCCAACAGCGAAGATCCCCACTTTGAAGAGATGCTGGGAAACCTGGTTGTTTTTCATATTTTGAGAGGGGTTTCTCAGCAAAGACATATATTGATTATGAAACACACCATCTCTTTTAATCTGGGGGAAGATCCTTTCGTTGTCTGAGGAAAAAGAAGTGTTCAAAGATCAGGATCTCAAACTCAATATGAAATTCATGATCTATGCCCTCCTGCACATTTTTGAGATATGGACTACATAAAGGAATGTTATTTAGAAGTACCAGAGAGCAGTAAACAGTTTTGCAATTGCAAAATCCCCCAAATCCACTGGTAGCATTAATGACTAACATGAGTCTTCTCTCCCATGTCAACAACCCAGCACTGAAGCATAAATTGCACTCAGTCTTTTGGATACACATGGTTATGTGTATCATTTAGCCAATGCTAAAGCTTTGTTACAATAGCAGACTACAGAATGGAAAGAGGAAATGATTCAAGGGTAACTGGAAAACCCCTTTAAAAATTCTGCAACATCACAATTAAATTGTCAGAATTATTTTGTTCGATGCTCCACCTTCCTTTCCTATCACATTCCATCATCTGCTGTTCTTTGTTGCCTCCACCTATCAAAGTTTAAAGTAAATTTATTGTCGAAGTATATATACTGTATGTCACCATATACTACCAAGAGTCACTTACAGCAAATACAAACACAATGGAAGACCACACACACAAACAAAGTGCAAAAGATAATGAACTCTGCAAATACAAAAAAAAACAAAATAATAATAAATAAATAAGCAGTTAACATCAAGAACATAAGTTGTAGAGTCATTAAGAGTGAAAGCCTACCCCTATTTTCACTCTTACCTCTACCCTCTATAAATCAACCCTCTTCACGTGGATCCACCTATTGCTTAACTGCTCCTGCCCCACCCCTTCCCCTCACCTCTCTGTACTGGCTCTCTCCCCTCTACTCTTTCAGCACAGATGAAGGGTCTCAACCTGAAACATCACCCATCTATTGCACTCCAGAGATGCTGCCTGCCCTGCCGAGTTCCTCCAGCAGTTTGTTTTATGCTCCAAATTCCAGCAGCTCCAATCTCTTGTGCCTCCCACTTGTAGAAATTCCCTGGCTATTCAAAATGGAGATGGAGCTTTCTGAATGCCTCAAGGACCTCAAGGACATTTATCAAGAATGCATGGAAAACTGGCATGGATAACAGAACTAACCTTCCAACCTATCCTCCTGCCCTACTCAGTTAAGCACCACTGGCCCCATGTGTGGAAAATTTTCAGGCCCCAGACTAATATCACCAGGCAACTCAAAACCCAAAAAAAAACTGGAATGGAAGCAAGTCATCCTCAACTCTAAGGGAATGCCTAAGAGGACAACAGTCAAAGATGTTGTTATGGTGATAAACTGAACAAATATTGAATAATTATTATAAAACCAAATGCTGCAGAGAATCAACTTTAAAAATGTGGCTGCTTTACTTCAAAATTAAAAAAAAAAAATCCCCATAGATTCCTTAACTTTTCAGTGTAATTTCAGTGACATTAATTAGAAATGACAAGCAGGGCTTTCAATTCTCCACTGTGCAAGTCCTTGGCTTCAGCCACTCCTCCAAACAGGCCGTCTAAGAAATGTTGAAAAGGCAGTAATTACTCGTAGCAGGAAGCATCCCTGTGTATTAATATTCATGTAGCAGAGCTGTGAACTCTCAGTGACACAGTCTCAGTTAGGAGCAGGTTTATGAAAGTTAACAGTCAGGTTGCTGTTCATGGCTTGTGTGCCAATATAATGGAACCATTTCATAATGCAGATTATAAATTGTGGATACACACTTGAGAATGGAAAACAAATCATATAGTGTTTCACACGGACAACAGCAACAAGGTTAATTTTCGAACACTCAATGAATTCCAAGTGTATAACAGATAAAGAATACGTTTCATCAAGATATTCGCTTATGAAACTGAGGCATGCAACATTTTGCCATTTCAAACACACAGTTTTTGATTTTTAACTGAACAATTGAAGTGAATTGTATTATAGTGAAATTGAATAACAGTAAGTAATCCGATCTTGACATCTACCATTTTGATTTGTTGAATGCAGCGGAAGAGCATCTCCAACTGCAGTTGGAAAAAATTTTCTATTTCTTTCACCAATTCAACAGAGACTGCCATCAAACTGTCTAATTTTGCCTAGAATTGTGAGGATCAATATGTTCAAATAATTGTTTGTACTGCTTTAATGTGATTGCTTTCTTATTGTAATTAATCCTCTTACAGCATTGACAATATTTTTATAATATTGTTTAATTTTTGGGGGAGGGAGGGGTAGGAGAGATTCAACATAGTAAAGTTAGACTGTATCGTCTTACTTGAAAACACCCATTGATCACTGATGGACTTACTCAGTAAGATGTGAAATTGCCCATGGTCTACCTGATGAACGTCGGACACAGGAATATGTCAGCCTGACAAAAAGAAAATTCCTGCCTTCCCTGTAAAGTGTCTAGGATGTATCCTATTTTAAAACTTTTCTGTTATAAGCAACAGACTTTAATTCATGCAGCACCTTCACATGGGTTCAAGTCAAATCTAACATCATTATAGCCTTAGATTAGCTTCGAAAGTGCTTCAGAGTTACTTAGGGAGTTTACCTTTACTGACAACTGTAGCTCTGTTGGCAACACGCTCTCCTCAGAGTTACACTGAAGATGTCTGAAGACCTTTCTGAAGACCTGAGCAATAAATGGAGGCTAACACTTCAGTGTAGTACTGCGGAAGCATTATCTCAGTTAGACTGGTGTCTTTTTAAACAAAGTTCCCATCTGCAGTCCCAGGTGTGCATAGAACATACAATACCAACAGTTCAAAGAAGAACAGGGGAGATATTAAGGACATAACAGGGCCTACTTGTGTGTGGAAGAGGGAAATTGCCTAGAATTCGCACTGGGTGAATGACAGGGAGCCAAAAACAGTTATGAAACAAAGCTAAGGGATCACTTCTTTCAGGGGAGGAGAGAAGGGATGAAAACCAGAGAAGAAAATAAAATCACAATATTTGAGAACAGAGAATATCAATGTGACTGTAAGTCTATTGTGGTCACATATCATCATTAAGGCATTTGCTAAGGTTCCCCGTGCAAGGCTCATTCAGAAAGCAATGGGGCATGGGTTTGAAGACCTTGTTTTGTGAATACAGAATTGGCTTGCCCATAGAAGGCAAAGGGTGGTTGTAGATGTTTTGTATTCTGCATGGAGGATGGTGACCAGTGGTGTTCTGCAGGGATCTGTTCTGGGACCCCCTCCTCTTTGTGATTTTTAAAGATGACCTGGCTGAGGAAGTAGAAGGGTGGGTTAGTAAGTTTGCTAATGACTCAAAAGTTGGGGGTGTTGCGGATAGTCCGGAGAGTTGTCAGAGGTTGCAACAGGACAGTGATAGGATGCAGAACTGGGCTGACAAATGGCAGATGGAGTTCAACCCAGATAAGTGTGAAGTGGTTCATTTCGTTAGATCAAATTTGAAGACAGAACATAACATTAATAGTAAGATTCTGGCAGTGTGGAGGATCAGCAAGATCTTGGGGTCTGTGTCCATGGGACACTCAAAGCTCCTGCACAGGTTAGATAGATAGATAGATAGATAGATAGATAGATACTTTATTCATCCCCATGGGGAAATTCAACCTTTTTTCCAATGTCCCATACACTTGTTGTAGCAAAACTAATTACATACAATACTTAACTCAGTAAAAAAAATATGATATGCATCTAAATCACTATCTCAAAAAGCATTAATAATAGCTTTTAAAAAGTTCTTAAGTCCTGGCGGTAGAATTGTAAAGCCTAATGGCATTGGGGATTATTGACCTCTTCATCCTGTCTGAGGAGCATTGTATCGATAGTAACCTGTCGCTGAAACTGCTTCTCTGTCTCTGGATGGTGCTATGTAGAGGATGTTCAGAGTTATCCATAATTGACCGTAGCCTACTCAGCACCCTTCGCTCAGCTACCGATGTTAAACTCTCCAGTACTTTGCCCACGACAGAGCTCGCCTTCCTTACCAGCTTATTAAGACGTGAGGCGTCCCTCTTCTTAATGCTTCCTCCCCAACACGCCACCACAAAGAAGAGGGCGCTCTCCACAACTGACCTATAGAACATCTTCAGCATCTCACTACAGACATTGAATGACGCCAACCTTCTTAGGAAGTACAGTCAACTCTGTGCCTTCCTGCACAAGGCATCTGAGTTGCACCATATCACAAAGTCCTGTATCAGTTTCCTATACTCCTCCTCCTGTCCATTCCTGACACACCCCACTATGGCCGTGTCATCAGCGAACTTCTGCACATGGCAGGACTCCGAGTTATATTGGAAGTCTGATGTGTACAGGGTGAACAGGACTGGAGAGAGTACGGTTCCCTGCGGCGCTCCTGTGCTGCTGACCACCGTGTCAGACCTACAGTCTCCCAACCGCACATACTGTTGACAATGTTGTTAAGAAGGTGTATGGTGTGTTGGCCTTCATCAACCGTAGGATTCAGTTCAAGAGCCGTGAGGTAATGTTATAGCTATATAAGACCTTAGTTAGTCCACACTTGTAGTACTGTGTTCAGTTCTGATCAGCTCACTACAGGAAGATTGTGGATACTATAGAGAAAGTGCAGAGGAGATTTACAAGGATGTTGTCAGGATTGGAAAACATGCCTTATGAGAATACATTGAGTGAACTTGGCCTTTTCTCTTTGGAGCAATGGAGGATATGAGGTGACCTGATGGAGGTGTATAAGATGATGAGAGGCATTGATCGGGTGGATAGCCAGAGGCTTTTTCCCAGGGCTGTAATGGCTAACACAAGGGGGCATAGTTTTAAGGTGCTTGGAAGTAGGTACAAGGGGGATGTCAGAGGTAAGTTTTTCTCACAGAGAGTAGTGGGTGTGTGGAATGCACTGATGGCGGTGGAGGCGCATACAATAGGGTCTTTTAAGAGACTCTTAGATAGACACATGGAGGTTAGAAAAATAGAGGGCTATGCGGTAGGGAAATCCTAGGCAGCTTCTAGAGAAGGTTACATGGCCAGCACAATATTATGGGCTGAAGAGGCTGTAATGTGTTGTAGATTTCTATGATTGCTCAGTGAACAAATTAATTTCAATTCAGATTTTGAACTTACCTACTTTGCAACATTTCTTTGAAATGAAAACCGTTCATCTAAGTGTTACACAAAACAAGAAAATGTCTGCCACAAATTATTGATCCGAACTCATTGACTCTATTCTCTTCATTGGCAATGATACCAGGCTGAACGAGATGGTTTGCAATACTGCTGCAGTATCAGACTCAGAGATGAGCTACCCAGCTTTGGCTGCTGAAATACCCACACATTAAAATGAATATTTTTACATCTTTGGCATATGCTCTCTCCATCAAAAACACTCTTATTTTCTAATGACTTACTTTCCTAAGGGGGATATTCCTTCAGAATTCTGTTCACTAACGTCTTTACCAATGCCACTAAGTCCAACATGAATCTATTTTGGAATGTAACACTCAAATCCCGTGATTAAAAGGATCCTCACCAATTAATGGATCATTAATTGCCCTTCTTCCACCACTGTTTTTGGGCTCCAGGTTAAAGACTTGGGCTCAACACTGAACTCACAATTCCTTTTTATTAATACTACAAAGAGCTGGGTGACACAGATAGATGACAAACACAGCAATGCTAACTATTCAGACTCTGTCTAACCAGAAGTCCACCCAAGTTCGGCCAAGTTAGTTTTCAGTCAAAACATGTACAACCACACATTTGTCCACTGGCAATAAATCTCAGGATAAAGCTCAAATATAAAGTACTTGAAATACTGTTTCATTCTTAGAGTAAATTATACTGAACAACAAAGATTCTGATTCCTGAATACTTTTAGGTGTATCTTATGGATTTTGGGTTTCCTGATCATGTAAATTGCTATGAATTTTCCCTATCACACATTATTTTTTAAAAGTCGCCAATATTTGTTATTTCAATTCATAGTTCAATCAGAACAACTGATGACAAGAAGGTATTTTTGTTGGTCCACAAACCAAACAAGTCCTCAGTCACAGGCAATTTGAAGTACTTCTAGTGGGATCAGAGAAAATCACATGGGAAGCATTCAAGGATGTTGGTGAAAATTTTCCTGGATTTTTCACATAGAGCACCAATCTATGTGCAGCTGGTTGACAACATGCTTCAAGCATACAAAACCATGAAATCCTGCATGTCACTAAAGATTCATTTTCTCCATTCCCATTTAGACTTCTTCCCTGCAAATTTTGGCACTGTCAGTGATGAGCACGGTGAAAGGTTTCTGCAGGACATTGCGGTCATGGAGAAACGGTATCAGGGCAACGGGAATCCATCGATGCTGGCTAATTATTGTTGGGACACTTAAGCAAGAAGCCTCAGACACTGAGTACAAATGAAAATCGTCAACCAAACATTTTTAGCTCAGTTCAACTATTACAAAGCATCAGCACCCTTAGCAATTAAACATATTATATTCTATAAAAGTTCATTTCTTGTTTCTCTGAATTCCTTCGTGATACTAGTGGTCTGAAATTATATTTGTGTTCAGCTTCAAGTGGTCTATCACAAACAAGAACAAATTTCTGAGGAAGAAACACTTTCAAAAAAAATTGTTGTCCAGTGTTATTGGTCTTTTCTTGATCAGAAATCACAGAGCATTCAATATGTTAGAAACAATTCTAAGCATTGTTATTGCATTTGTCTACTCTCCCCAGCTATAAATTGCACACTTAAACTTCAAATCATTCATATGCTGGAGTGGTCGAGTGAACTGGGCTATGCATAATTTAAATATAAATGAATACTAAATTGGAGTTATGTGCCACAGCAAGATGTTACGTCCAACTGCTGTTATTGAAAATCATACAATGATGATAGTGGAATATGCTGTCCAGTTTGAATTCAACTTCTGCTTCAAAATATGTTTTAATTACCTCTCAAGCAGATCAATGAATTCATATAATATTGGAGAAAATGAGCTAATTACAGTAATGAATATTTGATCATGAAAATTTAGTCAATACTTCCAAAACAAGCTTTAATTAAAATGTTGACTGAATTCATTCATTCAATTACAAACAATGCATTCTGTCAAATGAAACAAGGAATAAGATATTTAAATTTATAACAACTTGTATCATAAGTGAGACCTAATATAATAATTAATGACATAGGATTAGAAGTCTGCCAATAATTATCAATCATGCTATTCTATAAAATTATTCTATTTCCATTCATTAATAGCTGGTATAAAAACTATTAACACTTCTGTGGAGAAAACCTTATAAGTGTCCCCCTATTTATCATGATCATTAAAAGTTAATAAAAGGAAAAAAAAGGCTTAACATGATTATTTATCAATGACTGGTTAACAGTCAGGTGTATTCAATCTGCTCTGTATTACTTCAGGCTGTAACTAGGTAGTACCTTAGAGACCTGTGCTGGGATGTCAACTATTAGCAGTTGAGACTCAATATGAGTAAGGGCCAACTATGAAAAGAAAGGGTATAAAGTTTGTGGAATAAACAAAGTTTGTGTCAGGTTGCACACTTACCGTACTCCTGAGTTGCTGAGTATTTATTGGTTTTTCTTTCAGATTTTCAATATTTGCAGTATTTTGCTTTAGCTGGGAAATAAGTGCAAGGACATTGCTACTGCATAAAACTTGAGACTCACGTGGAAGGCACCAAACATCAGATTAACTATGACTTTTATTAAATAGAAGAGAAGGTTCAAAATGACATATGGGCTTTGTGCTTTCCTATTTGGTATGTTGTTATATCTAGGAAACCAGATTTTATGTATAAGACTATGATTTGGCAAGGTCAGTTGATGAGGAGGGGTGTGAAGGAGATTAGCCAGTCTTCCCTGCGCATATTCTCCTTTCTCTACCACTTCCTTTGGTCACTGTACTCTCAGCTATCTAAGCCTTATTATTTGCACTTCCTTCCTTTAAACTATTACAGTCCCAACTCCAAAGACACTCCACCGCTCTTTAAACCACAATCCTCAAAACACAACCTCTCCAGTTCTCTCTCTCTTCATATCAGTATTCTCACATTGACTAATTTGAATCCAAACAATTGGTTTATTGATCATTAAAGAATGTCTCTCTGGTACTTCCTCCCCTCTCCCGGCCCCCTTCTGACTACCAGTCCACAGTAGGGACCCATATCGGAATCAGGTTTTTCATCACTCACGTCTGTCAGGAATGTTGTTTCTGCAGCAGCAGTACTGTGCAAAACTCTTAGGCACCATAGCTAATTAGAAGGAGCTTAGTGTTGATAAACATGCCTACAAAACATAATGTCTGTGGCAATGACTACTGATGGTGTTGTACTTTGAGATGTAGTGAAGCACTGAAAACCGTCACATTTCTTTCTAATGTCTTGAATTTTGCTGTTTTCTGTAAATCAAAGGCCTCAGTAAATTTGACCACCTCCCTCAGAACATCAGGAAAGGGTTGAGCTGTAGGCAGATGAAGTATTTGTAGGCCCTACAGAGCCACTGCTTACTGAAGCCAACAACAAAAATAGAGCAGAAGCCAAAAACAGAAATTGTTTATTTAGGGCAAACAATGGTCATCTTAAAGCAATTGCTGGTGTACCAATATATCAAAGGCAAGCCACATGGTACACTTGATTCTTAAAGCTACACCACCAAAGAAGAAAAAACTGTTAGAACATCTTCATGTGGACTTAAGCATATTTTTCACTTTGGCATAACTGTAGCACACAAGCAGGAAACTATTAACCCTCCAGCTCATGATTGGAAACCGTGAGCAGGAGAATACACTCAGTGACCACTTTATGAGGTACATGAGGTATCTAATAAAGTGGACCCTGAGTGAGTGCATTTCTGTATGCTTGCGGTCTTCTGCTGCTGTAGTACATCCACTTCAAGGTTCGAGATGTGCTTTCAGAGATGCTCTTCTGCAAGCCACTATTGTAACGAGTGGTTACTTAGATTACTGTCACCTGTCTTCAGCTTGAAACTTTCAAGCCATTCTCTTCTAACCCCTTTCATTAACAAGATGTTTTCACCCACAGAACTGTGGCACAGTGAGTGTTTTTTTGTTCTTCACAACACTCTCTGTAAACACTAGATACTGTTGTGCATGAAAATCCCAGAGCAGCAATTTCTGAGCTATTTAAACCACCCCATCTGCCACTAACAGTCATTCCACAGTCAAATTCACTTAGATCACAATTCTTCCCCATTCTGATGTTTGGTCTGAACAACCACTGAATCTCTTGACCATGTCTACATGCTTTTAAGCATTGAATTGCTGCCACATGATTGGCTGATTAGAGTTTTGCATTAATGAGATGTACAGGTGTACCTAATAAATTGCCAGAGAGTGTACACTAGATATTTGCATTAACGGGCAGGTGTACAGGTGTACCTGATAACCTGCCACCGAGTGGACATTAGATATTTGCGTAAAGAACAGGTGCACAGATGTATGTAATAAAGTGCCACTGTGTGTATTCCTGCTTTATGCTAGAATGCCCAAGTAGAATGTTTTATCATTAATCAAACATATTGCTGCAGACAGAGTATGGTCATATCAGTGGCTCCAAATTGGAAGTTATTTCTACCTGAACTAATGTTTTATTTAATTAAGTTTAATTTATTGTAAGACATATACTGAAGCACCATGGTTTTATTCAAAAAAATTATGCTTCAGCAAATTAGCTCATTAATAATGACACACAGGAAAGTGGAAGGAGGGATGTATATTTCTGTTCACTTGATTTGACATTGTGGCAGCAAAACTGCAAAATTACTGTCATCCCCAAATTTGTCCAGCAGAGGTCAAAGATCACAATTGATCCATGTTATCAAACACTTTAATTGCTGACTGAGTAGGTGAGAGCAGCTGATGAAATACTCATCTGAAGTAAAATAGACGTCTAACGTGAGATTCATCTTGGACCAATTCATATGACCTTTCTGTAAATGACTGGCCACATTATCAATAAAAATATGGCCCTGGTTCCTTTCTGTCTATGTGAACCTGGAATAAATCAACACTGGGAACCAACTGCAAGAAATCAGTGTGCTATCAGCACGATAATACACATGTTTTGAAAACAGAAGGTCAAACAGAACTGTCTATATTCATTTTAATTAAAAAGTGGTCATTTGTGTAGTGACATATAAATAAGCTACCATTATCACTGAATTAATTCACTTTTGACAATATTCAACACAATATATCACTGCAACTCACCTGGGGTCGGATAACTTTCTCAATGTTCTTCAGAGCTGTATCGGGCGATGGTGGTGAACAGTCTGGGGTGGGGCCTGTATTTTTCCGCTGGTGATTAGACCCTGGCGCAGTTATAGTTACTTGAGTTGCAACCTCTGCAGATAGAATAAATGGCTTTAATGCATTGTAACCAGACTTAAATTCGTTTTGATATTATTTCATGTCTTTATATTTTATCAATAAAAATTCTCAAAAAATTGTTAAGGAACTTACCTACACCAACAATAACTATTTCTATTTTTGCACTACTTATTTAATTTAACTACTTAATATATATATTGTATATGTCAGTGATATTAAACCTAGTTCAGATTTTGATTCCCACCAAATCCCCCTTAAAACTCCCTTCTCTTTCCCCTTTCGCTTTTGAAACATTTTTGACAAGGAAATAATTCTGACTATAAATATTTTCTATGCCTTTTGCAATTTTATATACCTTTAAAATGTGAGGATGCATTAATATTGTGGATTTTCCTTCCATTAAACTGAGCACATGGAATAATTATGAAAATTGTTTTGCAAAACTGATGGAATGAAATCATAAAAAACTCTATTACAGTTGTTCGGGAGAAAGAAAGATATGTTGATGACCATTCCTTGTCATATGCTTTTAGCATTCTTAAAGTTAATTCTTTGAAACTTTAATGTATTCATTTGCAGAAATATACATGGTAGCAAGGATATTATCCTTAGTATTTATTTTGCTCATGTGGCAGATTATAGGCAAGTATTCTAGATGTGATCCACAATTGTATTCTGTGTTATGAAACCAGTAACTGGTTTCACTTACCAGTAAAGATAGATATGTCAGTTGAAGTCCAATGGTACTATTTTCAAAAGTTTTATTAATAAAGGGGCACAAAAATTAAGGTTAATACAAACATTCAGATAACATGCGTCAATACTCAATCTAAAACGCAGGTACATTAATAATCACTCAGAAATAAGCTCTTTCGTTGTCTAGGGTATAATACTGAGTCCAATTGGAAATATAAAGAGTCACTCTGAAGTCTGCAGGCTTTTCCCTTTTTGGTTTCACGTGTTGGAGAGAGAGAGATAAACGGAAAAACTTGCCCGAAATATCCGTGGAATCAGGGGAGCGATCTTCCCCGTTGTTAGTTAAAAGCGATCTTCCGTTGGTTCCAGCCACAAACCCCGCATTCGGAATTTAACGCACGTGGCTTATTTCAAAATGGCTTCCCGTTCCCACGGGAAGCGTTATCGTGCTTCTTGGTGTCTCCTTGGTGCGTCTGAGGGTCGTCCTCTTTCAGACCCTTCTTTATACTGCCTCACGGGATCTCAGGTGTCAATCAGGTTGCAGGTGATGCAATCTCTCTCTCAACCAGCCCACTTTGCCCGAGGGCTTTACAATGTCCCTGCGAGTTGGCACGTCTGCAGTTCCCAGGTGTCTCCTGAGAACAATGCCACAGTCACCAGCTTTTGTCCCAGTGGAATGCGGTATCCAGCACGTCGCTGTCTTTCCATTTCCTGTGTCCATTCGGCCTGTCTCTCTCTCTCTCTCTCGGGTCATTGACCCCCCTTTCACTAGGGCTCTTGCAATTCTCACAAAGGAGGGGGCTGGTATCATAACATCTGAAAGACGTTTGAAGTTATATAGCGCCTTTTATGCTCAGGATGCATGAAAGTGCCTTAATAAGGCACTTTTGATGTCAGAATCAGAATCAGACTTATTATCACTGTCTTTTATGATGTGAAATTTGTTGTTTCGTAGCAGCAGTACAGAGCAAAGACATAAATTACTAAAATTGCAAAATAATTAGATTCTGCAAAAAAAGGAATAATGAAATGTTCAAGGGTTCATGGATTAATCAGAAATCTGATGACAGAGGAGAAGAAGCTGTTCCTGAATTGTTGAGTGCAGGTCTTCAGTCTCCCGTACCTCCTCCCTGATGGTAGTAGCAATAAGAGGGCACATTATGGATGTCTTGCTTCATTAGCAATATAAAAAATAAAACAATTTTATAAAAAAAAGTTAATTTTTCTTTAGTAAACTACCAGAAATGGCAACATGATAGTAAACATAAACGGTTTTAGGAAAGTTGGGTGAAAAATAACAACTATACCAGGAAGACGCCCTTTAATCTTCTTGGAAATCAACCTTGGGATTTTTTACATTCATCTGAGAAGACAGTCTTAGTTTAATGTATTGTCTGAAAGCATTTGCAGAGCACTGAATTTTCTGCCTGAATTTGCTTTCAGTTCTCTGGACTAAAATGGCGTTACAGCTTTGTGAGGGCTACCAATATGACCATGGAACCAAATAAGATCCTGGCATAAAAACTTAAAATATGAACTTATGGCCCTATTACACATACCCTATTGCATAGTTTTACTGTGACTGCTAACAAGCTGAGAATGTAATTTAAATTTAACTAAGTCACTCAATGGGTCTTTGATATGATTTGTTACCTCCAAAATACACAATCCATTTTACTAACATTTTTTCCAATAAGTAAACCAATTTAGCTCAGGTTGCAATGACAACCGATCATGCAATGTGAAATAAATATTGCTATCATTTGTACTGAAAACTTGACCAATGATAGGCTAAATTTGAAATTATTTATCACCCTGGAGGCAGCATCAATTTTATTGCCTGGTTCTGTCAAAATTCAAACTGATCTAATGCTCAGGAGGCTGTGTTTTATAGCTATATTCACGTTAGAGTTGAAATTCCCCCATTCTCAAAAGCAATTCTGTCCTCTTCCTTTAAAATGTCAGCTTTTGAATTTTGGATTTTCAGTTTATTGCCTTTTGCCAATAAAGTAAACTCTGACTCAGAATAATAAAATGCAAGCCTAAAAATGTATGGAATTACCAATCAATAGCAGACTGAACATTTACTGGAAACCCAGTCCATGTGACTTGGAGTAACACCAGTGCAACTTTTTAACTATTTATTGGGAGTTGAAGTCATACTAATGGTGAAGAGATGGTTGGTAATTCTCCATCAAAAGGTCATGCTGACTTGAAAAGGTATTACTATTTTTTCATTGATGATCAGATAAACTTTAGAACTCCCTACTGAACAACATTAGGAGCACTGCAGTCAATTAAGGCACAGGATTGAAGTTCAAAAATTCAAAGTAAACTTATTGTCAAAGTACATACTGTATATGTCACCATATATAACCTGAGATCTATTTTCTCACAGATAATCACAGGTAGTACAAGAAACACAATAGAATAAATGAAAGACCACACCCAACAGGACGGACAAACAACCAATGAGCAAATACAAAACAAAAGAGAAAAAAAGGAAATAGTAATAATAATAAATAAACAATAACTGTCGAGAATATGAGCTGAAGAATCATATCTCATGATACCTCTCTGTCCTTCGCTAGAGAGAGAGAGAGCCTGCCTGAGATATCAAAGTGTTGGGATGGACAGTAGTTTTTTGATGGTCTAGACCAGGGGTGTCAAACTCATTTTAGGTCACGGGCCGGATTGAGCAAAATGCAGCTTCATGCGGGCCGGATCAGTCGGACGCGTGCGAACGCAGCTTTCGTTGCCTCCGTTTTTTCAGCCTGCTCTCATGTGTCTCAGTCTCTGCTATAACTACAAAGTGTTTCACTTTACAAATTCCGTTTCTTATGAAGAAGACTGCCGAGCAAGACTGCCAAATAAACACTAAAAACCCTGAAAACCTGGTACCTGAATAAACTCAGCATTAGCCATATCATACGCCATAGGCGCTTCGATTACTGGGGCCAGCTTTAATAGTAATTAGATATTATCTCGCGGGCCAAAGATAATTCCACCGCGGGCTGGATTTGGCCCACGGGCCTTGAGTTTGACATATATGGTCTAGACCATGGTCTCTTTAGGATCTTCGCTACCGCTTGCATGGCAAGTGGTGGGGTGGCTCAGTACTTTTACTGGAAAATGTAGGAAAGGAGGGAGGGGGAGGGCTGATGCTTTTGCTGCTACTTGTGCATGGGAGGAGGGGGTAGAGGATGTTGAGGTTCTGACGTTTGTGTCATTTATTCTTTGGGTTTTTTTCTGTTTCATAAAGGTCTGTGAAGATTAAGAATTTCAGGTTGTATACTGTATACTTCCTCTGATATTAAATTGAACCATATGAGTCTTTGAAGGTGAGTCCATGTGTTGTGGGAACAGTTCAGTGATGGGGCACGTGAAGTTGAGTGAAGTTATTCCCTTTGGTTCGATGATGCTTGAGGAGTAATAAGCATTCTTGAACCTGGTGGTGCAGCTCACCACCACTTTTGCAAGACAGTTAATATATTCTGACCTTGTCAGCAATGCCAACATGTGTGAATCCAGTATGAACTCTGTGATAGAGCTGTGCAATTAATTCCATTCCTTTCTTCTTCCCATTACCCTGTGAACATCTATCTCTTCAAATTATTACCTCATTCTCTTTAAGGATTAATGGTCAGTCTGGACCTCATTATCATTTTCTAAATATTGAACATCTCTATCAAACCTCTCTTAAACTTTTACCAATTTTAGAACAACCCCAGGCTTTCCAAACTCACTTCTTCAGTGAACTCCATCATCTTTGGTACCATATTATACACTGCAGTCCTTCTCTGAGGCCTTGAGATGCTTTTAAAAGTATGGCAGAGTGAACCAACACAATGCCTTAGCTGAGGTCTAACTCGTGCTTTATGAAGGCAAAATAAATCGTCTATACCTGCATGTTTTAGTTTAATGCCATAAGCATGAATAGAAATGTATTTCTATTGGTGGAACCTATGGTTGATTAGAACATTACTTAATCCCTTGTGATAGGTTAATCATCCCCATCATCAGTGATCACTAATGGTCAAGTATGATTCTTCTGCTGGTGGTTGATCTGGTCACTTGTGGATCCTGAGATGGCTGAAGAGGCTAATCTGTAATCTACAAGTCCTACTGCAATGTTGGCAGGTGTAGGTCATTGAAGAAGTGGTGGATGTAGCTGCTTGGGCCTTTCCCAGTCTCTCCTTCCGCTGAAGCCGTTTAGTCTCAGCAACATGGTCGAGGTATACTTTGAGCTGTGCAGTCCCCTCATACACGGTCCTTATCCAGCTTTTCCTATCCTGTGCTAATTTCTATTCAGGTTGATGTGGCGCTTCCTCAGGTGGATCTTGACATTGTCTTTGAACCTCCTTTTCTGCCCTCCAGGAGTGCGCTTTGCATCCTTGAGTTGCTCGAACAGGAGTTGCTTAGGGAGGCGGGAGTCAGGCATATGGATGATGTGGCCAACCCATTGCAATTGGTGTAGAGTCATGATCGTGGCTATGGAGTTAATGTTAACTTCCTCCAGGATGCTGGAGTTAGTACATCCGTTCTTCCAGCTAACTCTCAGAATCTTTAGGAGGCATCTTTGATGGTAAGTTTCTAGGGATTTTATGTGCTTGCTGTATGTTGTCCATGACTCTGTTCCATATAACAAGGAGGGAAAGACTATAGTTTTATGGACTAAAAGCTTAGCATTGGTCTTGATATCCCGATCTTCAAACACCCTCTTTCTCAGCCTGGCCAAAGCTCTACTTGCACAGCCTATTCTGAGATTTATTTTAAGGTTTATGTTGGCTCTTGAAGAAAGAAGGCTGCCAAGATATAGGAAATGATCAGCATTCTCTAGAGAGACGTTGTCAACTTGGATGGTTAGAGTTTTGGGAGCTTGATCTGGAGCAGCTTGGTGCAGAACTTGGGTTTTCCTGATGTTTAGATTAAGTCCCAGGAGCTTGTATGATTAATACAATTGCCTGAACTAGTAAAAAAAATCCTTGCAGTCTACATAGATGATATGTTCCACATTCTGCACAGTTAGCAAAAATCAGAAAAGCATATCAAACTTTGGAACAAGTGGAATCTGAGGTTTTTCAATGGCATCTTTCTCAGGGTTTTTAGAATTTTGGAAAAATAAAACTACAACATTATCAATATCATTAGCCATGTATCTCAAAATGCTAAGATAAAGTCCATTAGAACCTGAGGCAGGAGAAACTTGGAGGAGGAAAAAAATACATTGTTCAAATAAAGTAGCAAGTCATAAGATTGGGTAGAATGTGACAAACAGTAAGAATGACCGAGTAAGTTAATAAAAAAGGAATAGCCATAGTGTAAGACAAAGCTATTGGGAAATATAAAACAGATGGTAAGCATTTCCATGGATACTTAAAACAAAAACATCTGAGTATGCATTTGTCCTATTGAAAGTGACCTTAGGGATTTAATAACTGAAGGATGAATTAAACAGCTCTCTATGGAGGAGAGAAATGACATCCCAGAGATAGTTGTAAATCATAAACTAGAAGTGGGGAAGGAACCCAGGAAAATTACAATTACAAAGGAAGAGGTACTGACAAAATGAGCAAGACATTGCACTTAAACAACATGCCATTTAAAGTTCAAAAAGTTCAAAGTAAATTTTGTTATCTCAGTAGATATATGCCACCATATACAACCCTGACATTCATTTTCTTGTGAGCATACTTAATAAATCTATAGAATAGTAACTATAACAGAATCAAGGAAAGGCTGCCTAGCTAGAGCATTCAACCAGAATGCAGAAGACAACAAACTGTGCAAATGCAAGTATAAATAAATAGCTATAAATAATCAAGAGCATGAGGCGAAAAGTCCTTGAAAGTGTGTCCATTGGTTTCAATGATGGGGCAAGTGAAGTTATTCACTTTTGTTCAAGAGCCTGATGGTTGAGGGGTAATAACTGGTCCTAAACCTGGTGGTGTGAGTCCTGAGGCTCTTGTTCCTTCTTCCTGATGGCAAGAGAGAGAGGAGCACACGCTGTGGATGGTGGGCGATCCCTGATGATGGACGCTGCTTTCCTATGACAACTTTTCATGTAAATATGCTGCACTAAACAGTGGAGATTGCAAAGATCTGAATTTGCAAGAATCTAATGTGAAGGTATGTTCATGCAATGTGAAATGAATACAAAAGGAGAGAAATTGTCTGGTAATAACCTGTAATTCAGAGAAGGTTCACTAAACTGATTTCTGGAATGGAAATGTAGGATCAGGCAGAGGCTAGGCTTATATCTGCAGGAATTCAGGAGAGTGAGACATACAGTATCTCAGTTGAAAATTGTGAGAAACTAGAATCCAAGGCCATTGTTTTGTATAAAATTAACACAGAAAAATTACCTTGAAAAAAGTAATTGTGGTTTTTATCATTTCTGGTGCAGTTAAGTAAGATCTATGTGGTTTTTGAATGACAACACCCTGCAGAGATTACAGTTTCCACACCATTACCACCAAGAACCTTGGGAAGCAAATCACAGCCATAAAGAATATGCTCCACATAAGCCACAGCAGAGTGATAGAAAAGGTTGCCATGGATGGCAGGTAGCTGTCTTTATAATGCATGGCCACACAAGGAGCCCCACACAAGCTATTGGCTCATAATTAGAGCAGAGAGCACAGCTTATCAGTACCATACATAGTTTTCAAAGTCTGCAGTAATTACTGTAAGACCTAACAATTATGTAACAAATAATCACAGGCCATAAGGTGCAGACAGCCAATGTTCCAGTTGGGAGCCTTCAGTTCAGGTTTCCTGACCCACTTTCTGTGGGATTTCTTTTCTGTTTTTAATGGAGTTAAAATTAAATCTCACTAGTGCCTTTGTTTCCATTACTATTGGGAAGGCAGAAATAAGTGTGGTGAGTGTTGACGATGACATCATTTGCATAAGTGATGCTGAAGAAATGTCAGACAAAATTGAATGAATGATGACCAGAACTACTTGGTCCAACTATCTGATGGGTTGAACCTCATCTATGTCAAAACATACCTAGCATATCTAAAATTACCAGGCTTTCCTTTATCTTTTAAAAAAAATGAAAACTTTAACACTCCAGAAAGCAGTCCAACTGATTAAAATGTCATAGAATGGTAAACTTAAAATCAAAGCATTACTCTGGAAGATCAAAATATATCTTAAGCGGAAAATGCACAAGAAATGACAGCAAATTACACCATTTAACAGATTGAGGACAGGCTTCACTTAGACTTGTTAAATTTACATCATTCTTATAATTCTCATAATGCATACTCCCATCTATCATCTAATCTGCATACAAGTAGGCAAATAACATAACTTCCCTTTCCTTTGTGATGTGTAGTCAGATGCATTTTGTTGAGTTCATTATCATCAACTACGCTGGTTTAAGATCCACAAGTAATTTTCATTCTGCTTTAATTTGTTAAATCACAGAATGTTTTCATTAAATATCAATTATGAATGAAATCGCTACATTAGAACTATCCATATTTTTGCATCAAATTAAAAACAACGCCGAACACTTGGATTTCAGAGCTTCATAAAACAAAATCTAGAAATTTATTCTGAATTAAATGGCATGAGAAAATCATACAAAAACAATTACAATTACAACTATAATCTTGCCAAAGTCACCATATCAATGTGCCTTTTTTATTAATAACACTTCCTGTTGCATGATAATTGTGCAGAATGTTTCAGTGTTTACTTGCAGTCAAGGGTTAATGACTATCTCAACTGCAGTGTGCTTGTTTATTTAAGTGCTGTGTAATCCAAAGTCAATTCTCACTGGAATGAACGAACACATGAGCATGTTTTTTTCTTTGGGGAGGGAGAGTAGCTGGGAAATTAGGATCTTCATGAATCTGGCCCAGGCTTTTCCAGTCAGCACCAAACCTAACATTTGCAGAGTGAGATGATCGTGCAAAGTTGTGCTACTGCCAGCACTGCACCTCTGACACCATTTTGATTAAATGGAAACTGCCACAGCAGGAGAATGACTGCCGTAAGACAACCAGAGAAAATCCTCAGTGAATCGTCACTCCAATCCAGGGGTTTCCAACCCTTTTTTATGCCATGGAATCTCTCAATTTACAGAGGGGTCTATGGACTCCAATTTGGGAATCCCCTGCTCCAGTCTGACTTCGATGTTACGAGAATAAAATCTGATAGGCATATATTACAATGATCAAAATAACTGCACAACATTGTTCTTATTGCATCATTATTTGCAGCCATTTTATTTTAAGCACCTGGTGCACCATCCTGTGATTGCTTCTTCACCTTGTGTTAATGTCAGAACATTCATAGCATGGAACAGAATCAGGACACTTCCTCACATGTGGGAGGAGCTGCTAACAGACAATGATGATAGTTTTGCTCCTCCATAACAATCTTTGAAGCACCCATGCACAGATGTTCTTTTATATTCTAATATGCAAAGAATGATGAGATGTTTAATGCGGCTCCCACAAAGAACCACACAGCCCAAGACTTAACAGTTCTGTTGAAGTAAGAAGTACATCAGGGCACTTACAAAAACTTGGAAGTTTTTTTATCCAAATTTTCTCAAAGTTTTTCACCCTAATCAAATTAGTGAAATTCACAGAATGGGTTAGGTGCTAGTTTTCCTAAATCAATCTAATTCAGTTTATCGATGAGCATAGATTATTCATGGATCCTAGCATTGATGGCATTAGATAGTGTGTGTTAGATTAGAATGCCTGAACTGCATTTCCACTTCATCAGATTTTTAACTGGTGTAGATTCTAATATAATAGCACTTTTTCTTTGATGTTTAGTTTCCTGTTAGTTATGCACAAGGAGATCAGATATTCTCATAGGAATAGTGTGTCCTTTATCTTTACAACATAGCCCAAGCACCCACAATGCTTTAGGAGCATACAATGCAAACTCGAGAAAGAATTAATTCACTCTTTTTTTAGTAACACGCATGTTATGCAAGTGGTCCCCAAAGAAAATGTCCATACCAAGAAGTGGCAATCATATTAAGGTGCAGCCACTAGCTTTACTTTTTTTTTTTGGCTGGCAAATAGGAAACATGAATAGATAGAAGAAATTCATGAAGGGCTTGATTTAATATTTATTCAATAGATACCTCGATGAATACAGGAATGATGGCTTATGATAAATTTATTGGGAAAATATCACATCCAAAGGGACTATTGCAGGTTATGAAATAGACTTTAGAGTACAATGATGTTGAAGCTGAACATGGACCAATATTCTACAAAATACCCGAATCTTAGGTGTGTACAGATTCTTCAACAACATTTTCCCTTAGAACTTCTCTCAACAGTAAACATAGTAGTTACACTTACAGTCTATTCCATGGCATATTATGTATTTTGATATACCATTTATAATCTGATTATTCAAATTCTCAATAAAAAAACATATTTAATTTTCATTGTCTTTTCCTTTTCCTCTCCTAAAACAACTGTACTTAAATAGATGAGCTTAGGACATAGATCAGCATGTGGAGTTCTGATATTGTGGCCACTAGTGAGACTTGCTTGCAGGAGTGGCTGGACTCAGTGCTCTGGGATTCGGTTGTTTTAGACATGATAAAGCAGGAGGGACAAAAGGGGGAGGGGTGGCATTACTAGTCAGGGAAAATGTCACAGCAGTGCTCAGTCAGTACAGACTGGTGAGCTAGTTAGGCTTTATGGGTAGAATTGAGGAATAAGGAAGGTGTGACAACATTAATGGGATTATATTTACACTACACACTGCATCCGCAAAGGAAACAGCATTATGAAGGACCCCATGCACCCCTCATACAATCTCTTCTCCCTCCTGCCATCTGGGAAAAGGCTCCGAAGCATTCAGGCTCTCATGGCCAGACTACGTAACAGTTTCTTCCCCCAAGCTATCAGACTCCTCAATACCTGAAGCCTGGACTGACACCTTGCCCTACTGTCCAGTTTATTATTTATTGTAATGTCTGCACTGTTTTTGTGCACTTTATGCAGTCCTGTGTAGGTCTGTAGTCTAGTGTAGCTTTCTCTGTTTTTTTTAAATGTAGTTCAGTCTAGTTTTTGTACTGTGTCATGTAACACCATGGTCCTGAAAAACGTTGTCTTATTTTTATTATGTACTGTACCAGCAGTTATGGTCAAAATGACAATAAAAGTGACTTGACTTATAGATCACCCAAAAGTCTGCGGGATTTTGAGGAACAAATTTCTCGAGGGATCACAGACTATTGCAAGAAACAAAAGGTTGTGATAATAGGTGATTTTAACTTTCCACGTTTGGACTGGGACTCCCATACTGTAAAAGGGCTGAATGAGAGAGAGCTTGTCAGCTGTGTTCAGGAAAGTTTCCTTAACCAGTACACAAAAGTCCCAACTAGAGAGAGTGCAATGCTGGATCTCCTATTAGCTAATGAGACAAGGCGTGTGATAGAAGTTTGTATAGGGGAATATTTTGCATCTAGAGATCATAATGCCATTAGTTTCAAGGTAATTATGGAAAAGGATAGTACAGGTCCTTGGGTTGAGATTCTAAATTGGAAAAAGGCCAATTTTGATGGTTATCAGAAAGGATCTGGCAAGTGTGGATTTGGAAAGATTGTTTTCTGGCAAAGGTATACTTAGCAAGTGGGGAGACTTTAAAAGTGAAATCTTAAGAGTACAGAGTCTGTATGTTCCTGTCAGAATAAAAAGCAAGGTAACAGATTGAGAGAACCTTGGTTTTCAAGAGATATTGTGGCCCTGTTTAAGAAAAAGGAGAGGCATGGCAGGTGTAGGCAGGCAAGAACACATGAAGTACTTGAGCAATACAAGAAATGTAAGAGAACAATTAAGAAGGAAATCAGGAGGGCTAAAAGAAGACATGAGGTTGCTCTAGCAGACAAGGTGAAGGAGAATCCTAAGGGCCTCTACAGATATATTCAGAGCAAAAAGTAGCAAGGGACAAAATTGGTCCTCCGGAAGATCAGAATGGTAATCTACGTGTGAAGCTGAGAGAGTTGGGGGAAGATCTTAAACAGATTTTTAAGATCCAGAGGACCAATTTTGTTTTGTTTTGTTTTGTTTGCTTTTAATTCCGTACAGAGAGCGCTCAGGGAAACCGGCATCAAATTCCCCGTATATGTCCTCATACTCGGCGATAATAAAGGATTCTGATTCTGATTCTGAGATTTTTTTTTTGCATCAGTATTTACTTGGGAGATGGACACAGTCTATAGATGTAAGGTAATGCAGCACTGAGGAATTAGTGAGAATTCACTAAAGAGGAGAATTCACAGAAGAGGTGCTGTTTGCAAATTATCGTGGATAAATCACTAGGGCCTGACAGTGTCCCTTAAAAATGTGTTCCCTCGGACCCTGTGGGAGGCTGGTGTAAAATTGCAGGGGCCCTAGCAGAAATATTTAAAACATCCTTAGCCACAAATGAGGTGCCAGAATATTGGAGAATATCTAATGTTGTTTGTTTAAGAAAGGCTCTAAGATTAAGTCAGGAAATTATAGGCCGATGAGTCTGACATCAATAGTGGGACAGTTATTGGAAGATATTCTAGGGAACTAGATATACAAGTATTTGGATAGACATGGACTGATTAAGGATAGTCAACATACCTTTGTGTGTGGTAGGTCGTATCTAACCAATCTTATCGAGTTTTCAAGGAAGTTACCAGGAAAGTTGATGAAGGCAAGGCAGTAGATACTTAGATGGACATTAGCAAAGTCCCAATGTGAGGTTGGTCAAGAAGGTTGGCATTCAAGATGAGGTAGTAAATTGGATTAGACATTGGCTTTGTGGAAGACAGAGAGTTGTTATAGATGGTTGCCTCTCTGACTGGAAGCCTGTGCCACAGGAATCTGTTGTTGTTTGTCATCTATATAAATGTTCTGGATGATGATGTGGTAAGCTGGATCACCAAAGTTTAGGGTGTAGTGGACAGCAAGGAGGACTATCAAACCTTGCAGTGGGATCTGCATCAGCTGGTGAAATGGGCTGATGGAATTTAATGCAGACAAGTGTGACATGTTACACTTTGGGAGGTCCAACCAGGGTAGGTCTTACACATTGAGTGGTAGGGCACCAAGGAGTGTGGTACAACAAAGGAACCTGGGAATGCAGATCCATTAATTCCTTGAAAGTGGTGTCACAGGTAGATAGGGATGTAAAGAAAGCTTTTAGCACATGGGCCTTCATAAATCAAGGTACTGGGTACAGGGGATGGGATGTTATGTTGAAACTTTATTAGATTTGGTGAGGCCTAATTTAGAGTTCTGTGTCCAGTTTTGCTCACTGACCTACGAGGAAAGGCATTACAGTGAATCTATTCTTCCCACTTACTTTTGCCACTTCCTGAAAATTATCCACATAAGACACAGAAGCAGAATTTGGCCATTTGGCCCACATTTGTCTGTACAGCATGAAAGCCTGGAATAAGTTTCACTCAGCTATTGGAATAATTGTCTCCTTGTCAGGTATTTAAAATCTTGAGTCTGCCTGAGACTTGGTCAACATCATTTCTCAATCATATTTTTTGCTATAAAAAGAAACCCATTTACTGCTCGTGGGAGTTTGCTGTACAAAAAATTAACAGGCATATTTGCTAACAAACTATGACATGCATTTTGGAATTAATTAATTGGTTATGAATCACATTCCCACATCCAGAAGACGTTATAAAATGCTCCTTACATGATTTTTTACTTAATATTTTCTGAAGCAAACAACTATTGTTTGATGACAAGCTGATCCTTTGCTGCAAGTGCATGGCAGAATCACATGGAAATTCTGCCAGCCCTGTTCCATAACATGGAGAAAATGAAAAATGATCTGCTACACTGTTAATAAATATTGGATTTAACTAAGCACACATACTGCATCAGAATGTTACTATAGTGGACACTATGACAAGTTTGTTTAATATGCTTCTGCAGCTGAGACAGGAAATTGCTGTAAGTCACTTCCTGATATAGATCGAAAATGTATGCAACTGGCATTATTACTCTCAATCATTTTCATAATGAGGGCACAATGACAGCTATGCATTAGAGCATAGTCTTAAAGGACCAGTGTACTTAACTTTTATTTATTTATTAGGATACAGTGTGGAATAGGTCTTTCAAGCTGCACCACCCAACTACCCCCGATCTAATCCTAGCCTAATCGCAGGACAACTTACAATGACCACTTAGTTTACTAATCTGTATGTTTTTGGACTGTGGGAGGAAACCCACGTGGTCACAGGGAGAACGTACAAACTCCTTCCAAGCTGCAGCGGAAATTGAACCTGGGTCACTGGTACTGTAAAGCATTGTGCTAACCATGCTGCCCCTAAAGAATGGGTTAAACGGTGTGTTCCATATTCCTTGTCTCAGCTACACAAATTTAGGAGGAAGAGGCACAGAGGTTTTGCTTAGGATCATAGCTGACCAATGTCTTTGTGAAGCCTTAGCGTGACAACCTTACTTTTATACTCTAGTTCTCTCGAAATAAATGCTGACATTGCATTTGCCTTCCTACTATTGTTTGCAAGTTAACCTTTAGGGAATCCTGCACGAGGTTTGCTAATTCCCTTTGCATCTCTGATTTCTAAATTTTCTCCCTGTTCAGAAAATAGTCTACACCTTTATTCCCTCGACCAAAGTGCATGAATAAACGCTTCCCTACACTACAATCCATCTGTTACCTCTTTGCCCATTCTCCTAATCCACCTCAATCCTTCACCAGACTCACTGCTTCCTCAAGACCACCTGTCCCCTTGTACGTTAATGTAATGGGTGGAAACATATACATAATTCACAACCACTGACATTGAGTTGGGTTCACTTCAAGAGGCTGGCCTGACATGATGACGTAATTACGTGAAGATTTGTTACTGCACTTTATGTTCAGTGTTTGGAGAACAATAAAGGAATTGTTACAGTTTCCCTTAAACTTAAAACACCTCTGCTACTTTTTTTTAACAAAAACCTATACCTTGACCTACCTTCTTGGTGTCTGCAAACTTGGCCAAAAAGGCATCAATTCTGTCATCTAAATCATTGACACATAACATGAAAAGGAGTGGTCCCAAACTGACTACTGCAGAACTTCACTAGTCACTGGCAGCCAATCAGAGAAGGCCCCTTTATTCAAACTCTTTACCTCCAGCCAGTCAGCCTATCTTCTATCCATGCTAGTATCTTCACTATAATACCATCAGCTCTTATCTTGTTTATCAGCCTTATATATGACACCTTGTCAAAGGCCTTATGAATATCCAAGTAAGCAATATTTACTGACTCTCCTTTGTCTATCCTGCTTGTTATTTCCTCAAAAAAATTCCAACAGGTATGCAGATTTTGGCCTGTTTTATTATGTGCCTCCAAGTATTTTGAAACCTCATCTTTAATAGTGACATCTTCCCATCTACTGAGTTCAGGTTAACTAACCTTTAATTTCCTTTTATTTGCCTGCATCCCTTCTTAAAGAATAGATTGATATTTGCCATTTTCTAGTTGTTCAGAACCATTCCAGAGTCTAGTGATTCTTGAAAGATCACTAATAATGCCTCCACAATCTTTTCACCTACCTCTTTCAGAACCTTGGGTGCAGTTCATCTAGTGCAGCTGACTTCAGGCCTTTCAGCTTCTCAAGCACCTTCTCTTTAGTAATAGCAACTACATTCACTTCCGTCCCTTGACACTCGCAAACTTCTTTCACACTGCTGGGAAGTTTCATAGTAAAGACTGACTCAAAAATACTTGTTAAGTTTGTCCGCTATTTCTTCATGCCCCCATTGCTACCTCTCCAGTGCTATTTTTCCAGCAATCTGATATCCACTCTTGCCTCATTTACTCTTTATATATCTGAAAAACTTTTGGCATCCACTTTTATATTAATGGCTAGCTTATTTTCATATTTCATCTTTTCTTTCCCTATGGCAAATTTGTTGCCTTCTATTGCTTTTAAAAAGCTTTCCAATACTCTAACTTCCCAGTAATTTTTACTATATTTTATGCTGCCTTTGACCTCACTTGTCAGCCGTGGTTGCCTCATCCTCCCTTTAGAATACCACTTCTTTGGGATGTATTGATCCTGCGCTTTCCAAATTGCTCCGTGAAATTTCAGCCATTGTTGTTCTGCCATCATCCCCGCCAATGTCCCCTTCCAATCAACTTTGGCCAGCTCCTCTCACATGTAATTCCTTTACTCGACTGTAATACTGATACATCTAATTTTAGTTTCTCCCTCTCAAACTGCAAGGAGAGTTCTATCATATTATAATCAATATCTCCTAAGGGTCCTTTACCATAAACTCCCTAATGAAATCCGGCTCATTATACAATATCCAATCCAGAACTGGGGGAGGGGGTGTGTACAGAATGTGAGATAGTATCTATCTCAGCCAGGGCTCCCACGATTTCTTCACCTGCATCCCACAGAGTTCTTGGATATACCTGTTCAGACCCCATTGATTTACCTACCTTCATACATTTTATGACACCTAGTACCTCCTCCACTATAATGTGGATTATCCCTAAGACATCCCTAACCAACTATCTCAAGTTCCATCTTCATGTCTTTTTCGACAGTAAAATCAGAGGACAAATATGCATTGAACTCTTCACCCTTCTCCTGTAGCACAACACAAATGTGTCCACATTTATCTTTGAGAGGCCCCTAGGTTCTCCCCTGCCTTCTTGTACTTACAGAATCTCTTTGGATTCACCTTAATCTTTTCTGCTAGAGTTCTCATGCCTTCTTTTTGCCCTTCTGATTTTCTTCTTCGGTATACTCCAGCATCCCTCAAGTCTCCTCCAGGGATTCACTTGATCCAACTGCCTGTTACTGACCCATGCCTCGTTCTTTCTCCAGGATCATCCAAGATACCCTACTCCTGCCAGTCTTGCTCTTCACTCTAAGGAATATGCAGACCTTGAAATCTATCTCACTTCGAATAACCTCCCATTTGCCAAACAATGCCAGGCAGCATCCATGGAAAAAGTACAGTTGACGTTTCAGCCCAAAATACTGACTTCCTCCAGCATTTTGTGTGTGTTGCTCGGATTTCCAGCTTCTGCAGATTTTTCTTGTTTCCCATTTGCCAAATGTCCCTTTGCCTGCAAGCAACTACTTCAATCAACCTTTACAAGTTCCTGTGTCTAATACCATCAAAGTCTGCCTTCCACCAATTTAGAATTTTAATTTGTGGACCAGATCTCTCTCTTTCCATAACTAATTTAAAATTAATAAAACTTACTTTGCAAAAAATGAAGGGAAGATTAGATAGACAATTCATCATCAGCCGTTATTCATTACTCTGTGCAAGAAAATGGGCACTTAGGAATGTAACTGCTTCAAATCTAAGAAAACATTAACCACCCTTACTTTTGCAAGATATGTAAAATAGCCTTACTATCTGTACATCAATTACAGGTGGCCTGACAGTATCTGAGTAAACAAAGAAATAGCAATATTCATTCAGTAATTATATTTGACAATACAACATATTCCCATCAACACTATGTTAACCAATTTCCTCCTTACTATATCTGACAAGCAAGGAACTTTAATGCAAGTCCATCATTTCACTTCACCAGTTGCAAAAGCTTTTATTCTGAGTAGTGGGCAGATTCTGATTGCTCCATCAAATGCTTACAGATGTCTCAATGGATAGATTAATCAAATTTGATACAATTATACATACAATTTATAAGGAACACACACAAAATGCTGGTGGAACGCAGCAGGCCAGGCAGCATCTATAGGAAGAAGCACTGTCGATGTTTCGGGCCGAGACTCTTCGTCAGATCTTTAGTCTAGTCCTGACGAAGGGTCTCGGCCCGAAACGTCGACAGCGCTTCTCCCTATAGATGCTGCCTGGCCTGCTGCGTTCCACCAGCATTTTGTGTGTGTTGCTTGAATTTCCAGCATCTGCAGATTTCCTCGTGTTGACAATTTATAAGGATTCTTCTATACATCTGCAAAATATCTTCTCTGTATATAAATATCACAGAATACAAGTATTATAATCTTTAAATCTTCATTTAAATGACTGAAATCATTATGAACATAAATTGTCCATTAAAAACCGAAAACTGTCTCACATAAATTCTCCCTCAAAAATGCAAAAAATATATTATTAAATCAAACAATAGTTGATAGTGTTATGCAAAATTATAGCTTGAGAAACTGAATCTGTTTTCTTGTTCAATTTTCAAGAGAGCAAACTGAAACATAGTTTTACTGTCAATCACCTTTCCTGACTGATTAAAGGCAAATCACTCTTGCGAAAAATAAATGATTACGGTTTCTTTATCTTTAGGAAACTTTTAAAAAGAAACCTTGAATTACACATGAAATAGAAATTAGCAGAAAATGTTAAAAGAGATAATCAAAAAGAGAGAATCTTTCATCAAAAGAGAGAATCTTTAATCGTTAACTGTTTTCAAAGCTGAAGATGAGTATCATTTTCAGTGATAAAGGACAGGTTGAAGAAGATAGCTGATCAGCTAAACTTTTCAGAGTAGGGAAATATCAGAAGATTACTTTTGTACGAAGGAGAGGAAGAAGGAATGAAAAAAATCATTGTGATGTTTGCTTTTTCAGTAGCTAAGTTATAGAAAAGGAGTGACATACATCTCATGGAAGAGAAAATGCTGCAGGTAGTGGGGAAGGAGACCATCCAGGACTGAAGCACCCAAAATGTACCCTCTGACAAGGCTGTGATGTCCTCTTCACATCTGCATTGGGTGAGCACTGATATGAACTAGAAACTCACTCATAGATCCTGAAATTCTGGGGTATTTTACCATAACTAGAACCCTTTTTGGTTAACTAGCTGGGCTGAATTGCTGAAAAATTACCCTGGCAGCTTTAGAGGGAAAATGATGGTGAGGACTAGAGGCAGTGGGGGGAACAAGCAGTTGCTGAACAATCCATTGGATGTTCCTGGTCCTCAAGGAACAAAGTGAGTTTGCTACAGGGGAGATCCAAGTTTCCCTCACTGGGTACAAAAGCCCAAAGGAGCATCTATACTTTTGTCTGTCTGCACTAGGGAAAGTAAAAGTGATTTCTGCCTTTTTACAACCGGTTCACAAACTGGACTTCTCCACTCTGTTTCTTCGTGGCTGTGAACTCACTTTCGCGAGCTTTAGCTCTGAATGTTATTTGCTTACATTTTATTGTTTGCATGATTTGTTCTTTTATTTGCACACTGGGTGCTTGACGCCTTCTTATTTTAATGGGTTCTACTGGGTTTTTTTTTTGTTTAGTGGTTGCCTGTAAAGAGACAAACCTCAAGGTTGTATATAGTATACATGCTTTGATAATAAATTTACTTTTAAATTTGAACTATTTCCATGTTACCACTGCTAGTTTCAGAAGAGGTTATGACACCAGCTGATCTGGTGAGGACTTTGTTAATAAATGGAATCAGAGAATGGCACTGCAGCCGAACACTTATCATAAATGCATAATGTGGCTCTTATTGACAAAAAGGAACATGTTCAGCGTTGAGAAATTATACTCCTGGTATTATCTCACAGAGTAAATGAATAGCAATGGTGTTCAGGAGTGTGAATCAAAGGTACTGTAGAATACTTACTACCTTGTTACATTTTCTAAATAAAATGGATATTGCAGTTATTTATAGGTTTTGAACAAAATGTTACTGCTGATTCACTGAACTAGTCTGGCTGGAAAATCTCAGGCATATCTTGCACAAATGCTCAGATCATAATATCATTTGAAGGAACCTATTGATATGTTGTCTGAAAATGGATTTTCCCCACATTTGCTTCAGGGCAGGTAAGTAAATTGAATGATTCTAAATGTCTTACATACTTACTTTTACGTAACCATCTCTATTTTCTACCAGGTAAAATGCATTAAATTTACAAAATTTTCCACCAATTGCTTTGAGGAACCAACTCTAATATACAACCGTACAACAATTCTGTAATTGATTAAGTCATTCTGAAGCCAAATTGGTGTTGAGATGCTAGTCGTCATCCATATTATAGGACTGGACTGAACTTTGATATCATTTAGTTAGAATATCTCGCTATTTTCCAATCTTGGTTATTCCCATCTTCCTGTTCTAGAGATGGCATAAACACAAATCTGGGTTGAAAACACTGCTAGAACATGTGATGGAGAATTTAAACGAAAAAATACTTCCATGAATCAATTGATTAGTATAATTACAATCACTGTTCACTTTTCAGAGGATCAACTCTGCAAGAAGTGAAAATGTGGTAACACCCAGGTTGTTTCACGTCATTCCAGAAATGTAACCCACGAATTTCTAGAAGTACAAAAATGAGAAAATCTGCAGGTGCTGGAATTCTAAGCAACACACTCAAAATGCAGGAGGAACTCAGAAGGCCAGGCAGCATCTATGGAAAAGAGTAAAACAGTTGACGTCTTGGGCTGAGACACTTTATCAGAACTGGGGGGAAAAAATGAGTAGTCAGAGCAAGAAGGTGGTGGGAGGGGAGGAAGAAGTACAAGGTGGTAGGTGATAGGTGAAACCGGGAGAGGGAGTGGGGTGAAGTAAAGGCCTGGGAAGCTGACAGGTGAAAGAGGTAACAGGCTGGAGGAGGGGGAATCTGATGGAAGAAAGTAGAATGCCAGGGAAGAAAGGGAAGGGGGAGGAGCACCAGAGGGAGGTAAGCACCCCCCCCCCCAACCTTCTTACTCCGATTTCTCATCTTTTTTCCCCAGTCCTGATGAGGGGCCTCAGCCTGAAACGTCAGCTGTTCACTCTTTTCTATAGATGCTGCCTGGCCTGTGGAGTTCCTCCAGCATTTTGTGTGCATTACTTCCTAGAAATACCCAGTTTTCTCTACTAGTTACAATTTATGTATCAATTGCAAATAGACTGGCCTCATTTGCCTTGCAGTACTCCCAGGAGCAATTACCAAAAACACCTCAGGAAAAGTTGTTTCCAGAGCATTGGACAAAGAACCTTTTCAATTATGCCCCTTGTGTGTCCTCTGGAATGTCATTCCCACTCCTCAAACCATCTAGGTTTGCCAGCCCCACTTACTCCTCCCATCTAGCTCCTGACCCTCTGAGTCTCAGGTTCCCTAATGCCTCTCTCTGAATGTAGTAAAATTACTAGACAATTATGGTTTGAACAGATTCAAATAGTAAGCAATTTTGACAGCATGCTTTGGTTTAAGATCCTGATTAAAATGTACTATAAAGGTTCCCAGGAGCCACATTGGGAATAATCCTTGTAGACAAAATATTAGGAGTTAACTGTTACTGTTGTCATTAAGTTCAGCAACAAACCAACCAAGATTTTAATAGTTTCTGATAATCAGGAAAGAGTCATTAAAATCGAATAGATTCAATTTCCACTGTTCCGATGGATGTGCAATTTTACCATTGATAGTTTTTGGTTGATATTATAACACCTGCTGATTTTGTGAGAGTTGGTTAACAAATGTAAAAAGGGAATAGCCCTGCAGCAGAACACTTATTATGAAAACTTAACGTAGTTCTTCTATATTGACAAAAACCAACTTGTCCGGCAAGCAGAAATGGTACACCTTGTTCTATTTCACAGCAAATGAATAGCAATATACTCACATGTGTGAGTTAAAGGTAATGTAGAATAGTTGTAACTTTATGATATTTTCTAAACAATTAGTTACTGTAACATATTACTGCTGATCTTTAGATAGTAAATATACCTGTAAACCACCATTTGCTCTTTTTTGGTGCACTCTGTAGGAATGAAAGCTTACTTGTGCACTTACCAAAATTTGGTGAAGTCGTGAATTGGATGAGAGCTAACTTGTTAAAAAAGCTTATGAAAACCAGTTTAAAAGCATATTTGTAACAAAGCCATACTTTTAATCCTTTGATCATTAAAGGAATGAATCAGAATGCAAACTTCAATACTGGTTAACATCAAAACAGCTTGTAGTAAAGGCACAAGGCATACAATCTTTTCTCGGCAAATATACTTACAAGCTTCTTCAAAACAATAAAAAGAGAGCTTTGTTTAGTCAGGGAACACAGAGCTGGACGTACTCAAAGCATGATTTTTTCAAAGTGTCCCAATTCTTTGCTGGATCATATTTCAAACATTATGAATATAGCCATTTTGCAAGATTATGTGATTATCAATGAATTTATTACTGATCTATTATTTATTGACTTGCTTTACTGATCCAGCAGAATACAAACATGAAGAGGAATTGCATAACAATGATAAACTGATTAAATAATGGAAGAGGAAAAATTATTTGTAACATCAGACTGTTCAATTCATTCTGGAGCAAGTCGGACATTATGTCTTCTCCACCATTCATTTAGAACAAACACCATATCCTGGATACACCTACAGTATATACTATAAAAGTGCAGAAACATAATACGGCACTAATTCCTGAAAAATGGACACTGCAAGGATCGTTTGGACTACTGACCACAGTTGAAGTATTTTCAACTGTGTCATCACTGACCTTACTTCCACCAAAAGATCAAAAGTGAGGAAACTAACTTGTGTTTGCACAATGTTCCAGTTGAACTACAACTCCTCAGAAACCGAAGCAGTCCATGCATTTACCATGATCTGGAAAATATTCAGACATAAACTGAGAATTGGCAATGATCATCTCCAAAAAGAGTCTAACCATGTGCCCTTGACCTTCAACAGAATTACTTGGACTATCAACATGCGGGGACTAATCACTGACCAGAAACTAATGCGGATCTGTATATGAACACCACAGCTAAAGACACAGGCACAGGTTAGCGACTGAATATTCTACGATGAGTGACTAACCTCACAACATCCCAAAGTCTTTCCACCATCTATAAGGCACAGCAACATGTGGTGAAATACTCCCTACTTGATTGGATGAGCTTCACCCAAGAAGCCCAAAACCATTGAAACTCAATTTATTGGCAAGCCATCAATCTCTTTCAATATTATTCCATCCATCATGGCCATACGATGGATGGAATGATATACCATCCACAAAATACTGAGGTTACTCCTCCAGAGCGCCTCTCAAACCTGTGACCTCTAACACCAAGAAGCACAAAGGCAACTATTCCTTCATCATCAGAATCAGTTTTAATATCACCAGCATATGTGGTGAAATTTGTTGCGGAAGCAGTACAATGCAATACATAATAATAGAAAACAACCTGTGAATTACAGTAAATATATATATGTAGTGCAAAAAATAGAAATAAAAAAATAGTGAGATAGTGTTCAAGGGATCAATATCCATTCAGAAATTGGATGGCAGAGAGCAAAAAGTTGTTCCTGAATCTTTGAGTATTTTTAACTTCCTAGGTGCCATCAAAAAGGTGACTAGTACAAGCAGCTCTGATGGAAACCATCAAATGTTCCTGCTTCAGTCTGCTGCAGCTGAGAACCACAACTATATCCAAGGTCATTGTTGAGTATAATCCCTGGAACTCTTTCCCATACAGCTGTTCCCAATAGAGTGTACTTTCTCCAGAAGAATCGCAGCAAATGAAGTACAAATCTCACCACCAACTGTCCAAGGGCAATTAAAGATGGGCAATAAATGCTGGCCTTCTCAACCTTGCCCACATCTTCAAAATTGAATAAACAAGTAAAGAGTATAAAAAACAGATACTAGCTACATTGAATTGAAAGATTATCGCAGTCAATTAGCTGTGAGTAGTTTTAAGATATTTTATATTCAGTTGTACATTAAACTGAAAGAATATTAAACAATTTAAATTTACTTCATTTTTTTACTGAAATACATCACCTAGCTCAACGTAAACAGATCATTAAGAAGCCAGTCTAATTAAAAATAAATAACATACTAACATAAAAAGTAACACAATTAAACAAATACTTGCTTTTGGAAATTTGTGAAGAGTAGATTAAACTTTACAAAAAGAGGAACTGAAGATTTTATAACGAAAAAAGATTAGCGTTATTTATTACATATACATCATAACATATAGTGAAATGTGCCATTGGCATCAACAGGCAACACAGTCCAAGGCTGTGCTGGTGGCAACCCACAAGTGTTGTCATGATTCTGGTGCCAACGTGACATGCCCACAACATACTAACTGTACGTGTTTGGAATGCAGGAGGTAGCTAGAGCCCCTGGAAGAAACTCGTGCAGTCACAGGGAGGACCATCAAACTCCTTACAGACAAAAGCAAGAATTGAACTTGGGTTACCGATGCTGTAAAACCTGACGCTAACCGCTATGCGTAGATATTGAGCACTTTTTTTTTACACAGAGAAAATGGCATTTATATGTATGTAGGTGAGCAGCCTAAAGACTGATATACAGTAGATCTCATTGGTAAAGTGGATGCTTGCCAAATACAGCTGGAAGTTGTGCTGCACCACTTGACACTCTTAAGGAGATATTAAGCCAATTATCACCAAAGGTCCTCTAGATTTTAAATAAAATTCTGCACAGTTCTGGTCTCCATGCTACAGCATGTAATTTAGCTAGAAAGGTTGAAGAAAAGATTCACAAAGATGTTACTAGGACTGGAGGGCTTGTGTTATAGCTAGAAGCTGGGTAGGGTGGGACTTCTTTTACTTGGAGCATAGAAGGCTGAGGGGTGACCTTATAAGAGGTAAATAAAATCATGAGGGGCATAGATTAGTGGTCACAGTCTTTTTCTAACTAGGTGAGTCCAAAATCCTGCACCATCTGTCTGGAAAAGGTTACCCCTCAGGTTTCCAAACCTGCTCACCTTACATCTGTATCCTCTAGTTTTGGACTCACTTACCCAACCTAGGGTCCACGGACTACTCAGTTAATGATAAGTCTCCAAGGCACAGAAAAGGTTGTGAACCCCTGGTTTAGAGGGACATGGGCCAAACCCAGACAAATGGGACTAGCTCAGATAGGTGTCTTAGTCAGCATGGGTAAGTATGACCAAAGGATGTGTTTCTATAATGTATAATTCTATGAGTCCAGAAAGAACATTTTTTCTAGAAAACAAATATTTAAAAAATGAAACAGCAGAGTTAATATATTTTTAAATAAGCAAGCTATGATTATGAACAGGGTGCCTGGGAATGAAATAAAAAGGAACAGATCCAATTTGACATGATGATGATAACTGTGTATGTCATGCAAGCTTCAGAAATGACATCAAATTGAAAGGGAGAGCAAAAGCCAAGACATATGACTTTGTTTTAATAATAGTTGAATTTGCAAGGACAGTAATAGAGATCTGAAGACAGAGATATGAAAGAAAAGGAGAGGGGAAAGGAAAGTTCATAAAAGAGAAAGGAGAGCTAGATGACAGAATCAGGTTTAATATCACTGGCATGTGTCATGAAATTTGTTGTTACACAGCAGCAGTTCATTGCAATACATAATAAAAATTGTAAATTACAGTAAATATATATTAAAAAGCTATATTAAATAAGTAGTGCAAAAACAGAAAAAAAAAACATTGAGGTAGTGGTCAATGTCCATTCAGAAATCTGATGGCAGAGGAGAAGAAGCTGTTCCTGAAACATTGAGTGTGTGCGTTCAGGCTTTTGTACCTCCTCTCTGATGGTAGCAATGAGAGGAGGGATGTCCTGGGTGATGGGGGTCCTTAATGATGGATGCTGCCTTTTTGAAGCATCTCTCCTTGCAGATGTCCTGAATGCTGGGGAGGCTAGTGCTCATGATGGGGCTGATTGAGTTTACAACTTTCTGCTGATCCTGTGCAGTAGCCTCCCCCACCCCCCAGCACAGTAGATAGTAACGCAGCCAGTCAGAATGCTCTCCATGGTACATCAGTAAAAATTTGTGAGTACCTTTGGTGACATACCAAAGCTCCTCAAACTTCTAATAAAATATAACTGCTGTCATGCCTCCTTTGTAACCACATCACTATGTTGGGCTCAAGATAGATCCTCAGAGATGTTGACACCCAGGAACTTGAAATTCTTCACTTCTGATTCCTCAGTGAGGACTATTGTGTGTCCTTTTGTCTTACCATTGGAGGTAAGATAGACAGTAACAAAGGAGTGAGATAGGAAAGATGAGAGGCTAAGATAAAGAGAAACAAGCAGAAGGTAATGCAGATGATGTTCAACATGATTTAAAGAGGAATTTAGAGGGAGAAAATGGATGTGAAGGGACAGAATGAAGGATGATGTGAAACAGTTGTACATCTTTATATCAAGTATGCATATAATTTAATTTTATTGATATTGAGCATCTCATTTCACTTAAAGCCTTCTAGATCCTTCTAATGTCATGCATTTAACACACTCAAGCTTTTAAAATCTTATATTTTATCTTACAATGACCCAGAAGGATTCTATTCCAAGACTTTGTGGTCATGCTGACTCCCAGGGAGGCAATCCCACTAGTCTCAATCTCTCTCACACACGTCCATAAAGGAAACACAAGGAATAATTTATCACCAACGTTAACAAGTACATGCTAAGGGGCCAGTACTTTCCCTGTTGCATGACCTTGTCCTTGCCAAAAGACAAAACACTATGGGTTTGGGTTCTACATGGATCTTTAGTTAAGATCTGAAGTGTCAACTTTGAGGTTGACCACTGATAAATGCTGCCCCTCATATTTGTTCACAGAAGTGCCCTCAACCCATCAAGTACTAATTGCCCAAAATCTCAGAGAAGTATCTAACTTCATCACATCATCATCCCTGAGGCCTGACGTGGTCATTCTGTCAGAAACCTCGAACCAGGTGGTCATGGTAGAACTGACAGTTTGTTGGGAAGACCTGATTGAGGAGGAGTTTGAGCATAAGAAAGCCGAATACCAGGAGCTATTACAGCGATGCCAGAGACAGGGCTGGAGGGACGATGCGAGCCTAGAGAGGTGGGGTGTAGAGGTTTTGCTGGCTGCTAGCTGTACAAAATCTACTCTCTTCTTGGCACTACGGGGACTGCACAGAAAAGAGCCATCAGGACCATCACAGAGGCTGCTGAGCGAGCCTCCAGATGGCTATGGATCAAGAGGTGTGACCCGTGGACTAATGTTGCTAGGATACAAGCCAGGGCCTGATCAATCCTGGCTGAGCTGCCTGGGTGAGGGTGCCTGATATTGAAGGACCCGAAACACCTGATGACCCCAGGTTACATCACTGATGATGTGTCCCAGCACATCCTGGGATGTATCTCTGCATCAAATGAACTGACTTTGCATCAGCAGATGGGCTGTGTTCAGCAGGACACCGATGCATACAAGTTTCACTCATTTGCTCCTATATATATATCACAGCTAAATTTCAGACAAAGTTATAGAGATGAAAGGACAAGATTAAACCTCTCCCCTTCTCCAGTTACCTGTTATTCCTGAAGATACCCTGGATATTTCCAATGAACGAGGTTTCTTTGTGACTGCAGTAGTCAAGAATTCATAAGGATTGTCCTCTTCTTCTGGGGGGAAACTGTCCAATGATGGAGACAGCCTCATGTCCAGAGTCTGGTCATCTTTCTTTGTTTCTGATTCCTGCAACAGATTTTAAAAATGTGATTTAAGGACAAATCTGATTGTACTGTACAGTTATAAATACATTTTCAAAGCAGTTTAGCTTGCTCTGTCAAAATAAAGTTTTGGTGGTCTGTGGTATATGTGTACAGTAGTTATTTTAGAAAACTCATTTATTAGTTAAATAACAGTTAAGTCACCAGCATCTCCTCCATTTCCTGGATATCTGCATTCACCCCATCCTCCCACTACCTTAACAGGGATAGAGTTCCTCTTTTTATCACCTACCACCCCATGAGCCTCCACATTCAACAATTCATGCTCTGCACCCTCTACCGTCTTCAACGGGGCCCTACCACCAAACATATTTTTATCACCCCCCCCCCCCCCCGCCAATGTATCCCTGCAAGCAGCAGAAATGCTACACCTGCCCATTTACCTCCTCCCTCACCTCCACTCAGGGTCCCAAACAATCCTTCCAGTTGAGGCAACACTTCACTGGCGAATACTTTGGGGTCATCTCCTGCATCCAGTCCTCCCGATATGGCCTCCACTGCACTGCTGAGACTGGACACAAGTTGAGGGACCGCTTTGTCAAGCGCCTCTGCTGCATCCACAAAAAGCGGAATTTTCTGATGGGCAACTATTTTAGTTCCTTTTCCCATTGTTGGTCCACGGCCTCCTCTTCTACCACAATGTGGCTGCTCTCTGGTTGGAGGAGCAAGACCTCATATTCTGTCTAGGTAGCCTCCAAACTGATGGCATGAATACCCTTTTCTCCTTCTAGTAATATTTTCCCTTCCCCTTCCCTCTTCTTCTATTCCCCATTCTGGCCTCTTACCTCTTCTTCTCACCTGCCACTCTTCATCCCCAGTTCCCCCCTTCTTCCCTTATCTCCTCTCCTATCATATTCCTTCTTCTTTCCCTTTGTCTTTTCCAACTATCACCTCCCAGTTTCTTACTTTCTAACCACCCCCCCCACACACATTTACCTGGCTTCACCTTACCCCCTGCCCCACCTTCTTATCTTAAGAAGGATCTTAGCCCAAATTGTTGACTCATAGATGATGCTTGACCTGCTGTGTTCCTCCAGCATTGTGTCTGTGTTACTTATCAAAAAGTTTTCTGCAGAGCATTATTCCTGTGTTTGAGTATTGTGTGAACCATTGCCATCATACAAGTATAATTCAACACTATTTGGAATAGCTATTCAACAATTCAACACAGCATGTTCATAACTGGAGTGGCAATCCAGAGTCCTGGATTACACATATTTTCTACGCTATGTGTCATACTTCCAGCATCTCCATCCAGTGCCCCAAGCTAAATATGCGATGAAGCTCAAAACCTGCCACATTTACTAAGAACTATAAAATCAATTTATTAGTAGAACACTGAATAAAAATCTAAAATCAGCAATAATTACCATGAAACTGTAAAAATCTATTAGGGAAAGAAATCTGCCATCTTATCCAGTCTGGACTGTGTTATCTTAGATTCCTCAGGTCATGCTCTCCTCTCACTGCTGCCATCAGGTAGAAGGTACAGGGGCTCAGGACTCGCACCACCAGGTTCAATAGCAGCTACTACCCTTCTACCATCAGGCTCTTGAGCAAAAGGGGATAACTAAACTCAACTTCACTTGCCCCACCATTGAAATATTCCCGCAGCTAATGGACTCACTTTCAAGGACTCTTCATCTCATGCTCTTGTTATCTATTGCTATTTATTTATATTTACATTTTTGCAGTTGTTTTCTGCACTCTGGGGTTGATCTTTCATTGATCCTGTTATAGTTACTATTCTATAGATTTACCTCTATGGTGATACAGCAGTAAACAGTCAGGCAGGAATAACACTGGAAGTCCTCCACATTGATTCCTAAACTTATGAAATCTCATGGCATTTACCTCCTTTCCTTAACTTACGAATCAGTAACGTTCTACCAAAAATTGGAAGAATTTAATAAATTCAGAGTGTAGGAATTCCATGTACATTACATGAGGAAAATGAAATCATAAAACCATTGAGTTATCCTACTGATGGTATGCCTCAAATCTTCCTTGTCATTTGATGCCCGTGTCCCCTAATTCTCTCTGTTTAAAACCAGTTTCAGCCTTGAGTACCATCAAAGAGGGAGCGTGCACAAACTCTGCTGAGGGTAGAGATAGTCGCATTTGAAGATTACGATGGATGAAGAGAGAGCCAAAGGAAATACAAAAAAAAAACTGCTTGACATTTTCCTCACCATCCACTTGCTTGTGATGGTGTGACCACCAAACAGTCTTGTGAAAGCAGAGTCCTATCTTTGCACAATAAGATTGTTTTGTATGGCACCAGCACCATGTTAAATGGGGTGGAATTAGAACGTATTTGAAAGTTCAAAACTGGACAATAAACATTAGCAAAAGTGCACTCCACCACAATGTGTAAATTCAAAGCAAACTGATCACCCACTTTAACAATCTACTGAAGCAATAGTGGTTTAATATGGAGCAAAAAGGGGCATTCCAGGGGCACCAGCAGCCATTACCTATAAAAGAGGTGGCAACTATTAAGGTTACAGTACAGGATTACATTCGTGTTGAACAGTGGAAGTGGTTTGCATTAGCCTAAGGTACTTAATCCCATGGCCAGCAGATTTGATGAAATCTCTGCAACTTGGCCACATCCAGTTATGCATGGTATTCAACAACTAACAACTAACAACTATTGGGAAGAAAATCTCCACGAACATCCTTGCTTGCAATAAAGGTGAAGGACAGAATGTGGGTGAGAAAGAGTGAAGTATTGGTGAATATTTTCATCCACAACTACTGAGTGAATGTTCTATTCTAATTTCCTTTCAATTTTCTCACCAAGACATAAGGGCAATCTCATTAACTCAATGTGATTGTGAAAAAATGGCAAATCAAACTGAATATAGCAGAGGCTACAAGCCCCAGTGGGCTTGGGTTGTTTTGACAAGTAACATTCATTCGTAACACGAAGTCCAATAAAGAACATTTCCAGCAGTTTCGTTTGATGATAAATTGCATGCCATTTGCTGAATCCTTCATCATCTACATCTTGTGGATCACTACTGACTGTAACTGAACCAGTGAAGTTACTGCGGCTACAATCAGGTAAGAGGTAGCATTTTCTAAAATGGACAGCTCATCTCCTGATCGCACAATCACTTCACCAACTTTTAAGAGACATTAGAAGTGTGAAGGAATACCCTCAATTTGTCACAAATGAGCATAACAGCAACATTAAGAGAACTTTAAAACATCTAAGTACAGCAGCTCTCCTACCAGTTTAAACTTTCACTCACTCTACAACCTGCGTTCTGTAGCCAAATTGTTTCTATATCATGATGCACAGGAACAGTTTGCTGAGGCTGTCTACCAAGCACCTGGAACCTTCAACACTTGGATTGTATTGCTTGCACAGGAACTCTGCTTTCTGCAAGTGCCCCCTCAAATCACAAAGCCATTGTGGTTTGAAAACATCTTGGTCTTCCCTCTTTGGATTAAAATCCTGGAATTTCACACCTAATAGTACAAGGGATGTAGCAAAGCACAAAAGGTAGGTCACCATTACACCTTGAGGTAAAGAAATGTCCCAAACCAGGCAAATTACAAAGTAAACATATTCACAGGTCCATTGCATTGTAGTGAGTAAAATTATAAAGATTGCCAAACTAATCAGGTCCTAATCACGTCTAACAGTATTAACAACTTCACAGATATCTGTTATCAGGTGTACTCATTACTTATCCCATGAACTAGATTAATGACAGATCCAAATAAGTGGCATGCTATCACACCTGCTGAAATCTACAGAAGAATTTGGCAAAATCGCAGGTAGTTGGAAAACTATATATGTTTCCAATTAATAATTTATTCAGTTCTATTTTTAATCTCTCCCTTCTGCTGCGAAATCTGTCTCTTCTGCGGCTGTTACATCATGCTTTACCAAGAGCACAACCACTCTGTGGGTTTATTATTGACAAAGACTGTACCCTTTCAGTTCCAACTCTTCACTGTTCACTGTATCACTGTTTCAGTGCAGGTAACCACTAAAATGGTAAGGGCAGACCCAGGAGGAAACCCAGTGTATATTTCAACAACATCCACTGCCTAGATTTTTAAAATAATAAAAATTATTTGGTTTTAAAACTGAATATAAATCTTAACTTAGCTTTTATGAGTTTCTTGCTTTGACCCTTGCTCTGCATTTCTGGCTGATCTGTTCAGAATTAACCCTGTATATTCATTTTATCTTACACAGTCCCATGGTTGACTCCCCTGGTCCTTCTCTCTCTAACTTATGGAGTTTAGAAGTTTTCATTGTGCTTCAGAAACTAAAATTGAACTTGATTAAAATGAAGCCCAATTTAAAACATGAATTTATCTAAATTCAGCTCAGGCAGTTTAGTAATAAAATCCAGTGATCTGTTTGCCCTAAATCTACTGTGAAGCCCAAAAGTAGATTGTCCTGAACTTCTCTCTGTATCCAGCTCAACACCATTCATTCTTACATCCCAGTTTTTCTTACAATATTAAAGAACAGAAGCTTAAATAACTCTTTGAAATCACAACAATGTGATTTCTGAATACCAATATGTAAATGACTATCATATGACAGAAACAAGGAAACTGCATGTTCAATAGGTTGGTCTAGCCTGTGTACTTAAATATGAGCAAAAGCCACCTCATTTTATCAGCACCGTGTTCGATTATATTTCCGGTCTGTTAATTAGTGTAGCACATCGGACCATGCTGACTCATTCCCTAAGAAAACGAGTAGCGCCACATGCAAGCTGATCTGTCTTAGTGTGAGGACCTGACAACATCCAGGAGCATGTTGTGAGGAGTTCACACCATGCCTCTCCAAAATTGCTTTAAGCCGCAAGACATGTGAATGCATTATATCATTTCAGATGGGCTGCTCTATGTACAGAGAGTAGTTTATTTAGCAGAAATGCAGGAAGATGTGATTAATGTGTAAAGACATACAAACAAATGATAATTATGTGGAAGTCCTTGATAACAGCAACACGCAGTCATGGAAATCCAAAAGTCATGAGTCACTGATGATAGATTAGAAATAGACCTTAATACCAATGGAATATCTACAGATTTCATGCTCCACAAATTATGATTCAGCAAGTTATAGCTGTTTCAAGTTTGCTCTCTTGTACATTGACAATAGCTTCTTTTGAATCTTACAGCTTAGATCATAACAGTGTGACAGTAACCACACCTGTTTCCTCCCTCTTTGGTAAAGAGAAACATTTACAGCTTCTATTATAAGAATGACAACGTGTTAGCAGAATCATGAAACAACATTGGTGCAGGACAGGGAGAAAGATTGGTCAGGAATATTTCTATCCAATAGCAACCTGCTTGTCCCTTCCACTCATGAGATGCAGATTCAGACAGGTGTAAATACATACATTAGCAGTGTCTGGCTTGTTATTGGGTTTGCAGTATTGAACAAGGAGCAATTTCCATCAGCTCCTTAACAGATGGAGACAATGATAAATGAAATGGTGACTGATGCTTTCAGGTTCAGTCAGACATGATGCTACTACAATTCACAGCATAGGCACATCACATACACTGACAGCTAAAATTAAACTGAATTGGCAGATGTCTCGATAGTCTTTTTTTCTCTAGCAAGAGCAGCGTTCAAGCCCTTATACAGCATCCTACAAAAGGTAGTGGATTCCCCTCAGTATATCATGGGTAAAGCCCTCCCAACCATTCAGCATAACTATATGAAACAGTGCCACAGGAAAGTAGCATCAATTATCAAGGATCCTCACTGACCAGACCAAGCTCTTTTCTCGCTGCTGCCATCAAGTAGAAGGTACAGGTGCCTCAGGACTCACACCACCAAGTTCAAGAACACTTACTGCTCCTCAACCATCAACCTCTTGAACAAAAGGGGATAACTACACTCATTCTATTTCTGGTGCTCCCACAGCTGAGGGTCTCACTTTAAGGGCTCTTTATCTTGTTATTTCATGCTCCCATTATTGATTGCTTTTTTATATTTGCATTTGCGTAGTTTGTTGTCCTTTGATCCTGATTACAGTTACTGTTCTATAAATTTGATAAGTATTCCCACAGCAAAAAGAATCTCAGGGTTGTAAGTAGTGATATGGAGCGCATTGACTCTGATAATAAAGTTTACTTTGAACTTAGTGCGTCCCCTTCCTCAGACTATTCACAAAGATACCTTTCTTACTGCTGCTGTCCACCGATGTCTTGCACAGTGGAGTAGCAGGTAGCACAACGTTTTAACACAACCGGAGTAGACGCATGAAACCCGTGTGGTCACGGGGAGTACATACAAACTCTTTACAGACAGTGGCGGGAACTAAACGGCAGCTGTAAGATCTGAGTCTGTAAGGAGTTTGTACGGTCTCCCTGTGACCACACGGATTTCATACGGCTACTCCAGCCCACCTCCCCCCCCCCCCCCCACATTCCAACGACGCACGGGTCAGGGTTAGTGAATTGTGGGCATGCTATGTTGGCACGAGAAATGTAATGACATAAAACGGGCTGCCCATAGCACATCCTTTCTGAATTGACACAACAATGTCACTGTATGTTTCAAATAAAGGCAATCTTTCTCTTTCACTCGCACTTTAGAAGTTGATTTATACCATTTTCCCTCTCAACAAATTTCATTAGCTTTTTTTGAGCTGCACTTCCCAACATCAGTACGTCAGTGAGGTCAAATACCTATTTTCACAGCTGGTTGAATAAACTGGTTTATTCATTTCCACAGATGCTGCCTGACCTGCTGAATACCTCCAGCATTTTGTGTGTGTTGCATTGGTTGAATAAACTTGCCCGACATCTGTGATGAACACTTACTTTATTTATTTGTGCAGGGTTTTGAACAATTCTGCTTTAAGTCCCTGATCTCTCAGTATGATCAATATCTGAAACACTCCACTTTGTCCTTTTCATACTGGTAAACAGGTCATTTTTATTTCTAAAGGATTCTACTCCTTATTGGAGTTTCTTTTTGATTGATAATACATTAATGTTTTAGCCTTATTGGATTTGATTTTGAAGAAAGAAAACTTTATAAACAAAATGCACTGAAACAAATTAAACAAAGTTGAATTCATGTTTAACATGTTCTAAATACATTAATTTCACCTCCTTACACAATACAATTCAACTTCCTACATCAAAGTAGCCCTTGAATGCTGGAGGAGATCCGTGTCACCTCTGTTATAGCAGACTGAAACATACAGTAACTTGTAAAATATCAAAGGTGTAGGGCTGACTTAATTCAAAAGAGCGAGAAGGCAATCATTCTTTGCAGTAGGAGCTAATTCAGGTGAGTTCTGAAAATATTAAAAAGGTAACAGTTGCGCTAACTTTGAATTTAAAAATAAAGGTGGTTTTTACAATTTTGCCATGAATTACTGTGCAAGAAGAAACAATGCTACAATGGGACGAGGGGCACTGGGGAGGCTGCAGGAATGGATGGGGACCCCAAATGGGAAGGTATAGAAAGGTCCTTTTCCCCCCAGCAACACAGAAACCTTTGCTCCTATCTCTTAATCTCCTCAGTGAGTAATGCTTATACAGGTTTAAGGTTGTCATGTACGTCTGCCACCTTGTAAGGTGTCAATTTAAGACTTTGCAACTGGCATTGCAGTTCCCTGCCATTTGAGGTCAAGGTCACAGTTGCACTCAACCTGCATTCCCACTCTAGTTAGCTGTCATTTTTTATAGATTCTTGCTCAACGCTGCATTACTGAAGTATTTTCACTGATGAGCTCTGTACCTCAGGAGAAATTACTTCCACTATATTTCTTTGTTACGGAAGACAGGGGCAGTCAGCATGGCTTTGTGAAGGGCAGATTGTGTCTAACAAGCCTGATAGAGTTCTTTGAGGTGGTGACCAGGCATATAGATGAGGGTAGTGCAGTGGATGTGATCTACCTGGATTTTAGTAAGGCATTTGACAAGGTACCACACGGGAGGCTTATTCAGAAAGTCAGAAGGCATGGGATCCAGGGAAGTTTGGCCAGGTGGATTCAGAATTAGCTTACCTGCAGAAGGCAGAGGGTCGTGGTGGAGGGAGTACATTCAATTTGGAGGGTTGTGACTAGTGGTGTCCCACAAGGATCTGTTCTGGGATCTCTACTTTTCGTGATTTTTATTAACGACCTGGATGTGGGGGTAGAAGGGTGGGTTGGCAAGTTTGCAAATGACACAAAGGTGGGTGGTGTTGTAGATAGTGTAGAGGATTGTCGAAGATTGCAGAGAGACTTTGATAGGATGCAGAAGTGGGCTGAGAAGTGGCAGATGGGAGTTAAAACCGGAGAAGTGTGAGGTGGTACACTTTGGAAGGACAAACTCCAAGGCAGAGTACAAAGTAAATGGCAGGATACTTGGTAGTGTGGAGGAGCAGAGGGATCTGGGGGTACATGTCCACAGATCCCTGAAAGTTGCCTCACAGGTAGATAGGGTAGTTAAGAAAGCTTATGGGGTGTTAGTTTTCATAAGTCGAGGGATAGAGTTTAAGAGGCACGATGTAATGATGCAGCTCTATAAAACTCTAGTTAGGCCACACTTGGAGTACTGTGTCCAGTTCTGGTCGCCTCACTATAGGAAGGATGTGGAAGCATTGGAAAGGGTACAGAGGAGATTTACCAGGATGCTGCCTGGTTTAGAAAGAATGGATTATGATCAGAGATTAAGGGAGCTAGGGCTTTACTCTTTGGAGAGAAGGAGGATGAGAGGAGACATGATAGAGGTGTACAAGATATTAAGAGGAATAGAGTGGACAGCCAGCGCCTCTTCCCCAGGGCACCACTGCTCAGTACAAGAGGACATGGCTTTAAGGTAAGGGGAGGGAAGTTCAAGGGGGATATTAGAGAAAGGTTTTTCACTCAGAGAGTGGTTGGTGCGTGGAATGCACTGCCTGAGTCAGTGTGGAGGCAGATACACTAGTGAAGTTTAACAGACTACTAGACAGGTATATGGAGGAATTTAAGATGGGGGTGGGTTATATGGGAGGCAGGGTTTGAGGGTCGGCACAACATTGTGGGCCGAAGGGCCTGTAATGTGCTGTACTACTCTATGTTCTAAGACAGAGTGTGGATTTGCAGAAGCACAAGTTACGCCACTCACAGATCACTTTACCTTAGGTGTTTCAGGCTCCTCTTAGAACTCAAAGCTCTTGATGAACTTCATGAACTGACTCACTCCACAGTCAATCATAAGGCAAACTTTGTCATAATCAATACAGCATATGCTGGAGAATGAATAGTATTTTCATTATAAATCTGCCGCACTGTCCTTTTCGTCATTCTGGACTACACTATGCTGATGGATTGATACTGAAGGAAGCTTACAAAAAACCTTCAAAAATTTTTATGATTATTTCTAACAAACATAAAATCCTTTCCCTCTGGGTAATGAACAAAATGGTAATGCAGACTTTTCTGGGTTATAAATGCCCAACTTACCAGTATATATGAACAAGCTCATATGATTAGATTCAGAAGTTCAATTTGCATACATACATTCCTTGATATGGCTCTCGTGCACCCACTCCCTCCTTTGAAGTTCTTTACTTCAATTATTAAGCATACACATTGTTGATCCTATGGAACACCTGTGGCCCAGGTATCCTGTTACTATCCTGTGCTGCTTTCAGCACTTACACCAAATAGGAGCAAAAACAAATTCCTAATTGAAAGATGCAGGAAAATCGATTAGAGATCAAAGTTGTTTTAGTTTAACTGAATTGTAATGGATCTATTCCTTTTAATATGAAACTTGGCCTCAGTTTCTGAAACTGATTGAAAACTTTCTTGGTGTGACCATCCAAATCAATACACAGCTGATTTTACAGATCATTCTACATCTCTGAACTGGCTGTTGTTCTAAATGAACATTGTTTATGATATATAAACTATTAACAATTTTGTTTAACAATGCTTTCCATGAGATATCCATTTCCAAAGATAACAGGCATTTATGATTATCCTTTAAGTCATGCTGTCACATTTCAACTGGCAACAACAGCACAAGGAAGAATTTTTTTTCATTTATTAAAGAAGCTATTGTTGAGTAGACACAAAGTTCAAAGTTTAAAGTAAATTTATTATCAGAGCACTTACATGTCCTTAGAAGTACAAGTGAAGATCACATTTATATATTTTATCAGCTGACAAGGAAAATTATTCCAACAAAGATTTCACATATTCACGTCATTAAAAAGCAGAAATTGATAAAAATTGATAATTATTAAGTTCCTTTGGAGCACCAGCCTTGTATAGCTCAGCAAAGTAAATTTGTGAATCAGTCAGTAGTGATTGGGATGGTAACTCCAAGAATATAAAAGATTTCAATTCAAAAGTTGAGGACCGATTCATTGCAAAAGGAGCAGTCCATAGCAATCACCCAGACGAGATCAGCATTGAGCTTCAATCAATACTTTGTTTTTGTTCTGTTGTTTTATTATGGTAACCCTTCTACCCTTCCACAGCTTAGTGACTGCTTTATCCATCCTATTCTACAGATTTTACACAAATCTATCTCCAAACAGGCCTCTGTAAAACAATTTAGTGCCCTTATTAGTGTAAAATCCTTCATGACATATCACAAGAGTTTCAGTTATTTCACCTGTAAAGTGATCATCTTCTAAACAGCTGAGGCTTTTAATGTCAACTCCTAAAAAATGACACTTAATGATACAGTAAATTATTGACATTTTATATTTCACACAGAATTACCTATCATAATTTTAACATGCTTCTAAAATCACAGTAAATAAAACGGCCACAAGTGTGGTACCTGGTGTGGAGCTCATCCACTTTAAGGTTTGATGCGTTGTACATTCAGAGTTGTTTTTCTGCACACCACCGTTGTAATGCATGGTTACTGTGTTACTCTCACCTTCCTGTCAGCTTGAACCAGTTTGGTCATTCTCCTCTGACTTCTCTCATTAACACTGCATTTTTGTCCACATAACTGCCACTCATTTAATGTTCTTTTGTTTTTTGCACAATTCTCTGTAAACTCTACAGACTGTTGTCCATGAAATCCCAGGAGATCAGCAGTCTCTGAGATATTCAAATCACCCTAACTGGCACCAACAATCATTCCACAGACAAAGTCAGTTAGATCACATTTCTTCCCCACTCTGATAGTTCATCTGAACAGCAACTGAACCTCGTGACCATGCCAGCATGCTTTAACGCATTGAGTTGCTGCCTCATGGTTGGCTGGTTGGATATTTGCATTAACAAGTAGGTATACAGGTGTGCCTAATAAAGTGGCCACTGTGTACAGTGGACAGAAAAGATTGAAGATGATGAAAGAATGCAACATGGTTAAAGATGAAAGCCAGCCTGACATTTACCACATTACATAATTATGATTGGGTTAAAATATTCCAAAGCTAGAAAATTGCCATTGTTAATGATTCTTCTATAAAAAGGATGTACAAGGAGGAACTTCAGTTAGCTTCAAGTTATTAACAGGCATTGAGGTTATCAACCTCCAAGGCTTCTTGCTTGTGATTCAGTGATCAATTCATTTGCTTTATTAAAAGCAAAATCTGAGGTTGAACAACCTTATGATTACTTCAAGTATGGCCTGTAATAAAGGTCAACAATCTTTGTACAGCACAATGAAAGAAGACTTTTGGAGAAAAGGAAGTACAAACAGTATCTAGAGCCTATTCATATCAGTCACCCTTGTTCTGCTGCCTTTATGAATCCATTATGAATGATCAAATTGAGAGACCTGGTCATCACACACCCTTTCTCATTTAAATGTAACAATAGATATAAATCCGTTAAAAAGCCAAAGGAAAGGAAAATCAGTAATAATTTTCATTGTTATAAAAAATTAGAATTTTAACTGCATAAGATCATCAATGTCAGCAGTAATTCATCTGTAGCTCTTATCAGGACTCAGAAAGTTCAAAGCAAAGTTATTATTAAAGTATATATATGCCCCTGAGATTCATTTTTTGCAGGCATACTCAATAAATCCAATAACCATATTAGAATCAATGAAAGACCAGACCAACAGGGCAGACAACCAATGTGAAAAAGACAACAAACTGTGCAAATACAAAAAAAAGAAAAATAATAATAATAACAATAACTAAATGCGCAAGAAATACTGAGAGCATGAAATGAAGTGTCCTTGAAAGTGTGTCCATAAGTTGTGGGACAGTTCAGTAATGGGGCAAGTGAAGTAGTGAAGTTGTCGCCTTTGGTTCAAGAACCTAATGGTTGAGGGGTAATAACTCTTCCTGAACCTGGTGATGTGAATCCTGAGACTCCTGTACCACCTTTCTGATGGCAGCAGCGAGAAGAGAGCATGATGTTGGTGGTTTGGGTCCCTGATGATGTATGCTGCTTTCCTGTGACAATACTCTGTGTAGATGAGCTCAATGGTGTGGAAGGCTTTACCCACGATGGAATGGGCCATATCTACTACTTCTCGTAAGACTTTCCATTCAAGGGCATTAGTGTCCCGTACCTGGGTTTGATTCAGCTAGTCTATATACTTTCGAGGTGTAGTCGATGAAGAACATCCGATGCATGCAGAAGATCAAAAGTTCAAAATTAACTCTGGAAGCATAAGTTCATAATTCAGAATGTAACTTCGCTGCAATTCTGACCGAGTGCTACATTGCCAGGTCTGATGTTTCACATAAATCTTTGCACTAATGGTTCTTATATACTCAAAAGAGAAAACGCTGGAAAAACATAGTAGGTCAAGCATTTGAGGGAAGGAAAGTAGCTAATGTTTCAGGTCTGAGATCTTTATCAGAACTGAGACAAAGAGAAGCAATTCAGTCTGGGTAGCAGAGAGAGCTGGGGAAGGCAATGGTTTGGACAAATAGAATGTTTTATTTTATAAAGTGAAATAATGTAAGGGCAGGTAAAATTCTTTCTATAATGTTGTATAATCTGGTTTTGGGTGGCGGGGTGGAGATGTATCTCTACCAAAGGAGGTGTAAGGCACTCCATCCCTCTACTAGCTTGCTGGTCACCCTTGGGCAAAGTGTAGCGCCTGATTAGCGCCCCGATCAGGGTCAAGTGAAGCCATGGGAGCAGGTGGTGGATGGTCATATGAGCAGCTGGTGTGTATCACATGTCCTGGTTATGTGACAATCTCTGAAGAGTATTGATAATAGCTGGGGTCACCCATCTTGTAAAGACACTGCCCAGGAGAAGGCAATGGCAAACCACTTTTGGAGAACAATTTGCCAAGCCCAGTTATGGTCACGGAAAGACCATAATAGCCCACATCATACAACATGGCACAACACGAATGAATGAATCTGGTCTACTGGACACAATAGATCCTACTCCACTTTTCCAAAAGCACAATGCAGTTTCTGAATGATGACCAGTACCTACTCTTCAAACAGCAGCATTAAGAAAAGGAGATCTAGTCATTAATTTAATTGCTGGTTACATATGCTTACTTTGTGTGTAAATTTGTTCCTTCAAATCTTACTATTGTGACTGCAATTCATAAGTGGTTCAATTGGCTATAAAGAGCTTTACAGGATGATTTGAAAAAGACAGGAGACTTTTTCACTTTTATCCTGGTGAATGTATAAGTAGCCATTAGTGAAGTCATATTGGACTAATTGTAATGTCTGTCATCATTGACAAAAAGGTCAATGTGATCAAGGCTTAAGGCAAGCTGATAGAACAGCATAATGTAGATTTGATGAAAGTGTAAGCCAGCGAATGTCGATGTTCTCAGTAAATAGTGGGATCAAAAATGTTGGAACAATGTTTTACTGATGTAGGAAGTGGAATTTATCAATTATTTTAGGTCTGTGTAATACGATTACCCTCTTAAGTACAACGGCTACTGCTTTTCCTCCTTGTTAGAATAGGCATCATTCAAAACGCAGCATTATTCAGTAAGTGAACAACTGGTAGTATCGGACAGATTAGTGTTTTAAGTGAACAAAATGGAAGATAGAAGGACTGGCTCTTGATGTCCTGACAGATCTCCTGCCCTGACATTGTAACCAATTCACATAATTGAGATGGTTTGTCATATAACAAAGGTGAGCTTAGAGCAGCAGTTTGAGGCTACAGTTGGTAAGTAGTCAAAGTGGAGACAGAAAAAATCAAAACACAGAAAATTACATTAATGGCAGAGAGAAAAAAACCCAAAATAACTGGACACAGATATAAATGCAAAACAGCTTAATCTTAAATATCTAATCATCATTTAAATTATGAGCGTTGTGAAACATGGGTTACAGTTACTAATGCTCTGTTCTTTGACAGGATAAATCATTGCAGTTGTTACCAAGCCAATTAACGTAGGAACACTGGTTTGCTGAGAACAATATTTTAACACATTTTTCACTGGAAAAGCCACTGATATAATATTAAACTTTGTCAAATGTTATTTTGATAACATGCTAAATCGTAACTAGAGCATAAAAATTCTGTACATTCCTGAAATTTTTTTCCCCCAAAATGTGCAGTGTTTATTCCATGTTTGTGTATGATATTTCAGCTTTCACATTCATCCCAAATGTAGGTCTGAATTTTTACTTCACTTTCTGTAAAAAGTACACAGTTTTCAATAGCATAAATGCTTTTACTCCAGGGTTTCCTGTCTGTAAGAATTCATCAAACTGATTGGCTGTTCTGCCTGCTCTATGATATCACTGGAGCTGAGCACCATTAATTCCTTCTGGCTGGTGCCTGACTGCAAATCATGCCAGATAAGGGAAATCAATCACTTAATCTATCTGGACAGATTCCTTCCAGGTTAATGGCAAGTAGCATTCCCACACCATCATCTGGGAAAATCCAGGCCAATCATTAGATATCTCTGCCATTACTTTGTGCTGCTTCCAGTACTTCAGAAAGGAAATGTAGATGATAAAATAAGTTGTCACAAAATAATTGTGGTGCAGTGGAAACTCAGATTCCAAATGAAGTTAACATTTGGGCTATGCTCACATTCCATCTGACCAGTGTCACACATCATCTAAGCATATTTGATGTTATCGCTGGATAAAAATATTACCTGGATGAAATGACGATCAGCAATGCTAATCTCTGTCGCTGGGGATTTTAAATTATGTCTAAACAGCAGCCAAGTAAAAGAGAATGCAAAATTCAATTCAGTATTGTATCTACCCAGAACAACAGTCAGCCAAACAACCTCTGACTAAATAAACAAATGATTTTAACCAGTTCTGTGAAACTCTACATCTAGTTATTAAGGATGTTTGGTAACCAATTCACCTGAAACCATGAATATTTCAATTGGAGATGGAGCAATGATAATTAATCAGCAGCCCACTCCCCTGAGAGAGCAGGATGGAAATTAAGAACTTCTAAGTTTCCAATTCAACTAAGAACAAACAAATGGATATATCTCAGTGGCCAGAGTGGAAGAACTGGTAAGAAATAACACAATCAAATGGAGTGACATAGAGTGTCGTCTTAATGAATGAACTGACCTGTCAGATCTACTGTTCATAAAAGTTATATTCAGTGTGCAAAAATGAGTAGTGAAAATTTTTAACATTTTATATCTATGTTATGAAGCACCATTCAATTTACTGTTTGTAAAATAAGTTAGTGAATAAATCAATCTTTGGTCTCATTTTAACAAATATGGATCAGTCACTCTTTTTGTAAGCTTGGAGAAATGAAAATAGAAATATACACAGAATTCCAGAAAGCAGCTTATGTTGCTAAGTATTTCACTGCAGTTGTACACAGGCCTCATAATCACAAACTAACTACTGGACAGGAAAGCTAAAACGCTAATCATAAGGAATGCAGGGTTCAAATCTGGCACAAGATCAAAAATTTTTTGCTGTTCTTTCAAATACACATCAATCAAATATTTTGTATTGTAAAGCATCACTTCAGACAAGTTGCAAGTAAATATTCACTGCAAAGATTTTAAATATTAAGTTCCAGTTTTGCACAGGAAATCTATATGATGTAGATTGATAAACTTCAGTAAAATTCTGATCTATAATAAGGATCTTTAATCTTACATCTGCAAATATGCATCCAAACTGTATGTACTTATTGAGTCTGTCAAATGAATGAATATTGTCTGCATTGGGGATTCACACATTTCTTATTACTTGTGGAAACAACTAAATGAAATACTCTGCCATATTGTTGAAATCTGGCTGAATGACAAAAAATGTTACTGAAGAGAAGTGATTAAGTGTTGGACTGCATTGCCATGTTAACACAAGAAAATCAATTTTCAGGGACAAAGGTTCATGCAGGACTTACCACTGCTCAGCCCACCAACACTAATTGCCTCCAGAATGACATAAATGCTTATTTCCAATATGTCAGGTAATGGAGATCCCATTGTAAATTATTATATATTCTCATGGCAGAACCTTGCAAGAAAACTCAAACAAGCCTATATTGGTTAACATTCAGAACTATTTTACTCACATTACCTCAAATCTTTCTGATCCTTTCTTGCTTTGAGTATTATGTAATAGCGCCTTAAATATATCTTTGCTAATTACCATGCTATGAAGTGGCAGGGCAGAGATATGTCTCTACCAAAGGAGGTAGAGGGTGCTCCTTCCCTCCACTGGCCTGCTTAACCTCCCCCACCCCCCAATCAGGGTCACGAGAAGCTATGGGAGCCAGTCATATATGGTCATATGAGCAGTTGGTACATATCACAAGTCCAGGTTATGCACCACTGGTGTCAGGCAATCTCTGAAGAGTATTGATAATGGCTGTCAACAGTCTTGTAAAGACACTGCCCAGAAAAAGGCAATGGCAAACCACTTCTGTAGAAAAATTTGCCAAGAACAATCATGGTCAAGGAAAGACCATGACTACACATGTCATACGACACATCACATAACAAATAAACGAATGAAGTAGTATAACAGGAAAGTTTAGTTACAGAGAGGATATGCATTTGCTTTTAATTTTTTCATTCACAAAACATGGACAATTGTACAATAGAGAGGCAAATGTGATATCCTTTCATCAACCGCTGCACTTTAATGATTGATTGGATCCCCACAATTCCAAAAGATGGATAGTTCCAGGACTTTGTCCCAGTAACTAAACACTAAAGGTAATATTCTTCCAAGTCAGGATTGTGTGAAGTACATCCTGCAGCTTCCTCATTGAAAGACCACAGTCTGTGCAGATCAGATGAAACATCTCCAGCTCGCTGATAATCAACACTAGCACAGCTCAAGGATGTGTACTAAGCTCACTGCTCTATTCTCTCTACACCCATGACTATGTAGCGAGGCACAGCTTCAACAGCATCTATAAATTTGATGACGACACAACTATTGTTGGCAGAAGTTCTGATGGTGACAAGAAGGTGTACAGTAGAGAGATATATCAGCTAGTTTACTGATGCTGCAACAATCTTGTACCCAATGTCAGTAAGACCAAAGAACTGATTGTGGACTTCAGAAAGGGTAAGATGAGGGAACACACAGCTGTCCTCACAGAGGGATCAGAAGTGGAAAGGGTGAGCAATTTCAAGTTCCTGCATGTCAGCAACTTTGAGGATCTATCTTGGGTCACAATATATTGATGCAGTACAAAGAAGGCATGACAGCGGCTATATTTCATTGCGAGTTTGAGGAGATTTGGTAGCTCACCAAAGATACTTGCAAATTTCTACAGATGTACTGTGGATAGCATTCTAACTGGCTGCATCACTGTCTGGTATGGAGGGGCTACTACATAGGATCATTAGAAGCTGTAGGAAGTTATGAACTCAGTCAGCTCTATAACGAGCACTAGCCTCTGTAGCATCCAGGACATTTTCAAGAAGCAATACCTCAAAAAGGAGACATCCATCGTGGTGGTCTCCCAGCACCCAAACATATCCCCTTCTCATTGCTCAGGTCAGTGAGGATGTATAGGAGCCTGAAGGCACACACTCAACGATTAAGGAACAGCTTCTGCCATCCGATTTCTGAACAGACATTGAACCCATGAACACTACCTCACTACTTTCATTTTGCACTACTTATCTAACTTAACTAATATATATATTATATATATAAAAAATTTCATGACATATGCCAGTGATATTAAACCTGATTCAGATTCTGAGGTTGTTGGCATCCCCAGGAACTTGCCGTGGAAAAGTGCTGCTTAAGTCGAAGGAACTGTTTAACTAAAATTTGCAAATGGACCACTCTGCAGCCGCAGTTCACACGAGCAAAGAGATAAAATATTTAAAATGGCGTGTTAATCCGATGGATCAGTTCGCCCGCAGAGCAACAACCTTCTTGATTGTTCTTGTACTCCAGTGTGGGCAAGGTAGAAAGAGTGTAATCGCACTCCTTGCACTTGCAGATACTGGAAAGGTTTTGGTGAGTCACTCACAACTGAACGACTAGTCCTGAGCTGTGACTGCACTGGCTGCATTAAATAAGCCTCTTCTGGTTTAGTGTCTGGTTAATGGCAGGCCTGTCAGGAGTGAAGCCTGGTCTTCAGAGCTCTGAGTTGGTGGTTCCTTCAGCTCTGCCACTGAGCTGCACCAAACATTGCCGCACACGATAATGGACCATGCAACAACTGGGACACCATCCTTGGCAAGTCTGGTTCTGAGGAAAGTAACGATGTCAGACAGCAAATGGATGAAATGAACTGCTTTTCAAAACCGTCATTTCTCCACTTTATTGCTGCACTGTGGAGCCCACTGGCGTCAGAAATACGAGCAGCAGTACACAGAGATGGGAAAACTGGTGAAAATTCTGGGCCTGCAGTCAGAGAGCCAGCAAATGAGAAGCGGGTGAAGATGAACAGCAGTCTTTCCTTGCTTATTACCCTTCCTTCCTCTTTTCACTGTGTAAATTTCACATAGTGAACAGCGCAGCAATTCCTGCCACGTGAACACTGCAGACCTGTCCTGTGAATAAACCAAGCAGCAGATGACTTTAGTGACAATGAGTCCAGCACTCATTACTTCCTGACTCGCTCACAGATGCATGTGTCAACACAGGTACCTCTGCTCTAATAGAAGCCACACATGAGCTTCAGGAAGAAACCTTAAGTGAAGTTCGAAGTGCGACTCGCTTTCCATGGAGAAAGATTTTGAAGTGGAAGTCTTTAATATGCAAAGTTGGAAAAGCTGACAGCACTGGAACAAAATATCAAAACAAATGCAATATATGCGCAGAGCAGCTAAAATATGAAGCAAAATTCTAAAGAGTCAAAGAATTGTACACTATGGCCTTTCAGTCCATTGCCTCTATGCTGACCAGCATACCCAAAACGTTGACTGCTTCTTTCAATGGATGCTGCCCGACCTGCTGAGTTCATCCAGCTTTTATGTACGTCTTGATTTGACCACAGCATCTGCAGTGTACTTTGTGTTTACTATCTATACTAGTCCCACTTCCTTGCATTAATACCATATCCCTCTCTGCCTTGCCTATTTAAGTATCAATCAAGATGTTTCTTCAATGTTCCTATTGTACTTGCTTCCACCACCTCCTTTAGCAGCTGATTCCAGATACCAAAAACTCTGTGTAGGAAAAACTTACCCTCAGATCCCTTTAAATCTCCTCTCTGTCACCATAAATCTTTCTAGTTTTAGACACCCCTACGTTGGAAACGGAGTTTGGCTATCTGCCCTATTTATGTCTCTCATAATCATAAACTGTGTATCTCAATCATGTCGCTTCTCAGCTTCCCGTGCCCCAGTGGAAACAGATCCAGCCCATCCATATCTCCTGATAACTCAAGCCCATCAGTCAATCCTTGGTGTCCAGTTTAATCATGTCTTTCCTATAGTGTGGTAACTTGAGCTCTTCAATATTCTCTAAGGGCAGTCTAACCAATGTTTTGCACCTAAATAACATGATATCTTCCATGACTGTGGACCCTCACCATCTAGGACATGCTCTCTGATTCTTGTAGAAACCTGGGTCCAGGACAACATCCATGCACCATCATTCCACAGGCCACTACACTCAGAGTCTTGGATTGCACTATTATTTTGACTATGTTTCTGCTATTGTGATTATATGTGCTTTATGTGCTGTGTGCTGTGTGTGTCTGCTGGTACTATGTTTTGCACTTTGACCCTGGAGGAATGCTGTTTTGTTTGACTATATTCATGGTTGAATGACCATTAAATTTGAACTTGAACTTTTCATTATTGTTCTAAGGTAAAGTAGCTTGAAGACACACTGTCAATTTTTTAGGAACAGCTTCTTACCCTCTGCCATCAGATTTCTGAATGGTTAATGAACCCTTGAACACTTTCTCACTATCTTGATCTCTTTTTGTACTATTTATTTATTTATATTTCTAATTGTAACTTATAGTATTCTTTTTATGTATTGCACAAGACCAAACTTCATGATAAATACAACCTGTAATAAATCTGATTCTGATTCACTCTCCGTTATACCACTAATTTAGGTGCCATCTGCAAGCTTTCTAATCATACCATCTACATTCTCATCCAACTCAATAATATACATATATGACAAAGAACAGCGGACCCAAAACTGATATACGTGCACACCACTTGTCAGAGGCCTCTGGTCTGAAAACAACACTCCATACCACACAGGCACTTATCCACCTTTGTTTATTTCAAGACCTCCAACCCTCCCATATTTATTGATATGCTCCAGGTTATCACCGTTTCCTTCCCAGAACTCACAAGTGCCATGTCCTCTCCACAACAAATAGGGTTACAGGGAGAAGGCAGGAGATTGGGGCTGAGAGGAAAATACGGATCATCCATGATGAAATAGCAGGGCAGATTCAATGGGCCAAATAGCCTAATTCTGCTCCTCTAGCTTATGATCTTATCTATATACCTCACTCATTTCCCCTAGTTCCACACATAGATTACCACACTGATCCTTAAGAAGACCCACTCTCTCATTAAACAATACTCCTACTTAAATAATATCTTCATGATATTCTTTATCTTATCTGCCTGGGATATATTATGGTCCCTTGTTGCCCAACTAATTTCATTCTTAAAGTGTACTACTACATTCATCATACTCCACAAGAGATCCTGTTAATCTCAGCTGCCTTTACTCGATCTGTTCCTCCTTCTTCTGACAAGACCCTCAATATCCCTTATTCATCAAAGCTTCCTAGTCTTGCCATATTTGCCCTTCACTCAAAAAGGAAAATCTAGGTCCTGATTTCTACCTACCTATCTTACTTTTAAAGTCTCCTAGTTGCCAAACATTACAACTCTAAAAAACAATTTCCTGGATGATAAGCTGCAATCTCTAAAGACCACTTCTCTTTTTCCCACAGAAATAATGGAAAATATGAATACTTTAGAATTAATTATATTAGAGTTCTTGTGCAATCCATGAAGAACAGCTCAATATATATAACTCCAGAGAGGAATAAAGCTTATAGGGAAAAAAATAGGGAATAGACAAAATGGATTTACAAATCTCAACAAGTGATTGCATGGCTACCACCAGTGGATTACAGAACATGGGCAATTTTAGCTCTACGGTGCCAAATAGTTTAACTGCTTTACATTTGATTGGATTTCAGCTCATTCTGTGAATTAGTTCAACTTTGTTGAATTCCCCAATACTTAGTGCTTCTTTTTCAAATGTAAACTAACAATACTTTATCAAGCAGTCAAAGATTTTCCAATTAGATTTTTGTTTCAGTAATGTCATGCAGAACAGGGACGATGATGAAATCGCATGCATTTTCATTATATATAATATTCATTTCTAAGATTATTGCTATTAGACAATATTAGAAAACAGACAACAGCATTGTCTGATGCTGGCAGAGCCCAAATACCGATATTTAACTGCTTAACAGCATTGAATTTCACATTTCTGTTAATGCATTACACAAAAGGTCTATGTCATAGACCCACCAGCAGATTTAGAATAATTAATCTTACAGCCCTTTCCCAAAAAAAATATACTAGACAAACCATCTCTTGGGTCTGATACTGGGTCACACCTGGTGCATCTATAGATGAGGGATCAAGGGTGAAGGTACGTTTTACATAAACTGTTTCACTTTAGGCACATGATTTTAGTTGTTTCTACTATTTAGTTTGCTTAATGTGTTCTAATTTTTTTCTAATTATTTATTTCAATTTTACTCATTTTTAAATGTTGCTGGATGTCATAAACTATACTCATGGCTGACAGCTGCTTCAACTAGGAGATAGGCATTTGTATCCATTAAAACCTCTAGGAATAATTTGGTAGAGCTTCTTCCTCACTGCTGTCAGAGACCCTGTCACCACACAAATATATTGGGGTGCTTCGAAGGCCCTGCACATCTGGAGCAGGAAAACCTGTGTTTAGGGACACCACAGATGGTGACTCTGGCAGTAGGGCCAGGCACAAGAACATCTAGCCTTGTTTCTGGATCTTCACAAACCTCATCCATATTACCAAAGTTCATATTCCCTAAAACACCTGTAATTTTTTTTCATTCTTAAACTGTCCATGGAAAACTATATATTATTTGGATTCTGAGATTTCTTTCTGTATTAGATAAGTTGCTAGCTATTGGGAAGAATTCATAAAACAAGCAGTCCCTGCTCTTGGTGAGCTTGAGTGTATGTGTTGAGCAGTTTTTACATGAGTGGGCAGCTGGATGACTCATAAAGGATTTCATGAGCTACAGATAATGCCATAAAAGGAAAACATCTCTCAATTACCACTCCTTCCACAAACACATTTGGTTTGTTCCATTAAATGCACTATTATTTCTAAATCTTGTTTATATTCATTGGAATGGTGACAGGTTTTGGAGAAGAATCCATTCCCTGTGCTGTAAATTGGAAGTATACTACACACAGAATTAAACATCACCAATTTGTGACTGCAGTACATCTAATTTAGACCATTGCCAGCTTTTAATGGGATAACAGTTGAAGATGCAATTTAGGTATTCCTATTGGTCTTCCTTACTCCATTGTAGGAGTCAAGTATCTGCAATGCATTCTGTGTTGTACATTTACTATGATTATTATGGCAGTTAGTCACATGGGTGGGGGCATGGTATAGTGAAGGGAAAAAGTCATGTATTTGTGCTATGTTCTCGGCAGTTTGGTTCTGTGGACCATCGGGTGTCATATCTTTTGTTGACCGCTTAATTACATTGCTTCAAGATTGTATGAATGCTATTTGCTAATAAAGGATTGAATACATTTCTTCGACTTTGTGGAACACTATTATTGGATTGATTGGAGGGCACATCGTACAGGGATAACAACCCATGCTAGGTCACTAGCAGTGGCAATTGGTTTGTTAGAATTGGTTGCAACTCCCAATATTAATACAGTTCAATTTCTTCACACCAGTTACATATTCCACTGGGCAGAATTCACACAACTGTGAAACATAATTCCCAGAATTATGCCCGATACAAGATTACAATCCCGAGTTTCAATCTTATTATGTTTGAATATATTTTTAGTGGGCAAAGGAAATGTGAGTAATCCAACAAAAAATCTGAACTACTATTAATAACATTTGTTACTGAAGTGACTGTAATCACTTCCTGATATTCTGTTGCACCTACACGAGAAAATATGTAGATGCTAGAAATCCAAGCAACACACACACACAAGATGCTGAAGGAATTCACCAGGTCAAGCAGCATCTATAGAAAACAGTACAGCCAACGTTTCAATCCAAGACCCTTCATCTGCCGAAACATCAACTGTTCACACTTTTCCATAGATTCTGCCTGGCCTGTTGAGTTCTTCCAGCATTTTGCGTTCTGTTAGACCCAGTTCAATAGAACCAAAAATCAAGAGGCAAGTATATCTAAACACCAATATTTAGTATTGTCCATTATATCAAATAACAAATTGCTCTTCACAATTCCTATTCCATGAAACTATTATTGCAGCAAAAGATGCCACTTAAACCTTCCTCAAAACTTCTTACACAAGTGCAGATAACAATATAGCAGAATAAAAACACTTCAGATGCTTAGCAGTGCCATGGAAATCATCCTATCATGATGCATCACAGTTTAGTATGGCAAATGCTTTGCCCATCTCAAGACCACAAGAAGTTGCAGAGAGCTTATTTGTCTACACTCTCTCTATTGCCTTGGGAACAAGAACCACCAGGTTTAGGAACAGCTCCACCTCACTGTTATAAGACTCCTGAATGAACCTCTTATATGATAAAGATGAACTCCTGCTCTCTCAGTCTATTTCATTATGACTTTGCATTTCATTGGTCTAAACTGCAATTGCTTTGTAACTGTAGCTATATTCTGAAGACTGTTTTGTTTTCTTTTTGTACAATCTCAAAGTATAGTATTTATGCAGGAAATGATTTGCCTGGGTGTCACACAAACAAAAGACTTGCACAGTACTTTGGTACATGTGACAATAGCAGACCATTGGCTAATAATTGCTTTATAATATATAAAGGAATTGCTTTATAAAGGAATATTCACAAATACTTGAGCTCCTTTTCATGCAACTATTTTATCAACTACAAAATGCCATCTCAGCTTCTGAATGATTAAATTAGTCTATCATGGATTGGGGTTTTCTGGTAGTTTATTTTCCAGACCAGACACAATGGACAACATATCTAATAACTGTATCTTAACTGCACTTTATTCACTGAGTTATTTTAATTCAACCCAGAGTTGGGGATCGTCCAAGAATGGATTGGCTATCCATTTTACATCTGTCCAATTTCACACTCAAATAACTCAGAGATAAATACTCGCCGAGGTTTGTCACTTGTATCCAGTCAGATTCTTGCCAGGCACATCAGGCTAAAATGAATGGCTTTATTTCTGATTTCAACAAGCAAAGAACAAATAGCTTATTTTGAAATGGACATTAGTAAGACAAAGCATTCAGATACTTCCACTGCTTGACCTATGCATTTCCACTTTTTTACCCACTGCCTTACCCAGCTAAACCACTTGAAAGATGAAACAATGGTATTAATCTGACAGGAAGCATTTTTACCAATAAAAACAAACTCAAAAATACATTCATATAATACCTGCTACTTATATCAAAAAAGTAATGGATGAAAATACAATTGACTTATTACATTCTTCCTGCAGCACAGGACGGGAGGCAATTAGAATTCCAAGCTTGATTGATTCTGAAGGACAACCAGATGTGATCAGGATGGGACATGATATACACACACTAGTTAAATTGTGACATGCTCAAACTGCTGATGCTCTGATAGCTAATAGGATTTGCCTCATTTAGTATTTTAATAAATGAGTTTGCTCTGATTTATAGCCAATTATAACTGGTATTTAGCTTCTTTGAACTGATACGGAAAGAGAATAATTAAAAAAGAAAGATAATCCTGATTGCTATCCTCTGACTAATATAGGCAAGCTTAGGTACAAGGACTTGGGAATCCTCATGAAGGATTCCCTAAAAGTTGACTTGCAAGGTGAGTTAGTGGTGAAAAAGGCAAATGCAATGCTAGCATTCATTTTGAGAGGACTAGAATAAGAAAGGAAGGATGAAATTCTGAGGCTTAATAAGGCATTGGTTAGACAACACTTTGTGAATTATAAGCAGTCTTGGGACCCTTATCTAGGAAAGAATGTGTTGGCAGTGGAGAGGGTCCAGAAGAAGTTCATGAAAATTATCCTGGGAATGAAAGGGTAAGTGGCCTGTTTGATGGCTCTGTGCCTGTACATCACTAGAGTGTAAATGAAAGAGGGAGGATGATCGCATTGAAACTTATTGAACATTGAGAGGGCAATATACAGTGGGCATGAAGAGGATGTTTCTTATAGTAGGGGGAGTCTAGGACCAGAGGGCACAGCCTCAGAATACAAGAACATCCCTTTAGAACAGAAGTGAGGAGCAATTTCTTAGCCAGAGGGAGGTGAATCTATAGAATTCATTGGCATGGATGATTGTAGAAGCCAAATTGTTGTGTATATTTTTAAAGTGGAGGATAATAGGTTTATTGATTAGTAAGGGCATCAAAAGTTATGGGGAGAAGGCAAGCGAATAGTGTTGAGAGGGATTATAAATCAGCTATGACGGAATGGTGGAGCAGATTCAAAGGGCCACATAGCCTAATTCTACTCCTATAGCTTATGATATTTAAGACACAGTTTGAGAATTTCCATGCCCATTTACTGCATACACTGACATAAGAAGGAATACTGAGGCAAAACATTGCTGAATTTTTGGCATATACAGTTGTTAAATAAATTCCAACAAAATGCGGCATCTTAGGTGAAGAAGTGAAGGAGACTGGAGAAAAGTTAAATGTTTTTCATCACGAAAGCTAATTATATCAGAACTTAGAATATTTAGGCATCACCATGCAAAGACTTCTAAATTAGTGAGAAATTGGAAAGGAGAGCCAATTAAATACTAAAAATGTCATATGATTAATCTAATTCATAGTGCAAATTATATTATGCACAAAAATACAACAAGGAATAAATAGTTCATAACCATTTAACTTCTGGCTATATAAAGCATAGTTGTGATTTTCATTCTAGATAATAAAATATTGAAAACATACTTGGAAAAAGAAAGGGAAGTCCAATGTTCAGCTCCCAGTGATTACCATAAAAGTCCATCCAATCTTAACGTGAATGGAACCCTCTGAACCACATGTTTATTCTAATATGTAACCAAACCATAGTGTATAGTTGAAAGTTTACACCATGAGCTAGAGGGAGTTTGATTGGAGTGAAGTATTAGACGGATAGAAGTATACACCTCTTTTTCTCATGTATATTGGCTTCTTTTTCTTCTCCACGTATGGAAAAATAGGTGTAGCTCTGCAACCATTTTAACTAGAGTATGCTCCTTGTTCAATCTTCCTTCACAATTTTTCTTTTTTTTCACCTCTCGGTCTGTCCATTCTAAAATACGGAATTCACTCATCCATGGTGTATCATCACCTGAGGCACTTCAAAACGTAAAATCTTAACAATTGACCTGACTCTCTCGCTTATTCTTATGATCACATTATATACCCTTCTCTCCAATGTAGAAATGTCATTAATGCTCCTTAATCATTCCAAAAACCAGAAGATTGAGTTGACATTTAGACAGCATACTATATTATATATCCTGTTTGCAGCACATTGTTATTTTGTAGTATTCCATTGATTCTATTGCATTTCTATGCTTTATAGTGAATGTCTGCAAAAAAAAAATCTTGAGGTAGTATATGGCAATATATATGTATTTTAATAATGTACTTGGAACTCTGAGATATTAACAGATTGATAATTCTAATGGTTGTCTTCTGGTGAACTTAATTACAGAAGTGTTAGCAAACTTCCCATAAAAGGAGCTTAGGAGAACAATGGCGCCTAACAGCGACTCCTTTGCTTACATCTTCGGAAACAGCTCTATTTCTATCTTTAATATCTTTATTTTTCCCTTTCAGGGTTCTTTTGAAGACCCTGACCTGGAGTTACATGCTGACTTCAGTTCTTTGTGGGAATGGGAACCACTCTCAGATGCTCACAATTGGCTGCTATTCAATATGCCAAGGACGTGGCCTAGAAGACCAGTGCACCTTCAGGGCTCTAGGGTTTTGTGGCTCTGGAGTTGGCAGACTTGAGGTCAGTGTGCCCAGAGACCCAAGTTCTTTGAGCACAGAGCTCAGAAGAAGCGATGCAACAGACTTTTAACATTGTAAATCAGCGAGTTGTTTGTTATGTCTCCCCTCTTGCTGTGAAACAGGGACACCTCTTTTTCCCTTATTAGGGAGAGAGAGAGCCTGTGGTGTGTCAAATTACCAGGTGAACGAGTAGTCTTTGGGGTACTACAAGTCTGTGTCTTTATTGATGCTTTGCTGCTTGAGTGCTCTGTGGGGGGCACCGATGCTTTTTTGCTGGTGGGGGAGGTGGGGTCATTGCTTTCCTGCTGCTTATGAGTGGGTGGGGAGAGCGCGGGCAACTTTGGGGTTCTAACATCTAACTGCCATCATTCTTTGGGGGCACTCCTCTGTTTTCGTTGATGTATATTGTATACATTTCTCAAACATTAAATGTACCTTTGAAACCTTTGATAAAAAGAGTTTCACATGTCCATATCACTTCCAAGAAGCTCACCCAAAATGATAACTATTAATTGTATATATTGCTTAGAATTTTTTTTTAACCTTATTGAGTATTTATATATTTTCCTTAATATCATGTTTGTATGCATAAAAATGAAAATCATTATTAGGATCATAGAGAGGGAAAACATGGACACAGGTATTGTTAAAATTAAATTATTTTCATGCTTGTATCAATAGGCCTACATAATTGGATCTTAGAATACCAGGGTATTCAACAAACTGGCTCCCTTACAGCCATTAGGATTGGCATTGAATTGCAATGAATCTCAAAAAACATTACTGCAAAAATAATGATATGCTCCGCACATATATTTCCCCACAAGGCTATAAATCAGTGATTTATAAATTTTGAGTACTGTGTAAAGAAGAGAAGCTTCTAAGCATTCAAAATTATTCAAGAACGTATATTTAGCATTATATCACAGAGTTAAATAATGAATGAATTGATCTGAGGAGAATGGACTGGGGATTATCTGTAAAATTCCACTGAGTAGCAGAGGGGAAGTGGGAGATTGCTTTAGTATCCCAACTGCAACTAAGTCTAAACAGTTTTAACAAAAAATTGTTTATAACTACACTGAATCACTGCACAGAGGAAAAAAAAGAACATTTTCAGGACGCCCAAATGTTTATCCCAGCAAATAAATTACTTGTGGAGAAAAACATAAAAATAATTTTGCAGTCAGCAAGTAAGATAAATATCCAGGTAATATGTTACTGTGGTATTAGATAAAGAATAATTATTGTCCAACACAATGGGAGAAGTCTTCTGCTGCTTTTACAAATGGAATAATGGAAATGCATAAGTGAACAATAAATCAATCCTTGACTTAATATCACTTCTTAAAACAAAATCAGACTAAAAATTCTCTCGGCATTACCATGAAATTTTAATGTATAGTAGGACTCACTAGTAATGCAGTTCTGAACACTCAACTGTTAGCAGGTCTTAACTGTTGGTTTTATCCTGATTTGGTATTAGGTGAAAGGGCTGCCCTGTATTGGCTGCTCAGGAATATGCTTCTCTTATTGGTTGCTTCTTTAACATTTTTTTATTCTTAGCAGTTCCTTCCTGACACTCTTTCACCTTAGAATGTCAACAGCTTTTTGGTTTTTTGTATCTCTTCCCAATACCTTCCTCCAACTTCTTCACAGCCCTATCCCTTGAAGCTCTCATTGACCTCCTGTTGTTCCTCTCCCCAATTATTTCCCCAAGCCCCCACAACCCAAATGTCTCTCAAAATCATTTTGATGCTCCTACTGTGCGTTTGCTGATAATTTCCCTACTACACCAAGTACACCTAGATTCTACAATCACTTCTAATCTCTCTTCCTCCACCGCTGTAATCCATGTCTCACTCTTCATCAATCATCTCAATGTTCTTGTTTCCAATCCACTGCTGATACACCTATTCCACATTCTATAATGGTGTGATAATGTAGATGAAAATCAATTGTGCATATCTGCACGTATAAGCACATTTCCACACCTCACAGTTTCTGAACACATCAAGCTACGCAGGTCCACCTGCCCCACTTCTAAGCTATCCTGAGTGAGAAGAGAATACAAAACTTCTTCACACAAATGCCAGAGCGCTGCCATCAACACCACACTGCTCTTGAAATTTCCCTTACAGTGAGTTAAAGACACACTTTCTCATGGCACCAGAAATAGTATTTTCTCTGCAGATGGGGAGCAGCACCTTAGATAATCCAATTGCTTTATTATTGACGGAACAGCATTGAAGGACAGGAAATGTGCTAAGGAAGCGTGAATAAAATGGACTCTCAGAGCCAGCATAATCAGTACGTAAAGAAAAAACCCAGAACAATCATACAATGCTAATAAGCAAAACAACTAACTAAAGCTGCTGGACCAGATCTATTATATATGATGTATGACTGAATGAAATGACAAAGGCAGAAAGGGCTGCTGGGATTCTTCACAGAATAACATAATAAAGGTGATAATTTTGAAAAGTGACATGTCTATTAGTTCTGATCATTCAGGGTAATTCTGCAGATAACTGGACCTTTGCCTCCTTTTTTTTTTTAATTCTAAGCAGCCAAGCAGTTTGGCTTCAGTGGAAAATAATTTTCTGTAGTGATTATTACATAGGCTTTGGTTATTGTACTCAGAATCTAAAGGGCAAATTATTTTTTGTCTGTCCTTTTTCTAACTTAGAATTTTCACAAGTGCTTGGCTACTTCACATGATTTTAAGAGAACAAATAATAAATTTTAGTTAATTATGGTAAATACTCAGTGTCTGTTCAAAATTTTAATGAGAGATCAGCAAAAAGGATCTGAATAATTTTGCCATGGTTGGTTTTTACAGAGCTTACACAGATTAAATTTGCACTGATTATGTGGAAAGCATTTCCTAGGTAACAAGATGCAGTTTATTTCCACAGCCTGTTCTTCTATTTCTAGAATTAAATTTACCCTGCAAATTGAACCACTGCATGAATTCTTAAAAGCAGCTTAACATTCTTTACCTGCCGTTCAAAGTGTGACAATTTCTGATAAGACAAAAATCCCTATTGGTATGCCAGTAATGCTCAAACTAAAATTTTAACACAGCTGACCCATTTTATCATCTAAACACCCCCACCCTGGTTGCTTATTTTATGGTGTAATGATCATGTGTTACCTCATCTTTGAAGACTTTACCAGAAAATTCTATACACCCACAAACAGATTACGTTGCACATGATGTTATTTTTAAAAACAAACAAACTCTGCCTTATGGTCCTGATCTGATCTTGACTCTAGGAATTAAGATGTAAGTTTTAACATATTTCTCCTGTCAAAATAGCATCAAAATTTGGTACTCCATTATCTTCAACCATTGGCTGGCAGCATTTTAGAAGGAGATCACAGCTCGGTATCCAGACACCTCTGGTTGAAATGGAGGGTCTCTTTTCACATGCAAATTAATACGCCAAGTCCCAATTGTGATTTTAGTTGTTTCTCCAGATCCCTAAAACTCAAAAGCTGTCTTGAAATACTGCTAGCTTGTGGCTGCTGCCACATAGAGACATAAAGTCATACAGGATGGAAATAGGTTCTTTGGCTCAACTGATACATTGTGCCTGCCAGGAGTCCTATTTGCCTGTATTTGCCCCATACCTCTCTAAATCCCTTCTGTGCATGTACTTACTCAAATGTCTTTTAAAGATTATTACTGTACCTGCCTCAAAGCCTTCCACCAGGAATTCATCTGCTATATGCATCACTCTGTGTGAAATTGTCCCTCAAGTCCCTTTTGAATCTTTTGCTCCAACCTTAAAACTATGTCCTCTAGTTTCCAGTTCCTCTTCCCAGCAATGGTAGAATATGTATGCTCACACTATTTATAGGACCATACGACATAGGAGCAGAATTGAGCCACTCGGTCCATCAAGTCTGCTCCGCCATTTCATCATGGCTGGTGCCTATCTTTAGAACACAGAAGAGTACAACACAGGAACAGGCCATTCAGCCCACAATGTTGTGCTGAACCAGCTAAAAAGCAAATCAAAAATATCCAAACACTAATCCCTCCTGCCTACACCATATCCATATCCCTCTATCCTCCTTATATCCACGTGCTTATCCAAATGTCTCTTAAAAGCCTCTAATGTATTTGCCTCTACCACCATACCAGGCATCCACCACTCACTAAGTAAAAAAAAACTTACCCCTCTCATCCCCTTTGAACCTACCCCCTTCTCATCTTCTATGCCTGCCCTCTGGCATTAGGCATTTCAACTCTGGGGAACAGATATTCTTTGTCCACTCTGTCTATGCCTCTCATAATCCTGTAAACATTTATCAGTTCTCCCCTCAGCCTCTGGCACTCCAGAGAAAACAACACAAGTTTGTCCAGCCTTTCATGATAGCACATACTCTCTAAACCAGGCAGCACCCTGGTGAACCTCTTCTGCCCCCTCTCCATAGCCTCAACATCCCTCCTATAGTAGGGCAACCAGAAATGTATGCAACACTCCAGATGTGGTCTAACCAGTTTCATAAAATTGCATCGTAACCTCCTGACATTCGAACTCAATGTCTTGACTAATAAAAGCAAGCATTCCATAAGCTTTCTTAACCACCTTATTGACCTGTGTAGCCACTTTCAAGGAGCTATGGACTTGGATCCCAAGATCTCTCTGCTCAGCAACACGTGCCCTTAACAGTGTACTGGCTCCTTGCATATATCCTACTAAGGTGAAGCACCTCACATTTGTCTGGGTTAAACTCCGTCTGCCATTTCTCTGCCCATACCTGCAACTGGTCTATATCATGCTGTATTCTTTGCCAGTCTTGTACACTAGCCACAGCTCCACCAATCCTGGTGCCATCCGTAGATCTACATTTTCATCCAGGTCATTGTCCCGTGGGGGAATGCCTTAATCTGATTATCAAAAGTTGCTTCCATTGTGATTGGTTAGTTTAGAAGCTGCAGCTGCTTTTCCCATTGGATAGATGCCTGGTGTCCAGCTTCAAATATCCTGGATATATAAAATTGCACGTGGAAGGGACTCTCTCTTCTTCCTTTGGTTCAGACATGACTATTGGGAAGGTATACTCTGTGTGCATTTTTAACTAAGTATATTTGTTGAATATTCAGCTTTGTATTGTCTGTAACTTGGGAAACATGAATGTTTGGTTAATTTTTTACTGTTTGTAAATAATTGATTAATATACCAATTCAAAGTCAGTGCATTTCCTGTCTCACTTGCCGGACCTGCGAACCTGATTCAATATTACAGCAATTTTTATACATTACAAACAGCAGAGGTCACAGCACAGATCCCTGCAGAAGTCCACTACTAACAGACCTCAAGCTTGAATATGTCCCTACAACCTTTACCCTGCCTCCTGTGTGCAAACCAATTCTGAATCCAAACAATCAATTCTCCATGGATCCCATACATCTTAATCGTCTGGATTAGCCTTCCATGAGGGACTTTGTCAAATGCCTTTCGGAAATCCATGTGGATAGTATCCACTGCCCTACCCTCATCAATCTCCCTTGTCATCTTGTCAAAAAGCTCAATAAGTTGATAAGGCACGACCTGCCAAGCACAAAGCCATGCTGGCTCTCCTTAATTAGGCCATGAGTTTCCAAATGCTCATATATCCTATCCCTAAGATTTTTCTCCGGCAATTTCCCTACAGCTGATAAGAAACTCACCAGTATATAGTCTCCAGGATTTTCCCTTGTTCTCTTCTTAGAGATGCAACATTAGCCACTCGTCAGCCTCTCTCAACCCCATTCTCCTGCCTCTCCCTGTAACATTTGACGCCCTGACTTAACAAGAATCTATCAACCTCAGCTTTAAATACACCCAGTGACCTGGCCTCCACAGCCATCTTCGGCAACAAATTCCATGGATTCGTCATTTTCTGGATAAGACACTCTTCCTATTCTTCATTCTTAAAGGATATCCCTCTATTCTGAGGTTGTGCCCCCTGGTCCTAAACTCCCCCATGAGAGGAAACATCCTTTCCACATACACTCTATCTAGGCCTTCTAACATTTGATACGTTTCAATGAGATCACCCTTCATTCTTCTAAATTCCAGCAAGTACAGGCCCAGAACCATCGAACACTCTTCATATGACAAGCTTTTGATTCCCAGAATAATTTTCGTGAACCTCCTTTGAACTCTCTCCAATGTCAGCACACCCTTTCTTAGATAAGGGACTCAAAAGCGTACACAATATTCCAAATGAGGCCTCGCCAGTGCCTTGTAAAGCCTCAGCATTACATTCTTATATTCTATATTCCTCTTGATTTCATACACTTCTATATGCTAGCCACTCACTCTCCTACATTCTAAGGAATAAAGTTCTTGTCTGTTCAACCTCTCCCTATAACACAGGCTCTCGAGTCTTGGCAACGTTCTTGTAAATTTTCTCTGCACTCATTCCAGTTTAATGTCTTTCCTATAACAAAGAAATGACAAATGTACAGAATACTCTCAGTGTGCTTTATTTGGCGTTTTGGCTTGTATCATCTCATTTATATTCTAGAATCTATAACTTTTAAAAATGTAACAAGATAGTAGATTTCCTTTTTGTTCCCACTTTGTGGTGGGTATTTGGTGCTGGTGAAAACCCTCCTCATAGCTTTCCGAGAAATCATCTAAAAACAATGAACCACCAAATGGGCTTCATTGTCATGACGTTCCATGTTGCAGAAAGACTGCACCATCCAGTCAGCAAGGATTCACTGTTGATTAAGTTCTCAGAACAGGAAAAACATTCCTACTGAAGTGTTAAGGCAGCACCCTCCCTGGGATGAGAGTCAAAGTGAATAGGTCATACAAAATGAAACTGCAATTTAATAAATTCAAAGGTTCAAAGGTTCATTTATTATCAAAGTTTGTATGCAATGTACAACTCTGAGGTTCTTCTTCTCCAGGCTGCCACGAAACAAAGAAAAACCATGGAAGTCAGTTTAGAGAGAAACAGCAAACCCACCAACATGGCCATCAAACCCCTAGCCACAAATCCCTCTCCTGTTTAAATTGTAATGTAGACCAATATAGGAATGCACATCCTCCAATCTCCATTAGTCACACAATTCCTAATCATTGCTGTCTTGATACAACTCCTGGGGAATTTAAAGTCAAAAAAGGATAATTTAAAAATTTATTGTCTTTATTTCTGTCACTACTTCCCTCTCCAAATCATATTTGTTGAGTCATTTTCAACTTTTTACACGCAGTTTTCAAAATAATTGCTCCAACAGTACATTAGGTCAGTGAATTGTGTATTATATCATGTGACGTATTCATCAAAACTTTTTGCTACTTGTCTTGTCACAGAAATTCTGAGGAAGGATTTTTTTTGCTGCAACTACAGATGAATAATCTATGCTCCAGATAACTCTAGAAGAAACTTTTTCTCTTTTGACAAGTACTTTAATTTTCTGAAAATAACAGTTACCTTTTTGGACAAGAGTATATCAAATCACATTGAAAAGTAATTCATTAGTGCTATTAACAATGTATCTCGAATACATTATCAGGTAAATCTCATTTGCTGGAACTACAGAAACATCTGATGCTATATCTAGGTAAAGGAGACGCATATATACTGTAGCTTTTTAGAAGGCAAAGAAGCCAGTGCAGTAACAATATCATTCAAATAATGTGACAGTGCAGAGTCACTTCACCATGATCTCCAAGAAACAGCACTGTGGTAATGACCAGATAATCCACTTTAGTGGTGTTGATTATAGAATAAATATTGTGCAGGGTACTGAGGAGAACTTGTTTTCTTACCTTGAAATTCCACAATGAAATCTTTTATCAGTGGGTAAATGGTCTCATTTAATAATCCAGCCAAAATACAACACTGTTGAAAATATAGCATTACAGCTTTAGCCTAAGTATTATACTCAAGATTCAACAATGGAACTTTCACATAGCCTTCTGACCAGAATGGTGAGTGTTAGTATCATTGAGCCAAATTTGAAATTATCCTGGGTACTGGGGGTTTGCACGCGTTATAGTTTCAGTAAGTTCTTATACATTTATTTACAGTCTGAAATATTTCACTCACAGTTAAACATTGAAAGGCCTGCACAGAGTGGATGTGAAGAGGATGTTTTCTATAGTGGGGGAGTCTAGGACCAGAGAACACAACTCAAAATTGAGGGACATCCATTTAGAACAGAGATGAGAAGGAAATTCTATAGCCAGGAGGTTGTGAATCTGTGGAATTCATTGCCACAAATGGCTGCACAGGCCAAGACTTTGGGTGTACTTAAGGTGGAGGTTGATAGTTTCTAGATTAATCAGGTTGGCAAAGATTACAGGGAGAAGGCAGGAGAATAGGGTTGAGATGGATAATTTATCAGCCATAATGGAATGGTGGACCAGACTAAATGGGTTGAATGGCCTAATTCTGCTCCTATGTTTTATGGTCTTATAAATCACAGAACTCAAGAGACTCTAAGACTTTGTTATGTAAGTGAACATGGCAGTTATTACACGAGATAGATCCCAAAAGAACAATTAGATTAATAAACAGAAGAGATCTTACAGATGCTGGAAATTCAGAGCTACACACAGAAAATACTGAAGGTACTTACTAGGTCAGGCAGCATCTATGGAACTGAATAAACAATCAACATTTTCAGGCTGAGACCCTTCACTAGGACTGAAAAATGGCAGAATAAGAAAGTGGGGAGGGGAAAACGAGGACAAGCTAGAAGGTGTTAAGTGAAGCCAGGTGGGTGGGGGAAGGCAGATGAAGAAGCTGAGAGGGGATAGGTGGAAAAGGTGAAGATATGAAGAAGAAATCTGATAGGATTGGAGAGTGTACCATAGGAGAAAGGAAAGGTGAAGGGGCACCAGGGGAGGTGATAGACAGATGTGGAGAAGAAGAAAGAGGCCATGTGGGGATTCAAAGAAGGAGGAGGAGGGGAAAAGATTACTGTAAGTTGGAAAAATTGATGTTCATGTCATCAAGTGGAGTATAAGTGTTTCTCTTCCAACCTGGGGGTGGCCGCATCATGGCAGAAGAGCAGGCCATGGACCAACATGTCAAAATGGGACTAGAGATAGGAATTAAAAAGGTTGTCCACCGAGAAATTCTGCTTTTTGCAGATGCAGCAGAGATGTTCAGCAAATCTGTCCCTCAATCTTCGTCTGATCTCACCAATGTCGAGGAGGCCACATCAGGAGCATTGGATACAGTAGATCACCCCAACAGATCTACAGGTGAAGAGTTGCCTCTCTTGGAAGGACTGTTTGGGGCCCTGGATGGAGGTGAGGGATGAGGTGAATGGGCTGTTGTAGCACTTCTGCCACATGGGGGGTTAAGTGCCAGGAGGGAGATTAGTGGGGGGGGGGGGGATGAAAGGACAATTCAATCTCAAAGAGAGCAATCTGTGTAGAAAGCAGAGAGTGGGGGAGAGGAAATCATTTTACCTGATTATATTGCTCATGGGAGGAATATTTTATGACAACTTTTGAACATGTCAATTTATGTCACTCACTGGAAAATTGGAGTGACAATGGGTGATAAAATAGTACTACTTTGGACTCTAAGCTTCAGTTCATTTTAACAGAGCTAAATCATACTCCATTATCCACTGGTAGCATCTGAGACAGGCTCAATGACATGAACAATGGCCTCCGATATACCCAAACCCACACAGCTTTTAAAATGTCGAAATATCAAGGACCAAAAGACAGCAGTTACCTTGGAAACAGTCATGTGTTTTGTAGGGCTCAATGCACTGCAGTTACCAAGGAAACATGCATGTGGTTGCTAAGGACCAATGAGCAGTGGTTACCAAGGCCAAGTGATAGATAGGAAATTTCAAACATTTTGCTTACACACTAATTATCTCTTTCAGTGACACTGAAGATAATTCAATTTATTCTTTAAGTATATTCACCAACAGACAGAATTGGTTCACAAATCTACTGGAAGCATCCATTGAATAAAGGTGATTGTATAAGCATTCATTTTTACTTATAAGATTAGTATCTATAAATCTGCACTTCTTGACAAGGAAAATTTCATAGCATTGATAATGCATATGCTTAATTCCAAGCTATGATGAGAATGATTGCCCTTGACAAGAAGTAGAATTTGATTGTATGCGGCATCAAAGAGACCTTGTGAAATTGATGTCATTGGGCATCAAGGGGAAAAAAGACTCCAATAATTTTAGTCATACTTTGTACACAGGAAAGTGTCAGTGATTGTTAGATGTTAATCATTCCAGCCTGGGGTATTGTTGTGGGTATAATGCAGTTTGTTTCATCAATAACCCTCTATTGGGGATATCAGCTAATGGCTGCCAATTGTTGAATTCCATCTGGACCTCTTCAGCAATTGAAGCTGCCTCTGCCAACATGTGGCAAGTCCTAGATACCAGTCATGATAAGTGGCAAATAAAGTACCAGGTATGAAAGAAGAAACAAAAACCTTTTGTGTCTGCTCCATGATCCACTAACTCTGTGGCTTATTTTTCACTGCACTTACAGTAACCTTTTGATTCTCTTAATGTCTAAAAATATATCAATTTGTCTCAAATGACAGGTATGAATTCCAAAGATTCATCATCCACTGGGTAAAGAAATGGTTTTTTTTTATCTGTTATGAATGGCTGACCCTTTATTTTGATATTGTAGCCCCTGATTCTAGACACAACATCCAGGGAAGCCATCATCTCAACGTCTATCCCTGTCAAGCCTTAGAAGAAGGCTGTAAATCTCAATGAAACTACCCCTCAAACTTCTAAACTCAAGAGACTACAGATATTGCTAAACTCTCTTTAAATGACAATGATACTATACCAGGAATCAGGCAAGTTTTGCTGCCCTCACTCGGAATCAGGTGCTTCCAACCTTTTTCATGCCATGACCGATACCATTAAGCAAGGGGTCCGTGGACCGCAGGTTGGGAACCCCTGTTTTAATTTACTGTACATCCTTTCTTTGATAGTTGGAAAGACATGGCATTCATACAGTTTGCCTTTTATTACAGTGATCAGTGTATGAAGGCATCAAATTCAATATCTGAATTCAATATCCCACCATTCAAGAACTACTCGATCTTTTTCTTCCACTGTATTGCATCTGAAATTTTTTGTCCATTTACTCAGCCAAGGCCCTTCTGCAATTTCCTCACAGTCTACAGCTGCCTCCTAGCTCAGTGGAGAACCCGGATGTATTAAACTTAATCCTCCAAACTGACTGATTGATACGCAATGTGAACAGCTGGGGACCCAATGCTAATCCCTGCACTACTCCACTGCCCACAGCCTCCCAAATTGAAAAGGCCCACTTATCCTTACCCTCAGTTTTCTGTCCGTTAACCATTTCCTAATCTATGTCATAATATTTTCTCAGTATTCTGTCTTTTATAACCCTCTGACCTTCTGAATGTCCAAATAACCTACAGCAGATGGCTCACTATAATCTACTTTGCCAGTTACAACTAATGGTCCTGATCTGATTCCAACAGATTTGTGGAACCTTATTTCCCTTTCATCAATCTATGCAGTTACTGCCTGATCTTTTATCATTTTAGAAGTGCCCAGCAACAGCTTTCTTAATAACTATATTTTCCCTTCTCCTGATGTTTGACGAACAGATCTACAAGTTCTCTGCTCTCTCGCTCTTTTGTGCTGCCTTCCAATGTTGAAATTGTTCTTGAATCTATGCACTTCAGAAGCTGACAATCAATGCATCCACCAGCTCTGGAATTATCTCCTGAGAAATGCAGTTTGTCAGATTTTAGAGATTTATCAGATTTCATTCTTAATAATTTCTCTAACACTAGTTGCTCCTTTGAGCTTATTGTCGGAGAACCTCGAATCCTCCACAATTTCTGGCAGGTTTTACTGACACAAAATATTTGTCTAATTTCTTTACCATTTTTCACAATTACTTTTCACTTCCTACAGATGATTCCTACTTTTATGGAAGGCTCACGGATTAGAAAAGTTTTGGAAGGTGATATCAAGGGATGTGTTTCAAGTACTGAGAAAAAGTACTTAAGTTCAGTAAGGTAATGGGTTACAGCACAGTGATTTAGTAGGTTGGAAGACCAAGGAACTACTTCAAGAGTTGGCCATGGCTTTTGCAACTCCCCATGATGCAGCTCATCAGTGACTTGCTTTGCAGATGACGAGCATGACAGCGCTGCACTCTGAGAATTCTGTTCAGATGTCCTCAGACTAGAGAGGGTACGGCAAGAGAAGGACTTAGCTATGACTGCCAACTCAAACAACGTGGTGACTTCATATCCAAATCTGACAGCCACATGATATTGAGTGATTATAAATAAAAAATGACAGAATTTGTTGTTTCTTCTGCATTTTGTGACTATTTATTTTCCATAAACGCTAATTTTACTCCATATCTCAAATTGCTATGTACGTACAAATTTCAATTACTTGTATGGCTGTAGCAGGGAACTTCTTGCTTTTTCCCCCAATGTTACTTGTTCACCTATTCTAGTTTTCTTTTCCTAAGTGATGCTTTGGTCCTGCTCCGCCAAGTTCTTCAGTTTTTCCAGTCTTCAGATTTACTAGTTTTTTGCAATGCTATAAATCCTTTCCTATCATCTATTAGTATCTTGAACTTCACTTAATTGCCAATGTCTGTCATCAGCAAAAGTGATTTTTAACAGCTACCCTCAAGTTCAATGGTGTTACTTTCGCTGAGATCCCTGACATGAACACGAACCAATGACCAGAAGCTGAAATGATCAACCACAGTGGTGACAAGATCAAGTCAGAGGTTAGATACCTTGTGTGTATTCTCTTGCCTTCTGACAACTCAAAATATTTCTATCACGTGCATGACACTTGTCAGGAATGCACTCAAATATCTTCCCACTGACTGGGTGAAAGCATTTCTGACAACACTCAAGAAGCCTGACTCTATAAGACCATGGGACATTGAGGCAGAATTAGTGCATTTAGTCTATTAAGTCTGCTGTGCCAGTCAATCATAGCTGATTTGTTACTCCTTCTCAACCTCATTTTCCTGCCTTCTTCCCATAACCTTTGATAGTCTTATTAATCAAGGACCTATTTACCTCTGCTTTAAACATGCCCAATGGCTTGGCCTCCACAGTCATCAATGACAATTAATTCACCTTCCTCTGGGTAAACAAAAATCCTCTTCATCTCTGTTCTAAAGGGATGTCTTTTTATTCTGAGATGTTACCCTCTGGTCCTAGACTCTCCCATTTTTGTAAACATCCTCTCCACAGCCACTCTATCCAGGCCTTTCAATATCCAGTAAGTTTCAGTGAGATCCCTCCCCCTCTCATCCTTCTAAACCTTAGATAATACAGGTAGATAACCATCAAAAGCTCCTCATACATTATGTTTGGAAACCTCCTCCAGATGCTCTCCAATGCCAACATATTCTTCTTTAGATATGGGGTCACATTACTTCAAATATGGTCTGACCAACACCTTATCAAGTCTCAGCATTACATTCTTGCTTTAATATCCTACCCCTCTCAAAATGAATGCTAAAACTGTATTTGTCTTCCTTACCTGCAATTTAACCTTTAGAGAATCCTGCACTAGAACTCCCAACTCTTTTTACAGTTCAAATTTTAGAAATGTCTCTCCACTCAGAAAGCATCTAGGATAAAACAAAGTGCTTGACTGTTTCCCCATTCACCACTTTGAGCATTCATTAATTCCAACTCTGGAATGATGTGGGCTGCAGTGCGCATCATTGACAAAATACACTGCAGTTACTCAACCAGCTTATCGCAAAAGTACTTCCTAAACCCACTGAGAATGACAAGGACAGCAGGAAGTTTCGAACACCCATTCACACCCCTTCCAAGTTGAACACAGCCCTCACTGAGAAATACATCCCTGTTACTGTTACATCACATCCAACTCCATCCAAAACGGCAATCTGATATTACCTTCACCAAAAGAAGTGCAGTGGTTCAATATACTGTCTCATCCTCCCCCTTCCTGAAGGTGGAGGGAAAGAAAGAAGATAGATAAATGAATAAATGACTCTGCAAATAAGAATCAATGATTTAATATGTTTGTTCACTACATGTCATGTTGTATGGTCCTTCCATGACCATTGTTGTTCTTTTTTTTAAATTTTTTTATTAGTTTTTCAAAACATTTTACAAAATTAAAAACCCCAAATCCCAATGAGGAGCATTAATACAGAGCAAGGTTAAGCATACAATAACAATATGCTACAGAGGAAGAGAATTTAACAAAAAAGCACCTAAATTAAAGACAAGTGAGCTTAGTGTCCTCCCCAAACCCCACAACAAAAGAAAAAAAAACAATTCCAGACCAACCACCACACAATATAGAGAGTATAAGTCCGGACAGTCAAACTCCCAGACTGTAAATACACTTAGCAACAGAGGATAATAATGCCTACTACCAGAAAAAAAAAGGGAGCTGAAAGCAAGGGACTGAAAAGAAAAAAAAACCCTAGTCAAGAGGAAGGTTATGAAAGTACTCGATAAAAGGCCCTCAGATCTTATGGAACTTTAAATCCGAATTGAGAACTGAATAATGAATTTTTTCGAGGTCCAAGCAGGCCATAATGTCGTTAAGCCATTGCGCATGAGTGGGCGGGGCAACATCTCTCCATCTAAGGAGGATCAAGCGTCTCGCCAGGAGAGAGGCAAAGGATAGTATTCGGCATTTGGTCGGACCCAGACATAAATCTGTCTCGCCCCAAAAACCGAACAGAGCAATTAAGGGGTTAGGTTCTAGGTGCTGATTCAGAATACCCGATAGTGTAGTGAAGACATCTTTCCAGAATTTCTCCAAGCTAGGACAGAGCCAGTACGTATGGATGAGAAAGGCCACGCCCCCCTTGCATTTATCACAGAGCGGACTAATGCCAGGGTAGAATCGAGATAGTTTAGATTTAGACATATGGGCTCTATGAACAATCTTAAACTGTAAGAGACAATGGCGAGCACAAAGAGAGGTTGAGTTAACCGATTTGAGAACTGAGTCCCAGCTCTCCTCGGATAAGGAGATATTTAAATCCTGCTCCCAGGCCATTTTAATTTTATCCACAGGGGCCCGTCGTAAGGCTGCTAGTTTATCTTGGATAATTGAAATTAAACCTTTACCTAGTGGATTAATGGAGAGAAATAGGTCCATAGCATTTTTCGCAGGGACCATTGTTGTTCTTGGCAAATTTTTCTATAGAAGTGGTTTGCCATTGCCTTCTTCAGGGCAGTGTCTTTACAAGACAGGTGACCCCAGCCACTATCAATGCTCTTCAGCAATTGTCTACCTGGTGCCAGTGGTCGCATAACCGGGACTTATGTTACACACCAGCTGCTCAGATGACCATCCACCACCTACTCCCATGGCTTCACATATCCCTGATTGGGAGACTAAGCAGGTGCTACACCTTGCCCAAGAGTGACCAGCAGGCTAGTGGAGGGAAGGAGGACCTTACATCTCCTTCAGTAGAGATACTTCTCCACCCCGCCAACCTGTTAATTTAATACCTATTGGTATTTATAATGAATTATTTCTTACAAAGTAAGGACACACTTAAAACTCACTGGAAAACTAGAGTGATAGCTTAAAACACATCAATTCTTCCTCTTGCCAATTATGAATGAAATTCTCTACGTTCTATTACTTACATGATTTGTTCCTCAATGATCTTTGGCACTGTTTGTGAATCTAGAAGGTTAAGTCAGTTTACTGACCTTAAAGAGTAACGTGATGATGATTCCTGCTCCTCAGTGTTCTACAAAAGTAAATTCTTCTGATTGTTCACTGAGGAAGTTGTCGACAGTACGTGTGCCCTAATCAGGCAACAACTTAATAATCCTCAATGACAGCACTCTGATGTGCATTTTTCCTACATGTTCACCCCAGAAAATAAACAGAGCTGAACTAGCTGTTGGTCGTAACAAGTCTGCTGCTTGGATTTTAAAATCTATACTTCCCAAATTTCTATCAACCTAAAGAAATCAAAATTAATTCTGCACAACTACAGAATGATCTTGTTTTAGCAATGGATGTTGGGCACAACTCTCAACTTTGGCATGGGTATTTTTTGAACAGGTAAAAATAGGATCAGCTGCCCATTATAGTTTTCCTTTCCAATGATATCAATACAAAGACACTCCTGGGTGCAGAAGATGTGTATAAACTGATAAATCCTGTTTCACACAAGTGACTAGGTTTAAAATTCTGTAATGGTAATTTAAAGGATGAGACCTTTTTCAGCAAAGTACTCACTGTCCTACAGGTGAATGATGTCTGGTCATATTGCACCTCTATACCTACCTATATTTTTAGCAATGTTACCATTGAAGTAAGTTGCATTTGGACTGACTGAATGATACATGCAAAACTGTTACTTCACTGTAGGTCCTTCAGCTTCCCTTTATATTGTGCCTTCATTGTGAGAAATACACTCAGTGGTCATCATCAGACAATCATGTGGCAGCAACTCAATGCACAGCAGCATGTAGCCATGGTCAAGAGGTTCAGTTGCTGTTCAGACCAAGCTTCTGGATAGGGAAGAAATGTGATCTAAGTGACTTTCACCATGGAATGGTTGTTGACGCCAGATGGGGTGGTTTGAGTTTCTTAGAAACTGCTGATCTACTGGGATTTTCTCCCACAGTTTACAGAGAATGGTGTGAAAACAAAAAAACATCCAGTGAGCAGCAGTTCTGTGGGTGGAAGTGCCTTGTTAATGAGAGAGGTCAGAAGAGAATGGCCAGAGTGGATCAAGCTGACAAGAAGGCATCATTAACTCAAGCTACCATGCGTTATGACAGAGATATGCAGCAGAGCATGCCTGAATGCACAACGTGTTCAACCTTCAAGTGGACAGGCTGCTGTATTGAGATGGAGAGTTGGTTGAGAGTGGCGGGCAGATGGTCAATCGTGTTGTTAGTTCTAGATTGAGTAGTCATGTCAACAGGCAACTTTCTTTAGGCGAGCATACTCTGCTGGGTCAATTGAAGATTCACTTCTCCTGTCAGGAAATGGGGAGAAAATTTGAACCAAAAACAGGGCAATGGGGATGATTTAGTGGTGAGCAATAACGTTTATAATAAATTGCAAAATAACAAGCCATTTTGGGCCACAAAACAATAGAGAATGGATACTAAACACAAGGGAAGAAGGTACCTGAATGCTAGGAGAAACTGGCTGGTTTAATGAGTGATTAAAGACCGTGGATGAGAGCTAGGTTTAAATAGGCTGCAGGTGATGATTTAGAAATGAGTGACAGGTGAGTCCTGTTAGCTGGATGGAGACGGGGAGGTGCCTGTGCGGTTGTAACAGGTAACATTACTCACCTCAACTCTGAGCCAATTCACAACCTACAGACTTACTTTCAAGGACTCTGCATCTCATGCCCTCAGCGTTAATTATTTATTTTTCCTATATGATCTGTCTGTAATTTATTTATTTGTTTATTTATTTTGTACTATGGTCATCTGTCAGTTATTCTTTGTGTGTAACTTTTCATTGATTCTATTATAGATCTTCAGTCTAATGTGAAAGCCTGGAAGAAAATGAATCCTAAGGTAGTATTTGGTGACATGTACGCACTAGGATAATAAATATGCTTCAAATTTAATTTAAAACTTTCAATGTGGAGCAATATGCTCCTGGCAGTGCTGGAAACCTAGAGTGAACGTCTGCCCTTCCTGCTGCTATGTTGGAAACCTGTTTGAGGTCCCCGCAGCAATGAAGCTGTTAAAGTGATCTCACTGGAACATGCCTGTGTTCACAGTGGCTTCTTAAACAGGTTTGATGGCTCCCTGTGGGAAGTAGCGCTGTCTGGGCTGGTGCAGCTGTTGGGCACTGAGATGTGGGGTTCAGGGCTGTACCCTAGACGACACAGTGACCCCGAGCCTTTGCTAAGGACTAGCATTGACTGCTCCTTGTACTGCAAGGCCACCTAAATCCAACAATCCCCCTCGTCGCCTCATACTGTATGTGATGGAAGCTGCTGTCTCCTTGCCTGATTTGGATGCACTGTCCTACACTGCCTGGAGATTTCTCTATGGCAACAAGTCCACAGCAACCACTAGTGAGCTTGTTACCATAGAGAAATCTCCAGCTTGGGAGAGCTCTACAGACAAGCAAGGAAGAGGAAAGGATGGCAGTTTCCATCACACCCAACAGGAGAGGAAAAGGGAAACCGGAGGATCCCGGCATACTGTTGACTCACAGCGGGGTGACGCCAGCTCTCAGTTTCTGGCCCGCTCTCAGCCCCCCATTTTGCCGCTCAGGGTTACACTGCTTGCCCCAGCCCTTGCTGGCAGCCTTTGTACATTGTGCCGGTGGCTCACTCCAAACTGAGCAACGTGAGGAAAAGCCCAACTTCTGGCTGCGGGGTACCAGCAGAAAGCAGGGGTTTCTGACTGGCTCTTGGCACAACAGCAGGCAGACAGAGGTACAGCACGATATGTGCCGATGAGTGGCTTACAGTGCTGGAGCAGGAACACTACAATGAAGCGGTCCCAAACTGGGTCTACGGAACTCTTGCTTAATGGCATTGGTCCATGGCATAAAAAAGCTTGAGAACCCCTCCTATGATGAATCACTACTCTGTGCAGTTGTGTACTCTGGGTACCAGTGTACTGATTAGTTTGCCATTTACCAGTGCAATTTTCTCTTGTGCTTATAACTAAAAAGAGGCTCAGCAGGAAATTGCTTTGGTTTATGTTAATTTAATGTGGAAACAATCACATATTCTGTACACCGAGAAGAGATAATAGGATACATAATACACCCAGTGGCAGATATGTTTGATCAAATCATTCCCCAGGCTATAGCAAATTAAGTCTCCCTATGGATAGTGGTGAATTCAACAAGCTCCTGCTCGATCTGAATCTTCCAAGCTCATTTAGAAACAGATGATAGACAACAATTTTACAACAGAAACGTCACTATTTTTTCATCAATTTAATATATTTTACTAATAGCTTTTGTGATTTCAGTCAGCTCACTCAGTGTTGCAGCCTGAATTCTCAACGTACAACCCCTCCATTCTTACTCTTCAGGGGTTTGTGTGCCTAAACTTCATCCACCTGATTTCTTTGTTCTCCACTCTCCATGATGCAATATCGTGGAGGACGCCACAGCAGCGCAGCGGTTAATGTGACACTATTGCCGCTCGGGACATCAGAGTTTGGAGTTCAATCCTGGCATTCTCTATAAGGAGTCTGTATGTCCTCCAAGTGGAACATGTGGGTCTTCCAGTTTCCTCCCACAGTCCAAAGCCATACTGGCCAAGTATTGTAAATTGACCTGTGATAAGGCTAGGGTTAAATTGGGGTATCAGGCACCACTCAAAAGGCCAAAAGTTCTGTATGTATCACTAAATGAAATAAATAAATAATGTTTGCCGTGTCATTAACTATAAGCTCCTTCTCTCAAGAACTTCCTCCCTGTATTTCACTTTCCTACTACTTTCTCCCCACCCCCCACCACTTTAAAATCCCTCTCTTCAATAACCCTCTTCCCTTTCTGCCTTGTGGATGAGTGGTTTCCACAAAACTGAAGATGCTTTGAAATATGGTAATGTTCAAACTTAACCTCAGTGACACAAGTTAACACACTTCTATTCTCCTGCTTGCATTTTGGCCACAGTTAAATAAACATTCTGAATTTTTAAAAAAATCAAATTACCCTCTTTCCTCAACAGTTAAATAATTTTTTGATTATCCAGTTTATTGATTTGAAAATATTATTACTGAATTGAAGGATCTGCAACGGCCTACTCTTAGTTTAAGTTAAATATATAAAAACGCATTTACCAAAATAGGTAACACTTGTTCAAATTAAAATTACTAGATCGGCTGAAGCTGGATCAAAAACGCCCTTCAAATACTCTGGAAATCTAGCCTTGTAACTTTGGTGAAATGTGCATTCAATGGTTCTGAACTTTAGAATGATTGAGCGAATACACATTGAAGTAATGTAACTTATGGGGGTATTTATGTTACTCATCCATCTCTCAATGTAAAGACCTAAAATACCTTTTAGTGTTTGTTACAAAGTTTGTAATTAGTCTTTTGCAGTAAATAAATTGACCTGACAACATAAATATATTGTGTGGCATCATAACCACATCGACACACAAGGCTTTATATTTCTCTCAGTATTTTTCCATTGGTTGAGTTAATTAATTTATGGCATTTTACTGTTTACTCCCAAGTTTAAAAACCTGATTTCTCTGATCACTTCCTAAAGTGAGAGGGGTAAGCAGGTTAATTATTAATCCCAACTGCAATGTAAAGTAACTTCAGTGTGCCTGCTGGGAAATAGATGGGAACAGCATGGGACCCTCTGATTTTCTGTCCTGTCTCGGAGGATGCGACTTGATTGAACTGCGGTCTCTCCTCGAGTGAGCTCCACAGATACAGGGAGCTCAGTGTTGCAAGACGTAAGGTTTGCCCCCTTTCCAACGTTCTGCTGCACAACACGTTAATGCAGCTGCCAGCTGCGTCACTGGCCTCTAACGCAGCACATCTCCAAATCCATCAGCAAAACAATTAACTATATTCAAATCTAATTACTAATGTTTCAGTTGGTACAGTGTGATTTCATATTTTACTTCACATCATTTTCCCTTAATTTGCCAGTGAGAAGGAACACTGTGATGCTCATTAGCTGCTGAGGGGCTCACAGTAGCAACTTTATAAAAATGTCTTGCTTCTCTCTGATTCAGCTTTATTACATAGCTGTGTGGGAAATCTAGGACAAACAGTGCTTGACGCATTGAGAGGTTTCTCCCGCCCATACACATTCCAAATCTGATGCAACCCACCGACTGACGCAGGTATTTAAACCTTACAGCATTCTTTGCACACAAAACACGCATTAAATCTGGGTCTGAGAGTGGCTTGGGGAAACCTCTCTACTGTATTATTTTCATGAGTTGAAATTAAATGTAAGACAAATCACATTCAAGGTATCAATTAAACAAAAGATATATTCACAAGTCCTTCTTTCCTCTGGCAAAGGCTCTCCCTCACTTTCTCCTTATAGTCAGCCTACAGCCAAACAATCTATTATTTCAATTAACTACTTGACAGCCAGGATTATTTAGCATCAGCCTTTTGCCCCTAGAAGCTATTTGTAATTTAGTCAATATGTATACTGGCCTAATCTGCAATAAGGTAATTTAGGCAACCACTTATTTACTCCTCTTTCCGGATAAAATATTGTGTTTTAAATTTAGGACAATTCACAGTATCACAACTGGTAGAGCCACTACCTCACAGTGTCAGAAACCTAGGTTTAATCGTGACCTCAGTTGATGTGTGTGTGGAGATGAAAGGGTTGGTCAGCTGATTAGCTACTCATCCTTCCTGTGTAGATGACTGGTAGAATTGGAGAAGATTCGATGAGAATGTGGGGAGAATTTTGAAAGTAGGGCTCACATAGAATTAATGTAACTGGGAGACTGATGGTTAGTGCAGACTTGATGGGCCGAAGGACCTGTTTCCGAGCTATAGCTCTTTGATGATTCACTGGATTCCAGGAATAATACCGCAAGTGTCTGCAATCCATAGCAAGACACAATAAAGCAGCAGCAAGAATCTGAATTTTAGAAATAGAGGCGCAAAAACTAAGTATAAAACAGAACTGAGATGAACGTTTCTTTGCACAGAGAAAAACACGCAGCTAAATTCTGACTGCTCAAGCACTGGTGTTGGCAATCGTTAATGTTAATTCCAATAGTGAGGCAAAAGCATGGCAATTTGGAGCAACCCACAAAGGTGATGAAGGAACTGAATGTGTCAGGCAGCACCTCTGAAGGAAAACAGGAAGTCAACGTTTCAGGCTGGGACTCTTAAAGATGCGGCAGATGCTGCCTGACATACTCAGTTCCCTCAGCTCCTCTGTGTGTTTCTCGAGATTTTCAGCACCTGCACTCTCTTATCTTCAACATGGAGATTTTCTCAATTTTTCTAGGAAGACAACATCAAAATGACAAATTTGAAATGGGTAGAAATCCATGCATTTGATGTGAACTGATTTTTTTAAAATTAAAAAACACAACTGAGAGAATTACTGATATATATATTTTCCCTGCAGGATCTACAATGTTTTTATTGACTCAAACTTTTATCATCGTTGCAAATATACAAATACAAAACAAGCAACACACACAAAACGCTGGAGGAACTCAGCAGACTGTACAAAGACATATTTTTATAAATGTACTATCTGGATGCATCACAACTTGGTGTAGCAACTGTTTTGTCAAGGACAGCAAGAAAGTGCAGAGTGTGAAGGTAGCCCAGTCTATCACACCAACTAGACTTCCCTCTGCTGACTCCACCTACACTTCCCATTACCTCAAGAACACAGCTAGCAATTAAGGACCACTCACACTCTGGTCATTCTTTCTTCTCCCCTCTCTGGTCAAGCAGAAGATACACAAACTTGCGAGCACATACCACCAAACTCAAGGGCAGCTTCTACCTCACTGTTAACAAACTTCTCATACACTGAAAAACGATCTCTTTATCAAGTTATCTTATCCATGCATGTTATTTGCCCTTTGTATTTTGCTTCTGCTGTAACTGCTACACTATATGCTCTGCATTATGCTTTCTTTTTCCTTCCTCGGTGCAATAATATACGCCATGATCTGTTCGGGTGGCACACAAGGTGCTAACTTCTCACTGCATCTTGGTACATGTGACAATAACAAGCCAACAGAAATTTAAATCAATGTAGTTTTGTGCAGAAGTCTGAGGCACATATATGTCGCTAGAGTGCCTAAGACTTTTGGACAGTACTGTAGTAATTTTATGTACTGTTGTCGCAAAAAAAGAAAACAAATTTCATGACATACGTGAGTGATGATAAACTGGATTCTGATATGGGTCTCTATTGTGGGCTCAGTGTGGGAAGGGAGCAGGGAGAGGGGGATCATGGCTGGGAAAAGGGGAAACGAGAGGGGAGGGAGCAGAAACTACCAGAGGGACAATCTGTAATAATCAATAAACCAATTGATCGTAATTAAATGGCCTCATCTGGAGTCTCAGGGCTGGGCGTGTTAGCACCCGTGCCACGCCCAGCCCCTCCTCTGACATCCCTCCTGTGGCGACCCACCCTCACCATTCCCAACATCTTTCGCCCCTCACTTCCTGCTCCACGTTGACAACTACAATACAGTGCAAAACACCCTAACTATATATATCAGTCAAGTAAAGCAATGTGAAACTATCATGTAGGGAGCTACAATTTGCTAAGAAGCTTTCAAAAAATATATGCAATATAGTGAATAACACTGACCAAAACAACTAGCAAATGCTTCAGGAAAGCAATACTCTACAGTAAGAATCAGAATCAGGTTTAATATCTCCGGCAAATGTTGTGAAATTTGTTGACGTTACAGTAGCTGTACAATGCAACACATAATAAGAAAGAAAAAACATGAATTACACTAAGTATATATACATTAAATAGTAAAAAGCAGTGCAAAAATGGAAATAAAAGATTAGTAAGTTATTGTTCATGGGTTCAGTGTCCCATGATACGACAGCAGAGGGGAAGAAGCTGTTTCTGAATCGTTGAGTGTGTACCATGAAATCACGAAGCTAGAACTTGTATGGGAATTTTGGTGTGCTATTTATAACCCTAGAAATTCTATCCATTTAAGCATCTTGAACTGAAGTAACTTGCTTTACTTCATTTCCAATTAACTAAACAAACATAAGGAGCATGATGTATGTCTATGTTATCAAGCAATAAGATATATGAGTGTGTTCCCCTATCTACTTGTAAAGTTAACAGTAAATTCATAATCTTATTCAACAACTCAAAATTTGGTGAGTAATGGAAGCTTCATAATATCAGTACAGGTGGCCCCCGTTTTTCGAAAGTTCGCTTTACGACAGCTCTCTGTTACGAAAGGCCTACATTAGTACCTGTTTTCGCTAAACAAAGAGGATTTTCGCTTTTATGGAAAAAAGACACACACTTTATACGTGTTACCCCGAGAAAGACTACCATGACGGTGAAGCCTTGTGCAGGCAGTTGTGTGCGCATGACTTTTTTTCTCCACACCGATTTTGGCTCGCTGTCTTCCCGATTTTGATAAGTGAAACTACACCGTGCATACAATATTTCTGCTTTATATAGGCTGTGTATTTATCATATCATTCCTGCTTTTATATACGTTTGTGTTATTTTAGGTTTTATGTGTTATTTGGTATGATTTGGTAGGTCATTTTTTGGGTCTGGGAACACTCTAAAATTTTTCCCATATAAATTAATGGTAATTGCTTCTTCGCTTTACGATATTTCGGCTTATAAACAGTTTCATAGGAATGCTCTACCTTCGGATAGCGGGGGGAACCTGTACTTTCAAAGTTTAGAATTCTTAATTATGTCCAGGTTTAAGTTGAATTTGCATGCTCTTAGAGGACTATTTGACAGAGGTTGCCCCAGTCTGACTCTGAGCCGATACACATACAGATGCAAGTTTCTTTTTCCCTTCGACACCTGCTGCTGGTACTGGACTGCATGGTTATCAGAAATGTAAATACAAGTTAGTAACTGTTTTCAGAAACAATGCTTTTTCCTTTTCAACTTAACCTGCGCTATTTTACTAATGTATGTCATACAGTGTTATATGACATTATATAGCATTACTAAGGATTCTTAATTTAGTGAGATGCTTAATTTGTAAGAAAGACAGATTCAAATAAGTTGCAACATCCAGCATATGAATGACAAAATCCATTGATCTACCTCAATAATTCCTTCATCATCCATCCATGATTGTTTCATTTTTGACATTAAAAAACTATAAACATTAAAAATGCTACAACATAATCATACTTTTCTTCAAAAATAGTTCCACTGGTTTTTTTATTTGATGTGCTCATTTTTTACTTGCAATTCACTAAAAATTACTTCATTTGGTCATGATAATTTTACAAAGAAATTCATACCACAGTCATGATCTCAGTCCATCCATAATAGTCATTGTTTCATTAATATTACTTTGTAATGGTAAACATGTAGATACATACCTAAAACTTTGACAACCTTCTTTAAGTCCGTGGTGGACAGTGTCCTGACTGGTTTCGTCACGACCTGGTATGGAAACACCAATTCCCTTGAACAGAAAATCCGACAGAGCCCAGTTCATCACAGGAAAAGCCCTCCCCACCATTCAGCATATCTACAAGGAGCACGGTCACAGGAAAGCAGCATCCGTCATCAAAGACCCCTACCATCTAGGCCATGCTCTCTTCTCATTGCTGCCATGAGGAAGGAGGTACAAGACTGAAACCACCACTTTTAGTCACAGTTATTACCCCTCAGCCACCTGCTCCTCAGCCTGAGGGGATAAGTTCACTTAACCCTAACACTGAACTGATTCCTCAATCAATGGACTCACTCCTAAGGACATCACAACTCACATTCTTGGTATTCATTGCTTGCTTGCTTGCTTGCTTGCTTGCTTGCTTGCTTGCTTGTTTGTTTGTTTGTTTGTTTGTTTGTTTGTTTGTTTGTTTGTTTGTTTGTTTGTTTGTTTGTTTGTTTGTTTGTTTGTTTATCTATCTATCTATCTATCTATCTATCTATCTATTTATTTATTTATTTATTTATTAATGTTTGCATATTTTATTGTCTTTCACACGTCGGTTCTTTGTCCAACTTTGTCAAGTGTGGTTTTTCACTGATTCTATTGTGTTTCTTTGAAACTACAGTGAATGCCCATAAGAAAATGAAACTCAGGGTAGTATATGGTGACATATATGTACAGTCAGTACTTTAAACAATGGATTGAAGAAATGCATAGGAGTCCAGCAGGGTGGAGTGGGTTCCAGATAGTGAGTATCGCTCAGGTACCAGGACACTAATTCTGCATGGACTTTCACAGCACACTACATCAAAGGCTTCTGAACAGTTTCACAAACTCTAATAGGGACATTTAGAAGTTATTCAAACAGAGTTAAATAATTCAAAAAGTATAATTGTTTCAAAAATCTAAAAGAAATTAAAATGTAATTTTAATTAAAACACATTAAAAATAAATATATATTTAAATACACTGATAACTCAAGCACTTACATTTTTCCACCAGGTAGGCAAGCCCATAAGAGGAATGGGGTTTTCATTCACCATTCCTACACCAGAACTCCACTGGCATAAAACCGAAGGACCAAATGTAGAGTGGACCAAAGCTGGACTCAGTCACAGTCTGCAGGTATAGCAGAGAATCTGGAATTGCCGACTGGGTAAGGTCATTCCAACCCATTTCATTTATGGTGGAAATGTGGCAGACTCCATCTTTTGCCTAAGCCCTCAAAATATTACATTGGTAATGTATGCTTACTATAAAATTGATATATAGGAGACCCAAAAGCTGCTCTTATGACTACAATGTAGAAAAATAATGAATAACACATTAGTACCATCATTCCTAATTAAGTTCATAAAAGCACAAGTACACAAGCATCCTGGGACTGAGTGATTTCATAATGATATAAAATATTGGCCTCGACCTCTCAAGGCTTCTCATTCTGCTGATGTGACTGAACCACAAACGTGCTGTGAATCTTGTTAGAGTAGAAGTATTTTCCAGCAACTTCCTCACCCATTATTTTACGAGGATGAGTGAGAAATTATTTTAAAACATAAATCTTCAAATTGACAGCGACTCTGAGTAAGTTCTTAATTCTTTCATGCAAGAAATCTCTCACATAATGTTACATAACTTTATGGTACTTGACATCTGGTCTCACAACGGACATTACCAACAGCAATATCAGAGAGGGGGTTCTTCCAGCCAATTTTATGCATTTATTAATAATAACAATAAATTATACTGTGTTAATAATTAATAATAAATGCATGTATTATTGCAAATTATGCAAAATAAGTTGCTTTCCATGCTCTCCTGGCACTTGGTCTAGTAAAGAGCAATGTGCCGGAGAAGTGAAAATCTGCCAAATGGCACCCGATGCATGCTGTCAACATTTATCACTTCTGCAGACTGAAATACTGCACCTGACAATGACTGAACAGTACTGATCCCGATTTAGCAGAGATTCAACTAAAGACCTATGCCACCCATTGCACAAAGGATTCAAATCTTAAAAATAGAAGCGGCAATGCAATTGGCTGTCAAGGTGACCACAACCCTTCATTCTTGGATGCCTTGTTCCTTCCAGTGTCAGCCACTGTGCTACTAATCTGAATTACAAATTACAATTCTGCAATGGACAGATATCCATGCTTTTGCTGTGGACTGATTCTTTGAAATAAAAAAAGGGATATACGAGGGGTGATTGATAAGTTTGTGGCCTAAGGTAGAAGGAGTCAATTTTAGAAAACCTAGCACATTTATTTTTCCTACATTTACACACTTAGTCCAACAGTTGTGGAGCATAGGATCTCTTCTTTGTAGAAGTCGGCATCTTGGACCTCCAAAAGTGGTCCACAGCCGGGGGGGGGGGGGGGGGGGGGCGGGGGGATTGATAAGTTCGTGGCCAAAGGAAGAAGGAGATGAGTTATTAACTTCAAACTTTCTGCATTTTCATTCAAGGAGTTGAACTGCACATGCATCTAATGACAGCTGTATAACTCATCTCCTTCTACCTTAGGCCACAAGCTTAACAATCATCCATGCTTTGTACCACCTGGAGGTCCAAGATGCTCTCATTACATGCATGTTTAGGTCAACTAAATGATAATGCAGAAAGTTTGAAGTTAATAACTCATCTCCTTCTACCTTAGTCCACGAACTTATCAAATACCCCTGCTGTGGACCACTTCTACAAAGAAGGGATCCGTATGCTCCACGACTGCTGGACTAAGTGTGTAAATGCAGAAGGGGACTATGTTGAAAAATAAATGTGCTAGGTTTTCTAAAATTGACTCCTTCTACCTTAGGCCATGAACTTATCAATCACCCCTCGTATAATTCAATTCACCTGAAAGAACTATTGATATCCTTACCCCCTGTAGGATCTACAATATACTTGTTCACTTTCAAACTTGTAACATTGTTGCAAGCATACAAATACAAAACAATTTGTCAAGGGTCAGCAATGTGAATGCTACAGTCAGGAAAGCACACACACCAAAGCCTTTATTTCTTTATTGACACAGAGCACGGAATAGGCCCTTCAAGCCAGGTCACCCAGCAAGCCCTGATTTAATTCTAGACTAATCACGGTACAGCTTTGGACTGTGACAGGAAACCAGAGCACCCGGAGGAACCCACGTGGTCAGGGGCACAAACTCCTCACAGACAGCGGCGGGAATTGAAACCAGGTCGCTGGTGCTGTAAAGCGCCATGCTAACCACTACACTACCAGGCCCCTGAAGAAGGCTGAGGAAATTTGGCTTATTTTTGATGGCTCTTACCAATTTTTATAAATGCATCAAAGTATGTGTGCTCTCCGGATGCATCACAGCTTGGTACGGCAACTGCTTTGTCAACGACTGCAAGAAATTACAGAGTTGTGAATGTAGCTTACTGACAGATGCAGATTGCTCCTTTCAAAAGTGCTCTCAGCTCCTTCCCCATTGAATAGCAAAAGCAGCATGGACAGGTTGATTATTTCAATTGAACTGTAAGCATGCTGAAAATACATTTACTATAATGATTGATGGCCTCTCAATGGACACCTGAGCCACATGAAGAGACAGGAGTTACATCAATGTGCAAAAAGGCCAGTCCCAACATTACATAATTTTATGAACAAATCTTTTCTTTTAAATGAATGCCTCATCCACCTTTTTTCAGAAACGATCCCTATAAAATTAAGAATCCCTGTAAAAATTATCACAAGAGCTGAAGATGGTTAGTTCAGTGCTTCAACCGTTGTCACCAACAACAAGCTGATATTACTGAGATTTGTGGGCTCCTTTGCATCAGAAATGGCAGCTGCATTGCTTACACATTAACCATTACCATAGTTACAGCTTATTTCTGGTTTAGGAAACATTTGTCAAGGTAAGGTATAAATTCTCTCTTAAATCTTAATGAGCGTTTCATATGACAAGATGAAGGAATGTAAGCTTAAAGACTGAGTTTGTTGATAACATTAAATTTTATCCATGGATAAAAGTCCATACAGGATATTGACAGACTGGGGTGGATTTTGCAGAAGTCAAGATGTTGGAATCTGTTGGGTGTTTGTCATTATTTCATTGTGAGACAGGAGATTCGTAGTTTCACTTCAAAATCCCACAGTTGCCATTGGTGATTCAACTCTGGCCCAGCACTGTCTGGAATCTCTTACTTGAATCACAGAAAATTAAATTGTGGAATTTAAGATATTTACAAACCAGTCTAACCATAATATAGCGCTTACCGGTACTTGAAGAACAAACCAAAACTGCTGGGAGACTGAGACCGGGAATTAACACTGTGTGACGTGCTCCAAATAACTGAGTTCCAAGTCGAGAAAAGCATATTCAATCTTTTATTAGGAAACCAGCAAAACTAAATGATCAAAATCAGCCATATCAGAATTAGCAAAACAAGTGAAATAATGAAATAAGCAGTGATGCACCATCAATAACTCTCTCTGAGAGGTAAAGGCGAGATATCGGCTTTTATTGACTGGAAGAAGGAACAAGCAGATGTTGACCACCATACTACATCCTGGAGACTGAGAGGCCGGGCTCAGGCCTCAATCGCCTTTATACCAGGGTCTGTGGGAGGAGCCACAGGAGCAGTCAGCAGGGGGCGTGTCCAGACAGGTATATATAGTTCACCACAAGCAGTCAAAAACATTGTCAATTCCGTGGCTCACCCTCGCTCTAAACTAATGACATAAAGGTAAATACATGACTATACTCATTGCTCCTACCACACCCCAACCCACTTGACAAATTACCATAACAAAGCACGCAATACAAAATACATCACGGACGAAAAACAGATACATGGCTCCTACACATGAAACACATTGCTCCATGCCCAGGTTAATATTTTTAAGTTATACTGATCAATTATTACTTAGCAGATTTTCTTTTACCTTTATGCATGTAGCTTTGAGAAGATAACTTTAGAAAATGTTATTCTTATTTAGTTTGACCTCAAAGATCTATTTAATTTGATATCACAGTATGATGCGTACAAAGGGAATCTCAAAACCTGAAAGATTGCCATGTCCATATTTCTTCAAGGCAACTGCAAAACCAACTATTTGATAAGTAGACATCATCAACAGATGGAACTCAATGCAGGAAAATGTGGGGTCGTACAGACCTAAAAAAAATGGCAAACTGATGCATTTTCTGAATGTGAAATACTGAACTGTAGTGACATAAGAATGTCCAAGTGGGAAAATTCCCAGAAGTTACGGATATGTACATAAAAATATAAAGGGCTAACAAAACGTTTGCTGATACCAAGTAGATGCTGGTGGAATTCTGCCATAAATTCCAATTTAGCATCACTTGCCCTCCGTATCTCAGCAATGTGTGTATCTGTACTGGTTCAGGGCTTCAGGCTGATCCTTTCCAAAAGCTAAGCGCAAGTCTGGAATTACAACAATTCCTTTCTAATGAAGAGCCACAAATCCAAAATGTATCTGTACTTTCTCTTTCTGCAGATGCTGACAGGCTGATGGAGTATTTTCTGCATTCTTTGCTAATAATTTGATTTTCTTGTGTCTCCATGAGGTGATTTTGATGTGCTAACACCATTCTTGCATTACAGAAGCTATAGGTCTGTATATGTTTATATTGGAGCTCAATTTTGTTTAATATAGAATGCACATCTGATGCTTGGTTGTGCATTCTCATCAAAAATAACACATAAACAGTGAGTAAATAGCCAGTTTCTAATTAAATAAATAGACTTAGTGAAATATGGGTGAGAATAGACTGAAAAATAATGGTTTGAAATTAAACATCAACCAGTGCCAAGTTCATCAACTCAAGAAACAAAAAAAACTTAGCATGTATTGTCATTGTAAATTATATTTTCAGTCGTAAACAGATTCTGTAGATGCTGGAAGTCCAGGGTAACACACACAAAATGCTCAAGGAAATCATCAGGTCAGGAAACATCTATAGAAAGGAAAAAAGAGTTAATGTTCCAGGATGAAGCCCTTCATTAGGTCTGGAAAGGAACCCTAGAACCATAGAACACTACAGCACAGTACAGGCCCTTCAGCCCTCCATGTTGTGCTGACCCATATAATCCTTTAAAAAAAAGTACTAAACCCACACTACCTCATAACCCTCCATTTTTCTTTCATCCATGTGCCTGTCCAAGAGGCCCTTAAATACCCCTAATGTTTTAGCCTCCACCACCATCCCTGGCAAGTCATTCCAGGCACTCACAACCCTCTGTGTAAAAAACTTACCCCTGATGTCTCCCCTAAACTTCCCTCCCTTAATTCTGTACATATGCCCTCTGGTGTTTGCTATTAGTGCCCTGGGAAACAGGTACTGACTATCCACCCTATCTACGCCTCTCATAATCTTGTAGAAGATAGATGGGTGGGCCAGCAGAGATAAAGTGAGAAGCTGGGAGGTGATAGATGGAAAAGGTAAAGGGCTGAAGAAGAGGAAGAAATCATTGTTTCATTCACAATTGAGATTATGAAAAAGATACAGTGCCTTGAAAAAGTAATCAGCCCCCACAACTATTATCACATTTTAGTGTCTCATTTTCTAAATTAAAAAAAAACATCGAAGCAGGATGTTTTGATTTAACATCGTTCATCATGTCAAATCAAAAGAAAAAATCCTGTAAAAAATTTACTAAAAATTAAAAACTAAACTAAAACTAAAATTGTGCGGGTCTATAAGACACAGGGTCCCCTCTGTCTGTAAGGTCCAACAGTATGATACATTTTTTAACAGACCAAACCAAAATGAAGACAAAAGGTCATTCTAGGCAAGTCGGGAAAATGATAATACAGAAGCATGAATCTGGGGAAAGGCAGAAGATTATCTCAAAGGCACTGAACATAACTCAGAGCTCAGTGCAATTCATCGTGAAAAAGTGGGAAAAAAATGAAACCACAGCCACATTGCCTAGGTCAGGCCGCCCCACTAAACCTAGTCACCAGAGAAGAATAGCATTTTTAAGAGAGGCTACTGTGATGCCAAAAGTCACTCTGAGTGAGCTGCAGAATTGGTGGCTGCAACTGGAAATGAAGTTCATGGCTGCGCAATCTCTAAGGTATTTTCGGAAGCATGGCAAGGAAGTGGCCCTGGCTAATAAAAAAAAAACATATTCTTCCCCGCAAAGATTTTGCAAAGCGTCAGTTATATGATACAGTAAAGATGTGTAAGAAGGTATCGTGGTCGGATAAGACTAAAGAGGAACTTCTTAGCCTCAGCACTAAGAGGTATATGTGGCATAAAATTAATACTGCACATCAGCCATGTGACATCATCCCTATTGTAAAGTATGGTGGAGGTAGATCGTGCTATGGGAATGCCTTTCAGCAGCAAGGGCTGGAAATATGGTCATGATTGAAAGGAAGGTGAATGCTGCTAAATACAGAGATCCTGCATTAAAGCATGCTAGCCTCCGCCAGAAAACTTAAACTGGGAAGAAGTTTGTCTCTCAGCAGAAAAAGACCCAAAGCACACTGCCAGAGCAACCATGAAGTGGCTTCAAATTGATGTCCTTGAGTGGCCCAGTCAGAGTACTTGCCTTAACCTGATCAAACGTGTCTAGCAAGACCTCAAGATTACTGTCCACTGCTGCTCCCCAATTAACCTGGCACAGCTTGAGGAATCTTACAAGGAGGAATGGGCAAATCTTCCTCCAACACCTTATGCAAAGCTAATTGAGACTTGTCCAAATGTCTACTTGCTGCAATGGCTGCAAAAGATGGTTCAACTAAGTACTGAGCAAAGGGGGATGAATACTTTCAAATTGCTGACATTTCAGTTTTGGAAATTCTTGTTATCTGAGCTCTACAGTGAAAGGAAAGGGGCATGTGATCTACAAATAAAAATTCTCAGTTAAATTGATCAAAATCCCTGGATGCAATACTCACTTATGTGAACAAAGAAGTTGGGGGCAGAATACTTTTACAAGGCTCTGCAATCAACTGATCATCTTCACACTTACTTACAATATCGACCAGTTACAGTGCAATACTGCAAAATAATGGTAAGAACCTGCAGGTATTGCCTGAAGATTTGCAATTAGCTTGGAATTATATACTGTCATTCAAACTCTGTGAATGGACTCTAGATCTTGTCAATGCATTGATCCACCTCTACAGCCTGCAGAGGACACTGAATATGGAGCGGACACAAAGAAGCTAATCAAGCTTCTAAGATTCAAAATTGCCGGAGGCAGGATAGGTCACAGTAAATTCATCTGTTATCCTGTCAATCCTAGTGGAAGTACCTCGAACACATTCTCTTTTGTTGCATCTCTGTGGTCACAATTAGACGGAAGATAAAGTTTGGGCATTTCACAGAAATATTTGGTTAGTATTTTAAGCTGTGTCCTTATTGAAGCTTTAAAATTATGTATCAGTTAAGAAATTGGTTATCTTGGGCTTCAGATTGCTTATAGCAATGATTTCCATTCCTTTAAAGAACTCAGTTGTAAGATATTAGACCAAAATTTCTCCTTGTTTATCTCAATACTTTGTCTAAAGCATTATTTTGGAAAACAGCTAATTATCTTTGATTCAATGTACTGAATAGCCTGATTCAACCTGACGATGGGTTAGAGCATACCAGTATTATAGCTCTCATATAATTTAACCAGCGCATACCATTGGAGTTTAATTGCTGCTTAATTGTGGACATGACTTTTATGATCTATATGAGTAAGTTAACTAGTAGCAAATAAACTGCAGCTCAAGAAGCTTAGGTTATTCTTGGTTTCATCCTCAGCATATGTCCTAACTTTAAAGAAAATGCCACAGAAAGTTAATGAAGAGTTTAGACAAAGATGGAGCATTGCCAAATATTTACTATTCCAGGCAGCGCATGCCTTGTCAATGCTTTTCAGTCAGGTTGCAGCTGTGGGATATCAGCCCCACTACAATATGTGGAGTAGCCAAAGTGCTTTCCTTTAGCTCTGTTTGTTTTATTGCTACTTCTCACAGATTAACACCTTCTGATTGATGAAAGGCAATTATTTTTTATAAAAATACAGAGTAATTTGGACACTAACATCCAATGTACAAATAGAAGTACTGCAAATCTCAGTGAGCAAGGCAAAATCATTGGATAGGACAACATCAGTAAAAAGATAAACAGGTTCAATATGTTAGGTCAATGACCTTTCAATAGAACTACCTAGAGTTAGAAATTGAACATGTTCTAGCTTGGACAGAGAACAAAGGGACTGTCTGTGATCAGGAGCTGAGCAAAAAAGGCTGTGATGTAAATCTATGTGTTGTCAACACCAATATTAGCCTCACCTTGTCTTTTGATCTCTCTATCACTGACATTTCCTTTGTTCTCTCCTTCTTCTTCATTGTATATGTGTCTAGCTTATAATTTTTCGCAGTTCTTCTGAAAGGTCACGAAGTTTTGCTCTAAATTTTTTCCACAGCTGCATGGACCATTGCTCTGAGTAGCAAATCTTTATATGGCCTGAAAACTGCATGGCACTTTAGACGGTGTCGGCAGTCAGTGGACCGGCGGTTTATTAACAATGAGCTGCTTACTTCCATTCTGTGTTTATTGCTACAATTTGTAACTTGAAACACTGACAATGTAAATATGTTGAAGCACTATAATGTTTCAAAGTAAAGATGGTGGCACATTTATCATTTAGAAAATTTATGGATTATATTAACATAATTAATTACCAGGTACTTCACAATTATATTAACATATATTAACATTATTTAAAAGAAAATTCCAGCTGTGTGACAACAAAGGCTATGTGCACAGGAGCATTTCAGTTACCGTGTGGCTGCGCTACCGCATAACAATGCTAATTAATCCTACCTTTCTATTCACAGACACAATGTGACTTCAGTATTTCCAGCATTTAATGCTTTTATTTCAGATCTCGAACATCTGCAGATTTTTGATTCTCAACCAACATTTAATGTCTCCCTATACGCGATCAAATTTGGCCACCTGAATTCTCCTGCACTTCTACAAGCTTTGTACGCATGCACCTTATCGAGGGATTTGCAATGAAACAAAACATGAACGTTGTAATATTACTGTATTCACCTATTAAGATATCCACCAAAGAATCCAGGAAAGTAGGGGCATGCATTTTAATGTGGACTATGCAAATTTTGAGAACTAATTGAGCTGTGAGCGACTTTTGTTCTCAATCTCAATTTACTAATTCTTCAACACATATTAATTTTTAGAATATACTAGCTATATACCTGGCAACATAAATATATACTGCATTATTTGTGTCAATTTTCACAGAAATATTCACATACTTTCCCAACAGAATATCTGAGCATGATTTTGATGCATCCATACTGAGCAGCTATTTCTAATCAATCTCCAAACATCTGAGCCAATTCTGTCAATTAGTGTAAAGAATTACAGTCCTTGATAATCCTGTTTGCTGATTGTCATTACTTACTAAGCCATAATTTAGTCTAATATCTTCAATAGTTTACCTCAGTACAGAATGATTGAAAATTCACAATAGCTTTTCATGAGCATTGTTTGAATACTGTTGAGTCCATTGGGATACAAATACTGTGGGGCATTACTTACACACTGGAAAGGGTACGATCTAATGCCTGTATGAGGGCTTGTGCCAAGTTAATGGCTGACTTTTTCACATTGGATGAAGGTTTTCTACTGGACTGTCCTGTGAAATGATGGTCTGCACAGCCATTAGGCTTTATATGTAATCAGTCCATTAGTTTTCATCCCAAGAATTTATTAAAACCAAATATGTGTAACTTCACTCTCCAGCAAACTGACTTCTATTGTTCTTATCCTGGCTCAGGCAAAATGCCGTGAGTCCCACCAAGCACAGATCTAACTTCAATAACGTCTTCTAAGCTACTCAAGGTGCCAAGAATTAATCTGGTGTTTGTGTCTATGAAATTGAATAACCCATTTTTTTTTTGTTATTCTTCACTTCCCTCATCGGCCTGCAGATTTGTGTATTCTACATGATAAAGTGACAAAGGTGAGTTTGTGGTCAAGGAAGGATTGAAAACAGAGGTAAATCTTTAACACTGTATGCAGCAAGAAAACCTAAAACATGGAGAATGAAAAGTGGTGGCATAACAAGAGAAGAATCAGGTATGAAGACACCAATTTCTTCACCATCGATGATCCTCTAACAATGTAACTTCCAGTAATAGCCAACGCCATATCCTCTCTGAGTGCTTGGACATACAAAGATAGCTGTTCCTTCCAGTTAGTGCTTGCTGTTTCCAGTTTTGAGCCACTTTTTCCTGTAAACAAGTGGAGCATGCATCATTGGGATTCATGTAAGCACTGTTTGGGATATGGCGGACATGGCTGAATAATCTACAACGTGTGCAAACTGTGAGATTGTGAGAGGCTTCAGGAAGTGTGAGAGAATGAACACGTGGTAGAGCATTTGAAGTTTGGATATGTGTCTTGAGTGGGAGAGGTTGCTGGTGAATAAAGGGTAGGGTTCTGGTGAATCGCAGTATTTCCAATGCAGTTGGTGGAACTCTGCACAATGGGTGCATTCACTGATTTTCACACCTAATGCACTCAATATCAATCATACAACATTACATACAGGTCCACGGGCTCTTCATGATAATTTGTTGTTGCTACCTCTTGTTGAAAACCTTTGTCCCAATCACAGACAAGATATCTCCATTTCACACCTTTACCAGCACAGATTTCATTACAGCAGCCCCTAACTTTGCATCTCACATGTTTTTTTGTCCTTCAATGTTTCTGAGGTTAGACTTGTTTCTTGCTTCACTGCCAACTTTTCTTTTGGTTACATTGTCCCTGCTCTTTGTAAGGTGATATTCACCTTTAAGCAATACAGTCAGTCTTTAATGGAATAAGCCATTCACTCTCCTTTGCCACCAGTGCCACCTCAAAGTGATGAAAAGTGCTGTAAATCCGTCTGGAAACTAAAATAATTGAAGTTGGCAAGCTGCCTGGATTCCATCCAAAGAGTGCAGGCTAATTTCATAACTCCGGCTCTGTTTGGGGGACTATCAAATTAAGCAGCTGCAATTCTCATTAAAGGATCTTCAATCTAACTGTTTGAAGAGAGACATTGTTGCTTTCCTGCTCAGTAAACCCGCAGATCCTCTGCAAAGGGCACAACAATGAAATATCTCTCTGGTAACCGTGTGATGTTATTCATAAGTCCATTAAAAGGCTGTGGCAAACTGCCAACAGAACAATGATAAAGTGCTGCTCCTCCAATCTTGGTCCATTTTAATGAAAGATATGGGCGTAGGTAGCACTGATTCAAATGTTGCACAATGAATGAAGACAAATTACATTACAACTACTGGAAGTTGTCAGGATTTATCCTGTGGATTATTTCAAAGTTAAATATACAGCAAAAGCCCTTGGCACCAACTCTATACCTGGATGATAGTCTCCCCTGATGTATTTTCTTTAAAGGATATGTAGATTGCTGTCAAGGCAACATTTATTGCCCTCAGCAACACACGCACGCACGCACGCACACACACACTTTCTCAGGGCAATAAATGGTATCTTGACAGCAATCTACACTTCCTATAGGATATAGGAGAAAGAGAAGGTGAGGAACCAGGGGAGGTGATAGACAAGTGATATGAGTTAAGGGACCAGAGGGGGGAACAGAAGAAGAGGAGGGAGAAGGATTTTTTTACCAGTAGGAGAAATCAATATTCATGCAATCAGGTTGGAGGCTACCCAAAAAGAATATAAGGTGCTTCTCCTCCACCCTGAGTGTGGCCTCATCGTGGCTCATGGACTGACACGTTGAAACGGGAATAGGAATCTGCTTTTGGCGGATGGAGTGGAGGTGCTCAACCCCAATTAACAGTGGGTCTCACAAGTGTAGGGAAGATTGCCTCGGGGGTACTGGACACAATAGATGACCCCAACAGATTCACAGGTGAAGTGTTGCCTCACCTGGAAGGCCACCTTGGGGCCCTGAATGGAGGTGAGGGAGGAGGTGAATGGGCAGATGTAGCACCAGTCACTGCAGGCACAAGTACCGGGAGGGTGATTAGTGGTGAAGGACGAATGGACAAGGGAATCATGGAGGGACTGGTCCTTTCTTCCATGGTCCACTCTCCTCTCCTATAAGATTCCTTCCTCTCTGACCATTTACCTTTCCTACCCACCTGGCTTTGCCTATCACCTTCTAGCTATTCTCCTTCCCCTCCCCCACTTGTTAATTGACATCCTCCCCCTTCCTTTCCAGTCCTGAAGTGGGGGGGGGGGGTTGTGGGGGAGGAGGGTCTCAGCCTGAAACATCTACTGTTTATTCAGTTCTACAGAAGCTGCCTGACCTGCTGAGTTCCTCCAGAATTTTAGTGTGCTGCTTTGGACTTCCAGCATCTCAGAATTCCTCCTGTTTACTTATTGCCTTGTGTGTATCCATGGTGCTGAGGTGGAGATGGTGGAGAGCTTCCCATCCCTTGATGTATCGTCATTAGCTTGACCTAGACCAACCATGTAGATATGGCGAAGAGAGCTCATTGGTGCCACTACAGTAGTTCGAATCAAGGCTAATGGAGTTTGGAAAGTCCTCATTGACTCTACCAATTTTTATTGCTGCACAATAGAAAGCTTCCAATCCACCTGCATCACAATTTGAAAAAACAAGTGTGCTGCACAAGACTGCAAAAAAATTACAGAGTTGTGGACACAGCTCAATCTATCCTGAAAACCAGCCTCCCGTCCATTGACTCTGCTTACACTTCCTATTGTGAAGGTAAAGCTATCAACATAATCAAAAACTTTCCTCCTAACCTGGAAATTCTCTCTCTTCTTTCCCTCCCCCCACTATTTTGCAGAAGATAGAAAGACTTGAAAGCAAGCTCCTTCATGCTCAAGGACAGCTTCTAGCCCACTGTTATAGAACTTCAACAATAAACATCAACTCTTGATCTCTAAATCAGCCTCAGTGAAGCTTGCTCCTACCTGCACTACACTTTCTTTCCCAAAGGCAACTGTAACACAATATTCTGCATTCTGTATTGCCTTTTCTTTGGTAACTATGTCAATGTACTTAAGTTTTGAAGTTATCTGTCTGGCTGACATACAAACTAAACTTTTTCACTATAACTCACTACTCATCCAAGAACACCACAACCTCGTTGTGAGTTGGGGGCTTGCGTGTCTCAATGACCCATTGAGCTATGTTGGCTGAAGTCAGGGGTTTATGCTTTGGCCTTTGGTAAGGTCACCCATACCAAACAGGTCAAAGGGTCAAAGATAGACTAAGAGCGGACCACTGGTCCTCCAGGTTCAGGGGTTCAGCTTAGGGCTAACAACCCTGACTGGTAAAACAAAATTGTTATGGAAACAGTAATGAAGAACCCTTCTACATCTGAGTGCGATGGTATTCCTGAGTCTCCACCCGGGACTTGCAGGCCTAACAGCAGTGAAAACCGAGAGGAAGCTACTGACACAATGAAGGAAGCCCTGATCACCACCAGAGATGGAGGATCTTCATTGCTACCCTAAACATCAGTGGCATAGTGGGCAGTGGTGCTCAGTACTCATGAGAAAAAATAAACCGATTACCAACTAACCATTTCTAATTATCCTTCAGAACTGGGAGCTGAGGTGCCTTCATCAACCACTGTGGTCTGTCTGGTAAACGTACACTCACAAATGTACATGAGGAAGCATTTCCAGATTCTAGACCCAGTGGCAATGAAGGATCAGCAACATGATTCTGAGTCAGAATTGAGTATAAACCTGCAAGTCATGGCATTTAACCACCTTTAATCTTTGAAGTGGTCGAGGTCACATGTCTATGAGGTGCAGAAGGAGTTGGCTGAGTGAACAACTCCAGTCTATGTTGAACTTCGTACACACTGCTGTCTCCTAGTGGCTGATGGGAATATTTAGGGTGAGTGCCAATCAAATTAGGGTGCCTAATGCTATGTAATGCTAAGCTTCTGAAGTGTGCTCAGAGCTGCACTTATCAAGACAAGTGGACAGTATTCCATCATTCTCCTGATTTATTTCTTGTAGATGGTAGAAAGGTTTTTGGGTGTCAGGAGATGAGTCTAGTCTCAAAATACCTAGACTCTAATTTGCTCCTGCATCCAGGACTGGACACGAGAGGAAAGACTGTTGCCTTTCAGCTGTTTTGGTTTTCAGGTGGACCTTGCTTTCATTCGGTTGTCAGCAAGCGAATACATTCTTTCATTGTGGGTGATCTTCAGACTTGCCTCTCTGAAGTCACTGACAGAGCATCACAGCCAACAAAATGTCACTTTAATTTCTCAGCACCCCTCCATAATTCAGTTCAAATTGCCTCACCTATCTGAAAGCTAATTCTCACACTTAATTCACCATCTTCACAGATCACCAGCCCTAACTTACATACAGTGCAGCTTCAGTTATTCTCCCAAAAATTTTGGCATCTACACTCATCATTAAATAATGTGCGAAGAGAAACCTTGAAGCATTAAACTTTCATCCTGATAGTGGCCCATAGGAAACAAAAACCTTGGTACATGTTATATGAATACTTGTTGGCTGTCCTCAAGGAATGAGATTCAATCTATTTTATAACTGAATATTCTATATTTACTACTGTATTAAACATACATTATTGACTTGGCTAGGCGAGAACATTTATATAAAAAGATACTAACTGTCATTTCTTATGAAGTATCTTTATTTCCTGATAACTCATTTTCCATTAAATACTGAAAGAGAACATGATTAAGGATGAGCATGATGACAAGCACTTATCTTGGAATTTAAAAATGATAAATAACACCATGCCCGCAATTCAAAGGAAACCCATAAAGTATGCTTGTCAAGCGACAACTTGAAAATGTTTGATCAATGAAATGTTTGCCAATTCAATAGTCATTAAATGTTATAGTTGACAACCAGTGTATTGGCACAACTTGATTACAACATTACAGAAGAAAAGCAACTACTGAGGTGATCAAAGTTCACCTCTATGTAGAGCTCCAGTGTATTTATGGTGGTCATATTCAATGGACCAGTGCATGAAAAGAGCATAGATATAGATAGAAATTAATGATACTAAAGGTGTGTTACAGTATATTGAAGGAAAAATCAATTTCTTCAATGCCAGAAGCTGTTTTCATTGTAATTTTTCCTTTGTGTATCAGAGCACTTCAATAATAAGGAGGTGCATATTAGACCATTTTAACAGTTAGGTCCAAAGACTTGTTCTTTCCAGCATACAAGTGATCTCTTTCAATAGTAGAGGCAAAGGCTGAGTGAAAATGATATTAAGAATAACATAAAACTTGGAATGGATGATGCTTGTTTTTGTAATGACTACTGTCTCAAAATTCAACTGCAAAACACTGATATTTTCTATAATGAAATCTCATCATAACTATCTTAGTGTCACATGGAAATGTCAGCTACACTCTTTGTCAATCATGCTGGTTGCCTGATGTAGTTTCTGGGTCGCCCATGTATGGAATGGTTTATTTGGAGGAATATGGAGAAACTTGGACCATGCTGTACTGGGGGTGCTTGTTGGACACTCCACAGCATTTAACAGGGAATTCTGCTTGGTGAGTAAATCACTTATCTTTATCTCGATTACCTCTCATTTCCACTGCCCCAACAACCCTGGTGTCTTAGCTACTCCTCTTCCCTAATTTGCACCATCTCTGCCCTCCAAATTCAGAATTTGGTGATGGTCCTGGTTTCGCCCTTCAGTGCACTACCTGCCTCCCTCCCTCTAAACCTTGCCTTTTCCCACCTCACGTTCTGCTGTCCTCCAACTTCCCCAATCCTTTACAGCACTATAACTGTCCTTCCCTCTGTGGTTCCAGGAAGTATAAAATGCTGCTTCTTCTCCAGATGTGAACCCAACTCCTGGCCAAAACCTGGGCTCTAATGCCACCATTGCCAGCCTCCTACCCAGCAATAGTGAGAGAAGACTTCAGATGTCAGATGCAACAGTAGCATATAAAGTATGCCAAAGGCCAAAATTGACATCAACACCCTATCTTCTGTAACCTTTTGTCACAAATGATCTTGAATTTTTAAGCATAGGTATACAACTACATTTGAAATGCTGATGTAGTTGTCTCATAATCAAGAAAACAGTAAAATTAACCCTTCACTTCTAAAACACCTGAAGGCTTTGTGGAGGAGCTCTGAATGCAACCTGTGTGCAGTCCATGGCTCTACACTAGGGAAGCTCAACGACCTGGAAATTCTGCTTACTGCTCTCTGTTTGTGAAGAAGGAAGGTGTCAACATAATTGCAAACCTTCCCTATCACAACAGTGCCATCGACATCATGAGATGTTGATTAGGTCCACAGCGGCCGCCTGCAAAGAACAGAAAGCATGGAAAATCAAAATACTTGTTAATTTGACTGCTGCTGTTAAAATGGTTCTAGACCTATTGCATATCTACAGATATGGACAAAAAATAGGATTTCCTTAAAGAAGAGAAGCCTGGTCCAGTATGTGTCTCTGTCAAGTTATTGGAAAAGTACTACAGGGGTTAAAAAGTCATTGTAAGTAGGACCACCTACCTTTCCCTTCTTCCAATTCATCACCCAGCTCTGTGGAGCTTCCCTCCATCCTGGTGAAAGCCTCCCATTTCTGCAATCAGTCTATGAAGTTAAGCCCTACACTTAATCAATTCTTCACGGCTTCTGATACGGCATGACATCCAACATTGAAACCCCAACAAAATGTGCAGAACCAACTCTCCTTCCGGGATCTTTGCCGAACTTTAACAGAAGACCTCGGCTGATTTGTGAAGGCACAAATTGCTGTCATCGTTTTCTGACTCTGCAGACTTCCAAGGGGTGTAAGCAATATGCATAAGCCCACGGTTAATGAATCTGGCTACTTGTGCAGGTTGAGCTAACAGTGGGTAGTCATGATCCAGGCAAGATACCAGTATCCATCATGCTGAATTAATAAGTGTTTATGGAATTCAATTATTATTTCCAGGACATCAAAATATTGAAAAGAAAGTAAAATAATTTTCTTGACAAACAGTCGGGAAGGTTTGATTTTAAATACATTGCTATGCACATTGACAACAAAGATTTATCAGTTAAGTACTGATTCCATTGAAAATTGTATAATGTGGTAAAACTATTCCTTTTAATTCTAAAAATACCCATGGATGCTCCAGACAGAATGCTAGTGCAGGGGTGTGAAAATAATGCAAAGTTGATATGGATTGACATCAGCAAACAGTTTGCAAGTATACAACAGTTGATTTGAATTTATTTTTAATCTTTACAATGATCTTACAACGGTTAGAAAAATTGGTAACCAAGGAGTTTGTGTTGCTAAGAGCAACACCTTCTCTACTAAAAAATATGGAGGCACAGAAGCTGGGTAGGAAAATGCTGAAAGGAAACAGGAAGCATTTTTTCAGTTGTTCCCATTTGTAAATTAAGGGGACACAGACATAAACACAAGAAATTCTGCAGTTGCTGAAAATCCAGAGCAACATACACAAAATGTTGAAGGAACTCAGTAGATCGGACAGCATCTATGAAAATGAATAAGCAATCAACGTTTTGGGCCGAGGCCCTTCATCAGGACTGGAATGGAAAGGGGAAGGCACCAGAATAAAAAGGTGGGGGAGGGGAAAAAGACAAGAAGGTGATAGATGAAGCCAGGTGAATGGCAAAGGTAAAGGGCTAGAGAAGATGGAATCTGATAGGACATGAGAGTGGACCATGGAAGAAAGTGAAGAAGTAGGGACACCAGGGGCAGGTGGTAGGCAGATGAAGAAGAGGTAAGAGGCCAGAGTGGTGAATAGAAGAAGATGGAAGGGGGTAAGGAAAACAAAAAAAACATTACTGGAGAGAGAAATCAATATTCATGTCATCACATTGGAGGCTATCTAGTCAGAATATGAGGTCCTGATGAAGTGTTTTGGCCCAAAATGGTGACTGTTTACTCTTTTTCATAGATGCTGCTTGCCTGCTGAGTTCCTCTAGCATTTTGTGAGTGTTGCCAGAATTTGAGGTGTTGCTCCTCCACCCTGAGAGTGGCCTCACTTATGGCAGAAGTGAAGGCAATGGTCCGAAATCTCGGACTGGGAATGGGAATAGGAATAGGAATTAAAATGGTCGGCCACTGGAAAATTCTACTGTTGGCAGACTTGTCAAAGTGGTCCCCCAATTTCAAAATTCCAATGGTTTTGTTTGCCTGTGAACTCACAGACATAACCACTTAAAAAAAAACTCAATACAGTAATTTCTTACTTCATCATCTAGATACAAGATGCCCTGACAATGGCTTTAAAAAGTTGCTAATGCACACTTCCTTTTGTGTTTCTTTTTAATGTTTGCATGTTACATCAGTCTGCAGCAGGGTATCATTAGCTCCTGCTGATTACTCATCTCCTGAATACGTATTAGAGTCTCTTATGGATTCAGTACAGTGTGACTGTGTGGGTGTGATGTTCTTGACATTACTAATGAATCTTTTGCTTGGCAAGTACTTGATGAAAAGGCTAAAAGTATTTTAATACTCAACTGTTATTACACATCATCAATGAGGGTATATGTATTTGCCATCGATTTATTCACCTCAAATTTTGTGCACTGTTTGAGCTTATTTGACAACCTTATTTACTCATCCAAATAATGTAACTCTTCATAAAACTGAAATAAATCACTATTGTTGACTTTAAGGTAAAAGTGTAGAAAAAGGCCAACTATGTACTTATTGTCAGCAGGAATTGAATAAATTGAAATGATTTAAGCGGAGTATACTTTAGCTTATGCACTTCAGCATTCAAAGAGTTAAAATGTCCAGTGATTTTTTTTTTGCATTTCTAGAGACAATTATTCCGAGTCAGTCCTGTATGTAGTTCAGTTTCACAGCTTTTGTTCATAACCATGGCACCTCATCACTACAGTCCAGAATCCTCCTATAACCAAATATAGTACTTCCTTCCGTTCTGCTCACAGCCTTGTTGCTTGCCTCCAACTTTAAACACAGGGAATTAGAATAGAAGTGTATCATGACGTCTGTAGCTCAGCAGTGCCCTGCTGGTTAAAATTTTTCCACTGTCTGCTGAGATTCCTCCCACTGCAAAGTATATTTTTATGAAACAACCAGGGATGAAATGGAAGATTTATTTTAATAAAGCTCATAATTTTAGATTATATTGCAAATAAGCTCAAATAAATTGAAGGCAGCTGAAGCATCATCTCCACCCATTACCGCTTGTTTCATAAACCATCTTCATTGCAACAGAAGAGTGCACAAACTTCTCAGTTAATGGAAGATCTTACAGCAGTTTAGAGACTATGAAATAATAATCTGAACTAATATGTAGCCCTAAGCTTTATTAACACTACATAAAACTCCTTATATAAACTTTATAAACTCTAGTTAGCCCACATTCAGACGCAGCTCTTCTCATTCAATTCTCATTGACTGATTTTAGGAAGGATGTGGAGGGTTTGGAGAGAATGTACATTATCAGATTGCTGCCTGTTCTGAAGGCCCCTTATCTAAGAAAAGATGTGCTGGCATTGGAGAGGGTTCAAAGGAGGTTCATAAAAATGATTTTGGGATTGAAAGGCTTAGCATATGAGGAATGTTTGCTTTGGGCCAGTACTCACTGGAATTCAGAAGAATGAGGGGAGATCTCATCGAAACCTATTAAATGTTGAAAAGCCTCAATAGAATGGATGTGGAGAGGATGTTTCCTATGATGGGGTCCTCCTAAGACCAGAGGACACAGCCTCAGAAAAGAGGGGCATCCATTTAGAATGGAGACGAGGAGTTTCTTTAGCCTTAGAGTGGTGAATCTGTGGAATTCATTGCCCAGGCTGCTGTGGAGGCCAAATCACTGGGTATATTTAAGGAAGAGGTTGACAGATTCTTGCTTAGACAGGGCTTGAAGGAACATGAGGAGAAGCCAAGAGGCTGGGGCTCAACGATGTTGAAACGGCAGAGCAAGACTCAACAGGCCAAGTGGCATAATTCTTCTCCTATATCTTATAGTCTTATGTGCTGTGAAGAGAGGTTAGACAAAGATGGTTAGCTATCTCTGAAGCAACAGAAGCTAAGGGGAGACCTCAAGTAAGATTATGATGAGAGGCAAAGATAGAGAAATCAGCTGGTAGCCTGTATCCCCAGGGAGAAAATGTCTAATATTAGAAGGCACACATTCAAGGTAAGTTGAAAGGAGATATGTAGGAGAAATCCTTTACACAGAATGTGCCTGGAATGCCCTGCCAGGGATGCTCGTGAAGAAAACACAAAAAAGATACTTAAGAGGCTGTTAGTTGGGATATGGATCTGCAAACAACGGAGAGATTAATTTAGTTAGGCATTTTATTACTTGGTTAATTAGATTGGTACAACATTATGGGCCGGAGAGCTTACTCCTGTTTTATACAAATCCAATAAACATGGTCACCTTTCCCAATCACTCTATGGAGATGGGAGCAGAATGGATAATGCACAAGGAATCCCATTATTGAACAAAAGTTATGAGGAGGCATTGGATAGGGTAGAGAGGTGCTAAATAAAAGTGACAGTGTTAAAATGAGATGTAAAAAGGCTTGATGATCTACCTCTACTTTCTCCTGAGATCTCATCATCACAGAAGCCAATCTTCCTCCAATTTAGTTCATTTCATTGGATCTCAAAAAACACCAAAAGCACAATTTACAGCCAAGCCCACTGCACCAGACAACATTCCAGCTGTAACAGTGAAGACCGGCACTCCAGAACCAGCTATGCTTTGAACCAAGCTGTTCCAAGACTGCAGTGCCAGTGGCATTTATTTTAAAATGTGGAAAATACCCAGATATTCTCTATTCACAAATGCAGGATAAACTTAGTCCAAACAACCAGATCAGCCAAATGAAGAAAAGTATTATTAACTGTGCTATCAAGCAGCATTTGCTCACCAATACACACATACATTAGGAGCATACTGAGACCTTTTGCCCAACTTCATCAGTTCCCTCCGGAGACTTGTCCCATTTCTGGAAGAGCCTACAGTCCACACATTGACCTCACGTGATAGGCAGTGTGGTGAAGAAGGCACATGGTGCACTTGCTTGTACAAGTCAGGGCATTAAGTCCAATGGTTGGGAATTCATGCCATAGTTGTTCTAGAAGTTAGTGAAACTGCACCTGAACTATTTTGCGCAGTTTTGGTTGTTACACCATAGGAAGGATGTGACTAATCTCGAGGGGGTGTAGAAAAGATTCACAACAATGTTTTCGGGAATGAAGGGCTAGAGCTATATACAGAGACTGGATAGTCTGGGACTGTTTTCCCTGGAAATTGAAGGGGGCATCTTATAGAGGTTTATAAAACCATGAGATACACAGATAAGATGAATTGGCACAGACTCTTCTATGATGAGAAAAAGACTGACACTAGAGAGACTAGGTTTAAGGTTGAAAGGAGAAAGATATAAAGGGATCTGAGCATCAGGTCTTGTTCCATATACCCACCGTATGGAACAAGCTGCCAGGAGAAGTGTTAGAAGTAGCAAAAGATGTGGTTTAAGATACATTTAGACACATACAATACCGTGCAAAAATTGTTGACACATACACGTATATGGCCAGGGTGCCTAAGAATTTTACACAGTACTGTGTTTGTCAACATGGAGCAGAGAGTGAGTTTGTAAATATGGCAGGAGCAAAGGATGTTAGGAAAGGTGAGGCTGGAGTGCTGCGGGAGGAGTGTGGGACAGGTGGCAGAGGAGTGCTAGGACTGAAGTGGAATGAGTGCAGACACACCCAGCCCCGAGACAGCATGTAGGGTGACTTAATTCCAAACAATTGGTTTATTAATCATTACAGAATGTCTCTCTGGTGTTCCCATTCCCTCCCCCTTTTCTCATCCATGATTCCCCTCTCCTTGCCCCTTCCCACTCTCGCTTCACAATAGAGACCCATAGCAGAATCAGGTTTATCGTCTCTCACATATGTCATGAAATGTGTTTTTTTTGTGGCAGCAGTACAGTGCAATACATAAAATTACTACAGTACTGTGCAAAAGTCTTAGGCACCCTAGATATATAGTGTATGTGTATAAAACTTTTGCACAGTACCACACATGCATAGGAAAAGTTTAGAGGAATATCATCCAAATGTAGGAAAATGGGTCCAGCTCAGGAACTTGGTCAGCAAGGACATGTTAGTCTGAAGGGCCTGTTCCTGTGCTGTTTAACTCTATGACTCTGATCTGCAAGACAAGAGTGGAAATAAATGATCATCAATCCCAAGGGATTGTCTAAGCCTCACCAATGTCTATTTCAGAAACATAGAAAACCTACAACACAATACAGGCCCTTCAACCCACAAAGCTGGGCTGAACATGTCCTTACCTTAGAAATTACTAGGGTTACCCATAGCTCTATTTTTCTAAGCTCCGTGTACCTATACAGGAGTCTCTTAAAAGATCCTATTGTATCCGCCTCCACCACCATCACTGGCAACCCATTCCACGCACTCATCACCCTCTGTGTAAAAAACTTAACCCTGACATCTCCTCTGTACCTACTAGCCATTTCAGCCCTGGGAAAGAGGCTCTGACTATCCACATGACCAATGCTTCTCATCATCTTATACACCTCTATCAGGTCACCTCTCATCTTCCGTTGCTCCAAGGAGAGACGGCTGAGTTCACCCAACCTATTCTCATAAGGTATGCTCATCAATCTAGGCAACATCCTTGTAAATCTCCTCTGCACCCTTTCTACAGTTTCCACATCCTTCCTGTAGTGAGGTGACCAGATCTGAGCACAGTTCTCCAAGTGAGGTCTGACCAGGGTCCTATATAGCTGCAACATTACCTCTCGGCTCCTAAACTCAATCCCACAATTGATGAAGGCCAATGCACTGTATGCCTTCTTAACCACAGAGTCAACTTGCGTAGCAGCTTAGAGTGTCCTATGGATTCGGACCTCAAGAACCCTCTGATCCTCCACACTGCCAAGTTTTGCAATAGGATGCCTGCCACAACATTGTAGGTAGCAGAGCTGTTGTCTCACAGTTGCCATTATCTAGGTTTAATCCTAATTTGTGGTGATAGTCACGTAGGGTTTACACGTTCACGTTGTGGTCACATGGCTTTCACTGGGATGTTCTAGCTTCCTCCCACATCTCAAGGACATGCATTATGGTTTGTCATCTGTCATACGTGCTTAACCATTTGCATGAACTGAGTGACTCTAGGAATCTTGGTTCCAGGACTTAGCATAACATTAATTCCAAAATTTACCAAAAAAGCTGAATTCTACTGCTGAGGCATTAAAGTTCAAAGTAAATTTCATTATCAGAGTACATATATGTCACCACATACAACCTTGAGATACTTTTTCCTGCAGCATATTCTGAAAATCTATAACTCTGAACTTTGATCAATGAAAGGTCAAGCAGAGCATAGAAGACAACAAACTGTGAAAATGCAAATATAAATAAACAGCGATAAACAATGAGAGCATGGAATAACAAGAGAGAAGAGTCCTTAAAGTGAGATCATTGGTTGTGGAAACATCTCAATAAAATGATGTAGCTATCTCATTTTGTTCAAGAGGTTGATGGTTTAGAGGTAGTAATAGGTCTTGAACCTGATGGTGCAAGTCCCGAGGCTCTTGTATCTTCTACTTGATGGTAGTAGTGAGAAAAGAACATTGCCTAGATGGTGAGGATCCTTAGTGGCTACCATTTGCAATATGGTACACGATCGAAGAATCCTGAAATAATTAAAATCACTAGGCCACAAGGGGAAAACATTCTAATCACTAGAGCCCATCTCACATAAAGAGAAATAGCTGAGATCAATTAACCCAGCCCCAGGACATAAGTACAGGAGTTCCTGAGGGGAACTCCATTAATGAGCTATCTTCCATCAAGTAGCAGGGAAGGGGGTGATGGTTACATAATATTCAATTCCATTTGCTACTTTCAGCAAATGAAACTTCCATGTCAGCATGATGCAAGACTTGGACAGCATTCAGGCTTGGGCAGACAAAGATCACCTTCCCTCAATATTCAATAGCATCATGGCTACTGAAGCCTTCACCATCAACATCGTTGTCACCAAGGATCAACTGAACCAGGCACATAAATACCCGGTTAGAAAAGCAAGTCAGAGTCTGGTTACCCTGCAGCGAGTGGCTCCCCTGCTCACAGCCCTATACCTTTCCACTATCTGCAAGATATAAGACAAGAATCTGATGGACTACTCTCTACTTGCCCAGATAAGTGCCTCAGACATTAAGATACAGAAGAAGAATTAGGCCATTTAGCACCTCCAGTCTGGTCTGACATCCAACCATGGCTAATCTCTTCCTTCCTCTCAAATTTGTTCTCCTGCCTTCTCCTCATACCCTTTGAAACCCCTACTAATCAAGAATTTAATACCTTCACTTTAAATATACCCAATGATGGCCTCCAGAGCCATCCGTGACAATGAATTCCAAAGATTCACCGCCCTCTGGCCTATAAAATCCTTCCTCATCTCTGTTCTAAGGAGCTGTCTGTTTATTCTGACACTGTGCCCTCTAGTCCTACATTCTGCCAATACCAGGAACATATTCCCTACATCCACTCCGTCCGGTCATTTCAATATTCCATTGGTTTCAATCAGACACACTCCCTCCCCACCATCTAAATTCCAGAGAATACAGGCTCAGAACCATCAAATGCTCCTCATACAATAGCTCTTTCACCCCAGGATCATTCACATAAACTTACTCTCAACACTCTCCAAATGCCAACACATCCTTCCTTAGATACAGCATGGGCTCAAAACTGTTCATGATACTCCAAGTGTGGTCTGACTTATAAAGCTTCAGCATTACATCCTTGTTTTTATATCCTAGTCCTCTTGAAATGAATGTGAGCATTGTATTGGCTTTCCTTACTACTGATGCAACCCGCAAGTTAACTGTTAGGGAACCCTGCCCAAGGATTCCCAAGTCCCTTTGCATCACCAATTTCTGAATTCTCTCCCCATTTCAAGAAGAATTAATAGTTATATCCTTTGTACAAAAGTTCATGACCATACACTTCTCTACACAGTATTCCATCTGCCACTTCTTTGCTGATTCTCCCAACCTGTCCAGGCACTTACGCAGATTCCCTACTCCTTCAACACTACCTGCCTCTCCAGCTATCTTTGTATCACCCCACAAACTCGGCCATAAAACCATCAATTCCATCTTCCAATCATTAACATATAACATGAAAAGTACCACACCCAACATCAACCACTACAGAACATCACAGTCACCAGCAGTCAACTACAAAAGACTCTTTGCTCCCACTCTTTACCTCCTAACAGCTGGCCAATCTTCTGGTCATGCTATTATCCTTCCAGTAACAACATGGGTTTTAATCTTGTTTAGCAGTCTCATAAGTGTGGCACCTGATCAAAGGCCTTCTCAATATCCAAGTAACCAACATCTTTTGACTTTCCAAGGACAAAAAGTTCAAAGCTAAATTTATTATTAAAGTACACATATGTCACCAAATAAAACCGAGATTCATTTTCTTGTGGGCATATTCAATAAATCAAATAATAATAATTGAATCAATGAAATATCACACCAGCAGGGCAGACGCCAGTGTGCAAAAGACAAAAAACTGAGCGAATACATAAAAAATAAATAAGCAAACAATAAATAACAAGAACATGAGATGAAGAGTCCTAAAAAGTGAGTCAATAGGTTGTAGGAACATTTCAGTGATGGGGCAAATGAAGTTGAGTGAAATTATCCTCTATGGTTTAAGAGCCTGATGAATGAGGGCTAATAACTATTCCTGAACTTGGTGGTGTAAGTCCCGAGGCAGCTGCACCTTTTTCCTGATGGCAGCAATGAGAAGAGAGCATGACCTGGGTGGTGAGGTTCCCTGATGTTGGATGCTGCTTCCCTGCAACAACGCTCCATGTAGATGTGCTTACTGTTGGGGAGGGTTTTACCCATGATAGACTGGGTCATACCCACTACTTTTTGTAGGCATTTCAGTTCAAGGGCATTGGTGTTTCCATTGGTTGTGATGCAGCCAGTCAATACACTCTCCACCACACATCTATAGAAGTTTGTCAAAGTTTTAGATGTCATGCCGAATCTTGCAAACTTCTAAGTAGAGGTGCTGCCATGTTTTCTTCATAACTGCACTTACGATCTGGGCCCACGACATGTCTTCTGAATGATAACACGAGGGAATTTAAGGTTACTGACCCTCTCCACCTCGGGTCCCCCAATGAGGACTGGCTCATGGACCTCTGGTTTCCTCCCCTTGAAGCCAATAATTAGCTCCCTGGTCTTACTGACATTAAGTAAGAGATTGTTACTGTGCAACCACCAACCTCCCTCCTATATGCTGATTCAGCACCATCTTTGATTTGGCCTATGACAGTAATGTTGTCGGCAAACGTAAACATGGAATTGGAGTTGTGTTTAGCCACACAGTCCTAAGTGTAAAGTGAGAAGAGCAGGGGTCTAAGCACACAGCCTTGTGGTGCACATATGCCCAAACTTCACCCCAAAACTTTATCTTTAATAATAGACTTTAAATTCTTATCAACCACCAAAGTCAGGCTAACCGACCTATAATTTCCGCTCTTTTGCCTCCCTCGTTTCTAAAAGAGTGGTGTTACATTATTGACTTTCCAGTCCCTTGGAACCAATCCTAATTTTAATGATTCTGGTACGAGCACTACTAATGCTTCCACAATCTCTTCAAACTATCTCCTTCAGAACCATTCAGTCCAGGTGACTTACCTACCTTCAGAACTTTCAGATTCCCAAGCACATTCTCCTTATTAAAGGTGACCTCACTTCTTCACCCCTCTCAACTTTTTTGAATGCCTGGCATGTTACAGCAAAATGCTTATTCATTTTCATTCACTGAATAAGCAGTAATTTCCCCAATACTGCTTCTCCAGTGGTCCAATGTCCACTTCTGCCTCATTTTTACTTTTTATGTAGCTAAAAATATCCGATGTCCTCTTTTATATTATTAACTAGCTTACCTTCATATTTCACCTTTTCTCCCCTTATTGCTTTTTAATTGCCTTTTGTTGGTTTTTGAGATTACAAATCCCCTAGCTTCCCACTTGTTTTTGCAATATTGTATGCCCTCGTTTTGTTTTGTTTTTTTGACTTCCTTTATTAGCCACAGGTGTCTCATCATCCCTTTATAATTCATCATTGGGATGAAATGATCCTGCATTTTCCTGAAACTCCTGCCAATGTGCTCTACTGTTCCTGCTAGAGTCCCCTTCATCATACCCCTGCAATTCCTTAATTTTACCCACAAGGATTCTACATCTTCTGATCCAATGTCACTTCTTACTAAGGATTTGATTTTAGTGTGTTCCAATTGCCCCTCTGTCCACCAGTCTGACTTTTCAATAAATGTGTATCCTTCAATGTTTAGGTCCCAGCTGTGAATTTCCTTCAGCCACAACTCTGTGATGCAAATCCAGCAACATACGAAAGGCTTGAAAGGTTTACCATTAGAACAAAGCAGCTGACTTGATTAATACACCATCCATCAACTTATATATTCACATTCTCCACCTTTGGAATCAAGTGGAAGCACCTCCAAAACCTGCAACGTCTTCCACCAAGAAGGAGAAGAACAGGAAGGACACATGAACACCTTCATCTTCAGGCCCCTTTCCCATGTCACACAACACATAGAAGCACATTGGCACTGATCCTGAACTCTGAAACTCACTACCTAACAGCACTGTGGAAGTGCATTTAGGAAGTACCTCCAGTGGTCCAACGAGTGGCTCACCAGCACCTTCCTGATGGGCCCATTTCTTCATTCATATTTGATGCATCACTTTTGAACAAACATTCTTATTTAACAAGTAAACAACAGATTCAAGCAGCAAGGTATTATATAGAAATATAACCTGTGTTAAAATAGGGAAGCCAAGGGGTCGACAGCCATTGCATGGAGTGAATGCTTCCCATAGTCCTGCTGGGCCACAGCTTTTCTCTCCTTCTTCCTCATCAGTCTGTGGTGTGCCTTTTGGAGGAGATGGCTGGTCTCGTTGCTGGAAAAATAAATGGATGAAATTAATGTGTAAACATAACCTTTTTGATTAAAATTAACGTCACGCTTGTATATTAACTGGTGGAGATGGTGAGAAGGGACAAACAGCAAACTATCAAAACTAGAGCACAACATTATGATTCATTGTTAAACCATTTATAGTAGCAGAACTACTTCTTACTGGAACTTAAACAAAGTGGCGGTGGATTTCAATAGTCAGTATATGCCAATATTTTGAATGGCAGATCTGTATACAGTTTAGTATACCCTTTAACATGTATTATATCAGTTGTTTATAGAACTATTATTTGATGTTCTTTATGAACTTCACACACTATCTTTACACTAAGTTAAAAAAAGAACTGGCAGGACAGGCCATTAGTAATGGGAGAACAAGATTTTGCTTCACCCTACTTTTTCTGACAGAAGGATACTTCATTTTGTTCCATATATAGTGTGTATAACATAATATATGAAGCTGTATTGGTTAAAATCCTCAACAAGGATTGAATAGTTCTCGAAACAAGATCCATTTAGGAATGGTGAAATATAATACATGGGTTAAATATACAATTAATGAAACCAGCAGCTCATAATTTGCCACTACCTTCAACCAGGCTTCTTCCACTTGACATATTCACTTCCTGAACCATATTTTCTATAGCCTTGTTGCCAAAATGACCTGTTGCTGGTTGGTCAACTTGCCAGATGCTTCTGCCGTTCTGTCTTCTCCCAAGTGAATATTAATCCTGCGGCTTCTCACTCCAAGTTGAAGTTCTGAAGTCTTTCTTCTCCTGATCACCTTTAGCTCACCTTTTTTTCACCGGACTCTAAAGAGTTACTGTCACATGCAAACTGAATTGCAAATCAGATCCTAGGTTTATTAAACTTGCGTAACTGGAAAAACACTGGAACCCGCTCTGAGATAAAGAGCCATGGCATTGTATGAAAAGGATGAGATCATTTATCCTCTTTGAGCTGAGGGAGGTTGCTCAGAGTACTCCAGCTTAGCTCTAGTCTGGGACTGGTGCAGCTGAAGTACACTCCTCCATGAAGGCCAGCACTCCACAAGGCTTTTTGACTTTTTACTGCATTGCATCAATTGCATTTTAAACAATAAAGTGGATGGATCCCAGGCATATTTGCACCTCCAAGGTTTTAAATGTTTATCTTTTCACCTGGTTAAATCCAAAATAGATTGTATATATATAAAACCATATATAACAATTACAGCACGGAAACAGGCCATCTCGGCCCTTCTAGTCCGTGCCGAACACTTACTCTCACCTAGTCCCACTGGCCCGCACTCAGCCCATAACCCTCCATTCCTTTCCTGTCCATATACCTAACCAATTTTACTTTAAATGACAATACCGAACCTGCCTCTACCACTTCTACTGGAAGCTCGTTCCACACAGCTACCACTCTGAGTAAAGGAATTCCCCCTCGTGTTACCCTTAAACTTTTGCCCTCTATATACGGAAATACATTTGCTTGACCTTGTAACATTTCTTTGTAATTCAGTATTTCCACTTACACAGATTATGCTGTTCGCCATTTTTGAATCATCTCAAACCCTGGATATATAGGTAATCTATCTTATCATCAAAGTCATTATGAAGCCAGTAAATGTATTAAGCCTTAATATAGATCCTTGTAAAACTGCATTTGTTACACTATGCTTAATCATTATCTCCTGTCCCTGCTTTTGCTAATCTGCCTCCTGCCAGTAAGTTCAATATTACCTTTAATTCCATAAATTTCAACTTAATCTAAGGCACTTTATCAAAGGCTTTTGGAAGTCAATATATATTAAAGCCAAAGAGACTTAACCTTCCACTTATTTTAATCATCTTTTTGAAGAAGTCCAACTCAGTCTATTTATTAAAATGTTCAAGGTGCTCAGTTTCACTCTTCTTTCTCACAGACACCAATAATTTCCCAAAATAGATATCTGGCTAACTGGCCTATAACTCTCATACTTCTCAAAATAGAAAAGTAACAGATGCAATTTTACAATGAAAAAGTACTTGGGAAGATAATGGGTTATGCAAACTTTTCTCACCTACCTACCATAAAATCCTGAGATGGAAAACAAGATCACCTCAGGATTTAACATTCTTTTGTGCCATTATTTTGGTGAATCCCACAGCTTAGCATTAATTTCCTTCAGATATCCAGCATGGTGTCTTCTTCTGATTTAAATTCTGACATAATAATTCAAAATGCCCACCATTTCCTTATATTTTGAGTCCTTGTGAAGTTAGTCATGCTTGCAATTGATACTAAAAATGGATATATTTTAGTTATGCAGATCTCCCAACAGAAACCTGCTGGATAAAGTCAGCACAATCTTCATCAATGAGGCACTGTCCATAAAGGTGCTAAAAGATTCTCTGAGAGAATGATACGTCATGTCCTTTCCATTGCCTGGTTGTTGAACCTTTCATACTTCTCAAGTATTTTGAACAACTATTTGTTATATGTATGATTTGCTACTGGATTTCCATCCAGCTCTATGGAATATCTTCCTTAACACGAATTTAATTCCTACGAAGTAACAAGAATAATTTGTATTTAAGTTCAAAGTACATTTATTATCAAAATATGTATACATTATATAACCTTGAGGCTCATCACCTAACAGGCAGCCTCAAAAATAAGTTATACAGCATCTTTAAAACTAAGAACAATATAAGAGTCTTTACAGATAAACTGAACAAAGGTTGTTTTAAAAATACATTTGGTAAGTCACTTATAAGAAAATATACTGTCACAACTGAAAATTACATCAAATAGTATAACACTACTGCCTGGGGATTAATGCTATCAAAAACATCCACTGACAATATTTTTAACACCACTGGCCTTCTCTATCTATTTCTAATGAAAATGTAACAGGAGTTTTGGTTAAAGAAATGAGATACCCAAAAATGTTATGCTCAACTCTATTTCAATCCATCAATACAAGATTACCATTTCACTCTACAAACCTGAAATACATCATTTGAATGTGCTAAATGTGAAAGCAGCTATCCAAACAGAGACCTTAATTCTGTCTCCAGCTTTTAGTCACCTCCTGCCTTCTTGACTCTCTAATACAGCATTTTATTTCTTTGTTGTAACTTTCAGTCACCCCTGTGCACCTGGGAAATAAGTCAGGATCTGAAGTTATCTGCCGAGTTGGAACTCAGCACTACCCAATGCAGAATGAATACACAATGATTTGGATAAAAATCAAAGAAACATAAAAAAAATTAATTCTTCTGATAATAATCAACTGACAACACTGTGAGGAGGTTGAAAACTGGTTTAGATGATACGTATAGAGTGATGAAAAAATTACTCTAGTATTATGTATGTTTGCTTTTAATGCATCTGGGAGGCTATGTAATAAAAAAATCAAAAATTCATAAACCTACACCAGAAATAACTTGACAATATTATACAAGAATACTATTAACTGATCTCATGTGCACTGTATGACAGAAATATCTGACAATAGAACCACAGCATGTATTAAATCACTCCTTGCAAACAAGTGATATTTCAAACTAAAAGCCCTTTGTCCATTTATCCAACAAGGTAAGGAATGTCAACAGCTTTGTGGTCCTAATAATTTTTGAGATTCTTGAATATTTAACCTCATGTTGTCATGCACAAATTATATTTTGATAAGTCTTTCCTAAGTGCTTTATTTTAATTATATATTGGCAAATTACATCTGTTACATTCTCATTCTAGGTATGACATCCTGACAGTCAGGAATCTAACAAGCATTAAATGATATAATATGACTATAATTTTCAAACATTTTGTACTTCCACAACTGAAAATTAAAATAGAAATGAAGGGGTTAATAAAAAAAATCAGCTTAAAAATTTTCACAGAAGAATGGATAATAATGGCATACAATAGGGGCATTTACTGAACTCTGTCTTCCATCTTCTAGTTAGAAAATATCAACCCAGAATATCTGCATAGATGTAAAAGTTTTTTCATATTGCAGAAATACATTCATGGCAAAAATGCTACTGGCAATTAAACCGATATATTTTCATTGGTTGCTGCCTACGTAGTCTTTATTATGAGAAAGTCTGCAGATGCTGGAAATCCAGAGTAACACACACAAAATGCTGGAGAAACTCAACACATCAGGCAGCATCTATGGAAGTGAATAAATAGTCTATGTTTTGTGCCTAGACCCTTCTTCAGGACCAGAACAGAAGGGGGAAGATGCCAGAATAAAAAGGTGGGGGGTGGGGAAACAGACTAGCTGGAAGGTGATAGGTGAAGCCAGGTGGGTAGGAAAGATAACGATCTGGAGAGAATCTGATAGGAGACGAGAGTGGACCATAGGAGAAAGGGAAGGAGGAGGGGATGCAGGGGGAGGTGATAGACAGGTGAGAAGAGGTGAGAGGACAGAGTGGAGAATAGAAGAAGACGGGAGGGGGGATTTTTTTTTAACTGGAAGGAGAAATTGATATTCACATCACCAGGTTGGAGGCTACCCAGATGAATTTCCAGATGTTGCGCCTCCACCCTGAGGGTGGCTTCATTCTGGCACAAGAGAAGGCCACAGCCTGACATGTTTGAATGGGAATGGAAATTAAAATGGTTGGCCACCGGAAAGTTCCACCTTTGGCAGATAAAATGGAGGTGCTTGACGAAGCGATCCTCGACTTATGACAGGTCTCATCGATGTACAGCAGGCCACATCGGGAGCACCAGATACTTTGAAAGCATTGAAGGGATTGGGCAAAGTCAAGATGGATTTATGAAAGGCAGATTATGCTTAACGAATCTGCTGTATATTTGGAAGGTATGACTAGAACATATAACAAACAAGTATATGGATTTCAGAAAGTTTTTAATGAGACTCCACATTTGAGGTGAAGGTGCAAAATTAATGCACATGGGATTGTGGGTATTATACTGCAAACCTCTGAGAAGTGGTTGACTGACAGAAGACAAAAGCGGATTTGACAGTTTTTCTGGATGGTAGGACTAGTTGAGGTCTGCAGGGATCAATGATTGGGCCTTATTTGTTGTGATATGGGGAAGTGTGTGAGCTGTGAGGAGGATATAAAGAATCTCCGATGTAATTTAGACTAGGCAGCCAAATGGCAGGTGTAGTTTAAGACAAGGGCAGCTACTTGGTGCAAAAAGTAGAAAGACATTGTTATCTGAATGGTGAAAGACTGGAGAAAGAGAAGGTGCAATAAAACCTTCCATACCAGTTGCTGAAAGCAAACCTTCAGGGGCAGCAAGCAGTAGGAACGCAGATGGCATGCAGGCCTCTGCTTCAAAATAATATGAAGACAACTGCAAGGTGTTCTGTATTTGATATTCCCGTAATATTTGAGTGATCTTGTAAATACATTCATTCATTAAGCATTCTTTGTTGTTTACATAATTCATTCTTTGTTGTTTACTGTATGCAAAAATACTTGAAATATATACATCATTATGCTACCACACGATATGTGCGCACCTCGCTTAAAGTAAAGAACAGAGTTAGACTCACATTCCTGGCTCTTTGGTTTTCCTTTGAACATTTTAATGTTTTGAAGCTACAAAACATAACGCAAGGATATCTCATCACAGTTGTTCAGGGCCTGAGTGAAAGTCCATCTGTAATTTTGTGTGCATATTTAGTCTCCTTATGAGAGGAATCTTGATCTTGCTATAGAAGTAGGACAACATCATTATTAATCTGATCCCTAGCATGGATGAGGAGCTATCGGTTTTGTTCAGTTTCTATTTACTGTACTTACTGGGGGGGGGGGGGGGCAAGTCTCATTGAAACCTATAAAATATTGAAAGGGTGAGATAGAGTGAATGTGGGAGGATGTTTCCTATAGTGCAGGAGTCTAGGAGCAGAGGGCACAGCCTCGGAAAAGAGGGATATCCCTTTAGATCTGAGAAGAGGAGGAATTTCTTTAGCCAGAGGGTGGTGAATCTGAGGAATTCATTGCCACAGACAGCGTTGGAAGCCAAGCCATTGGAAATATTTGAAGTAGAAGTCACTAGGTTATTGATTACTAAAGATGTCAAGGGTTACGGGGAGAAGGCAAGAGAATGGGGTTGAGAAGGATAATAAACCAACCATGATGGAATGGCAGAGTAGGCTCACTGGGCCAAATGGCCTAATTTTGCTCCAGTGTTTTTACAGGTGAGAAGAAACCTCACAGAAACCTACAAAATTCAGTGGTTTATATTTTATTGATTAAAATTATAAACATTAAACTATAAAATTTATAATAGAAACAGAGAGGAAATCTCCAGTGGCTGGAGCATCTGGACTCAGCGGCACTGCCTCATGACAAGAGTATACCGTAGATTCCGGATTATAAGCCGCTACTTTTTTCCCACATTTTGAACAGCTTTGAACTCTGCGGCCTTTAATCCAGAGCGGCTAATACATGGTTTTTTTTCATGCCGCCTCGTAAACATTTTGCCTCGTTAACAGTAGACCAATAAAATTGATGAGTAGTTCACAGAGGTCCAATGAAATTGTACGATAAATCAAGCGCACTTTCACAATTAAATTATTGTAAATCAGTTATTTGTACTCACCCTCATCAACATGGAAAACACTCGAAGAAAAGCATTGTGCTGCCTTTATGGCAGTTACTTAGTTTATAATATTTTCGCTTAGTAATTCATTTGTTAGTTAAAGTTAGAAGTGTTTTAACTATATTTGTTTTCTGTACTACATCCCGGGATGCTATGACGTCACACCCGGTTTCGCCGCGTCTTGTGGGATACCGGTTTGCGATATACGGGAAGGTGGGGGCATTACGCGAGCACATCAGACCCGAGCGCATCAGACCCGAGCGCATCAGACCCGATTAGACCCGATCGCGTTACGCGAGCTCATCAGACCCGAGCGAAAACGCTGCTTTTAAGTTAAAGGCGATCAATAACTTTTCCTGGTAGGCTGCAGTATATATATTTTTACCAGTCGCTAGGAGATATTGGAATGTTGTTCGTGCTGTTCAGTAAAAAAGTATATGCAACGTAATTTGTGTTACCGATACGTATGTATATTTAAAAGTAGCCGTATTACAGGCACGGTTCGAAAAAAAGCATTTGCAATATATATTTGTTTGTTACCATATGGATTTAATTAAAAGTTAAAAAATCCTTACGTGTAATATCTTTCTGTGTAAATATCTCATATTACAACGTGGGACACCTGCGGCCGAAAATTCGGTGCGGCCTAAAATCCGATGCGGCCTTTACAATTAAAAAATTGATTTTATTTCTAAAATTAGAGCCAGCGGCTTTTAATCAGGTGCGCTCTATAGTCCGGAATCTACGGTACATTTAGAACTGAGATAGGGGATTTTTCTTCCAAACAAGAAGTGATCAACTTATGGAATTCTCTACCACAGGAAAGACTGGATACCAGGTCATTATATGTGCTCAAGCAGGAAGTTGGTATTTTTTTCTTCTTGAAAAAAGGAGTTACGAACAGAATACTGAAATGGATGACCAGCCATGATTGTGTTAGACCAGTGGTTCTCAAACTCCTTCGGATTACCGCCCCCTTGACTTCTAGACCACATCCCCAGTGCCTCCCTCTCCCTTTCTGGTCATTACATAAAACCTATGAAGAATTTTGATTTACGATTCACAGTGAAAGAAAATAGGAAATGCAAATTCCAAGCAGTGACAGATAACTGCGAAATTATTCGAATCTATTTAAAGTTACAATTTTTTTTATTTAATTACAGTAAAAACAAATCTCATCAACAATTTTAGAGTGTACAGTAGTTGTCCATCGTTGCTTTTACACCTTTAATTGAGATGGATGGGCCTGATGCAGTGATATCAGCTTCTCAACATCAGGATGAATGTCGCTCAGAACGAGTCTCCGATACCCAGATTGAGTAAATTGCAGTCTGTTTCATTGTTTTGAAAGAAGTCGGGCAACTGCTCTAAAATTGTGATCCACTAAATATGATGTTGGAAAGGCAATAAAGAACAGCTTGACCTTTGTCCACAGTGCAGTATAGAATTCAGATTTTCCTTTCTGTAACCAAAAGTCTTGCTTTTTTTTTTAACCTCGGTTTCAGCTCAAAGTAATTTTGTAGTGAGTTCAGTTCTTCCTCCATCCTTTCTGTTACTTCCTCATTGCAAGTGTTCAAGAATGGATGTGTTACCTAGGCTGGAATTTTAACGAGAGAAGATCCGGAAATCTCTCTGACACGTTTTTCTGCAGCTCACACAGGTGGTCACAGAATAATTGAAGATCATTATCTGGTATTCTTTCTTTCTCTTCCAACTCAGAGAGGCTCAGAAATTGGAAAAGATCGTGGCAGCCAATATTATACTTAAATAGAGTTAACAGACAGAAATGTAGGGACAACTGATTTGACTTTGATAAGTATTCACATAATTTCCTTGCAATTGAAATATAATTTCATTAAACTTTGCGACTAATTCTGACAAATAAGCAATGTCAAGCCTAATATTCCTGAGTTGATCACTGAATGAAGCATACAAGTCTTCAAAGAATTTGATCACATTTTCAAAAAACACATAAAAGTGTCTCAGGTAGTTCTCTTTTGAGAGGCATCTGATTTCTGTATGCAACAGCAAATGTACAAACTGTTCATCATTCTCAGTACAAGCTCTTGAAATAGTCGAGAACTTAAAGCATGAGACTTAATTTTATTTACCATTGTGATAACAGTATTTAAGGATTTGTGAAGCTGATCACTTAGGTTTTTTGCGATATGATGTTGTCTGTGAATTACACAGTGAATGCTAAATATGTTAAATACAGCTTTTCTCGAGAAGGTAATAACCCTACAGTGGTGTCCTGACATTGACGATGCCCCATCTGTTGTACAAGCAAGAATGCTGGTGAGTGGGATGTCCTTATCTTTGAGATATTGCTCGACTACCCAAATTATTGACTCCCCCTTCGTAACTGTTCCTAGTCCCCTTGCTAATAAGAATACTTGAACCATGCTTTCATCTTTCCTGAAGCAAACATAACAAAGAAGAAAAGCTTTGTTGACTACCAAAGTTGACTCATCCAAATACAGAGCAAATTCTGTTCCAAGTATGTTGCACAATGTGTCTTCCACATTCTCAGAAATTTCAACTATTCATCTTTGCTCAGAGTTGTTGTTTTAATTATTGGGTCTGGTGACTTATATGCAAAGCTGTACTCAGAATCTCCCTTACTACTGGCAGAATCAGTTCTCCAATTGTACACAGCTTTCCAGATTTAGCAATGAGCATTGAAATGTTGTATGAAACATGCAAACCAGCACTGTTTTGTTGTGAAGTGCTGGCAAACACATTTCAAAATGTTTTCATTTTCTTAAAGCTTTCAAAAAGTGACTGAAATAAGTCAGGATCTTGTTTGCTTTATCAGAATATATTCTCTCCAAATATTCAAGGAGCCTGGATGGTTACATTGCCTCATTCGAAGAACTTTTTCACACAACTTATTAACAACCACAGCCAATCGACTATTGTTTAACTCCAACCTCAAGCACTGTGATCAACACAGGGGGAAGTTATGGCATCATCATAGTTCAAGTTAAACCTGACTTCTGCCTGAAGGTCCATAAAGAGGGGCAGCGATATCATGGTTGGGCTGTGGGCTAGAGAAATGTGGTCAAGACCATTTGAAAGGGCAGATTCTGCACTTTACCCCACTTCACAGGAATTGCATCATGGCATGATTAGAATATGGGAATTGTGCTAGGTAACACTGTACTGCAGCAGTGAATGGCAATAATTTGTAGGCCAGGCCCAGAAATAACACAATGTTTTCAATCCAGATTTCTCATGATATGTTAAGTATAGAAGTATCATATTGCATTTCAACAACTGTAACGTGCTTCAAGCAAAGTCTAAGAGAAGAGCTATGGAGGATTACCAAGAGATGAGAGGATTATGAGAACATTTTAATTATGAGGCACTGAGAATCATTTCTTAAATTAGACCTATAATCCCTCAGCTGCCCCCTTGTTACTGAGCACCTCCTCCACCATCCCCTTTATCTTTACCGTACCCCCCCTTCAGAAACTCCCACCCACTCCGGTGGGGCGGGAAGGGAAGTGAATTTGCCCTCTTTGGGAACCACTGTGTTAAATGATGGAGCAAGCTCAAAGGAGTGAATGGCCCCCTGCTCCTGCTCCTATTTCCAATGGTTCTACAAGGCATTTGGTATTAAAAAAAACATCTGGTTCTGAAATTATCAATACACCTCTACAGAATTTTAGTCAGACTCACGGAACTAGAAAGATGAAATATTTATTCGTACGTTGTGTAGCCCGTCATATGATTTTGGCAGCCTTACCACGATGATGATTGTTCTTGGCAAATTTACAGAGTTTCTTGGCAAATTTACTGCCTTCTCCTGGGCAGTGTCTTTCCGGGTGACCCCAGCAAGTATCAATACTCTGCCTGGTGTCAGTCGTTGCATAACCAGGACTTGTGATATGCACCAGCTGCTCATACAACCATCCACCACCTGCTCCCAAGGCTTAACATGACCCGGATCAGCAAGGGGGTGGGGGGGGGCTAAGCAGGTGCTCCACACTGCCCAAGGATGACCTACAGGCTAGCAGAGGGAAGAAGTGCCTCACACCTCCTTTGGTAGGGACGTAACTTCAGCCTGCCACCCACAAGAGCATGAGATACAGCATGGAAAAGGGGAGAGAAAGTAGGGGTAACCATTTTCTTTGATTATGAGTGGCATTACTTTCCCCAATCTCCATCATTAATATTCTGAGATACCACTGTTAAGAAACCTAAACATACCAACCACAGAGTGTTCAGCTGTGCATGACTCAGCACTACTCACACAGCCTTTCCACCATCTACAAGAGGTGTGATAAAATACTCTCCACTTGGAGGAGTGCTGTTTCAACAAGAATCCCAAACACCATCCAAAATAAACCTGCTTGATTGGTATCACTTCTTCCCCCACATTAAACATTCACTGCTCAGTATCTGGTGCACTCTGACTACAGCGTGCACCATCTACAAATTAATTGCAACAATTTGCTGAAGCTTCTCTGATAAGATTTCCAAAACCAGGAATCTATTGCATAAAAGGAAGAAGGCTACAGGTACATAACAACATATAAAGGTTCTGTGTTTCTCAAATTCTCCAGGGGAAGGTCAATTGGCCCATTAGGTCTACTCTTGATCACAGAACGATCACATCCTCTGATCTTTCTCTATAACCTATCCTCCTCATATTCTCACCACCTTGCACACCACTCACTTCCACACTAGGGGCAATTTACAGTGGTTAATTAGCTTACTGTGCACGGTTCACAAATCTACTTTTCACTTCTTTTACATCTTCTTTTTCATTCAAATGTGGTTCTGCTACTATTGGAGCCTGTGATCTACATGTTGGTGATATGTTTTCGGGCCGATTGAGCGATCTAGCATTTTGCTGTCTCCAAAGGGGTACAGTGAGGCTTCCAGCAAAGCGTGTGGCCTTGAGGCCGAGAAGTCTAGAGACAGGGCGCGAGCCCATGATTGACTCTATTCCTCGCCAATCCCGCTGATTAAATTGTCAAGGAAGATTGAAAACGTCAAGGCGAGAGAGAAAGGTAAGCAGGTGTTCAGTGATCTACCAACCTCTTGTTTGCTGCTGCCGGAGGAAGGTGTGTTGTGTGCATTGGGCTCAAGATCACACTATGACAAGTTTCTGGTTTCTGGGCGATCATTTTTTTTGTTGCTATTCTGTGCGATTTTGATTGGGGCGGCCTGCAGATAACGAACGACACAGTGCTAGATTGAACTGAACTGAGCTGAAATGAATATACAAGGACTCTTTCAATGACTTTGTGCATTGTCATTTTATATTCTGTGTTTTTGCTGCTTTTTTCTTGCCATTTGTGTGATTTTTTTTCACATGCTGTGGGGGGCGGGAGCTTTGAAAGGGTTCCATGATTTTTTTCATGGCTGTTTCTGGGAACACAAATTTCAGGGGTGCATACTGCTTACATACTGTGATAATAAATGTACTTTGAATTTGAATTCTTTGAAGATATACTAACCTACATATATTTGAAATGTGGGAAGAAACCAGTAAACCTGCAGGAAACCCATACGGTCAGAGAGAATGTGCAAACTCCATACAGACAGCTCCAGTGTTGATGATCGAACCCAGGCTGCTGAAATTATGAGGCAGCAGCTCTAATAGCCAAGCGGTAGGTCAAGGGAAGAATTAGATAGAAATTATTAGACATTATTTGTTTAAAATTTTACATTCATGCCACAACGTGAGGGAGTAAAAATCTTTGCGTTATGACTCCATCGCAATGTACAGACATGCAAATTTAAAAGTCTAATGGCTTATAGAAAGAAGCTGTCCCATAGCCTGTTGGTCCTGTTGGCACTGTTTGCCAGACAGAAGCAGTTGAAACTGTTTGTGGTTGGAATGACTGGCGTCCCCAATGATCTTCCAGGCCTTCTTTCTGCACCTGCTGCTAGAGATGTCCTCCATGGAGGGAAGTTCACATCCACAGATGCACAGGGCTGTCCGTACCACTCTCTGCAGTGCCCAGCAATCAAGGTTGGCACAGTTCCCGTACCAGGTGGTGATACAGCCAGTGTGTATTCTCTCAGTAGTGCTCCTGTAGAAGGTCTTGAGGATTTGGGGGCCCATGCCAAACTTCTTCAGTCGCCTGAGTTGGGAGAGACAGAGTTCTGCTTTTTTTGCCTCAAAGTCAGTGTGCACAGTCCAGGTGACAGCATCAGTGATGTGTATACTAAGGAGCTTGTAACTACTCTCCTTCTCAACTGCAGACCCATTGATGCTGATCGGGCCAAGCCTGTCTCCATTCCTCCTGTAATCCACGATCAGCTCTTTTGTTTTTTGGACACTGTGGGAGGGGTTGTTATCCTGGCACCACTGTGTCAGGGTGTCAACCTCTCCTCTGTAGGCTGTCTCATCACTGCTAGAAATAAGGCCAATCAAAGTCATCTCATCTGCAAAATTGATCAGCAGATTGGAGCTGTGTGTGGCAGTAGAGTCATGGGTATAAAGGGAGTAGAGAAGGGGGCTCAGGACACAACCCTAGGGGTCACTTGTGTTGAGAGTCAGAGGGGCAGAGGTGAGGGAGCCCATCCTTACCACCTGTTGGCAATCCAGTAGGAAGTCTAGGATCTAGCTGCACAAGCTGGGGTGCAGGCCGAGGTCTCTGAGCTTCCTGTCAAGTCTGGAGGGAATTACGGTGTTGAGTACTGAACTGTTGTCCAGGAAGAGCATTCTAACGTATGCATCCCTCTTTTCCAGGTGAGTGAGAACAGTGTGTGGCTGTGGAATCATCGGTAGACGAATTGTAGTGGGTCCAGTGTGGGTGATAGTATGCTGCAGATATAGTCTTTAAGTCTTCAACCTCTCAAAGCGTTTGCTTATAATTGAGGTGAGTGCAACAGGGTGCCAATCATTCAGGCATGCTACCTAGTTATAGACAGGAAATGAACCCTGACCTTATTCACACACCGTGAAAGGATCAAAGAGAAAATATGGATATGGATCTATAATAGTGCACAATTACATTTTATACTGACAATATAGAGCTTATGAATACTACAATCAATAAGAATGAAATTAAAAAGTTTGGTTTAAGAAAATTGTTGCTAATTTACTGAGATGTGATTTGATGCAATAGCTGGTATAGAATTCAACTGATTCTATAAGCAGCATTTTTGATTGAATAATTGGGGGAAGTCCGTTCATATAATAATGCAAGCATTTATTACATGCTGACTTATTTAGACAGCAGTGGTATTGCTTTCTGATCCAGATATCTGGATTGACATTCACCTGTATTGTTTTCTTCTTAGCGTTCTCTCCCCATCTTGTAAAAGATAATAAAAATATTTAAAGTCAGTGATCATGAAAAGTTCATTATATCCAAGTTTCCCTAAATCTTTGCTGCAGGGATTTCCTGATAGTCAACTGAGAGGATTATCAATCAGGACTTTACAAAGTTGTTTTGGAATTCCAATCAGTTCCATTGCTTTTGGTACTATATGCATCATTTCAACATTTTATCTCAGGTGGTCTATAAAGCACATAAATTGGGAAAGGCCGAGTTCCTCAAAGCAAACTTCAAATTTCTGAGGTGTAAATCAAGTAAAAATGCAAGAACACTTGAGTAATATCTGATTCAAGGATTGACAGATCACACACCCTTTTGGGTTGGTGTTCTGAACAATGATATCAAGTAGGATGACAGATCTCCTTCATTCGAACCAATTACATCTCCTACAATCCTTAATTGACAAAATAAAATTGTTATTAGATACTTCCTATCGATTTATTATTTTCCTGATGATGGATTAATAACTTAGTATTCCTGGCAAGAGTCTCATTCAACTGCTGTCCAGATCATAAATTTGGCTAGTTTTCCACACAGACAGTTTTGCTTTCAAGAAGGTAGACCTAAATTTGGCATACTGACCTCTGCTCCATTAGCAAATATGTGTTGTTGAACATCAATTTATTCCAGAAGCATTCGTTCACAAAAATGTCATTCTGTACAAGGGCATTTTTTCCTTCTGCACTGTATTTGAGGGATGATCATTTAGACATTGGATGGAAAATTAAAAACAGCAGTCTTACGTTAATAAGATATATAAAAGACTATTATGGACCGTTCAGCTTCTCAAGAGACATATTTCAAATTAGTTTAAATTGCTACAAAGTTAGCAAGCTTGTACAGATATTAGTAGTTCAATTTTATGAGCTGAAGTAAAAATGGTTAAAAGTTTAAGAAATAGGAGTTCAATGGATAGTAAAGATTTTATAAGTATAGAAGTGCATTTTTGTCATACAGCACATAAACAGGCCCTTTGGCTCAGCTAATCGTTGTCAACCAAAGATGTCCATCTGTGTTTGGCTCAGATGGTAAAGGTGGATACTCAGCACAAAAATGGGAGAAGTTTACGGAGCAAGTTTGTAGAAATTCAACCCTAGTTGGAAATATGTAACACAGGGGCATGAATACGTTGTACTCCACTTCTAAAACTGGATTTTGTTGAAGTTCACAGGACTGAATTTCAGAAAGAGAATGCACTGAAAGACCAATGTTATAAAGTTGTTAAGACCTACTGACAAAGGATAAATTTCTAAACATATGTACTGTATTTTGTGGTAGGTTAGGCTATGGTGAGGTGAAATGATTTTAACAAGAATCCAGGTGCCAGATGACATATACTGAAGGAAGCATCTCCCCAATGAGAAGATGCCTGTCGAGGAAGGAGATCACTCTGTTTGTTATAATTATCAATGTCCTATATACAGTAACTACAGTAAAACTTCTTTTACTTCAATCCCTTGGCAATAAATGCTAAGGTATGTCTAAAATACAAAAATTCTATTTTTGCCATAGAGCCATACAGCACAGATACAGGCCCTCTGGTCCAGCTCATGTCAAATAATATATATGCTTTTATATATTGCTTCCTGAGACGAATTTTATGCAAGGGTATCTCGATTCTCCTGAATTCCCAGTTTTTTAATAGTTTAAAAAAATATTAAGCAGCTCGATTTTCCCTACCAAGATGGATAACCACATCACATTTCTCAACACTGCATTCCAGCTACCTAGCTTTTGTCCAGTCTAAACCCACTGCTCTTTCTTTGCATCCTCTGTGCAATTTATTTTCTTTACCTGTTTTTTGTACTGTCACCAAACCTGGACATATTTCCCTCTCTCCATCAAAATTTGCCTCCCATTCATCAAAAGGGGAAGGGGTGCCACAGTAGCATAGTGGTTAGCGCTACGCTATTACAGCACAGGATGTCGGAGTTCAGAGTTCAATTTCAGCATTATCTGTAAGGAGTCTGCATGTCCTCTGCTTGGAATGTGTGGGTTTTCTCCAGGTCCTCCGGCATTCTCCACATTTCAAAAGCGTACCAGTTTTTAAGTTAATTAGTCATTGTAAACCGTCCTGTGATTAGGCTAGGGTTAAATTAGGGATTACTGAGCAATGCGGCTCGAAGGGCCTATTCCACATGCTATCTCTAAATAAAATGTTCTCCGAGTGATCTGTGCAAAAAGTTCTCAAATCCTTCCGCAATGTCAATAGTTTAGAAAATGTTTTGCTGTTGTACTCTTCCTCATAGAATTGCTTATTTCATAGTTACTCATTTAGTTCCTTATCTAATATCTTTTAAAATTTATACTGCTAGTTCCATTCTTAATGACCTTGGATACAATATATTGTGACTCACCTAAGCCTGTTTGTGTTTCACTTAAGCCAATAACTTTAATTTGTAAAAAGGCAAAGGCCCAACAGCGATGCTTGTGGTTCCATCAAGAGAATATTTCCCAACATTTTCGAGAGGTGGTGCCTCAAGAAGGGTCAGTAAAGAGGGTCTTTATTAAAGACCCTCAACATCTGGGTCATACCCACTTCACGTCTTCTTTCTCCACTTCCTTCTACCATTGCAGAGGAGGCACAGAACCCTGAAGATACACACTCAGTGTTTTAGGAACAGCCTTTTCACTTCTGACAACAGATTTCTGAATGTTCTAGTAACCCATGAAAATTCACTTGTTAGTCTTTGCATTATTTGTAACTTATGGTCATTTTTCTGTCTTGCAATATATACTTGCTACAAAACAATAAATTTAACAACATAGGTCAGTGATAATAACTCTGAATGTGATTCTAAAAGGCACGCAATTTGAAAGTGTCATTGTACTTCTACTCTTGCTTTCTTTCCTGCTAACTCACTCCTTACCCATTTTAATATATTACCCTCCATGTCACTAAGACCTTACTTTATAAAACAAACTTGTCTGTAGCACCCATTAAAAACTTTTTAAAAGTCCAGATGCATTGTAACCACTCACCTGCAGTGCATTTCCTACTTACAGCAACATGAGCTAAACTCTCTGAGATTGTTCAAACATCCTTTCAAAAACCCATTCAGCTCTGCCCAACTGGTTATGGGAAGATCAGGTTATATTAAGGGAAAACGTGACTAAGTTATTTAAACACTTTAGGAAGTAACAAAGATGTGGGTGATGAGGGTGGTGTATTTGATGCAGTCTACATGGATTTTAGCAAGACATTTAACACACTCCAACACAGTAAACTGACTGCTAAAGTAAAAGCACAAATGATCCAAATTAAAGTGATAAGCTGAAATCGCAGAAAGCGAAGGGCAATGGAAATTTTGGAAGGCAGAAGACTGAAAGTAGGGGGTTCAGTAGTAGGCTGTTTTTATGCTTCTTATTGACTTGGTGTTAAGGAAAAGTCATGATTAAAAGTTTGCACATCACACCATAATTGACTGGTTGTTTACATGGGGCAGAAAGCTATGGGTTAGAAGAGGAGTCTGCATGGATGAAAAAGGTAAGCACAAATGCAGCAGATAGAATTCTATCAAGAGAATTATGAGCAAATACAGTACTGTACAGTGCAAAAGTCCTTAAGTATGTATGTGTGTGTATACACACACACACACACACACACACACACACATCCCGCCCCCCCCCCCCAAGACTTTTGCATCTAAAAGAAAAACAGAAAATGCTGGAAGTATTCAGCAGGTCAGTCCACATCTATGGGAAGAAAAACAGCATTTTGCAGCATTTTCAGTTTTTCTGTTGTATGAATAATACACAAGAACAATTGCACATTAAGTGATAAGGTATCAACAAGTGTAGATGGACAGAAAGATCTTAGAATGCATAATGACAAATCCCCGGAGCAAACAGATACTTTAGATGCTTCAAAAGCAATATGAGATGATTACCTTTATCAGCAAAGCCACAAAATAAGAGAGAAATAAAATTATGTATAATAAGAATAGTTACACTATGATTAATATACTGCCTACATTTCTGTTTATTACATTATAGGAAGAACACTGTTTCACTAGATAGAACCCAGTAGATTTATAGGATATTGTCAGAGTTGGATAATTTTAATAATGAGGAGAGATTGGCTCAAGCAAGGTAGGGAGATTTAATTGAGATTTGACTGTTGTACATGAGATTATGATAATCCAAGTCAGAGCAACTGGAAGAAGTGACTTGCATTAGCTAAGAGGTTTAAAACGAGTGTCATGCATTTATGTTAACTGTTGGGAATCCGCAAAATAATTTATTCATCAAAACATGCTTGGGAGTTTAGAACTCATGACCTGAAACTGAAGTGGATACAAAAATCCTTATCACAGTTAAACCTTAAACACTTCAAGAGCTTTAACATAAATGGCTTCAGGCAGGGTTGAGAAATGAGATTAGTATGAATAGGTCCTTCTTTTGACCAACATGGGTACAATAATGTCCCTTCTACATTTCAAATTCTAGGATTCATATACCATCAGGTGTCCCATTGCTGTACTCAAATAATAGGCTCTACTACTCAGCCTGAGCAGCCTAATGCTCACTTACTCCATTGTTGAATAATACTGGTACTTTGTTTCAGTCTCGTCTTTTGGATTGACTGTGATAATTGGCTGTTTTTCCATTACAAGAGCAGATTGCTAGAAAGAGTTGGTTTGCTATGTTGCATTATGAGACAATTAGTAAATGCAGAATTAAAATTAAAGGCATGTCTATTCAGATGGAACATAGTGTAACCTAAGGATATAACAGCATATTAACCTTAGAGTAACATATTTTTTGCAGAACAAGTTAGGCAATTGAACCTACAAGACAAGATTTTGTAATAAACTATAAATTGTTGGTGATGTCATCTCTACTCAAGAGCATGGGAAATTTTTTTGGAACAAAGGTTGCTATTTTACTTGACGCTATTGTTTGCGATTTGGAAGCCAAAGATGGGCGACACTAGAGAACCATTGAATGTCCCAGACCCAACAAGGACACATGTTTGTCCATGAATAAGTGGCTGGTGGGACATGCACAGCAAAATAGAAAGCTGGCAAAAGTTTCACTTACAATCCTCAGAAAGAAGGCAAGTTAAAAGCTCTCCTGATTAAAAGTCAAAGTTTAAGAAAATAAGAAATGCAGTGCAAGCAGCAGCTGTGGAATGAACATTTCAGGTCCATGATCTGTCACCAGAACAAGTCAACCACTTGCCCTCCGCCATCTGCCTGTTAAAAACTACACATTTGTGTGGAGTTAATCTTAATGGCATAGTGGTATCAATGCTTCCTTCTACATATTTTATTGCCTTCACTTGCTGGGTTGAATAAGGAGGACATTATGTAGCAAAGCAGCAGAATTTGACGGCATGCATTGTAAGCTATTTATTATCACAGACAACACTCTTGTTCTCTCACTGGTCTTCCTTCCATACCTTCTGCTAATGCACGTGCTGGTAATTTTAAAGGATATTTGGAATAATTAATTCTTAAATGAATAATTGATTTTCATCACTTCTGCTCTGCAAGCTAAACAAAATAAATGCATAAAATGAATAATGTATCAATAGTGCAATATCTTATAAATATCACCAAATCTGCTGGGCTAATTGAATTATTGGACGTATTGATACAATAATTGATACAACAGTTATTGTTATACAACAATATGAATTGGTACTTGACTAAAAAACAAATGATTACAAAATCACATTCCTGAATTTGCTTGCCAAAATCTAAAAAATATCATTAGTCTACCTGGTTGAAGGTAACTATTTATTTTTTTTTACAGCCTTTCTAAAATTGAATTCAATGCCAATAACCAGAGCAAACATTACATTTTACCGGATTACATGTGAATTCAGAAAAACTAGGCAAATGTATCATCACATGATAAATTGCCCAGCAGGTGGCCAAACACTGCAATTAATATCCCCCTAGATCAGGGAAGTTTCAATTAACTAGTGTGCTATGCAAACAATGAAATGCAGGAAAGCATCCAGAACATTTGCTGTGCTTTATTATTCACATAGCTTGTAGTATTTTCCATTTCACTCCCACATTTGTTCGTTACATGCTGTGCCGTATGACGTGGGAAATCATGGTCTCTCCCTGACTGTGATTGTTCTTGGCAAGTGTTTTGCCATTGCCAAGGTAGTGTCTTTACAAGATGCGTGACCTCAGCCATTATCAATACTCTTCGGAGATAGTCTACTTGGTGTCAGTGGTCGCATAACCAGGACTTGTGATATGCACCAGTGGCCCAAACCACCAGTCACGACCTGCTCCCGTGGCTTCACATGACTCTGATCTGGTGGGCCTAAGCAGTTACTACCTTTTGCCCAAGGGTGACCAGCAGGCTAGCGTAGGGAAGGAGAAACATTTCCTTTCGTAGGGACATAAATATATCCACCCCACCACCCAATTCCCACATTACCTCAGATTTTAACATAGCAACTAAGACAGAGCAAAAATTCACAAAGAAAACAGAAAAGGGAGTCAAATAAAGGAGCCAATTGCTACAGCAGTGAAATTGCCTCGATTCAGCATCTGACTGCATCCAACATTAACTACGCCCACTGAACGATAAACCTTTTGGCCTTTAAGGAAATTTCTCCTTTGCTTAATAATGACCAGCAGACACCAGTGGGGACGCCCTCCTGAACAATCTTGACATTATCTGACCATTTCAATCTGCAAAAGGATCATCAGTTATAGTACTCTGCAAAGAGGTGGCTGCCCATGATCTAGAAGTGCAGAAATATACAGCTTGATGAAGGGCTTTGACCAAAAACGTTGATAGTTCTTTTCCTCCCACAGAGGCTGCTCGACCCACTTAGTTCCTCCAGCAGATCGTTTCTTGCTCCAGAAACATTTAACACTAATATTCCTTGTTCACTACCTTCTCTTCTACACCTAGAATTCTACCTCCTTTTGTGAGCAGCGTGGAACCCCTGAAGCAGTGGTGGAGGAACCCCAATCGAAATTGCAGCTCACATCAAGCACTCCTCAAAGTTCAAAGTGCATTTATTATCAAAGCATATATATGTTATACAACCTCGATATTTCTCTCCTTATAGGCAGTCACAAAACAAGAAACCTAAAAGAACCCATTGGAATAAAAAGACCAACAAACACTCAACGTGAAGAGAGAGAAACAAAAACCATCATGCAAACAATCAAAGCAAGCAAAAGCATTCAGAAAGGAAGTGAGTCAGTAGACTCCTGTTGATGTAATAGTGGAATTATGTATCAGGAAAGCTGAATATGTTTAGCACCAACATACACAATTGAGAGAAATATTTGGCTTCCAAACCCAATATGCACCAAAAAGGACATGTTAAAGGATCTTTTTAAACTAGATTGTGAAAAAAATTGAAGTAATAGTGGTACATTTATTATCTAGACAGGAGAGCAATCTTAATTTTAATAACAATTTCTTTAGATTTTCTACTTGTGAGGAGATACTCTGAGAATGTGGAATAAACTTTGAATTTCACAAACCTCCATTAAGTATCCTTTAAATTGGTTTTGAAAGGGAAGTGAAGGCTTTTGAACAAAATGAATAATGTTTACTGATGCATTATAATCTGATTTAGAATAGCTTGTGAGAGATACAGTTGCAGACAATTTCAGGATGTCTTTGTCACTGGTCCTGTAATGCAACCAGATGTCACAAACAGGATCAAAATCATTGATCTGGGATTTATTCAGTTCACCATTTCAATTTATATTACAACTGGTGAACTGAATACAAATTTGAACAAGACTCTTTTAAATTTAATCTGCAGAACGTTTGAGTGAAGTTGTTAATGACAGCATGTAATTGGAAATTGGAAATTAATGCAGAAAGCTACACTGGTATATTAGGAAACTAAAACTGACAAAAATAAACTTTCTCAGAAGTCTGTGACTGAAATGATTCAAGTTGGAATTAGTGTTGCAGTTAATTCAACAGATTTGGCCTTGTACTTAGAGCAAGCCGCAGTGTTAAATATTCACACAAATACTTATACCTGGTGAGAAATTTAAGGAAAAGGTACTGCAGCTCTCCTTTTGTTCTTTATACATTCTGTCCATCTTGACCTAATTTCTCATTTTCGCATTTTATTTGTTATTTACTTTGCTTTTTATTCTTACTCCATTTATTTGACAACTTTGTTTCCATTATTAATCACCTCTCTCTTTTACTTCAGTTTTGTACGTCTAACTTCATGTTGACCTTTCCTCTTGCCTCTTTTGCTGTGACCTCTGACTTTCACCTTTCTCCATTTTGCAGTCATCATCATATGTCCAGGTATAGTACTCATGGTGTTTAAGTATCATAATTGTGGCTATGGCTGTTGAAATTAAAGAGCTATAATTGAAAACAACTGTTCCGGACTTCCTGTTTATATTAGCTTTAAAAAAAAAGATTGCTAAAACCAGCATCAAAATACTTGAAACTGCATTCGCAAATTAAATCTGTGATTTTTGTTTTCCATTCTGATGCCTTCACTGGCAAGGCCTGCAGTGAACGGCTATTTCCAAATACACAAGAAACTTGTGGTTAACCACCTTTTTCAATTTGCTCTTTCAATAAAGCACTATAAGGTACAGGAGACTCAGGACTCACCATCAGGTTCAGGAACAGTTACTACTCCTCAACCACCAGACTCTTGAACCAAAGGGGATAACTTCACTCGTCCCATCATTGAAATGTTTCCACAACCAATGGACTCAATTGTAAATACATTTCATCTCACTTTCTTGATATTTATTGCTTATTTATTTCTTCTTTTTGTATTTGCACAATTTGTTGTCTTCTGTGCTCTGGTTTAATGCCCTGGTTGGTCTTTCATTGATACTGTTATTTTATAGATTTATTGAGTATGCCCAAAAGAAAATGAATCTCGGGGTTGTATATGTAGCGTATATGCACTTTGATAATAAAAACTTTCTTTGAACTATGTTCAGTCAGATATTCTAAGATTATGAATCAGTGAGGATGAAAGACTAGCAAAATATTTCCAAATCAGGATAACATTCTCCTTGGAAGAGTATTTGTAACTGGGGATGTTACATACACTTGCTGCCTTTCTCTTTTTAAGAATTGACTTTATTAAGGTATTAAGAAGTTATTAAGAATTGACTTTATTAAGAATTGGCAGTAGATATTACAAGTTTGAGAGATAACATCCAGCAAGGGAATACTGAGTGTCCTGGGGAACGTTGGTAGTGGAGAGAGTTATTGATGAATGGGCTTTTGATTAAGCTGGCTGACTTTTCCTGAATACATTGAGCTTGTTAAGTTTCATCAGAGCTTTAAGATGTCAATTGTGATGGGATTGAAGACATCAGTGAACATCAAGGGTAGATATTTAGAATCTGTCCACTTGGAGAAAATAAATTGCCTAGAATCTGAATATGGTAAAGTCCTTAGTGCATGCAAGATCTAAAGAGTCATGAATGGAAATGAAATTATCAAATTATCAGTGAAAACCCCATGTTTGATGTGATGAAGGGAAGATCATTGATAAAGCAACTGATGTTGGTTGGGTCTAGAATATTGTCACAAAGCACTTCCGCAACTGGTGATCTCCACTATCTATCTTCAGTATTGGGGATGACCAACAGTCAGTTAAATGTATGGAATCATTAAATGTTGTTAATTGACATATTTAAGATGATCAAATGATTTGACAAAAAAAATTGTTCTTTTGGTGAAAAAGAGGGGTCTGGACAAAAATTTTGACAACTGGTGAAGGGGAAATACAAAACTGAACTGGTCATCTGGTCCAGGAATGAAAAAAAAAGTTATTCTCAGTAAAAGAAACACAAGCTGTTTTTAATTCTTATTTATAATCTTTGTTCTGTAAAATCCCCGTCTAATTAGGTTATGGATCAGCATGATCTCATGCAAAAGCAGGGGTTCCCAACCTGGGGTCTATGGACCCCACGGTAAATGGTAGGGGTCCATGGCGTCCCCTGTGTTAAAGGATCATTGGCCTACTTCTGTTCAAATGTTCCTAATTTTGTGATGGAATAAAGATCAATACTCAGAAAATTTCACCAAAGCTGGTGGTAGTAACTGCACATTGAATAAATACCGGTAACACATACAAAATGCTGGAGGAGCTCAGCAAGCCAAGCACTACTTGTTTGTGGAGGGGAATAAACAGTTGGATATTTCAGGCCGAGACCATTCACCAGGCCCTGACTGATTTGCTGAGTTCCTTTAGCATTTTGTTTGTGTTGCTCATGATTTCCAGCATCTGCAGAAGCTCTTCTGTTTACAATAAAAGCATTTCTAGACAATGAAGTATTAAAAAGTACCGTGGATTCTGGTTAATTGGGCTATCAGGTAATCAGGGCAGCGATTTATTTGGGACAACTCTTAAAGAACAAAAGCTAAATTGAGAAAATAGCCAGGATTCCCTTCATTTATTTGGGACACTATGCTGCTTCGCTGGAGAAGGAGACTTGCTGAACAATTTCTAACTAGCATCAGTCGCGTGCACTTGCATGGCCGTTAGACATTACACCATGCTTAGAGCGGCCAGTTTTTAAATAGCAGTCAGTTGTATGTGGTTGTGATCAAAAAATAGTGATTATTGTCACTGCTAGTTGGTAAGAAATAAGCAGTAAGACAATTCGGAACTGCTTCGCTCACTGCAGTTTCAAACGTTCAGATTTGGAGATGCCGGAAACGGCCAGGACTGAAAATAAACCAATTTCACTACTTCAACAAGTTAATCATCTTAAATGTTACAATGAAAATGAAAATTTGGAGGATGCAATCATCTAAAGCATTGTATGATGGCAGTCCATTGTCTGCACTGGGTGTTTGCACTGATCTTGCTCACTTACAGTCAATCAGATGAATTCCTCTGCCTGTAACTATTAGGAACTATGGCACAGTTTTATAGCATGTAGAGGTATCAGTAGTGCTTTAATTTGTTATGTATTTCATTTAAATATATAAGTTGTTACTGAGTTAAGCAGTAGTTTGTCTTTTTTTTAATACCTTTTTAGCTATTTCTATGAAACTGGCTAATCGCTTAATTGGGCCAAATGTACTGGTCCCAATATGTACCCATTAACCAGAATCCACTGTACCTTATTTTAGTTACTCTTTCTCTGATTACAGTAAGCTTCTTTAATTTTGGTAATCCTTATGGGATGATAAAGTATACTTTAATTTCTCTAGTTGTTGATAGCAAGAATGTTCTATTTTTGACGAGGTTCTGCAACCAATTAAAAGAAGGAATGGTTGACACATTCTTTGTGCATAATCTCACTTAAACTTGAAAAGATAAATCGAGAAAGCAATTACTGTCAAGCCATCACCACACAATGTATTTGTGATGAATTTAAATATTCCATTCACTAATAATTTATTGTTCAGAGGCAAAAGATCTAATTCTGCGCTGTTTGCAAGATACCCGTTTTCCATGGATGGTTCCAATGCTCGGTAGCTTTCTAATACAATCACCAATTACCATGGTAACACATGCATCATATATAAAATTGATCCATAGGGTATTTATTCCTCAAATGGTGTCATCCTTTGAGGATTGCTTCATGTGACTAACTACAGGCTCCTTTTGCAACACAGTTTGATGATGAAAGTTCCAGGGGGAAGATTTATTTAGGAAGGCAACTGTAGGCATGCTGGCTGCCTCTGAAGGTATTTTGCGAATAAAGTACTTTTGATTTTAATTACTTCCAGCATCTTAGAGAGTTAATATGAGAGATGTCAAAATTGTGGTGTGAGAAGTGGCAATGGCTGAAAGTTAGACCCCTTGTTTTAACCGAAATGAGACATTGTGTATGATTCTTCACAACAGGACAAAATAAAACCACTGATGCACCATCAATAACTCTCTGAGACGTGAGGCGAGATATCGGCTTTTATTGGCTGGAAGAAAGAACAAGCAGCAATTGACCACCACACTGCATCCTGGAGACTGAGACCGGGGGAGTCCCCAATCGCCTTTATACCGGGTCCATGGGAGGAGCCACAGGAGCAGTCAGCGGGGGGGGGGGGGGGCGTGTCCAGACAGGTATATGTAGTTCACCACAACCATATCGCTCACTTTGTGACATTTTATCTCTCCCTCACTCTCCACCTTCCACAGGGATCACTCCCTCTGTGATCCTCTTGTCCATTCATCCCTCCCCACTAATCTCCCTCCCTGCACATATCCCTGCAAGCGAATGAACTGCTACTCCTGCCCATTTACCTCCTCTGCTACCTCCATTCTGGGCCCAAACAGTCCTTCCATGTGAAGCAACACTTCACCTGCAAAAATGTTGGGGTTGTCCACTGCATCCAATGCTCCCGATGCGGCCTCCTCAGCCCTGGTGAATTGGGGGACTGCCACATTGAACACCTCCACTCCATCCATCAAGAGCAGAATTTTCCAGTGGCCAACCATTTTAATTCCTATCCCCATCCCTGTTCCAATGTATCAGTCCATGGCCTTCCCTGTTGGTGTGAGGCCACTCTCAGGGTTGGGTAGCAACGCCTCATATTCTGTCTGGGTAGCCTCCAACCTGATGGCGTGAACGTCACTTTCTCCTTCCGTTAAATAATTTTTTTTCCCTTTCCCTTCCCTCCTCTTCTATTCCCTACTCTGGCCTCTTCTCTGTTCTCTTCACCTGCCTTATCACCTCTCCCTGTGCCTCTCCTTCCCTTCTCCTATGGTCACTCTCCTCTCCCATCAGATTCCTTCTTCTCCAGCTCTTGAACTTTCCTACCCAACTGGCTTCATCTTTCACCTTCTAGCTACCTCCTTCCCCTCCCACCACAATTTTATTCAGGCATCTTCCCCCTCCCTTTTCAGTCCTGGTGAACTGTCTCAGCCTGAAACATCAGCTTTAGTACACCATAATTTATTAATTTCCATAGATGCTGCCTGGTCTGCTGAGTTCCTATGGCATTTTGCATGTGTTACTGTAAGTGATGTTTAATTTCCATGCAAGCAATGGAGAGAACAAAGAAGGAATTTACTCTGTACACTGAACTGTGGCAGATAAACCAAAATATGGATGTTGTTTTTATCTCATTGATTACATTGGATATAAAACTACGAAGCCCTCAAGGTTATGAATAAAAAGCATTACTAGCACATTGTAACCTATCTGGAAACATAACAGTTGACTATTCTAAATGAACATCCAGAAGATATAAAGACTTGATCTTCAGAGGTCTTGTTATTTTTGGAATCCAGGAGACCAGTATAAAGGTAAGTCTATTAAGTGAGATGGAGTTGAGTTTTAGGGCAGTGTGCACAGATGTGAAAAGCTGCAGGGCTATGAAAGTTACAACATAAATGTGTAATGGGCAGTGGGAGGACATACAAGCAGTGAAGCATGAGACTAAAGCAGAAGAGGGACACTTCAAGTCAAGGTTACTTGGATGTTTCTCATGTGTTGTGGGTAGCAATATGAGCGGCAAAAAATGCCCTCGGTATGAGAAAGACAATCAGCAATGTAGATTGGAAAATAATTTTTACAAAAACAGTGCATGAAGGAGAGGATATCAAAAACAAATAGAATGCATGAGCCAAGCTACACCCGGAACAGAAGCCGGATCAATTTCAGAGTATTAATGGGAAGCAATGTAATTAGGTGGGGACATCAGTAGTGTAAGCAGTCAGAGTGATGCTTTTACAGTTCAGAGTTCAATTCCGGCGCTGTCTATAAGGAGTCTCTGTACATCCTCCCTGTGGAGTGTGTGGCTTTTCCCTGTGTGCTCCGGTTCCCCCCCCCCCCCCCCCCTCAGTCCAAAGAAGATGTATCAGGTAAGTTCAAACAACACACACAAAATGCTGGTGGAACACAGCAGGCCAGGCAGCATCTATAAGGAGAAGCACTGTCGACATTTCGGGCCAAGACCCTTCGTCAGGACTAACTGAAAGGAAAGATAGTAAGAGATTTGAAAGTAGTGGGGGGAGGGGGAAATGCGAAATGATAGGAGAAGACCGGAGGGGGTGGGATGAAGCTAAGAGCTGGAAAGGTGATTGGTGAAAGTGATACAGAGCTGGAGAAGGGAAAGGATCATGGGACGGGAGGTCTCGGGAGAAAGAAAGGGGGAGGGGCAGGGAGCACCAGAGGGAGATGGAGAACAGGCAGAGTGATGGGCAGAGAGAGAGAGATAAAAAAAACAACTAAATATGTCAGGGATGGGGTAAGAAGGGGAGGAGGGGCATTGACGGAAGTTAGAGAAGTCAATGTTCATGCCATCAGGTTGGAGGCTACTCAGCCGGTATATAAGCTGTTGTTTCTCCAACCTGAGTGTGGCTTCATCTTGACAGTAGAGGAGGCCATGGATAGACATATCAGAATGGGAATGGGACGTGGAATTAAAATGTGTGGCCACTGGGAGCTCCTGCTTTCTCTGGCGGACAGAGCGTAGGTGTTCAGCGAAACAGTCTCCCAGTCTGCGTCGGGTCTCACCAATATATAAAATGCCACACCGGGATCACCGGACGCAGTATACCACACCAGCCGACTCACAGGTGAAGTCTCGCCTCACCTGGAAGGACTGTCTGGGGCCCTGAATGGTGGTGAGGGAGGAAGTGTAAAGGCAGGTGTAGTACTTGTTCTGCTTACAAGGATAAGTACCAGGAGGGAGATCGGTGGGAAGGGATGGGGGGGGGAAACGAGTGGACAAGGGAGTCGCGTAGGGAGCGATCCCTGCGGAAAACAGAAAAGGGGGGAGGGAAAGATGTGCTTGGTAGTGGGATCCCATTGGAGGTGGCGGAAGTTATGGAGAATTATACTTTGGACCTGAATCTCTCCCATTTCCCGCACATCTGCTCTCACCCCATCCGCCCGCCACCCCACTCGGGATAAGGTTCCCCTTGTCCTCACCTACCACCCCACCAGCCTCCAGGTGAGTCGGCTAGTGTGGTATACTGCATCCGGTCCTCCCGATGTGGCCTTTTATATATTGGTGAGACCCGAAGCATACTGGGAGACCGTTTCGCTGAACACCTACGCTCTTTCTCTGCTAATGCCAGAGAAAGCAGGATCTCCTAGTGGCCACACATTTTAATTCCACGTCCCATTCCCATTCTGATATGTCTATCCATGGCTTCCTCTACTGTCAAGATGAAGCCACACTCAGGATGGAGGAACAACACCTGAGTAGCCTCCAATCTGATGGCATGAACATTGACTTCTCTAACTTCATTTAATGCCCCTCCTCCCCTTCTTACCTCATCCCTGACATATTTAGTTGTTTTTTTTATCTCTCTCTCTCTGCCCATCACTCTGCCTGTTCTCCATCTCCCTCTGGTGCTCCCCGCCCCTCCCCCTTTCTTTCTCCCGAGACCTCCCGTCCCATGATCCTTTCCCTTCTCCAGCTCTGTATCACTTTCGCCAATCACCTTTCCAGCTCTTAGCTTCACCCCACCCCCTCCGGTCTTCTCCTATCATTTTGCATTTCCCCCTCCCCCACTACTTTCAAATATCTTACTATCTTTCCTTTCAGTTAGTCCCAACGAAGGGTCTCGGCCCGAAATGTCGACAGTGTTTCTCCTTATAGATGCTGCCTGGCCTGCAGTGTTCCACCAGCATTTTGTGTGTGTTGTTTGAATTTCCAGCATCTGCAGATTTCCTCGTGTTTGTACCAGGTAAGTTAATTGGTTGTAGTAAATCGTCCTGTGATTAGGTTAGAGTTAAATCGGGGTGGTTTGGCTCTAAGAGCCAGAAAGGTCTACTCCAAACCATATCGTTAAATAAAAATAAACAGATTAATAACTGATGCAAAACAAGATCAATTCTGTGGTAGGAGCACGCAGAAGATGCATTCATGCCAAGGTCAGGGTCTGAGGGTAAGCAGGAGCTTTGGAATTAGAACAGCATGACATATCCTCTCAAAGCAGATCATCAAATCTTGAGATGATCCAGTTGAAATCTATGAGTTATGTGGTGCCAATGTGCTAAATACTACACTGAATCAATCTGTTGGATGACACTCTCTAAAAGAGATGAAAACAAAAAAAATTAAGAGATATAATATGAGTTCATATAGTAGACTAGAAAACTAACACACATACAATTAGAAGTAGTAAAACACAACGGATGAGATTGAAAGAGACACCACAACAGGATTGTGAAGATTGATTCAATGCAAGCTATCACTTTAGAAAAAATATGCACGCCTTTCACAGAACAGGGAAACTAGAAGGTGAATACTATTTTCTCAAAGGTGAGAAGAAATAGCTGATTGTTCTCCCACCAACACCTGTTATAATTATACTCAGGACAAATTCTAACCCAAACTTGAGACTAAAGTAATGATAATAACTCCAGTAGGGATCTATGTATGGATATCTAATCTGGTATGTACTTAGAAACACTGATCCAGCATATCAAAGCAGTATACAAGATGCTGTGACTGACATGTTGAATGACCTCAATGCTTTCTCAGACAAGAGAAAATCTGCAGATGCTGGAAATCAAAGTACTACACACAAAATGCTGGAGGATCCCGCAAGCCAAGGAGCATCTATGGAGAAGAGTAAACAGTTGATGTTTTGGGCCAAAACATTTATCAGTCCTGATGAAGGCTCTTGGTCCAAAATGTCGACTGTTTACTCTTAAAGAATTTCCTCTTCTTTAGCCAGAGGTGGTGATTAGTGGAATTCATTGCCACTGACAGCTGTAGAGGCCAAGTCTCTGTGTATACTTTAAGTGAAAATTGATAGGTTCTTGATTAGTAAGGTCATCAAAGGTTATGGGGAATGGGGCTGAGAGGGATAATAGGCAAGCCAGCACAGAATGATGGAGCAGACTTGATGGGCCCAATGGCCTAATCCTGTTCCGACGTCTTACGGTAATATTGAATATCAGAGGGTCCACAAGGGGCTGAGGGCTGATTGGTCTAGTCCTGCTTCTGTTTTTTATTTCAATCAAGATATTTAAACCAGTAAAGAATTAATCCACATTACGTTGGAGGAAGTTGTCGTGCAGTGTTGAGCAGTATTAAGTCACATCAGCTGACTTAGTGAGTGGTCGTATGCAACCAAGTGCTCTGCTTTACTACCTAACATAAACAGCCTTAGATCTCCTAATATTCCCTGGAAAAGATCTGTTCTTCCTAGGGAGTGCACATACCTGCTATTTCAGTGTGAACTTTCAGTTTAGCTTGATGGTAACATCTTCATCTCTGCGGACTCTGAGGTGAACCCACTCCATCACTTCTTGGGAAGTTAACATTGCTGATATGGCTGATGACCCTTGCCTGTGCACAGATGCTCTGAGGCGGTTGTGTTGGCAGATCTTTACGAACAGTGGTGTCATCAGCAAACTTGAAGATGGTGTTGGAGCTGTGCTTAGTCGCCCACAATCATTGGCATGAAGTGAGTAGAGTGGGGGACTAAGAACACAGCCCTGTGATACACCCGTTCTGATGGAGATAGTGGAGGAGATGTTTTTCCCAATCCAAACTGACTGGCGTCTACAAGTGAGAAAATCCAGGATCCAAAAGGCATTGAGGCCACGGTCTTGGAGCTTACTGATTAGTTTTGAGGAGATAATGGTATTAACCACTGAGCTGTCCTGATGTATGCATCTTTGCTGTCCAGATGTTCCAGGGTTGTGTAAAGAGCCAATCAGATGGCACCTGCTGTGGACCTGCCACTCCAGGAGGAAAACTTGTGCAGATCCAAGTCACCTCTCGGGCAGGAGGTGATATGCTTTATCACCAGCCTCTCAAAGCACATCATCACATGGATGTAAGTGTGACTGAGTGGTAGCCATTGAGACTGGTCACCACACATTTCTTGGGCACCAGTATGATTGAAGCCTGCTTGAAACAGATGGATACCACACAGCGAGAATTCAAAAATATCAGTGAACACAATCAGCCAGTGGAATAGCAAGAGTATCAGTGCTGTCTATTGGAGCACAGGTTCTACCTCCCTAGTTAGACATTTGTAGATATCACAGCACTACAAGGAGAGCAATGAAGTCCTTTTAGTCTATTGTCCCATATCTACCTTCAACTGACATTGGACAATCAAACTAACTGCTTATTTCCATTTCAGGAATCCTGTATTTAACTGGTGCTATGTTTCGGGATCCCAAAGAGGGACCATAGGAGGCATTGATAATCCAAGCATAATCCACTCTCTACTGCCATCCTCCACAAAGTAAGTAGCAAAATATCAAAGAGTTAGACTCCTTGAATGTGACGCAATTCACCATAATAAAACATTTTCAAGCACAGGCACACTTTGCCAGTAGTTGTGCCATTGTATTTGAAGATGAATTATAAAAAGCAAACAGAAGGTTAAACACAACTATCGGTAGTTATAGTTGGCATGATCCTCTTCCCTTTTCAGATCTCTCAGTCTTTACTATGTCCACTTGTACTTTTCAAAGTTCAAAGCCCCTTCTTCAGTCTTTTAAAACTGCTGAAAGCTTATGTCCCAATCATTGCTCTATTCTACCATTCTCTGCATAAGAGAAGTGACACCTGTGAGATGCACTGGTTAGGCCACATTTAAAGTACTGTGTTTGGTTCTAGTTGCTGCACCATAGGAGATGCAAGATTGAGCTAGAAAGAAGAGCTGAAAAAGGTTCACAAGGATGTTTCCTGGACTGCAGGGTTTGAATTATCATAGGAGATTGGACAGGCCTCTGGATCAAAGGAGGCAAAGAGTGGCATGATAGAGGTATATAACATTGAGAGGAAAATACCGGGGAGACAGCCAGAATCTTTTTCCCATGCTAAAAATGTTTACAAAAAAAAAAGAGGACATTGGTTTAAGGTGAGACAGGCCTAGTTTAAAAAGGATCTGAAGGGTAATATTCTTTTTTACACAGAGCAGTTAATAGTTGGAGTCTAAGAGTTGAGTCAGAAGCCAGAGGTGGTTGTGGAACCAAGAAAAGGAACAACATTTAAGAGATGTCTTGTTTGGTAACTTGAATAGAGTGATCTGGATTTAATGTAGGCAAGTGGGATTAGCATGGATAGGTAAGTTGATTGGCTTAGACACAGTGGACCGAATCATCTGCTTCTATGCTGTACAACTTTTCATCTATTTTGGATGTATTGGCGACCTTCATCTGATTATGGACCCTAATTTTGAATTTTACCTACAAATGAAAACATTCTGTCCACTTGTACTGTCTAAGCTATTCACCATGTAGAAGACATAATTAGTCTAAGCTTTTCCTTCTTTACAGAAAAATGCCCAGCCTCTTCAATTTTTCCTGACAGCTACAATCTTTCAATTCTGGCACCATCCTTGTGAATCTTTATTCATATTTTCTTCAGTTCTTCAGAGTTTTATTTAGTGAGTAGAGCTGTGTGGTTCTCAAAAGCAGCAGCACTATTTACTAATATTTTTACTTGCTCTTCTGACCAGTAAGGCAACTTCTAATGGCAAATTTACTTGTAATGACAGACAAGTAAGAGTAACACACTGTAACCTGGGTTGGGGGTGGTGGTATTCCTGGGGGCATATGCATTATTGTGGCTGGGACCTTTGTATGAAATGTTACGCCGAAGTCACACTTTCTCCATTTCCTTCTTTCAAAGGTGCAGATATCAGTCCATCATGGGTAAAGCCCTCCCCACCATTGAGCACATCTACATGAAAGCAGAATCCATCATCAGGAACCCCCACCACTCAGGTTAGCTCTCTCCTCACTGCTGCATCAGAAAGAAGGTACAGGAGCCTCAGGACTCACACCACCAGGTTCAGGAACAGTTACTACCCCTCACCACCAGGCTCTTGAACTAAAGGGGATAACTTCACTCAACTTCACTTGCCCAGCATCGAAATGTTCCCACAACCTATGGACTCACTTTCAAGGACTCTTCATCTCATGTTCTCAATATTTATTGCTTCTTTATTTATTATTATTATTTCTCTCTTTTTGTATTTGCACAGTTTGTTGTCTTTTGCATACTAGTTGAACACCCAAGTTGGTGCAGTCTTTTATTGATTCTGTTATGGTTATTATTCTATGGATATATGAAGTATGCTCGTAAGACAATGAATCTTAGTGTTGTATATGGTGACATACTGTATATGTACTTTGATAATAAATTTACTTTGAACATATCTTGCATTCATCTATGTTAAAGCTCAGTGCTATTCAAAAACCTAATTTATGTATCTGCAAATACTGATGCTGAGTTACCTATTCTTGAGTGTAAATCAATCATTTTAAGCAATGAATAAAGTACATTCTACCTTTGTCCAATCTGAATAAATATTCTTTCAAGTGTACTCACTGTTATACTGCAGGAAATAGGCAGCAAATTTACACACAGCAAGATCCCATAGAATTAATACGATAATAACCTGATAATTTGTTTCTTTTGATTTTGGATGGGGCATAAATGTTGGTGATGATACCTGGGGGATTCTCCTGCTGTTCTTTGTCAATAATAGAGAAGACCCTTTTACTTACAGCTCAGAGAGAGCGATCAAGATTTAACACCTCAGCTTGAAGCAGCAACTCATATAATGTAGTATTCCCTCCTGCACTGATTATCAGCATGTTCCTATTTTTAATTTTGAAATAGGCATAATATTTTCAAAGCCAAGAATATTACCATTTTAGTAAATGATGTGACTAATGCTCAAACCTTGTCCTGAGCCAGGGGATCTATATTTGGCTGGACCCCTGAGAACATCCCTTAGTGATTCCTTCAATGGTACACTTTCATGATTCTTAGGTCTATGTGGAACTGCATAAATCAGATGTACCCCTTCTTTCCATTTCAGTGTATGATACAATTTGTCCTTAGCTAATAAATCTATTTCCCTTTGGACTCTCTTTGAGAATCTTAGTTCCTACTTCTATAGAGTCTCATTGCAAAGAGTCAGTACTTGTGCAATGAGATGACTCAGTTATGTAGACTAGAAATAGAGGACTTTCCAAGATGGTACCCTTGGGTAACCAACTCAATAGCCTTCAATTCCCATTCCAGCAACACAACTATTCCTCCTCACCTCTACAACCCCTCATGCACCTTGCCAGCCTTCTCCTTTACTGAATAACTTTACTTTAAAAGATTTTATCTTACTCTCAAAAACTATTAATCCAAATACGTAAAACAGTCTGGGCGCTGCATCAAAGCAATTGAAAATAAATGTACAAACGCGGTAAGCAACTTCTCTTTCTGGAGATATGTCTCTACCAAAGGAGGTGTAAGGCACTCCTTCCCTCTGCTAGCCTGCAGGTCACCCTTGGGCACCTCTTAGCACCCCCCCAATCAGGGTCACATGAAACCCTGGGAGCAGGTGGTGGATGGTCGTATGAGCAGCCAGTGCATATCACAAGTCTTGGCTATACAACTACTGACACCAGGCAATCTCTAAAGAGTATTGATCATGGCTGGGGTCACCCGTCTTATAAAGACACTTCCCAGAAGAAGGCAATGGCAAACCACTTCTGTAGATCGACTGCTAGATACTGCTTACAACCTACATACAACCTCTACTTCACCAACATCAGAGGTTTTGCAGCACACAGAACGCATGTTTAATGTCTGGTACGTAAACCCAGAGTTTAGCCATTTACCCTATTAACTATATCCTGTTCCTTAATCTTAAATCAATATGACTTCCTTAACATTTCAACCCTAGCTATTTTGCGCTGAGAAAAGAGTCTTATCTCTGAAACCCAGTGACAAGATCCCTAATCTGTTGAAACTGTCTCTGCAGCTCCTCTGTATTGTCCTTCAACTCATTAGTACACAGATATCTAGAGATATGTGCAAACCTACCTTTTATTTATTCTCAGGATGCAGGTACTATTGGCAAGGCCATTTATGTTTACCTCCATTTGACTGATGAACAGAATGGCTGACTATTCAGCACATCTATAGGAAACACTGTTGTAGGAAAGCAACATCCATCATCAAAGATCCTCACCACCCAGGCCCTGCTCTTTTCTCGCTGCTGCCAACAAGTACAAGGTATAAGAGCCTCAGACCTTGCACCAACGGGTTCAAGAACAGTTACTATTCCTCAACCATCAGGCTCTTGAACAAAATGGGATAACTACACTCATCTGCTGAGATGTTCCCACAACCAATGGCACTTTATCTTGTTACTTCATGCTCTTATTATTTATTGCTATTTATTTATATTTGCATTTGCACACTGGTTGTCTTCTATGTTCTACTTGCTCTTTCATTGATCCCGTTTATAGTCACTATTCTATAGATTTGCCGAGTGTGTCCATAGAAGAAAAAAAAACGCTGAGTTGTATGTGGTGAATGTGCTCTAATAATAAAAATGTTACTTTGAACTTTACTCAGCAGTGAAGAGTCTGGAGTGGTATATTACAGAAACCCCGTATGAGCAAATCAAATAGCCTTTTATAACGATCCAGATCGTTTGTAGTCACCACTATGGCCAGCTTTTCATCCCCGACTGATTTAATCAACTGAATTTAAATTCACAAGTTGCTAGACGGGATTTGACTTGAACATCAGAAGTCTAGCTCTCTGGTTCCAGTTCAGTAACCTAAACACCCCAGTAAAATTTGAATGGAAACCATTTTACATTTAATGACATTCATTATTGCTTTGTGATGACTGATTAGTCTTTGCACTAAATGTCTTGAAGTAGATTGGATACAAAATGCTTAAATATTATTCAGCTTTCTTAAACTTAATGTCACAATTTATTATCATGATCTGGACATCGGAACTAGCTGTTATCATGTTGTTTGATGTGACAAGCTTATCGCAACGGATACTTGATGTGTTAAATTACAGGAAATGTCTAGTACTGGAGATCAAATTGTTTGAATAAAAACATGAATTATAGGAACTTGAATGAATTAAGTATCAAGTGCCAATGCCAGCGATCTGGATAACCTCATAGGTCCAGAGAGCAGTTTCAGCCCTGACCGTGCATGATCTGCACGTTTCTCTGTGACCGCATAGGTATTCTGCTCTAGCACCTTGAAGATGTGCCAGGAAACGTAGAGGAGGCTTGACCCAAACACGGGGCAGCAGAGACGACTGAGCAGTGAGCGGTAACTTACTACAAAATAACAAGCCACGAGATGGCACAAAGCAGGAGAGAATGGACACTTAGCACAACAAGGCAACGAGGTAACTGAAGGCCAGGAGCAACTGACTGAGGCTGGCAGGTTTGTATGAGTGAACAAGGACTGTGGACGAGTGCAGGGGATAATTAGGCTGCGGGTAATGAGTTGGAAATGAGTGGCTGGTGACTCCTGTTAGCTGGGTGGAGACTGGGAGCAGTGCACACCCCTCCCCAATGCCTGGCATGCAGGATAATCCAGATGTGACCTGTGGGACTCCTTGATGAGCAATGGATCCAAGATGTAACAGGATGGCACCCAAGACCGCTCCCCTGGACCGTACCTTTCCCAGGTGACCAGATGCCCTGCTGCTTCTGGATTGTGCGCTCATGTTGATGGGCGAGTTTCTTTAGATGAGCATACTCTGCTGGGTCAATCATTGATTTCACTCATACTGTCAGGAAAGGTAGAGGAAGCTTGACCCAAATGCACAGTAGCAGAAATAATTTACTGGTGAGCAATAACTTTAATAATAAGCTGCAAAATAACAAGCCACTAGGGGTCACAAAACGAGAGAAGGTCACTAAAAATGACAAGGCAACCTGAAAGCTAGGATCAATTGGTTGAGGCTGGCTGGTTCAACGGGTGAACAAAGGACTGTGGATGAGAACTGGGTTTAAATGGGCTGCAGGTAATGAGTTGGAGATGAGTGGCAGGTGATTCTTGTTAGCTGGATGGAGACTGGGAGGTTGCAGGCCTGACGAGATGTGCTGCCACTGAAAATTCTCCTTAATGCAGCCTCATACCACAAAGGATCAACAATAGGGGAATGAGTTAGACAGGTACAGGTAAAAAGGGAGTAGGCAGAGGTAACATGGTTGTTCCTCAGCAAGCTGGAATGGACCTGATAGGTTGAATGGCCCCCTTCTGCTTTAAGTATATACAAGCAATTGAATGTTCTTTGCCCAAGCACAACATGATGAATGTAGAGTCAGTGGCCTAGAAATAAAGCAGCATAACAGAGACTTTCAGAGCATCATTGAAATGAAAGCTGACTTTACCCAGAATGAAGCACCATTATGACAATTTCAGGTTTGTCCTACATCACTCTGAAAATTCAACCAGGCATTTCCAGTACTGATTCACTATTCTACAGCTGATACAACTGTGGTTTCTACAGTAAACATGCAGAGGATTGTATTATTCCTTGTGCAATGTTCCTTTTAATGTATTGCTTTTGACTCACCAAGACTCACCAATCTTTAGATATTCAAGGCTCCTGATTTCCAGACATTTGGATCCCTTGATGCCTCGCTATTCACATGACATCAACTAAGATGTGGAATTGCTTCTCTTCAAAGTTCTAACACACAAGGTCATCCAACACCCTCTCCTCCTCCACTGAGTGCCAAAATTTTGCAGGCCCTAATGAGACTCAAGCTAGTGAACCTTCAACCTTGAGACCACAACCACTTTCTGACCGGCTCAGGCCCTTGTTCAGGTGTTCCTCTACACTCCCTTAAGTGCCACAACCTTCACCACCACCCTTCCACCAATGAAATGAAAACTGCCCCAACTCCACAACCTAATCCTCCTTGAAAATTGACCCCTACAACTAGGCTCCCTTTCCGCTGACCTGCCCTGGCCATCTAACCCCAGGCCCTGATTCTTGACTTAGCAGGCCTAACCCCTCCATGAGCCCTGGATGCAGCACGAGTTCTAGCCAGGTTATCTTGCAATGAACATTCAGTGGCATCTAAGGACTTCTCAACTTGACACTGTAGTACAGGTCCATTTAGATTCAGAACCCAACAGTTCAGACGTAGCATTGCCTTTTCAGATATAAAATATTTCTTGTTAGATTTTACTTCACTAGGAACATTGTAGTAATGACTGAAAGGAACTTGTAGTGCAGTCTACATTATAACACTACTTACTTGGTAAATTCTCCAGAGTACACCAAATGCATCAACAAACAACACTTGGAGCCATGGCTGAAATCCATTCATTCTCAATTGTATATCAACATTTACATTTGTACTTCTGTGCACTAAAGGACAATAATACAAGTCCCAACATGTTTTGATGGGAATTGTATGAAAGTTCTTGATGGCAATACTTTGCAAGCTATATGTCAAGAATAAACTACATGAAAGAATTTCAAACAAGTGAAAATCTGAGGATGCTGGAAATCCAAGCAACACACACAAAATACAGGAGGAACTCAGTAGGCCAGGCAGCCTCTATGGATGCTTACCTTTACAAAATTATTGGATTCTAACTCATTCTTTTTTTTAAAAAAAGTTCTTTAAGAAATTTGATCACAGGAGTTTGGTTGAAGTGTTGTTCCAGAAGAGCTTGGAATAATTAGGAGTAAAATGAACTACACTCTAAAATGCCAGCCCATGCATCTTCTTTTACTGAGTGTAATGACGTGCTTTTCTAGGGGTCTAAGGTCCCTTCAGTGAATGGTAGATATCCACGACATAAAAAAGATTGGGAACCCCTGCTATAATCCTCTATCTTCCTTTTTTTCTCCCAAGTTTTCGAGTCAGTTGCTGGAAAGCTGGTGTCCTTTGATAATCCTCCGTCCCTTTAACAAGCTGATGCGTGTTTATCTACAGTATCAGGTGTATTTATTGTGACACTGCTAAAGACAGGAATGGGGAAGAATTTTTGTAGTCTTCCAAGACACGTTTAGTTTGTACAATTCTACAAAGATGGAAAGAAAATCACTGCATTTGAATTTCTTTATCTTTAATTGCAAAAAGGGCTGAGCTGCAATTTTTCCCAATTGCTTTTAACTAAATGATAAGCCTAATATAAAATGTTTCACTGAGAATAAATCATTAATGTAAAATTAAAAAACATTATGGCTAATATTACATCAAATCCATTAAGACTTGCAAACAAATTTATTTCTTTATAACTCCACAATAACTCAGTTAAAAGCCCTATCTAATATTCCTATATGAGCTTTACTAAACAGAATTCTATTTTACCAATAGCCCTTACACAGGGATAATGGATTACAAATTGTAATTATATTCTTTGAATTTTAATCAATCCCAATTTTACAGTTTAGGAGATGAGTTATAATTTAATCAAAGTCTTATGGTTTCCTGATCTGTAAAACAGATTAAGCAATTAATTTTGCTATTTCCTCTCTCAATTTGGATGACCATATAAACAGAATAGGTAAAACAATTAAAATACTTAAAGAATATTCAGTCATTTGAACGTGGTCACTGCTATGCAACATAATCGGATTAAGACAAAACAATATGTGGGTCAGAACTGTTAAGCCATTGCAAAGATTGCATTATTGGCTGCTTTGCCATGCACAAACTGTATAATCTGCCAGCATTATATGGCTACAGGCATGGTCTTCAGTCTGCTCCTGCCTGAAATCCTTCGGAACAGCTAAAGGAAAGGAAGTGAAATTCTATTTTAAAATGAGTTAAGAATGTGAATGTAACAAAGGACAATGATTATATGAGCAGGGAAGACAGATTGTCAATATTTTATGCACACACGTATGTGTTTAATAGAAAAGTAATATTGAATTCAATATTACAATATAGAGAATTTAAGAAGTCTAAATTTGAAAGACTTCACCACCTGCTTTTATTCCTTTTATATAACTTAATGAAATGCCAAGCTATTACAGCTGGCAGACAGGTTCTAAGAGAAGACTGCCATCTGCTGGCCATCCAGCAACACTGGAATTTATTATTTCCACTTTTTTTTACATTACTGATCTCATAAATTGGTAAAATGTTTATTATTGACACTTGTACTAAGGGTTTAAATACCATCCATACAAATCAATTCATTACAACAGTGTACTGAGATACAGTAGTATAAGGTAAAACAATAATAAAGCAAAATAGTGTTACAGTACAGAGAAAGTGCAATGCAGGTAGACTGCGGGGCTGAAATGAGGTAGACTGTGAATCAAGAGTTCATCTTATTATACTAGGGAACCAGTCAACAGCATTATAACAGCAGGATAGAAGCTGACCTTGAGCCTGGTGCTCTATGCTTTCAAGATTTTTAAAGTTTTTTGCCAGATAGGAGGGGGAAGAAGAGAGGATGGGATCATTGATTACACTGGTTGCTTTATTGAGGCCGTGAGAAGTATATACTGGGTCCATGGAGTGGAGGCTTGTTTCCCAGCTGCATCGACGACTTTCTTAAGATTCTTGTGGTCAGTGGTGAGGATCAGAGGGGAAATGCCAATTTCTTTAGCCTCTTGAGGAAGTAGTGGCACTGGTGAGATTTCTCAGCAGTGGCATCAATATGGTTGGACTAGGACAGGCTACTAGCAATGTTCCAAGTCATAATATGGAACTAGTGTCAACCATCAGCCAGACAAGGTAGGGGTGGAAGAGGTAAGTAGAATGTCCCATGTTCTGTATATGCAAGTATGTCAAATCAAGGTAAGTCAAGTAAAGTTTACTGTCATTTCACTATATACATGTGAACCTTCAAATAAGACATTTCTCTCGAACAGATTGTAAAGCATAGAAGTACACATCACAAACATACAGTTGCCTACAAAAAGTATTCACCACCTCCCCCTTCCCCGTAAGTTTTCATGTTTTATAACATTGAATCACAGTGGATTTAATTTGGCTTTTTGACACTGATCAATAGAAAAAGACTCTTCCATGTCAAAGTGAAAACAGATCTCGACAAAGTGATTTAAATTAATTACAGATATAAAACACTGCAACTTTTCCCCATTCTTCTCTACAAAACTGCTCAAGCTCTGTCAGATTACATGGGGATTGTAGGTGAACAGCCCTTTTCAAGTCCAGCCACAAATTCTCAATTGGATTGGGGTCTGGACTCTGACTTGGCCATTCAAGGACATTAACTTTATTGCTTTTAAGCCATTCCTAAGTAGCTTTGACTTTATGCTTGGGGGTCATTGTATTGCTGGAAAACAAATCTTCTCCCAAGTTGCAGTTCACTTGCACAGTACATCAGGTTTTCCTGCAGGATTTCCCTGTATTTTGCTGCACTCATTTTACCTTCTACCTTCGTAAGCTTTCCAGGGCCTGCTGCAGTGAAACATCCCCATGGCATGATGCAGCCTCCACCATGCTTCACGGTAGGGATGGTGTTTTTTTGATGATGTGCAGCGTTTGGCTTGTGCCAAACATAGTTTATACGGCAGGGGTGTCAAACTCATTTTAGGTCACGGGCCGGATTGAGCAAAATGCAGCTTCATGCAGGCCGGATCAGTCAGATGCGTGCAAACGCAGCTTTCGTTGCCTCCGTTTTTTCAGCCTGCTCTCATGTGTCTCAGTCTCTGCTATAACTACAAAGTGTTTCACTTTACAAATTCCGTTTCTTATGAAGAAGACTGCCGAGCAAGACTGCCGAATAAACACTAAAAACCCTGAAAACCTGGTACCTGAATAAACTCAGCATTAGCCATATCATATGCCATAGGCGCTTCGATTACTGGGGCCAGCTTTAATAGTAATTAGATATTATCTCACGGGCCAAAGATAATTCCACCGCGGGCCGGATTTGGCCCGCGGGCCTTGAGTTTGACATGTATGGTTTATAGTCTGATGGCCAAAAACCTCAGTTTGCTTTCATCAGACCACAGAACCTTCTTCAAGCTGACTTCAGTCTCCCATGTCTTCTGTCAGACTCTAGCCGAGATTTCACGAGATATTTTTTCACAATAGTGGTTTTCACTTTGCCACTCTCCCATAAAGCTGCAAATGGTGAAGCACCCGAGCAACACTTGTTGTTTGCGTAGTCTCTCCCATCTCAGCCACTGAAGCTTGTAACTCCTCCAGAGTTGTCAGAGGTCTCCTGGTGGCCTCCTTCACTAGTCCCCGTCTTGTACGGTCACTCGGTTTTTGAGAACGGCCTGCTCTCGGCAGATTTACAACTGTGTCATATTCTTTCCATTTCTTGATGATTGACTTAACTGTACTCCAAGGGATATTCAGTGACTTGGAAATTTTCTTGTATCCATCTCCTGAGTGTTTTTTTGTCTCCATGGTGTAGTTTTTGCCAGGATACTGACTCCCCAGCAGTTGAACCTTCCAGATACAAACAATCCCTACAATTGAAACACCATGCCTGCACATGGTGATCTCCATTTACTAATTATATGACTTCTAGAACCAATTGATGGCACCAGTGATAATTTGATGTGTCATATTAAAGGAGGGTGAATGCTTGTGCAATGAATTACTTTGTGTTTTATATTTGTAATTAATTTAGATCACTTTGTGGAGATCTGTTTTCACTTCGACAAGAAGGAGTCTTTTTCTGCTGATCAGGGTCAAAAAAAGTCAAATTTAATCCACTGTGGTTCAACGTTGTAAAACAATAAAACATGAAAACTTCCAAGAATGGTGAATACTTTCTTTGGTATTGTATAACGCACAATAACTTGGGAAGGTACGGATAAAATCTACAGATAAATTACGCATAACTAAGTGCATAAATTAAGTATTGCAAGGTACAGAACAGGTTACTCCACAGACTTCGATGGAACTGAATTTTGGGTAGAGTACAATGCACTTCTACCTCTACAATGGCTCCTTAGTTACATAAAGCAGGGATGAATTTTAAGGCATTAATATTCTTTCACAGAAGCACCCATTTTCATGTCCTTTTCAGCTGGACTGAATTAACTTTTGTGAACAACTGAGGAAAAGAATTTGTAACATTCCCTAATGAAAGGAGAAAGGCTACACCAGCAGGGGAAAGGTTTCACTCTTACAATATTATTTTCATGGCTTTATCTGTTACAAATATTTTATTAGCACTGACATTAAAATTTGCTGCCTCAAAAAGGAAAGTTCATTATTGGAAGTAATTGGAACCTAATCCTGGATTAACCAGGTATTGAAAACTCTTGCACACTGAACGAGTAGACAACAATGTTTCTGTCAAAGGAGCATAAATTATATGCCTACTATTAGTCTGAGATACTTCTGTAAATTGTGAAAGGAAGTGCATAACATTTAAGTATCTTTTATTAAAACTTGCAAACAGAACTTACAACAGAAAAATAAATTCAACGTCATACCAATTCTTGACAATTTTTGGACCTGATATTTAACCACACGGATGTACCTTGCTGTAATGGGAAGTACTTACTTTAACAGTGCAGTATTTAATTACCTACTGTACACCTGTTCCCAATGTTATTTGTGCAACATTTTCAGGGGCAATGCCTCTGTAGTTAGTTTGATTTGTGCCTTCATCCCAAAGCTCAGATATGTCCATAAAGTTGCTGAAAGTGCAAAGTGATAACTACCTTGAGAAAATGAGGCACATGGGACCATAGTAAGCAAGGCAACCAACACATTATGCAGTTACCTGAAGACTGGAAGAAAATGCAGAGGGACTGAATTGAAATCTGGAATAGTAAGAGAAATAACGAGAAGAGAGACTTATTGGATTGAGAGAGAAAGAGAATGAAAAATTCAAACAGAAGAATATAAAATGTTTATTTTAAAAGTCTTTTTATAAACCACTCTTTAGCCAGAGGGTGGTGAATCTGTGGAATTCATTGCCACAGGCAGCTGTGGAGGCCAGGTCATTGGGTATATTTAAGACAGAGGTTGAGAGATTCTTCATTTATCAGGGCATGAAAGGATACAGGGAGGAGGCAGGAGATTCAGGCCAAGAGGGAAAATGGATCAGTCAAGATGAAATGGCATGGCAGACTCGATGGGTCAAACGGCTTAATTCAATGGTCTTATAGTTTTAAACCTTGAAGTCTAAACAAGTGTAATCATTAATTTATCAGGACTTTTAAGGTTGAATTTAATATTAACAATTATGACATGTATACAAGGGTATAAATTATTGGCCATAAGTATTCACAGCGCCATTAACTTGTAACCACTTTGGAAGGCCAACAAATTCATGACTTTCAATGAACGCTAATATAGAGATAGAAAAACAAGATGCTATTGTCCCGTACCTAAACACACAATACCACCATTCAGATGACAACCACCCATTTACCCTTCACCTGATGTCACTACATTTGTTGTGAATGGGTGTAAATTCAGGCATACTCATTTTATGTTATTTCAACTCTATTGTATACATCTTCATTCGGCAAAATCTCATTGGCTAATAGTAGAAACTACATCAAGTTCCTAACCTTCAAACTCTTTCATTTACGGCCCAGAATAATAACTAAGATGTGGCAGCAAGAGTAGAAATAAATGGGATTTCTCTAGGAGTCAAGGTACCTTTAGTATTACAGGATTAAAGATGGATATACAGGAACTCCTTTACACTTAATGCCTAAGCTTCCAAGATTTGCATAAAACTGTATATTTCTTAGAGCAAAGAATGTAGGTCCCACACATCCTGATCTGACAGAGGTTTATAAAGATTATGAGAGGCACAGATAGAGTATCTTTCCCCCAGCGTAGAAACATCTAATACCAGAGGGCTTGCATTGAAGGTGGGAAGGGGTAGGCTCATACGGGATGCGAGGGGTAAGTATTTTACTCAGAGAGTGGTGGATGTCTGGAATGTGCTGCCTGGTGTGGTGGTAGAGGCAAATACATTAGAAGCTTTTAAGAGACGTTTAGATAGCCACATGAATATGAGGAAGGTGGGGGGGGGGGGAATGGACATGGTTTAGGTAACAGGAATTAGTTTTGGGGGGGTTTGTGATTTACTTTTTAGCTGGTTTGACACAACATTGTGAGCCAAAGGGCATGTTCCTGTGCTGTACTGTTCTGCGTTCCATCTGCAAGGATTCCTCAGTAACCTAGTTTCCCATCCTGTTTTTTTAAATCTGCAATCAATAAATATTTTATTGTACATTTTCCGTAATTGATGTCTTTGTTAACGTTTAATTAAAATCATTTATCACAAAGCAACGCTCACAGCAGTGGTTACAACACACGAGGTGAGAGTAATGTGTGGCTTGCTCCTTCTATCAATTTCCCCAGATGAGGCATAACATGTTTATGACATAACACGGAAATCCATGGTATGTTGGTCATTTCAACTTTTCTCCTCACTCCTCAGAAAATTACTACTGAGCTACACAAAAAGGAGAGGTAGTGGGACTCCAAATATATAAAACTAGCAGAGTGAACGTGAAGAGTTACTGACAACTAATTTATTACCCCAGTCCACTGGATTCGCTGCTAAAAACAGCTCAGCTACTCCAAGCAGCTGTCCTGAAGACAGCTTTGAAAGTTGCAGCAGCCTAGCCCATGGGGTTGCTACAGCATAAGTGGATGTTTTTCATGAGTGGAGCATGCAGTTCCAGCAAATTATTGTCTGCTTTCTACCAAATGATAAATGGACCTGCGGTTTGGGGTGTAGAGAGTTATTAAACTCTTTCCATAATGTGTAATTACAGTTAATTTTCTGAAGATATCTCAAGCATCAAAGCATTCTCACCAACCTGAAGTTGCTATTGAAAGAGTAACATTGTATGTGCAAAAAAGACACTAGGATTTTTAGATAAGATGAAAACTTAACTATTAATAAACTAGACTGTATTATCAAATCATATGCTTCGTATGAGAACAAAGCACATACTGAATTAAATAGTGATCTGTAATTTGCACAGCAGCCTAATGGTGACTTGCAGTAAGGGCCTACAATATTGCAAAAAACTTCTCAACATTTTTTTTTAACGATGAATCAGATAAAAGGGAGCCGGGAGATTCAGGTCATGTGAGCTGACATGAACTCCATCGTTCAGAATGAAAGACTTGCTATTGACCAGGTCTTCTGTGTTGTAATAGTGTGAAGTACAGTCATCACAAATAAATGTATCGACTTAACAGTAGGTGAGGGGTGGTTCACTTTGTCCTTGAAAATAAATTCCCACCCTATGTGATCCAACTCAAAACACGAGAGAAAGCTTTTTATAGACCTGGTTAAGTATGTCGACCAGAAGAACTATTGCATGCAAAATTAGGATGGAACATAATCAGTTTGCTTTTGTGAGATGAAGTTGAATAGAAAGTGGTGGAGGAATGGGATTGATAGAATGGTTCTTACAGCCAGAATAGACAATGGATTGAATGGCTTCCTCCAATAAACTAGAGAAATAAGATGAAAATATGAGAAAACTCATTCTTCACAAATTATCTCAACAATTTGATCCATTGTGTCTCTTAGTTCATCCACCTGTTATTACATCCTTGTTATTCCCCCCTCCCAAGAAAACTTCTTTTGCTGCTACATTTTTTTTGTAGGGTTGGAAAACATGGGAATGTGAGCAAGCATGGGAACCACAATCACAAGTTTTGAGATTCTCTGCAGGTACGCTCCTGAGCTAAGGATCAATCTTCAGTTCCATAAATACCTGCATTCCCATGCCTCTGAAACCACGGCTGTAAATGCTGGAGGAATTCAGCAGGTCAGGCAATCTCTATGGAAGTGAATAAACAGTTGTTGTTTCGGGCTGAGACCCTTCTCCAGGACTGGAAAGGAAGAGGGAAGTTGCCAGAATAAAAAGCTGAGGGGGGAGGGGAAGGGCGTTAACTGGACGGTGGTAGGTGAAGCCAGGTGGGTAATAAAGTTAAAGGGCTGGAGAGGAAGGAATCTGATAGGAGAGGTGAGTGGACCATAGGAAAAAGGTTAGAAAGATCCGAGGCAGTTGAGAATAGGTATGAGGCCAGAGGGAGGAATAGAAGAAGGGGGAGAGGAAGGGAAGTTTTTTTTTAACTTGGAAGAGAAATTGATATTCATGCCATCAGGTTGGAGACTACCCAGATGGAATGCAAGGTGGCGCTTCTTCACCCTGAAGGTGACCTTGTCTTGGCACAAGGGGAAGTCATGGATCGACATGTCAGAAAAAGGAATGGGAATCGATATTAAACTGTTTGGCTACCAGAAAGTTCTGCTTTTGGCAGATGGGGTGGACATGCTCGATGAAGCCAGTCCCCAATTTATGACCAGTCTCTCTGATATAGAGGAAGCTGCATCAGGAGCACCAGACACAATAGATACCCCCAGCAGATTCGCAAGCGAAGTGTTTCCTCACCTGGAAGGGCCATTTGGGGCCCTGGACAGATTTGAAGGAAGTGAACAGGCAGGTGGCCACTTACAGGGATATGTTTCGGCCCGAAACGTTGACTGTACTCTTTTCCATAGATGCTGCCTGACCTGCTGAGTTCCTCCAGCATTTTGTGTGTGTTGCTTGGATTTCCAACATCTGCAGGAGCTTTGTAGGAGGAAAAGTTGTGTTTGGTGGTGGGATCCCTTTGGAGATGGCAGAGGATGCGGAGAATGATGTGTTGGATGGGGATGCTCATGGGGTAGTAGGTAAGGACTGTTAATGTGGCAGGAAATGGAGGAGATGTGGTTGAGGGCAGCATCAATGGTGCAGGAGGCAACCCCGGTGCTTTGCAGAAAGAGGACTCTCTGATGAACTGGAAAGGAAAGCCACATTCTGGGAACAGACGTAGCCAAGATGGAACCAAGAAAAGGAAATAGCATTTTGTTAACACAATACACAATAGGCATATGTATCACTGTGGATTTCCAACATCTGCAAAATTTCTGGTGTTTATGATTTGCTGTAAAAGCCTTGATTGCTCATTTTCAGCTACTAAAGCTTGTGGAAAGTTGGCAGTGTCATTAGGAAGACAGTGAAGCATGAATTGTAAAAATATAACTGCGGCAGATGTTAATGCTTCTTTACACGAGCAATGTTTAAAAGGTGGATAATATAGGGCCATAAACTATGTAAGGCAGATGGGATTGGTACAGTCCTGATGAAGGTCTCGGGCTGAAACATCGGTTGTTTATTCTTTTTCATAGATAGATAGATAGATAGATAGATAGATAGATAGATACTTTATTCATCCCCATGGGGAAATTCAACATTTTTTCCAATGTCCCATACACTTGTTGTAGCAAAAACTCATTACATACAATACTTAACTCAGTAATAATATGATATGCATCTAAATCACTAATTCAAAAGCATTAATAATAGCTTTAAAAAAAAAAAAAAAAAAAAAGTTCTTAAGTCCTGGCAGTTGAATTGTAAAGCCTAATGGCATTGGGGAGTATTGACCTCTTCATCCTGTCTGAGGAGCATTGCATCGACAGTAACCTGTCGCTGAAACTGCTTCTCTGTCTCTGGATGGTGCTATGTAGAGGATGTTCAGGGTTTTCCATAATTGACCGTAGCCTACTCAGCGCCCTTCGCTCAGCTACCGATGTTAAACTCTCCAGTACTTTGCCCACGACAGAGCCCGCCTTCCTTATCAGCTTATTAAGACGTGAGGCGTCCTTCTTCTTAATGCTTCCTCCCCAACACGCCACCACAAAGAAGAGGGCGCTCTCAACAACTGACCTATAGAACATCATCAGCATCTCACTGCAGACATTGAATGACGCCAACCTTCTAAGGAAGTACAGTCGACTCTGTGCCTTCCTGCACAAGGCATCTGTGTTGGCAGTCCAGTCTAGCTTCTCGTCCAACTGTACTCCCAGATACTTGTAGGTCTTAACCTGCTCCACACATTCTCCATTAATGATCACTGGCTCCATATGAGGCCTAGATCTCCTAAAGTCCACCACCATCTCCTTGGTCTTGGTGACATTGAGACGCAGGTAGTTTGAGTTGCACCATATCACAAAGTCCTGTATCAGTTTCCTATACTCCTCCTCCTGTCCATTCCTGACACACCCCACTATGGCCGTGTCATCAGCGAACTTCTGCACATGGCAGGACTCTGAGTTATATTGGAAGTCTGATGTGTACAGGGTGAACAGGACCGTAGAGAGTACGGTTCCCTGTGGCGCTCCTGTGCTGCTGACCACTGTGTCAGACCTACAGTCTCCCAACCGCACATACTGAGGTCTATCTGTCAAGTAGTCCACTATCCAATCCACCATGTGAGAGTCTACTCCCATCTCCGTTAGTTTGTGCTGCCTGTTCCTCCAGCATTTTGTGTGTGCTGCTGGGATTGGTATAAATTGGCATCATCGTGAGCCTGTTGCTCTTATCTACTGTTCTGTGTTTGAAGTTCATTCTCAGAGTTTTAATAGTTTTCACATCCAAGTCACTTCTTAGGCTAAAACCAAAGAGGCAAGACCGATTACCAGGTAAACACAATAGTTATCCCAACAGATTTAAAGAGGACTTGCATATAAATGAGTACACAGTAATAATGTATTAAAGGCTTACTGGGTTAAATAATAAGGGCAGTTTGCATGAGCCTGTCTCATGTTCCTTTGAATTTACAAGACTTTAGGTCATCTTACTTATTTGCTTGAGACAATAAAATAATTCACTAAAGATCCTGAGAACTTATTTCCTTTGAAATTGGAACTCACATCAAACAAGACCACAGACAAAATTAGAGATAAACATTTGAAAGAGAAACCAGGATGCACTTTACCACTTGAAATTTAACAGCCATGTGGAATATTCCCTCTTTGAAGCCTGTTGTGTTCATTAACCTAATAGTCTGGGCCAGTGAATAGTTAATCAAATAGCAAGAAAAATGGGCTTTAAACTAACGAAGGAAGAGAAGTGAAGGAGGGTTGAAGTCAAAAACCAACAGCAGAGTTTGTTAAGCAAAGTATATATTTGGTAAAATAAGGTTGAGGGTCAAGGGAGAGACATCCAGCCTAATAAAATTACCAGTCCTCCCTAGGTAATGAATGACCTAATGATGGGTGTCCTGTACATACAAAGGGATTGTTCAGACACCAGCAGGATGGATGGGGAATAACTGACTGCATTTTATTTCTGTTGAGTGGAAGTAAGGCATTTCCTGTGCCTTCTCGTTCCACCCTCACCTGAGCTGAAACAAATTCATGCTGCGTTGAGCCGAACATATGTGAGTGATGTTAAACCTGAATCTGATATGGGTCTCTGTTGCGGACTGAGAGTGGGAAGCAGGCAGGGAGAGGGGAAATCATGGTTGGGGAAAGGGGAAAGGAGAGGGGGAGAGCAGGAGGCACCAGAGAGACATTCTGTATTGATCAACAAACCAATTGTTTGGAATCAAATGACATTACCTGATGTTTCAGAGTGTGGCTGCACCCACGCCAATCGCTGCCTTGTCACTCCTTCTTTGCTACCTGTCCCACTCCTCGACTACCTGTGGCACTCTACCCTCGCCATTCCCAACTCTGTTTGCTCCCACCAGAATTACAAACTTGATCTCCGCTCCGTTAACAAGTACAGTCCTGTGCAATGTATCCAAGTTTGCTGGTTTTAGAGACAACAAAGTTATGAAAAGGACACAGGCTATTAAGAGACATAAGCAGATTAACTGAATAGGTACAAACTAGGCAGATGAAGTATAATGTGGAAGAATATGAAGTCATCTACCAGTAGGAATCATAGAAAACTAGAGTTTTGTTTTGAAAGCTGAAAATTTGGAATATTGGTGTTATGTCCTTGTGCAAAAAAAAGAAACGACATGCAGATACAATAAAGGAAAGTGTATAGCACTGCATAGTCTTACAAAGAAATTCAACCATATCAGTGAAAAAATCTTAGTGCAACAACCTGGAGCTTTGGTGAGACCACACCTAGTTTCATTAACTTGGGTAGGATCTACTTGCCTTAGAAGCAGCACAGCATTCCCGACCCTGGAATTTGGGATGGAGCATAGGCAGCACAGGCTTGGTATGGAAATTTAGCCTGGAGTTTGTTCTCCGTTCTCTGGAGAGAGACTGGAATCAGCAAGGGTCAGACTCTGAGGGATGAGTAATACCAACTGAACCACAGCCTGATGCTGAAATCTATCAAAGCTAATGAAGATTAGACAGTAGGCAAGTTAATAAAATTGGCAAATGGCCGATACAATTTGGATACATCTGAGCAGATACAGGATACTGGGGAAATGATCCTGTCGAGTGCTTGGAAGGATCCGACAAATAATCCAGAGGTTGTAAGATTAACACCACTGCTACAATAAGGGAATCTGAATTCAATTATACATACGAAATGAGAGTGATCACAAAACTGTCAGCAGGTTGCGAAAAAAAAAGAACGTTTATTGAGGTCCTTTGAGGGAAGGAAGGAAATTTGCTGCTCTGACTCAGTCCCTCCTACTTCCACAACTCCAGTTCCACCCTCTGGTGGAGCCGTTCAGTTGTGTCCAGTACAAACAAGGGTAGCTGGAACCCAGTATCCCTAACAGCAATGCTCACGTATGTATCTAGAATAAATGTTTAAGACATGATTGGGTTTTGGGTTTTCCTAATCCATTCATACAAGGATTGTGGGTCTCACTGGCAAGGCTACGACCCATCAGAGTTCACCTGTAATTAGTGTGGGAAGGTGCATTTCAGGTAGGGCATCCTCTACGATCTTATTGAACTTTGCTTGTCAGTGAGGCCCACGTTCCTTCTTTGAAAGGGAAGGAAGAAACAAAACCCAAAGATGTCTTAAACATTTATTCTAGGTACGTGAGCATCACAGTGGGTATCAGCCATCCTTGGACTGGAAACAACTGAATGGATCTGTTAGAGGGTGGAAATGGACGTATTCTGAGGCACAGTCATTGGGTTGAATAGAATACTTCCTCAGTCCTGAAGAAGTGTCTCGTTGAAACGTTGACTGTATACTCTTTTTCATAGATGCTGCCTGACCTGCTGAGATCCCCCAGCATTTTGTGTGTGTGGAATCGGATTTCCAGCATCTGCAGACTTTCTCCTGTTTTGCATAATGCACCAGTTCTCTTCCCTTATGTTGCATGTAACTACCAGACAGTAGCAACAACTGCACATACAGCAATGACTTAACATTCTACGCAAATCAAATGGGAGAAAAAATGGATTTGTCAATGGACACAAATTTCAAGTGTTAAATGGAAGGTTCTGCCTGTACTATATAAGGTGTTTATTTAGAACATACAGTATAACAGTGCAATACAGGAACAGAACCTTCAGTCCATGATGTTGTACCAAGCTAATTATACTAATAATACCTGATGAAGGGTCAGCTCGAAATGCCAGCTCTTTATTCTTCTCCATAGATGCTGCCTGACCTGCTGAGTTCCTCTAGCATTTTGTCTGTGGGTTTCCAGCATCTGCAGAATCCACTATGTGTTTTCAGAAGCCACTATGCCACCATTGTGCCAATTAGACACATACCAAAGTAAACTGTTATATTAATATTTCATAATCAATTTGTTAACTGGTATCACAATATTGTTTCTACCTCTAAACACAAGGTGGCAACCTGGAGTAGATTTCAGAATCCCTTCATAATCTTGTCATTTACTTTGCAATTAATATTACCTCAGGGATAGCGGATAGGCAACTTACTGATACATTTCACCAGATGTCACTTCCAGACCGCAACAAAATCATGTCCTGTGTTGTACTTCAGTAATGGAAACTTCAGATATTAATATATCACCAAAAAAAATCTGTCAATGTGTATCGTGTAAGCCTTATCAATATCAAGTATCTTTTCTAGGTTAAACAAATATTTTTTGTTATTATTATTGTATGAGCCAGGTAACTTTTTCTTTTAAAAAGTAATTTAAATGAATTGTTTTATTGAAAACCTCAGCCTGTTTCTAAAGCCTGGGCTTTGAGAAGATATTTGCTCCCCTGGACAACCACTGTAGAGAACCTTGCAGGTAACATCTACATTGGATAAATTAATGGGACTGAAAGATGGCAATAGATTACCTGCATTCCATGCCTTTGAAAGAGATGGTGGATGTACAAACTGTGGTCACCCAAAATTCCATTTCAATAGACAGGAAGATAAAGAATGTAAGGCTACTACTGAAGAAAAGTGGGAGAAGGTAAGTGTAGAACTAGACTGCTGGGTCTGATGGCATCTTCAGGGAAGTTGGTGGTTTCTCTTATTAGGGGAATGGTAATGACACACAGAAAAAATATTAATAGGTCTGTGCAGTGGCAACATAGATTTCAAAAGGGGAAATCTTTGATTTGTGTAGATAGGCCAAAGGACCCGTTTCTGTGCTCTATTGGCTCTACAGCTCTAAATCTGCTTTTGAGGCTACAGGTACTACAGTACAGGGGAAATGGTTCATTTGTACTTTCAATAAGGTGCCAAACCAAAGGTTATTAAATATAATTATGGAACACGTGATTTAATGTGAATTGATAGAAGTGTAAACATAACTTAATACATGAACACAAGGCATTGATAATACCACATTTAGATCATTGTTAACAGGTCTGCTGTTCTTCCCAAGTGACGGATGATATAGGCTAGTGTAAGTACAACAACGCTGCACCAGAATGGTTCTTCAGATGGAAGGATTTACTTCTGAGGCGACTCTTGTGTCTGTGCACAATTACATATCAATTAAATAAAGGCACACACATGGGAGATGCTTAAACTGGTGTATTCATATTGCAATGAGAGAACAAGAGAACAATGTGCATACATAGGCAACAGCGCATCTGCAGACAACAGATCAATACGTAGTCCGGAAGGGGGGGGGGGGGGGGTGGTCATTGCTCTAAAAGAAATAGTTCCATACATTACAGGGACATTAAGTAGAATTGGCTTATACTGCTTAGAAAAATGGGAAGTGATTACATTGAAACAGAGTAGTGACACCTTACTGCCCTATTGTCTTGTTTATTATTTATTGTAATGCCTGCACTGTTTTGTGCACTTTATGCAGTCCTGTGTAGGTCTGTAGTCTGGTGTAGTTTTTTTCTGTGTTGTTTTTTTACGTAGTTCAGTCTAGTTTTTGTACTGTGGCATGTAACACCATGGTCCTGAAAAATGTTGTCTCGTTTTACTATACTGTACCAGCAGTTATGGTCAAAATGACAATAAAAAAGTGACTTGACTTGAGAGGAACTTTCTACAGGACTTGATAAATTCAATGCAGGAATGAGGCTTCCTTAGGTTTGGGTATCCAGAACCCACGGTCATATGTTTAAAGTGGTCAGACCAAATGAGAAGGAATTTTTTAACCCTGAAGAGTGAATAGTCATTCAGTACTGGTTGTGGGTGCTGCTGAGTATTCATACTTTAGCGAAACAAGGGATGTGGAGTAATTGCAGAAGGGTAAAGGATTAGCCTTGATTTCTTTGTTTAATGGAACAGGGAGAAGGGGTGAAATAATTGTTTTGTGCTGCTAATTCTTATACACCCCATGGCCACTTTATTAGGTACCTCCTGTACCCAATAAAGTGGCCACTAATTGCATGTTCATGATCTTTTGCTGGTGTAAGCCCATCCACTTCAAGATTCAACGTGTTGTGCATTCAGGAATGCTTTTCTGCACTATTGTTATGTGTGGTTTTTGAGTTACTGTCGCCTTCTTGAACCAGTCTGGCCATTCTCCTCTGACCCCTCTCATTTTGCCCACAGAACTGACACTCACTGGATGTTTTTTTTGTTTTTTGCACTCTTCTCTGTAAACACTAGAGATTGTTGTTGAAAGTCTTAGGAGATGAACAGTTTCTGAGATACTCAGACCGCCTGCCTAGCATTGACAATCAATCCACAGTCAAAGTTACATTTCTTTCCCATTCCAATGTTTGGTCTTAACAACTGAACATCTTGCATGTGCCTATAGATTGAGTTGCTGCCACATGATTGGCTATTTAGATATTTGCATTAATGAGCAAGTGTCAGGTGTATCTAACAAAGTAGCCACTGAGTGTAGAGTTGACCATTTTTCAGACTGTCCTGATATTTAAATCAAACTACCTGCAGTTTGCAAAATGTTCCATGGAATTTGCATGATCACAAGTTGAAATGGAGCCTTCGACTCAGAAAGTAGAGTTTTAAAACTTCCTATTTTTTTATCTCAAAATATTTTCCAAGAAAGCAGATAGCAATTCTTTTAAGTATGTAGGCCAGAAATGATTTTTTTTTAAAAACCATAAGCATTCGCAGACAGACAGACATACTTTATTGATCCCGAAGGAAATTGGGTTTCGTTACAGTCGCACCAACCAAGAATAGTGCAGAAATATAGCAATATAAAACCATAAATAATTAAATAATAGGTAAATTATGCCAAGTGGAGATAAGTCCAGGACCAGCCTATTGGCTCAGGGTGTCTAACACTCTGAGGGAGGAGTTGTAAAGTTTGATGGCCACAGACAGGAATGACTTCCTATGACGCTCAGTGTTGCATCTCGGTGGAATGAGTCTCTGGCTGAATGTACTCCTGTGCCTAACCAGTACATTATGGAGTGGATGGGAGACATTGTCCAAGATGGCATGCAACTTGGACAGCATCCTCTTTTCAGACACCACCGTCAGAGTCCAGTTCCACCCCCACGACATCACTGGCCTTACGAATGAGTTTGTTGATTCTGTTGGTGTCTGCTACCCTCAGCCTGCTGCCCCAGCACACAACAGCAAACATGATAGCACTGGCCACTACAGACTCATAGAACATCCTCAGCATCGTCCGGCAGATGTTAAAGGACCTCAGTCTCCTCAGGAAATAGAGACGGCTCTGACCCTTCTTGTAGACAGCCTCAGTGTTCTTTGACCAGTCCAGTTTATTGTCAATTCTTATCCCCAGGTATTTGTAATCCTCCACCATGTCCACACTGACCCCTTGGATGGAAACAGGGGTCACCGGTGCCTTAGCCCTCCTCAGGTCCACCACCAGCTTCTTAGACTTTTTCACATTAAGCTGCAGATGATTCTGCTCACACCATGTGACAAAGTTTCCCACTGTAGCCTTGACTCAGCTTCATCTCCCCCTTGCTGATGCATCCAACTATGGCAGAGTCATCAGAAAACTTCTGAAGATGGCAACACTCTGTGCAGTATTTGAAGTCCGAGGTGTAGATGATGAAGAGAAAGGGAGACAGAACAGTCCCCTGTGGAGCCCCAGTGCTGCTGACCACTCTGTCTGACACACAGTGTTGCAAGCGCACGTACTGTGGTCTGCCAGTTAGGTAATCAATAATCCATGACACCAGGGAAGCATCCACCTGCATCACTGTCAGCTTCTCACCCAGCAGAGCAGGGCGGATGGTGTTGAAAGCACTGGAGAAGTCAAAAAACATGACCCTCACAGTGCTCACCGGCTTGTCCAGGTGGGCGTAGACATGGTTCAGCAGGTAGACGATGGCATCCTCAACTCCTAGTCGGGGCTGGTAGGCGAACTGGAGGAGGTCTAAGTTGGCCTAACCATAGGCCGGAGCTGCTCTAGAACAAGTCCCTCCAGGGTCTTCATGATGTGGGAGGTCAGTGCCACCGGTCTGTAGTCATTTGAGCCACAGGGGTGCGGCGTCTTCGGTACAGGGACGAGGCAGGATGTCTTCCACAGCACAGGAACCCTCTGGAGACTCAGGCTCAGGTTGAAGACATGGTGAAGTACTCCACATAGCTGGAGGGCACAGGCCTTGAGCACCCTGGGGCTGACACCATCCGGGCCTGCAGCCTTGCTTGGGTGGAGACATTTCAGCTGTCTTCTCACCTGTTCAGCTGTGAAGCCCATCGTGATGGTTCCAGGTGGGGGAGGGGTGTAGTCATGCTGTTCTGCTGGAGTTTCCACTCAAGCTTCCTCCTATACTTGTCTTTAGCCTCCATGATCTTGGCTTCCAGGTCCCTCTGTATTGTTCTCATCTCCTCCCTATTTCCATTCACGGATTATCAGGACTATTTCTCCCAATATTGCCAGAGCTTTGCACCTCAGGTACCGATTATCTCAAAATGTCCAGGTTTTTTTAAAGCTTTTGTTGGACATCTCAAGAGACCCATCATCTCAAAACATAGAACAAATGTCTAGACTGCACACCCACTACACTGTAATCCCAGCGTCATCCTGAAATGCACCCAGTTCTCAGTGATAAACTTCCTCGCTGGGCCAAGTTCCCAGAGCTTTACTGTCTCCCCCACCCCCCACTTCTAAAATTCATCAGATTTTCAAGATTCCATTCTGACGTTACACAAACCTCGGTTCCAATAATATTCATAAGAAAGTTGCTGTTTTCTGAACGCAGCACAAAGACTTACGTAAGACATTGTTCAGTGAACATATGTGCCAAAATTCTGTAACACAACTCCAGTGAGCACTGACCCCAGGCCTATGAATCAAAATCAAAATACTATGGCTGCTGGAAATATGACGTGGGAAGCTAATTGCTTTAGATAACAGTCAGATAACAATTTGTGGAAAGTGGAAAAACGTGAATGTTTCAAGCTGTTGACACTTATCAGAGCAGTTCTGATAATACACCATTGGGCTGGAATGTGAATTATTTCTCTTCTCTATAGTAGAGGTCAGACCTGCAAAGTTTTTGAGATATTTTCTGTTTTGTATCTGGAGATATGAGTGGTGGCTATATTCATAGCACTTTCCATAAATGGTCATTTCAAACCCCAGTATGCTATAAAATGCTATTTAATCAAAACTTAATATTAATATCAATATTATTTATTTTAAGAGCTTGTCTTAAGAAGAAGTTAGGAAGTCATAAATCACCTTACTTAAATTAAGGCCATAATTCTCAGAGACCAAAAAGACTAAGAATTACTCTGTTGCAGAGTTTAACTCATAAAACCTCAAAAGGAACTAAAAATTTACACATTAAATGCCCTCTGGGATATCTGTTCCTTGTTCAGCACTAACCTTGGAATGTTTAGGCTGGCTTTCACACTTTGCAGAGTCATCATCAGAAATCTTTACACTGGTGAAACTGTCTATTGAACATGAAGAAATTGCTTGGCACAAATCATCAAAATCCTTATCGCGGCTCTCTCTGATTTCCAGCAGAAGCTTTGATAGCTCCCCAGGTAGTGCTTCACCTGCCAACAAAAAATGCTAAATTATTCCAATGAAAGTGAAAATGTTCAACACTTTAATAGATAAGCAAGCTTTACAAGTTCTTTTGATATTAAAGTTCATAAGGAATTATGCTTATAGTTAAGTTGTAATGGGAAAGACTTCAATATTATATCCAGAAAATATATACTTCGTTTGATAATTTAAAATAATGCACCTCAGCACAGTGCATGACTTGCAGTCCTGAATCAGCTCAGCTGCTATTTAAATCCTTGATAACTCGAGACACAATAGTCGCAAAAGCCTACTTTATGTATTACTGCAAAGCAATCTAATTAGTAAAGCTAAAGTGAAGTTCACACAAATAAGATTTACTGTGATGCTACTGTCTTGTAGAAGATATTTTTGTTTCAATTCAGAGCTATTTGACTTCTACAACATCTCAAAGCACGCACATGCAAGGCAAGGCGAAGTCCAAACTGTCCTTGTCACACATGACATCCGTCACCACGCTGTAGTTTGGACGTTAACAAGTGCCCCGACACACCTCTGAGGCTGAGCTGAGAAGACCAACTACTTGTAAAATTTAGCTGTGTAGAAATTCTGCATGTTCGTCACTAATATGCTCACAAACTTTTTTTTTAAAGTATCAGTTTTCACACATTCTTTAGTCTGTTTATTGAGGTGCAGGGATCTTATAAACTAAACAGAATCCAAAGCTCTCACCCAAAGGGAGCGATCCTTTAGAGCAGTCATTCCAAACATGGGCAGGGCTCCAATGAATACACGAGATTGGCGAGGCAATTGAGTTTAAATGTTCACAATGTGAAAATCAATAAAAGCACACTTGGTGCACTAGTTGCCTAAACTACAGGGCTGCCAGCAGTCTCAGGGAATCCTTGAATCAACCATAACTACTTAGAAAGAGCAGCTAATGTCATTTGTGGGGAGCTAATGTGAAGAGTGCAACTTGCATTGTTTCATATACTATATATACATTATTAACTATATATAGGACTCTCCATCTCATGTCCTTGATATTTATTGCTTATTTATTATTATTATTATTTTGCATTTGCACAGTGTGTTGTCTTTTGAACACTGGCTGAACGCCCAAGTCGGTGCAGTCTTTCATTGATTCTATGGGTTTCTTCAGTATGCCCGCAAGGAAATGAATCTCAGGGTTGTATATGGTGACATATATGTACTTTGATAACAAATTTACTTTCAGCTTTGATTTGGGGGCCTGTTTGTCATAATTCCCACTCTGTTAAAATCTATATTTATTCTTCTTAAGGTCTCAGAGGAAGTGGGATAAACAGAAAATATCTCCAATTATTGCATTAAAACCCCAGAATGAATTGCAAACGTACATTATATTCAACATGCTCAGCAGTGAATTCCGGTGAGTATTTAACTTCAGAGTTCAGACTACTTATGTAAGGTGGTCAAACGTCTTTATTCGTGATATCACTGACCCCGCATTCAGTTTCTATATTATAGTCAGTTTTACTGCGCTGTCCTCACCACAATGCTTCTGTATCTTGAAAATGTGGCTGGGTTGGATATATCCGCCATGCTAAACAATTTTACCCATGTTGTGTTGGGAATGACTGGGAAATATGTACTTGTAGACACTCCTATGAACTATTTAACATGAACAAAGCAATAAATGAAGACTATCGACCCTGTTAGTTTGAACATTATGAAGTTTGAAAGCAAGCTTAAGAATTAGATTACAATCTCCTATTGGAGACTAACACTTCTCATACAGTAAAATCAAAAGCTGACACACCAACTGACAGTTGCAATGAACTGCTGAAAAATGTTGCATTATAGAAATATTTAAACATATGCTATAATACCATGAGACATAGGAGCAGAATTGGCCATTCAGCCCATCAAACCTGCTCTGCCATTCCATCATGGCTGATTTATTATTCCTCTCAATCCCATTCTTCTGACTTCTCCACGTAATTTTTGACCTAATTAGACAAGAACATATAAACTTCCACTTTAAATATACCCAATGACTTGGCCTCCACAACTGCCCATGGCAAAGAATTCCACAGATTCACCACCTTCTGGCTAAAGAGATTCCTCCTTATCTCTGTTCGAAAGGGACATCCTCTATTTTGAGGCTGTCCTCTCTGGTACTACAGAAAAATCCTCTTCCCATCCACTCTACCTAAGCCATATATGTCAAACTCAAGGCCCGTGGGCCAAATCCGGCCCGCGGTGGAATTATCTTTGGCCCGCGAGATAATATCTAATTACTATTAAAGCTGGCCCCAGTAATCGAAGCGCCTATGGCGTATGATATGGCTAATGCTGAGTTTATTCAGGTACCAGGTTTTCAGGGTTTTTAGTGTTTATTCGGCAGTCTTGCTCGGCAGTCTTCTTCATCAGAAACGGAATTTGTAAAGTGAAACACTTTGTAGTTATAGCAGAGACTGAGACACATGAGAGCAGGCTGAAAAAACGGAGGCAACAAAAGCTGCGTTCGCACGCGTCCGACTGATCCGGCCCGCATGAAGCTGCATTTTGCTCAATCCGGCCCATGACCTAAAATGAGTTTAACACCCCTGACCTAGGCCTTTCAATATCCGATAGGTTTCAATATGATTGGCCCTTATTCCTCTAAACTCCAGCAAGTACAGACCCAGAACCATCAAACATTCCTTATACATTAACCCTTTCATTCACTGAATCATTCTCATGAACCTTCTCTGGATCCACTCCAATGCCAGCACATCATTCCTTAGATAAGGGCCCTAAAACTACTCACAATACTCAAAGTGCAGTTCTTTATAAAGCCTCAGCATTATGTCCTTGCTGTTATATTCTAGTCTTCTCAAAATGAATGCTAACATTACATTTGCCTTCCTTACTACTGACTGAACCTGCAAGTTAACCTTTGTTAACCAAGTGCTCAAGGACTCCCAATCCCCTTTGCATCTCTGATTTTTGAATTTTTCCCTGTTTAGAAAATAGTCTATATCTTTATTCCGGCTACCAAAGTGCATGACCATACACTTCCCTACATTATATTCCATCTGCCACTTCTTTGCCCATTCTCCCAATCTGTCAGACCATCTGCTTCCTCAACACTACCTACCCTTCCACCTATCTTTGTATTGTCTGCAAACTTGGCCACAAAGCCTTCAACTTCACCCTCCAAATCACTGACATATTAAGTGAACAAAAAGCAGTCCCAATACCAACCCCTGCAGACCACTAATCACTGGCAGCCCCCTTTATTCCCACGCTTTGCCTGCTGCCAGTCAGCCTAATCTTCTATCCATGCTAGTATCATTCCTGTAATACCATGGGCTCTTAGCTTGTTAAGCAGCCTCACGTATGGCACTTTGTCAAAGGCCTTCAGAAAATCCAAGTAAACAATAAACACTGACTCTTCTTTTGTCAATCCTGTCTGGTATTTCCTCAAAGAACTCCAATGGATTTGTGAAGCAAAATTTCCCCTTTAGGAAACCATCCTGACTCTGGTCTATTTTGTCATGTGCCTTTACCTACCCCAAAGCCTCATCCTTAATAATGGACTCAACATCTTTCCACCCACTGAAGTCAGGCTAACTGGTGTATAATTTCCTTTCTTCTGCCTCCTTCTCTTTTAAAAGGGTGGACTTGTATTTGTAATTTTCTAGTTCTCCAGACACATTCAAGAACCTAGTGATTCCTAAAAAATCATTACTAATGCCTCCAAAATCTCTTCAGTTTCTTATTTCAAAACCCTGGGGTGTAGTCCATCTGGTCCAGGTGACTTATCTACTTTCAGACCTTTCAGCTTCCCAAGCACCTTCTCCTTATTAACAGCAACTGCAACCATTCTGCCCCCGACACTCTCAAATTTCTGGCATGGTGCCAGTATCTTCCACAATGAAGACCGATGCAAAATATTTCAGAATCAGAATCAGGTTTAATATCACTGGCATATGTCCTGAAATTTGTTAACTTAGCAGCAGCAGTACAATGCAATACATAATAATAGAAAAAAGCAGAATTACATTAAATACACGCACACACATTAAATACTTAAATAAACAGTGTAAAAATAGAAATAATGAAGTAGTGAGGTTGTGTTCATGGGTTCAATGTCCATCCAGAAAATGGATGGCAGAAGGGAAAAACCTGTCCTTGATTTGTTGAGTGTGTGCCTTCATGCTTCAATACCTTCTTCTGATAGAAGCAATGAGAACAAGGCACGACCTGGTTGACTGGAGTCCTTAATGATGGACTCTGCCTTTTTGAAGATGTCCTGGATATTGTGGAGGCTACTGCCCATGATGGAGCCAAGTTCACAACTTTCTGCAGCTTACTTCCATCCTGTGCTGTAGCTCCCCTCCATTAATACCAGGGTAATGCAGCCAGATAGAATGCTCTCCATGCTAGATCTGTAGAAAATTGCAAGCGTTTTTGGTGACATATCAAATCTCCTCAAGCTCCTAATGAAATATAGTCCTTTGTTGCTCCAAGGAGGAAAGGCCGAGTTCACTCAACCTATTCTCATAAGGCATGCTCCCCAATCCAGGAAACATCCTTGTAAATCTCCTCTGCACCCTTTCTATGGCTTCCACATGCTTCCTGTAGTGAGGCAACCAGAACTGAGCACAGTACTCCAAGTGGGGTCTGACCAGGGTCTTATAGCTGCAACATTACCTTTTGACTCCTAAATTCAATTCCATGATTGATGAAGGTCAATATACCATACGCCTTCTTAACCACAGAGTCAACCTGCGCAGCTGCTTTGAGCGTCCTATGGACTTGGACCCCAAAATCCCTCTGATCCTCCACACTGCCAAGAGACTTATCAATAATACTATATTCTGCCATCATATTTGACCTACCAAAATGAATCACTTCACACTTATCTGGGTTGAACTCCATCTGCAACTTCTCAGCCCACTTTTGCATCCTATCAATGTCCCGCTGTAGCCTCTGACAGCCCTCCACACTTTCCACAACACCCCCAACCTTTGTGTCATCAGCAAACTTACTAACCCATCCCTCCACTTCCTCATCCAGGTCATTTATAAAAATCACGAAGAGTGAGGGCTGCAGAACAGATCTGTGAGGCACACCACTGGTCACCAACCTCCATGCAGAATATGACCTCATCTTACCTTTATAGCCACTGCTCTGCCTTCTTTGTAGTTGCATGAATATGTTGGGTTCAGGTTAGATCATCAGAGACACTGACACCCAGGAACTTGAAACCACTCACTCTTTCCATGTCTGATCCCTCAATGAGAACTGGTGTGTGTTCCCTCATCTTACCCTTTCTGAAATCCACAATCTGTTCTTAGATCTTACTGACATTAAGTGCAAGGTTGTTGCTGTGACGCCACTCAACTAGCTGATATACCTCAGTCCTGCATGCCTTCTTGTTGTTATCTGAAATTCTGCCAACATTGGTTGTATCATCAGCAAAATTTATAGATGGCATTTGAACTGTGCCTCGCCACACAATTATCAATGTTGAGAGAGTACAGCAGTGGCTAAGCACACATCCCTGAGATGCACCAGAGTTGATTGTCAGTGAGGTGGAGATGTTATTTCCGATCCACACAGATTGTGGTCTTCTGGTTAGAAAGTCAAGGATCTAGTTACAGAGGAAGGTACAGAAGTACAGGTTCTGGAGCTTTTAGATCAGAATTGTAGGAATAATTGTGTTAACTGCCGAGCTGCAGTCAATAAACAGAATCCTGACATTGGTATTAGTATTTTCCAGGTATCAAGGCCACCTGAAGAGCCAATGAGATCACATCCACAGTAGACATAAAATGTCTTTGAACACTCACGCCAGTTGGTTGGCACAGGTTTTCAGAGCCATCAGGGCATGTTGAACTCATTAAGTTTGTCTGCCATTTCTTTATCCCCCTTTATTACCTCTCCAGTGTCATTTTCCAGTAGCGTGATATATACTCCTGCCTCTCTATTACTTTTTGTATATCTGGAAAAAAACTTTAGGTATCCTCTTTTATACTATTGGCAAGACTCCCTTCATTTTATCATTCCTCTCCAAATGGATTTTTAGTTGCCTTCTGTTTTTCTTTTAAAAGCTTCCCAATCATCTAACTTCCCACTAATTTTTGCTATGTTATATGTCCTCTCTTTTGTGTTTGTGCTGTCTTTGACTTCCTTTGCCAGCCACAGTTACGTTACCCTGCTTTAGAATACTTCCTCATCTTTGGGATGTATTTATCTTGCACTTTCTAAATTACTTCCAGATACTTCAGCCATTGCTGTTCTGACATCATTCCTGGTAGAGTCTCTTCCAAACAACTTTGGCCAGCACCTCTTTCACGCATGTTTAATTCACTGTACTTCACTGTAATACTGATGCATTGACTTTATCTTTCCCCTCACAAATTGCAGGGTGAATTCTTTCATATTATGATCACTGTCTCCTAAGTGTTCCTTTACCTTAAGCTCCTTAATCAAATCTGGTTCATAACGTAATACCCAATCCAGAATTAGCTTTCCCCTAGTGGTATCAACCACAAGCTGTTCCAGAAAGCCATTCTTGTGGGCATTTTACAAGTTTCCCCTCTTGGATTCCAGCTGCAACCAGATTTTTCCAATCTATCTGCATATTGAAATCCCCCATGACCATTATAACATTGCCTTTATTGTCTTTTCTATCTCCCATTGTAATTTACATCCCACATCTTAGCTACTGTTTGGAGGCCTGTATATAATTCCCATCAGGATCTTTTTACCTTTGCAGTTTCTTAACTCTACACACAAGGATTCTACATGTTCCGATCCTATGTCATTGCTTTCTAAAGACTTGATTTCAATTTTTACCAACAGACACTCTTTGCCTATCTGCTTGTCCTTTCAATGCAATGTGTATCCTTGGATGTTAAGCTCCCAGCTATGATCTTCTTTCAGCCATGACTCAGTGATGCCCACAACATCATACTTGCCAATCTCTAACTGAGCTACAAGACCTTATTTTGTATACTGCGTGCATTCAAATATAATATTTTCATATCTTCTATTTGTCACCCTTTTTAATTTAGTCCCAATGTTGCACTTCACTTCATCCCTGTAGGCAGCCATTGATCCCAGGGGATCATGGGTTTGTGCCTCTGGTGGACTGTGTCCTCTCCAGGGTGCAAGTCTGGGCAGGAAGATTTGAAGAGCCGGCTGTTGCCCATGCAACGGGTTCCCCCTCTCCATGTCACTGATATAGGCCAAAGGAAGGTCAAGCGCTGTTACAGCTTGGCACCAGTGCCGTTGCAGAGGTTGCCAGAGTGAAGTTGTAAACATCAAACTGCCTCAAGGACCCTGGCTCCAGATTTCTTTGGGGTTTACCCCTGAAGCCTTTCCCATGGGTGGGTATGGCCACAAGGCAGCAGGGGTTTAAAATGAGAATTTTCCTTCTCCTAGGCAAGCTGCCATCCAAGGCTGATGAGCCCCACCTGCCCAACAACTCATCCCATGGATTCCAATTTTGCTTTATGCTCTGCCTGTCATTCCTCACAATCACACTATACAATGCATCAGCTTGTAAATCCCAAACTCCTATTCAAACACTCTGAGCAAGAAATTACATGACTGAGAGAAGCAATCTAAATATGAAGTAAGCGTTCGGCACGGACTAGAAGGGCCGAGATGGCCTGTTTCTGTGCTGTGATTGTTAATTGTTATATGACATCACAAAAAGAAACTTGGAGGTTTCAGTATCATTGAACATTGGAGGATAACCAAAGGAAAATAACAGGATAACTTTGAGTTTGTGTACACTTTTAAAAAGGATAAAACCGCTGCAAATCATTAACACACAAGATTCTGCAGATGCTGGGAATCCAGACTAACACAGAGAAAATGCTGGAGGAACTCAGCAGGTCAGGCAGCATCCACAGAAAGGAATAAGCAAGCAACGTTTTGGACCAAGATCCTTCTTTAGGACTGAAAAGGACGGGGAAGAAGCCAGAATAAGGTGAAGGGAAGAGAACGCAGAACAAGCTAGAAGATGATAGGGAAGCCAGGTGGGTAGGTGAAGGGGGAGATGAACAGAAGAGCTGGGAGTTTTTAGATGGAAAGGATGAAGAAGAAGGAATCTGACAGAAAAGGAGAGTGAAACATGGGAGAACAGAAAGGAGGGGGGGCACCAGGTGACATGATGGGCAGATGAGAAGAGCAAAGGTAAGAGGGAAGCCATTGTGGGGAATTGAAGAAAAGGGAAGGGAGAGAGATAATTTACCAGTTGGAGACTACCTAGATGAGGTATTGCTCCTCCATCCTGAAAGTTGCCTCATTGTGACAGTTGTGGATATATCAACAATTTGGAATATCAGAATGGGAGTGGAGATTGGTATTAAAATGGTTGGAAATCCTCCTCTTTGCGATGGAGCAAAGGTGCTCCACAAAGCAGTCCCCCGACCTATGCTGGGTCTCACCAATGTAGAGGAGGCCACATTGGGAGTACTGGACACTGGTGATAGCACCAAAAGATTTGCAGAGGTGTTACCTCACCTGGAAGGACTATTTGGGGCCCTGGATGGAGCTGAGGGAAGAGGTGATCGGGCAGCTGTAGCATTTCTGTCATTTGCTGGGATAAGTGCCAAGAGTGAGATTAGTGGGGAGGGCTGAATGGAGAAGGGAATCACAGAGAGAGCAATCCTTGCAAAAAGCAGGGGGGGGGGGGGGGCGGGGGGTGTGCAGGAAGGAGGTAAAGATGTGTTTGGTAGTTGGATCCTGTTGAAGATTACAGAAATTACAGAGAATGATGTGTTGGATACAGAGACTCATGGAATGGTAGATAATTCTGCAAAGCAATTTTTTAACTGACAATGATCTATTGATGTTTTTACAATGATGCATTTTTCATTTTCACATGAAGCATAATAGTATCACAATTCCTAATATATTTGCTGACTGATTAAAAACAAATTGCCTTAGAAATTCTATTGCATAACGCTGCATTTGTCAGTATAATGCGATTGAGAATGGACCATCTGGAATAAAGAATGACCATAAGCATTTCTGAGTCAGTTCGCATCATTTGGAAAATGTGACTTGCCACTTCATAGAGTGATTCACCCTTGTCCATCTGATACAATTTCCAAATCACTTGCACTCAGTGTGATATCATTACTCATGGAACATTTGTTTATGGAACACATGGGGAGAAACGGCACCAAAGGTATCCTAGGAATGACCATGACCATATCTCTCTCTTATCAACTAACCTTAATAACACTATGCTGAATTTGAACCCCTGGCAGACATCCATATTTACCTTTGGTCTTATCGCCTGTACCCTTCACCCTACCTCAATCACCACTCTCATACCTGATACCCAAAGGCCTAGAAGCTCCCAATTTCCTCATATTCAAAGACTATCCCACTCTCTAATTTTCTCTTTCTAAGAACACCTTTCTCTGTCTGAATGTCTGGTTTGATCAGACTACTGATCAAGCCATTCTCTGAGATCCCTGATGGAGGCCTCAATCCAACCCCTTCCTCCCCACCCACTAACAGATCGCTAACCTGATCTCAGACCCAAAATCCTGTCCCTTTTTCACTGCCGTCAACATTCCTCCACTACAGTCACTCAGGTACCTGACCTCCAGCCCTAATTCTTTGTCTCCAGCTACTGACCCTTCCTCTAACCTGCCCTCAAGTTGACCCCAAACACCCAGACCATAGTCATTGGAGCAGATGTTCTATTATAATAAAAACTCAACACCCTTTCAAGTAGCACCATACACCTTGAAGCTTAGTTGCTGGTGAGAAGTGCTAGAGGTAAACCCAAACTGAAATGGCATACACTAAATAGTAACACCATCTTGTGTATATGCACTCCAATTTCTAGATACTGTATTTGTTTCCTACAAATGGTGAAAATAACTCAAAGATGGGGTGAGTAATCATTGGTTTCATCTCAGCCTGGGTGACAAGCTTGGAAAGAATAAAAATTGACTTGTATTGTTTATCAAAATAAAAAAGTGAACCTGTGCCTCTCAAGTGGAATAGACAAAGATGTCTTTCAGAGAAAAAACTATCCTTGATGCAGTACAACCATAGTTATTTATCATTGGAAAATCTAAGGAAGACAAAAGTAGAAAACATATCATCTTTGGAACAATTCTTAACATTGGAATTTGTTATGCATTTTCAAACATATTTGGCAACTTGCTTGGATGGAGATCTACCACCACTAGGGGCAGCAAAGAGCCGTGAAGCACATTCTTAGTTTTCTTGATAATGCAACATCAGAGTAGACATATTCCTCCTTCTGCTGCCTTAAGCATGTGATATTACAGTTATTTGCACTTGAATCTCATGATGAATTTGATTCAGCTAGAATAATTTGGCAGTTACCTAAAATGCCTCAACTATATTCCCCGGAGAAATGATCTGGGGCAAACTGTTCATGATTTAAATGAGAAACAGCAAAGGAAATGAACCGATTGTAATGGCACAACCGCTGGTACCTAATGAAACTCATCCAATGAGGAACTAATACTATGATCGCTCAGTGAGTTCTGGGATAATCGGTTTTACAGTAAGTGTTCCCATAGCTCCAAATCTGAAAGTACTATTCCCCAATTAAAACTGATGGCACAACTGCACACGTCCTGTGCTGTTATGTCAGCAAGCACCTACCATTCCCTATGGAAACTACCTTTCAGTTGTAATTTTATTCAGACCTTTAGTTCTTTATTCTGTTTAAGTAGATAATAACTCTGTCTTTTCTTTTTTTTATTTTTAACTAATTAAAAACCCTTGGTATTACAGCAAAGATGCTAACATGGATAGAAGATTGGCTGACTGGCAGGAGGCAAAGAATGGGAATAAAGGGGCTTATTCTGATTGGCTGGCAGTGACTGGTGGTGTTCTGCAGGGGTCAGTGTTGGGACAGCTTCTTTTCACATTATGCAGTACTGTGCAAAAGTCTTAAGTGCATATACATAGCTAGGGTACCTGAGACCTTAGCATAGTTTGTAGTAATTTTATGTATTGTACTATAATGCTGCCTCAAAAAAATAACAAATTTCATGACATATGTGAGTGATGATAAACCTGATTCTGATACGGATCTCTATTGTGGACTGAGAGTGAGGAGGGGCCAGAGAGAGCTGAATCATGGTTGGGAGAAGGGGAAGGAAGAGGGAGGGAGCAGGAAGCACCAGAAAGTCTAACCACTGAATTATAATCTAATTAGTTGATATACTTGCATTCTAACCTTCAGTGTATCATTGATCCCTTTGAAGAGAGGTCCGCTATGCTCTCTACTTAAACAACATTCTGTTTTTCTATTCTCTTAACAAAGGCAGACAGGTTTACAGTTGCTCATATTATAACAGCTGAGCTTCCTACAGTTTCTCTGACCAATTTATCTAAAATTATTATGGTAAGCCAAAACAACCAGCACTTATTGGATAGCTGATAACCAATCTCAGGCTGACTTTCACTAATTATCATTGTGCCAATCAACATCTTGAATGTTCTGTGAGTAAACCATTTAAATCAAGGGTTCCCAATCTTTTTTTATGCTCTGGACCATTCCTCCTAGAGGACCACAACCTTGACATGGTTTGGAGGCTTGTGTGCCTCAATGGCCCAAAGACCTAAGTTGACTGGAGTCAGGGCATTATGCTTTGGTTCTTGGTAGGATCACCCATGCCAAACAGGTCAAAGGGTTGAGGCCAGACCTAGAGTGATTTGCCAGTCCTCCAGGTTCTGGGGCAGGGCTAACAACCCTGACAGGTAAAACAACATTTTTAATGGAAACAGCAATGAAGAATACTTGTACATCTGAGGCATCTGAGTCTCCACCCAGGACTTGTATGACTGACAGTAGTGAAAACCGAGAGAAAGTTACAGACATGATAAAGGACGCCCTTCATTGCTGCCCTAAATGCCAGTAATGTAACAGGTAACACATAAATACCGATACCATCAAGCAAGAGGTCTGTGTACCCAGTTTGGGAACCCCTGATTTAAATAGTCATGCTTTGGGATGTACAGTTGAGTTTTGAGATTGGTAGTTGTGTGGTTTTACTGAATAAAGAAGTACAGCTCTGCCTTTAATACCATCATTCCAAATAAACTGATTCCTAAGCTCCGGAACCTGGGTCTTAGCACTCAGATCTGCAGCTGGATCTTCAACTTCCTCACAGACAGGACCCAGGCTGTAAAAGTAGGGGACAAGCTCTCCTCTACAATCACTCTTAGAGCACCGGTGCCCCACAAGGCTGTGTACTCAGCCCCCTGCTGTACTCACTGTACACCCATGATTGTGTAGCCAAGTTTCCATTGAACTCAATATACAAGTTTGCTGATGACACCACAATTGTAGGCTGTATCTTGGGTAATGATGAGTCTGAGTACAGAGAGGAAATTAAGAACCTGGTGGCATGGTGCAAAGACAATAACGTATCCCTCAACATCAGCAAGACGAAGGAATTGGTTGCTGACTTCAGAAGGAGTAGCGGACCGCACGACCCCATCTACATCGGTGGTGTGCAGGTGGAACAGGTCAAAAGCTTTAAGTTCCTCGGGGTGAATATCACAAATGACCTGACTTGGTCTAACCAAGCAGAGTCCACTGCCAAGAAGGCCCACCAGCGCCTTCACTTCCTGAGAAAGCTGAAGAAATTTGGCCTGTCCCCTAAAACCCTCACTAATTTTTATAGGTGCACCATAGAAAGCATTCTTCTAGGGTGCATCACAACCTGGTATGGAAGTTGTCCTGTCCAAGACCGGAAGAAGCTGCAGAAGATCGTGAACATAGCCCAGCACATCACACAAACCAATCTTTCATCCTTGGACTCACTTTACACCGCACGCTGTCGGAGCATTGTTGCCAGGATAATCAAGGACACGACCCACCCAGCCAACACACTTTTTGTCCCTCTTCCCTCTGGGAGAAGGTTCAGGAGCTTGAAGATTCGTACTGCCAGATTTGGGAACAGCTTCTTTCCAACTGTGATAAGACTGCTGAACGGATCCTGACCCGGATCTGGGCTGTACCTTCCAAATATCCGGACCTGACTTGCACTACCTTACTTTCACTTTTCTATTTTCTAATTATGATTTATAATTTAAATTTTTACTATATTTACTTTGATTTGTACTTCAGGGAGCGTGAAGCACAGAATCAAATATCATTGTGATGATTGTACGCTCTAGTATCAATTGTTTGGTGACAATAAAAGTATTTCGAGTTCTGGCTTTGTTAGGTCTTCTGGCTTTGGTTCTCATCAGTAGTTATAGGTGAGTGAACACAACAAAAATATTGACTCCAGCATTGCCACACATCCATTTCGCTCTTCCCCCAGACATCCTTCACTCCGAAGTGTAGATTTTGACCTTTGATTCTTCGTTTACACATTATCTCTGCATCACTGGAACCAGTTTCACTTGCATATCAAAATCTGTCAGGGGGGAGGAGGAAGGGAGAGGGAGAGGAGGGAGAGGGGGGAGAGAGAGAGAGAGGGAGGGAGAGAGAGTGTGTGTGTGTGTGTTTGTGTTTTATTTCACTTTGCAGCATAATTTGTTTGAAAGATATATAGACTTGCTAAGATTTTCTTTTTATTACATTTGAATAATACATTAGTGCTTGAAAATATAAACCAGAGAATCAAGATCGGTAATTTCCACTTCTGTCAAATTAAAAACATTACGCATTACCAGATCCAGAGTTCAATTATTACATTCAGCTCATTGTGCAAAAGTGATTCGTATGTCACTTGGATTTAGAAACAAGTATGTATTTCAAGATAAAATTATTTATAAAACAGAAATGTTTCTCCATGGTCAGTACTTTTCTGCAGCTCAGAATAGAACCATCAATTTAATGAACAGCCTTAGTGAGGTAGGAACACTTTATTGGAGCACTGCCTTTGTGAAAAAAATAATTGGCAAACTCTTTTAGGTTCACAAACATGTATCACTGCTATTTTATTATGACAAAAATGGCTTGTGGTTTCCTGTGTCTCAAAATGGAAAGTGATTTTCATGCTACCTTAACATGAAAGCACAGTCAGCTCTCATTATAAGAGGCTCAATGGCAGCCAGCCAAAAAATATTATGTCCCAGAAAATGTTAGTATTTGCAGTGTCGGCACTTCAGTACGAAAACATTACTTACAGACTAATATTCACTGGGATTGTTTAACACATTCATGCATGCTGGTATTTCCAGGTATGTGTTTAATACAAATTCATTGCTTTCGTTGGCGAAAAGATATTTGCAACGAAGGAGGTCATTTCAACGCACTGATTCTTTGCTGGAACAGGGAAAGTTTTCTCTGGTTAAAATATTTACAAAAATTTTCACTTTACAAATACAAGGCTCCTGCACCAATGTCCATGTTTCATGCTCCAAAAAACCTTTTCAGACTTCTATTTTGCTCAGGTTTTAAACCAATGATGCCTCATCGCCAAGAAATTCTCAAGCACAATGCTTCTGAAGCAACGCCTCAATACTTTTAACAGAGCTACTCTGCACATGTGTGTTGAAGAGGAGGCTGTAGGTTTGCAGAGCGTAGTCATTCAGTATGACATCAAAATGTGTCAAGTGCACAGAACACCAACATACTCTCTTGGGCTCACTACCAGCTATGGCCTCAAGCGCTGAAGGTCATTATCATGGTGTTCCATCACTTCTCATCATCCTTAGTGATGTTCTCTGTCCTCCTTGCTAATTATACATTGTCTCTAGAAGCTCAAAGCAACACTAACCCTCCCACACACTCAACCCACCAACAGCTTCCAACATAATTATCACTCAGCCACCACAGCACCCCCACCCCTGCTACCAGAACCCTGGCATGTCGAATAAGCAGCCTCCTTACACTTCCTCATTGCCAGGACACCAATCACCGCTCTGACCCCCTTCTCCCCCAGTCATCACACACAGGGCTACTAAGGATGGGTAGTTATGTTCTGGCTCAGCTTGTCAAGCCCACCTTTCTTGAAATAATAAAAAAGACCATTTCCTTCTCCCAATCCAAAAAAAAACTACCCAATCAACACTTTGCTCCTTGCCATCACTAATCACTGACTCCCCCAGGCATCAACAGCTATCTCCATCATCACTTTATAGCCATCCCCTTTCTCCAATGACCTATCATCAACATCTCTGAACTGCTATTCCAGCCTTCCAATCAATATTGCCAGATGACTTGCCAACATTTATACTCAGTGCGCCATCCAGTAAAAGCGAGCATGCCATACTACCCCATCCACTTGTGTTGTCATGGACTCACACCCCAGACTCCTCTGCACATCAGTGCTCCTAAGAGTTCATCCACTTACTGTGCCCATTCCAAAGTGCAACACTTGACTCTTGTCCAGTTTAAACTCCATCTACCACTTGTCCAGCTGTATATTAAACTAAACTATATTCTGCTGTATCTATGACAGCCTTCCTCACTATCCACAACTCCACAAAGTTCTGTGTCATCTGCAACTCTACTGAACACCTACATTTCAACCAGGTCGTTTACAGTGTATATCTCAGAAACAGAGGCCCTAGCAATGATCCCCGCAGAACACCACTGGTCACAGTCTGCCAGTCAAAGTAACACCCCTCCATCACTACACTCTCTCTTCCATGGCCAAGCTAATTTTGAATTCAACTGATCAAATGTCAATGGATTCCATGTATCTTGATCTTCTGGATCAACAAACCATGATGGACCTTGTCGATTGTTTTACTGATGTTCACATAGACAACGTCCATTGCCCCATCCTCATTGATCATCTTCATCTGCCCTGCCCTCAATCATATTTGTCATCACAAAAAAAATCAATCAAGTTTGTTAGACATTGCCTTCCACACACGAACCCATGCTTATTATCACTAGTAGCTGCATCCTAGGTGGAGGTGGCTTGGTAATGCCCCAACCTTATAAAGCACACACACATTTGAGCAACATAGTTTACTCCAATATTTTTGTCCTGAGAGCTCATAATTCATCCATTTTGCAACATTTTATTTTATACTACATCTTTTCAATTTTCTAGCAAATCTATTGTTAAACAACTTGCCAATCACTTACAGAAAATCATTACAAATTACATCTGTTGCTACGTGAATGAAGGCAATGGAAAGAGACTGAAGCTAGTGGATATATGTGTTTTATTCAACAAAAATTATCAGCAGGCATCATATTGAAACCCTTTCGGAGGAAGAGGCCTGTTCGACCCAATATTACATGACATTTTACACGCTGAAAGTCAATAGAAAATTCTATAGTTACAATTATCTACAGTGCTTCCTTTGAATTACACATAATTTTCACACCTCCTTTTTCACACCTATACTCCAGACACCGAAAATGAATATTAATTGGCATTGTCTTGTTTTTCAATGCACTGCTGTCCACAGCTTCAGGAAGCTATTCTCCAAGGATGCATTTAAAATTTAATCTACAATCCACATTCAGGACTAAAGATTGGTTGCTGAAGTTGATGTTTGCTATATACCCTAATTCCAGAATATGCCTTACCACATCTAATGCACTTATGTTATAGATGCCATTAGTTACTTTAAGACAAGTCCAGTAATATTGTGAAATATGACTTCCCTTTGACAAATGCATAATATTGCCCTTACTTAATCCAAACATGCTCTCAATGTTCACTCACTTCATCTCAGTTCTTGGATTTAATAGATGGAGATTGCATTTCTTGGTAATATAAAGTTGCAACAAATCACATCAAAGCAAAAATAATCATACCCTTTCCTTCTCCAAATTAAACTAAAACACCTTTTGTACTTTGATATAAAAATAATTAACATTAGGCAATCCAACAAAATAATATTAATAAAGTTATTTGTGTTTTAGGAGATAAGTTGATTTAGATTTAAACAATAAACTATGAAAGCACACTCTCAAAGGCCGTCATAGACTTAATCTTCCCAGAGATAAGTCTCAGTATAAGCAGGAAACGTCAAATATTCAAAATTCACATTTGCTTCTAGAGGCAGGTGGCTTTCAAAATGTTCATATTGACAATGAACTAATTCTATTTCTGATAGCATAATGATAGAAAACGTTGCAATATCAAAACGAAAGGCAGTGCATTTTGCATGAAAAGCTAAGTTTTATAAAAATAATAATTTAGATTTAATCATTCTGTAGTTAGCATTTTAAATTTAGTTGTGCTTTATAGGAACCAAAAACTAATGCATTCCCTAAACAAAGTTTTTATTTCAAAGTAACTAAACAATGTGATACACTAAACTTTAAGAAAAATCAAAAAGGTTCCCAAATTAAGCTAAAGACTAAAACTTAAAAATCCAAGCCCTAAGTATGTGGCCGGTATTATGTTAAATAAACTGCATAAATCAGATGTAAATCAATAATTGCCTGAGTAATTATACTAGAGCACGTGATCCAATTTAGCCATTCTGATGTGCATTTGTAAGAATTAATCACTGAAGTTATATTTCTCAAGTTTGTGGTATGGAGTATACAGTCTCTTTTTATGATCTCTCCTTGTAACATTGACAGAAGGTGAGGATTAGAACTCCCAAGGGAACTACCGGTATGTTGGCTTAACTTCACTCTGCGAGAATAAGATTTTGCTGAAGTTCATAGTACTTTACTAGCAGAATATTCTTTGGAGAATTATCAACTTTAAAAATACAATTATTGCAGTTACAGTAATTATATTTCTGTACAAATAATGTTTAATGACAGTATAAACCAGAGGACACAATTCTAAAAGACATACAGAGAGAGATCCTCTTGTTGAAAAAGACAGGGGAATTTGAGAGACCAGTTAAAAAAAAATCATACAAGGTCTTGGATTATACCACAGCCAGGGAATTATGGATACAAGTTATTGCTTCAACAACAACTGGACTATTGTGTCTAGTTCTGTACATTATGACTTATGAAAGATGTCAAGGCTATGGAAGGGATCAAAGAGATTTACTAGTATTAGTCCAGGGATACATGGATTTAGTTACAAGACTGCTGTTGTCCTTGGAATATAGAAGGTTCAGAGGGAAAATCATGGAAGCAATTAAAATCATGAGGGGGAAAACACAGAATAACAGATCTTCCACTGGCAGAAGAGTCGAGGATAAGGGGTAAAAAATGAAGGTGATCAGCAAAGAATATCATAAGGAATATCATTTATATAGCAACTGGTTCTAGCTTAGAACACACCAGCTCAGGGACTCATGGGGGCACATTCAATCCTGACATTCAAAAGGAAGCTCAATAAGTGCTTGAAAGGAAAATAAAAACACAGGACTATTGAAAGGGGCCAGGGAGTCACACAGACTGTGATCATATAGAGCTGGAAGGGGCTCAAAGGACAACATTTACTCCTTCCAAGCCATATCGCTATGGTGATTTTGGTCTAACATAGCAAACTGTATGTTTGCTATGTTACCCAAAGATAACAAAGCATGCATGTTATTGCCAATTACCTAATTCCACAGTTTTCTGTCCTCATCTTTTGGGGAACACAGGCACACCTCATGCTGATGCCTTGTGTCATAATGAATGATTCACTCAAAAACCACAAACCCATGCAGTACCTATCTCCCATTCTTACTGACCATATCAATCAAGTGTGTCATTCATGACATGTCATGTTATTGAAAAGCAGTTCTGTTGTTCTCAGCTCCATTTGGCAGATGATTTTAAACTCTGCAATTAGTTTATAAGCAGAGAATATAAGATTTGGTGTGGGTTTATCCATGTTGAAGACTGATACAGACTTGTCATCTCTCAGAAGCAAGATTCTTACAATTTGACCAATCCAAGGCCACATGCCCAGTTCTTTATCATTATCTGTGTACATTAGCAAATTGCCTGCTGGATAAAATTGGTGAGTTGCTGCTGTGAATAAGTAGGGTGTGGGCTGAGCATAAGCTAGACAGACTCCATACACCCTTGAATAGTGTCTTGTAGGTAGATAGACTTTAAGGTCCTATCTAATAATTTTGAGATCAGATTCTATTTATGTAAGTTATGAGAATATTCTGCAATCTACTTGAACATCCTGCAGATCTTGTTGGAGAACATCACTCTGGGTTGTTACATTATGAAACAGTTGAACACATTCTATTACAGTGTGAAACACACAAGATTGAAAGAACTCCAATGCAGGCTACATTACAAACTTTGGGGGTTGATAGGTTTCATTTTAAAAAAATTTAAGTTATGTGAGTGACTTTAATTTAATACACAGGATCGACATTCATTACTTACAATCCATAAGGCTTTTTTGGTGTAATTTAGCTTTAATTTGAAAAGAAAAGTAGGAAGGTTTTTTCCCTTAATTCTCTACTCCACTCTCCTGTACAGTTAGTGGCAGTAATGCACCTTTAAGTTGGGCTGACCGTCACCTTTAAAAGTCAAAAGGAGAGAAGAAGAAAGCACAGCGACACCTGTACTTTCTTAGTGTTTGTAAAGATTCGGCACGTCATCTAAAACTTTGACAAACTTCTACAGATGTGCAATGGAGAGTGTATTGACTGGTTGCATCACGGCCTGGTATGCAAGCACCAATGCCCTTGAACTGAAATACCTTCAAGAAGTAGTGGATATGGCTCAGTCCATCACAGGTAAAGCACTCTTCACCATCTACATGGAGTGCTGTCACAGGAAAGCAGTATCCATAGCAAGGACCCCCACAATCTAGGCCATGCTCTCTTCTTGCTGCTGTCATCAGGAAGGTGGTACAGGAGCCTCAGGGCCCACACCACCAGCTTCAGGAATAGTTATGGTCCCTCAAACATCAGACTCTTAAACCATAGGGGATAACTTCACTCACTCCATTACTGAACTGTTCCCACAATCTATGGACTCACGTCAAAGGTTTCAAAGGTACATTTAATGTCAGAGAAATGTATACGATATACATCCTGAAATGCTTTTTCTTCACAAACATCCACAAAAATAGAGGAGTGCTCCCCAAAGACTGAACGGCAGTTAAACGTTAGGACCCCAAAGTACCCCCCCCCCCCCAGCTCCCCTCCCTCCCACGCTCAAGCGGCAGCAAGCAACGATTCCCCCTCCCCTCACCAGCAAAATAAAAAGCATCGGCACCCACCAACAAGCACTCAAGCGTGCAGCGAAGCAACAGCAAAGACACAGACTTGCAGTATCCTACTCATTCACCCGCTATTTGACATACTACAGGCTCTCTCTCTCCCTAATAAGGGAAAAAGAAGTGCCTCCATTTCATCTCATGTTCTTGATGTTTATTATTTATTTATTTCTTACTATTTTTCTTTCTTTTTGTTTTTGCATAGTTTGCAGTCTTTTGCACACTGGTTTTTCAGGGCGCAGTCTGTCATTGATTCTATTGTGTTTCTTGGGTTTTCTGAGTACGTCCGCAAGAAAATGAATCCTGGGGTTGGAATATGGTGACATATATCTACTTTGATAATCAATTTACTTTGAACTTTGAGTAAATACCTTTCACTCCACATTAAAACAGCATTACAAGAGCATCTTTATCCAGCAGACTGTAACTGTACCTGAAGGCGATTTGCTCTTTTGATAAGCAATTGGGAATGAGGAATAAATGTAGGTCATACCAATTACACCACTTTCATAAATGAGAGAAGAAATTGAACATGTTTATTTGTGCATAATGAAGGAATGGTGTATAAATCTAATTCTGCAATATTAACTTGGAGGCATGAGTTCAAATTCCACCATTGGGATTTGATGATGTGAATTTAAATTTACATAATTATCTGGAATAAAACAATAATATAAATAATAGTGACCATGAAAACATCTAAACATAGAACATAGGACATCATAGGATAGTACAGGTTCTTCAGCCCACAATTTAGTGCCAACCTTTTAACCTACTCTAATATCAATCCACATCTTCCGGCCTACACAGATCTCATCCATATGCAATCTTAGGTTTTCTCAAATATCCCTAATGTATCTGCCTCTACCACCACTCCTGGAATGGTATTACATGCATTCACCACTCTCTGTGTAAAATATTTATCACTAACATCCTCCCTATACTTTCCTCCAAACCACTTAAAATTATGCTCCCTGATATTAGCTATTTTTGCCCTGAGAAGCTGTCTTTGGCTATCCACTGAAACAATGCTTCTTATCATCTTGTACACCTCTATCAAGTCAGTTCTCATCCTTCCATTCAAAGTGAATCAATTCACACTTCTCCAGTTTGAACTTGGTCTGCCACTTCCCAGCCCAGCTCTGCACCCTGTCAATGTCCTGGTGTAACCTACAGCAAGCTTCTACAATATCCACAGCTCAACCAACCTTTGTGCCATCTGCAAACTTACTAACCCACTCTTCCATTTCCTCATAAAAATCACAAAGAGCCCCAGAAGAGATCCCTGTGGGAGATTACGTCACTGAACTCCAGGCAGAATACATTCCATCTACAACCACCCTCTGCCTTCTATGGGCAAGCTGAACCTGGACCCACACAGCCAGCTTTCCCTGGATTCCATTCCTCCTAACTTTCGAATGAGCCTACCGGGGTACCTTATCAAACATCTGATTAAAATCCATATACACATATCCACTGCTCTACCTTCACCAATCTACTTTGTCAAATCCTCAAAGAATTCAATCAGGCCAGGAGGCATGATCACAAAGTTCAAAGTTCATAGTAAATTTATTATCAAAGTGTGTGTGTGTGTGTGTGTGTGTGTGTGTGTGTGTGTGTGTGTGTATATATATATACATCATATACCATATACCATCTTGAGATTCATTTTCTTGCACCATCCACAGTACAACAAAATACAACAGAATCAATGAAAATCTACACACAAGGACCCACAACCAATATTCAAAAGAAGACAAACTGCACAAATAAATAATCAATCAATCAATTAATTAATACTAAGGACATGAATTGTAGGCTCCTTGAAAGTGAGTCCATAGGTTGTGGAATCAGTTCAGTGTTGAGGTGAATGAATTTATCTATGCTGGTTCAGAAGCCTGCCCCTCACAAAGCCATGCTATTGCTAATCAGACTATGCATCTCCAAATGCTCATAAATCCTGTCTCTAAAAATGTTATCAAATAACTTGTTCACACTCGCCACTGAAGTAAGACTCACTGGTCTGTATATCTCAGGGTTACTCCTGTTCCCTTTCTTGAACAAAGGAATAACATTTGCACCTTTGAATCATCTGGTACCAATCCTGTGGCCAGTGAGAAATCAAAGATCATCGCCAAAGGCAAAGCAATCTCTTCCTTTGCATGCTGTAGTAACCTGAGGTATATCCCATTCGGCCTTGGGTTCTCATCTATCCAACCATTTTTCCAAAAGTTCCAGAACATGCTTTTCTTAACGTTGACATGTTCTAGCATATCAGTCTGTTCTACAGTGCCCTCACAGCTGTGAAGGTCCCTGTCACTGGTGAATACTGAAGAAAAGAATCAATTAAGGACCTCACATACCTTCTTGTTTCCTCTTTTGTCCCTGATCAGTCCTACTTTCACTCCAGTCATCCTACTGTTCTGCACATATGTGTGGAATGCAGAATACAGAACACAGTACAGTACAGTACAGCACAGGAACAGGCTATTGGGCCCACAATATTGTGCTAAACCAGCTAAAAAGCAAATCAAAGACACCCAAACACTAATCCCTCCTGCCTATACCATGTCCATATCCCTCACATCCATGTGCCTATCCAAACATCTCTTAAAAGCCTCTCCGTGGATTGTCACCTTGTCGTGGTGGAGAAGCTTGTGTGGTCCTGAGATCCCGAGAGTGATGCTGTCTGGAGCTATGCTCCTGGTAGGGTCACCCATGGCGGTAAGGTTGAGGGTGAGGTCCCTGACAAAGAACAATCCAACCAAGACCTCAACTGTGGAACAGGCGGACAAAGTTACTTGGAACTCAATAGGCGGATGAAGGCTGCAACAAATCCATCAGCTTCAATCATCATGGTTTCCATGCCATTGGAATCAGTTGGTTGATTTGTGAAGTATTGTGTGCTTCTTGGAGTGTAACATCAAGTACACATTAAACAAATACACGCACAGGCATCTTCGCTCTGTGATACATCAATGGGACAGAGACCATCATCCTCGACCTCAAGGAATAGCCACGATGACGAAAAGCCTCTTATACATTTGTCTCTACCACTATACCAGGCAACGCATTCCAGGCATCCACGACTCTCTGAGTAAAGAACTTACCTCTCACTTCCCCCTTGAACCTACCCCCTCCAATGCCTTTGGGTCTTCTACAGGAAAGTATACAGTATTCTACTGTTTTTTCATAATCTGTCCTAACTCTATAACTGCAGCAATATAGTTGACTGTTGAATGAAATAGCTTAGTAAGCATTCAGTTCCCAGGTATCAAGAATGGATAATAAATGCTGACTAGAAATAAGCACAATGCTAGAGAACAACTATAAAGTAAAACAAAAAAACTGCTGTGTCAGATAAAGGGGGAGGGCTGAAATATTAGAGTGAGCCCCTGCAGGGAATTGACGTTTGTGTTTTGGTTCCAGATTGCAGCATCTGCAGTCTCTTGTGCCTCCAACAATATTCTGGCTAAAAATAGCTTCAGGAATAGAAAGGAATAAATGATGTGCAAATGAACGAAAATATCAGTGTTTGATTGTAATGAATCTGGCAATAAACAGAACTGTCAATATCAATTTACTCCTATTGCATAATTTAGAGTAGAAAAATATCCTGATCCGCAGTCTAAGAGTAATGCACTGACATATCTCCTACTTCTGTTAACCTGCCTCATTTCCTGGGCCTGGGAAACTCTGCTGAGGTGCAGAAACAGTCAAAAGATCATTAAAATGGAAAATAATGTCAAGTCCTAAATGCCACGGTGGCAACACTTGCCAATTTAATTCGCAATCAAAGACTCCCACCCTCTCCCAAACAAAACTTTGTTAGAGCACATGGCCAACATCATATGACCACATTAGATGTCATATCTTAGGTCCTAAAGCTAGACATCACTCTACAGGATTCTACTACCATCATACAATGAGATATTAGCTTGTGTACAATGTTAAACAATGGACACTTGAGATCTGTACATTAGAATGCAATGTATTCAGTACTACAGTAACATAACCTTTGCCTGCACATAGCAGGCTGGCCATATTCCCTTACCTCTGCCAATAAGGGAAGGCGAGGCTGCTGGTGATGAAATGGAAGATTGAGGAGTGGGAACTGGACACTGCTTTCCTGGTTCTTCTGCTCCCTTCAGATTCATCTTCTGCACGATATAATCTGTAGATTTGAAAACAGCAATAGACATGACAACCTGCTATTATGTTTACCTTTAGCTGAGAAAGTTTTATCTTTTTTTTTGAAGCACTAAAGGAGGAACGAGGAAGAATGCAGGTGATCTGGCCAGAATATTAGAATAATCTTATTGCCTTGACACTTCCATCTATTTCATGTCTTAGCATAAACTTTAACTTCCTGGTAATTTTGGAATCTACAGGCTTCTCTTTTTTTTATACTTTTATAGAAAATCTGCCCTTAATGTGGAACGTGGCCATTCTGGTATCTTATAACTGCATCAACAAAGATTGTGCATTTTTGTCATACCTCACTTTCTATAAATCATGCTCCTTATTCATGGGAAGGATCTTTCCACAGTTATTCCTCCATTTAGGTGAGTAATGACAATTTTAAGTAACTTTGATCTTGTATTTTATTTAAATATAGAAAACAAATGACCAAGCAACCATCAAATACATAAGGAATGTATATCCCCTCTGGTGGTTCCAAAGACTTCTGCACAAAATCATTATTACGCTCCACTGTAGTACTGAGTGCTGCATTGCCCAAGGTAGAATGGTAAATTAAGGTCATCTTGATTTATTGCAATCTTTCTTGAAAGTGCAGCGAAGTTATGCGCGGTATGCCAATTGGCATGAACCCCTTGATCGACAAGATTATTAAAACGCTTAAATGGTGATTATTACAATTCTTTTTGTGGAAGCTTGTTGTTTGCTGTGTCTGGCATTTGCAATGACAATTGGAATTCAAAGGAGCTTCTCCGATTATGAAAGGTCTGCTTTGTATAAAGTGAAGGATCAAAAAGACAGAGTGTGCAAAAGAGTTAAATAATTCATCAGAAACTAAAGAGTAAGGGAGAAGTTAAACTCAGTGGCTACTTTATTAGACACCACCTGTACCTAATAAATGGTTAATGAGTCCATGTTTGTGGCCTTCTGCGGCTGTAACCCATCCACTTCAAAGTTCGAAGTGTTGTGCATTGGTTTTTTGAATTACTGTTGCCTTCCAGTCAGCTGGTCCACTGTCCTCTAACCTCTCTCATTAACAAGGCATTTTCACCCACAGAAATGTTGCTCACTGGATACTTAATTGTTTTTCACACCATTCTCTGTAAATTCTTTTGAGATTGTTGTGCATGGAAATCAGTTTCTGAGATATTTGAACCACTTGACTGGCACCAGCAATCATTCCGCAGTTAAAGTCACTTAGATAACGTTTATGCCCCATTATGATGTTTGGTCTGAACAACAACTGATCCTCTTGATCATGTTTGCATGTACCTATGCATTGAGTTGCCACCATATGACCGGATGATTTGATACTTGCATTCATGAGCAGGTGTTCAGGCATACCTAATAAAGTGGCCACTTGGTGTAGAAATCTGATGTAAATAAAAAACTAAAATATTAGATGTTACAAGTTCATTACAATATGATGCATCGACTATCTCAATCACAAACTTGTTAACATCTAAATGGGTAATATATGATATGGTATTGCTAGCAAAGGTGGCTCTACTTGTACTTTGGCTACACCTTGATTTGTCAATACTCTGGCAATCATTTGACGTTAAGCTTAATTCTGAAATGATTAAATTTTATGAAGAGTATGAATCTTTGCCAAGGGAAGCATTCCAGAAGGAAATGGGAATTCCTCCAGTGAGATGACCGGTGGAGCAGGACTCTGCTCCGTATGCTTATGTTCAAACAACACACACTTTATGGAGGGTTAAAATATAATCAAAAATAAAAGACATTTACTTAAATGAAGCTCAGCATACACAACATACATTTTAATTGCTGATGGCTTTCAAACACATGCACATTCAAACTTTAATTAATGTGTTCCCCCTAACTAAAATACAATTACATTTTGAAATTAGTTCTGATTATTTTTATCATTGCAATGCTGGTTGAATTTACAAAGAAGCCATATTCCCTAAATCAGTCAAATGCCTAAGATCAACTCAGATTTCATGTTTGAAGTCATACAAACTCTAATTCCACTCTCAGTTCTTATATTTGCCAAGGAACTCAACAGAATGATTCTGTATAATTACAGAATACATGGATGAATAATCAATCACTTCTATTTAAAGATGTGGATTACACTTAATGAGCACGTGCTCTGACAAAAACCATCCATGAACCAAATATCTACACTGGCGAAACCATATACCTTGCCCTCTTCATATATCCAATAACTATGCCTCCACTCACCCCATCTCTGATGACACGTGTTTGCATAACTTCAGTTGCAAATTACATTTGGTCTGCCTATCTGTGACTTTAGAATCCTTCTATAAATGCATTAACTGGCCTCCAGGTGGCTATTTTTCCTGATAACTGCTTCAAATGTTTTATCTCTATCTGCAATGCACTTTCTCTGTACTCTAACACTTTTATACCTTTTATAGCCTTATCTTGAAGCACCTTACTACTGTCATGCATTAACAGAGAAAATCTGGCCGTGGAAACTGGTGGTATGCAAGACCAGTTTTCTACTGTACATTGGTACATCTGACAATAATAAATCAAAATACCTTGAATAGCTTATGTCACAAGTCTAATTAGAAACTAAAATTTCAAGTGTCTAAAATTTTTTCTCATGAAAGCAAGGCCATATTTTGAAGAGCAGGCTTCATTGTGCATTACAAGTAATAAGACCATAAGACAAAGGAGCAGAGTTAGGGCATTCGACCCATCATGGTTAGTTTGTTAACCCTCTCAACCTCATTCTGCTGCCTTCTCCCCATAACCTTTGACACCCTGACTATTCAAGAACCTATCAACCCCCCCCCCCACTTTAATTGTACTCAATAACTTGGCCTGTACAATTATCTGCGGCAATAAATTCCACAGATTCACTACACTCTCACTAAAGAAATTCCTCCTCATCTCTGTTCTAAGCGGATGTCCCTCTATTCTGAGACTGCGTTCTGGTTCTAGATTCACCTACTATAGGAAACATCCTCTCCATATCCACTCTGCCTAGGTCTTGCAATATTTGATAGGTTTTAATAAGAATTCCCCCCTTATTCTTCCAAACTCCAGGGAGTGCAGGCCCAGATCCATCAAACGCTCCACATATTTATTCATTCTCAGGTTCATTCTTATGAACCTTCTATGGACCCTCTTCAATTCCAGCACATCTTTACTTAGATAAGGGGCTCAAAGCTACTCAGAATATGGTCTGAACAATGCCTTATAAATCCTCAGCATTGCATTCTTGCTTTTACATTCTAGTCATCTTAAAATGAATGCTAACATTGCATTTGCTTTTGCTTTACGTACCACTGACTGAACCTGCAAGTTAATCTTTAGGGAACCCGCAAGTGGTCCCCAAGTCTCTTTGCACCTCTGACTTTTGAATTTTCTGCCTGTTTAGAATATAGTCTATACCTTTATTCTTTCTGTTATTTGCCAGTTCTTTGTCCATTCTCTCAATATGTCCATGTCCTTCTGTGGACTCCCTGCTTCCTCAATACTACCTACTCTTTCACCTATCTTCATATTTTCTGCAAACTTGGCCACAAAGTCATCAATTCTGTAATCCAAATCATTGACATATAACCTGAAAAGAAGTGGTTCCAACGCTGACCTCTGCAGAACATCACTAGTCACTGGGGCCAACCATAATAAAAGCTGCCTTTATTCCCCTCTTTGCTTCCTGCCAGTCAGCCATTCTTCAATCCAGGCTCCACACACAAAATCTGGTGGAACTCAGCAGGCCAGGCAGCATCTAGCATCATGGATGGACATTTTGGAATGGGAATGGGAAGTGGAAATAAAATGGGTGGTCACTGTGAGATCCTGCTATTTTCATCCATGGCTTCCTCCATTGTCCTGATGAGGCCACACTTAAGTTGGTGGAACAACACCTTATATTCCGTCTGGGTAGCCTCCAACCTGATGGCATGAACATCGATTCCTCAAACTTCCGGTAATGCCGCCCCCTACTCCTTCATCATTCCCCATCCCCTTTTCCCTCTCTCACCTTATCTCCTTGCCCACCCATCATCTCCTTCTGGTGCTCCTCCCCCTTTTTCTTTCTTCCATGGCCTCTGTCTCTTTCACCAATAAACTTCCCAGCTCTTTACTTCATCTTTCCCTCTCCAAGTTTCACCCAACACCTTGTTTTTGTCTCTCCCCTCCCCCCCACCTTTTAAATCTACTCCAGCTTTTTTCTCCAGTCCTGCCAAAGGGTTTCAGCCTGAAACATTGACTGTACTCTTTTCCTAGATGCTGCCAGGCCTGCTGAGTTCCTCCAGCATTTTGTGTGTATTGCTCAGGTTTCCAGCATCTGTAGATTTTCTCTTGTTTGTGATTCAATCCATGCTAGTATCTTTTCTGTACTACAATGAGATCTTATCTTTTTAAGCAACCTCAAGTGCGGCACCTTGTCAAAGGCCTTCTGAAAATCCAAGTAAACAACATCCACTCACTCTCCTCTGTCTATCCTGCTTGTTATTTCCTCAAAGAATTCCAAAAGATTTGTCAGGCAAAATTTCCCCATTACTACCTCTCTCACATTATTTTCCAGTGATCCAATATCCACTCTCACCTCTCTTTTACTCTTTATATATCTGAAGAAACTTTTTGTACCCTCTTTTATATTATTGGTTAGCTTACATTTGTATTTGATCTTTTCTCTTCTAGTGGTTTTTTAGTTGCTTTCTGTTGGTTTTTAAAAGCTTCCCAATCCTCTAACTTCCCACTATGTTTTGCTCTATTATGTGCCCTCTCTTTTGCTTTTATGTAGTCTTTGACTTCCCTTGTTAGCCACAGTTCCCCATTCTCCCTTTAGAATACTTCTTCATCTTTGGGATGTATCTATCCTACACCTTCTGACTTGCTGCCAGACACCCCAGTTATTGCTGTTCTGCCATCACCTCTGCTAGAGTCTCAATCAATGATGGCCAGATCCTCTCTTATGCCTCTGTAATTTTCCTTACTCCAATGTAATACTGATACATTTGACTTTAGCTTTTCCCTGAGAAACTGCAGGGCAAATTCTAACATATTATGATCACTGTCTCCTAAACATTCCTTTACCTTAAGCTCCTTAATCATATCTGGTTTATTACACAACACCTTCTCCAGAATTGCCTTTACCCTGGTGGGTTCAACTACAAGTTGCTCTAAAAAGATTCTCACAGGCATTCTACAGATTTCCTCTCTTGGGATTCTGCACCAACCTGCATCTACTTGCATATTGAAATCCCCAAAGGATATATTAATATTTTCCATTTTACATGCCTTTTCTGTCTCCTGTTGTAATTCATATCCCACATCTTGGCCACTATTTGGAGGCCAGCATATATCTCCCATCAAGGTATTTTTACTCTTGCAGTTTCTTAACTCTACCCATAAGGATTCTATATCTTCCAATCCTATGTCACCTCCTTCTATTTTCAACTTTTACCAACCGAGACACCCCACCCACTTTGACTATCTGCCTGTCCTTTCAATACAATGTGTATCCTTGGATGTGAAGCTCCTACCTATGATCTTCTTTCAGCCACGATTCAATGATACCTATGAAGTCATAACTGCCAATCTCTAATTGTACTGCAAGATTATCTATCTTATTCCATGCACTGCGTGCATTCAAATATAACCTCTTCAGTCCTGTATTCATCACACTCCTCATTGTGCCCCCATGTTACATCTCAACTCATTCCACTGACTGCAAATTTGCTCACACTGCATCTGCTGGTACACCAGCCGCTCCCATTCCCAGCCCTACCACTCCAGATCCCTTCCCCCTGCCAAATTAGTTTTAATCCTCCCAACAGCTCTAGCTAACCTACCCAAAGAACATTGGCTCTTCCTCGGGTTCAGGTGTAACCCTGCCTCCTGCATCAGTTCCTCAGGCACACATACATTTGCCAATTCATCCTTTTCTTACCCTCACTGGTGTGTGTCACAGCAGCAATCCCGAGATTATTATCCTGGAGATCCTGCTTTTCAGCTTTCTACCTACCTCCCCATATTCTCTCTTCTGGACCTCCTCCCTTTTCCTACCAATGCATGCCATGACTTCCCACTGCTCACCCTGCCCCTCCACAGAATGCTATGGACCTGACCTGAGACATCTCTGACTCTGGATCCTGGGAGGCAACATACCATCCAAATGTCTCTTTCATTTCCACAGAATCTCATGTCTGCTCCTTTGTAATGCTGGAACCAATGCCACTAACAGCCCAAAAAACTTCCTGGGAGACTGCTTATATAGTGCACAGCAAGTGCAAATATTGTAATCCAAATGATCCTGCTTCTTGAAAGGGTGCACAGATTAGAACCTTGAATTACATGCAATAACATGAAGTTCCCATACTATTGTACAAAATAGACATTTGGGAGTAAATTAATTATTATTGAATTGAATTTGAATTGAATTTCAGTTTATTGTCATTTAGAAACCACAACTGCAATGCAGTTAAAAAATGAAACAACATTCCTCCAGAATGATATCACAAGAGCACACGACAAAACAGACTACACCAGAAAATCCACATAACATTTGGCAATCCCCAAATCCAGAGTCCAGAGAGGCTGCTGCATATTAATATCGCGCTACCATCTTGGCACATTCCCTAGAAAGGAGCTCCAAATTCACCAGACAAAACAAGACTACCCAGACACACCAAGTCAGAAGACCAACTCTACCACCCAACAAACCAAAAACTAAAGCTACAAGACCTACACAAAACCACATAGTTACAACATACAGTTACAACAGTGCAAACAATACCATAATTGATTTTTAAAAAAACAGACCATGGGTACAGTAAAAATAGTTCAAAGATGTTAAAAGACTATAAGTTCGAAAGAAACCATCACACAGTTTCCACAAGTCCTCAGGGTCCCGATAGACTCGTCATCCCACACAGGCAGCAGAAGGGAATACCCCCGCTATGGGCTTCCACGGCGCCGCCGGACTCAGCCTCGCAGACACAGTACACAATGAATATTAGTTGTGTTACATGATGATTATTAGTAAACCATCTCTCTGATTCTGAAATACAAATCTAAAAATGTGTTATTTCATTCAGTCAGAAGTTAATTTGTGCTGAAGGTATGGAAAAATTAAGTATTTTGATCTTCCTTGGTTCTCGATGAATATCACTGTTTTTCTCACAATCTACTCTTCCCCCCCCCCCCCCGAAACTTGTACTTGATTTTGCATGTCTCTGTGTATTCTTCCACTTGACTTGTTAAAGAGCTGTGTCATCTTTTTTACTCATTTTCACTCATCACAGCTGTCCAGCACTATATAAGCTCAATGCAAATCTACGCTCAAAAAATATATGGGAAATTGATGGCAAGAGATGCTGCTTTATCAGACATGCAACATCAGATAAATATGGTAAATTGTACACCTTGAATTGATTCGAATGCATTTTATTTTATTTCATTAATATTTACATCAAGTCATTGGAATCTCCCAAAAGCCTTGGATGGTCATGAGCCTTTTGATCTGAATTATGGAGCCATGTGCACTAGATGGCATATACCTCATTCCTCCGGTTGCCTCAGTAAACCAGCCAAGTATTGAATGTTTTTGTAAAGGTAACAAATACATCTCAAGATTTTTACTAAGGATAATTTTAGATTCAGATGCTTAAAATATTAGAAGTGCAAGTGCTGCTTGAAGGAGCAAGAAAATTGTTATTTTTCTTATTAGATACCTGTTCCAATTATTGTCTTGGTTTCCCATTTTTCAGTGTCCTTTGAGTATTTTAAATACACATTTGTGAGAAGCAATTGTCTTGAGAGTGGTGAAAGAATGAAGACGGAAGCACAATGGCTTAGAGCAGGAGTTCCCATCCTGGGGTCCACATGTCCCTCGGTTAATGAAAGGAGTCCATGGCATAAAAAAGTTTGGGAGCACCTAGTTTAGAGTGCCTCTTGACTTACAGTCTGTGAGTGTATTCAAACTGTATATGAAGGATGGGAGAGAGGCAATGGAGCAAGGACAAAGCCTACAGAGATTATCAAGAAGGTAAAAGCACAGTTGATAATTGGAATGAGCAGCAGGTGATGAAAATGGCTGGATTATGCTTGGCCTATGCTAAACATTGCATTCATCTCCTGCACATTCCCCATGCTGCACAGTCCTTTTCACAGTCACCACAATCCCCTGTACTAGAGGCCTCCACTCCAGGACCTTCCCTTAAAAAGTTTGGTGACTGGGCCTCAGGCTGTAGAATCTGAGGCCCAGCCCACAGCCCTCTCTTGATTGAACCTGAGACTCTGTTAGTCACATGTAAAATGTGCAAACACTTCACAGAACACTGGGGATCAGAAATGAACTTGGGTTGCTCAGATAACTGCACTGCCTACTGTGCACTGTACTGACCCACAGCAGTTTAAATGGACATAAATAATTAAAATGTAAAAATAACTTCATTAAACTGCTACAAATTGATTAAAAGCATGGATTAGTGTGAAAACCATTAACCTGAGCTTTACTAATGAAGCACAGTGATGCCCATTCAAATGGTTGGCATTGCTGACTATACAGTAGGCAGGGTTGGGAAAAAGCTGATAAGTCGGTTATAGAGACAGACAGACAGACAGACTACTTTATTGATCCCGAGGGAAATTGGGTTTCATTACAGTCGCACCAACCAAGAATAGTGTAGAAATATAGCAATATAAAACCATAAATAATTAAATAATAATAGGTAAATTATGCCAAGTGGAAATAAGTCCAGGACCAACCTACTGGCTCAGGGTGTCTGACACTTCGAGGGAGTTGTAAAGTTTGATGGCCACAGACAGGAATGACTTCCTATGACGCTCAGTGTTGCATCTCGGTAGAATGAGTCTCTGGCTGAATGTACTCCTGCACCTAACCAGTACATTATGGAGTGGATGGGAGACATTGTCCAAGATGGCATGCAACTTGGACAGCATCCTCTTTTCAGACACCACCGTCAGAGAGTCCAGTTCCACCCCAACAACATCACTGGCCTTACGAATGAGTTTGTTGATTCAGTTGGTGTCTGCTACCCTCAGCCTGCTGCCCCAGCACACAACAGCAAATCATTGGCCACCACAGCCTTGTAGAACATCCTCAGCATCGTCCGGCAGATGTTAAAGGACCTCAGTCTCCTCAGGAAGTAGAGACGACTCTGACCCTTCTTGTAGACAGCCTCAGTGTTCTTTGACCAGTCCAGTTTATTGTCAATTCTTAACCCCAAGTATTTGTAATCCTCCATCATGTGCACACTAACCCCTTGGATGGAAACAGGGGTCACCGGTGCCTTAGCCCTCCTCAGGTCCACCACCAGCTCCTTAGTCTTTTTCACATTAAGCTGCAGATGATTCTGCTCACACCATGTGACAAAGTTTCCCACCGTAGCCCTGTATTCAGCCTCATCTCCCTTGCTGATGCATCCAACTATGGCAGAGTCATCAGAAAACTTCTGAAGATGGCAAGACTCTGTGCAGTATTTGAAGTCCGAGGTGTAGATGGTGAAGAGAAAGAGAGACAGGACAGTCCCCTGTGGAGCCCCAGTGCTGCTGACCACTCTGTCTGACACAGTGTTGCAAGCGCACGTACTGTGGTCTGCCAGTCAGGTAATCAGGTAATTCCAAACCTTCCAGTTTCTCTCCTGCGTACCAACTGAAACTGTCAGTGCACAGGGTACAAAGTCCAGGGGGAGAATGGAAGGTCAGTGTTGTAAAATTAGTCAACTCTATCATGGGCACTAGCCTCTGTAGTATCCAAGACACCTTCAAGGAGCGGTGCCTCAAAAAGGTGGTGCCCATCATTAAGGTCCCCATCACCCATGATATGCCTATTCTGATTGTTACCATCAGGAAGGAGGTACAGAAGCCTGAAGACACACACTCAATGATTCAGGAACAGCTTCTTTCCCTTGGGCATCTGATTTCTAAATGGACATTAAACCCATGAATGCTACCTCACTATTGTTTCATTTCTGTTTTTGCACTACTTATTTAACTATATGAAATGCATATATATACTTCTTGTAATTAACAGTTCTTTTTCTATATTTTCATGTATTGCATAGTACTGCTGCCACAAAGTTAACAAATTTCATGATATATGCTGGTGATAGTCGACCTGAAACCTGAATCTGAGACGTCTGAATTCAGTGCGCAGATACTCAAGTTGAAGACCATCAGAGAATGGGCTGCCCCTTATCCAAATAAAACAAAGAACAACAAAGCACAGGACTAGGGTCTTTAGTCCACCATGTCTGCATCAACCATGATGCCAATTTAAACTAATCCCATCTGCCTACACGTGGTCTATATCCATTCATTACCTGCATGTTCAGTTCCCATTTAAATGCTGCTCTTTGAGCTTGTAATGTGGCTCAGTGCAATAGAAAGTAGCAAGTCCAGAAACGTCACGGGAACGGAGCAGAGCACTTTCACAGTTATTGAGTTCATTCACGTCACTGCCAGACCACAGGCTACCTTACATAAGAAGAAATTCACATTGATGTGAGCATGACGAACAGTTCCAATGGTAAACTGTAATAGGATCCAATGGGAGAAGTGAACAACAGGGATTTCCATTGCTGGGCTGAAAATGACTGTCCCTGACATCAATGAACCCTGGTAAAACTAAAGCCAGTGAAAGAATTCGCCACTGTATGAAACCATATTTAGCACAAAGAACATGGCAGCTAGAGATCTAGACCTAGAAACTTTTTGATGCCTGAAAAAACACATCAGTCCTGAAAAAGGGTCTTGACCTGAAACGTTGATTGTTTACTCTTTACCATAAATGCTGCATGACTTGCTGAGTTCTTCCAGCATTTTGTGTGTTGCTCTGGATATCCAGCATCTTCAGAATCTCTTGTGTTTAGTACATCATTGAATCCCCTCACTAAAACACACACAATTTGGATGGACCAGCGCTTACTCTGCAACAGGTGACTCCCTTTCAGGCTACTCAAAGCCTATCCACTATTGGCAGGGCACAAGTTAGTAATATGATAGAATACTATCACTTTGAGTGGGACTCGACAACTCACAAAGTAGATGTGTTCCTCAAACACCTCCCATGAGACTGATACCTAAAGTCCTACCATGCAATCAGACTTCCTGGTACTGGGCCTTTCTTCTGTGCCTGTCGATAGCATCCTAATCTCCAAGCCTCTGTTTCCCTCTAACAAAGAGCTGTTATTTTCTAGCTAATTCAGATGGAGATTTAACTAGCAGGATGCAAATGACACCCAGGAGATACAAGCTTCACCTTTGTATAAAAATCCCATTTAAAATTCCTCTTGTGACTCCATTATCTCCACTTTTTTTTGCTGTAACTTCATTTTTCTTTGTTTTACTATTTAATCATAATTAACTTTCAACTTCTGCCTTTTCCCTTGTGGCTGATCTATCCACTTCCCTTATTATACCTTGTTCAACTCAGTGACAGGTACATATTAAATCCTCTCTGCTCTGATATTGTCAATCTTGCCGCAGTTTGATCATACATATAATTAAATGAGATGTCCCTTTTCTCCTTAAGTTTACAGGAACATACATTAGAAATTATCAATAGTTTATCACTACCTAACATTCTTAATAATCAAAACTTCTTTCCCTGTAAAAATAATTTAAAGGACCTGTTCATAATGTTAATGTTATATTAAGAAACAGCTTCCAGCTGCGTGGTAACCAATTACAAAGTTATACCATTAAATTCATGTTTTTTGACTTGGCTAATTAATTTAGACCTGCATTTAATATATTGATTAGTATAATGAAGCAAGACGTGGAAAATATAAAACATGGAGAACAGAATGGAGTACTGAAAGGCCTAGAGGGTGTTTCCTATAGTGAGTGAGTCTAGAACCAGAGGATACAGCCTCAGACAGAGATGAGCAAGAATTTCTTTAGCCAGAGGGATTACAAACTGTGGAATTCATTACCACAGATGGCTGTGGAGGCCAAGTCATTGGGTATATTTAAAGTGGAGGTTGATAGGTTCTTGATTAGTAAAGGTATCAAATGTCAATGGGGTTGAGAGGGCTAATAAATCAACCATGATGGAATGATGGAGCAGACTCAATGAGCCAAATGGCCTAATTCTGCTCCAATGCATCCTATGTCTTATGGTCTAACATTTGGCTTACTCAAAAATGTGGAAAGTCTCCAAAGTTTGCTTGGAAGCAGTCGAAATTTAAATTAACAAAGTACCACACTTTCAACTTCTAACAATCAGTGTCATCAAATCTGCCAGATGCATTTTAGAACTTGGCGCTGCTATTTAATCTTGTTAAAATGGCTACCACTTTAACTTTCGAAAATGCCTGCCTGCTATATAACCTGCTAAAATTTTGGTTGCATGCTCATAAAAACTTGGAAGTTTAAACCTTTTAACTTGCTGAGCGTTTTAAGTAATAAAGCTTAATACAAGTGTACAAAACATGGTTTAATAACAATGATATCTTAGAGGGAAGATATGGAATCCAGGTTTTCAAACTTTTTTTTCTAAGTGGTTGAGCATAACTTTTGCTTTCATGAACAGATATGTTATTTTCTTCAGGATAAGGTAATTTATAAGAACCTTAGCTCAAGGCTAACCTGGCCAGACGTGTAGAAACAAACTGTTGTACACCACAATCCAATCTACTGGATGAATTATACATTCTAGCAAGACATGATAATAGTTTACCTTTAACTTAAATATTGTCAGGAAGGCTTCCTCATCACAATATTGAATAAGCCAGAAGAGTCGTGGTAAACCACATGAGGAATCTTGGTCACAACCAATCAAATTAGTTTGTTTGGTTGGAACCAATAAATTATTCACAGAATCTGTGCCATAATGTCAAACTCATTACAAATTTTCTGCTCACAGGGACCCAAGTCTATCAGGAATAATCAATCTATAAAACAGAAAACAAAATTAACCAAGACATGACTAGCTCTGTGCGAGAGATCTCTTCCTAAAATAAAACTACTTTGTGCCCATTTCACCTTGTAATCTATTAGCTCAATTCCTATTAATGTTTAATTAAATGTCATAGATTGTCTCTTTGCTCCATTAACATTCAGCTAATATTCATCTACAAAGGTTATAAGGTAATTCACCTTAAAATCTAACACAACCAAGATTAGCCTTGACTCAGTCTGGAGTTAGATGCTAATGAGAAAAAGAGACCGTAACCTGCTCTACCTCCTGTCTGTATGTCAAACTCATTATGGTTACTGATGAGGCCAAATAATGCTGTATCGTTAGCAAATTTAATGACATGGTTAGAGCTGGATCTAGCAGTACAATGGTTTGCTAGTGGTGGGCTGAGCCCTGGGGGTTAGGGTGGCCACCAATGCTCATTGTGATGGAGCTACAGATGCTGCTGCCAACAGGGACTGTGAGATATATCTGTCCAGAAGTCCAAGATCCAGATACAGAGGGCAGTTTACACATGTTTCCGAGGAAAGATCATTTTGCTCGGTGAACTGAAGTCAATAAACAGTATCCTGATGTAGCAGGCATCATTCTCCAGGTGGGACAGGACTTAGGAGGGGGTATATACAGTATTCAATTTTCTGATTTATAAAAGCCAATGTGCCAAAAACTCTCTTTATGACCCTATCTGCTACTGTTGGAGCCTGTGCTCTACATTTTGGTGATGTGTTTTTGGGCCAATTGAGTGATGTGGTGCTCTGCTGTCTCTGAGAGGGTTTGCTGAGGGTCTGAGTGAAGTGTGCAGCCTGGAGGCCAAGAAGCTTAGAGAAGGGGTGCAGCGAATGATTGATTCCATTTCTCACTGATCTCACCGATTAAAGCATCGAGGAAGAGTGAAATCGAGGACAAGACAAGCTGGTATTCAGCACCATCTACCTGCGAGTGACCGGTCTCTCTATCGCTCTTATCCGTTGCTCCTGAAGGAAGGTGTCTGCATTTGAATGGTCTCTCTCTCTCTCTCTCCCTCTTGCTCATTGCTGCCAGAGGATGGTGCTGGAGTCCTGGGTCTTAGGCTAGGTTTAGTTGAGGTGATTTGTGGACTGCACTCTATAGTTCACATTATGATGTATTTCTGGTATCTGGTCGCCCCATTTTTGGTGACATTTTGTGCGATTTTGATTAGCGCGGACAGGGTCTGCGGCCTGAAGGTAACAAACAACACAGCAGTAGAGTGAACTGAATATGCCTGGACTGTTTCATGTTTCGTGTGGTTTTGGTGTTCTATATTCTGTGTTTTTGTTTTTTTCTTGCTGTGTGCACGAATTGTTCCTTTTTTTTTAAAATGTGTAGGGGATCGGATGTTTTTCTTTGAACAGGTTCCATGCTTTTCTTCTTTGTCTGTACGTGGGAAGACAAATCTCAGGGTTGTACACTGCATACATTGATAATAAATGTACTTTGAATTTTGAATCTTTGAAACAATCTACATGTGACACCACCTTCAAGGAATCATGAATCTGCATGCCCAGAGTTACAGGTAACATCTAAGTGGTCGTAATCCAGTGAACTACTTACAGACAAAAAGAGAGTGTCCACAACTCCACCCATTATTTGTCTCTCAACTCTATCAAAAATAAAGATTTTGTTTAATTACTGTCTCGATAGGCTTTTATGTTTTTCAGTACAGCAGCAATAACTGCACTTCAACATTGCCTTTGTGACATCTTGAAGCTATGGAAGATGATATACAGCTATAAGCTTGTCCTTTACACCAAATTTACAACACATAGTTTTTTTGCTAATGTTTACATTGTACAATAAATTCCCAGACTTCTTCATACAGAGCTAGAACATAGCCTTTAAACCTCATCTATTTTTCCATCTTCCCTAAAGCAGCCAAAACTAGTTCTTCCTTCTTGTAACTGACTCCACACCCTAACCATTCAATGGATGAATAATTTTTTTCCTACATTCCCCAGTGAATTTACTGAAGTCCCGTGGGATTTTTTTTTTCTGTCACAACCTAGGCACAATCCATGCTCTCTTCAATTGTCTCCTGATTTATAGTACTCTTCCTTCATCTTTTCCAGGGTCAACATCATACAACCATTAGCGTGACAATTCTATAAGAGGATTGGCAATGAAACTCAGTTTACTCTTCAAGTTCATTAGTCACCTGGTGAAAATGGAGACCTTTCTAAATTCTGCAGATCCTCACAACTGAAGGGTTTCCTACACAACTCTTTTATATCAACTTTTAAGTTATATATAAAAACTGACTATTTTCTGCATTAATTTCACCTTGTATGTAATAATCTATCATCTTATCATCTATAATCTACACTTGCAGCTTCCCCCAGCAGATCTACAGTGTGCTGATTGTTAATGCAATGCATTTCACTATATGTTTCATTGCACATGTGATTAATAAGTAAATCTAATTTATTCTAATCTATCAATATTGAGAAGCAAGGTTAACTTTCAATCAGCCTTCTTCATTATTTGCTGTACCTGCATGCAGCCTTCTTGTGCTTCATGTATTAGATCCCTTTGTGGTCTCAGTACTTTAAATAATAATTCATTTTTCCATTCCTTCATTCAACATGGTTAATCTCACCTTTTCCTACATTATATTCCATTTGACAAATTCTTATCCACTCATTTAATCTATCCATTCCCAAGATGACTCTGTCATGATCATTACACCCACTATTAACTCAATCCCAATCTAAAACCAATCCAATTATTTTAACTTTCTGTTAGTTAACCACCTATCTGTACCAATAAATTACCCTCAAACACACTTCTTCACAGTTTGTGGAATAACCTTTTATGTGGCATTTATCATGTGCATTTTGGAAATCCATCTACTGAACACTTAAAAGGTAATTTTTTCCATTACTCTCCAAAAGTTTTACATTGCCTAAGATGCTGTTAGCCTTTCAGCTAATATTTACTCTTCAAACTCACCATCACGTCATCACTGATCAGAAATCCATTGTTAAATGCACTGTAAAAATAAAATACTTACAACTGTTGTAACAGATGGAAGTCTTCACAAGTAAGTTGCAAAATAGGAAGGAAATTATTGTTCCTATTTAGCAAATTATTCCAAATGGGTGTCACGGTAGCGTAGCAGTTAGAATAACGCTATTACAGAGCCAGAAACTGGGGTACACTTCATGCCGCTGTCTGTAGGAGTTTGTACACTCTCCCTATGACCGTGTAGGCTTCCTCCCACATTCCAAAGATATACGGGTTAGTAGATTAATTGGTTATGTGAGTGTAACGGAGTAGTGCAGGTTATTGGGCCGGAAGGGCCTGTAACCGTGCTGTATCATTAAATAAATAAATATTCCATTATATCTTTCTGGTGGGCATTCTTTTCAGATTGCAGGGGAAAAAAAATACTACACTTGCGGAAAGTTTTTATTTATCTCTACCATCCCACTACTTCATAAATTGCTATGCTTACCTTTGCTGGCTCACCTTTTCCATGAAGCCCCCTTTAAACAAGATGTGGTGAATTTATGGTAAACAATGCATTTATATATATTCAGAAATACTCAACTCAGGTCATTCACTATGTAAGATCTATAATAAACTAAATTTAAAAGAAAAAAATCTTCCTTAAAGTATCAACACACACAAAATGCTGGTGGAACGCAGCAGGCCAGGCAGCATCTATAGGGAGAAGCGCTGTCGACGTTTCGGGCCGAGACCCTTCGTCAGGACTAACTGAAAGGAAAGATAGTAAGAGATTTGAAAGTAGTGGGGGGAGGGGGAAATGCAAAATGATAGGAGAAGACTGGAGAGGGTGGGGTGAAGCTCAGAGCCAGACAGGTGATTGGTAAAAGGGATACAGAGCTAGGGAAGGGAAAGGATTATGGGATGGGAGGCCTACAGAGAAAGAAAGGGGGAGGGGAGCACCAGAGGGAGATGAAGAATGGACAGAGAGAGAAAAAAAAACTAAATATATCAGGGATGGGGTAAGAAGGGGAGGGGCATTAACAGGTTAGAGAAGTCAATGTTCATGCCATCAGGTTGGAAGCTACCCAGCCTTAAAGTATGATTGCTTTTGTGAAGAATTTTCAAAGATCTATTTCTGCACAAAAATATTTCTAAAGTATTGCAATTTAAGTTTATCACCACAATTATGGACAATATATTGCAAAATAAAATTACAGCTAAAATTAGTATTCCATGGGAAAGGTTCAATCTGTAACTGTACGTTCAAGCATATATCTGCCTAATGGCTGCCAGTGCTGCTCTGTTTCCAGCCACAAGGAGGTGTGCAGAGCAGGTTACAGCGTTTTGCATGCTAACTAGAGAAAAAATGCAAGAAGTCATGACATCACACTTCACTCACAAGTATGTTTATTAGGAGCCTTCCAATTGAAAAAGCTGAAAAATGTGAGAGCAAATTTATTTAAATCCTCGTTTGCACTGACTTGCAGATATAACTTACTGGGCAAGAAAGCAAACCGTGTATGGGTTTATGAGCAATAGACTGGGGAAGACACGGACAAATATTTTAACCATCTTATCTTTGATCACTTTTCAGTTTCTGCAAATCAGTAACTCCACAAATTTGCTCTCAGATTGAATGCTATCATACAACCAAAGTAACTGGAGGTCACAGGTTTAGGGTAAGAGGTAAGAGATTTAGAAGGAAGCTGAGAATAATTTTTCACCTAGATGGTACCTGGAGTAACTAATATCAAATTCAATGTGGGGACTGCCCCAATCACTATGTAGGAGAGATGGGGAGAAAACCATCCACGAGACTACATGAACTTCAGCTAGCCATAAAAAGACATACTCTTCTGTCACTCATCTCACTACATTAAGACCAAGAAGGACACAAGTTCGTCTGGGAACCTACAAAAGTCCTGGCAGAAGCACAAAATAAGAAATCAAGAGAATGCTTAGAAGCTTGGCTCTCAAGGGAAGACTCTATTAACAAGCATATTGAACTGGGATGCAATTTACGAACCTCTATGCATCTGTGGGATCTGAACCAAGAGGTGAGCCGCGGACACCCGAAGGATCAATGCTCACGACAACCAATAACCAGGGATACGGGCCAGCGGAGGTCACTCAGCTGTCCAGTTGGCCAGGGCCCAGCGGCCAGCGCGATAGCCAACCAATCAAAATAACGAGTCAGATCAACATAAACACAAGCAGTCTGCAGAAGCAACACTCAATTGAGCACCGATGACGTCACCTCAAAAGGCAACAAAACGTTTGCGACCTAACCTCCAGGCTTAGTGAACAACCCTACAGCTAACCCAAGCTGCCAACCTTCTCTTTCATCTCATGGAATACAATGCCTGAGTCAGTGGGAGAGGCAGGTAGTCTCACAACATTTAAGGAGCATTTAGATGAACATTTGAAACACCAAGGCAAAGAAGGTCTTCACATGCACAGTGCCTATAAATGGGATTCATATATTCGAGTACTTGAAGGTCAGCATGTCATGGTGGGCAGAAGAGCTGTTTCTGTATTATATCACTCCAAAACTGCGTCACCGATTCAACAGTTTCTAAAATATATCCCTCAATGATTCATTACCATTCTCAACTTAGCCGACAGAACCTGTGTTCCGTCATCACATTTTTGTCATTGATGGGTTAAATTGACATACCTGTCCATATTAAAACACTTCAAATGATCAAATATTCTGTTTGAAATGTTTCTCAGGATGCGATAAAATGCATTACAAATTTCACTAGAGCTTTATTAATTCAAATCTCTATCAGAATCAGATTCATTATCACTGACATATGTCATGACTTTTTTTTATTTTGTGGCAATGGTATAATTGACCTTTCATATGGTTATTAATAAATTTTCAAAAAGGACCCTGCTCAAGTACCAAAAAATCAAATTTAAAAGTAACTGTAAAGAGAATTTACAACTTTGAATAATTCAGAATATCTAATTCCTTCAAGACATCCATTTTTGTCTGTTACTAAATGAGGCTTTTTTTTTATTGAAATACATTTCTTCAGTTAATTAACTAAGCTGTCGGTAACATGCTGGGATCTTCTTTCTGGGGATGATTACCTGCTCAAGCACATTATTGCTCACTCCCGGGATAGTTAGTATAACTTCCAACATGCTTCTACATACAAGCACATCAGCACAACTCCCAGCTCTACTCCTTACTCAGAATTATGAAGCTACTTTAAAACAAATAGTACAGCTTGCGAGAGAAAATTGTACCTAGGAGTGATTACAAAACAATTATCTGGTCAACAGGTTCAAGCAACATTACCAACAATAATTGTGGAATTTTTACTCAAATCTGATACTTTATTGAAAAGACATTGGGGTGGCTTTCTCATTTATTAAAGTTGTAATTAATAGACTTCTATCATGCAGCTTTGAATTGGTTTTTCTTTATTCAATGTTTGATATGTTAAGTGTCTATAATGAGGTTCCAATAATTTCACATTTGTCAATCAGTCTGAATTACAGGAAAATACAGCAAATACAGAAATTTTGATAAATAATTGGTTTGTGTTAATCATCTTTATCAACTGCAATGATTTCAATAAGGTGAAAAAAGCAGTAATAAAAAACTATTTTGAAAATAGCTGCAACCAACATTGTACGCTGTATTTTTGGCATTTCTCGATATATAACCACAGAGGGCTGAAGGGCCTGTACTGTGCTGTAGTGTTTTATGGTTCTATGAAACAGTTACCTCAATACTAAATATAAAACCAAGCACAGATAATGACTGCACTGCATTACTAATAATAAGAATACTTCACTGCACTGTTGGCCTGAGTTACACTGATTTCTCTAGTCACACCCATTCATTTGAGGGTTTCAATATTATCAAGGCTATCCTTACCTATATTCACAAGAGAATTCATCATTTAAACTTTCTTCCAAGTACTTATGCCTTGTATGATTGTGTATATATATATATAAAAGAAAGTAAACCCTTGACTGTTTAGAAAATGGACTGAGTAGACTAATCACTAAAAGCTTTTCCTGGAAACATTACAGTCAAAGCATGAGAAATAATATCAGCTCTTTGATGATGATGATCCACCCCAAAGAATTCCCACAATATTTTACAAATTAACTCTATCCACAGGTTAAGGTTTAATTTTTCAACATGTAGCCTTCATCTGACATACCAATTGAACTAGTTAGCCTGGTGCTTCAGACAGACAGACAGACATACTTTATTGATCCCGAGGGAAATTGGGTTTCATTACAGCCACACCAACCAAGAATAGTGTAGAAATATAGCAATATAAAACCATAAATAATTAAATAATAATAAGTTAATCATGCCAAGTGGAAATAAAGTCCAGGACCAGCCTATTGGCTCAGGGTGTCTGACACTCCAAGGGAGGAGTTGTAAAGTTTGATGGCCACAGGTAGGAATGACTTCCTATGACGCTCAGTGTTACATCTCTGTGGAATGAGTCTCTGGCTGAATGTACTCCTGTGCCTAACCAGTACATTATGGAGTGGATGGGAGTCATTGTCCAAGATGGCATGCAACTTGGACAGCATCCTCTTTTCAGACACCACCGTCAGAGTCCAGTTCAATACAGCACCCGTAAACTACTTCAATCTCATCTCTCAACTAAATTGAATTCAGCTCAACATTGCTTAAGCAAATCAAAATCTATTTCAAATGAAGCAAAAGGACCCCTCAAAGTTTTGTCTACGATCAACTAAATGTTCCACAATTCCATTTTCTGCCAGTAGTAGCAGCACAGTTACATCAAAGTTCAAAGAAAATTTATTAACAAAGTACATATATGTCACCATATACAACCCTGAGATTCATTTTCTTAAGGCATACACAGTAAATGCAAGAAACAATAAAATGAAAGACTGCATGCAACAGGAAAATCAACCAGTGTGCAAAAGAGGACAAACGGTGCAAATACTGCTACTAATAATAATAATAATAATAATAATAATAATAATAATAAATAAGCAATAAATATCAAGAACATGAGATGAAGAGTCCTCAAATGTGAATCCAAAGGTTGGGGAAACAGTTCAGTAATGGGGTGAGTGAAGTTATTCCCTCTGGTTCAAAAGCCTGATAGTTGAAGGGGAATAACTGTTCCTGAAGTTGGTAGTGTGGGTCCTGGTGTTCCTGTACCTTCTTCCTGATGGCAGCAGCGAGAAGAGAGCATGACCTGGAAGGTGGATATCCCTGATGATGGATGCTACGTTCCTGCGACAGTGCTTCATGTAGATGTGCTTAATGATGTACATAGCTTTATCTGTAATAGACTGGGCTGTATCCACTACTTTTTGTAGGATATTGCGTTCAAGGGCATTGGTGTTTCCAAACCAGGCTGTGATACAGCCAGTCAGTATACTCTCCACCAGACATCTACAGAAGTGTGTCAAAGTTTTATATAACATGCCGAATTTTCTCAGACCTCTAAGAAATTAGAGGAGCTGCCATGTTTCCTAAATAATTTCATTTATGTACTAGACCCAGGACAGATCCTTTAAAATAATAAAACTGATTAATTTGAAGTTGCTGACCCTTTTCACCTCTGATTCCTCAAATGAGGACCTGTTCATGGACCTCAGGTTTCCTCCTCCTGAAGTCAATAATCAGCTCTTTGGTTTCGCTGACATTGAGTAAGAGGTTGTTGTGGCACCACTCAGCCAGATTTTCAATCTCCCTCCTAAATGCTAATTCATCACCACCATTGATTTGGCCATTGAGTCAGCAAACGTAAATAAGGGCTGTGGACTGAACAACCAAAACAAATTAAGTTCTTATTCAGCTGAATTTTTAGGATACCCTAAACCAAACATAAACTATTTTTATGCTACAGTTACAATTCAACCAGCTTTGAAACTATGCTCAAAGCAGAAGTGATTCAGGTGGAGAAGTAACATCAGTAAAAAAGGTCCACATAACCCATGAACATGAAGATATTACAAGCATTAATATTATACAAATACTTAAAATTCTCACACATTATTATCATTATTCATTATTACTTAATAAATTGCAGCACGGTCCTTTATTTCAAATGATACACTGTTTCTATTAAACCTGATGAAAATTAACTGAATATTAATCTGATATTGCTCACATGAATTTCAGCCTGGTGCCTGTTGGGCTGGAGTAACGGATGATATAAATTGAAATATATATTCTAGAGGATGAAAAAAAAATATTCTCAGCAAAACACTTCTGTTGTTGGTTTCACTCTTAATCTAATTTCCTGTATCTCCCTTGTGTCTTTTTGTCTCAGCGCCAGCACTTTGACATGCCCTGCCACATGGGTAGCTCTCAAAGTAAAAAAGCTGTCTGCAAACACACACTTAAAGCTAAAAGAAGTCAGCTTTAGATCTGAAAACTAGTCAGTTCAGTGTCAGTGGTGTGTGGGCTTTAAGAAACAATAATCCCATATAAAATATAATTTTATAAAATATAAAATTAATTGCTGCTTGGAGAAGAATGGACTTATAAGTGAAAAATGAAACTGTTAAAAGTAACCTATATTTTATTAACAGTTTTCACTTTGTCGATTAGGAATATGTAGCTTTTGTGTTGTATGCAGATTTTCAAAAAATATGTGATGAACTTATGAACAAATTTAGAACCAATGTGGACATCAAACTGGCTAAGGTAGTGAAAAAGGAAAAATAATGAATGGTTGTTTTTCAAACTGGAAAAGGTATTTAGATCATTGTTGGGATTATTCTTTTTGTATTGCATATTAATGCACTAAAGGGCATGACTTCAAAGCTTACATGTGACAATAATTTCACCAACTGAATAAATAATATAGGTATTTATATATGGGGCAGTATGGTAGAGCAGTGGTTAGTGCAATCTTTTACAGTGCCAGCAGTAAGATTGGGGTTCCATTCCCACTGCTGTTGGAAAGGAACATTTACATCCTCCCTGTGATGCCATGGGTTTCCTCCTGTTGCTCCAGTTTCCTCCCACATTCCAAAGATGTACAGGTTGGGGTTAGCAAGTTGTGGGGATACTGTGTTGGTGTCAGAAGCCTGGTGAAACCTGTGATGCATTTCACTGTATGTTTTGCTGTGACAGAAGGACAATGCATATTTAAGGTTTTTGGTATAGAACATAGAACAGTACAGCACAGTACAGGCCCTTCAGCCCACAATGTTGTGCTGACCCTTAAACCCTGCCTCCCATATAACCCCCACCTTAAATTCCTCCATATACCTGTCTAGTAGTCTCTTAAATTTCACTAGTGCATCTGCCTCCACCACAGACTCAGGTAGTGCAATCCACGCATCAACCACTCTCTGAGTGAAAAACCTTCCTCTAATATCCCCCTTGAACTTCCCACCCCTTACCTTAAAGCCATGTCCTCTTGTACTGAGCAGTGGTGCCCTGGGGAAGAGGTGCTAGCTGTCCACTCTATCTATACCTCCTAATATCTTGTATACCTCTATCATGTCTCCTCTCATCCTCCTTCTCTCCAAAGAGTAAAGCCCTAGCTCCCTTAATCTCTGATCATAATCCATACTCTCTAAACCAGGCAGCATCCTGGTAAATCTCCTCTGTACACTTTCCAGTGCTTCCACATCCTTCCTATAGTGAGGCGACCAGAACTGGACACAGTACTCCAAGTGTGGCTTAACCAGAGTTTTATAGAGCCGCATCATTACCCCGTGACTCTTAAACTCTATCCCTCGACTTATGAAAGCTAACACTCCATAAGCTTTCTTAACTACCCTATCTACCTGTGAGGCAACTTTCAGGGATCTGTGGACATGTTCCCCCAGATCACTCTGCTCCTCCACACTACCAAGTATCCTGCCATTTACTTTGTACTCTGCCTTGGAGTTTGTCCTTCCAAAGTGTACCACCTCACACTTCTCTGAGTTGAACTCCATCTGGCACTTCTCAGCCCACTTCTGCATCCTATCAATGTCTCTCTGCAATCTTCGACAATCCTCAACACTATCTACAACACCAGCAACCTTTGTGTCGTCTGCAAACTTGCCAACCCACGCTTCTACCCCCAATTCCAGGTCGTTAATAAAAAATCACAAAAAGTAGAGGTCCCAGAACCAATCCTTGTGGGACACCACTAGTCACAACCCTCCAATCTGAATGTACTCCCTCCACCACGACCCTCTGCTTTCTGCAGGTATGCCAATTCTGAATCCACCTGGCCAAACCTCCCTGGATCCCATGCCTTCTTTCTTTCTGAATAAGCTTACCATGTGGTACCTTGTCAAATGCCTTACTAAAATCCAGGTAGATCACATCCACTGCACTACCCTCATCTATATGCCTGGTCACCTCCTCAAAGAACTCTATCAGGCATGTTAGACACGATCTGCCCTTCACAAAGCCATGCTGACTGTCCCTGATCAGACCATGATTCTCTAAATGTCCATAGATTCTGTCTCTAAGAATCTTTTCCAACAGCTTTCCCACCACAGACGCAAGGCTCACTGGTCTATAATTACCCAGACTATACGTACTACCTTTTTTGAACAAAGGGACATCATTCGCCTCCCTCCAATCCTCTGGTACCATTCCTGTGGACAACAAGGACATAAAGATACTAGCCAGAGGCTCAGCAATTGCTTCCCTCGCCTCGTGGAGCAGCCTGGGGAATATTCTGTCAGGCCCCGGGAACTTATCCATCCTAATGTATTATAACAACTCCAATACCTCTTCTCCCTTAATATCAACATGTGAACATCAACCTCACTCATATTGTCCTCACCGTCATCAAGTCCCCTCTCATTGGTGAATACCGAAGAGAAGTATTCATTGAGGACCTCGCTCACTTTCATAGCCTCCAGGCATATCTTCCAACCTTTACCTCTAATCAGTCCTACCTTCACTCCCGTCAACCTTTTGTTCTTCTGTTACATACCACGTGGGTATCTTGTGACTGTCACATGACCATGATGTAACTGAGTAGTTGGTGAGCGTGATGTAATGGTCTTGTGATGGTGGAGTGATGTATTTTCCCGCCAGTGTGAGGTCACATGATGTAATTTTCCTGCCAGTGTGAGGTCATGTGATGGCCTGTTTTCAACAGGTATAAAGCAGGGAAAGCCTGCTGTGACGCAGAAGTTTTTATTGGGATGTCGCTTAAGTTGTACATTACTCCGTTATGCTGCGTATTTGGTTTCATGACGCAGTTTTGTTTTAAAGTGGAGTTCTAATTCTTACTGTAAGGTACATTGTCGATGTGCCGGCAGTTTTGAAAATCACTGCCAGTTATATTTGATGTATCTTCGATTTAATTTTAAAGTCTTAAGTATTGGAGAGTGAAGATTTATCGAGGTACGGAAACCCAAAGGATTGAGTAAAGTTGGTGTTGTCGGCGGTAATACAGGATCGACCTTATTAGATCTTCGTTCTGGAGATAGTAACCTGCATCCGAGATAACCCCTGTCTTGTAAGGGCAGAAAGGGTTGGGTGCAGCATTATTCGTCAAGAAAAAGGTCAGTTCCTTCAAGCCGTTTTTATTTCCTTCATCGTGAATCCTTCGGGCAAGGCATATTTCGGCTGGGATCAGCAGTAACGTCACGTCGTCGAGGAATTCGTTACTTCAGGAAAGTCTCTCCTAATTGACTGTATAAATCATTTGGACTTCCACATTTATTGCTTTAAGAACTGTTCGAGTCGCGATTAGCAGTTAACTTCCGGTTAAGTTAGTCGTTTGTTTACTTTTCATTTTTATTGAGCAGAGTTTAAATAAATGTTTATTTGTTTGTAAAAAAACACCTCATTTATATTCATTGTTGCCGTATCGTAACACTTCACAAAATTTAGAATGCCTTGGGGTTTTCCTTTACCCTTCTCACCAAGGCCTTCTCATACCCCTTCTTGCTCTCCTCAGCCCTTTCTTAAGCTCCTTTCTTGCTACCTATATTCCTCAACAGACTCATCTGATCGTTGCTTCCTAAACCTCATGTATGCTGCCTTCTTCCATCTGACTAGATTCTCCACCTCACTTGTCACCCATGGTTCCTTCACCCTACCATTCTTTATCTTCCTCACCAGGACAAATTTATCCCTAACATCCTGCAAGAAATCCCTAAACATCGACCACATGTCCACAGTACATTTCCCTGCAAAAACATCATCCCAATTCACATCCGCAAATTCTAGCCTTATAGCCTCATAATTTGCCCTTCCCCAATTAAAAATTTTCCTGTCCTCTCTGAGTCTATCCTTTTCCATGAAAATGTTAAAGGCCATGACAATGTTAAAGGCCAGGGAGCGGTGGTCACTGTCCCCCAGATGCTCACCCACTGAGAGATCTGGGACCTGACCTGGTTCGTTACGTAATACTAGATCTAGTACGGCATTCCCCCAGTTGGCCTGTCAACATACTGTGACAGGAACCCGTCCGGGACACAATCTCTAATCTCTATGATTAGAGATTGCATGTTGTGAAGAACACAATTAATGTTTGAAATGGACATAACAGATTCATAACCATGTTCCAAAACAGATAAATTATTAAAACTAAAACATATCTGTGGCTATTGGAAAAGGAGATGAGAATGAAGTTGTTTGGATAATTCTGCAAATAACCAAAATGTCTCCAAGGCCCAAATTGCCTTCTTATATTCTATAAAATCCTATAGCACTATGAAGAGATGCTACAGAATTTTTCTTTGGAAAAGGCCACAAACAAATGCTCAAACTTCTAAGGATAAAGAGTTGGACAATACTGCACAGGTGTCTATGATTGAAAAGATAAACTATGGATGGATACTCAGAATTCTGAATAAGCAAAAGTAAACTTAAGTATTTTGGTCACAAGTAAAAAAAGACCATTTAAGCAAGATGATTGTGCTGAAAAAAAAATGCAAGGCCAAAGCCAATAGATCAGATAGCTGGAAATGACTGAGATAAATGAGAAATACCAATTAGACTGGCAGGAGGAACAGCTGGCAGATTGGCATGTGTTGTGTAGACTTCAGTAAATGAGCAACCGAGAGAAAAGAACAGAGAAAGAGAGGACTTACAATCTTTTAGTGTCTCCTCAAAATTATGCATCAGAGGTGGCAAGAGACAATCTTATGTAATTGGAAATCATTGCAAATGCATCTCACAGACAAGAATATGGATTTATTACGAACATGTTTAGTAGTTTGGTGTTTGGAGACTGGAAACTTAAATGGAAAGCTGTCAGCACTTGTGGAGATTATATTCAATCCCTTCTGTGCTCTTCATTTTTATCAACAAGAATAAGCTTGCAGGTACCCATTCTGGCTGCTATTTCAAGTTAATTATATTGATTCCAAACTCAAAACAACTCCTCAATAGTACGTCCTGCTGTAAAACCACCAGGTAATTAGATGTTATAATAGATTAAAACAAAACATAACATTTTAGCAAATCTAAATATAAAAAAGTCTTGAATGGAAACATTACTTTCTTAGTATGATTCATTAATGATCCATTTATAAAATCAGACAACTTTAATGTGCACGAATTAAGATATATTACCTGTTTATCTGATTATTTCAATAATGCCAACCCATCTATTGGCAAGTCCAATTACTGCCTAATAGGCACCACTTTCATTTTAAGTGTTCACTTACCATGTAAACTGAATGCTTTAATTAAAGAACATTTTTGTAAAAATAAAAAATGCCCAAATTAATACGTGGGATTGTTATAGTGGTATAACATGTTATGCCTAAAACAGTAATTCAAAGTGAAACTCAAAGGAAAACAAAAGAACGTAGGATTAGATGGACGTCGTGCAGCATAGTAACTTCTGTAAATATTTTGCAATACTATTCAAAGGTAAAGCGATTAGTTTTATTCGTCAAATGGACATCGAAACATACAATGAAATGCATTGTTTGCATCAATGACCATCATAATCGGAATATGTCACTGTGCTTCCAGTATCGTGTGCCCGTAACTGCTATGCTATCCCACTGAGAAGGAACTACTCATATTTTTCAACAATATTATGCCTCAATCTATATTTCAGATATTGACAAAGTGCAGCTACTAAAAAATGACTAAGTTATTTACCAACTGAGTGTTTAGTGAGTAACAGTCATATGCTCTGTGCAGGATATCCATTAAACAATGCCTGGAATTAACTTTAAACGTGGACAGCTTCTGCTGCGTGGAAAACAGGATTTCAGGAAAGTACAGATAATTTTATAAGCAACTTTGTTTTACAAGACAGAAGTAAGAGTTTTAATAGACTTCATACCTTAGATACAAATACATGAATTTTAATAAAGAGTCCCGGTTATGCGACCACTGACATCAGACTAACAATCTCTGAAAAATATTGATAATGGCTGGATCACCCATCTTATAAAGACACTGCCCAGAAGAAGGCAATGGCAAACCACTTCTGTAGAGAAATTTGCCAAGAACAATCATGGTCATGGAAAGACCATGATTACCCATGACATACAACACGGCACATACTGAGGATGATGACAGAAAGAGAAACAGAAATGATATTTCAGGACAAAGATCATTTTTTCAGAATGACTTCAAACTGAAATTTTAACTGGTTTTTATCCTACCGACGCTGTCTGACTTGCTAACTGATTCTAGCATCTGCTGTTTTTATTTCAAATTTCTATCACCTGCATTTATTGACTTGCATTTAAACAGAAAATGAGTGCTCAGGGTTTATGGGTTTGATATTCCAGGAAAAAATTGTGATAGCATTAATAAGAGGGATGTCCTATCTGTCAGATTAAGATAAGAGAATTACATCTCCTTTTGCACCCCACTACTAAACCACCTTGATTTACACCTGACAGCTTCTCTATTGAAAAAATAAGCTAACCTTTTTCCAATATGGCTACTTAAGGCACCATGCGGATGTTCAAGGTCACCATCCCTGTAACATGATCCACTAAAATTCTAAACAGCACATCTCAGGAACTGGCCTGTAATCATTTCCTTTAATAAACATTGATTTAAAAAGAGGATCTAATTCAACACATTATATGGACCATAGTACAGCATATGTGCAGGCCCTTCACCCAGTTATGACAATGTTAACCATGGTGCCACAGTCTGCACATGATTCATTTCCCCCATTCCTTGACTGTTCACGTGTCCATCTACAAACGTAAATGCCCCTTAAGCAACTTCTTCAACCACCACCTACAAACCCACCACACTCACCTCCTCGACCCCGGCAACATATGTTCTATATCAAAAATGGATCGAACACATCTCATTTTAATATTCACCCCCTTGCCTTAATATTATTTACAGAACTTAAAACCATCAATTCAGCCATGCTCTGAAAGGATAGCTTTTATTATTGAACAACTCTCGATGAAAAGAAATGAAATGAGATTAATCAGTAAGGGTCAGGGATCTTGAAAATGACCAGCAGCCTTCAAGTCAAATTTGGTGATAGAAGTCAAAGATTTTCTGAATATTATAAGTAAGTAAATTTATTATCCATGTACATATATGTCACTACATACTACATTGAGATTTGCTTTCTTTCAGGCATATACAGGAAAATAAAGGAATATAATAGAATTTCTGAAAAAACCATCACAACAATATTGCTTATTATTGTGGTAATACCACCACATGAAGACATCTAACTACTGTGCAGTAATGTGAAAAAGAAGTAGGCACATATTAGCTAGGGTCCTTGAGGCTTTTGCGGAGTACTGAAGTTACTTTTACGTATTACATTGCCACACTAAAACACAAATTTCATGATAAATTGAGTGATGATAAACCTGATTCCAATATGGGTCTCTTTTATGGACTAAGAATGGGAAGAGGGCAGAGAGAGGAGAATCATTTTTGGGAAAGGGGGAAGGGAGACAGAAGGGAGCAGGAAGGACCGGAGAGACATTCTGTAATGAACTATACACCGATTGATTGGACTCTAGTGACTTTGCCTGGTGTCTCAGGGCTGGGTGTGTCTGCATCCGCACCGCTCCCTCATCCCTGGCATTCTTACTCTGCCACCTGTCCGTCAACCTTCCCACAGCCCTCCAGCCTTGCCATTCCCAGCATCCTTTGCTCCCACCAGATTTACAAACTCGCTCCTTGCTCCACATTGACAAGTATAATACTGCACAAAAGTCTTAGGCACCACAGCTATAGGTATACGTGTCTAACACTTTTGCAAAGTACTGTATGTGATAGGAACTGCACAGAACTATGTAGAAATGTGCTTTACTAGTCCAGAGAGTCTTCCAACTTTTCTCTGACAAGCTAGATTTATGATGTTTAATGAACAAGATCCACAATAGCATTCTACAGTTACTTTATGAAATATTTAGTTTAAATAATGCACCTGGTCTAAACCTAATTTATGGAATTCACAAACTATTTTCAGTTCACTATTATCCACATAACCTTTACAAGGCTGAATGATGAGAACATATCATACCATTTTATTAAGAAGGACTACTTCCTCAGCCCAGACTGCTGAGGTTCATGAACAAAATAACTCACTCTTGAACTCAAATGAGAAGCAAGTCACTTTCAAGTGAAATTAATTCTTAATTTACTTATAAATAATGTTTACAGGTGATGAAGAACTGAACTGTTTTGCAAATGCTTCAAAGGAAGGATTTCTCATGGGGATGGCATTTCAATTGATGATAGAATATCAAATTACCTTGTATGAGAGCAGTGATTTGTTGTGATTTCTGGGATGGATGGTCCTTCAGAATATCTAATGCAGTCCAGTCTTGTGCGTCTTTAATACCAGCATCAATTCCTAGAGAAACAACACACAGTTTAAATTTCCTACATTTGGAGAAATGAGAAGCTTTCAGAAACGCTTCGTTAGGATGCAAGCCCTAGCTCAAATGCCTTTCCTTCTTCCCCAATTTGAAAAATGCTTTTCATTAGATTATTCATAGGTTTTGTTTATGTGTGATAAACACAGAGAATAAATTTAAATTTCTGATATGCGCCATTAAAAAGGAGAAAATAGTAATGTTATATCTAAACAAAATATATGTATCCTATAGAGCACAAACACACACATCATGCAAAAGCCAATTCTGAGAATTGGAAAAAAACTTTTAGTTTGAAAATAGTTTCATTGTTATTTTTGTAACAACGACGTCTTTATAAAGGTGCTGATCCTGGCATTAGATGAGCTCATGTATCAAAAGGCTCAGTGCACGTGCATCTTTAATGTATGAATGAATCAATGTCCCAGGAGAAAAGGAAGATAAATGAGAACATGGTCAGAATAAGGACCCTTGGGTGGGGCGCGGCTGAAAAGATGACTTTACAAATGGAGGTCATCTCATGGTAACCTGCAACTCTAAGCACAATATGAAGTAACCATTGTGTTTTTAGCCTCAGGGGAAAGTCCTGACATTGACTTGTCTACTCTTAATTAAATACTCTGATGTCTGCAAAATGAAAATGCAATGTTAAGAAGCAATCCAAGATTGGAGCCCAAGAAGATATAAAGCTAGTTTATTAAGTTAATAGACCTGTTATTTTCATGATTTCTATCATTACAGTAGGCACATAAATTCTCTGGAATGTTGAATCTTTGTATAATAAATCACATCATCAATTGAATCTATGTCACTCAATTAATAATTTTCCAAAATCTTTGCAAAAACATTTCAACATTTTTAGCTACTGTAGGTGCCATTTTCAGCTCTTCATGGAAACGGATACATAGTCACAGTCCTTGCTCCCATCTAGCCTCATTTTGCTAAGAGATGTCTTAAATGATCAGTTGGAATGTCTTTTCTGCAAGAACAGATATTCTGCTCAACCATAGCTTAACAGTTCGCCAGAGTTAAAAGGTTGGGTCTTTGGGTAGTGATTTAATAACACCTATATCTGTGCACTATTTATCACTATTGGGAAGGTATTATTCCTGCTGACTGTAAGAATATCACTTAGTCCATTATAGTATATTGTTGCTTAATTACAAAGATTATTGGGCAAAGGTAATCTGTTTTTCTCTTAAGTACTAGTGCCCCATTAATTTATGAACATCCTTAGAAACCACTTGATAAATGTGCATTTTATTCAGGAAAATATTGGGGATCATGGAAGATCCCTCAGTTCAGTTTTCATGCCTGAAACAGTTGAAGACAGGTGGATGGCAAAGGGAAATGGTAGGAGAAGAAGGAATTTGATCATGGCTGAAAGGAAAGAAGAAGGGGCATGAGTGGGAGGTGATAGGCAGATGAGAAGCAAAGGTAAGAGGCTATATTGGGGAATAGAAGAAGGAGGAAGGGGGTAAGGGAAAAGCAAAAACAAATTACTGGAAACTGGAGAAATTGATGTTCATGCCATTAGATTGGAGGCTTCCTAGATGAATATGAGCTGTTGCTCCTCCACCCTGAGAGTGACCTCAATGTCACCCAATTTACATGGGGTTTCACCATCCGGGTAGCCTCTAATCTGATGGCATGAATATCAATTTCTCTTTCCAGTACAATTTTTCCTCCCCCTTCCCTCCTCTTCTATTCCCCACTCAGGCCTCTTACCTCTTCTCCTCATCTGCCTATCACCTCCCCTTTGTGCCCCGCTTCTTCCCTTTCACCCATGATCCACTTTCTTATCAGATTCTTTCTTTGCCAGCCCTTTACCTTTCTATAGATGTACCGTGGAGAGCATTCTGACAGACTACATCACTGTCTGGTATGGTGGGGGCTACCGCACAGGACCAAAAGAAGCTGCAGAGGATTGTAAATCTAGTCAGCCATCCTGGGTAGCAGCCTACAAAGTACCCAGGACATCTTCAGGGAGCAGTGTCTCAGAAAGGCAGAGACCATTATTAAGGACCTCCAGCACCCAGGGCATGCCCTTTTCTCACCGTTATCATCAAGTAGAAGGTACAGAAGCCTGAAGGCACACACTCAGTGATTCAGGAACAGCTTCTTCCCCTCTGCAATCCAATTCCTAAATGGACATTGAACCCGTGAACATTACCTCACTCTTTAAATTTATATTATTTCAATTTGGCACAATTTTTAATCTATTCAATATACGTATACAGTAATTGATCTACTTATTTATTTATTATTTTTTTCTTCCTCTTCTTTTTCTACATTATGCATTGCATTGAACTGCTGCTGCTAAGTTAACAAATTTCATGACACATGCCAGTGATAATAAACCTGGTTCTGAAGCTTCACCTACCACCCTCCAGCTTCTCCAGGTTCCACGCCCCCAGCTTTTTGTTCTGGCATCTTCCCCCTTTCCTTCCCAGAGCTGAAGAAGGATCTTGGCTTGAAACATCAACATTTTATCCATTTCCATAGATACTGCCTGACCTGCTGAGTTCCTTTGTGTTACTCTGGATTTCCAGAATCTGCAGAAATTCTCGTGTTTATAGACCAAATTCCTAGCTCCTTTCAGTCTAAGTAATGAACCTTAGCCCTGTTCACATTATCACTCAAAGATATCACCATCTTCTGTAGACTTTATATGCCTAACACTGGCTCTGAACAATAACAGACTGAAAATCAAAAGAACTTAAGATACCTGCTCTGAAACATTAATTGATTTTCCTTCAACAAGTGCTCCTGACATGCAGAGTATTTTGAGAATGTTCTGCTTTTATTTAAGTATCAGGATGGCTGTCACTTAGCTTGCCAATGGTATGGAAGGCTGGCTCAAAAACTGGCTCTTTTTACATCTACTTTGACCCATGCAACCACAGGATAAACTACTTTGTGCTTACATGTATTACACAAGAGAATCTCAAACTTTTGTGCTAGGGTATCCCTAATAAAACTAAAGAAAAAAACAAATGACAAGGTTAGAAAGCTGAAATAAAAACAAAAATGCTGTAAGTGTTAAGCAGGTAAGGCAGAATCTATCAAAAGGGAAACAGTTAACATTTCTGGCTGAAACTAGGATCAGGGAACAAGTTAGCTGCCGAGGATGTCGGGGACTATTGATGGGATAAAAGGAATATCTCTGATAGGAAGTGCTCAACATCGGTATAAATTGCAAAGAACATCTGGGGGGTGTTGGTTGGCGAATCAAAATAACATAGAGGTGGACAGAGAGAGAGGGTGGAGCGAGTGGGGCAGAGAGCACAGGGTAGAGTGTAGGGGAGGTAGGTAGAGGGAGGGACGAGGCATTGAAAGGGAGAGTAGAGGGGGTTAGAGAGAGGGGGAAGAGTGAGAGGGGTAGAGAGGGAGGGGTTGGTTAGAGAGATGGGGTTTAGAGTGACGGGAAGGCAGAGGGACTGGGGGTAGAGAGATGGAGGCAGAGAAAGGGAATAGAGAGCAAGAGAGAGGATAGAGGGTAGAGAGAAGGGGTAGAGAGGTGGGTAGAGTGGGGCAAAGAGGGGGTTGCAGAGAGGGGGAAGGTGGAGGTGGGATGGGGAGTGGGGCACAGGATGGGCAGGAGAAAGGGAGACGAGAGAGGGAGTGGTGGGTGAGGGGAGGCAAGGAGAGAGGGAGGGGGAGGAAGAGGGGGAAGCAAGCAGAGAGAAAGAGAGGAAATGAGGGTGAGGGGAAGTGGAAAGGAGGAGGTCTATCAGCTAGAGTGAGTGGAGAAAGAAAGGCTGAGCCAAAATGACAGATGGGTGACAGAGTAGAAATGGATGGTTTTGATACGAATGGAGAAAGTGCATTGCCTTTAATTACAAAATTCAATATGGAGTCTGTAAGGTGAAGGGAGAAGGTGGGATTCTGTTCCTCTACCTTGCGTTCAGCCTCAGTAGGCCATTTGTGACAACTCAGGAGGGAACAGAGAGATGTCAGATATGGTGCAGAGTGCAGGACTAAAACAGAAAGTAACAGGGAGCTCAGTCACCTATCCCTTTCAGCCACTGAGGAACAAAAAATTGAATCTAATTAATGTGAATCAATCCCAGCATTCAAAATTGGAAGGACAATACATCCTGCCACTGAGAATGGAAATCCACTCAGAAGGAAATTGAAAAAACATATAGCAAGACAGAAGACATTTTTATCCCACATAAAATTGACATCACTTAAGGATTTACACTTCTAAGGGTTCACATTAGTAACATTTTTTCAATATGGAAAATAATTAATGTAGAATAATCAATATGTACTGTTGATTTTATTACTTTGACATACTTCTTAAGGTGGTTACAGCATCCAATAGCTTGATCCAGTTATTAGGTGCCAGTAATTCACTGACAACGTCATCTTATTTCTTTGGCATTTATCCAAGAGAAATAAAAAGCTGCTAGTGAACAATCGACTCATATCATTGCCCACTTATTTTAAGTGTTTTATGTATTTCATGACAGGAGCTATTTTATTGTGATATAGTTAACAGATTTTCTGAGGATGGTATTAACTTTAGAAAGCTGTGCATGACCAGCATACTGATTCAAACTGACATCAGCAATGGCTAAAAGGCACAAAGTTAAGATAAACATAAAATCATAAGACATAGGAGTAGAATTAGGCTATTCGGCCTATTGAGCCTGCTCCATCGTGGCTGATTTATTATCCCTCTCAACCTCATTCTCCTGCCTTCTCTCTCTAACCTTTCATGCCTTGACTAATCAAGACCTTATCAACCTCTAATTATGCCCAATGACTTCGCCTTCACTGCCGTCTGTGGTAATGAATTCCACAGATTCACCAGCCTCTGGCTAAAGAAATTCATCCTCATCTCTGATATAAAGGGACGTCCTGCTGTTCTGAAGCTGTGCCCTCTGGTGCTAGACTAAACCACTATAGGAACTATCTTCTCCATGCCCACTCTATCCAGTCCTTTCAATATTCAATAGGTTTAATGAGTTCCACACTCTATTCTTCTAAACTCCATTGAGTACAGGCCCCTAAGCCATCTAACACTCATACTTCCACATATTCACTGCTGGGATCATTCTCGTGAATATTCTCTGGACAGTCTCCAGTGCCAGCATATCCTTTCCTAGATAGGGGCTCAAAAGTGCTCACAATTCTCCAAGTGTGGTCTGACCAATGCTTTGTAAAGCCTCTGCATAACATCCCTGCTTTTATATTCTAATCTTACTGAAATGAATGCCAACATCGCATTTGCCTTCCTTATCATTGACTCAAACTGCAAATTAATCCTGTATGAAAACTCCCAAGTCCCTTTTCACGACTGATATCAGACATTTTTCCCTGTTGAGAGAATAGTCTACACCTGTATTCCTTCTTTTAAAGTGCAAGGCCATACGCTTCCCTACAGTACATTCCATTCAATTTCCCCATGGGGATGAATAAAGTATCTATCTATCTATCATCTGCCACTTCTTTGCCCATTTCCTAATATGTCTAAGTCCTTCTGCAACTCCCTGTTTCCTCTACATTACCCTCCTCTCTTTCCCACCTATTTTTGTATTCTCTGCAAACTTGGTATACGCCATCAATTATGTCATCCAATCGTTGACATATAATGTTAAAACAAGTGGTCCAACAACTCCTGGAACACCACGAGTCACCGATAGCCAACCAGAAAAGGCCCCTTTTACACCTACTCTTCAACCACTCTGGAGCTATTCCAGAATCGAATCCTTAAGCAGCAAACAGTAGTGCATTTTTGCCAAAGTTTTGCCTGCAATAATATTAAAATTTTCAAAATTAATATGGACTTATTTTATCTCCTGCATTTTCACTTAATTTCTTTGAGTACACAAACTGCTCCAAGGCAGCTTTGCTGAACATCATCAGATTTAAATGCATGTTCTTGGTTTCAGTTACTGCAATAATAGATGTTAGTTTCTTTTTAAAGAGAGGTGTCAGAAATGGACCGAGTGAATTTAAGGGCAGGGTGAAAGTTGAAGGCAAAGTTGATGAAATTGACAAGCTCAGTAAGGGTGCATGAAGCAGCACCGACAGATGTCAATGAAATGCAGAAAGAGTTAGGGAGCAAATTTTAGCCCATTAGTTCAATCCCTTACCACCTACGGTACATGTATCCAGAGATACCGGCCACATGACAGATGCACTGCCACCTGGCTGGTCAGAGGACACACCACATGCCAATCAACATTTGGTCCCTCCCAACTAATCAATGCACACCTAAATTATTGGTCACCTTAATTGGATTATCTCACCCAGCCCTATGCTATGAAAGGTGAGACTTGTCCCTGGCTCGGTCTCTCTTACAGACCACCTCATTGAAGGTAAGTGCATTGATTTATGTTTGGGAAGGTCTATCGTTTGTCCTGGTAAGGGAGCGGCAGCTATCCAAGGTCAAGGGGGATAGCTGTTGTAGTGCTTTTCCCTTGTTCTTTGTATGTGTAACCATACCCTGTCCCCACACCGCTTCCTGTGTATTGTACTTGCTTGTGTTGACCCGACTTCCCCTTTAATAATAAATTCCTTATTATTAAAACTGTGTGTGTCCAGGCCTCTACTGTTGAGACTCAAAGAACCAGTTATTTCCATCACAACAGTACATCCACGTCACTTCACATGTCATTGATCTCCTCAACAACTTTTAATTCCCTGGCCCTGTTCACATCATTGTCACAGTGGATGTCTAGTCTCCATATACTTCTATCCCTCATTGAGAAGACTTTAAAGCTCTCAGCTTCTTTCTTGACAATAGACATGACCAATTCTTCTCCACCACCACCCTCCTCCACCTGGTGGAACTGGTCCTCACCCTCAACAATCTCTCTTTTACATCTTCCCGTTTCTCCTGACTCAAGGTCTAGCCATGGACACCACAGCTGGAGGCAAAGTTGATGGCATTCGTGAGCAGGGAAGCATTACCAGGAAAGATTTGGAATGTGGACTGATCAACAAGAAGGCAGACGTAGCTGGGGCCCGCTGTTAAATTCACTTGGTCCAGTTCTGACACTTCTTTCCCCTTTCTCAATCTCTCGAGGCAAAATGTCTACTGATATCTTTTATAAACCTACCAATTCCCATGGCGATCTTGACTGGACCTCTTCCTGCCCTATCTCCTGTAAATATGCCATTTCCCTTTTCTCAGTTCCTGTGTTTCTACCACATCTGTTCCCAGGATGAGGCTTTGCTTTCCACGACATCAGAAATGTCCTCTTTCCTTATCCTCTAACATTGATGCTACCCTCACCCGCATCTCCTCCATTTCCCTGACATCCACACTTCCCACCATCTTACCAGGGATAGAGTTCCTCTTATCATCACCTACCACCCCATGACCCTATGCATCCAGAACATTCTCTGCAACCTTACCCATCTTACACAAGACTCTACCAATAAACAAATCTTTACCTCTCCCCCCACTCTCCACTTTCCGCACAGATCACACCCTCCACGATTCCCTTGTCCATTCATCTCTCCCCATTAATCTCCTTCAAGGCACTTATCCCTGCAGGTGGAAGTAGTGCTACAACTTCCCATTCATCTCCTCCTTCACCTCCATTCAGGGCCCAAGACACCTTCCTGGTGAGGCAGTATTTCACCTGCAAATCTGTTGGGTCGTCTATTCTATCTGATGCTCCCGATGCTGCCTCCTCTACATGGGTGAGTCCCAACATAAACTGAGGGACTGCTTAGTCGAGCACCTTTGCTCCATCCCCAAAAACAGGATTTGCCAGTGGCCAACCATTTCAATTCCCATTCCCACTCTGACATTGCCTTCTCTTCAGCCACGATTAGGTGCCTCTCAGGGTGGGGGAACAATGCCTTATATCCCATCTAGATAGCCTCCAACCTGATGACAGGAACATTAATTCCTCCAACTTCCAGCAATTTTCAACCCCTCCTCTCTTTTTCAATTCCCCATGCTGGCTTTCCTCTTATCTCTTCTCACCTGCCTATCACCTCCCCCTGGTACCCCTCCTCTTTCCCTTTCTGCTATGGTCAACTCTCCTCTCCTGTCAGATTCCTTGTTCTCCAGCCATTTACCTTTCCCACCTATCGCCTCCGTCCACCCACCTGGCTTCACCTATCAGCTTCTAGCTTGCACTTTTCCCCTTCCCCCTTCCTTTGCAGTCCCGATGAAAGGTCTCAGCCCGAAACATTGACTCATTTCCATAGATGCTGCCTGACCTGCTGAACTCTTCCAGCATTTGGTATGTGTTGCTCTGGATTTCCAGCATCTGCAAAACCTCTTCTTGTGTATCTGAATACAAGTAGTGGATTATGCAAGTTGCTAAAGTAAACTAAACAGTTGTGTAACAAAAGGAATTGTGAAAGAAAACAACAAGGTTTTGTAACTAAAAGAATTACAAAAGTAAACTAAAGAGTTGTGTAACTAAAAGAAAGATCCAAATTAAAAATAGCTTATTTCTTCTTTGAAACTATGTAATGAATCTTTGAGCTGTCTGAATGTAATAAAATATAGTTGTTAACCAAAGTCATTATCTGTTGTATTTTATTATGTTCTGCTTTGAATAGGCAACAGTCTCTTAAACATGGCAATTATGCCCATTTTTACAACTTCTGCTGGCAGCTCATTCCACATACCCACCACCTTTAGTAGAACAAAAGGTATTTTCAAGAGCAGACAATTTTGTGAAAAAACTTACTCTAAGATCTCTTTTAAATTTTCCCTCTCACTTTACATTGGTATCCTTCAGTTAAAGTCTACTTCTCCAGGAACAAGACTATCCCTATAATTAACAGGGCTGCAGCAGGCCCAGACTCAGTGCATAATGCTTTCAAGCAAGTCACTAACACTTTACTCAATCATTCTTCCTGCAACGATCCAACCCACCTCCAGCAATCTTGATGCTGAAATGGAGCTAATCTACAAGACAGTTTGTTAATCCACCTTGCCTCCACTCCAAAACCCAGATACTGTCAACTTCAGTCACTGAGTGCTGTAGGCCAGCAAGGCTTACATTAGTGCACCTTTAGAGGCTGAGCCAAAGGTAAGAGAGAATAGGTCTTACACAATTAATCCACACAATAAAGACCTCCTCCAGTACAACACCACGCTTAATGATAAAGATCCCAAAAATCTGATTCACTTCTGTATCTCAGGAGGCACCTCGTAACAAAAGCACAAACTGAAATTCAGCAGTCTGCTTTGGCCATCTGACAAAAAGGATGTTTGATAATCAAGGCCTGAACTTCAGCAGATATATCTTGGTGATCTCCTGTCCTCCCGCATGCATCTGAAACAGGGTCAGTCTGCAAGAAGCACAGCAAAGCACTGGAAAGAATCACTGACAAGATCCTCCAAGTACACTGGTGCGATGTACAAACCAATGCCAGTGTCCTCCCCAGGTCGAAATCCAGATCACCATGACCCTGCTTACACTCACTCGGCTCTGATAGGGACGCCACTTCGTTTCTAGATCCTCAATCTGATTGCTGAAACGGCAACTCTATTTCATCCTTTGTCATGGGACATTAGAAATAACTCAGTGATGTTCTGAAACCTCCATGAGCCCGCATCCCCACAGACCCTGGCCCAAGGATACTCAATAACGAGACACTTACCGAGAAATAGAAGTACAGTGTAAACACTATATTGAGCACATTGCCTCCAGAATTACCCATCATACAGATCCTTCCTCACTGGTGTAGATTCCACACTGACCTGACCAGCTACAGTAAGATACAGTGAAAGCTTTGTCGTGGGCAAAGTACTGGAGAGTTTAACATCGGTAGCTGAGCGAAGGGCGCTGAGTAGGCTACGGTCAATTATGGATAACTCTGAACATCCTCTACATAGCACCATCCAGAGACAGAGAAGCAGTTTCAGCGACAGGTTACTATCGATGCAATGCTCCTCAGACAGGATGAAGAGGTCAATACTCCCCAATGCCATTAGGCTTTACAATTCTACCGCCAGGACTTAAGAACTTTTTAAAAGCTATTATTAATGCTTTTTGAGATAGTGATTTAGATGCATATCATATTTTTTTACTGAGTTAAGTATTGTATGTAATTAGTTTTGCTACAACAAGTGTATGGGACATTGGAAAAAAAGTTGAATTTCCCCATGGGGATGAATAAAGTATCTATCTATCTATCTATCTATCTAGCAAGTAATACTCAAACTTGGGGAAGTGAGTTTGAGTATTACAGTTGAAAGGATGCTACACACGAGACAATTCACTTACAGGCCTTTCCATCCTGAGGAAGGGAAAGGGAAGATATGAACTAACACAAACACGAGGAAATTTGCAGATGCTGGAAATTCAAGCAACACACACAAAATGCTGGTGGAACACAGCAGGCCAGGCAGCATCTATAGGAAGAAGTACAGTCGATGTTTCGGGCCGAGACCCTTCGTGAGGACTAACTGAAAGAAAAGATAGTAAGAGATTTGAAAGTGGGGGGAGGGGGAGATCAGAAATGATAGGAGAAGACAGGAGGGGGAGGGGTGAAGCTAAGAGCTGGAAAGGTGATTGGCAAAAGGGATACAGAGCTGAAGAAAGGAAAGGATCATGGGACGGGAGGCCTAAGGAAAAAGAAAGGGGGAGGGGAGCACCAGAGGGAGATAGAGAACAGGCAAGGAGTGATTGTGAGAGGGGCAGAGGGAGGAAAAAAGGAGAGGAAAAGGGGGGGGATAAATAAATAAATAAGGGATAGGGTAAGAAGGGAAGGGGGGCATTAACAGAAGTTAGATAAATCAATGTTCATGCCATCAAGTTGGAGGCTACCCAGCCCGTATATAAGGTGTTGTTCCTCCAACCTGAGTGTGGCTTCATCTTGACAGTAGAGGAGGCCATGGATAGACATATCAGAATGGGAATGGGACGTGGAATTAAAATGTGTGGCCACTGGGAGATCCTGCTTTTCTGGTGGACAGAGTGTAGGTGTTCAGCGGAATGGTCTCCCAGTCTGCGTCGGGTCTCACCAATATATAAAAGGCCACACCGGGAGCACCGGATGCAGTATAGCACACCAGCCAACTCACAGGTGAAATGTCGCCTCACCTGGAAGGACTGTCTGGGGCCCTGAATGGTGGTGAGGGAGGAAGTGTAAGGGCAGGTGTAGCACTTGTTCCGCTTACAAGGATAAGTGCCAGGAGGGAGATCAATGGGAAGGGATGGGGGGGGACGAATGGACAAGGGAGTCGCGCAGAGAGTGATCCCTGCAGAAAGCAGAAAGGTGGGGGGAAGGGAAAGACGTGCTTGGTAGTGGGATCCCATTGGAGGTGGCGGAAGTTACAGAGAATTATATGTTGGACCTGAAGGCTGGTGGGGTGGTAGATGAGGACAAGGGGAACCCTACCCCGAGTGGGGTGGCGGGAGGATGTGGTGAGAGCAGACGTGTGTGAAATTTGAGAGCAGAGTTGATGGTGGAGGAAGGGAAGCCCCTTTCTTTAAAAAAGGAAGACATTTCCTTCATCCTGGAATGAAAAGCCTCATCCTGAGAGCAGATGCAGCAGAGACAGAGGAATTATATGAACTAACATTCTTTCTTACATACCTAATAATCTTTTGTTTTGCTATTAAAATGCATTTTCAAGAACAAGCAATGTTGTGTTCCCTTGGGTGCAGTTGACTGCTTTCCCCTATCCCTGCTACAATTCATATTTTCCCATAGTTACTGACCACTTATCATGCATGCTCTCTCCCAAGATACTGAACAGTGCCAAAGGGACCACATTCTCAAATTATAACAAAAACTGAAAATTGTTTTTAAAAGTATCATCTAAACAGAGTGCGACATTTATCTGTGAACATTCCAAATAGACACATTACTGTGGTACAATAAAACGGAGTTCTAAATGTGGGAATCTCAGTGACATTCATTCAAAGGCAGCTCAATTTTCGAGAAATCCATGACAGGAAGGATAAAAACAATTGGCCAAAATTTTTTCCATGCTCTGAAAGGTCAATATTAATATATAGATACAACGTCCATGTAAGCAAACAAATTTAATTGATACAAGTGCCATCATGTTTAAGATTACTAAAAAAATTGAAATTAAAAGACTAAAGAATATGTCTGCCCTTTTCCATAGTTGTGTCATACATTATTAACATTTGCTTTATAAGCTAACTGGGGACTCCTTTATCTTTCTCTCCTTGTCTTGTTAATCCAAACATAGTCCTTTCCTGCAGTTTAGGGATAATTATTCTCTGAACTGACTCCACAACTTATGGATTCACTTTCAAGGACTCTATAACTCATGTTCTCAGTGCTATTTATTTACTTATTTATTATTATCATCTGTATTTGCACAGATTGTCTTCTTTTGCACATTGGTTGTCAATATTTTGTGCAGTTTTTCTTTGATATTATTGTATTTTGTTGTTCTAATGTGAATGCCTGCAAGAAAATCTCAGGGTAGCTTATGGTGACATACTTCGATGATAAGTTTACTTTTACTCTATTTTATTTAGAGATACAGCACAGAACTAGCTATTCCAGCCCACTGAGCTGTACCACCCAACAGCCCACCGATTTTAATCCTAGTCTAATCCCTGGACAATTTTATAATGACTAATTAACCTACTAATTAGTACGTCTTTGGACAGTGGGAGGAAACTGCAGCATCCAGAGGAAACACGGGAAGGAATGTATAAACTTGCTTACAGAGGACGCTGGAATTGAACTCAGAACTTGGATACTCTGAGCTGTCATAGTGTCCTGCTAATGGCTACGTTACTGTGACACTCACTTTGAAATTTTGTAATCAACAGACATGAGGATATTTTGAGCACAACTCAATGCGGTTAAAGAGTAAGGAATTGTAGATGCCCGGGAAATAACAGAGTTCAAAATAGAGCAAGTCCATAAGTAGCCATTAGTTTGGAGATTTGGAAATGAAGAAGTGAGACAACCAGAAATGGGTCTGGCATGTGTATTTCAATACAATTCCTTAAATAATCTTCTGTTTATTTATTTATTGATTGAGATACAGCGTGGAGTAGGCCCTTCCAGCCCTCTGAGCTGCACCACCCAGCAATCAGTGATTTAATCCCATCCTAATCATGGGAGAATTTGTAATTAACCTATCAAGCAGTACATCTTTGGGCTGTAGAAGGAAACCGAAGTATCCGGAAGAAACCTACGCGGTCACGGGAAGATCGTACACAGGCAGCGACGGGAACTGAACCCAGGTCACTGGTACTGTAAAACATTGTGGAAACCACTGTGCTACCATGCTGCCCACGAGCTGTAATAATCTTGATACAAGGCACCGAATATGAAGAATGCCAGGAGATAAGGTGAAGCATCAGTGTTATACAACCAAAGCTATTATCAATCTTATTAGTCTTGATAGGGTGAGCTACTTTAATCTTGGCTCTAGTGTTCCTTACATTTATTAACTCTGCAGTCTCTCTCCCAGCTGGTTAAGAAACATATTTTAAAAATAAAATGTAATCTCAAACTAAATTTTAAAATCCATTGCCCTTGACGTCGTTTTGATTTACACATATCGTGGCTCAGCAAAAACAAGAGATGCCTTTCATTAAAAGTACAGAATAAGACACTCTTTGCAAAACCATTAAAATGCAATATCACAGTTCCTTCCCTTAAATGTGTGATGATTAACCTTGCATCTAACAGTACCCAGAATGTGTAAAAACTACTAACTATCTGGAATCATTTATTTGACACAGTAAGATGTAGTGATAGACAAGGAGCATGCCTATACTGCTATTAACAAAAGTACTACATCAATTAAATTTTAGAAAAACATCACAATAAGGGAAAAAACAATTCCTGTTTGAAACAGCACTAACAGCGTGTCCTCAAAACTGTGTGCATTCCACACATTAGCAGTCTCATTAGAATCAGAATCAGGTTTACTATCACTGACATACGTGATGAAATTTGTGGCAGCAGTACAGTGCGAAATATAAAATAAATAATTTTAATTGTTAAAAATAATTGTAAAATATATTTACAAAGAAAGGTATTTAAAAATGAATGAAGAATACAAAAACAGAACAAAATATTGAGGTGGCATTCATGGGTTTGTAGACCGTTCGGAAATCAGATGCTGGAGGGGAAGAGATGTTCTTAAAAGTTTGAGTGTGTGTCTTCAGGCTCCTGTACCTCCTCCCTGATGGTAGTAATGAGAAATGGCTATGCCCTGGATGGTGATTGCCCTGAGTGATGAATGCCACGTTCTTCCCTCTTGAAGACGTCCTCAATGGCGTGGAAGCTAGTGCCCACAACGGTGCTGGCTGAGTGACAACACTTTGCAACTTTTTTGGCCCTGTGCACTGAAGCCTCTGTACCAGGCGGTGATGCAATCAGAGAGAATTACACAAGAAGGAAAGCTTAAAGTCTGTATTTAAAATCAACTTTCCTTGAAAGTTTAAGAAAATGTGCTGAAAGACAACTTTTCCTCCAATGTGTTCTTAAACTGGCGAAAGGAAATTCTAGAGGAAAACACAGATGTGTAACAAGAAAACGTAAATAAATCTTACCTGCTTCTAGAAGAATTCGGACAACATCCATCTTGCCAAACAAGGCAGCTTCATGAAGAGCACTACCCTTTTCAGTCTGCAAAGCACAAATATGAAATACTTGTAACACCATTTCATTTTTTTTAAGTACTCAATTCTTCTAGAAAATACATTGGAAAAACATACCATGACTTAAGCAGAATTTTCTTTAGATTCCGTTTTTTTAACGAGCATTTGGTAATTATTACAAATGTCTTGTTGGTACTTGAAACAAACCAGTGCTGGTTTCAAACAGAAGTATTACCTCTTGCTTTGGTACCTCCAGACTGCTTGCACAAGTCAAATAAAACTGATGTCTTAAAGATTGTTGCAATGAGCAAATGAACAGAGGTTGAAAAGGAGTGCATCTAGAACTTCGAAGCTCACTACATCCCTTTGTGGTTTTGGTTGTTCACTGCTTCACAGCTTAATTTATATCAGAAAAGCCATCTTTCTCTTTCTTAAGCAAAAGTGGCAGCAGACGTACGGTTATAAGAGACAGCAAAGCTTTTTGCAACACTTTAAATTGTTTTCCTTCATACAAAATGGATGCACAGGATGCAAAAGCCTGGGTTTATTCAGAAAGGTTCTTCCGGTCTTGTTTCCTTTAAGTGATTGGAAATTGATGATGTCAAGCAAAGGAAATTGCTCATACCACACCATTTCCAGGAATTTAACTGGAGAATAACATGTACTCCTGCAAATGTTGTTGATAACCAGGACACACGTTAGACTGAAATCTCATTAGAGATGGTGGTTCAGGTTTTGAAAATACGTCCTAACATATTTCTCAAATCAATACCCAAAAACTTCAGATATGGAATAAAATGCACTCACATGTGCAAACAAAATGTAAATAATTCAACACATTTTGAATGTTTTTTTTTAACGTATTTGCACACAGTGTGGCTTTGTGTTACAGAGAATCATGATGCGGAATGTTTTCTAGGAATGCAACCCCTGGTAATAAGGGTGATGCCCTGTAATTCACTTCTTTAATTTGCTGAGCTGTTAATTTCCCAATCAGATATTACCCAATATGAATGTTATTATAATAATATGCAACTTTCAGATGTTCTAGATGCGTTTTCCACTATTGCACTATTTTGAAATCAACATTAGATAGTCTATAATTGAGAGGAATTTAAAAGAACTGTGATGCTTACAAGTGGAGGTAGTGAGAATAATTTAGACACACAGTAGATGTAGCAAGCAAAATTTTTATTGGTCAGGTGGCTCTTTCATCATTTGAATACATTGAATTATAAAATTTAAGGAGAAATTAAAAAGGTGAAAGACTTAATTTGAAACTTTAATGCAGACACACAATTCAAAACCAGAACCCTTCTCCTACCTGGCACAATCTGCCTGTCATCTCAATCCACCAATAACTTCAGGCTCCCGTCTCACCACTTGCTCTCTCCTCTTTATACTGGACATCTCCCATCTCCATACTCTGTCCAAAGGCAGGGTTTCAGCCCCAAAACATCAACAATTCCTTTGACGCTGCCCCCCCCACCCCACCCCATTGCTGCTGCACACAGTAATTTCCTCCAGCAGGTTATTTGTTGCTTAAAAACAGGTAATCCTCAAAGACTAAATGAGACTCATTTTGTGGTGATGTGTTACACTCAAATCTTTACAAAATTGTTCAAAACCATTTAAAGTCATTTCATGTCAACTGTTTTTACAGAGACCATAATCAATCCATAAAAAATATGAACATAATTTATGTGTGAGCATGAAAGTCCAGAACTGGAGGAAATTATTTCAAAGAATTTATTATCTATTTGGGATTTGATACTTTTGTTCTATTTATAAAGGCATAATCCACATTATTGAACAGCAGAAAATTCACTTGTTATTTCTACTTGAGGAAAACTTCACTGGTGTATGCTGAATGAAGAGAGCAGTGGGATTAATTAGATGGCCCCTTAAAATATCTGGCACAAGCTCAGTAAACAAAATAGAATTGAATTAGATGCAGTCTCATATAAAGAATTTGTACTCACCTGGCAATTCACTTCCATGCCTGCGTCAAGCAGGACTTGAACCACAGCCTTATGCCCATTGCGTGCAGCAAGATGCAGAGGAGTATGTTTTTTGGTATTACAGCTCATTAGATTTGGATGTGCATTTATCAACATTTTGACCACTTGCAGACGACCATAGAGAGCGGCCAAGTCAAGGGGTGTTTCAAACTTGTTGTTCCTTATGGTGGGATCAGTCAATTCTTCTAAGAGAACAGCAACCACTTCTGAGTGTCCATACTGTGCTGCACAGTGCAGTGCAGTTTCATTCTCATTGTTCTGTTTGAGGCGACACAAAAAAGAAACTCAGTTACAAAGTGGGCAGCAAAACAAATCTCTCAAATAAAGAGGATAGTGAAGCAAAAGAGATATTGTTTAAATGAAAGCGTTAAAAGGAAAACAGAAGTTTTTAATTTAACTTACACAATTGCCTTCTGAAAAAGTTTAGGTATAAATTATGGTTGCAGTGAAAGTTGGAAGTATTTTATGTTATTAAGGCCGGGGATCTAATCAAGCTCAGTCTTCCTGACATATTAGAGACGGATGTGAAAGTATGTCCAGCTGTTCTGGGTAAAGGGCATACTCCTACCATTGGCAAAAACTGTATAATAAGTCCTGTATGAGTTTCTGAGGCAGAAACCCATACCTTGTTATGTTTTCTTCTGATGTCATTCAGGCTTCAGGTCATGAACATACAAATTAGGAGTAGGACTAAGCCACTTGAGGCTGATGTTCCAGTCAATAAGATCAGAATTGTAACCTCATCTACACCTTCTCCTTGACCCCACCGTTCATTAAGAATCTATTTAAATACTCTAAGTCACTAATTCAGACATCCCACCTCTCCTGGAAGTTCCAGAAGTCTCCTGCATATTGATAGCAGCTCCCTAACACCCACAAATTACAAACTTGTATATACAATATCCCGTTGGCCTGTTGGCCTTTATTGTTCAGAGATTAAAGTGTTAAGACAGAGAAATATTGTTACAGTTGAACAGGGTGTTGATGAGGCTACACTTGGAACACTATGCAAAATTTTCGTAAATGTAGTTGAGAAAACATAAACCAGCACTGGAAGCAGTTCAGAAGAGGTCACTGGTTTCTGCTATCATGACCAGCAATCTGTGTTCTTCGGAGCTCAGAAGAATGAAATGTGATCTGAGGGAAATATATATGATCCAAAGGAATCTAGCAAGCTTGATGTTTCCACTAGTGGAGGAAGTGCAAATGAGAGGCGATTGTTACAAGATAAGGAGAGAAGTTGTTTAAAATCAGGGTGCAAAGGGAGGCTATTTTCTTCATCCCAATACCAAGGGAATTCTCTATTTTCAAGTTGTGGTGAACTACATATACCTGTCTGGACAGCACCCCCCCCCCCCCCGCTGACTGCTCCTGTGGCTCCTCCCACTGACCCCAGTATAAGGGCGATTGGGGCCTGAGCCCTGCCTCTCAGTCTCCAGGATGTAGCATGGTGGTCAATTGCGTCAATTGCTGCTTGTTCTTTCTTCCAGTCAATTAAAGCCAGTATCTCGCCTCACGTCTCGGAAAGTTATTGATGGTGCATCACAAGTGCAGTGAAGAAAAACAAGAATCCATTGCATTAGGCTTCACTTTTACTATACAGTGGTTTGGACTTGTTTAACTTATTACATGTCTGGAATAGGAAGAAACTCTCATCAGCTTGGTGCTAGACCATAAGACATAGGAGCAGAATGAGGCCATTCAGCCCATTGAGTCTGTTCTGTCATTCTATCATGGCTGATTTATTATCCCTCTCCACCCCATAACTTTGCTAATTAAGAACCTATCAACATCTACTTTAAATATGCCCAATGATGTGACCGCCACAGCTGGTTGTGTAATGTATTCCACAGATTCACCACCTCTCATTAAAGAAATTCCTCCCCAACTCTGTTCTAAATGGATGTCCCTGTATTCGGAAGCTGTACCCTCCAGTCCTAGACTCCTCACTATAGGAAACATTCTCTCCACATCCACTTTAGGCTTTTCCATATTCAATAGGTTTCAATGAGATCCCCCTTCATTCTTCTAAACTCCAGCAAATACAGGTCCAGAGCCATAAAGCGGCCCTCATACATTAACCCTTTCATTCCTGGAATCACTCTTGTGAAACTCCTCTGGAACTTCTCCAACGCCAGCACATCTTTTCTTAGATAAGGGGACCAAAATTGCTCACAATACTCTGTGCGGTCTAGCCAATGCCTTACAAAACATCCGTATTACATCCTTGCTCTTATATTCTAGTCCTCTCAAAATAAATGCTAACATTGCATTTGCCTTTCTTACCACTGACTCAGCCTGTAAGTTAACTTTTAGGAAATCTTGCACAGGGACTCCAAAGTCCCTTTGCACCTCTGATTTCTGAATTTGCTCCATGTTTAGAAAATAGTCTACGCCTTCATTCCTTCTACAAAAGTGCATAACCACTAGGGGAATTGCTCACTTTCATTCTTTGTCCAACGACAGGGCTCTTCAGCAGAGGAGTACCAGAAAATGAGCAAGTCCAGGATCCTGTAAACTATCTAAGGACCCTGATGTACCAAATGTATGAGGACCTGTTAAATAAATCTGGGGCGAAGTGAATCTCCATCACAAAGGATCTACAGGTGAGATGACTGGAGATATTTAAAGAGGAGGGTGATAAATCATTGTAAGAGCAGAGACTGGAAGATTGCATGGAACTGGAAGAAGAGAAAGCCTGGGCAGATCAGTCAGGATTGAATAGCAAAGCAGGGTCATATTATCTTGTGTTCCCCTCTGACTCACAACCCTCCAAAAGAAAATTTGTCACATCGCTGTCTTAAATAAGAAATTCCATACTTGTAAACTGTGACAGCCAGAATGGTCAGCGAAGTTAAGATCTCTCTGAAGTATTTGAAATAAGAAAGGGTGAATTTTGTTGCCAAGTCATTGGTTCAGGGTCCTCAGAGAAATGCACTCTGCAGGATTGTGGACTTGTTTATTGGTGAGCACTCCACTGCTGGTGCCCAGTGATTGGAAAATATTTGACGTCAGGCAGGAAAGGAAAGCGTGTCGACTGCTTATTACCAACCGTAGATGCTGCCTAACCTACTGAGTTCCTGTGGCGCTTTGTGCGTTTTGCTCAAGATTTCCAACATCTGCAGAATCCCTTGTGTTTATTCCATGGATCTGTACTTATTCCAGATACAGTGCGAGTAACAGATCATACAGTGCCTATAAAAGGTATTCATCCCCCTGGAAGTTTTCATGTTTTATTGTTTTACAACATTGAATCACAGTGGACTTAATTTGGCTTTTTTTGACACTGATCTACAGAAATACTCTTCCATGTCAAAGTGAAAACAGATCTCTACAAAGTGATATAAAACACACAAAAATATAAATGCAAATTATTTTGTTTTATAATTTAGATCACTTAGTAGAGGTCTATTTTCATTTTGACACATGTGTCTTTTTCTGTTGATCAGTGTCAAAAGAAGCCAAATTAAATCCACTGTAATTCAATGTTGTAAAACAATAAAACATGAAAACTTCCAAGGAAAGATTGAATACTTTTTATAGGCACTGTATGTAAACATTAAGAAAGTCCTACACCTGTGAAGTTTAAGTGAAGCCTAATGTAATGGTTTTTTTTGTTGTTCTACACTGCACTTGAAAATGGATTATCCCCCAAACACTAAGATGAGATCAATCATCTCCTTGAGTCTCAAATGCATTTAAAGTTTTTTCACATATCCTAGTGGATTTCAAAATAAAATTCTGTGTTACAATATAATTTATAATTCCATCTGAATTGATATTATAGTAAGTAAATGATTCTTCCTGTAATATACATAAACCTCATAACCAGCCACATTAAAGATAGAATATGTGCTTTACAAGGCTAAGTCAATTATTTCTCTGGAATCATCAATTCTAAAATGTAACTCTAACACATTGAATGCAATGAAGAACATTAACACTGGTAGCTGCTTTAGGCAGAAAGAATAATTTAGTGCCTTGTGCTTTTGATGTCGTGAGTTATTGTACTGTAAAATAAATGTTCCTCTTTAAACAATTAACAAAGAATCCGTTGTAAAACTGAGCAAGCTCAACTTCCAGTGGTCATTAAGGTACTAACTGCAAACAGGATTTCCTGTGTCCATTTCTGAATAATGGAAAGGAACTGAACTCTTTAAAACTACTGATGAATGTGAGATCAAGCATTCAATGTCAATACTAGTTAGTAAACAGGCCCAATGGATTTGATAGTCAGACAAGCACAAAGTACACAGATAAAGCCAAGGTTTTCCTGTGGACACAGGCATCAGGTTTCCAGGTCAAATTTCATTTTTCAAATCTAATTGGTGTTTGACATAAAATTATCTCCTCATTACTTAATGCGGATAAAGAAATTTTCAAAACAAGAACCTATACAAGATATAAATAATTATTAACTTTTGCATTTGTACAAAATTAGAACATAGAATTAAAATCAGATTTCATATCATTGGCATATGTAGTGAAATTTGTTGTCTGCGGCAGAAATACAATGCAATACGTAAAAATAGAAATAAATGTGAATTACAGTAAGTGTGTATGCATATATAAAAATATATAAAAAGTTGACTTGACTTGATATATATTAAATAGTTAAATTAAATAAGTAGTGCAAAAGTAAAACTAAAAGAATAGTTTTAGTTCATGGGTTCAGAAATTGGATTGCAGAGGGAAAGAAGTTGTTCCTGAATCATTGAGCGTGTGCCTTCAGGCTCCTGTACCTCCTTCCACCACCTTCAACAGGACCCCACCACTAAGCACATCCTTCCCTCTCTACCCCTCTCCGCTTTCCGCAGGGATCGTTCCCTCCACGACTGCCTGGTCCACATGCCCCTCCCCACAGATCTCCTACCTGGCACTTATCCCTGCAAGCGTAAGTGCTACACCTGTCCCTACACCTCCTCTCTTACCACCATTCAGGGCCGCAAACAGTCCTTCCAGGTGAGGCAACACTTCACTTGTGAGTCTGTTGGGATCATCTATTGCATCCGGTGCTCCCGTTGCGGCCTCCTCTACATCGGCGAGACCCGACGCAGATTGGGAGACTGCTTCGCTGAGCACCTACGCTCCATCCGCCACAAAAGACAGGATCTCCCGGTTGCCACCCACTTCAACTCTGCTTCACATTCCCATTCGGATATGTCCATACATGGCCTCCTCTACTGCCATGATGAGGCCAAACTCAGGAGGAGCAACACCTCATATACCATCTGGGTAGTCTCCAGCCCCTTGGGATGAACATTGAATTCTCTAACTTCCGGTAATTCCCTCCCTCTCCCTTCCCCCATCCCAGTTTCACTCTGCCTCCTCCTCCAGCTGCCTATGACCTCTCTCATGATTCTGCCTTCTTCTACTACCCGTAGTGCTTTCCCCTTACATTCCTTCTTCACCTTTCCTACCTATCCCCTCCCTGCTTCCCCTCCTCTACCCCTTGACCAGCCTTCTCCTTCCCACCCTCTTTATAGGGCCCCTACCCCTTCCCTCTTCAGTCCTGACAAAGGGTCACGGCCCGAAACGTTGACTGCTCGTTTCCACGGATGCTGCCCGACCTGCTGAGTTCCTCCAGCGTGTTGTACGTGTTGCTTCCTCCTTCCTGATGGTAGCAATGAGGACAAGGCATGACCTGGGTGATGGGGGTCCTTAATGATGGGCACCACCTTTTTGAGGCATCGTTCCTTGAAGGTGTCCTGGATACTACAGAGGCTAGTGCCCTTGATGGAGCTGACTAAGTTTACAACTCTCTGCAGTTTACTTTGATCCTGTGCAATAGTAGACCCCATACCAGACGGTGATGCAGCCAGTTAGAATGCCGTCCACCGTATATCTGTAGCAGCACAGCGCAGGAAAATGCCCTTCAGCCCAAAATTCCTGCACAGACCATGATGTGAATTTAAACTAATCCTATCTGGTGGTACATGATCCATACCCCACCATTTCCTGCATATTCACAAGCCTGTCTGGAAGCCCCTTAATCATCACTATCCTCCCTGTTTCTACCACTTCCCCTGGCATCGTGTTCCAGGCCACTAACACTCGGTGCAAATAAAACTGTCACCCTGACACTGCTTCAAAGCCTGCACCCCCCACCCCCCGCTCCCATCAAAGATACATCCTCTAGTATTTGAGATGTAAGTAAATCAAGAAATAACTGAGGCAAAGTGACATGTACTAAAGTTGACAGGCAATATGGACCTGCCACATCATGCCTATCAAAAGCATAAATTACATACTCCTGAGCTGCAGAATCTAGCAGAATGAACATAAAACAGAATCATAACATGGCCATGAGTTGTCTGTAAAGATGCATGGAAATTATTAATTCTGACACAGAGCAAGTGCCTTGGTTTACCTCTGAAATACAATGGCTTATATTTCTATATGAAATGAGAAACAAAATAAAGAGGAATCTTAAACTAATTGTAGCATAACGCATTTATTTTGTGTGAAGATGATAAAATTAAATTCCTTTTTTAAATAAGCCTGATAAGCAACGAACTCTTCAAGTATCTTTTGCTCAGCCACAGTGCAAGTGCCTGCAACATTTCCGAAAACCCCACACAGCAGTGCATGAGCATTTCAGTTCAGCACAGAAGATGAACTGAAACATTTGCTGTCGCATGGCGAGTGGACGTGAAACACAGGACTGAGATAACACTAAGTTTCAACCACAACATTAAACCTCAAATGTGTTAATAGTCTTGAGTAAGGTGGCATGATCTTAAAAACTAATAATGCACTGCTTTGCTTGTTACAGCACAGGTACGATTTGCTCAATATGTAAAAAAATCCCACAAATACCACATAGCGCCTGCTGCATAAAAATATTTTTTGCATTTTTTTTATCATAATGTGCTGTTCTTTTTGATTCATGCCTCAACATTTCTCCTAAGGTTGTATTTAATTTAAATACAAGTCCTTTTACAAATGAATACCACAGCTATAGGGAGCATTTTCAAATAACGCCAGCCAGTGCCAAAGGGAACCCAGAATCACTCCCATTATCCAAAATGTCTTAAATTAAAAGCAAAATGCAAGACGGTATTGCGATTCTCCTGAATTGTGAGTATTTTGTACATTTTCCCTCATATGAGTTTCTCCTCTGTGTTAAAACCCTGGAAATGATAACAATGTGAAAAATTGCCAATTGTAATGTCGTAATGGTTTTGCTTTTGATCATCAGATGCAAACTGTACTGAACCAGGACTCAGGGGAACTTGGATTATCTACAAAAATAGGTGTCGGGTTCATGATGAGTGATAACCACTTCCTATTGGTTACATGACAAACTGAGTGGGAACTTTACGACTGATACTCCTGCCCAATGCACTCACACCTCCGCAGATGGTTCAATATAGTTAGAAAAAGTTAGGCTGTCCAACTTGTGTTTGGCTTCACCTCTTGAAGGGGATGTGTACTGAGGTTGGAGACATTCTGACTGACATGCTGCGGGGAACTTAAAATGGTTGAGCATGGTACACATACAAAGCAGACAACAAAAATGTTGAACTTTTCACTGAGGAGATTGGTGGAAAGAAGTGAAAAGTTGAGCTAGCTGCTGACCCCACTGACCATTAAGGAACTAAAGATGGAATACACAGGTTGGAGAATTTTGAAACCCTTCTTTGTTTCCCCTGTTCGCTGGTGGGAAGTGACTAAGGAGGACATCAAGAGGTTCTTCATCTGCAAAGGGGTTCAGAAAGCAAGGCAGAGTCAGAGGGAACTGCGTAAACTCCAGACAGAGTTGCTGCAACTTCTCCTTTTGCAGTTCAAGGGGAGGCTGTGAGGGAGGAGTTCCAAGAGGTGAAGAGCTGGCAAGCCCAGCACTTTGCCACTGAATCCTCCAAGATCATCTTCTGATCCAGAGTCTGCACCATGGAACAGGATGAGATGTGCTCACGTTTCTTCTTCCAAAAGTTTCACAGGGGGAACTCTGTGATCCACAGCCTGAAGGTAAAGGATAGCTCAGAAGTGTCCTCATAGACACTTATTAAGGATCTGTAACTCCTTCTATCCCAGTCTCTATGACAGAAAGACTGCAGACACACCAGCCTCCCAGATCTTCCTGTCATCTATCACGAAGGCGTTAGACAACAGCAAGCAGGAGAGTCTGGACCATCCACTGACTCTGGAGGAGCTGACTGGCTCCATCCATTCCTTTGATCTGGACCTTTTCATTTGTAACTGCCGATGGGACATCAGCCATCCTGAATTCACCACTCCTCTCTCCAATTCCAACCTCACTTCTTCCAAACGCTCTGCACTCCACTCTCTCCGCACTAATCCTAATTTCACTATTAAACCCACAGATAAGGGAGGGGGGTGTTATAGTAGTTTGGCAGTCTGACCTCTACTTTGCTGTGGCCCAGCGACAACTTTTAGATACCTCTTCTTACTTACCCCCTCTTACTTACCCCTCAAACAGGATCCCACTAAGGAGCACCAGGCCATTGTCTCCCACACCATCACTGACCTTATTAACTCTGGGTGAGGATCTCCTATCCACTGCCGCCAACCTCATAGTTACCACACCCCACACCTCCCGTTTCTGCCTCCTACCCAAGATCCACAAATCTGCCTGTCTAGGTAGACCCATTGTTTCTGCTTGTTCCTGCCCCTCTGAACTCATATCTGAATACCTTGATTCAGTTTCATCCCCCCGGTTCAGTCCCTTCCTAAATGCATCCGTGACACTTCACACGCTCTTGATTTTTTCAATGATTTCAAGTTCCCTGGTCTTGAACATCTTATCTTCACTATAGATGTCCAGTATCTATACATCTCCATCCCCCACCAGGAAGGCCTCAAAGCTCTCCATTTCTTTCTGGACACCAGACCCAATCAGTTCCCCTCTACCATCACTTTTCTCCATCTGGCGGAACCTGTCCTCACTCATAATAATTTCTCCTTCAGTGAGACCTGATGCAGATTGGGAGACCGCTTTGCTGAGCATCTATGCTCCGTCTGCCAGAAAAAGCAGGATCTCCCAGTGGCCAGTCATTTTAATTCCACTTCCCATTCCCATTCCAACATGTCAGTCCATGGCCTCCTCTGTTGTCGTGATGAGGCAACATTCAGGTTGGAGGAGCAACACCTTACCATCTAGGGAGCCTCCAACCTGATGCCATGAACATCCAGCCCTGCCAAAGGCTCTCGGCCCAAAAAGTCAACTGTACTCTTTTCCATAGATGCTGCCTGGACTGCTGAGTTCACCAGTATTTTGTGTGTGTGGCGTGCATTTTCTTACTCTGACTCCTCGTCTGTTTTTCCAGCCCTGATGAAGGGCCTCAGCCCGAAACACTAACTGCTCTTTTTTCCATAGATGTTTCCTGGCCTGAGATCCTCGAGCATTTTGTGTGTGCTGCTTGGATTTCCAGCAGCTGCAGATTTTTCTCCTGTTTGTGAAGAGACACTAGCCCACCTTTTGACAGACTGCAGGTTTACAAAGAGGGTCTGGAGGAAAATGAATGGGACTGTGTTTCATTTCATCCCCAGCAGCTGGGTCACAGAGGAATCTGAACTTTGGGCTGTTCCCCGAGAAACACGCACAGGGACAAACACCAAGTGCTGCCAACAGATCATCAATTCAATGAAAGACACTCATTGATCGGCCTGAAACTTGTACATTGAGACGTCCATGGAAGGATGCTGCCGACTGTCACTTTCCAGGCTGCTGGTTACATGCCGAGAGACACACTGATGCTAGGTACAACCGCCACAAGTGCTCAAATGGGAAGGATCATGATTTAAGGTTCTTCTCCTACTAAAGTGGGTGGGCCCCTCGACGATTGTAGAAGTTAGTCCAACACTACAGAGAGCCACACGTGTGATAGCAGTGCTATTACTATGTATGAATGCAATAGAACTGTGTGGAAAGCATTGACCATGCGTGTAAAGAATGAAAAGGCATTTCCTTGTAAGTAATTTTTATTATGAATAAAGTTTATTTTGTTTAAAAAAAAGATAAGATATTCTCTGCTCCTTCAAGTATTGAATACAATAAAATGCATCCCAACATCTGCTGAGTAGGTAGTAACAGCATAACCTGCATTAAACATCATTACCAACAACCTTAAAGGGTTCTGCACTACCTACAGTTACTGACCGATGATTTCATTTTAATACATTCACCTTTACACACATTCATACTTTTTAGCTTTCATACACTCAGCAAACCTCGGACTAATATCTCTAAATTTGCACATACACACTCAGCAAACCTCGGACTAATATCTCTAAATTTGCACATAAGTGTATTCAACACAGGATAGTCACATCACTCAACTATGAGGCAGACAGGGACAAGCAGCTTTCTTGCTAAGCTGAAGTACTTCACAACAGGAAGCAGCTGAAATTAATGGAATGATGAAGGAGCACATGCAAACTTTTGGCCCATGACATACGAGAAGTTTCATTTCTGCAGCCGCAGGCATCAATCAGCTGATAAAAAGAAGATCCATATGGATTTATACTTATTTTTATTTTTATCAGGCCACTTCTCCCTTAAGTCCTCATGGTGTGAGGTTCCACTTCTTACTGGAGTACTCAAATTGCTCTCTTACTCAACGCCAAGGAAAAGCAGTTTCCATTTTCATTACAAAATCAGAACCCCAGCATCAGTTCATCTGTGGGAAGCAGATCTCCTGTCAATGCCAATTACCCCTGAACTGCGAAGAAAGATTAAGAGCTGACCAAATGATTGGTCCTCTTCTACATCAGCAAGACCGTGCACTGACTACATGACTGTTTTGCACAGCACCAACGCTCTGTCCACAAATGACCATTTTGACCTTTCAGCTGCAAGTCAGTTTTAACTCCCATTCCCATACTAACCTATCCATCCTCAGCCTCCTCTACTGCCACCATAAGGCCAAACACAAACTTGAAGAACAACACCCCAGATTCCACTTGGATGGCCTTTACCCAATGGTATTGAATTTTCAAATTTCAGGTTTCCACACATCCTGTGTTCATTTTCCACTCGTGCCAGTACACTTAGGCTCCCTTTCCTTTGTTCACCCCTCTTACTTCCATCTGTCCATCATCCACACAGCTATCCAGCTGGGTTTCTTCATCTCTGACTAACCTTTCTTATCCCCTCCTCTAACTGGTTCCATTTGCCCATAGTCCATCTCTACCTGATTCCACTTATCACCTTCCAGTTTCTGCCTCTACATTCTCTCTCTCTCCCTTTCCTTCATCTGACTCCATCCATCCCCTTTTCTCCTCCAATCTCTTTCTATCAATGGCTCACTGGCTTTTGTCTCCAAATTACCCTTCCTCTCGCTCACTCTACCAGATTCCATCTGCCCATCATTCCCCACCTCACTGGGTTCCACAGGGCCCCTGTCTGACCCCTCTCTTCGCCTCATTACACTGCTCATCTTCCCTCTGCACCTTCACTCTTAATGTAGGTTTACAATCTGAGTGTTGACCATTCATTTGCTACCACAGGTTCTGCGTTCTCCAGCATTTCTATTTTGTCATGGGTAGGTTTGAAGTCACACATAGTTTAGACCGTATAACTGTAGATTTCCTTCCCTGAAATATATTAACGAATCAAATAGGTTTATGTGAAAGTCTACTACTTTCTCAGTTACCCTCACTAATACTGGCTTTTATTTTAATCCTTTAATTATTATTTGAACTAATTTGTCCAGCTGCCATGAAGAGATTCAAACAAATGCATATCAGGATTTATGATGGTAAGAAAGTTGGAAATATCCGAAAAAGTAATAGGAATTCTCTGCCGATTCTCGAGTCAGAGAATCTCGGAATAAAAAGCGGCACGGCAGACTGTGATATTGTGATAGCGACTGCCAGTCTCCCCTTTCACTGCGGAAATGGGTGATAACTCCCTGTCCCTTGTTAGTGAGAGAGAGAGAGAGAGAGCCTGTAGCATTTCGAACTGGCAGGTATAAAATAGTTTTTTTGACCGCAGATCGTGGTCCCTCTTTGGGTGCTTTGCTGTTGCTTGGTGGGTAGTGAGTGCTGATGCTTTTTGCTGAAATGACTGGGAGGGAAGGGGGGATGTTGACACGTTGATGCTTGCTGCTGCTTGTGTGGGGGAGCGGTTCTAACGTTTCTCTGTCGTTTATTCTTTTGGTGAATTTCCTGCTTTTTGGGGATGTCTGTAACGATAAGTATTTCAGGTTGTATACTATATACATTCTCTGATAATAAATGGAATCATTTGAATGATAACTCTTCAAATCTGTTCCAATATTCAACGAGAAAAAATGCTGAGTCATTGTCTCAAGCCCACTTTCCCGACTGATTGTCACATCCTCCAGTTTCCTTTATCCCAAAGTCAATCAGGTTCAAGCTTCATGATGTCCATGCTCAATAACTGAGCATCTTTGTCTACTGGGGGAAAAATTCAATGACTCATAAACCAGTGACTACAGATCAATTTTTTTTTCTCATTACAGTCTCCGATCCTTGGCCCCCTTTTCCCAAGACCATGCTCAATGCCAACCAGGAAACAGCCTCTCAAAATCCAAACCATCACATCCTCTGATAACTTGAATGGAATTTCTTCTTCTTTGTCTCAACTGCAACAAGTTACAGTCTGCTGATGCTGGAAATCCAAAGCAATACACACAGAACACTAGAGGAACTCAGCAGGTCAGGCAGCATCTATGGTAAAGAGTAAACATTTGACGTTTTGGGTCGAGACCCTTCTTCAAGACCTGTTCTATATAGTCCTATATAGTTATAGGTCTGTCCTATTGTATCGTCATCAATTAGATAATATGCAGCACAATAACATCTACTGGATGTCTACAAAAGATAGTGCACTGCAGCAACACTTGCCGCAGTTTTCCAGAATTGTGGCAGGATTTATAATTTATTGCATTTTAACCACATTGCACTCAAGACCTCTGGCAGAAAGGAATCAAAAGCGAGAAAAAGGACACTGCCAGTTGTTTCACATCAGACAGTGCAGAATGCTCAATGTGTCGTCTTTTGGCTCTGCACAAATAATTAATTACTATATAAAATAAATAAACAATGAACTTACACTAAGACTTCTCCTGATCTCAAGCCTACCCTGCCAGTGCCACGACAGCAATGAAAGCAATGTTCAGACCGATAGAAACCAATTAAATCAAAATTCCAAAATTCCTCAAGTGAGTCATGAAAAAGCAATTTTCTCCCCCCCTGGGCTGCCATTGTTGGTGATGTGAAAATCCAGAATGGAGGGAAGCCCACAAACATTGGGACATTATAACCTCAAACTTACTTACTTACTGCTCGTTATACCTGCTGACATTTAGGGCAGCAATGAAGTTCCTCCATCTGTCTGTTTGGCCACTCAGATGTGGAAGGACAATTTTGTTTTACCAGTCAGGGTTGTTAGCCCTGAGCTGAACCCCCAAACTTGGAGGACCAGTGAACCACTCTTACTCTAGCCTCTACCCTTTGACCTGTTTGGCATGGGTGACCCTAACAAGACCCAAATCAAAAATCCCTGACTCCTACCAACATAGCGCTCCAGGTCATTGAGGCACACAAGCCTGCACACCATGACAAGTTGTGGTCCGCTTGGAGGATAACCGCAGACAGACTATACATTTGCATGGGGATTGCACCATGGAAGCCAAAGGAGAGAACAAGGCAACAGCATATCACCAGTTATGCCAGGTAGATTAGTATAAACTGATGAAGGGGTATCCAACGCATGGACATGGATTCTGGAGATATATGTTTGATTCTCACCATGCTATTTTAGTGCCAGTACTTAAATACATTTTGAATGAAATGGCAATAAATATAAAGGTAAGCACTATGAAAATAGAATCATCAATTCACTAACGTCCTCCAGAGAAGAAAATCTACTAACCTTACCCCACTTAGACTAAATATAAATCTAGGTCCGCCAGTGTGGTTGCTGTTTAACTATCCTCTAAATGAGTAAAACAGTTTAGGGGCAATATGTAGAACAGTTCAAGGGAAAACACAAAACGGCTCAGGGGCAATATGCAAACAGTTCAGGGGTAATATGTAAGTTCAGGGGCAGTATGCAAACAGTTTAGGGGCAATATGTAGAACAGTTCAAGGGAAAACACAAAACAGCTCAGGGGCAATATGCAAACAGTTCAGGGGTAATATGTAAGTTCAGGGGCAGTATGCAAACAGTTCAGGGGCAATATGTAAACAGCTCAGGGGGTTGAGCAATAAACATCTATGAATAATTAAGAAAAAGTGCAACTCACCAATTTTTAAGCTGTTACAACCTCATTTCCATCAAGAAAAAGAAAAGAAAATCCAGCTCTAAACAGATATGTAATTACAGCACTAATTACAAACACATAGCTTTGGATTCAATACGCAACTCACTGACCATCTCCATAATATATTACGTAATCCAAACTAGACCAAACCTTGGGGCACAGATATATTTCTTGAACTTTCAAGAGGAAATACCAGTTACATATGCTTACTTTTCTAATTATTTGGGATCTCCTAGTTGATATAATTAATTGTAAATCTGCTGAATTATGTCGACAGATAACTTGTTTGATAATTGGCTAACTTGCCTTCAAAAGCATCTGAGCCAATTAAATAGATATCCTGAGGTATGGTATATGTCTTTAAGTCACTAAGAACAAGACAATTCACTTAACAATTAAAAGTTTACAACATAAAAATGCTCCTTTTATAATTAAGCTGCTGGAATGTTAATTGGTTCTCTAAAAGAACCTACAACAACAGCAAGACATTACCCATCTAAAGTAATTTTAATCAGAACTAAACCAAAGTTAAATCCAACTATCTATCTCCACTGGGAAAAAGAAAGAAAACTCAATTAATATTTTATGGATTGTATTCTGTCACTATGTAGCAAGTTATTAATAAAGCAATTTAAATTTGTGTGCATCCGTTTTATAGGCTGTGAGAGGTGAGAGATCATGTGCTGCCCTAGCAATTCGGAAGCCTGAACTACACTGGAGCTATGCTAAATTTTCACCATAGCCACTGGAGAATTTGTATCAAGTTTATGAATTAAATCTGAGGGCTAAGAAAGTTTGTGGCAGTGATAGAAGCCGTGTAACTTCCACAATGTCAAAATTCCACTAGGTTTACGAATAATCTATAGGGAAGGAAATTTATTATCCTTACTTAGTTTGACTATGGACCTACAGCAGATGTTTTCTGTCTATAATATTAATTGTTTTCTAATGTACTCAAGAACCATACAGGTATACAGGGAAATGGTCTGTTGCTGGAATGATCCCCTGAGAAACTCATTCCTGGATCCCCAGTTCCAGGTTTGGCCTCATCTGTCCCAGAGCCCAACCTCGCGTACACTGGTGTTTGATGATGTGTTTGCTTCAGGACCACAGACCCGCGTCTGAAAGCCCTAAGTGTCGGTTAAGCTGTGAGAACCGTGAAAGTGGGGAATTTGGGTTTATGCCACATGCTACTTGTGTCATGTAGGCCTTGTCTCACTGCTTTGTGATCCATCATTTAACGGAACTCACAGCCCTGCCTTGTTAACCCACACTTCTAGATTTCTCATGTCACAATTTAAAAACTATAGTATCGTAATTGAAATATAAAATGTGGGCAGCAGGTCGTCAGTCTAAGGACCATTAGAGATAGGCTAAAAAGACTGTCCTTGCCAATGAAGTTCATATTCCATGAATACAGAACAATATCCTGCTATATTATATAAAGCTGACACTTACAGAACAGGAAGGTCAGTTCCAGATTGTGATGTGCAATTCTGCACAATAGGAGGTACAAGTTCACTGACTTATTACAACTTTTGAATTTTTTTTTTCTGGGTGGGTCACATTCCTGGATTGCTCCACCTTCTCCAATCGATGAGAACTTAACGACCACGTTCCAAAAATCCATTATCCCTCCTTCCCAGAGCAAACTAGAAATGTACCAATCAGGCTGGTGAAGGACAATAACGGCATACCTCATGCAACGGGAACATTGTTTTTTACTTGATATGCATTGTATGGAGTTTAAAGGATAGTGACATGGATAGCTACAGTACTTTAAAGTTCAACCATGAAGAAAGCTTATGCAATTAACACTCTTCAGTAATGCAACATATAATTAAAAAGTAAACAACGGAAACTGTAGATGAAATAAGCAGTCTACATTGAACAGGCATGAAAGAAAATAAATACATCATTTACAATCCACAATTAAAATTAGTGACTAAAAAGATTATTCACTGCAGAATACGGTGGACTGAATGTGAAAGTTTGAATACAAGCTTGAAGATGAGCTGCTCCAAAAGGTTTCTTGTGAGTTCCAAACACATTAAAAAGTACTGTTTGATTTGATTTACCTGTGTGGGTGAAAAGTCAATAAAATAACTTGTGAAATACAATTCAACCACAACAAAGAAAGTGGCAGCCTTTTGGTCACTAATTTACCTTTTAATGTCTTTAAATAGATTCAATAACACAGATTTTGTGCCGAGCACAGTAAGTTTTGATAATCACGAAGTTCCTCAAGATCATTGATCAACACCAGTGGGAAGGCTTAAGTAGATGAGGTGAAGTCAGAAGATGCAAGAGGATTCTAAATGAACCTTGTGGCTATTCTCATTTAATGGTGAAAAATTTTACACTGGTTGCCAGGTTTAAAAGAGTGTGAACAGTTTGAAGTTGACTACATCTTCACTATCTCAGAAAAATAAACAGAAAGAGCTCATAAGAGGTAAATACTATCTGCAGCCAGTGGACTCCCAGATATTCCCAAATGTGGCAAGATGAGGCCACCCTCAGGGTGGAGGAGCAACACTCGATAAAACCACCGAGTCTGCTCCACCATTTCATCATGGCTGATCCATTTTTCCTCTCAGCCCCAATCACCTGCCTTCTCCCCGTATCCCTTCATGCCCCGACCAATCTAGAATCTAACAATCTCTGCCTTAAATATACATAATGACTTGGCCTTCACAGCAGCCTGTGGTAATGAATTCGACAGATTCACCACTCTCTGGTTAAAGAAATTCCTCCTCACCTTCATTCTAAAAGGATGCCTCTTTATTCTGTGGCTGTGCCTCTTGGGTTTAGACACGCCCACCATAGGAAATCTCCTCTCCACATCCACTTTATCAAGGCCTTTCACCATTTGATAGGTTTCAATTAGGTCACCTCTCATTATTCTAAATCCCAGTGAATACAGGCCTAGAGCAATCAAATGCTCTTCATATGATAAGCCAGTCAATCCTGGAATCATTTTCAGAAGCCTGCTTTGAACCCTCTCCAGTTTCAGCACATCCTTCCTAAAATAAAGGGAACAAAGCTGCTCACAATACTCCAGGTAAGGCCACACCAGTGCTTTATAAGGTCTCAACATTACATCCTTGCTTTTATATTCTAGTCCTCTTGAAATGAATGGTGACATTGCATTTGCCTTCCTCACCACAGACTCGACCTGCAAATTTACCTTTAGGGAACCCTGCACAAAGACTCCCAAATCCCTTTGTACCTCAGTTTTTTGTATTTTCTCTCCATTTAGAAAATTGCCTACCCTTTCATTTCTTCCACCAGAGTGCATGACCATACACTTCCCAACACTGTATTCCATCTGCCATTTCATTGCCCAGTCTCCTAACCCGCCTAACTCCTTCTGTAGTCCTGACAAAGGGTCTCGGCCCGAAACATCGACAGTGCTTCTCCTTATAGATGCTGCCTGGCCTGCTGTGTTCCACCAGCATTGTGTGTGTGTTGTTTGAATTTCCAGCATCTGCAGATTTCCTCGTGTTTGCTCCTTCTGTAGCCTCCCTATTTCATCAAAACTACCTTCCTCTCCACCTATCTTTGCTTCATCTGCAAGCTTTGCAAGAAATCCTTCAATTCCATTATCCAAATCATTGACATACAACGTAAAAAAAAAAATCGGTCCCAACACAGACCCCTGTGGAACACTATTAGTCGTACGCAGCCAGCCAGGAAAGGCTCCCTTTATTCCCACTCTTTGCCTCCTGCCAATCAGCCACTGCGTTATCCATGCTAGAATCTTTCCTGTAATACCAGGGACTCATAGCTTGTTAAACAGCCCCATGTGTGACACCTTGTCAATGGCCTTCTGAAAATCCAAGTACAAATATATTCTGTCTGGGTAGTCTCCATCTTGATGGCTTGAATATTGATTTCTCCTTCCTTTCTCCTCTGCAGCTCTTTATCTCTCCTATCCACCTGGCTTCAGCCATCACCTTCTAGCTATCCTTCTCCCCCACCTTCCTTTCAGTCTTGAAGAAGAGTCTCGGCACGAAATGTCAACTGTTTGTTCATTTCCATGGACGCTGCCTGACATGCTGAGCTCTTCCAGCATTCCGTGTGTGTTGCTTTGGATTTCCAGCATCTACAGACTTCCCCATGTTTATGATTTGGCACAAGTCACCAAAGACAAATTTATTCCTTATCATCATGCAATGAAGTGCATTTTATATGGCAAATCTAGAAGGTTCCAAATAGTACTCAAGCATTGTGAAACGGCACTGACATCGGTAAAGTTACTTTTAAATTTATATACTAAATCTTGCCAAGTTTCCTATGGACTAAGGAAATACTAGTTATAATCTTGCTGTCACAATTGCAGCTGGGGTTCAGCTTGGATCAGCAAGATGGGGAGATATTTACATAAAACTTCTAAGAAAAACACATTTTCCAAGACATTCTGCTGCTTTTCCCATGCAAAGGGGGCAAGGGGGCAGTAAAATGAGTAAGATAAATGTACTAATTATTAACATTTCTCATAAAATCAATCCTTCTATCCTGAAAAAAGGATTACCCACTGGACTGGTTCAGTAATGTGATCCATTATAAGCTAGTCTAAAGTGTAACTCTCTACATTAACTAATCCCTACATACAAACCATAGATGGAAAAATATTCAATGGCGGAGTCAACCTTTGCTACTTTCATGACCCCACAATGATTGGTACCAAATTATACTGAGATAAAAGTCTTCAAAATAAAAACCATCCTGATGGTGATGACAGCTGCACTGAAATAAGAACTAGAGGATGGGAAGAAAATAGCTTTGAAATTATTTAACTCAGAACAGGAAATAATCAATTTTCCCATTTATAGAAAAGTAAACAGATTGAAGATGACCCAATAACTTTAGCTTTTAAGTAAATCATCTTCAAACCACAATGACTGAACGTTCAATGTGATATTCTAACTGTAAACAAGAAAAGCCACCAAAACTCTGCGTCACAGAATGAAACAGTTAGCAGATGACAGTGTTCTCATACCTCTTGCCAAATATCAGGCACAGACCACTTCAACTAAGTGCAAATTTTCACAAACACAAAAATTACTTTTCCTCTCAAAATAAATATTTCTTCATCACATGACAATAATTGATGGAAATTTTCAAAAGTAGCTAAGTTATACCTCAAATGAACAGCCAAATATAATATATATTATGAAACAATTTGCTATCTTTCTTTTATACCTGATGGTATAAAGTTCTAATTATATTTCTGGGCATCAGTGTGGCCAACCCAGCAATCTTTAAAGAGGGAAAGGAAAAAAAAATTAGTTAAGTTAATGTCTAATATTAAAGTTCCTGTTTCATCAAAAAGTATTGGTATTGCTTCATTATTATCACATGAACTAAGATGGAATGAAAAGTTTTTTTTAATTTTGTATGCCTTCTAGACAGGTCCTAAGACCATAACATATAATAGCCAAATTTGTCCATTTAGTCCATCAAGTCTGCTCTGCCAGTCAACCATGGTTGATTTTTTATCAACCCCATTCTCCTACTTTTCCCCTGTAACCCTTAAACACCTTACCAAATAAGAAACTATCAAACCCTTGTCTTGAATACACCTAACCACTTTACCTCTAAAGTGCTCTGTATCCCTGGCAATGCTCCCCGACTCTTTCTGCGCTACACTGACAACAGCATTAGTGCTGCTTCAGGCACCCGTGCTGTCCTCCTTAACTTCATCAACTTTGTCTCCAACTTTCACCCTACCCTTAGGTTCGCTTGGTCCATTTCTGACACCTCTCTCCCCTTTCCAGTCTCTCTCTCTCTCTCTCCATCTCTGGATACAAACTGTCAACTCAGCAATTCTCATGTCTATCTTGACTTCCCACCCTGTCTCTTGTAAAAATGCTATTTCCTTTTCTCAGATCCTTCATTTCTGCTGCATCCATTCCTAGGACAAGGCTTTCCTTTTGAGAACTTCAGAGACGTTCTCCTTCTTCAAAAGACATGGTTTCCCTTCCTCTACCATCGATACTGCTCTCACCCGCATCTCCACCATTTCTCAGACATTTGTGCTCAGCCTATCTTCCTGCCGCCTTAATGGTAATAGAGTTCCTCTTTCCTTTACCTGCCATCCCATGAGCCTCCACATCCAACGCGTCATTCTTGCAACTTTCAATGGGATCCTACCATCATACACATCTTTACTCCCTCCTCCCTGCCACCAATCTCCAACTTTTTGCAAGGATCACTGCATCCACAATTTCCGATTTGTCCCTCCCCACGAACCTCCCCTATGCACATATCTCTGCAAGTGACAGAAATGCTACACCTGCCCGTTCACCTCCTCCCTCACCTCCATTCAGGGCCCCAAACAGTCCTTCCAGGTGAGGCAACATTTCACCTGCAAATCTGATGGGGTCATCTATTATGTCCGGTGCTCTTGATGCAGCCTCCTGTCCAATGGTGGGACCCTATATACAAACCCCATTTCCAGAAAAGTTGGGATATTTTCCAAAATGCAATAAAAACAAAAATCTGTGATATGTTAATTCACGTGAACCTTTATTTAACTGACAAAAGTACAAAGAAAAGATTTTCAATAGTTTTACTGACCAACTTAATTGTATTTTGTAAATATACACAAATTTAGAATTTGATGGCTGCAACACACTCAACAAAAGTTGGGACAGAGTTAAATTAAGATTGAAAAGTGCACAGAATATTCAAGTAACAGCGGTTTGGAAGACTCCACATTAAGCAGGCTAATTGGTAGCAGGTGAGGTATCATGACTGGGTATAAAAGTAGCGTCCATCAAAGGCTCAGTCTTTGCAAGCAAAGATGGGCCATGGCTCACCCCTTTGTGCCAAAATTCGTGAGAGAATTGTTAGTCAGTTCAAAAGGAACATTTCCCAACACAATATTGCACAGAATTTAGGTCTTTCAACATCTACAGTACATAATATTGTGAAAAGATTCAGAGAATTCAGAGACATCTCAGTGCGTAAAGGGCAAGGTCGGAAACCACTGTTGAACGCGCGTGATCTTTGAGTCCTCAGGCGGCACTGCCTAAGAAACTGTCATGTTACTGTGACAATTATGGCCACCTGGGCTCAGGAGTACTTCGGAAAACCATTGTCACTTAACACAGTCCGTCGCTGCATCCAGAAATGCAACTTGAAACTGTATTACACAAGGAGGAAGCCATTCATCAATTCTATGCAGAAACGCCAGCGAGTTCTCTGGGCCCGAGCTCATCTCAGATGGACCGAAAGACTGTGGAACCGTGTGCTGTGGTCAGATGAGTCCACATTTTAGCTAGTTTTCAGAAAAAACGGGCGTCGAGTTCTCCATGCCAAAGATGAAAACAACCATCCTGATTGTTATCAGCGAAAGGTGCAAAAGCCAGCATCTGTGATGGTATGGGGGTGCATCAATGCCCACGGCATGGGTGAGTTGCATGTATGTGAAGGTACCATTGTCTCTGATGCATATATTAGGATTTTAGAGCGACATATGTTGCCATCAAAGCAACGTCTCTTCCCGGGATGTCCATGCTTATTTCAGCAGGACAATGCCAGACCACATTCTGCACAGGCTACAACAGCATGGCTTTGTAGACACAGAGTGCGTGTGCTTGACTGGCCTGCTGGCAGTCCAGATCTATCTCCTATTGAAAATGTATGGCGCATCATGAAGAGGAGAATCAGACAACGGAGACCACGGACTGTTGAGCAGCTGAAGTCTTATGTCAAGCAAGAATGGGCAAAATTTCCAATTGCAAATCTACTACAATTAGAATCCTCAGTTCCAAAACGATTAAAAAGTGTTATTAAAAGGAAAGGTGATGTAACACAATGGTAAACATGCCTCTGTCCCAACTTTTGTTGAGTGTGTTGCAGCCATCAAATTCTAAATTTGTGTATATTTACAAAATACAATTAAGTTGGTCAGTAAAACTGTTGAAAATCTTTTCATTGTACTTTTGTCAGTTAAATAAAGGTTCATGTGAATTAACATATCACAGATTTTTGTTTTTATTGCATTTTGGAAAATATCCCAACTTTTCTGGAAATGGGGTTTGTAAATTGGGGGACCACTTTGAGGACCTCCATTTGTCAAAAGCAGAATTTCCTGGTGACCAAATATTTTAATTCCTATCACTATTCCTGCTCTGACATGTCAGTACTGTACATTGCCTCTTCTACGAGGCCATTGTCAGGATGGAGGAGCAAGACCTCATATTCCATCTAGCCTGCAGCCTGATGGCATGAACATCGATTTCTCCCTCTGGTAATTTTTTCTCCTTCCCCTTTCCCTCTTCTTCTATTTCCCACTCTGACCTCTTACCTCTTTTCCTCACCTGCCTATCACCTCCCACTGGTGCCCCTCCTTCTTTCCTGTCTCCTATGGCCCATGCTCCTCTCCTATCAGATTCCTTCTTCTCCAATCCTTTACTTTTCCCATTCACCTGTCTTCACCTATCACCTTCTAGCTTGTCCTCCCTCTCTCCCCCCTGCACCTTCCTTTCCAGTCCTGATTAAGGGTCTAAGCCCAAAACTTCAACTGTTTATTTATTTTCATAGATGCTGCCTGACCTGCTGAGTTCCTCCAACATTTTGTGTATGTTGATCTGGATTTCCAGCACCTGCAGAATCCCTTGTGTTTATTATCTCTGTTATTTCATATATCATTGAGGTACTAAAAAAGAATGCAAAAGGAAGTACAGGGGTTACAGAAACAGTGCAGTGGAGGGGGAAGATGTGCAATGACCATGAAAGATTCATCTTTTCATGTATGAGGAGCCATTCAAGTAACTGATAACATTGGGCTGTCCTCAAGTCTGGTGATTCATGCTCTCAAGCTTTTGAATCTTCTGCCCAATGGAAAGGGGGAGAAGAGCAAATGAGGAGCTGGAAAGGATCTTTGACGATGTTGGCTGCTTTCCAGAGGCAGCAGGATGTCCAGATGGAGTCAATGGAGTGGAGGGTTGTGAAGGACTGGGCTGTTCCCTGCCATTTTCTTGGGATCTTGGACAGAACAGTTACCATGTAACAGATCTGATGTACTCTACTGGCGAGATCAACAGAAAATGGTTCCATAAGATACGACTGCTTCAATGGTTAGGATTGGGGCGAGGAGAATATTAATAATAAAACTTTGAAGAAAGATGTAACTTAAATAATTCATCATGTTAGTTTTCTTCCTTTCAGATCCCAGCTTTTTGCTCTTTTCATTGCAATGATGATTTTCAATCTGTTCCCAAGACTTTCCCTGCATTTTGTAACCGTCAATTATAATTTCTTGAGAATCGCAAAAATTGCCTTGAGTGTTTGGATTTTTTTTAACCTTATATCATTTTCTTCTTCTATGATTTGTTTTCAGTAGATTAAGACCAAGCTCAATCAGTCAATTATGTAATATGTTCTATGGAATATGTTACGAGACCAATGCAGTAGGAACGCCTCTTCCTACACTTTAAAATGAAAAATATAAATATTGTTTGCACCATTTGATTTCTTACATTTTCTTCCCTGGTAACAGAGTAAAATAGATAGGTGACTGAATAAGGGGGAGAAGAGTCAAAGGATTTCTGTCTCCTTGTCCTGCGTTATGAAATAGTTCTTCTCAGCTTCTTTCCCATCAGATGACAAATTGGCAACTTTAAGTATAGTTCAATGGTAATAATTTCAATTCATGGATTCAAAAGAGGCAAATTTTGATGTCAATTTGGTATAGGAACGAAAGGGTCTCTCTGTTTGATGACATTATTAAGCCAAAGCACGTCTGCTTATCAATGACAGATTAAAGATTAAGTGGCACTATTTGAAGAACAAGGATTTCCTTCCAACATCCTGTTTATAGGACATTGCTTTGAACCAATGTTCCATAAAATAAGAAGTGTTTGTACTTTAAAAACATTATTAGCTGAAAAGACTTCTGAGATCATTTTAAGTTTTAATTGACCTATATAAATGCAATATCAATTTTATTAATTACCTATCACATACTATTAAACTTAGGGAGCACATGGGAATAGCTGAAAGAAACTAATGTAGATTTACTTTGTGCATAAACTTCCTATTACATCTGCATATTTCCCCACTGAGAACTCCCTCAAAATATTCAGATATCCGTAAGAAGTTAGTTACAGCAGGGGTTCTTGACCTGGAGTTAAGAATAATCTGGGTATAATTTCCAGGGTGTCCATGAATTTGTTCGGGAAAAAAACCCATACATCTTTATTTTCACTAACCTCTAACTGAAATATAGCACTCCCTTCAACTATGAATGTAGGTGACAAATCACAGTAGTATTAGCAGTACCTGTAACTTTGTCACCAGTAGAAATCAGACATTTTCACATCACATTACAGTTTAATGTTCTTATTCAAGCTAAGCAACAACAGCCTTCACATGAATATGTTTTACAAAAAATATGCTACATGGGCAACAGCTTGCTCTCCATATTGTACTGCCCAGGCTTGCATATCTAGACAGCTAAGACACAACATCCATAGGCTTCACCGAACTGCCAAAGGGGTCCGTGGTGTAAAAAAGGCTAAGAACCCCTGATTTAGAGGAAAATGCATAATTAAGTGCTGCGTTATGATTCTGCACATTGAGCCTTGCAATATATCAAAGGCAAATTAAAGATATAATTATAATTTGGGGAATTGTACTTATATGTTAAATATATGGGCACCAGATCTTTGTCACAAAGTTCCACTGTAGACAATTCTAGAATTGCTCTGTTGAGTGATTAGATTCTACCCACACTTAGCATGAAACTTCAGAAGGGACTTTGGTATACCCATAAAACTCACAGAAAGTATTGGTTCTGAAGAGGCAAACTTCTTCAAAGGTGGTCTGTTCATTCTATAGCTGCAGCAGTCCGATCAGTAGCTATCAATTCCACCAGCATGTTCACACCTCATTCCTCCAGCCCATCAGCACTGTTACTGAATACTTATATCCACCAGAGTCTTTGTAGCTAATCGTGGTGCTTATAACAAGTAGCATATATGACACATGGCACTATCTCTTTATGACCTACAATGAGTATGAACTGTCTTTATTGTGGGACAATTGAGTTAGGTCTGTATAAGAATGCTGGCTGCTTGAGAGGCTAATAAATGCCAGTCAGCCGGCTGTACACTGTGCTGCTTTGTATGATGCTCAAACTTGAGTACAAGTGCAGTGAGTGAGAAAAGACCTGCCTAAGAATGTATAAGAATAAAGTACTACAAGTGGTGGGTGAAAATCTTAAATACCTTGGTAGCGCACAGGTTATTACAGCTTGGGACGCAAGAGTTCAATCCTGGTGTCCCCTGCTGGGTGTTTGTATGTCCTCCCTGTGGAATGCATCTCCAGATGCTCCGGTTTCCTCCCACAGTCCAAAGACATACTGATTGGTAGATCAATTGGTCGTTGTTATTTGTCTCATGATTAGGTTAGGGTTAATTTGCTGGGAGGTTGGGGGATGGTGATGGCAGAAGGGCCTGTTCCAGGATGGATAGATGGAGGCAGAAAATACTCAATAGGACATGCAACACCTTGAGAGACAGAAACATTTCTATTATTCCAGGTCGACGGCTTTTAACAGAACTGAAAAAGGTTAAAGGGAAAAAAAATCCACACACAAGATGCTGGAGGAACGCAGCAGGCCAGGCAGCATCTATGGAAAAGAGTACAGTCGATATAGTCCTGCCGAAGGGTTTGGACCCGAAACGTTGACTGTACTATTTTCCATTGTGTGAGCCTGGCCCGCTGAGTTCCTCCAGCATTTTGTGTGTGTTGCTCAGATTTCCAGCATCTGCAGATTTTCTCTTGTTTGTGATAAGGTTAAAGGAAAGCTGGTTTTAAGCACAAAGAGAAAGCAGGAAGGGGAAGAGTGAACAAAAGGGGTTGCTTCAGAAGGCAGGAAAGGTTAAATGATAAAACTGCGATAGATCGAGGAAAACAGCAGAATGGAATGCTAGAAATCCAAATAAAAAATGCTGATGATGTGAAATTGTACTCATTGTTAAGCTTTGAAGACAGTAATTTTCCCAGAATAACACTCACATGGTTATATTGCAGCACAGACTCATCCGGAATTTGTAAAACTTTCTTTAATAAAACAAGGAAGGACTACCATGGACAATTTCATCTTCCAACAAAACACAATGTGAAGTAAGCAAACAAAAAAAATGGGGAAAGAGACATAATAAAATAGTTGCCTTCTTCTCTTCATTGACTTAAACTGACTGACTTGGTCAATTCCCTAAACGTGTCACAAATTTATAGTAAAAGTTATGGATATACCATTCACTTAAGTGCACTGGCTTGGCCCAGACACTATAGACAATTCCCCTCTGAGGACATCCCTTTGGGACGTCAAATAGGGGGAACAAAAAAACAAACCTCAGTTCGTATTCATCCAGCAATTTATCTTTGGCTGCAGCTGAAAACCTCGGGGTATATACATGACATCTGCAAAAGATTATTTCAAAATGGTGGGAAAATGTTTATGTTGAATCCATGGGGAAATTCTTCCAACATCACACAGACAGATGAGGAAATTCCAGAGAAACTGATGTGAAACAGTGACTTCACTAGGAGTCTCAATTTAAAAAATAAACTGCACCCAACTGTTCTGTCCAAATATGATGACAATGTGGATGTCTAGGCTTTTGCTGTCCTGTTGATGACCCTATATTATTATGAAAATGGACTTTAGAGAAGAAGGGCATGCTAGCATGGTGGTGACCCGAGTTCATTTCCCACTGCTGTCTGTAAATTCTCCCCGGGACCACATGGGTTTCCTCCGGGTGCTCCAGTTTCCTCCTACAGTCCAAAGACGTACCGGTTGGTAGGTTAACTGGTCATTCTGAATTTTCCCATGATTAAACTAGGATTAAATTAGAGGATTGCCAGGTGAGATAGTTTTCCATGGATGCTGCCTGGCCTGCTGAGTTCCTCCAGCATTTCTGTGTATTGCTTAGATTTCCAGCATCTGCAGATTTTCTCATTTCCAAAATATAGTCTGCCCATTTCCTTCCAAAGATGCTGCCTGACCTGTTGAGTTCCTCCAGGGCCATTAAAGGAACATTAAAGTTCCTCTAGATTCCAGCACCTCCAGTTTCTTATGTCTTCTTTAATTCAAGGATTTTGTTGAAACTGGACCAAAATGAATCACATCTAGGATGATTCCAACAGGGCAGGAAGCCAATAAAATCAATCCATATTTCATCAAGTTCAGCATCCTCTCCAGATGTAGTTTTTGAATTCCATATTTTCCCACTCTGCACTGCTTTATTATAGTCCTACAACTAAAACGTGAGCGTTTCCATCAACCTTTGGATAAAATTTCAGATTAAAAATTAAGAGGAACCTATATTTCAAAATCATGGGCCACATGGCATTGCTGCTCTTCAAGTTCAGATAACCCATTGCTTCAAATGAGGAGGAAGAAAATGGTGAAGAATTTTACCTTCTGCCAGCAAATGTTTACAGAATTCCCGGCTCTGAGCATTGAAATATGTCAGCATTCAATTCTGATAACAATATGAACAGCATACATCATGCAGCAGAGCTCTAATCTTGTAGCAGGTGCAAGCCGCTAAGCAGACATCAGGGCTAGACAACGTAGAACCCCTTGGGCTTGCAGCATCAGCTGGAGATTAGTGCTGGACTGCCACCGAGCTTTAACTACAAGGAGGTTTTGATTTTACATTCTGAGCTGGGGCTTTGTTAACACAGCCAGCCCTGAAAGCAACTTGTCTATATTCCCAAAGTTTCCCAAAGCAAAGGTAATCACCATCACAACTACAAAAAAAAGGCAGAACACCTAGCCCAAGGCATTGTTTTATGTAAGCAAATGAAACAATTGGGATCTTGTTGATAAAGGGCAATTCTTACATCACAGCTCATGAAAATAACCTGCAGTAGAACAGCACTTCTGTTAAGTAAATTATTCCTCAAGTTTACACAACAAATGATTTGATTGTCTGGTGAGCATGATTGTTTTACTTATAGAAGCATTCTCTCTTAATTAATGCTGCTGAAACACTAATGGGTAGTTACTCAGTTATTCCCTAACAGGTTTACCGATAAACAGATGCACTTGGCAAGAGGCTCATTTACAGAAATACAATCTCCTGCTTGTGTAGAGCTAGCTGGCAGACCCCACCCCCGCCCACTCACTCCCGACCCTTGCTCTTGGCTTTTGTTTATTTTCAGACTTGGGGAAAAGATATGGAGAGTGGCCGAGCTCAGAACTTCACTACATCTCCTGGCTTCTATATATACTCCAGCTTTTCCTTCAGCAGGCACTGGGAACTGTGGGTGACTTGCTTCACTGTGGTATGGCTGATGTGGAAGGCACAGGCTTGAGGGAGAGGGAGAAAGGGAGGGAGGGAGAGGGAGAGGTAGAAGTGTGTGTGTGTGTGTGTGTGTGTGTGTGTGTGTGTGTGTGTGTGTGTGTGTGTGTGTGTGTGTGTGTGTGTGTGTGTGTGTGTGTGTGTGTGTGTGTGTGTGTGTGTGTGTGTGTGTGTGTGTGTGTTTGAAATCCAGAGCAGCACACACAAAAGGCTGGAGAAACTCAGCAAGTCAGGCAGCATCTGTGGAAATTAATAGTCAATATCTTGACCCAGTCCTGAAGAAGGGTCTCGGCCTGAAACTTTTAACTACTGATTCATTTCAAGACATGCTGCCTGACTTCGCGAGTTCCTCCAGCATTTTGCGCGTGTTGCTTTTGCTCTCAATACCATTGTCCGTACATCTCATTGTCTTTGATTAGCCATGAATAATCAAAGAGACAAAGTGCCCGCAGAATGGTACTGAGAACAAAGGCTCAGTATTGAGGCTTTTTTAAAATTTCCCCCGCCCCCAAGAAGGCTTTCAGGTCATCACTGACTCAGATCTATTTACATTATAGTAACTCCCAAACCTTGGCACTCTCTCCCTTTTCCCCACAGACAACAACAGCAAAACAAAAGGAGTGTGAATCCTAAATTATAATGAAGTAAAAACAAAATGTGCAAAAGGGAGAAAGTAAATCTAGGTAAATCATCACGATTGCAAAAGGAGACACTGGCCTGTATTACATTGAAGGATTCTGAAATCAACTACTGTACTGGAAACATTCAGGAAATCAGGAAGCCCCTGCGGGAAGATCTTAAATAATAATTATTATATCATTTTAATTCCAATTCCCATTTGTGTTGTGACATATTGATCCATAGCTTCCTCTTGTGCCAAGATGAGGCCACCCTCAGGATGGGGGAGCAGCAACACCTTATATTCCATCTGGATACCCTCCAACCTGTTGCATGAATATCGACTTCTCTTTCTGGTAAATAAATCCCTGCCCCTCCCTCTATTCCCCACTCTGACCTTTTACTTCTTCTCACCTGCCTATTACTTTACCCCTGGGTTTCCTCCTTCTTCCCTTTCTCTGATGGCCTCAGTACCATTCTGAGTACACTTATTCACTGCCCTCTCCTATCAGATTCCTTCTTCTCCAGCCCTTGACCTTTCCCACCCACCTGGCTTCACTTATCACCTTCCAGCTTGCGTCTTTCCTCCCCCCCCCCCACCCTTTTTATTCAGGCATCTTCTCTCTTTTAAGTTCTGATGAAGGATCTCAGCCCAAAACATACACTGCTTATTCTTTTCCATAGATGCTGCCTAACCTGCTGAGTTCCTTCAGCATTTTGTGTGTGTTGCCTGAAATATTAAGTCTGTTTCTGTCCTCATAGATGCTGTCTCTTCTTTTTACCGGCTCTGTCTATGGTGAGGTTGAACAAGATTAAACATTACACATACCAGCAGATGTGGGGACTCTTGTTCCTGGCTTCCTATTGCCAGCATGATTGCAAACTCTGATGGGATGGTCATTTAAATGCTAATGATCGTAAAGTCAGCAGCTAGAATTAGTTTCAGTAATAGAAATATTGCTTTTGGCAAGGCTTTGTGAAAGGTGATTTAAATTAAATCAGCTGCCATAAATAAAAATGTGTTTGATAATTTAGGATGAAGCTGCTCTTCTTGTCTCCCTTTTGCATCTTGCAATGACCCCATGCTACTCGGTAACAATACATCCCTGCCATACTGACAGCACCGCCTGTTTCTCACAGTAATTTTCCATCAACCTCCACTGAAACATCCCAGAGTGAGATCAGTTCCCCCCACCACTGCCCCCCCATGCTCCAGATCTCCCTTTTGTTAAAACAAATCGCAAAACTTACTTGCTCAAATGATGTGTACCAAATCAGTGGATTAAAATCAATTACATTGATTGACAACAAACATGAACCTAACAATGAAAAGGTGAACTGCTAGTTATATTTCTGATTATAATAATGATATTCAAATATAATAATGATACATTTTACACAAGTTCTTGATATTTATTGCTTATTTATTTTTATTATTACTGTTCTTTGTATATTTGCACAGTTTGTTGTCTTTTACACACTGGTTGTCTGCCCTGTTGGTGCAGTCTTCCATTGCTTCTATTGTGGCTACTGGATTTATAAAGTATGGCTGCAAGAAAATGAATCCCAGGGTTGTACATGGTGACATATATATAGTTAGATAATAAATTTACTTTGAGCTTTGAGTCAGAATCAGAATGAGATTTAATATCATTGGCATATGTCATGAAATTTGTTAACTGTGCAGCAGCAGTACAATGCAATACATAAGAGATAAAAAAAACAAATTACAGTAAGTGTGTATATAAAATAGTTAAATTAAGTAAGCAGTGCAAAAATAGAAATAAAAAATGTAGTGAGGTAGTGTTCATGGGTTCAATGTCCATTTAGAAATATGATGGCAGCGGGGAAGAATCATTCAGCTTGTGCCTTCAGGCTCCTGTACCTCCTCCCTGATGGTAACCTGTCCTGGGTGATGGGGGTCTTTAATGATGGACAACTGCCTTTGATAAACAAAGGAAACTACTTTGTGCAAAAATCAAACTGCTAGAGTAACTCCGTGGTCAAGCACGTGTCTGGAGGCAAAGGGATCGGCGATGTTTCAGGTCGAGACCCTGCATCAGGGCTGAAAGAGTAGAGAGCCAGAAGCCGGTATAAAGGAGTAAGAGGGAGGGGACAGGCAGAGGCTGACAGGAGATGGGTGGTGTAAGGGGCAGACAGAGCCGGGTGAGGGAGGGTGTGTGCAGTCAGGAGAGGTTAACAGGTAGAGACAGATAAAGAGAAGGGGACAGGAGGACCTCTTGTTATAAGTCACAATATTTCCGAATTACACTGATAGACTGTGATGTTTTTCTGTCCTATTGTATTGTTTTGAACCGGAGACATTCTGTGCCTTAATAAATCACTGGGTTTACCACTTATCAGTTCACATTCTATTTTACATTAAGTCTCATTGTATGGTTACACCCGTCACCTTTACGCAATGAAGCACACTCATTTATCACTCAGAGGTTTTTAATGCTGTTGGTATACCATCACTATGTGTCATGAATATTGACTCCTTTTAGGTATGACTCAATTAGCAACCTTTCTCTAGCCAGCACATCCCGTGCGTTAAGGGAAGTAACAATGCACTGTTTCAACCTTATAAGTCAGAAAATTCACGAAGAAGTGGCTGATGTCTGCTGAAAATTCTCACACATTCACAAGTCTTTCCCTACACACACACTCAGTTCAAGTCAAAGTCTAAGTAGTTAAAAGTCTAAGTAGTTAAAAGTCTGGTGGACTGCCTGATTCAAGCCACAACTCCCTTTCTTAATGTGCATATTTAATGCTGAACACAACACGCAAACTCCAAAATGAAAATATTTTCAAAGTGTATAATATATATAAAACCTTCTGATTATATATCAATGCAAAAAGTGGGTAAATGAACAGAAAGTAATTAAGTTTGCAATATTTTCAGCTTGCAAAAAATGCAACTAAAAATGCTGAAGTGCAAACCCCAGTCAGAAACATCCATCTCCGTTATAATGTTTACCTAGTGAAGGCACTTGGAAGTCACCTGGAGAATAAGAACAGCGAATTATGCAGACTGTCGAGAGTGATTCATCACTACAAGAGCCTGACTCCTATGAAACACTTCTACAAATAGACAGATATTACATTCACTGCTTAATCTGCTTAATATTTCCTCTAAAACTATGAACCATATGGTGTTTAGAAGCAAGGTACCTATACACATGATTGTTTTACTTATAGAAGCATTCTCTCTTAATTGCAAACTGTCAAATATAAATACTTTTTTATTTAACTTCAAAAGCTATTAGTTCTTCCTCAGCTGTGTAATTACTGTGAAGGAACTTCGAAAGGATCCTTTTGGTTGTTTGCTTAAAATGTACATAAGTCGCAGGGGCTGGGTAAATAAATGCTTCTGGCTCTCCTTGAGGCTAAGCAATAAGCAATAAGTTTTTAAAAAAAGCCTCTGTGTTATTAAATCTCAGAAATTCTGCAGTAAGTAGATTTTCATAGAGTCATCCAACAGAGGAGGAAGAGGCCTGAATAAATTTATGACATATATCTGAATGAATAATTGAGGAAGCAACAATTCCTCCTTGCTGTCGATCTACACAGGTGCACCTCAAGGATGTGTATTCAGCCCAATGCTCCAGTCTCTCTACATTCATGACTATGTTACTAGGTACAGCTCTAATGGCATCCATAAAATTTGCCCATGACACCACTGCTGTTGGCAGAATCATTGTTCTAAGTTCTAATGCAACAAATAAAATATAATACCAACAGTCACTTTTTCAAGTGTACGGTCTTTGGTTTTTAAGAATCTATCGCAAGCAGCTTGTGCTTCTAAAAATAACTTCTTGTCCCATGCTGCCTTCAATGGGGCAGAAATGTCCAAGTGGTAAATGACAGTGCATAGTCAAGGGTTCTGGGTCCATTTCCAACTATTATAAACAATCATAAATTTTGAAGTTACAGATTTAAATGCTAAAACTACATAACAGGAAGAATGGGCACATGCAACCCCTTTGAGGCTGGCTAATTTAAATTTTTGTGTACACTCCTGATTATTCAGAATTCAGAATCAGGTTTATTGTCACTGACATTAGTTGTGAAACTTGTGTTGTGGCAGCAGTACAGTGCAGGCATAACAAATTACAGTAATTAAAATAAATAAACAAACAGCTACATTTATAGGTAGATAGTGCATAAGTAGCAAGGTCCTGCTTATAGAGCTGTTCCTAAAATGTTCAGTGTGCGTCTTTGGGTCCCTGTACCTCCTCCCTGATGGTAGAAATGAGAACAGGCCATGTCCCAGTTGGTGAGGGTCCTTAACAATCGATGCCACCTTCTTGAGGCATGGCCTTTTGAAAATGTCCTCGATGGTAGAGAGGCATGTGCCCATGATGGAGTTGCCTTAATGTACAACCCTCTGCAGCCTCTTACAATCCTGTGCATTGGCGCCTCCAGACCAGGCAGTAATGCAACCAGTCAGAACGTACGCCGTGGTACAACTGTGAAAATTTGCCAGTCTTTGGTGACATACCAAATCTTCTCAAACTCGTGATGAAGTAGAGCTGCTGGTGTGCCTTCATCATGATTGCATTAATAGCATGAGCCCCAGGATACAACCTCTGACATGTTGACACCCAGAAACACGAAACTGCTCACCCTTTCCACCAATGACCCGTCACTGAGTGTGTTCTCCTGACTTCCCCTTCCTGAAGTCCACACTCAGTTGCTTGGCCTTGTTGACTTTGAATGTAAGGTTGATGTCATGACACCACTTGATCGGCCTATCTGTATGCCTCCTTATTGCAATCTGAGATTCTGCCAGCAACACTCGTACCATGGGCACATTTATAGATGCAGCTTGGGCTGTGCCTTGCCACACAGTCATAAGCGTAGAGAGAGTAGAGCAGTGGGCTAAGCACGAATACGATGCCGAACTCCCTTCTGTAGTTTACAGTACGATAACAAGAATAAATTGAACTTGAAGTAATGAATATCCCAATGAGATCAGAATCCAGGCCTCAGGTTTATTTATTAGATTTACTTATGAGTTAAATAAGACACAATCCAAGATTGTTGATAAGGACAGGAGGTAAAGTAAGTACAGTGGACAGGAGTATGAAAATACAATGACAGTGTGAAAGCCAATGAGCTATACAGTGACAGATGGATTTCATGTGTGAGTCATCGATTTTGTACATTAAAAGATCCTGACTATTTTTATACACTGAAAAGTCCAGTTCAGTGGAGGTGTATTTACCCAAATATAATAGTCAGGCAGGAAACATAATTTTCAGAAGTTGAAGCTATGTTTATCTTTTAATTATGAAAAATTGAATATAAGTGAGCAGAGGTTTCAGCACAGTTGTACAAATCTCTTGTTAATCACCTTGAATGATGGTTTAGAACTCTCATCTTGGAAAGGATATATTATATTGGCCTTGAAATCACAAATTCCTCAGAGCTCCAAAGTTTTCAGAGTTAAAAATAAAAACTGAAACTGAAGCAATTGATGGTAGTAGAAACCAAAATGCAATGTGTTTGCCAAAGGAGAAAATCTCTGTATAGAAAGATAAATTATGATTAGCATACTGCTCAGACTGGTAATTCATACAACCAACTATAACATTATCATTATATTATTATGGAAGCCATTTCATTAATACATGAATCCTCTTCATTTCAATGGATTTCCCTAGATTTGCCGAACAAAGCTCCAAAACACTGCAGTCTGCAGAAGGGAAATTGCTGTAAGTGACTGGCAACAATTTTAGCATTTTTGCAAACAAGGAAATCCAAAGTTGTTGCCAATTTTAAAAAAAAAACAGAGTGAAGGAGGCAAACACTGACACTTCCAGTGTTAGTGGCAAACTCCAGAGTTCCCAACCGGGGGTCAACAGATCCTTTGCTTAATGGCGCTGGTCCACGGAATGAAAAAGGCAGGGAATCCCTGCCCTAGACCAATATATCCAGTCCAAGAAAGAAAAGAGCTACAGCTGCTTCATGGAAATGAGGTAGAGTAGGTGGAATCTGATGAGCTAAGAAGAAATGTTAACAAGGACGTACAGCAGGCTTCTATCTGACTTCTGATAGTCCATTCAACAAAATGTCATGTGAGGCTTATTAAGATGATGGAATTCCTCGATATTAAGAGGAATGAGAAACTATCTCAGTGACAACAGGCAAAGTGCAATGTTGGATTGTATCTTTCTTTAGGTTCAGTTATTTTTAACTGGCCATAGAGTTCAAAGTAATTTTATTATCAAAGTAAGTATGTCACCACATGCTACCCTGAGATTCGTTTTCTTGCAGGCATTCACAATAGAACAAAGAAATACAACAGAATCAATGAAGAACTACACACAAACAATGACTGACAAGCTATACAAGTAGAAAATAAATGAATAATACTCTTTGGGGTCCGCAGAGGAAAGGGTGAGCAGCTTCACGTTTCTGGGCACCATCAATTCCTGGGCCCACCCCACTGATGCAATCATGACAAAGGCAAGTCTGTGGTTCTCCTTCATTAGGACTTTAAGAAAATACAGTATGTCACCAAAGACTCTATAGAAAATTTCTGCAGATGCACCATGGAGAACATTCTAACTGGTTGCATCATCATCTGCTACGAAGACACCAATTCACAGTATTGAAAACAAATCTGAAGAAAGAGAGTCCTTAAAAGGAGTCCATAGGTTGTGCTTGTGATCCGTTTATTGTTGTGGTGAGTAAAGTTATCCACGCTAGCTCAGGAGCCTGATGGTTGAAGGGCAATAACAGTTCCTGAACCTGGTGGTATAGAACCTAAGGCTCCTGTATCTCCTTCCAATGGCAGCAGCCTGAATGGTGGGGGCCCTTGAAGATGGATGCTGCTTTCTTGGGGCAATGCTCTTTATAGATGTGCTCAATGGTGGGGAGGGCTTATCCTATGATGGACTGGCTGTATCCACTACTTTTTGTAGGCCTTTCCATTTAAGGGCATTGGTGTTTCCATAACAGATCATGATGAAACCAGTCAAGATATTCTCAACTGTGCATCTGTAGAAGTTTGTCAAAGTTTTAGATGACATGTGGAACCTGCACAAATCTCCAAGAAAGTAGCAGGGCTGCCATGTCTTCTTTGTAATGGCACTTACGTATTGATCCCAGGATAAATCCTCCGAGGAATTTAAAGTTACTGACCCTCTCTACCTTTGATCCCCTAATGAGAAGTGGCTCATAGAACCCTGGTTTCTTCCTCCTGTAATCAATAATCAACTCACAAACAAGAGAAAATCTGCAGATGCTCGAAATTCAAACAACACACACAAATGCTTGTCCAGTCCTATACACCCCATCCCCCACCAGGAAACCTCAAAGCTCTCTGTTTCTTTCTGGACAACAGACCCAACTGGTTTCACTCCACCACCACTCTCCTCATCCTGGTGGAACTTGTCCTCACTCTCAATAATGTCTCCTTTGGCTCCTCCCAGTTCCTTCAAATAAAAGGTGTAGCCATGGGCACTCACATGGTTCTCAACTATGCCTGCCTTTATGTCCGCTACCTTGAACAGTCTATGCTCCAAACCTACACGGCTATCACTCCTCAACTTTTCCTGTGCTACATTGATGACTTCATTGGTGCTGCTTCCTGCACCCATGTGGAGCTTGTCAGTTTCATCAACCTTGCCTCCAACTTCCACCCCACCCTCTTATCTGACACCTCCATCCAACTTCTCAATCTCTCTGTCTCTTTCTCTGGAGACAGCTTATTTACTGATGTCTATTATAAAACCACTGATTCTCACAGCTACCTGGACTATACCTCTTCCTACAGCTATATCTCTTCCTACCATTTTTACCTTGTAAAAATGCCATCCCCTTCTCTCATTACCTCCATCTCCACTATATCTGCTCTCAGGATGAGGCTTTTCATTCCAGAACTAAGAAGATGTCCTCCTTCTTCAAGAAAGTGGATGACTTACAGTGACTGAAATGCTTGAGCACATAGACATTAAGAAAAAGAAAGGGAGTAAAGATAACCCAGGAAATTAAAGACAGTGAATCTTACTTCAGTGGTGGGCAAGTTGTTGGAGAAGGTCCTGAGAGGCAAGATTTATGAGCATTTGGAAAGACATAGTCTGATTATGTCAGAGAGTGGTGGGTGTGTGCAATGCACTGCTGGTGACAGTGGTGGAGGTGGATACAATAGGGTCATTTAAATGACTCTTAGCTAGGTACATGGAGTTAGAAAAATAGAGGGCTATGCGATAGGGTAATTCTAGGCAGTTTCATGCTGTAGATTTCTATGTTCTATGTTCTAAAAGGGAGTCCCTTCCTCCACCATCAATGTTGCCCTCAACCGCATCGCTTCCATTTGACGCACGTCTACCCTCGCACCATCCTCCCACTGCCCCACCAGAGATGTTGTTCCTCATGCTCAACTACCACGCCACCAGCCTCTGTGCCCAGCACATAATTCTCCGTAATTTCCGCCAGCTCCAATGGGATCCCACCACCAAACACATTTTTCCATCCCCTCCCTGCAAATTTCTGCTTCCACAGGGATCGCTGCCTATGCAACTCTCTTGTGCATTTGTCTCCCCCGGCACTTATCCTTGTAAGCGGAACAAGTGCTACACCTGCTCCCTCACTACCATTCAGGGCCCCAAACAGCCCTTCCAGGTGAGGTGACACTTCACCTGTGAGTCTTTTGGGGTCATAGCCAGTGCTCCTAGTGTGGCCTCCCGTATATTGGTGAGACCCGAAGTAGATTGGGAGTCTGTTTCACCGAGCACCTATGCTCTGTCAGTTAGAAAAAACGGGATCTCTCAATGGCCGCCCATTTTAATTTCACTTCCCATTCCCATTCTGTCATGTCAGTCCACGGCCTTCTTTATTGTAACAATGAGACCACACTCAGGTCAGAGAAACAGCACCTTATTTTCCATCTAGGTAGCCTCCAAGCTGAAGGCATGAACATCCATTTCTCGAACTTCCAGTAACGCCCACCAGCAACCTCTCCTTCACCATTCCCCATTCCTATTTTCCCTCTCTCACCTTATCTCCTTACCTACCCATCACCTCACTCTGGTGCTCCTCCTCCTTTTCCTTCTTCCATGGCCTCCTGTCCCCTCCCATCAGATTCCCCCTGCTCCAGCCCTGCACCTCTTTCACCAAACAACTTCCCATCTCCTGGTATCACCTATCACCGTGTGTTTTCCTGTTTTTCCTCCCCTCCCCCGCCTTCTTACTCTGACTCCACATCTTTTTCTCCAGTTCTGATGAAGGGTCAGCCCAAAACGTCAACTGTGCTCTTTTCCATAAATGCTGCCTGGTCTGCTGGGTTCCTCCAGCACTTTGTATCTGTTGCCTCAATAATCAACTCTTTTGGTTTTGCTGACATTGAGTGAAAGGTAGCTGTTGTGGCACCACGCAACCAGACTTTCATTCTCCCCCCCTTATGCAGATTTGTCACCACCTTTAATTTGGCCAACAACACTGGTGACATCAGTAAACTTAAATATGGCATTGGAGCAGTACTTCGACGCACAGTCATAAGTGTAAGGTGAGTTATAAGTATAGAAAGCTGTTTTATAAAGCGTTCAGATAATTTGAACCTGGGCAAAGCAACAGAAGATGGTCAAGTTGATTAAATATCAGCTCAGCATTGTTACAGTGGTGAAATGGGAGCATGTATGATAAACAGTGTTCAATCACAAAAAGACAAGTAGCAGGAATTCTCAAACTGTACAAAATTACTGTTTATTTGCATGTCCTTCATCACCATTATGTGCTGTCTCATATGACGTGGGTGATGATAGTCTTCCATTTGTGTTTAATCTGTGCTTGTGGGAAAGACCCCCCGTCACACTGCTGTCCTTATTCTCTTCTCTATCCATGTCTGTGATTGCTCTTGGCAAATTTTTCTGCAGAAGTGGTTTGCCATTGCCTTCTTCTGGGCAGTGTCTTTACAAGACAAGTTACCCCAACCTATGTCAATACTCTTCAGAGACTGTCTGCCTGGCGTCAGTGGTCGCATTACCAGGATTGTGATATACATCAGCTGCTCATACGCCATCCACTACCTGCTCCCATGGCCTCACGTGACCCTGATTGGGAGCTAAGCAGGTGGAACACCTTGTCCAAGGGTGACCTGCAGGCTAATGGAGAAGGAGAGACCTATCTCCAACCGGCCACCCTAGCACATATCCTTAAAAGTGGGAAAGCAATTTGCTAAGGTAATTACAAACATGTATAGATTATTTGGGTATATAAATAGAGGAATAGGCGCAATAAATGCGAAAAGGATAATGCAAGAACTTTATAATTTACTGGTCAGAATGGAGCTGTGATATTGTGCACTACATTTTCACAACGCACTCTAGCTTTTAGGAAGAACAACGAGGTGGTTTCTGGGACGTTTGTGAGAAGTGATTTTCCTCGGTGAAGAGGTGAGCTAATAGAGGTCTTTAGGATGCTGAGAGCTTGAGGCAGCACAGAAAGTGTCCGTTAAGTGGGTTAATCTCTACAGCTTGGGTTTCCATCCTGGGGTCTACAGACCCCCTCGGTTAATGGTAGGGGTCCATGGCATGGAAACGGAATCCCTGCTCAACAGATAGTATATTTATGATTACCGGTGAAACATCTAGAGAGGAGACGAGATGGCTTTTACTTTCCACTCAAAGTTGACAGAATCTGGAAAGTGGTACCTGAAAGAAGGTGGAAACAGATTCTCTGGAGTTAAAGGGAGTGGGACAGGGATTTTATAATAACAACTTAAAGTTAAGTTCAAAGTTCATAGTAAATGTTATTATCAGAGTGCAAATACGTCACCACATACAACCCCGAGATTCTTTTTCCTGCGGGCATACTCAGCAAACCTATACAACAGTAACTATAACAGGATTAGTGAAAGATCAAGTAGAGCACAGAAAACAACAAACTGACTAAATGCAAATACATATAAATAAATAGCAATAAATAATGAGAGCATGAAATAACAAGATAAAGAGTCCTTAAAGTGAGATCATTAGTTGTGGGAACATCTCAATAGAAGAGTGTAGTTATCCCCTTTTGTTCAAGAGCCTGATGGTTGTGGGGTAGTAACTGTTCTTGAACCTGGTGACTTGTGGGGTAGTAACTGTTCTTGAACCTGGTGACGTGAATCCTGAAGCACCTGTACCTTCTACCTGATGGCAGCAGTGTGAAAAGAGCTTGGCCTGGGTGGCGAGGTTCTTTGACGATGGATGCTGCTTGCCTAGACAGCGTTTCATGTAGAGTGACAGTGTTTGATTGTTGTTAGACAGCGTTACATTGTTTTTAAACAGCGTTTAACAAAGATACGCGACTATGCATGAGAGCTCTTTGAAAGAGCCTTTTGATTGAATAGTTGCTTGTGCTGTAAATGTCTAAAGACTCCAAGTTCAATATCAGTTGGTGATCTATGTGTTCATTCACAATTGCTTCATTCATATGGCTTTTTTATATCTAAATACCCACAACCATAAATTGCATACAAAATTAATTTTAAGTAAATTTTGTTGAACTGCTAAGACATGACGGGAGATGATATTAAGGTTGACATTTTTTGGCCTTTATCTATTAACTATATAATGAAGTCAGGGGCAGCAAAGTGACTTTAATAAAATATGATCCAGAAAGAAACAGCATTGCATTGTCCTGTGGGTTGCTAAATGACAGATTTATACTGCATTCCATAAGAAACATATTTCTCTTCATAGAGTGAATTTATAGACATGCTAGAACGTTCCCATGTGTAGACACCTGTAATTTTTTTAACCAAATGTTGCTGGTCAATAAACACAACATTCTTAGTTTCCTCATATAACTTTTCACTTTGAAATACTAATTCCTGCCTTCAGCATTGTCGTCTGTTCTGAATTATTTACACACTACTTCCTGTCTTTTTGTGGTTACAAAAGTCAATGGAGGCCAAACTTTCTCACACATTGCCATTTCTCATCATCCCTCACAGCATCAACATGTGCATTTTTGTTTTCTTTACTCCAACTGAGAGCCTTATGTAGAAATGCAATGGTAATCTTCCATGTGTATATCCAGCTTATTGGCGGTGTTATAGTTCTTAACTTTGCAGAGTGCATTCCAGAAAAATTGCAAAGTTGTTTAATAAAGTATCACTAAAAATAAGTCAAGAATTGTAGTGTATGTAATATTTCAGTAATATTTGAGTAATATTGTAAATATATTGTTTGATTGAGCATTTTACATTTGCTGACGTAATTCATTATGGGTTATATGTAAAACTATGTGAATGGCATATGTCATTACATCACCACATTATGTGTGTGCACCACACTAAAAAAGGAAAATTAAACACAAGTAGACAGGTATCCCAACTCCTTTTTTTTTCAATTAGTTTTTGGAGATACTAAACATAACAAAACCAATAATATTAAAGTAACAGTGCATTATATGGGTATCTCTTGTGGATACTCTATTGGTCTTAAGTGCCCTTTGCAGTTTTGATTTAATTAATGGGTCTTTTTTCTGAATTGGCAAGATGAAATGTGTTGTCTGCCAGAAGTAGCTTACCATCTAAATAAGTGACTTGGATGAAGGCATTATCGGTACAGTTTCTTAAGTTAATATCTTATCAAACTAAAACACCAATTCCATTTTTCTCTCCACAGATGCTTCCTGATTGATTGGGTGCTTCAATTATTTTTCATTACTTCAAATTTCCAACCAATGGAGCCTCCTGAACTTCATTGCCACAGCACAGTTTCTCTTCTCTCTCCTCACTTGTTTCCTTTTATTTGAATCTTAAATTCAAAAAACCTTTGCTTGCTTGATTACTTGCCTTTAACATTCTACATCGGCTGTGGTTAATAAACATTCACCCCAACCACCCCCACTTTACGCTGCTGCAACCACCATTAACATCATTCAGTCTCCTGGTCTGCCGCCAATCACATGGTGCTCATGCACCCCATCCCTTGCTTTAACTAAAAACCCACTAGATTTTAGGGTTTCTAATTCTAATGTGAGGTCATCACACCTGATATACCAACACTGCTCGCCTCTCCACATTCCCTGACCAGCTAATTATTTCTGGCAAACACGAGGAACTCTGCAGATGCTGGAAATCCAAGCAACACACACAAAATGCTGGTGGAACACAGCAGGCCAGGCAGCATCTATAGAAAGAAGCACTGTCGGCGTTTCGGGCCGAGACCCTTCGAATGGACAAGGGAGTCGCGTAGGTGGCAGTGGTGGCACTAGTGTGGTGGCAGCTTATCAGCTCCGGGGATCTCCCATCCACTGCCACCATCCTCATAGCTCCCACACCCCGCACTTCCCATTTCTACCTCCTACCCCAGATCCACAAACCTGCCTCTCCAGGTAGACCCATTGTCCAGCTTGCTCCTGCCCCACCAAACCAATTTCCGCATACCTTGACACTGTTTCATCCCCCCTTGTTCAATCCCTTCCCACCTATGTTTGTGACACTTCTCAGGCTTTGAATTTTTTCAATGATTTTAAGTTCCCTGGCCCCCACTGCCTTATTTTCACCATGGACGTCCAGTCCCTATATACCTCCATCCCCCACCAGGATGGTCTCAAAGCTCTGTTTCTTTTTGGATTCCAGACCTAACCAATTCCCCTCTACCACCACTCTCCTCCATCTAGCGGAATTAGTTCTTACTCTCAATAATTTCTCCTTTGGCTCCTCCCACTTCCTCCAAACCAAAGGTGTAGCCATGGGCACCCGCATGGGTCCCAGTTATGCCTGCCTATTTGTAGGCTTTGCGGAACAGTCCATGTTCCAAGCCTATACTGGTATCCATCCCCCTCTTTTCCTTTGCTACATCGAGCACTGCATTGGCGCTGCCTCCTGCACACATGCCGAGCTCATTGACATAATTAACTTTGCCTCTGACTTTCACCCTGCCCTCAAATTTACCTCCGACTTTCACCCTGCCCTCAAATTTACCTGGTCAACTTCCGACACCTCCCTCCCCTTTCTAGATCTTTCTGTCTCCATCTCTGGAGACAGCTTATCTACTGATACCTACTATAAGCCTACAGACTCTCATAGCTACCTGGACTATTCCTCTTCCCACCCTGTCTCTCTCAAAAATGCCATCCACTTCTCGCAATTCCTCCGTCTCCGCTGCATCTGCTCTCAGGATGAGGCTTTTCATTCCAGGACGAAGGAGATGTCTTCCTTTTTTAAACAAGGGGGCTTGCTTCCCTTCTTCCACCATCAACTCTGCTCTCAAACGCTTCTCTCCCATTTCCCGCACATCTGCCCTCATCCCATCCGCCCGCCACCCCACTCGGGATAGGGTTCCCCTTGTCCTCACCTACCACCCCACCAGCCTCCGGGTCCAACGTATAATTCTCTGTAACTTCTGCCACCTCCAGCAGGATCCCACTACCAAGCACATCTACTTGACAGATAGACCTCAGTATGTGCGGTTGGGAGACTGTAGGTCTGACATGGTGGTCAGCAGCACAGGGGCGCCGCAGGGAACCGTACTCTCTCCGGTCCTGTTCACCCTGTACACATCAGACTTCCAATATAACTCAGAGTCCTGCCATGTGCAGAAGTTCGCTGATGACACGGCCATAGTGGGGTGTGTCAGGAATGGACAGGAGGAGGAGTATAGGAAACTGATACAGGACTTTGTGATATGGTGCAACTCAAACTACCTGCGTCTCAATATCACCAAGACCAAGGAGATGGTGGTGGACTTTAGGAGATCTAGGCCCCATATGGAGCCAGTGATCATTAATGGAGAACGTGTGGAGCAGGTTAAGACCTACAAGTATCTGGGAGTACAGTTAGACGAGAAGCTTGACTGGACTGCCAACACAGATGCCTTGTGCAGGAAGGCACAGAGTCGAATGTACTTCCTAAGAAGGTTGGCGTCATTCAATGTCTGTAGTGAGATGCTGAAGATATTCTATAGGTCAGTTGTGGAGAGCGCCCTCTTCTTTGTGGTGGCGTGTTGGGGAGGAAGCATTAAGAAGAGGGACGCCTCACGTCTTAATAAGCTGGTAAGGAAGGCGGGCTCTGTCGTGGGCAAAGTACTCGAGAGTTTAACATCGGTAGCTAAGCTAAGGGCGCTGAGTAGGCTACGGTCAATTATGGAAAACCCTGAACATCCTCTACATAGCACCATCCAGAGACAGAGAAGCAGTTTCAGTGACAGGTTACTATCGATGCAATGCTCCTCAGACAGGATGAAGAGGTCAATACTCCCCAATGCCATTAGATAGATAGATAGATAGATAGATAGATAGATACTTTATTCATCCCCATGGGGAAATTCAACTTTTTTTTCCAATGTCCCATACACTTGTTGTAGCAAAACTAATTACATACAATACTTAACTCAGTAAAAAAATATGATATGCATCTAAATCACCGTCTCAAAAAGCATTAATAATAGCTTTTAAAAAGTTCTTAAGTCCTGGCGGTAGAATTGTAAAGCCTAATGGCATTGGGGAGTATTGACCTCTTCATCCTGTCTGAGGAGCATTGCATCGATAGTAACCTGTCACTGAAACTGCTTACATTAGGCTTTACAATTCTACCGCCAGGACTTAAGAACTTTTTAAATGCTATTATTGATGCTTTTTGAGACGGTGATTTAGATGCATATCATATTTTTTTTACTGAGTTAAGTATTGTATGTAATTAGTTTTGCTACAACAAGTGTATGGGACATTGGAAAAAAAAGTTGAATTTCCCATGGGGATGAATAAAGTATCTATCTATCTACCTCCCCCACTCTTTCTGCTTTCCGCAGGGGTCACTCCCTAGGCGACTCCCTTGTCCATCTGTCCCCCCATCCCTTCCCACTGATCTCCCTCCTGTCACTTATCCTTGTAAGCGGAACAAGTGCTACATCTGCCCTTACACTTCCTCCCTCACCACCATTCAGGGCCCCAGACAATCCTTCCAGGTGAGGCGAGACTTCACCTGTGAGTCAGCTGGTGTGGTATACTGCGTCCGGTGATCCCGGTGTGGCCTTTTATATATCGGTGAGACCCGACGCAGACTGGGAGACCATTCCGCTGAACACCTACGCTCTGTCCGCCAGAAAAAGCAGAATCTCCCAGTGGCCACACATTTTAATTCCACGTCCCATTCCCATTCTGATATGTCTATCCATGGCCTCCTCTACTGTCAAGATGAAGCCACACTCAGGTTGGAGGAACAACACCTTATATCCTGTCTGGGTAGCCTCCAACCTGATGGCATGAACATTGACTTCTCTAACTTCTGTTAATGCCCCCTGTCCCCTTCTTACCCCATCTCTGATATATTTTGTTCCCTCCCTTTTTTTCTCTCTCTGCCCATCACTCTGCCTGTTCTCCATCTCCCTCTGATGCTCCCCTCCCCCTTTCTTTCTCCCAAGACCTCCCGTCTCACGATCCTTTCCCTTCTCCAGCTCTGTATCCCAATTGCCGATTACCTTTCTGGCTCTCAGCTTCACCCCACCCCCTCCGGTCTTCTCCTATCATTTCGCATTTCCCCCTCCCCTTCCTACTTTCAAATCTCTTACTATCTTTCCTTTCAGTTAGTCCTGATGAAGGATCTTGGCCCGAAACGTCGACAGTTCTTCTTCCTATAGATGCTGCCTGGCCTGCTGCGTTCCACCAGCATTTTGCGATTATTTCTGGCACTATTTTTTATTTCTTCGTGCAAACATCAGATTGCATTGTCAATCTCCATTCCCACAAAACTGCCATGAAGGAAAGAATAATGGAAAACAGTTAAATGAGAAGGTCAATCAGTCATTTCTGGCTGTGAAAGCATGATTTCACCCAATCTCATCCTCCAGCATGAGGTCTAAAGTCCCTGAGGTCACAATTCTTCAAGAACTCAGCCATAACATGAGTGTTTACACATTTTACATATAATGAGTGTTGCTGCCTCTACCACACCTTCAGGCAATGAGATTTAGATCATTACCACCAGCTGGGTCAAAATTTGTTCTTCATCTCCCTTCCAATCCTGTAAATCATGTTAAATCTATTCCACCTGGTCTTTGAGTCCCAGCCAAAAGAAATAGATTTTTTTTCCTAGTTAGAGGAAATAGGCTTATCAGAGATATATATTTTTATGAAAAGCACTATGTCATGTGCTGGTATTTTTAAAATACCATACAAAATCAGTCTGATTTTAATTGGCTGAAACCTTCAGCTTTTTTTGTGGATTTTTCAGGTTCAGACACTTCTTCTGAAATCTTCACCCTGAAGATTACGACAATTTCCCAAAGACACACAGCCTCATGTTTTCTAATCAGCAGAGGCAGTTCTCATTTTAATATAAACCGCATTATGCAGACAGCGAAGAAAAAAAAATCAAATTACTCAATCTCCTCTGTTAATAAATGAATTTGTACATCCCTCGCCTGTTGTCTTGTGTCTATTTATTCTTAGCAAATTAAAAACAAGTCACTCGACACTTAAAATCTAGTAAGGCTTTTTATGAAATTATGTCATAAATTTAAATTTCTACTCATTTCTCTAATTGAATTACCGAGGACTGTCCGTCAAATGTTAGCAGGTGTTACTTGCAAGTGAAATAGCTTCCTGTGTGCCAAATCTGAATATGACATTCAATATTTCAGCTATAAACAGAATTCTCACCACTGCCTGTGAATAACTATCTTATTTAAGAACACTCATCCTCGTTCATCCATAGTACACTCATTATTTGCCCAAGCATTCAAGAATCAATGTACAACCAAATTCTGCATGGGGCAAATAGCTTAGTTATCTATTTAAACAGCATTTCAACTAAGTAATTGCACAGCAGTTGAAAATATTGATTTCTGAAAGGTGCCAGCTTCTCAAAGCAAATGTTTTCTGTTGCTCATGTTGAAAACCATTGTTTTCTTAATAGTACTTTTTATAAGATTTTTAACAAACTCATGTATTTTTCACACTCACTGGCAGAAAGTGGTAGAGTGGTAAGCTTATCACCCTCTTCATTTTTCATTGGTTAAGTATCAGCACATTACCCACGTGTTATAATAGTTTTAATTATGTAGCCTATTAATTAAGTCATCACTACCTAAGAAATTTTATTTCTCTTATCTTTAACAGAGTGCCATCTTTTTCAGAAGTGTATTTTTCAGAAGTGCCATCTTTTGTTTCTTTTAATCAGCTCTTTTCTCTTGCTGACATTGAGTGCAAGATTGTTGCTGCGACACCACTCAACTCACTGGTATATCTCGCTCCTATACACCATCATCACCATCTGAAATTCTGCCAACAATGTTTGCATGTCTGAGGTAAATTGTGTTAAATTATTCCTGCAAACAGTGGAGGGGCAAGCGATGGTGAGGTGAGTTCAGGGAATGAGCTGAGGCGATATATTGCAGAATCATTGTAGATGGAGTTCCATTGCCCATACAGCTGGCCTGGAAGTGAAGTTAGATCACTCTGGGCACAAAGAGGAGAAGTCGGGGCCAGGGCAGATGAGATTTGGTGCTCGTATAGCTAGCCCGGTTGTACAGTTGGATCACTTTGCGTGCCAAGCTGATTTGATTGCAGCTTCAGGGTGGGCAACAAAATCTAGGCCTGGAGTGCGACACTGAGCCTTTCACTGCAGTTGGGTCCTGGTGTAAGGTATGATTCACTGTTTAGACAATTTAAACGTCAGCTCAGATCAGAGGCAGGAGCAGATTTTGCTCGCTCTCCATGATGATCTCTCCTCTCTCCATAGCGCCAGTCTTCTGCTGTTCCATTGTTTGGTCAATTTAAACACTGACCTAGATAGACTGAAAAGACAATGTCGGGATCCTAGCCAAGAGTTAATTTCACTTGTTCTCTGCAAAGGACATTCCTCTTTCTCTATGGCGCTGAGGTTATGAAGACTGCCTCGGCTGTTGTGTTCCATGCTCGTTAATATGATGAACTGAGAAACGAGGCTTTGGGCCTACTCTGGATCCAGGGACTCAATTTTTGACTCAGAATGTTGTTGTTCACTTCAATTTTTTACATGATTTGTGTTTTTTTTCCTTTCTCTTGCATATTGGGCATTGGCCTTTTATTTTATTTCTTTAATTTGGTTCCTTTGGGTTACTTGTGTGAACAAACAAATCTCAAAGTTGTATAATTTATACATTCTTTGATAATAAATGTACTTTGAACTTTATTCCTTGTCTTACACCCCTTAGCATCAATTCCCCTCTGAGCATAGTTTTTCAGCTCTTTATTCAGTGTGCTTAGTATTTGCATGTTTGTTTGTACTCTAAGGTAAACTGAAATCCTGGAATTAAGATTGCTAGCCATTCTTGACTCCTGGAAGAACCCTAAGGATTAGAAATTAAACAGAGATCCAACACTCACAAACTAAACCAGAGGCTGAAGCCAAGTTTACTGTCATGTGGTATTTTTAAATCAAATTATTTAAAATATTTTAGAACAGGCAGGAAATGTACTATAGAACCATATACCCACAGGCCATTTTATTAGGTACCACTTTAACCTAAAAAAGTAGCCACTGAGTATATGGTCATGTTCGCTGCTGTAGCTCATCCATTCAAAGTTCAATGTGTGGTTTATTCAGAGATGTTCTTCTGCACACCACTTGTAATGTGTGGTCACTTGAGCTACTGTTGCCTTCCTATCAGTTTAAACTACTCTGGCCTCTCACTAACAAGGTGCTTTTGCCCACAGAACTTTTGCTCACTGGATTTTTTTTGCTTTCCACACCCTGTCTGTAAACTCTAGAACAGGAGTTCCTACCACTCGGTTAATGGTAAGGCTCCATGTCGTAATAAAGGTTGGGGACTCCTGCTCTAGAGATTGTTGTGCATGAAAATTCCAGGAGATCAGCAGCTTTCTGATGTTTGATCTGAAAAACAACAGAACCCCTTGGCCATGTCTGCATGGTTTTATGCACTGAGTTGCAGCCACAAGAGTAGCTAATTAGATATTTGCATTAACAAGCAGGTGTACCTAATGAAACGGCCACTGCGTGTACAGCAGTTGTCTTCAATAGCTTCACGGAAAACTTCTTAAATTTTTCAACATTTAATGCCATCACAGTTAAGAAACTTGAGCAACTCACACAAAATGCTGGAGGAACTCAGCAGGCCAGGCAACATCTATGGAAAAGAGTACAGCCGACATTTTGGCCCAAAACCCTTTGCGTGTGTTGCTCGGATTTCCAGCATCTGCAGATTTTCTCGTTTGTGATAAGAAACTTGAGACTGAGTTTGACGGGGGGGGGGGGGGGGGGGGAGATAATCACAAAGTTCAAAAAAGGATGGATTTCAGCTTGAATGATTTTGGGAAATAGAAAGGAACTTGTGAGATAATACCAACAAAAGGCAGGTAGATTTTAAAGACTTGAGTTAGCAACTAGCATAGGAAAATAAAAACCCCTGTTTGTGGTCACAAGTTAAGTGGGTCTGTGTGAAGTATGCATGCATTTGCATTTGCAGGTTCTAGCAAAGGGGTAGCAGCATTTCAGCACAAAACTGTTTTGGAGTTGGCAGAACCCGGAAGTTGAACACAATGGAGGATGTGCAGCAAATCTCTGTGACAGAAATGACAATTAAACAATGGATCTGGCAAAGAGTGAAAACAGTATCTCAGTCATACTGCACACAAACCATCCCACTTCCCGGGTATTGGCTCCTTTGTTATCACTTGGTAAACACATAGTCATTATACAGTAAATTTCCACCTTAGTGTTTGGGTTTTTATGGATTAGTGACACAGAGGACATTAGTCATTGGCAGCAGGCTCGCCAGTCCCTGCCAGAAGGATGGGAAACACAAAATAGCACTACTGCTGTTGTAGGTTTTTACAAATAAAATGATGTGAAGCATTTTATGTTTAAGAAAAACCTAAACAACTCATTCATAAGATCTCCAAAATCTGAACACAAAGCATAGTAAAAATCCTTTACTTAATTACTTCATCACCTCAGACCAGCCTCTTCAAGGCTGTGAATTATGTACGTTTCACCAATTACATTGCTCAACACCATGAGCTCAGACCAACGCTCTGTCCGCCTGATCCTAACAAAGTACCTGCTGGACTTGACCATGGTGCAGGCATCAGAGCTGGCCACTGGCAGGATGGTCTTGAGGAAAATCCTTCTTTCCAATAAAATCATGCCGATTGTATTCAAGCAGGCTAAATACAATTGGGTAGATTCATCAAAGTCAGCAGTTCTCAAACAACATTGAGAGGGGAAGAAGTTGTCCAACTGGAAATCTGGATTGAATCCATCTGGGGGGGCTTGTCAACCACTGCTGCTCACATTGACCATGAAAGTATTGGTGAAAGAAGTACAGACTAGGAAAATAATGTTTTATAAAATAAAACCTCACTTGTAAAATCATGCAAATTTGTCTATCTGGATAGTTTAAAAATAGAGCATCAAGGAGCCCTCATGGAACCCAGGCAAAACTTTCCCCAGCTGATATTATATCGCACACCAAGGAAGATGGTTGTGATCCTTGAGGATAATTCACTCATCCTCATTACTATCGGAGGTCCTGGGGGCAGTGATCCTAGGTCAAACTTCAGCTTCTTCATCAATGATCTTTCTTCTGTCTTTCAGAAAGGGAGATGCTTGTGCAATTTTCAATTCTGTTTGTGACTCGGCCGTGAACAAAGCAGCCTGGTGGTTAGTACAACACTGGTACAGCTTGGGGTGCAGGAGTTTGGAGTTCATTTCCACTGTCCTCTGTAAGGAGTCTCTCTACATCCTCCCCATGGGTTTTCTCCAGGTGTTTGCTAAATAAAATAAGATCTACACGGAGACTGATGTGGGAGGTAGTGATTACTCCACGCAATTGACAGGCAATGGCCATCTCCAACAGTAGAGAAGTGAACCACATGCCCCGACATTTAACAACATTGCCAACATCACTGACCAAACATATGGGCCACCGACATAATGTGAAGTTTGTAAAACCTATGGAGAGGCTTTGCATGGTCTGGGTCCTGACTCTACACATCCTTACCACCACCGAATGGACACGTCAGAAAAATGATGGAATATTTTTCACTGGATTAGTGCCACATCATTTGCGATGCTTAACACCACCCACAAAAAAAAAACACAACCCATTAGGCTGGGCTGGCAACTTTGATTCAACCCTAAAGTTTTGCTCCCTTCACTCCTAGCACAACCTGGCTGAATTGAATAATGTCTGCTGAATGCACTGCTGTTAACTACCAAAAGCTTCAGGTCACCAGTCTCTTAAATTTAAACGATCTCCCCCTCAAAAGATAATTGGCAGGTCAGCTTTTTTTGAACAATGCTCCTAAACTGTGGAATTCAATGCCTAACACTATAAGCTATATAGACTCTGTTTAAACACCAGTTCAAAACCAATTTATTTAACCTTGCTTTTAATTGACATCTTTTTATATTTTATTTTCATGTTTATTTTATTTTTTATTTTATTTTCAAATTTGTACTTTTATCCCTTTGTAAAGCACTTTGAACTACATCATCTGCATTGAAAGTGCTCTATAAAGTTATTATTAAACTATTTCCAACAGCATTTCTCATGTCCACAAGCTCGACCACCAAGATGAACAAAGGCATCAAAGGGAAATGAACACTATCACTGAACGGTTCTCCTCCAAATCACACAATGACCCATCAGAAATAAATCCTTCATCCTGAATTTGAACCTTGGAACTCCTTATCCAACAGCACAGTTGGTGTAACTTCCCCAGAGTTGCAGTAAGTGGCTCAGTACCAAGTTCCCCAGCTCAACCACGGAAGAACAATGAATCCTGGCAGCAACATCACATCCTGTAAATGAATACAGTAAATAGACGTGGGGTCTAAGGGTGCGGAATGAGGAAGTTCAATAACACAAGGATAAATACTATCCTGCTTGCTCTCTCTCTCTCTCTTCATAGAAGACACGGCGCTATGTAATTTAGCAGACCTCCAAGGAAACATTTCACACTGATAGTTCTAACTTGATTTGCAACTATCTTTCAAACTATAGCATATTTCAACAGAGAATAACAGAGCCAGACTGGTTGCCTGTAAAGATGCCATGGTTATATCAATTACAAAGTAAGCTGAGCTTCCATGTATACAAGTGCGCGATTTAAAAGATGTCCAGCAACTTGTGTATTCATTAACATTCCTTCTTGCAACTCAGATCTGCACAGGTTCATAAAATAGAAGAATTAATTATAGATGTCTTGCCAATGAAGATGAAGAAGCTGGTCTTCCGACTGTAAATACTGTCATATGACACACCTGATCCAGTACGACCCTCAATTAAACTGTAGCCCCGGATCAGTGATATCAGGATAAACATTTGAGGATGTCCCTAATGTACATAATCTAAGAACAATTAGTTTTATCAACAGAACATATTAAAATGGCAGTAATTAATAGAAGATACACTAATAACACTTAAAAATCTTTCAGTTAATTTGAATGAATTCAGTCAATTTCTGTCAAATTTAGTATTTCCAGTAAGATGGTGGTGTGTTCAAATGCCATGGCTTCAACAGGGCCAGCCAAACGTGTTACTTAAAAATATTTTTTCTGATCACAAGACCCAGCTCGACATTAAGAACTTAAAGTACTGCAGTTCTATCACATCAGCGAGATGCTTGTTGTGGGAAAAACTTGAGTGCAGACCGTGTTGCAGCCTGCGAGAGAGATGCAGCGGGGATGGTGCGCGAAGGCAGTGTGCAGTCTCATAGCAGGTGACCGTCTTAGTTGCTTTCTTGTGATCTCAAGACCCTGATGGACATTGGCAATGTGGAATGCTGCAGGGCTGGTTCACTGGTTTGTTGGCCTCAGTCGTAGTGAGACAAGGCCTCGAGCCACATGTCACCTGTTTGCAGCCATCCAGGAGAGGGGCGCCAGAAACACTGAGGCACATCATCCATGTTGGCGGCAACAGTGCTGCCCGCCGGTATTCGCTCAGCAGAAGACAAGCTGCATTGTGTTTGACTGCAGATTGCTGCAACATTCGTGGAGTCAGGGACTTTCGTGTATTCATCGGATTATTTTTATTGCGTGGCTGTATTTTATTGCTATCGTATATGCGCTATATGTGCCTTATGATGTATATGACAAAACTCAAGGTTGTTTTTTTTTCTTCTTCTGTTCTTTGTGTCTGCTCAGCTAGGACAGCAGAGATGCCAGGCAGGCTGTGGGAAGGCAGGGAAACCACTAGAGTCCCGGACCACTACAACTGCAAGAAGTGCATCTAGCTGCAGCTTCTAACAATCTGCATTTAGGATTTGGAGCTGGAACTGAATGAACATAAGAAGATAAGAAATGAATGCCAGATCATTTGGGACGCTGAAGGGGTAATAGAGAGGTAGTTACACCCAAGGTGAAGGACACAGAAAACTGGGTGACAGTCAGGAAGGGGAAAGAGGTTAAGGAGCCACTGCAGAGTACCCCTGTGGCCATCCCCTCAACAAAAGATATATCACTTTGGATACTGTTGACAAGGTTGACCTAACAGTGGAAAGTCAGTGGTCGGGTCTCTGGCACTGAGTCTGGCTCTGTGACTCAGAAGGGAAGAGAGGAGAAAAGGCACCTTGTGGTGATAGGGGATTCATTAGTTAGAGGAACAGACAGGAGGTTTTGTGGGCGAGAACAAGATTCTTGGATGGTATGTTGACTCCCAGGTGCCAGGGCCGGGGACACTGCAGGTTGATTCCTCAGTGTTCTTAAGTGGGAGGGTGAACATCCAGACATTGTGGTTCACGTAGGTACCATTGACATGGGCAGGACGAGTGACAAGGTTCTGCATAGGGAGTTAAGGGAGTTATGTGCCAAGTTAAAGGGCAGGACCTCCAGGATGATGATCTCAGGATTGCTACCCATGCCAAGTGCTAGTGATGCCAGGACTAGGAAGATTGTACAGTTTAATATATGGCTAAGGAGTTGGTGTAGGAGGGAGGGCATAAGATTTTTACATCATTGGGCTCTCCCCCAGGGAAGATGGAACCTGTACAGAAGGGACGGTTTGCCCTTAATTGGAGGGAAACTAATATCCTAGCAGGAAGGTTTGTCAATGCTGCACAGTGGAGTTTAAACGAGAGTTGCAGAGGGATGGGAACCAGAATGCCAGAGCAGTTAGTGGAGGCAGATGGTTGGTAACACCTCAGACAAAGTTAAGAATGAAAAGGCTGAGCATGGTGTGACTAGTGTCCCGGGCTGCCTATATAAGTATCATAGCAAAGGTAGATGAAGATAAGGTAGCTGGTTTACAAATGGTTTACAACGTGTAGTGAGGAAAGACTGTTGAGAGGGCAAAATTGCAGTCAACAGGATGAGTTGCAACGTGAAAGGTGGACAAAATCAAAAAGGATGAATACGGGACTGAAGGTATTTATTTGAATGCGCTCAGTATACGGAATGAGGTAGATGGACTTGTAACACAGCTGCAGATCGGCATGTATGATATTGTAGGAATCACTGTCCAAGGATACACATTGTATTGAAAGGACAGGCAGAAGATCACTCCCTGCTTACACATAGTTCTTTCCTTGTGCTTGTTTTTTCTTTCCACTCTTTTCTATAAGTGTATACTTTGTGGAGATTTGTGATATATGATTATATGATATATACGTACAATATCTGAAATACATCTTATGGAAATGTTTGTTTGATGAACTTCAATAAAAAAATAAATTACAAAAAAAAAGAAAGGACAGGCAGAAAGGCAGAGGGGGCATCATTGCTCTGTTAGCAAACAATGAAATCAAGTCATTAGAAAGAGGTAACATAGGGTCGGAAGGTGTTGAATGATTATGGATAGTGCTAAGGACTTTGACGAGAGTTGTATACAGACCCCAAACAGTAGTAAATACGTGGTCTATAAATTACAACAGGAGATAAAACACACATGCCAAAAGGTCAACGTTACGATAGTCGTGGAGGATTTCAAGTGCAGGAAGATTGGGAAAATCAAGTTGGTGTGGATTCCAAGAAGGGGAGTTGCTAGAATGCCTTTGAGATGGCTTCTCAGAGCAGCTCGTGGTTGGATCCGCAAGCGGGTTAGCTATTCCGAATTGGGTGTTGTGTAATGTACCAGAACCGATTAGAGAGCTGAAGGTAAAAGAACCTTTAAGGGAAGTGATCATAATTTGATCGAATTCACCCTGAAATTTGAGAAGAAGAAGCTAAAGTCAGATGTATCAGTATTATAGTGGAGGCGGAGTGAAGTTAAGACGGCGCTAAACGGTGACTCTTTTGTTTGCATCTTCAGAAACAGCTCTATTTCCATCTTTAATATCTTTATTTTTCCCTTTCAGGGTTCCTTCGAAGACCCTGACCTGGAGTTACACGCTGACTTCGGTTCTTTGCAGGAATGGGATCCGTTCTCAGGGTTTCAGGACTGGCCGCTGTTCAGCACGCCAAGGGTTTGGCCTGAGAGTCCAGCTCGGATTTGGAAGACTAAGATCTCGGGGCTCTGGAGACGGGCGAATCGAGGGTCGGTGTCACGGCAGGAGACCCATGTATCGTCGGGGGAGTCGGAAAATTTACTGCTGTGTTCCCAAAGGGTCTTTGCGATCTTTGTGAACAGAGCTCGGAAAAAGCGACGTAAAGGACGTTTAACATCGTAAACCAGCGAGTTTTTTTGTTATGTCTCCCCCCCCCTTGCTGGGAAAATGGAGACACCTCCTTCTCCCTTATTAGGGAGAGAGAGAACCTGTAGTATGTCGAATGCCGGGTGAAATGCCAAGTCTTTGGGGTAACTGCAAGTCTGTGTCCTTGCTGTGGCTTTGCCCACACTTGAGTGCTCGGTGGCGGTACTGGTTGGGGGAGAGGGGGATTGTTGCTCGCTGTCACTTACGCACGGGAGGGAGGAGAGCTGGGGGGGGACATTGGAGTTCTTACATTTAACTGTCGTTCATTCTTTGGGGCACTTCTCTGTTTTCATGGATGTTTACGAAAAAAACATTTCAGGATGTACATTGTATACATTTTTCTCTGATATTAAATTGGACCTTCGAGGCTTTGAACCTTTGAGTAAAAGGAATTACAGAGGCATGAGAGAGGAGTTGGCCAGAAGTGACTGGAAAGAAACACCGGCAGGGATGAAAGCAGAGCAATGACTGGAATTTTTGGAAGCAATTCGGAAGGCAAAGGATAAATACATACCATAGGGGAAGAAGTATTCTAAAGGAAAAATGACACAACTGTGGCTAACAGGAGAAGTCAAAGCCAGCATAAAAGCCAAAGAGAGGGCATATAATAGAGCAAAAATCAGTGGAAAGTTGAGGATTGCGGAGCTTTTAAAAACCAATAAAAGGCAACTAAAAAGTCATTAAGAAACTAAAGATGGAATATAAAAATAAGCTAGCCAATAATATTAAAGAGGATACCAAAAGTAAAAAAGAGAGAGGAGAGTGGATATCACTTGATTGCAAAATAATGCTGGAGAGGTAGTAATGTGGGGACAATGAAATGGCAGATGAACTGATTACCGGTAAGTATTTTGCAACAGTCTTCACCGTGGAATACCCTAGCAGTAATGGTGGGTTCCAGGTGTTAGGGGTCATGAAGTGAGTAAAGTTACCATAACTAGAGAGAAGATTCTTGGTAAACGAAAAGGTCTGAAGGTAGATAAGTCACCTGGACTAGATGGTGTACACCCCAGTGTTCTGAAAGAGGTGGCTGAAGAGATTGTGGAGGCATTAGTAATGATCTTTCGAGATCTGTAAGGGTAAAAGGACCCCGATGGCAGTTATATACAGGCCTCCCAGCAGTAGCTGGGATGCAGACCACAGATTTCAATGGGAGATAGAAAAGGCATGTCAGAAGAGCAATGTTATAATAGTCATGGTAGACTCATTATAGAGCCTAATGTCCGAGGGTAAGAACGACCTCGTACGTCATCAGAGATTTTCTGCGGATGACATGACTCAGTGTTACATCTAAAGTTCAAGGTATACAGGCTAAATAGGAAGGGAATCAATACAGTCCCCTGTGGGGCCATAGTGCTGCTTACCTGCTTACCAGTGTGTCATCTGACACACAGCTCTGAAGCCACAAAAACTGTGCTTTGCCAGTCAGGTAGTCTATTATCCAGGTGTATGGGTATGAAAATTGGCACGGTAGGGAAATGGTTAACAATTAGGAATTTGTGGGCCTGATAAGTTGTTGCGCAGATTGACCCTTGATACCAGATAAGGGGAGAACAATATGTGACTCTGGTCCACCGGATAATGTGCCTGTGAGCAAGCAAAAAGTGATGATTTCTGTAAAAGTAATTAATCACCTTGTCTCTAAAGAATGTTTTCTTTTTACAATGTTTGGTTGTAAGATTAATAGGATTCATTGTCCCTGAACGGTCAAAGGCTGGTTGTTACAGGTCATCTGACCATGGTACTTGCAGGTATGGAGGATGTATGTTGGCTTAATACATGGCCAGGACATGGATTGGCCCAAGTTAGGGTCGTGTAAGCATTGGATTGGATGCCTAGTCCCTTCCAGCTGGACTGGGAGGTGGCGATAGTGCTGTAAAGGTGGGCAAGTTCCTTCTTGGGCAGACCACTCACCTGGGTCCCACCTTCGGGCCGAGCAGCTGAACCGGCGCCAAGGACCTCCACCCTGGCCAGTCCACGGTCGACCGCCTGCTTCAGGGACCACGCAGACATTGCTAAGTATACTCGGCGGTGTGGACTATTAGGGTTTGCTTAAGTTAGCCCTACCTGTTAGTGGTGTAGGTAGTGTACAATATAAAGCATTTCTCGCAACTCTCTATTTTCTTCTCTGTATTAACAATAAAGTGAGTCTTGGAGGAACTACTGAGTCTGGGTCCATTTGTTCAAGTAAAACCAAATAGTTGCAGCATCCACCTGTCACTGTTATTCTTATTGGGTATCAGCTTTGTGGAACACCAGGATACAATGAAAGTACCCAAACTGCATTGAACAGAACTTTTCCACCAGCAATGAGGGCTGTATGATATTGAGGCACTCAAGAAATCAGAAACATGATCCTCACAGTAGTGCCTTACTTATCCAAATGGGAGTAGGTTCTGTTCAGCAGGTAATGATAGCATCATCGACTCTAATGTGCTTCTGGGGGACAAACTGCAAGGGATTAAGGGCTGATCTGACCGGGGGTCAGAGGTGAGCCAGGACCAGCCTCTCTAGGGTCTTCATAATGTATTCCAAAATTGAAGAAATACTCAAATGGCAAAATAGTACAGTTCTGGCTGACAAGGCAAGTCAAAGCTAATGTAAAGCAGAAGAGTGGGAATACAACAAAATACAAATTACCAGCAAGATAGAGGATTGGGAAGCTTTTAAAAACTTACAGAAAACAACTAAAAGAATCAGGAGAGAAAAGATGAAATTTGAAAGCAAGCTAACAAACAATATCAAAGTGGATATAGTAAAAGCTTTTTCAAGTGTTATGAATGTGAAGCAACTCTGAGGGGCCGAAGGGTACAAAGTCGCCCCCCCCCCCCCTCCTTTTTGAGAATCGCAAGATCGCTATTAATTCCGGTCTGGGACCCAGGAAATGAGAGAGAGACACACGGAATACACAAGGTTTGGAATGTGTCCTGGCCTCAGTGGAACGGATCCACTGATAACGGCCATTGTCTCTTGGAGACGGAATTGTGTATTGAGTACTATACTATTCATTGAAGCCCCTCAGGGGACAACCAGAGTGGTCTGGTTGAGGGATTGCATCATCCCAACCTGATTGACATCTGAGACCCCGTGAGTAAGGATAAAAAGAGGGGTCGGGGAACACCCCTTTAGACGCACCAGGAGAAACGCTAGAAATCCCGTGATAGCGTTTTTATAGCGAAGGCCAGTGAGAGCTCGTGTGCGTCCTCCCTTGCTAGGGTGGCGGGCTCATCACGGAAGAACGGTTTAGCTAAAGGAGAGGCCACAAGTGAAAGGCCACACCAATGAGACTCCGACGGATCGAAATCATAAAAGGAAAGTCGGCAAGTTTTTCTCCAAATCTCTCTCTCTCTCCAACCATTGCAACACAGCGGTCCCCAACGGCTGCAGCCTGCATGAACTGAGTGAACTTTATATTTCCATCGGACAATACATTATCCCCTAGACAACGATAGAGCTTATTTCTTATTGATTATTATTATACCCGCACTTTTAGATTTAGTATTGATGACGTATATTATCTGTATATTTGCACTGATATTATTTTTGTGTATTTTTACTAATAAATACTGTTAAAAATAGTATCATCAGACTTCAACGGACGTCTCCATCTTTGCTGGTAAGTGACCCAGTTACAGGGTTCGTAACACAAGCATGCAAAAAATAAAAGAGAGATGACAGTGGATATAGGACCGCTAGAAAATGAGGACAGAGAAATAAGTATGGGGGACTAGGAGATGGCAGGTGAACTAAATGAGTATTTTACAGAAGTCTTCACTGTGCAAGACACTAGCAGTATGCCAAATGTTGAAGGGTGTGAGGGAAACGAAGTGAGTGCAGTTACTACTAAAGGGGGAAAGGTGCTCTAAAAGCTGAAAGACCTAAGAACCAGATGAACTGCATCCTAGGGTTCTGAAGGAGGTAGAGGTAGAGATTGTGGAGGCATTAGTAATGATCTATCAAAAATTATTGGACGCTGGCATGATGTCAGAGAACTGAAAAATTGCAAGTGTCACTCCAGTATTTAAGAAAGGAGGAAGGCAGCAGAAAGGAAATTATCGACCAGTTAGCCTGACCTCAGTGGTTGGAAAGATGTCGGAGTCAATTGTTAAGGATGAGGTTATGGAGTACCTGGTGGCACAGGACGAGATAGGACGAAGTCAGCATAGTGTCCTTAAGGGAAAATCTTGCCTGATGAACCCATTGGAATTTTTTGTTGAGATTACAAGTAGGATAGATAAAGGGGATGCAGTGAATGCTGTATATTTGGACTTCCAGAAGGCCTTTGACAAGGTGCCACATGTGAGGCTGCTTACCAAGTTAAGAGCCAATGGTATTACAGAAAAGTTACTGGCATGGTTAGAGCACTGGCTGTTTGGTAGGAGGCAGTGGGTGTCAGGCTCCTGTAACTCCTCCCTAATAGTAATAATGAGAAGACGGCATGTCTCGGATGGTGAGTACTTAATGATGAATATCGTCTTCTTGAGGCATCACCTTTTTAAGATGTCCTTGATGGGTGTGTGGGGGGGGGGGGGGGGGAACACTCGTTCCCATGCTGGAGATGGCTGAGTCTATAACCCTCTCCAGCTTTCCCTCCTCAAACTTGTTCATTGGAGCCTCCATACCAGATAGAGATGCAAATAGTCAGAATGCTTTCCATGGTACATCTGTAGAAATTTGCTGGAGTTTTTGATGACATACCAAATCTCCCCAAACTCCTAATGAAATATAGCCTTCTTCATAACTGCATCAATATGTTATGGCCTTTAGAGATGTTGACACCAGGAACTTTAAGATTCTCATCCTTTCCACTGCTGACCCCTCGATGAGAACTGCTATGTGTTCTCCCAATTTCCTCTTTCCGAAGACCACAATCAATTGCTTGGTCTTACTGACTTTGACTGCAAGGTGTTGTCAGTAATTAGAAACTGCAAGGTAGGATCTATTGAGAAGCTGATGTGAAAGTTAGTCTTTCTTCATGTGAAGAGTAGAAAAAGGTGGAATAATCAGAATGACAATGAGAAAGGAACAAAGAATGATAACCAACACAATGGGCAGGTTCTTATTTAAGGAGAATTCACATACTATACATATTAGAAAAGCACAGAGTTGCTACATCTGACAACACTGTGCAAAAAAATGGTTACAGCTTGCATCTGTTATAGTTTCAAAGAAAAATACCCAAGTATCATCAACTAGGTGAAGATGAAGAATTATGGTAGTGGGTCTTGGGTGTGAAGAACTGTTATCATGTGTCCAAATGACCATTGAAATTCTAGTGAAATGACACAACTGGAAAAAAAAGCTGATTTTTTACAGTATGAAAATGGAACTGGGGAAAGATTGGACAAATGGTGTACTGGCAGGTAAACTGATGCAAGAGCAGTGAAAACATTTGAAAACACGATTGATAGTGTTCTGGAAAAATACATTCAACCAAGAACAAAAACAAACTACTATCATCAGTAATAAAATATGAGGGATAAAAAAGGTGCAAGAAAAATTGGAAATGAAAGGGGAAAGCAGAGACAATGCTCACAGATATTCGGGAGAAGATTGGAAAATCAAAGGAAGAAGCAGAATTACAAATTGGAATGGTATGATAAGAAAAGAATTGTAAATTGTTCATGATTACCAATATTAAAAGCAGAATAGTACAAAGCTTCTCAGGAATGGTTACCCATATAAATCCTTTGATAAACACAGTAGAAAAAAAATCAGAATTATGGAATATTTTTCTTCAGAAGTTACTGCAGAAACTATCTCCATTCCACATTGACAAATATAGTACTGTGCAAAAGTCTTCGGCATCCTCACTATATATATGTGCCTAAGACTTTTGGACAGTACATGTAGATGTACTTTGACAATAAATTTACTGTCAGCTTGAAACTCTGAGGACCAGCTGTCCTGAATCGAGCAGTTCCAGTTACTGTACAAGCATCTAGCTAAGCTTTTATGAAGTTTCTTGTATGTCCTATTCACAAGATAAAACTAGGCATATTCAAGCTGGTTAAAAACTGCCTGATCTGTCTATTTTTATTGATCAGTCAAGTAATTAAAGCTGTCTTCAACAGAGGTATCAAGTGACAGTTGCCAACAGTCTACTCATTGATACCCTATTTGTATTTTGCCAAGAAAACTCAGCTCTAGCCCCCAACACAGTTCTGGCCTAAACAAGGATTACAGAGCTAAATTTTCTAAACAGATTACTGCTCTCGACAATTCATTTCCTGACACCCCAAGACTTTTCCATCATCTGCAAGACACATCCCAACCTCGCAGGATTTGGAGGCTTTGTGTGCCTCAGTGACTCAGAGAGCTATGTTGGCTGGGGTTAGGGCTTTTTGCTTTGGGTCTTGGTGGGGCCACCCATGCCAAACAGATCAAAGGGTAGAGACCAGACTAAGAGTGGTCCACCAGGCCTCCAGTTTTAGGAGTTTAGCTCAGGGCTAACAACCCTGTTTGGCCAAAACACAATTGTTACAGGAACAGCAATGATGAATCCTTCTATGACAGAGGGCCTTCATTGCTGCCCTAAATGCCAGCGGCATAACGGGAAGTAAGTAAGCAAGCAAGACACAGAAGTGTGATGAAATATAACCACTTGTCTGAATGACGGAAGTACAACACTATCAAAGACAAAGCAGACCATTTGAATGGTACTACATCAACCAGCCAAAACATTAATCCCTCCACTACCAATGCACAGTAGCCACTGAGTATATCCTCTGGAAAATACACTGCAGAGGCTCATAAAGACAATCTACCCCCCAAATCAATTACTTCTATGTCCAAAAAGGACAGCAAATGCAAGAGCATGGGTCACACTGTCTGCTGGGTTCTCAGCAAGCTGTGCACCATCGTGACATGGAAATATAGTTGGAAGGCCAACATTGAATCCAAAAGAGTATTTAGAGATGACTGCGATTTTCTTTTTATTTGTGAAATTAAAGGTTAAATGTCATCATGGATAGCTGAAAAAGTTATGGTTGTTTCTGAGCTTGAGAGCATTAAGGAGCTAAATTTTAATTTGCAAAGATTAATACAAATGCGATTTTAATGAGCTGATTAACATATTGGTGCAAACTTTCTATATGATGAATGTTTATGAAGATAACTAGGCTTGCTCACATAGAAAATTTAAAAAGAAATCATGTTCCTGGTTGAAGAAGACATTTGATTTTTGTTGAAGACAGACCTTTCTTGAAACGAATATCCACCAAGCTTCTGCATCACTATAATCAGCAGCTAAGAGAGACGTGGCTTATATCTTCCAGTACCATGTTAGTGATTCCTCCTCAGTCTATACAGGACACCACACAAACACTTCAAGGATCAGGGATAAACTTTATTTTTCAGATACATTTACATGTATTAGACAATTACTGTGGTGTGCTGATATGACATGCAACAAAAATAGGATAACATTCAACAATTATACAAAATAACTAATCATATAAAAATTAAATACTGATATGGAATTAAATGTGTATCAATACAAACACTTGCTGGCATAATCACTTTAACATGCCGTCTTCTGCTACTGAGAGCAGATTTTGACACATCGTCTGTAAAGGAATGCTCTGCAGATGTTCTTTTTTCAGAATTACCTAAAACAGGCAATCAAAGACGATCTCTTATGAGTAGGAGTGCAAGTGAATTTCTACGATGAATACATTCAAGTGGATAATTGAACAATCATACATGAATTATTCAGTTATTATTAATGAACAATTCAATGCTACTCAGTAAGAGCTGCTGGAAATGTCACTTGCAGGGAGCAATTATGTGCACCCCTGGATACTCTGATTTGCCTTGGGATGTGAGCTCACATGACAAACACGAGTTTAATTTCACAACTATAATAGCCACAGTAAATAAAATTAGTCTGATTAATGAGGTAATTAAAAACGCATAACACAATATATGATGTGGACACATAAAATGATTCTTTTATTGTGTCCAGTGATAATTTTCAATCCTACAGAAACTACTATATATTTCAACTGCACATTAATAAATTTCATTTAAAGTGTGATACAACTATTGCTATAATTTAATATTTGCTAATTCTGTCAATAACTAATTTAAATGAAAATAAAATTTCTTATTCTTGATAACATTTTCTTTAAAATGTTAATTTCTATTTTAAGCATCTCCTTTTAATCACATCACTGATTACACTCCTGCCTCAATAAAACAAATATTAACATCCCACGAGTAGCACAGTAGCACAGTGGTTAACACAATGCTTTACAGTACCAACCAGCAACACAGGTTCGATTCCTGCCATTGCCTGTAAGGAGTTTGTACAATCTCCCCATGACCCTGTGGGTTTCCTCCCACAGTACAAAGAAATACCGTTTGGTAGGTTAGTTGGTCATTGTAAATTGTCCTTTGATTAGGCTAGAGTTAAATCAGGCATTGGTGGGCGGCATGGTTTGAAGGTCTGGAAGGGCCTTTTTTGCACTGAATCTCAATAATTTTTTTAAAAAATTAATAGTTCTGTTCCTATGTTTTATGGTCTTTATGGTCTATTTTGTCTGCATCAGTACTGTACTGGAATTTGGGGTGAATGGTCCCAGGTTCAAATCTAGCCGACCCCTTACACGTTTTCCATCCACGCTGGGCTGAGCATCAAGCTAACAACTTGGCCTCATAAAAAAACAGACAAATGCTAAAGAAAATGGCAAAAATTGCCATTCAATGCACCACAAGGAGTGAAAAGGAATAACGACAACAATAGTCCATTTTACGAAAAGCTTCTAATACACTGAGCAACTTTATGATCATTGGCAACTAGATAAAGGGAGAACACAAAAGAACAAAATTCCTATTAATTGACATAATCTACAGTGGTATGAGGCTGCATTTATACATGCCTCTGGTGCATTGAAAGTCTTCTAAGGAGTTTATCAGATCTTTTAGACAGCTAGTAAAACTGCTGCTTTAAAGCTTCAGCGTCCAGGTTCAGTCAAGAGGCTGGGATTGCATTGTGAACCAGTAACAACCCGATGGGCCAAATGGACACCTTGCATGTTGTAAGGACTAATTGGAAATTATCAAGCAACAATGAACGCAATGGCTGACACAGACATGATAAATTAATGGATTCACATAGAGATAGCAGAATTTTAGATGAGTTTTTGCATAGACTAGAAAGTGGAAGTGCATTGGAATACTCAAATATTTAAAAGCAGGAGCTGATGAATTCTGCATACCTTGGGGAATTTTGAATACTCAACTACAAGGAAATCAATAAACTTGGATAAACAGAGCTTATATCTGTAACATCAATCTCATGGTTACCTTGGTTAAATGATCAATATAAGGGAACATTAGGCAAATTAACTAATTAGAGATTTTACACATAGGTTCGTTCGTTCATTATGTGCCATGACGTATAACGTGGGCAATCACGGTCTTTCTATGACCATGATTGTTCTCGGCAATTTTTTTCGACAGAAGAGGTTTGCCATTGCCTTCTTCTGGAGGTGTCTTTACAAGACGGGTGTCCCCAGCCATTATCAATACTCTTCAGAGATTGTCTGCCTGGTGTCAATGGTCGTATAACCAGAATTTGTTATGAGCACCAGCTGCTCGTACGACTATCCATCACCTGCTCCCATGGCTTCACATGACCCTCATCAGGGTGGGTGGGGTACTAAGCAGGTGCTACATTTTGCTCAAGGGTGACCGGCAGGATAGCGAAGGGAAGGAGCGCCTTACACCTACTTTGATAGAGACGCATCTCCACCCTGCCATGTAGGTAAGAATCCACGTGAGCTATTTATGAAGCTGGGGTGCAGAGGATGTAAATGTAAAATGTAATCCTTGGTTTGTCCTGATTTCAGCCATGCCAGAATAAGGGTTTTAAAATTTTAATTGGGGAGAGACAAAGGCAAAAATGAATACAGTTCCTGCTACTGGCTGTAATTTGTGTTTCAATATGTGTGTGAGTAGAACATAAATGAGGAGCACCAGACTCAAATAGAATGATGAAATAAATGTGCTGACATAACCAGTTAGAAATTTTTTCTTAGAGTGTAATGGTTTTATGTGCTCGACAGTGGCACCTCTTTAAAAAGATGAGTATTAATTTTGATTAGATTCTTTGTGTGCTGACAAGTAATTCCGATTTTTGTTCTGCCTTCTTCTAGCTCACACAGCACAAACACAAGGAACAGCCAACAATTGCTCTGATGTCACTTGCCTGTAGTTCACTCCACCAGAGCATGGTGAAGCACAAAACCTGACAGGCAGGTAAGGTTTGCCACAGCTCTATACACTGGCCTGGGACAAATTGCGGTCCAATCATGTAATCAAGCATCTAGCTTCCAACAGGCAAGCTGCTTCTTTAGCTTTACTGTAACTGTTCCCACCAAGACTCTCAGAAACCACTTACATATGCCACTCCGACTTGCATAAATCACCTCACAAGCACCTTCAACTGCACCCCTAACTTCCATTGGCTGACTGAATACTGTTTTAAAATATAATTGTAGGCTCAACCCAGGGCTCAATTTTCAGATTTGATAGTGGCCCAGACTATCAATCCACAAAACATGTTTACTGTCCTCATAGCATTACTTCAGTTTCTCTGATTCATGGTGAGTAAATCCTCCGTATGTGAGTAAGCCAAACTCAGGTCTCTTTTCCAACTTTGGTGCTGCCATTGTCAAATTTCCTATGATCAATGTTTTGAGAGGGTCACCTGTCATCAGAAACTGAACTGGACCAGCCATATAAATGTTGTGGCACCAACGACAGACTGGTGGCTGGGGGAATCTACAGTTTATGTTACAGTTCTCCACTCACTCAACCATCTACAATATCCATGTCTGAAAGTTGAATACTCGTGTCCGGATGGCTGAAACATCAAATATATTCAAGAACAGGGGTTCCAAATCTTTTTTATGTCATTGACCCCGACCATTAACCGGGAGGTCTGTAGACCTGAGGTTGGAAACCCGTGATCAAGAAGCTCAATACTATCCAGAACTGAACATATAGTAATAATGTTCGAAGAAACCACAACCAAAGGAGTTGAATGACTTCAGACCTGTTGCCTTGACGTCGCACGTTATGAAGACCATGGAGCGGCTGATAATACAGAATCTGAGGCCACAAACCAGGCACGCCCAGGATCCTCTTCAGTTTGCGTATAAGGAGAAGGTGGGAGTGGAGGATGCTATCACGTATTTGCTGCACAAATCACTCTCTCACCTAGAGGGGGTCAGTTGTGCTGTGAGGATTACATTCCTTGACTTCTCTAGTGCCTTTAACACCATCCAGCCCAAGATCTTAAGGCACAAACTAACGGAGATGGGAGTAGACTCTCACATGGTGGATTGGATAGTGGACTACTTGACAGATAGACCTCAGTATGTGTGGTTGGGAGACTGTAGGTCTGACACGGTGGTCAGCAGCACAGGGGCGCCGCAGGGAACCGTACTCTCTCCGGTCCTGTTCACCCTGTACACATCAGACTTCCAATATAACTCAGAGTCCTGCCATGTGCAGAAGTTCGCTGATGACACGGCCATAGTGGGGTGTGTCAGGAATGGACAGGAGGAGGAGTATAGGAAACTGATACAGGACTTTGTGATATGGTGCAACTCAAACTACCTGCGTCTCAATATCACCAAGACCAAGGAGATGGTGGTGGACTTTAGGAGATCTAGGCCTCATATGGAGCCAGTGATCATTAATGGAGAATGTGTGGAGCAGGTTAAGACCTACAAGTATCTGGGAGTACAGTTAGACGAGAAGCTAGACTGGACTGCCAACACAGATGCCTTGTGCAGCAAGGCACAGAGTCGACTGTACTTCCTAAGAAGGTTGGCGTCATTCAATGTCTGTAGTGAGATGCTGAAGATGTTCTATAGGTCAGTTGTGGAGAGCGCCCTCTTCTTTGTGGTGGCGTGTTGGGGAGGAAGCATTAAGAAGAGGGACGCCTCACGTCTTAATAAGCTGGTAAGAAAGGCGGGCTCTGTCGTGGGCAAAGTACTGGAGAGTTTAACATCGGTAGCTGAGCGAAGGGCGCTGAGTAGGCTACGGTCAATTATGGATAACTCTGAACATCCTCTACATAGCACCATCCAGAGACAGAGAAGCAGTTTCAGCGACAGGTTACTATCGATGCAATGCTCCTCAGACAGGATGAAGAGGTCAATACTCCCCAATGCCATTAGGCTTTACAATTCTACCGCCAGGACTTAAGAACTTTTTAAAGCTATTATTAATGCTTTTTGAGATGGTGATTTAGATGCATATCATATTTTTTTTTACTGAGTTAAGTATTGTATGTAATTAGTTTTGCTACAACAAGTGTATGGGACATTGGAAAAAAGTTGAATTTCCCCATGGGGATGAATAAAGTATCTATCTATCTATCTATCTATCTATCTAATATCTCCACCATGATTTCAATGCTGGAATACAGTGGATTCAATGAGAACCAATCACAAAATGGACTACAGCCACTGTCTTTGGAAAGCAATGTGGAATACCGTCATTTACAAGAGCCCTCCAAAATGTCACTTAATTCTGACTCAGTACTACATTGCAGTTCTTTCATTACCACTGTGTCAAATTCCAATAAAAAGAGCAATACCACTGGTACAGAGAGGGTAGACATCTTGAGAGGTAAGGTTGCCAGTCTATTTTCCAAAGGAAATTAAAGATAGATAATAAATGCTGAGCTCAACAGCAACATACATACAGAATATCACAAGTGAACACCAAAAACCTGAAGGTTTTTGTACATTTTCATATAATCCAAGCAATATTATAATTCCAGAGGCAGGAGAACTGGAATTCATTCTTCTATTTAACATGCATGATGGATATTAGCAATTTAATTATTCTTCCTAAATATTCACAGAGATCAGTCAAAGACAAGTGCATCATCCCTTTCCAAGTACTTGGGCAGCACCGTAGCACAGTGGTTAGCACAACACTTGACAGTCCCAGTGACCCGGGTTCAATTCCCGCCGCCGCCTGAAAGGAGTTTGTCCGTTCTTTCCGTGACCGTGTGGGTTTCCTCCGGGTGCTCTGGCTCCCTACCGCCTCCCCCAGTCCAAATACGTGCCGGTTAGTAGGTTAATTTGTCCTGTGATTAGGTCAGGGCGGATTAGCTGCGTGGCTCGAAGGACCAGAAGGGCCTATTCTGCACTGTATCTCAATAAATAAATAAATTAGACAAATTGATTTCAATGAATACAACAATTCAATAAATTCATTCATTATTTGTGTTGATCCTGCTCAGTGACTATGTTTGGTGCACAGGAATCACCTATTTGGAAGAACCATGACAACACAAATAAGTAACACAGTTCGATCACAAGTCAGGAAAGTGAATTCTGAAGAAAGGCAACTCATAGTTCACAGAACTGACAAAACAGCAAAAAAAATTTAGACAATAGTTTTGAATTAAAAACGGATATCTGCCTTTTCTACAGTGCATTCATGTGACTTGTTTCCCAGTCCTGAGTATAACAAATTCCCCCACATTAACAGAATGTTATTTTCCTGTTTTAGTGTTAGAACCACTTGCATTTATTTTACCACAGTAAAAGGTTTTATTTTCTTTAAAGCATGAATCACAAATATTAATAATTTGTATTCATACAGTGCCTTTAATTTACTTCACAAATCTCCCCCCTCCACATCTGACTTTTCACTTATAACCATATAACAATTACAGCACGGAAACAGGCCATCTCAGCCCTTCTAGTCCGTGCCAAACACTTACTCTCACCTAGTCCCACTGACCCGCACTCAGCCCATAACCCTCCATTCCTTTCCTGTCCATATATCTATCCAATTTTTTTTAAATGATGAAATCAAACCTGCCTCTACAACTTCTACTGGAAGCTCGTTCCACACAGCTACCACTCTCTGAGTAAAGAAGTTCCCCCTCCTGTTACCCCTAAACTTTTGCCCCTTAACTCTCAACTCATGTCCTCTTGTTTGAATCTCCCTACTCTCAATGGAAAATGCCTATCCACATCAACTCTATCTATCCCCCTCATAATTTTAAATACCTCTATCAAGTCCCCCCTCAACCTTCTACGCTCCAAAGTACCTAACTTGTTCCACCTTTCTCTGTAACTTAGGTGCTGAAACCCAGGTAATATTCTAGTAAATCTCCTCTGTACTCTCTCTAATTTGTTGACATCTTTCCTACAATTTGGTGACCAGAACTGTACACAGTACTCCAAATTTGGCCTCACCAATGCCTTGTACAATTTTAACATTACATCCCAACTCCTATACTCAATGCTCTGATTTATAAAGGCCAGCATACCAAAAGCTTTCTTCACCACCTTATCCACATGAGATTCCACCTTCAGGAAACTATGCACCATTATTCCTAGATCACTCTGTTCTTCTGCATTCCTCAATGCCCTACCATTTACCATGTATGTCCTATTTTGATTATTCCTACCAAAATATAGCACCTCACACTTATCAGCATTAAACTCCATCTGCCATCTTTCAGCCCACTCTTCTAACTGGCCTAAATCTCTCTGCAAGCTTTGAAAACCTACTTCATTATCCACAACGCCATCTATCTTAGTATCATCTGCATACTTACTAATCCAATTTACCACCCCATCATCCAGATCATTAATGTATATGACAAACAACATTGGACCCAGTACAGATCCCTGAGGCCCACCACTAGTCACCGGCCTCCAACCTGACAAACAGTTATCCACCACTACTCTCTGAGATCTCCCAACCAGCCACTGAAGAATCCATTTTACTACTTCAATATTAATACCTAACGACTGAACCTTCCTAACTAACCTTCCGTGTGGAACCTTGTCAAAGGCCTTACTGAAGTCCATATAGACAACATCCACTGCTTTACCCTCATCAACTTCTTTTCACCTGCTTATTACTTCCCCTTGTCTTCTCTCCTCCTTCCCTCTCTCCTATTATCCACACTACTCTCCCATTAGATTCCTTCTTCTCCAGCCCTTGACCTTTCCCACCCACTTGGCTTCATCTATCACCTTCCAGCTAGCCTCTTCCCCCTTCCTTTCCAGTCTTGAAGAAGGGACTGAGCCCAAAACATTGACTGTTTATTCTTTTCCATAAATGCTTCCTGATCTGCTGATTTCCTCCAGTATTGTGTGTGAGATGTTTCAGGAAGAGCCTTAGCAAACTTTTTTAAAAATCACCTTGTCAAAAGAGAATTAATAGAATCAATGACCAAGGGCCTCGTTGGAATGACACTTCTAGAGAACAAATTAAAGCATTACAGAAAAGAGCAAGAGGGCGGCAGAAAAATTTGGGGAAGGATCTCTGGAGTTTAGTGTCTTAGCAGCTCATAGAAAACTTGAAATCAATTACATTCAGACATGATCAAGCAGGTAGAACTGAAAGAGTACAAATATTTTCAAAGGCTATAGCAATGGGGTTGGTGATATAGGAAGGTCAGGGAGGAATTTGACATCAAAGCTAAGAATTTTAAAATAAAGTGTTTAACTGGAAGCCAGTAGCAGCCATGGGTGTGATGCAGAGAGCGGAGCTGGTGCTAGTTAGGACACGAACTGCAGAATTTCAGATAGTCACAAGTTGGCCGAGGGTAGAACAAAGCAGGCCATCTGGAAATGTGTTGAAATTGTCAAGTCTATTACTTAACAATGGCATGAAAGAATTTTACAGCAACAGATGAGTCATGGTGATGGCATGGAAAACTGGTGAAAAGCTCACCCACAGGCCAAATGCGACACCACGCTCGTAAAAGATTATACAAAAATTATGAAAATAAACTATCTTTACATAGACTGCGGAAACCAAACAAGCAGCAAGAGTATGGAGGGCAACTTCATGTAATGTGTACAAGAGTGTTTTCTAGCTCAATTTAAAAGAAACCAAGTATGGTTCAATCACAAGCAAGAGAAAATCTGCAGATGCTGAAAATCCAAGCAACACACACAAAATACTGGATGAACTCAGTAGGTCAGACTGCATCTATGGAAAAGAGTAAACAGTCGAAGGTTTGGGCTGAGACCCATAATCAGGACAGAAGATAGAGGTGAGAAGTCAGAGTAAGAAAGTGGGGGGGGGGGGGGGGGGATGTGAGGAAGAAATACAAGGTGGAAGGTGATAGGTGAAGCCAAGGGGGAGGAAGGATGAAGTAAAGAGCTGGGAAGTCAATTGGTGAAAGAGATAAAGGGCCGGAGAAAGGGGAATCTGATAGGAGAGGACAGAAGGCTATGGAAGCCTGGGAACATGTCTCTCCTCCCATCCCCTTCACTATTCCCCATTCCCATTTCCCTCTCTCACCTTATCTCCTTCCCTGCTCATCACCTCCCTCTGGTGCTGCTCCCCTTCCCTTTCTTCCAATAAAACTTCTACATCCCACCTCTTTGGGCTCACATCGTGCTGTCCACCCCTGTCTCTGGCACTGCTCTACCTGCTCCTGGTAGTTGGCTTTCTTATGTCAATCGTCTCCTGTCACAAGTAATGTCTAACATTTAAAGAAATAATAGATAGTTTACAACCTTTAAAGCACATAAAACCCAATAAGAAAATTGGCTCAACTAATGGAAAACAAGTTTTTAATAAATCAAAGGAAAAGGCTTATTATATTGCCAAAAGAGCAGTAATCCTGCTGATTAGGAATCTTTCAGAGGTGGACCAAGGCATTGATGAGAAAAGGAAAAATTAAACACAAGCGTGAACTCGAAAGAAACATAAAATTGAACTGTAAGATATTTGATGGATATGCAAAAAGGAAAAAGATTATTAGAAATCCTCATGGGCTGAGACAAGAGAAATTATTCAGAGGAATAAGGAATGACACAAAAGTTAAATAAATAATTCATGTCTATCCTCACAGAAGATGACAGAAGAAACCTCCTGGAAATAGTTGAGAACAAGGGGAGAGTGAATGAGAAGTGGAAAGAAATTAATCTTAGAATGAAAAAGTATTGGTGCAATTAATGGGACTAAGAGCCAATAAATCTCCAAGACAAGACAGCCTGTTTCCCAGGGGACTAAATGAAGTAGCTATGAATATAGTCTACTGATAATCATTTTCCAAAGTCTCAAGGATTCTAGAATATTTTCCATTGATTACAATCTCACATTTAAGGAAAGAAGGAAAGAAACCGAACACTTAACCTCACAGTAGTAGCAGAGAAAATGCTAGAAATTATTATTGGATTAATAATACTGTAAACTGAACACTTAAAAATCACAGGACTGGCAGAGTGAACATGCATTAATGTAAATATTATGTTTCACAATCTTGTCACACTTTTCTGACATTGCAAGAGTACATTGATAAATGTGAACCAATAGATTTATTGTATTTTCAGAAGGCCTTCAATAAGGTGTCACATAACATCTATCAACACAGTTGGAGTGCATGGGATTAGGAAACTAATGTTATCAGTGGGCTGAGGATTGGTGTGAGATGAGGACTGGTTAATAGACACAAAATAATGAGCTGGGACGATATGGTTTGTGGGTCCCTCAGCAACTGGTTCGAGGGCCCCAGTCATTCACAATTGGAATTAATAAACTGGATAAAGGAACCTGCATCTAAAGTTGCTGATCAATGTAAAAGGTGTTAGCAAGATGCAGAGACTTCAGGCTAAGTAAATAAGTAAGTAAAGACACTTGAATAAGTCAGGACATGGGAAACATAAAGAATGTGTCATAAATGAGACAATTAATTTGAGAAAAAAATAGACGAGCAGTTAAAAAAAAATAACAAGAGATTCAACAGTGTTGTTTTTCAGAAGGACCTTGCCATTCTTGAAAACAAGTTTATTAATATTCATCAACAGTGAGCATTCAGGAAGAAAAATACCCATATTGACCTTCATTATAAGGATTCAAAGGATTTGTGTAAAGACGCATTGCTGAAATTATATATTCTGACACCATACCTGGACTGATCTCTCTATCTAAGAACTTGCAGTAGGGGAATGCAAGGAAAGTTTACAAGATTAATGCCTGGATTGTGGATTTGTCCTACGAGGAAAGATTAAACCAGGGGTTCCCAACCCTTTTTATGCCATGGACCCCGACCATTAGCCCAGTTTGGAAAACCTGGATTAAGCAAACTAAGCTTATATTCTCCAGAGTGTAAAACAATAAAAGATGATCACTATGAAATGTACAAAATTTTAAGGCGTTTTAGAGGATAGAGTGTCCCTTCAAAATACAAGATTGGCTACATTATGGGCTGAAGGATCTCTACTATGTTTTATGCTCTTGACTATACTGGACACAGAACACATCCTGTCTTTGGACTTCTCTACCATGAGGACTGCAGAGGCTGAGTATTTTCAAGAAGGAAATGAACAGACTTTTGTCTCTTAAGGAAACAAGGCATAAGGAGTTATTACAGGAAAGTCATCCTGAGGCAAAAAGGTCATCATTGACTTTGCAAAACATTACTGCGGGCTCAAGAATCTGAACAGACCACTCCTATTTTATTGCCTAATGTGTGTTACCAGAAAGACGGGAAATGTTGATGGGGGGAGAAAACATCATTTGGCATAGAATTACATGATGAATGTCTGAAAGTTTGATCAAAGTAACAGGTACCGGGAACCATCTAGGATAGTAAGATTAACAGCTAGGCATCGTGATTGATGATGGTGGATGGATTAAAAAAGTTGCACCTCGTACCAGATTTGAAAGAAAGCACAGACTTTAAAGTGAAGGGGTGGTTACTGAGCTATGAAAGGGACTGATAATTAGAGTGAAGGTTGGAACTAGACCATTGCAGGGATCAGAAACCAGTGCAGCTCAACAAGAAAAGAGATGAGGAGGATTTGGTGTGAGATGGGATAGAAAATACAGCTTTATAAATATGCATGAGCTCCTTTGCTGAATTATGATATTCTAATGTACAATTTAAAAGTGCTTTTAGACCTGAGTCTGCATACTATATTTTAAAACGGAGCACTTACAACATGGTTGCAGCATGATCATTGTGGTCCAAACAGAGATTTTAATTTTTTTCATCACTCATCTCTTTCCATTGATTGCATGGCAAAACCTGAACTAATTACTCATGTGGTATGTAACACACCAGCGATTTAATTTCACTTGAATCTGACTGCATAATAAATGTCAATTTGAAATGATGGAGAGAGCTACTGACTCTTAATATTATTTCTTAAAAATAATCCATAAATAAGAATGAGTCTTTTAAGCTTTTTGTGACCTTTATACTGGTTGTGTTTTAAGGACCAGGGCAATGTCTGTTGTGGAGGTTTCCTGGCCATGTGACTTCAATCCTTGCTGTCAAAGCCTCAAGCCTCAGCTGCTCAAGACACAGAATACAATAGGAATAAACATGCGTGAATGCTAATTTGAAAAGTGCAGATCACCTTACTGATTTATTTTTACGGCACAGTGCTATGAACGGATCTGTGCCAACAGGAGCGAGAAACCATTTATTACAGAGGTAAGCTGGCAATTATGGTAATTTATTTCACTGCAGGCTCTGCTTGTGCACATATTTTTGTGCAGAATTAAGATTATTTCAGCACAGTACATGGCAGCTCAGCTCATTTGGCTTTGTTACCGCCAGCACCAACAGGTCATCCATTTGTTCTCCTTGACATTTCATTGCTTCACTTCTGATGTCCTGAGTCTCTTAATTATATTATCAGTTTATTTTCAATCAACACTGGGACATATGAAACACATAACATAGAAATGAAATTAATACCTATTTTCAAGACATTGAAAGTAACACATTAAATACAGGACAACTTTAATTTAAATAATCCCACTGTAAACATTGAAGTATTAAGTAATAAACTATAGCACTTCCTCAGCAAAGTGAACTCTTGACAGCAGATCCTGCTGATGCTGGTGTAGAAGCTGTTAAACTTTGATGTTACACTGCATGCTAATTCCTTTTAAAAGACCAAGCAACTACTGAGTCCTATGAACTTTCATTTAAAAAAATCTATGCCTAAGGTTTCTGGTACAAAGTGTAACATATTACATAGAAACATAGAGAATAGGTGCAGGAGTAGGCCATTCGGCCCTTCGAGCATGCACCGCCATTCAGTATGATCATGGCTGATCATCCAACTCAGAACCCTGTACCTGCTTTCTCTCCATACCCCCTGATCCCTTTAGCCACAAGGGCCATATCTAACTTCCTCTTAAATATAGCCAATGAACCAGCCTCTACTGTTTCCTGTGGCAGAGAATTCCACAGATTCACCACTCTCTGTGTGAAGAAGTTTTTCCTCATCTCGGTCCTAAAAGGCTTCTCCTTTATCCTTAAACTGTGACCCCTCGTTCTGGACTTCCCCAACATCGGAAACAATCTTCCTGCATCTAACCTGTCCAATCCCTTTAGAATTTTATACGTTTCAATAAGATCCCCCCTCAATCTTCTAAATTCCAGTGAGTATAAGCCTAGTCGATCCAGTCTTTCTTGATATATAATATACAACATGATATAGATATATATATATATAGTGAATTTAACTACTCTATTCAGCTCATATTACTTTAAAGACTTTGGCTTAGAAATTATCCAGAACCCAGAAAATGGATTGTGTCAATAACTCTCCATTGTAAGCATTCTGCCGCAAAGCTGACAGAGGGCTCTGCTGGGGTGGTGACTAGCTGGAAATCCATGCATTGCTCTGTGCTGGGGTGCAGGGAGGTGAAGGGGCCTGTAGGAGAGAAATTAGGGCTGTAAACAAATATCATCTGGGACAACAGGAGTGAGATTTTGGTGTTAGTGTGGGTGAGGGGGCTTAGATAGAGATCAAGATGACAAATAGTAAGTAATGGTGTTGACCTGAACTGGGTCCTATCTTGCCTACGCATAATTCAAATACAATGTGTCAGGCATGATCAATGCCACTCTCCCAAGACAAGGTGAACAAATTTCCCTGAGGAGTGATCTACGGGGAATGAATGATACCTTTGAAAATTTGCAGCAGTGATTTGTTGTGTATTTAACATTTCAGTACTACTTGAGAAATATTGTAAATATAGTGCCTTGGAAAAAGTATTCAGCCCCCACAACTATTTTCACATTTTACTGTCTCATTTTCTAAATTTAAAATAAACTGAAGTCAGATTTTTTAGCTAATCTACAAAACATTGTGCATCATGTCAAATCAAAAGAAAAATGACAAAACCTTTCAACAATTTACTCAAAATGTAAAAAACTAAATTGTGAGGCTGAAAAAGTATTCATCCCCTTTATAATTACTACGCCAACTTTCCTCAGGTGCAATACTGATTGTTACCTTATCAACTCACCCAATTTGTTGATGTAGAAAATTGGAGGATCACCCGTTTTCAATGAATTCATAAGAATAAATAGCCCTCTCACTGTGACGTCAAACAGTGTGGTAGATTTTCAACAGACCAAACCAAAATGAAGACAAAGGAGCATTCAAGGCAAGTCAGGGAAATGATAATAGAGAAGCACAAATCTTGGGGAGGGTACAAGACCATCTCAAAGTCACTAAACATAGTGACTTTGCTCCATGCAGTCCCATCATGAAAAAAATGGAAAAAATATGAAACCACAGCCATACTAATTAAGTCAGACCACCCCACTAAACTTAGTCACCAGAAAAGAATGGCACATAACGGAGTTTACAGTGATGCCAACAGTCCCTCTGACTGAGCTACAGATGTCAGTGGCTGCAACTGGAAATGAAGTTCAGAGCTGAAGCTCATGACTCCACAATTTCTAAGGCCTTGCACAAAAAGAGTATTTATGGAAGAGTGTTAAGGAAGAAGCCATAGCTTAAAAAAACATATACTTGCAAGTCAAGACTTTGCAAAGCATTACTTCAAAGATACTGTAAAGATGTAGAAGAAAGTCTTCTGGTTGGATGAGACTAAGGTGAAACTTTTTGGTCTCAACAGTAAGTGGTATGTGTGGCATTGGGGTAATGTAATTGGTGGAATTCACAACATCTGATGTTGGGTTGGGGTTCACTTTAAGGAGCTGGCCTGACGTAAGTAATTATGTAAAGTACTTTTAGCGTGCTTAGTGTCCAAGTTTTGGAGTTCTTATGGTTTTCTTAAACTTAAAATGCTTCAATGTTATTTGTGAAAACCTACAGTGTGGGTCCAATGCTGTGCATCTGCCAGGTAACACCATCCCTACTGTTAAGTATGGTCAAGATGCTATGGGGACACTTTTCAGTAGCAGGGTATGGAAATATGGTCAGTATTAATGGGAAGATGAATGCTTCAAAATACAGAGAAATCCTCAATATAAACCTGCTGGCCTCTGTCAGAAAGCTTAAACTGAGGAGGAATTCATCTTTCAGCAAGACGACAACCTAAAGCACACTGTCAGAACAACTGTGAAGTGTCTTCAAATAAAGTAATTTGATGTCCTTGAGTGGCCCAGTCAGAGTCCTGACCTTAACCCAATCAAACATCTCGGGCAAGACCTCAAAATTGCTGTACACCACTGCTCCCCAACTAACCTGGCACAGCTTGAGCAATTTTGCAAGGAGGAATGGGCAAATCTTGCTCCATCACATTGTGCAAGGCTAATAGATACTTATCCAAAGAGTCCACTGGTTGTAATAGAGTCAACCAAGTACTGAGGAAAGAGGGATAAATACTTTTGAACTGCTGACATTTCAGTTTTTGAATTTTTAGTTTTTCAGGTATTACAATTTTGCTTGTCCTTTTTGGGATCTACTGTGACAAAAGGAATATGTGATACACAAATAAAGATTCTCAGTTACATTTGATGAAAATCCCTGGTTGTAATACTTATAAGGGCAGGGTCTAAATACTTTTACAAGGCAGTGTACATTGCTTGATTAAGCATTCTTTGTTTGTTTACATAATTATATGTAAGAAGTACATGAATGACATACATCATTTTGCAGAATGTATGTGCACACCTCACTAAATTAAACTAAGTGGGCAAGTATCCTGGCTGCTGTGTTTTTCTTTCAATTTGTTTCTGGAGTTACAAAACATAATAGTAATGACAAAGAAGTGTTGAAATGAATCTGAGATGACCTTCTCCCTGCTAAGGGGCAGCAGCACGTTTTTCTTCGGAAGGGCAGAGGGACGTTCGAATTTTTTTTAAAAAGGCAGAAAAAGATTTAAATTAACAAGCAATGATTATAACCACGAGCTCATAAACAGTGAGTATCAGGTGATAACAATTATAAATAAATAAAAAGGTGAAATAACTATAGATGCATTCCATTGCACAACAGATAACTGGATGATGTATCCCGAAAGAATTGAGCAGTATCTTGAAGCAAATGAAATAGCCAATAATAAGTGCTAGTGTTACTGAGTGCAATGGGTGGAAAAGCATACAGTTTCCTTAGAAGTTTAACTGCTCTAACCAAACAACAGAAATTAGCTCTGCAGATACTGTGAACATAATGCAGGAACACTTAAAACTGAAACCACTGTTGATTGCAGAGTTTTTTAGGATTCATAAGTGAAATCAAAAGGAAGAGGAAACCATTACAGCTTACGTAGCTGAACTGAAGAAATTTTCAGTGATGGGCTTAATGATGCTCTGTGCGATCATTTAGTTTGCAGAATCTTACATAAAACCATTCAAAAACAGCTGCTAACTGAAGCACAGCTTATATTTAAAAGAACAGTTGAAATCGTATCAATGGAAACAGCAGCCAGAGATGCAATTGATTTGTAGTCATCAATTAAATTGAGTGTGCATAAAATTGCAACATCTAAACAGAAACCTGTCTGGCTGAACAAACTGCGTTACTGTTGTGGCAGGGGCTCAGCTACACCAGATCACTGCAGGTCTAAAAGTAAACATCAAGGAGTGTATCAGACAAAAATAAATGGTCTGTACAGGGAAGGAAAAAAGATAAAAAGCCAAGTTGTAGTTTCAAAAGGAACATGAGTCGGCATGCTGTTGATAAAATCTGATAATGATTAGTGTGACACAGGTCTGGGTAGTCTTGAGATTTAAAATGTGAAAGCTAACAAGAGATAAGCAATATATCTTACAACAGAAGTGAATGGAAAATTAATTAAAATAGATTTGGACTCTGGCCTGGCTGTTACTATCATTCCACAAAATGAGTTTGAACAGCATTTCAAAGATACTGAACTGAAGCCTGCAGGTATCCAATTAAGAATTTATACTGGAGAAAAGATACTGCAACTCCATAGAACCATAGAACACTACAGCACAGTACAGGCCCTTCAGCCCTCCATGTTGTGCTGACCCATATAATCCCTAAAAAAAGTACTAAACCCACACTAACCCATAACCCTCCATTTTCCTTTCATCCATGTGCCTCTCCAAGAGGCTCTTAAATACCCCTAATGTTTTAGCCTCCACCACCCATGGCAAGTCATTCCAGGCACTCACAACCCTCTGTGTAAAAAAACTTACCCCTGATGTCTCCCCTAAACTTCCCTCCCTTAATTCTGTACATATGCCCTCTGGTGTTTGCTACTGGTGCTCTGGGAAACAGGTACTGACTATCCACCCTATCTATGCCTCTCATAATCTTGTAGACCTCTATCAAGTCCCCTCTCATTCTTCTACACTCCAAAGAGAAAAGACCCAGCTCTGCTAACATTGCTTCATATGACTTGTTCTCCAATCCAGCCAACATCCTGGTAAACCTCCTCTGCACTCTCTCCATAGCTTCCACATCCTTCCTATAATGAGGTGACCAGAATTGAACACAATACTCTAAGTGCGGTCTCAACAGAGATTTGTAGAGTTGCAACATGACCTCTCTACTCTTGAACTCAATCGCCCTGTTAATGAAGCCTAGCATCCCATAGGCCTTCTTAACTACTCTATCAACCTGTGCAGCAACCTTGAGGGATGTATGGATTTGAACCCCAAGGTCCCTTTGTTCATCCACACTCTTAAGTAACTGACCATTAATCCTGTACTCAGTCTTCCGGTTTGTCCTTCCAAAATGCATCACCTCACACTTGCCCGGATTGAACTCCATCTGCCATTTTTCTGCCCAACTCTGCAGCCTGTCTATATCCTCTTGTAACCTTCGACAACCTACAGCTCCATCCACAACTCCTCCAATCTTCGTGTCATCCGCAAACTTACTCAGCCATCCTTCCGCCTCTACATCCAGGTCATTTATAAAAATCACAAATAGCATGGGTCCCAGACAGATCCCTGTGGCACTCTGGGAATACAACAACCAACAAGCCACATTGGGTTGGTAGGTGGTAAAAACAGGAGGAACAGCATTTTAAGTCTGTGATTGACTGACACAGCTACAACTTAACTGTAGACCCATCCACTATTTGTATGCCTGCAAAAGAATCAACTGAAAGCAAATTAAGAAAGGTAGTAGATGATGCCAAAGCAGTATTGAGGGATGGCACTGGACAACTCAAACATATCAAGGGTAAGATAGTGTTAAAAGAAAATGCCACACTCAAGTTTTACAAAGGCTGTCCACACACACACACGCAGAATATATATAATGACTAGAGAGCAATACGTTACATATTCGATTTGACATGCATTCTACATTGAGATGGAATTTATAGCAAAGCAGGGAGGAGTGTAGTGTATTTAACATTTCACTAATACTTGAGTAATACAGTATTGTAAATATATTGTTTGATTAATCTTTTTTTTTACATAATTTATGATATATGTAAGAAGTACATGAATGGCACACGTCATTACGCCACCACATCATATGTGAGCACCTCACTAAAAAAATGGAGGGAAAAATTCAGTAGGCAAGTATCCCAGCTCCTGTGTTTTTCCTTTGATTATTTTCTGAAGTTGCAAACATAACATGATTCTCAACCAAAATCTTGCATTTTTGAGAGGTAAAAGGAGAATCCGCTTCCTCGAGTGTTACGTGTGGTCATTGCTGAGGTATGGATCAGAAACATGGACCCTGAAGGAGGATGACATGAAACGAATTAATGCTTTTGAAATTGGTGCTATCGACGAATGTTGAAGATCAGCTGGGTAGAGAAAGTTTCAAATGAGAGGGTTTAGTCTGAAGTTGATAGACCATGGATGCTGCAGGAGAAGATAATGAAGTTAAAAGTTGCTTATTGTGGACACGTTACGATGAGAAATAACATCTTGTCGGACTTGCTATATGGAAAGGTAGAGGGAAAGAAAGGAAGAGGAAGGCAAAGAACAACGTGGCTGGATAACATCAAGGATTGGACAAAGCTGGACAAGACTAGGGATGTTGTGGACAAGTGTCAAGACAGAGCAGCATGTAGGGAAATCTTCTGCCAACTGGAAATTCCAGATGCGACCTAACGACGACAACTTGACCTGGAACTGGCCCAATTGCGATCCACCACTCCAGGAGAAAAAAAAATCAATATTCACTTGCATTGTGCCGAGAATAACAGAGCCCAGCATCAAATTCGTAGGCCTTTGAATCAACACTTGATCATTTTCCTTGGATAACTGTGGGTTTATATACTTTTAAGTGTAGTGGGAAAGAGATTAAAAAAAAATGGCACTGACATAACGTGACTGAAGCCTGATAGGGCCTGTAGCAAAATGAATTACAATAATTGACATCCAACCTTTGCTTTAACTTTCAAAAAAATGCTGAAGAAAATCAGGAGCATTTCATTCCCCATTTTGTAAGGTCGTGCAAACAGTAATTTGTAGTTCATTTCTATCAAGCTTGCCCATGGCATCTTGGCAAATTCATCAGCCATAAAACTCTGAATGTGATGAAAGCAACATGCAAGGTAATAAAACATTCACTGTAGGGAGACCGTTCTTGTTCAATCAGGGCAAATGAGAAATAATAACTTAAAAAATCTAACAATCAAAGCTATGGGAAAAGTACTATATTTTAGCATATTATATTAGCTGTACTTTTGATTCCTCTCGAAGTGTGTCTTAGCAGCAGGATCAGAAGAGTACAATTTCTTAAAAGATGAACATGTTGATTTTCTACTCCATCGCCTGTAATGTCTCTGATTTCAAATTAGGAATAAATTAGTGATTACTCTGCTGGGTACTGAAGCAGATTTTTCTGAATCAGATCCACCATTTGCAATTTCCTCCCATGATCCTATGGGCTGGATTCAGAGAGCTGATCCCATTGGTCCTCTGCACCATCATTTTGGGCAGGAGGTCTGAACAGTGAGCAGGTCTGAAACAGTGCAGTGGCCCAGCACCATAATGCTATGACAAGCTCTGATGTAAGCCGAAGTTATGTGCAGAGATGTCAAAGCTATTGAAGATTTTATGTTTTTAAATGCTTCTGTGCTCTCTGGGCCCTGTCCCTTTGGATTCTACACAGGTTGTCTAGATTCTGTAGAAATTTACCAACAACATCCACTCACAACTTTTTAAGTTCAAATGGTTGAGAACAGTTGTTCTATTTAAGCTACAATATCATTTGGGCTACCATTTGCTATAAATATCACTGTTATTTCCCTTCTTTACAACCTCCCCTTTAAGATGAATCACCCCTTAAAATCAGCCCGAACTAGATGTGGTTTCCTAACAATTAGCCAATTATTTTCCATTTGCAGATTTCACCTTGAATCTGTGTTACGTTAAGCTCAGATGGCAGCTTTGTGTACTCTCAATGCAAAGCCGGAGTCTTTTACATCAATTCTCCTAGTGTCCCAGCCAACACTCATCTCATATACACCTTGAGAAACTACCGTAGATATTTGTTTCCCTTTTTCTGAGATGTTGCTGAGCATAACATGACTGGTGAGGCTACAGTTAAGTAATTAATTATTTGAAAATTGCTATGAGACATCCAAGCAATGTGATAAGCTGTAGTACAATTTCTTTTTAAAAGTGCTACATTTATTTCCTGGGTAGTACTGCCTCCTCAGTGTCATTGATTCCCATATAGTATATAACAGAACCTCTCAAATCTCATTCATCATCTTTCTTGCTACCCTGGGATAAATATCATCCATCACCAGCAGCTCATTTGTTTTGATCCATTTTACCTTGTCTAGGATTTCCACCTCATTAACGTCGAAGTCAATAATCCTACTTGGATTATCACCAAACCAAGAAAGACACACTACTCATGTCTCCCCTAATGAAAACTTAGAACTGATAAATTAATGCAATAATAATTTTCCATTTTCTGTTGGCCTTCAGTTTTGCTCCATTAACGTTTTTTTTTAAATGAGCATCCATCTCATGTTTATCTTCCTTCACAGTCTTAGAACATGGAAAGAAATTATCCTTGTTGAACTTGGCATTTGCTTATTTTAAGATTTGAACCAAAGTTCAAATATTTTTCATGTTTGGCCAGCGTCTCCTTGCACTGATCTCACTCTAATACCATTTCACTTCTAACTATCTCATTAATAAAACTAACTTTATATTTCCATCCTTAGTGCCACAGATATTTAATATTTCCTGTCAGTTGAAAGGCTGACAGCAAAGGAGAAATAAGTGGTCCTAAATAAACAGAATTTCTGCACCACACCGCTCTTTCCACTGAAGTGCGTGAGTTTTCTTTTTCAAGGAGGAAACACTTGTTATTCATGAAACTTAGAGAGAGAGAGAGAGAGAGAGAGAGAGAGAGAGAGAGAGAGAGAGAGAGAGAGAGAGAGAGAGAGAGAATGAACATATAGGGTAGTCAGGTACTAACACACAGGTTATTAGATCAGACAGGAGATATGCATAGGAGTAATGATTAAGTTAAGAATGTGTAAAATAGAATTGTTATGAAGTAAATTCACGTAAATGCTTATTTATATTTTTAGCCATCAACAACATATATTTATGCTAATGATAATTCAGAGAAAGAAAGCTGAATGTGACATAAGAGGTTTCAACTTGGTGCTTCGCTGTACAAGATATCTAGTTGAGCATATTGCAACAGGACCTAAAAAAAACCACAAGACCTTGAATCCACCCTGTTAAGTATGCGCCACAGCTCTGAGGGCCCCTCCTTTGTGAGAATCGCAAGATCACTATTAAGTCAGTTCAGGAGACCCAGGAAATGAGAGAAAGACATGCAGAATCCACAAAGAGTTGGAATGTGTCCTGGCCTCCGAAAGGCGGACCCATTGATACCGGCTATTGTCTCTTGGAGACGGACTTGTGTATTGCATCCTGTACGATGCATCGAAGCCCCAGGCAATGAACCGAGGGGGAGGTTGGTGGAGGGATTGCATCATCCCAACCTGATTGACATCTGAGACCCTGTGAGTCAGGATAAAAAGAGGGTCTGTGGGAACAGCCCCTCAGACGCACCAGAAGAAACGCTAGCGATCCCGTAATAGCGAAAGCCGGTGGGAGGGCCACGTGCGTCCGTTTCTCTTTGCCCCGGAATCGGTGGCCTTTACCATGGAAGAACGGTTTTTAGCTAACAATGGGGAAATCAACTCCCAACGACTCTCAAAGGATTGACATCATAAAAGGAACGGGCAAGTTTTAACCCGTCTTTTTCTCCAACCAAAGAGCTGCAGCTTGAATGAACTAAAGTGACTTTTATATTTCCAACGGACAATACATTATCCCCTAGACAACGATAGAGCTATTTCTTATTGATTATTATTATACCCGCGCTTTTAGATTTAGTATTGACGACGTATCTTATCTGTGTGTTTGCATTGATATTTTTGTGTATTTTTATCAATAAATACTGTTAAAAATAGTACCATCAGACTTCAACGGACCTCTCTATCTTTGCTGGTAAGTGACCCAGTTACGGGGTACGTAACAACCCAAATTCATTTTTTTGCAAACATTTTACATTATTTGATATTAAATATTATTGAGCTTACTTTCTGCATACTATATTAACTTTCATAAATAGAATTACATACTAATTTAACAAGCACATGATCAGTAGTATGCACTGAAATATATTCAATTTTGTTCCAAGTAATTATAATAAAGCCACTCCCCACTCTGGGCAATAGGATCATCATTGTGTCTTTCAAGTAAGTCATTAGGTACTGGTTGAATTGTTACACAATACCCTAATTCCAACCACAACTCTTGGCTTTAAAGTTTCTCGTCCTAGCACAATTTCAAACAGTTTAAGCTGCCAACTTGATTTGCTTTCCTTCGCAAGCAATATTTCTCTTTCCTGACCAGGACCTGCTGCTGCATGGCAGATCCCTACTGAACACTTCAACATGAAGTTAGTGTAATTAATAATAATGATGGATTGCAAGTGACAAAATAGAATCTGAGATATATTTAATTAAAAATTAACTATAAAAACTACAAAAATCGTTTTCATAGTTAATTATTAACATTATATTTACTTTATTGGTTCATAGTAAATAGTTGCAAAGAAACAAATATAATAGACTGCAGTGTAGCTACAGTGACCAGGGTCAATCCTCGCCACTGGTGCTGTCTCTGTGGAGTTTACAAGTACTCTCTGCAAGAATGTGGGCTCCTCTGACAGGTCTGGTCTCCACCCACATCTCAAAGATGTGTTGTTTGCTTAGTTGGCCATTTTAGCACAGGGAATGAGTGTAAGTGAGAGAAAAAAAAATCAGGTGAAGAGAAATAAATGGAGGAATTTGATTGATGAGATCACGTTCAGACCTAGAACAAGCACAGACTTGATGGACTAAACGGCCACTTTTTGGCCTTAAGGAAACATGTAGTAAACCCGAGAAAAGACATGGACTTTTACAAAACCTTGGAAATTCAAACTGTTGTTGCCAGTTTTGGCGATCCAGATAATTAAGTCTAGTAACGTAGGGTGGCAATAGTAGCACAGTGGTTAGCACAACACTTTACAGTACTAGCAACACAGATTCATTTCCCACCGCTGCCTGTAGGGAGTTTGTTCTTTCTTCCCATGATTGCACAGGTTTCCTCTGGGTGCTCCAGTTTCCACCCACAGTCCAAAGAACTATCAGTTGCTAGGTTAATTGGTAGTATGATTGTCCCATGATTAAAATTGTTAGGCAGCATGGCTCAAAAGGCCAGAAGGGCCTATTTTACACTGTATCTCAATAAATAAATAAATGAACTATTTGAACTTCTTTTTTCAAATTTGTACATAATAATTTGTGGGTAAATGCAAAAGGTGATTAATACTGCACTTGAAAAAATAATGGAATAGATAAATGGAACTTCAGTAAATCATGGTTGAGAGCTTTTATGTGGATTTCATCATGCAAAATCCATTTAAAATTTTATACAGAAAGAAGAAAATGAATTGATTCATATATTTTTCTGTGTTAAGATTCAAGTATAATTCAATTTCACCTTTCAAATGTAAATAATTGAATAGAATACAAAGCCTCAGAACAGCACTTATCTACTTCATTAAATAAATTTACAGACCAGTGTCATCAATAAACACAGCTGAGGGAGACCATTCAGTCCGTCATTAATTCAGATTAGTATAAGAACATTATCCAATATCCAGTCATATTTGCAGCAATTTGCAATGCAAGAATGTGCAATTTGCAGCATGTTAAGTCACCTTATCACTTTGTGGTACAAATGATCAAAGACCTCATTGTCTATTGAGCTATTTCTCCTTCTTGAAGAAATTTTGTTCATTCATTTCTTATACCCTCTGTATCGCCATTGACAGTTAAGTAAGAGTATGGAGCAATTTAGAAAGAAGGTAATACTGGCTGTAAACAAATGCAAGTGAACGAGACTTGCCACAGCAAGAACGATACAGAAAATACAAGAATTAGTAGGTGGAGTCGGCAATACAGCCTTTTGAGCCTCAACCATCCATCACAGTCATGACTGATGTTATACCTCCGTGACAATTTTTCTGCATTCCCCCTATCTTTTGATACCTATAACAGCCAGAACTATCCCGGGGTCGAAGCTGGTGTGCTCCACTGGGGGCAGTGTGGCACAGCGTCCTGGCTGGACTCAGTGTTGCCCCCACCTCCAGGGTTCACTCAGCAGAGGACAAGCTCTATTGGGGTCATCTGCAGATTTCTGTGGCATTAGATAGCCTGAGTTTGGAATCTTGCATTGAATGAAAATCTTTCAATCTTACATATGCTGTGTGTGCTTAGTGCTGAGTGATTGTTGGTATTGTATATTGCACCTTGGCTCCTGTCTCGTTTGGCTTTATTCATGAGTATTCACGTATGGTTGAATGACAATTAAACTTGAATTGAACTGAAATGTTTCATTAATTTACTGACTGGGCATCTACACGCTCCTGGACAGAGAATTCCAAACATTCACCACCCTCTGAATTATGTAACTTAAGTGACATATATTTTATCCTGAGAGTGTGTCCCTTTCATTCTAGACACCTCAGCCAAGGGAAATGTTCTCCCTGCATCCAATCTCTGCAGTCTCTGAGAATGTTATAAATTTCAGTAAGACGTTATCTCATTCTCCTGATCTCCAGAGAATACTATATGTGCTTCATATACTCAATCCCTCTTCATACAGAAAACCTGTCATCCCAGGAACCATCAATCAATTGTTGTACTTTCTCAATGCAGGTATATCCTTCATGGGAGGAAGAACAGGCTGTACACAATAATCCAGAAGTGTTCTTACCAATATCCTATATAATTACAATAAGAACTCTATTCTCCTGTAGTCAAATGCCCCTGAAATAAAAGCCAATGGACTTTGCTGCTCACTACATCTGAACTTAACTTTCAGTGACTTGCGAACAACAGCCTTTGAATGTCTGCACTCCCACTCTTTCATTATTTTCAAGATACTCCATTTCTGAAGAGCAGGCCTTTCACCCTTTTAGGCCTGTACTGACATTCAGTATGATGTGAGTTGATCTGTCTGAGGTTTAGTTCTTCTCCTGTACACACACAAAATGCCGGAGGAACTCAACAGGTCAGGCAGCATCTAGCAAGCACCTTTTAGCAAGCCTCCTTCCACTCCCGCTGCACTTTATCCTGGCATCTCTCCCCTTCCTTCTCAGTCCTGAAGACTGGCCTCGGCCTGAAACGTTAGCTGTTTATTCATTTCCATTGATGCTGCCTGACCTGCTGAGTTCTTCCAACACTTAGTGTATGTTCCTTTGGATGTCCAGCATCTGCAGATTTTCTCATTTTTATTCTTCTTCTGTGCCTAGCCCTCAATTCCACAAACTTTATATACTGTCAGTGATCTAGCCTCCATGTTCCTCCAGGGTAGAGAGGAAGGCTCTGCAAGATGAAATTCCCCCACACCTGTTTTAAATAACCATCTTTCCTCTTGTAAATATGTCGACTCACTGTTGCCATGAATATATGACATTGCAACTCAGTACCTCAAGGTGTACAATTTTCAGCTGAGACACGGGAGTAGTGAAATGGGGTAGGTATTGCACTGTAAGTCAAAGACTGCATTGCCTTAGTTTTGAGGAAGGGTATCGTAGAAAGCTCTTCAAATGCATACAGGTTAGAAACAAGAGAAGTATCATCACTTTGCTTGGGGTGTATTACAGACCTCCCAAAAGTCAATAAGAGATGGAGGAACTGATAGGTCAGCAGATGTCAGAGAGATGAAATAAAACTAGGGTTATGTTACTAAGGGATTTAAACTTCCCATATATTAACTAGGATTGCATTAGCATTAACGGCTCAGAGGGGAACCCAAAGAGATTTCTGATGCAGTATGTAGATACAACAATAAGGGAAGTAGCATAACTGGACATTACCTTTGAGGAATAAAGCTGCTCAAGGGGAGGGAGCTTCAGTGGGGATCATTTTGGAGATAGTGACCAAAACTTTGCAAATGTTTGGGGGAGAATACCAGTTTCATTAACATAAGGTGGAACCTAGCGAATGTAGATTGGAGGCACCATCTTGTAGATAAGTCTACATCTGAATTATAGGAAGCATTCACAGGAGAAAGAGCAATGATTCAAGGCCAACATGTTCCTGCATGTGTATAGGGAACCTTGGATTTCAAGGAATATTAAGGGTTGGATAAAGAGATTAAAAGGAAATGTCAAAGGCATATGGGGAAACCTGTCAAGGGTATAAAAAGTAGAGGGACTCTCTTAAAAAGAGGAAGCCCAAAAGGAGTCATGTAAAATCAATAGTAGATAGGATTAAGGTAAATGTGAAGGCTTGCTGTATATTAAGTCAAAAGGACATCTAGAGAAAAAAAGAGTCCCTATAAGGGACAACATGAGCAATCTCTGCATGAAGCCAGACAGTATAGGAAAGGCTTTAAAGTAAATACTTCCATTGGTCTCCGCAAAGGAAACAGATTTGTAGTTGGAGAATTCAGCACCACGGTAGTGTAGCAATTAGGACAACACTATTACAGGTCGAGACACTCTGGAGTTTAGAGTTCAGTTCTGGCATTCCCTATAAGAAGTTTGTATGTCCTTCCCATGACTGTTTTGGGATTCCTCCAGGTGCTGTGGTTTCCTCTCACAGTCCAAAGATGTGTCGGTTAGTAGGTTAATTTGTCATTGTAATTGCCCAGTGATTAGGCAGGGGTAAAATAGTTGGGTTGCTGGCTGGTACGGCTGATTGAACCAGAAGTGCCTGTCCCATACTGTATCTCTAAACAAATAAAATTCAGTGACAGGATAAGTGAAAGTCCAGTGCAGTTCCCTATAAATAAAGGGTGTGATCGGATGGGATGGGTTTACTGCAGGCTGCTATAAGTGGGAAGGAAAGAGACTGCCTGGTTGAGATTTTGAAATCTTTGTCAGATTTCTGCGGGACAACAAATATGGTCCTTCTTTCAAGAAAGGCAGCGGGGAAAAATGGAGATGATAGACCAGTGAATCTAACATCAGTGATAGGGAAAATACTGGAAAATACTCTGAGGGTAATAATCACATGTGAAGGCAGGAACTAAAAGAGAGAGCCAACATGACTGTGTAACGGCAGATCTTGTCGGACCAATTTAATTGAATTCTTTGAAGAGGTAACAAAATGAATTGATTAGAGTAGGGGAATAGATGCAATTTACAAAGACTTTAGCAAGGCCTTAACAAGGTCCCATGTGGGATGGTGATTCCATCATGTAGGAGCAAAATGTACTGTGTGTTCATTATGGTAACTAGTCACATTAGTTCAGGCGTGGCAATAGCGAAGGCGATAAAGTCACGCATTCATGCTTATTTTGTAGCAGTTTGTAGCTTGGGACCGGTGAAGGTCAAATCTTTGCTGACAGCTTAGATAATGCTTGATAATGCTTAACTGAATGTTTGCTAATTTCTAATAAAGGATCGGAATAAGGAATTCAACTCTTTGGAGCAATCACTGGAGCTGTGAGCGTGTACACAAGTATAACAACTCCGTGGGGTCACAGGCTGGCAGTAATTGTCTTGTTTTGATTTTCCTTCAAATTTTGCTAAGGTTAAGCCCAGAGCTGGGTTTCTATGCTGCATGTTTCTACAATTTTATTAAAGACTCTCCCACTGGTAGAGATATCTCAGTGTTTACCCCGTCATGATCCTAAGCACTTCATATGTATCAAGAAAAAAATCATCCTTTATTCTTGAAAGTGTGAAAAATATAAATCCAAGGACAACCTTTGTCATTCCAAGAATTAGTCTACAGTTACCACTTCAGACATCAGATCAATCTTCTGAAGAGTGAACCGCAGAAAGCATCAGGCCCAGATGGCGCACCTGCCATGTTCCTAGATCCTGTGTGGATCAGCTGGAATGGGAATTTGCAGGTATTTTTAATCTCTCTCTATTAAATCTGAAGTTAACATGTGCTTTAAGAAGAGCATTCTCATCCTAATGCCTGAAAAAATAAGGCAAAGTGCCTTACTCACTCCCACTTTGTAACTCTGACATCCACCATCGTGAAGTGTTTCGGGAATCAACTCCAACCTCACAGACATCCGTCACTCATTACAATTCACCTACTGCCAAAACAGGTCCACGGCACATGGCCCTACACTCGTTTCTGGAGCATCTAGACCAGGGGTGTCACACTCATTTTAGGTCACGGGCCGGATTGAGCAAAATGCAGCTTCATGCGGGCCGGATCAGTCGGACGTGTGCGAACGTAGCTTTCGTTGCCTCCGTTTTTTCAGCCTGCTCTCATGTGTCTCAGTCTCTGCTATAACTACAAAGTGTTTCACTTTACAAATTCCGTTTCTTATGAAGAAGACTGCCGAGCAAGACTGCCGAATAAACACTAAAAACCCTGAAAACCTGGTACCTGAATAAACTCAGCATTAGCCATATCATACGCCATAGGCGCTTCGATTACTGGGGCCAGCTTTAATAGTAATTAGATATTATCTCACGGGCCAAAGATAATTCCACCGCGGGCCGGATTTGGCCCGCCGGCCTTGAGTTTGACATATATGGTCTAGACAGTAAAGACACCTACACTGGACTTTTGTTTATTGACTACAGTTCAGCCTTCAATATTATAATTCCAAGCAAACATATTTCTCAGCTCCCAGACCTGGGAATCAAGACCTACCTTTCCAAGTGGATCTTTGACTTCCTGACCTGACTTCTTGACTTCCACACCCAGCCCTGAGAATCAAGGTCATTTGATTTCAAACAATTGGATTATTGATCATAACAGAATGTCTCTCTGCTGCTTCCTAGTCCCTCCTCTCTCACTTCCCCTTTTCCCAATCATGATCTCCCCCCCCCCCCCCCACTCCCTTCCCACTCTCAGTCCATAATGGAGCATTTAGAATATCAGAATCAGGTTTATCATCTCTCACATATGTCATGGATTTTATTTTATGGCAGCAGTACAGAGCAAACATAAAATTACTACTGTACTGTGCAAAAGCTTTCGGCTCCATAGCCATATGTATGTGCCTAAGAATTTTGCACAGTACTGTTGGCTGTGCCCTTACACCCCTACTCTACTCCCTGTACACCTAGACCCCTACTCCACTCCTTGTACACCTAGACCCCTACTCCACTCCCTGTACACCTAGACCCCTACTCCACTCCCTGTACACCTAGACCCCTACTCCACTCCCTGTACACTTAGACCCCTACTGTACTCCCTGTACACTTAGACCCCTACTCCACTCCCTGTACACCTAGACCCCTACTCTACTCCCTGTACACAGACCCCTACTCCACTCCCTGTACACCTAGACCCCTACTCCACTCCCTGTACACTTAGACCCCTACTCCACTCCCTGTACACTTAGACCCCTACTCCACTCCCTGTACACCTAGACCCCTACTCCACTCCCTGTACACCTAGACCCCTACTCCACTCCCTGTACTCCTAGACCCCTACTCCACTCCCTGTACACCTAGACCCCTACTCCACTCCCTGTACACCTAGACCCCTACTCCACTCCCTGTACACCTAGACCCCTACTCCACTCCCTGTACACTTAGACCCCTACTCCACTCCCTGTACACCTAGACCCCTACTCCACTTCCTGTACATTTAGACCCTTACTCTACTCCCTGTACACTTAGACCCCTACTCTACTCCCTGTACACCTAGACCCCTACTCCACTCCCTGTACACCTAGACCCCTACTCCACTCCCTGTACACCTAGACCCCTACTCCACTCCCTGTACACCTAGACCCCTACTCCTCTCCCTGTACACCTAGACCCCTACTCCACTCCTTGTACATTTAGACCCCTACTCCACTCCCTGTACACCTAGACCCCTACTCCACTCCCTGTACACCTAGACCCCTACTCCACTCCCTGTACACCTAGACCCCTACTCCACTCCCTGTACACCTAGACCCCTATTCCACTCCCTGTACACTTAGACCCCTACTCCACTCCCTGTACACCTAGACCCCTACTCCACTTCCTGTACATTTAGACCCTTACTCTACTCCCTGTACACTTAGACCCCTACTCTACTCCCTGTACACCTAGACCCCTACTCCACTCCCTGTACACCTAGACCCCTACTCCACTCCCTGTACACCTAGACCCCTACTCTACTCCCTGTACACCTAGACCCCTATTCCACTCCCTGTACACCTAGACCCCTACTCCACTCCCTGTACACCTAGACCCCTACTCCACTCCCTGTACACCTAGACCCCTACTCCTCTCCCTGTACACCTAGACCCCTACTCCACTCCTTGTACATTTAGACCCCTACTCTACTCCCTGTACACTTAGACCCCTACTCCACTCCCTGTACACCTAGACCCCTACTCCACTCCCTGTTCACCTAGACCCCTACTCCACTCCCTGTACACTTAGACCCCTACTCCACTCCCTGTACACTTAGACCCCTACTCCACTCCCTGTACACCTAGACCCCTACTCCACTCCCTGTACACCTAGACCCCTACTCCACTCCCTGTACACTTAGACCCCTACTCCACTCCCTGTACACTTAGACCCCTACTCCACTCCCTGTACTCCTAGACCCCTACTCCACTCCCTGTACACTTAGACCCCTACTCTACTCCCTGTACACTTAGACCCCTACTCTACTCCCTGTACACCTAGACCCCTACTCCACTCCCTGTACACCTAGACCCCTACTCCACTCCCTGTTCACCTAGACCCCTACTCCACTCCCTGTACACTTAGACCCCTACTCCACTCCCTGTACACTTAGACCCCTACTCCACTTCCTGTACACCTAGACCCCTACTCCACTCCCTGTACACTTAGACCCCTACTCTACTCCCTGTACACCTAGACCCCTACTCCACTCCCTGTACACCTAGACCCCTACTCCACTCCCTGTTCACCTAGACCCCTACTCCACTCCCTGTACACTTAGACCCCTACTCCACTCCCTGTACACTTAGACCCCTACTCCACTTCCTGTACACCTAGACCCCTACTCCACTCCCTGTACTCCTAGACCCCTACTCCACTCCCTGTACACTTAGACCCCTACTCCACTCCCTGTACACTTAGACCCCTACTCCACTCCCTGTACACTTAGATCCCTACTCTACTCCCTGTACACTTAGACCCCTACTCCACTCCCTGTACACTTAGACCCCTACTCTACTCCCTGTACACTTAGACCCCTACTCCACTTCCAGTACATTTAGACCCCTACTCCACTCCCTGTACACCTAGACCCCTACTCCACTCCCTGTACACTTAGACCCCTACTCCACTTCCAGTACATTTAGACCCCTACTCCACTCCCTGTACACCTAGACCCCTACTCCACTTCCTGTACACCTAGACCCCTACTCCACTCCCTGTACACCTAGACCCCTACTCCACTCCCTGTACACCTAGACCCCTACTCCACTCCCTGTACACCTAGACCCCTACTCCACTCCCTGTACACCTAGACCCCTACTCCACTCCCTGTACACTTAGACCCCTACTCCACTCCCTGTACACTTAGACCCCTACTCCACTCCCTGTACACTTAGACCCCTACTCCACTTCCAGTACACTTAGACCCCTACTCCACTCCCTGTACACCTAGACCCCTACTCCACTCCCTGTTCACCTAGACCCCTACTCCACTCCCTGTACACCTAGACCCCTACTCCACTCCCTGTACACTTAGACCCCTACTGTACTCCCTGTACACTTAGACCCCTACTCCACTCCCTGTACACCTAGACCCCTACTCCACTCCCTGTACACCTAGACCCCTACTCCACTCCCTGTACACTTAGACCCCTACTCCACTCCCTGTACACTTAGACCCCTACTCCACTCCCTGTACACTTAGACCCCTACTCCACTTCCAGTACACTTAGACCCCTACTCCACTCCCTGTACACCTAGACCCCTACTCCACTCCCTGTACACCTAGACCCCTACTCCACTCCCTGTACACTTAGACCCCTACTCCACTCCCTGTACACTTAGACCCCTACTCCACTCCCTGTACACTTAGACCCCTACTCCACTTCCAGTACACCTAGACCCCTACTCCACTCCCTGTACACCTAGACCCCTACTCCACTCCCTGTACACCTAGACCCCTACTCCACTCCCTGTACACCTAGACCCCTACTCCACTCCCTGTACACCTAGACCCCTACTCCACTCCCTGTACACCTAGACCCCTACTCCACTCCCTGTACACTTAGACCCCTACTCCACTCCCTGTACACCTAGACCCCTACTCCACTTCCAGTACATTTAGACCCCTACTCCACTCCCTGTACACCTAGACCCCTACTCCACTCCCTGTACACTTAGACCCCTACTCCACTCCCTGTACACCTAGACCCCTACTCCACTCCCTGTACACCTAGACCCCTACTCCACTCCCTGTACACCTAGACCCCTACTCCACTCCCTGTACACCTAGACCCCTACTCCACTCCCTGTACACCTAGACCCCTACTCCACTCCCTGTACACTTAGACCCCTACTCCACTCCCTGTACACTTAGACCCCTACTCTACTCCCTGTACACCTAGACCCCTACTCCACTCCCTGTACACCTAGACCCCTACTCCACTCCCTGTACACCTAGACCCCTACTCCACTCCCTGTACACTTAGACCCCTACTCCACTCCCTGTACACTTAGACCCCTACTCTACTCCCTGTACACCTAGACCCCTACTCCACTCCCTGTACACAGACCCCTACTCCACTCCCTGTACACCTAGACCCCTACTCCACTCCCTGTACACCTAGACCCCTACTCCACTCCCTGTACACCTAGACCCCTACTCCACTCCCTGTACACTTAGACCCCTACTCCACTCCCTGTACACTTAGACCCCTACTCTACTCCCTGTACACAGACCCCTACTCCACTCCCTGTACACTTATAACAGATTCTGTCCTGAATGCACCTTCAAGTTTTTAGCTGGCACCACTGTCGTTGCCTAATGTCTAATAAGGATGAGTCAGAGTAGAGGAAGCTGAGTGGTATGGTGACATGACAACATTTCCCTCGATATCAGAAAAACAAAAGAACTAGTCATTGACTTCAGAAAGGGAGCAGTGCACGCACTCCTGTCTACTTCAAGGTCGCTGAGGTTGAGAGCATCGACGTCCTTGGAATGACTATCACTAAAAGCTTGTCCTGGTCCAAACACAAAGACACCGCGACGTAGAGAACTAATCAGCACTCTACTTTCTCAGGAGGCTGAAGAACTTTCTCTTTGACTCTCACCAGTTTTTTTCAATCCACCATAGAGAGCAGCCCAACTGGATGCATACTGTAATGGCTTGACATGGCAACTGTTCTGCCCATGACTGCAAGAAATTTCAAGAATTGTGGACACAGCTCAGCACGTGCCCTCCATGGACTCTATCTATGCTTCCCACTGTCTCTGTAGAAGTCAGTATAATCAAAGACCCCACCTATCCTTCACACTTTCTCCTTTCTCCCACCCCATTAGGCAGAAGATACAAAAGCTTGAAAGCAGAAACCAGCAGGTTCAAGGAGAGCTTCCACCTGCTGTTACGAGATGGACTCTTGACCTCACTATCTACCTCGTTTTGCATTTTAGTGTTGACATGCACTGTATTTTTTCTGTGACAGTTTTACACTTTAGTCTTTATTCTGTATTATTTGCTCTCGTTGTACCTCTATGAATTGTTGTAATTAAATGACCTGTATAGATGGCAAAATAAAACTTTTCACTGCATCTCTGTACAAGTGACAATAATAAACTAATTTACCAATTAATTGAATCTCAACTGGACTTCCTCCAATGCTGATACTTTTCTTTAAATAAAGGAATCAAACATTACAAAGTACTTCTGATGTGGCATCAACAGCACCCTAATACAGGCTGAGTACCCCTTATGCAAAATGTTTGGGGATGGAATTGTTGTGGTTTTTTTATATTTTTGGATATATCATATAAGATAGCTTGTGATTCCCATCATTTCTGACTTTTAGGTTTTACCTGTGTAAAGTATAAAAACAATCCACATTGTAAACTTGTTCTGGTATTAGATTTTCACAACGACAATCTTCGTAAATTTATCAGTGAATTTCTCTGCTGCTTTGTGATTAGCAGATGCTTTATCTTTAAAAATGTAATGCTTTGCCTTTTCTTAGGCTACATCCACACTAGACCGGATAATTTTGAAAACGCCAGTTTCACGTAAAAACGATAGGCGTCCACACTATGCGTTTTTGAAAATATCTCTATCCATACTGAAACGGAGATTTCGGCGAACCTCCTCCTCCTGCACATGCACAGGACACATCTACCGAAAACAAGTGACATGTTTGGTGTCGAATCTCGCCGTAAAAGTGCACGTTTGTGTAGTTACAGACTAGAAAAACTTAAAATGACAGACAGCTGTTAGCTTTTGCGCAGGAAAACATAAAACTAAAAAAAAACAAATACTGGAGCGTACGGCGGCAACCGACAGGGAGTTCACGGACAGATTGACCCGGCTGACGATGAACATTGAAAAACTGACTAACTCCATTGCATTAATAAAGCACCTTGTTAAATGTGTAAAACACGTCTGCATCAGTGTTAGCTGTTACACATCTATTGTCAGAGAAGTACTTGCATAAATAGGTAAACCACCTTCATACGAGCAAGGACAGACAACAGGGCAAAGTGAGTATACTTATTTATTCAGTAAGTTATGGGTCAAAGTATTTGGTAAGTACATTTCTAACTCTTCTGGCTTCAGTCTCTTTGCCGTCTGTTCTGAAATTGTTAGGTTGCGTTCAAGAAAACAATGAAATAGCACGCTGCCGTCTGATAGCGTTTTCAAAAGTCTCCGGTTATCCCATCCACATTGATCTGCCCAAGCAGCGTTTTCAAAAATACCCACCTTGGAAAGTGTTTCTGAAAAGCTCCAGTTTCGGGGGATGAAAACGCCGTTTTAGTGTGGACAGAGGGTAAAAACAAAGAGAAAAAGCTTCGGTTACAGATTTATCCGGCATAGTGTGGATGTAGCCTTAAACTTCTACAACCAGCCTGCTGAATATTCACAATTACCTTCAATTTTCAGTTCATCATGATAGTTCTTTACTTGTTTCATGGTCAGATTACTGTTAAGCAGCCTATGTTCACTCTGACGCAGATGAATCCATTCTTTCTATACATGATTAAGAGCTTCATTTTCACGTTATGCAGTGTTTTTCTATTTTTCATTAACTTCTGGTCATTACATATGTGAGGTCACTTCGCAGAACTGGCCGTGATGCTCAGAGACCAGCCTTTCATCTGGGAACCTTCCTCGCGCCTGTGGAATTACCCATGTCAGCGCTCAAAAACAAAATTCAGATTTCAGAGGTTCAGGTTTGGAATTTCAGAGAAGAGGTACTTAACCTACAGTATGAAACAATATTTCTCTAGATTTCTCAAGCACTAGATCCTTTTTCAATATTTTTCTATTTCTAAACACCAAGCCATTTGCCGTAATGGCCAACATACAAGCAACTTTCTGTATTTCATTCATACGAACATCTGGATGTCTCTGTACTATTCATTCGCAATTCTTTTTTCTGCATTATATGCCACATTTATATACTTGCCTCCCTGTTATTTTGTCTGCATAGTCTTGCAGCCTTTTTATATCCTCAAATACTCAAAACACTGCCTAGCTTTGTAAATATAGCATTACTCCACTCAATCAAATTCTTCATACAGGTTGTGAAGAGGCCAAATTCCTGCAGTTCCTCACCTGCCAATCTGAAAAAAGACCTATTATTCCAACTCTTCACTTTCATCTGTTAACCAATTCTCAATCCATGCCCTAAAATTGCCATCAATTTTGAGTGCTTAATCTTCTTGACCAATCTCATGTAGAAAATCTAAATATATTACATCAATGACCCTTATTTATCTAATCATATCCTCAAAGACTTCAATAAGGTTAATCACACCTTATCCTTTTCATAAATCCATGTTGGCAGTGCTTATTCCTATTCTTAATTTCTAGCTAGTCTATTATTACATCCTTCTTTATGGATAGTAACATCTTCCCTATCACTAATCTTAGGATAATAAATCAGTCACTCCCTGTTTGTTTTCCCTCCTTTCTTAAATAATAGGATTGCTTTCAGCAAGAGGGTGATTTAGGGCACATCAGATATACAAAAAATAAGAAGAGAAGAAAGATTAGACTAAGAGGGAAAGTACAAACAAGAACAAAAAAGAAGATTGATATTAATCCCATTAAAACAGTAATTATGTTGGTACTATTATGAACATTCTGCGGTAAGGTTAATCTGCAATTAATGCATGAGTACAGCAATTACCAAAAAAGATGAGGAAGAACAGTGATGAAATTGAACATGTACCAGGTGAGAGTGAGATGCTTCTTTTATCATACTCAGCAGGGCACAGCAATTGTAGGGATTTGTGATTCCTAGTGGATCTCTACAAGTCATTATGTGAGTTGTACATGAATATCTTTGTGGTCAGAAAAATCTAGCTGATGAGTCCATGCAGGCCTACACAAGTACACATATTAATTACCCCGCACAGCCGTAAAGTTAAAGTAATCATCTACATTTGAACAACAGGCGGTACTAAATCATTTATTTACCAAAGGCTCCTAGCAAATTTCTAGAGATGTACTGTGGAGAGCATTCTAACTGGCTGTATCACTGTGTGGTATGGAGGGGCTGCTCCACAGGATCAGAATAAATTACAGAAGTTGCAAACTCAGCCAGCTCCAACAGGAGCGCTAACCTCCATTGCATTGAGAACACCTTCAAAACTGCAGTGTCCATCATTATAGACTCCCATCACACAAGGTGTGTCCTCTTCTCATTGCTTCAATCAAGGAGAAGGTGCAGGAGTCTGAAAACAAGCATTCAGCATTTTAAAAACAGCTTCTTCCCCTCACCATCAGATTTCTGAATGGACAATCAACCCATGTACTTACCTCATTATTTTTTCCTCTCTCTTTTGCATTACTTGTTTAATTTAGTGTTTTTATTATGCATTGAACTGTACTGCTGCAGCAAAGCAACAAATTCCATGACTTAAGCCAGTCAGATGAAATCTGATTCTGATCCCGATTCATTCTCAACAAGATAGAACTGCTTTTGAAACAAAATCATAAGGTAGGTCTATTACTTCTCTTTGCACACAACACTAAAGATATTGTTACAGTATATGACTAATTAGAACTAAGGTAATTCTTCGGGAGGAAGATTAAACAGTGACTAATTTAAAGTTAAAATGATTCTATGAATATGACATTTCAAGGAACCAGAGCATCCATATTCAATTATCCTTTTGATGGGAATGTGTGTTTATTAATGTCTATTAAAGTTATTGCTCGAAATTCTAAATAATACTGATCAGTTTACCTATAATCATCTCACTGCACACCAAATTTCTTTACAACCATTGAAAAACCCAACACACACAAAATGCTGGTAGAACACAGCAGGATAGGGAGCATCTATAGGGAGAAGTGATGTCGACGTTTCGGGCCGAGACCCTTCGTCAGGACTAACCGAAAGGAAATGCAACAGCCAATGTGCTCAAAGTAACTTTCAAAAAAATCAGCGTGATGATGAGCAGATATTCTGCATTGGTGATGTTGGGTGAGGGGTAAACATTGGTCATGACACCAGGAGTAACAAGCGGGCTTCTTTTTTTTTTAAATGGTGTCATGAGATTTCTCACATCTACCTTCGCTTTAGAAAGATAACACTTCCAAAACCACAGCACTTTTTCAGGACAGCACTGAAGAATTAGCCTAGGCTTTTGTACACAACTCAAATTTCATTTCAGAGATAAAATTGCTACCAGCTACACTGTCAGGGCTGATCAGATCTTCTGCCAGAATTCTGCTGTGGAATACATCACTACTCTGAAAATGAGTGAGTTGAATCTATTACTATTTCTGAATTATATGGTGAAAATAAGTAAAATTGGTAGTCAAAATAGATTTCTCTTATTTTTAATGGTCAGCATTTTGAATTGGACATAGAACATGACAGCCCTTCAGCCCACAATGTTGTACTGACATTTTAACGTACTCCACGATCACTCTAAGGCTTCCCTCCCGCATAGCCCTCCATATTTTTTTCCTATGTGCCTACTTTTCAACATTCCTAATGTATCTGCCTCTAGCACCACCCCAGGCAGTGCATTCCACACACTTACCACAATGGATAAAAAAAACACCTGTGATAGCCACCCTAAACTTTCCTCCAATCACCTTAAAATTATGCCCTCTCATAATAGCCACTGCCACCACTGGAAAAAGATGTTGGCTGTCCACTCTATCAATGCTTATCACCTTATATACCTCTATCAAGTCACCTCTACCCTTCTTCACTTCAAAGAGAAAAGCCATAGTCCACTCAACCATTTTTCATAAGACATGCTCTCCAATCCAGGCAGCATTCTGGTAGATTTCCTTTGCATCTTCTTTAAAGCTTCGGCATCCTTCCCATAATGAGGCGAGCAGAACTGAACACAATACTCAGCTGTGGTCTAATCTGAGTTTCATAGAGCTGCAACATGACCTCACAGCTCTTGTACTGAATCCCCTGACAACCGAAGGCCAACACATAATACACCTTCTTAACCACCCTATTAACTTGTGTGGCAACTGTGAGGGATCTATGGATGCAGACCCCAAGATCCTTCTGTTGCTCCACACTGCTAACAATCCTGCCATTAACCCTGTATTCAAGACACCCAGGACCAAAGCCCTGTTATTTTTGCACCTTTCCAAAATCAGTCTCCCGATCTGCTCGTCAGTGTCTCTGCTGCTATTAGGGGTTCTACTGAATACTCCCAAGAGGGTGCTTGCTCCCTTCCTGTTTCTGACTTGCACAAAAGTTAACAGAGAGAATGTCAATTCCCAGGTACTTTATTGTTGAAGGAAATCAGAATTATATCACATTACATGGCTACTTTTTTTGGCAGCCACATTTTTTTGGTAGGGCAGCACCTTCCTTTAACAGCCTTACACCTTCGGCCAAGAATAGATTATTCTCTAAATAAAGCCTGCGGTACAGGATGCAAGGTGTAACTCACAACAGCCTGATATCAAACCATAATTCTACATTTCTAGGGCACAAATATTCCTTTAAAAAAAACGATATATACACACACATATACACACATACACTCACTCCTTAGTATAATTTAGTTTTTTTAATTATGTATTGAAATGCACTGCTGCTGCATAACAATGAATTTCAGAGCTTATGCCAGTGATATTAAACCTGATTCTGAACTGTCTGGTGACTTAACTGACCATATGAGATGAGTGAGGTGAATACTTTTATCAAGGTATTCTAGGAGTTCTATAATTAAAATGTATTGGAGGGCAATCATAGTAAAACAGTCCAAATTGGAATACTGCTTTCTTGCACGAAGACTAAGTAGGAACAAGAGTTAATTAGTCAGTTGATTTCTCAGTTCCAATAGAATAAAAACCCACAACTATAATTTTAATTTAACTTTGACATTCACTTCAGAAGGACCATTATAAAATTTGAATGAGAGAAGTTCAGAAGATGTGATGGTTCTAATTCTTTACAAAACTGATAAGATTCAATATGTTTTATTAAAGTGATCAACTTAAACCAAGCTTGCCTGGGAGAAAGAGGGGAGTTAATATTTAACAGGTTCTAACTTGATGACTGCCAAATAAAGATTTAGAAAAAGAATATTGGCTTTCTTGAATCTGACAATTGAATTGTAATTGGCCCAGATTTGGCTGTTGCAGGAAGAACAAGGTTCAGTCACACTTCATGAAGTACAAGCTTGACAGCAAATGCTGACACTAAGTTATAGGCAGTTAAGAGAAACCCAGGAGCTGCTAACACAAGAGACTGCAGGCACTGGAATTTGGGGTAGCATACAAAGAGGTGGAAGAACTCAGCAGGTCAGGCAGCACCCGTGAGGAAAAATGGTTAGTTGATAGATAGATACTTCGTTGATCCCAAAAAGATTAGTGTCACAGTAGCATTACAAGTGCACAGATATGCATATGTACAAATATTAGAAGAGAAGTAAGAAAGAATAAAACATAAGTTTCCTCAAACTGTCTAACATGAGGGGCATCATCACTTCCCCGGCTATAGGTTGACTTATTATAGAGCCTAATGGCTGAGGGTAAGAATGATCTCATAGCGTTCTTTGGAGCAGTGCAGTTGTCTTACTCTATTGCTAAAAGTGCTCCTCTGTTCAGCCAAGGTGTCATGCAGAAGGTGAGAAACATTGTCCAGAATTGCCAGGATTTTCCATAGGGTACTTTGTTCTACCACAGCTTCCAGTGTGTCCAGTTTGACTCCAATAACAGAGCCAGCATTTCTACTCAGTTTATTCAGCCTGTTGGCATCACCTGCGTTGATGCCTTTGACCCAGCACACCGGTGCATAGAAGATTGTACTGGCAACAACAGACTGGTAGAACATGTGAAGGAGAGGCCTGCATACTCCAAAGAACTTCTGTCTCCTCAGGAAGTAGAGGTGACTCTGGCCCTTCTTGTACACAGCCTCTGTGTTGGTGCTCCACTCAAGTCTGTCATCCAGGTGCACCCCCAGGTACTTGTAGGTCCTCACCATCAATTGTAACAGGGAGTGGTGCAGGCTTAGTCTTCTTAAAGTCCATCAGCATCTCCATCTGAAGCTTTGGTCAAGATCCTTCATCTAGACTGTAATCATTTGTTCCTAATGGAAATGATGTCAGAAATACTCTGGTTTTTCATGCAGTGTACAGTTGCAGTTCTTGTTCATAGAAACCAGTCAAGAGGACCATCACTGGATGGCCTACTGAGGCAATCTTTTTATTTCAGGTCTGTTTCAAATGGACTAACTGGCAGATGTTCAGGGAGGCCATCATAAATGGAGAAGACACAGATCTCAATAACTATGCCTCATCTGTCACTGGCTACATCCGTAAGTGTGTAGGCGACATTGGTACCTCAAGAGTGGTCACCTCACGGCCCAACCGGCAGCCTTGGCTGATTGCAGAGGTGCACTGTCTACTTAAAGCCCGGGATGCTGCCGTCCAGTCTGGTGATGGAACAACTTTTAGAGTAGCCAGTAGAAACTTCACCTTAGGCAACAAGAGAACAAAGGCAGCCTACACACAAAAGATTCAGGAACACCTGTCTGATAATGATTGTAGGCGTATATAACTGGGCATCAAGTGCATTACTGACTAGGCAAGGAAAAATAACAATCAACTACACCAGTGACACCTCCGTCCCTGACAGTCTAAACAACTCTTATGCAGGCTTCAAGGAATGCAACTCAATGCCATCCATGAAAGCTACCCCCCCCCCCCCCCCGCCCCCAGGTGAGCAGGCTCTGTCTGTAACAACAGCAGGCGTGAGAAGGACTCTGCAGAGTGACAAGGCCTGTAAGGCAGATGGGCCAGAAAACATTCCAGGCCGAGTACTCTGGCAGTGTGCACACCGGCTCACTAACATCTTCACGGACATCTTCAACATTTCACTCACCCACGCTGCTATTCCCGCATGCATCAAATCAGCCACTATCACTCCTGTATCAAAGAACTCTGCACCTTCAGAATTAAACAACTACAGCCTGGTAACATTGATGCCAATCACCATGAAGTCCTTTGAACAGCTGGTAAGAGCACCTAACAAAAATTCCATTCCTGACATTTTGGAAACTCACTAAAATGCTTACCGACAGAACTGCTTGACGACAGATGCTGTAGCATCTGTCATGCACCTGGCCCTGAGACACCTAGGAAACAAGGACATTTATGTCAGAATGCTGTTCCTGGATTTCAGTTTGGCATTCAACACTACTGTCTCACAGACCTTGGTGAGCAAACTTCTACACTGTGGTCTACATACACAACTGTGCAACTAACAAACAGACCTCAGACAGTCAGGATGCACAACCATTCTTTCCTCCCCATCATGCTCCACACAGGTGCCCCCAAGGGCTGTGTGCTGAGCCCAATGCAGTATACTCTGCTCACACAGGGCTGTACGGCCAATCACATCGTCAAGTTCGCCGATGACACAGTGGTGGGGATCATCACAAACAACGATGACATAGCTCACAGAGAGGAGATGTAAGTGCTCAAGGCCTGCTGCCAGGCAAATAAACTTTTCCTTAATATCAACAAGACAAAGGAGATGGTTATCAACTTCAGGATAACTCTCACCTCTCACACCCCCCTTAACATTGGCGTCACAGCAGTGAAAACTGCAATTTCAAAGTCCTGGGATTGCACATCATGCACAACCTCTCCTGGTTCCAGAACATATCCTACTCAGGCAGGAAAGCTCATCAATGTCTCTCTTTTCTGATGAGGTTGAAAAGAGCATATCCATACTCGCATCATTCTACAGTTGCACAATAGAGAGCATCCTAACAAGCTGAGTCACTGTTTGATTGGGAAATTGCACTGCAGTGTACAGGAAGGCTCTACAACGGGCAGTCAGAACTGCCCAACACATCACCGGCAGCAGCCTACCCACCATCAAGGACAGATATGCAGAAAGATATTGGAAAAGGACCAGTAACATCATGAAGGATCTCATCCACCCTGGTCAAGGACTGTTTGTCCCACTTCCATCAGGGAGGAAACTACATAGCGTCAAGGCCAGGACCACCAGACTGAGAAACATTTTCTTGCCCCAATCAGTAAGGCTGATCAACAATTTATCCACTAACCCACCCCTCCACGCTCCCAACTATGACTTCTTTATTATTTCCTGTCAATCACTTTACATAAAGCCTTGCATCGCTCTATGGAAATACAATCAATCTATGTATATAAGCTATATCAATATTTATTGTGCTTTGTATTATTGTGTTCTTTATCTTTTGTGGTTTTACGGGCTGCATTGGATCTGCAGTAACAATTGTTTCCTTCTCCTTTACTCATGTACACGGAATGGCATTAAGCAATCTTGAATCTTGAATAGAGTTGACAATGAAATTAAATGACATGGCACAATCACTTAACCCTATAGTAGAAGTGACAGTGAAATCTAGGGCAAGTTCTATTAGGAGAGAATGAGTTTTAATGGCACAAGTGATACTTACTGTTGAACAACTTCTCTAGCCCTAAAAATCTTATTTTTCAAGTATAGAATCTTATTCCTTCAGAGAATTAATGTCAAACATGTTCTTAATTTAAGGTTAGGTTATTTTTTCATCCACGTGCCCTCATTTTTTTTGTTTTCTTTACTGTGTAATAATTTGCATTTAATTTGTACTTCCATTCTTTGCTTCCCATTTCAGAGTCAACAGGTTCCTTCCATATGATTGATCACTGAGTGTCACAGCTACTCTCCTACCTATAGATCCCACAAATCTCCTGTAGAGGGCACTGAAAAAAATAAAATGACAGATTTGAGGGAAAAGAGAAAAAAATCTGCAGGTAGGTACACATGAAGTGAACTTCAAAACTCTTCCTTTACTGCTAATTCCAGGCCAACAAATATACTCATCAATCAACTGCTCAAGTCTTTGTTGGCAGTGCACTCCACACAATCACCACTCTCTGTGTGAAAAACTTACCTCTGACATCTCCCTTGTACCTACTTCCATACACCTTAATACTATGCCCCCTTGTGTTAGCCATTTCAGCCCTGGGAAAAAGCCGCTGGCTATCCACACAATCAATGCTTCTCATCATCTTATACACACATCATCTTGTTCTCAATATATTTTTGTTTATTTATTTATTGTTATTTCTTTTTGTCTTTTTGTATGTGCATCTTTCGTTGTCTTTTGCTCATTGGTTGCTTGTCCGTCCTGTTGGGTGTGGTGTTTCACTGTTTCGGTTGTGTTTCTTGTACTTACTGTGAATGCCCTTAAGAAACTAAAATCTCAGGGTTGTATATGGTGACATATGTGAACTTTGATAATAAATGTACTTTGAATTTCGATGTCTCTAAATAAACAAGAATTACAACTGAAAACATTGGAAGGATGTGCATTCTCCCAAATGCTTCAGCTGTAATTAAACTGTTTGACATCAGGGAGCATGACAGATCAGATGATTGTTAAAGACGGAAAGTTAATGCATTTAATTTGTTCTATAAATACAAGAGATTCTACAGATGCTGGATACCTACAGTAGCACACACACAATGCTAGAGAAACTCAGCAGGTCAGGCAGTACCTATGGAAATGAATAAACAGTTAATGTTTCAGGCTGAGACCCTTCATCAGGGCTGAAAAGAAAGGGGATAGATGCCAGAATAAAATGGTAGGGGAGGGGAGGGGGGATTAGCTAGAAGGTGATAGGAAAGGAATCAGAATCAGTTTATCATCAACATGCGACGTGAAATTTGTTAACAGCAGCAGCAGTTCAATGCAATACATAATATAGAAGAGCAAATAAATAAATAAATAGTTCTTTGCCCATAGAAGAAAAGGAAGGAGGGGCAACAGGGGAAATGAAAGGCAGATGCGGAGAATAGGTAAGAGGCCCATTCCGGGCCCCAAACAGTCCTTCCAGGTGAGGCAACAGTTCACCTGTGAATCTGTTGGGGTCATCTTTTGCATCTGCTGCTCCTCTACATTTGTGAGATCCGACATAAACCGGGAGACCACTTTCTCGAGTACCTCTGCTCCATCTGCCAAAAGTCAACTTCCTGGTGGCCAGCCATTTTTATTGCGACCACATTCCCATTTTGACATGTCGGTTCATGGCCTCATCTTTTGCCACAATGAGGCAATTCCGAAGGTGGAGGAGCAACATCCCATATTCCATCCAGGTAGCCTCCAACCTGGTGCATGAACCTCAATTTCTCCTTCCAGTAAATTTTCTCCCTTCCCCTTTCCTCTTCTTCTATTACCCCCTCTGGCCTCTAACCTCTTCCCCTCACCTGCCTATCACTTCTCCCTGAGTACCCTTGTTCTTCCCTTTTTCCCTTTCTCCTCTCCAATCAGATTCCTTCTTCTCCAGCCCTTTACTTTTCCCACCCACCTGGCTTCATCTATCACCTTCCAGCTTGTCCTCCTTCCCCTCCCCCACCTCTTTATTCTGGCATCTTCCCCCTTCCTTTACAGTCCTGAAGAATGCTCTTGGCCTGAAAAGTTGACCTGTTTATTCATTTCCTTACCTACTGAGTTCCTCCTGCATATTGCTCTTGAATTTGCTTTTACGTGTCAGCAACTTTCTTTCTGTCATTATGTGAATAAAATGTTCAAAGTATATTTAAATTTATTATCAAAATATATTACCTTGAGGTTCATTTTCTTGCAGGCACTCACAGTAGAATAGGGAAGTACAATAGAACCACTGAAAAACTGCACACAAAGACTGACAAACAACGAATGTGCAAAAGAAGATGAATTGTACAAGTAAGTTTTAAACAAATAAATAGATCATGCTGAAACCTCGCAAGGTGGTGAAATCAGTTCAGAGTTAAGGTGAGTGAAGTTATCCATGTTCACTTAGGAGCCTGATAAATGTTCCTGAACTTGGTGGTGTGGACCCAGGTCAGCTGTACAACCTTCCCCATGGCAACAGCAAGAAGAGAGTATAGCCTTGATGGTGGGGGTCCTTGATAATGGATGCTGCTTTCTTGTGACAGAGCTCCTCGTAGTTGTGCCCAATGGTGGACAGGGCTTTGTCTATGACGGACTGGACTATGTCCACTCCTTTGCTTCTCTGTGGACTGAGATAGTCACAGCGAGGAGAAAGCAGCCCCTAACCACTGGAGTCTTGCTCTCTTGGTAGAATCAATGGAAGATTAGACGGAATTACTGATAATGGAACAAATATGAAGGTTTCGGAAAATTGCAAAGGTGTGAAGATGTCCAATCATCTTACCATGAACTTTCCAGATGTCCTGCGAAAGATTGCTTCCACAAGGAGGCCAGAACTGATTTTTCAAGCCCTGTGGCAAAAGGATGAGTGAATCTTATCTTCTTAGGAGGCAAGTGTATAAACTGGCAAGAGATTTGATCGCTGTAGTATGGCAGGATGCAGTTCAGGAGCTGCAATCAAGACTGAGTGGTCCTTTTTTAGTATTCCCTCTGCTTAGCCAGTAAAGGGGTGGGGTTAGAAAAGGTTCCCTGAATCCAGGTGGCTCCATTATTCCCAGTTAGATAGGCACATTCAGTGAGATCAAACTTTGTCCTGTCATATCAAGAAGTAGACATTAATTTTCACAGTATGGGACATCTGCATTCTGGACAACTAAAAGAAATGCCATTGGTGAAGGGAATTTGCAGGTCTTAACATCAAAATGCTGCACTAAAACAACCAGCTGATGGTCACTTGAGAATAAGATTGAGATCTCTCACACAGAGAAGGAAATTTATTGAAGAGAGCTGCAGCATAGCAATAATTTCCAAATCAGGATCTTGTATGATGGAGAAGCAATTATTGTTGTTCTGTCACATGCTCCCACTGTCTATTTCTACTTAGTAATAAGATTGAAAACCAGATTAACTACAGATGCTGAAAATCTAAGAACAAAAATATAAAATGCTGAAAATAGTCAGCAGATCAACTTGCACCGTTATGAAGAGAAACACTGCTAACATTCCAGGTCAAAGACTATCTGACAAAGAGTCTGACTTGCACTTCCAGGGTCTTCAGTTAAGCAAGAGAGGTTTTTGGCAAAGGAGATGTTACTGAAAATTGCCTTAATGAATTACTCAACTTCACTCGCCCCATCACTGAAATGTTCCGACAACCTATGGACTCACTTTCAAGGACTCTTCATCTCATGCTCTGGATATTTATTGCATATTTATTTATTATTATCATCATCATTTCTTGATGTATTTACACAGTTTGTTGTCTTTTGCACACTGGCTGAACGCCCAAGTTTGTGCGGTCCTTCATTGATTCTTATGCTTTTTATTCTTCTCTGAATTTATTGAAACTGCCCACAAGAAAATGAATCTCAGGGTTGAATACAGTGACATGTATATACTTGGATAACATATTTACTCTGAACTTTGCTGCTGTGGACTTTGTTGATGCCACTGGCTACAGGCACTGTTCAGTAGTGGTGGATGGGACGCCATTCATGAAGGCAGTTTTGCCCTGGATTGTATCAGGCTTCCCAGGTGCTGTCTGAGCTGCAGTCACCCAAGCAAGAAGAGCTCGTTCTTTCACGTCATGACTTTTGCCTTAAATTAGTCAGGAAGGTTTCATGGAGTTACAAGCTGAGTCATTGAGTTGAGACATCATGTTACACCTATACAATATTATGGTGAGACAGCACTTGGAATACCCTATGCTGTTCTGGTCACCTGCGTATAAGCAGAATGTCATCAAGCTGGAAAGGGTACAGAAAACATTCACAAGGAGATGACTGGGACTAGAAGGCTTGAGTTATAAAGAGAGGTTGGATAGGTAGGGACGTCCTTCCCTGAAGCATGAGAGGCTGAGGAATGAACTTGTAAAAAGTTTGTAAAACTATAAGGAGCTTAGTCTCCTCATGAATGGTCACAGTCTATTCCCAGGCAAGGAAGGCTAAAGCTAGAGGGCATTGTTTAAAAGTGAGTGGACCTGTGGTGCAACATTTTTGAGAGCTGGGAATTTGGAAAACGCTGCCAGGGGAAGAGATGGAGACATACTATATAATTATAATGTTTAAAATATGTTTAGACAAGAACATGGCGAGGTTTAGAGGGAAATGGGCCTAATGAGAGAAAATGGGAATAGTTCAACTAGACAACTAGACAATCATGGCCATGTTGAGCCAAAGATTCTGTTTCCCAGCTGTATAACTTTATGACGTTATGATACTGTTTAGACAGCTACAAATTTTTCGGAGCTGAATTCAGCAAAATTAAGTATTAACAAACTGCCTCAATCACAGTTGCAGAAAGCCTTATTGATAGTTCTTCCAGAACTGCATGACATACTGGATAAAGTTTTTTAAAATGTTTAAAAAGAACCAAGTAGGTTTTGTTCATCCCAGCTTTTATCTGCACATAATCACTAGGCAGCACAAAACACCAAACCTTACACTATATGGCATCCTCTATGAACTGTCATTTTCTCTTCACAGATTCTGCCTAAGTACTTTCAGCATTTTCTGTTTGTATTTCAGACTTCTAGTGTCTATAATTATTTTTTGCTTTTCAGTTACTAAACCACACATCACTGATTTGTCTTCCATCATAATTGTCAGATGCCCTATTTAAATTGACATACAATTGATATGCAACTGCTTTCAAATGCTAGACAAGCTGGAAAACTAGCCATACATTTATAACAGAATTTTTTTAAAGGCATGCTACAGATTAACAAAACAACAGTGGAAACTAACTTTAGCAAATGCTGTCTAGAGGGCAATTGCATTTTCATATTAAAATTAATGCGTGTGGCTTCTGGCTAGACCTCTAGTAAGACGTGGCACGCATAGTCGCAGCGGCCACTCTAGGTCCAACTAAAGATGCAATCGTTCGTCCTTTATATCTTTTTTACGATTGCAAGACACTGCTAGTTATCAGGAACATCAGTGCTGCAGGCCTACCCCATCAACGAGTTGCCCGGTAGCAACGGAGCTGGACTTGGTGTGAACCATGTTGCTGCCTGCTACAGGAAGGTGTTAGAATGGGTGCGCGAAGGCAAACAAACAGAGCGAACAATTGTCTTGGACATTTTTCTTGTGATCGCAAGACCCTGCTGGAAATTGGTAACATGGGATACTGCAAGTTAAGTTCACTGGTTCATTAGAAAGACAGATGACAGGGCAGCTGCGTGGCCTCAGTTACAGCGGTGTCTAGGCCTCAAGCTGCGTGGTCGTCTATTGCAGCTGCCCGGGGAAGAGATGCTGTTTCATTTGGCTGTATTAATGAGTATTCATGTAGGGTTGAATAACAATTACACGTGAACTAGAACTTGAATGTTAATTATGTTTTGAAACATTTGAATTATATCCCAAATATTCCCTTCAATGCAGGAATAGTGAGAAATAACATTTGGATTTTCAACCTACCTGACAGTGTTTCCAACAATTTTCCACAGCCAATATGCCCTACTCCCATGTACAAAATGGCATTTGGATCCATGAAGTATGCATAGAGCCAACACACCTCTTTCAATTCCCCACCTTTTAACAAAATGCATTCTGAATGAACTTCCACTTCATCTTAGTAATCTTCTCACTGTCTTAACCCTTGGGAGTCCTTCTCACCTTCTTAATGCTAGGGAGTTATTTTTCTCTCCTCTATCCAAACTGTAGTTCAACACCACCATCCACCACTCCAATTCATGCTGTCACCTTATCGAGCTGCAGATAATGTAAGCAATCAATTCTATCCTTCTGTTTCTGCTTCCACCTCCAGTTCACGGAGGAACATCGGCAATTCCTTTTCTCCCACAGATGCTGCTCAACCTACTGAGTTCTTCCAGTATGTTGGTTGTTGCTCCAGATTCAAGAATCTCCAGTCTCTTTCATCTCCTCTCGTTCACTTCCAATCATATTCTCTTTCTACAATGATCAATGTAGTTTTCTTTTCATGTTCATTGATTTTTTCTTCTAATCATTTCTGCAGCAGTTATGCACTTTTATCTCCTGCTCTACCATGTATTCCACCCCATATGCTCCTTTGCAATCTCCCCCTTCCCTTCAATGTGCAAAATTAACCATCAGGTCTGGGTGTGGAGTGGACCAATTCCTTTCTGCAATACAGCAATTTGTTTAACCTTTGCAAATATGACAATAGCAGCTACTTTTTTTGCCTATAAAACACTGAGGATATGAAAAGGGTTAAATAAATGCAAGTCTTTCTTTTTGTTTTATTATATATTGCCAGCCAACCGGAAAGGAATGAATTAGAACTGAGGAAGAAGACAAATTAAGTTTTTAGGGACAACTGTCCTTTTAAGATGAAATATTAAACGAAGACCCTGACACTTGAATAGCAAGTTCCATGATACCATTCAAAAAATACAGCATGCTACCAAAACCTATATAATGCAACACTTTTATATCTACTTCTCAGGTACTGCCATATTCTAATTGTATTTCATTAATGTAACTCTAGCCTCTAGGATTCAATTGACGTGCTGTTTTGTACTGAACAGTGAACAAATTCATTTTTGCTGAAGCTGCTCTAACTTTAATATCCGCAACAGAAATAAAAATGGGTTATTGCCTTGGTGTGAAAATTCCTAGACAACGTTTGGCAATGTTTTAACTGTCTTCTATCAAGTTCTGATGGATTCTCCTATTTTTAGGTTTTTCAATTTTATTGTGAAAGTTGTTCATTCACAATTCTTTTTAATTAACTGTTGAATGAGGATAGATTACAAGCTTAACACAACACTTTCAAAGTTAACCCAATATGATCAGACGACACAGCCGTAGAATACAAGTACATCCCTTTAGAACAGAGAAAAGAAGGAATTTGTTTAGCCGGAGGGTGGCAAATCAGTGGAATTCATTGCCACAGACAGCTGCGGTATTCATTGGGTATATTTAAAGTGGAGGTTGATAGGTTCTAGACTATTAAAGGTTGAGAAGAATAATAAATCAGTCATAATCAAATGGTGGAGCAGAACAGATGGGCTGAATGGCCTAATTTGCTCCTATGTCTTATGGTCTAATAGTCTTATGGACTTCTTCCCATTGGCTTGCCTATGGTCTTTGATCAAACTATCTTGCTCCGTCATCATCTGACTGAGTAGAATCACATGCTTACTTTCTTCTTATCTACTCAATCGTAGCCATGAGAATCATTTGCATTGGTTTCTCTTCCTGCTCCCACATCATTCCAGCTGGGTTCCCACGGCTCTGTCCTTAACACCCGTCTGCTGTCCTACAGTAGCATAATCTGAAAACAGATCCAAAATGTTTGCTACCAACCCCGATCTCTACCTCACTAGTGGCCCCACAACTAATGCTAAGTTTTCACATTCCATGTTTGGTATCAATTGAACAGAAAGTTTCCACCTATGTAGAATTGAGAAGACCAAAGTCATCACTTCAGTCCCTGCCAGATACTGTAATTGGTTCCCTTGTTACCTAGCAACTGAGTGAGAATTTGTTAAACTGTGCACAAAACTAGTGTCATATCCAGCCTCATTCAGCTTTCAACTCAATGAGTTGTGCCATCATTAAGACTGCCAATTTGAACTTCCAAGCCAAGAGAATGCCAGTGGCTCAGTTCATCAAGATGAAGCCCTCATCCACACTTTGGCTGCTTTTAGATTTGATAATTGAGTCACTTCACTCTTCCTAACACCTGTAAGCTTGTGGAGATGAAAACTGCTGTGGCATCCAAATTCACTCCAAGCTTATTCACACATCACTCCTGACTGCTGATTTCCATGGTCTCCAGATTAATCAATATCTTGCTTTGAAAACATCATCAGCCTTACAAATCTCTGAGATCAAATTCAGACACCAGAAACACACCTAAGTATTATTGCTCCTGCAAAAACATCCATGTCTTCAACTGTCAAGACCCTTAACTTTGGAATTACTTTTAGTGACTATTTCAAGCCCAACTTTTTGATCAAGCTTTTGTTCATTTCATTTAAAATCTCCATTCACAGTGCAGTGCCAGACTTCGTTAACAACATTCTGTTAAGTATTTTGGGACATTTCACAGCATTGATATATTACATAATTGGAAGATGAGGCTATTTCTGTTGCTGGTTTAAGCAACCAGCCACTGTACTGCTGCCACAAAATAACAGATTCTACAACGTATGTCAGCAATAATAATCCCGATTCTGATTTTGAAACAAATCCTGTCTTACTAGAAACAAGTATTAATGTACAGTTACACAGAGAATATTCACAGCTGTCTAAACAACACCACACACATTGGTAGAAGAACAACCATCCGTCCCATTCAATCATGCTCCAATGTAGTATTGTGGGATAGGCTCCACTAAATTAAAACAGATTTCAATTACAAAGAAATTTGGACTTTATCTTTTCCCCAAGAAAAGAGTAATGCTATTTCCACCAGAAAAATTCGAATCAGTCAAGTTGATTTGTTCCAATTGAGAATTAAGGGAACAGTAAGAGATTGCAATGGTTAGAATATTTTTTTTAAAATTGAGGGCTCTTTTTCCTTTATTTGGAATACTACTTAAATATTGCATTTTTAATAGATTTGAAAGCTTAAAATAATCAGTTCTGCTTCTGGATATATTACCCTAAAAGCATCTCTTCCTTTCATTTGATGTTTGATTTTCATAACCAATATAGCTGTATCAAATCCAGTTGAAAAATTAATTAGACCTCTGTTTATCTGTGCCACCCATACAGATCAAAACATGGTCATTATCCTTGACGGACACCATGAGTTTCAGTAAAACATTTTTCCTCTTTCTTGGCTGTCTCAGGAGAATAGTCCTTAAAACCACTCTAAATATCCGTAGATATTACACCCACTTCAACCTTTCTTTATATACCAGTCACACATAAATTTCTAGTTTAATCCCCACCTATATACTTCTAAATAAATATACTGATAACACAACAGTGGTGGGGCTCATCACCAACAATGATGAGACGATCTACAGAGAGGAGGTGGAAAAGCTCGAGGCCTGTTGCCAGGCAAATAGCCTCTTCCTTAATTTCAACAAGACAGAAGAGGTGGTTATCAACTTCAGGCGAACTCACACCACTCACACTATTCTTTACATTGGCGGCAAAGCAGTGGAAACTGCAGGCAGTTTCAAATTCCTGGGAGAGCACATCTCACACAACTTCTCAAGGTCCCAGAGCACATTCTACACAATCAGGAAAGTTCACCAACACTCTACTTTCTGAAGAGGCCAAAGAGAGCCAGACTCTGCACATCTATATTGATGTTATTCTACAGATACGCAGTAGAGAACTTCCTAACGTGCTCCATCGCGGCATGGCATGGAAACTGCACTGCAGCAGACGGGGAGGCTCTACAATGGGTAGTCAAAACTGCCCACTGGCACCAGCCTACCTGCCTTCAAGGACATATATACAGAAAGATGCCAGAAAAGGGCAAGTAACATCATGAAGGATCCCACCTGCCCTGTTTTATGGACTGTTTGTCCCACTCTTTGAGCTGAGACCATAGTTGACTTGAATTCACGATTATACAACAGAGGAATACTGAAGCGGTTTCCCCTTGCCTTCTTCAGTTGCAGTGTCCACACTGGACGGGTTACCCTGGCCATCAATCAGCAGATTCATCTGCCCAGCATTTTTAGTTTTACAACCATAAATTCCAATTTGTAGAATCTGCTTGTAAAAAAAAACACCATCCAGCACCTGCAAACTATGGCTTCACGTGACCCTGATTGGGAGGCTAAACAGGTACTACACCTTGCCCAAGGGTGACCTGTAGGCTATCGGATGGAAAGAGCGCCTTACACCTCCTTTTGCTGAGCAAATACACAGCACCGACATCGAAAGTACCTTGGATCATGGGTAACATCTGATGGCAAATGCGAAACAGACATAAAAGCAAGAATAGCAATGGCAAGAATAGCATTTACAGAAATGAGAAACATCCTCATGAACAAGAAAATATCAATTGACATCCACCTTAGAACTCTCAGCTGCTACATTCTTCCCATATTGATGTATGGCTGCGAGTCATGGACCATCACAAATGCAATGGAAAAAAGAATCAATGCAGCAGAGAGGTGGTTCCTCAGAAGAATGCTATCATATCATATACGGACAGGATAACCAACGAAGAAGTTCTACAGAGAACGAAAACAAAACGTACATTACTTAAAAATATCAGAAAACAGCAATCAAAATTCTTTGGACACATCATGCGAAGAGAGACATTAGAACATTTAGTTACAGCTGGAAAGCTGGAAGGAAAAAGAAGCAGAGGCAGGCAGAGAATAAAAACGATAAATGGATTAACATCATGGTTAGAAACAGGGGGGGCAACAACTACAATTTGGAGGGTCAGGGACCGTGATGGATGGAGAGACATGATCGCCCACACCAAAGGGCAAGGCACCTGAACTGCTACTACTTGTCCCACTCCCATTAGAGAAGAGGCTATGTATTCATGCCAGGACCACCAGACTCAGATCACAATTGCTTTCCCCAAGCAGTAAGGCTGATCAACACCACCACCCACTAACCCACCTCTCCACACCACCAACCATCACTGCTTTATCATTTCTTGTCAGTCACCTTATGTACATACAATCAATCTGTGTATCTAAGTTTTCTTTTGTATTTATATTCATTGTGTTTTTTTATTAATATTGTGCTCTTTATCTTATTGTGTGTTTTTGTGCTGTATCAAATCGAGACTAACAATTATTTCAGTTTCCTTTACACTTGTGTACTGGACATGACATTAAACAATCTTCAATCAAACATACAGGGCACAAATGGGTTAATTCTAGAGGAGAAGTGATGCTAAATTAGTGCAAATATCAAATGTTATGAAAATTATTTGCTCAGCACTTGATATGAGCAAAACATTGCATATCCATAAAATTATACTGAACAGGAAATCATGTCAAATGAAACTGCAGGGCCAGCACTTTCTGTCAGCATGCAATGAAACACCACAGTGTAAGTTTAACAACATGGCTTTTAGATGAATTGTGTTGTCAATTCTATTTCCCATGCAGAGCATATTGAACTATGTTACTTTTCTGGATCAAGTAGATATTGAGCTGAGCAGAAATCATGGTTTGAATGTGCAGTGAGTGTTGGCCCTCAAGAGAGCGTCAGATTAGCACCGCATGAAGTTATGCTAAGGTTCTAAATGTAAATGTCACATCATTATTAAGTTTCATTGCCAATACTGTAGGTATTTTAAACATCTGTACAAACACAGCTTTAGCTAATCAAGTATATTGTCTTTGGAAGCATTTTTCCATAGGATGATTAAATGCAAATTTTAATTCATTCACAGGCGTGTTAGTGACAGGCCAATCCATATTGCCCAGTGCCTAAGTGTTTTGGAACTGAATACTTTGATTTCATCTTTTAACAGCTGAGCAGAAGGAATGGCTCATAAGCAATCTTTGCTAAGCCACAGTCTATGACATTGTCCTCCACCAACTAGCAACATAGGATCTATTACTAATGAGGAAATATTTTATAATAGAAAGTGGCTATAAACAGTACAATACTGCAAACACTGTGCCTTAGGATGTTATACCAAACTGCTGACATAATGGTGTATGTTCCTGTTGCATGCACAATTCACAGTCACCAAACTGCATGTATCAGTGTAGATGCCAAAAAGACAACAGGTACGATACCTTTATTAGACACAAGGTGGCAAAATCCAGGTGAGCTTTCAGCAAAGTAAGAAACCAGCAGAATTAACAGAGAACTAAAAAGTTTCCCATCTGAACCACTCACAGATAGATCATTTTCAAATTAATTTCAAACATCCCATTAAGCTTTGCCAAAAATAATATTTAGCTGGCAACACTTGTTTCCATAATCCACACCTGCCACTCAGTGCTGCTGTATGTCTATTGTTGTAATTCCCTACAAGTGTTCAAACATCTGCAGGGGCAACTGAACAGCATTCACATCACACGCCGGCTTGAGGCCTGGTTACATTTTGTCTTTATTGCCATTTATATATGCTGGGCCAATAAAGACCTTGTTCTTGATCAGGGGAGCTTCTAAAGTCAGACCGTGACTTTTACTTAATCATCATCTTACTTCTAGTTATCACACAGCAAGCCTTAAAATAAAGTTTTCTGCAAATTCTGGTTAAGTAATAACTTACCACTGAAAAAAAAATTGATTGTATAATAACATGAATTAAAAGAATTGATTTTGAAAGATCATACAGCACATATTTTCAACTAATTCCAACTTCTTTACACAAGCAACTCCTATGGAGTCCACAACTTCCTTTACAAACTTCAGTTCTGCCCCATAAGCAGTTACTTTTCTCCACTAGTGCAGGATATCACTACAATTGTGAACAGTTTCACAATCCCAGGAACACAACCCAGTCATTGCAGCAAATGCCAATCCATGGAGAGGACCCTGTAGTAAACAGAGTATTCAGAACTGGGAAGAGAGGAAAGGGAGGAGGATGAAGAGTGGGTCAGGGGAACACAGGAAATCTAGAAAGAAATACTTTCAGAGGCACCATCAGTACTAATCTCCTCTTGGTACAGTGTCTCTCAGGCCAAGTTTCTCCATTAACATCCAAAAAGCTCAACACAACTGAGGACAGAGCAGGTATTTGATCAGCATCTCATCCACATCCTAAACCTTCACATCCTCTGAAATGCTCTTAGAAGACAGCACAGTGGTAGAACGAAAGGAATTTAAAGGGATGCCAATCAGATGGGCTTTTGTGGCCTGGGTGATGTTAATTATCATAGTCATCATTACAAAGATCAACTATTTAGATTTATAAATTTCAGATTATTAATTTAATTTTAATTCCTCATGCACCGTGATGTGATTTGAACTTGAATCTCTGGATTATTGGTATGATTATGTAAACACTGTGCCATCACTCTACCCTACAGATAGAGTACGGTATTTACATTGATATTCATGGCATTTTTAAAAAATATTGATTACTTGTGTTAATTACCTGTTGATTGGCACACAGTATGAAATTGAAGCTCTAGACTAAAGCCATTAAAAGCAATTCCACTAGAAAATATTTCAAATGAATCAATGAATGTGTGAATAGAATACTGGGAAGAAATTCTCGTCTGAAAGATTAAAATCCTGCTATTAATTCTGAAACCCCAAACATGTGAATTTCTTTAATTAAGCACATTTCAGCTGAAAAATTATAATAATACCACATATTTGCCTCACTGATACACTATTTAACATGATTTCTACATGCTTCTCAATATTTTTGAGTGAAATGTGGCTCTTATTTGCCTTGTTAACCAAAGAAGATCTTACAAGCAATTATCTGCAAGGTGTTTGTCATCCAATGCAAAGTCATCCTTTATCTTATGCAGAGAAACTGATGGTTTTTGACGCAGCCAGCCACCAGTGACTGTAGGTGGGAACAGAACCCCTCAGCATTCATCCAACAAATCCCTTTTGGCTCAGCTTCTACGGACTTAAAAATGAGACCCGACAAGCATGAACCTATCCCACCATCACTGAAGATGTATTTGTTTGCAAGTTATTAAGCTATACCAAAATTCAGACTTTTTCCTATTGAATATTTATGTTTAAAGTACATCACCTACATTTAATATGGGAAATATTATTTGCTACAATTTTGCTCTTTGTACACGTTAGCTATTTTCCATTCCTATATTATGACGCTGAATCATTCTTTTGCAAATCTTTACAATGAGGTGGCTATTATACATCAAAGTTAGTGAGGATTATAAATTTCTTTGGGTTATGCAAGTTTTCCATCAGAACCACCATGACTTCCATTAAGATTTTACCTCTGTGATTTTCCAATTTTTCTCTGAATTAATAACATCTTAGAACGGATTATTTGTTATCACAACTTCCCAAGAGCTGTACTTTTCGGTTGAGAATATTATTTATGGCACAGGAGATGAGAAGAATTTAATTTCCATCTATCCCAAAGTTCTATGTCCTAACTTACTTGCAATTTTGGTTTGGCATAGTTTAAAAGATTTTTCTTACATTCCTGACCTTTAATATTTCACTTTTTCTCTTGATATTCTATCCAAGTGACATGTAGGATGTGCTCATCTGGCTCAAAGCATTCTATTGAATTATTATTGATATTTTATTAGAAATAAAGAATCCTGTTCCTACCATTTTTTTCCCTTAATTTCTAACAGGGGAGAATTAAGGAGAAACGCAGTGAGATCACAATGATGAAAAAAAAAGAAAACTTCCATTGATAAAGCATTACCAGAACCAATAAAAATATTCCTAATGCTTCACATTTTCTGTGACCTAGTGTATACTTACAGTCAGACACAGCAGTCATTTAATAAAGAACAGGCCAAAGAATATCAACAGTATCTGATAAACCTGGTACAATGAAATGGGATCTTAGGCAACCATGATTTCCTTGAGCTGGCTTGGATGTTTTGGGGTACACGTAAAAAAGTCTTCACGAGTTTATATGTGGTTTGAATAAGATGTTTTCTAGAAACTCTTTGAAAGCTGCCCTTGAAACTTTCAGCCTTATCTGTCCTAAATTTTCCTTTGTGGATCAGTACCAAATTTTTCTGATAATCCTTGGTGAAACACTTTGAGACTTTCTATCCTGTAAAAATTAAACCATCTGTGAAGCCCTGGAATGGCCTTCTCTTATTTCTGCAAACCATCCTCTTTTAGTGTATAATTTATTTTTAATATACCAGTGGTGCTAGAAAGTTTGTGAACCCTGAGAATTTTCACTACTTCTACATAAATATGACCTAAAATGTGATCAGATCTTCATGTAAGTCCTTAAACTAGATAAAGAGAACCCAATCAAATAAATAACACAAACACATTATACTTGTTCATTTATTTATTGAGAAAAATTATCCAACATTACATGGATTTGTGGGAAAAAAGTATGTGAACCTTTGCTTTCAGAAACTGGTGTGATCCCCTTGTACAGCAATACCTTCAACCAAACCTTTCCTGTAAATGTTGATCAGTCCTGCATATTGGCTTGGAGGAGTTTTAGGCCATTCTTCCTTATAAAACTGCTTCAGCTCTGAGATGTTGGTGGCCTTCCTTACATCAACTGCTTGCTTCAGGTCCTACCACAATATTTCTATCGGATTAATGTCAGGACTTTGACTCAGCCATTCCAAAACATGAATTTTCATCTTGTTAAACCATTCTCTTGTCTTTTGGATCACTGTCTTGTTGCATTATCCAACTTATAATAAACTTCAGGCGACAGACTGCTACCCTGACATTCTCCTGTAAGATATCTTAATACAATTTTGAATTCATTGTTTTTGCAACAACTATAAGCTGCCCAGGCCCTGAGGCAGCGAAGCACCCCCAAACCATGATGTTCCTTCCACCTTGCTTCACAGTTGGGATGAGGTTTTGGTGTTAGTGTGCAGTGCCCTTTTTCCTCCAAACATAGCAATGTGCATTTCTGCCAAAAAGTTCAATTTTTGTCTCATCTGTCCACAGAACATTGCCCCAGAGCATTGTGGAACATCCAAGTGGTCTTTTGCAAACTTGAGACATGCAGTAATTTTTTTTAAAGACAGCAGTGGTTTGCTCTGTGGTGCCCTTCCATGAACACCATTCTTGTTCAGTGTATTTCTTACAGTGGACACATGAACAGAGACTTTAGCAAGTTCTATAGATTTCTGCAGTTCTTTTGCTGTTACCCTTGGGTTCTTTATCACCTCCTTCAGTATTCCACATTGTACTCTTGGTGTGATCTTTGCAGGATACCCACTCCTAGGGAGAGTAGCAACAGTACTGAATTTCCTCCATTTGTAGACAATTTCTCTTACTGTGGACTGATGAACGCTCAAGTCTGTAGAAATGCTTTTGTAGCCTTTCCCAGCTTCATGCATCTCTACAATTCTTTTTCTAAGGCCTCTGAAAGGTGCTTTGATTGAGTATGGTGCACATAGACAGATCCTTCTTGAGAAGAACAGGCTCTGTTAGTAACCTTACTTTGTGTGTCTTTTTTATAGAGCAGGGCACCTCTACAACCCACACCTTCAAAATTATCTCATTGATTGGAGCACCTGACTCCAAACAGCTTTTCTAAAGGCATTACCCCAGAGGTTCACATATTTAATACAAATACATATAATACTGGATCATTTTTCTCAACAAGTAAATGAACAAGTATAATGTTTTTTTGTGTTATTTATTTAACTGGGTTCTCTTTTTTTCTAGTTTTAGGACTTATGTGAAGATCTAATCACACTTTAGGTCATAGTTGTGCAGAAAAAGAGAAAATTCTACAGGGTTCACAAACTTTCTAGCATCACTGTATGTTTTTCTTGTGAATGTTGTGTATCTGATGCTACATACTTGTTGCAAGTACATGCAATCAAACATATACTTGTACGTCTGACAATAAACTCAACATCAACTTAGTTTGCGGAGATCTGGCATGACATCTATCTAAAACTTTGACAAGCTTCTATGGTTGTGCACTGGTTTATTGTTTGGCTGCATACAGCCTGGTATGGAATGTCCTTCAAAGTCCTTGAATGGAAAATTCTACACATTTGAACTTTGATAATAAATTTATTTTGATACTTCGATATAAATTTCACAAAATAATGTTCTTAAGTATTGTTGTTGTGATACAAACTTGATTCTCTGTTATGAAGCAAGCCTCTGAGATAAAGTCACATACTGTTTAGATGTTAGGTAGATTTAAAAGATCTGATTAGGGCTCCAAATAAACTGGTGATGACACATCAGCAAGACGGGTAAAATAAAGAATGTGCCTGTATGATTTCCATCTCTATCTAACACTGAACCAACACGTTAATGAATAGGAACTCCCTTATAAAATCTGATAGGAGTCTGATAAAATTTTGTTACCTAGCAAGAAATATACAATATTGAACTACAAAGTGATATTGCATCACAGGGATCAGAATGTTAATGGTTTCAGAATCATAATCAGAACAGCTTTATTAACACTGACATATGTTGTGAAATTTGTTGTTTCCCACCAACAGTACAGTGCAATACATTAAAAAACCACAAGTTCCAATAAGAATATATTAAAAAAATTTAAGAAGTAGTGCAAACAGAGAGTAAAATAATGAGGTAGTTTTCACAGGTTCATGGGAATGCTAACACTTTCTGGTATGCTGTTTTTCAAAAGGAAGACAAGAATGATAAAAGGATATAATTTGTCAGTTTTCAGTGCTGAAACTGTGAATGAAGCCAGATGAGGTGAAGCTTTCTCAAATTTTGATTAAATCTGTTACGGCTGAAGCGTTTATGGAAATTTCCAATACAATAATACATTCTCCATCCTGTGACTACTTCTTGGTAAGCAAAATATGGAGGAGTTTATTAGAGATTAACTCAAAACCTGTTAAAATTATTGTAGGTTTCATGTGTCATACTTTAAGCCTATTAACACACAATTAATGTATAATAAAGCCACCTTGGGTATAGCTGCAGGTCAACCGTTTATAATCCGGTACCACTGGGACCCGAGGAGTGTCGGATTAGTGAAAATGCCGAATTACAGAAGGATCACATTAAGCAACAGCTAACTGCCTCATCATACCTTTAAAATATCATGTAAATCAGTACAAGTTAGATAATAATGAAACAGAAATATTAAATAAATACCAAGTGAAATTTTAATAAAGTAATATACTGTACAGGCATAGATAAAATAAAAGGTACAAGTAAATGTGCAGGAATTAACTTATACAGAACAGTTGAGCACTTCTGCTTCTAAAGTGAGACATTTAATATACCTTTGGGTAAAGTTATATGTCTGCAAGTGTGATGTTGTCAGGATCATCAACATTTTTATCTTGAAAAATGAGTGAAACATCAGGAACTGGTGCAGAAACTGGCACAACAGTTTCTTCAAAAACTGTTGATGTTGGTGGCAGCACATCTGGGTGAGCAGAAGCAGAAGTTGGAGAAAGGAGGTCTTCTATATGACACATTTCACGCGACCGCCAGGTGGCCGGGGATTTGGCATTGGGCTTTTCCCTCTTCACTCACAGTTACTGAGGGAATCCTTGTTAGTTTCTTTTCCTCAGTAATATGCTTAATTTCAGCGGGTCGCCACATCTGATCTGAGGTCATAGGCAGAAGATAACGGAGCACCAGCCAGGCAATGCCGGAGGGTAGTGTGCGACTGCTGGCAGGCAGGTGAGAAGGCGGACCGACCCAGTGCGCGACAGCTCCCCTGCCGCTGGCCGGTGAGACAGGCAGGTGCCAGGTGACCGCGCCTCACACAAATGATATTAATAAATGCAGGAAAACAAGCAGAAATCACCTGTCTGTGCTTACAAGAGCGCACCAACACATCCAGCGCAACCACAACAATGCACAGCAGATTGGTATGGTGGCCCAGGAAATTTGAAATTACAGTTGCGCGGAAAATTTGAAATCAGTGCCGGATTATCGAAGGAACCGGATTACAGGTAGTCGGATTAGTGAAGGTCGACCTGTACTATCTAAATTGTACACATATCACGCATAGGTCAAAAAAACAGTTCTGTTCCATTCACCTCACATTATCATTGAACATACCCTGCTCAAAACATTGCAAGTTTGTTTATGAGAACAGAATCAATCAAAATGACAAGCTTATTGCCCAGTCAAAAAAAAAACTGCACTTGCTTTTTCTGAACAAATAAATCCCTCATTTCCAATATTACCTGTGGCTTAATCATCTGATGGAAAATGTCTTCTAAAAATTATAAACGCCTGTTTAACAAGTTTCTGGAGTTAGCCCTAATCCTTGAACAGAAACTATCATGAATATGTGATTTGAATTTGACATTTAATTATTTTAGATCAATTGTCAACAAGAAATTGAGTTCACCAGTCAATTACTATCTTGGTAATCTATTTACCTTCTAATTTTGTGGCTTTGATCCCACACTAGGAGCTAAACTAATAACCTGAAGTGACAAATTCGGTGCTTGGCATCTATCTGTCTCGAAGGTCAATGGGTGATAGAATATAGAACATGAAAATCTACAGCATATTACAGGCCCTTCAGCCCACAATGTTGTGTCGACCAAGTAACCTACTCTAGAAACTGCCTAGAATTACCCTACTGCATAGCCCTCTATTTTTCTAAGCTCCATATACCTATCTAAGAACATCTTAAAAGACCCTATCATATCCGCCTTCACCACTGTCGCCGGCCGCGCATTCCACGCACCCACCACTCTCTATGTGAAAAACTCACCCCTGACATCCCTCCTGTACCTACTTCTACAAGCCTCTTAAAACTGTGCTCCCTCGTGTCAGCCATTTCAGCCCTGGGAAAAATTCTCTGACTATCCACACAATCAATGCCTCTCATCATCTTACACACCTCTGTCAGGTCACCTCTCATCCTCCGTCGCTCCAGGAGAAAAGGCCAAGTTCACTCAAGCTATTCTCATAAGCCATGCTCTCCAATCCAGGCAACATCCCTGTAAATCTCTGCACCCTTTCTACGGTATCCACATCCTTCCTGTTGTGAGGTGACCAGAACTGAACACAGTACTCCAAGTGGGGTCTGACCAAGGTCTCATATAGCTGCAACATTACCTCATGGCTCTTGAACTCAACAGCTGATGAATGCCAACATACCACATGCCTTCCTAACAACACTGTCAACTTGCACAACAGCTTTAAGTGTCCTATCAAAACAGAGCCCAAGTTCTCTTTAATCCTCCACACTGCCAAGAGCCTTACAATTAATACTATATTCTGCCTTCAAATTTGACCTACCAAACTGAACCACTTCACCCTTATCATCATCACAAGCCTGGGTGGAAGGTATGGAGATCCTGAGATGCCCAGTTGTCAAGATCCCCTTCTCGACCTCATCAGTGTAGTCCAAAGGAAAACTTATGAAGCAATATGGTTGGCACCAGCTGCCGGAAGCACACTCAGTGGTGTCCGGCCACTTTAGGGGCTCTACTCAGGATTTGCTGTCTGGCTTTATCTCATAGCCTCCATCTCTCCTGAGGCTTCCCACAAGGCAAAGTGGGGCTATTTACCCATAGCTGGGGATCTGGTTCATGAGCACCAGGGTGTGTCCACACACCGATGGGCCTACGTGCTACGTGTGCACACAAATTAATGCTGCACAAACAGAGTGCTCTTTTACTATAAACACAGCTCGCTGGCTAAGCCTTCAACCAAAACCCTCACTAACTGTTCCAATGACTTGGACTGACTGTTAAACCTGTTCATAGTGAAAGATGGTTCGAATATATGGACTGCTTCACTCCCACTACGACCAATACTCAAAATAAGCTAAAGTTGTTATTTGTCTCATTGTGTTTTGTGTAAATAAAATATCCATCATATTATTTCCATCTAATAACATTCAAAGTAATGAACTGTACTAAAAAGCAGGTTACGGAAACCAAGATAAGTTAAAAGATGCCAGATGTTTTCCATGTCCTGTGCTGCAAAATTTGCAGATAACACTGTTTTTGCAATAATATTCATGTTGCAAGGATTGGTGCAGAAAGGTACGGTTTGTCCAGAGATGGAACTAACTGAAACAAAAACAAAACAAAGAAGTTGAAGGTTGAGATGGAAAGTGCATGATCTGGAATGAAAAGTGTTGTCCAGCCTCGTCCCAAAGGGAGAATGCAAGACATGTAAATAGTACAGAGGATAATCATAAGGACAATAACTGGATCAGACACTGCACAGAAATACATCGATAAACAAATAAAGTGTGCAAATGAGAATAATTCCCAAGAAGTTGTTCCGATTTCTAATTTGAGGGGAGACTTGATATACACAAAAATGAGGGGTATAGACAAGGTAAATGCAAGTAGATTATTTCCACTGAGGTTGGGTGAGACTACAACTAGAGGTCATGGGTTAAAAGGGAAAGGTGAAATGTTTAAGGGGAGCATAAGGGACAACTTCTTCACTCAGAAGGTGGTGAGTGTGCGGAATAATGCCAGTTTGATTTCAACATTTAAGAGAAATTTGGAGAGGTACATGGATGGGAGGAGAATGGAAAGCTAAAGTCTGGATGAAGGTCAATGAGACTAGGCAGATTAATCATTCAACTTGGACTAGATGCTGTAGTGCTCTATGACTATGACTCTATGATTTCAGCTATTGTGATACTGCAATATTAAGCAATATAGTGCATCCAACTCGTCCTTTTACCAATGAAAATATTTCAACATTCTAAAATCAACTGCAAATTCAAAAATTTACCAGGTGGTGATGACTCTTGAAAAGCACACTGCATTTGCTATAAAGGAAATCAATCAATAGCATAAATTGTTGTACATTCTATAAAGCAGACAATTAATGAAAGGAAGCCTAGACCTGGAGAATCCATTTAACACACAAGGCTAATAATCCAATGCAATCATCAGACTACAACAATCACTTGGGGCATCCAAATGCAGAGACACAAAACTATGCTTCACAGAAAATATAATGATGTCCATTTGAGGGAGATAATTCCACTTGCAACCAACATAACAAACAAGATTTAAACTTCACTGAAAGGATACCTATAAGATTTTCTTTGTTAAAATCTTAAAATTAAATTCTGTTGTACAACCTCAAAGGTTAGTTCACAAAAACAGTTTTGGCATCTGATATCATAGCATTCAAACGTTTAGAAAATGAGAAGATAGCAAACCAGTCTGCACCTCTCAGTGCTTCATATTTTCAAACTAAGAAGCAAGCCTACCTGCTCATTTACTCGTGAATGGGAAGGCCCATGATGGATTAGAATTTTTACAATGTCCATGTCTCCCTTCCAAGCAGCCAAGTGGAGTGGAAAGCAGCCCTTGTTATCTGCAACATTGGTGGAGGCCTCGTACTGAAGAAGCTTCAGAACGACATCCCTGCGAGAGACGAGTCAAAATAGAGACAACATCAATGACCTAAAATGTGACAGAAGAAAGTCTGAAAGAGCCCCTGAATCTGAACAGATGCAAAGTCTACGATTATCACTTCTGAAGAAAAAATTGTCATTTTTGCTTTTCTCTTGCAATTTTTACCCAGAATTAATTCACGCTAAGTACTGTGGATGTGACCCAGTACAGTAACTATAAATCAGGCAACGTCATATTGATGACACATATTGGGTGGCAAAATGTAAGAGATCTATACTAATAAAAGTGAAGGAAAATGTTGCAGATCCTGGAAATACTCAACAGGTCAGCCACTACATGCAGAGAAGAAAACCAAGTTAGCATTTTGGATGGAGGACTTTTCAAAGTACTGACAAAACACTATTAAGCTGAAACTTCAACTGTTTCTTTCTTAAAAATATCACCTTATTTGCCACCACAGGGCTGTGTGCTAAGCCCATTGCTCTACTCTCTGTTCACACGACTGCACGGCCAAACACCTGAGAAATCACATTTCCAAGTCCACCGATGACATGACAGTGGTGGGGCTCATCACCAACAACAATGAGATGGCCTACAGAGAGGAGGAGGAAGAGCTCAAGGTCTGGTGCCAAACAAATAACCTCTTCCTCAATGTCAGTAAAACGCAGAAGATGGTTATCAACTTCAGAAGGACTCACACCACCACGACTCCCTCTACATCAGTGGTGCAGCAGTGGAAACTGCTGGGAGTGCAGATCGCATAGAAACTCTCATGGTCCCAGAGCACATCCTACACAGTCAGGGAAGCTCATCAATGTCTCTACTTTCAGCGGAGGTGGAAGAGAGCTGGACCTTGCACATTCATACTCTTATCATTTTGCAGATGCACAGTAGGGAGCATCACAGCTTGGAAAAGAAATTGCACTGCAGCGAATGGGAAAGCTCTTCAACAGCCAGTCAAAACTGCCCAACACATCGCTGGTGCCAGCCCACCCTTTATCAAGGACCTATGTACAGAAATGTGCAAGAAACATCATGAAAGATCCCACTCACCCTGCTGATGGACCTTTTGTCTCGCTCAGGAAGAAGTTTAGATAGCATCCATGCCAGGGCCACCCAACTCAAAAAGAGATACTTTCTCCAGGCAATAAGGCTCACCACTACTTTAATTTTCCTGTCAGTGTCACCTTACATACAGACACTACTGTGCCGAGTGTCACTTTATGGACATGCAATCAATCTATTTATATAAGTTCATAGGCTATGTTGTGTATTTATATTTATCGTGTTTTTAAAAAAAAATATTGTGTTCTTTATCTGTTCGCTGTGCTTCATTGGATCTGGAACAACAATTATTTTGTTCTCCTTGATACTTATGTACTGGAAATGTACTGGAATACTCAATCCTGACTAGTCCAAAATTTCATGATTCCATCTTTGATAATACAATATCAGTGAACCAGACTGTATTGACGGCTGGCCAATGGGTCCATGGAGAAGTGTGCACATTAGTGCGTGTTGGACATCTATGCCTGTACCGTGCAATGCAGGTCAGAGAGCACTGGAGATCGGAGGCAGGCTCACCTACTCTCATATTCTATCCGTGGACTTGCCTTTCAATGCAGAGGGGGTTCCCTAATAATATGAGTAGAATGGCCAGAAACAGATTTATCTGGCCTCAGAACTTTACTGAATGTCAAGCATTTCAGTACATAATACAAAGCCATTCAAAAGAACAGAGGATTATTACAAACAGAAACAGGAATAGACCAGTTATCTTTCTCGTGTTTGTACCACCAATTAAATTATGGCTGATCTTTAAAGAGATCTCTTAGAGAAACAAGGTAATGTCAATAAGTGGCTACATTTTGTATGCAGCTCCAAAGGACTCACCAAATATTACAATTTAGGACCACGACAGCTGAGATCCACAGTCATAGCCATGGGTACTGCAGTAAGCAACATTGTTTTAAGACACTTAAATAGTCTATCGATTCTCAAAACTGGCAAACCCCAGAAAGTAGACCAAGGTCATGAGTGCAGTTCCCCTTTAAAAAAAACTGAAGCGCAGAAGGTGTGCTGGGCTGCAGGTATAATTGAAACACAGAGGCCTTAGACACCCACTCCCAACTATCCTGCTGGCGAATGTACAGTCTCTGGAACATAAAACTGAAGACCTCAGAGCAAGATTACAGTACCAGAGGGACATAATGGACTGCTGTTGTACCTTGCTTCACAGAAACATGGCTCACCCGTCTTTTAGGATGCAGCACTGCAGCCTGTTAGCTTCACCATTCACCACCAAGACAGGATATCTGAGTCTTTTAAAGGTAGAGGAGGTGGATTATTCTATATGATAACTCACTGTGGTACACAGACGTGGCAGCTCTGTCTAAATCCTGCTCACCTGACCTGGAACGTATAGTGGTCAAGTGTCATATGTTTTATCCGCCGTTATCCTGGTCAAAGTCAGGCAGGCACTGGAGGAGCTCAGCACTGTCTCCAGTAGTCACAAGACCTTCCCTATTGTTGTTGGAGATTTCAACCAGCCAATTTGGATAAGTCTCTGAACAACTACTACTGGTCGATGAATTAACATTCGATGCTTTGGGCCGAGACCCTGGTTGCCCTGATGAAGGGTCTCGGCCAGAAACATCAACTATTTATTCCTTTCCATCGTTGCTGTCTGACCGCCAGAGTTCCTCCAGCATTTTATATGTGTTAAACTCAATAACAGATGTCCACACCCTCCTGGGTCAGGTATTCCAAGATGTATTCATTTTCTTGTCTAGTTAGAAAATGCCAACCTTAAAAATGTAAATTAAGATGAGTGACCTGTTTGATATTATTTCAATTACTATTAATTCTTTAATGAGCTTACATTAACTGATTGTTTCTAAGAGAATTTATTACATTTTACTTTTTTAATTACCTATTGTTTTTCAACTGTTTTTAAATACCTCTTGAAATAGAGATTAGTTTTATTTGTCACATATTGAAAGCATACAGTGAAATATGCCGCTTACATCAAATCAAGTCAGCAAGGGTTGCGCTGGGCAGCCCGCAAGTGTAACCATGTTTCAGCGCTAACATAGCATGTCCACAACTCACTAACTCTAACCTTACGTGTTTGGGTTGTGAGAGGAAACCAGATCACCCACAGCACACCCATACGGTCACAGGTACAACGTACAAACTCCTTGCAGACAGCAGTGTGAACTGAACCCTGATCTTACAGCTAACGCTGTGAAGTGTTGTGCTAGCTGACACGTGACCGTGCCACCCCTCGGATTATGAGATATATTTTAAAATAAGGAAAGGGCTTCTTGGCAGCTTGAGTCATTGCAAGACCATTGGGACAACCTGAGATAGAGCCACTACTTGTGAAATAACAAGGCAGTGTGATCCCTAAGTTATTGGGAGCAACTGCACCTGAAGGTTAGGGTGGTCAGGTGGTTAGTGTGGGAGAGGGGACAACTGAAAATGGGTCGAGTCGAGCCCTATATGGCCAAGGATCCATGGAATGCTGTCTGCAAATGCCAAAGGAATGTAAAATAAAGAGAGACAGTGGTATGAACAACAAAAATAAGTAACAGATCAAAGGTTGACTTATGGAATTCTAAAAACTCCCCACAAATCAGATAACAAGGAATGCAACCACTTCACTAATTTTGTTGCCAAGACCAACCAGAGTTGTTTGGATAGTTTTAACCGCACTTTACTAAATGCAAGCAGAGGAATACTTCACATAAATTCTAACTGGCTGCATAACTAATTAGCTGGTTGTGGGGGGGGGGGGGCTACTGCACAGGAGCGAAATAAACTGCAGAGAGTTGTAAACTTAGTCAGTTCCATTATGGGCACTAGCCTCTGTAGTATCTAGGACATCGTCAAGGAGTTATGCCCCAAAAAGTCGGCATCCATCATTAAGGACCCCATCACCCAGGACATGCCTTGATCTCATTGCTACAATCAGGGAGTAATTCAGCAGCCTGAAGGCACACACTCAACAATTCAGGAACAGCTTCTTTCCCTCTGCCATCAGATTTCTGAATGGTCATTGAACCCATGAACACAACATCACTACTTTTTTTTATTTCTATCTTTGTACTTCTTATTTAACTATTTTATATAAATATATTCTTACTGAAATTCACATCCTTTCTATTTTCATGTATTGCATTGTATTAGCAAAGACAAAAAGAAAATCCCTTCCCGTCATCAGCCTACACTGAGAGCAACAAGGAGTTGGTGTGAGCAGTCTCAATGCCAGGTTTATAAAATTCCTCAGGCAGTACTCTTCATGTTACAAATGTGAAAGAAATATTTTGATTTTTTTGAACATGAGAAATAATTCCAACTCAACAAGTGGGATCATTTCCTGGTTTTCCATTCACTCTTTTCCCAGGAATATCCTGGCTGCCCCCTCTCCCAGTTTCACCAATCACCTGCCACCCTGTACTACCTTCTCCCCTCCACCACTTTCTTAGTCTCACTCCTTTCCCCTTCCTTTCCAGTCTGCAAGAAGGGTCTCGGTCCGAAATATCAGCTGTTTACTCTTTTCCATAGACGCTGCCTGATCTGCTGAGTTCCTCCAACATTTTGTGTGTTGCCAACTTCAGATACTAATAATAGATATATCTGTTGCAAAAAGTGCTTTTACCTACCATCTGCTAAATGGAAAAAAATGTGATATGTGATACGTAAATTTAAATAAAATCTCTCTTTCAGTTCTATATTATGTCAATAAATATCTCTCACATCATCCATAGCAAGACATAATGAATACAATATAATATTCACAATTCATTTGCAATCAAAAACCAAAATCAAAGGAATATCCACTTAGAATAAGATCCAGTAATGATTATTGGTTACTGTCCACTGACCCCTACTGGGAAATTAGTTTATGTGCACAGAAGGTGAAGATAAGTTTGGATAATTTATTATATGCCAAACATTTTAATTCCTCTTCCCAATCCCATCCTGAGATATCAGTCTATGGCCTCCTCTTGTGCCAATATAAGGCTGCTTCAGGATGGTGCAGCAGCACCTTATATTCCGTCTGGGTAGCCTCCAATCTGATGGCACTAATAACAATTTCTCCTCACAGTAAAAAAAATGATTTTTCCCTCTTCTTCTATTCCCCACTCTAGCCTCTCATCTCTTCTTACCTGCTTATCATCTCCCCCGGGTCCCCTCCTCCTCCCATTTCTCCTATGGTCCACTCTTCTGTCCTATCAGATTCCTTCCTCTCCAGCCCTTTACCTTTCCTACCCACCTGGCTACACCTGTCATCTTCTAGCTATCCTCCTTCCCCTCTCCCTTCCTTTTTTATTCTGGAGTCTTTCCCCTTCCTTTCCAGTCTTGAAGAAGGGTCTTGGTTCGAAATATCAATTCATTTCTATAGGCGCTGTCTGACCTGCTGAGCTCCTCCAACATTTTGTGTGTGCTGCTTTGGATTTCCAGCATCTGCAGAATTTTTCAAGTTTATTATAAACCTAGTATTACAAAAATCAGATAAAGAAAATGTTGTGGTTTGGGATATTTTTGGAAAAGAAATTAGGATTTAAAAGCAAATTGAATTCTCCTTCAGTTACCAGTACACTGAAATGAAAGGGATCTGCTTCCTCCATCAACATGACACAATTGGTAAGTTGTTGGGCTATCTCACTCATGAAATTCCCAATTCAGAATTGTTCTGGGGGCCAGTTTCAACTCAAAGCCTCTTACAAAAGTAGCAACATTCCGAATTACTCCAAGGAAATCTTGATCCATAACCTCTCAAGATGAAGGAGGAACACTTGGAATGGCAGTGAGAGACTCAAAGAAGCTAGAATCCCATTTCTGTATTGGCAGGGAAATTAAACATAGAAACAGATTTACAAACAGTCAGGTTCAGCAAAAGCTAGCACACTGGTCAGAAGTTGGATGTTTCTTTGTTATTTCCAATAGCTGCAATGTGAATTCACCGGTAACCCCTTGCAGCCCTGCTTTCCACAGGGACAATTCTCATTCCTCTCCATCCACCCCTCCCTGTCCCAGACATTTCCCTCCACACCTCAGGAGAAGCAACATTTTTCCCTACACCTCACCCCTCACCAGCTTCCAGGAACCTAAACAGCTGTTCCAGGCAACTCCTCCAATCTCATCTGATATATTTGGCGCTCTCGATGTTGCCGCCTCGACATCGGCAAGATCAACTGCAGACTATGTGACCCCTTTGCGAAGCACCTGTTCCCTGTCCATGGTGGCAATCTTGAACTCCCAACTGCCAGCTATTTTATCTCCTCTCTCCATTCCCACATGGACCTGTCTGTCTCAGCCTCCCCCACCGTTGATACTATGAAAATAGGGATGTGGGTAACCTGAATTTGATAGAGAGATTTGGTAAAGTAGATTTCGATAGCCTCGGGTTGTCGATTACCCAGGTGGAATATGAGTTGCTGTTTCTCTGGCTTTGTTTGCTCTCACCTTGGCAGTGGGGAAGGCTGAGACAGACAGGTCCACATGGGAATGGAGAGAGGAGTTAAAATAGCTTGCAGCTGGGAGCTCAAAATCCCTTACTCTCACATTCTAATCCACCAGGCCCTCTCACAAAACCTCTTTCCGAAACCATCTTCTGTCCCTTCCCCTACCTTGTCCACCTGCCTATCACCCACACACTCAACTTACTGGGTCCCATATGCCCTTCCCCTACTGTTGCCTTCTTCCCACCATCCCTTCCTTCCTTTCTTATCAGATTCCTTAATCTGTATCCCATGGTAATCTCCACTAATCATCTCCAAGCCAATATCACTGTCTCCATTCTTTCCTCTGCCACTGGGCTCCAGCTGACCATCAACCTCTCCTCACCAGAATCTCCCTTTCACTTGCTCGCTCCTGCCTCAACCAGCCCCTCATCTTTCTATACTGGCCAACTTCCTGTTATGGTACAGGGACTCAATCTGAAACAAGAATCATCAGATCCACAAATGCTGTCTGACTTTCTGAGTTCCTCCTGCAGTCTTTTGCTATTGATCAGATATTGGATCATAACTATCCTTTACAATATTGTAAAACATCCAAACTTTTAAAAGAATGGTAAGCAACACCAGTAATTGAGTCATTGAGAAGTACAGCAAGGAAACGGGCCTTTTGGTGCACAAGTCCACGCTAACCATCAAGCACCCATGTTTACGCTAATCCCACCATAACCCAGCTGGTGGCATAGTGGCATCAGTGCTGGACTTCGGGGCGACAGGTCCCGAGTTTGACTCCAGCCAGCTCCCGTTAAGAGCTGGTGATCTCTTAAAAAAAACTCACCCGGCAGAAGGCAAACACTGCTGATTTTCCATGTACATGATTTTCCAACATGTCAGAGTGGCGTGGAAGGAAATCGTCTGCTACCTGGAAAAAATTCCAGATGCGACATACCTACAATAACCCATTTTGTTCCTTCTCATTCCCATCAATTCTCACCTGGGTCTCATCCCCATGAGGAACAACTTACAACAAATAGTTAGCCCACCAACCTGCATATTTTTGGGATGTAGTTGGACAATGGGCCAACCAGAGGAAAACAATGCAGCCACAGGGAGAACATGCAAAATTTCCACTAGGTCAGGATTGAATCCAGATCATTGAAGCTGTGAGTCAGCAGTTCCACCAACCGTGCCGCCAAATTTTTGACAAAAACATTGTAAGCCATTTCACCAATCCAATAAATGAACCATAGAACCATAGAACATTACAGCACAGAAACAGGCCCTTCGGCCCTTCTTGGCTGTGCCGAACCATTTTTCTGCCTAGTCCCACTGACCTGCACCTGGACCATATCCCTCCATACACCTCTCATTCATGTACCTGTCCCAAGTTTTTCTTAAATGTTAAAAGTGAGCCTGCATTTACCACTTCATCTGGCAACTCATTCCACACTCCCACCACTCTCTGTGTAAAGAAGCCCCACCTAATGTTCCCTTTAAACTTCTCCCCCTTCACCCTTAACCTAATATCTCCAACACCCAGGACTGAATAAATTCCAAATTGTCAGAATCAGAAGCAGGTTTATTATTACTGGCATGTGTTGTGAAAATGTGTGTTAGATTGGTCCATATAAACTCTGTATATACCAGGCCATTTGAAATGATGTCTTTAAATGTAAGTTAGTCCTTAAAAGCATTTCACTCAATTTGACTGATCCAATTATTCAAGCTTTACAGTTTTTACATAATGTGCTGAGTTATTCAGTAAGGAAGTTTGGCACTTCCACTTAACTATTTAAATTAGCATTATCAGGTAGGCACCTCATGAACTACTGCAGCTCTGTTTAATATATTCAACCTTCTTCTACAATGCAACTTGAAAAGACTAACAGGTGTTTCAATGCAGAGGGAAAAAGCAAATTAACCTATTTGCTTGAGGTCAAGTGCAGGGAATTAGTGCTTAATCAAGCCATAACATTGTTGCAGCCAGTGGTATAGTGGCATCCACACCAGACTTCGAGGCGAGTGGTCCGGGTTCAAATCCGGCTAACTCCTTGCACACTTTTCATCTGTGCTAGGTTGAGTGTCGAGCTAGCAATTCCGCCTCATAAAAAAAAAAGACAAAAATGCTAATGGAACAGCAAGGCATAAGGTAGGGAAAGGAATAAAAACAACAAGCTATAACATTAATACTGTTGCCTACCTCCATGTAAATTAAATAATTGAATTGATGTTTCTAACATTACACTTGACATCCTGAATACTTCTGGGTGTACCTTGTGGATTTTGGGCCGTTGATAATGAAAATCAACATGAAATTTCCCTATCACATACCATTTTTAAAAAAAATTGCCCATATTTGTTATTTTAATTCATAACCCAAGTCAGAATAATTGATGACAAGATTAAGGAAGGCACTTTTGCCAGTCCACAAATGAAACAGGCCATCAGTGATAGGCAATTTGAAGAACTTCAAGTAGGACTGGAGAAAATTGCATGGAAGGCATTCAAGGATGTTGCTGAAAATGTTCTTGGCAACTACAGAGCACTAAAGTATGTGCAACTGGTTGACAATATGCCCCAAGCATTCAAAACCATGAAGTGCAACATATCACTAAGGGTTCATTTTCACTATTCCCATTCAGATCTCTTCCCTGCAAATCTTGGCACTGTCAGTGGTGAACATGGTGGAAAGTTTCATCAGGACATTGCGGTCATGGAGAAACGGTATCTGGGCAACTGGAATCCATCAATGCTAGCTGATTATTGTTGGACACTTAAGCAAGAAGCCTCAGAGACTGAGTACAAATGAAAATAATCAACAAAGCATTTTTAGCTCAGTTGAACTATTGCAAAACGTCAGCACCGTTATGCAATTAAACACAGTATGTTCAATTAAAGTTAATTTCTTGTTTCTCCAGATTCCTACGTGATACAGGTAGTCTGAAGTTATACTTGTGTTCAACTTCAATAAATCATAAACAAAAAAAAAATTCTGAGGAAGCAACAATTTCAAAAAAAATTGTCCAGTGTTACTTTATGCTTTGAAAGCAGTATGATGTTCCAATCATCCTTGAAACAGTATCTTATACATTACAACATATGCCCAACAAAGTGTAAAAAGCCATCAAGTGAAGTTCCTTTTGGACTGGGACAGTTACATTTCAGATTGTTTCAACAGCAAAAGTAACTACGCAGTCTAAAAACAAAATACATGTGCTTCAGATAGAGGATTTCACTCAACACCTTCAGCTTCAGCCTCAACAGCACTTATACCACCATGGGAGAACTGGGTTAATGCTAGCTCATCAAATCTCACGACTAATCCAGGCGGGTGGTAGGGGAGATCTTAACAAGGATGTACCATCCTGATGAAGTTCTTTGGCACAGTATAATCATATCTCAAGAAAATTAAATAAAGCACAATGAGAAGTTTTAAAATAAATCATTCACTGCTTTTGATGATATTCAGAAAAGATATTCACCAGTTTATCATGTAGTAAAAAAAATCATAACACTGAATATTTATCTCAGCCAAATATTTTAATAGAAAAATGTTTAGACTTTGATCACACTCAACTTGGAGGCAGTTAAAAGAAACAGGATTTAATACCACATGTTAAAATCCAAATGGGCACGTTTTGTTACAATTCAGAGGGTAGCTAAGTAATTTCCAACAGATGAGATAATGGCAGTTCCAGGATTTTCGAAGTATATGGATGAGACTTTATTTCTAGCATGAAGCAGTGTTACTTGTGACTCTCTCGTCTCACCCCACTGCAGATCTCTGCACATTAATAGGAACTAGTTTAAAAAGGATTCCTGCTATCTGAGGCCACAAGGAAACATTCAGATTGGCAGATCTTGTACTTCATCTTCTCAGAGGAACATGAGAGTTCATTTTCCAGGAATCCACACAAAATGTAGACTGCTGACATAAATGTAGTCAGCGAAGTTCAATGCAGATACAAGCAGGATGGAACAACAATTGTCAAGCTAGTCAATAAAAAAAAGATCAACTTCAAACAGATGGGAACATTATAGAAGTTTGCTCAGTCTCAGCATTTTCATACCATGGAATCTGAAGTGTTAGCTGTAACCCCACTAATTAAAATCTGATTGAAGTTACTGTAATAGGCGCCACAGTAGTGTAGTGGTTTCTACAACGCTATTATAAATCGGGGCGTTGGAGGTCAGAGTTCAATTCTGGCGTCCTCTGTAAGTAGTCTCAGTACATCCTTCTCATGGAATGTGTGGGTTTGCTCTGGTCCTCCACTATCCTCCCACAGATCAAAGACATACTGGGTAGGATAACTGGTCATTGTAATTTGTCCTGTGATTAGGTTAGAGCTAGTGAAAGCGTTATTAAGCAGGCAATAGCCTCAATTCTATTACAATCATGCATAAACCAATTACCTCTTAAAATTGAAGCCCTGCGGCAGTGATGCAGCAATCTACTGAATCTGACGTAGTGTAATAGCTTGGGTTTAGGTATGGATGCTGTTGGAGGTTGATAGCTGCTTTCTCTGTTTAGGTAGTCTCTCAAAATGGAGGATGATTAGCCTCCACTCTAGTTCTGTAAGTCCTGAGGTGACTGATCAACCCAGTGTGGGGCCTTGCTCACATTACCCAATAATGGGCAAGAAGAAATGCAATGCCTATGACTCGTGGACTTCAGTCTCCATTCCAAGCGTTCCTTTTTCACTACAAGAGGTTATGGAGCAAGAATTCTCAGAAGTTACAGGGATTTTTGCAGGAGGCTTTGAATGCAACTTTGAAGATACAGCACTGTCTAGTTGCAAGAGCATCCCTTTTGGGTGTCAGTGAATGGTACTGCCTGCCCAACAGAGATGACAGAGTCTAATTATGCCCTTGTTGCTAAAGACGAGGCCTAAAAATGATGAAAAAAATCATTTAAAAAATGATGAGAAAATGGCGGCGCGACGGCAGCACACGCGGCCACTCCAGGGATGAATATCTGTTATCTGTAAGTAGGGGCCATGCACAATCCTGATTTGATGGGGACAGACGTGAGAAGCACGGAGGAACATCTGGTGAAATTTCTGACATGCCTGTTTCGCTGTCGCTGCTACTGTGCCATCGAGAAATCTCTGGAGAGGAAGGCCCCGAATCCTCGGCTTTGCCTGTTGCTTGGCAGCCAAGGCCGAGGTCGAAGCGCTCGGCAGAGATGGTGCTCTGTGCTTGGTGTTGGAGGGCTGGTAGGAGGCTCGAAGTTTTTCGGACGGACCCAGAGTTCGCTGTGGTCGGATGCTTCCAGAGGCTGCATCAGGAAGCTTTGCACTGGAGGTTCATGGCAGGAAGAGTTTTTCTTCCTTCTACCATCTACGTGAGATGATGGGCTATCAAGGACTTTGAGACTTTCTTTTACCGTGTCCATGGTCTGCCCTTATCAATTGCTTTGCACTGTTGTAACTATATGTTATAATTATGTGGTTTTTGTAAGTTAGTCTTGGTCTGTCTTGTGTTTTTGTGATATCATACTGGAAGGACATTGTATCATTTCTTAATGCATGTATTACTAAATGACAATAAACGAGGACTGATTGAGTGTCCTCACAATCTAAAAGGGAACACTGACATAGGTTTGACCATCTGTCACATACCGAAAATGATAGCACATTGGGGAGCCACCTCCAAGCCACTGCTTTCTCCAAGTTTAGTCATGGATTAGTAAAGCCCTCCTAAGAGGCAGGTTGTGAATCTCATTGTGTTAATCACTGAGTTAGAACACAACTGTGGACCTTCCCAAGCAAGATGAGAACACAATGTACTGGAGAAGGCTAAAGAACTCACTAGGAAATCTATCAAACAGTGCAATCTCGCAGGCACATCCATAACTCTTTCTGTGTAAGATTTTAATTGTGTTGTTCTAATTGTAAATTCAGAATCTGATTTGTAAACATGATAGCAATAGAAAGCTTTGCAAACACTGGATCTCTGAACTGTCCGGAAGACACTCAGGCCCCCTGAACACCACGTTACTATTGTACCTGGTACACCCGATGCAGACTCCTCTACATTGGTGAGGCCCCTCGTAAACTGGGAGGGACACTTCATTGAGCACCTCCGCACCAGCTGCAGTTTCCGGTGGCCAAACATTTTAATTCCAATTCCCATTCTTTTTAAGATGTGTCAATCCATGGTCTCCTCTTGTGCCAAGGCCACCCTTGGGGTGGAGGAACAATACATTATATTCCGTCTGGGTAGCCTCCAACCTGATGGCGTGAATATCGATTTCTCCTTCTAGTAAGCAAATTTCCACACCTACCTCTATTCCCCACTCTCGCCTCTTACCTCTTCTCACCTATCTATCACCTCCCCTAGGTATCCCTCCTCCTACCCTCTCTCCTGTGGCCCACTCCCTTCTCCCATCAGATTCCTTCTTCTCCAGCCTTTGACCTTTCCCACCCAGTTGGCTTAACCTATCACCTTCCAACAAGCCTCCTTTCCCTCTTTTTATTCCGGCATCTTTCCCTCTTCCTTCTCAATCCTGAAGAAGGGAAGGGCCTCAGCCCAAAACGCCGACTTTCGATAGATGCTGCCTGACCTGCTGAGTTCCTCCAGCATTTTGTCTGTGCTGCTTTAAAAAAATTCTCTAATTTTCTATTATATTCTCTCAAAATGGACGAACCACATCATGTCTACATTATCAGAAGAACTAACTGTGGTTTGCTGAAAAATATTCAGCCATATGGTCTATATTAAGCTCCTTAAATACTATAGCTATAAGAGTTGGTCGAAAGCTAGCTCGGTCCCACCCCAAGGCTTTCTTGCCTTCTGTGTGCTAAAACTCAGAAGTCTTGGAATAATTTCTACTTGCCCAATAAATGCAGCTCCCTCAGCACGAAATAAAATGATTAATATCTAGGATAAATCTATTAATTTGACATACTCCAGCCATCAGCACTGAATATCCATTACTTCACCAAAGGCATGTTAGAAGCTGAAATGTGTGTTTGATGGAAAATGAAGCCCTTGTTTAACAATGTATAGAACATAAAAGAGCACAGCATGGGAACAGACCCATTGATCCACAATGTCTCTGCCAAATACAATAACAAATTAAACTAAGTCCCTTCTGTCTGCCTGTGACCCACATCCCTCCATTTCCTGCACATTTATGTGTCTATCTAAAAGCCTTTTAAGCCCCACTACTATTTCTGCTTCCACTGCTCTGCTTGGCAGCCTATTCCGCACTCCATGTAAAAATAACATGTCCTGCACATCTCCTTTAAACTTTCCTCCTCTCACCTTTGATGTATGTCCTCAAGTATTTCATGTTTCTATCCTGAGAAAAGATTCTGACCGGCTCTCTTAATTATGTCTCACATAATTTTGAAAATGTTATCTGCTCTCTGACTCTCCAGAGAAATCAACCTCAAGTTTGTCCAAACTTTCCCTCGAGCTAATACCCCCTCATCAAGACAGCATCCTGGTAAACTAATTCTGCACCCTTTCCAAAGTTTCCACCTCCTTCCTGGGATGACCAGAAATATACACAAAACACCAATGACTTTCTTTTCACTGTTATATCAATACCCTGACCAATGAAGCAAGCATTTATATAGATCTTCTTTACCACCCTATCACAGGAAGGCACAGAGTCGACTGTACTTCCTAAGAAGGTTGGCGTCATTCAATGTCTGTAGTGAGATGCTGAAGATGTTCTATAGGTCAGTTGTGGAGAGCGCCCTCTTCTTTGTGGTGGCGTGTTGGGGAGGAAGCATTAAGAAGAGGGACGCCTCACGTCTTAATAAGCTGGTAAGGAAGGCGGGCTCTGTCGTGGGCAAAGTACTCGAGAGTTTAACATCGGTAGCTGAGCGAAGGGCGCTGAGTAGGCTACGGTCAATTATGGATAACTCTGAACATCCTCTACATAGCACCATCCAGAGACAGAGAAGCAGTTTCAGCGACAGGTTACTATCGATGCAATGCTCCTCAGACAGGATGAAGAGGTCAATACTCCCCAATGCCATTAGGCTTTACAATTCTACCGCCAGGACTTAAGAACTTTTTAAAAGCTATTATTAATGCTTTTTGAGATAGTGATTTAGATGCATATCATATTTTTTACTGAGTTAAGTATTGTATGTAATTAGTTTTGCTACAACAAGTGTATGGGACATTGGAAAAAAGTTGAATTTCCCCATGGGGATGAATAAAGTATCTATCTATCTATCTATCTATCTACAGTATTGTGCAAAATTCTTAGGCACATTTATAGAGCTAGGGTGCCTAAGACATCTGCACAGTATTGCGTTTGTCAACATGCAGCGGAGAGCGAGTTTATAAGTCTGGTGGGAGTAAAAGATGTTGGGAACGGTGAGGGTGGAGTGCTTCAGGATGGGCAGGGTCAGGTGGCAGGGGTGGGGTTGCAGACACTCCCAGCCCTGAGACATCAGCAAAGGCCAATTGGCTTATTGATCATTGCAAAATGTCTCTCTGGTGCATCCCGCTCCCTCCCTTCTCCCTTCCCCTTTTCCTAACCATGATTCCCTCTTCCCTGCCCCCTTCCCACCCCTAGTCCACAAGAGAGATCCATATCAGAATCAGCTCATGTCATCACTCACATGTCATGAAATTTGTTTGTTTTGCAGCAGTATTACAGTGCAATATATAAAATTACTACAGTACCATGCAAAAATCTTAGGCACTCTTAGCTATATAATGGCGACTAAGACTTTTGCACAGTACCGTACATGCATGGCCGCTTTCAGAGTGTGATGGACGTTACTCCAAGATCCCTCTGTACATCAATGCTGTGAAGGATCCTGCCATTAGCTATGTATTTTCCCCTTACATTTGACCACCCAAAGTATAAACTTAGCTGAATTAAACCCTATCTTATCTTATTGTTTATCAATTAACCTATAGTTAGCCATTGGCAGAGATTTAGCTTTGCATTTGCAGGAAACAGCTGTGTCAGGCATTCTGGAAAATTACTATTCTTTCAATGTTTCCAGACACAGTTGGAACTCGGTCAACATAGAAACCCTTCCACAAAGTAGTGAATCACTACAGTTTATAGAGATTGATGTAGTTAATCTTACTTGAAATTGTTGTCATGCTTACTTATTTCAGATGAATGCAAAATTAGCTGAAACTATTTACTGATTTGTTTGCACTAATATTTCATTTGGTTATTTGTTATTACTGGAATCAACAAAGAAAGCAACATATCTTGATGTTCACAAGTGCTTTGTTGCTTGCAGATGAGTAACAAGGAATAGGGCCACATCTGTGGTACATCTTCATTCCATGAAAAGAAAATATTTGTCCACCCTATTTTTCCTCTTTTGAGTGGTTGGGGATTTAGTTCAATATTTGAAAATATATGTAGTAGAGTCTGTCACTTTAATAGTCAATTAAAAGATTCTGTGGCTATCTTGTAAATTCATTTTGGGCACTAAGTGGATACTTCAAAGAAACTGATTTCTAGTATGCTGCTGAGCTAGCCTTGGACTTGTGCATTGGCTGATGCCTATTACTGAATATATAAAAAACATCTGCTCAGGAAGGCAGTTGAGAATGCATTAGGGTTGTACCGTACTCCTCAGAAAATGTTAGCTTCTATTAAATCAACTCTTGCAACATTTCAGGAGTTGGCATTTGATATTTAGTTATCTTAATAACTGATTGAGAATGATTGTTCATACTTGTGACTGGTTGAAGGAGCAGAGATCACAGATTCAAAAGGTGAAAGTAATGACAGGGCAAAGAGAGGTAAGGAAGAGAATGTGATTTTAGATCTTGATTTGCTCAGTAGATGAATATGAATGTGCTTAAATTATAAAGGAATTATCCACTTAATTCATCCATCCAAAGGAACCCAAAATAGTTTACATGTTAGAATTGAAGACATCAAGATGTCACGACCTCAGTTTGTTGGTAGAGAATTCTGAGGGCTCTGAGTTTTCTGCTTTTTTTTGTATTTTCTGCATTTTATTAATTATAATTATCTGTATTGTTGTGCTTTGGGGTTTTAATAAGTTATTCTCAAGTCTTCTCTAGTTTACATTTAAGTTACAATTGACCTTGAATACTTCCAATTAATTCTCCGAGACTTTGCAGGTGTCCAATTAAGTACTTGGACTTCTGTCTCTTATTGGAATAGTTGTTAGCTTGTAAGCCTGGAGTTTTATAGACTGGGCACAGATTCTTCCATGCCCTGGGGTGTATTTAAAGGGGCAGAACAAACCCTTCATTTACTTAGTTGTCTTGATCATTGCCTAGTGAAGTTCTGTCTGAGATATCCAAGCCTTTGTAAGATGTACTGTTTTGCTTTGTCTCTTTTGTTAATAAAATTCCCAGTTTTGTTTAACCCTCCTGAGTCTCCATGTGATCCTGTACTTGGATCTGAAGATGCAGCATGATAAAGGAGATCAGAAAAAAATTCTAATCAATGAAAACAAAACCCTATCGATGATATTCCATATTTTATCTTGTATCAATTGGGTGTACATGCTTTCATCCAAAAATAATGGTTTCGTTTGCTGCAGTATTCTGGTTTTGCTTTTTCTTTGCTTCTTCTATGTTAAAGATTAAACTTAGTGGCCTCCAACAAAGATTAAAAAGTTTCTTTCTCTATAAAGTTCAATATTCGAAAGACAGTAGAAAGCCATTCAGTCTATTGCGGCTGTGCTATCCTACCTCATCCCACTTTCCACCTTCTCGTCTGTAGCCACATATTTGCTAAAATGGATAACTATATTACCATTGCACATAATAATTCCTTGATTCCCATTGCTCAATGTGGGGATCTCATGTCTTTTCTAATCATTCTAACCAATTGTTTATCAATCATTTATCTCTGATTTTTAATGTCAATGTTAAAGGAAAGCTCATAATTTATAAATCTTAATGAATCTCCTGTTCCTAAGAATGGTATTTCCAATCTTTCTTCATCAATAACATCTCCAGCTTTGCCAATATCTACATTATCTATTGTATTTGTGATATTGTATCATCCATTGTAATATCTATTGTATTCCTTTGGTCTACTGTGAAAGCCTATGAGAAAATGAATCTCAAGGTAGTGTGTAGTGACATATACATACTTCCATAATAAATTTACACTGAACTTTCAACTTTATACATCATTATCTACTCCAAATATATCGAACTATTTAATATTTCCTCTCTCATTATCTTTATCTTTCCTCTCTCATTAAGCAAATTCACATTACTCCTCAAATTTATCTAAAATACCTTCATGGATATACTCTTTTCTACTTAAAAAAAATCAAAGGTCTCATCTTAATCTTCTGACACTTGGAAATGCATTCCTGGCTCTTCTCAAACCAGTTCTCCAATTTAAATGTCTTTTCTGCCTCTCAGAAACGATAACTAAATACTGTACACACGTGCAGAACAACTGGAACACTTTGCACACCCTATTCAGGAGAAGGAATAGCAGCATTCACAACTGTGGTGACAGCAGGTTTAGTTGATCCCCACTCTCTTAACTGCTGGACCTACACTTAAATCTGTAATAAACTGTTGCTCACACAAAATGCTGGAGGAACTCAGCAGGCCAGGCAGCATCTATGGAAAAGAGTACATTCGACGTTTCGGGCTGAGACCCTTCAGAAGGGTCCTGCTGAAGGGTCTCGGCCTCAAACGTCAACTGTACTCTGTCCATAAATGCTGCCTGGCCCACAAAGTTCCTCCAGCATTTTGTGTGTATTGCTTGGATTTCCAGCATCTGCAGATTTCCTCGTTTGTAATAAACTGTCGCGGTTTTTTTTGGTATCTCAGCTCGAAATCATTTTAGTTATTTCATCCATCAGAGCAAATCAGCCATTTTAGGCAGAATGTGCATATATCAAGGTTAATGAAGTGATCTGCCAGTTGGCAAAATCCCTTTTCCTCAAAAGACAGATTGTGGTTTGTTGTGCAAATGAACTACTAGTGAATTGTTTCTGTCGAACGGACCAGATTGCAAATGTTACTGGTGTGAGATTGCCAATATTTGCTTTGATAATAGAGGAACTTTGCTACAATCCCAATCTCTCTGTTGAAAGAATTTGGGCAATATTGAAACAGTTTTAGTCACTGTCTTATGCATAATTCATAGATAGCTAAATATAGGAAAATATTTCAGAAGTAATGCCAATTACTACAATTTAAAATATGCCTCCGTTCCCAGCTGGCTGATATATCACCACTCCCACAGTAGCACATATATAAAGCATCAGTTCACGTTCAGAAAACACCCAAGGAAAGCAGTAAGCTCTTGTGTTCTTCATGTGCTGGATAATGTTTTTTAATGTTTGATTTAGTTCAGTTGCTCTTTAATTTGGGACTATGTGTTAGTAGTGGAGTTGAACAGAACAGTCAAGGCATGCAGATAAAGGCTGATAAATGCAAAGTACAAGATTGGTTCAGAGAGGATTGATTGTCCATTAAGCAGCTTTTCACACTAATAGACCTAATGATATGTTGCTGATCGGCCCCCGTACCGCAATCGAATCTATTGCGCAGCCCAGTTGGGCCCTACATTTTAAACTGTTTACTGAAACTAAGCCTTTCTCCTCCAGGGCCTTCATAATAACACTTACAGAGTACAAATTACCCCAGTCTATGATCCAGTAACAACTGTTATGATACCAGCCCCCTCCTTTGCGAGAATCGCAAGAGCCCTAGTGAAGGGGGGGGGGGTCAATGACCCAAGAGGGAGAGAGACGTGCTGAATAGACACAGGAAATGGGAGAGAGAGGGAGACGTGCTGAAGACCACGTTCCCCCGGGAAGCAGAATAAAGCGACTCTGACTATTGTCTCATGAAGACCACGTGTAAAGCCCTCGGGCAAAGTGGGCTGGTTGAGAGAGAGATTGACACCGGCGATCCCGTGAGGAAGTATAAAGGAGGGTCTGGGGGGGGTAGGACCCCTTCAGACGCACCAGAAGACACGCTAGGAATCCTGCGACAGCGTTTTGATAGCGACAGCCGGTGGTGGGGTTCGTGTGCGTCTTTTCCTTGCCTGGGATTGGCGACCTCACCACGGAAGAACGGCTTAGCTACAGGGGAGGCCACAAATGAGCGTCCATTTCCCAACGAGACTTCGACGAACCGAACTCCTAAAGGTTGGAAAACCTGTCGGGTAACTGTTTCATTCAATCTCTATCTCTCTCTCTTTCTAACAAAAGTGCACCAACGCGACACCACAACAGACGGCAGCTGGTGGAACTGCAGTGACCGCAAGAGACTTTCAGATATACAGCGGACAATATATACATTACCCCTAGACAACGATAGAGTTTATTTCTTATTGGTTATTACTATACCTGCGCTTTAGATTGAGTATTGATGTCTTATGGTATCTGAATGTTTGTATTAACCTTACTTTTGTGCCCCTTTATAAAATAAAACGTTTGAAAATGGTACCATCAGACTTCAGCAGACCTTTCTATCTTTGCTGGTAATTGATCCAGTTACGGGATACGTAACACAACGAATATCACATTTACCAGTGATATTTAACCTGATTCTGATTCTGTGCTGACAATTACAAATGACCTGACTGTACCTTTACAATTGATATGATTAGCTCCTGCACAATCTGTAACTCCTGAACCTTCTAACTGCAACTAATTCCACAGCCCACTTACAATGGGTTCTCTTTGATAAATAAGGTAGAATTAGTTATGCAAGTGAACAAATAATTCATACAGTTTTCACACCTATACATTGCACATTTACTGCATTAACCAATCACAAATAACATATTTGTAGGGATGGTCACTTGGACATCATACTGCAGGAAGTCCCTGAATTCAGATCCCCATATTTATAAACAGAGGAGCCGGGTGGAAATGGACACTGGCCATCCTGACGAAGGGTCTCGGCCCAAAACGTCAACTGTACTTCTTCCTATGGATGCTGCCTGGCCACCAGCATTTTGTGTGTGTTGACTGAATTTTCAGCATCTGCAGATTTCCTCGTGTTTAAGTTTCCTTGTTGCTCTTGAAATAAAGGACAACCTTTCCATCTAATGCCTAAGAATGAACTATAGCCTCAGCTCTGCAGCTATGTTTATCTTATATCTACAGTAGGCATATGGCCAGGTTCCTTACTTTGGGGAAACTGTAAAAACATCGGAGCAGTGGTAATTGGCAAAATAATAGATTTCCATTCCTTTTTTTCAACTCTACCATCTGAGAACTGAGGTACTGGAAATCAGAATGTTCAGGCTTTTCATTTTGAACAGCATGCACTTCAAGATCAGTAGTGATTTAAAAAGTTGATTTACTTACACTGACAGATCCATTTTACCTTAAATCATTTAAAAATGCAATGGACTACCTTCAAATTTAAGCTAAAACCGAGATGCAAGTTTAGAAATTAAGGTTAGAATGTAAGGATAAGCTCAGCTAAAATATTTCTGATTTGCTTTTACTTGAAGCTTTAATTGCAAATTTTAATTGCGATCTTAAGTTATATTTGAGTCATTATATCACAAAACAAGTAATTCATCAGCCATCAGGTTTTCCAAGGAGTAATAAAGACCCTATTTTTATCCCACATGTACATTTGAATTTAAATGTGGCAATACATTAGGCGGAATGGTTAAATTGACATTTGCCTCATAGGGGATAACCTCACTCAACTTCACTTGCCCGTCATTGAAATGTTCCCACAAATGACTCACATTCAAGGACTCTTCATCTCATGTTCTCACTATTTATTGATGATTTATTTATTACACTTAGACCCCTCCAGTTTGCCTATCAGCCCCGACTAGGAGTTGAGGATGCCATCGTCTACCTGCTGAATCGTGTCTACGCCCACCTGGACAAGCCAGCGAGCACTGTGATGGTCATCTTTTTTGACTTCTCCAGTGCGTTCAACACCATCCGCCCTGTTCTGCTGGGTGAGAAGCTGACAGTGATGCAGGTGGATGCTTCCCTGGTGTCATGGATTATTGATTACCTGACTGGCAGACCACAGTACGTGCGCTTGCAACACTGTGTCAGACAGAGTGGTCAGCAGCACTGGGGCTCCACAGGGGACTGTCCTGTCTCCCTTTCTCTTCACTATCTACACCTCGGACTTCAACTACTGCAGAGTCTTGCCAACTTCAGAAGTTTTCTGATGACTCTGCCATAGTTGGATGCATCAGCAAGGGAGATGAGCCTGAGTACAGGGCTACGGTGGGAAACTTTGTCACATGGTGTGAGCAGAATCATCTGCAGCTTAATGTGAAAAAGACTAAGGAGCTGGTGGTGGACCTGAGGAGGGCTAAGGCACTGGTGACCCCTGTTTCCATCCAAGGGGTCAGTGTGGACATGGTGGAGGATTACAAATACCTGCGGATAAGAATTGACAATAAACTGGACTGATCAAAGAACACTTTGGCTGTCTACAAGAAGGGTCAGAGCTGTCTCTATTTCCTGAGGAGACTGAGGTCCTTTAACATCTGCCGGACGATGCTGAGGATGTTCTACGAGTCTGTGGTGGCCAGTGCTATCATGTTTGCTGTTGTGTGCTGGGGCAGCAGGCTGAGGGTAGCAGACACCAACAGAATCAACAAACTCATTCGTAAGGCCAGTGATGTTGTTGGGGTGGAACTGGACTCTCTGACAGTGGTGTCTGAAAAGAGGATGCTGTCCAAGTTGCACGTCATCTTGGACAATGACTCCCATCCACTCCATAATGTACTGGTTAGGCACAGGAGTACATTCAGCCAGAGACTCATTCCACCGAGATGCAACACTGAGCGTCATAGGAAGTCATTCCTACTTGTGGCCATCAAACTTTATAACTCCTCCCTCAGAGTGTCAGACACCCTGAGCCAATAGGCTGGTCCTGGACTTATTTCCACTTGGCATGATTAACTTATTATTATTTAATTATTTATGGTTTTATATTGCTATATTTCTACACTATTCTTGGTTGGTGCAGCTGTAACGAAACCCAATTTCCCTCGGGATCAATAAAGTATGTCTGTCTGTCTGTATTATCAGAATCAGATTTAATATCACCGGCATATGTCGTGAAATTTGTTGTTTTGCAGCAGCAGTACGTTGCAATACATAACAAAAAAAGTAATTACAGTTGTTACATACTCTGTGGGTATCTTGTGACTGTCTTATGACCATGATGTAATTGAGTGTCCTGTGAGCATGATGCAATTGTCTTGTGATGGTGGGGTGATGTAATTTTCCCGCCAGTGTGTGGTCACATGATGTTACGTTCCAAGAGGTATATAAGGGGAAACCCCTGCTGTGACGCAGTTAGTTCGGTGTATTTCGTTAGTTAGCTTTGCTGCGTATTCGTCTCATGACGCAGTTTCATTTTTAATGTGGAGTTTTTACTTTCTGTATTCAGGAGCAAAAACCGTTGTGCCGGCAGTTTCACCAATCACTGCCCGTTCTGGTTTGTTGCATCTTTGATTTACCTTTACAGTCGAGTTGGAAAGTGAAGACTTTACCAAAGTACGGGAACCCGAAGGATCAAGTAAAGTTGGTGTCATTCGGCAGTTTAATACAGGATCGACCTTCTTGAATCTTCGTTCAGAAATAGTGACCTGCATCTGAGATAACCCCTGTAAGATCAGGAAGATTTGTGCAGTTCTCATTCGCCAAGCAAAAGGTCAGTTCCTTTAACCCGTTTTATTTCCTTCATCGTGAATCCTTTGGACAAGGCATCTCTCGACTGTGATCAGCAGTTTTGTCATTTTCTTTGGAGAAATTGTTGTTCCAGTAAAGTCTCTCCTTACTGACTGTATAAATCACTTGGACTTTCGATTTTACCACTTTAAGACTGTGTTTGAATTTACCACTTTAAGAACTATTCCAGAATTTGGCTGTTTGTTAAGTTGCCGTATAGCAGTTAACTTCCGGTTAAGTTAGTCATTTGTTTACTTTTCATTTTTGTTGAGCAGAGTTTAATAAATGTTTATGTATGTTTATAAAACCTGACTCAATTCTATATTCATTGTTGCCAGCCACATAACACAGTAAATATATATACACAATATCCATACATATATATATATATATATATAATAGTTAAATGAAATAAGTAGTGCAAAAACAAGCAGTGAAGCAGTGTTCATGGGTTCAATGTCCATTCAGAAATCAAATGTGAGAGGGGAAGAAGCTGTTCCTGAATTGTTGAATATTGCCTTCAGGCTCCTGTACCTCCTCCCTAATGAGAAGAGGGCATGTCTTGGGTGATGGGGGTCCTTAACAATAGATTATTATTTCTTTCTTTTTGTATTTTCACAGTTTGTGAAAAAAAATTTCACACTTTTCACACGTTTGCACATTGGTTGAACATCCAAGTTGGGCGGCTTTTCACTGATTCTGTTCTGGTTATTATTCTCTGGATTTATTGAGTACAGTATGTCCACAAGACAATGAATCTTATGCTTGTACATGGTGACATGTGTACTTTCATAATAAATTTACTTTGAACATTAAGTCTCACTTACCCAGATATCCGAGTATAGAAGATAAAACTACAATCATTTTCAATTGCATTTCCTTGGTTTATAAGAAGATTAAGCCAAATCAAATGACTCGGAGAACAAGTAAGTCATTTGTACATAAGTCAGCAGAAATTTCTTTTTAAATCTTTAAAGAGGAAAATTAGTTAGAGCTGATAAATAACACCTCCTTTTATACACATTCTTAGTGATGAACTCGATCCATCATTTTAATATACTGTCTTTGCACTGCCTTTAAGTTAATCTGTGTTTGTTCCAGTGACTCTTCCCGGGGGAATTTTTTCTCAAACTCAACCAACCCATTGGACTCAGTGCCACTATTTACAAACTAAAAAGGTGCAATTGGTTATCTTTGAATATATCATTACTATGGTTTTGTGCTTTCTCCTTTGCTCTCAATACAAACCATGAACAGTACCTCACTACTACTTTTATTTTTATTTTTGTATTACTTATTTAACTATTTTATATGTACACACACATACTTACTGTAATTCACATCTTTTTTCGATTATTATGTATGGCATTGCACTGCTGCTGTAAAGTCAACAAATTTCACAACATATGTGGGTGATATGAAACCTGATTCTTTTAAAAATAATTTAGGGGTACAGTACATTGGGGTTTTTGATCTAATACTGCGACTCAGTTTGCACGAGTATTTCACTGGTGCTGAGTTACTAACTCAAGAATACACCCAGGCCAGCTGACCAAGAACAGAAATATATTTTCTATATCGTGATGTATGGTATGTTCACAAGGCTGTGAGCAAGAAGCCCATCTTTTATTTTAAGAGGAGAAAAGTCACAGAAATATTCTATCATGTTTATTTAGGTCCATTACTGTCATTTTAAAAAGTGCATTTTCCATCACTTACTTGTGTCCGTTCAGAGCTGCATGATGCAAGGCTGTGTAACCACAGGTATCTGTACAGTTTACGTTGGGTCCCCGCCAAATGCTGAAAGAGAATACAAAAATAAAGGCTGAACTTTCTGATGAAGTAATGTTACAATCATTTATTAAATTCAATCCCACACACAATACAATCTGCAATAATACTGAGCCCATAAAGTATTTTTAAATCAAATAGAAGTGGCATTGATTGCCATCTAATCACATTATATAAGGTTACCAGAAGGTAAAGCAGAATTGCTAAAACCAGATGTGACTTATAGTATTCCATATTGATATTTAAAGTTTTTAAATGTATGCTTTGATTCTATTTCTTTTTTTTTCTTTTTTTTAAATTTAGAGATAAAGAGTGGAACAGACCCTTCAGACCAACCAAGCCACACCACCCAACAACCTGACGATACAAACCTAGCCCAATCCAGGACAATTTACAATGACCAATTAGCCTATTAACCAGTATGTCTTTGGACTGTGGAAGGAATCTGGAGCACCTCACGGAAACCCACATGCACATGGGAAGAACATACAAACTTCCTTAGAGGATGCTGGGATTGAACTCTGAACTCCAAAGCTCTGAGCTGTAATAGGGTCGTGCTAACTGCTACACTACCGTGGCACCCCCAATTTCTCATTCAGCATTCAGTGGAAATTAGATAAATATTATGAAACTATGCGTGTAATAGCAACCAGATCTGACAAAGTGGCTTTTGGAAGGTGTTCCTCTATTTAGTTCCATCATGAACAAACTCACATCTATTTTATCTGTTCAGCTCTGCCAGATCATATGATCATTTCTCCAGGGCATCACTTTCCACTTTAAATGCCAAAATGTAAATGCTATTTGGTTTCCAAACTCCTATTCCCACAGCTAAATGTTTCTTGGAACTCCTGGACTCTTGTGCAGAGTTCAAGATTAAAACAAAATCCTTTCCCTCTATTATTATGAAACCACCATAAATCTAACAATAAAATGTCAAAAGGTGACATCACTAACCCGTTTGTACACTAATGTTAGACAATATTACTCTTTATACTTTACTTTATTCTTTAATTTGCTAATGTGCATGTGTTTTCTAATACAGAGGATCTTTTACTGGAATATTAATATCATCTGCAGTACCTGAACCACCCAACTTGTTTCCATTTCAGTGCCTCTGGAAACAGTCGCATGGGATCAGAGCATAACATTTCTACAGTGCCTTCTATTCTTAAAAAACAGCTGCTGAACTGTAATAGATTAGACAGCAATCTTTGTTAAATACTAGTCTCAAATGACATGATTAGTTTTTTCTAAACTTCTCGGTATTCAATCCTGAAAAATAAATTTGAACAATCAAATATCTAATGACTTTCTAAACTCGGTACTGACAAAGTCAATAAATGGATAAGGGCAATATCTAAGAATTATTCTGTTGGCTGGTTGAATGAATGCATCACAAAATAAGACAGAGCTTAAACAATAAATGAAGAGCCTCGGGCCGAAACATCGATTGTTTATTCATTTCCATAGATGCTGCCTGACCTGCTGAGTTATTCCAGCATTTTGGTTTGGTTGTGTTTTTTTGTGAAAGTATTCAATTTTCCAGTTGTTTATATTTTCTGCACTTGAAACATCCTTTATTCTCAAACTGCACCCCATCAATTTGAACATTCAGGAATCAATCTCCCTGACTTTTGCCGCCTGCAACAAGATTCAACCATCAGGCACATCTTCCCTACTCAATTCCTATCAAACTTCTGACTTGCTTTTTACTTCTCAACCAAATACTTCCTTTGCACTTTCCCGCTGAACTGTAGACAGTGAAATACCTGCTCATGTACCACCTTTTCCCTTGTGTCCGGGTAACAAATGGATTCTGTTTTGACACATGCCTATAAGATGATTTTGTCCGTAAATTGAAAAATAGTCAAAAATCATTTGGAACTATACCTCCTCAGTAAAGTAATAAATAGCATCAATAAAACGTAACGCAGATAAGTAAAAACTATTACTATAGGTGGAGAGAAGAGGAAACTCCTTCTACTATTCGTAAGAATGAATATGTATACTGTACCTATAACAGACTTTTGAATGAACTAACATTATGGGAGTTTATTTGTACTTATGGGCATCCATAACCCAGGGACAGCATGTATTCAACGACCTAAACTTGTCTTTCCCTCCAAGAGGACCAAAATCTTGTTAAGACTTGCATGATTCAATGACCTGAAGAATTCTGATGGCTGGATTCAGGGCTTAAAGCTTTGGCTCTTGGTAGGGTTACCCATGCCAAGCAGGTCAAAGGGAAGAGGCCAGACTAGGAGCGGCCCACCAGTCCTCCAGGTTCAGGGGTTCAGCTCAGACCTAGCAACCCTGACTTGTCAAACAAAACTGTTACAGTAACAGCAATAAAGAATCCTTCTGCATCTGACTGCGACAGTATTCCCGAGTCTCCACCCAGGTCTTGCATGACTGACAACAGTGAAAACTGAAAGGAAGCTACCGGCATAATAAAGGAAACCTTGAACACCACCAGAGATGGAGGACCTTCATTGCTACCCTAAACACCAGCAGTGTAATGGCTAGTAAGTAAGTAAGCAGTCTTTCCAGATGAAGTAGCACTTCACCCTCTCTTCTCACACACTGCATTCAGTGTTCAGATTATGGTTTCACATTCTCTACATCAGGGAAACCAATCACTGATCAGGTGGCAGCCTGCAGAATATTTCTGTTCAGACCATAAACGTGCCTTTGAGCTTCAGGTCACATCTAAGTTTAATTCTCCAATCCCCTCCCATTCTGACCAATCTTTTGTCGGCCTCCCATGCAAGTTGTCTGTCACAATTTGTCAATCCAAATGTCCTATTGTCCTGCTTGCTCTGCTTCGGCAGTGGGATACACAGATGGAGTGACTGGGTGAAAACCTGGCAAATGGAGTATTATGTGCGGAAGTGTGAGTTTATGCAGTTAATTATCTACATGGCAGAAACGACAAATGAGCAGAGCCAAGAGGGGTCTAGGTGTTCTATTGTATGAATTATCCTATGATAGCGTAACAGTAAACAAGATGCAATTACGCCTCGTGGCGTCAGAATCAGAGTTCAATCCCAGCATCTTCTTTAAGGAGTCTCTGTATGTCACCCCTGTGGAATGCATGTATTTTCTCGAGGTTCTCCAGTTTCTTCCCACAATCCAAAGAATAAACTCATTCATAGCAACTTTGCTAACACTTTCTAATAATTTGCTGATCAGGGTGGCATGACGAGGCAGCAATTTGGTGAAATGACTTTCCCAGTTTTTTTAAGCAATTCAGGCAAATTTTTCCACACTGCCGGGGGAGCCACTACTGGAACAGCACTGGAACCACCCAAATACACATGTGGTGAGCCCTGTAGAACAAATCTTCAGCACAAATACTGGAAAACAGCTGGAGTCAAAGCTTTTGCTGCTAAAAGTAACCATGTGGAATTATTCAAATTGACTAAAGACTGGCTTCAGCGATACATGGAACCTCTCCCTGAAAGAGGTTGAGGTGCATCATTCTGTAGTCTATTTACTATTTTGAGTAATAGTGTATATACATTGTCTGATTAAGTACTCATTGTTTGCTTTCCGGTTATATGTAAAAGTATGTTAATGGCATACATCATTACCCCACCACATCATAAGGGGACCCATCACTAAAGAAGTAAGACTAATTAGATGAATTTCCCAGGTCCTGTGTTATACTTTCAAATTAGTTTCTGGGGATACAAACATAACAGTGGCAATGAGAAAGCTTTGAAGTGAATCCAAGATGACTACCTACCATTTGAAGCAAAGCATGTTTTTGGCTTCACAAGGGGAGAGAGGCATTCAAATTTTTTTAAAAAAAAGCACAGCTCATGTTTCTTCAAAAGGGGAGAGAGAGGCAGTTTGAGTTTTAAGACAAAAGTTAACGAAATTAACAAACAACATGTATAGCCATGAGTTCATAAATAGTGATAAATAGTACTGCAATGTCTAAACAGAAAAAAATCCACGCTACAATTTTTTCACACTCAATTGTGTTTGTTTGCTGTTTCCATTGATACAGAGATTTGAACTGCTCTTTTAAAGGTGAGTTGTGCTTCTCTTATGAACTGTTTTTGAATGCTTTCTTGTCAGACTCCACAAACTGAGTGATCTCTCCTGTGGTGGTGTAATGACATCTAAACAGACACCTTGGGTGGTGGGGTGGAGAGATGTAAGGCGCTCCATCCCTCCTTAGACAAGGTGTTCCACCTGCTTAGACGCACTCCTCCCCCCCCCCCACCCCCGATCAGGGTCATGTGAAGCCATGGGAGCAGGTGGTGGATGGTCATTTGAGCAGCTGGTGCATATCACAAATCTGGGTTATGCGACCACTGATGCCAGTCAGACAATCTCTGAAGAGTATTGGTAATGATAGGGGTCACCCGTCTTGTAAAGACTTTGCCCAAAAGAAGACAACGGCAAACCACTTCTGTAGCAAAATTTGCCAAGAACAATCATGGTCATAGACTATGATCACCCATATCATATGACAAGGTGCATAATGATGATGATGAAACAGAAACCTGTCTGGCCCAACAAATTGTGTTACCGCTGTTATAGAGGCTCACATACAGCAGCCCAATGCAGATTTAAAGGCAAAACATGCAGAAAATGCAACAAAGTAGGACACATACAAGGAGCATGTCAAGCAGACAAGAATAAGTGGACTGCACAGTGAACAGAAACTGATAAAAACTCAAGTTGCAGTTTCAAAAAGAGGACTAATATGCATGTTACGTTGTTGTTGAAAAGTCTGATAATGATGAGAGTGACACAGGACTGAGTGGCTTTGAGATTTACAATGAGAAAAGTAATAATAGACAAGCAATATGGCTTACACCGGAAGTGAATGGCAAATTAATTAAAATGCAATTGGCCTTTTCAGTCATTCCACAAAATGAGTTTGAATGGCATTTCAAAGATGCTGAACTGAAGCCTGCAGGTATCCAATTAAGAACTTATACTCGAAAAAAGATGACTTCTCTGAGAATGACATTCATAACACTGATATAACAACAACCAACAAGCCACACTGGGCTTGAATATGGTAAAGGCAGGAAGGCCAACATCGTGATGCCATGACTGGCTGGGACAGCTACAACCTCATTGGAGATCCATCCATAACTTGCATGCAACAGAGTCAACTGAAAGCAAAATAAAAAGGTACTGGATGATGCCACAGCAGTGTTCAGTGCTGGCACTGGAAAACTCAAAGATATCAAGGATAAAATAGTGTTTAATGAAAATGCCACAACCAAATTTTACAAAGCCCATCTGGTTCCTTATACCATCCGTGAGAAGGTAGCCAGTGAACTAGTTTGCACGGAGGCTGAAAGAATTCTTTCCAAGATTGAGTGGAGCCCATGGGCAATGTTAGCAGTCCCAGTAGATAATTTTGTCATGATCTGTGGTGATTATAAGGTCACCATTAACCCTGTACTGAAAGTAGATCAATACCCTCTGTCAAGGATAGAGGATATCCTTGTGAACCAGTGGCACTTACATTCACAGTGATGAAATGTTTCGAGAGACTGGTGTTGAAGTATACCAGCTCCCTGTCTGTGTGGCAATTTGGATCTGCTCCAACTTGCCTACTGAAGCAACAGGTCTACAGCAGATGCTACCTCGCTGGCTCTTCACACAACCCTGGAACATCTGAACAGCAAATATGCATTCATCAGGATGCTCTTTATTGATTACAGCTCGGCATTTAACACCATTGTCCACACAAAACTAATCAGTAGACTCCTAGACCTGGGCCGTGTGTAATTGGATCGTGGATTTCTTCACTTGTAGACCCCAGTCGGTTCAGATTGGCAAAAACATCTCCTGCACAATCTCTATCAGCCCAGGAACACCACAGAGATGTGAACTTAGCTCCTGCTCTACTCACTTTACACCTATGACTAAGTACAGCTCCAACACCCTTTATAAATTTGCTGATGACACCATTGTTGAGAGCTGTATCAAAGGTGGTAATGAATCAGCATACAAGAGGGAGATTGAAAACTTGGCGAAGTGCTGTAATAACAGCAACCTCTCACTCAATCTCAATAAGACCAAGGATCTGATTGTAGACTTCAGGAGAGGGAAACCAGAGGTCCATGAGCCAGTAATCATCAGGGGATCAGCAACTTCAAATTCCTGGCTGCCACTATCTCAGTGGACCTGTCCTGGACCCATCATATATATACTATTGTGAAGAAAGCATGACAGTGCCTCTCCTTCCTCGGGAGTCTGCAGAGACTCGGCGTGTCATTGAGATCCTGGGCAAACTTCTATAGATGTGTGCTGACTGACTGAATTATGGCCTGGTATGGGAACACCAATGAGTAGAAAATCCTACAAAAGGTAGTGGATTTGGCTCAGTGAATCACGGGTAAAACCCTTACAACCATTGAGCACATCTACATGAAACGCTGCGGTAGAAAAGCAGGATCCATTATCAAACATCCTCACCACACAAGCCATGCTCTTTTCTCGCATACTGCCATCAGGTAGAAGGTACAAGAGCCTCAGGACTTGCAGCACCAGCTTTAAGAGAACCCTCAACCATCAAGCTCTTGGACAAAAGGGGATAGCTACACTCATTTAAAGACTCTTAAATTGTTATTTCATGCTCGTTATTTATTGCTTTTTATTTATATCTGCATTTGCACTGTTTGTTTACAGCTAACAGTTCCTGATGTTCGCAGTTTACAGTTACTGTTTTATAGATTTACTAAGTATGCCCACAGGAAAAGAATCTCAGGGTTGTATGTGCTAACATGGTGATATCATGTGTCACGTGTCAGAACGTGATTGGACAGAGTTCTGAGCATGCACAGAAATGACAGAATGATCTAGAAGCATGGCAGTATTAAAACGTGGTTGCTGTTTGCTGTTAAATAAAAGTTCTAGTTCTATTCTTCCAGAATACGTTTTGTTATTAGAAACACACGGTACATATAAAGAACACAACATGGTGTCAGAAGTCGGTCTGGAGGAATACGGAAACGGGAGAATCGAAGATAATCAAAGAAAAAGAGCGCAAACATTTTTAGTGTTTGCTAACAGCTTTACAAATGGAAGGGTTGCAACCTCTGAAAACACTTCAGCTGACTGGGAACGTAACTGAAAACTGGAGAAGATTCAACCAATGTTTTGAAATTTATTTATCGGCGATCGGAGCAGATAAAAAAAATCAGAAAAAACGAAAGCTACGATTCTACTCTACATAATAGGGGACGACGCAATTGAGATATATAACCATTTTACTTTTGAGAATGGAGAGAATTTGAATCTAAAAGTGAATACGGACAAATTTGCAGCGTTTTGTATACCGAAGCGCAATGTGATGTATGAGAGGTACAAATTCTTTGCCTGTTGGTAGAGAGCTGGTCAAACGATTGATCAATTTGTTACGGAATTGAGAAACCACAGTAAACCATGCGAGTTTGCAGAACTGACGGACTCTCTTATTAAAGACGGAACTGTTTGTTGCATTCTGGATAATGCTCTGAAAGACGCTTAAGAGAACCAGATGTGGATTTGGAAAAAGCTTTGATTCCCTGCAAAGCTTCAGAATCCATGACATCGCAGGCTAAAGAGCTTTTTATTGAGAGCTGCGTAGACACTTCAAAGCACGAACCTATTAGAAAAAATAATGAGACAACGAAACTGACAGGGAGCAAAACGTCATTTGAAAGAAAAAAGTTTTGTGATCGCTGTGGGCGGGAGCACCGACCTAAAAATTGCCCAGCATATGGAAAAATGTGCAACGACTACAGTAAGAGTAATCATTTTTCACAATGTTGCAAAAGTACAAAGGAAATAAAATACGTAAATGCAGTGCTTGAAAATGAATGTGAGGAATTTTATATTGATGTGCTTTGTGAAAACAAAGTAAGAATGACGGACAATTCCATTGCAAGTGAACCAAAACAATATTCAGTTTAAACTTGATACTGGAGTGCAAGTAAATGTTCTTGCAGAATCTGAGTTTAATACATTAAAGCCAAAACCAAACTTGCCGGTCCAGTACAAAACTGATCTGAAGTCAAAGAGTGACAAGAATCAGGATTCAATTGAAGAAGTGAAAGCACAAGTGAAGGAATTGAGAAGTTTTATTGAAACGATGAAGTCTCAGCATAAAACAGAGATTACACAGTCAATAAATGAATTGCAATTTCTTTGCAAATACCTCAAGAAAGTGCCAACTCAGAGTTTCCATTAACTGATCCAGACCAGACAAACCATGAAATTAACAATGAAACACAAGAACTGTGTGAACCACTTAGAAAGTCTACTTGTGTTCGTAAACCCCCAGAGAGACTGATAGAGACATGTTAAACTATGCATTTGTGTTTTTTAATTAATGTTGCTAATTGTTTTTCTTTTTAAGGAAGATGTGATGATATCACATGCCATGTGCCAGAACGTGATTGGACAGAGTTCTGAGCATGCACAGAAATGACAGAAGGATCTAGAAGCGTGGCAGTGCTAAAACATGGTTGCTGTTTGCTGTTAAATATAAGTTCTATTTCTATTCTTCCAGAATATGTTTTGTTATTAGAAACCCACGGTACTTATAAAGAACACAACAATGGTATGTACTCTGATCATAAATTTTACTTTGAACTTTGGAGGGAAACACTTCAGCAAAGTGGACTTAACTGAGGCCTACCTACAGATGGAGATGGAAGAACAGTCCAAGGTGTTTCTCACCATAGACACTCACAAAGGGTTTTATCTCTATAATAGGCTTATTTTTGAAGTAGCGTCTGCCCCTCACTCTGGCAGAAATCCATGCACAAGGTGCTGCAAGGCTGCCCAGGCACTCAGTGTTACCTGGATGACATCATAGTAACTGGTGAGGATGACAAGGAACATCTCCAACATCTCAAAAGAGCGTTAAAAAGATTAGAAGATTATGGGCTCAGAGCACAGAGAATGCCCCAGAACAAGAGATTGTTTCAAAACCATTAATTTCACCTGCCAAGCAGAGTGACCTTCTTGTCAGAAAAGACATTATCCCACAAGAATAAGAAATCCTCCACAGCAAATAAATCTTTAGACCTAAATAGTAGTTGTATTATATGGAACACTGTGTATAAGCAGGGAGGAGTGTAGTGCTCTTAATATTTCAGAGAGATTTGTGTAATATTGCAAATAAATTGTTTGAATAAGCATTCTTTGGTTGTTTACATAATTCATTACGGGTTATAATAATGGCACACTTCATTACATCACCACATCAATAAAGAAGTAGACCTGTTTCCCAACTCCCATGTTTTGCTTTCGATTAGTTTCTAGAGTTACAAAACATAACACATTCACTTTACACAACTGACCAAAAACAGTTACAAATGCTTTATCCTTGTCTGGTGCGCTGAAAGGCTGGATTGCACCAGCATAATCTGTGGAATTGTTTGCAAAGCCTTCCCTTTCTCAATTAGTGTTAAATTACTCATCTCCATTTACCATAGGATTGAACGTGATCCAAACTGCTGGTTTTGAAATCATGAAACCGTGGCAATGCCATTTCCATGCAAGTATTCCTATACAGTAGCTTCTCCAAGTTAGCTCATCATTTGCAGATAACTTTCATTGATTCGGGGGGTTCAATTTTGAGCCACATTGAAAAGAAACAAAGTTTGAGCAACAGAACTTTGTTGAGATCCATGCAGAGAAATTCTGCGACATCTGGAGGAGAGAATAGACAAAGAGTCTGAGAAATAATAACAGACATCACATCAAAAACATTAATCAAATACTGCAAAACTAACTGAGCAGAAAAATGAAAGACTTCATTGTTTTGTTTTTTTTTTGGTTCCCCCTCTCGTTCTGTGACTCTTCTCTTCCCCTTCTAATGGGCTGGGGGGGGGTGGGAGAAGAGAGAGAGAGAGAGAGAGAGAGAGGAGAGAGAGAGGGGAGAGAGAGGGGAGAGAGAGGGGAGAGAGGGGAGAGAGAGGGGAGAGAGAGGGGAGAGAGAGGGGAGAGAGAGGGGAGAGAGAGGGGAGAGAGAGGGGAGAGAGAGGGGAGAGAGAGGGGAGAGAGAGGGGAGAGAGAGGGGAGAGAGAGGGGAGAGAGGGGGAGAGAGGGGGAGAGAGGGGGAGAGAGAGAGGGGAGAGAGGGGGAGAGAGAGAGGGGAGAGAGAGAGGAGAGAGGTAGGGGAGGGGAGAAAGAGGGACGGAGGGGGAGAGAGAGAGACTGTGGCATGTCAAATTGTTCGGTGGACAATTAGTTTTTGTTGTACTGCAAGTTATGGTTTCTCTTGGGGGCTTTGCTACTGCTTGCTTGGTGGGTGCTGATGCTTTTTGCTGAAATACGTGGGGAGGGGGAGGGTTGATGCTTTGCTGCTGCTTGTGCATGGGGAGAGGGGGCTTTGGGTTCTAATGTTTTTATTGCCACTCCTCTGCTTTCATGGGTGTCTACGAAGAACAAGAATTTCTGGTTGTATATTGTATGCATTCTCTGATATTAAACGGAACTATTGGAACTACAGAAAGAATTGTGAAACAAAAGCAAAGAAAATCACAAGGAATGAAAGTCCTTGAGCCACAGGAAGTTTAGTTTATATATTTTATAGATACAAAGAAAATCTGCAGTTAATTCTGTTGCTCCAGTCATTTTGTTTCATTTATACTGTGAAAGCATTGGTTAAAAAAACAATTTTAATTAAAGTAATATGACTTGCAGAGTATATTCAACTATGGTATTTAACACTGCAGGTTTATCATGGTGCAATATGGTATCTTATGTTTTTGGAAGGACACCTGAAAACCACAGTCCGATTATTAAAGTACTCCTTGCGGAACTAGGGAAAGCTTCATTACTGAACTTGCTTTCACTGCAATTCAATGATTTATTATTGACACTCCAACATCAGCAACTCAACAATAATATACAGATCTCTGCAATGCTATCTTCTTGTATATTCAGCATTTAAAGAGGAACTATGGGAAGAATTCAAAACATTTTTAAACACAAGAGGTTCTGCAGATGCTGGAAATCTTGAGGAATCCAGATAAAATGCTGGAGGAACTCAGCAAGCCAAGCAGCATTTATGGAAAACATTTCGGGCTGAGACCCTTCACCACAGCTGGAAAAGAAAGGGGAAGAAACCAAAATAAGGAGATGAGGGTTGGGGAGGGAAAGGAGTACAATCTGCCAGATGATAGATGGAACCAAGTGAGGGGGAAGGTCATGGGTAATTGCAAGATGAAATAAGAAGCGGGGGGGGGGGGGCAGAATAGGTGGAAGAGGTAAAGGGCTGAAGAGGGCAACGTACCATGGGAGAATGAGATGGAGGATAGACACCAGAGGGAAGTGAGTAGAAAAGAAGGGGTAAGAAGAGAGCTAGAAAGGGGAATGGATCAAACAGAGAAGGAGAGGGGGAAAAATTATATATTTTTTTTAGAGAAATCGATGTGCATGCCCTCAGGTTGGAGACTACCCTGACACAATATGAGGTGTTGCTCCTCCAACTTTCAGTGTGCGTCATGTTGTTGTCCTCCTCTAACAAAGAAACAGCAGTCTCCTCACTCTCTGAAATAATGACTCAGCAACCTTTTGCATCCACCTGACAAAATAGTCCTGATTTAATTCTCTGAGAGGTTGGACAAACTTGGGTTGTTTCCTCTGGAGCGTCAGAGGCTGAGGGGAGATGTGACAGGTTTATAAGATTATTAGAGGCATAGATAGAGTAGACAAAGAATATCTTTTTTTTCCCCAAAGGTGAAATGTCTAATACCAGAGGGCATGCATTTAAGGTGAGAGGGAGTATTTTCAAAGGAGATGTGAGAGGCCGAGAATGAACTGTCTGTGGTGGTGGCAGATAAATTCGAGACTTTTAAGAGATGTTTAGATATGCGCATTAATATGAGGAAAATGGAAGGATATGGACATTGTATAGGCAGAGAGGGCTAGATAAATTGGCCATTTGATTAATAATTTAATTGATTCAGGACAACATTATGAACCAAAGGACCTGTTCCTATGCTGTACTGTTCTCATTCTGCGTTCTAAAGGCAGCTTCCCCAACTATGCAATACTCTCTCAGTTCTGCAATAAAATGTCAGTCTAAATTTTTGTTCTGATGTTACTAGAGCAGATAGGAATATTATGACTGTGTTACAGATGGAGACGCAGGTAACAACACTGGAGTGCTGGTGGAGGAATAACTTAATTTGTTTAAATGCTTCTTTCGTCCTACCACCAAAATACCTTGGAGACGCAAGAGACCAGATGTTGTAATGCTCCAATATATCTTTCCTCACTTCACAATCTTAATATCAGATTTTTAAATTATTGTTTTCTGGAATAAAACAAATGCAACTTCACAGCAAACAGAAGGCTAAAAATGCCTCAGATATGGATAGGGTTGCTAAAAACATTGAAAGAAAGGGGTGTTGGGGAAGATATAGATAAACCATTTCAATTACTACTCAACAAACACAAGGAAATCTGCAGATGCTGGAAATTCAAACAACAACACACACAAAATGCTGGTAGAATACAGCAGGCCAGGCAGCATCGATAGGGAGAAGCGCTGTCAATGTTTCGGGCCGAGACCCTTCGTCAGGACTAACCGAAAGGAAATCTCTTACTATCTTGTGTTCTAAATGCTGTGTTCTACCAGCATTTTGTGTGTGTTGTCAATTACTACTCAGATTGTTTTACTCGCAAGAAAGATTCACAATATCCACAAACTCCACTTCAAAGATGTTAATAAATACACAAGAAACTTGAAAATATGAAACATCTTTTATACATTAATTCTGTTTCTTTCACAGCTCATTTGCAGAGTCCACTGTGAATATCCTTTACCCAGAAAGCTTATCAAGGAAAATTCCAGCTAATCTTGGAATCTTTCTCTTTGTGCATAGCTTTCTTTGTTGACATGTTGAAGTCAACAGGTCAGGAAATCATGATACTTTATCAAGTTCGTTAAACTTTATTCATTTTTGTGACCTTCAGTCTTGCTTCTGCACAATTAATTTGAACGATCGAGTAAAATAACATCAACTGGCTTCACATTTGTCTATTCTTTTGCCCACTGATTTAGGGGAATTATTTATTTTAAAGGCTGTTCTCACTAGAGGCCAATTAATTTTATGGTCATCCCTGCAAGTACTGTTCTTACTGGCAAATTAATTAGTCAGTTTGCATCTATATTATCTTTGCCTCTTGGCATTTTAAAGGCAAGGATGGTATCATTCCTTGAATGAAAATAAGCACAGCTTTGTCAATTTCACACCCGGGACAACAGTTCTAGAAACTGGAATCATCCGTGCTGCAACACAGAAATATCAAAGCCCCTTTAGAGGAAGAAGGAACAGAAAGCACACTAATGCAAATGTAGCTTAGCAAGTGATTAACACCAAGTTAGGATAACTCAGGTATCACCAGTAAAAGTGAGTAAAATTGGTTCACTACGTTTCCCTGTGGAAGGAAATATCCTACGTCCAGTTAATCCCAAATTGGCAAATTTACCTCTTTACATACCACAGCAATCTACTCTGTTAAAATTACAAATGGGAATATGTCAAACACGAGGAAATCTGCAGATGCTGGAAATTCAAACAACACACACAAAATGCTGTTGGAACGCAGCAGGCCAAGCAGCATCTTTAAGGAGAAGCACTTGCGACGTTTCGGGCCGAGACCCTTCGTCAGGACTAACTGAAAGGAAAGATACTCAGTTAGTCCTGACGAAGGGTCTCGGCCCGAAACGTCGACAGTGCTTCTCGAAACAGAGGTCATATTATTTCATACAGAGAAAATTAGTACCAAGGTTCAGAATACACCATAGCAATAACTAATGATGTTTCACTGGTTTGCTATAGTCATAACGACAGTAAACCTTCATTTCCAGAAGTGAAACTTTCTTTCTTCAGAATCACAACATATTTAAAAAAGTGAAGTTAAAATGTTCAGTTAAACAGTTTCCTGGTGCCGGTGGCATGAAAGCATTTTTCATTATGCTTCAGTTATTAATGAACACAAGCTTCAAGCAGTTACAGTTAACCTCCACAAATGCTCATTTATGTACATCTCAGTGCTTGCAGCATTCCTGCCACATTTTCAGATGAAGAAAAGCTACAGTACAAACCACAACAGCCTCCATATCTGTCTGTGTAAAGTTTGCAGGTTCTCCTTGTCTCTGAGCAGGTTCCTATAGGAACTTTTCCCTTCCACATCTCAAAAACAAGCAATGACACCAATTGCCACTGTAGGTACTGTAAATTACCTTAGCTACAGGTTAATGGAGTAGGAAAATCTTAAAAATAAGAGGGGAGATGGAAAGAGAGAAAAAAAAGATTACAGATAAATAATTGGGGGGAAAGGTTTGATTGGATTAGTCTGAAACAGCCATACTCAACAGGCTTTATGGCCTCCTTTTATGCCACTAGGCAGGAAATGCAAGATACATTACTGACGGTGAAAAAAATAAATTGGTAATCCACAAGTTGGTTACTCACTTGTTCTGCAGTGAATCTACTTGGCACAGTTGCAAAACATTGCTTAATAGAAATCGCTAGTTCTTAAACTTTCCATTTGGCTCATCCTCAATCGACATCATTTTGAGGTAAAGACCATTGCAGATTTCCTCTACAATGTAGTTTGAATGATGTATATAAAGGATTAAGTTAACTTCATAAACTGCGGCCTCTGTATAGCTACTGCTGAAGTGCTGGAGCTATGATGAGTAAAATATGGAAATCGTTTTGATCTCCACACATCCTGCAGTCAGCCAAGTGGCATTTGTTATGGATTTTCTCAATACATGTCAAAAAGCTAATCATTTTAATATTACTTTACATGGCCTTGGGCAATTATATATGATATACAGTAAATCATTACTAGATTATTTATAACACACTTTCACAGATATCTTCTGGCCATAACATCAACATTTGCTTCTCTTCTTCTTTTCCTGGTATAATGACATTAGTCATTCTGTTAAATTTCTTTATTAATTTTTCTGGAGTGGACATCAATGGCAAAGGCAGCATTCTGAAAGCCCAACAGATCGATGCAATTACAAAGAAGGCGCAACAGCGGCGATATTTCATTAGAAGTTTGAGGAGATTTGGTATGTCACCAAAGACTCTTACAAATTTCTACAGATTTACTGTGGAGAGCATTCTAACTGGTTGCATCACCGGCTGATTTGCAGGGTCCACCTGACAGGATCAGGAAAAGCTACAGAAGCTTGGAAACTCAGCCAACTCCATCGTGGGCACTAGCCTCCCTCACATCCAGGATACCTTCAAAAGGCAATGGCTCAAAAAGGCGGCATCTATCACTAAGGACCCCCACCGCCCAGGCCCTGCCTTCTTCTCATTGCAACCACCAAGAAGGTACAGAAGACTGAAGGCACACACTCGGTGTTTCAGGAACAGCTCTTCCTCTCTGCCATCAGATTTCTGAATGGACAATAAGTCGAGTCAAGTCAAGTTTATTGTCAGTTAACTATATACATGTATATAACCAAGTAATGTACATAAAAATGAAACGTTTCTCCAAACCAGGGTGTAAAGCATAATAGTACACATAACACACATAAGACATAATAACTTATGAAGCTAACGATAAAATCTACAGATGAATCACAGATAAATAATAAACTAAAGTACATTAATATTAGATATTGCAAGGTACGGAACAGATTAACCAGTGACACTTTCAATACAATGAGGCAGGGAGTTCAGAAGCCTGATGGCCTGGGGAAAGAAAAAGTTTCTCATCCTGACCATTCTTGTTTTTATGCATCGCAGTCTCCTGCCTGATGGTAGAAAGTCAAAGAGGATGCTGGATGGATGGGTAGGATCCTTAATAATACAAAGGGCCCTGCATGCACAGCACTCCTGATAAACCCATACACACTACCTCACTGCTTTTTGATCTCTTTTTGCATTATTTATTTGATCTATTTATTTTTAATAAATATTTCTTATTGCAATTTATACCTTTATTATTATTTTTTATTATTATATATTGCAACGTACTGCTGCTGCAAAACAACCAATTTCATGACATATGCTGGTGATATTAAACCTGAGTCTGATTTATTGCCCATTCAAATTGTCCTATCGAAGCTGTGATGAGCTGTCTTCTTGAACTGGTGTACTCTTATTGCCAAAAGACCTACAACAGTGCTGGTGGGGAGGAAGTTATAGAACTGAGATCTAATAATGAGGAAGGAATGGCAATATGTTTCTAAGTCAATGAGGTGCAGCAGCTTGGAATTGAAAATACAAAGTTCAAAGTAAATTTTATTATCAAATTATGTAAACTGTATGTCACTATATACAACCCTGAGTTTCAATTTCTTGTGGGCATTCTCAATAAACTTATAGAATAATTACATTTACAGAATCAACTAGATACTGCCCAACTAGGGCGTTCAACCAGAGTGCAGAAGACAATAAACCGTGTAAATACAAATAAAATAAATAATAATGAATAAATAAATAAGCAATAAATATTGAGAACTTGAGATAAAATGTCCTTGAAAATGAGTCAATAGATTGTTGAAACATTTCAACAATGAGGCAAGTGAAACTGAGTGAAGTTATACCCTTTGGTTCATGAGCAGATGTTTGAGGGGTAGAAGTGTTCCTGACCCTGCTGGGGTGAGTTCTGAGGCTCCTGCACCTTCTACCCGATTGTAGCGGTGAGAAGAGAGCATGTCCCGAGTGGTTTGCAATCCCTGTTGATGGATGCTGCTTTCCTGCGATAGTGTTTCATGTAGATGTGCTCAGTGTTTGGGGAGACCTTTACTGGTGATGGACTGGGCCGTATCCACTGCTTTTTGTAGGCTTTTCTGTTCAAGAGCATTGGTGTTTCCATACTAGGTGTGATGCAGCCTGTCAATATACTTTCTACAAATCAACTATAGAAGTTTGTCAAAGATTGAGATGTCATAGCGAAGCTCCGCAAACTCCGAAGGAAGTAGAAGTGCTGATGTGCTTCCTTTGTAATTGCACTTACATGCAGAGGCCAGGACAGGTCCTATGAAATGACAACACTGAGGAATTTAAATTTACTAAACTTCTCCACCTCTGATCCTCTATTGAGGTCTGGCTCATGGATGTCTATTTTCTTCCTCCTGAAGTCTATAATCAACTCTTTGGTCTTGCTGACATTGAGTAAGAGCATGTTGCTATGATACCACTCAGTCTGATTTTCAAACTCCCTTCAATATGCTGATTCATCACCACCTTTGGTTCAGCCTACAATAGTGGTTTCATCAGCAAACTTGAAAATGGTATTGGAGCTGTGCTTAGCCACACAATCATAAGTGTAAAGCAAGTAGAGCAGGGGGATAAGCACACAGCCTTATAGTGCACCTGTGCTGATTGAGTTTCTGGAGTTAATGTTGTTGTCAGTCTGAACTGATTGGGGTCTGCAAGTGAGGAAATTGAGGATCCAATTGCACAAGAAGCTATTGAGGCCAAGATCTTGGAGCTTGTTGAATAGTTCTGAAGGGATGGTGATATTGAATGCTGAGCCGTAGTCGATAAAGAGCATCCTGATGTATGCATCATTCCCTGAAGCAACTGTCAAGCATCTTTTGTTGATTCACATTTGGTCTGGAATTGACACTTTACTCGTGAAATGGCTTTCTGGTGATCGTACCTGGACCTCTTGTAACTTTTCTTGGTCACCAGACTTGAATTCCTTCGATCTGACTCATAGCAGATTTTGGATCTGAGGGTTTCTGAATGGGGAAGGTTCTGAAAGAATTTGTGGGGACATACTCGTCTACAGCCGTTTTAATGAAGTCCGTATAGGCAGAGGTGCTGCTCTTACCCTTCTTACCAGGGGACGTTGAGGGCCTGAGAGGTGCTGTCAGAAAAGCCTGGGCAAATACTGTTGTGCAGTTTGCAAATGCTCCCACTGCAGTGACCATATGCTATTTGTGGAGAGAATGAATGTTTAGTGTTTGTCATTAATATATTCCCAAGGAAGCTGATTCGTTTTGTGCCATTACTTCCCCTAGTAAAACCTCACACATCATCTTCAGTGCATTACTTCAGAATAATTCACTTGTCTAAGTCATTGCAGACAACCCATGTGGCTAAAGCTCCTTGATTATTCATCGAAATAACCACATTTGATTTTACTTGTTTAAAAAAAAGCTGGATGTTGACTCATTTTGATTTTAAAAGGATGTGACACACGTATTTGACGAAGCACTCCTCTTACCACCAATCTTTTCCAAATCTTCCAACTTCCTCCTTAGTTAATTTGATAAAATTTTGTTACCCACACGTATTATCAACCTCTCTTGAAATCAGATGTCAGATTCTGCAAATAGTCCTTAATGAGCAAATTGGCCTTAACTCCTTATTCGCCTTTTCTGCATTGACAACTAGTGTACAAGTTACTGATGGGATCCAGTTCTGGTCGCCTCACTATAGGAAGGATGTGGAAGCATTGGAAAGGGTACAGAGGAGATTTACCAGGATGCTGCCTGGTTTACAGAGTATGGATTATGATCAGAGATTAAGGGAGCTAGGGCTTTACTCTTTGGAGAGAAGGAGGATGAGAGGAGACATGATAGAGGTGTACAAGATATTAAGAGGAATAGACAGAGTGGACAGCCAGTGCCTCTTCTCCAGGGCACCACTGCTCAGTACAAGAGGACATGGCTTTAAGGTAAGGGGAGGGAAGTTCAAGGGGGATATTAGAGGAAGGTTTTTCACTCAGAGAGTGGTTGGTGCGTGGAATGCACTGCCTGAGTCAGTGGTGGAGGCAGATACACTAGTGAAATTTAAGAGACTACTAGACAGGTATATGGAGGAATTTAAGGTGGGGGGTTATATGGGCGGCAGGGTTTGAGGGTCAGCACAACATTGTGGGCCGAAGGGCCTGTAATGTGCTGTACTATTCTATGTTCATTCCTTAATTCTTTTAGTTATTGAATGGCTCAGCAACACTAATTGAACAACAAGGCTTTATCTGCTCTACAGGCTGACCTTAGGCCAAGCAATATATTGGGCTCGTGTCATTTATCCTTCCATCAACCTTTGTACAATTTGATACAGCAAGTTCTTTATTACGTTTTAAGCGTTTCTACCTTTTGGAATGGCTCTATAATCAATTTCAATAGAAAACAGACAAAATTGCACTTTTGGTTAAAGGCACTGTTTTTCTTTATGGAGCTCACAATGCAGCCTCTCTGGCCTACATGAGGGCCAATCTTTCTTTCTATATCCACATGAGGATACACTTAATGGCTTGTCATTCTTTCCTTCAGCAGCTTCATCCCAGCAATGAAGATACCATACTCCCTAACAAGTTTCTGCTTTTATTTTGTAGCACCATCCCACTTTCTGTGTGAAAGTAACCTAGAAAATGCAGCTTTTCTATAGTTCATTTTTTTTCCCAAGAAGATGGATAATCATCTCCTTAGAAACAGAACGTATTTACAATCAGACAACAAGAATAATCCAGAGCAATACACACACAATGCTGGAGGAACTCAGCAGGTCAGGCAACACCTATGGAAATAAATAAAGTCAACATTTCAGGCCAAGACCCTTCTTCAGTACTGGATAAACCATATGGTTTCACGTACTGAAAGTGTTTTTGTGTGGAAGGCTGAGCTTTAGGAGAGAATATAATAAAGAGGTGGATTGCTTGAACTCATCTCCATCTCTATACCCAGAAGCTTACTCTGCAATATTGAATAGTGGGAAAATTTCAGTAGAGGGATCATTGCAGCATTCACAGACTAATATCCTTTCTGCCTTATATGGCCTTAAATTAACTATTGCACATGAATTATTCTATTAATGAATCACTCATTCGTTATGTGCTTTGTCATATGACGTGCATGATCATGGTTTTTCCTTGACCATGATTGTTCTTGGCAAATTTTTCTACAGAAGTGGTTTGCCACTGCCTGGGAGGTGTCTTTACAAGATGGGTGACCCCAATCATTATCAATACTTTTCAGAGATTGTCTGCCTGGCATCAGCGGTCGCATAACCAAGATTTGTGATACGCAACAGATGCTGCCATGGCTTCACGTGATCCTGATTAGGTGGGGGGTGGGGCTAAGCAGGTGTTACACCTTGCCCAAGGGTGACCTGCAGGTTAGTAGAGGTTAGGAGCACCTTCTATGCCCTTTGGTGGAGACATATCTTCACCTCGCCACCCAAATGAATACCAGGGTAAAATCCTGAATCACTAGACATCACACAACTTGAATTTATGGCTACAAGAAGTGCTGTTAACTTCATAATGAGGATCACCATTTTCATCACAACCCCAATGCTAAAGAATGAAATGTAAAATTACATTACCTCTTCTGTTCTAGAACAATCCTCTACTGATTGAGTTTTAATTCTTTACTTATTAGAAGTGTAGACCACCGGGCCTGTCGAAACTACTTCACCATTCAATAAGATCATGGCTGACCAGGCCATGGACTCAGTTCCACCTACCTGCCTTTTCCTGTCAGGTTGCCGGCTGGTGGTAAGAGTGGGCTCCCTTTCCTCCTCCCCTCTGACACTCAACACAGGAGCCCCTCAGGGCTGTGTATTAAGTCCCCTCCTTTACTCCCTGTATACCTATGACTGTCTTGCCACCCACAGCTCTAATCTACTAATAAAATTTGCCGATGACACTACACTAATTGCCCTAATCACAAAAAATAACAAGGTGACCGACAGGGAAGAAGTCACCTCTCTGACACAGTGGTGTCAAGAAAACAACCTCTCCCTCAATGTCACAAAAACAAACGAACTGGTTGTGGATTACAGGAGGAATGGAGATGGGCTAATCCCTTTTGACGTCAATGGATCTGGGGCTGAGAGGGTAAACATCTTTAAGTTCCTTGGCATCCACATCATCAAGGACCTCATGTGGTTTGTACACATCAGCTCTGTGGTGAAAAAGACACAACAGCCTCCCCTTCACCTCAGACGGTTGAGGAAGTTTGGTATGGGCCCCCAAATCCTAAGAACTTTCTGCAGGGGCACAATTGAGAGCATCCTAACTGGCTGCACCACTGTCTGGTATGGGAACTGTACCTCCCTTAATTGCAGGACTCTGCAGAGAGTGGTGCAGACAGCCCAGCACATCTGTAGTTATGAACTTCCCATGATTCAGGGTATTTACAAAAACAGGTGTGTAAAAGGGGCCCGTAAGGTCATTGGGGACCTGAGTCACCCCAACCACAATCTATTCCAGCTGCTACCATCCAGGAAACAATACAACAGCATAAAAGCCGGAACCAATAGGCTCCAGGACAGCTTCTTCCACCAGGCCATCAGACTGATTAACGCACGCTGATTTGAGTGTATTCTATGTTACATTGACTGTTCTATTTATTATAAATTACTATGATTGCACATTTAGATAAAGATGTAATGTAAAGATTTTTACTCATGTATGTGAAGGATGGAAGAAATAAAGTCAATTCATTAATTTTCTTCATAACCCTAAACACCCCAGCTATGCAAAAATCTGTCTACCTGTGTCTTAAAGATATTTAATGAAGTAACTCCTACCACTTCCCTGAAACTTTGCATTCTTAACAAACTGTCTGGATCCAATCTCACATCTCAAATGCTGAGAGCACAACCAACTAAACCAAGCTGTTACTTGAAGTTGAAGCTCCTTTTGGTGTACCTTTTCCATCTGTCCTCTCATATTCTTCTTATCAAACCTTCTGCTTACATATAACACAAGGATCACTGGATTTTGCAGATAACTTTCTTCAAGATCAGAAGTGAGCAAGCAGCATTGCCTTGTCTCTAACCCGTTATAACTGTCAGTGTGACGTCTGCCAGAATATCTCTAAGTTTATGTCTGTTGTCAGAATGAACAAAATTGGTCATCATATAAGCACATTCACCACATTATGTTTTATTCCTCAATAATGCCTACTGAGTATGAGATCAGTGTTTTATAGAAGCCACTTATTTAAAGATGAATCACACGATGTCATTGCCAAGAAAGCTCCACCAATGTATCGACTTCCTCAGGAGGCTGAAGAAATTTGGCGTGTCCTCTTTTGTCCCTCACCAATTTTTATCAATGAACCATAAAATCCATCCTATTCAGATGCATTGTGGCTTGGTATGTCAACTGCTCTGCTGGTAACTCAAGAAACTGCACAGCATAGTGGTCAGAGTTCAGTACATCACGGGAACCAACCTCCCTTCCATGGACAGCAGCCAATATAATCAAACACCCCACCCATCCCAAACATCTTTTTTGCTCTCCACTCCACACCCCCCCCCCCCCCCACCCACCAGCCCAATTGGGCAGAAGATACACAAGCCTGAAAACACATTCACCGGGCTCAAGGACAGCTTCTATCCTGCTGTTATAAGACTATTGAACAGTTCCCTAGTATGACAAGATAGACTCTTGTCCATTCAGTCTACCTCCTTATGACCTTGCAGTATTTTCCATCTGAACTGCACTTTCTTTCTCTGTATTTGTAGCGCTTTATTCTGCCTTCTGTTACTGTTTTATTTTGAGCTACCTCAGTGCACTGTTATAATGAATTGATCTGTAGGAACAAGGTGCAGGCCAAGTATTTCATTGTACTTTTGCTATATGTGCCAATAGTAAACTAATTTATCAATTTTCCATCATATAAATAGCAAATGAATACAGGCTCTTCATCTGGACATATTCAAGTCAATACAGGTTCTTCACCTGGGCATATTCAAGTCAATACAGGTTGTTCACCTGGACATACTCAAGTCAATACAGGTTCTTCACCTGGGCATACTCAGGTCAATACAGGTTCTTCACCTGGACATGAATATCAAGTCAATACAGGTTCTTCATCTGGACATGAATATCAAGTCAATACAGGTTCTTCACCTAGGCATACTCAAGTCAATACAGGTTCTTTACCTGGGCATACTCAAGTCAATACAGGTTCTTCACCTGGACATGAATATCAAGTCAATACAGGTTCTTCACCTGGGCATATTCAAGTCAATACAGATTCTTCACCTGGGCATATTCAAGTCAATACAGGTTGTTCACCTGGACATACTCAAGTCAATACAGGTTGTTCACCTGGACATACTCAAGTCAATACAGGTTCTTCACCTGGACATACTCAAGTCAATACAGGTTCTTCACCTGGACATGAATATCAAGTCAATACAGGTTCTTCACCTGGGCATATTCAAGTCAATACAGGTTCTTCACCTGGGCATATTCAAGTCAATACAGGTTGTTCACCTGGACATACTCAAGTCAATACAGGTTGTTCACCTGGACATACTCAAGTCAATACAGGTTCTTCACCTGGGCATACTCAGGTCAATACAGGTTCTTCACCTGGACATGAATATCAAGTCAATACGGGATCTTCCCCTGGACATACTCAAGTCAATACAGGTTCTTCACCTGGACATACTCAAGTCAATACAGGTTCTTCACCTGGACATGAATATCAAGTCAATACAGGTTCTTCATCTGGACATGAATATCAAGTCAATACAGGTTCTTCACCTGGGCATACTCAAGTCAATACAGGTTCTTCACCTGGGCATATTCAAGTCAATACAGGTTCTTCACCTGGGCATACTTAAGTCAATACAGGTTCTTCACCTGGGCATACTTAAGTCAATACAGGTTCTTCACCTGGGCATACTCAAGTCAATACAGGTTCTTCACCTGGGCATATTCAAGTCAATACAGGTTCTTCACCTGGACATACTCAAGTCAATACAGGTTGTTCACCTGGACATACTCAAGTCAATACAGGTTCTTCACCTGGACATACTCAAGTCAATACAGGTTCTTCAACTGGGCATACTCAAGTCAATACAGACTTTTCACCTGGGCATACTCAAGTCAATACAGGTTCTTCACCTGGGCATACTCAAGTCAATACAGACTTTTCACCTGGGCATACTCAAGCCAATACAGGTTCTTCACCTGGGCATACTCAAGTCAATACAGGTTCTTCACCTGGGCATATTCAAGTGGCATCAAAGGTTGCGGTGAGAAGGCGGGGGAATGGGACTAAAGGGGAGATTGGATCAGCTCACAATGAAATGGCGGAGCAGACTCGATGGGCCAAATGACCGACTTCTGCTCCTTTGTCTTATGGTCTAAGTCAATACAGATTCTTCACCTGGACATAGTCACTCTACTCTTTGTAGAAAGGCAAATACTGTAATCAATATGACTTATTCCTGACTGATTTTGAATAGTTTATAAATTCTTTTTCAAAGTTTTCTGAATTAAAATCAAACATATTTCATTTATCGTGTTTCATCTATGAGTGTTATGTGAATTGCAAACTATCGCTATTCTTAATACCAGGATGGTATTCTTTAATTATATCTACATATGTTAAGGTTTGGATGAACATTATGGTATGCAAATCTACTTGCCTTACTCTATTGTTGTGTTCAAGATTTCGAGATTTTTTTTTGTTGTGTTTTAACTGTAAGTTAAGCAATGCATTAAAGAATAGATTAATAAGGCAAAATATTGCAGGATTCCATGCAATCTAACCTTTCACAGCAGCCTATTTGTGTGTAACTTTATCAAATGCTTTACTGAAGTCAGTGACTTTCCTGTTCTCACTAACCTTGATCACAACATCAAAAATCGGTCAAATTTGTAAAACATGATCTCCCACACACAAAGTGGTGCTGACTACCGTTGATCAACCCACCTTAACACCTGTGTGTACAGTCGTCCCTCCTTATCCACAAATTCCACATGCGCGAATTCAACCAACCGCGAAACGAGAAAACCCGGAAGTGCTCTTCCAGCACTTGTTGTTCGAACATGTACAGACTTTTTTTCTTGTCATTATTCCCTAAACAATGCAGTATAACAACTATATTACATAGCATTTACATTGTATTAGGTATTATAAGTAATCTAGAGATGACTTAAAGTATACGGGAGGATGTGCGTGGGTCATCATGGATCGGGATCAAAAAAAATTGAAAGTTTTCTTACTAAGTAAGTCGGAACATGTACATCTGGTATTATTTAGCGTCAGTTAGTCAAACGTTTGTCTTGGTATATAGTATATATTTTACCTTTCTATGCATATAAAACACTTAAGAACGTATGGTTCAGCGCCGGGCTCGGGAATGGAAGTTCTTGGGACTCAGGACAGATCACTCCTGAGTGCGCTCTCCACCATGCCGGTTTGATGTGGAGGATCAAAAACCCAAAACCGCAAAACCCAATAATTAAACCACTGCATTGCTTAGTAATAATTGTAGCTTTCATCGGAGCAGAGACTTTCTCACTTTATCCTTTAAAATTCTTCCAATCGTTGACCGATGTACCCTAACGCTTTTCCAATGACCGATGGCGTTTCACCTCTTTCCGATCGCTTTATTATTTCCACTTTATTTTCAATCGTGATCGTGATTATTTTCATTAACAGAAACACTGCGGATTCAGAGTTCTACCGCCGGGTCCTAATGTCCACCGCACTTTGACAGGTTAAATAAGGTCTGGGGTTCCACTGGGTCCTAAGATTCACCGCATTGAGACAGGTTGCATAAGGGACTTGAACATCCATGAATTTTGGTATCCATGAGGGGTCCCAGAACCAATCCCTCGCGGATAAGGAGGGCCAACTGTATATTTGTCCCTCAGAATTCTCTAACTTACATACCACAGGTTTTAGACTTACTGATCTACGTAGTTCCCAGGTTTTTCTTTGTGGCCCTTTTAAATAAATGCACAACATACACTCTCTTCCAGTCTACTGGCACCTCATGTTGATTTTGCAAAATGAATTGAAGTGACATTATTTAAGAGAAAGCGTTTAATTAATGAGGTTGCAGCCATGTAGCCAAGATTGTTGCAGAGCAAAAAGCAACAGTAAACTGAAGTTATTTGGAAACATAAAGAGGTGAAAAGTTGTGTTGCACCTTTTGAAAAATGCAATTAATCTCCCAGATGCTCTCTCTCGATGTTGTCGGAGGACAATGCTGGAGTCATGGATTTGGGCAAGGTTTGTGGATTAGACTCTATAGTTCACATTATGATGTCTTTCTGGTTTTTTGGCTGCTCCTTTTTAATTACTATTTTGAATGATTTTGAATCAGGATGGCCTGCAGTTAATGAACACTGAGCTGAACTAAATATGCCTGGACTCTTTCAATTTTGTGTTATATATTCTGTGTTTTCTTGGTTTTTTTATGTTGTTGTTTGCGTGATGTTTTTTTCTACATGGGGGGGGTTGATACTTTTGTTTGAACGGGCTCCATGGTTTTCTTTTTTTTTCCATGGTTGTCTGTGGAGAAGCTGAATTTCAGGGTTGTATACAACATAATTACTTTGATAATAAATGTTCTTTGTATCAAGATTTAGTACAGTGAAATGCCTTGACCATCAAATTTGGAGGAAGTTAATTGTAACAAAGTTTTTGCAGACAAAGTCATCCTGTAAATGCAAAAAATGAGAACAATCAAAGCTGTAGTATTGCCAACAATCAGTATTTTAATGTAATTTTTCTAAATAGAAAAATCAACATTGCCCACGGTAAGTATGAAATGGCACAGAGAGGATTCAGCAAAGGTATACACAGGAATGGAAACAATTTATTATGAGGAAATACAGAACAGTTTACAAAATAGAATAGGTTGGGTTTACTGCTTTTGGCGTGATAGAACTGAAGGGAGATCTAACCAAGATGTAAGCAAGAACAGCTTATTTCTCTGTGTAAGGAGGTCAAAATCTAGGGTTAATAGATAAAGGGTAAGAAGATTAGAGGAGCTAAGGTATAAAAAAAATCAACCTGAGTGGTTTGTGTTTCCCTGAAAGGGAGGTGAATGCTGTAAACATCTGGTAGAGGAGCTGATATGGTGACCCTATTGGACTACAGACCTGGAGCTAAAAGCAAGATTAATTGAAATTGTTTATCTTATGGCTGGCATTGACACAATAGACTGAATGGGTTCTGTTAATACCATGAATTACAAAGGCAACATGAAAAGCGAATGAGATGAAATCTCAATTTAGAAAAAATCTTAAGTGATATTTCCTAAACAATAATTGGAAAATCGATATATATTGAAATGATAAGGTTCAAAGAAATCAGAATCTTTGGTGTAGAGTTAAGAAGAGCATTGGTTATAGAACTTATTAAAGATAAGCTTTATCTGGAAGCTCAGAACATAAAAGCAAGGAACAGATGTTTAAAGTGAAGATAACCCCAACTTTCGGCCAAATCCCAAACAGAGAGAACAGTGACGAGCATCACAATGTCAAAAAGATGAAAACAATGAAAAAGGAGGAGATCCACTCAGCAGGAATTTAAAAGGAATAAATTGCAATAATGAAGAGAATAATTGAAGTGTTTATCCAGTAAAAGGCTGACATTATTTCATATGAGAGATTAAATATATTAAGTGTTATATGTTGCTTTCGATGGCTGACAGGATATTAACAAAAGGACAAACAAGAAATTTTTAAAAATCAACAAAATATAGAATGTGGATTTCCTCATCACAAAGTTTTCTTAAATAAATTATGTTGGTCTTCTACTCGCCTGAAAGTCAGAATCAGATTTAGTAGCATTGACATATGACATAAAAGTTACTGAATCTGGTGATATATACGGTTTATTCCGCAATACAAACAGGCATCATACTCGAGATACTCTTGGAAGAAAAGGACTTCTGACCCATTATTACATCACATTTTATATGTTAAGGAACAAAGTTAACAACAGGAACATTTCTGTAGTTACAATGCATTCATGATGCTTCCTTTGAGTTGCACCTAATTTCAAACATCTAGACCTTCACACCAACACACCCAAAATGAGTGTTGATCACTTCTGTCTGCATTCATGCTTAAGCAGACAATTCAAGAGAATGGTGTTTCCTGGTTTGCAATCAACCCCAGTTTGCAGCTCTGGGAAGACCATTGTTCTGAGTTGCATTTTAAATTCAATATACAGTCCACATTCAGATCCGAAAACTGGTTGCTGTTGAAATTAATATTTGCTATATTGCATAACCCCAGAATATGCCCTAACAGTAGTGTTCATAAATCATGCAGTAATCTGATGCTGGAGGGGAATAAGCTGTTCTTAAATCATTGAGAAGGGGTCTTCAGGCCTCTGTAGCTCTTCCATGATGGTAATAGGAAGAAAACATGCCCCAGATAGTGAGATTCCTTAGTGATAACTGCTTCCTTCTTAAGGCACCAACTCTTGAAGATGTCCTTGATAGTGAGAAGGCCATGCCTGTAATGGTCCTTTCTCCACCTTAATTCCACTTTCTCAGCCAATCTGCATTTCCTCTGATCCATATATTGCCCAAAAATATATCAATTTCAGCCTTGAATCTACTCACCCAGAGCCTCTGGGAGTACCTCAAACATTTATACTCCTCTGCGTACAAGTTGCTCCTCTTCTCAGTCTTAAATGCTGACTGCTCATCCTGACATTATGCTTCTTAGTTCTATTTTTAGTTTGATTTCTCTTGGAAGGAACAGATGATGATTGTAAAGGTATTGCTACTTTGAAGTCTGCAGAGACCATGGCAGAATTTGTATAACCCTTTGAAGCCTTTTGTGATCCTGAGCACAAGAGGTTCCAATGCAGACTCAAAGCTCAAGGTAAACTTATTATCAAAGTACATACTATATATGTCACCTTGAGATAAATTTTCATGCACACATTCACTGTAAATCAAAGAAATACCACACAAAATCAAAAACTGACAAACAACCAATGTGCAAAAGAAGCCAACCTGTGCAAACAGAAATAGAGTCCTTGAAAATGAGTCATCGGTTTGGAATCAGTTGTGGTGTGTGAAATTATCCACACTGGTTCAGGACCATCATGGCTGAAGAGTAATAACTGATCCTGAACCTGGTAGTGTGGGACCTAAGGCTCCTGCACCTCCTTCTTGATGGCAGGAGCATGGCCTGGATGATGGGGATCCTAGATAATGAATGCTGCTTTCTTGTGGCAATGCTTCTTGTATTTAGCTGTGATGCAACCAGTCAGAATGCTCTCCACAGGACATCTATAGGAATTTGTAAGAATCATTGGTGACAAATCCCCCGAGTCTCCCAACAACTCATAAAACTGAAGGTTGCAGGCTTATTATAGCATTTTTAAAAGGTCCATTCCTGCTCAAGTTCATTAATAGAGACTCTGACTCATCCATTTCTCTCCACAACTTGGAATTAATTGGGATAGTTAACATTTAGGTCAAAGAATCTTTTTTAGAGTCAGGATCCAACGAGGGGTCTTCATTATGAAATGTAAACTCTACATCTCTTTCCGCAGATGTGCCTGAACTGCTGAGTGTTTCTATGATTCTCTGTGGTTAACCTGATACTCTGATATACTTTCATTTGAATTTTAGTTTACAGGCAAACAATACCCATTGTACCTGATGGTACAGCATATCAGTGCAGAAAGCCATCAGGAGAACTGAGACAAAACCCACACAATATAATTGCTTAGATAGAAAAGAGCAGTTGGTTTCTGCAGCTTGCAAAGCCATTGAGATCATTGTCCATCCTCCCCCTCAACTCCACTTTCTCAGCCAATTTGCATTTCCTCTGCTACAAATATTACCCAAAAATAGTCCATTTTCAGCCTTGAATCAACTTACCCAGAGCCCCTGGGACAGAGCACCTCAAATATTTATACTCCTCTGCATACAAGTTGCTCTTCTCAGTAAAAGATGACTGCTCATCCTGACATTATGCTTCCTAGTTCTATTTTTAGTTTGATTTCTCTTGGAAGAAACAGATGATGATTGTAAAGGTATTGCTACTCTGAAGTCTGCAGAGACCATGGCAGAATTTGTATTTGGGTGAGATGAAATCCGTCAAACACAGAAAAGTCTACCATACCTTTTAGTTTGTTCCAGTAAAAATAACGCAGTGCTGCAATAGCCCATAAAACTTGATAAAAGGTGACAAAATTCCAATATATATCTGAAAGTGAAGGACACAGCCATCCAAGTTATATATACATCCTCATTCTGAAGACTTTAAAACTGGAGTAATAAATACTGCTCCATATATACTGGTACACCAAAATAAAGTGATCAAGTAAGTTTTTTTTATGAATTCGAATCAGCATTAGTTGGCAGTACAATTCACAAATTACATTGTTTCAACTTAAAATCCTGTTGCTAGCTGCTAAAGTTTTCATCAACTGATATCTACTAAAAAAGGTTAAGCTAGAGGTTCCCAACCTTTTTTATGCCATGAAGCCTTACCATTAACCGAGGGGTCCACAGACAGAAGGCTGGGAACCCCTGGCTTCAACCATCCTGCTCAGTGATAAGATCATAACCATCATTATCATTACTGCCAAAAGTATGCAAGGGCTTTGATGGATCATTCTAGTCTCTCCATACAATATAAAACCAACATTCCTCTTACTCGTTTCTTCCTGGATACTGCCAGACTTGCTGAGTATTATCAACATTTTGTCCCTTTAGTTTTTATCTCATTTATATTGTTATACTACTAAAGAGAACTGCTTTGAAGGAATCCTCTACTGTAGTGGCCGCCAACCCGTTGATCGCGATCAACTGGTCAATCTTTGAGACTTTCCCAGTAGATCCCGAAAAAAATGAAAAGTAAATACACAAACACTGTTGAGAGATTGTTTCCGGGTTGCGGGGTTTTAGGTCCGTTCTTTCTGCCCAGTGCGCAAGCGTGTAGCTCCCCCACCACGCACTACACAGTGTACTTCAGTGGTCGCCAACCACCAGGCCGCGAGGAAACGATATGAGTCAGCTGCACATTTCCTCATTCCCTGTCACGCCCACTGTTGAACTTGAACACATGCAAGGCATCAGCCACCTAAACACAGTGACACCCTCGTGCCAGGGATCACTGGTTGGCCTCACGCGGCCGGCGGGAAGCACCATTGCTACTGGCCCAGAGCGCAGACAGATGAGTGCTGCCTCTAAACCTGTTTACCACACCGAATGTTCGTGGGGAACCCAGTGCTAAAATATTTGCAGACAACTTAATTTGGGCTCAGGGTTTCCTAAGTAGCAGAGCAGCTACCTCGCTGCGATCTAATGAAAGTCATCCCTCGAGCCAAACTTTTGTCGGCTGATAGATCCTACAAGGGGGGGTGGGCGCGCATCCTGTCACACTCCTCGCTCGGACGGTCAGTCGCTCTCTCTGGACTGCAACCGCCGCGGCCACGGTATGGGAACTGCCGCACCTGGCCAAGGCGTCTGGCGGCAGGTGGTCTAATGAGGCAATGAAGCACTCAAAACTGCTTTGGTACCTTGAGTCCAAGCACCCTGCACTTAAAGACAAACCCGTTGAGTTTTTTCAGTGGAAAAAACGTGAGCAAGCAGGACAGCAGCTAAGTGCTGAGAGCCACGAAAACTAAATTGCAGAATAGTCTGGACATAAGGAACCTGCTTCGAGTATCGCTGTATTCCAGTCGTGATTAACACCCCCCGCTCCCCCCGTCGGGCGGTCCACAAGAATATTGTTAATATTAAACCGGTCCGCGGTGCAAAAAAAGGGTGGTGACCCCTGGTGTTCATACATTATTTCTACTTCCGGGTTGCGGGGTTTTACTTCCGGTGTTTTCTGCCCTGGTGCGCATGTGTGTAACTAATTGATTTGGGGTCAATCTTGCCTTTCACTAAGGCCAAGGTAGGGGATCTTGGGCTTAAAAAGGTTGGTGACCACTACTCTACGCAATCATCTTTTATCTCCATACTGAAATATTAGAATTGATCAGCACGGTGTAAGATGAAAAAGAGCTTAAATCACTTAACAGGCATGAAAAAATCTTATAGAAGGAAAAACCACAAAATCTGTCATCCTAAATATTGTAAATTGTATTTAGTAATCATATTTACAAATGTAAATATAAAGTTTTCATAGAGTACAGTGCAAAAGTGTTGGACACATATCCACCATTCAGGGCCCCAAACAGTCCTTCCAGGTGAGGCAACACTTCACTTGTGAGTCTGTTGGGGTCATCTATTGCATCCGGTGCTCCCAGTGCGGCCTCCGCTACATCGGCGAGACCCGATGCAGAATGGGGGACCGCTTCATCGAGCACCTACACTCCGTCCGCAACAAGAGACAGGATCTCCCAGTTGCCACCCACTTCAACTCTGCTTCACATTCCCATTCGGATATGTCCATAAATAGCCTCCTCTACTGCCATGATGAGGCCAAACTCAGGTTGGAGGAGCAACACCTCATATACTGTCTGGGTAGTCTGCAGCCCCTTGGTATGAACATCAGATTCTCCAACTTCTGGTAATTCCCTCCCTCTCCCTTCCCCCATCCCACTTTCACTCTGTCTCCACTTCTAACTGCCTATCGCCTCTCTCATGATTCTGCCTTCCTCTACTACCCATAGTGCTTTCCCCTTAGATTCCTTCTTCAACTCTCCTGCCTATCCCCTCCCTGTTGCCCCTCCCCCACCCCTTGATCTTTCCTCTGATTGGTTTTCCACCCCCACCTTCTTTATGGGGCCCCTGCCCCCTCCTTCTTCAGTCCTGACGAAGGATCTCGGCCCGAAACGTTGACTGCTCATTTCAACGGATGCTGCCTGACCTGCTGAGTTCATCCAGCTTGTTTGTATGTGTTGATTTGACCACAGCATCTGCAGTATACTTTGTGTCTACTATAACGAGGGTGCCTAAGTCTTTTGTACAGATTTGTATTTGACAACATGGAGTGCAGAGTGAGTTAGTAAATCTGACTGGAGCAAAGAGTGTTGAGAACGGTGATGGTGGAGCACCATGGGTGGGATGTGGGACAGGTGGCAAAGAAGGAGTGCCAGGGGTAGGTGATGGCATGGGTGGAGACACAGCCAGCCCTGCGACACCAGGCAGGGTCATCTGCTTCCAAACAATTAGTATATTGGACATTACGGAATGTTCCTCAGGTGCTTCCCGCTCCCTCCCATCTCCCTTCCCCTTTTTCCAACCATGATTCCCTTCTCCCTGCCCCCTTTTCACTCTTAGTCCACAATAAAGACCCATATCAGAATCTGGTTTATCATTACTCACATCATGAAATTTGTTTACTTTTGTGGACGAAGGTCATCGAGCTACATCTCCAGTTCCCTAACCTGGTCCCTAAAGAGCTGCAGCTCGACACACCTGGCACAGACGAGGTCATCCGGGAGGCTGGGAGTCTCCCAGACTTCCCACATCTGACACCAAGACAAGAACACCAGTCTCACACATATACTTCCTGTCTGTATTCTACACAGGCAACCTACCTCGCCTTGACTCGTTATCGCCGAAGACCCGTTGAACCAAAGCCTTCCTACTCTGTCTCCCTCTTCTCCGATGCCCGCTCCTCTGACACCCTCTCTATAAAGCTGTCTCCTTTTAAACTCTTCTCGCTGTTCTAACTGACTGATGCCCACACGCTTGCACAGTTATGCCCCGATCAAACCACTGAAGAAATATTATCGGTTCCCACATTTTTTTTTTGCTACTTGCAATAACAGCTCAAACTGTGCACTTGAAATAAGCTCACATGAAATGCATATTCAATAATCACCTTTGTTAATAAATTCAGAATGTTTGTAGAGTACTAAAGCAGTTGTTGATTTAGACGATGGGAATATATTATTCTAAACAATTAAGCAAGCATTTTTTAAAGTAACATTCCATTTAATACAAATAATAATAGCAGTAATGAAAACAAAATTAAATGGTAATTATTTTAATTTACTACTCATTCAGAAAAAAACTAGGAGCAAGAACCACCAATAAGAAGCAATGTCTATAAAACTCCCCTAAAGTTCATTAGAATTCTGGATAGCATAGTGGTTAGCACAACGCTTTACAGTACCAGCAACCTGGGTTCAATTCCTTCCGTTTGTACATTCTCCCCGTGACAATGTGGGTTTCCTTTGGGTGCTCTGGTTTCCTAACACAGACCAAAGATGTACCAGTTGATAGGTTAATTAATCATTGTAAATTACCCCATGATTAGGTTACGGTTAAATTGGGGATTGCTGGGCAGTGCAGCTCAATAGGCCGGAAAGGCCTACTAAACGCTGTAACTCAATAAATAGATAAGTATTTTCTATTCTCTGGGTAACATGAAGTTTGTTGCTACGTGTTATTTTCCTTCATTTAGCTTTGTACAGATTTTTGCTAAACCCACCCTGACTAAATTAACTTGGCCACAGAGTCTCCCACTGAACAAGTTCAATATCATTCCCAGGTGATCCAACTGATGTCCAAATTGCTATTCTGGCAAATCCCAGATTTAAAAGTTCCATTTATATGAGCACATGTTCTGGCTTGGAGGGACAATATTAATCTCTGAAGGAATTAAAAGAACAATATCCCCTCCACAGTGCCAAATAACTCCCTCATTGACCACAGTTTACTGTCAATCTATTTATAAGACAACATTCCTTTGGGTCAAACTTGTTCCAGAGACCAACGAGCAACTTCAAAAGCTCTTTGGCGCACTGTTTCCTGGCACTCTTATCAAATATGATCTCTGAAATCCATTCAGTTCCTTTGGCAAATGCAAATGAAAAAGAAGGCAGGACATACTCGTTGCATGGTCTAACTGCTAACAATCCAGTCTGCGGCTGTGGCAAAATGCAGGTCATGCAATGCTTACCAACTAAGCAATTCTTCACATTGAGCACAATATTGCACAACACGGCTGTTATGCGCATACTAACTCGAGAAAACTGTGGCTTTTAATTTTTTGGCTAAATTAGTTTAAAATAACGGGAACTGTTGTATCCTGTAACTCTGTCGGTGGATCACCAATTAGAGGTAGCAAGCATCCACTGGATTTTCACTGCCATTACATTTAGCACTGTGCGATTTTTCCCACTTTATTTAAAATGGGACTGTCCTTGTTTTAGGTTTCATGCTTAAAAAAAAGAAACGATTATACTTGAATTGTGAAGATTATCAGCAGCAACTTCAGGAAGCTGGTATTCGCAATCTCGTTAGTTTGGCAGTGCAAGCACATTTTCATTGGGTGATAAATGTCACTATAAACAGACTTTGACTCTATAATTCGTCAATGGCAAAGCCACAAATGACTTTATCATCTCAAGTATTTTGCTCACATTTAAAATGAAATCTCATTGCATAGCATCAATGAATCCAAATATTTCACACTAGATCTAGAAGCAGACTTATACACACATGCTCCCTCTCTTCCCCCCACCCCAGCAATTCTTGTAGAAAATTGCAATATCAAATATCAAAGACTCAAATGCATAAGTGAAACTGACACTCCATACCAACTTCTGAAGGTTAATGAAAGGTGAACTTCCCTTCAAATGGTTCCATCAGTAGCAAAGCTCCAACAACACAAGTCAAACAACATAAAAGTTGGGCCAAATTCCTCATTCAACTAGTATCTCTGAAAGTTACATTGTGGGTGTGCTATGTTGGCACTGGAAGCATAGTGAATTCAAACCGTGTTGGCCATGGACACAAATGACACATTTCACTGTATGGTTCGATGTACATGTGACAAATCAAATTAACCTTTAAAATCAGATTCCACCTTCTCCAGCCCTGTATACTTCTTCACTAATCAACTTCCCAGCTCTTCACTTCACCCCTCCCTCCCAGTTTCACCTATCAACTTATGTTTCCTCCTCCTCCCCCCCCCCCCCCCACCTTCTAACTCTGACTCCTATCTTCTTTTCTGCAGTCCTGATGAAAGGTCTCAGTCCGAAACGCGGACTGTACTCTTTTCCACAGATGCTGCCTGGCCAGCTTAGTTCCTCCAGGGGGGGAAAGAGGGGGGGGGAGAGAGAGAGGGAGAGGGAGAGGGAGAGGGAGAGGGAGAGGGAGAGAGAGAGGGAGAGAGAGAGAGAGTCCTGGATTTCCAGTATCTGCAGATTTTCTCTTGTTCATAATCTTTAAGATCTATATCTTTATGACCAGTACTTCCTGCTTTACTCTACTATCACAAACTAGAACATTTCCCCGCCACAAACCTGGCTCGAGATTGATCTCAATCACTCAAACAAACCTCGAAACAACAGATTAGCTTAAAAGACAATGCCAGTATTGTTCTGCCAGCAGTATATAATTTTAATTTAGAGATACGGCATGGTAACAGGCCTGTCCAGCCCAGTGAGCCCACACTGCCCAATTACACCCATGTGACCAATTAACCTACCAACCCGTACATCTTTTTAGAATATGGGAGCGAAGCTAGAACACTTGAAGGAAACCCACACAGTCATGGGGAGAACAAACACACTCCTTACAGATGTTGGGGGGAATTGAACCGCAGTTGTCCCAACAGCAAAGCAAAGCACTAAGCTCTATGTAACCGTGCTGCCCTGAAATCAGTTCCTTTTTCCACAGATGCTGCCTTTCCTCCAGAATTTACTCCACTATTTTCTGTTTTTATCTCAGATTTTGAATTCTAACAGTACATTGCCTTTGTGAAAAGTTTCTGAGATTCTAGTTGGAACTAAGTGTCTGAAATTGTTTTTTAATGTCGTGGCTCAGTATAGTAACACTCTTGCAAGCCAAGGATATGTGGGCTCGGTCCCTCTCCAGAGACTTGAACAAATTAATCATACTTGCTTCTCAGGGTAAAGTTGAGAGAATGCTGTATTTTCCTAAAGGATGGTCCAGAAATTTTTCGGTGTAACTCAATGTTGTAGGGCGGTATGTGAATGAATTTAATCAGAGACTCTATTTCTTATAGAGTGCCAAATTGTTTCCAGATGCTCCATGCATTGAGTGTATTTCCACACACCAGCAACCAGACGTATAGTTACATGAAATGGTGTTCAAAGCACATGAGGACATTGCTATCCATGCATAGCCCAAGAGCAAAAAATGCCATTTGCACAATATATACAGTGTGTTACCTGTCTTGGTGTAAACTAAAGGGGCAATGGCCCATCACCACTAATTTCATTCTGGATTTTAACCAGTCCTGCATCTGTGCTCAGTATGTCTCTCCCAAAGGTTTTAGAGAAATAGAGCAGAGGTGACCCTGAAGGATACCCACAATTCGTGCCACCAGTCACTGTACCACTAAGTGGTCAAAATAAGCAAGAATCAAAATCTCTATTATTATCACTGACATAAGTCATGAAATTACTGGTTTATGACAGTGCAAGACACAAAAATTAATATAAGTTACAAAAACAAAGTGCAAAAGACAAATCAAGTCAAGCTTATTGTCATTTCGACCACAAACTGCTGGTGCAGTACACAGTAAAAACAAAACAACGTTCCTCCAGGACCCTGGTGCTACATGATGCAACACAAAACTACACTAGACAATGTGAGACAGCACACTAGACTACACTAGACTACATAAAACAACATAAAAACTGCACTGGACTGGACTACAGACCTGCACAGGACTGCATAAAGTGCACAAAACAGTGCAAGGCAGTACAATAATTAACAAACACGACAATAGGCACAGTAGAGGACAAATTACAATATAATAATAAATGATGTACATGTCAGTCTAGACTCTGAGTATTGAGGAGACTGATGGCTTTGGGGAAGAAACTGTTACACAGTCTGGTTGTGAGAGCCTGAATGCTTCGGTACCTTTTGCCAGATGGCAGGACGGAGAAGAGTTTGTATGAGGGGTGCGTGGGGTCCTTCACAATACTGTTAGCTTTGTGGATGCAGCATGTGGTGTAATTATCTGTAATAGCGGGAAGAGAGACCCCGATGATCTTCTCAGCTGACCTCACTATCCGCTACAGGGTCTTGCGATCTGAGACGGTGCAATTCCCAAACCAGGCAGTGATGCAGCTGCTCAGGATGCTCTCAATACATCCTCAATAACAAGGTAGTGTTCATGAATTCGTAAATCATTCTGAAATCTAGTGGCAGAAGGGAAGAAACTGTTCCAACAACATCAAGTTGAAGGTCTGAGGGTCAATGTTGTTTCTAAATTTTCTTTTGCAGCTGCATGGACCAACCATGTTTTACATGGCCTAAAACCTGTGCTGCACCTTAAATGATTTTTTTTGTAATATGCACATCAAACAAACACAAACCACAACTCACAAAACAAATAAACCATGTAGGCACAATGGAAAAAGTAAAATGTTTTGGCTAGACGGTGTCAACTTTCAGCGGGCCAATGGTTTATTAACAATGAGCTACTGACCTCTGTTCTGTGTATATTGTTACAATTTGTAATAATGTTGTAATTTGAAACACTGACAATGTAAATGAAGCTCTAAAATGTTTCAAAGTAAAGGTTATGGAGTGTTTATTATTTAGAAAATTTATGAATTATACTCAATAACCTATAATTAATTACAGGGTATTTCTCAATTATGGTGCCTTGTGAAAGTATTCAGCCCCCCTTTGTTCACATAAATGAGTATTAGAACCAGAGATTTTGATCAATTTAACTGAGATTTTTTATTTGTGAATCACACGCTCATACTTTCACAGTAGTACCCCAAAAGCAGGGAACACTACAAAGCATGAAAAACTAAAAAATTCAAAAACTGAAATGTCAGTTCAAAAGTATTCATCCCCTTTTGCTCAGTACTTAGTTGAACCACCTCTCACAGCTATTAGAGCCAGTAGTCCAATTAGTTGGGGAGCAGTGATGGACAACAATCTTGAGGTCTTGCTAGAGATGTTTGATCAGGTCAAGGTCAGACTCTCACTGAGCCACTCAAGGATGTCAATTTTCTTCACGAAGCCATTCCATGCTTGCTCTGGCAGTGTGCTTTGGGTCATTGTCCGGCTGAAAGATGAACTTCCTCCCAAGTTTAAGCTTTCTGGCAGAGGCTAGCAGGAGCTCTCCATACTTAGCAGCATTCATCTTCCTACCAATCCTGACCAGATTTTCAGTCTATGCTGCCGAAAAGCATCCCAATAGCATGATGCTACTTCCACCATGCCTCGCAGTAGGGATTGAGCTTCCATGCAGCTCAGTTTCAATCAGTCACATTATTTGGGGGTTCATCTGGGATACATTCACTTCACACTATGTGGCCATGAAAGGGGAGAGTAAAGAGCAAAAAGGGAATAAGTGGGCAGATTACAGGGCAAAGAGAGCAGCAGAAGAGCATGAGGTGATAGGAATTCAGTACAGTGCAAGACGCAAAAATTAATATAATTTACAAAAAGAGATAGAGCAAAAGACGAATAGTGAGGTAGTCTTCATGGATTTATGGACTGTTCATAAAAATTGAGTGTGGTTCTTCAGGCTCCTGTACTTCCTGCTAGATGGTAGTAATACAAAGAAAGCACGTCCCAGATCGTGATGGTCTTTAATGAAATGTACTGCAGCTTCAGGCATCACTACTTTAATCTGCTTTTGAGGCAAAGTTTCCAACAAAACTTTTAAGTCTCATCAGGATGCGAAAGATCACACAGTATCAAATGAAAAGTGAAGTGATTCCTTCTGGCATCTGGGCCAATTTCTTCCTTCACCATCATCCACAAGGCAAATGATGTAATTATTATCACATAAATGTTTCTAGAACATTGCTATCTGCACCATGATTACCTTTTTTAAAAAGTAATTCTTAGCTGCAAAATACATCATAAATTATTAACCTTTTAATTTTTGAATGTGTTATTTTCAATTCCACTGGTAACATTTCTTGGTTTTAAATTTAAAAGTAACTCTAACAATTCTTTCATAGCAAAATATGGCTTATTCAAACTAGATAAGATTTCTTTCAACAGCTCATTTGAATTGCTGTATTTTTTTTATCTGTAATTCTGCATAGCTGGAGGATAAAAGCAAAACTCATCAATAATCATGGCAGCAAGTACCAGGATTTGTCAGCCTGCCCACCCATCTAAATGGAATTGACAGCCCTAGATAGAAAATCCTATTCTTGATCTAACTGCCCACACTCCAGCAGAGCATGAACTGAATACAGTTTATATGAAGGGCTATAGCTGCAACCACTTCCGGTGCAACATTGGCTGCCTTCTCACCAGTGAAGTAAACAATGACAAATATCTAAGTAATCTCTCAACTACAGGATAAATGGAACAATCTGAGTTTAAAATATGATACTAGCAATTTGTACAAAACAGTATTTACTGCTCGAAGTTAATTACAACACTAAAACAAATCTAGAAGATTAAGTAAAGATTCCAAGCAAGCAATTTTTGACCATTTCTTCAGTGAGGTTTGGGATAAGAATTGTCAATAGCCGTAGAAAGGCTGCATCAGCTTTAGATATTTTTCTTGTCAGCACACTTGGCATTCACCTCAGTGCACAGTGGTCCATTTCAGGGCAAACTGTATCATTGTGATCAATGGGCACGGAGGGCTAGGCGACAACGAGAAGCCAGGCCAAGCTCCAAAGCCTGCTGGGACTCATCAAGCTATTCAACCCTTCTGATCCTGCTGCTGTTTCTGGTGTGAAGCAATTGCTTACATAATGGGACTAAGTCTTCAGGGCATTAGGGAGGTCTGTACCTAACTCGGCAGGAAACAAGTCCAAAGTCTGATGTACCCCATATGTGAGTATAATGGCAGCCACAAATGGGATGAGATTTCCACGATCCTATCTTGCTCACATAATAACAGGACATAATATGCTACAGCAGGGCATCAAAGAGCATCTGCCAACTTGCTGAATTTATAAGCTAGTATCACAGCAAGGAAAATTTGGCATATGTGATGCATAGGGAATAGAACAAGCAGCTGTGTATCTCCTTAATCCATCAATTTGAAGGGCTCAAAAATTAGTAGCACAGACCAAACGGAAGCATAAATTAAAGTGGGAGAAATCAAAGTCAATTTCATAACAGAAGAAAATACGGACGCAAAGAGTGAATTGAGAAAGAGGGGAAAAAAGTTTAAAAATTTACACTTTTAAAGCTCAGACAACTAAAACCTGACAAGACTGTACATCTGTAATAGTTAACATTCAGAGTCTGAGAGGTTGACTGATCATCAGTAATTTATATTTATTATGTAATTATAGAGTATCTGGTTTTGAAATGACTTGACATGACTTTTCCTAATGTGAACAACAGATTTGAAATGCAAAACCATTCAATGTACACCACAGAAAGTGCTATGTACTCAATTCTAGAATTAATTCTTAAAACATAATATTACTACTGTTGTTTACAACACTTAAACATATTCAGCATAAAGAGTAATGTTACAGACAAAGGGAATGAACCAGTTCATCTATTTTGGGCTCAATCCAACAAAACCAATATCCCAAGGAAGTAAGGAACCACACAGAGGAGTACAAAAATATTTTATGAAATTACTCCCTGACTCCCCAAATAATTAAATGAAATTCCAACACATCAATCTGTTGCTAAAACTCTGCATGAACAAACCAGATTGACAATAGCATTTCTAAAGTTCCAATGGCAGATAATCCATTGTTCTTCATGCATTTCATCATTTATCGCTAATCTAAAATCCTGAAACACTTACTTTATCCAGCTATTTTTCAAAGAAATTAATTGACACACTATTTATCCTTTTTGCTTGGAGTCTATTTCACACTTCCCTTGGGGGATAAAAACATTTCAAATCTCAAATTCAGCTTAAGGCTCTTTAATTTTGTACTCTGCTTTTGTAATCAGGAACCCAAGTTAAATGATTTTTTTAATCTCCATTATCCATGCCTCTCAGTGTTTGTAAAAATCAGGTCATTCCCCTTTCTCAATCATCATTTTGTGACAAAAGGCAAATTAGCTCTCTGATAATTTTCTTCACAAATTAAAGTCTTTAGAATTACTCTCTTAAAATTATTCACTTTAACCCCCTTTGAAATTTTGTCAGTAATTTCATGTGCTTTTCAGAGCAAGGTAAGTCATTCATACAAATAGCATATTCACTCTCATCTCAGAACTCTTTCAGTATAACAAAACTTCTGAAGGCAAAGTAGTTAATATTCATTAAACGAGATTCCACTTCATACACTCATGGCACACAAAACAAAATTTGATCAGGAGGCACAGGACTTTGCATTGAGCAGTATAAACACTGCTTCATGAAGCTTTGGTTTCTGAATGTTTAGTCATATAGGGTGAAAGCAATGATGCCCGAGCCTCAAAAATTGATTATACTTACTCAATACCATTTTCACAGTCACTAGAGTCTTCTCCAAACTATTATAGAAAGTGATATAGCAGCTTTGTTTAAATATTGGTCTCCATGGCCATTTTTCACCATCACCAACCACGGTGACAGAAGCACGTGGAATCATGTGCTTTCCTGTGGGACTGGACATCACTAATACATAAAAGGAACATTGTGCTCAAGTAACACACACAGAATGCTAGAGGAACTAAGCAGCATCTATGGAAAAAAGTAAACAGTCGACGTTTCGGGCCGAGACCCTCCTTCAGGACTTGAACTTCCAGCATCTGCAGATTTTCTCGTTTTTGTGATACTACTACTACTACTACTACTGTGAAGTTGCTTTGAGGGATGCCTACCCTGAATAAGTTTAAATCTTCCCTTCGACGGGACTATAGTGAAGCCCTCTATGACCTCTGCTGCCCTCCGACTCTTCGACCACGTGCTCACCCAGACCAAACATGTAAACATCCTGGGAACTTGGCTTGGCTGCCATCTTGTGCCCCCTCGCTTTCAGATCCATTTTCAAACTTCTCGATTTGGAACCAATGAGGTATTCACATTCAATTGGCTGCTTCTCCCTCCGCGTTCTACGCGCCACCCTTTCGGCCATGCAGAGATACCAGCTGGCCCTGTCCAAGTCACTACCACCGCTCCATATTCTCTCTCCGCCACATGAACCTCTGCCGGTCCTGATGAAGGGTCTCGGCCTGAAACGTCGACCATTTACTCTTTCCCATGGATGCTGCCCAACCAACATTCTGCAAGTATTGCGCTGGATCTCCAGCATCTGCAGATTTTCTCGCGTTTGTGATCTTCCTCAAGTGCCATGTTCTATGCAACGCAGTGATGCAGTGGGTGGAGCTGCAAACGCTCCCTCCCCCGTTCCTAAGCTCCAGTGACCAGGGTTTGATTCTGATCTCCATTGCAGTATGGGTAGAGTTTACACAAGCACCCGGTAATGATGTGTATATCCCCTAGGTTGTGCAGTTTGGTGTGTTAACGCACTACTGTGGTGTGTAGCTGAGCAATGTCATCTGGAGTTGACAGGTATGTGGGGATTACAAAGATGGGGGAAATGGCATTGCCCATGAGTTAGCATGGATTCTAAGGGCCTTCTACATCATATGGATGAAACCCATTATTTTTGATGTTTTCTCTCAGTTTATCTAGAATGCTCAGTTGGGCATTTAACCTTCTACTATCTACAGATTTTAATTAAATGGAAATATGTATATAAAAAGCAAAAAGTTTAGAAAAGCTCCTTCCAAAACTCCACTCCTGGGTGATTTCTGAAAGAGCATTGAATCTTTTATCAAACCAAATCATTTTTCAATACAGTTATGCAATCTATGCAAAGAAATGTGATGACATAACTCTACTTTTTTCAGCAATCTCACACTGAAAATGTAGTAACAACCATTTTGTATCACACAATAATCGTAATCAGGCACTTTCTCATTTGAACTCAGTCAGCTCCATCACGGGCACTAGCCTCCTCTCATCCAGGACATCTTCATCCAGCAAAGCATCTGTTGTTCGAAACTTCCAGAACAATCACATTTCAATATCCACTGAGATAACTGTATCTGCTACTTTCTATCCTGCAGAAACCCCTCCTACAGTACTGATTTTCACCCCTTAAAGTACCAAACCACCAATCCTTGTTGACATTACCCCAAATGTCCACTCTCTTATCCTCCCATTGCCCTGACCTCAAACTTTCCAAATCCCAAGAAAAACCTATCACAAACCTCCCCAATTTCTCCATCAGCAGTGCCCCAGACCTCTGCTGCCTGATCTATGACTTAAACTAACACCTACAATCCTCTGATCCAACCCTGATTCATGACCTCCCTCACACCTCCACACAAAACACCAGTCTCCAGCCAGTCAAGCTGTATTCCAACACACCTCAAGATCACGAGCAAGCAGCACCCAGCCCTGATTCAGCTAGCCATGCTTCACCTCCAACAGGCCTTGAATGGGCTTTCATCTCCTGATCCTCCTCTTCCTCCTGACTCAGTTCACAGAACCAGAGGCTTCATCATCTATCGTGATAAAAGCATTCACTGTATGTTTGAGATCTGCAATGCATCTGAGGTTTGCAGCCGAGAGCTCAGGAGAGAAACAAACCTTGGTATAAAACATGTAGTATTCCTCTAATGGCTCAGTTTCTAGGCCAGCGAGCTTTTACTCAGATGCCAATTTTAACAAATTCCTTCTGGAAGTAATGCAGTAAACCACATCAAAAGCTGATCTTTCATAATTGGTTCATGGAATAAGGTCAGCTGCTGCAGGCAGCCAGCAGAAAGCCAGACTGCTAGAAAACCAAATACACAACTTTCAGTGGTCCTGTTACTGTCAATCAGTTAAATCTTGCCAAATGTGCTGCTGTCCAGAAGCATTGTTATAATGACCCTGCATTTTATTGCAGATCATAATTCACATTGTGTTAAGTTGGTAATGAGTCCTGGCCATCCTGCTCGTTTTATGCATCATTAGTTATCAATGCAATGCAAGTTAAGGAAAATGGTAGATTGGTGCCACATTAACAAAAGAGAATTACATAAAAAGGTCTTATTAAAATTGATTTTAGTGCAAATATATAATAGAAAATTTGATTTCAGAAGTTCTAATTCATAAACCAAATTGACCAAAACTAAATTTGGTCAATTTTCACCAATAACATTTTCCTTTTTCTCTGTTTCATAGATGTCTGTGGAGAGTAAGAATGTCAGGTTGTATATTGTATACATTCTCTGATGTTAAATTGAACCATTGAAAGAAAGCAGCAGTGAAACAAACTGTGCTCTATAAAAGGATGAGATGTAGCCACTTCAGAACAAAAATCAGAAAGATTCTCAGAATAATGGTGATGTTGTTTTGTTGTCCCTTTTGTATTGAATTTAATTCATAATTTCCACTGCAAATTAAATCACAGAAAATCCTGGGTTGACTAGGTTGCTGGACTTGCAGTTAGAGCTGTGTTCACATAAGTCAGTATGAGGTAGTCATTACAGGATTTCAACAGTAAAGGACATTTATATTAATTTATATCCAAGAAGATCACAACCTTGTTGTTGGGTTTGGAGACTTGTGTTCCTCAATGACCTAGAGAGCTTTATGTTTTGGCTCTTGGTAGGGTCACCCATGCCAAATAGATCAAAGGGTAAAGGACAGAATAAGAGTGGTCCACTGGTCCTCCAGGTTTGGAGGTTCAGCTCAGGACTAACAGCACTGGCTGATCAAACAAACTTGTTACAGAAATAGCAAGAATCCTTCTACATCTGAATATGATGGTATTCCTGAGTCTTCATCCAAGACTTGTGTGAATGACAGTAGTGAAACCAGAGAGGAAGCTACTGTCACAATGAAGGAAGCCCTAAACACTGTCAGAGATGGACTTTCATTGCTCCCCTAAATGTCAGTGGCATAATATGCAATAAGTATATTAACTTAATTCCTTACACTATGAAACATAGAAAACCCACAGCACAATACAGGCCCTTCAGCCCACAAAACTGTGTCAAACATGTCCTTACCTTAGGACTACCTAGGCTTACCCAAAGCCCTCTATTCTTCTAAGCTCCATGTATCCATCCAGGAGTCTCTTAAAAGACCATATCGTTTCCACATCCACCCATAGCCCATTCCACTCACTCACTACTCTCTGCATAAAAAACTTACCCCTGACATCTCCTCTGTACCTACTTCTGAGCACCTTAAAACTATGCCCTCTCGGGCTAGCCACTTCAGCCCTGGGAAAAAGCTTCTGACTATCCACACAATCAAGTGTGGAAGTTCAGAAAGTCTGCCATGCTCAGAGTTTCAAAAAGAGTCAGCAGTACTTACTGCAAAACAAAACTTGCCAAATAGTTGACATAACAACAGTTCACATTTTATTTCAATAGCTTAATTTTCAATTGGGATCAGAGTGGCAAAATATTTTTTAAACTGTTACCTCATTTGTTCTTCATTGATATATTTGAATACATGAACACATGACCACATTGCAATAACATTTGAATGTTTGAGTATGCTAAGTTTATTTAGAACCAGATCCAATTAATTAACAAGCCATTTTGTGACAACTTCAATTCTGCATTTATGTGGATGAGAAGGCTAAATTTTCACTGTCACAGTAATTATTTGAAAAGTGATTCTGCAGCAGAGTTGTATTTCCATGCTGGAGTGGAATTTTACATCTCCTGAGATTCAGTCAGTGACATTGGAACAGGTGCTGTCAACAGTTCTGAATTTCAATGAACTGTGTTGACAGCCTCGGCTCAGTGGTAGCACTTTCATATTTGATTTATTTCTCACCCTAGGGACAAGCATTGATCGAAGTTCCTACTTCTTTTTAGTACCCAGGGCGCACTTTATGACGCCCTCAAGTTGTGCAGGAATAGTCGGAGCCAGACTTAACCACTTGTAAGTACCACCAAGTTCAGTCCCATGCACAAATGTGGAACCTGTGATTGCCCCAATGCTATTGAAAACCAGATGAAGCATACATGCAGAGAGGGAACTTGTTGCTTCCATGACATTAACGGTGGGACATCAGTTCTTGGATCCTACGCCAAGATTTTCAGCTTTAAGGAAGAAAAGTATAAATAATACATCATCCAGTTTGTATTCTCTCTCTCTCTCCCCCCCCCCCCCCAGAGTGTTGTGGGACAGAGAATATATAATTATATTGTAGGCTCAAACAGTCTTGTATTGTAAGTGAACTAAGGGTTTCACAGGATCTAGCAAGAAAGTGCAGGAGGCCTAAAATCTGCTCAGTCAGGTTTTTATTAAATGGAAGAGGATGCCTGAAGGGTTGACTCAGTTCCCATTGATGTTGAAACATACAGTGCATATAAAAAGTATTCAACCTTCTCGGAAGTTTTCAAGTATTATTGTTTTACAACATTGAATCACAGTGGATTTAATTTGGCTTTTTTTTGACACAAATCAACAAAATAATCTACTTTTGTGTCAAGGTGAAAATACGCCTCTACAAAGTGATCTAAATTAATTACAAATATAAAATACAAAATAATTGATTCACCCCCATCAAATCAGTATTTAGGAAATACACCTTTGGCAGCAATTACAGCCTTGAGTCTGTGTGGATCGCTCTCTATCAGCTTTGCGCATCTGGGCACCTGCAATTTTTCCCCATTCTTCTTTACAAAACTGCTCAAGCTCTGTCAGGTTACATGGAGATCGTGAGTAAACAGTTCTTTTCAAGTCCAGCTACAAATACTCAATTGGATTGAGGTCTGGACTCTCGCTTGGCTGCTCCAGGATATTAACTTTGTTGTTTTTAAGCTGTTCCTGTGTAGCTTTGGCTTTATGCTTGTAGTCATTATCTTGCTGGAAAACAAATTTTCTCCAAGTCGCAGTTCTCTCGCAGACTGCATCAAGTTTTCCTCTAGGATTTCTTTGTATTTTGCTGCATTCATTTTCCCCTCTACCTTCAAAGCCTTCCAGAGCCTGCTGCAGTGAAACATCCCCACAGCACGATGCAGCCATCACCATGCTTCATGGCAGGGATGGTGTGTGTTTGTTGATGTGCAGTGTTTAGTCTGATGGCCAAAAAGTCCAATTTTGGCTTTATCAGACCATAGAACCTTCTTCCAGCTGACTTCAGAGTCTCCCACATGACTTCTGGAAAACTCTAGCCAAGATTTCATGGGAGTTTTATTTTCAACAGTGGCTTTCTCTTTGCCACTCTCCCATAAAGCTGAAACTGGTGAAGCTCCCGGGCAACAGTTGTTGTATGCACAGTCTCTCCCATCTTAGCCACTGACGCTTGTAACTCCTCCAGAGTTGTTGTAAGTCTCCTGGTGGTCTCCCTCCCTAGTCCCCTTCTTGCACGGTTACTTGGATTTTGAGGACAAGATTTACAGCTGTGCCATATTCTTTCCATTTCTTGCTGATTGACTGAACTGTACTTCCAAGGGATATTCAGTAACTTGGAAATTTTCTTGTATCCATCTCCTGACTTGTGCTTTTCAATAACCTTATCGAAGGAGTTGCTTGGAGTGTTCTTTTGTCTTCATACTGTAGTTTTTGTCCAAATACTAACTCACCACTATAATCGATTGAAACACACAAGTTTATATACAGCTGGGACACCTTAACTAATTATGTGACTTCTAAACCAAATGGCTGCACCAGTGATGATTTGGTGTGTCATATTAATATTAATGCAATCTATTATTTTGTGTTTCATATTTGTAGTTAATTTAGATAACTTTGTTGAGATCTGTTTTCCCTTTCACGTGAGTCTTTTTCTGTTGATCAGTGTCAAAAAAAGCCAAATTAAATCCACTGTGATTCAGTTGTAAAACAATAAAGCATGACAACTTCCAAGAGGGGTAAATACTTTTTATAGGCACTTTTGATAATTTTCAATATGATTTATTTAGAGAATAGTTTTTAATTGTTCAACATTTTTAGTTAGTAGCTTTTATCTTTTTAGATTGTTTATTCTGTTTTTAACTTCATTTAATATTTTTTTATGCCAAGAAACATTACCTGGCCATCAATCAAAACTTTTCAGAGAAGTTTTGCATTCAGTGTTTTGTCTGGCCCATCAATGTGTCTCAGTGCCTCATGTAGCACCCAAATATAATTGCTGATTTTGCTCCTCTCATTACTCAGGATGCTTGTGAAAAATTCAGCCGCAAAAGTTAGAATTTTGACATGAGCTACAGACATGAAAATGCTTAGCATATGCATTTAAAATTCATCACAGTGTCATTGTAATCTTAAATGCCGGGCAACTTCCTAATCAACGGATTTAATACAATGGAAAGAGATGGGAGCTGCTACACATTTTTTTCAGTACAAGTCTGGAGCCTTAACAGGAGATGCTGCCAACCAGTTTTTAATTCATTAGTACGTACAAGAGATTAGAAACATTGAAACATGGAGCCTACAGCACAATATAGGCACTTTGGTCCAGAAAGCTGTGCCAAACATGTCCTTACTATAGAAATTACGGTACCTAGGATTACTCATAGCCCTCTAGTTTTCTAAACTCCATGTACCTACCCAAGAGTCTCTTGAAAGACCCTATTGTATCTGCCTCCACCACCATTGCCGGCAGCCCATTCCACGCATTCACGACTCTCTGCTTAAAAAAACTTACCCCTGACATCTCCTCTGTACCTACTTCCAAGCACCTTAAAACCATGCCCTCGAAAGATTGTGCAGATGCTAAAAATCTTGAGCAACACACACACAGTGCTGAACAAACTCAGCTAAAGTCAGTCAGCATCCAAGGAGAGGAACAAACAGTCAACATTTCAGGCTGGCCCCTTCACCAGGACAAGAAGGGAAGGAGGAAGAACCCAGAATAAGTATGGGAGGGAGAGAGGAAGGAAACCAAGCTGGCTGGTGAAAGGTAAAATCAGGAGAGGGGGTATGGTGGGGGTGGAGGATGAAGTAAGAAGCAAGGAGGTGATAGGTGGAAAAGGTAAAGGATTGGAGAAGAAGGAATTTGATAGGAGACCATGGAAGGAAAGGAAGAAGTGGCAAATAACCACTTTCTTGAACAATCATCAACACATTCTTGCTTCTATGAAATTTTCTCCCATTGCTTTTCCTCAATGACATATCTGCTGCCCAGTTCTATTTTCCTGTTTGTGGAGGGAAAGGGACAGTCAATGCTTCAAGGTTAAGACCCTTCATCGAGACCCAAAACATCATTGCTGCCTGTCCTACTGAGTTCCTTGTTATTTACTGCAGATTCCAGCTTGTGCAATTTCTTTGGTTTCTATTTTCCAATGTTATTTATTAGGCATAAATATTAAAATGTTCACAGCACACACTGATTATGTTAAAACATTTCACAAATGCTTTTCCAGAATTGCAGTCTTCCAGTGCTGTTTTCTCTTGTAATCTGAACTCTTGATCAATTGACAGTGGGGTGCAGTACACTGGTGAGACAGGAGGAAGAGGTGTCATCACAAGGCTCCAGGAATCCAGGTTCAGTCCTGAACTCAGCCACTGTCTGCATGGTCTTTGAACATTCTCACCGTGACACATGGATTTGCACTGGTGGGTTTCCTCTGATCTGTTAGCGGTAGCATTTCAGAAGGTGGCAAAGAGGCATATGGCAGTGAGATCGGTTAAAAAGAGCTGGAAAAACAAACTTGCCCTCAATGTCAGTAAGATCTAGGAATTGATTGTGAAAGGGGAGGTTGGGAGGACACACACCAGACCTTATTAAGAGGTCAGCAGTAGGAAGGGTGAGCAACTTCAAGTTCCTGGGTCTCAGCAACTCAAAGGCCCAACATACTGATATTGATGCAATCACGAAGAAGGCAAGCCAAGGAGCTTTACTTCATTGGGATTTTGAGGAGATGTAGTATGTCACCAAAGACACTGGCAAATCTACAGATTTACTGTGGAGAGAATCCTGACAGGTTGCATCACCTCCTAGTATAGGGGCTCCAACACACAGGATTGATAAAAAAAACCTCAGAGGGTTGTAGACTCCGCCAGCTTCGTCACAGGTACAACCCTCCCCACTGTCAAGGACACCGTCAAAAGGCAGTGCTTCAAGGTGGTGGCATCCATCATTAAGGACGTTCACCAGCCAGCTCATGCCCTCTTCTCATTAGCTCCATTGGAAAGGAGGTATGAAAGCCTAAAGACACAGACTCAATTTTCCAGGAATAGTTCCTTCCCCTCCACCATCACATTTCTGAATGGTCCAAGAATCCATGAACACTACTTCTCTATTTTGCTCTCTTTTTGCACTACTTTGAGAATGCAGTAAAAGCCAATTAATTGAGCAGCATTGATGGAGAAAGTGAAATGGAATTAACATTACCTCTTCAACAGACACAAAATACTGGTGGAACTCAGCAGGCCAGGCAGCATCTATGGAAATGAACAAATAGGTGATGTTTTGGGCCGGAAGTCTCTTTGTTCAATTCCATAGATGCTCCCTGACCTGCTGAGTTCTGCCAGCATTTGTGCATGTTGCTTTGTATTTCCTGCATCTGCAGGATCTCTTGTGTTTAACATTACATGTTGATGATTTATTTTCATCAGAACAGTTTTCATTCTCTTTCTATTTATATCTCCTCTATGCAGATTAACTGTAAGTAAATAGCCTTTATGAACATCTCTCAACCAGCAACACCATTATTTCTGTTTTTTAATCACCCCATAACCTATCACAGAATTTCTCCTAGTTCTCTCAACCAACCTCCCACCACCACTCCTCCACTACCCTTCACCTCAAAGAAAAAGAACCTGAATTTGGGGACTACAAGAAATAATCTGATATGTCTGATTAACTTATTGAATTTAGTGCTAATTCCAGAAGATCATGTGTTTGGTTGCAAGAAGAGCTGTTTTTCTTAAGTTTGCACTGGGCTTCACTGGGACAATGTCAGAGATAGATCAAAATGGAGAATTAAAGGAACAGGCAACTGGATACATGATGTCTACAGAATGAATAGAAGTTTTTTAGTCTGAAAAGCAGTCGGTCAATCTACATTTGCTATCCCCAATAAAACCAGAGTGGAGATTGTGGAACATACATTACTCTCCTAGGTACATATAAAGAAATACTCTAAAACAAAAATGCTTGCAAAAATAATGAAATGAAAAGTTTCTAAATATCATAAAATTTACCATAAAGAGCAGTAAACAGTAAAAGAAAACTAAATCAATTCAATATTTGGTGTGACCACCCTTTGCCTTTAAAATTGCATCGATTCTCTTGGGTACGCTGTCATGAAGTTTTATAAGAAAATCAGCAGGTAGTCTGTTCCAAGCATCTTAGGAGAACTTGACACAGTTCTTCTGCAGACTTCAGCTATGACACTTGCATCTATCTCTTCGGATAATCCCAGAGAGCCTCGATAATGTTGAGATCAGGTCTATGTGGAGGAGGCCATATCATTTGTTGCAGAACTTCTTGTACAGCTTTTCGCTAAAGCTAGTTCTTTATTACCTTGGCCATGTGTTTGGGATCATTGTCTGCTGCAGAATGAAGTTGGGACTGATCAGAGACCTGATCCATTATGTTTATACTTCTCAGCATTGAGAATTTCATTAATTCTGGCCAGATCACCAACTCCATTTGCAGAAATGCCGCCCCAAACCTGCAAGGAGCCTCCGCCATGCTTCACCACTGGCTGGGAACACTTGTCCAGCTCTTCTACAAACTGCCTCCTGTTTCAGCCAAAATTTTCAAATTTTGACTCATCACTCCAAAGCACTTGCTGCCATTGTTCAGCGCCCCAGTCTTTGTGTTTTTCTGCACAGGTGAGTCTCTTGGCTTTGTTTCCCCTTCAGAGAATAGCTTTTTGGCAACAACTCTACCATGAAGACCACTTCTGACAAGACTTCTCCACACTGTAGAGGGGTGTACTTGGGTTCCAGTGATTTCTGTGAGTTCAGAGCTGAGAGTACTGTTGGACTTCTTCTAATTCAGAAGGGACACCAGGTTTGTTGATTTTCTTCTCTGTTGCACTCAGTTTTTGTAGTCAAGCTCTGCATTTCTGGTCAATTTCTTTGGGTTTTTTCAGAAGAGCTTGGACAGTACATCTTAAAACAAGCTCTAGACTGTTGCAAAATTTCTAGTTGGGAGGGACCTTGCTGATGCAGGATGACCACCTTGTGTCTTGTTGCTACGCTCACTCCTGACAAGCTGGAAGAATGCTGGTTTGAAAGTTAAATTGTCACATCTGCCACACCCTGACCATTTAGTTTAGTTGTCCTTTGCCCAGTTTCATTCTTTCTGCACCCATTTCTGTTTCAGTTAATCAGTTTAGTTCATTCAACTCATTATGTCATTGATCATTAACATCCTGTTTATTATCTTTGTTTAATTATGCACTGGGCTTTATACCTACAAAGTAATCAAGTTTTTTTTGAAAAGTGATCATCCTCAGACTGCGTGTCTCTTTATATTCACACCTCCATCCAGAAAGAATGGATGTTCTTTCATTCAGCATCCCGGGTTTTTCTGGATGCCTTGATACCTCCATAATCAGCCAATTGATCCGCGAGGCCAGGCAGAAGAAAGGTGACATAAAAGTCGTCTGGTTAGATGTAGCCAACACCTACAAATCAATTCCATACATCCTCATCCAGGCTGGCCTGGACCACTACCATATCAAGCCAGTAATGTGACACATGGTGACCTGCTACTTAGGAGGATTCAAGCTACGCTTCACTTCAGCCCACTTTACCACCAGGTGGCAAGACCTCCTAAAAGGGATTCTAACTGGCTGTACCATCTCCCCCATCTTGTTTGTTATGGCTATGAACCTCCTCATATCAGCAGGAGCAGACATAACCTGAGGCCCAGTGTTGGAGCCTGTGATACGGGGGTTCATGGATGACATCACAGTAACCCATGTCCAAAGAAGATGGGTATTGGAAACCCTGCACAATGTAGCTACCTGGGCTTGGATGACCTTCAAGGCTAGTAAGTCCAGATGTATAATGATAAAAAAGTGCAAGGTTACTAGGAAGTTCAGTCTTCAAGTACAGGGAGCAGTCATTCTATCCACAAAGGACAACCCAGTTAAGTGTCCTGGAAAGTGGTTTCATGCAGCAATGACAGACGGCACCAACATCACCGACACAGTAAAGCAGACTGAAGAGTGGCTGAAGAAGATTGACAAAACCAGACTCCCTGGTAAATATAAGACATGGCTGTACCAACACGGTCTCTTACCAAGGCTGCTCTGGATTTTCATGGTGTACGAGTTCCCCATGACCGCTGTAGAAGGCATCGAGAGGAAAGTCAATAAGCATCTGCGGAGGTGGCTGGGGATTCTTCCCCCACCCCCCCCAAGTTTTTCTTCAGAGGGGTTCTACATAAGATCAGGCCAGCTACAGCTTCTATTGTCATTGGTAGTGGAGGAGATCAAGGTGGCAAAGTGTAGAGTTGTGTTAACATTGAGGGGCTCTAATGACAAGCTAATAAACCAAGCAAGAGTCACAAAAAGATTGGGCCAAGAGTGGGCCACCAACTTGGCATAGGCCAGGCAGTGAGCTCCCTGCAACTGAAAGACATCATTGGCAACTTGTGCCTGGGACGGCAAAGCCAAGTGCAGAAACTTCCAATCATGGGTGAGTGCAAGAGCAAGGGATAGGCATGACATGGTCCAGGCAGAAGTAGAACCGCGAGGAGAAAGGCGGTTATTGAAGACAGTGGAGTTAGGGTCACAGGGCGTCTGGACGAAATGGGATCTTCCCAAGCACAAGATCACTTGGGCAGAGCTTTGGAGTCTGGAGCCCTTCCACATTTCTTTTCTCCTGCGGTCCATCTATGACACTCTGCCTACACCATTACAAATGCACACATGGAGGCTGAGAGAGGGCCCTAACTGCAAACTTTGTGGTCAGCGGGGTTCACTGGTATACATATTGTCAGAATGCAAAAAAGAATTAACACAAGGATGGTAGAGGTGGGTAAGGTCCTGCTGTCCCTTGCTGACACACTGGAGCGGAAGATGTATACAAAAAGACCAGCTGGCAGAGAGGCAAACAGGGCAGTCATTTTCATCAAGGAGAGGGCCATGCCAGTCATATCAAAGAGGCCTAAATCCAATCTGCTGCAAACTGCCAAGTCATGGGAGATGAGTGTTGATGTGGAGAAGAAGCTGCAGTTCCTGGAGATGGTGCAAACCATACCAACCAGACATCTTACTGTGACCCACAGAAGACAAAACAATCATTCTGGTGGAGCTCACAGTATCATGGAAGGAAAGATGCGAGGAGTCTCACGAGGGGAAGGCTCTAAAGTACCAGTCCTTAGTCCAAGAGTGCAGGGACAAAAGATGGCAGACGTGGCTATACCCCGTGGAGGTCGGCTGTAGAGGTTGCTGTCTGTGCTGGGCCTCGATGAAAAGAGTAAAAACCAAACAGCTCGCTGGATGGGGGATGAAGCCAAAAGAGCCTCTTGCTGGATATGGAGCAGGTGAGAGGAGTTGAGCTGGAAGTCAGGAGCAAATGGGCAGTGACTTGGTCATCACTGCTGACCCGCCAACAGGAAAGTGTAGTGCTTATGGGTTGAAACATTCTATGAAAGATGGGCACCACCTTACAACATCTGCTCCTGGCCAAAGGCTATGGTTATCTCGTCAAGTAACTTAAGATAGCACCCTTGTGTAAGATGTGAATAAAATATAAAGAATTCTTTGTAATGTTTAACTTTTTGGAAAATGAGTGTTTGGAAGTCTAAAATATGCTCTTTTTTATTGACACACTGATGCAGAAGACAAAAAATAAACATCACAGCTAAATTAGTATAAAAAATTTAGAGTGCTTAAGACTTTTGCACAGTACTGTAGAACAATAGTGAGACAGGCTCTTCAGTCCACAATGTTTGTGTTGACCAAAATGCGGATTTATGCTGCATACCTACCTGCACATGGTCTATATTCTTCTATTCCCTATCTGTTCATGAGTCCAGGACACCACATCAGGAACAGCAATTGTAATATGTTAAATATGTATCTATTTAACCATGATCAGCCATGATCATACTGAATGGCGGTGCAGGCTCGAAGGGCCGAATGGCCTACTCCTGTACCTATTTTCTATGTTTCTATTTGTTTCCAATTTTAGTTAGGAATTCGATGTAAAATATGTTTTATCATCTTATTTGCTAAGATACAACATTAGGTTAATTTATGTAAGGTATATTTTTGGGTTCCTTATATACTTTCTCAGTTTTCAAAAACATTCTGTGAAACAACTCGAACCAAATTCCTGAGCATGTCTTCAAATAGTGTCATATCTTTTACCTATCTTATATCAGAGTGATTCTTTTGTGAGCTGCGTAAATATTTACTTTGGAACTTCCAAGGTCTGAGCCCACATTCCTGACTGTTGGTACATATGATCTGATAACAACTCTTTCTGTTGTATTCAGAATTTATCTGCCAATTAAGCAATAACGCTGAACAAGGTTCTGTGGCAAAACTCCAGAGCCACAAATCCAAACAGTTCCAACTAGGGATGAAAAATTAAGCAATTAGGGCTATTTTGCATAGATTTCAAGATCAGGATTGCTAGGATGCAAGAGTACTTGGCTGTACATCTCCATCCTGTCCAATGTTCATGTCATTACATATCCTTTCTGAATATTTTATAGTCTGCAGTTTTAATATCTTTGCCATCTTCTTGTGTATTTATTTTTCCAATGTTCGACTTAAAATACAGTGGATTCCAGCTAATTGGTACCCATCAGGACCAGTACATTTTTGCTCAATTAGGTGACTGCCCCAATGAGCCAAAGTTTCATGGAAATAATTAAAAAGCCATAAAAAGACAAACTAACATTTAACTGAGTAACAAATTATTAATTTAAATGAAATACAGAGCAAATTAGAACACTGCTAATATTACTACAGTACTATAAAGCTGTGTATTAGTTCCTAATAGTCATCAACAGAGGAATTCTTCCAGTGTACACTGCCGTGATCTTTTGACTGACTTTAAATGAACAAAATCAGTGCAGACACCTCATGCAGATAATAGACTGCCTTCATACAATGCTTTCGGCGATTGCATCCTCCAAAATCTTCATTTTCATTGAAACATTCAAGATGATTGATGATATCTTCAAATTCTTCATGGTTCCAAACTTGTTGAATGAGTGAAATTGTTTCATTTTCAGTCCCAGCCATTTCTAACATCTCCAAGTTGAATGCTTGAAACCAGAGTGAGCAAAATAGTTCTGAATTGTCTTACTACTTATGCCTTGACGACTATCCAAGAGAAAAAACACTGCTTTTTGAAGAAAAGCACAGAAAACTGTTTGCTCTAAATAAAGTGTAGTGTCTAATGCCCACGAAAGTGCACATGACTGATGCTAGTTAGAAACTGTTCAGCAACAATCTCCTGTCCCAATTAAGCAACAGTGTCCCAAATAAACCAAAGAAATCCCGGCTATTTTCTCTACTACTTATTGTTCTTTAAGAGTTGTCAGAAATAAGTGACTTCCCTGATTAATCAGTGGCCCAATTAATCAGAACCATTTTATTTAAATCTTGAACTCAGATCAGCAAAACCACATTTTCTGCTGGAGGTCATTCAATTTCAAAGGAAAATGAAGAATAACTGTAAGTTAGCAATTGATCACATGGATCAATATTCCCAAGTACACCTGATATGATAATGAACTGAGGATCCAGACAGGTAATGTTGCTGAATAACGTGACAAACATCCGAGAGCCATTTCCAGGATTTTCATCAGCAAAGACTGTCTGCAGACTGTGACTGAAAAGGCAGGTCAGTATCAAACACCAGAATTTATGTAAATTGTTTGCCCATCCCTCCCCCTTCCAATCCCTTCTCCCAATGCAACATCATGCTGAGCACCCTGATTTTCTCCATTAATCTACTGCCTCCAACTGCAATCCCTGACAACAACCCTCCCACGTTTCCAGTGGCTACCATAACATCCTGACCCTTAATCACACCATAAATCAGCCACTCAGCCCCTGGTTAGTCCAACTCCCTCCCCAACTGCTGGACCCCACCCACCCCACCCACCCCACACCACACAAATGGAGCACGAGAAAGAAAAGATCATTCTTAGTGGAAGGCTGATCCAATACCTATAAAGCCCTAGGCCTCTTGACCTATTAACTTTCTTAGTGGCTGGCTTGTGAACAAGATATTCATTTGCCTCTAGCACACTGCAGAAGTTTTGATGTACCAATTTCTAGCATTTTCTTCTTTATTACACTCTGATGACCCACAGAGAGAGAAATGGAGCCATCTGAAGAATAAAGAATGTTAGTGTTGTTCCTGGTTTTAAATAAACAACTGCATGGCTCATTTCAGTTTCCTTTGACTCCTTGAAGCACTTTGGTCTTTCTAATCTGACAAGTACATAACACAACAGTATACACTTATGCAATTAACTTCTTCCAACAATACAAATGACATGATTTAATACCATTGTTTACTGGGTATCTTTAGCATTAAATTGAATGATAGCAAATATTTTGCAAACTACTGTATACACAGAACCTACGATAAAAAGCAATCAAACATGTGATTTATATCACTGAGTTTGTCCAGTCAACAGCCCTGTGCTGAATGGTTGATTTTTTTCCCCTGTTTCCCACAACTTCAGCTCAGCAAAAATGACAAAGCCTTCAAGTCTAAGATGTCAATGTCTTGGTTTTGCAACCACAGCTCTGTAATAGCAGGATAAATACACTTCACATTATCGAGACAGTGATGGCCAAGACATGAAATGGAGCCAACTTCTAGCCAGTTATTGAAGTGAGTACTGCTTCCCTTCGACTTTGCATTTGTGTATAAAAGCTGGTGATGGCACCAACAAGATGGTTAAAATCTTCCTCCTCCTTTCAATGGCTGATCTGGAGCAACAATTATACATTCAATTTAAGGCTAGTTAGCCACTGTAATAGACTAGAAAAGGGAAGAGATTTTTTTTTCCAGCTAAAATACTAATGGAGTGTTGTTTATTTTGATCAGTGTTCACAGTCACATCTTACTCAAATCCTTAATCTTTACTTGTGCATTACATGGCAGAGCTCCATGGTGTTAAAACCTGTTTCCTGAGGTAAGTTTAACCATAGAGCTTCACTGTTGGGTCAAAATTAGATATTTATTCCTGATAGCGATTTCAACCACAATTCCCTCTGGCTTGTTCCTTGTCATATCCTGCAAGGTTTAGGAACTATATCAATTAAAATACCTGTCTATGAGCAGGAGAGTCAATGAGTCACTACAGATGAAATATACCTGATACTTTGGCTTTCTGAAAAACAACAAGCAGTAACAGGGATAGAGCATCGTGAACAATAGCCTCAACTTGACACAGCCAACAGGGACTCAAATGACTTCCTACAAGCTATGAATTTCCATCATTAAATTTATTCTCCTCAATGAGATTTAAAATTAATAAAGAACCATAGTGAAACATGATGAGAATGAGTTAGTGAATTTCACATCAGCTCAGGTACAGAAAGAGAAGTAAAAAGGGCAAGTCAGGTATAAGTGAGGAAATAGAAGTAACGGTGTTCTAAATGGATGCCCCTCAATTTTAAGGCTGTGCTCTCTGGTCCTGCTTTCCCCCACCATAAGAAACATATGCATATCCACTCTATCTAAGCTGTTTACTATTCAAAAGATCGGTCAAATGCAAGCAGATGAAACTAGCTTAGATAGGGACCATGGTTAGTATGGATGAGTTGGGCCAAATGGCCTGTGTTCATGTTGCATGATTCTATGTAGACCTACAGTTAACAAATTTAACCTGATTCAGATAATACACCTGATTCTGATTCTAAATGTAAGAGGACATGATAAAGAAATTTGCAGATTCCAGTGTTTGCATTCTCCTATGTTTCCAGCTGAAGGCTAGCCTCACTCTGTTCAAAAGGAGTCGGGGTCAGAGCTGAGCTATGGAAAATGGATGACGTGCTCATGAGATTTATTAACTGTGATTGAGGAGAAGCCACAGTTTATTTCAGGAAGTCACATCACTGCAGTAAATATAACTGATGAACTGGGAGAATGGAATAGAATCCTCAGAAGAGGCAGACTTGGACAAAGAGTAGTTGAGATAGCTGTGGGAGTCAGCAGGCTTATAATGGATGTTAGGAGTCAGCCTAAGGTCCAGAAAAGGGGAGAGTTAGAAACTGACCATGTGAAGGTGGTGCATGGTAGCATATTGGCTAGGCCTAACGCTTCAAAGCACTAACGATCGGCGTTCATCTCCCGCTCTGTAATGCGCTTGTATGTTCTCCCCTTGGCCACAGGGGCTTCCTCCTGGTACTCTTTTACCCTCCCACATTCCAAAGATGCATGGGTTAGTAAGTTGTGGGTTTGCCATGTTGCTGCTGGAAGCATGGTGACACTTGTGGGCTGCCCTGACCCAGATAATGTGGGTCATTGACACAAATGACACATGTCAATGTAGGTTTCAATGTTAATGTGACAAATAAAGCTAATCTTTAAAATACTGGCAGCAAAGGTAATGGAAGTGTTAATCTTGCAACCAGCGCCTGTGCTCCGTTCACAGAGGCCACCCTGCTGTGCTAATTCTTCATCTCACTCCCACTCTGACCTATGTCACAGTGAGGCCAAATGTAAACAATGATAAGCACCTCATTAGTTGTCTTTGCACACTGCAGCCTTCTGGACTCAATTCTGAATACTACAACTTAATGCAACTTGATTTCTTGGTCTGAATCAGTCATTCATCTGTAATATTAGCTTGGCTTGTTTTTTCCCTCTCCTTCCTTTCTTAACTCTCTGGCGATGGAGAAGATGCCCAGCCCATCCTGCTGGGGCCTGTCAGCCTACAATTCATTTTACAACTACCACATTCTTCTGTCTAGGTTCCTTTGTTAATAGTTTCACTCTTTTACCCTCTTCCATTCATTCACCGACTTGATACATCTGCAAGCTCAAAAAGGAAAGTGCTAAAACAGTGGTTCCCAAAATGGGTGATGTCGCACCCATGGGGGCAGCAGCAGGAGTTTCTACGGCGGAGGGGGCCAAAAGAGATAAAGGGGGTGGTGGGAGGTGCTCAGAAGCAAAGGGCGCAGCTCAGGGATTACAGGCTTGAGGGATTGACGACTGCATTGGAGCTGCCTCCTGCACACATGCTGAGCTCATTGACTTCATTAACTTTGCCTCCAACTTTCACCCTGCCCTCAAATTTACCTGGTCCATTTCCGACACCTCCCTCCCCTTTCTTGATCTTTCTGTCTCCATCTCTGGAGACAGCTTATCTACTGATATCTACTATAAGCCTACAGACTCTCACAGCTACCTGGACTATTCCTCTTCCCACCCTGTCTCTTGCAAAAATGCTATCCCCTTCTCACAATTCCTCCGTCTCCGTCGCATCTGCTCTCAGGATGAGGCATTTTATTCCAGGACGAAGGAGATGTCTTTTTTAAACAGAAGGGCTTCCCTTTTTCCAGCATCAACTCTGCTCTCAAACGCATCTCTCCCATTTCCCGCACATCTGCCCTCACCCCATCCGCCCGCCACCCCACTTGGGATAGGGTTCCTCTTGTCCTCACCCAGCACCCCACCAGCCTCCAGGTCCAACGTATAATTCTCCGTAACTTCCGCCACCTCCAACGGGATCCCACTACCAAGCACATCTTTCCCTCCCCCCCCCCCCCCCGCCGCTTTCCGCAGGGATCGCTCCCTACGCGACTCCCTTGTCTAATCGTCCCACCCCATCTCTTCCCACCAATTTCCCTCCTGGCACTTATCCTTGTAAGCGGAACAAGTGCTACACCTGCCCTTACACTTCCTCCCTCACCACCATTCAGGGCCCCAGACAGTCCTTCCAGGTGAGGCGACACTTCACCTGTGAGTCAGCTGGTGTGGTATACTGAGTCCAGAGCTCCTGGTGTGGCCTTTTATATATTGGTGAGACCTGACGCAGACTGGGAGACCGTTTCACTGAACACCTGCGCTCGGTCCGCCAGAGAAAGCAGGATCTCCCAGTGGCCACACATTTTAATTCCACATCCCATTCCCATTCTGATATGTCTATCCATGGCCTCCTCTACTGTCAAGATGAAGCCACACTCAGGTTGGAGGAACAACACCTTATATACCGGCTGGGTAGCCTCCAACCTGATGGCATGAACATTGACTTCTCTAACTTCCATTAATACCCCTCCTCCCCTTCTTACCCCATCCCTGACATATTTAGTTGTTTGTTTTTTTTCTCTCTCTCTGCCCATGGCTCTGCCTGTTCTCCCATCTCCCTCTGGTGCTCCCCCCTCCCCCTTTCTTTCTCCCGAGGTTTCCCGTCCCATGATCCTTTCCCTTCTCCAGCTCTGTATCCCTTTTGCCAATCACCTTTCCAGCTCTTAGCTTCATCCCACCCCCTCCAGTCTTCTCCTATCATTTTGCATTTCCACCTCCCCTCACTACTTTCAAATCTCTTACTATCTTTCCTCTCAGTTAGCCCTGACAAAGGGTCTCGGCCCGAAACGTCAACAGTGCTTCTCCTTATAGACGCTGCCTGGCCTGCTGTGTTCGACCAGCATTTTGTGTGTGTTGTTTAAATTTCCAGCATCTGCAGATTTCCTCATGTTTACAGGCTTAATTTAAGTAATGAATTACTTATTATAAACATTTGATTCTCAACACAAGTCCATTCTTGATTACAATGATCATCCCTTGCTAACCCACCATTCTCTTAGACTTTTCTCAAAATGCATTTTAGTTGTTGAAAAGCAATGTGACTCTTCTATATTTGGCATATCACGAGGACCTCTGTACCTCCCTCTGCAATTGGATCCTTGACCTCCACATCTGGAGACCACAGTCAGTGCAGATCAGAAATAACATCTCCTTATTTATAATCAACAACAGTACCTCAAGAATACATACACTGGCATGCAAAAGTTTGGGCACCCTTGTCAAAATTTCTGTTACTGTGAATAGCTAAGCGATAAAAGATGACCTGATTTCCAAAAGGCATAAAGTTAAAGATGACACATTTCTTTAATATTCTAAGCAAGATTACTTTTTTTATTTCCATCTTTTACAGTTTCAAAATAACAAAGGAAAAGGGCCCGAAGCTAAAGTTTGGGCACCCTGCATGGTCAGTACTTAGTAACAGCCCCTTTGGCAAGTGTCACAGCTTGTTAATGCTTTCTGTGGCCAGCTAAGAGTCTTTCAATTCTTGTTTGGGGGATTTTCACCCATTCTTCCTTGCAAAAGGCTTCTAGTTCTGTGAGATTCTTGGGCCGTCTTGCATGCACTGCTCTCTTGAGGTCTATCCACAGATTTTCAATGATGTTTAGGTCGGGGACTGTGAAGGTCATGGCAAAACCTTCAGCTTGTGCCTCTTGAGGTAGTCCATTGTGGATTTTGAGGTGTGTTTAGGATCATTATCCTGTTGTAGAAGCCATCCTCTTTTCAATGTCAGCTTTTTTACAGATGGTGTGATATTTGTTTCCAGAATTTGCTGATATTTAATTGAATTCATTTTTCCTTCTACCAGTGAAATGTTCCCCGTGCCACTGGCTGTAACACAAGCCCAAAACATGATCGATCCACCCCCGTGCTTAACAGTTGGAGAGGTGTTCTTTTCCATGAAATTCTGCACCCTTTATCTCCAGACATACCTTTGCTCATTGCGGCCAAAAAGTTCTATTTTAACTTCATCAGTCCACAGGACTTGTTTCCAAAATGCATCAGGCTCATTTAGATGTTCCTTTGCAAACTTCTGATGCTGAATTTTGGGGTAAGGACTCAGGAAAGGTTTTCTTCTGATGACTCTTCCACAAAGGTCATATTTGTGCAGGTGTCGCTGCACAGTAGAACAGTGCACCACCACTCCAGAGTCTGCTAAATCTTCCTGAAGGACTTTTGCAGTCAAATGGGGGTTTTGATTTGCCTTTCTAGCAATCCTATGAGTAGTTCTCTCAGAAAGTTTTCTTGGTCTTCCAGACCTCAACTTGACCTCCACCGTTCCTGTTAACTGCCATTTCTTAATTACATTACCAACTGAGGAAATGGCTACCTGAAAACACTTTGCTATCTTCTTATAGCCTTCTTCTGTTTAGTGGGCATCATTTATTTTAATTTTCACTGCTAGGCAGCTGCTTAGAGGAGCCCATGGCTGCTGATTGTTGGGACAAGGTTTGAGGAGTCGGTATTTATAAAGCTTTGAAATTTGCATCACCTGGCCTTTCCTAACGATGACTGTGAACAAGCTAATTAAGGTCTGACACCATGGTAAAAGTTATCTGAGCACTCAAATCTCTTGGGGTTCCCAAACTTTTGCATGGTGCTCCTTTCCTTTTTTTCACTCTAAAATTGTACAAAACAAAAACAATACACTAATCTTGCTTAAAATATTGAATGTTTCATCTTTAACTTTATGACTTTTGGAGATCAGTTCATCTTCTACTCACTTAACTATTCACAGTAACAGAAATTTTGACACGGGGTGCCCAAACTTTTGCATGCCACTGTATTGCTGAAATAAAACAACATATCTCACAGCAAACACCAAGGATTTTGAACCTGATTCTGAATCTGAAGGAAATTGTACGTTCTCCCCATGACTGTACGGGTTTCCCCTGGTGCTCCAGTTTCCCCCACATTCCAAAGACATCCAGGTGGCTGAATTGGTTACATGAATGTAATTGGGCAGCACAGGCTTGTTGAGCCAGAAGGCCTGTTACAATGCTGAATCTCTAAATGAAAATTAAAAACACACCATTCTGTGTACACAAAGAGATAGCCAGTGTTTCCGCGTTGAGACCCTGCATCTGGACCTTCCTGCTGAGCTCTGCCAGCAATTTAATTTTGCTTCAGATTTTCCAAGACCTCTAGTCTGTTGTGTTTCTGTCACCCTGGTTTTACCCCAACCTTCCTGCAGCTTTACAGGCTTCTTTAGTCTCCTTCCCCACCCGTCAAATATTATCCAACCTGAAGCTTGAACTATTTCCAAGACTTTTTTCCCCATTCTGATTTCTCAGCATTTGCAGTATGTTTTTGACGTTCATCAGCAGATACCATTATGTTAGCTCCATTATTAGGGCTAGTCTTAACTTAAAGAGGACTTAATATGCAAATACAAATATCTCAAAGGAAGATTAGGTACAGGATTTGAATAAATGAAAGTGAAGCAGAAAACATTATCTATCAACCTGTGTCAATTATCCATTCACAGAACCTATTGTCCTCTTAAGTTATTGTGCTGAACCATGGATGTTATAGTCTAGAGCAGGGATGCTGAAACTTTTTGAAACTGTGCCTAAATTGCTGATAATCCTGTGAAAAAAACCTCTCTTGTGTGCCATGATAATCTTATGCAGAGATTATCATTGATTATTCAATCAAGACAATAATTATGGACTATCCAAGGAAAAGGTACGAGTCTGTTGCTTAATTACTGTACGTGCATTTTACTATTACTAAAATTATAAATAGAGACAAAATAAAACATGAAACATTTTAGGGAACCTGTTCAAAAATTATTAACAGAAATCTTTTAAAAAGACAATTGAAAAATAACTATTCATGAAGGAACTAAACTACATATAGTATTTACCATTATCACTGAATATCCAGGGCTCACTCACAAATAACAGAAGAAAAAATATAAGCAGAGTGAAGCCATTACCAACTAGCCCAACCACTTACTACCTAAGTACTGATTTATACAACAGGCCTTTGAGGATTTCAAAATATATCATCCAACATCCCATTGTAACTGTCTAGCTGATGTGAGACACTTCCCGTGAAAACACCTCTCCGCTCTTGGGTTGTAAAAGATCATAATCTGCATCATTCGGCAGAAAAGATAATAATTATGTATCTTTTGATTAAGGGTGGGATTTATAGAATCAAGGGCTGCACGGCATGCTGCGTGCCAACTAATTATTTTCACGTGCCATCTTGACCATAGTTTTGCCACCCCTGGTAGAGTAAACAAAGTGTTACAATACAGAAACAAGCCCGCTCCAACCACCAGAGACACATTTTTCTATTCATCTTACTCTAATTCAGTTTATTCTCACCAGAGACAGGTCTTTCAGCACAGACTCCATGCTGGAAGACATTCCTCCATCACTGTGTTGCAAAACCTCACTCCAGAACTCAAAAGGGCAGATTGCCATATTCTGAAAAGATCTTAATTTTCTCATTAAGAATATTAGATATATATCATCAATTGTTTCAGTTGGGTCAAAGAAAATTATTCTGCATCCATCAATACAAGACAAGGAAGCAAGGAAAATGCAAATTATAAGGAAAGATCCTAATAGCAACCTTATGTTTCATATTAGGATCATAACATTGTTTGGAATGTTAAACTACACAAAAACAGGTGTTGAACTAGACTACATGTAGCTCTCGCAGCTGCTGAAATGAGAATATAGGGCGCTTCAACAGTGACTTCCCAATAGAAGCCAACAGTTATGCTTCTGCATAAAATACTGAGATTACAATATTTACACATGCTGCAAAATTTATGTATATCTCCCTCGCAAGCCTTTTTTTTCCAGTTTTCTGTATCTGTGCATACTGATATAGCCACAAATTTGAATATATCCCAAATACTGAGTACAAGTAGCCAAAATTTGGGAACTGACTAAAATCATGGTCTTTATAAAAAATAAAATTCCTTGATGAGATTTCTTGATAATTTTGTCATATATTTAATACTTCAGGGACAGTTGAGTCTTATTGTAAATACTGTATATTGCTTGGTTAAGCATTCTTTGTAATTTACATAGTTCATTATGAATTATATATTAAAGTACTTGAATTGCATATGTCATTATGCCACTACATCATAATTGAGCACCTTTCTAAAAGTAAAAATGAAACTAAGTCACACATCTCCCAGGTCCATAATTTATTTCAATTAGTTTTATGTTTTGGAGTTATGAAACTTAATAAATCCTAAAGAACATAAATTTGAATCCTCAGCCAATTCTGGTTCAACAACATGAAAACATTTTGCATCAGATCAGCCAAGATAACTATATTAAGAGAATGAAAATATTTCCCAGGTCATTTCCTTTCCTACCTAATGAAAATATTATAGAATATAACAAATGAACAGAAATGAAATCAGTGGACAATGAGGAATGCGTTGATTCAATTCTCTTTACAAGAAAGTGGTATTTTCCCCAGTTCCTTCAGTTTCATCTGTCTACAACTTCCTTCCAATTGATTGAACACAAATTATTTATTTGAAGAGAACCATTTATTAACATGACAATGGTGGTAAATGTAAAAGCAGTGGAATGAAACTGGCAAACTCCTTATCAAATGTTTCTTCAGTTTTCCTTTGTTGCTTTGGCTCTAAATAACTCATTTTATTTGCCAGTCTCTATATCAAGTCTTTTTAGATCCCCTCTTGACAAAACCTTCAACAATGTTAATTTAATTCAATTCCTTTCACAGACCAAACATTACCAGCTCTATACCAACTGTCTATACCCAGCAGAAGAAAACTAAGAGAACACCCAATGTGAAAACCAGCAATGGGCACCATAGTGGTGACAGAAACAGTGCCCCAGCTCACAGCTCCAGTGAGTCAGGTTTGATCCTGATCACAGACTCTATCTCTATAGAGTTTGCATGTTCTCCCTGTGGGTTTCCCTCAGGTGTTCTGCTTTCTTGCCACATTCCAAAGATATTGGTAGGTTAATTGGTCACTGTAAATATCTTCTAGTGTGGGTGCTTTATAGACTTACAGGTCAAGTTGATGAGCATGTAAGAGTTAGCTGTGCAATTAAGAAAGGGTTACAGAAACAATAAATGAGGGAATCAGAATAAATTTGTGAGGCCAACTTAGACTCAAAAGAAAAATTATTTAACTGAAGAATACCGTTTGAAAATAACAAATAGTTTCTCTCTATGTCATATAAAAGACCATATGCAACTTCCATACTTTCACTAAAGAGTTTCTAAATCTTCAATGCAGGAAATAAATTTCTTTGTTTCTACCCAAGAAATCAACCATCAACATATTAAAACTTTACCACCCACACCAATACATACCAAATGAGGAATTTAAAGATTTCATTCACAAAATTAAGAAATAAAATTACTACCATTTAATTAGAGTATTTAACGTCATCTGCTAAAGCTTGTCAATTTCATTTCACTGGTTTTACATTTACTACCATTGTCATGTTAAAAATTGGTTCTCTTCAAATAAATAATTTATCTTCAATCAATCAATCAGAAGAAAGTTGTAGATAGATGAAACTTTGAAGGAACTAGAAAAATTCCTCTTTCTTGTAAAGAGAATTGAATGAATGCATTCTTGTTGTCCACTGATTTCATTTATGCTCTTTGTTATATTTTACAATATTTTTATTAGGTAGGAAAGAAAACAGCCAAGGAAATATTTTCATTCTTTTGATATCTCAGCTGATTTGGTGCAAAATGATTTCATGTTGTTGAACCAGAAATGGCTATGGATTCAAACTCATGTTCTTCAGGAAAAGAATTCACAAATTTACTAATTCCCAAAGAGAATTAAGAGCAGAGTGAAGCTGATTTGATGATTGAGGGAAACATAAATTAGAATTTGCTCAATTGTAACTTGATATCAATGAACTGTATTCAAAAATTAAGAAATTGCCTGTCTCTAAATGCATTGCAAATTGCATGGCTTTCATAGACATGATCACAGAGTTCAGAAATAATAAGTAAAACTGTCCAAAGTAGAAGCCCGCAAATTTGATTTAAATTGGTGTCAGAAGTAGAATACCAATATAGAAATCTACCTCCACTCTCCATTAAATATAAACATTGTTATGTATATGCAGAGAACTTTGCTTTTTCATTATGCTAAAAATAACTTCACTTCTTAACTGTATTGGTGGTCAATCTAAAGGCATGAAACAAGGGGGTGGAGAAAAGGGGAGCCAAAACAACAAATCATCATGACATACCAAAACTCTCCTCCAAAATTTTAACTTTGGTACTCAGAAAGGTAAAGGTAAAGTTATTCTCATGCCTGGCACATCAGGTGCCAACTTTTCCATTCCTTCAGCATTTGTCCAAGTTGCTCGATGCTCAATCCAGCACAGGTAGAACACATGCAAGGGGCCAGCTGGATGCGAACCAGGGACCTCCCTCCCCAAAGTCTGGTGCAGATGCCGCTATACCCAATCCAATTTTCAATGCACAGTGGAGGAAATTTCAAACCTGCTTTGAATGTTGTAAAAAAATTCAGCACTGCTTGCTTGCACGGATTAAGAGGTCTAGTTTGAACTCCTATGTTTGATAGCTAATGAGATTTTGTAAGTTGCTTTTAAAATGTAAGGTGTTTTTTTTTTAACCAGCAATAGCTTAATTTTATCTCATCCTGACAAGAGTACAAACACAATCCATGTGCTTCAGATCTCTGAGGTCGCAGATATCAGCAAGACTGAAAATCCAAAAAAAACCAAGGTAACTGAGAATTAAGTTATACTAGGCACTTACGAGGAAGGACAACTAAAGGAAAGTACTGTGGTAATGTCAGTTATCTCGATTTTTTTTAATTTTTGTAGCTGTGTCTACCTTTCTCACCTTTCATATCACTGATTGCAGCCAATCAATTGGAAATGTCAGTTCAGCTACAAGACTAAACCTAGCAGTGCCTGATTGCGATATGGCAGCATCATTCTGCTGGCCTCACCTCACAAGCATCAGGATCCTTATTTCCAAGTTTTATCAATTGAATTGTGCTTAAATCAAAAAGAAAATTAAAATTCCTCAATCGAGCATCATTTTTCACAGAACACAATCAAATACAAGAATATAACAACTTCAGAAAAAGAAGCAGGATTAGGCTACTTTAAACTATGCTGGTGGTTAATCTAAAGGCATGGAACAAGGAGCGGACAAAAGGGAAGACTCTCATGCTGGCTCTGTCATTCACTTAAATCATGCTTGATTCTTTACTTCAATGCTAATTTCAACAATTCCACATTGTTTGATTCCTTACATAAGAACATTAGAAATAGGAGCAGGAGGAGGCCATCTGGCCCATCACACCTGTCCCACCATTCAATAAGATCATGGCTGATCTGTCCGTAAACTCAGCTCCATCTACTTGCCTTTTCCCCATAACCCTTAATTCCCTCACTATGTAAAAACCTATCTTACTGTATCTTAAATATATTTAGTGAGGAAGCCTCAACTGCTTCCCTGGGCAGAGAATTCCACAGATTCACCACTCTCTGGAAAAACAGTTTCTCCTCATCTCTGTCCTAAATCTTCTCCCCTGAATCTTGAGGCAATATCCTCTAGTTCTAATCTCATCTACCAATGGAAACAACTTTCCTACTTCTATCTTATCTATCCCTTTCAAGATTTTGTATGTTTCTATAAGATCTCCTCTCATTCTTCTGAACTCCAGAGAGTATAGTCCCAGGTGACTCAATCTCTCCTCATAGGTTAACCCCTTCATCCCTAGAATCAACTGGTGAACCTACTCTGCACTGCCTCCAAAGCCAGTATACCCTTCCTCGAGTATGGAGACCAGAACTCCACACAGTACTCCAGGTATGGCCTCACCAGTACCTTGTATAGTTGCAGCATGACCTTCCTGCTCTTAAGTTCAATCCCTCTAGCAATGAAGGCCAACATTCCGTTTGCCTTCTTATTAACCTGTTGTACCTGCAAGCCAACTTTTTTGTGATTCATGAACAAACACTCCTAAGTCCCTCTGCACAACAGCATGCTGCAGCCTTTCACCATTTAAGTAATAATCTGCTCTTCTATTATTGCCTCCAAAGTGGATGATCTCGTATTTAGCAATGTTGTATTCCATCTGTCAGACCTTGGCCCACTCACTTAACCTATCTATATCCCTCTGCAGACTCTCCACAGAGGGTGTGCTCCCAATCCACATTAGCCAACTCCTCCCTCATCCCGTTGTAGTCTCCCTTTCTCAAGCATAATACACTAGTTTTAGATCTATTTCATCCTCCACCTGTATGCGAAATTCAATCATACTATGATCACTCTTTCCAAGAGGATCCCTGACTACAAGGTCATTAATCTTACCTGTCTCATTGCACAGGACTAGATCTAAGATAGCATTTTCCCTTGTAGGTTCACTAACGTGCTGCTCAAGAAAGCCATCACAGATGCATTCTATGAAGTCCTCCTCAAGACTTGCTTGACCAACCTGATACTATGTGGATATGTACAACAACAATACAATTGATTTCTCTCGAGGTTGCATAACCCACTTAAGTAGAGAATTTATAATACTCTCTACCTTCTGGTTGAAGAAACTTCTTCTCATCTCAGTCCGGAATGGCCAGCCCTTTATCCTGGCACTATGATCCCTGCTTGTAGTCACACAAGTCAGGAAAAATGGCATCTCAGCATCTATTCTATCAAGCCATATACTGTAAGAATGTTGAATGTTATCATGAGATCACATTTCATTCATCTAAACTGAAGAGAGTATAGAAGAACATAGGCTCTCTCCTTGTAAGACGAAACCCCACCCAAGGAATGAATTGGGATTTGCGTGGGAGGGGGAAGGCTTTACAAATATAGTAAATAATTATAAACACATTTATCTTGAAAACAAAATTCCAATTGGTCATCTATGACCCTTTTAAACACTTATAGCATATTAAATAACACGTCACTCTCAAAGTCAATTTTACTTCATACATACTTGTAAATGAGAGCTTGATGTGAATAGAATGTCAAACAAATAACTGGACAGCAGGAGGCAGCAGGCCATTTACTTTCTGTATCTGTCTAGTTCATCTAACCAGGGTTTAAAATGCAGCAATTTCATCAGCAGCAGGGAGTATGCATATCTAACTACATTTGAAGCAAATGATAGGAGGCAGATATTGGAAAGGGAGTTAATTTAATGCAATTCTGTTTGAAGCAGTTTTATTTGGTTAGAAGTTAAATCTGCTTTGGTCCAAAATTTTGAATATTTTCTTAATTGGTAGAAATTATAATCAAAATGTCTTGACAAGTTAGTCAAAGATCAGTAACCACAGGATTTTAATATTCTATTCATGTTATGAAGTTTTAAAAAAGATAATTTTCATAAAGCTTCAAATATGCTTATCTGCACATTGTAAGTATGTATAAATTCTAGGGCAAGAAAATTGTTAAGATTCAAATGATGGTCTAAATTGCTAAAAAGTGTAATATTCTTATTTTCTGTTCCACAAATCCATTGGTTTCTGTCTCCCCTGTTAAAAAGGCTTTACAACTCTCTGGAGCAATTGCTTTAGAGAGAAAAAAGCAGAAATCAGACAATCCATTTTAATCTGCAAAATACTATCTTAAACTGAGACAGATGCATATCTACTTTATTGACCAGCTGCAGACAAAACAATTCCATTACACTATTTACCAGCTCTAATTCTAACAGCAGAAATTATATTTCAAAATGTGTAAAAGATTAGCTTTATTAGTCACATGCACATTGAAGCCAACAATGTTATGTTTGTTCTTAATAAAGCCAAACAGCATGGCTAAAAATACTAAGACATATTTATTTACAGTTAATAAGTTCCTGCTCAACACGAGCATGTGTAACCTGCCCACCAACATCCTTTCTGTTCTGCGTGAACCACCAGTATTACAAACTGGGAAATGAAGTTCTTTATTATGTACCCACATGATAACACATCCCCCCCCCCCTTTAATGAAAAAAGATAATAGTACGTCCTCATAAATCTGCAAGAAATAATAATGCTTTCCAACAAAGTTATTTACATTAACTTCAATTGTAGTGAGCAAATACAGTCCCTTATTCACTCAGCAACTCTCAATCAGGCTCTGAGATTGTATAATGATCCTTTTTGGTCTGTTATTTGTCTCCACAGATGTATTGCTTTCACTTGCTGTGTTAATATTAGTCTTTTTGAGAACTCTGAAAAAGTTCCCTCCTTCACACCCCTCTGCCAAGATCCTTTCTGTTCCTCTCTTTTCTTGTTAAGTGACCATAATTTGCTCCATATACCTCATAATGGAGCCTGGACTACATCCACGTGATCAGTGAGTCTTTGCACAAGTTCCAACTGATTCTGTCTCAATTCACAGAGGATCCCTCTGTTGGCTGCATATCACAAATAACAACTCCTCCTGTTCGTTTGTGCTGAACTGTTGCTGTTGTTCTGACCTTGGGGTCTTTGTGGTCTCACAATCTTCTTTTTTTATTTTTCCTCTTCAACTCAGGAGAGGACCGTGATTTTGATTTCCATTCTTTAACTGGAAGTCAATGAGAGACAGACTTTGAACCACAGCTGCATGATGTGGAAGCAAGAGTGGCAACTTCTTCATCATGATCACACTGTTTAGCACTGAAATCCCAACTGTCATGCTGGTTTAGTGGTATGGATATATATGGAAGGTGGAGTTTTGTGTTTCTCTTGCATAACTTCCCTGGATCTCTCATGGATGCTGTTATGAGTTCCTTGAGTTACATCAGTTAAGCATCCGAGCCCCTCAAAGACATCTGCAAGCTCTTCTATGAGTCTTTTATGGTCAGCTTTGGTCTGTGAAGCCAGTATGAAAACTCCTTCCACCAGGTTGAGCTTTACAAATGCATTCAGACCTAATATTCACTGTACTTTTATCTACAATCAGTAGCTGTGCCTTTAGCCACTGCCCCTTGTGCTTGAAACTCACTATACAGACCCATTTACTCTCTCCAGTATAGCCTGTCACTTTTAACTTAACTGGGTAAACCTTGCTCTTAACATTGAGAGTCACATAATCATCCATAGACAACAAATTTACCTGAGCTCCAGTGTCAATTTTGAATGGAATTACTGTCTCATTCACAGTCACTGGAACAATCCATTCTGTTTTACCAGCACACAGAGTCTATAGAGAGTCCACAAAAACTTCCTCCATTTCCTTAGCAACAGTGCGCAACTTTCTCTTGGTAGGCCCACTTTATACCACTTCACAAAATTATTTTTCTTCCCACAATTATTGCAGAACTTCCCATAAGCTGTATGTCTACCTCCACATTTGCTGTCTAAGCCTATTTCCCTGCTTCGCTGTTGCTTCGGGAAATGCCTTGTGCTCTGTCTCTCTTGTTTTCACAGCTCGCACTTTTATTTCTGCCCTGCACAGCTCCTTAGCTGGTGATTATGTGTTCACCAGTGCCCTACACACATTTACAGCTTTTTCCACCATTAAATCTTTTTCACAGAATAATCTTTCTTTGAGCCCATTATCTGAAGTTCCACAAACTGTTTTGACTCTAACTAGTGAGTCTCTCAAATCTCCTAACTCACAGGAATTACTCAGTGTCTGAAGCTCAGCTAAGTATTGGTCAAAGCTCACACCTTGTTTCTGGTCACGGGAAAAGAACTTTTATCTTTCAAACATGATGTTTTTCCTTGGGGCAAAATATTCCTCAAATTTTGTCATCAGAGTGTCCAATGTAAAGGCTGCATCTTCAGTTTGAAAGCTGTTATAGAAAGCCAAATTACTGTGTGTGCAGAAAGGTAGACACTTACAATTTTTCTTCTGCCATTCTGGCTCTGCTCACTGCTAAATATATATTGTGTCACCATTTGAAGTGTTTCCAGTTATCTTTTTAATTACAGGTAAACTGCGTAGGTGCAGGAACACTTAGGTTATCCATTACGAGGATTTTTGGCGTCTCTCACTTTAATCTCTTGGTGAACTTATGGAACAATGTGCTGTATTGCCATGTTGGCTGCCAACCTCACTTGCTTCTAACACAGTCATTTGTTCCCCATCAGCACTCGTGTCTCTTTCTTAGTCCCTCACAGTATTCATTTACACTCCATGTTTAGACCTCAATCTCACTTTGACACCATGTTCTGTTTGTTCTTAATAAAGAAAAACAACGTGGGTAAAAATGCTAGCACATATTTATTTACTGTTATTAGCTTCCAGCTCGACAAGAGAGTGTGTGACCTGCCCACCAATGTCCTCCTGTTCCAGGTGAACTGCCTGCATTGCACATTGGTAACTGCAGTTCTTTATTACATTACATTAGATTGAGGGGGGATCTTATTGAAACGTATAAAATTCTAAAAGGATTGGACAAGCTAGATGCAGGAAGATTGCTTCCGATGTTGAGGAAGTCCAGAACGAGGGGTCACAGTTTAAGGATAAAGGGGAAGCCTTTTAGGACTGAGATGAGGAAAAACTTCTTCACACAGCAAGTGGTGAATCTGTGGAATTCTCTGCCGCAGGAAACAGTTTGGGCTGGTTCATTGGCTATACTTAAGAGGAAGTTAGATATGGCCCTTGTGGCTAAAGGGATCAGGGGGTATGGAGAGAAAGCAGGTACCGGGTTCTGAGTTGGATGATCAGCCATGATCATACTGAATGGCAGTGCAGGCTCAAAGGGCCGAATGGCCTACTCCTGCACCTATTTTCTATGTTTCTATGTTTCTATTACACACAAAAAACACACCATGTAATTTCTCATTTGTGTCAAATCAAATCCCCAAGGATTCTGCTGGGCAGCCCACAAGTGTCACCACGCTTTTGCTGCCAACATAACATGCCCACAATTAATTAATCCTAACCATAGAAATGAACAAGTTAAAATATGTATTTATTAACATTGGACCAATGTTGATATGACTTCATCAGACAATTGATAGTTAAAGGTACAAAAATTAAATAAAATCAAAAATAAAACATACTGGGAACAAAAGAGACAGAGTGAAATTACCTCACAGAGGTTTGAGACTGAGATGAGGAAACAAAAATGACATATAATACCTCAAGGGTGTTTTCCTCAAGGCCCTGTATTTTTCTAGGGTGACATCTAATCCTCTTGCTGTGAAGACCATCATACCATTTCCTTTCTTAACTGCTTATCACATCTGCAGGATAGCTTTTAGTGACTGCTAAACAAGAACACCCAATTGCTTTGTACTTCAACACCATCCACTCTAATGCTATTTAAACCATATGTTGTCTTACTAATGTGGATAATATCACATTTATACAAGTAGAATACACAGAACATCATTTGCCAGTTGTTTAATCTGTCTACGTCTCCTTTAATTCTCTTTGCCTCCTCCTCACAAATCACAGTCCCACCCACTTTTGTATTAATGTCAATGTTTTAAATATTACATTTCACTCTCTCACCTAAATCATTGAGGTATGTGTTAAGAACAGTTGGAAGTATTAAATCCAGCACTAACCATCTAGTTACCACCTACTGCTCTGAACAAGACTTGTTTTTTCCTTCCTTTTGGTTGCACTTGGAAAGAGTTCAAAACTAAAGGCCTGGGGTCTAAGAAAGTCACTAATAAATACATTCAGGAATACAACAGAAATGTCTTTACCCTGAATGTATCATAGATGTAAATTTTTAACATTATGCAAGGAGCAGAGATGAATAATAGTGATGAATAGATTTAAAGGGAACTCATGATATAAATGAGAATGAAAGCAATAGGCGGGCAAGTTGACAGTGTTTGATGAAGTAGAAGGGGAAAAGGTTCATGGGGAATATAAACATAGGCATTGACCAGTGAGGTTAAATGAGCAATTTCTATGCAGTAAATTCTACATAATTCTATACAAATTGTCCTATTTGGAATTTTCTCAGAAATTCACATCAAAGTATTGCACTACTATTCAGAATTTTAAACTATCAAATAAACAATGGATAGTTAACCTCAAAATACGACCAATTTTAAAAGCTAAATGTTCACATGAAAGAACAATCGCACTGCTTCTTAAAGCTAATAAATCAAATAGAATACACTAACTTTTTTTTCTTTCACTTATGAGAGTGGAACAAGGATAACATAGCAAGAGTGGGACTTAGAGAAAAGCAGCAAGGGTAGAAGGTGAGATAAAACAACAGAAGTTGGAATTGGGATGAAGCAACAAAAGTACAGTCGATTCCAGTTAATCAGAGCAGCCTCTTATTTGGGACAACTTTCAAGGAACAAAAACTAATTGAGAAAAGAGCCCTGATTCCCTTTGTTTATTTGGGACACTGTGCCACTTAATTGGGACAGGGAACAGTTGCTGAACAGTTTCTAACCAGCGTCAGCCACGTGCATTTGTGTGGCCATTAACTGTGCTTAGGGCAAACAGTTTTTAAATTATGTCAGTTGTGTGTTTGTGTTCAAAAAGCAGTGATTGTTGTCGCTGATAGTTGACAAGAAATAAGTAGAAAGACAACTCAAAACTGTTTTGCTCCCTGCAGTTTCAAGCATTCGGGCTTGGAAATGTCAGAAACGGCCGGGAGTGAAAATAAAACAATTTCACTATTTCAACAAGTTAGGAACTATGAGGAATTTGAAGCTATCAATCAACCAACTTGAATGTTACAAGGGAAATGAAGATTTACAAGATGCAATCATCGAAAGCATTGTATTAAAGCAGTCTATTATCTGCACCAGGCGCACTGATTTTGGTCATTTACGGTCAATCAAAAGAACAAGGCAGCACACACTGAATGAATTCCTCCAACTATTAGGAACTACCGTAGATTCCGGATTTTAAGCCGCTACTTTTTTCCCACATTTTGAACAGCTTTGAACTCTGCGGCCTTTAATACGAAGCGGCTAATGTATTTTTTTTTTCATGCCGCCGAAAACATTTTGCCTCGTAACAGTAGACCAATAAAATTGATGAGTAGTTCACAGAGGTCCAATGAAATTGTACGATAAATCAAGCGCACTTTCACAATTAAATTATTGTAAATCAGTCATTTGTACTCACCCTCATCAACATGGAAAACACTCGAAGAAAAGCATTGTGCTGCCTTTATGGCAGTTATTTAGCTTATAATATTTTCGCTTAATAATTCATTTGTTAGTTAAAGTTAGAACTGTTTTAACTATATTTGTTTTCTGTACTACATCGCGGGATGCTATGACGTCACACCCGGTTTCGCCGCGTCTTGTGGGAAAAATGCCGGTTTGCGATAAACGGGAAGGAGGGGGTCGAGCGGCGGAGCGAAAACGCTGCTTTTAAGTTAAAGGCGATCAATAACTTTTCCTGGTAGGCTGCAGTATATATATTTTTTACCAGTCGTTAGGAGATATTGGAATGTTGTTCAGTAAAGAAGTATACGCAACGTATATTTAAAAGTAGCCGCGTTACAGGCACGGTTCGAAAAAAAGTATTTGCAATATGTATTTGTTTATGTTACCATATGGATTTAATTAAAAGTTAAAAAATCCTCACGTGTAATATCTTTCTGTGTAAATATCTCATATTACAACGTGGGACACCTGCGGCCGAAAATCCGGTGCGGCCTAAAATCCGGTGCGGCCTGTACAAGTAAAAAATTGATTTTATTTCTAAAATTAGAGCCAGCGGCTTTTAATCAGGTGCGCTCTGTAGTCCGGAATCTACGGTAATACAATTTTATAGTACTGTAGTAGTATTAGCAGTGTTTCTAGGTTACTCTGTATTTCATTTAAATACATATTTGTTACTCAGCTGAACAGTAGTTTGTCTTTTTTATATCTCTTTCACTATTACCATTAAACTTCGGCTAATTGAGGCAGCTGCAACTGGGATAAAATTCATTGGTCCTGATGTGCCCCCACTTAGCCAGAATCCACTGTATTAGTGAGATAAAGCAGATAGAGTGAGTACTGGAATAAAGCAACAAGAATGCGATTGGAGTAAAGCAGCAAGAGTAAGTCTGGAATAAAACAGAAACTGTCATACTATTTTCACAACCAGTAGTTGAAACAACAAAACAGAAAATCTGAAAAAAGTGACTTTAAATGAGCACTGAGAGGAAGTTTAGCATGTAATGGAATGTTAATCAGATGAGTAACAATTGCTTTTTTTAAAATGGAAAATCTGTGTAAATAGAAGAAGAAAGCCTCGACATGGCTGGCCAAGCTACAGGTCAGGATTATGTTATGTGGGAAGCTATGGAGATCCTGGATACTGAAGCTGCCCTAGACTTCAAAAAATGCAAGAAATGCCTTTAGTTTGAGTCACTCCATTCCAGAGCTGGAGTGTGGGAGAAGGGAACAGAAGGAATTCCCACATCTCACTCAGACGGGGCACTGCTTGACAGACGGAAGTGGTGCACTCTCAACAGAGCGAGAGCGGGAGTTTGTAGGACGGGAGACAATATGGTGAAGTGGGGTTTAAAGACCAGCAAATCCTGTGAGTGTGGCGAAAGGATGCAGAACACTGAACACGTTCTGTGCAATTGCCCACTCTCACCTGATTTAGCTGACACTGACCTGCTCAACATCAAACAAACAACACTAGAGTGGCTGGCTGTCTGGTGTGACAAGCTATGATGGTAGCTCAGTTTCTCTCACGTAACAAAGTGAAAAGATGCTCAGGCAGGGATAAGTGACCACCTTAGTGGCTGCCCAAAGAAAGACCTGAAAAGGATCCTCCAGAACAACTGTACAAAACAGGCAGAGTGTCCCCACTACCCATAAGGACAAGTGAAAGGACCGGCGTGATATAAATGACATTGTTTGGGCAGTCAAATCACTCCTCCATCTTGCTTCTGCCATGTACAGGCAGAAGCTGAACCAAGAGGTGGCCATTTTTAAAACCATCCACTGTTGGTCCAACAGTAGCTCCATGCTACCGGACTGCTTTGATGACATCAACTGTAATGTTTCTCATGATGAGGATGTCTCCGAGTTTGCGGATGGGATCACGAGCTTCATCCAGAAGTGCATCGAGGATGCTGTCTCCCAAAAATCAATTAGGGTCTATCCAAACCAGAAACCCTGGATCAACAGTTCTGTGCGAGCAGCATTAACCCCGCGAAACAGAACATACGTAGCCGGTGACCCAGCAGGAACTCAGGAAATGCAGCTACAATCTACGCAAAGTCATCAAGGCAATGAAACGACAATACAAGGACAACATCCAGACACAACTCTCCACCAACAACACATACAACTTATGGGAAGGTCTGCACACCATTGCAGACTTCAAATCTAAACACAGTGGTACTGCCAACATCGCTGCCTCTCTCCCAGATGAGCTATATCTTTTTTATGCTCGGTTCAATGTTGCCAACACTGAGACCCCGAGTAGAGCCGCCAAAGCAACCTGCACTTTGGTCATCTCAGAGGCTGAAATACGCAGGTGTTTCCAATGAGTGGACAGTCGCGAGGCTGCAGGACCAGATGGGATCCCAGGGCGAGTACTCAGAGTGTGCGCAGCACAACTGGCAGGTGTGTTCACAGACATTTTTAATCTCTCCCTCTCCCAGTGCAGAGTGCCCTCCTGCTTCAAAACATCCACCGTTGTCCCTGTACCTAAGAAGACCAAGGGAACGTGTCTAAACAACTGGAGTCCTGTCATACTCACCTTAGTAATAAGCAAATGCTTTGAGAAGCCGGTCAAGGATTACATCTGCAGCATGCTACCACCCACACTGGACCCCCTACAATTCACCTATCGATGCAATCGATCGACTGATGACGCAATAGCCACAGGTCTACATGGAGTCCTTACACACCTGGAGAATAAGGATGCTTATGTGAGAATGCTATTCTTGGACTGCAGTTCAGCATTCAACAGCATAATTCCCTCCAAGCTTAACAAGAAGCTCAGAGACCTCAGCCTTCACCTTGCCTTGTGTAGCCGGATCCTGGACTTCCTGTCAGGTTGCCGGCAGGTGGTAAGAGTGGGTTCCCTCAACTCAGCCCCTCTGACCCTCAACACAGGTGCCCTGCAGGGCTGTGACCTAAGCCCCTCCTTTACTCTCTGTATACCCATGTCTGTGTCGCCACCCACAGATCCAATCTGCTAATTAAATGTGCCGACGATACTAAATTGATTGGCCTAATCTCAAATAATAATGAGGCAGCCTACAGAGAGTAAGTCATCACCCTGACACAGCGGTGTCAAGAAAACAACCTCTCCCTCAATGTTGCAAAAACAAAGGAGCTGGCTGTGGACTACAGGAGGAATGGAGATATGCTAAACTTTATTGATATCAATGGATCCGGGGTTGAGAGGGTGAACAGCTTTAAGTTCCTCGGCATGTACATCACTGAGGATCTCACGTGGGCTTTACATACCGGCTGTGTGGTGAAAAAGGCACAACAGCACCTCTTCCAACTCAGACAGTTGAAGTTGTTTAGAATGAGTCCCCAAATTTTAAGGTCTTTCTACAGGGGCAAAATTTGAGAGCATCCTGACTGGTTACATCACTGCCTGGTATGGGAATTGCACTTCCCTCAATCACAGTACTCTGCAGTTTGGGGCGGACAGCCTAGCGCAGCTGTAGATGTGAACTTCCCGCTATTGAAGACATTTACAGAGACAGGTATATAAAAAGGGCCTGAAGGATCTTTGGGGACTGGAGTCACCCCAACCACAAACTGTACCACAGCATTAAAGCCAGGACCAACAGGCTCCAGGCCAGCTTCTTCCACTAGGCCATCAGACTGATTAATTCACGCTGTTACAATTGTATTTCTTTGCTATATTGACTGTTCTGTTGTACATACTATTTTACAAATTACTGTAAATTTCACATTGTACATTTAGATGGAGATGTAACACAAGGATTTTTACTCATGTACATGAAAGATTTAAGAAACAAAGTCAATTTAATTCAACATTGTCATCATCAGAAGGCAATCCATAACATGGAGAGGGCAAGTAAAATCAAATTGTAATTGCATTAACTCTATAAAGCAAGCAGTTGATGGCAACCAGAGTCCCAATGGGTGAGTCCTACCCAGTGCTAGGTCACATGATAACATAAGATGGTTGTGAGAAACCTGAAAAAAGGAAGAAAATGCAGTTGTCATGATCAGAAAAGCAACGTGGAATAGGATGCAAATCTTGTGAGGAGATTGTGGTCATAATCAAAATGAAACAACAGTGAGTTTGACATCATTTTATAGAGGAGACATCATCTTCCCAAAATCTCACCCATTTTGCCCACGTTAATCATTTGAATTTCAACTGCTTTCAAAGCAATCTCACTTCTAATAACGGTGAAACTATGAAGGAAGTGTAAAATCTTTCATTTCTGCTTAGCAATGTATCCCATGTGAAAATAATGTGTACTTTGCCTATATGAATGTGGAGGGATTCCAGCATATTTTATTTTAAGCAACACACACAAAATGCTGGAGGACAACAGTCTTATGTTTGTGATATTTTATTTTCAGTTTATTAATAATTTATCACCTTCATTTGGACTCTGTATAATGTTAAAATGTAAATTCAAAACTGCTTTGTAGCAATCTTTTAGCAGTTCTTTAACATCATAGCTGTTGGGTGCCAGTGACCCTTTTGAACTGATATTTGATCACAGTCAGCATCGGAACATGGCAAGTTCTCACTTAAAGAATCCTTTGACTCTGAAAGAGAATTCTTTTCAGAGTTTCTTAGATACCACCTCCCAAATGCTGCAATTTAATCTGCAAGTTTCCTTCTCAAAATGCATTCCATCTCAATTTAGCATTTAGTGCCATTCTTCATAAACACTGGCTCTGAGATTTGGGGGATTGGTACCCAACAATGAATATTAAGAATGTGTTTGATTTTATGTTTAATGTACAAAAGTCAGGTGCTTATCCTTCCTCACTACCTGCTGAACCAGGCCAGAGGCACTATCCATACCCAACAGAACGATGGAGACAAATAAATATCAACTGTCACATGGTTACGAATCTGGAAATTCTGACCTGCTCATTGAGCCTGAACACCAGATCATTCACATTGCTCTCAGATGGAAAAATTCATGGAATAGCATGGCGATTTTACAGTACAGGCAAAACTGGTTCAATTCCTGCCGCTGCGTGTAAGGAGTTTGTACGTTCGCCCTATGACCATGTGGGTTTCCTCTCATAGTCCAAAGACATACTGGTTAGTAGGTTAATTGGTCATTGTAAATTGTCCCATGATTAGGTTAGGATCAAATCAGTGGATTGCTGGGTGGCGTGGCTCAGAGGGCTGGAAGAGCCTATTCTGTTCTGTATCTCAATAAATTAATAAATAGAACCACAGGCCCTTCAGCCCTTCTTGGCTGTGTCAAACCATTTTTCTGCCTAGTCCCACTGACCTGCACCTGGACCATATCCCACCATACCCCTCTCATCTATGTACCTGTCCAAGTTTTTCTTAAATGTTAAGTGAGCCTGCATTTACCACTTCATCTGGCAGCTCATTCCACACTCCCACCACTCTCTGTGTGAAGAAGCCCCCCCCCCCCCAATGTTCCCTTTAAACTTTTCCCCCTTCACCCTTAACCCATGTTCATAACCGACCTCCCTCCGGGCACTCATCCCTGCAAACGGAAGAAGTGCTACACCTGCCCCCACACTTCTTCCCTCACCACCATCCCAGGCCCCAGACAGTCCTTTCAGGTGAGGCACCACTTCACCTGCGAGTCAACTGGGGTTATATACTGTATCCCGTGCTCCCGATGTGGCCATTTATACATTGGGGAGACCCGCCGCAGACTGGGAGACCATTTCGCCGAACACCGGTGCTCAGTCCTCCAGCAGTGGCGGGATCTCCGTGGCCACACACTTCAATTCCACAGACCACTCCCACTCCGACATGTCTGTCCATGGCCTCCTCTACCGTCAAGATGAGGCCACATGCAGGTCGCTGGAGCAATACCTTACCTCCCGCCTAGGTAGCCTCCTACCTGCCAGCATGAACATCCAACTCACAGACCTCCGTTGATACCCCTGCCCCCCTTACCCCATCCCTATCTATAATTTTAGTCTGGTTCTCTTTCTCTCTCTTCCCCCCCCCCCTCACTATAATCTCCCCCAGCCCTACCTTTCTTTCTCTTTATTTCCCATAATTCTCCACCTTTCCCCTAGCCCATTTCCCTCCAGCCGATCACTTCCCAGCTCTCTACTTCATCCCTCCCCCCACTTCTTACCCCTCTCCACCATCCCATGTTACTTCACTCCTGATGAAGGGTTTCGGCCCGAAACGTCGTCACTACCTCCTCCCATAGATGCTGTCTGGCCTGCTGAGTTCTGCCAGCATTTTGTGTTTTTATTTATTTCCAGCATCTGCAGATTCACTTGTGTACCTATGTCCTCTGGTTTTTTTTCCTCCCCTAGCCTCATTGGAAAAAGCCTGTTTGCATTCATTCTATCTATACCCATCATAATTTTATATACCTCTATCAAATCTCCCCTCATTCTTCTATGCTCCAGGGAACAGAGTCCTAACCTATTCAACCTTTCTCTGTAAATCAGTTTCTCAAGTCCCAGCAACGTCCTTGTAAACCTTCTCTGCACTCTTTCAACCTTATTAATATCTTTCCTATAATTAGGTGACCAAAACTGCTCACAATATTCCAAATTCAACCTCACCAATGCCTTATACAACCTCACCATAACATACCTTGTATGTTCTACCTTGGTTTGTCCTTCCAAAGTGCAATACCTAACACTTGTCTGTATTAAACTCCATCTGCCATTTTTCAGCCCATTTTTCCAGCTGGTCCAAATCCCTCTGCAAGCTTTGAAAACCTTCCTCACTGTCCACTACACAGCAAATTTGTATCATCAGCAAATTTGTTGATCCAATTTACCACATTATGATCCAGATCATTGATATAGATGACAAATAACAATGGACCCAGCACTGATCCCTGTGGCACACCACTAGTCACAATAAATAACTCTTTCATCTTAATCCAAAAATTCTATGCTATCATACAGCACTAAAGGCCAAACCCAACTCAACAATTAGATTTTACTCCTTTTGGGGTTTTCTGTTCTAATGAAGGGTCACTACTCCAACATGATAGCTTCATCACCTCCCTTTATTGATGTTGAGTAACGCGACTATTTCCAGCACATTTTCTTCACTTCTTGTTTTCTCAGCTGAATAATATGGTACATGGACAATGAGTGGATTATGAAAAGAATATATAATTGGGAGCATCAGCATTATTATCAGTTCAGCTTAGACCAGAATGATCTATAACTTTCACTGCAAAGTAGAAGCTACAATATAAATTTCCAATTTTCAATAAATAATACTCCCTTTGAATAACACTTGGTTAATGGCATAATAATTAATGAAAATCCAAAAGTGCCACTTTCGTGCAGTAACATGCATTTGCCAGTGTTGTGTCTAATTAATGTGGTTTACTTGCACTAATTAAATGAGTTCTCATCATTTTTTTTTAACGTGGTCTGATAATGTTGCCGTAACTCTAGAAGGCAGCGCCTAAACGTATTTTAGGGCTATGCAATTTGTGGAGACAATACTCTTTGCTGATCTCCATTGAATGTTGAGCGTGCTTACTTTGTTGGAGGTGAGTAAAATCAGTACATTACTTTTTGGTATGGGGACAAAGCAGTCAGCTTAGTAGCAGCCATTACCCAAATGATAAAAAGCATTTGTGCTTGGTTGAAACAAACCTGTTCTATCTCTCTCTCTCTCTCTTTGACATGAGTCTATTCTTCCTTTTAGTTGCATATTTGTGCCTTCACCTTTGAGTTCAATCAAAAATGGCTCATGTCTTCGAGGTATCCAAAACATTTTCTCCAAAAATAGACTTTGTTCATGATAAGGGGAAAAGAACAAAATCAAAAACCTTCTGCAAGTTCAAGTTCAGTTTATTGTCATTCAATTATGCACATGCAGGTGCACACCAGCAAACCAAACAACACAGACCAAGATGCACAACACAGTACATATAACTCACACACATAACACATAATGTGTGTGTTAACAATTAACAAATAATAAGGTGCATATACAAGTTAAAAAGTAAACAGTATAACACTACTCGTGCTTCATACATGATGAGGCCTGGATAGCGACAGGGAGTTCAGCAGTCTTGCAGCCTGGGGGAAGAAGTAGTTTCCATTCCTAACATTTCATGTCCTAATGCTATGGGATCTCCTGCCTGATGGTAGAGGGGTCAAAGAGAATATTGGATGGACAGGAGCTATCACTGACAATGCTGAAGGCACTGCATATGCAGCAGTCCTGGTAAGTATCTCTAATGGGAGGAAAAGAGACCCCCACAATCCTCTCAGCAACCCTTGCAATCCGTTGTATGGACTTCCAATTAGACACCTTGCAGTTCCAGTACCAGATGGTGATATTTGTGGTTAGTACATTCAGTAGTGTAAACTTTAAAAGAAAAATGCTAGAAATACATCACCAGTGGCAATCATGTGGCCTCTGAGGTGATACACCCTTTCATTGTTTGAAGGGCTTCCCCACTCAACTGTATAGCAGCAGAAGGAGACTCTACTCTGGTTCTTCCCCAGAGCCTTATCACTGGCTCCACTAAGTTTCGATGCGACCCTCAGCATGTACTCCTGGAACCTGGAATGTGCCTGTCCATAGCTTTCCCTTGCAGACACCTCACCGTGCTAGAAGACATACAAGTTTTAAGAAGACCAGAGTGTCCTTCACCAAGTTGATGATCTTCCAGTATACTTGATGTCCCTGGGAACAGCCAGGATCAGAGAGTCCTCTGTTATGCAGCTACTGGGAATGAACTGAGTCACAGATCCCTGCATCAAACCCCATTTCCTCTTAGCAAGTCCACAATTTGCAAGGAGGTGGGTGACTGTTTCCTCCCACTGCAGTGTACAGTGAGGGGTGTGATTAGTCAGCTGTTGAGGAAGGCTCTGAAGATTCATCCCTTACCACCAGCAAGTCAATTCTTGGTCCTTCTTGGTCTGATCTGGTGATGGACGCATTCTGCCAGGTGGATTGGACCATTCGCTCAGGCAAAAAAGCCACAGAATCTATAGTGTCCTTGTCCTGCAGTGCCTGCAGAACATTCTGCACTGTCCTGATTCAGAATCAGGTTTATCAACAACTTACATCTTGAAATTTGTTGGTTTGCAGAAGCAGTACACAGCAATACATAAAATATACCATAATTTACAATACAAAATATTTAAAAATAAATAGTGCGAAACAAGAGCAAAATAGTGAGGTAGCGTTCATAAGTTCAGGGACTACTCAAAAATCTGATGGCAGGGGACCAGAAGTTGTTCCTGAAACCTTGAGCCATAGAGTCATAGAACACTACAGAACAGAAGCATACCTACCTGATCCCATTGATCTGCATCTGGACCACAACCTTCCACACCCCTCCCATCCTTATACCTATCCAATGTTCTCTTAAATGTTGAAATCGAACCTAAATTCACTACTTCCACCGACAGCTCGTTCCACACTGTCACCATCATCTGAATGAAGAAACTTCCCCTCTTGTTCCCCTTAAAAAGTTCACCTCTCACCCTTAACCCATGACCTCTAGTTGTAGTCACACCAACCCTCAGTGGAGAAAGCCTGCATACATTTACCCTATCTATACCCCATATAATTTTGTATACCTCTATCAAATCTCACCTCATTCTACTCTCCAGGGAATAAAGTTCTAAACTATTCAACCTTTCCCTTTAACTAGGGTCCTCCAGTCCTGGCAATATCCCTGTAAATTTTCTCTGTGCTCTTTAGGTGGATGGTAAAAGGTCCTTAATGATGAATGCTGGCTTTTTGAGAGAAAGCCTTTTGAAGATGCCCTTGATGGTGAGGAGGCTAGAGCCACAATGAAGTTCACTGAGTTTACAACCCTCTGCAGCTTTTGCCTTGGCCCCTCCAAACCAGACCGAAAGCACCTAGATGTTGTGGGCTTCACTGAGTTATGGCTGAAAGGAAATCATTGTTGGGAGCTTAACATTCAATGATATCATAACAAAAGGTGGGTAGGTGGAGGGGGTGGGGTGACTCTGTTGGTAAAAAATTAAATCAAATCCTTAGAAAGAGATAACACATGATAAGAAGATGTAGAATTCTGAAGATCCAGATGTAGATGTAGAGTCAAGAAACTGCAAGGGTAAAAAGAACTTGATGCGATTTATGTACAGATCTCCAAATAGTAGCCAGAATATGGACTACAAATTACAACGGGAGATAAAAATCGTCTGTAAATAGACAATGTTGAGATAATCATGGGAGATTTCAATGTGCAGGAAAATTGGGTTGGTGCTAGATCCTAAGAGTAGATTACTTATGAGATGGCTTTTAGGGCAGTTAATGGTTGAGCCCACTAGAAGACGTGACTAGTGAGCTTAAGGTAAAGGAACCCTTAAGAGTTAGTGATCATAATATGACAGAATTCACCCTGCAAATTGAAAGGAAGAAGCTAAAATGAGATACGTCAGTATTACGGTGGAGTAAAAGGAGACATGAGAGAAGCATTGGAGAGGAGATGGCTGAAGTTGACTGGAAGGGGACATCAGCAGAAATGACAGCAGAAAATCAATGGCTGGAGTTTCTGGGAGCAATTTGAAAGGTGCAGAATAGACATATCTCAAAGATGAAGTATTCAACAGAAAGAATGATGTAACCGTGGCTGACAAGGAAAGTCAAAGACAGCATGAATAGAAATGAGAGGTCACATAATAAAGCAAAAAATTAGTAGGAAGTTATAGGATTGGGAAGCTATTAAAAACCAACAGAGGATATTTAAAAAAAACCATAAGGAAAGAAAAGCTGAAATATAAAGATACACTAGCCAATAATATTAAAGAGGATACTGAACACTTTTTCATAATGAGTAAAAGACAGGCAAGAATGGATATCAGACCACTGGAAAATAATGTTGGAAAGGTGGTAATTGGGATGAAGAAATGGCAGCCAAACTAATAAGTATTTTGCTCAGTGTGTAAGACATTATCAGTATGCCAGAAATTCAAAAATTCCAGGGGGCAAAAGGAGTGTCATTGCTATTATGAATAAGAAAGTTCTTGGGAAGCTGGAAGGTCTGAAGGTACATATATTATCTGGACCAGCTGGATGATACCCAACATTGTGAAGGAGATTGATGAAGAGATTATGCAGGCATTAGTAATGATCTTGCAGGAATCAATAGAATGATTCTGGTGGACTGGAAAATTACAAATGTCACTCCACTCTTTAAGAAAGAGGGTTAGTGTGACCTCAGTGGTTGGAAAGATGTTGGAGTCCATTATTATGGAGTACTTGGAGGCACATGATAAAATAAGCCAGTCAGCATCAGCATGGTTTTCCTTACAGGAAAATTTTGCACGACAAATTTGTTGAATTTCTTTGAAGAAAAAAACAAGCAGGATAGAAAAACAAGAGTCAGTGGGTGTTGTTTACTTAGATTTTCAGTAGGTCTTTGACAAGGTGCTGTATATGAGACTGCTTAACAAGAGCCCATAGAATTACAGGTAAGACAGTAGCATTGGCTAACGGGCAAGAGGTAAAGAGTGGAAATAAAGGGGCCTGTTCCAGTTGGCTGCCGGTCACAAGTGGTGTTCCACAGAGGTCATTGTTGGGACCACTTATTTTCACATTACAATCGGCCCTCCGTATCCACGGTGGGGGGGGGGGGGGGGGGGGTTGGTTCCGGGACTCCCCGCGGATACCAAATTCCGCGGATGCTCAAGTCCCATATATAAAATGGCGTAGTATTTGCATATAACCTACACACATCCTCCCGTATACAGTCGGCCCTCCTTATCCGCGGATTCAACCAACCACAAATCGCGAAAACCCGGAAGTGCTCTTCCAGCACTTGTTGTTCGAACATGTACAGACTTTTTTTTTCTTGTTATTATTCCCTAAACAATGCAGTATAACAAACATTTTACATAGCATTTACATTGTATTAGGTATTATAAGTAACCTAGAGATGATTTAAAGTATACGGGAGGATGTGCGTGGGTTATCGTGCATCAGGATTGAAAAACATCGGAAGTTCTCTTACTAAGTCGGAACAGGTACATCCGGTATTAATTAGTCAGTCAGTCAGACAAAAGTTTGTCTTAGTATATAGCATATATTTTACCTTTCTATGCATATAAAACACTTATGAACATATGTTTCAGCGCCGGGCTCAGGAATGGAAGTTCTCAGGACTCGGGACAGATCGCTATCGAGTGCGCTCTCCACCGTGCTGGGTTGATGTGGAGGATCAAAAACCAAAAACCCCAAAACCCAATAATTAAACCACTGTGTTGCTTAGTAATAATTGTAGCTTTCATCGGGGCAGAGCCTTTCTCACTTCATCTTTTAAAATTCTTCCGATCGTTGACCGACGTAGCCTAACGCTTTTCCAATGACCGATGGCATTTCACCTCTTTCCGATCGCTTTTTCACTTTATTTTGAATCGTGATTATTTTCGTGAATAGAAACACTGCGCATTCAGAGCTCTGGTGCCTGGTCCTAATGTCCACCGCACTGAGACAGGTTAAATAAGATCTGGGGTTCCGCTGGGTCCTAAGGCCCACCGGATTGAGACAGGTTGAATAAGGGAATTGAGCATCTGCAAAGTTTGGTATCCGTGAGGGGTCCCGGAACCAATCCCCCGCGGATAAGGAGGGCCGACTGTACTTTAGATCATCTCTAGATTCTCCCGTGATCTTTAAGTTCTTAAGGCTATAGCGCTTTACATAGCTAGCTAGCCATCCCTTACTGGCCTTAAACTCCTTCCTCTCACTCACAACACAAGTAGCGAACAAACGAGAGGTGAGGTGAACATTGCTCAAACAATGAGTAATACTTTTAATCATCTCTAGATTACAGTACTTATACCTAATACAGTGAAAATGCTATGTAAATAGTTGTTACACTGTATTGTTTAGGGAATAAGGGAGAGTGCTGGAGAGAGAACTTACAGGTTATTTTTTCGATCCTGATCCGCGGTTGGTTGAATCCATGGATGCAGAACCTGCGGATACGGAGGGCCGACTGTATACGTCAATGGCAAATGCAAGGAAATCTGCAGATGCTGGAAATTCAAGCAACACACACAAAATGCTGGTGGAACACAGCAGGCCAGGCAGCCTCTATAAGGAGAAGCACTGTCGATGTTTCGGGCCGAGACCCTTTGTCAGAACTAACTGAAAGATAGTAAGAGATTTGAAAGTAGGAGGGGGAGGGGAAAATGCGAAATGACAGGAGAAGACCAGAGGGGGTGGGGTGAAGCTGAGAGCCGGAAAGGTGATTGGCAAAAGGGATACAGAGCTAGAAAAGGGAAAGGATCATGGGACGGGAGGCCTAGGGCCTAGAAAGGGGGAGGGGAGCACCAGAGGGAGATGGAGAACAGGCAGAGTGATGGGCAGAAAGAGAGGATTAAGAGCTGTTTTGGGCCCCTTATCAAAGAAAAAATGTGTCAACATTGGAGAGGGCCTAGAGGAGGTTTATGAGAATAATTCTGGGGATGAAAGGGTTAAATTATGAGGAATATTTGATGGTGCTGGGCTTGTACTCACTGGAGTTTAGAATAATGAGGGAGGATCACTTTGAAACCTATTGAATATTGAGAGGCCTAGATAGAGTGGATGTAGGAATGTTTCCTATTGTGAGGGAGTCTTGAACCAGAGAGCAGTTTCAGAACAGAGGGGCACCCGTTTACAACAAAAATAAGGAGGAATTTCTTTAGCCCGAAGGTGGTGAATTTGTGGAATTCTTTGCCACAGGCAGCTGTGGAGGGCAAGTCATCGAGTGTATTTAAAATGCAGATCGGTGGGTTCTTGATTAGTCAGGACATCAAAGATTGTGGGAAGGCAGCTGGTGAAAGGGGTTGAGAGGAATAATAAATCAGCCATGATGAAATGGTAGAACAGTCTCAATGGGCTGAATGGCTTAATTCTGCTCCTATACTTAATGGTCACCTTCTGGTTAACAGGCCTGACGCTGAAGGGAAAGTTATGAAGTGCATGGCCTCACTCTTCCTGCAGTTGACTCTGGCCCTGGATGCCAACCTACTCTGGTCACAGATGCAGATACATCTGAGAACTAATCATGGATCCAAGCAAAAGATACATCGTCCATGTACAAGGAAGTTTTGACTTGTGTGCCTCCATTGCCTGCCAATGTTACCCCTCTTATGCTCTCATCCTTCCTAATAGATTCAGCAAAGAGTTTGATGAAGTACACAAACAAGACAGGGGAGAGTGGATAATCCTACCTGACTCTTGGCTGATGAGGAAACTATCTGTTTCCCAGTCATTGATTTGATCTTCACTCCAAATCTCTGTGTAGAGCAGTTGGATCCAATTTCTGATTCCCTCTCTAAAACACCTTTTGGAGATCGTGTCTATCGTGTACATGAATGATATCCTGCCAAAGACCTTATGATCCATGGTAACAAGGCAGGCATCACCCATTGCACTGTCCTGTATGCAGGTGAATCTACCCAAGTTATGCAAAGTTGTCAGACATTGCTTCCAGAAACTCAAAAGGTTGAATCCAACAGAGTTCCCTTCTGTTGTTGAATTCTAACACTACCCACACATAAACATATATACACATAATTAACAGAGCAGGAGTCAACAGCAAATAGTCTAGCTAATGAAAACACATTACATAAACTAAAAGTCAAATGTGTTGATAAATGTCCCCATTAAGTTATTTCAACTCATCCTATCAGACACTCCTTTTGTTCAACAAATTCCACCACCATCTTCTCTTCTGAAAATTAACCTGCAGTTTATTCTGAGTTTGGTATAACGGTCACAGACTCAAAGCATTGATCATTTCTTTTTCCACAGATGCAAGCTGATTTACCAAGCTATTCCAGCATTTCATGATTTTAACCAATGAATCTTCACAATACTCAAGAACCAGCTGCTTTTAAAAGAAAGAAGGTTCAGCTCCTGAAAACTATGCCAATCCTCAACTGACCATCAGTTAATCATCAAGCAGCAGACTGTTTGATTGTGAATTAAGATTGGGAGTTAAGATGGTGCCAAGTGCCTGCCTCATCAAGTTCATCTGTGGAAACAGTTTAAAGTCCTCTCTTTAGTGTTTCCTTTCTGCTTTTCAAGGTGGTTGGGGTTCTATCAAGGTCCTGATCTGCAACGGCACTCAAACTACATTTTTTGTTTTACACACTGGATGAGTTCCCATTCCTGGAGCTTGCAGGCCCACTGTTTTCCAACATTCTTCAGGTACGGTGTGGAAGACAGCACCTCTGGGGTACAGACCTGTGAACGACCAATTCCAGGCCAGTGTTGCTGACTAAGGTGTGGTGGGAGAAGGAACATCGATTTTTCTGCGGCGGATGTATGAACAGGGTTCTCTGTGGTTGAGCAGTCACATTCTCTCTCTCTTTCTCTCAATGGGGAGAGAGTTCGCTGCCAATTCTTGAGTCAGAGAATCTCGGAATAAAAAGCGATGCAGCAGACTGTAATATTGTAACAGTGACCGTCAGTCTCCCCTTTCACTGTGAAATGGGTGACATCTCTCTGTCCCTTGTTAGTGAGAGAGAGCCTATGGCATGTCAGACTGTCGGGTAAACAATAGTTTTTGTTGACTGCAGATCATGGTCTCTCTTTGGGTACTTTGCTATTGCTTGGTGGGTGGTGGGCGCTGATACTGAGAGAGCGGGAAACTGCTGTTGCTTGCACGGGGGGGGGGGGGAGAGGAGGCTTTGGGTTTCTAAAGTTTTCCTGTCATTCCTTCTTTTGGGGTTCATCTGTTTTTCATGAATGTGTGTGAAGTTTCAAGTTTCAAGCTGAATACTGTATGCATTCTCTGATAATAAGCGTAGCCAAAAAAATGCAAGGTGTTACAGTTAATTTCTTTAAATTCAAACAGACTGATAATTTAAAACTTATTCTCTCTGAATGATTTCAGTCCCATACATTCAAAGTATGTAACTCAAAAACATAACTTACCTCTAAATGGTAAGGATATAAAGTCATAAAGGATTGAATAGAATAAAATTAAAAGTAATAAAATTCACACATGATTTGCACAAAACTATCTAGAAACACATTTCTTTTTCTTTTGAACCTGAAATACATTGCTCCACATTCTTTTCAACTTTTATTGGCCATATTAAATCTGACATATTTTCAAAAGTATTTCTATTCTTCCCAAAGAGGAATAAAAACCTCGTGTTCATGCTGGAATTGAACAACTGTGATAATTACCATTCATGACCTGATGCCTGTCTGTCACTATTCCCTGGAATAAATCTTCAGAGTTCAAAGTAAATTTATTATCAAGGGACATACATGTCACCATATACAACTATGAGATTCATTTTCTTGTGGCATACTTAATAAATCCAATAACCGTAACAGAATCAATGAAGGACTGCACCAACAGGGTGGACAACCAGTGTGCAAAAGACATAAAAAGTGTGCATACACAAAAAAAAATAATAATAAAAGAAATAGACCATTGTGCAATAAAGGAAAAAAGTTCAACAGAATTTACTTCAAGGCTTAAGAAAATCTGGCAACAGAGGTCAATAGTAAAAATATAACCAAGGCAAAAAATGCTTTCATTTTTCCATATTAACATATTCTTTTGGCATACTATCTGGAAAATGTACAAAGAAAAACAAGAACTGAAATGACAAATTTGAGAAAACACTATGTTCACTTTAATGCACTTAGATTAACACTACCTAGAACACAAAGAGGAAGAGGAATAACAGATGCAATAAATTGCGCAACAGTCAGATAAAACCTTTGGGATATATTTTCATCAACAAAAACAGGGTTCAGCCCATCACATGAGCATAAGCAATTCTGATAAGAAGTACACACCACTAAACTTAAATGAAAGCACAATCCAGAAAAATTAAGAAATTATCACTACAGAAGAAAAAATTAACCAGTGGAAGAACATGACCTTCCATGGAAGACATCCCCATGATCTGATCAGACTAGCTGTCGACAAGGAAGCACCAAATGCCTGGCTCAGAGTTGGAGACTTCTTTCCAGAAACAGAAGGGTTCCTTGTGGCAACACAGAATCAGGTGTTAAACACAAAAAAATATCAAAAATTGAAGATGATAAATGCAGAAAATACCAACAGAAACCAGAAACAATCCAACACATTACAGGGACCTGCAGTAGTTTAACTCAACCTGATTACTTACACAGGCACAATCATTCACCAAAATCATGTTTTAAATATACAAACTCATAAAAGACACAATACCTTACCATAAACACAAGGCTGATCCAATTTTAGAGTCAGACACCCAACAAATTATATTATGACCAATCCATAATTACAGATAGGACAATCCCTAATAACCGTCCAGATATAATAATAAAGAACAAGAACAACTTGCTCAATAGATGAAGCCATTCCAAACACACATATGTACAGAAATCATTAAATGAAAATCACCAGAAATATGCCAAATTAAAAGAGGAAATCGAAAGACTATGGAACATGAACAGAGTATACATACATTGTCCCAATAGTAATATCTACAACTGGTATCATCCCAGAGGCACAACACAATAGCATTAAACAATTAGGTCTAAACAACAGTGTTTATCTAAATCTCCAGAAAGCCACGATAGAAAACACCGCTAGATTAGTCCGAAAGTTCCCAACAATTGATAAATGAGTGTGCTTGGCTATGCCCTTACCTCAGGTTTTATCAGCTTGAGCTGAGAAAAAAATATATAATAATAATAACAAGAAATAAATAAACAGTAAGTATACAGAACAGGAGGTGAAGAATCCTTGAAAGTGAGTGAATAGATTGTGAGAACATTTTAGTGGTGGGGCAAATGAAGTTGCATAAATTTATCCCCTCTGGTTCAAGAGCCTGATGGCTGAGGGGTAGTAATTGTTCCTGAACCTGATGGTGTGAGTTCTGAGGCTCATGTACCTCCTTCTTGATGGCAGCAGCAATAGGAGAGCATGTCCTGGGTGGTCAAGGTCCCTGATGATGGATGCTGCTTTCCTGCGACAACATGTAGATGTGCTCAATGGTGGGGAGGGATTTCCTCGTGATGGACTGTATCCACTACTTTTTGTAAGGTTTTCTGTTCAAGGGCATTGGTGTTTCCACACCAGGCTGTGAGGTTGTGAAATCTCAAAGTCAGACGTTATTGATGCTCAGGTACTTAAATCAAATTTGTTTTGTTTCCATTGACTAAGTAATTTTATTAAGTTCCACCTACCCAGCTGTAATCGTGCATTTTCAGGAAATGTTACATGTGCATGAAATTGTAATCACATAACAAACAGTCTCCCAGTAAATGAATCCACCGTTCAGTTCATCTGAGGTGCATCATGTTTTACATAATTAGTCTGGTGTAATTTATACCACGATTTGCTTGCTAAATAAGACAAAGGAACTTTGTCCACAAATGTAGGCAAAAATAAATACAAGCTAAATATCTAAAATTCATTCAGAGTTGGAATCTCCAATTTGCTAATAATTAAAATATGTGGAATTATAACACTTTCTAAACACATCATGAACATAGAATATAGACTATGGAACTGTACAGGTCCTTCAGCCCATGATGTTGTGTCAAGCTATTTATTTGTTTGTTTATTTATTGGTTGATTGATTGAGATACAGTGTGGAATAAGCCTTTCCAGCCCCAAATGTAACTTTAAAATAATCACAATACAATTTATAATGACTTATTAACCTATCAATCAGTACATCTTTGGACTGTGGGAGAAAACCAGAGCACCTGGAGGAAACCCACGTGGTCACGGGGAAAGCGTACAAACTCCTTATGGACAGTGGCAGGAATTGAACCCAGATCACTTAACCTTCTTCAAGATCAATCTAACCCCTTCCTCTCAACATGGATCTCCATTTGTCTTCCATCAGTGTGCCTATCTAAGGGTGTCTTACATGTATTGCAATCTAGAGGAAAAAGAGACAGAAGTTCCACCGATTTCAAGCTTCCTTTCCTGTGTAGTCTGGTTTGGAATAATAACTCCACCTACTATGAACAAGATACCTTGCACTAATCTTAGTCTGTCTTTGGTCTCACTGGCAGACTCCAGCAGAATAAAATTTATTCTCAGAAAGAAAGTATTTACATTATTAAATTGTTCCATGCTTTTCCATTCTTTACTTACATGGTCAGTGCTTTTCATGCTGTTCTAGCACTGCTGTGGCACTCTGAGGTTTTATATTCAATACTACAATCTCTGAAGGGCTTCTTCCCAGAATCGTATACAGTGGCCCTTCCCCACACAGCCCTTGAGGTGGCTGCACCAACCTTCAGTGCGTCCCTCAGCACGTACACCTGCAGCATGCAATGTTTCAGTTGGCACCATTCTTCTACGGACATCTCAATGCGCTGGTAGACCAACAGTTTTGTGCTGACCGAAGAGCGTATTTCCACAAGTTGATCTGTCAGCAGCACATATTGATTCATACAGAACAGGAATCAACTACAGGATTTCCAACATGGCCCTCATTTCTGTCTCCAAAGATTTTATAACAGATCACATTTTCCTTCTGATGGGCAATGTTGAGGTTGCACTAAATGTTCCAAGGAAAGAAATAAAGCTCCAAAGTAGTCTCCTTCTACCAAATTACCTACTACCAAATGACCATACCCATTGTAATTAGTGTAATCTTACTTTTGTTCACTTCACAGTTTGGGCAGTTAGTGGATTGCTGATGATAGAGCATCATAGTTTCTCACAAACAGGATGATTCACAATGCAATATGATTTCAAGGTACATGCAATTGCAGAGACAACTCTTGGACAACAACCAAAGTGCTCAGGTAATTCAGTTTTCATCAAAGTAAAAGAGGCTATTGGGTCCAACAGCATAATAGTAGAATAACAAACCAGAGACTGGACTAAATGCATTGAAATTCCATTAAAACAATTGGGGAATTTAGATTCAGTTAAATAAATCTGTAATTACAAGAAATGGAGTGAGCTTAGAAGTACCAGGTTATTATCTGGCTATTTCTAGGAACATGGCAGTGCACTTTACTCAGTCTACTGTTATTACTATCAAACCAGGGGACCAATTCTGTTTCAATGTGGAATCTAGAAGCAGCACCAGATGTAATCAAAAATCCATCAACTTGATGAATCGACAATATAGGTCGAAATGCATGGTTACAGCAGATCCAATATACAGTATAAAGAGATAAATGGTTCCTACATGCAAAGAATCAGACCAGTGCTCTACAATCTGATTACATCCGATAGAGGACAGTGGATGCATTAAACAACCAACCTCAGAAGGATGCTACAGGCACGTTCCCATCCTCAATAATGTCAAATCTCAAAACACAAGCCCAAAAGATCTTTAGCTGGATGCACCAAAAGAAAGGCCCATCTCAGACTTGTCTTGATAACAACAGTGTTAATGCAAATCGATTCACTCCACTTTGTACCAAGAAACTGTCGATGATGCTGGATATCTGACAAGTATGGGTAATAGATTTGGGAGGGAGGGGGAAATAACATTGAATGGAAAGGTTATAAAGGGCAGTGAACCCAGCACGAGCTACTGTTCAAATACCCAATTCCTTGAGAAATGATTGCAAAGATAAAATTTCATTAAAAAGTCTGGTAGAATTCAATAAGGTATAAACAGCTTGTACAAAATTTAAGTCAAGTTGTCTTTTCAGTACTTGGCAATTCTGCTGGCAGTAAAGATGTTAAAACTGATGTTGACTAGAATGTCATGGTTTAAAATGTATATTTGTTCCTTTTCTCAGTATTTCTGATTTTTATTCTTTAGAAATATAGAAAACCTACAGCACAATACAGGCCCTTCAGCCCACATTGCTGTGCCAAACATGTACTTACTTTAGAAATTACCTAGGGCTATCCATAGCCTTCGATTTTTCTAAGCTCCATGTACCTAACCAAGAGTCTCTATTCTATTCTCACCCTATTCTATCCACCTCCACCACTGTCACCGGCAACCCATTCCACACACTCACCACTCTGTGTAAAAAAAAACAACTTACCCCTGACATCTCCTCTGTACCTACTTCCAAGCACCTTAAAACTGTGCTCTCTAGTGTTAACCATTTCAGCCCTAGGAAAAAGCCTCTGACTATCCACATGATCAATGCCTCTCATTATCTTATATACCTCTATTAGGTCACCTCTCATCCTCCATCGCTCCAAAGGAAAAAGGCTGAGTTCACTCAACTTATTCTCATAAGGCATGCTCCTCAATCCAGGCAACATCCTTGTAAATCTCCTCTGCACCCTTTCTATAGTTTCCACATCCTTCCTGAGGTGAGGTGACCAGAACCGAGCACAGTACTCCAAGTGGTGTCTGACTAGGGTCCTATATAGCTGTAACATTACCTCTCAGCTCTTGAACTCAATCCTACAGTTAATGAAGGTCAACACATCATAATACCTTCTTAACAACATTGTCAACCTGTGTGACAGCTTTGAGTGTCCTATGTACTCGGACCTCAAGATCCCTGATCCTCCACACTGCAAAGAGTCTTACCATTAATGCTATACTCTGCCATCATATTCGACCTACCAAACTGAACCACCTCACACTTATCTGAGTTGAACTCCATCTGGCACTTCTCAGCCCAGTTTTGCATCCTATTGATGTCCCGCTATAACCTCTGACAGCCCTCCACACTGTCCACAACACCTCCTACCTTTGTGTCATCAGAAAATTTACTAACCCATCCCTCCACTTCTTCATTCAAGGTCATTTATAAAAATCATAAAGAGAAGGGGTCCCAGAATAGATCCCTGAGGAACACCACTGGTCACCAACCTCCATGCAGAATGTGATCTACCTAAACCACTCTTTGCCTTCTGTGGGCAAGCCAATTCTGGATCCACAAAGTAAGGTCCCCTCAGATCCCATGCCTCCTTACTTTCTCAATAAGCCTTCCATGGGGTATCTTATCAAATACCTTGTTGAAATCCATATACACTACATCTATGGCTCTACCTTCATCACTGTGCTTCGTCACATCCTGAAAAAAATTCAGTCAGGCTCATAAGGCACGACCTGCCTTTGACAAAGCCATACTGACTATTCCTAGTCATATTATACCTCTCCAAATATTCATAAATCCTGCCTCTCAGGATCTTTTCCATCAACTTACTAACTACTGAAGAAAGACTCACTGGTCTATAATTTCCTGGGCTGTCTCTACTCCCTTTCTTGAAGAGAGCAACATCGGCAACCCTCCAGTCCTCTGAAACCTCTCCTGTCCCCACTGATGATGCAAAGATCATTGCCAGAGGCTCAGCAGTCTCCTCCCTCACCTCCCACAGTAGCCTAGGGTAGATTTTGTCCGGTCCCAGTGACTTATCCAACTTGATACTTTACAAAAGCTCCAGCACATCCCCTTTCTTGATATCTATATGCTCAAGCTTTTCAGTCCACTGCAAGTCATCCCTACAATCACCAAGGTCCTTCTTCATAGTGAATACTGAAGCAAAGTATTCATTAAGTACCTCCGCTACCTCCTCCAGTTCCATACACACTTTTCCACTGTCACACTTGATTGGTCCTATTCTCTCACATCTTATCCTCTTGCTCTTCACATACTTGTAGAATGCCTTGGGGTTTTCCTTAATCCTGCTCACCAAGACCTTTTCATGGCACCTTCTGGCTCTCCTAATTTCATTCTTAAGCTCCTTCCTTCTAGCCTTCTAATTTTCTAGGTTTCTATCATTATCTAGTTTTTTGAACCTTTTGTAAGCTTTTCTTTTCTTCTTGACGAGATTTTCTACAGCCTTTGTACACCATGGTTCCTGTACCTATCCTCTGCCTATCTCATTCGAACGTACCTATGCAGAACATCACGCAAATATCCCCTGAACATCTGCCACATTTTTGCCATACGTTTCCCTGAGAACACCTGCTCCCAATTTATGCTTCCAAGTTCCTGCCTGATAGCTTCATATTTCCCCTTACTCCAATTAAACGTCTTACTGACTTATCTGCTCCTATCCCTCTCCAATGCTATGGTAAAGGAGATATCTATCTCTAAAATATATCACTATCTCCAAAATGCCCTCGCACTTAGAGACCTGATACCTGACCAGGTTCATTTCCCAATACCAGATCAAGTCCAGCCTCTCCTCTTGTAGGCTTATCTACATATTGTGTCAGAAAACCTTCTTGAACACACCTAACAAACTTTACCCCATCTAAACCTCTTGCTCTAGGGAGATGCCAGTCAATATTGGGGATATTAAAATCTCCTATCACGACAATCCTGTTAGTATATTTATAATCACTATTTGGATAAGTTTTTGAGTCTTTTCTGTATCCAATCATACCTTTGATAATTAGAGAAATTGCAGAGCTCAAGTTGCAAGAACATAATTTCTCATTTCACCAGTCTCTTTCACCAACTTCCCAGCTCTTTACTTCAGCCCTTCCCCCATTTCTTCCTGCTCTCCCCCCTCCCATCCTCTTAATTTGACATCTTTTTTTCCCTCCAGTCCTGAAGGGTCTTGGCCTGAAACATCAACTGTACTCTTTTCTGAAGATGCTGCCTGGCCTGCTGAGTTCCTCCAGCATTTTGTGTGCGTTGCTCATTTCATCACCCAACCTCAGTTCTCTCCAGCAACATTCACCACCCTACCCAACCTATCATTCCTCCCGGAATATCTGCTGTATGTTCCAGTTAACACTGTCAGGTGGGAGGGAAAAAGACAAAAGCGAACAGGAAATCAGGCAGGGGACAGCAGGATAGTTGAGCAGACTGAAACAGAAGAAAAGAGAAAGTAGGAGCAACAAAGGGAAGAGACAGCAAAACAAAAACAAAGATACAGTATAAACTGTATACATTACAAAAATACAAATGTTCTTTGTGAGGGAAGAAATATCAGAAAAATCCCTAAAAATGCAGAGTGCATGCAGTAACTTTTGACAGCTGACGGTACACATAGACTCATATGTGAACGAATCCTAGATGGTCAGTCTACATCTACTGAGTGGTGGACTTGTGTTTTTCCTCGGGTGCAATTTCATGTTGATCCTTCATTTCTCAGACATAGGAGCAGAATAAGGCTATTCAGCCCATTGAGTCCGTTCCATCATTGCATCATGGCTGATCTATCCTCTCAGCTCAATGTATTATAAAATAAATCATGGCACTCATCAAATAAAAGTTGGGAAGTCTAACAATTGTCTGGCAATTACTCTTCATTAATGGTATTAAAAACAGATTAACCAGCCATTTATCCTTACCTTGTTTCTGAGATTTTGCTGTGCAAGAAATGAACATCCCAGTTGGCTGGAAAACAGCGGATGCATTTTAAATGTAATTCATTGGCTGTAATGCTCCTTTGGAAGTACTGACCAGAATGTGAATTCTTTCATTGGCAAATAAACAAATAATAAATGCTTAGTAATTACTCATCAACCATTAAGGTACTGTGGATTAATTGCTTAGTTCACAGCCAGTCTGTGAACATTTTGTTTGAGCTTCATTGCCAGGAACTTCAATGGTGCAGAATGTCCAGAAAATGTGCATCAGTGAGCAGACCATCCATGGTCTCATTGCAGGGCACACAAAGAAAAGTGACCAAGTCTGAGAGCACAGGAGCTGTCTGTTGGGGATCATGGGAGTTTGGGGGGGGGGGGGGGCAGGAATAGAGGAGAAACAACAACTTGACAGTCCATAAGCTAGCATTTACAAATTTAGTGATCCCAAAGATTTTAAATCAGTGAAGCAGGCTGTATTCATGGATTTCTCCCCCTCCCCCTTTTCTCTTCTATTCCCCATTCTGCCCTCCTTCCCACCTCTTCTGTTCTCCTTACCTGCCTATCACCTCGCTCTGGTGCCCTTTCTCCCATGGTCCTCTCTCCTCTCCTATCAGATTCCTTTTTCAGCCTTTTGCCTTTTCCACCTATCACCTCCCAGCTTCAACACCCCCCCCCCCGCACCCAACTACCTTATCCCTCATCTATCATCTTCTATCTTGTACTCCTTTCCCCCCCACCCCCACCTTCTTCTGGCTTCAAGTCCTGATTAGGGTGTCGGCCCAAAATGTCAACCCTTCATTACTTTCCACAGATGCTACCTGACCTGCTGAGTTCCTGCAACATTTTCTGAGTGTTGCATTGGATTTCCAGCATTGCAGAATCTCATGTGTACACGAACAGCAGCTTTGAAGCAAGAATTAAGATGACCTTACATCAACATCTTGCATTTGTCATAAAAATTTACACTGCAATCAAGAAGGCACAAGGGGTCCTGTCACATAATTAAAATGAAAGGGAACACACAGCCCTATAAACTTCAGATCAGAGCTTGGTAAATCAAAATTACCTTTTAATATGATGAGGCAAACATACTATACATCTTTGCAAGTACAAATTTTTCCAAAGTATTAAATTGCTTCAAGTATTTCTGAGCTTTTTGGTATATTAATAATCATGTTTCCCATCGAGTTATAAAAATTGTGAATGCTTCTGAATGTCTCAGAAATATATGCCACTTTGACAACTCTGGTAGCGCAGCTTTACAAGATGTCATTTTTCTTTTAATTTTTTTGGATGTGAGGTTTACTTGTGCCCATTCTGTTAAGATTCACCTCAGAATCAGAACTAAGTTTAATATCATTGGCACGACATGAAATTTGTTGACTTTGCCGCAGCAGTACAATGCAATACATAATAAAAACTGAACTACAATAAGTATATATGTTTAAAAAGTTAAATTAAATAAGCAATGCAAAAAAAAAGTGAGGTAGTATTCATGGATTCAATATTCATTCAGAAATCTAATGGTAGAAGGGAAGAAGCTGTTCCTGAATCGTTGAGTGTGTGCCTTCAGACTAGAGAGTATGTCCTGGATGATGGGGGTCCTTAATGATAGATGCCACTTTTTTTTGAAGAAGCACTGCTAGAAGATGACTTGGACACTGTGAGGCTAATGCCCATGATTGAGCTGGCTGAGTTTACAACTTACTGCAGCTCATTTCGTTCCTATGCAGTGGCTATCCCCACAACAGTGCACCACCCCCAGTACCAGGCGGTCATACAGCTGGTTAGAATGCTCTCCATGGTACATCCTTAGATATCTGTGAGTGTCACCTGTTTCCTACGGTGCACAAAATCCTCACAATGAAAACCTTCCAAGTTTCCTTACGAGTTCCTGGGAGAATAATGAAAGTAAACTCAGATTCTTTCACTGAGTTTAGTAGTCAGCCTACGGTGCTGGCTGCTGACTTCAAACCTTGTTCTTAGTATTGCTTGCACATTGATTGAGTTCAATATATGAGCAGTGTGTCATATTGAGAAAATTATTTTAACTAATTTGAATACAGAATTTGCCCAAGCTTTCATCTATGTCTGGGGACCCCTTGCTTAATGGTATTGGTACATGGCCATAAAAATGTTGGGAATCCCTGACATAGGGGAAAAATGTTAGTTTAAAACTTGAGCTAGTGGCACAATTGTTATCACCTGAAGACTTTTGGATAGAGTAGACTAACATCCTGTTTATTTACCCTCTTGAACATGGAAAGTCTGTATATAGAAGCTAAAGGCTACAACAGCTTTCCTATACACAGATAATCAAATAAGAATGAGTTTCCAGATCTGTTTACCTCAGCATAAATCATTAAATGCATTTCCACCAAACTGAAAACGACATATATTGCTGTCTTGTCAATGCCTCATTGTAAGTCCTGGCTTCTGACTACCCAGAATAGGATGGCATCTTATTTTATTTCTCTCATTGTAGCATTGGGTTTGCTGTTATCGATCACTTCCTCACTAGAAACAGCTGCCATCCAGCTCTTCACCAGGAGGAACCATGTAATTTTGATATACTTGGTCATATTACTCTTTGCAAATAAAATCTTATTTGGAAAGACTAATGTGATTTCTTCAAGCAATTGTAAATCACAATCATTTATTTTTACAGATATATTGGCAGTCAGCAAAATTTAATTTCTGGTTCCTTCTGGTTCTTTTCATAATTATCTGTTGAATCTTCAACAATTGTTATAATTGTTCAATAACAATTCTTCATTAACCGTTATAATTGGACAAACATTTTTTTCTTAAGCTATCTTAGTTTATGAGCACTGTGTGAAGCTGTGTATGCATATTGCAAACAGGGGCAATTTACCAAATCCATATGTTAAGCAAAATTCATTGAGGAAATGTTGGTAACAGCATTTTGTTCAGTAAAGATTACAGACCTATTGAAATAATTCATATATTCCTCCATGCAAAAAAATTACAATTGTGACAATAAACCAATTTCAACTCCAAAACATGTTAGTGGTTCCTGTAAAATAAAGCACTCATTCTACCCATGTTGAATTACCTCCATACATTGAACTTTTGATATAGCACAAACAATATAAAAAAAAGATAAAACACTGCAAATGCTACTTGCCCCAAGTGAAAATAAGTGAATTTATTTTCAAATGAACTTAAAGGTCTCCAGTCTGATGTTTAACAATTACTGAAAGCTGCTTTCCTCAATTGTCTCCAAGAGTATTCTTTATTTACGTCACCCACCACAAAGCATGCTAAAAAAGAGCTTTCCATATACAGATATTATACTTACAATAAGACCTTCAATCATTTGCAGTTCTCAGAGTTCTATATTTTATTCCTGAATAAGCAATTCATCTACCCTTTTCTAAATTGTGACACTTGTCACAGTCCCATTCCCACCTTTTATTTAATCTCCAAATCATAGCCATCCTATAAGTGCAGTAACAAAAATGTTTCTTGACAGCAATGTAGGCACAAGAAACATAATCTTTTGATCTCCAATGTACCTATTCATCCTGCAGCCATAAAATCTTCTTATTAGGCAACAACTACTTGTGGCCTTGAAGAAATGATGGAAAGGTATGAGGGAAATAAAAGCCAGCAAATGTGTTAGCACCTCAAGAAGAAATCAAAACATTTCCTCTTTTTTTTTGCAAAATGACTGTACTTCAAATGTGTTGGTTGCAAAGGCTCTTTGAGATGTCTTGAACTCCAAAAAGCAAATCAAACACGAGATTTTTTAATATATATATATTCCATACTTTATTAGCTCATCTTAGAATGCGCTCAGTGGTCTATGGGGCTCCTTACAATTTGTAATTCATTTGTGACTACCTGCCTTTGTACAAAGGAAGAACCAATCCGACATTAAACCAATCAGCATTCACAGAGATCTGCAAGGGAGTGAAGCTTGGTCAGCAAATGGATCTTTAACTTTCTCATTGGGAGACTATATAGACAGTGCAGAGTGGTGATAACATCTCCTGCTCCTTAAAAATCAACACCTCAAGGATGCCTGTTTAGCCCACTGCTCTACTCTCTCTGCACTCATGGCTGTGTGACAAGGCTCAGCTCAAACACCACCTATCAATTTGGTGATAGCAGAATCTCAGATGGCGACGAGGAGGGGTACAGGAGCATGATAGATCAGCTGGCCGAGTGACGTTGCAAAAACAACTTCGTACTCAATGTCAGAAGGTCTAAGGAATTGATTGTGGACTTCAAGGAGAAGTCAGGTGAAGACACACTAATCTTCACTGAGGGGTCGGCAGTGGAAAAGTCAGCAGCTTCAAGTTCCTGGGCATGAACATATCATGGGCTCGACATATTGATGCAGTCATGAAGAAGGCACACCGCCAGCATTGAAGGTTTGAAGGGATTTGGTATGTCTCCAAAGACTCTTCTAAATCTCTGTAGGTGTACTGTGGAGAGCATTCTAACTGTCTGCATCACTCTCTGAAATGGAGCTCCAATGCACAGGATCAAAAGAGCCTACAAAGTGATGTAGTTTCAGCCAGCTCCATCACAGGCACAAGTCCCCAACCACTGAGGCACTGCCTCAAGGAGGTGTCATCCATCATTAAACAGCCTCACCATGCCCTCTTCTCAGGAGGTACAGGAACCTGAAGAATAGTACCGTAGATTCCGGATTTTAAGCCGCTACTTTTTTCCCACATTTTGAACAGCTTTGAACTTTGCGGCCAATAATCCGAAGCGGCTAATGCATGATTTTTTTCATGCCGCCTCGTAAACATTTTGCCTCGTAACAGTAGACCAATAAAATTGATGAGTAGTTCACAGAGGTCCAATGAAATTGTACGATAAATCAAGCGCACTTTCACAATTAAATTATTGTAAATCAGTCATTTGTACTCACCCTCATCAACATGGAAAACACTCGAAGCATTGTGCTGCCTAGTTAGTTTAAACTATATTTGTTTTCTGTACTACATCGCGGGATGCTATGACGTCACACCCGGTTTCGCGGTGTCTTGTGGGAAAATGCCGGTTTGCGATGAAACGGGACGGAGGGAGGGAGCGCATTACGCGAGCGGCTTTGGATCTGAGCGAACTCTGCTTTTAAGTTAAAGGCAATCAATAACTTTTCCTGGTAGGCTGCAATATATATATTTTTTTACCAGTCGTTAGGAGATATTGGAATGTTGTTCAGTAAAGAAGTATACGCAACGTATATTTAAAAGTAGCCGCGTACGGGCACGGTTTGAAAAAAAGCATTTGCAATATGCATTTGTTTTTGTTACCATATGGATTTAATTAAAAGTTTAAAAAAATCCTCACGTGTAATATCTTTCTGTGTAAATATCTCATATTACAACGTGGGACACCTGCGGCCGAAAATCCGGTGCGGCCTAAAATCCGGTGCGGCCTTTACAATTAAAAAAATGATTTTATTTCTAAAATTAGAGCCAGCGGCTTAAAATCAGGTGCGCTCTGTAGTCCGGAATCTACGGTACTTAGAATAGTCTTTTCCCACTTTGCCATCAGATTTCTGAACAGTCCATGAACATTACCTCACTGTCCCTCCTGGCACTATTTATTTATTTCATTTCTTTTCGTAACTTACAGTAATCTTTTTACCTTCTGCACTGCTGACACAAAACAACAAATTCCACGACATATGTCAGTGATAATAAACCTGATTCTGATTATTTTCAGTTCTGCCTTCCAGCTAATCTAACAGCTTTCCCACAGATTTCACTCCTGCCTCTTAGTTGACTTGTTTGGATAAACTTCAGTTTAACTGATGTGGCCTGTACCAATAACTTCTAATCCCAGTGAAAAATCTTAACATATTGAGTTTCAATTGAATTATGAGCAGCCATTTTTAAAACTGATGATTGACATGTATGACACATGGAAAAGCATTGAATTTTCCACTTGATGGTCAACAGCTTCATATGTCAGCCTACATGATGAATGAGAAAAGGTTATTCAATTACAGGTTAGAGATGAATTCTTCACACATGAATAAATAAACTTTCATATTTATACAGTGCCTTTGACAATTTCAGTTTATCACAAAAGTGACAAGTAACCCTGTCATTACTTTTATCAAAAAAGTCAATATTGGAAATTATGCAGGCAATCTGTGCTCAGAGGGATTTCACAAAGAAGAATAACATAATAATATATACATTTTAAATTTATTTATTGATTGACTGATGAAGATACAGCGTGGATTAGGCCCTTCTGGCCATTCGAGACATGCCGCCCAGCAACCCCGATTTAATCTGAGCCTAATCAGAGGACAATGTACAATAACCAATAACCTGCCAACATTTTTGGACTGTGGGAAGAAACCAGAGAACCTGGAGGAAACCCACACGATCTTGGGGAGGATGTACAAAATTTTTACCGGGAACTGAACCCGGGTCAGTGGTATTGTAAAGCATTTTGCTAACCACTATGCTACCATGACATCCATTTAATGTTAGTTAAGAGATCAGTATTGGTGATGATATCAAGAGAACTCTTGTTCTCTTCTTCAAAATTCTGCGACCGAAGTTCAATTTTACATCCACCTGCAGGATAGATAATGCCCCAAGGGTGTCTAAACTTGACAAGTATTAATGACAAAGCTGTACCAAGTAAAGGCTATCCTGAAGACAAGGGACCTCTTAGATGCTACTTTTAGTCTGCTGCTAAGTGTATCACTTTATTTCAATAGCTTGCCTATTTTCTCTCCTCTTCATACAGAAGGGGTTCCCAACCGTGCTTAATTGGACCCCTTGCTTAATGGTATAGGTCCATGGCATAAAGAGGGTAGGGAACCCCTGCAATAGAGGAAGGTCACATTTCCTATAGAGTTTCACTACTGTTGACAATGTTCAACCACAGCTCAAAAGAACAATTGCAGCCTCTCAGTGTGTGATAAATTAATATTCTACTTCTTACATCTACTGCAAATGCTCCAAATTTAAATTTTGAGGATACCAGTGCATTCATCAAAAACTCCTTTTCTACCATTATGTTTTACAGTTGAGCTATTTTCATCCCGTTTTTACAGTACAGCAAGCTGATGAGTAATTCACATTAATACCACACAATCAGAACTCTGCAGAAACCTCTGCATCAGAGGTGCCTCTAACAAACAACTTGCATACAAACCAAACTGAGAAATGCAAATATCTCCTCTGCTTTCAGGGCATTTATAATCAATTAAGACAACAAGTCAACTTTTTTTTTTAAACCCCTAACCTAGAAAGTGCACATTCTTGGACACACAACTATAAGAACTACTACATAACATACAGAAAGAAATTGGCTGAGGAGTTACATAGTTTGACATGCCTCCCTGAGTTAAAGTACAACTCCAGATCAGATGATAGCCTTAACTTTGTCAATTGCATGCTATAATTAGAATTATTCTCATTTCTAAATGTCATAACAAAACCACAAATCTAGCCATCTGAAATTATCAACTGCACACTCGGGACACTTTTGCTGATGAAAATGTATGCCGAGGTGGTTTGCAAGCTGTCAGGTTTACCTCATTGACTGCAGAAGGTGACCAAGTCCATCACCAAGGGTAAAGAGCCAAATTCTAGAAGTCAAATGTACTTCTTTACCTCAAAGCTAATCATTAAACGAAGTTTTAGGCCTCAGTGCTCCCAAGTGCAACTGGATCCTCGATTTCCTCACTTGCCGACCCCAGCCACTTCAGATGGGCAACAGCACCTCCTCCAGAATCTCCCTCAGCACAGGTGCTCCACAAGGCTATATGCTTCACCCCCCTTCTCTACTCATTTATACTTGATTGTGAGGCTAAGTACAGCCACAATGCCATATTTAAGTTTGCCAACAACACCACTATCAATGGTGGTGACAAATCAGCATATAGGAGGGAGACTGAAAATCTGGCTGAGTGGTGCCAGGACATACTCTCACTCAATGTCAGAAAGACAAAGGAGCAGATTATTGACTTCAAGAGGACGAAACCAGATATCCAAGAGTCAGTCCTCACTGAAGGATCAGAGGTGGAGAGGGTCAGCAACTTTAAATTCCTCAGTGTTATCATTTCAGAGGATCTGTCCTGGGATCCGGCATCTAAGTGCCATTATGAAGAAAGCACGGCAGAGCCTCTACTTTCTTAGAAGTTTGTTAAAAATCAGAATGTCAACTAAAGCTCTGACGTACTTCCACAGATGTGTGGTGGGGAGTATATTGACATGTTGCATCATGGCCTGGAATGGAAACACCAATGTCCTTGTACTACCAAAAGAAGTGGACACGGCCCAGTCCATCACAGTTGAGCACAACTATACGGAGTGCTGTCACAGGCAAGCAGCATCCATCATCATGGACCCCCACCACCCAGGACATCCCCTCTTCTCACTGCTGCCATCAGGAAAAAGGTACAGGAGTCTCAGAACTCACACCACCAGGTTATCAATACGCTTTTTTGACACCGATGAACAGAAAAACTCCTTTCATGTCAAAGTGAAAACACATCTCTACAAAGTGATCTAAATTAATTACAAAAACACAAAATAATTGATTGCATAAGTATTCATTCCCCTCCCCCTTTAATATGACAGCCCAGATCAAAACCTGAGCCTCTATACCCCCTTGTAAAATTGGATCCTGGATTTCCTCACTTGTAGACCCCAGTCAGTTCAGACTGGCAAAAACATCTCCTCCACAATCTCCATTAGCACAGAAGCACCACAGAGATGTGTTTTACACCTATGACTGTGTGGCTAAGTACAGTTCCAACACCATATACAAATTTGCTGATAACACCACTGTTGTGGACTGTATCAAAGATGGTGATGAATCAACATAAAGGGGGGAGATTAAAGACTTAGCTGAGTTTTCCTCTCACTCAATGTCAAAAAGACCAAGAAACTGATTGTGGACTTCAGGAGATGGAAACTAGAGGTCCATGTGCCAGTAATCATCAGAGGTGGAGAGGGTCAGTAACTTTAAAATCTTGGGTGTCACTATCTCAGAGGACCTGTCCTGGACCCATCATACAGATATACTGAATTGAATTGACTTTATTTCTTACATCCTTCACCTACATGAGGAGTAAAAATCTTTATGTTACATCTCCATCTAAATGTGCAATGTGTGATCATTAATTTATAATAAATAGAACAGTCAATGTAATATAGAATACACTCAAATCAGCATGAATTCATCAGTCTGATGTCCTGTTGGAAGAAGCTGTCCCAGACCCTGTTGGTCCTGGCTTTTATGCTGCGGTACCATTTCCCGGATGGTAGCAGCTATAATAGATTGTGGTTGGGGTGACTTGGATCCCCAATGATCCTGCGGGCCCTTTTTTTACATACCTGTCCTTGTAAATGTCCTGAATCATGGTAAGTTCACAACTACAGATGTACTGGGCTGTCCACACCACTCTCTGCAGAGTCTTGTGATTAAGGTACAGTTCCCATACCAGGCAGTGATGCAGCCAGTCAGGATGTTCTCAGTTGTGCCCTGTAGAAAGTTCTTAGATTTGTGGGCCCATAACCAAACTTCCTCAACCATCTGAGGTGGAAGATATGACTTCTTCCCTGTAGGCCACCTCATTATTGTTTGAGATCAGGCCAATCAATTTAATTAGCAGATTGGAGCTGCAGGTGGTGACACTGTCATGGGTATACAGGGATTAAAGGAGGGGACTCAGTACACAGTCCCGTGTTGAGACTCAGAGGGGGTGGAGGTGAGGGAGCCCTCTCTTACCACCTGCTGGTGATCTGACAGGAAGTCCAGGATCCAGCTGCACAAGGCAGGGTCAAAACCAACGTCTCTGAACTTCTTGTCGAGCCTGGATGGAACCAAGATGTTGAATGCTGAACTGTAGTCCAAGAACAGCATTCTCACATAAGAATCCTTCTTCTCCAAATCTCTGTTCCAACTCTACAGATATAATTGCAAAAAAAGCACGACAGCGCCTCTACATCCTCAGGAGTGCGCGGAGATTTGGCGTGTTATCGAAAACCTTGGCAAACATCTATGTGTGGTGAAAAGTGCACCGACTAGCTGCATTACAGCCTGGTGTGGAAAGACCAATGCCTTTGAGTGGACAATCCTACAAAAGGTAGTGGATTTGGCCCAGTACATCACAAGTAAAGCCCTCCCATCCACTGAGCACATCTACGTGAAACGTTGTCATAGAAAAGCAGCATCCATCATCAAAGATCTTCACCACACAAGCCATGCTCTTTTCTCGCTGCTGCCATCAGGTAGAAGGTACAAGTGCCTCAGGACTTGCATCACCAGATTCAAGAACAGTTACGACCCCTCACAGTCATCAGGGTCTTGATCAAAAGGGGATAAATACACTCATTCTGTTTCTAGTGTTCCCACGACCAATGGTCTCACTTTAAGGACTCTAACTTAATATTTCATGCTTGTTATTTATTTCTGTTTATTTATATTTACATCTGCACACTTTGTTGTTCATTGATCCTGTTTACAGTTACTGTTCTATAGATCTGCTAAGTATGCCTGTGGAAAAAGAATCTCAGGGTTGTATGTGGTGATGTGTATGGACGCTGATAACAAGTCAAGTTCTGAGAGAAGCAGGGATATGTCATGCATGAACTTGTCTCACTTTTGCATTCGCTCCCCTCCCCACACTCCTTGGGTGGGGGGGGGGGTTTGTAGATACATTCTCTACTAAAAGAAATGTAATGTGCTCCTTTCCTCCGCTAGCCTGCAGGTCACCCTTGGGCAAGGTGTAGCACCTGCTCCTTCCCAACCCCGATCAGTCACGTGAAGCCATGGGAGCAGGCGGTGGATGGTCATATGAGCAACTGGTGCATATCACAAGTCCTGGTCATGCGACCACTGACGCCAGGCAGGCAATCTCTGAAGAGTATTGATAATGGCTGGGGTTACCTGCCTTGTAAAGACACTGCCCAGAAGGCAGCAAGGCCAACCACTTCTGTAGAAATATTTGCCAAGAACAATCATGCTCATGGGAAGACCATGGTCACCTACATCATTCAATATGACACATAATGAACAAACCCCACACCCCTGCTTTTTATGCTGCTCAGATTGTACAAAGAGCTGACTCTGAGAAGTGGGAAGAGATCAGAGACCTGGAGTACAGGCTGCCTCCTCACTCAGTTGCAGGTCTGGAGGTACAGCCAGAGTGGAGCTGACAGAACCATTATCTACCCGTATCCTGAGAGGTCACTGAGTGTACAGGTTCAAGTCACTGAAGATCCACAACCCTCCACCCACCCAAAGGTACAGTCCTACATGGGCATCAGCAATGTGCTCAGGTGTACAGCACCACCAGCAGTTTCAGCACCCTTCAGCTATTGACCAAGAGTTGCAGTCAGCCTATCTCAGGCAAGAACTTCTCATGGAGCAAAGACAGCTCCAGAAGGTAGAGTGCAGCCATAAAGGAGAACTGCATTATTTGTGATGTATTCCAGGACTTAGCGATCCACATGTGAGGTAATGAAATGTGAAAGGAACTGGACTGTATAATTCTGTAGAAGACTATTAAGATTTCCAGTCTTTGTGTAAGTAAATTTTCCCCCTAATATAAATAATTCTGAAAGCTCTGTCACTGTTTAACCATATCTTCCTTTAGGTAATAACATTCTACATTGCGCAGAGAAAACAGAGGTGTGGCAGCTGCTTGCATTGTTGTAGATCCTGCTATGCATCAGCTGGGAAGATTCTGAGTGTTCCAGAGGTGTCTTGCTGAGGTGCTTACAGATTGAGTACAAGAGCAGTTTAACCTGTTGATTTTAAGTACACTATGTGATGTTTCTGAAGAATTTGAGCATCTTGCAGAAAACTCTGAAAAGCATTTTTTCAAATATAAATGCAACAGAGAAGCATGATATACGTTCCTGCTTGTACCATAAGTATTTGCTAAAAGTCAGAGAGTGTACCCAAAGCTTGAGTTTAAATCATTAAGGTAAGAATGTGAATAGTATAACTTGTGACATCTTTAAGTATATGGTTGATATCCATAGAATGTCAGCTATACTGTCCAAACAAGCACCAGAGCTAATTTCCTCAAGTGCACAATTTCACCTGGATATGATTGTTTGGTGCTGCTTAGCCCAAGTACAGTACCTTGGATATTTCTCTATATTGAACTTGTTTATGGTTTTAGATCAGAGTGAGTACAGTTCATTCTACAAGTGCAGAGGCTTAAGGGAAAAGGTCCACAAAAAGCATTTATATCTGGCATTTATGTTATGACTGCATCCATTCTGAAGGATGGCCAATTATGAGTCTACATCAAGTTTGAATTTAATGCAAATTAATTCTAAATAATAACAGCTGTGTCCACAGCACATCATCTGTCTACGTAATATCAGATTATCCTTGATGCTAAAAGTTAGCTGAAGGACAGAATATGAAGAAGAATTGCTGGAAGTAGACCATGCGTCTGGCAAAACCATGTAATTATTCCCTATATAGCCACTTATCTAGTATTAAGTGAATATATTCCATCATTTTGAAATCACCTCAGGCCTGGAATTTTCAAGGTTTCCATTCACAAGGTCAGCACTGTACCATAAACAGATAATTGCTTTTCATTGTTGATGTGTGCAAGGTCTCTGGAGGAATTTCATTTACTACAACAGTGGAAACTAGCAGTGGTAGGAGTAATCAGAGTGGTCCACTGCAATTTTTCACACCTGAAGCTCTGTCAATAAACTCAATGACCTGATGAAAAACAAGTTCTGTCACTTTAGACAAAAGGGGCTAATAAAATCATTTCGTTGCCACCTTGGACTCAAAGCTCAACAGAAGCAAACAGCTACCCAGAAGTTAAGACACAGTCACAAGAAAATCTGCAGATGCTGGAAACCTCACACAAAATGCTGGAGGAACTCAGCAAGTCAGTCAAGCAAGCATCTGTGGAAAAGGGTAAACAGTCAATGTTTTGGGCTGAGACCCTTCATCAGGTCTGGAAAGGAAGGGGTTCTTCCTCTCCAGTCCTGATGAAGGGCCTGGGCTTAAAATGTCAAATGTTTACTCTTTTCCATAGATGTTGCTTGATCTATTACCGTAGATTCCGGATTTTAAGCCGCTACTTTTTTCCCACATTTTGAACAGCTTTGAACTTTGCGGCCAATAATCCGAAGCGGCTAATGCATGATTTTTTTCATGCCGCCTCGTAAACATTTTGCCTCGTAACAGTAGACCAATAAAATTGATGAGTAGTTCACAGAGGTCCAATGAAATTGTACGATAAATCAAGCGCACTTTCACAATTAAATTATTGTAAATCAGTCATTTGTACTCACCCTCATCAACATGGAAAACACTCGAAGCATTGTGCTACCTACCCTACTTAGTTTAAACTATATTTGTTTTCTGTACTACATCGCGGGATGCTATGACGTCACACCCGGTTTCGCGGCGTCTTGTGGGAAAATGCCGTTTGCGATGAAACGGAAAGGAGGGGGGAGCGGATTACGCGAGCGGCTTTGGATCCGAGCGAAATCTGCTTTTAAATGCCGTTTGCGATGAAACGGAAAGGAGGGGGGAGCGGATTACGCGAGCGGCTTTGGATCCGAGCGAACTCTGCTTTTAAATGCCGTTTGCGATGAAACGGAAAGGAGGGGGGAGCGGATTACGCGAGCGGCTTTGGATCCGAGCGAACTCTGCTTTTAAGTTAAAGGTATCAATAACTTTTCCTGGTAGGCTGCAGTATATATATTTTTTACCAGTCGTTAGGAGATATTGGAATGTTGTTCAGTAAAGAAGTATACGCAACGTATATTTAAAAGTAGCCGCGTACGGGCACGGTTCGAAAAAAAGCATTTGCAATATGTATTTGTTTTTGTTACCATATGGATTTAATTAAAAGTTAAAAAAATCCTCACGTGTAATATCTTTCTGTGTAAATATCTCATATTACAACGTGGGACACCTGCGGCCGAAAATCCGGTGCGGCCTAAAATCCGGTGCGGCCTTTACATTTAAAAAAATGATTTTATTTCTAAAATTAGTGCCAGCGACTTAAAATCAGGTGCGCTCTGTAGTCCGGAATCTACGGTAATTACTTCCAGTAATTTGTTTAAGTTACACTGCAGTTTTTGGTCCAGGAACAACATTGTCAAGGCACTTACAGTCCTATTTGAATATCAAGGGAGAAGGAATGTTTAGTGAAAGATGTAAACGTATCATTTACTCTCTTAGAATTAGAAAATATCTGACATTCCAAAGACTGTCTAAAAATGTATAACTACTGTCCCCTCCTCTTAGATAGATAGATAGATACTTTATTCATCCCCATGGGGAAATTCAACTTTTTTCCAATGTCCCATACACTTGTTGTAGCAAAACTAATTACATACAATACTTAACTCAGTAAAAAATATGATATGCATCCAAATCACTATCTCAAAAAGCATTAATAATAGCTTTTAAAAAGTTCTTAAGTCCTGGCGGTAGAATTGTAAAGCCTAATGGCATTGGGGAGTATTGACCTCTTCATCCTGTCTGAGGAGCACTGCATCGATAGTAACCTGTCGCTGAAACTGCTTCTCTGTCTCTGGATGGTGCTATGTAGAGGATGTTCAGAGTTATCCATAATTGACCGTAGCCTACTCAGCACCCTTCGCTCAGCTACCGATGTTAAACTCTCCAGTCTGCTCATGTACAGGATGACGACTTATTTCCACTCTGGTTCTGTGGATTCTGGAGGTGGCTAATGAGGGAAAATGGATTCTCTTCCACAGACGGAGCAGGAAGCAGCTGTCGGGCAAGTGGGTAGTTTGCTTTTCACACTTATCAGAACTTCTCTATGCTTCTGATGTATGGCCTTCAGGTTCCCAAAACAAACCTGAGTGCTCCTTCTCCACTCAGAGTGGCTGAGGTGGGGTGGGTGAGGCAGCTAAAGGAAGCTTTAAGCCTTGGTTATGTATGTCAGGTGTGTGACCTGTGTCAGGAGTTGACACAACTTTTTTTTAAACTGTGTCATAAATGCATCTATTAATTGTTAATTTATTTGTGATAATACCACTTTGTGTTGTGTGTGAGAGTTATATGTACTGTGTTGTGCACATTGGACGAAAGGAACCTGGTTTCATTTGGTAGTATACATGTGAATGGCTGAATGACAATAAACTCAACTTGAGCTTAAACTTGAAAATTAAATGTATATCAAAAATTTATCTTTAAAATTATTAATTTTCCTATGTTAATAATGACCTCTTAATTTGGAAAATTCAGTTATTTTTAGAATACTTTATGTTCCTGAACTTTTGTTTTACAAAGATGAGTTTATTTTGTTGCATAAATCTATAAAATCTATACCAGAAATCTTAAATTAGAAGAGACTCTCGTGCATAGAACGCGCACACACAGAAATGGAGATACTGGACCACAATGCTTTTGAACCCACAGTAACACATTGAATTGATTTTTCACCCAGTCCTTTACTTTTGTAACTATTTAAATATTCAATATGAACTACATAAAAACTGACTTGACAAGTGAAGTAATATTTGCTAGGTAAAAATTTTGAGCAAAATTAAGCAATTGTATGAATTTGCAGGATTTAAACAAAAGGCAGAACACAGCTCACTGGCAGCCCCAATCAGCTCAGACTTTACAAATTTTAGCTTCCTTTGAGGAAAACAACCACATAAATTGAAAGGTACCACTCCCCTGTTGCTCAGAAACTTTCCTTTTGCCAATCTGACAATTTTAACAAGTTAATAATTGAGATTAGCACGACAAAAACAATTTTGATCTCATCTTCTCCACTGTTTAAAGGTCACTTGTATTCACATTTCTGTTAGCATGCATCCTAGGGAAAGGACAGGAAGATCCTGACTGAATCTAAATTAGAGTTGTGTAGCTGTACCACTTTTACTCTACATAAGACTAAAAGCTATTTACTTTTCCAGAATTTTTCAATGTACCAACCAAAAGCTTATCAGGATCTTCAAGACCACTATGCAGGATTCCACAAGGAATAGTATGGGAATTTCTGCCTTTTTTCCCCATTTCAATTACAACTATAAGTTTATAGAAGAGCCAGTTTTTACTAATCCAATTTTCCCGGAAATTATTGTAATTAGTGGGCTAAAAGTCAGCTGCCTTCATTATCCTGACTGGTCACTGACCATGCAGCTTCATCTGTATGTTTCAATTGCTTTGCCATTGAAGTCCAGAACCACATTCACTGAATATGCAATGCCTTTGGCATTGTCAGGCACTCCTCCCATCCTTCTCACAATTGTGCTCATCTCCTGCCGGCAGGTAGAAGTATCACAGGATAAAAAACAGAATTGTCAGGCTGGGCAGCAGCGTCTTCCCCCAGGCCATTGGACTTAACACCGTGGTGCCACCAAGCACACGAAACCCTGTCTGAATGCCCACAGCTGCCACAAGCACCCCTCCCCCAACTCACAGACACACTCTCATCCTGCATTGGTCACTGTTCATCTTTTATTACTGCTGTTTCACAAAATAATACCATTGTTTCTTTTATTATAACAGTGCCAGTAGAATTATACTGTCTTACATAAACGTGCACCTCACACTTTATGTCAACCTGTCAATCTTCAGGCCACATCACTCAAGGACTGGTGCTAAGATTATTTTGTGACTATATGTGCCAGATCATAACTATATGTGCTGTGTGTTAGTACATGTCACTATGTTTTGCATCTTGGCCCCAGAGGAATGATGTTTCATTTAGCTGTATGCATGTGTACGGCTGAATGGCAATTAATGTTGACTTAACCTTGAACTTGAGTGTGTGTGAATGTCTAATAGAGTACGGTACATACCTTCACTTCATGGACATTCAAGAATGTAAGGAAACTGCCCAAAAAGACTATTATTTAGACAAGATACCTGAAAAGCTACCTTTTTGCATGATTTTTAATCTATTCAATATACGTATACTGTAATTGATTTATTATTATTTTATTTTTCTTCTATATTATGTATTGCATTAAAACTGATGCTGCTAAGTTAACAAATTTCACAATACATGCCAGTGATAATAAATCTGATTCTGATTCATAAGCAACACACACAAAATGCTGGAGAAACTCAGCAGGCCAGGTATATTCTGTAGAAAAGAGTACAGTCGACATTTTGGGCCGAGACCCTTCATCAGGATTGGAAAGGAAGGGGTGAAGTCAGAATAAGAAGGTGGGGAGGGGAGGAAGAAGTACAAGATAGCAGGTGATAGGCCAGACTGGGAGAGGGGGAGAAGATAAAGTAAAGAGCTGGGAAGTTGATTGATGAAAGAGATAAAGGGCTGGAGAAGGAGCAATCTGTTAGGAGAGGGGAGAAGACCATGGAAGAAAGGGAAGGGGGAGGAGCACCAGAGGGAGGTGAAGGGCAGGCAAAAAAAGGTGTGGGGGTAACCACAAATGGGAAATGGTGAAGGGGGGAGGTGGATTTTAAATATATCACAAGTAGCACTGAAGATAATGTCTGTAAATTGAGAAAAGAGAGGGATAGGTGGTATAAAGGAGATGTGGCATCATTGGTACAATATGGAAATCATGCCCACAATAATTATGTAAATATCAATAACTTAAATCATGCCATCTTACACTTTCTGTTCAAAAGGTCCAAAATCTGAAATCTAAATTTTACCTACACTTTTTCCCCATTTATGTCTGCATATCTTGCTATTATTACTCAGTATATCATATGTTGCCATTCACTCAATTTAATAAAAACTTCATTCTCGCATCCAAGACTCCCCCCCCCTCCCCATATAGTATTTCTGTTCAATATGTAACCCTCACATCAGGATAATTTTGAAGTGAGGTGCAAAAGAAAACTGAGCTCTATTCAAGGATTATTGAGCATTTAAAAACATGCAGGTGGCCTTTCAGTTTCTGTACATTCCAAACCATTGTAGATTACAATAGAGATGCAATCAAGCTTGCAAGTTAAAACACAATTCAGGAAAGTAAAGATAATTATCAGCAAGTCTTTATCACATTAAGGCACTGACACTAGGCTTTAAAGCAGTAGGAACAGAGTTCTTGCTGGTGCCAGACATAGTGGAAATGCTACAAATCTGTTCAGCACCCTTAAATTTGATTTTAATTGCATACGAATTGAAAGAATGTGCCAGACTTCCCTTTTGTAATTGACAGAAACAATTAGCGGACTGGAAGCAATTTTTAAATTCTGTCTCTGCAGTGTTTGGCAACTACTGGAATGCAGCACCTGCAATCCTGAAACATGCACAATCTGCAGATGCATACGATCAGGTCTGTCTGTACTGGGCACTAAATGGCAGATATCATCAATGCCAGTGGGGCTGTACGGCTAGTCTATTGGCTTTGACTAAAACTGTGGGGACTTGACCACAGTGTAATCACAGGATGCAATCATCAATAACACCATGCCTTAAGGTCTTTTGCATCTGCTGTGAAACAGAGGCTGGCTGCTGCGGTTATATTGAAAAACAGCTGCCTTTCATTTCTTGTGTTGCCATTGTATAATTTGCTTCTCTAAACTGGAATCTGTGCTGATCTACACTGAGGTTTGACCTTGTCACTGTTTCTAGTTTCAGGTTTGACACATAGTGAGCCAAAGAATGATCCATTGCTGATTCTTAAACTTTCCAAGAAGGAAACTAAATTACCCAGCGTTATCTATTCAACCACATCTATGCTTTCAAATGTTTCAAGTATCCCTGTTCCCTGTCTATTGACCATTTGTCAAAGCTGTGGCAGATAAACTTGGTGTTCTACTTTAGCAGAGATGAGCTTCCAACCAATAACTGCACTGGCAACCTTTTCCAGTTTCCTAAAGGCCGTTCACCCTGCCAAACTCTTCTTCCACCCCTTTACCACCAATAAAGAAAACTGTTCAACTGTTCACCTGTGCTTGATATTCTTCTGTTCAGCATTGTCATGAATTTGATACTGTGTTTTTATATATGTCCCTAAGGTGGTATCTACTGTCTTATGAGAGGGTTGAGGGGGAACCACAAAGTCAAACTAAAACCATAGCCTTGTCTGTACCACACAGAATGCTGCATGACTACATGACTAAAGAATGCAATAGCATTGATGTTCAATCTAGGTCCAATTAATTCATAACATCAAAAATAATAAATTTTGTAAGTTGTCAAGATTATCTGAATATGCCATGATATTCAGATAAACAAGTCCATTCCAATGTCATGTATTGATTATTGCTGGACTGTATTTCCAATTTCTATTGTTCCTTAATGATAAACCATATAACAATTACAGCACAGAAACAGGCCATCTTGGCCCTTCTAGTCCGTGCCGAACGCTTACTCTCACCTAGTCCCACCTACCTGCACTCAGCTCATAGCCCTCTGTTCCTTTCCTGTCCATATACCTATCCAATTTTATTTTTTTTTAAATGACAAAATTGAACCTGCCTCTACCACTTCTACTGGAAGCTCATTCCACACAGCTACCACCCTCTGAGTAAAGAAGTTTCCCCCCTCGTGTTATCCCTAAACTTCTGCCCCTTAACTCATGTCCTCTTGTTTGAATCTCCCCTGCTCTCAATGGAAAAAGCCCATCCAGGTCAACTCTATCTATCCCCCTCATAATTCTTAAATACCTCTATCAAGTCCCCCCTCAACCTTCTACGCTCCAAAGAATAAAGACCTAACTTGTTCAACCTTTGCCTGTAACTTAGATGCTGAAACCCAGGTAACATTATAGTAAATCTCCTCTGTACTCTCTCTATTTTGTTGACATCTGGTGACCAGAACAAAACCAATTCTTCCAGCCAGTTTCTACAACTGACATAAGTGCATCTGCCTTGATGTTGTGTAGATTTAACTGTGCATTTAAGAACAACATTGTGATTCAAGTTGCAACAATGTATTGGCTGGTAAGAATTCTGTGAATTGCACAACTTGATAATATCACTACGTAATATTCTGGGACAATGCCTTAAAAAGGTGGTGTCCATCATTAAGGACCCTCATCGCCCAAGCCATGCCTTGTTTCCATTGCTACTGTCAGGAAGGAGGTACAGAAATATGAAGGAACAGCTTCTTCCCCTCTGCCATCCGATTTCTGAATGGACATTGAACCCATGAAAACTACCTCGCTACTTTTTTTTTTATTTCTACTTTTTGCACTAATAATTTAATTAAACTATTTAACATTATCATTATGTATTGCATTGTACCTCTGATGCAAAGTTAACAAATTTCACAACATTTGCCAGTGATATTAAACCTGATTCAGATTCTGATATTTTGCAAGTATTAAAACTTCTGCTCATGAACAACTAAATTACAAATGGGAAAAATCATTGGGAGTTATTTAACTTATATGTGCAGACTTTTCAAAATTACTTGTGACTGGGAAAGAAGATCAAAGTAAGTGTATTTGAGGCAATTTGGCTGGAATGATTATATGGAGATTTAATTTCTTCCAAAAGGGGCTGCATGTGCAAAATCAAAATAGGTTAGATTCTGGAAATGACAAATAACAGAAAATGCAACAAATATTCAGGTCAGGCAGCATTTGTTGAGAGGGGATAAAGATTAATTTTCAGGTCATTAACACTGCGAGTTCTAATTTTCTCAGCTGCAGCTGCACATTTCATAAACCGCTTATTTTTGACAGTTGCAGCAATCCACCACAACAACTATGTGACAATATGTGAGATTATGATATCTAAAAGTAACGTTATGTTGCTTGAGAACACTCCACTTAGTGCTCCTATTAAGAAAATTACTTCTGGAAACTGGAAAACACATTCATGCCTCTGCACCATTTTGAGCCAGAACAATGTTGTTGTGACCTTCAGAAGTGGGGGCTGAACATTGTTCTCACACATTGACTCCAGGCCTCATCAAACCAATCACTAAATTCAGCCCTGTAATAGATCAAGTTGTATATGTGGCTCACAATTTATTACCATGAGACAGAACAGTTTATTCAATAAATTTGACAGTTTCCATCTGTCACAATGGTAGACAACTGTCAGAACTGGAAAATTATCAACGTGCATTTTCCGCTGTCTTGAGAGAACAAGCTGCATATAGGAGTTCACGTTGTGTCATAATTGTTCTTTCAAGACAGACCTAGAGCTCTCTAAAGAAAGTCTAGTCAACGAAATTCAGAAAGTTCTGTAGCTCACAATATTGCTACTAAATATTTTGTCCAATTGGGTGTTAAAAAATGTAGAACACAAACACAAAATCTGCAGATGCTGGAAATCCAAAGCAACACACACAAAATGGTGGAAGTACTCAGCAGGCCAGGTAGTAGCTATGAAAATGAGTAATAAAAAATAAAAAAATAATCACCATTTCAGGCAGAGACCCTTCATCAGGATCTTAAAATGTAGATTTTATTGTAGATGATGCAGTTAGTGCATCTGAGGGTTCAGAATCAGGCTTATTTTCACTAACATAGGTTCTGAAATTTATTTTTGTGGCAGCAGTTCAGTGCAATACATAAAAAAATCACTATGAGGAGCAATGAGGAAAAATGGAATAGTAACACAATGTTTCTGGGCTCTTAGACCATTCTGCAATTGCTAATTAGGTCAAGTATATGCCTTAAAACTTGCGATTGTAAACATGATGATTTGATAATAAATACTTTGGAAATAAATTTTACCTTGACTTTAACTGGCTCCATTATATTTAATATTGTTTTTATTCCTTTCCATAAAAAAAATGAACAAGGTGGTGGCCTTCCAGATAAGGACACACACTTCTTGTAATATCACAATAAACAATTGATCAACAAATCTGCTCAATATGCACTGCAGCATTCAGACTTTTGATACATTCTACAAGCTTCAATGACAGAACAGCACCAGGTAATACTTCGAAATGCTATGCTCCAAAAGATTTTGCGCATACGTTCTCTGTTGAAAAATATTCCCACAGAACAAGTACTTTTCCCAATTGTCAGATCTGAGGTTTCAGGATTTCATCACATAACTCTGGCAACCACAGCCACGACAATTAATTGTGGGAGAAGTTTTAAATGATATTCGTGAACAAACATACTGGAAGAAACATCCTACGTTTTCAATCATTTACAAACTTTTTTTTAAAAAAAACAAATTTTGTAAATACTCCTTCTAGCACAGTGTGGTCTTGAGAGACTTATGGTGGTCTCTCCCAAGAATCAGGCCTGGACAACCTGCAGACTAAAAATGAAGAAAATGCCTGACCTTTGCAAATTATGATCTAAGAAGAACTAAATTAAAAACATAAAACTCCATTACAATTTAAAATAGGGGACTCACAGGAGCGCAGCTGGTTTTATGATTGAAATAGTCTTCATGGGATGAGGAGCTCTATATCATATCATTACTTTCTCCAAATAGTAAGGCTGATCAACACCTCTACCCACTAGCATCCCCCACACCACCTCTACTATATTATCACTTGATGGACATACATTCAATATATATATATAAGCCTTCTTATGTATTTCTATTTTTGTGATATTTTTATCATTGTGTTCTCTATCTTATTGTATTTTGTTATGCTGCATTAGATCAGGGATAATAATTAGTTCATTCTCCTTTACGCTTGAGTACTGGAAATGACATTAAACTATCTTGAATCTTGAACAACAGCAACAAAGCTGATCTATTCCAAGGTTGAAATATTACAGATTCTGTAAATGGAATCTGAACCAAAATTAGAAAATACAAGCAATACTCAGCAGGCGCATTTGTCGTATTTGATTCAGATTTTTTGCATCTGCGGTTTTTGTCATTTTCAATTACTATTTCACCATTATCTCTAATAAATGAACTTGATGAATTTTCATTCCATTCTCTGAAGTTCTCATTCTATTCCATCTGTCTCTTTTGCCTTGGCTCATTTTTGACAATTGATGTTCAACCTGAACTGTTAACTCTCTTTCTCTTTCTATGAATGCTGACTTGCTGAATGTTTACAGCATTTTGTATCTCTAGGTTTGCAGGTCCAACCATTCTTCATCAATGACCTTCCACTGTAAGGTCAGGAATGGACATATTATCTGACAACACTTGGACAACAAAGATTTTGTTTCCTGAATACGTTTGGATGTATCTTATGGATTTTGGGCTGGTGATCATGAACATAGCCATGAGATTTCCCTATCACACACCATTTTTTTTAAAAAATCACCTATCTTTGGTATTGCAATTCTTAATTCAAGTTGGAATAACTGATGCCAAGATTAAGGAAGGTATTTTTGTTGGTCCACAGATCAAACATGTCAATGACAGGCAATTCAAAGAACTTCTAGTGGAACTAGAGAAAATCACATGGAAGACATTCATCAAGAATATTCAATATTCCATTTAATACAGTATAAAACCTGAAATTCTTACTCTTCACAGACATCCATGAAATAGAAGAAACTCCCAAAGAATGAATGAGAGAAAACACATTAGAACCCCAAAGCCCTCTTCCCATGCACAAGCAGCAGCAAAGCATCAACCCTCTTCTCCCCCTCCCCACCTGCCTCAGCAAAAGCATTAACTCACCACCAACCATCATGCAGGCAACAGCAAAGCTCCCAAAGGGATGTTGTTGAAAATTTTCTTGGCAACCTCAGAGCACCAAACTACATGCAGCCAGTTGACAACATGCTTCAAGCATACAAAACCATGAAATGCAACATGTCACTAAAGATTCATTTTCTGCAGTCCCATTTAGACTTCTTCCCTGCCAATCTTGGTGTTGTCATTGACGAGCATGGTGAAAGGTTTCAGGAGGACATTACGGTCATGGAGGACCGGTATCAGGTCAACTGGAATCCATCAAAGCTGGCTGATTACTGTTGGACACTTAGGCAAGAAGCCTCAGGCACTGAACACAAATGAAAATCATTCACAAAACATTTTTAGCTTAGTTGAACTGTTGCAAAGCATCAGTACTGTTATGCAATTCATTATATTCAATAAAACTTAATTTCTTGTTTCTCCAAAATTTCTACACGAGACAAATCATGTTAAATTATATTTGTATTCAGCTTCAAGCAGTCTACCATAAACAAAAATCTGAGGAAACAACAATTTCGATAAAAACTGTTGTCCGGTATGATTGCATTAGGACTGATTCAATTCACAATTCTTCATTTGATAAACTACTCAGCCTTACACAATATTCCAGCTGAATAATTGCAACATATGCACCACAGAAGAGTCAAATAATGACCTAGTCCATTATGGAAGAGTCTAGCCATCAACACTTGATATCCAATAGCATTGTCACAACAACAATACCCCGAGGATCACCATCGACCAAAAACTCATGTAGATGAGCCCCATTGTTGCAGTGGCTGAAAGAGGTTGCATATCTTCCAGCGAGTGGCTCACTTTCTAACACTACAAAGCCTTGTTTTGCTACTACAAGACACAGGTCAGAAGTGTTATGGAATACTCTCCACCTGCCTGGATGAATGCAGCTCCAACAACTGTCAGACAGTTCGACCACATCCAATCCTGCTAAACTGCAAGCCATCTACCATTCTGAGTGCTTCTTCCCTCCATCTCCAGCAAAAGGTGCCTGCAGTATGTAACATGTACAAAATGCAGTCTGGTTATTCACCTACATTAGCCATACAAAATTCGTAACCTCTGCCACCAAGAAAGAGTAGGGGTTGTGGGAACGCCACCATCTGCAGGTTCCCCTCCAAGTGAAACACCATTTTGATTTGGAAATATATCAGTAGTCCTTCAGCATCACTGGATCCAAATTCTGGAACTAACATGACCATGGCAGTACCTTCGCAAGAAGAACTGCAAAGGTTCAAAGCCCCGCTGACTACAACCTTCTCAAAGGCAATTCGGGACAGATGATAAATGCCGGCAATGTCCAGATTTTTGAAAAGAAAGGAATAAATGGAAAAAAAGAGTCCCTATTCATTCAAAGGCTTGCCTTTTACAGTTTTTGCGAGTTGTTATCCTGTCTTGAAGCTTTTGTGCGGAATTGAGACATATGGTTAATTCTGAAAATTATACTGCAAGTGAGAATGGATTGCAATGAAGCAAGATTGAACAGAGCTGAACTCTGTTGTTTAAAAGAGCCCTCAGCATAGTTACAGCTGATTAGGCTCTGATTCTGGTTTGCCAAGATTACTCAAAGTGATTATCTTCATTTTGAAATTAAAAACACCTGCAAAATAAAACAGCTGATGCCATTCCCTGAAGAATCTGTAATTTACTGATTTCACTATAATTTGTTTTAATTGTAACAGGACATGTGCTCAAGGTTGAATTACTAGGGATAAATTATCCGAAACACAATCTTTCAACTGAATAACATCCATTACTTCTAAGATATGTTCAAGCAACTCACACACTGAATTTACCCTCCAATAAAATGAAAATTTCTTATAAGTATCTTTTGAATGCTTCTAATTTTGATTTAGAAAATATTTTAAAAATTTATCGATTTTGAGTAATTGAATGAGAACAATTTTAAGCACTGGACTTTTCTTCAATAAAGAAGTTGCTATTTGTTAAGGAGCCCTTTCCAGAATTTTAATTTTTCATTCACTCAGGGAAGCTTCCCCAGTGTTATGATGCTGAGATATCGTACATCCTAGGATGCGCTGGAACACATCATCAGTGATATAATATGGGGTCATCAGCAGTTTTTGGGTCTTTCAACATCCGACATTGTTGCCTAGGCGACCCAACCAGGGTTGGCCAGGCCCTGGCTTGTGTCCCAGCTGCACTGGTCCATGGGTCACATCTCTTGATCCATAGTCATTTGGAAGCTCACTCAGCAGCCTCTGTGATGATCCTGACAGCCCACACCATGCCAAGGAGAGAGCAGGTTCTGCACGCAAAGTAGCCAGCAAAACCTCTACATGCCACCTCTATAGGCTCAAGCATGCCCTCCAATCCTATCTAGCCAATAATATTAAAGAGGATAACAAAAGTTTCTTCAGATACATAAAATGTAAAAGAGAGGCGTGAGTGGTCATCAGACTGCTAGAAAACGATGCCTGAGAGGTAGCAATGGAGGACAAGGAACTAGAGGACGAACTGAATAAGCATTTTGCATCAGTCATCACTGTGGAAGACACTAGCAGTATGGTAGAAGTTCCAAGTGTCAGGGGTCATGAAGTGTGTGAAGTTCGTGGAGACTGAAAGATCTTAAGGTAGGTAAGTCACCTGGACCAGATGGAATACACTCCAGAGTTCTGAAAGAGGAGGCTGAAGATTTGCCTGATGTATCTGTTGGAACTCTTTGAAGAGATGACAAGCAGGATAGACAAAGGAGAATCAGTTGATGTTGTGTACTTGGATTTTCAGTAGGCCTTTGACAAGGTGCTACACGTGAGGCTGCTTAGCAAGCTGTGAGCCCCTGGTATTACAGGAAAGATTCTAGCATGGATAAAGCAGTGGCTGATTGTGAAGAGGCAAAGACTGGGAATAAATGGAACCATTTCCGATCGGCTGCCAGTGGTTACTGGTGTTCCACAGGGGTCTGTGTTGGAACTGATTCTTTTTATGCTATATCTCAATGATTTGGATGATGGAATCGATGGCTTTGTTGAAAAGTTTGCAGACAATATGAAGATAGGTGGATGGGCAAGTAGTTTTGAGGAAGTAGAGATGCTACAGAGGACTTAGATTAGGAGAATGGGCAAAGGAGTGACAGATGGAATGCAGTGAATAATTACGCATTATGGTAGATGACGGGATTGCCATATTCCCTTAGAGTTAATTTTCAGGTTGAGTCTGTGGTGAGAAAGGCAAATAAGATGTTAGCATTCATTTCAAGAGGACTAAAATATACAGTAACAGCAAGAATCTAATGTTGAAAATTTATAAAGCTCTGGTGAGGCCTCACCTGGAGTACTGTGAGCAGTTTTGGGCCCATTATCTTAGAAGGGATGGGCTGAAACTGGAGAGGGTTCGAAGGAAGTTCACGAAAATGATTCCAAGATTGAATGGCTTGTCATATGAAGTGTGTTTGATGGCTCTGGACCTGTATTCACTAGAATTCAGAAGAATGAGGGTTGACTAAATGGAACCTTTCGAATGGTGAAAGGCCTTAATAGAGTGGATGTGGAGAGGATGTTTCCTATAGTGGGAGAGTCTAAGACCAGTAGACACCGCCTCAGAATAGAAGGCTGTCCTTTTAGAACGGAGATGAGGAGGAATTTCTTTAGCCAGAGAAAGCTGAATCTATGGAATTTGTGGCCACAGGCAGCTGCAGAGGCAGTCTTTATGTATATTTAAGGCAGAAGTTGATAGATACTTGATTTGTCAGTGCATGAAAGGTTAAGGTGGGGGGAGGCAGGAGATTGGGGGGGGTGGGGGGGGAAGAGGGAAAATGTATCAGTCATGAGGAAGTGGTGGAGCAGACTCATTGGACCAAATGGCATAATTCTGCTCCTATATCTTATGGTCTTATCATCTCTGGGACTGTTCTACCAGCTCCTGATATTTTACAATTTAGAAATGCAAAATGTAATGCTGCCCTTCCCCTGAAGCTTAGCTTCAGATAAATTTGTTAAGTCAATCCAATTAATGAAAACTATAGGCAGTGTAGTCTGTAGATGTGAATGGAAGTGGCTGCAACAAAATATTCATTGATACATAAGGTTAGAGTTTGAAATTACTGTATCATTCCTAGGTAAATGTGCCCGATCAATGAATATATTGAATTTCAAATTCCATCTTTTCAAATTTGAAGAGAAAAATTAAATAGTTACAGTCAGAAGATTAAAAAATAGTGATCTACTAATCTTTATCTTGTGAAGACTAGGGTATGATAAAATTATAAAAGTTCAGAAAACAGAATTACAAGTAATAGTTTATATTTGTGAATTGCCAATGTAAGCAGCACGATATCAAAGGAAGAATTCATTGAGAAAGCTACTTCAATATTTATGCCATCAACGATAATAAAGAGATTCCCATCATTATGAAGAACTGTTTACATACATATTGCTGATTTTTTTTAATGTAGCATAAAACTTCCAAAAGAATTTTCAAAGCTATTATCAAATGAACGTGACACTGAGCTACATAAAGGAATATCTCAGCAGATGTCACAAGGTTGATCAAGGAGATGTCTAAGATGCATGCATGTCAGTAGAGCAGAAGTAATCAGATTAGAGGGAAATCAAGAGCTTGAAACTTTGGCAGGTGATGGGACCTCTGGCAGTGGTGAAGTGATTAACAAGAGATCCAACCTGAAAGAGTATAGGAATCTCAAAACAATATGGGACTGAAGGAGAAAGCAGTGAAACCACAAAAGGAAAGAATTTAAAGACAAGAACCAACACATTCTAAAATAGGTCAGCAAGCAAGCAGATAATGGACAAATAGTATTCAGGTAGATTGGAAAGTTCCAGTAGACTGGAGAAAAGTGATGGTGAAGTAGAGTTGGATGTGGTCATGATACAAGTTGAAATTGAAAGATAAAAATCTTAGAGATTAGCTTTATCTGTCACATGTACATCATTTCTAATATTATTGAGTAATGGCATGTACAAGAAAAACAACAAGTAGAAAATAATCCAATCACAAACAAGAGAAATTTTGCAGATGCTGGAAATCTAAGCAACACACACACACACAAAAAGCTGGAGGAACTCAGTAGGCCAAGCAGCATCCATAGAAAAGTGTAAACAGTTGATGTTTCAGTTCTGATAGAGGGGCTTAGCCCGAAACATTGACTGTTTTACTCTTTTCCGTGGATGTTGTTCGGCCTGCTGAGTTCCTCCAGCATTTTGTGCATGTTGGTTCAGTAGAAAATAGATAGATTTTGGGGGCAACATAAGCAAAAGTACAGGAGCAGAAAGGAAAATCTTTACTAGCAGTTTACTGAACTTGGTTAACAGATAAACAACCAACTGATAACTTCCCACCTACTGGTGACAAGGTATTTGTGCAGCAAGGTATCATAAATTGTATTCAAGGCTGAAGTCAAGTCAAGAGGGACACGAAGAGATGAATTAGCTTCATCTCAAACTTTAATGTTTTTCACAGCTTAACCAATGTTGCTGGGCAGAAAATTGCTTGCAGGGTTTAACACAGAGTTCTGGATAAAACAGTCAGGAATTTCAGAGATTACAATCTGTTCAAAGAATGGCTGACGATGCAAGAATAGGATGAAATCATAAGATGTAGTTAAAAAGACTGTTTGAGCCATGTTACAATTAAAACATTTCAATGCAAGCAGGAGCAGTAAATAATAGATTAATCTCTTCAGAGAATGAGGTTGAAATGATTAAAATAGGTGAGCAGTTGCAGTGCCAAATTAGCATTTTGTTAATGTCCACATTTGAAGGTTTCTTACCTTGTGGGTGACAGTTTGGAATGCAGAAGCCGCTTCCTGGAAGGCAGAAGATGAAACGAAATAAATGTAAAGCTATAAACAATGATTATCTTTTGAAGAAAGTCAGCCCTTAAACTAATGAGCTCGACGAGTTGGAACCATCCCATATTTGTAAATTACCTACAAGTAGTTACAACAGTTTGGCCTTCATGTGCCGAGTTTGATTCAGAACTGTAGGAAAATTATTTGAAATGTTACTTTATGATGATTACTCTTTTGCTCCATATCCATTACATCAAGCTAAGAATACCAGTAAATTGAATTTTGGTTGCTTTATTTTTGGACCGACTAATCATGCAAAATAGAACTAAACAGCCATTCAGGAGACCATTCAAAGTACACAGTGATTGGGTACTGCCCTTCAGCCTTTGGGACTGTACATCTTGGAAGACTTCCCCATCTGACAGGATTAAATATTCCCAACTATGCCTGAGCAAAACTACCACTGAAACTCTGATCCACCTCTTGATCCTGTTGAGAACCAGCTTGAACAGTCGAATCCTCATCATCCCATCTGCATCTGCTCATAAATTTAAGATAATCCACAAGGGTGTGCACATCCCTCACTCCATTCACCTGATTCCAATGAATCTCCGTGGAGTTCTAAATTGACAAATTATTGTTTAATAGGATCCACCCCATTTAAGAATTCCTTTCCAACTACACTTCAATCTGAACTCATTCATATTCATGCTTGATTTGTCAGAACTAAGCTAAATCTGACACGCACCATCGATGGAGGCTGTTTGATCAGATATATCCCTGGCCCTTTCCTAAAGCCATTTACTTTTTTCACCCCATTACCCTCTGCACATTTACAGTACTTCATTAGAAAAAGCAATCAGATTAGAATCCACTCCTTATATAGCTATGCTTCATTTGGGCAGAAAATGACTCACTACGTCGAACATCAGTAGCAATATACATGAAGTTACACAGAAAAATATATTCTATTTTACAGCACACAAGTAGTTATACAGAGAGCAAGGATTCATGAATGGTTGCTATTTCCTGAGGTAATAGCGCCATTATTAATAACAGTTTTTTGAAGTAAATTGTGATAAACTATCACTGCAAACAATGATGAGGCGAGTAAGGGCAAAGCAAGCGAGAGATATACCCTGCTGGTGCACTGCAAAATCAATGCACTGGGAGCTGGAGTGGACAATTCAGAAGGGTGAAGACGAAACAGAGGAGTTTCAATGCCTGTCCAATTTACATGAGTGTGAGGGTGGATCCCCCTGCATGACAAGCCGATTTGGAGAGGTTGAGCACGGCTTCTTCAGCAGCGAAATCCAGGTCCGAAGCCATTTGCTGGGTGGTGCTTTCTAGGTCCAGAGTGATTTGCCATGGCGAGTCCCAGGTCCTAATGCAAGGTACAATACGCTGTTTGGACAATCTCAACGCAGGCCAAGATAGACTGGAAAGGCAAGGTGTCGAGAGGTGTAGATCACTCTACGCGCCAAGCCAATTTGGAGAAGTTGAGGACAGCTTCTCCGGCAGCAAAATCTCGGCCCGGAGTGATTCGCCGCGGTGGGGCCCGACTCTTGGTGTAAAGTTCAGACAACTTAAACACCGGCCCAGATAGTCTGCGAGCTCCTCTCTCCACCATGCTAATGCTGTGAGGCTGCCCTCAGCTGCTGTGCATTGGGTCTGCGAACGTCACAGCGACTTGCCCGCTAATATGATGAACTGACTACCAAGGCTTTGCGACTAATCCAAGTTGTATCAGAGATTCAGCTCTAAGGACTCAATTTGGTTTGGAATGCTGTTGTTGCTTGCTCCTATTGTTTGCATGTTTTGTTTCTTTTTGTTTTCTTTCGCCATGGGCACAAGGAGTTGGTCTATTTTCTTTAAACTGGGTTCTTTATTTCGGGTTCCTTGCTTTGCAACTGCCTGTTAAGCAAACAAATCTCAAGCTTCTATAACTTATACATTCATTGATACTAAATGCACTTTGAATTTGTTTGTTCAATACCAGCCCAATTTACACAGCCTGCCTGAAGATGTGGGCAACAACTTGATTACACTGAAATATAAAATGTCATATATCATTGATTGCATTGTTTGTGGTGTAAACCACTGAATAAATTATTGTATGAGATTTGATTCAATCTACATGTTAAGAAATGAATAAGACTACCAGACATCCAAGTGGTAGACCCAACTATCTGCTCTGTTGAACTAGATGCACAACTAGGCAAGCTATAAAATACAATACTGGCATCAAACTGAGTTTGTGGGAAATTGTCCTAGCATTTTAGAAAAAGCAAATCCAATTGTACAAAACAACACCAAATGAGTCTATCCTCAATCATCAGCAAATCATCCACTGCAGCGAGGCTGAAGCTGTGGACCTATTTGTTGGTCTTTTTCTGAATGGCTTCTTTCAGGTTTCTTGTTTTGTGGCTGTCTATAAGGAGACAAATCTCAAGGTTGTATAATTTTATGCAAACTTTAATAATAAATGTTCTTGGAACTTTGTTTGAAGGTGTCACTGACAGAGGCATCTATTGGTAATCACTCACAACTAACCTATTTAACAAATGCCCACTTTGGGTTTTGCCAGCAGCACTTTGCTCAAGACCTCCATCACAACCCTGGTCCAATTATAGACCAAACAGCTGAATTTTGGAGGTGAAGTCAGAGAGCCTGCCCTTGATGTGAAGGCAATATTAGACAAAATGCAACATCAAGACACCTCTTGATAACATCAATGGGCATCACAGGGAGAATACTGCAATGCTTAAAGTCATACAGATTGCTGAGATTGTTGGAGATCAACTAGGCATGGGCTAATAAGTGGCAAGTAATAATCATACAACAAAAATGCAAGGCAATACATTCAATATCATTATCACCAAACCGCTCACCATTAACAATCTAGGAGGGTGCCATTAACTCCAAGTGATCCAGCATGGATTCTCCAAAAGCATGGGCTAGTACCAAACAAAAGTCTCTCAAGGGCTTCACACCATTCAAGAAAATTTGACTGGCACTCATTAACCACCTCAAACATTCATTCTCTCCGTTGATGGTGCTCAGATCCTGCAGCATGTACCACTAACAACATGTATCGCAGCATTGCAGTTATATACCGAAACTACTCTGAGCATCTCCCAAACCCACTACCTCTGACTGGAAAGACAGGGGGTTGAGATCGGAGGCAAGAGCCAATTTCACTCCTCTCTCCATGGCACTGAGGCTAGGTAGACCGCCCCGAAGGCAGTGCTCTGTGTCTGCTCATGTGATGAACTGATACTGAGGCTTTGAGCCTACTTCAGGCTGCTCGGGGGGGGGGGGGGGGGGGTTGAGATCTAAGGACTCGTTTTGCTTTGGAATGTCGTTGCTCACCTCCATTGCTTGCATTTGTGTTTTCCCCCCCCCCCCTTTCCCTGCACATCTGGTGTTGGTCGTTACTTTATTTTTTTTAAAAATTGGGTTCTTTCAGCTATGTGGCTGCCTGTAAGGAAACAAATCTCAAGGTTGTATAATTTATACATTCTTTGAAAATAAATGTACTTTGAAATGAGACAACAGCAAAAATGGAGGAAAACGGCACCACGTGGAGGTTACCATCCAAGTTGCATATCATCCTGACTTGGAAATATGTGATTAATTCTTCAGCACAGAGTTTGAAATCTTGAACTCCCTACCCAAACAGTTCTGTGGGAGGACTACTGCAATTCAACAAGGTAGGTCACTGCCACCTTCTCAAAGCCAAATATCAATAGGTAATAAATTATAGCCTTGCCAGAGATTCTAAAAATCAATCCAAAAAAAAAATCATTTAACACTCGCATTTTGTGTCTATCCAGTAAGAAGCAACTGATCTACATAGTGCAAGCTTTATATCGTGGCCAATATTATGAACATGAAGGCAAAGCAGGCTACTTAATAAATTTCAAGGACTGCATCTGTGAAATATTCAGCCAGTTAAAACATCTGCTCCCAATCACAGTCTTGGACATGCCACAGCATTTTAGTCAGAGGTGAGAATGTTGAAAACAACAAACTATTTTTACTAGGGTAATATCTGGGTTGGAAAATATGAAACAAATTACCTATAAAATCTCAAGTAAAATGGAAAGTCTTTCAAATACATAACTAACCTCATCAGCATCGGTGCAAAACTTGGAGATGCTGACGGATATAAAATGAAATCTCAGAATTTCCTAGTTTTATTCCAGTTTTCCAATATTTTAGGAGGAGGACGGGTTGATTATTAACTTTCACTGATTATATGAACAGAATAATTTTGCAGTATACACCTCTCCAAAATATTCCTCCTACTGTGGTATAAAAATTTTAAATTGAAATGATCAAGATATTCTACAGTAGTCTTTATCACGTGAGAACATTAGACATTGCAATATTGATCTGCCAGATGAGGATTGATTATCTTGATTGGTAAGGGCATCAAAGATTACATAAAGTAAGCAGGAGAATCGGGTTGAGAGGGATAATAAATGAGCCATGATGGAATGGCAGAGCAAATTCAATGGGCCAAATGCCCTAGTACAGCTTCTATGCCTCACGTCTTATTCAAATGTTGGGTTCAATTTCCACCGTTTTCTGTAAGGAGTTTGTATGTCCTCCCTGTGACCATGAGGGTTTCCTCCAGGTGCTCTAGTTTTGCCTCACAGTCCAAAGATGTACTGGTTGGTAGGTCATTGTAAATTGTCCCATGATTAGACTAGGGGGTTGCTGGGCAGTATGGCTCGAAGGGCCGGATAGGCCAATTCCACTGTATCTCTATCAATCAATAAGTAGTAGATTTGGTGCTGCTCTCTGATCAGGTGAAGCCATTACTACCTGAAGACAGAGGGTCACCGTCTTCACTCTGCCTATTCCGCACTGTATTCGGATAAATCGAATAGATATAACACATAAAATTATGTTCCATTTTGTCAGATTATTTGTTAAACAATACAATCAGCAATGTGAATTTCAATTGCTAATTCTACCCAACACAACTGCCATCAGGCACTAGAAAGAAATACTGAAAGGAAGGAAAACTATTCCAATGAGCGTTGTAATGAGTGGTGAGAACTGGGTACGTCTAGTACACGTCTGAGCTGCTCGGGTGCACACTTACTGCAAGATAAAATGAAGGCACTTACTAAATAAAGCAATGTTTGTCAAAGCTAAATGCAAATTGTGCTTTTAATTTTGTCAGATCATTTAAATGCACAAGTAGTACACAACGATAATTAACTGGTATAAAATGTAGAAATGTTCAAGTCAACAACATGAGCTCTGACTGAACTCCAGATGAGTTGTTGCAACACCCAAACTGGCCCTGTTATCACCAAGGCCTTGACTTGACTTGACTTGGCTTGGCAATGACATGCAACGTTCAATGGGAAAAAAAGATGACAAAATGGAAAAAAAGTAGACAAAAGAAATATAACACCTCATTACATCAACAGGCAATGTTTTTAATTGATTACTACTGTTTCCCAAGCAATATTTGTTTGATAAATTCAACTATTGCTAAGCAGAATGCTTTGGAAATGTGGACTGGATGAGGAAGAGTGTTCAGGAAGAAAAAAGGTAAAACACTTAAAAACAATTAATATCCAAAAGTGCCATCAAAATAGTGCTGGCATTTGATCTGCATAATTTGCTGCATCGTCAGAGCCTCCTTTTCCATGGAAATTCAATGTGTTAACTATGCTTGTAATTGGTTTCTTCACTGTCCAAGATGCTGTCCAAGTTGCATGCCATCTTGGACAATGTCTCCCATCCACTCCATAATGTACTGGTTAGGCACAGGAGTACATTCAGCCAGAAACTCATTCCACCGAGATGCAACACTGAGCGTCATAGGAAGTCATTCCTGCCTGTGGCCATCAAACTTTACAACTCCTCCCTCAGAGTGTCAGACACCCTGAGCCAATAGGCTGGTCCTGGACTAATTTCCACTTGGCATTATTTACTTATTATTATTTAATTATTTATGGTTTCATATTGCTATATTTCTACACTATTCTTGGTTGGTGTGACTGTAACGAAACCCAATTTCCCTCGGGATCAATAAAGTATGTCTGTCTGAGTTCGAAATTATTTGTCAACAGAAGTAATGATAAACAAGAGAAATTCTGCAGATGCTGGAAATCCAAAGCAACACACACAAAATGCTGGAGAAACTCAGCAGGTCAGACAGCATCTATGGGAATGAATAAAGTCGAAATTTTGGGCCAGGACCCTTCATCATGGACTGGAAAGGATGGGGGGGGGGGGGGGTGGGAGAGGGGAGAACAGGGGAAGGTGCCAGACTAAAAAGATGGGAGGAGGGTAAGGAGAATACCTAGAAGGTCATAGGTGAAGCCAGGTGGGTGGTAACAGTAAAGGGCCGGAGAAGAAGGAATCTGATAGGAGAAGAGAGCGAACCACAGGAAAAAGGGAAGGTGGAGGGGACTCTGGAGTAGGTGACAGGCAGGAGAGAAGAGACAGGAGCTCAAAGTGAGGAATAGAAGGAGGAGGGGAAGGGAATTCTTTTTACCCGGAAGGAGAAATCAATTTTCATGCCATAAAGATGCAACATGAGGTGTTGCTCCTCCACCCCAAGGGCAGCCTCATTGTGGCACAAGAGCAGGCCATGGACCAACATGTCGGAACTGTAATGGAAATTGGAATTAAAATGATTGGTCACCAGGAAGTTCTGCTTTCAGCAGATGGTGCAGAGGTGCTTGACAAAGTGGTCCCCCAATTTACAACAGGTCTCACCAATGAAGAAAAGGCTGCATCGAGAGCACCAGACACAATAGATTCGCAGAGGCTCACCTAGAAGGGCTGTATGGAGCCCTGAATGGAGATGAGGGAGGAGGTGAATGGGCAGGTGTCACCCTTTGGCCTCTTGCAGGGATAAGTACCAGGAGGGAGATTAGAGGGGAGGGACAAATGAACTAGGGTATAATGGAGTGAGTGAACCCTGTGGAATGCGGGGGTGGGTGGGCTGGTTAAAGATACGTTTGGTGGTAGGATCCCTTTGATGATGGCGGAAGTTGCAGAGAATGATGTGTTGGATGCAGAGGCTCATGGGGTGGTGGGTAGGGACAAGAGGGAGTCAATCGCTGTTAAAGCGGCGGGAAGATAGAGTAAGCACAGATGCTCAGGAAATGGAGGAGATGTGGGTGAGGGTAGCATCAACGGTGGGGGAAGGGAAACACTATTCTTTGAAGGAGGACATCTCTGATGTACTGGAAAGGAAAGCCACATACCAGGACAGATGTAGATGAAGGAGCTGAGAAAACAGAATGGCACTTTTACAGGAGACAGGGTGGGAAGAAGTATAGTCAACATAACCATGGGAATCGGGAGGTCTATAAAAGACCTTAGTTTCTCTCTAGAATGTAGTGATAGCATCAATGTGGAAAATTGACTGCACAAACAAGCTGGAGGAACTCAGCAGGTTAGGCAGCATCCGTGGAAACGGGCAGTCAATGTTTCGGGCCGAGACCCTTCATCAGGACTGAAGAGGGAGGGGGCAGGGGCCCTATAAAGAGGGTGGGAAGGAGAAAGCTGGTAGGTGCCAGGTGAAAAACCAATCAGAGGAAAGATCAACGGGTGGGGGAGGGGATAGGCAGGAAGGGTGAAGAAGGAATATAAGGGGAAAGCACGATGGGTAGTAGAAGAAGACAAAATCATGAGAGAGGTGATAGGCAGCTGGAAGCGGAGGCAGAGTGAAACTGGGATGGGGGTAGGGAGAGGGAGGGAATTACCGGAAGTTGGAGAATTCGATGTTCATACCAAGGGGCTGGAGACTACCCAGACAGTATATGAGGTGTTGCTCCTCCAACCTGAGTTTGGCCTCATCATGGCAGTATAGGAAGCCATGTATGGACATACCTGAATAGGAATGGGAATGTGTATACCAAAGGTGCTCTTTCTGGATTTAAACCTAAGTTTGAAATTCATCCTTTGGGTCAACTGCCAGGTTGAATATTCTAATTAAATGGTTTTTCTAAAGTGTACTTCTTACATTTTGGAACAAAATGTTTGGTGATTGAAAATTGCTGTTTTCACATTCAGGGCTCAACACACTATTAACTTTTAGCAAACATCCACCAACCTGTGCTGAAGATAAATCTTCCAGCAGTGCAAAAACATTCATAATATTACTGCAATCTTGCAGTAATATTTATTGCATCCTAAAATGTTTTTATAAAAAGTAGGTTGTAATTATGAAATTCAACACCCTAGTGGAAAAAAAAGTAATGTCTTACTTTTACCCATTAGTTACCATAAGGAATGCCTTAAGGACTCCATACTGCTTAAATACCAAAACAAAAAATAATTATATTATATCCCTGTTTCTCTGAAGAACAACTGCTAATTTCATATCAGTTTATTTTTTGCAAACAATGGCCCTAAATCCCAAGGAATAGGGAAAATTTCTTAAATTTTCATTAAGGGAGAAGTGGTTTCAAGATGAAATTGAATCAATGAAATTTCAGAACCAAGGTACCCTTGGATGGAAGATTCACTAATTCAATATTTAAATCAGCTAGCCTGCAGGTCAGTGTAGATGACTGCCTCGCCTGTTTAGTTCGTCTGGCATCTGCATGGTTTAGCTTGTCAACAAGAATGGAATTCTTTCAACTTAACATCAGGTGATATTTGAAGCCCAACGGGATTCCGTGGGATGTGGAAACATGCCCTGAACTGATAGGCTACAAACTTCAGAAGTCTTATTGATTCGATTTGAAAGTCCTTGTATCTCAGTAATTAAACTTGCACTGAGGTTCTCTGATAAATAGAATACATGCCCACAGGGAGGGAGAGGGCCCACGTACAGATTTATCACATGATCATTTGGACGATCTATTTCCTCAATCAGGGAAAATGCTGACTAAAGAAGCCTATCAAATACTTCAACAGCAATACCGTCAAAACTTCCACTTACCATGAAAATTCATTTAAATTATATCACATAGTGAAATGAATAAGGGGGCAGCCTTTAGCAATATTGCAATCAATTTATTCATAGGGCATGTAATAATTGAATTGGCATTAACTGAAAACAAGAAAAAGCTCAATTTCTAGGATCTCAGTGCAAGGACACTACAGCATTGAAGGTCATTGCATGATTGTGAAAATGCACTTATAACAACTGCATCTAATATTTGTTGCAAACTTCAAAAGCAATGGAAAAATACAAATGTCATCAGTCAAGTGTATTCTAATTTGCTGTGGTTCATGTTTTAAAACAATGAAAATTTCATAAATGGAAAGTTATTGATACATCAAAATTATATTGTAAAATGTGCGGGGCAGTCTGAAACCACACCCATAAACAATGTTCAGCATTGAATACACCAGATCAATTTACAACCTAAAATACAGGATGTGACACTTTATCATGCTCAGAGACCTAATGTTTTGTTTTGTCCATATTGGCACTGGCATCTATTTGACCCATTCAATCAGTGGGAGATAAAGTTGCTGAGAGATGACAAATATTAGAAAGACCACACTGTAAGTCCATGTGCATCTAGAAGACCTGCATGGACCCAAAGCCACACATCGTCAGAGAAGATGCACACCTCACAGATTCAGAAGATGCACTCAGTACCATCACACAGAGATGGCACAGTAGCATAGGGGTGAGTACAACGCTTTACTGCACCAGTGATCAGCCAACGGGGATAAGTTCCCGTGCATGTCTGTAAGGAGTTTGTACATTCACACTGAGACTGTGTGGGTTTCCACTGGTTGTTCCAGTTTCCTCCCACATTCCAAATACCGTGTGGGTTAGGTTTAGTAAGTAGTTGGCATCCAATGTTGGTGCCAGAAGTACAACACCACTTGCGGCTGCTCCCAGCAAATATTCAGATTGTGCTGGTTCTTGATGTAAAGTAACACATCATACTGTATATTTCAATGTTTTGATGTGCAGGGGACAAATAAAGCTAATCTAATTTAATATTGGCATGTTAACATTATTACTAGTATTATTAGAATCGAAACTTAAATTGTTAGTACAATTTGGAGAAAAGCAGCCATGAAAGTGACAGAGGCAAAATTACAATTATTAATCAAAGATATTCCTTCATATATACAAGGCAATGAACGGTGACAAAACAGACTTTAGAGGCTTGTAGTATTCAATGTCATATTCACAACCAAATTCCTCACCATCACACTCTGGAGCTTACAAACTTAACTGAAAAAGACTCAGCACAGCAACTTTACTCACGTTTCAAAGGCTTGCCACACCATGGAGAATGAATCACCTCCCTAGTCCCTGAAGCCTTTTCACCTCCTACAAGTGTGAGGGATAAAATGATCTCCAGCTGCTTGAATGAGTCAAACTCCAAGGGCATTCAAAGTGAACACATTAGAAAATGATGCTATTCACTTAATTGGTACCACATTCACCACTTCAAGCTTTCATTCTTTCTACCATCAACACACTACGGTGGCAGCGTTTATTATTGACTGTGTGCAATTGAGCAATTAGCCAAGACTTTTTGAAAGCAAATCTCAAAACCTCACAATAAACCACTTAGGAGGGAGGGGCGGGACACGCATCCAAGTCTGTCTCTAAATCACATTCCAAAATATCTTAGAAATACATTGCTATTCCTTCAAAATCTGAAAATTGTAGAAATCCCTCACAGCATTGTGAGAGCACTCACACCAGACCAAATGCAATGGAGACAGTACACAGCCACTTTCTCAAGGTCCATTATGAATGGGGAATAAATGTGACAATGCCTGGATTATGTAAATTAATAAAAGAATGCCCAAGGACTGCCTTTAGGAGGAAGGTGAAGAGGAGGAAGGAAGGAAATAGACAGAATTCAAGAATCAATCTGCTCTTGGGAATCCAAAAGACCATCCAGTTAGCAAATATCTGGTAAAATCTGCAATAACTTTACTCCATTATTCCCACCACTCACCGAAATTTTGCACCCCTCCCCAGTGAGGATCTCTTCATTGGGGCAAAGATGAGAGGTTAAGAAAACCTCCTTCCAGTTCATTTCTATCCCAGGGCTGGGCCTGCAGTTTGTGGAAGTTAATCCCATTGACATCAGGCAATTCTGCCACTGCAATGAGAATTAACAAAATCTTAATGAGCCTCTGCCCCTTGTTTCCCAGCTGGATTTCAGTATTCCTGGCAGAAGCACAGCAACCTCTGATCCTAGGACATACACCACCCAAAACCTTGTGTAGTCCACACACAGTCACCTTCTCCCTATGCAAATCTCTTCCAAAGTAGGAAAATTAGGCAAAAAGCATGAAAGATTTTCTTCTTCGGTGAAGGAAAAAAAACTTCTCAGTCTTCTGTTTGCCAAGATCCTAGAACAAAACTCCTGGGAACTGACTGCTTTCCTGAGATCAAACTCAATGAATTCTCATACCTTTAGCATTCAAATCATTTCCACAAGACAAACTCTGCATTTATTATGAGGGTATTAAATAACTGAAGACATCTGTTGACTCACTGTTTGGTAGTTTTTAAAAGAGTATCATGCCCTTGCTTAGCCATCAGTGAAAAAGATCAGACAAAAAGCTCCCTTGATTGACTCTGTGGCTGTTTGCTGCTGAAATGGGCAAAGAATGTGTTATTGTACTGAAGTATGGAGTGGAAATGGTAGGATTTAGTTTGGGTTCTCTGCTGTTTTGCACTGGGATAGATCTGCTATCCAGTGCACGCTACTGCACTGATTATTATTTTCTTTTAAAATTATATTTTAAAATTGATTATATTTTTCTTTTAAAATTTTATTTTAAGATTGACATCCAACAATCTCCTTCATATATTATGTGGTTGGCACCAAGGTTCAGGCTAAGATCTCATCAATATTTACAGGTTGGAAAGGGAGAACTAACTGATGAGGTCATCAAGGCTGAGTAATTCAAACATTCAGTCTGTTCAGTTAATATATGTTCAGAATAACATGCTGGATCATAAGCCCTAAATAATTAGCTTTTTTTCTCAACCTTCCCTAACAATTAAGGCAACATCCACAAGATCCATGAAATCTCCATTCACGGAATTAAAAATTACTGTACACAGTGCAACGCAGTACAGTAAAACAATAATGAAGCTCACATTGCTCAGACCAAAACCAGCAGTGAAAAAGTAAATAGATTTAAGATGACATACTTGGAATTACCATACAAATTGAGGAAATCGCTTCACGATAATTTTTAGGAACACAGATGTTGTAATTTATTCAATGTCTTCCTATATCCTCATAAAGTAATACTGTACAATAGTGGTCACCAACCCGTCGATCACGATCGACTGATTGATCTTTGACACTTTCCCAGTAGATCCCGAAAAAAATTTAAAAATAAATAAACTAATACTGTTGAGAGATTGTTTCCAGGTTGCGGGGTTTTAGTTCCATCCTTTTTGCCCAGTGCGCATGCGTGTAGCTCCCCAGCCCTACACGGTGTACTTCAGTGGTCCCCAACCACTGGGCCGCGAGGAAACAATACGAGTCAGCTGCACCTTTCCTCATTCCCTGTCAGCCCACTGTTGAACTTGAACCCACACGAGGTCATCAGTCGCCTAAACACAGTGACACCCTCTCGCGACTGGCAGGAAGTGCCGTTGCTACTGGCCTGGAGTGCGGACAGATGGACGCCACCTCTAAACCTGTTTTGCACACCGAACGTTCGTGGGGATCCCGGTGCTAAAATATTTGCAGACGACCTAATTTGGGCTCAGGGTTTCGTAAATAGCAGAGCAGCTACCACGCTGCGATCTACTGAAACAAACTTTTGTCGGCATAGATCCTATAAGGGGGGCGGGTGCGGGTGTAGGCCCGTCACTCTCCTCGCTTGGTCGGTCGCTCTGTCCGGACTGCGACCGCCGCGGCCCCGGTACGGGGACCTCCAGCCCTTACCTTGTCCTCTCACCCCACCCGCGACCAGCCACGCCTGGCCAAGGTATCTGGCAGCGGGCAGGCGCGAGTCTGTCTAATGAGGCAATGAAGCCCTCAAAACTGCTTCGGTACCCTGAGTCCAAGCACCCCGCACTTAAAGACAAGCCCACTGAGTTTTTTCGGCGGATAAAACATGAGCAGCACGGGACAGCAGCTAAGTGCCGAGAGCCACAAAAACTAAATTGCGGAATAGACTGGACATAAGGAACCCCCTTCGAGTATCCCTGTATTCCCGTTGTGTTTAACACCTCCTCCCCATCGGCCGGTCCGCAAGAATATTGTCTATATTAAACCAGTCCATGGTGCAAAAAAAAGGGTGCCTTTCACTAAGGCCGAGGTAGTGGATCTTGGGCTTAAAAAGGTTGGTGATCACTACTATACACAGAAGATTAAACTAAGACAGTTAAATTCTCCAGTCAACAACAGAATTAGTTAAACTTCAAAACAGATTACTTTTAAATATTACCTGAAAAGTACATTTTGTTATTAACAGAATTATTAGAAAAAATATTTCCCCAAGACAGCCATAAGTACAGGTCTTTGAAACTACTATTACGGTGCGATCACTGATGTTTCGTGGAAGTCAATTTGCACATGTGACACAGTATGCTCAACTGGAATGCAGGTATTACAGCCAAATAATTAAAAACATATTATGTCTACATTCTGTAGTTTAACACAACTATTACTCAGATTAAAAACAACTTCAATCAACAATTATTTGTCTTTATAGCCTTTGCACTGTTAAGTGTAGAGGTGGAATCAGCCGAGGCACAAACAGAATTAAAAAATTGCTGTGGTCACTATTACTCAAGCTGCATCTCAGGAGAAGCAGAGTTATGTTTCAGATCACTGTTTTTTTTTAATCAGAACATTCAGGTTATTGATTGAAATGTTAACTATTTTTCATTCTCCAAAGATGCTTCATGGCCTTCTGAGTATCCGCAAAAATTTCTGTTTTAATTTCAGATTTCCAGCTTCTGCTGCGCTTTCGGTTTTTCAAGTCAAGCTGGATGATTGCTCAAAAGCACGAGAAGCAGAAAATGGTATTTTTTTTTAAATTAATAAACAATGGTAACAGAAGTTGACTAATGCAGAATCACTTGAACTCACATTTTTCTTTCAGGTTTCTTGAAATGAGTTTCTGTATTGAAATCATAAGTCCTAATGTACCATATCCTAAAAAGGAATTACATAAATGAAGAGAAAAATAACTCATTTAATGCCTTGTGTATTAATGCTGGAACACCATTACTGTAGGAATCACAAAACCTTGCATTTGACAGAGAATACTGCACCAGAAAACAATGAATAAATTATCATCAGTAATTCCATGTTAATTGTAAAATCTCCTTCTTGAAATGTCAAAATGCATCACCCTAGTGTGCCAAAAAGTGGTTGGGTGAAACCTAATGTACTGTTTATTTGACTGAGTCAAGCTTCCACCGTTGGTCGTTCCGGTATGAAAAAAACATGCAAAATACAAATAATTCCAACTCTGTTTCAAGTGCTGATTGATTGGCTCTGTACTTGCCACAATGTGTTTTGGTTTACAAGTCTTGTGCTTAATTATTTCCTTTCAACAAGTATCATTAAGCGTTTATTTTCCATTGACTAGTACAAGTAATTCATGTTCAGATCTGGAAAACGCCTACTCTGATTGAATCACTGTTCTGTGCATTCTTGTTATATTTATACGTGACTATAGTAACCAAGCTGCTTCCTGTCAGTTGGTAAATGATCAATAAATACTTGATCATTTGATTGTCAGGAGGAAATTCAGAGAAATTTAAATTTACCAGATTTCTAATTAGTTGCTAAATTAGTTCCCACAATAAACAGCACAACAACCATTTACCTAAATGTTCCAAGTTGCTGATAAGAATTTATGAAAATGAATGAGAAGTTGACAATGTAGTCCTTTTTAACTGGCTATGTTTATGACTCATCCCTAATTATGAATCTATTGCTTAAGTTCTCATCTCATAGGTATATATCCAGCACAAAGTTCGAAGTTAATTTATTATCAAAGTACATATTGTCACGCTATACAACCTTGAGATTTTTTATCCTTGTGGCAATACAATACAATACACAGTAAATCCAAGAAACACAATAGAATAAATGAAAGACCACACCCAACAGTCTGGACAAACAACCAACTTGCAAAAGCCAACGATCTGTACAAATACAAAAGAGATAATTAAATAATAAATAAACAATAAATATCAAGTATTTGAGATGAATAGTCCTTGAAAGTGAGTCCATGAGTTATGAGAACAGTTCAGTGATGGGGGAAGTAAAGTTTTCCCCTCTGGTTCAAGAGCTTAATGTTTTAGGTGTAATAACTGTTCCTGATCCTGGTGGTATGGGTCCTGAGGCTCCTGTACTTTCTTCCTGATAGAAAGTGAGAAGAGAACATGGCCTAGGGTGTTGGGGGTCCTTGATGATAGATGCTACTTTCCTGCAACAGTGCTCGCTGTGGATGTGTTCAATGGCTTTGCCCATGACGGACTGGGTCACATCCACTATTTTTGTAAGATTTTCTGTTCAACGACATTGGTATTCCATATCAGCTGTGATGCAACCAGTCTACCACACATCTACAGAAATTTTTACAAAGTTTTAGATGTCACGCCAAATCTTTGCAAACTTCTAAGAAAGTAGAGACACTGCATGCTTTCTTCGTAATGGCACTTACATGCTGGACCCAAGACAGATCCTCTGAAATGATAACACTGAGGAATTTGAAGTTTCTGACCTTCTCCACCTCTGATCCCCAGATGAGAGCTGGTTCATGGACCCCTGATTTCCTCTTCCTGATATCAATAATCAGCTCCTTGGTCTTGCTGATGCTAAGTGAGACATTATTGTTGTGGCACCACTCAACCAGATTTTCAATCTCCCTCCTATATACTGATCTATCACCACCTTTGATTCAGCCAACAACAATGGTGTCACCAACAAGCTTAAATGTGGCATTGGAGCTGTCCTTAGCCTCACAGTCATAAAGCAGGGGCTACGCGCACAGCTTTGTGGTGCACCTGTGCTGATGGAGATTGTGGAGGGGATGGTGTTGCCAAACCGAACCATCTTCAAGTGAGGAAATTGAAGATACAATTGCACCAGGAGGTACTGAGGCCAAGGTCTTGAAGCTCATTGATTCGTTTTGAGATGAAGTTATTGAATGCCAAATTGTAATCAATAAAAATGTGCTGCTCTATTTCTGAGCCTGACACACCTGAAAATTTCTCCATACATGATGGCCATAACTTTGGCTGCCATGGTCCAATCTTTGAAGAATTCTCTCCCAAATTTCCTCCACTTTTTCATTTCACTTAAAACTCCCCTTTCTAATCCATCTTTACATTGTAATGGTATTGGATTTACTGTTCACAAAGCCATAAACTCAGAAGAATATTTTAAGCCCCATCTAATATCTATAGGCATCCTCATTATAGGGAGTTTGTACACCTACTCCTCAAAGACTAACTTACTTCTTTGTCTAGTCTCTGCAGTGAGGTCCAGCTCCCAATACCCACTGCTTGAGTAATGGATCCCCATTCCCTACCAAGGAGGAGATCCTTCCATCTAATAAAGTAGTTTATACACATTGTTAATGATAAATGTTTAGAAGCAGACAGAGAGTTGTTAGCACATCTTTAATACTCAGAGGATTTCTTATAAAAAATATCTGAATTACAAAAGATGTACAAACTACAAACAATTTTTAAACACAGGTACAAATCTTACAAACTAAAAGAACATAGCAAGTTGCAGATGATTGAGCCTTCCATCACAGAAACCAGTTTGAGGAATGAATTCTGGTTCTTCTTTCTGCCACCCCATTTTTCTGTCATTCTAACAATCACCAATGTTTTATAACACTTACACTGTTTAGCTGGTATTATTTGCATGTGTTGTTTCTCAGATAACTTTGCTGCGACAAAGTAATTCACACAGATGATCTAAAAGCTTCTGGAAATAGAGATCCCAATCACAAGCAGTTAGTGCTGAGTCTCTGAGTACACAGCATCCCAACTATTGGTAGATCAGCTCTGCAACTATGTTTGATGAGCTAAAGGACATAGCCTGCATTTGGCTAATGTAGACAAGTGTTATGATCACTTCACATTGCAAACCATAGCTTTTAGCAGCCAGCCCCAGCAGCCTGTGCTCTAAAACACTGATTTCAAAGCTGTGCTTTTAACTTCAAACTGAATACCTTGTAATTTAAATGAAGAACTGAAATCTGGTTCTTGTTCACAATAAGAAGCTGAATAAAGAATATTTGTTAGAAGTTTAACTTTGTCACAAACAATTTGACCCCTTTAGAGAGATCATGCTGCTGTACTAGAAATCTGAGGTAAGTAATAAGCCTCCAGGGCCGTGGAAAGTGATTATCTATCACAATACTGCCATCAGTTTTACGATTCGTGATGTTCACAGTGAAAGGCTTCAAGAGACTATGCAAATAGAATGGTTGTTGTTTCAGACAACAGAACTATTGAAAAATGCTGGGGAATACTACGATTACCTAAAAGAAAAGCAACCATTAAACCAAAATTAGATGAAAGGCTTGATATACAGTGGTGTAAAATGTGCAGTCTTGCGCAGTACGTCTGCAAGAAAATTAAAGGTACATTGCAAATAATTTTAAAAGTGAAGCTGTCAAAATTATCCCAGGAGGTAAGAAGCAAAATGTTCTTTCCAAACTTCAAATTCAATTCCTTGCATTCCTTAAGTAATACCACCATCACCCTGGTGTTGTTCCAGGGTAAGCGCTCAAGTTACTCACTTAAATGCAATGTGGCTTTAGTATTATTTACAAGAATCTTACATGGAGTAACCAACATTCCACAACTGGCTGACCTTGTACAGACATAAAACCTCACCACTTATTGAGTGGCACAAATGAACTGGAAATGGAACCCATTATAAATTTTGCTCATATACTTACAGATTTCAATGCCATGGTTAACAGCTTTTAAACACCTTAACTTGCATTACATTTACTAAAAGTCAGCTCCACAAATTTACTTATTAGGGTCTAGATATTGCCATTTTTCTTTTCATGAGTTCATTAGCTTACACTGTTCTTTGTACTTCTGCAGACACAGATGAAATTGAAGAACCTGAACACGCCTATATTACTTTATCCGAGCACAAAAACCTGAACAGAACTTCACTGAGTGACAAGTGATTGTCATGCAAATTGGTTTTGTATTATTAGGAAGAATGTTAGATTACAAGGCTGTGCACAAAGAGGTAAGAGAATAGCTGCTGAAATGTATTTAAGAACACACCTCAAACAGAAAGACATAAATTTTAATGTGAGCTGGTGAATTAACTTATTGGATAAGGCAATTACAAGGGTGTAGGGTTGCATTTAACTAAAAAAAATGTGAGAAATTGAAAAACCTTTAAATTCTTTAGCAGCACTAATTGAAAATTAAATGACAGAACAATATAGTACAGGAACAGACCCTTTTGTCAACCTGTAACTGTTACCTGCTCAGTTGAGGAAAAACACCAGAGACACAAAATTACCTCTGAAACGGTTTTTATTCAGAGAGGAGTTCGCAGCCCCATGCACTTCCGGCGTAAGGCAGCCAACTCCCAATTTGTCGGTTTACAAAGGTCATACTTATACCCAAAAGCAGGGTTTAAGTTCGCAAATATGGTTACCGATTCGAATTCATCAGTTGATTGGCTATTGCATAGCTAAGCATGCGAAATACTCAGAATTAGCAAAGGTTAAAGCGTAATACCTAGAATTAATACTGATGCACTTCAAAACACTTGAAATAGGTATCCTCAAAATACTTTGCCAAGCACATTGTCTTGTGGTCGCAGGTTCCCTTTTCCTTGTGGTCTCCACATCTGGCCTGGCACCTTATTTTAGCTACCTCTCCTTACTTCCCCAATGACGTACCTCTCTCTTGTCCTGTCTACATATTTTGCTACACTTACCCCTCGCCCACCCCCTCTACACGTACCCCTTACCCTCTTCACATTCTCACTTTGGCCCACAATGTTGTATCAAGCCAATTAGTAATCAGAAGGCTCTGTCCAGCAAGGTCCATACTTATCCTTATTTATAGCTATCTTAAAACTTAAGGAGTTGGAGGAAACATGTGTGGTCACTGTTCCCTAACTGCTCATCCATTGAAAGATCGGTCAGCTGACCAGGCTCATTACTAAACACCAGGCCCTCCTCTTGTTGGATTATCTACATATTGATTTAAGAAACCCTCCTGGATGCAACTAAAAAATTCTACTCCATCTAAACCTCTTGCACTCAGAAGGACCCAGTTTATATTAGGGAATTTGAAGTCCCCCATCACAACAACCCTATTGTTTTTACACCTTTCCTTAATCTGCCGGCATATCTATTCCTCAATGGCCCAGTGGTTACTGAGAGGGGAGGAGGGTCCATAGTACAATTCCAAAGTAACTTTGGCTCCCCTCCAGTTTAGGTGCAACCTGTCCCTTACGTACAGGTCAACCCAGCCCCAGAAAAGATTCCAGTTATCCAGGAACCTGAAACACTCCCCTTGAACCAATTCCTCAGCCACTCATTCAATTGTACTATCATCCTCTTCCTGCCCTGACTAGCAGGTGACACAAGGAGTTATCCAGAGTACTACTTTGTAGGTCCTGCTCTTCCACCTCCTTCCTTCCTCTTCTACTCACTGTGCAGGACCTCTCCTCCCTTTTTAGCAATTGCACCACAACCTCTGGCTGCTCATCCTCCCACTTAAGAAGATTCTGCAGCCGCCCTGTGACATAGAAACATAGAAAACATATAGCACAATACAGGCCCTTCAGCCCACAAAGCTGTGCCAAATACATCCTCACCTTAGAACTACCTAGGCTTACCCATAGCCCTCTATTTTTCTAAGCTCCACGACTTTCTGGGCCCTAGCACTTGAGAGGCAACACACCATCCTGGTGTCCCTTTCGTGGTCTCAGAATCTTCTGCCCATCCCTTTAATTATCAGGTCTCCTATCACTGCCTGACTCTACCCTTCCAAGGACTTAGCCTCCATGGGAAGTCAGTGTTGAACAATGTGCAGCTGCATGTTCATTATCCAGAACAAAAATAAATTGGTAAAAGTTTCACTTTATAGGAAAAAATGAGAATATGCTTACTAAAATCATGAAATCATTTAAATTTACAATAGCTTTCTGTGTACGTCTGGAAGCATGTGCCTAGTATCTATTCAAATCAGCAGATGGAAGTGCACAGTAGCAAATCTTTCCAGTGTGTCCAGAGGCTTGCTGTTTGTTTCCCTCATCTATTTCAGTGAAAAATTACCTTTTGAAAAACCATCAGTAAGTTTAAAAAAAAGAATTCCTACCAAATTATGCAATATCTTCTTAAATAAATTTTCCTGAAATCATTGTCACTATATTCAAAATTTCCCAAAGGTATACCAGACTCAACTCTAATCTGAAGTTCAAAGTATGTCACCAAGTACTAACCTAAGATTTATTTTATTGTGGGCATTCACAGTAATACAAAGAAACACAATAAAATTATAGAAATCTACACACAATGGCAGCACAACGAGGAGGAGGAGGAGGAGGAGGAGGAGGAGGAGGAGGAGGAGGAGGAAGAAGAAGAAGAGGAGGAAGAGGAAGAGGAAGAGGAAGAGGAAGAGGAAGAGGAAGAGGAAGAGGAAGAGGAAGAGGAAGAGGAGGAGGAGGAGGAGGAGGAGGAGGAGGAGGAGGAGGAAGAGGAAGAGGAAGAGGAAGAGGAGGAGGAAGAGGAAGAGGAAGAGGAAGAGGAAGAGGAAGAAGAAGAAGAAGAGAAATAATATTGAGAACATGAATTGTACAGTCCTTGAAAGTGAGTCCATAGGTTGTGGATCAGTTCAGTGTTGAGATGAGCTGGTTCAGGAGCCTGATGGTTGAAGGATAAAAACTTTTCCTAAATCAGATGGTGTGAGACCCAAGGCTCCTGTACTTCCTTCCCAATGACAGCAGCAAGAAGTTAGCATGACCTGGCTGCTGAGTGACCTTGACGATGGATGCTGCTTTCTTGTGGCAGTGCTCGAAAGAGGGAATGGCTTTTCCTATTGTGGACTGTGCTGTATCCACTACTTTTTATAAGCTCTTCCGTTCATGGGAATGTGGAATTGTTACTAGATTCTACTTCAGCACTATCAGACCATCATTTCCCACCCTCCCCACCCAAACTGGTCAAATGCATTATCCACTAGCTGGCCTCCCACTTCTATATACTGGGCAATTTCCCTCAAGACGCTCAGTCCTGATCTAGAGTCTCAACCCAAAGTGTTCACCATCCCTTTGCCTCCACAGATGCTGCTTGAGCCATTGAGTTCTTCTAGCAGTTTATTTTTTTTGCTCAGGAATTGTCGTATTATGGATCCAACCATTTTCAATGATTAGACTGAGAACTCAAAAATGACAAATGTTCAGAAAAAGAAGTGGCAACATCTGTACAAATGTTTGGAATGATGTCCTGAATATCAGTGCTGAAATTCAAGACCCAGGTTTCCTAATATTGAAGACAGCCAAGCAATCAGAATTCACCATAATTACTTCAAGAAAATGAAAGAATTCTCACAAATCTCTTACTAGTTTTCACAAATAATTCCTGACGTTTCTGTCAGTGATATGGTGCACATACACAGGTTCAACTGTTTGAAGCATTCATCCCCTTTATTCGTAAATCAACTAAACAAACATTAATTTCAGGAATTTGCAAACTAGTCTCCCTTTGAATTACTACAGAACTGCATGCTGTTACTGATTATCAAACTATTGGTATTAAGTTCTACATTTTATAAAGAACTTCCTTATCCAAATATTTCAAAAAGATTTTTAAATTTAATTTATGATATTTCAGCTCTTACCTTATTTACATGTATTGGGCCTTATCTTCATTTGATACTGTATTTAGTGGTTAAAAATATAAATAAAAAATGTTTTCTGGTATCCCATCTGTGGAAGTAGCACAAGTTGCCACTTGACCAGCTTGATGGCATCTGAAGTGCTGGATACCAAGGGATCCCATTGAACTGACAACTCATAGCAGCGGGTATCAGAGAGGGGAAGTTTTTCATTACAAAGATTCCTGAAAGTGGGTTTTCTCTAGGTCAGTAGAGAGTACTTTAATTTACTCTTCCTTAAATATATTTAATCTTTGGTGGAATATTAAATGCTATTGTTGAGATAATGGGCTGCATCCCCATTGGCTACTGGGGCAGTTTTGAATGGATCCCGCGAGATGGCAGCACGCCTGGTAACAGTGGCCTCTCTGGGTCAAAACAAAGGTACGTATATTTATTCGCTCCTTCTGTCTTTTTTTAAAACAAGACACTGCTAGATATTATAATCAAACATTCTTTCCACTTTTAAAAAGCTTTACATGTTTACAATTATTTTCTACAGATCTAATAACTTGTAAATACATTAGATTAGAATGCCGGTTCGGTCGCTGCCGTTGGAGAGGCCACAGGATCAAGTCGCTGTCCTTGGGGCCACTTGGTCAGATGCTTTTGGAGGTGTTATCGATATTCTGATATTTATGGATTGGACTATAGTTCAAACTAACTGTAGTTCACATTGGACTCTTCCAGTTTTATGTTTTTTTCCGTGTTCTCGCCCATTCCACTGTATCCTAGATAATGGACTACCTAACTGACAGACCACAGTTTGTGCAGCTTCAGAACTGTGTGTCAGACATGGCTATAAGCAGCACTGGGGCCCCACAGGGGACTGTATTGGCTCCCTGCCTGTTTACCTCCTATACCTCGGACTTTAGACACAACACTGAGTCATGTCATCTGCAGAAATTCTCTGATGACTCAGCAATAGTTGGGTGTATAAAGGGAGGATGGGGGGGTGAATACAGGGCCCTGGTTGAGGACTTAGTCAAATGGTGGGAGTTGAATCATCTGCAGCTCAACATCAGTAAGATAAAGGAGATGGTGATGGACTTTAGGAAGACTAAGCCTGCACTGCTCCCTGTTACTATTGATGGTGAGGACATGGATGTGGCGTGAACCTACAATTACCTGGGGGTGCACTTGGAAGATAGGCTTGAGTGGAGCACTAACACAGAGGCTATATACAAGAAGGGGCAACATTGCCTCTACTTCTTGAGGAGACTGAGGTCCTTTGGAGTATGTAGGCCTTCCTACACATGTTCTACCAGTCTGTTGTCACCAGTACAATCTTCTATGCATGGTGTGCTGGGGCAATAAACTGATTAGAAAGGCTGGCTCTTATAGGAGTCAAACTGGACACACTGGAAACTGTGGGAGAACAAAGGATCCTATGGAAAAATCCTGGAAATTCTGGACAATGATTCTCACCCTCTGCATGCACCTTGGCTGAACAGAGGAGCTATTTTAGTAGTAGACTAGTCCAAAGAGCACTATATGAGGTCATTCTTACCCCTGGCCATTAGGCTCTACTAGGCCAGGGAAGTGATGGCACACATACTTTGATAACAAAATGAGTCTTTGAACATTTAAAGACCATGATAAATCACACACAGATGTTACAGCTGGCAATGCTAGCAGTGGGTTTGTTACCAATCAAAGCTTTCAGGAATACCTTGCCACCACACCATCTGAGGCAGGGCTGTCATACAAATCAGACTGCTGCAGACTGGGCCAGGATGACTAACCATACATACACAGTCCTGGTTATGAATGAAGCTTGGGTGGATCTTGAACAGTAATTCTAGGCAAAGACACTAGAAAAACAATACCCAGTCCATTTGAGAAAAAGAAAACATTTCACCAAAATTTAACAGAATTTTAATATTCAATGTAAATGGCCACATCTGAAAACTGACTAACAATGAACACTTCATCACATATGTTACTTGTTAAAATATGTTTATGTTAATCTTATATTTACTTATCTAGTAATATTTGGCAAAATGTCCCTTTTGCTTTTCAGCTTCCAACAAATGACTCCTGGGAGTTCTTGTTGAAATTATTCTCTAATCAGGTGGCTTGCTATTAACATTTCCCTCTGATCCTTACAATAACATAACCCCTAGCAACACTGAAGCTCTGTTGCTTTCATTATGTTCATTGATGTCAAGTTAGGTCACAAGGCATGAAGAATTAGTGAGATTAATACATGCAAAGGATTTATTACAAATGGATCAACCAATCAAAAGGAAATGGAATTTGATGAATATGATTACAGTGTATCTGGTATTGACAATGGGGAAACAGGATCTTATGAGGTCACCATAAATATATGTGAAATCAGGAAAATGAAACACAAAGCAAAATATAGTTGTTCAAAGATTAGGAGGAATTTCTTTAACCAGAGGCTGGTAAATCTGTGGAATTCATTGTCACAGATGGCTGTGATGGCCAAATTATATTTAGAGGTTGTTAGGTTCTCGATTAGTAAGGGTGTCAAAAGTTAAGGGGAGAAGGCAGATGAATGGAGTTGAGAGGGATGATGAAGCAATGATTGAATGGCAGGACAGACTTGATGGGCTGAATGGCCTAATTTGCTTCCATGTCTTACGGCCTTAAAATTAATGCTTTAATCATATGTACAAAGCAGTGGGATGCAACTTGAAAACAAAACCATTACAACTTAAAATTAAGCAACACACACAAAATGCTGGAGGAACTCAGCAAGTCAGGCAGTATCTATGGAAGTGAGTGAATGGTTGACATTTCTGGCCAAAACTGTTCTTCAGGACTGGAAAGGAAGCCAAAGCTGCTGAGTTCCTCTTGCAGTTTGTGTGTGTTGCTTTGAATTTCCAGCATCTGCAGAATTTCTCATGATGAGAATTTAAACCAAGCTATTTTATGACAGTAGGTTTGAGTGACACATGCTGTTGTAAAGCAAATAAATTGATGACTTCACCTATACCTTCAAAGATATATTTAAAAGGAGAAGTAATCTCACACATATAAAGATCCACTGGCTTATCTGATATAAACAGAGCATTACTTCTGGCTTTATTCTTTTCACTGTTGCTGAAGAGAGGCAACATGCTGGTGTATTGCTGAGCTAATGTGATCAACCATGAGGACACTCTAGCTGTCAAGACTCATATTACATTACTTATCATGATGCTTGAGTGCATTCACATCTGCTTGCCTATTTCATCTGTTTGTTCATTACAGAAGTCCTTTTTTTATTTTAATTATTGATGTGAATGAAGAGTCCTGAAGAGGTTGACAGCGCTTTAGTCAGAACACCCTTCGTGATGGTTGGCTTGGGAAACAATTGATCGTTAATTTGATCATTTTTCTTAGCAATTTGTGAACACAGTAGACAAGTACTGAAGGTGACACATCACATGCCAAATGATAAAATCTAGCAGTCCCGCACAAAAGTGTTGATAGCAATGGACCCACATATATAAAACATTGATAAGAATTTGACTTTACCTCTGGTTCAGAACAGTTTACCCGTCTCCTAACTACAATTCTGACAGCGGATAAATGTTAACTTTCTTTCTTCCTGTACGATGCTGTCCAACCTACTGATAACTTACAGCAAGATCATTTTCTCAAGTAAGGTGCAGGCTTGTTGCAGAAAGAGAGCACTTTTAACAAGCGGCCCAGTTGATAAATCAGTGGGCAATACTTAACAATGGCTTAGGTTAATATCTCTCATTAGTTATGGGAGAGTTTATGTCATCAATCAGTGAGCACGCAACAGCCACATTCAAAACTTGAGCTGGAATCCCGCAGATCTTTACTAGACATGTTTAAAAACAAGGGAATGTACACTTAAAACTGAAATGAATGAATTATTTTCTTTCTCAAAGAGTCAAGAATCTGGAATTATGCTTCTTAAAGGCAGTAGAAGAAAGAGATTTTGAGAGCATTTTTAAGACAAAAGGAGTAAAATTTTGATTAGCAGAGCAGGATGGGATAGTAAAAGGTTACAGCTGGAATGAGCACAGAATCTACAATCAGATGAGCCACGATTTTATTCAATGGCAGAGGAAGCCTAAGGGGCCAAGAGATCTACTCTCGCTACTAATCAGTATGTTCATACGGTTTCACCAACCATGAAATCATGACATTCTGAGCTCTACTGAGGAATCAGCCAGAATAATAAATTTCCTATCCAATTGTTCTTATTCACACACCCCCATATTTCCAAGTTACAAAATCTGACCATTCATGGAAGCTTAACATTGCAACATTTGGAGTCATGTCCCTGTTAATGCATCACCAAGTCCTCATGGTCTCTGTGAATGAGATTTAATCAGCTGTTTTCCTCAACAAGACATATTAATTTGCAGAAATAAGCTTGTATCAGAGCAGATATTTTTATAACAGACTTTCTGCAGCACAGTTGTGATCAGAGATAAGGTTGTGATGTACTTATCAGTGAGAACTAACACCAAAAAATATTTTAGTGCTCTGATGTATGTAAGTTTATAAAGCACAGGCATCAGTATAATTTTAAATGAACTTACAGCATCTGTTTTTATTGACTTAATCTACCTAAAAATCCATAAATAAAACTGGACAACAAAGTTTTTTTGACAGTGTTGCATCCTCAAGATTTTTTATGTTTATGATAGACCACTTGAAGGTGAACACAAATATAGTTTCAGACTACTTGTATCACATCGGAATTTGAAGAAACAAGAAATTAACTTTTACTGAATACAATACGATATTTTATTGTTTGCTTATTTATAACTATTATTTCTTCTTTTTTCTTTAGTATTTGCAGTTTGTTGTATTTTGTACATCGGTTGCTTGTCTGTTCTGTTGGGTTTGGTCTTTCATTGATTCTAACATGGTTTTCGGATTTACTGAGTATGCCCACAAGCAAACGAATCTCAGGGTTATATATGGTGATATATTTGTACTTTGATAATAAATTTACTTCTCAACTTTATTAAATACCATTCACCAAAAAGCCAGAACATTGTAAGCTACAGGGAAAGCTCATTCTCAGGCACAAATATGGCAGGAAAATACTTCCTTGGTATAAAATTAAGATTACCCTGTTAAAAACCAGCAGGATAAAAGCTTTCATAATATATACATGTTGAAAAAGATTTAGTCCAGAAAAATTTGCATCTGCAATCTGCAAATTGTACTAACAGCCACTGATAGAATAAATTTCACACTTCACCTAACAGACTGACACCCACTTAACACTCCTGCCATGCTTACAGGGAGGAGACACAATGGGATGTAGTGGCTTGGTTAAAAATAAGCTGTTGAGTGAAGGAAACAGAGGCACAAATTAGTGCCATTTACTTAGGCCCCACATATTGACAATTTATTTCTCTGTACACCGACCTACAGCACATAACATTGTTTTCCACATCATGAACAAACTTAAAAGATTTTTATTGATTTTATTTGGTAACATTTTTTTCTTGTGGTGGAGTGTTGCTATGTAGTCCTAAACAAGATGCAGGAATAAAGGACCTTGTGTCATTAGCATGTATCTGTGGAACACAGGTAACACTGGTCCACTCGAGCAAGGCCTCAAACTTGACAAAATGCTGGAGGAGCTCAGCGGGCCAGGCAGCATCTGTGGAAAAAAGTAGAGTTGATACTTTGGGCCAAGACCCTTCATCAGGTTTGTGTAAGTTGTTTTGCATTTCCAGCATCTGCAAATTTTCTTGTGTTTGTGAAGCCCTCAATGTTTCTAGATTGGACCAGTAGTTGGGTAAAAGAAATTCAGAGATCCCATTTGCAGTTAGATCGACTATTCTTTTGCAGTGCACCCATCCAACTCTTCTTCCCCATTCTCAAACTAATGGTTGATTCCTCTGGTCTAAGTGGCCTCTTTAACACCTAACTATTCATAAACAGAACTCCACATTGGGCATTTAAAATGCTGGTGATATTATGACAAATTAGTAAGAAACAGCATGTTACTCCGTGATCTGGATATGCAGAGAATAACTTGGAAAACAGAAAAGCAAAAGAAAAGTGCAGATACTATAACTTTGAAACTAAATCCAGAGAACTCGGATGGTACTTAGCATATCAGACAGCATTTGTGGAGAGATAAATGAGTTCATGCTTCAGGTTAATTATTTTTTCATCAGAACAAGAAACATTGGGCTAGTTTTAAGTTGCAGAGAGGAAGAGGAAAGAACAGATCAGACAGAATGTCTGTGATGGAACTGAGACCAAGATTCCTCAGCACTTCACTACGGTCCCCAGAACCCAATACTGAGTTCAACAGTTTGACATACCCATCTGTGCATGTGTGCCATAACTAACTGGTTCTGATACAGGGATACCTTCCTGTTACATTATTTCAGCTTTTCTCTCTCTCCACAGAAACTATGATCTCCATTCTCTCTCATTTCAGATTTCCAGCAACTTCTGTTTCACATCTTACAGCATTTTTTTCCTTTACTGCCCTCAACCATTCTCCCTACCCATCAGCTAGGGGAAAGAAACACTTATTACCCTCTCTTAAATACCATTATTGCAGGGGTTCCCAAACTGGGGTGCGACAAAGAGTGGCTTGTATCCTTGAGTGACGAGTCACGAGTCGTCACTCAGCCAGCTGCCAGTGTGCCTTGAGAAGTGGTAGTAACGTTTGTCCCAAACACACTCCAGTCTCCCGCTGCCCAAGTCAAGAGAGACATAAATTCACTCCAGTCTCCTGCTGCCCAAGTCAGCGTTGAGGATTCTCATCAGCGTTACCTGGGAAGTTACACCTCAGAGTTGAGGAGTCTCATCAATGTTAGCTAGAAGGTTACATCTCAGAGTTAAAAATGATCTCATAATGCCAAAATCTTTATACATCCCGAATCAATCATCGAGTAACGACTTCGTGTTAAAACCAAACCCGCAGCAGTAGGTAAATTATTCAATTATAAAATTTTTAAAAGCCACATTTTGATAAAAAGCAGCTGAAGTCATTCATTCGTATTTGTCTCAATGCAGTAAAGAAGTTTTTGAATTTCAAAGGTTTTTTCTCTTAAAAGGTTCTTTTCTTGAATCGTTGATAATTTTAAATTGTATTAGTTGAAGAGGTATCATGGTTAGCACTGAGGACTTTGAATCATGTGATGGGAGTTCATATCTCCGGTAATCATCGGAAATAGGTGTGTAAATTCAGTAGAGAGTAGCCTAATAAGTCGCATCGCATCCCCGTAGCATTTCCACCTGACAATTTATCTTGGCGTAACTACAGATAACATCATAATATAGTATTCAAAAGTATATTTCTTGCGATACTTTGCTATAGGCGTGTCTGGTTGAGTAAAGTGGTCATCCCTGACTTAGATAGTTTTTCTCATATTAGCTCATATTTTTCTCTTTATCCTTAACCCATCATCATGTCAAAAAGAAGGAAATGGAATGATGACTATGTGTGCTTTGGTTTCACTTGCACAACAGGAAATGATGGCTTGCAAAAACCCCAGTGCATTCTTTGTAGCGTTGTGTTTTCCAACTCAAATCTGAAGCCATCCAAGCTTCAAGAGCACTTCAAGAACAAGCATGGCGGAGCTGATGTTGAAGGACATGATGTTGGGTCATTGAAAATCAAAAGAGCTTGTTTTGATTCACAAGGAACTCTTCCAAAATTAGTTGTCATTTCTGTTGAAAAACCACTACTTCTTGCTTCATACCAAGTGGCATATAAAGTGGCCAAATCCAAGAAGCCCCATACAATTGCGGAAGATCTCAAGCCATGTGCACTGGAAATGGCAACAATTATCCTGGGCAAAGAAGCAAGAAAAAAATTTGAACAGATGCCCCTATCAAATAATGTCATTCACAACCGAATCAGTGATTTGAGTAAAAATATTTTGGACCAAGTCATCTCAGATGTCAGAGCTAGTCCTCTTAGAATCTCTATTCAGTTGAATGAGTCAACTGATGTCTCCAGTTGTAGTCAACTCATCACATTAGTGAGGTATGTCAATGATAGTGCTGTGAAGGAAGATTTCCTGCTTTGTAAAGTTCTGAAAACAAACACAACTGCAAAGGATATGATGCAGCTGGTGAAATACTTCTTTGCCAAACATGATTTAGATATCAAAGTCATTGGTTCTGTGTGCACTGACGGGGCACCTGCAATGCTTAGAAATAAATCTGGCTTTTCTGCATTGATGAAAAAGGAGATTCCAGACTTGCAGGTTACCCATTGTTTTCTTCATCGGCATGCTTTGGCATCAAAAACATTGCCTCCAAATTTGAAGAAAGTCCTTGATACGTGTGAAGATCATCAACTGGATCAGGAGGCGTGCTTTGAACCAGCGCATCTTCAAATCATTTTGTGAGTATCTGAGAAGTGAGCATTCAGTTTTGCTTTTCCACACAAAGTCCATTGGTTGTCACGAGGTCAAGCTTTAACCCGCTTCTTTGAACTGCGGGAAGAAATCAAAGTTTTTCTGGAGGAGCATGAATGTGATCTGGTTGGGGCAATGGAATCACAGGAATTCGCCCAAATGCTGGCTTGCTTAGCTGACATTTTCACTTGTATGAATGACCTGAGTGTTTCTCTTCAAGGAAAAGGGATAAACATATTGAATGCTTGTGAAAAGTTGGATGACTTCAAAGAAAAGTTACATCTTTGGCATCGAAGGATGGAAAGAGGCAGTCTCTGAAATTTTCCTTCATTAGAAGAGATGGTTGATGAAGCTGGATCCATAATACTGTGCATGAAGAAATTGTGGCTCAGAGTTGTTTGATGGATATTTTGCTGCTGGAGACCTGAAGATTTCAGAGGAATGGATCATGAATCCATATTCCTACAATTTGGAGAAAATGTCAGATGATGAAGAGCTGAAGGAAGATCTTATTGATTTGCAGACAAATCGAGCTCTTGAAATGCAATTTGAAAGCAGGACTTTGGAGGAGTTTTGGTGTGCAGCACTGGATATGTTCCCAAGACCTGGTGGAAAAGCACTCCGTGTCCTCATTCCATTTGCAACAACATACTTGTGTGAATCTGGATTCAGTTCTCTTTTGTCAATTAAGACAAAATCTAGGAATCGCCTGAATCCACAGGCAGACCTGTGGATCTCAGTCAGCAAGAAAGTTCCACATTTTGACAAAATCATGAATGAGAAGCAGCTGCAAAGAAGTCATTGAATTTTATGTTCACAATTGGGATTGATTTTACTTTTTACAATTTTTTTCTGAATAAAATTGCTCAATTTATATTTGCATTTTATGCACTAAGTTAAAAGCTTATTTTTTTAAGTTCAATTTGTTCACCTGCAGTGTTGTATGTATATGGCTCAATTTGTGGTTAAAAAATTAGAAATTAGACTTCATCTTCAAATGTGATATTACTTTTGTAGGGGGTGTGAACATTAATCAAACATTTCCTAGGGGTGTGGGGCATAGAAGAAGTTAGGAACCACTGCACTATTGCATTTGCCAATTTCTACTCTACCACAAGAATTTCCTTTGTTCTATCAACCCCTCTCCTTCTCTTCCACCTTCAGTCTCACTCACGTCCTCACTTTTCCAGCCGGTGTTCAACCGGAAATATTAACTGTTTCCCTCTCACTTATGATGTCTGACCTGCTAAGCGTCTCCAGCAGCTTTTTGATATTTTTATAACTCACCTGTGAAACACTCTGGTTTCCTTTGCTGCGTAAATCTAAGGAAGACAACCTCCGACCCCGCCAAATTTTAGAGATTGAGGTACACTGGATCCCACCCCAAATCTCAGTTTGTGTGGATGCTGTGTCATTTGCTACCCTGTTACAAAATAATGCCATGAAATAACAGACAGTACACTGCATTACGATTAAAGGAATTATATTTATGAATCTTAATTGAAGGGTTAGCAAAGAATAACAAAAAGGGCTCCTTCTAATTTAACAGTCAAATGAGCACAAGTTGGAGCTCATCCTGAACTTCTCTGTCACTCACGCACTGGGTCCTCGGTCAACAAGAAAGCACACACCACCTTCTGAACGTCGCTCATAATCCATCTCAAACAAATGGGTCTCCCACCAGATCGTACTGGTTCTCCCAAGCGACTTCTCTATTCATCTCCTCTCGAACAAAAGCCCAAGCCCAATCTTATTGTCTCTCACCAAGAAAAACTTCCCACATTCCACATCATGCCTCATCTTCAACAATAACCCAAACAGGCTGAAAGCAGAACAAACAGCCCTTACAGAACTGCTAAATGAAATACCTAGAGCCTAACAGTAAAGATGTGAACCAGGGCATTGCACTGGACATGGCAAAAAACTTTTATTTAAGGATAGACAGATGCTTCTTGTATTGCATAGAAAGTCAAAAAAAAAACATGATTCAGGCTGATTAAATAATGGATGATTGTGAGTTGATGCTTAAAATGAAAAAAATACGTTTAGAACATCTGCCAGGGCAGTTGGCATTAATTGTGGCAAAAGGCATTTAGTGTGCTTTTGCACTGCCTTTCCTAAACCCTTATCAGGTCAAATTCCACATAATGGCAGTCATGAAAAAGTTGTCAAAAGTACTAAGGTAGCTCTTCAGAAAAGCCTTTTTGTTAAATGCTGGCGAGACTGTCTTAGACATTGGCTGCATAAGGCAGCAATCCTTTCATAGATATGATACAAACCATAATAATTAACTATAGTTATGAAAAAAGGAGGTGCACAGTAGGAATTGGCACGTAGGAACAAATGAGGTACTTCTGGAGTATAAGAAATACAACAGTACACTTAAGAAATAAATCAGGAGGTCTAAAAGAATACATAAGGTTACCTTAGCAGACAAGGTGAAGGAGAATCCTAAGGTATTCAACAGATATGTTAAGAGCAAAAGGATTGCAAAGGACAAGATTGGTCCTCTGAAAGATCAGAAGGGTAATCCATGTGTGAAGCCAAAAGAGATGGGGGAGATTTTAAATGATATATCTTTTGCATCTGTATTCACTCAGGAAATGGACACAGAGTCTGTGGAAGTGAGGCAAAGTGGCATCAACTTCATGGACCTGATACACATTACAGAGGAGGAGGTGCTTGCTGTCCTGAGGCAAATTAAAATGGATAAATCCCTTGGACCTGACAAGGTGTTCCCTCGGACCCTGTGGGAGGCAAATGCAGAAATTGCTGGGGCCCTAGCAGAAATACTTAAATCATCCTTAGTGACAGGTGAGGTACCAGAGGTTTGGATGATACCCAATATTGTTCCACTGATTTAGAAAGGCTCTAAAAATAATCCAGGAAATTACAGTCCAATGAGTCTGATATCAGTAGTAGGAAAGTTATTGGAAAGTATTCTAAAGGACTGGATATACAAGTATTTGGTATATATGGACTGATTAAGGATAGTCAGCATGGCTTTGTGCATGGTAGAACATATCTAACCAACCTTACAGAGTTTTTCAAGGAAGTTACCAGGAAAGTAGATGAAGGCAAGGCAGTGGATGTTGTCTACATGGACTTTAACAAGGCATTTGACAAGGTCCCACATGGGAGGCTAGTCAGGAAGGTTTAGTCACTTGGCATTCAAGATAAGGTGGCATTATTAGACATTGGCTTTCTGGGAGAAGCCAGAGAATGGTAAGAAAGGGTTGCCTCTCTGACTAGAGGCCTGTGACTAGTGGAGTACAAGAGGGATCAGTGCTAAGTCTGTTGTTGTTTGTCATCCATATCAATCTAGACGATAATGTGGTTAACTGGATCAGCAAATTTGCAGATTTCACCAAGATTGGGGATGCAGCAGACAGCAAGGAAGGCTATCATTGTTTGCAGAGGGATCTGCATTAGCTGGAAAAATGGGCTGAACAATGGAAGGTGGAATTTAAAGCAGACAAGTGCAAGGTTTTACACTTCAATAGGACCACCCGGGTAGACAGACAGACAGACTGACATACTTTATTGATCCCGAGGGAAATTGGGTTTCGTTACAGCCGCACCAACCAAGAATAGTGAAGAAATATAGCAATATAAAACCATAAATAATTAAATAATAATAAGTTAATCATGCCAAGTGGAAATAAGTCCAGGACCAGCCTATTGGCACAGGGTGTCTGACACTCCGAGGGAGGAGTTGTAAAGTTTGATGGCCACAGGTAGGAATGACTTCCTATGACGCTCAGTGTTACATCTCGGTGGAATGAGTCTCTGGCTGAATGTACTCCTGTGCCTAACCAGTACATTATGGAGTGGATGGGAGTCATTGTCCAAGATGACATGCAACTTGGACAGCATCCTCTTTTCAGACACCACCGTCAGAGAGTCCAGTTCCACCCCCACAACATCACTGGCCTTACGAATAAGCTTGTTGATTCTGTTGGTGTCTGCTACCCTCAGCCTGCTGCCCCAGCACACAACAGCAAACATGATAGCACTGGCCACCACAGCCTTGTAGAACATCCTCAGCATCGTCCGGCAGATGTTAAAGGACCTCAGCTTCCTCAGGAAATAGAGACGGCTCTGACACTTCTTATAGACAGCCTCAGTGTTCTTTGACCAGTCCAGTTTATTGTCCATTCGTATCCCCAGGTCTTACATAGTGAACTGTGGGGCACTGAAGATTACAGTAGAACAAAACAATCTGAGAATACAGGCCCATGATTCATTGAAAGTGGTGTCTTGAGTAGATAGGGCAATAAAGGAAGCTTTTGGTACACTGGCCTTCATAAATCGAAGTATTGAGTACAGGAGATAGAACATAGAATAGTACAGCACATTACAAGCCCTTCAGCCCACAATGTTGTGCTGACCCTCAAACCCTGCCTCACATATAACCCCCCACCTTAAATTCCTCCATATACCCGTCTAGTAGTCTCTTAAACTTCACTAGTGTATCTGCCTCCACCACTGACTCAGGCAGTGCATTCCACGCACCAACCACTCTCTGAGTGAAAAACCTTCCTCTAATATCCCCCTTGAACTTCCCTCCCCTTAACTTAAAGCCATGTCCTCTTGTACTGAGCAGTGGTACCCTGGGGAAGAGGCGCTGGCTGTCCACTCTTGTCTATTCCTCTTAATATCTTGTACACCTCTATCATGTCTCCTCTCATCCTCCTTCTCTCCAAAGAGTAAAGCTCTAGCTCCCTTAATCTCTGATCATAATGCATACTCTCTAAAACAGGCAGCATCCTGGTAAATCTCCTCTGTACCCTTTCCAATGCTTCCACATCATTCCTATAGTGAGGCGACCAGAACTGGACACAGTACGCCAAGAGTGGCCTAACTAGAGTTTTATAGAGCTGCATCATTACATCGCGTCTCTTAAACTCTATCCCTCGACTTATGAAAGCTAACACCCCATAAGCTTTCTTAACTACCCTATCTACCTGTGAGGCAACTTTCAGGGATCTGTGGTCATGTACCCCCAGATCCCTCTGCTCCTCCACACTACCAAGTATCCTGCCATTTACTTTGTACTCTGCCTTGGAGTTTGTCCTTCCAAAGTGTACCACCTCACACTTCTCTGGGTTGAACTCCATCTGCCACTGCTCAGCCCACTTCTGCATCCTATCAATGTCTCTCTGCAATCTTCGACAATCCTCTACACTATCTACAACACCACCAACCTTTGTGTCGTCTGCAAACTTGCCAACCCACCCTTCTAGCCCCATATCCAGGTCGTTAATAAAAATCACGAAAAGTAGAGGTCCCAGAACAGATCCTTTTAGGACTCCACTAGTCACAACCCTCCAGTCTGAATGTACTCCCTCCACCACGACCCTCTGCCTTCTGCAGGCAAGCCAATTCTGAATCCACCTGGCCAAAACTTCCCTGGATCCCATGCGTTCTGACTTTATGAATAAGCCTACCATGTGGAACCTTGTCAAATGCCTTACTAAAATCCATGTAGATCACATCCACTGCACTACCCTCATCTATATGCCTGGTCACCTCCTCAAAGAACACTATCAGGCTTGTTAGGCACAATCTGCCCTTCACAAAACCATGCTGACTGTCCCTGATCAGACCATGATTCTCTAAATGCCCATAGATCCTATCTCTAAGAAACTTTTCCAACAGCTTTTCCACCACAGATGTAAGGCATACTGGTTTATAATTACCCAGACTATCCCTACTACCTTTTTTGAACAAAAGGACAACAGTCGCCTCCCTCCAATCCTACGGTACCATTCCTGTGGACAATGAGGACATAAAGATCCTAGCTAGAGGCTCAGCAATCTCTTCCCTCGCCTCGTGGAGCAGCCTGGGGAATATTCCGTCAGGCCCTGGGGACTTATCCGTCCTAATGTATTTTAACAACTCCAACACCTCCTCTCCCTTAATATTAACATGCTCCAGAACATCAACCTCACTCATATTGTCCTCACCGTCATCAAGTTCCCTTTCATTGGTGAATACTGAAGAGAAGTATTCATTGAGGACCTCGCTCACTTCCACAGCCACCTGGCACATCTTCCCACTTTTATCTCTAATCAGTCCTACCTTTACTCCTGTCATCTTTTTGTTCTTCATATAATTGATAGGATGCTATGTTGAGTTGTATAAGACATTGGTGAGGCCTAATTTGGAGTATTGTGTGACATTTTGGTCATCTACCTACGGGAAAGATGTAAATAAGGTTGAAAGAGTACAGAAAAAATTTACGAGGATATTGCCAGGTCTGGAGGACCTGTGTTATAAGGAAAGGTTGAATAGGTTATGACTTTATTTCTTGGAATGTAGAAGATTGAGAGATTTGATAGAGGAATACAAAATGATGAAGGGTATAGATAGGGTAAACGCAAGCAGGCTTTTTCCACTGAGTTTGGGGGGGATACAACCAGAGGTCATGGGTTAAAGGTGAAAGATGAGAAGTTTATGGGGAACATGAGAGAAAATTTTCTTCACTCAGAGGGTTGCAAGGGTGTGGAGTGAGTTGCCAGCACAAATGGTGCATGTGAGCTTGATTTCAATATTTAAGAGAAGTTTGGATATGTACATGGATTGTAGGGGTATGGAGGGCAATGGTCCCATTGCACATTGATGGGAGTAGGCAGTTTAAATGGTTCAGCATGGACTAGATGGGCTGATGGGCCTTTTCCTCTGTTGTACTTTGCTATGACTTTATGTTGCTTGATTTACTGAAGACAGAACATAGGAACATAAGAAATAGGAGCAGGAGTCAGGCATCTGGCCTGTCTAGCCTGCTCCACCATTTAATGATATCATGGCTGACCATGGACTCATCTCCACCTGCCTGTATTTTCTCCATAAACACTGCTATGCAAAAACCTACCTGATTGTATCTTAAATGCATATAATGGGGTAGCTTCTTCTACTTCCATGGACAGAGAGAATTCTACAGATTCATTACTCTCTTGGAACAGCAGTTTCTCCTCTTCTCCATCCTAAATCTATTCCCTTGAATCTTGAGATGATGTCCCCTAGTTCTAGACTCAAATTTGTGACCACAGAGGTCAGAACAGAATCTACATTGGCTGTCCTCATTTCATATCAATTATATCTTTTATTTATAAAGACACAGTGCAGAATAGGGCCCTCTGACCCTTTAGGCCATGCTGCCCAGCAACCCTGGATTTAATTTTAGTCTAATCACAGGACACTTTACAATGATGAATTAACTTACTAACTGGTACGAGTTTGGACTGTGGGAGGAAACCAGAGCACCTGGAGGAAATCCATGCGGTCACAGGGAGAAGGTACAAACTCCTTACAGACAGCAGCAAAAATTGAACATGGGTCGCTGGTACTGTAAAGCATTGTGCTAACCACTACACTACCATGCCATCATTTAGGGTATAACATTTTTGAGAACGAAACATCACAGAGATCCCAAATGCATGACTGAGGATGATCCTCAACTACATAAATGGAGAAAATGCTGCTACCTCTGCATTTAACTTACAGCTCTAACTTTGCTAGAGATAGATTTCCATTAGTGTAGCTTGGAAAAAAATGCTTATTCAAATGAAATCAGTCATTTCTTTATCCTGTCATAACATTTCCTCTTATGATCATTAATTAGCAAGACCCAAAGGAAAAAGACTTTCTTCCCTGTGTATTTTTCTGGCAGTTTATCTTCAGCATCCTTGCAATGAGAGTTAATCTATTCTTCCAATTCCCTCAGAGGTAAGATTTGGCATCGTACATAGAGAACAAAGCTGATTCAATATCTTGGCTACAGGAAGGCACATTAATCCAATCATAACTTGATTTTAAAATGCTGAGATCCAAAAATAGTTAGAATGTAAAATCTTACAAAAGTAAATTGTAAATTATTTTGCCCATTGATGTCAGAGTAATCCATTGAACAAAGCTATTGAAACTATCTTGTTCTTATTTTCAGTTGCTGCTTCGGGTTAAATTCTAGTGTGTGTGCGTGCAAAATAGAGGATGCTCATGAACAGACCTGACAGCTCAAATATGTGCATCCATCAGCAACTGTGGACCATCAATAAAAACAAAGAACGCCACCATGACCTGCAAACTCAGGGCCAACATTACTCCCTCATTTTACTATTACTTACAAGCCAAGGGATAAAGCCTAGAGTCAGGGGCTTCCCAACCTGGAGTCTGCAGACCCCTCGGTTAACGGTAAGGCTGCACAGCAGGAAAAAAGGTTGGGAGTGCCTGCTCTAGATCAATGAGGAGTGCAGAAGGACAGATCAGAAAGACTGCAGGTGCTGTGTATCTGGAGCAAAAATACTGGAGGAACTCAGCTGCTTAGACAGCATCTACAGAGGGAAATAAACAGTCAACGTTTTAGGCCAAACCCCATCAATGGTACTGGCAGGAAAAAGGGCAGAAGCCAGAATATAAGGGTTGGGGAGAGGAGGAGCATGAGCTGGCAGGTGATAGGTAAATCCAGGTGAAATGGGGAAGTCAGGTGAGAAGCTGTGTTGATAGGTGGCAGAGGCAAAGAGCTGAAGATGAAGGAGAGGGCAGTGGAGCACAGAGTAAAAGGAAGGAGGTGTGGGGACCTGCAGGAGGAAGGTGTGGGGATGGTCCGGTCACAAAGGCAGGGGAAGGGAACAAAAGGGGGAAGGGGGCCAGCGTAGCAAGGGAAAACAAGGGGGTTTAGGGTAAACAGAGGGGAGTATTTACAGGAAGTTAGAGAAATTGATGCTGACGCTATCATTTCGGAGACTATCAAGATGGAATCTTGAAAGGATCTCCTGCTGGCCTGATATTTTAATTCCACTTCCCACTCCCATACTGACTTGTCCATCTACAACCACCTCCTCTGCCAAGCTGAAGCTGGATGCAGATTAGAGAAACATCAACTCGCATTCCACCTTGGTAGTCTACATCCATTTCAAATCTGCCTACTTGAATGGTTCTCCATCTACCACTCAAAGCACTTATGTGCTCCATTATCAGTGTACATTGGCTTCTGTGTACACCACCTACAAAATACATCAGAGTTACTCACTCAGTCTAGTTCAATAGCACTTGCCAACGGCACAAGAGGAACACGAGCAGCGGTGCATGGGAAGAACACTACTGCCGGTTTCCTTTTCATGTTATGCACCATCTTGATTTGGAAATATAGTGCTAATCCATCCTTATTACTGGGTCTAGGTCCTGAAGCTCCCTACCCACGTTGGGTACCTCTCGCAAGATCAAGGTATATTGCTGAGTCCTGTGTACTCCAGGATGGTGGGAGATCTCATTGCAACTTACCAGATGCTGAAAGTCCTGGATAGAGTGGATGTGGAGAGGGTATTTACATGAGTAGGAGATCCTGGGATCCGAAAGGCTCAGCCTCAGAATGAAGGGGCGTCCCTTTAAAACTGAGATGAGGAAGAATTTCTTCAGCCAGCGGGTGGTGAATCTGTGGAATTCATTGTCACAGCAGGCTGTGGAGGCCTGGTCATTGGACAGACATTGATAGGTTCCATATTGGTAGGGAGGTTAAGGGTTACAGGCAGAAAGCAAAACAATGGGTTTGAAATGATGGAGAAGACTCCATGGCTTGATTGGCCTAATTCTACTCCTATATCTTATGGTCTTATTAAACCAAAGTAACTCAGTTGGAATTATTTTAAAGACACATGGTGTAATTGAAGTTTGTTAAATATGTAACTTCAGAATTCTAATCAACAATGTGCAAAGCTTAGTTGAGGTACAATCAGCTTTTAATCATCGCTATCACTTACTGCAACAATATGTAATACACTCAAGTATACAGTATGAACTAATTTAAGTGCTAAATTCAGACAACATAGTCCATTTAAATTATACCATATTACTGCTGCCTGAAGCATTAGGCTTTGAAGTAATTTGCAGTAATTAATTATACGTAGAAATTTAAAAATCAGCTATATTATCATACCCTTCAATCTTTGAAGGCCAGTTCAATATTTGTCTATAATATATCTCTTTTTCCCCCTCAGTTATTTGATCTGATACATTTTGAAGCCTCCTAACGTGTCGGCATTATTTTTATACCACCTCCGTCATCTCGAACCAAATGTACTCACCATCAGCTCTTACACAAAGCAAAATGACGACAGACATAAATAGGCCATGGCCCAAATGGTTTTGCTCTTCTGATGGCTGAGTAATCATTTCTATGCACAATGAATCCACCATGTTCAGAGAATTAAAAACAACACGAGGAGATTATTTTCCGATCAATAGTCATTTACAAAACCATTCTAGCATATCCAATTTTATCATGAGGAATCAAAGTAACCAATGGTCTTCCTATTCATTTGAATATTATGGATAATAAATTACTAGGAAATCAAACAGAAAAGCTGTGGGAGATGGATTCTAAAATAAGAACAGAAAATGCTGAAAATACTGAGCAGGTGAAGAGAGCATATGGGATACTTGTGTTCATTAGCCAGGGCATAGAATACAAGAATAGGGAGATTATTGCACAAGTACATAAAATACTGGCTGGACCGCAGTCAGATTACTTCATACAGTTCAAGTACCCTGTATTGTGTCCAGCCATCAGCTGTGGCAGGGCTTACTTTCTATAATGTGTTATGAAACAAAGTTGGGCAGCATCACCAACATCCATTCCTTATGAGCTTAACACATTATATGTGGGTTTTGAACAGAATGGAATGGGTATATCACCACCCACGCTGACAGTCTCCTGTGCACCTGAATCTACAGTCACCATCACAGACGTCAAATCAGTTTTCCAGAGAGTGAACCTGTGAAAAGCATCAAAACTGGATGGCATCCGTGCCAGTTTCCTTAGATCCTGTGTGGATCAGCTAGCAGGAGTATTTGCGGACATATTTAACCTCACCTTGTTTTAGGCTGTGGCTTCCCCCTGCTTTAGGAAGACCACGATCATCCTATTACCTCAAACATCCATCATCATGAAGGGCTTCGAGAGGATGGTCATGGCACGCATCAAGCTTGACAGACAACCTTGACCCACTGCAATTTGCCTACCACTAAAACAGGTCTATAGTGGCCACCATCTCCTAGCCCTACACTCAACTCTAGAGCATCTGGACAGCGAAGATACCTTTGTCAGACTATTATATATTGACTACACTCCTGCCTTCAAAACTATTATTCCAAGCAGACATCAACAAATTCCTAAGCTTAGAAGTTAATGCCTCCCACTGCAAACTGGACGCTTGACATTCTCACCAAAAGACCACTAACACTAAGGAAAAGCAGCAAAACCCCACCACAGTTACTCTGAACACTGGTGCTCCACAAGGTTGCGTCCTCAGCCCCCTACTCTACTCCCTGTACACTCATGACTGCGTGGTGTCATCTGCTCTTACTCCATCCACAAGATGATGCCACCATGGTGAGCCGCATCTCAAATCAGGATGAGTTGGAGTACAGGTAGGAGATGGAGAGCTTAGTGACATGGAGCCATGACAACCTTTCCCTCAGTGTCAGCAAAGCAGAAGAGCTGGTCACCGACCTCAGAAAGAGATGCAGTACACGTCTATATCAACTGTGTTCAGGCTGAGAGGGTTGAGGGCTTCAAGGTCCTAGATGAGAACACCACCAACAGCCTGTCCTGGTCTAACCATGTTGATGTCATGGCCAAAAAAGCTAAAGAACACCTCCACTTCCACAACAGCCTAAAAAATTTCCGATGTCCCCGTCGACTCATGTCAATTTTTTTTTCATGTACTCCTGGATGCATAACAGCTTGGTATGGCAACTGCTGTGTGTGTGACCAGATGAAACTGCAAAGAGCTGAGGACACATCAGAACATCGTAAGAACCAAACTCGCCTCCATGAACTTCATCTATCCTTCTCACTGCCTCAGCATAATCAAAAATCTGACCCACCCTGGGCATTCTCTCTTCTCCCCTCTCCCATCAGGCAGAAGATCGAAAAACCTGAAAACACTAGCCACCAGGCTCAAGGACAGCTTCTACCTCACTGTTATCAGAATGGATTTCTTGTAGGACAAGATGACCCTAATAACTTTGTATACTACATCAGGTCACACCCCCTTATAGGATAAGATGGACTCCTGGCGTGAAAATACCTCATTATGATCTTGCACTTTATCATTTACCACTGCTCCACATTTTTCATAGTTTTTACACTTTATTCTGCATTGTTAGGGTCTAGCTCAAAGCACTGTGTAATGATTTGATCTGGATGAACAGTATCCAAGGTAAGTTTTCCACCCTCTCTTGGTACAATTGAGCATAATAAACCAAAACCAATGCAGCTGTGGTCACCACAGTGTAAGAAAAACATGACTACATAGGAGATGCAAAGGAAATCCACCAAGATATCAGCTTGAATGATGAAATTTCTATTTTGAGGAGACACTTAACTAGCTGGTTTTATCTTCCTTGGAGAACAGGAAACTGATAAGGGGGTGTGACCTGACGTAGTAAAAGTTATTAGGGACATCAATAGAATAGAAAGAGGAAATGTTTCTCCATTGTACAGGGGTCTAAAAAAATATAGGGCATCAGTTAAGGGTAAGAGGTAAAAGGTATAATGAGTTTTTAGGGAAGTATTTCTCTGCTCAGAGTATTGTTGCAATATGGAAAGTGCTGTGAGTGGGTGGTGGACAAAGAGATTCTCTGAACATTAAGGTAGTATATGTGATCGCTCTCTTTGGACCATCACTCCTAGTGGGGCATAGGACACCATAGCAGCTCGACAGAGTCCCTCAGTGCGCTAGATGAGGATCCTTCCTATCCCAGGGATGAGGTCTTCAGGGATTTTGTCGGCATTTCTGTTGTTTTGGGTTTTTACAGGATGCAGTTGCTAGCCCCATACCCATCCCTCCTCCTTTCACAGCCAGGCTTGGAACTGTCCATGGTGGAGTTAGCACTTGTAATGCCAAGGTACAAAAGTCTACAGACTAAGTACAGGTAAAGGGAATTATTAAGGATATGTATGTATGGTCAGTATGGTCATGTTGAACAGAATTATGTGTTTCTATGTTGTAAGAATTTATGATTCTGTGGAATCAACCAGCGAAGTTATTGCTGTAGACCTATGAGCTTTGATGAAAACTACCATCCTTACAACATTAGCGAAAGCCATCAATCTAAAATACCAAGTCTCTTTCTCACTCCATAGATGCTGCCGGTCCTGCTGACAGCTTTCAGGAGCTTTGCTTTTTGTTAGTAAATAAATTATTTATCTGGACTACTGTTCTGTCTGTTGGTACTTTGTCACCTTAATTACAAAAGTCAGTCTTGCTTGTAAACAAATAAATAACCACACCAATATTTCACTCCTGTCAGGTTAGGGAAACCTCATGATATTCATAAAAGGTAGAAATACAAGACATCACGTTTTCTGATTAACTTTTACATCAGATACACAATTATTTTATCTATAGGGCATACAAATCCTATAAATTGGTTAAATGGAATTAACTAACAAAATGCACCTGTAGGCATAGATTGGATTATTAAAAATGTATATAGTGTATTAATAATTTTTCCCATTTAGTTTCTCTGAATGAAGATACACATTTGTGTGACATCTTTCATGATCTTAGAAATTTTGAAAGCACTTTAAAACCAAAGAAATACTTCTGATGTGTAGTCACTGCTGTAATAAAAGAAATGAGACATTACATTTGTACTCAGCATGCCCCATAGGATAATGACCAGTATATCCGTTTCCTTCCCTCCATGTGACTGCTTGGGAGATACATTTTGGACAGGGAGCAGGGATAACTCTCCTGCTGATTTTCAAAATACTATTATTTTACATCCAGCTGAGGACTCTCTTTGATAGTATGTTTAAATGGCAGGTCTTCCACAAGACCATATGACCATAAGATGATGACATAGAAGCAAAATTAAGTCATTTGGCCCATCGAGTCTTCTCCACCATTCCATCATGTTTGATTATCTCTCTCAACTCCATTCTCCTGCCTGTTCCTGTTACCTTTGACACTCTTATTAATTGAAAACCTATCAACTTCCACTTTAAATATACCCACCGACTTGCCATCTACAGCCTTCTGTGGCAATGAATTCCACAGATTCTCTACTCTTTGGCTAAAGAAATTGCTCATCATCTCTGTGCTAAAGAGACAACCTTTCAGTAAAAAAAAATTTCCCTCCTCCCCACTTCTGTTCCTCACTCTAGCCTTTTACTTCTTTTCACCTGCCTATCACCTCCCCTGGGTCCCCTCCTCCTCCCTTCTCCCATGGCCCACTCTCCTCTCCTATCAGATTCCTTCCTCTCCAGCCCCTTCCTTTCCTACCCATCTGGCTTCACCTATCACCTTCCAGCTAGCCTCTTTCCCCTCTCTCCAACTTCTTATCCTGATGTCTTTCCCTTCTTTTCCAATCTGGAAGAAGGGCCCAAAACACTGACTGTTTATATATTTCCATAGATGCTCCCTGACCTGCTGAGCTCCCCTAGCATTTTGTGTGTGTGTTACTCATACACTGCATTTCATTGCTGCTGATCTTCACCCTGGAACTACCTGCCTCGTGTAAGAGTATAAATACTTTCACCAGAGGAACTGTAGAAGTTCAAGGCGGTAGCACACTTCCACCTTTGCCAGGACAATTAGTGGCGATCAATAAATGCTGGCCCTGTCAGTAGCACCCTAACCCTGTAACTGTAAATTTCACGTGTGGATTTTTACATCCTACCACCAATTGTTGTTATCCAGCAACAAATAAGATTTAAAGGGGGGGGGGGATTAAAAAAATCCAGTAAGGTTATTGGCCAGGATATGACATGGAAACAAGAGTTGACTTAAAAGTTCAAGCTGTACAAACGTACTAAAATTCACTAAGAATTTACCCATGTTTCAATCACTTAAATATATTCACTTGCACAGCTCAGCAATGACAGTATCTCAACCAAGATTTGTTTTGCATTGTTTAAAATAAATACTTTGGACTGTTTTAGAAAAGAAATTCCCTTATTCATTCTAAACCTTCACAATCAGATATTTCCCCCAGAATTCAGTACCAAGTAGGAATGCTACAGTAAGCAAAATTATTTGCTTTAGGAATTATAATTTCCTTACCTCTGCAATGCATGCATCTGCCACAGAAGAGTACAAATGTATTGAAGCTGGCAAGTGTAATAAATTTACTTGGTAGAAAGAAAGCTGATGCTTGAATTGCACAAGAACATGACTCAAGTCTGGATTCAGTATAAATAACGTGAACACCAGATATTAATTCAGCAGACTAAAAGTAATAACCTTCAGAAAAATTTATTATACATGAACAAACACAAACCATCTACTTCAGATTTTCAAACACAAACCAAAGAGCCACTTTACCGGCCACATTCACATGTTGTACATGATCATCATTATCTGCTACAGTGTATTAACCCATGATAATTCTGTCTTCCTCAAGATGCATCAGTTAAAACACTTGTAAATCATGCCCCTAGTATATAAATCAGCCTCAAAATAGAACTTTACTTTTATTAGCAGAGATACATCATGGCAACAGGGCCTTCTGGCCCAACAAGCCCAACGCAGCCCAATTACACCCATGTGACCAACTAACCTGCCAACCAAATGCCTTTGGAAATTGGGAGGAAACTAGAGCTCCCGGTGAAAACCCACACGGTCACGGGGAGGATGGACAAATGCCTTACAGTAGGTGGTTGAATTGAACCAGGGTTGCTGGCACTGTTATAACATTCCGTTAACCACTACACTACCGGGCTTCCCCACAGATAATTAAAACACC